>NC_052147.1:104009435-106409435 GCF_902713615.1 Scyliorhinus canicula | reverse complement strand
CCCAAAATCTGCTGCCACTGATTTTAGAAGTTTTATTTTTCCCAAGAAATTCAAGTATAATACTGCTTTTATATCTTTACAGCAGAACAGGTAAGTTATTTATTGGGAGGAAAATAGTTCATTTTACAATTCCTCTCAGTCCGCTCCAAGCCAAGTATTTTCTCCCACCAGATGATAGACAAGTGAACTTTTTGATGTGTTAGGCAGGTTGGTTCGACGTTGACTGCAACTGGATGCAGTGAAGCTAGGAACAGACATCTGACAAAGGAATTGATCCAACTGTTTTATTTAACTAGTGGACTGCTGTACATGTTCAGCTGTGGGTTGACAGTCTACTAATCTAACTGATGACCTCTTACTGGCTTGACCAGACTTACTAGCGACTGCATGGTGATAGTGCTCATTAGCTTGTGCACTATGACTGTCTCAGTAGGTGGGTCCTGAGAGAGGGAGAGTCTTAATACCCCGTGGGCTTTATAGTGATGGTGTCCTGTCTGGTGATTGGTTGTTCTGTGTTCATTGGTCATCCTGTGTGTCAATCAGTGCCTGTCTGCATCTCATTATATACATGAGTGGATATTATGACAGTCTTCTTCTTTCTGCTCACTGGGAGCCGAGTAACATTGAAGCTTGGATTGACTCTGAGATAGCCCCCAGCCTGCACTCAGTGTCCCAGAGGCACGAGTGAATTTTGAATATAATCGGGTGGATTCTCCGCCGGTAGCAGGTTTACCAATCCGGTGACGAATCGAACACCGTCCACCGCTGGCGGCGGGAATGAGCTACATGCCCTACGCCGGCGGGAAGACGCAGATTAGTCTGATCGGGGAGGGGGAGGCGTCAGTGGAGATGGAAGGGAGTCGGGTCACTCTCATGCATCCTTGCTGTGGGAGGGGGTGTGTGACCCGTTATTCCCATGGTGGTGAGGGGGAGGATGCCCCTACTTGTCAGCGAAGGATGGGGGGGGGGGGAAGGATTTGCATTTTTTGGGGGAGGTCAGGGGGGCCTGCCACCGGAACTCATTCTCGGGCCGCCTGCACAAAATGGCAGTCCGATACCGGGATTCCGACAAAATCCTGCCACAGGGGCAGCACGGTAGCATAGTGGTTAGCATCAATGCTTCACAGCTCCAGGGTCCCAGGTTCGGTTCCCGGCTGGGTCACTGTCTGTGCGGAGTCTGCAAGTCCTCCCCGTGTGTGCGTGGGTTTCCTCCGGGTGCTCTGGTTTCCTCCCACAGTCCAAAGATGTGCGGGTTAGGTGGATTGGCCATGCTAAATTGCCCGTAGTGTCCTAAAAAGTAAGGTTAAGGGGGAGTTGTTGGGTTATAGGGTGGATATGTGAGTTTAAGTAGGGTGATCATTGCTCGGCAATACATCGAGGGCCGAAGGGCCTGTTATGTGCTGTACTGTTCTAAACTCTCCTCTATACGTAGAGCTGCATGGAAAAGGAGAAGGAATCACACTTGGGTGCTGCTCCTAAGCCAGCAGAGACCAGGAAACGATTTGATTCCAGCAAGAGCACTTAGTCTCCAGACTGGAGAATCTGGCCCAACAACTTGCGTTACGATCTTGGTGAAGGGGAAACATGGGCACAAACATCACATCGCATTTACAGCACACAAACAGGCCAATTGCTCCTACCTGTCTCTACTAGCGATGGTGCTCCACACTAGCCTCCTGCCCCACCACTTCATCTCACCTCGTCAGCATATCGTCCTTCCTTTCTATTCCTTTATCTCTCATGTAGCTCTCCTTGAATAGCTACATGTTTCCACAACGTCATATCACTTGCCCTGCCTCTGTGTGAATGATTCAGTGCGACAGATAACCCTTGCCCATTAACTTTCTGTAACCCTGCTCCAACACAATCATTAAGCTGTTTGTTTTTAAATAGATTGATCATGGTGTTAAAATGGAGATAGCAGTTGTAAACAGGTCCATTAAGTTGTGGAAAAGAACATCCAGGGAGAATGAAATCTGCTAAATCTACATGACAAATTTCACCTCCATATGTTTTTTTTATTAAATTCCTGTACATTCAATTGTTTATATTTTATCACAGGAAGTACGTACATTTTACAGGGTTACAGATCCAGGTTTCAGTTACTGAGGGACTATAAATTGTGTGATGTGTAACTATTGAATGTAACTGTTCCCAGTCATAAACTTAATCACCATATGTCTAAAACGCCCTGCCAAAAAATAATTTGATTTGAGCCTTGCTTGTGTTTTGGGCCAACTAGAAATTTGACTGTTCTAGTTTCTAGGCAACCTGCTTGGCTGAACGGAAAGTAGAATACTGCGGATGCTGGGAATCTGAAATGAAAACAGAAAATGCTGGAATTACCCAGCAGGCCAGGCAACTTCTGTGGGGAGAGAAATGGAGGTCACCTTTCATCAGAACTGGGAAGAGAATCAAGGGATGGGATGGGGCAAGGACAACGTCTGTGATCGGGGTGGAAAACATTGGGGGACTGAATGACGGAAGAATTAGTCTCGGGGTCACAGGGGATGATGACGGGGCAAGAAAAAAAACAAAAGATATAAAAAGATGTAAAAAATGTGCCTCGAGCAGGTGCGCTGAAAGAGAAAATAAGAGAACCATGGAGATAAAGGGAAACAGCATTTACAGTCTGAAATTGTTGAACTCAATGGTCTGAATTTTGTGCATGGTATGTGTGTGTGTGATCGGCGGTGTCGGAAGTAACTGCGATTTCCGCTTTCAGCAGCGAACGTAATAATAATGGGATTTTACGCTGAAACATGCCCCGATATTGGAAAAGTGCTGCCACCGTGAGGGATTGCGGGTCCAATCAGGATCCGGCAGGGGATTTAAATGCAACTGATGGAGCTCCCAGAAGGCTGCTGGGAGTTTTTGACGATCCTCAGGGAGTTGTCCAGGAGATACTATAAACACTGAGGTTATGGTCTCAGCCCCGCTTGACACGCCAGACTTTTCAGCCGAGTGCCCGCATGCTCTGTGGAGGCAGAGTGATGCAGGCATAAGATCCTAATGCCATGGGATGGCAAGAGGAGGCCACTGCACCAGACAGAGAAGGTCCGGTCAGAGGTGGAAGGCCAGGACAGTGGGCATGATGTGGTACAGCACAACTGGATCCAGTACCGTAAAAGGTTTAATGATTTTCTTCATTCGGCAAGGGTGACTCCATGGTGTGGAGAAGGGTGGCCGCTATTCATGGTGTGTAGAGGTGTAAGATTCAGAGTACTAAAAGGCCCATATGTCTGTGCCTGTCAAAGCAAGGAGATCAGATTGCCAGCCCTCAGTGCATATAAGGGTGAGGTGTGACAATCTGTTGGGCAACTCAACCTGGTTGTTGGGTGGGGGGTGGGGGCGGGGGTGCGATGGGTGGGGGGGGGGGGGGGGAGCTGGCGTGGTGTTGCAGTTTGAGGGTCAACTAACAAATGCTTTTTTGTCCATACAGGAGAAGAGAATCCATAATGCCATTGAACACACAGGAACACGTGGTGGGGTGCCCAACCTGCTCATCCTTCGCAACTTTGAGATAGACTAGAGCCTGAGGGCAAGTGAGCAACAAGGTCATCAATTTGCAGAGAGGCTGGTGTTTCAGAGGAAGTGAGAGTCCACCAGAGAGCTGCAAGGCTGGTGGAAAACGCATACAAGAAGTGGCACAGTGGTTAGCACTGCTGCCTCACAGCGCCAGGGACCCAGGTTCAATTCCGACCTTGGGTCATTGTCTGTGTGGAGTTTGTACATTCTCCCCGTGTTTGATGGTTTCCTGCGGGTGCTCGGGTTTCCTCCCACAGTCATAAGATATGCGGGTTAGGTGGATTGGCCTTGCTAAATAGCCATTTAATATCCATGGATGTCCAGGTTAGTTTATGGAGTTATGGGATAAGGCAAAGTGGACTTGGATAAAGTACCCTTTCAATGCATCAGTGCAGACTCGATGGGAAAATGGCCTCCTTCTGCATTGTAGGGATTCTATTATTCGATGAATGTAGGATCCTCTCATCTCAGATGAGAAGTTCCAAACAAGAGGTTCGAGCCATCTAGGCTGCCCAGCATGCATATTCAATCTGTGATGATTGATAGCACTGATTGATTATCTTCCTCTCTCAGGTGTGACAACTGCCCCAAAAGGGCAGCATGGTAGCATGGTGGTTAGCATCAATGCTTCACAGCTCCAGGGTCCCAGGTTCGATTCCCGGCTGGGTCACTGTCTGTGTGGAGTCTGCACGTCCTCCCCGTGTGTGCGTGGGTTTCCTCCGGGTGCTCCGGTTTCCTCCCACAGTCCAAAGATGTGCGGGTTAGGTGGATTGGCCATGCTAAATTGCCCGTAGTGTCCTAATAGTAACCTTACAACTCAGGGCGCAAGATTGTTCCATTGGAGTTTATTGTTGCAACCTTTCAACATAAAGATTGTGCATACTCCTGGAAGGGACAGTATTGTCACAAGTTTAAGTGCTGATAAATGGCAGATGTAAGATTGGGGGAATTTATGTAGTGGGAATGGAAGGATCAGTGGATGTGTGTTTTGTGTCACATACCTTGTCATGAAATTTCTTTGCAATTAATGTCCTTCCATTTTATTTCCTTTTTCCCATTTCTTTTATTTTAGTTCTTTTGGTCCATGGAGCCAGAATCCCATGTGCCTTTAAGCAGAAGATTCAAAGTGAAACAGCCTGCTTGCCAGGACACTGTGTTCCCAGGTTTTGTGTACTTTGGAGAAAAGAAACCAGACTCTTCGGCACCGAGTGGATCTTAGGAACCAGCTTTTGAGGGAGTCAGTTCAATTGGTTAACTGGCAACCAGTAGGTTGGCCAGGGACAGTCATCTGCCTGACAATGGTCAGTGATTGGTTCCTGCGTGATGCTTTCTGAGAGAAGTGTATTAGACCTTGGAAGTGAAAGGAACTCTCTCTCTCTCTCCTGCTTGCTGAAGTGAAGTAACTGCTCTATTGTTCTGAAAGCAGGGAGTATCTGGCACATCCTTTGCTGTAAACCTGAAATGATGTTGAGTCTGCAGAGAAAGCAGACAACCTTGCCAGAGAAAACCATCTCAAGCCGACAAGGAATAAGTACCAAAATGAAAGCCTGAACTTCAGAAAGACATTGACTGGGCAGCACGGTGGCCTAGTGGTTAGCACAGCTGCCTCACGGCACTGAGGTCTCAGGTTCGATCCCGGCTCTGGGTCACTGTCTGTGTGGAGTTTGCACATTCTCCCCGTGTCTGTGTGGGTTTCGCTCCCACAACCCAAAGATGTGCAGAGTAGGTGGATTGGTCACACTAAATTGCCCCTTAATTGGAAAAAATAATTGGGTAATCTAAATTTTTTTTTAAAAAGAAAGACATTGACTGGACATTCTCCCAGTGCATCAAAGATTCTTATCCTTTTATTTTTATTAATATTTTCTTTCCCTTTCTATCATCCTTTCCCCTTTGTGTTGTTTATCTGTGTGTGGAGAGTGGGGTGAGTTAAGAATGGAGGGTAGGGAAAGGGGTACTAGATAGTCAGTTACACTTTTTGCCTGCTTATTATAATACTGTAATTAATAAAAATTATTTGTGTTTTAAAGTTACAAACCAGGTGACTGTAGTTTCTTAGGCTCAACCAAGGACCTTGGGTATTATAAATAAAACTTAATTTCACTTGTGTTGTAACGCTGGATCAAGTGGAGCTAGAATTGACCGCACACTTACCCAAGGTGTTGTAACAGTACTGTCCTGTGCACTGAAGGCTGCAATAGGCAGAAATGTTCCATCAGAATTACCAGAATAAAGGAGTCTCCAGAACAAGATTAACAAAGCAAATACCTCACAAGGAATCAGAGGAAATGGCCTGAGATCTCAACAGTAATGCTCCAGCAAACTCTCACCTGATCTTCTAACAGCTCACACCATCAGTGCTCCTGCCCTGAGGTAAGTGAAAAGGTGGGATGGCCGCCTGTCCATGTTGCCTACGTGGCAACCTGAAAATCGCATGGATAAGGTAAAATTCCAATCAATTAGACTTTTAATACTTTAACTGTCTGCTTAAGTGTTGGCAGGAGCGCAGCCGACTCCCACTTACGCCTGCCAACCAAAATACTGCAGCAGTGCGTGATGATGTCAGGACATGCACACATCTCCTCTCGCGATTTCGTGCCCTTCTGGGTCAGGCATATGCCCACTGGAGCATCGTAAAATTCTGGTCAATGTTGAGTCTCAGAGGCTGTAAAGTGCTTAATTGAATAATGAGATGTTGTTCCTCAAGGTTACGTTGAGCTTCACTGGAAAACTGCAGCAGGCCAAGGACAGAGATGTCGGGGTGAGAACACCGTAGAGAATTAAAACGACAGGCCACCAGATGCTCAGTGTCATGCTTGCAGACTGAGTGAGGTGTCCCTCAAAGCGGTCCCTCAATCTGCATCTGGTCTGCCCGGTATAGAGGAGACCACATTGTGAGCAGTGAATGCAGTGGACAAAATTGAAAGACGTAAACACTGCTTCACCTGGAGTGAGTGTTTGTGGTCCTGGACGGTAAGGAGATAGAAGGCGACAAAGGAGGTACCATGGGAAGGGGATGGGGATATTGGGGGTGATTGAAGAATGGACTAGGGTATCACTGGGGGACTGTCCCAATCAGAATCATGAAAGGTAAGGGAGGGGAGTGATATACCTTCAATTCACTGTGAGACAGAGAGAGCAAATGAACAGTAGGCTTTATTAGTCATGAACTTGCCTAACCAGCGTCAGTACTACAGAATGGATGCCGCCTACAAGAGGCCGGCTTATATATGTCCCGGTGTGGGCGGATCCAGAGGCGGAGCCATACCGGGGTTACAGTACAGTACCTGGAAGCAGTTCATTTCACCACTTCCAGGTCATAGGTCACAGGTTACAGTATTATGCATGCATTATGGTGAGTACATTCACCACAGGAAGGTTATGTTTGGTGGTAGCATCAGGCTGAGTATGGCGGGAATGGTGGCAAATAGTCCTTTGAATACGAAGGCTAGTGTCGGGGAAGATGAGGACAAGGGGAACACTGTTGTGGTTCTGGATGTGAGGGAAAGGGGTGGGAGTAGAAGTGCAGGAAATGTGGCAGACATGGTCAAAGGCCCTGTCAACCACAATGCAGGAAATCCTAATGGAAAAAAGGAGACATCTCAGAGCTGCTGATGTGGAAGGTTGTATCATTGGAGTCAAGGGACCAGGAGGATGGAATGTCCTTTACAGGGTGTAGGGTTTGAGGAAATGTTGCCAAGGTGGCTGGGAATCAGTGGGTTTATAATTAATATTAATTGATACCCTATTGCCAGAGATGGAGACAAAAGTCAAAGGAGAAGGGAAGAGTCGAAGATGAAGCTTTGGAAACTGAAATGGGGATGGAAATTGAAAGCAACATTGGCAGAGTTTTCCAATTCAGGATGCACCAACATATCAGAAAAAAGGGAGGAGAGAGTAGGACTGGAACAAGAAATGTTCGACATATCTTACAAAAGGACAGGCACAGCCGGACCCATATGGTTACCCATAGCAGCACCTAATTTGGAGGAGGTAAGATGAATTTCAGGAGACATTGTTCAATGGAAAAAGTTCAGGCAGGCGGAGGAGGGTGGTAGTTGTTGGAAACTGGTGGGGCCTCTGTTCAAGGACTAGGCGGAGAGCACTCAGATCATCCCTGGTGGAGGTGTGAGAGAGATTGGACGTCAATGATGAAGAGGAGACAGGGCCAAGAAGTTGGAACACTTTAAAGAGAGGGAGGGTATCAGAATAGGCACAGATGTAGGTGGGATGGATTGGACATGGGAGAAAGAATTGAATCAAAGTAGGTCTTTTCTAAAGTTATATCCATTGTTTCTTCCCTTACAACCTAAACATTAATTTAACATACTTTTGGCCTTTGTCGGTACACAAAAATTCAATTTTCATGCGTAAGTGTGTGCCTGAAAGGGCGGCACGGTGGCACAGTGGTTAGCACTGGTGCCTATGGCACTGAGGACCGGGTGCGATCCCGGCTCTGGGTCACTGTCCATGTGGAGTTTGCACATTCTCCCCATGTCTGCGTGGGTTTCACCTCCACAACCCAAAGATGTGCAGGGTAGGTGGATTGGCCACATCAAATTGTCCCTTAATTGGAAAAAAGATTATTGGGTATTCTAAATTTAAAAAAAAGTTTGCACCCAGTGTTCCCAGTATCTTGATTGATGGATGTGCTGTGCAATTTAGAACTGACATTCAGAGAAGACACACACTGAGATTCTAGAGTTTAGCTTCACTGCTCTACTCAAAGCTCATTCCAACTCTCCATCACAATCTCTGAGTGAAAAAGAGCATCTCAGCATCAGTCCAAAATTTGACTTTCTCTAATTTGAATCAAAAACCCCTCATCCACGTCTCTTATTTTTTATGCTCATTCTCAAAAGCAACGGCTGTCAACATTGAAAAGCTGAAGGGTGGGAGTTTCTGGCCCTGCCAGGAGCCGGGATTGTCAAGTTCAGTCATTAGTCAGTAGAGTTTTGGCTCGGCTGCATAATCTCCTGCTGCGGATCCCGCCATAACGGCACTGGGGAAATTCCGGCCCAAGTTCTTCCAGCCTATCTCCAGCCTACGTTAGGGATTAAGCCTCATTGCTCCTCTCTGAGTTGCCTCCAAATAAAGTGTCATGGTGACTAGAATTGGACCAAAGCGCGACATCCACTATCTTGCATTCAGTCTCAGTTTTCTATAGAACCTCCAAAAGATGAAGGCACAGAAAGAGGCCATTCAGCCCATTGTGTCAGCGCCGGCCAAAAAATAGATTTTAAAAAGATCTAGCTGTCCATTCTAATTCCACCTTTCAGAACCTGGTACTGCAGAGTGACACTGGCCATATGGGTGCTCCCAACCCCTACCCCGACACTCCACTCGCCATTATATACCCCCTCCCACTTGGCTGCCAACCACCGGCGGGGCATCATGCAACCCACTGAAGGGCATCGCCCACAGCAGCCCCTACAGGGGCATGGGCGGAGGCCACGGAGCATACCGCTGGCTAGGGCAGTGCCATCTGATGGTACCCCTGGCACCAGAGACGGCTGGTGGGGGCAGAGTTTGTCATGGTGCCAGACACCGACGAGGCCAAGGGATAAGGGGGGGAGGGGCATGCGCGGGCAAAGCCTGCAGTGCTAACAGGGGTCACCATGTAGCCATTGAAGCTGGTTGGGTATGGGGGTACGCATCATGCTATCATGTCGGCCTTTAACTCCCCTGCAGACAATGGATATTGGAATTCAATCAGCAATGGTGGCCTTCCTGCTGGCTGCTGCAGGCCTAGGGGATGGACTGCAGCTCTGCGAGCTGGAGCTGCTCGAGGAGGAGGAAGCTGCAGCAGCGGAGCCTGTCCCAGAGGGACAGGAGGCAGCCGCCCAGGATGGAGAGCTGGCCGCCCAACAGGCCAAGGAGGAGGAGGTGCCAAGGAAGCATCGCATGAGACCTCATGTGTAATGGCAGAGCCTGTCATTCAAGGACCTGCCGGACCAAGAATGCCATTGAAGACTCCAGCTCAGCAGAGGCACAGTGTGTCACATCTACCAGATGATGGCACACCTGGCACCGCGGAGGTATGGAAGAGGACACCTGCTCCCAGTGGCCATCAAGGTGATGGTCACTCTGAACGTTTAGGTGATGGGCTTCTTCCAGGCGCTGAGTGATGACCTGACCAGGATCTCACAGCTCTCGGTGCACATGTGCGTCCGTGCAGTTACGGAGGCCCTATGTGCCCAGTCGGCACAATACATCCATTTCAATGTGGACCGAGCCCACCAGGATGCCGCCATCACCGACGTGCCCATGGTCAAGGGGGTGATCGCTGGGATGCATGTCCCCCTACGAGCTCCTGCAGATGACAGGCCGCTCAGCACAAACTGAAATAGGCTCCACTCGATGAACGTGCAGCTGATATGTGACCATCAGCTGCTCATCATACACGTCTGCGCTCAATACCCGGGCAGTGTGCACGATGCTTTCACCCTGGCACACTCAATGATTCCTCACATGTTCAAGACATCCCCCCCCCCCCCCCCCCCCCCCCCCCCGCCACCGCCCCCCGGCTGCTGGGTTGGCACCTGGGCAACAGGGGTTATCCACTGTGGTCATGCTGATGACATCTATCCGGTGGTCACAGATCGACGCGGAGACCCGCTTCAACGAGGCCCATGCAGTGACTAAGAGCGTTATCGAACAGTGCTTTGACCTCCTGAAGATGCCTTTCAGGTGCCTGAACCGCTTTGTAGGGGCCCTCCTGCATGATGCTAAGAGGGTCGCATCATTGCAGCTTTCTGCGTTTTCCACAACATTGCACTAGCAGTCTCCATCCCGGGCTGGTGTACAGGGTCACCCACCTCTCCTCCACCGCATCCAGGAGGATCCCCAGCTCGGCGTCGGTGAATCTTGGGGACGCTCTCCTTGCTGCCATCTTGTTGGCTGGGATGATGTGTGTGGGCAGTGAAGTGTGTGTGTGCAACTGCAGCCTGTCGGCCTCCTGAGTGTCAATTTAGGATCCAGCGAATCTGGCACCATTTCTCAATGGAATTGATTGTGTTCCATGTGGCACCACTGCTAGCCCCTTAACAGTACCTGAATCGGTCCAGGTGTGGCGCCAGTTTTGCTGTCGTGGAACTCCATGAATCCTGGAAGATGATGATGGATTTGAGGGCACAGTAGACTCCATGAAATGACTGGATGCAACAGTTCCCAGAGAAAAGAAATGACTATGACCATTCGGATCAGGAGGAGGGTGGGAAATTAGCCCATAAACATTAACCTGAAACTGAAGATGCCGCTATCCTGCAGCCAGAGTGCACAGGCAGCTACCTCAACATATCTGAGATCCAATGCCAGAGGAATCCCTACCTTTCTAGGAGGACTGCAACCTCCATATGCTGGATGATTGAGCCAGTGAATGCCTCCAACTGTGTTGGTGGCCACCCAATGCCAATGACTCTGAAGGCCACAGTAGCCCTCAACATTTTGCCTCTGGTTCTTTCCAGGAGTCAGGAGGGGATCAGTGTGGTGTGCCCTCGGTAAAAGGTTAAGTCACCATAGTCCCAGATGACCATTAGCTGCTTTCCCCTTTGAGGAGGAGGGCTAACTGGTAGTGATGTAACCTGAGTATCATCACATCTCAGACGAGGGACAAGGTCGAGAAGGCGGGAACTTCATGAATAACCTCAGTCGGTACAGGGATTGAACCCACGCTGCTGGCTTGTTCTGCATCATGAACCAGCTGTTTAGCCAACTGAGCATGGCCAACCCACCTAACCTGCACATCTTTTGACTGTGGGAGGAAACCTGAGGGCCCAGAAGAAACTCACGCAGCCACGGAGAGAACATGCAGACTCCACACAGTCAATGACTGTCTTGGAAATTATAATAAAGACAAATTCTTCGAGGAAATTTGTTTACACAAATATTTGCGGACAGGGGAGTGGTCTGGCTGCATAGCCATTCCACAGCACTCTGAGTTATATACTTGAAATCCATTATATTTATAGTGTGAAATAAACAACTTTTGAGAGATAAACCTTGGAAACAAACGCAAGCGGATATATGAATGTTTTGCCCTAGGTTTAAAAACAATTCGAGTATGCATTTTGTTGTCCTAAGGAAGAACTTATAATAAGGCCGAGTCCAAATACCAAGCACTATTTTGTTTACGTTACCTATTTTTGTTCAAAAGCAGTGTTAAACTATAGTCAAGCATTCCCAGCATGCTTTAGCAAGTGCCTTTCTTATAAAATATAGCCACGCAGCTAGATAAAATGAATACCCTTAAGCGGGCAATTAATCCCTTCTGCAGTGACCCAAGCCAGGAATCGAACCTGGGGCCCCGGAGCTGTAAAGCAACAGTGCTAACCACTGTGCTACCATGCCACCATGGAGGCACAATGTCCCAACACCTAATACGTGAATAATATTTTGACCAAAAAAAACAAATTAGAAGACTTTTGCGGTATTCAGTTTAATTATAAATTGATAGTTAATCTTTTGAGTCAAAAAACAAATTAATGACAGGACGCCTTATTGTTTTTAAATAAGGAGTGGTGTTAAATCGTTGTTTGTAAAGAAATAGTACTAATTGCTGCAGGAAATTAGATCTGGGGTGTCACGTTTTACTGTTGAACCTGTGCTGAGTAACAATGGGCCCTGGGACCGGAAAATCCGGCGAGCCGTTTAGAAATCCGTTCGCTTCTGCAGCACCGGAAGATCCTGCCAGCGGGAGGGACCGTAAGACTCCGCTAAAATGTATCAGCCCACCATCCACAGGGAGAGCTGAAAGAAATGCACTGGATAAAGCTCCAGCATTTTGAATCTGAACTCTCCCATTTATGGGAACCAGGAGACATAACACAATCAGTAAGTGATAAGGTGTCAATTAGCTGACTGGCTCGGAGGCAGACCACTGAAATCAGAGACCAGCCAACGCAGAAGAAGTCTGTCACCCAAGGCCTGAATAAAGATAATCCTTTTCATTCAAACCCAGATAACAATGAACCTGAAAATACACCAGAAATAAAAGCATTGATCACAGAGGGCCATGGGTGCAGACAGATGTCTCATCTCCTTGTCTTTGCTGCTTTATTCAAATTCTTAAAATAGAGGGCTTTTTATTCCACAGGATTCAAGCTATTCAGCTGCTGACATGTCAGCTCCTGACCTGTCAGGAAAATGACACAGGGGCATGGGGAGTGGGGACAATTTGTTATTTTTGCATCTATTCTGCACATGCATATCTTTGTTGGTATCCCACCAATGTTTAGCTCATCACCATGTTTCACAGGCTTCTGGTGCAAAGAATGGAAGGATGGGATTGACAGGCCTTTCGTTTCCTTTCTGGTTGTAAAAGGAGGTTCATTTATATGACTGTCAGTGTGGCAATAGACAAATTCCTGTTAACACAACTGATGTCAGGAGAATGTGAATCTTTGTAGAGAGGCGAGTGTTATCTCTTAGCTGATCTGATTAAATGTTATTTGTGGGATAAATAGTTTCTGAGATAACATTTAACACATCTCTGCAGCTCTTGTCAAAAAGCCACATTGAAGGAAAAAAACGTCTCTCTCCTCTTAGATTGGACATTTAAACCCAGAGACTAATAATTTTGGATAATAGCTTTTGAACACCAAACATATTTATGTGATATTTCTGATGACATTTTATTGGAGCTGGTGAGTTAAGTAACAGTGGAATGTCTATGTTAAATGTATACCGATCTCACAAGTAGTAATTGCGAGGTTTCAATTCACTGCATTATTTGTTTCTGCCTATTCTTTTTCTGCTTTCACTAATTTTTCCCGTAGATTTGTTCTTTTGTCCGATTCTATTATGAACAAGTGCTCAAGGACAGGCAAACTTCTCGTGAACTGCCTGACTGACTCATCCTGCAACTTTCTCTCCCTCTCTGTGAGACAGGCCTCTTGCTGTCCTAATCTAGTGGATTCTTTAACAACATTCCACATTGGTGTCTGGTGACAGGATCGCTCCGGACAACCACTTGCTTGTGTTTGGATGAACTTAGGCTTCAAAGACCCCGGGTTGGATAGTCCAAGAGAGCTCATGAAATAACCTAGAAGCACTTTAGTAAATGTTATGTCAGACAAAAATCAAGCATCTCCTGGTTGGGGCCAGAATAATAATCTTTATTAGTGTCACAAGAAGGCTTACATTAACACTACAATGCAGTTACTGTGAAAATCCACTAGTCGCCACACTAGGCACCTGTACAGGTACACTGAGGGAGAATTCAGAATGTCCAATTCACCTAACAAGCACGTCTTTCGGGACTTGTGGGAAAAAACCGGAGCACCCGGAGGAAACCCACACAGACACGGGAAGAACGTGTAGACTCCACATGGACAGTGACCCAAGTGGGAATCGAACCTGGGACCCTGGCACTGTGAAGCAACAGTGCTAACCACTGTGCTACCATGCCGAAGGGTAGAACTTGAAAATGGAATTACCTCTCAGCCTAGTGTCCAAAGTCCAGAAATCACAGGGAAAGACTGAGTGCAGCTACTTTTGTATCATAATCAAATAATCATTTTAATTGTCACAAGTAGGCTTACATTAACACTGCAATGAAGTTACTGTGAAAAATCCCCTAGTCACCACATTCTGGCACTTGTTCGGGGACACTGAGGGAGAATTCAGAATGTCCAAGTCACCGAACAGCATGGGCTGGATTCTCCATTTGGGAGACTAAGCCCCCACGCTGGTGAAAACGGTGGTGTCCTACGCCATTAAAACTGATGCAAACAGGTCACCGCTTCGCCGTTTTGCTGGGGCGAGCAGGGAGTCAGCGTAGAGCTCCCAGCTCTAGCTGCCGATATGCCCGGAGAATTGCGGGTTCCGTGGCAGCAGACTCGGACCACAAAAATAGTACCCCCTTCAGCCACTTTCGCGCCCCGGACAGCCCGCCCACAGTGCCCCCAGCCCCGAATGAAGCCCTCCTGCCCGCAGATCGGCCCTCCCCCGACTGTGGCGGTGCTGGACTGAGTCTGCAGCTGCCATGCTAAGTTCACGACGTGTGAGACCATGAGAGTCTCACGCCGTCGGAAACTCGTCCGGTCAGGGATTGAGCATTGCGGGATGAGCCTCAGGCAACGGCCTGAGGCCGTGGACACGTGGTGTAGCGTACACCTAGAGTATGCTGCTTTTCAGAGGGGCGGAGCATTGCAAAAGCGGCACCGCCCTTGATTTTGGCATCATCGAGGATTCTCCGCCCCCTCGCCGAACGCATTTTCACTGTCGGGGAGCGGAGAATCCAGCCCCACATCTTTCGGGACTTGTGAGAGGAAACCAGAGCACCTGGGGGAAACCCACACAGACACTTTTAATAAAGCTAGGAGATAACCTCAAGCACATTGCTGAACAAGCTGGCATGAAGATTTATGCTTTGTTCTGTGTCATAACTAATTAGTTTTCGACAATATAAAAGCAATTCTCTGCGGAGCTTTGACAAAGAGTCATCCGCACTTGAAGCGTTAGCTCCCTTCCCACTCCACAAATACTGTCAGACCGGCTGAGGTTATCCAGCATTTTCTGTTTCTGTTTGCAGCTTTCCTCAATATTAATTTTGAACCATCGATAATATTCTGGCTGATCTGGAGAAGGCTTGCTGTGAGAAAGATGTTAGCTGAAGAATCCTATTCACTGACCAGTTTTAAACAAATGGCTGTTTTAGGCTTTTTTGTTGTTACTTCAGCTCCCAAGGAATTTCAGAAACAACCTCATGAAGCACTTGAAACTCAAGAAAGAATTAATTTTGTGGCAAATGATTTTTCCTTCTTACGTGTGCTGAGCAAGGCCATAGCCAGAAAGAGGAATTAAATATTGAGATGAGGCTGACAAAAAAGGTATCAAACAAGAGTGACCACATTTCAAAAAGTACTTAATTTGTTTTAAAATGCTTTGTGCCATCCCGGGGTCATGAAGGGCGCTACATCAATGCAATACTTTCCTTTTCGAGGAGACCACTCCACTTCGTACACTACTGAGTGAAAAGTTGTCCTTGTTTGGAACTGTGAATATAAGGACTGTCTGGATGAAGCCAAGGAGGTTATCTGGGAAGGTTATGTACATCCCAGGAGTTAGTGGCAATAGTCCCAAGTTGCGGCCTTCAAAGGAGGGAGCCTTGTAGCTTGCCCCCTACACATCCAAACAATCAACCAAAAAAAATTGGTTCAGAATCCAACTTCCTAAATGTAAACTGCACAAACGCTACATGCCACACTTTATTCCTGAAACGATGAATGGCGCCACACATCCTTAACTTGGTAAGTGGCCCAGAAAATAAACAGGGCACCCAGTGATCCTTGAGGGGCACTGAACACCAAATTATCACGTGAAACATGAAATAAAAATAGAAAATGATGAATAAACTCAGCAGGTCTGGCAGCATCTGTGGAGAGAAATAGTGTTCTGTTTCGACTCTAAATGAACACGATCTGATGTACAAAAATATCACGCACCATGAACCTGGCATGTCACTTTAAAAGAGCTAATGGCAAAAAAAAGAGGGGGCAGTTAAACAAAGTTAATTGGCAGAGATGTTTTTTCAACAACCATTGAACAGAGGACAAGTGCGTAATGCATGCAAAGTAATTACATACCTAGAGTCAGCAAGTGTAGATTAATTAAGTGTACGTCCCTAATTGGATTAACAAATTAATCAGAAGCGAAGTTATGAGGCAGATGAACCATTACATGTCCTGCAGAGGGAATGTTGAAGGGGCTCACTGGAATGCATTTAGGGCCCTGCAGAAATATGTAAAATGGATGGTCAGAATGGCAAATGGAGATTGGTTCTAAATGTTGAGCAAAGCAGCAAGAGGTTCCGTGGTATTTCAGCAGTCAAAGAAGAAGCTCTTCACGCTTAGGGATAGGGTAGTGTTCCCTCATGATGTTACGGTTTAAATCTTTGGGGTCGATACAAATGCACAGTTCCTCTGACAGTTTTTTGACACAAACCATGGAGCTAACCCAGTCCGTGGGTTCTGTGACCTTATAAATGGCGCCCTAGTCCTGGAGGTCTTGCAGCTGCTGCTTGAGGCGGTCCTTAAGGGGCGCCGGCACCCGACGGGGTGCATAGAATGTCATAGAATGTCATAAAATTTACAGTGCAGAAGGAGGCCATTCGGCCCATCGAGGCTGCACCGGCTCTTAGAAAGAGCACCCTACACAAGGTCAACACCTCCACCCTATCCCCATAACCCAGTAACCCCACCCAACACTAAGGGCAATTTTGGACACTAAGGGCAATTTATCGTGGCCAATCCACCTAACCTGCACATCTTTGGACTGTGGGAGGAAACCGGAGCACCCGGAGGAAACCCACGCACACATAGAACATAGAACATAGAACATAGAACGATACAGCGCAGTACAGGCCCTTCGGCCCTCGATGTTGCACCGACATGGAAAAAATCTAAAGGCCATCTAACCTACACTATGCCCTTATCATCCATATGCTTATCCAATAAATTTTTAAATTCCCTCAATGTTGGCGAGTTCACTACTGTTGCAGGTAGGGCATTCCACGGCCTCACCACTCTTTGCGTAAAAAACCCACCTCTGACCTCTGTCCTATATCTATTACCCCTCAATTTAAGGCTATGTCCCCTCGTGCTAGCCACCTCCATCCGCGGGAGAAGGCTCTCGCTGTCCACCCTATCTAACCCTCTGATCATTTTGTATGCCTCTATTAAGTCACCTCTTAACCTTCTTCTCTCTAACGAAAACAACCTCAAGTCCATCAGCCTTTCCTCATAAGATTTTCCCTCCATACCAGGCAACATCCTGGTAAATCTCCTCTGCACCCGTTCCAAAGCTTCCACGTCCTTCCTATAATGAGGCGACCAGAACTGTACGCAATACTCCAAATGCGGCCGTACTAGAGTTTTGTACAACTGCAACATGACCTCATGGCTCCGGAACTCAATCCCTCTACCAATAAAGGCCAACACACCATAGGCCTTCTTCACAACCCTATCAACCTGGGTGGCAACTTTCAGGGATCTATGTACATGGACACCGAGATCCCTCTGCTCATCCACACTACCAAGAATTTTACCATTAGCCAAATATTCCGCATTTCTGTTATTCTTTCCAAAGTGAATCACCTCACACTTCTCCACATTAAACTCCATTTGCCACCTCTCAGCCCAGCTCTGCAGCTTATCTATGTCCCTCTGTAACCTGCAACATCCTTCCGCACTGTCTACAACTCCACCGACTTTAGTGTCGTCTGCAAATTTACTCACCCATCCTTCTGCGCCCTCCTCTAGGTCATTTATAAAAATGACAAACAGCAACGGCCCCAGAACAGATCCTTGTGGTACGCCACTCGTAACTGAACTCCATTCTGAACATTTCCCATCAACTACCACTCTCTGTCTTCTTTCAACTAGCCAATTTCTGATCCACATCTCTAAATCACCCTCAATCCCCAGCCTCCGTATTTTCTGCAATAGACGACCGTGGGGAACCTTATCAAACGCTTTACTGAAATCCATATACACCACATCAACTGCTCTACCCTCGTCTACCTGTTCAGTCACCTTCTCAAAGAACTCGATAAGGTTTGTGAGGCATGACCTACCCTTCACAAAACCATGCTGACTGTCCCTAATCATATTATTCCTATCTAGATGATTATAAATCGTATCTTTTATAATCCTCTCCAAGACTTTACCCACCACAGACGTTAGGCTCACCGGCCTATAGTTACCGGGGTTATCTCTACTCCCCTTCTTGAACAAAGGGACCACATTTGCTATCCTCCAGTCCTCTGGCACTATTCCTGTAGCCAATGATGACCTAAAAATCAAAGCCAAAGGCTCAGCAATCTCTTCCCTGGCTTCCCAGAGAATCCTAGGATAAATCCCATCAGGCCCCGGGGACTTATCTATTTTCACCTTGTCCAGAATTGCCAACACTTCTTCCCTACGCACCTCAATGCCATCTATTCTAATAGCCTGGGTCTCAGCATTCTCCTCCACAATATTATCTTTTTCTTGAGTGAATACTGACGAAAAGTATTCATTTAGTATCTTGCTTATCTCCTCAGCCTCCACACACAACTTCCCACCACTGTCCTTGACTGGCCCTACTCTTACCCTAGTCATTCTTTTATTCCTGACATACCTATAGAAAGCTTTTGGGTTTTCCTTGATCCTACCTGCCAAAGACTTCTCATGTCCCCTCCTTGCTCGTCTCAGCTCTCTCTTTAGATCCTTCCTCGCTTCCTTGTAAATATCAAGCGCCCCAACTGAAACTTCACGCCTCATCTTCACATAGGCCTCCTTCTTCCTCTTAACAAGAGATTCCACTTCTTTGGTAAACCACGGTTCCCTCGCTCGACCCCTTCCTCCCTGCCTGACTGGTACGTACTTATCAAGAACATGCAATAGCTGTTCCTTGAACAAGCTCCACATATCCAGTGTGCCCAACCCTTGCAGCCTACTTCTCCAACCAACACATCCTAAGTCATGTCTAATGGCATCATAATTGCCCTTCCCCCAGCTATAACTCTTGCCCTGCGGGGCATACTTATCCCTTTCCATCACTAACGTAAAGGTCACCGAATTGTGGTCACTGTTTCCAAAGTGCTCACCTACCTCCAGATCTAACACCTGGCCTGGTTCATTACCCAAAACCAAATCCAATGTGGCCTCGCCTCTTGTTGGCCTGTCAACATATTGTGTCAGGAAACCCTCCTGCACACATTGTACAAAGAATGACCCATCTAATGTACTCGAACTATATCTTTTCCAGTCAATATTTGGAAAGTTAAAGTCTCCCATAACAACTACCCTGTTACTTTCGCTCTTTTCCAGAATCATCTTCGCCATCCTTTCCTCCACATCCCTAGAACTATTAGGTTCTACACACGGGGAGGATGTGCAGACTCCGCACAGACAGTGACCCAAGCCGGAATCGAACCTGGGACCCTGGAGCTGTGAAGCAATTGTGCTATCCACAATGCTACCGTGCTGCCCAAAATTGTGCCCTTTGGTTTTGGCTTCCCGACCAGAGGAATCAGTTTCTCTCTATTTCATGATTCAATCATTTTATAAACTCAATTAGATCACGTGTTAATCTCCTATATTCAAGGACTGATAGGCATATCTTCACACTTTGTTCTCCACTGGAGATTGGTGGAAGGATTTTGCAAGCTGATCAGCAACCTGCTTTGAGGCATTATTTCCTGTGGTGATTAAGTCCTCAAGTGGGACTTGAACCCAGGGCATTCCAGCGCGTAGGCAGGCATGCTACCGACTGAGCCACTCAGACTCTGATTTGAGATTATTCTCAAGCGGGACAAAGACCCGCTGCAGTGTGGCTCGTATAGGCCGATTTCACTCTTTATTGTGGATGCCAAGTTGTTGGCGAAGAGCCTGGCCACTAGGATTGAGGATTATGTCCCGGGAGTGATACATGAGGATCAGACGGGATTTGTGAATGGCAGGCAGTTGAATGCAAATGTGCGGAGGCTTCTGAATGTGATCATGATGCCCTCGGAGGGGGGGGGGGGGGGGGTGGGGGATGCAGAGATGGTGGCGGCTATGGACACGAAGAAGGCCTTTGACCAGGTGGAGTGGGAGTACCTGTGGGAGGTGCTGGGTAGGTTTGGGTTTGGAGAGGGGTTCATAGGGTGGGTTAAATTGTTATATACCAGGACCCGATGGCGAGTGTATCAACGAACCGGTTGAGGTCAGAGTATTTTAGACTATATCGTGGAACGAGGCAGGGGTGCCCTTTGTCCCCCCTGTTGTTCGCTTTGGCGATTGAGCCATTGGCCATGGCGCTGAGGGAATCTAGAAGCTGGAGGGGTTTGGTTCGGCCGGGGGGGGGGGGGGGGGGGGGGGGGAGGAGGAGCACCACGTCTCACTATATGCAGATGATTTGCTTTTATATATTACAGACCCGGTAGAGGGGATGGGGGAGGTTATGCAGACCCTCAGGGAGTTTGGAGACTTCATGGGGTATAAGCTTAATATTGGGAAGAGAGAGCTCTTTGTGGTGCATGCGCAGGGTCAGGAAAAGAGGTTGGAGGAGCTGCCACTCAAGATGGTGGAGAGGAGTTTTCGGTATTTGGGTATTCAGGTGGCCAAGAGTTGGGGGGTCTTGCATAGGCTCAATCTGGCGCGGCTGGTGGACCAGTTGGAGGAGGACTTTAAGAGGTGGGACATGCTTCCGCTCTCCCTAGTGGGTAGGGTGCAGTCTGTAGGGTGCACCTAGGTCCTCCCTAGGTTTTTGTTTGTGTTTCAGTGCCTGCCCATCCTCATTCCTAAGGCCTTTTTCAAGTGTTTGAGCAAGAGTATCATGGGATTTGTGTGGGCCAATAAGACCCCGAGGGTTAAAAGATTGTTCTTGGAGCACAGTCGGGGGGGGGAGTGGGTTGGAGCTGCCGAATCTGCGTAGCTACTACTGGGCAGCAAACGTGTCGATGTTTCAGAAGTGGATGATGGAGGGAGAGGGGGTGGCATGGAAAAGACTAGAGGCAGCGCGTTGTGTAGGTACTAGCCTGGGGGCACTGGTGACGGCACCGTTGCCTCTTCCGCCGACGCGGTATACCATGAGCCCGGTGATGACGGCGACACTGAAGATTTGGGGGCAATGGAGGCGGCACAGCGGGGAGACGGGAGCCTCAGTCTAGTCCCCGATACGGAATAACCATAGGTTTGCCCCTAGCAGGATAGATGGTGGGTTCTGAAGCTGGCACCGGGCGGGAATTAGAAGGCTGAGGGATCTATTAATTGATGGGACTTTTGCCAGCTTAAAGGCACTGGAGGAGAAATTCGGGTTACCGCCGGGAAATGCATTCTGGTACATGCAGGTTCGGCGTTTGTCAGGAAGCAGATAGGAGAATTTCCATTGCTGCCTACCCGAAGGCTACAGGACAGGGTGATTTCAGGTGTGTGGGTCGGAGAGGGTAAGATCTCGGAGATATACCAGGAGCTGCAGGAGGCGGAGGAAGCCTTGGTGGAGGAATTGAAGGGCAAATGGGAGGAGGAGCTGGGTGAGGAACTGGATGAGGGCCTGTGGGCTGATGCCCTGGGCAGGGCCAATTCCTCCTCATCTTGCACCAGGCTCAACCTGATCCAGTTTAAAGTGTTACACAGGATGCATATGACAGGGTGTGGTGGTATGAATGTGAACACTGCTATTGGTGCAGAGCATGGGTTTCCCATTGGCTCTGGCTGGTCATATGCCTCTCGTCCAATTGGCTGGGACTAGGCATGTGACTGCTCACCAATTGGTCGAGAGGCAAGTAGACCCCGCCTCCGAGGCGGGGTATAAGTACCCAGAGTTCCCGGCAGTCGGCCTTACTCTGTAGTCGACAACCGGGCTAACAACTAACTGATTAAAGCGACAGTTCGGATCCTAATCGTGTCTTGAGTCCAATTGATGGTACATCAATTTAATCAGCTAGAATTTTGGAATGGAGCTACGCATCAAGCCTGACTGCCTCCGCACCAGCCGCATGCTTCCAATGCGTCTGCAATCTTTAAACATTGGCAGGCGTGTTTTAATAGTTACCTGACGACTGCAGCCGGCAAACCCACCAAGGAGCAGAAACTCCACATCCTCCATTCATGCGTGGGCACAGCAATATACGCAATGATTGAGGACGAAAGCGATTATGATGCGGCCATGGAGATTCTCAAAGGACACTTTCTCCGGACGGTCAACGAAGTATACGCACGGCATCTCCTGACGACTAGACAACAGTTCCCTGGTGAGTCACTCGACGAGTTTTACCAGGCCCTCGCAGATCTAGGGAGAACGTGCGCGTGTCTCCAAGTTTCAGCGACTGAGCACGTGGAACTTTTAATCAGAGACGTTTACGTTGCTGGCATGCAGTCCCCTTCTATCTGCCAACGATTGCTGGAGAAGAACACCCTCAGCCTAGCTGAGGCACGGACCCTTGCAACCTCCCTGGAGGTTGCTGACCTGAACGCCCGCGCTTATGCTCCCGGCCGCGCAGCAATCCCCTGGACTTTATGGCACGCGCCACCCCCGTCCTCCGTGGACCCCGACCTCCCCCAAGCCTGCGCTGCGGGTCGCTCCGACAAACTAGCGGGGCCCCGTTGCTATTTTTGTGGTCTCTCCAAGCACCCCCGCCCGCGCTGCCCGGCCCGCTCTGCTCTGTGTAAGAGCTGCGGGAAGAGGGGCCACTACGCGGTGGTCTGCCAGACCAAGTCGGTCGCTGCTGTCCCGCGCAGCGACCGCGGATCGCCCCCCCCCCCGGGCCCCCTAGGGCCCAGCGCCGCGCACCAACTTCTCCAGCCCGCCTCCCGGCCCCCGCAACGGCCCCACGGTCCTCCCGACCCTCGCTCTCAGCTGCCCCGACCTGCCCGCAGCGCCGCTGACACTGCCACCAGCCGCCACGAGGTTCCAATGGGCGCCGCCATCTTGGGCCCTGGACACCATGTGCGGGCCATGGGCGCCGCCATCTTGGGGCCCCGGCTCCACGTGCGGGTCCTGGGCGCCGCCATCTTGGGACCCCGACTCCACATGCGGTTCCCTGGGCGCCGCCATCTTGGGCCAACACGGAAGGCCCGGCAATCGATTACTCTGCCACTGAGGATGATCTGGAACTCTCACCACGACTTGCTTCCATCAAACTCGACCAGTCACAACCACGCACGCTCACCAAGACTACAACGACGGTGCAGCTCAACGGACACAAAACAAGATGCCTGCTGGACTCCGGGAGCACGGAAAGTTTCGTCCACCCCGACACGGTAAGACGCTGCGCGCTCCCCATCCATCCAGTTAAGCATAAGATTGAATTGGCCTCGGGTTCGCACTCCGTCCAGATCACCGGGTGCTGCATAGCGGACCTCACGGTCCAGGGGAGAGTCTTCAAAAACTACAAACTCCTCATCCTCCCCCGTCTATGCGCTCCGGCACTCTTGGGCCTGGATTTCCAGTGCAACCTGCAGAGCTTAACCTTGCAGATGGGCGCCTCTACCACTTCCTCAGGGTTCCATTCGGTGTCACAAATGGAGTCTCGGTCTTCCAACGGGAGATGGACCGAATGGTCGACAAGCACGGTTTACGGGCCACCTTCCCGTATCTCGATAACGTCACCATCTGCGGCCACAACCAGCAGGACCATGACATCAACCTCCAAAAATTCCTCCGAACCGCAAAACTCCTTAATTTAACTTACAATAAGGATAAGTGCGTGTTTAGCACCGACCGTCTAGCCATCCTTGGCTACGTAGTGCGTAACGGAGTGATAGGCCCCAATCCCGAACGCATGCACCCCCTGATGGAACACCCCCTCCCCAACTCCCTCAAATCCCTCAAACGCTGCCTGGGCTTCTTCTCATATTATGCCCAGTGGGTCCCGAACTACACCGACAAAGCCCGCCCCCTCATCCAGTCCACCTCCTTTCTCCTGTCGATGGAGGCCCGCCAGGCCTTTAGCCGCATCAAAGCGGATATCGCAAAGGCTACGATGCATGCTATCGACGAGTCCCTCCCATTCCAGGTCGAGAGCGACGCGTCTGACGTAGCTCTGGCGGCCATCCTGAACCAAGCGGGCAGACCCATGGCCTTCTTTTCACGAACCCTCCACGCTTCCGAAATCCGCCATTCCTCGGTGGAAAAGGAGGCACAGGCCATAGTCGAAGCTGTGCGATATTGGAGGCACTATCTGGCCGGCAGGAAGTTTACCCTCCTCACAGACCAACGGTCAGTAGCTTTCATGTTTGACAATGCACAGAGGGGCAAGATCAAGAACGACAAGATCTTGCGGTGGTGGATTGAGTTGTCCACGTACAACTACGATATCTTGTATCGTCCTGGGAAGCTCAACGAGCCTTCCGATGCCCTATCCCGCGGTACCTGCGCCAGCGCACAGATTGACCGCCTCCGCTCCCTCCACATGGACCTCTGCCATCCAGGGGTCACCCGTTTTTACCATTTTATTAAGACCCGCAACCTGCCCTACTCCATTGAGGAGGTCAGGACCGTCACCAGGGACAGCCACGTCTGCGCTGAGTGCAAACCGCACTTCTACCACCCCGAATGAGCGCATCTGATCAAGGCATCCCGCCCCTTCGAACGTCTCAGTATAGACTTCAAGGGTCCCCTCCCCTCCAACAACCGTAACACATATTTCTTGAGTGTTATCGACGAATACTCCCGCTTCCCTTTCGCCATTCCCTATCCCGACATGACCACATCAACCGTCATAAAGGCCCTCCTATCCATCTTCTCCCTGTTCGGTTACCCCGCGTACATCCACAGCGACCGGGGGTCCTCCTTTATGAGTGACGAACTGCGTCAGTTCCTGCTCAGCAGGGGCATAGCCTCTAGCAGGACGACCAGTTATAACCCCCGGGGTAACAGTCAGGTCGAGCGGGAGAATGGCACCATTTTGAAGACCATCCTGCTGGCCCTACGGTCCAGAGATCTCCCTATCCCCCGTTGGCAAGAGGTCATCCCCAACGCCCTGCATTCAATCCGGTCTCTCCTCTGTACTACCTCTAATCAAACACCCCATGAACGTCTTCTTGTTTTCCCCAGGAAGTCGTCCTCAGGATCCCCTCTCCCGACCTGGCTGGCCACCCCGGGCCCATCTTGCTCCGGAAGCATGTGCGGGTGCACAAGTCCGACCTGTTGGTTGAGCGAGTCCAGTTACTCCACGCCAACCCGCAGTATGAGTACGTGGAGTATCCCGACGGTCGGCAGGATACGGTCTCGCTTCGGGACCTGGCACCCGCTGGCGTGCTGCCTTCTCCCTCTACATCAACACCCCCCCCCAACCCCAATTCCCCCAGCGCCCCCCGCGCCCCCACGACCCAGCACACATGCCCCCTCTACCCCGATTACAGCGTCTCCGCCACCGGCCCGGGGTACGGAGACACATCTACGACCGACGCTCCCGGAGGCAAGGACGACCATCAGCCCGACGTCACCGGCTCCACTGCGACGGTCCTCCAGAACACCACGGGCACCCGACAGGCTGATCGTGTCCATCTGATGCGGCCATGGGACATTTTGGACTTTGTTGTTATTCTGTTGCACCTTAAGTAGTAGTAGTATTGTTTTTTTTGCCAAGAGCCAGTGTGCAGCCCACCTTTCTCAATTTTCGCTGCTCATACCACCAGTCCTCGGACCCCCCCCTCCCCCCCCACTCTCTCTTCCACTTACACCACCAACCCCCGCCTTCTTTCTCCACAAGGGGTGAATGTGGTGGTATGAATGTGAGCACTGCCATTGGTGCAGAGCATGTGTTTCCCATTGGCTCTGGCTCGTCATGTGTCTCTCGTCTGATTCGCTGTGACTAGTCATGTGACTGCTCACCAATTGGTCGAGAGGCAAGTAGACCCCACCTCAGAGGCGGGGTATAAGTACCCAGAGTTCCCGGCGGTCAGCCTTACTCTGTAGTCGACCACCGGGCTAACAACTAGCTGATTAAAGCCACAGTTCGGATCCTAATCGTGTCTTGAGCCCAATTGATGGCACATCACAGGGGCAATGATGAGTAAGATTTTTGGGGTGGAGGACAGATGTGTGAGGTCTTCGGGGAGCCCAGCAAACCACGCCCATATGTTCTGGGCATGCCCGGCGCTTGCGGAGTTCTGGAAGGGCTTTGCAAAGGTCATGTCCAAGGTCTTGGACACTCGGGTAAAACCGAGTTGGGGGATAGCGTTATTTGGGGTATCGGAGGATCCGGGAGTACAGGAGTCGAAAGAGGCCAGAGTTCTGGCCTTTTGCCTCCTTGGTAGCCCAGAGAAGGCTCTTGCTATTGTGGAGGGACGCAAAGCCCCCAAGTGTGGAGGCTTGGATCAATGACATGGTGGGATTTCTTAGGTTGGAGGAGATAAAGTTTGCCTTGCGAGGGTCCTTGCATGGGTTCTCCGGGCGGTGACAACCGTTCCTTGACTTTCTCGCGGAACGTTAGGTGGAGGTCAACAGCAGCAGCAACCCCAGTGGGAGGGGGGGTGCGGGGTGGGCTTATTTCTTTTCCTTTTTGAAAGGGGCGCTTGCCCTATTTTGTTTTGAGTTGGGTGTTAATTTGTTAAACTGTTTATTGTTTTGAAGGTTAAGTTGTTCTGTTTGGTTGGCATGTTGCCCTTTTCTTTTTGTATTATTTTCTTTTTTGGAGTGTTCTGTAAAACTTTTGGAAAAACTTTGAATACATACATTTAAATTTTTTTAAAATAAATAATTAAATAAATTATGACGGGTAAACTTGAAGATTATTAGTACAATCATAATGAAGAAATAGCCACCAGTATGAATTCAGGTAGGGGAACTCTTATGTGACCAAATCCCAATTTTCACACAGCAAACTTCTGCAAGCAATCACATGATAATGACTGGGTAATCTGTGTGGCAAATTAACATTAGAAGTGGACTGTGGTGCATCTCAACCATCAACAATGTTTCACATAAGAGATTGATATTTGAACCAGAAACTGGGGAGGACCAAAGTTAATCTTGGGACAGGCAGATTCCTGTCAGTTGGGTTTTGGTTTAGAGTGGATGCTCCAGGGTTGGGTTGAGACCACAAGTGTTTCTAATTTAACTGATGAGTTGTGGCTGAATTTAATCACTTACGTTGAAGTCGCGCCACCAGTTAAGATGACAATCTGTCTCCAAAAGCTGCAGGCCCAGCCAAAAGGCCAGCAGCTCAGCAGCGCCACCATTAGTGGTGGCCGTTGCTGAAGCTGCAGCTCCAGGATGAAGGTGCCGAAAGCGCAATGCACATTCCGAGACATCCAAGTATCTTTGGGAAAGTCGGATCTCGAACTTATAGCAGAATGATCATGGATGTGGGAATTGTCTCTTTTTTTTTAAAATAATTTTTATTGAAATTTTTCGATACAAACATTTACCCCTACTACATTTTAAATTATAACACAACAAATCCCCCCTGGAAAATCCTCCCCACGCCCTCCCCCGCGCGCACCCCCCCACCCTCCCCCCCCCGCGCTACCAGTCTAGCAACCAAACCGTTTTTCCCTTTCTGCCGATGGCCTCGGGCAGTCATTGCCCGCGACCCCCCGCTGACGTGCTCCCTTCGTTGCTATCCCCCCCCCCCTCCCTTTCCCCCCCCCCCCCCCTTTCTCCCCGGGTTGCTGCTGTTTCGGCCTCCAGTTCCTATCTCTGATCCAGAAAGTCAAGGAAGGGCTGCCACCGCCGGAAGAACCCCTGTACCGACCCTCTCAGGGCGAATTTGATTCTTTCCAATTGGATGAAGCTTGCCATGTCGTTTAACCAGGTGTTAACACTTGGTGGCCTTGTGTCCCTCCACTGAATCAAGATCCTTCTCCGAGCTACCAAGGACGCAAAGGCCAATATTCCGGCCTCCCCTGCCTCCTGTACTCCTGGCTCCACCCCAACCCCAAAAATCGCTAGCCCCCACCCTGGTTTGACCCTGGTTCCCACCACTCTCGATACCGTCCCCGCCACCCCCTCCCAGAACTCTTCCAGTGCCGGGCACATCCAGAACATATGTACATGGTTCGCAGGGCTTCCCGAACACCTAACACACCTGTCCTCCCCCCGAAGAACCGACTCATCCTAGTCCCCGTCATATGGGCTCTGTGCAGCACCTTAAATTGGATGAGGCCCAACCTTGCGCACGACGACGACGAATTGACCCTCTCTAAGGCATCCGCCCATGTCCCATCTTCTATCTGCTCTCCCAGCTCCGCTTCCCACTTGTCTTTCAGCTCCTCTATCGATACCTCCTCCACCTCCTGCATTATTTTGTAGATGTCCGAGACCTTCCCTTCTCCGACCCAGACCCCTGACAGCACCCTATCACTCACCCCTCTATCGGGAAGCAAGGGAAATCCTTCCACCTGTCGTCTGGCAAATGCCTTCACCTGCAGGTATCTAAACGTGTTCCCCGGGGGGAGCTCAAATTTCTCCTCCAGCTCTCCCAGGCTCGCAAACCTCCCCTCTATGAACATGTCCCTCAGTTGCCTGATGCCCGCCCTGTGCCAGCTCTGGAATCCCCCGCCAGTGTTCCCCGGGACAAATCTATGGTTCCCTCTCAGTGGCGCCGCCATCAGACCCCCCACTTCCCCCCTGTGTCGCCTCCACTGCCCCCAGATTTTCAGGGTGGCCGCCACTACCGGACTCGTGGTATACCTTGTGGGGGGGAGCGGCCATGGTGCCGTTACTAGCGCCCCCAGGCTTGTATTGCCGCAGGACGCCCTCTCCATACGTTTCCAAGCTGCCCCCTCCCCCTCCATCACCCACTTGCGCACCATCGATGCGTTCGCCGCCCAGTAGTATCCGGAAAGATTGGGTAGCGCTAATCCTCCCCTGTCCCTACTCCGTTCCAAGAAAATCCTTCTCACTCTAGGGGTGCCATGTGCCCACACATAGCCCATAATGCTGCTAGTTACCTTCTTGAAGAAGGCCCTGGGGAGAAAGATGGGCAAGCACTGAAACAGAAACAAGAACCTCGGGAGGACCGTCATTTTGACTGACTGCACCCTCCCTGCTAGCGACAGCGGTACCATGTCCCACCTCTTGAACTCCTCCTCCATCTGCTCCACCAGCCTTGAAAAGTTCAGCTTGTGGAGGGTCCCCCAGTTCCTTGCCACCTGCACCCCCAAGTACCTGAAGCTCTTTACTGCTCTCTTAAAGGGGAGCCGCCCAATTCCCTCCCCCTGATCTCCCGGGTGTATCACAAAGACCTCACTTTTACCCACATTTAATTTATATCCCGAAAAGTCCCCAAACTCCGCTAGTATTTCCATTACCTCCGGCATTCCCCCTTCCGGGTCCGCCACATATAACAACAAATCATCCGCATAGAGTGATACCCGATGTTCCTCCCCTCCCCTTGTCAGTCCTCTCCACCCCCCTGAACCCCTCAGTGCCATCGCCAACGGTTCGATCGCTAATGCAAATAGTAAGGGGGATAGGGGGCATCCCTGCCTGGTACCTCGATGGAGCCCAAAATACTCTGACCTCCTCCCGTTTGTAACCACACTCGCCATCGGGGCCGAATACAGCAGCTTCACCCACTTGATAAATCCCTCCCCAAACCCAAACCGTTCCAGCGTCTCCCACAGGTATTCCCACTCCACCCTATCGAATGCCTTCTCCGCATCCAGTGCTACCACTATCTCAGCCTCCCCCTCCACTGCTGGCATCATAATCACATTCAACAGTCTCCGGACATTTGTGTTAAGTTGTCGTCCCTTTACGAACCCCGTCTGGTCCTCATGGATTACCCCTGGCACACAATCCTCTATTCTGGTTGCCAGGACCTTTGCCAACAGTTTGGCATCTACATTCAAGAGGGAGATAGGCCTGTAGGACCCGCACTGTACAGGGTCTTTGTCCCGCTTCAGGATCAAGGAGATCAGGGCCTGTGACATTGTCGGGGGCAGAACCCCCCCCTCTCGCGCCTCATTGAAGGCTCGCACCAGCACTGGACCCACCAAGTCCACATACTTCTTATAAAATTCCACCGGGAACCCATCCGGCCCCGGCGCCTTCCCCGCCTGCATCTGGCCTATCCCTTTAACTAGCTCCTGCAGCTCTATCGGCGCCCCCAGCCCCTCCACCCGTTCCTCCTGGACCTTTGGGAACCTCAATCTATCGAGGAAGTTCTCCATTCCCCCCTCCTCCTGGGCGGCTCAGACCGGTACAATTCCCTGTAGAAATCCCTGAAGACCCCGTTCACCTCTTGCCCCTTCTGCACTACGTTCCCTCCCTTCTCTCTCACTCCCCCAATCTCTCTGGCTGCATCTCGCTTGCGCAGCTGGTGTGCTAGCATCCTGCTCGCCTTTTCCCCGTACTCATAGACCGCGCCCTGTGCCCTTCTCCATTGCGTCTCCGCCTTCCTAGTGGTCAGTAGGTCAAACTGGGCCTGTAAACTGCGCCGCTCCCTCAACAGCCCCTCCTCTGGTGTCTCCGCATATCTCCTGTCCACTTCTATAAGTTCCCCCACCAGTCTCTCCCTCTCCTGCCTCTCCTTCCTTTCTCTGTGTGCCCTTATGGAGATCAGCTCTCCTCTGATCACTGCTTTCAGGGCCTCCCAGACTACCCCCACCTTCACCTCGCCCGTGTCGTTCGTGCCCAGATATCTCTCAATGCCCTTCCGGACCCTTCCGCACACCTCATCGTCCGCCAGCAGCCCCACATCCAGGCGCCACAACGGGCGCTGGTCCCGTGCTTCCCCCAGTTCTACCTCTACCCAGTGTGGTGCATGGTCCGAAATCGCAATGGCCGAGTACTCCGTGTCCTGCACTCTCGAAATCAGCCCCCTGCTCAGTACAAAAAAGTCTATTCTGGAGTACACCCTGTGGACGTGGGAGAAAAAAGAATACTCCCTCGCCCTTGGCCTGCCAAATCTCCAAGGGTCTACCCCCCCCATCTGCTCCATGAACCCCCTTAGCACCTCTGCCGCTGCCGGCCTCCTATTCGTCCTGGAACTCGATCTGTCCAGCCCAGGGTCGAGCACTGTATTGAAGTCCCCCCCCATGATCAGGCCCCCTGCCTCCAGACCCGGAATGAGGCCCAACAGGCGCCTCATAAAACCCGCGTCATCCCAATTCGGGGCATACACATTCACCAGCACCACATTCTCTCCCTGCAGCCTACCCTTCACCATCACGTACCTACCCTCCTTATCTGCTACCACCTGCGCCGCCACGAACGACACCCTCTTTCCCACCAAAATCGCCACCCCCCGGTTCTTTGCGTCCAAGCCTGAGTGGAACACCTGTCCCACCCACCCCCTTCTCAGGCGTACCTGGTCTACTACTCTCAAGTGAGTCTCCTGCAACATTGCCACATCCGCCTGCAGTCCCTTTAGGTGTGAAAAAACCCTTGCTCTCTTGACCGGCCCATTCAGCCCCCTCACGTTCCAAGTAACCAACCGGGTCGCGGAGCGACCTGTCCCTTTCCCCTGTCTATTAGCCATGTCCTGTCCCCTGTTCGCCCCGGGTCGACCCTCCCCTTCTGACCCGTTCCCCATGGCGATGGCCCCCCCCCCCCTCTCTCCTCCCGTTCTTCCCTTCCCGTCCTCGGCCTTTCCAGCAGCAACCCGGTATCCCCCCCCAACCCCCCCTCCCCCCCCCCCCCCCCCCCCCCCCTCCCCCCCGGCTAGGACCCCTCCTAGCCGCGGTGTATCCACCATCGTACTCCCGAGAGTCAGCTGATTTTCGCTGACCCGGCTGCCCCTGCCACACTCCGACTCCTCCCGATGTGGGGGGGGAGGGGCCTCCCCCCCCCTTGCCATCCCTCTCTGACCCCGCTTCAGCGCGGGAAAAGCCGCCATTGCTGGCCACACCCCACTCTTCTCTCCTCCCCCTTCCTCCGTCCCGCGCGCGGGAAACAGGGGAAAGCCCGCGCTTTCGCCCGGCCACACCCTACCCCGCCATCTTCAATTCCACCCCCGTCCCCATCCAAGCCCATAAAAAAGCCCCCTTAAAACGAGAGGAAGAAAAAAGAGAAAAAGAAAACCCGCATAACCAACTTGCACCCCCCCCGTCCCGCCTCCCCAACTTAACAATATAACAATATAAATAACAAATCTCAAATAAATACATAAATACATAACTATGCCTGCATAACTAAATAACTACCCAATAATAACGTATTTAACCATCACCCTCCATCGAACAGAACAGTAACCATAACCCTTAAAGAACAGATCAAAAAACAGTAAAAAAGCCCCCCCTACAACAACAATAATTAAGGGAAGTCGGCAACGGGAAGAGACACACAAAAAGGAACAAAGAAACCCCCCATAACACAAGTTTCAAAGAAACCAAACGATCCATCAACTTTAACCAAGTTCCGACCTGGCCTAAGAAAGACATGGGCCACTTGATCAGTCAAGGGTACTCGGGCGGCCTCGACCGCCGGCGTTCCCAAGTTCTAGTTCAGGTCCAGCTTTTCCTCCCGAACAAAAGTCCATGCCTCCTCTGGGGTCTCAAAGTAATGGTGCTGGTCCTTGTAGGTGACCCACAAGCGCGCTGGCTGCAGCATTCCGAACTTGATCCTCTTTGCGTGCAGCACCGCCTTCGTCCGGTTAAACCGGGCCCGCCGCTTTGCCACCTCCGCACTCCAGTCCTGATATATCCGCACCGTCGAATTCTCCCATTTGCTGCTTTTCTCCCTCTTGGCCCACCTCAGCACTTTCTCCCGATCACAGAAACGCTGGAATCGCACCAGCACCGCCCTCGGGGGCTCGTTCGCCCTAGGCCGCCTAGCCATGACCCGATATGCTTCTTCCAGCTCCAGAGGCGATGGACCGGCCCCCTCTCCCATCAGGGAGCTCAGCATCTCCGCTACATATTTCGGGAGATCAGGCCCCTCCAGGCCTTCTGCTAGGCCCAGGATCCTCAAGTTCTTCCGCCTCATTCGAGTGTCCAGCTCCTCAAAGCGGCTCTGCCATTTCAGGTGGAGTGCCTCGTGCACCTCCACCTTTCCCACGAGGACCGTGGCCTCCTCCTCCCTTGCAGTCATCTCCTGCTGCAGCTCTCTTATCGACGCCTCTTGGGTCGCCTGGGCCCCCATCAGCCTTGTGGTCGTCGCGTTCATGGACTCTAAGAGTTCCACTTTCAGCTCCGTAAAACACCGGAGGAGAGCAGCCTGCTGCTCCTCCGCCCATTTTCTCCAATCTTCTAGTGCGCCACCGGCCGCCATTTTGGTCCTCTTCCCCCGCTTTTTTCGGGGAGCTGCTGCCGCTTTTTTTGTCGCCCCACTCCGAGTACCGACCATAAAGTTGGTCTCACTCTCCTCAGGGAGCCTTCCCCCACCGGGATTCGTCTTTACAGTACCGTCGGGGCCCTCCAATCGGCCCTTAAACACCTTTGTCGCAGGAGCTGCCAAATGTGCGACTTAGCTGGTCATAGCCGCAACCGGAAGTCCTCGAAATTGTCTCTTAATTGGCCACTCAGTGGGCAGCTGAGCTGCTAGGTTTCCGGTCACTGGCGATATGGTACGGCTCTCTTCCCAATGCCATTTTGCAAGCTCTCCTGTCTCCTAGCCTGTTGCCAATGGGCCAGGAGAATTCACCCCTTGTAAATCTGAAACTCAGCACAATTTGATACAATTTATTGATCACAGCAAAATAAGAGAGTAAGGGAGGAAGAAGGATCTGAGAGGCAACTTGGGAAAGACAAAAGATCAACATAGGAACAGAGGCAGGCCATTTGGCCCCTTGGACCATTTACTTAGATCAGGGTTTTTCAAAGTGTGTGTTGCAACCCGTGGGGGGGGGGGGGGGGGGGGTCACCAGTAGGTGTCCAGAGGGTCGCAGAGCGATTTGTTGCGCCGTTCCCGCGGTAGTCCCGATCACGGGAGAAATGCTCAACGGCCGCTATTGATTTTTACATTGAGAATGCCAAACACTGCCACCTTTTAAATGAAAATAAATGAGGCTTTATGGAGTCTTCCAGCCAGATGTGACAGCAGAGAGCAGATCACATGTCCTGCACGCACACTTGATGTCAAATGGACTCCAAGTACATGCTTTTCGTGCCAAATCACGAAGCAGTGTAACTTCCCTTTTCCAGCTGCTTGTAAACAAGGTAAGTGAACTGTGAAAATGAATGGCTTTCGTAAAGTAAGAGATGGCCAAAGACTCAAGTAGAAAGTTTACCTATTGGACAGAATCGCACAACAGAATCTGCTGGAGAGAGGTGCACAGGAGAGTCCACGGTAGGACAGAGCAGTGCTAGCTCTGTGTTAGATCTGTACAGAGCTCCAGAGTTAACAGCCTACAAAAAAGAAACTTAACTCGGGAACAAAACAGTATAAAGTTGATTTCTTGAGGTACAGTTTTGTCAATTGTGCCAATGCAGATAAGGATGCAAAGCCCATGTGTGTTATATTCCAGGGGAGTACTGGCAAATGAGTTTCAGATTTGGAAAGAGAAGTGCTGGGTGAATAATTACTTTTGAGGGTGAGACCCCAGAGTCAGTTATTGACCTTGACCTGACTCCAAATTAAAACCTATGCTGCTGTAGCTGACCTGTAATACCACATCAAAACATGCCAAAAGCCTGTAAGGTTGTCAGCATTCCCAGGAGTATCCAGTTGCTATTGTCCTTAATGATGCCCGTTTTCATAAAGATGAAGACAGCACAAAGGAACTGGTTGAAGTCCGCGTCTGAAATGCGCATTGCCCTCTCCTCCTTTGAACCAGATTGAATTGAGAATTTGAGAACCAGGAAGGCTCCCTTTCTGCATTAAAGATAAACAAACATGGCTTGGGTCGTGAAGGTCGGCTGGTTGGCAAAAGTGGGTCTCCAGGAAAAAAACACTACTTAGATCATAGATAATCTATATTTAACTCCACCTATCTGTCTTGGTTCCCTAACCATTAATACACTTGTCTAATAAAAATCTAGCAATCAAGGTATTGAAATTTTCAAATACCCTAGTCTTCTTAACGGCCTTTTTCAGGGGATAGTTCCTGATTTTCACTATCCTTTGTGTGAAGAAGTGCTTCCTAACAACACCCCAGAACACTCTATCTCTTAAGGTTATACCATACTCTTCCTTACCCCCCCCCTCCCCTAATATGGACAAATGTATATTACTGCCCTTTAAAGGGTGATATGTTTACTCCATGAATATTATTCAAATAGCTCCTCCTCCTTCAGGTACCATTGCTCACTCAAGAATCAACAACCATGGAATTGGTCCATGATTACATTTGGCAAAGTACAGCAATTGCCTTCTGCAGTGCAGCTTATCAGGAAACTCTTCCTCTCTTAGTGCCTGCCATCAGGAATATTGAAAGGATTTACAGGTTGGTAATTAACATGTTTGGCCATGTTTTGAATGCATCTTCCATAACCATCAAGCCCTGAAGTGAGGTTTCTGTCCAGATGCAAGGATAGTACCACTGCATCGCAAGACGGACACCCAAAATAGCTACGGTTGAAGAAGCAAAGTTCTGCATTTTATACAGCACTTTTCAGAACCACCAGACATTTCAAAGTGCCTTGCAGTCAACGAAGTACTGCTGAGGTGTAGTCACTGCTGTAATGGCAACGTGGCAGCGAATTTGTGCACATAAAACTCTTATAAACAGCAATGTGGTGAACACCACTAGTGGTATATTATATGTACTACGGCACTGCCCGTAAATTAGAGGTACAATGGCAAATCCCTGCCTGCTGGCTCCGCCCATCAGGCGGCGTATAAATGTGTGTGCTCTCCTGTGCTGCAGCCATTCTGGTTCCAGTTACAGGAGGCACAACATCTTGTTCAATAAATCCTCGATTGTTTCACCATTCTCGTCTCGTGGTAATTGACGGTACAGCAACCAGATAATCTGTTTTGTGATGTTGATTTCACGGTAAATATTGGTCAGAGCTCACGGGACAACTCCACTGCTGTTCTTCAAAATGGGCTATTTTGCATTCATCCAAGCAAGCAGACAAGGCTTGAGTTTAAAGCCATATCCAAAGCACAGCACCTCTGACAGTGCAGCACTTCTTCAGTACCAGATTGGGGTGTCAGCCTTAGCTTTTGTGTTCAAGCCCTGGGACATAAGAGCATTGAGGTAATAGCGATCACAATGTAAAAAGGTTTAAAAAAAAAATCGAGAAAGAAATGAATAGGACAACAATAAAAGTAACAGATTGATAGGGGAGATGATGGCATAGTGGTATGTCACTGGACTAGTGACCCAGGGGATACAGCCTGGTTGACCTGGGTGCAGGTCCTGCAGCAGATGGTGGAATTTGAACTTATAGAATCCATAGACTGCATAGAATCCCTCCAGTGCAGAAGGGCGTCATTCAGCCCATCGAATCTGTACCAACCCTCCATAAGAGCACTCTACCTAGGCCCAATCCCCCGCCCCATCCCATAACACTATGCATGGATCATGTCTAATCCACTTAACCTGCACACCTTTGGACAATAGATGGACAATTGGATCAATAGAATGAAGGAGAAATATATTCCACAGAAACAGGATCAAACTAGCCAACAATGAAATACCATTGACAAGTAAAGAGACAAGAGTAAAACTGAATTTGAAAAAAATGCATACACTGAGATATAAAAAATAAAGCAGAGAATGGCAAGAAGGATGATTGAGCGCTTAGGGAAGAAGTAAAAACGAATCAAAGAGCTGCTATGAAATGAAATTATCAAAGAGTTGTAAAGAAAACCAAGGGCTGACCCAGCAGTGGGTTTTAAGGTTATGAAGAGCTTTCACAAAAGCTGTTTAGCACAGGGCTAAATCGCTGGTTTTGAAAGTAGACCAAGGCAGGCCAGCAGCACGGTTCAATTCCCATAACAGGCACCGGAATGTGGCGACTAGGGGCTTTTCACAGTAACTTCATTTGTGACAATAAGTGATTTTCATTTCATTTCATTTCATGTTTCTACTTATCATCAGTGGCTCCATTGGCAGCACTCTAGCCTCTGGGTCTAGTGGCTATAAGTCCCATTCCAGAGAATTGAGTACAAAAGTTGATGCTTCAGTGTGGTACTGAGAGAATGCTGTTGTTTGGAGAGATGTTCAATCTCGTCCCTGCCTGCTCTCTGTGGCATCAGAGAGTCCCAATCGGCAACAGGAAGGGGTTCCACTCCCTTTTTAAAAAAAATTTAGATTACCCAATTATTTTTTCCAATTAAGGGGCAATTTAGCGTGGCCAATCCACCTACTCTGCACATTTTTGGGTTGTGGGGGCGAAACCCACGCAGACACGGGCAGAATGTGCAAACTCCACACGGACAGTGACCCAGAGCCGGGATCGAACCTGGGACCTCAGCGCCGTGAGGCGGTTGTGCTTACCACTAGGCCACCGTGCTGCCCCGGGTTCCACTCCCTTAATGTCCAGCTGGTGTGTGACCACCAGATGAGGTACGTGCTCGTATGTAAAAATTTTCCAAGGAGCGTGCCTGATGACTTTATTCTTGGTAATTGTAAATGGATCATCCCAGCTACAGGCATGGCTTGTTGGGGAGGAAGGTTAGCCACTGAGGTCTTGACTGATGATGCCAGTGCGGCGGCCTGAGATCGAAGCAGAGGCCTTGTACAATGAGGCTCACAATGCCACCTGGTCTGTGATAGAGAGCTGCCTCAAGCTATGTTTCTGCTGCCTTGACAGGTCCGGTGTGGTGTTTCCGTATAGTCCCCTGACAGTCACCCGCATGTTGGTAGTCTGGTTCAGCAGCGGGGCGATGAATTTACTAATGAAGACCTGGAGGAGCAGAATGTCGCCTCACATGAGGAAGAGGTCCAGGAGGGAGTAGAGGAAGAGGCCAAGGCGGAGCCGGAGGATGGAGGTCAGGCGGGGACAAGGGTTCACATGGACAAGAGAACCAGGGACCCCCACATCGCTTCCTGCTTCACGCCAGAGGACCAGCATTTTGTCTACCAGATCAACAACTCGCCCTACCCAATACCGTCATAACCACTCTGCGACCATGGGAGGACGGTCACAAGAGACCTTAGTCATCAGGGTGCTGGGCCTGGGGAGTCCTTGTCCTGCTGATCAGTCAATGCAGGAGGGTGATGACAACTCACGGTGAGGAAAGCTTTGTGATGTTCCTCAGTTATTGCTGATGCCTTCTCCCTGTATGTCTGGTTGCAGCACGCTGACACCCCAGCTCATGTGAGACTGAGTTTCGGTCCTAGGTCCCTTTGTCCCTTAGCACGAGAGGGGGATTAGGGGTGAGAGTCTAGGGCTCACTTATTAATGCCTAAGAAGATTTATGTAACTTTCACTTTGTGTGAGCCTAACAGCTTGCTTGATATTGAGGGCCTGTGAGGTGTCCATATGGGGTTAAGCACTGTACTCCTGGGAGGAGAGTTAATGAGAGAGGCCCCAAGGTTGTGAAGAATAAGGGGCTGGATTCACCCAAAATGAGACTATGTCCCACACGCCAGCGTACAAACTGTGGAGTTTTACTCCCAAAATTCCTATTAAAAAGTTGAACTATTCAATGCCCTGCAGGGGGCTAGCAGGGAGCCAGAGTAAATCTCGCAGCTTTAGCTGCGGATATGGGCCCCCCGCACTTCCGGTTTGGAGTCTGCGCATGTACACGGCAGCGGCCTCCAGCGGCCGCGCCAAGCTCCATGGGGGGCTCGGACCACGGAGCCACACAGAGAAAAGATCGGCCGCGTGCCCAAGCCTGAAACCACACAGATCTAATCCCCAGCTGCCAATAAGGCCCGACGTGGCCTCCGATGCCCCCGCCCCCAACCGGGGCGGCCGCGGACTGAGTCCGCAGCTGCCACACCAGCATCCCGACCGGCAATAGGTGGTTAGTTCCACGCCGTCAGGAACTTGGCCGGTCGGGAGCAGAGGATTGCTGGGCGGGACTCTGGCAATGGGCCTTTGGCCGCACGGCATACTCCGCAGTCACGCCGGTTTGTGGGGCCCGGAGAATCGCTGGACCGGCGCAGGGCCCAATTACAGCGTGAAAGTGGACTCTCCACCCGTGCCAGCCGTGATTTCGGCGCGGGGCTGCGGAGAATCCAGCCCAAGAGTTTTTAATATAGTGACATGTGCATTTTAAATATTTGATAAAGACCCTCAGCTATCTGTGCCTAACTTCACCCATGCCCACTCTGTGTCCCTACAACCCATTAGCATTGCGAACCCTCCCATACATCTAGGTATATTTCCAGAATGCACATCAAGATTGGAGGTGGTCTGTTCCCTCCATGCCCTGTGTAGTGATCTGTATATCTGCTGGTATGTAAGGGGTTAACATCTGTAAGTAAGTGCTAAACAACCATTAGATGGCAGCACCAGATCTATGTATATAAGCTACCCTCAGAGGAGATTTCTGCCTCTTCGTATCAGGAGTGACTAGTGAACAGAGTTTTGGAGATATAGCTTAGTAAGCAGGTGTAATTAAACATTATATATACTTAATCTTATTTAGCAAATCTTCAGTTATAGTTGTAGAAGAGTGAACAAACTCATAATTAATTTATAACCGTGACTCAATAAACAGTATTTGCTTAATTTGAAGACTGAGTTTTACTGAACATCAACCATCAGACCATTCTGGACGTAAGCAAATGAGTAACAAGATATTACAATAACATAATATAACACACTGTTGCCTGAGATGCCCTTGGCATTTGGAGGGCTGAAATCTGAAGTCCCCGGCCTACTCTCGGTTGGCACTTGTGTTGCTGTGTCACCCTATTCTGCCCACTGGCTCTGAGTTGCTCCGATATCAGGAACGGGTTCAGATTTGCTAGTCACTCCGAGCCTCTACTGGGTGCTTGTTGGCCTCTGGGTTACTCCATGGGATGGAGGGGCAGCTAGAGTGAGCTCCAGAAGCCTCATCATCATCTGGCGCTGCCAATCCTGGACCCCCGCCATTATCTACACCCCATGGCATTGAACCCCTCAGCCATGGTCCTCAGGGATTGAACCATGCTTCGGCATTCTCCAGTCATTGATCCGATGTCTTGTCCCAGGTATTCCACTCTGCATGCCACTCTTGCAGTGTTGGCTTGGGTGCCACCCATTGTCGGCAATATCGCCTGAGACAGAAGGATTTGGGACTCCTCCCTTTGACATTGCTGTCGACAGGACACCCCCCTCTCCCCCCTTGGTATTTCAGGCTCTGACCTTGCTCGGGGTCCTACAGCCAGCCTGAGGGCACATTGTGACCCGCCTCACCTCCAAAGCATCCAGAAAACGGATGAGGGCCCCCTCTGTAAATCTAGAAGCTGTTTTTTTGATGCCGTCCTGACTTGAATCAGATCAAGTGATGCAAAGCTGTTTAAATACAGCTCCCCATTCATTAAAGTGCTCAACTGACCCCTGGGGTGGACGAATCAAGCGCATTGCGCCTCAGGCTAGACGTTTTTCACAGGTGGAAAAAAAATTCTAAGTGCCTGAAGATTGTGATCCGGATCATGCTGCCAGGGCCTACGGGAATTGTGCCAATTTTCCTTGCTGAAAATGACCCTTCGTCATTTTATTCGGCAAATTTGGTCGCAGGAGTCTCTCCCACTCTTACCGCCAGCCATTGACATGTTCGGCAGGATTTGTTTTTTAAATTTAGAGTACCCAATTCATTTTTTTCAAATTAAGGTGCAATTTAGCGTGTTCAATCCACCTATCCTGCACATCTTTGGGTTGTGGGGGCGAAACCCACGCAAACACAGGGACAATGTGCAAACTCCACACGAACAGTGACCCAGAGCCGGGATCGAACCTGGGACCTCGGCGCCGTGAGGCAGCAGGGCTAACCCACTGCGCCACTGTGCAGCCTCGCTCAGCAGGATTTTGCAGGTTGATACTCAACCTATTTGGCTGCGTTATGAACGCACCTTCCTTGGCCGTCAATTCCTGAGGTGGGATTCAAAGCCAGAGCTTCTGTCTCAAAGGTAAGGACACCACCCAAGATCTCCAACTTAAATGATTCCATGGCATTATTTCAGAGAAGAGCCGAGGAGTTATCCCCATTGTCCTGGCCAATATTTACTCTCAATCAACATTGCTCACATAGATAGTTTGTGCGTGCTTACTGTGTGCTTATTGGCTGCTTTGTTTCCTACATTCCAACTGTGAATACAGTTCAAAAAGTATTCCATTAGATGTAAAGTGTTTTGGGATATCCTGAGGTTGTCACAGGTGCTGTATAAATGTGAGGGTTTTTTTTACTAACTACTCTACCTAAAGAAGTCACTAATAAATCCACCAAGGAATTCAGAAGAAACCTTTTTCCATAGAGAGGGGTTAGAATATGGAACTCGCTGCAAGGAATACTTGGGCAAATAACATGGAAACACTTAAAGGGAAGCGAGATAACGATATGAGATAGAAAAGAATGGAATGTTAAGCTGATAGAGCTTGTTGAAGAGGGGTATGGAAGAGGCTTTTGTGGAGTATAAACACCAGTGTAGACCAATTGGACAAAATAGCATGGGCGGAATTCTCCGACCCCTCGCCGGGTCAGAGAATCGCCGGCGGGCCGCGCAAATCGCGCCACGCCACCCCGATGCCGAGACGCGATTCTCTGCAGAGCGGAGAATCGGCGCCACTGGTGCCGGTAGGGGTATGCGCCGACTCCCCACCCCAGGCCGACACGGGCTGGCATGCCGATTATCTGGCCCGGATGAGCCGAGCGGCCGTCAACAGAAAACCGAGTCCTGCCGTCGCCATTCCAACATCTGAGCCGGTGGGACCTCAGCCTTGAAGGGTCCTGGGGCGGCCTGTGGGGGGGAGTTGGGGTCCGACCCCGGTAGGCAGGCCTCGCTGTCGGGGGGCCTCCATTGCTCCGCGCCGGCTCCTGTAGCCCTGCGCCATTTGGCGTCGGGGCCGGCGCGGGGAACAAAACCACTGCGCATGCGCTAGTTGGCGCCGGGCCAACTGCGCATGTGCAGACCCTGTGGCGCCAGGTTCACGCAGGGATCGTGGGCTGCTCCAGCGCCGTGCTACCCCGCTGTGGCCCGGAGAATCGGGTCTCGGAACAGGCGCCGACGCTGGAGTAAAACACTCCCGCTTTTCAGTCGGCGTCGGGGCTTAGCCGCCCGATGGGAGAATCCCACTCCATGTTTCTGTATTGTAAGTGACATGTACTTCCATGTATCTATAACCCTGATGGCAATCTGAAAGAACTCATACGCATCCAAATGTTAATGAGGGACACCTTAGTCAAAATTCTGTCACTTTAAGGCTACCTTAATTGGAAATTGAAACCCTATCAAAAGTAAAGATACAAATTTCATTTTACCTCAGGCACTGAAGCTATGCCTGTTGGACAACATTAGTTTGAAAACATCACAAATTGCACTTTCTCGCTCTGTTTAAAATGCTTTTGACGTTTGATGATATCAATAAAACACACATCTGAGGAAGAAGTGCAATAATTTTCTTTGCAGTCGATAGGTAGCCTGCAGACACGTAGAAACGATAGCGTAAATAACTGACTTGCTAATGTAGTTTATGATCTATCAGGTAATCAAGTTTACCACTGAGTTCTGAATAGCTGGAGGTGATAGACTGAGTATGTGCGTTTGTGTGTGTGTGTGGGGGGGGGGGGGGGGGGGGGGGGGGCACAGCACAATACGGTTCTCACACAATTTCCGTCAGACGGAAGGTAGAGATGCACATTGCTCATAAATGGCTCAATAATGTAATTTCTGGATTGAATCTTATCCCATCTAGTGGAATCTCGTTACACAGCGAAAGGGGGGTAAATCTGCCTTCAGGCCAGGATTAACCTTTACTTAAGCTTATGCTGCTAACTTCCTATACTTCCAAAATTATTAAAATGCCACATCTGTTTAACATTCTGTGAGTGAATGAATGAATTAAATGTAAGAAAACACACAGATGGAATAAATTTAGCTTTAAGAAAAGATTTTGTGTATCACTGCACCTTCCTTCAATAATAAAAGGGACATTTTGAAAGCTGCTTTGTGTCAGGTAGAGACGCGTGCCCTGTTGAAAGTGTTTAAAGAGTAACCAAGTGCTGATGGTGGTGGCCGGGCAGTCTACATGACAACATCCTCTGGAGTACCTGATACATATTTATGGGTCAGTGAATGGCAGCTGTCAGGAGGCAGATTATAAAAACGAGTTTTGATTGACAACCTTTTTATTTCATTCTTAATGGAGCAATCACCAGTGGAGTTAATTTGATATTTGAAAAGTGTTGAGATTTGGGATCCTCCTTGTCTCCTGTTGAGGAATGCTTGATGAAAATTCAGCCTGATTACAGAACTACAATAAAATACATACTATTAGCCTTGTAAGGCGGGGGGAGGAGGGGGGGTGTTGGCATGTGGCTAATGTGTACTCCCATCAATGAGACCTCATAGCAATAAAGAAGATTGAATTATAGGATTTAAGAATAAGGTTATAAAGGGAGGATTAGCATATCAAGGCTTTACATAACTTACTCAATTCTGAGACAAATTGGAAACCCTTAGGTTTTGATGTTGTGCACATAGCAGGTAGCAAATCAAACAGTACAGAATCAATCTGCATATCAAGCAACTAGGGATCTATCGTGAATCATCACTCTCATTGAGGAACCAATGCAAAAAGCCAATAATCTGTCTCTGACATGATATTGCAGTGTGATGCAAGGTATATAGTCCTGTAACATGAGTTGACTGAACAGTATGATTTTGTTTTAAGGTTTGCACTGGATCTGTTAATGCTTTCTCTTTGAGAATTAATTTTTAAGAGTAATAATATTATGCATTTTATGGTAGCCCTGTAGGGCCTGATTATGTCTCTGGGAGATATCTCAAAGCATTCCATATAGTCACTGTTTAGCAGTAAACGTAGCAATGAAATGAACAACTATTTAATCTATCACAAGGGGCCGGGACAGGGTGGCTAGAGCGAAACTGCTTTCATTGGCAGAAGCATTGAGAAGCAGAGGGCACAAATTGAAGGTAATTGGTAAAAGGAGCAAATGCGATCTGAGCAAAAGACTTTTTCACACAGCGAGTGACTGGGGTCTGGAATGCATTGCCTGTGATTGTGGTGGAGATAGGTTCAAACAAGGCATTCACAGGGCTTAGATGTTTATTTGAAAAGAAAGGGATATGGGGAAGAGGCAAGAGAATGGCACTAGTTGAAAGGTTCATTCAGAGAGCTGGCGCAGACTAGTTGGCGGGATTTTGCGCCCCCATTTGCCGTGGCGTAAATGGCAATGGGAACACAAAATCTCACGTGAGCTAAAAATCGGAATTTGCACTGGTGCAATTTCATGGAGCAATTCTCCCTGCCCCTTCACCAGTGCCGTGATGGGATCCCCGCCAGCCAATGCCAGGAACCGCAGTAATATACATCAACATATCACCAATGGGGTTTCCCCACCCATGTAGCAATTCCTTGGGAATGTTGGAAAATCATTCCCTGGCAGCGTGATGTCACGTTGGCACGCTCCCTGACAGGTTTTTAAAAAGAGAGAACTGGTGAGTCTTCTCCTCCGAATGGAGTTTGGAGGTGAGTGCCCAGTTTGCAACTAGCCACCAATGAGTCGAGAAGGAGAGAGGGCAACGGACTGGTCAGGGGGGAGCTGGCTTCAAAGAGAGAGGGGTTGCACTAGGAGGGGGTCGGAGGTTTCGGAGATTCGGAGGCCTCATAGGTCAGCCATTGTTCAGTGCGTTTTTTGGGGGGGCGGTGGGGTACTACGGGGCTAGCGATTCGGGAGGCGACTCCTACAGGGGTGATGTGGTGAATGCACCGTGGCTACACAGAGGGCTGGGGGAAGGCACCTTAGATGCAAAGTGTGGGAGGAAAAAGTGCATCAGCAGGGAGGGGGGCAGATGCATGGAGGGGGTCAAGGGGCAGTGACCGGCTGCTGAAGGAGGGAAGGGCTCAGTGACGAGAGGGGAAGGAAGCCAAATTTGAGGCTCACCTACACTGAAACTGAAATCTTCAGCTAATGGGCCTCTGCCTTCTTAAGGAGCTCTGAGACAGGGACGGGAAGCCTGGACTGATGGATTGCATGGGTGTCCAGTGGGCAAGGTCAATGATCCACCACCACGGGACTTTCAGTGGCAGCTATGAAGGAGTAAGTCGAACATTTGGTGGTTCCCGTTCGGGTCGGACTTTTGGACCTTTTCCGCCGATTATTTACTGGACTTGATTTGAAAAATTGATGACTGAGGCAATTGTGTACTGAATTCCCACATCGGTGCATGGAGAGAAGGACTAGAGGTGCTCGTAAAGGCAGAAACAGAAAGACAGAGAAGGCTTGGGCTGAAGCTGCAGCAGGAGATAGCATGGCGGAGGACCAGACCTCTGGTTTGTCGACCCAGCGGTCAACGGAGAAGTTGATGCAAGTTATGCAGGAGGGCTTTGCCAAGCAGAAACGGGACTGCTTGGACCCGATCAAAGAGGCAATTTCGCGGCTGGAACCCAAGATCGGGCGATTCAGAAAGTAGAGAAGGCGTTGGCTGACCAGGAGGAACATCAAACTGCGGTGGAGTTGGAGGTGGGGATGCTAAGAGACCAGCAGAAAACGCTCCTGGAGAAGGTGGAGGACCTAGAGAACAATTCCCGCCAGTAGAGCTTGAAGATCGTTGGGCTCCTGGAGGGATCCGAAGGAGCGGGCGCTGGGGCATACATCGCAGACATGTTTGAGAAGCTGCTGGGGGATGGAGCATTCTCCCGGCCCTTGGAGGTGGACAGGGCTCACAGAGCGCCTGCGAGGAGGCCATGAATGGGAGACCCCACGAGGGCAATGGTGCTAAGATTCCACAGATAACTGAATAAGGAGCACGTTTTACAGTGGGCCAAGCAGACACAGAGCTGCAAATGGGACAACACTATCCTGCGGACCTACCAAGACCTGAGTGCAGAGGTGGCCAGGAGAAGAGCGGGGTTTAACCAGATCAGGTCGACCCTTTTCAAAAAAAAGGTGACATTCGGGCTGTTGTATCCGGCCCGCCTCTGGGTCACACACGAGGAGCAACATTTCTATTCCGATTCGCCTGAGGAAGCGCTGGACTTCGCAAAAAGGAAAGGATTGGTGTCGGACTGAGAACTTTGAACTTTGCTGGAGCGTTTATGTTTTTTAAAAAAAAAGTTTCTTTTTTCTTGCTTTTTCGGACGTTATTTGTAATGCCTGCTGTATGGATCTGGGGCCAGCTGCAGAGCTGAGTGAGGTAAAGTTTGCGTTTGCACTGTTGGGGGATGGAAGTGTGTTTGTTCAGATGCTGGATCTTTCGCTTGATTTTTTTTTGTGTTCAACATGGGTTTATTTTATCTCTTTCGGACAATTGTGTTGGGATTGTTTTTCATTTGAATATGTATGTATGAGCCGGGTGGGAGGGTGGGGAGGGGACAATAGGTGGGAGATTGTCTGGTGCCGGGGCGAGAGCCACAATGCTAGCTGGGCAGACTAGCTTACGGAAGCGTAGTGGGGGTGAACAGACGTTAGGCTAATCAAAGGGGTTGATTTATTTTGTGCTGTTACTATGGGGGGCAGGGGGAAAAAATATTCTGCAGATGAGGGAGGGACTTTTGCTGAGGGACAGTGAGGAGGTTGGGGGCGGAGTCTGCCTGGGGGTGGGCCGGTGGAGGCACGGGGCGCGGGCTGGAGACTGGCCGAAGAGACGGGATGACTGATCGGCGAAGGGGGGGGGGGGTAGCGAAGAGCCCCCCAACTCGACTGATCATCTGGAATGTCAGAGGGCTCAATGGACCGGTCAAAAGGGCATGCGTATTCGTGCATTTGAGAGGACTGAAGGCGGACGTGGTAATGCTGCAGGAGACACACCTCAGAATAGCTGACCAGATTAGGTTAAGGAAAGGTTGGGTCGGACAGGTTTTTCACTCGGGACTGGAATCGAAGAACAGAGGGGTCGCAATCCTGATCACCAAGCGCGTGGTGTTTGAGGCGGGAAGAATAGTTTCGGATGGGGGAGGCCGGTACATTGTGGTCAGTGGGAAATTGGAGGGGGTGCTAGGGATGCGCCAAACTGGGGCGATATGGAGTTTATAAATAGGATGCCGTGCAATATACCGGACCTGGATTCACATAAGCTGGGTCATGGGAGGGGACTTCAATACAGTTATTGACCCTGGTTTAGACCGGTCAAGCTGAAAAACGGGCAGGGTGCCAGCAATGGCTAAGGAGCTAAAAGGGTTCATGGAGCAGATAGGGGGGTGGCCCATGGAGATTTGGGCAGTCAAGAGTAAAGAAGTTCTCCTTCTACTCAGGATTGATTTCTTTATTCTGAGCAGGGATCTACTGACGGGGTTGGTGGACACGGGGTACTTGGCGAACACAATCTCAGACCATGCTCCGCATCGGGTTGACCTACAGGTTAGTAAAGACAGTAACCAGCTCCTGCACTGGTGGGTAGTCGGCTGTATGGGTCGGAGCCCCCACAGGGGCCGGAGGGTATGAGGCACTTCCTAGGGGGGCTGAGACTGAATTTCACGAAGGTGGACGGGGAGCTGGTAGAAGGATTGGGGGCCCCGATCGGGATCGAAGAGGTAGTGGAGTGTCTGAAGGCCCTGCAGTCGGGGCCGGATGGGTACCCAGTGGAGTTCTATAAAATGTTAGCTGGGATATTGGGGCCGCTGTTGATGAACACATTTAATGAGGCAAGGGAGAGAGGGGTGCTTCCCCCGACGATGTCACAGGCCACGATCTCGCTGATTCTGAAGCGGGATAAGGATCCGGAGCTGTGTGGGTCCTACAGGCCGATATCCCAATTGAATGTGGACGCCAAACTGTTGGCCACAATTTTAACCTCTAGGATTGAAGACTGTGTTCCGTACGTGATTGGGGAGGAGCAGACGGGGTTCATTAAGGGAAGACAGTTGGTGTCCAATGTAAGAAGGTTGTTAAATGCGATCATGATGCCCCCAGAAGGTAGGGAGGTGGAGGTAGTGGTCGCAGAGCATGCTTTTGATCGAGTAGAATGGGAATATCTGTGGGAGGTACTGGGGCGGTTCGGATTTGGGCGGGGCTTTATTGACTGGGTCAGGTTGCTGTATCAGGCTCCTGTGGCGAGCGTACGGACAAATAGGATGGCATCGGACAATTTTAGGCTATATCGGGGGACGAGACAGGGGTGCCCCCTCTCCCCGCTAGCTATAGAGCTGCTGGCAATTGCGCTGAGAGCCTCAAGGGGCTGGAAGGGGCTGGCCCCGGGGGGGGGGGGGGGGGGGGGGGGGGGGGTGCAGAATCGCACTTTACGCAGACGACCTCATCCTGTATGTATCGGACCTAGTGGAGGGGATGGAAGAAATCATGAGGATTTTGGGGGAATTTGGCCGGTTTTCAGGTACAAACTAAATATGGAGAAAAGTGAGATGTTTGCGATCCAGGCAAAGGGACAGGAGAGACGGCTGGGGGAACTGCCGTTTAGACTGGTAGGTGAGGTTTTAGGTATCTAGGCATCCAAGTGGCGTGGGAATGGGAACGGTTGCACAAACTTAATCTGGCCCATCTGGTGGACCAAATGGAGGATGAGTTTCAGAGGTGGGAAACGCTCCCGTTGTCACGAGGTGGGAGGGTCCAGATGGTGAACATGATAGTCCTTCCGAGATTCCTGTTTGTGTTCCAGTGTCTCCCCATCTTTATTCCGCATATGTTTTTTAAACGGGTTAACAAAGTTATCACGGGCTCTGTATGGGCGGGCAAGACCCCGCATGTAAAAAGGTGGATGATTTAGCGGAGCCAGGGAGAGGGGTAGCTGGCACTGCCAAACTTCAGTAACTATTATTCGGCGGCGAATATAGTCATGATCAGGAAGTGGGTGGTGGGTGGGGAAGTCGGCATGGGAGCACATGGAGGTGGCCTCATGTAAGGGCACCAGTTTGGGAGCGTTGATACTCCACCAACCCCGTGGTGGTGGCGGCTCTGAGAGTCTGGGGGCAATGGAGGAAGCATGTGTGAGCAGAGGGAGCATTGGTCTAGTCTCCAATCTGCAATAACCACTGGTTTGCCCCAGGAATGATGGACAGGGGGTTCCAGAAATGGCGGAGAGCAGGGATTGAGAGGATAGGGGATATGTTTATAGAAGGGATCTTTCCTAGCTTGAGGGAGCTGGAGGAGAAACTTGGAATGGCTAGGGGAAACAAATTTAGGTACCTGCAGGTGCGAGACTTCCTACGTAGGCAGGTCTCAACCTTCCGCTCCTACCACCAAGGGCGATACAGGACAGGGTGGTTTCCAGAGTGTGGGTGGGAGAAGGGAAGGTCTCCGCCATCTATAAGGAACTCATAGGGTCAGAGGACACGCAGACTGAGGAGCTGAAGCACAAGTGGGAAGAGGAGTTCTGAGAGATAGTGGATGATCTCTGGGCGGACGCGTTGAGTAGAGTCACGCGCCCACAACATGCTCCAATCTCAGCCTGATACAGTTCCAGGTCGTTCACCGGGCTCACATGACAGGGGCCCGGATGAGCAGGTTCTTTGGTGTAGAAGATAGGTGAGCAAGGTGTGCGGGAGGACCAGCGAACCATGTCCACATGTTCTGGACATGCCCAAAGCTTAGGGGATTCTGGCAGGGGTTTGCAGATGTCATGTCCACGGTGTTAAAAACAAGGGTGGCACTAAGTCCAGAGGTGGCGATTTTCGGGGTGTCAAAAGATCCAGGAATCCAGGAGGAGAAAGAGGAAGACGTTCTGGCCTTTGCTACCCTGGTAGCCCGGAGACGGATACTATTAGCGTGGAGGGACTCAAAGCCCCCGAAGTCGGAGACCTGGCTATCGGACATGGCTAGCTTTCTCTGTTTGGAGAAAATCAAGTTCGCATTGAGAGGGTCAATGTTAGGGTTCGCCTGGAGGTGGCAACTGTTCATCGACTTCTTTGCAGAAAATTAATCGTTAGCAGAAGGGGGGGGGGGGGGTAGTTTAGTTTAGAGTAGGGGGTTAAAGGTGGGACCTGTAAGGGAGGAAGCAGGTTTCTTGCACTATGTTTATAGACTTATGTATATTGTTTATTTTGTCGTTGTTGTAAAACCAAAAATACCTCAATAAAATGTTTATTAAAAAAAATGATCCACCACCATGAAGGCTGGGGTGAGGGGTGGTTAATGGTGCCTGCGAGTTCATGACTGAGAATGTTAACTTGAATAGAGAGGCATGACATTAATGAGTGTACTGTTGACTACCAGAATAGTGACCCACTAGTCTATTAACATTCCTCAACACAGCCAATTATGCCCAATTACTCAACAACATTTCTGTGAGTGCTGCTGATTACTGATCAGCTGTTAACCCTTAACATACTGACCTCCCCATTCTGTGAATGCCATGGTTTCCCTTCACTACTCATTGAGTGGGCAAGGCTACACACCCTCCCCGACAAAGGGCAAAGATTGCAAGGCTCAGCTGGGCACCCTGGTCCACCATTTGTGGCTGCTGCAGAATCCTCACAGGACCCTCCTCCTCTCTACAGGATTGTACGCACGGCCTACAATAACCCAAGGGGCAGATGCCTGCATCTAACATGCGAGCTCGGGAGACAGGAGGGTTCCCAAAGTCTCCAACAATCCTCCAAATGCTGATTCTCAGGGACGTTCCTGACTCTGGCTGCTGCGGATCAGGCAGAGTGAGGTGCTCACCAGGTTGTAATTATTCAGTCCCTCCGAGGTGTGAGTCTCTGTGCTGGTGGAAGGTGTTGGTGAAGGTTGTGATGTCACTTCTATCTCAATGTCTGAGAATCATCCTCACTGGTGTTTGGGTGGACTCCAGTGCCTGGCGGTTGGAGGAACTGGGCTACTCCCCTGAGGTGCCTGCAAGAGGAGGGAGATGACATTAGTGCATGGCAGAGGCATAAAGATAAGCTAGACAAGACTCATGTTGTTTGATGTGGTGGATGATGCTGTTGTGGGTCCTCAGTTGGTCATTTGGCACGCGCCTTGCCTTCAGTGCAGGAGCAGTCCTCTTCCTCCCTGGCCAGCTGGATGGCTCTCTCCTCGAAGCGAGAGAGCATCCCTCTGCCCACCTGGAATTTGGGGGGGGGGGGGTTCAGAACTTCCCAAAGCCTTCCCCTTATTACGATCCCAGACCAGACCACAACAGTGGCTAGGATACTGGACAGGAACCTCAGTATTTTATTTTAATTTTGTAAGACTGTGAGGAAAACATACCTTGGTCCAGGAGTGATTTCACCCAAGATAGGGATATGGTATATTATAACAAATGTTATTGCTAACATAGGAGCTGGTTTAGCACAGTGGCTAAACAGCTGGCTTGTAATGCAGAAAAAGGCCAGCAGCGCATGTTCAATTCCCATACCGGCCTCCTTGAACAGGCGCCGGAATGTGGCAACTAGGGATTTTTTACAGTACCTTCATTGAAGCCTACTTGTGACAATAAGCTATTATTAATTTATCTTTAGCATCACACCAGAAAATAGCTTACAATTACCCCTTACCATTGCCACTCAATATGGAAATACAATACCCCTTTAATTGCTATATTTATTCCCACTCAAACAACAAAAAAAGCCATCTCAGTTCTCAATTCATTTGATTGATTCGATTTATTGTCGCATGTACTGAAGTACAGTGAAAAGTATCTTTCTGCGGCCGAGGGAACGTACACAGTACGTACATAGTAGACAAAAAAAAGAATAATCGACAGATTACACTGACAAATGATACATCGACAAACAGTGATTGTTACAGTGAGGAACAAGGGGCCAAACGAAGCAAATACATGAGCAAGAGAAGCATAGGGCGTCGTGAATAGTGTTCTTACAGGGAGCAGATCTGTCCGAGGGGGAGTCGTTGAGGAGTCGTGTAGCTGTGGGGAAGAAGCTGTTCCTATATCTGGATGTGCGGGTCTTCAGACTTCTGTACCTTCTGCTTGATGGAAGAAGGCAATGCCTCGGTGGGAGGGATCTCTGATAATGCTGTCTGCCTTCCTGAAGCAGCGGGAGGTGTATATAGAATCAATGTGCGGGTGGCAAGCTTGTGAGATTTGTTGGGCTGAGTTCACCACACTCTTTAAATCCACTTTAAATACCACTGGCATGCAGGAATACCTGCTTCAGAGACTTCTTTGAGAAAGATATGTGCCACTGCTTTAAAGAAAAGCTCTGAATCCTGTCAGAACCATGCAGAAACTCTGGCTGTATTTCTTCAAAAGCTGTTTCAGCTGGTTTATTCACCTTTCTAACCACACTGCTCTTCTGTCCGCAGACATATATTTTAACTGAACCACAGAGAACAAACTAACTTCTGTTCACATCTTCAGTTGGAACTACACTGAGCTACTTTCTACAAAATTCCTGACACCTTAGCTCCACCCAGCAATGATAGCGTCTTTCCAAGCTGAAATCTAATTAATTCCACAGGGAACCCCCATTAATAAAAAAAAGGGCATGACCCAAGCTTCTTATGATGGTTTAATTGCAATCCTGGCTCCCATAACCTTTGTGCTTTCAAACCAGGATTTCTTTTAACACATGACTGCAGCAGTCTCGCACACTAACCCAAACTTTTAACTCTTACTGCACCAAATACAATACATCTAAAATTCCTCCATTCATCACCACCACCATCCACATGGTAGCAGTCAGGAGTGCGTTGGAATACTCTCCAGCTGCCAGGGTGAGTGCAGCTCAGAAAACATTCAAGAAGCTTGATCTGTACCCCCATCACTCACTCACTCCCCACCACCCATGGCAAAATAATGTTGAAGCTGGAAGTCAGAAATTAATACTAATTTCTATTATTAATAATAATGTTGAAGCTGGAAAAGCTCAGCAGTCAAAGAATCAGCTATCGGGCTGAATTTTTAAGCTGCGTCAGGGTCGGCACGGAGCTCTGAGGGCACTTCCATCCAGTGTTTCCTATTTACCATCTCCATCCATCTCCCCAGCGGCCATTTTCCTGGAGGCAGGATTGGGGGGGGGGGGGGGGGGGGGGGCTGCCAGAGGATTGTCTATCCAAATGCAGCAGGTTGATCTCATTACAGGCCTATTAACGCCTGACTGAAATTTTCCAGTTGACCTTCAGGTACCCAGAGGTGTCAGGGAACAGTGCATTGCCTGGAGATGGGGTCAGTGTCAGACCTGGGAACCTGTGCTCGTAGGCAGGCTTTGAGGCCCTCCTCACCTGCCTGGTCTCAACAGCCACCCTGTTGATCGAAGGGTTCCCCTTTACTATCGCAGCCCAGATGCAAATGAATTTTTTCAGTTTGAAATGTTGGAGACAGGCACCATCAATATGGGGCCCTCTCTTTCTCTTCAATGCTGGAGAACCCAGCCACTGTCCGGAATGGGATGATCAGCCTGCCCTCAGGCTATGAATTGACCAATTAGGAGAAAATCACAGCCGGGTGATTGTTCTCCACACCATGCAGGCCTCTGACCTCCGTTTGACCCAGATGGCAGGGCCTGAAGCATGCAGGGAAAATCCTGACCAACATTTCAGGTCAATGACCGATCCTCAGAAATGGAAGAAGTTAGTGATACAATTGTCAAGCAAATACCGAGATGGTGAAAGATTGGGCTGGCAGTGGAAGGGTGAAGAAAGGATATAAGGTAAAGTCTGTGATGAAGGGGACAATAGGAGAAATTAAAAATCAAAGTAAAAGTGAATGGTAATGAGACAAATAATTATACAAAAGGTGGATGCAGAGCGGGTGGTAATGATAATAGCAGAATCATTACCGACAGCTTAAGTGAGCTGAGCTCAGTCCTGGCCTCACCCAACATCCGCAATCAATTCTCAGCACAGGTCAACTGATTAGAATTCTTTTTTTAGCCCAGAACCAAACAAGTGTAGAATCATGCAATGTTTTGTGATGAAAACGGCACTCCTTTAACATTTTTTAAAAACCAAGGGTAATTTCAAAAGAAACACGGGGTAGATTTTGACATTTTGTTCAAGTGGGAAACAGGTGATACCAAATCAGCAGCTTGTTTCACATCTCTCACCATTTTTATTTCTATTGAAACCAAAGCTGGCAGAGATAAATAATCGGTTGTTGGCCTGTTGGTGCCCATTTTACATTAACGCACAAAAGGGAAGATCTATCCCAATACCAGCAATGGCAGCACAGTGGCATAGTGGTTAGCAGTGATACCTCACAGCAGGGTCCCAGGTTCAATTCCAGCCTTGGATGACTGTGCGGTGTCTTCATGTTCTCCCCCTGTCTGCGTGGGTTTCCGCCAGGAGCTTCGGTTTCCTCCCACAGTCCAAAGTTGTGCAGTTTAGGTGGATAGGCCTTAGTGTCCAAAAGGTTAGGTTTAGTTACTGGGCTGTAGCGATAGTGCCTAGGGGAGTTGGCCTAGGTAGAGTGCTCTTTCAGAGGGTCGGTGCAGACACAATGGGCAGAAAGGCCTCCTTCTGCACTGTAAGGATTCTATGCTATGTCAACTGGGGTTCACCTCCAGGTCAGAAGATTGTGGAAGTCATGCTCTGGGGATTTGAGTACAACATCAATGCTGATACTCTGGTGCAGAATTGAGGGGATACTGTTTTGTCAGATGGTACTGTCTCCTGGATGTTACATTAAACTGAAGCCACCCTGCCCTCCCTGGTGGATGGAAAAGATTCCACTACACTATTTAGAAGATATGAGGTGTTTTCTCCTACGAACCGACCAACCAACCACTCACTAAAACAGATTCTCAGGCCATTATCACATTGCTGTTTGTGGGAGGTTGCTGTGCAGTGTTTCAGACACTGCAACAGTGACTATGCTTCAAATATAGTTCGTAAAGCACTTTGCTTCATCCCAGGGCCCTGAACGATATGGCGTGGGCTTCTCCGTTGGCTGATGCCAGAATCGGGACACAGAGAGGAGAGACCTTGGGCTGCCGGGCTGGGCACTGGTTGGGCTGGCTGGGGTGGAGTGGGGGGCCCTGCCAAGACCGGAGTGGGGGGGGGGGGGGGGGAATGGGGGAATGGGTCGAGTGGCTGAGTGGGGTGGGAAACCCCCCACGGGACTGGGGCAGTGACCAGGCATGGACCACCATTGCTGCAGCCTGCTAGGCAGCCATATTGCTGCGCATCACACTGACCATCCACGTTTAACCTGGTTTTGCAGACTGACATTGGCCTTATGGGTGCCTCCATCTCAGTACCCCATCCTCCATCATACCCCCCCTTCACCAGGCTGCCACCTTCCAGTGGGGCATCAGGTGGCCCACCAAGGGCAATGGCCATGTAGCCCCTGTGTGGGCACCCCGCGGTTGCCATGGAGCAAACTGCTGATAAGGTGGTACCGCTGGCATCAGGAACAGACGGCAGGGCCAGAGGCGCCAATGGTGCCGGGCACCGATGGGGCCAGGGGTATGGGGTACATGTGGGGGCAGAGCCCACAGTGCCAACCGGGGGCATCGTTTACCCTGTTGGATCTGGTTCAGCACAGGGGTATGCACCATGCTAATATGTTGGCCTTTCATCCCCTGTAGACAATGGATATTGGAATGCAACCAGAAATGTTGGCCTTGCTGCTAGTCGCCCTGGGGGATGCCCTGCGGCTGTATGAGCCGGCGCTGCTCGAGGAGGAGGAGGAAGCTGCAGCAGAGGAGCAAGCAGCAGAGGAACAGGAGGCAGCCGCCCAGGATGGGGAGTCGGCTGCCCAACAGGCCGAGGAAGAGGAGGTGCCAAGAAGGAGTGGCAAGAGGCCTATGGGAACTGGCAGCACCTGTCTTTCAAGGACCTGCCAGACCAGGCATGCCGTCAATAACTCCGGCTGAGCTGGGAGACAGTGCCACCAATCTGTCACATTGTGGCATACTTGGCACCACAGGGCATGGAGGAGGGCACTTGCTCCTGGTGGCTGTGGCACCACAGGGTCCTTCCAGGCTCCGAGTGGGGGCCTGTCTGGGATCACACAGACCTTGGTGCAAATGTGCATCCGTGCCGCCATGGAGGCCCTATCAGCCCGGGCGACTCAATATATCCATCTCAATGTGAACCGAGCACACCAGGATGCCCGGGCAGCCGGGTTCACCGCCAACGGCAGGCTGCCCCAAGTCCAAAGGGTAATCAATGGGATGCTTATCCACTTACGAGTACCTGCAGATGACAGGCAGCTTTACACAAACTGAAAGGGGTTCCACCCGATGAACGTGCAGCTGATATGTAACCATCAGCTGCACATCATATACGTCTGCGCCTGATACCTGGGCCAGTGTACAGTGTGCACCTTCATCCTGACACACTCGATGATTCCTATCCTCTGATGTTAGCTTCTCTGCTGTTTGGCCTTTCACACCCTGTGTTCTCTCTGGGGACTGCCATTAGCATTCTTTCCCTTGACTTTTGGCTGAGATTATATTTCATTCTCTCACTCCACAGTATAAAGATTTCCCATTTTCTCTGTCTTTTAGCTTTGACAAAGGGTCATCTGGACTCGAAACGTTAGCTCTTTTCTCTCCCTACAGATGCTGCCAGACCTGCTGAGATTTTCCAGCATTTACTCTTTGTTTTCATGATTCCTGACATGTTTGCCCCCCCCCCTCCCCCACTTCTTCCCCCATCCCTTGCTGGGGGTTGGCTGCTGGGTGACAAGGTCTACCCTCTGCTGTCATGGCTGACGATGCCTATAGAGAGGCTGCAGACCGACACCAAAACCCACTACAACAACACTCATTCCGCAACCAGATCCATGATCAAGCAGAGCTTCGGCCTCCTGAAGATGCAGTTCAGGTACCTGGACTGCTGTGGCGGGACCCTCCAGTGTGATGCTGAGAGGGTCACCCACATTCTGGTGCCCTGCTGCATCCTCCACAACATCGCGCAGCAGGGGGGCGATGTGCTAGAGGAGGAGGATCAGCATCAGTCCTCGTCCGATGCGGAGGATACGGGGGAGGGGAAGGATGGGCCACGGAGTCCAGACAGGCAAGGTAGGCCGCACAATGTGTGCGCCAGTGCGAACGCGCACAGAAGCTCTGATTACCTCCAGGTTCATCGACTGGGGGGGGGAAACTTGCCATGGGCACGGACAATGCATCCCACCCACACACCCCCTAGCCCCAGCCGCACATCCCCGCCCCCCCTCACCCCTGCCTGCACCCACTCCGCAATACATACCTGCTGCACAACGAGGTGGGGGCCCTGGGTTGGCAGTAACACCGGGTCTGGTCCATGGGATGGAGGATGATGACAACCCACTCTGCGATGAGCTCTGGTTCTCCCCATCGTTTGACAATGTCTGACTCCTGCCACAGTAGCACTTCCACTGTCCACCTGGGTGATCCCTGCATGCGGGCTGGTCATTCCATCACCCATGATCGCATCGAATCCCTGGGGTGATGGTTGGTGGAGACGGGGAGGGGGGGTGGGGGGGGGGGGGGGCGGCTAGCCACCCACAATATCCGTCCATTCCATCAACTCATCCTTCCCCCGCGCCACCTTTCTGGCCAGCCCAGAGCTGCTCAGACCTGCCCCCCCTCACACCCATCTGACAGGGCACTGAGGTAGGTTGTAACAGTGTGAACAGGCGTTCAATGTGACAACGTATATACAAATATGTGTCCTAGCCCCTATAACTGAACTGTGTCCTGCACCCGTGCCAACTTAACTGGTGTCTAACTTTCTGGCCTTACGAGCCCTAATGCTACGTCTAGGTGGGTCCCCAGATGGTACAGTCGGAGAGGAGGCAGCCTGCTGTGATTCCCGTCCTACGACCTGGGTCCCTGTTGACAGCCGTCTTCTGAGGCGTTCTAGGCTCAATGGGCATGGCTGCTGCTCGGGTGCCCCAAGTGGCGTGGTGCCACCCTGTTCTGCCCGCTGCCCACCAGATGCACCAGGGGCAGGAGACGGGGAGTCCGAGGTGCCATGGCATTCTGGCACCTCCCCTGCGGAAGTCACCGGCACAGGCTCCATCACCTTCTCCTCCCTCAGGATGCCCGTGGACCCCGGGCTACTCTATTGGACAGGGGTGGGAGCTGCGTTATCCCCTTAGGCTCCCCCACCACCTGACGCTGCCAGCCCTGGAGGCCTGCTCTGGCCTCTACCAGGGTCTGCACGCTCGTGACTATGGAGCACAGGGAGTGGACTATCTCCGTCTGGGACTGCGCCACATCACCCATTGACTCTGCCACCATCTTCTGGGTCTGCGTCACATCAGCCAGCAACTGGGCAATGCCACCGACGTTCACAGCCATGGCCTGCTGTGACTGGGCCACGCTCAGAAACGCCGCTGCGATTTCCTAGTGGCTCTGGCACATGGTTGCCTGTGAGATGGTAACCCTGTCCTGGGCCTCGGCAGCGTCTGCACAGACTGCCCTGGCCGTGGACATGCTGATCCCGAGCCAAAACCGTCACCTGCAATTGCTCCACCATGAATGCCATCCGTGCGGTGTTGGCCTGGGTGGCAAGCATGGTCGGCACCACCTCCTGCTCCTGCACATGGTTCGACTCCTCCAATTGCACTGGATGCTCGCCGACAGCCCTCATGTCGGCCCTGGCTCTGTGATTGCATCTCTACAATCTATGGAACTGTCCCTTCCAGAAGCCCGAAACCCATCTGGGTGGCAACTAGTCCCTGGGGTTGTCCTGCCCTCCGACCGCCCGCCCCCTCGTGTGTTCCTACCTCCACCTGCTGTACGGGAGCAGCTGTGTGGTGAGCACCAGATAGTGTCACAGGAGTCTCTTCACCAAAGTGCCCAACTGAGATGAGCGTCTCTGGGGCGGTGGTGGGTGTTCCAGACAGCTGTGACGGGAAATCTGAGTCTTCTTCAGGCACAAGCTCCAGGATGTCCTGCGTCTTGGGTCAAGGGCTGCCATCTGAGTTCTTCACGTCGGCTGGGAGTGGGGGACACCAGATGGACCCACCCCATCTCCAGCAAGTCACAAGACAAGACATATGATTAGTCTGCAGGCCGGAGAGGAGTGGGAGGTGTGTTGGTGGTGAGTGAGGGGGGGGTGAGATGCTGGTGATGATGGGGGTGATGATGAGGGTGTTGTGAGGATGAGGGTGGGGGGCGTGGTGAGGGTGAGAGTGAGGGTGGTGTGAAGGAGTGGTGAGGGTGGGGGTGAGGGAGTGGTGAGGGTAGAAATGAGGTTGAGGGTGAGGGGCTGGTGAATGTTGTGGTGAGGGTGAGGGATTGGTGAGGGTGGGGTTTGGGGGTGGCGAGGGTGAGGGTGGGGGTGGAGGTGAGGGAGTGGTGAGTGTGGAGGTGAGGGTGAGGGTAGGGGTGAGGGTGAGGGTGGTGACGGTGGGGTGGGAGTGGTGTTGGGGAGATGGTGTTGACACACGTATCACGGGGAACCGCAAATAAGTGGGGAATCATTTCCTTGCCCATGGCCGAACTCCACTCCCATGACTTCCCTTTCCTCCGGGCTGCCAACCACATACAGGGCCTTCTGCTCTGCCATGGTCTGGGGCCGCAGGTCCGGCAGTCCCCCTCCTGTTGCCTCCCACTCCCGACAGTTATGGGTGGCCTTCTCCTGGGGGGAGGGCAAACGGAAAACAACAGTGTTAGGCTGTTCGACGCATGTTGGTGGCCTTATTGGCCAGGGCACCCGGCCATGGCGTCTATTACGGGTACCGGCAACCCTCTGGGTTGTGGGGGGGAGGGGGGATATGGTTACGGGTGTGTGGGACGGTGTTAGTGCCAGGGGCACAGTGCTGCCTATTCACCCTGGCCGCCCTGAGGAGGTTGAGCAGTTTTTTCCAGAACTGCTGGCCAGTCCGGATGGTGTTGCCCACAGCGCTGACCGCCTCTACCACCTGTGCCCAGGCATGCCCAAAAGGCAGCGGCTGGCAGCATCCTTCCCGGGCCAGGGTACAGGATCAGCCACCTTCCCTCTACCACTTCCAGGAGGGTCTCCAACTCGGCATCTGTGAATCCCGGGGCCGCTCCCTTCACTGCCATCTGTTGGCTGGGATGGTGTGTGTGGGGAGTGAAGTGCGTATATGCGACTGCAGCTTGTCGGCATCCTGAGTGTCAATCCCGAATCCAGCAAATCCGGCACCGTACCTCATGGGAATCAATTGTGTTCCATGTGGTTCCAGTGCCAGCCCCTCAACAGTTGCTGAACTGGTCCAGGTATGGCACGAGTTTTGCTGTCGTGGAACTCCACAAATCCTACTCCGGAGGCAATTCTTTCAGCAATGGAGAATCCATCCCATGAAAATGAATGTCGTTTCCTTTAATTGATATTCCCGGTAGCATTCTTCACTCTGAATCGCAGGTTTTGGATGTTTCTAAAGACACTGCCAATTTATCAGTATTAATACCCAGTTTTACATTTTGAGAACTGTTATTGTACCATTGCTGTCAAGCTACACTATTACAGTCCTGACTTACATTATGTACTTGGAAAAAAATTGTCTGTTCCAGTCACATCATGAAAGCTGCCCCTGGGGCCATCCAGTCACGTAGCACATTGAAGCTCCCATAAACTGTGACACGGAGCAATAAGATTTGTCATCGTGAATCCAGTTTCGAGCACAGTGAGTTCCCAGCCTTGGCTGTGTGCTCATGGGGGTGTGTCAGTGCACCAGAGAGGGCGAAGGGAGAGAGTCGTTCCAAGGTCACCCCCCCCCCCCCATCCCCCGACCCCGCCGCAGTCCAGTTGCCAAGGCGCAATGGCAGAGGTCAGTGGCCTTTTCCTCAGCTGTTTTTTTTACCATCACTCCCTTCTTATGGATTCAATTAAATTTACAATTGCTTTTCTAAGTTGTCGTCAACAATAAGATTGATTTGCGCAGTGCCCATCCTGCCAATTCCTTGCGTTTATCTGGGAGCGTGATATTAATGCCACTCATTTTATGCTTTACTTTATTCATTCATACATCAAAATAATTAAGTCAGTGAAGGGACCTGCTTCCTCCAGGGAGCAGAAGACAGCTTTCTCCAATCACGTTGTCGAGGAGACGGTCATTAAACAGAATCTCAAGTGAGGTATAGCTCTGCCGCTGGGAGGCCGAAAGAGAAGAAAATGGATTTTTATGAAAGCACTTTATAAAGTAAAAGCAAAGTTAGTCCCAGTCTGATACCTGCCATGATTTGACATTTCAGTCATCTCATTCTAATGATCCGAAGTAAATCTGGCTAACATTAAAATTGCAAACATAACTGCAACCACCTCCGGCATGTCCATTTTTGAGTTTATGTGGGGACACTTTTGGACACCGACGAGTAAAATACTCACCAAAGTCATGGCTTTAGTTATTGCAGACGGGCACTTATTGGTGCAATCATTCATCCCGCCCACCATTCACTCCCTCCCTCACTGAAACACAGTTACTACAATGTGTACCATCTACAGCAGTCTTGGCCAACCAGTAGCCCATGGGTCACATTCGGCCCCCGAAGCCATTCGTGGATCCAGCTTTTAAAATACTAATCAAACAGGAGAACTGGAGTGGAAGATCCTGTAAGCAGATGCTCCTCCAATCACAAACTGTTTCTCTCCTGCGTTTGAAGCAGAAGAAAAGTCTGTGATTGAGAGAGCAGCGAATACGAGTGGGAGAGGTTTTCTTTCAAATACCGAGGACAGTGGAAGCGGTACCGTGAGCACCAGGGCCCGGGTTAGCGGTACCGTGAGTACCAGGGCTCTGTTATCGGTAACATGAGTACCGAGGCCCGGGTTAGCGGTGTGGTAGTATGGCTAGAGAGATCATGGGCAAAATTCTGCCACCCCCCGCACGGTTGGAGAATCGCCCGGGGCCACCGTAAATCCCGCCCCCGCCGTGGCAGAAATTCTCTGCCACCCAGGAATTGGCGGGGGTGGGAAACACCACCCGCCGATCGGCGAGCCCCCTGCGGCGATTCTCCGGCCCGCGATGGGCCGAAGTCCCGCCGCTGGAAGACCTCTCCCGCCGCCGTGGTTTGAACCACCTCTGGTGGCGGCGGGATAGGCGGCGCGAGCGGGCCCCGGGGTCCTGGGGGGGCACGGGGTGATCGGACCCCGGGGAGTGCCCCCATGGTGGCCAGGCCCGTGATCGGGGCCCACCGATTGGCGGGCAGGCCAGTGCTGTGGGGGCACTCATTTTCTTCCGCCGCCGCCACGGCCTCCACCATGGCGGAGGCGGAAGAGAATCCCCCAGCGCACATGCACTAGTGGTGACGTCAGCAGCAGCTGACGCACCGGCGCATGCATGAACCGGCGAAAGCCTTTCAACCAGCTCTGGCGTCGGGCGGGGGGTGTCAAAGGCCGCTGGAGCCGGTTTGGGCGCCAGTCAGTGTGGTGCCAACCGCTCCGGCACGGGCCTAGCCCCTCAATGTGAGGGCTTGGCCCCTAAAGATGCGGAGAGTTGGCGCCACTCCGCTACGCCGGGATCCCCACCCTGCCGGGTAGGGGGGAATCCCGCCCCATATTACCAGAGAACCAGGCTGCCATTTGGCACAGCAGCCTCGCTGCCCATTAGCCCAGGCAAGTCATTTGCCTCTCTGCCAATTGGTTGTGACTGGTCATGTGACTCACTGCCGATTGGCTGAGAGGTTCTAGCTCCATCTACAAGGTGGGCTATAAGAGCTCGCGTTGGCTGGCAGTCGGCCTTTCTCTGTACGACCACTGCCGGGCTCACATCTAGCGTATTAAAGCCTGTTGTTTGGAACTTCATTACGACTCGAGTCCAATTGATGGTGCATCAGTTTAATACGCTAGACTTTGAAAATGGAACTACGGATGAAGCCAGAATGCCTCCGGATCAGCCCGCATGCTGCAAACGCATCAGCAACTTTTAAACATTGGCTGGCGTGCTTCAACAGTTACCTCTCTACTACAGAAAATCAACCAACAAAGGAGCAGAAACTTCGCATCCTCCACTTGTGCGTGGGTACCGCTGTTTACTCGATGATAGAGGACGAACTGGACTATGATGTCGCCATGGATCGCCTAAAAGGACACTTCATCAGGCCAGTAAACCAAATCTACGCGCGGCACCTCCTGGCAACAAGTCAACAATTCACCGATGAGTCCCTCGATGAATTCTATCGGGCCCTCATTGTCTTAGGGGGAAACTGCGCCTGCCCGCAGGTCACTGCTGAGGAGCACGCCGAACTCTTGATTAGGGATGCCTTTGTGGCGGGCATACAGTCACCCCAAATACGGCAGAGACTGTTAGAGAAGGATGCTCTCAGCCTCACTGAGGCACGGACCCTTGCATCCTCTTTGGAGATCGCGTATGCCCTGTTGCACGTTTTACTATGGGCGTAAAACGCGTTTATTGGAGTGTATTAACACGCCTCCGAGTTCGACGTGTGCTTAACACTGCTAGGCTCTGTTCTATGTAATTATTTAGCTCTGGAGTCGCCAGTTGCCGTATAGGCAACGTCACAAGTATTCCAAGGTCAAATTCAAAGTAATAAAGACGATACACCGATTAGTCAAGTTCAAACGATCAATATTTATTATACAGTTAATAATAAATACTCATGCACACACACTAAGAGACTAAGCTACAACTAAACATAAGCAAACAGAATACTTATCTAACAGGAACAGGCAAGGTCAGAGAACGAGGCCTTCGTCCTGGTTTTGTCTGCAGCCTTCAGCAAGCGTTCTGGCACTTGGGAGTCTAGCGGGCTTGGATCGCGTAGCGAGCGTTGAACTTACGGTTTCGGCGGCTGGTGCTCAACGGCTGGAGTCAGGATACCAGGTGTCAGTCGGGGCCGGAGCACAGGTTTAACAGACCGGACAACACGAGGTCCCTATCTTTTATAGGGGTTCCGTTGTCCTTCCCTCTTCTCGGGCGGGCTCTACCTATTGGATCAATTTCTTATCGATACTGGATTAATTCCCCAATGCGAGGGGGTCTCCGTGATGGAGGGGGCGTTTCTTATGTCCTTTTGTTCGGAGGTTTCTGGTGCCTCGATGTCTGGGTCTTGATTGGAATGTGTCCATTCAGAACCAAATGTATCTATTGTGTGGGTGTTCAAGTCTGATGGCCTCATTAGCATGCAAAGCGTTTTGCCATTTGCACCTAGCTAAGGTCTCTTCACCTGAGCCCAAACTGGTTTCTGCTGCTGCAGAATGCAAACTGCTCTTTGCAGACTGCTGTTCTGGCTGAACTGTCTGTTTCTCAGCAGCCTTCCATTTTAGTTTGGCTCAGTGTCCATTTTGCGTGGCCAGCATGGCTACATTCCCTCCTTGTGATCCTCACAATCATACTATTGTGAAGGATCACCTATGTGCTTTGCCTCCTTGTGTTCTGACCTCTTGCCAGTTCCTGTTCTACTCTGTTCTAAACTATGGGAAGAAGAGAAAAAAAATTTTAACTAACATTTCTACTTGGCCCTATGTCAAAGGGACATGCATTACTACAATTGGGAACCTCTACCTATCACTATTAACCTTAACCTTAACTTAAACATTTAATCACTCTAAAATCTTAACCATTCACACCACAACATCACACTTCCCAACTCGGCAGTCGAGTATGGAACAATATAATACATGGCTGAATTTTATTTACAGAGTGTTGTAATCAGTGAGGGGTTGAGGGGTTTGGTGGAATCCGAAGATGGGGGATTGCACTCTATAGATGGGTGAGGTGCTGGAACGAGAGGCTCTCCTCTTCCATTTCCTCAACCTGAGGGTCTGCACTAGGATGGTGAGGATCGCAATCACCAACAGTGATTCGATTATGTAGGACATGGAGTACCACGTCATGAATTTAGTACACCAGGTCTGAACCTCGCTGATCAGAGCTGAGCACTGGGGGTTTGCTGTACTAACATTTACGGTGGGGGTTGTGGGGGAAACGTGTCTTGTTTCCACACATATACATATGACATTAAATAGTAATAAGTGGGCTTCCATCATTTTGCTGTTCTTCTTCTTTCTCTTCCTTCTTCCTCCGGTATTGACAATCCTGGCTTTGACCTCTGTCTCGTCCTTTGAAACCTTTGGGATCAAGCACAGTATCTGTCAATACACAGTTTAAGACCTTTACTTGTTAGTGCATCTGTCTTTCAAAACCCAATTGACCCTTTAAAATGACTGGCTAAGTCACACCCTGTGACTCCCCTCATTTTTTTTCAAAAAGCGAATTTAAAGACCAGCATACACCTAACAATCCTTCCTTCTGCGAGCCGTCTCGCAGGCTTTGCTGATTTACCATCCGAATGTTCCCGGATGTAAATAGCATGTGGGATGGCGGCCGAAGGGCTACCTAACGTAAAATGAAAACAAATTTGGAAACAAACATCCGAATGAGTTGCGTATGGGCCGCTACGGGTACGAGTTGGATGGGATCCCCGGGTAGGGCGTGCTGTGCCATACCCGAGCTTGGCTGACCAAGGGTTGGTTCTCAGACAGGGCGGGTCCTCAGTGCCGTTTGTCCACTGCCTGAGTAACCTGGAAAGAAACGGGTACGAATGTGTTTACCATGACTTGCAGCCTCTATTTCGCCGAATAGAGGGGCACCTAAAAACAATGGAGCCAAGATGCTCCGTTCTGAAAACAGGGAACAAGTCGTGAACCGTGTCGGTTCACCAGAGGATACAACTGAAGTTCTCAGAAATATCTGCGGACAAGCTATTTGGCGTGTGGCCTTACAACTTTGGAAAGGATCTCCAATCAAACCGAAGTTCTCAAAAGTTTCGGCAGACAAGCTAACGTGTATGTGAGGTGGTCACAATCTTTTCAGCTGAAAAGAAGATGTCCATCCTCCAACTGAAACATTGTACAATCCGGAGACAAACAAACATAAAACGAAGACAAACATACGTGCAGGTTCCATCAGAAAGGACATCGTTTCCCTCAAACGATTCCTATCTTACATCATCTGGACACCTCACTTGGATTCTACCTCTGTGAACAGGGTCACAAAGGGGTTGCCGTGTCGGGAGTCAGACACCGTGTCGTCCTGCTCTCCCGGATCCCACACCCTTGTGTGGATCAGGCATGCTATTTTGGAGTTGTGTGACCGGGGGTCACTTTCATCATTGCGGACAAGTCTGTAGGAATTGTCCCTGTGCCATTGTGTGGCGTCGAGTGTGTTGTCGGGGTAGTCGGGGTCGGGTGGTGGTTCTGGGTTTTTGAGGTAAGTGACTTCCATGGGGTCACTGGAGTCGGGGTCGTAGGTGGTGCAGTGTGGGCTGTATGGCTGTGTGGTGTCGCTGTCTTCAGAGTCAGTGTCAGTCCTACTGTCTCTGCTGTGGCAGCTCGTGGGCGTGTCGGGGCGTGGTCTGTAGTGGTCTGTGGGCGGAGTCGTGGGCGAGTCCGTGGATGAACTGGTCTGTGAGGGGGATGGTGGAAAAGTGTCTCTGGTGGGCGGGGTGAAGTGTTCTGCTGCATCCAGCAGGACATGGTGAGCATGGTTGGCCTGTGTTCCATATGCCTTTAACTGGTTTATATGGAACCACGCGGTCTTCCCATTAGGATATTTGATCCTGTAAACGGAGGGGCTAATTTTGTCCGAAATTGAGTAGGGACCGGAATATTTTGGAGCCAAAAAACTGCTGGGGTTATAAACAGATAACATTACCTGTTGCCCAACCTGGAATTCTGTGGTGTGTACGGTCTTATTGAAACAGGCAGTCCGTTGCTGTCGGCGTTTCCCTAGCTGGACTGCGGCTGCGAGCTGTGCAGACCTCACAGTCTCAACTAGTTCTTTAACTGCCTTTTCATGTGTGAGGGCCGTCACTTCGGGGCTTGTCATGTCCAGTCCTAAAAGGAATTCTGTACCTTTCATAGGGCGTCCGGTCATGAGTGTGTGTGGTGTGTATCCTGTCGATGTGGAGACAGTGTTCCTTATGAACATAAGTGCAAATGGGAGCACTGAATCCCATGTGGAATTATTCTCTTGAACCATTTTCCTAAGGGTAGTTTTTAGGGTCCGATTCATGCGCTCCACAATCCCGCTGGACTGTGGATGATACGCAATGTGGAAGTTCTGTTTGATTCCGAATATTGTCAGGACGTTCCTCATGACCCGTCCTGTAAAGTGAGATCCCTGGTCCGAATCGATACTTCGGGGTAAACCCCATCTCGTGAAGATGTGGTGGGTCAGGATCTTTGCAGCTGTCTTTGCTGTATTTGTTCGTGAGGGAAATGCCTCTACCCACTTGGTAAAGGTATCTATCACCACCAGAACGTATTTATAGCCATTCCTACAAGGGGGCAATGGACCTATAAAGTCGATCTGGAGGTTTGTCCAAGGGCCGTTAACTGGGCGAGTATGCCGAAGTTGTGCCTTCTTAGAATACCTGTCCGGGTTATTCTGAGCACAAATCAGGCAATTCTCAATGTAGTGCGTTACATCATTCCTGAGATCAGGCCACCAACAGAGTTGCCTGAGGTGCCTCGTTGTTGCATCAATTCCCTGATGCCCGTGTCCGTCATGGAACAAGGCAATCAACTGATTCCTGTCCTGCTGTGGGACCACATAAAGTCGGTCCTTAATGATCACACCCTCATGTGTGGTCAGTGCGTGTTTAAAGTGCTCGTAAGCAGGCACAAAGTTTCCCTTGAAAACCTCCCTGAGGTCTCCGTCCTGTTTTTGTGCTGCCACGAGATCTTTAATATCAGTCTGTGAGACTTGGACTGCGCTCACAGGGGCGCTAGCTGGGGCGCTAGCTGGGGGGGTCCATAAGTGTCCTCTCCTGGAACCTGCCTTAGCCAACGCGTCGGCTTTTACATTCCCAGGGGGTGATGACCTATGGTGACTTTTTACTTTTATTATGCCGAAGGTCCTGTCCTTCGCTTTCGCTAAAATATGCTGGAGTAGAGGGGCTGATGGAAGGGGTTTCCCGTCTGCGGAGACAAAACCTCGTGTCCTCCACAGGGGCAGAAAATCGGTTAAACTGTTACAGACATATAAGCTGTCTGAATATATGTCTGCTGGGCTGGGGAAAGAATCGGGGTGGTCCACTATGTACGCTATGGCTGCTAGCTCTGCTGCCTGCGCGCCTAAGTGACCTGGTAACTTAAGAGCGATTTCTTCGAGAGCGCGCCCCTGCGCGTCCTCTACATAGATGCCGCATCCTGTGATACGCTCACCATTTAAAACTGTGGAGGAACCGTCTACATAAATCCTCAAGGGTCCACACGTGTCAGTGGGCTGGGGGCTTTGTTTCGGGTTCCCTATCTTCCTGGGGGGTGTTTTGGCTAAAAAGGGTCCTGTGTTATGCAGGGGAGCTACAATTTCACAGTCATGGGGCTGTCCGGGGTATTGGAGGTTGTCTGCTAAGTATGTGTGTGTGCGTGTCCGTTTCACTGTAATGTCCCGTCCTTGTAAAAGTAGGGTCCACCTAGCTGCCCTAATCTGGCTAACTGAACCGTCCTTCAGTCGACCGTCTAGTAGTAGCTGTGTGGGTGTATGTTCGGTTAGAATGGTGATGGGGTTGAGTCCGGTGATGTATGCGAAATACTGCACTGCCCAGAAGACAGCAAGGAGGTGCCTCTCACAGGCTGAAAATCCTTGTTCTACCGGGTCTAACAGTCGGGAGGCATAAGCCACTGGTCTTAGCTGCTCGTGCCGTTCCTGAAGCAACACGGCCGAGAGGGTCAGATCGGTGCTCGCTACCTCTATTGCGTACGGTGAAAGTTGGTCGGGGACTAGCAGCGCGGGTGCTGCACTAAGGGCTCGTTTCAACTCTTCCACAGCGCCTGTATGCTGCGGAAGCCATCCCCAGGGGGCTCCTTTCTTAAGGAGGTCTGAAAGTGGGGCGGCTTTTGTCGCGAATCCGTCGATGTGGTTCCGACAATAGCCAACCAGTCCTAAAAACGACCGGAGGGCTGATACATTCTGGGGAAGGGGCAATTTGACGATCGAATCAATTCTTTTGAATTCGATCTCGCGTTTGCCGTGCGTGATGACTGATCCCAAATACATCACTTTACTTTCCAATATTTGGGCCTTTTTCGGGTTAACTTTACAGCCAATTTCAGTTAAGAGTTCTAGGAGTTCGGCCAGAAGCGAAATGTGCTCTGCCTTTGTGTCCGTCTGCAGTAGTAGGTCGTCTACATACTGTACCAGACATTCGGGTCGGGAAAATTTTTCTAATCCACTTGCCAGCTGTCGGTGGAAAATGGAGGGTGAATTGTGGAATCCTTGTGGGAGGCATGTCCACGTGTACTGCTGCGTTTTAAAAGTGAATGCGAATTTGTATTGGCACGCTTTTGCCAATGGTATTGACCAGAATCCATTACTGATGTCCAATACCGTGAAGTACTTGGCGTTGAGACCTTGCTTGAGCATGGTCTCGGGACTAGTAGCTACCGTTGGGGCTACTGCGGGGGTTACTTTGTTGAGTTCCCGATAATCGATGGTCAGACGCCATGATCCATCGGGCTTCCTCACTGGCCAAATAGGGGCATTGTTGGTGGAGGCTACCGTTCTCAGTATACCTTGGTCCAACAAGCTGCCTATAACCTTTTCTATTTCCACCTCTGCTTCAAGGGGAAATCTATACTGCTTTTGCGGTCGGGGGTCCTGTCCGGTAACATGAACTTGTCCAGTCATTCTGCCACAGTCATGACGGTGACTTGCAAATGCTGTCCTGTGTTTGTTTAGTAGGGCCTTAATTTGTCGGTCGGTGTGGAGTGTAGTCAGGTCGAATGTGTACTCTCCCACTGCGCTAATCCGATTAGCGTAGTCTCCTACTGTGAGGGTGGCTGGGGCTCTGTCTGATCTCGCCATTCGCCAGACACACTGGTTCACTGGGTCGAACGACAAGCTGTGAGCGTTCATGAAATCTATCCCCAGGATGTGCTCTGCTGTCCGGGGAAGATTTACTAAAACTACGGGGTGCCTTGTGCTAATGTTCCCTAGCTGGATCGCTACGGGTGCTGTGATATGTCCCTGCTGCGAGTGTCCGGTGAACCCGCTAAGTGTGATGGTGGAGGTGGTCGGCCACGTGTCTGCGTGTGCCGTGGTTGTGGAGTTAATGGTGGTGCGGGATCCTCCTGTGTCCCACAATAACTCTATGGGCTTCCCTTTGACCTTTGCCGTGACTACGGGCCTCCCTGATGAGTCCCATAGTGTGTCACAGACCCAAGTGGGGGAGCCCGAACACCGTCAGTTCGTCTCGTCCACATTGGTGGGTCCTGACTGTACTGCTACATTGTGGATGGGTTTTGCTTTGTTGCGGTTCAGAGTGCCTGTCTGCTGGCCTCTCTGAGATCGCTGGGGTGCTTGGCATTCTTTTGCCCAATGCCCTAACTGTCCACAGTTATAGCATTCCTGTCCTTTCTGTTGAGGGCTGCTCTTGCCTTCATTTACCCATGCGGGCTTCTGGTGCTCTCTGACTGCTTGGATATCTGCAGCAGCCTGAGCCTCTTCTGGGGATCTAACCTTTGCTTTTGCCTGAAGCGATTGCTCCCAAGCGCGGGACAATCTTTTGAGGACCCATTTTTCGTTATGGGCCTCTTCTGAGGGGTCGTAATTATTGCAAGCGCTCTGTCCTGCTTCTGTTGCGTGTGAGATAATTGTGCGCGTCCATTTAACCATGTTTTCGCGGGTTAAATGCGCTCTATCTAGCTGTCCGAAAACTGCGCTGAAGTGAATCCACAGCCTTCCGGCGAATGCTGTGGGGTGTTCAGATCTCTTCTGCCTGCACTTATTCAAGCCTTCTACGGGGTCACCTCTATTGTACCCGATGGCATCTAAAATGGCAGTGTGCATCTCCTCTAGGCTGCCTCCTGCCACGTTTTGTGGGTCGGGGAGGGCTGCCACTACACTCTGGTCTAAGCTCAACACGGTGAGCTTAACCTGCTCTCTCTCATCCAGGCCGTACATGGTAGCCTGCTGTTTTACTTTCGCGAAGAACTGGTGGGGGTCTGCGGTGGGGAGGAACGGAGTGATCTTTTCACAAGCGTCCCTTAGCTGGGTTACTGTTAAAGGGGTGGTGTAAGTTATGTCTGGGGCGCCTTCTGATTCGGCTTTCCTCTGTGTGGTTACGGGATTCATGGGTGCGGTTATGATCTGAGCTGTGGGGGGTTGGGGTGCCTGTCGTTTCTGCTGAGCTGCGGGCGCACATGTTCCCTGAACATAACGCTGCGCTGTCTCGCTTAATTCCTGCCAATCTGGGGCATTTTCCCCATCTAACTGAGCTCCAAAGGTGCTTTGGAAGCCCTTCTGCACCGAAAGCAGAGATTGCAGTTCCGCAATCTGTTTCCTGCATTTCGCGTGGTCAACTGTGCTTTGTCTTTGTTCGGTCGTTGCAGCGTGGAGTGCTCTCAAAGCTGCTTTGAGATCGGAACATTGCCTCTGCAATGCCTCCACCTGCTTTTCCGATTCCTGTCTTATCAGAACGGCACGTTGCACGTCCTGATAGGCTTTCTCATACTGGGTCTGGGAACTGTTCAGATGAGCTAGACAAGACTGGTGAGCCCTCTTGGCATCATCCACCTCTCTACCCTTCTCTGCCAACTTCCCTTTAAGATCCAGGTTTTCTTTCTCGATGTCCCTGACATCGACCTTACTCATTCGGTTCCTTTCCTCTAAATCTGCCCGGAGCGTCCTGATGACCTCCTCTGCGCCTCGCAACTGTGCCAAGCAGGACACAATCGCCATCGGCTTGCGTGCTTTACTTAAACTCTTTTTGTGTATCTGAGAGAGGTTCTCCCACCAAGTATGACCTATACTTCCGGGACCTGTCTCCTCATTTGCACAAAACTCTTTCCAAAGGGGCCATCCCTTTCCTTGTAAATATTTGCGGAGTTCCAGCTCCCACGTGGGACACTGGCCTACCCTGCTACTGCTGCTGGTCGCTGCGACCACAAACTTTGCTGGATCCATCAGGCGTTCCATTGCCTGCATGGCCATTTCCTCTGACTCTCTTTTTATAATTTGGAACAGGGGGTTGCTGGGGTGGTGTTTCGTAAAAAGGGTACGGCTTACGCTATTTTCCGATTACAAAACTACCGAAAGTTTGTCGCAACAAAAAGCTTTCAGTTTTACCTTACAGCCCTGTTAGTACGCATGCACTAAAACACACTTCCGAATTTCGCTTATTATTTTGAACACCTTGAATACTTGTGATCTCTTTCTTTCTCTGCAATTTGGAGTTCTGATTCAAATTTCAGGGTCCTGGACACTGTGGTGTTTCCACTTACAACAGGGTCCCGGCGGATGTCGCCACTAAATGTTGCACGTTTTACTATGGGCGTAAAACGCGTTTATTGGAGTGTATTAACACGCCTCCGAGTTCGACGTGTGCTTAACACTGCTAGGCTCTGTTCTATGTAATTATTTAGCTCTGGAGTCGCCAGTTGCCGTATAGGCAACGTCACAAGTATTCCAAGGTCAAATTCAAAGTAATAAAGACGATACACCGATTAGTCAAGTTCAAACGATCAATATTTATTATACAGTTAATAATAAATACTCATGCACACACACTAAGAGACTAAGCTACAACTAAACATAAGCAAACAGAATACTTATCTAACAGGAACAGGCAAGGTCAGAGAACGAGGCCTTCGTCCTGGTTTTGTCTGCAGCCTTCAGCAAGCGTTCTGGCACTTGGGAGTCTAGCGGGCTTGGATCGCGTAGCGAGCGTTGAACTTACGGTTTCGGCGGCTGGTGCTCAACGGCTGGAGTCAGGATACCAGGTGTCAGTCGGGGCCGGAGCACAGGTTTAACAGACCGGACAACACGAGGTCCCTATCTTTTATAGGGGTTCCGTTGTCCTTCCCTCTTCTCGGGCGGGCTCTACCTATTGGATCAATTTCTTATCGATACTGGATTAATTCCCCAATGCGAGGGGGTCTCCGTGATGGAGGGGGCGTTTCTTATGTCCTTTTGTTCGGAGGTTTCTGGTGCCTCGATGTCTGGGTCTTGATTGGAATGTGTCCATTCAGAACCAAATGTATCTATTGTGTGGGTGTTCAAGTCTGATGGCCTCATTAGCATGCAAAGCGTTTTGCCATTTGCACCTAGCTAAGGTCTCTTCACCTGAGCCCAAACTGGTTTCTGCTGCTGCAGAATGCAAACTGCTCTTTGCAGACTGCTGTTCTGGCTGAACTGTCTGTTTCTCAGCAGCCTTCCATTTTAGTTTGGCTCAGTGTCCATTTTGCGTGGCCAGCATGGCTACAGCCCCCGGCCGCGTGGCAGCCCCTTGGGCAGCGTGGCACAGCCCCCTCACCCCCGCCGACTCGGACCCCCAGAACTGAGTTGCAGGACGCCCAGACAAGCCCACGGGCCCCCGCTGCTATTTCTGCGGGCAGGCCAAGCAACCCCGCCCGCGCTGCCCGGCCCGCACCGCAGTCGGCAAGAGCTGCGGCAAGAAGGGCCATTTCGCGGCCGTCTGCCTCTCCAAGTCGGTCGCTGCCGTTCCAGACAGCGACCGCGGGGTCCCCCCCTGCACTCCTCGTGCGGCCCGTGGACCTCGCTGCCTCCACCCCCCACTGTCACGAGTGATCCACGGCCGCCGCCATTTTGGGCCCCGGATACCACGTGCGAGCCCTGGGCGCCGCCATTTTGGGCCCCCGACTCCACGTGTGACCCCAGGGCGCCGCCATCTTGTTCATCCCCCACCACGTGTGGCCGACGGGCACCGCCATCTTGGATCGGCACGGAGGACCCCGCAAGCGATTACTCCGTCCTGGATGATGACTCCGCGTCCCTGCCACGACTCACCTCGGTGACACTGGACCAGACACAGCCCCGCACGCTTTCCACGCCGACCACACAGATCCACCTCAACGGTCGCGAAACAAGTTGCCTACTGGACTCTGGGAGCAGAAGAGAGTTTCATCCACTCCGACACGGTAAGACGCTGCGCACTCCCCGTTCACCCCGCAAAGCACAAAATAGCTCTGGCGTCTGGTTCGCACTCGGTCCAAATCACCGGGTGCTGTGTAGCGGACCTCATGGTCCAGGGGAGGGTTTTTAAAAATTATAAATTCCTCGTCCTCCCCCACCTCTGTGCACCGGCACTTCTTGAACTGGATTTTCAGTGCAACCTGCAGAGCCTAACTTTTAAATTCGGCGGCCCTATTCCCCCCCCCTTACTGTCTGCAGCCTCGCATCCCTCAAGGTCGACCCCCTTCCTTGTTTGCGAACCTCACCCCGGATTGCAAACCCGTCGCCACCAGGAGCAGACGGCACAGTGCCCAGGACCGGATCTTCATTAGGTCCGAGGTCCAAAGGCTCCTGAAGGAAGGGGTCATAGTGGCTAGCAACCATCCCTGGCAAGCACAAGGGCTGGTGGTTAAGACTGGGGAGAAAAACCGAATGGTCATCGATTACAGTCAGACCATCAACAGGTTTACGCAGCTGGAAGCGTATCCTCTCCCCCGTATCTCCGACCTGGTTAACAGGATCGCGCAGTACAAAGTCTTTTCCACGGTGGACCTTAAGTCCGCCTACCACCAGCTCCCCATCCGCACGAGTGACCGAAGGTACACTGCGTTTGAAGCGGATGGGCGACTCTACCACTTTTTAAGGGTTCCCTTTGGTGTCACGAATGGGGTCTCGGTCTTCCAAAGGGAGAGGGACCAAATGGTTGCCCAATACGATTTACGAGCCACCTTCCTGTATCTCGACAATGGTATCTCACCATCTGCGGCTATGACCAGCAGGACCACAACACCAACCTCCGTAAATTCCTCCGAACCGCAAAACTCCTTAACCTCATATATAATAAGGATAAGTGCGTGTTTAGCACCGACCGTCTAGCCATCCTCGGCTACGTAGTGCGTAAAGGAGTGATAGGCCCCGACCCCGAATGCATGCGCCCCCTTATGGAACTTCCCCTCCCCAACACCCTCAAATCCCTCAAACGTTGTCTGGGCTTCTTTTCTTATAATGCCCAGTGGGTCCCTAACTACGCCAACAAAGCCCGCCCCCTCATCCAGTCCACCACGTTCCCCCTGTCGATGGAGGCCCGCCAGGCCTTTAGCCGCATCAAAACTGACATTGCGAAGGCCACGATGCGCGCTGTCGACGAGTCCCTCCCATTCCAGGTCGAGAGCGACGCGTCCGATGTTGCTCTGGCGGCCACCCTGAACCAAGCGGGCAGACCCGTGGCCTTTTTCTCCCGGACCCTCCACGCTTCCGAAATCCGCCATTCCTCGGTGGAAAAGGAGGCACAGGCCATTGTCGTAGCTGTGTGACATTGGAGGCACTATCTGGCCGGCAGGAGGTTTACCCACCTCACAGACCAACGGTCAGTAGCCTTCATGTTCGATAATGCACAGAGGGGCAAGATCAAGAACGATCTTGTCCACGTACAACTACAATATCTTGTATCGTCCTGGGAAGCTCAACGAGCCTTCTGATGCCATGTGAAAATGAAATGAAAATCGCTTATTGTCACGAGTAGGCTTCAAATGAAGTTACTGTGAAAAGCCCCTAGTCGCCACATTCCGGCGCCTGTTTGGGGAGGCTGTTACGGGAATCGAACCGTGCTGCTGGCTTGTTTTGGTCTGCTTTCAAAGCCAGCGATTAGCCCTGTGAGCTAAACAGCCCCGCATGTCCCGCAGTACCTGCGCCAATGCGCAGATAGACCGCCTCCGCTCCCTCCACGTGGACCTCTGCCATCCAGGGGTAACCCGCTTCTTTCATTTCATTAAGACCCGCAACCTGCCCTACTCCATCGAGGAGGTCAGGACCGTCACCAGGGATTGCCACATTTGCACTTTTACCGCCCCGAGCAGGCCCCATCTGGTAAAGGCTTCCCACCCCTTTGAACGTCTCAGCATGGACTTCAAGGGTCCCCTCCCCTCCAACAACTGCAAAATATACTTTTTAAATGTGATTGACGAGTACTCCCACTTCCCTTTCGCCATCCCCTGCCCCGACATGACCACTTCAACTGTCATCAAAGCCCTCCACTCCATTTTATCCCTGTTTGGTTACCCCGCGTACATCCACAGCGACCGGGGGTCCTCCTTTATGAGTGACGAACTGCGTCAATTCCTGCTCAGCAGGGGCATTGCCTCTAACAGGACGACCAGTTATAACCCCTGGGGTGACGGTCAGGTCGAGAGGGAGAACGGTACGGTCTGGAAGACCGTCCTACTGGCCCTGCGGTCCAGGTGTCTCCCAGTCTCCCACTGGCAAGAATTTCTCCCAGACGCCCTCCACTCTATTCGGTCTCTCCTTTGTACTGCCACGAATCAAACACCTCATGAAAGTCTTCTTGTTTTCCCCAGGAAGTCTTCCTCTGGGACCCCAATCCTGACCTGGCTGGCCAACCCCGGGCCCATCCTGTTCCGGAAGCATGTGCGGGTGCACAAGTCCGACCCGTTGGTTGACAGAGTCCAATTACTCCACGCGAACCCGCAGTACGCGTACGTGGAGTATCCCGACGGACGACAGGACACGGTCTCCCTTCGGGACCTGGCACCCGCCGGAGTGCGGCCACACCCCCCAACACCAACACCCTCCCCCCAGTTCCGACTGCCCCCAGCGCCCCGAGCGCCCCGGCAACCCAGCGCACAGGAACCCCTTCCCCCGGCTCGGCTACCACCAACACCGACCAGGGGTACGGACACAGGACCACGGCCACAGCTCCCGTAGTCACAGACGACCACCGCTCCAACGTCACCGGCGCCGCTGCGCAGGTCCGGCAGGACACCGAAAGCACCCATCCGGCTGATCGAGTCAATTTTATGGACCTTATGGACTTTCATGTTCTGCACATGTTCCTTGCCGATGTTTTTTTATTATTATTACTATGGTTATTGTTTTTTTTCTCTTGTACACTGTATAGAGCATGGTTTTCTTGCACATTTGTCACGGGCCAGTGGGCAGCCATAGTTACCTCGGTACTACCCGAGAAGGTCTCTAATCATACTACCAGTTTATGGGCCATAACCCCACCCCCCCCACTCCTACCCCCCCCCCCCCCCCCCAACTGCCCCCCCTGATTCTTTCTCCACAAGGGGTGAATGTGGTAGTATGGCTCGAGAGATCATATTACCGGAGAACCAGGCTGCCATTGGTACAGCAGCCTCGCTGCCCATTGGCCCAGGCAAGTCATGTGCCTCTCTGCCAATTGGTTGTGGCTGGTCATGTGACTCCCTGCCGATTGGCTGAGAGGTTGGTAGCTCCGCCTACAAGGTGGGGTATAAGAGCTCGTGTTGGCTGGCAGTCGGCCTTTCTCTGTACGACCACTGCCGGGCTCACATCTAGCGTATTAAAGCCTGTTTTTTGGAACTTCACTACGACTCGAGTCCAATTGATGGTGCATCAAGCGGTAACATGAGTACTGGGGCTCAGGCTGGCGGTAAACATGAGTACCGGGGCCCAGGTTAGCAGTAATAGGAGTGCTGAGGCCCGGGTAAGCAATAACGTGATAACCGAGGCCTACGTAAGTGCCAACATGAGTACTAGGGCCCGGGGGAGGGCCCGTGTAAATGGTAACATTAGTACCGGGGCCCAGGGAAGTGGTCATGGGATTACCATGGTCCGGGGAAGCGGTAAATGTGTGTGTGTCTGTGTGTTTGATAGTGTGTGTGTGGGAGTGAGTGAGAGTGTGTGGGGGACAGAGAAGTGTGAATATCTGTAGGGGCAGTGAGTGTGAGTGTGATTGTGTGAGCGAGTGTGTGTCTGGATGGGAATTTAACATCAATTCTGATCGGGATGCATCTTCAAAGATGGTGTCCCAATCTCTGTGGTTCCGGCCTTGCTGGTTCTATCAGGCCCTGCCCAGCCAGACAGACGGAGTAAACCACATCCCAGATGTATTTTTGTCACAGTGGCTCAAGATGTGGCCTGAAAACTGGGGCTGTGTATCTGGAGAGCCACACACTGGTTTTCCAGTCAGAGCCTGACACTCTGACAAGTTATAACTGCACTTTTTTAAAAAACTTAGCAATGTATTGGTGTGAAATTGCTTTTTTTTGCTCAGCAACTGTTTCTTAATACCTCAAATTTGTTTCAGAAATTCAGGTTTAATATTGTGCCTATCCATCGCTAGCACCCCCGCCCCGCCACAGGGGAAAAAGTTGGACGAGGCTGATCTACAAGATACAAAGAAGACACTGCCCAAGGCTGCAGCACTTCCCAAACCAATGCTCATCACCACCTTCTCAATGACATTTAGAGATGGGCACTAAATGCTGGTCTTGCTGGCGACATCCACCTCCAATGAACAAATTACAGTAAAATCATTTTTAAATACTCTGATCAGGTCTTTTTTTTAACTTAATTTAACTTTGGTTTAAATTGAAGAACCTTGCATGGGTTTCCTGGGGCTTGTCGGACTGACCCTGGGAAGGCTCAGTTCCTTCTGCCAAAGGTTTGACAAAGAGTTCTTTTGCAGATACAGATTTGTTCCACTTTGGAAGCTTTAAAATCATAAATCAGAATGTAAGCTGTATTGAATGTGTTTTTGGAGCACATCAGGCGGGGGGGGGGGGGGGGGGGGGGGAGCATCCCAAAGGAGTGCTGTACTGTGGTGGTATCAGCAAGTACACATGAGAGAGAAGTACAGGCGAAAGTAGCAGGGTTCAGTGGCACACAGGACATACATGCTCAGGTATGAGGCGTACGAGAGGGAATTGCGCAGGGCCTAGGCGCAAAGGAGAGGGGGCCAAGGTCACAGGAGACATTATCCAAGTCACAGGATTTACGGACAGAGGCTCAGCAATGAATTTTTAAAAAATCTAGCCCAGCCAATTGCTACCACTTCAGTCTACTCTCGATCATCACCAAAGTGAAGGAAGGTGTTGTTCGGCAATGATGTGGAGCGACACTTGCTCAGCAATAATCTGCTCACTGACACTCAGTTTCGATTCCAACAGGGCCACAGTTCCTGACCCCATTACAGCATTGGTCCAAAGCTGGACAAAAGAGCTGACTAAACTCAAGAGGTCTGGTGAGAGTGACTGCCTTTGATATCAAGGCAGCATGTGACCGAATGTACCATCAAGGAACACGAGCAAAACGAGTCAATGGGAATCAGGGGGAACCTCTCCACTGGTTCGAGTCATACCTGGCACTAAGGAAGATGATTGTCATAGACCGAGTGGTCACGTGTGAACGTGATGATGCAGTTATATAGGAGGTCACATGACGAGAGCACAGCAGTCATCCTCGGGATCCCGGGCAGAGCACAAGTACTGTACACAGCTTAGTAATAAACAACCTTTGTGGGAAGACCTTGGTGTTGGTGATTTGAGGAATCCACAACATTACACATGATGTCAGAAGTTGGCAGAATGGCACAAGTTCTTCACCACATCGACCCACTCACCTTTGATGAAAATATCATGGATAGTTTGGAAATGTTCCAGAAGGACGCGGTGTTGCACTCTCTGACATGTCAAGAATTGTACAAGTTCCAGGCAAAGGAGGAGAAAGAAGACCTTGAGATAATCCTGAAATAATTCAAGGGCATTTGCCTCCCCATAAAAAACCTAATCCTTGATAAACATGCGTTCAATTCCATGAATCCGAAAGCAGTCAAGTCAATACAATCCTTCACGGCCACCCTAGAAATAGTGGCAAAGAAATGTGTGTTCGGAACTCTCACCGACGACCTGATCAGGGATTGAGTAGTTTGTGGCTGAGCACGTGAATATCATAACATTCAACGCTATGCGCCAAGTGCTGGAAAGTGGCAGTGACAGGGGGCGAGCAGTGAGAGAAGGGGGTGCGGGGGCTCTAACACCAGGTCACACTGCCAGGACCTCCCTTCAAGGGCCTCGATGCACACCCCCTCTGCCCATAAACATAAAGGGATTAGTGTACCACCACCCCCCACAAACATAACAGGATTAATTTAGATTTAAAGTAGTTTCATCAGTGCAAACTCTTCTATACTGTATGATTCTGTGATAAGCAGTCCACTTGACTGGCATTGCATCTACCACCTTAAACATTCACTCCCTCCACAATCATGGCCACGGCGGCACAGTGGTTAGCACTGCTGCCTCACAGCACCAAGGACCCAGGTTCAATTTTGACCTCGGGTACCTGTCTGTGTGGAGCTTGTACGTTCTCCCCGTGTCTGTGTGAGTTTCTCTGGGTGTTCTCACAGTCCAAAGGTGTGCAGGTTAGGTGGGTTGACCATGCAAAGTTGCCCGTTAGATGGGTTTATGGGGATAGGGCAAGGGTGTGGGCCTTGGTGGGGTGCTCTTTCAGGTGGTGGGTGCAGACTCAATGGCCACGTTCTGCATTGTAAGGATTCTATGATTCTATGAACTGGCGCACAGTGGCAGCCATGTGTTCCATCGACAAGGTGCACTGCGGCAAAGCACCAATACTTCTGTCATCTTAAAGGCAAGGGCAACAGATGCAAGGGAACACCAACATTGCAAGTTCCCCTACAAGTCACACACAACTCTGGTTTAGAACTATATTGCATTCCTGTCGTTAGGTCAAAGTCCTGGAACTCCCTCCCTAACAGTAGTGTACCTACACTACATGGACTGCAGTGGTTCAAGGCAACGGATAACCACCCCGTCTCAAGGGCAATGAATCTGGCTTGGCAGTGATGCTGGAATCCAATGAAATAATATATTTTTTTAAAAGCTGTAGCATTTGGGAGTGGCTGAGGATTTAGATATTGTCCCAACTTTCAAGAAGTGAAAATCGCTTATTGTCACAAGTAGGCTTCAAATGAAGTTACTGTGAAAAGCCCCTAGTCGCCACATTCCGGCGCCTGTTCGGGGAGGCTGGTACGGGAATTGAACCCGCTAGCTAGCCTGCCTTGGTCTGCTTTAAAAGCCAGCTATTGTGCTAAACCAACCCCAAGAAGTTGCTGTATTCCACTTTCATGGGCCATTGGCGCCCTTTGCGATCAGTAACAGCACTGTAACAGTTTGGAAGGCAGGAAAATCTGAAACATGCAGGAAGAGGGATCCTTACCTATCTGAGAACAACCGGGGTAGCACTTTGGCTATATCTCCGATTGCCGTCATCATTAAGAATGCAGCGTCGACCAGATTTTATTTTAGTCTGCGCCAAGTTTGTCAGATAGGTGGTGGATAGCACTGGGACTGCGGCGCTGAGGACCTGGGTTCAAATCCCGGCCTTGGGTCACTGTCCGTGTGGAGTTTGCACATTCTCCCCGTGTCTGCGTGGGTTTCGCCCCCACAACCCAAAGATGTGCCAGTTAGGTGGATTGGCCATGCTAAATTGCCCCTTAATTGGAAGAAAATAATTGGATACTCTAAATTTATAAGAAAAAAAAGTTTGTGCCGATAAATATATTTTCTATATGTGAATAAATTTAAGATTGATTGCAAAGCACAGTCCTGGCATCCAGCCTCAGTGTTTTTCCATTTTAAAAATGACCATTATTGTAGTTACCAGTCGTGGAATTTTTGAAAAAATAGCACTTGCATGAATCCAGTTCAATTTGTTAAGTGTTCTGTTTTTGGCTGCTATTCTTTGCAACACCTGTGTAATAAATCAGACTTATACAGGGATTTAATGTCACCATTGGACCAAAGGCTGACTGTTTTCAAGCCAAAAGCAATGATCTCACCCCAACTGTATTTCCATTCATTTTGTCGGAGAAGGAATAGCAGGAAAGGTCATGTGACAGTGGATGAGGAGGGAAGAACCAGCACCAGGCCCAATGCCAGGAAAGAATACATCAGCTCAAATGTGGTCGATAGAGATCATTTGTGCATCTCGCTGGTAATCTGGGGAAAGACTCACATCAAATCTGCAGTTATGTGTGTGGCAGTGACACCCCAGTCCGCACACAGTGATGTCCCAACAATCAGACATAGGATGATTTTTACATTCCCAGTGCAGAGTTTCATATCTTCTGGAGAAAGAAAAACATCCGGTAAATGTTGTTTGGACTCTGCATTATCATCAATGTCTTCATCACCGATCCTGAGAATTAATGGCCTGTCAATGCAGACTTTGCGTGAGAAACCAGATAGAAATTCAGATAAAGAAGAAAAAAGTGTGCTTAAGACTGATGCCAGGTCGAAAATACAATTCAGAACCAGGCAGAATCTTCTTTGGCGATCCTTCGCTAACGAGTATGATTATCCACCTAAGAAACTCTGTGTTCCTGGTCATGGGTTCAGTGTGTTCTTTCATGGCTGATGAGCCCGATCCTAGAGCTGCATCTTGGACTACACATGTGGCAGGTGTTTCCGGGAGATGGGATCAGTCCTTCTGTGTGTGTGTTAGGGGGGGGGGAGAATCTCGGCGACTGGGAATCTCCCTAGTGATGCAGCCTTCAGCCGCCATCACAGCCGTTGATACCATATGAGTATCATCCGCGTACTCCATCATTGAGGACTTTTTTTGGATTGAGCTTTGTCAGGTTCCTCCCCTCTGACCTTACTGCCATGGGTGACCTTGTGACTCCTGACAGCATTGCTCTTGGGATCAACGGCATGTTCAAGTCTCTCCACCACAGCAAGGTGGCAATCCAAGGAAAGGGAGGCTGAATATAGAATATAGAAAGTTCAGAGGGGAGGTGAAAATGAAAATAAGAGAAGCAAAGAGGGTGTATGAAAAAAGACTGGCAGCTAACATAAAATGGAATCCCAAAGTCTTCTATTGGCATTAAAGGGTTGGTAAAAGGAGGATCACGGCCGATTAGAGACCAAAAAGGATTTACCCATGGAGGCAGAGAGCATAACTGAGGTATTAACTGTATTATTTGCATCTGTGTCTCCCAAGGAAGAAGAGGCTATACAGACCTTAGTGTAAGAGGAGGTAATTCAGATGTGAGAAGAATTTAAAATTGATCAGCAGGAGGCTGTCTGTGCTCAAAGTTGAATATCACCACAACCGGAAGAGATGCATCCAATTATACTGAGGGAAGAGTGAGTGGAAATTTCAGAGGCACAGGATATATATTTTTCAGATTTCCTTAGACTCATGGGAGGTGCCAGAGGACTAGAGAATTGCAAACGTCACACCCTTATTCAAAAAATGGCCCAACTGGCCAGTCCATTTAAATTCACCGGTGGTTGGAGGACATAGATATACAGGTAAGGGGCAGGACAGTTAAAGGGGATTTGAGGAAAAACTTGGAACTCGCTGCCTGAAAGTGTGGTAAAGACAGGAACCCTCACAACTTTTAAGAAGCATTTAGGTAAGCACATGAAATGCCATAGCATACACGGTTATGGACCAAGTGCTGGAAAATGGGATTAGAATAGATAGGTGCTTGATGGCCAGCAGAGATATGATGGGCCGAAGAGCCTTTTTTGTGCTGTAAAACTAAGTCTATGACTCTATAAAATACCTAGAAACAATATTTGGGACAAAAGTAATAGTCACATGAACAAATTTTAGTTAAGGACAGCTAGCATGAATTTCTTAGGCAAAGTTTTGTTTAACTAACTTACTGGAGTGTTTTGAATAGGCAACAGAGAGGGTTGATGAGGGTAACATTGTTGATGTGACGTACGAGGACTTCCAAAAGGCTTTGAATACAGTGCCACACAACAAGCTTGTGAGGAAAGGGAAAGTAGCACGTGGTTATGAAATTGGCTGAGTGACAGGAATCAGAGAGTATCAGTTAACGGATGTTTTCGGGCTGGAGAAGGTTAATGAGGGCGTTCCTCAGAGTTTAGTGTTGGGATCCTTGCTTTTCTCAATTGCTTTTCACAATTACAAGATTTATGGATGATACAAAACTGGAAACATTGTAAACTGTGAAGGGGATGTGGTAAACACCACTGGTAACACATTGCATGTATTACGGTACTGCCCATGTATTACAGGTACCACAGTAAATCCCAGCCTGCTGGCTCCTCCCAGCAGGCGCAGTATAAAAGTGTGTGCTCTCCTGCGCTGCTCCCATTCTGGTTCCAGCTGCAGGAGGCACAACATCTTGTGCAATAAAGCCTCGATTGTTTCCCCATTCTCGTCTCGTGATAACTGACGGTACATCAAGGGATAGTGCAGAACTTCAAAAAATCATAGACAAGGTGGTGGAATGAGCTAACAGGTGACAGATGAAGTTCAATGTGGAGAATGTGAGGTGATTAATTTTGGGTGGAAGAACATGGAGAAATAAAATAAAATAAAATGTACAACTCAAATGGGGTGCAGGAGCAGAGGGATTTGGGTGTATATGTGCCTAAGTCATTGAAGGTGGCAGGACAGTTTGAGAGTGTGGTTAATAAAGCATTAGTGTCCTAGGCTTCATAAATAGGGGTATAGAGTACAAGAGCAAGGAGGGTATGTTGAGCTTGTATCAAACACTAAATTGGCCTGAGCTGGAGAATTGCGTCCAGTGAAGGGTGTGAAAACATTGGAGAGAATGCAGAAAAGATTCATGAGAATGATTCCAGGGATGAGAAAAAAGTTATAAAGATAAACTGGAGAAGTTAGAATGGTTTTCTGTGGTGGCTGTCCCTTTAAAGGCGACACAGCAGAGTAAAGGTCACATGGCCTATATGGCCAATCAGGACTCAGAGTGTGGAATCACCCCATGGTGAGGGAGGCTCTCAGGTAAAGGGACATCTGGGATCTCGCTGCAGCCAACAACAGGAGCTGCACCAGCAGAGCTGCTAATGAAACTGAGCCTCATGTTTCCATTTGCAAGGGAAGGTGGAAGCCAGTCAAAGTGATCAGAAAGCAAGCCATGACTCACATAGTACAGCACGATCATTTATGGTAAATGAAGCTGTATACATGTGAAACTTCGGGTGTGGATCAAGTTGGATCACCGGAATTAATGTCTCTAAGACCGGACCCCTTTCATACCAAGTAGATGTGGAGGAACAGATCGTTCATAAGCATGTAGATCACTTTATTTTTTAAAAAATTTTTAAATAATTTTTTAAATTTAGAGTACCCAATTCATGTTTTCCAATTAAGGTGCAATTTAGTGTGGCCAATCCACCTAGCCTGCACATCTTTGGGTTGTGGCAGTGAAACCCACACAAACACGGGGAGAATGTGCAAACTCTACATGTGACCCAGAGCCGGGATTGAACCTGGCACCTCAGCGCGGTGAGGCAGAAGTGCTAACCACTGTGCCACCATGCTGCCCCAGAACGTAGATCACTTGAGCATTAGAGAAACTCTCCAGCAATCAGTGTTGCCATCAAGAAATATTTTCAGGGTGGCATGTGGCACAGTGGTTAGCACTGGGACTGCGGTGCTGAGGACCCGGATTCGAATCCCGGCCCTGGGTCACTGTCCGTGTGGAGTTTGCAGATTCTCCCCATGTCTGCGTGGGTTTCACTCCCACAACCCAAAGATGTGCAGGTTAGGTGATTTGGCCACGCAAAATTGCCCCTTAATTGCGAAAAAAAATAATTGGGTACTCCAAATTTATGAGAAAAAAGTAACGTTTTCGCACAAGTAAACACCGAAGTATCTGATCGGTCTGTTATCGACATAGCTGAGGTCTTTGTAGAAGCAAATAGTGTTGAATCACTTGTGCCAGAAGATGTACCTGTTTTTTGCAGTTCATGTTAACGTTGATCCTGTACAAGAAACAAGAAATCCCCTCAAAGACTCAATTTTTGATTGTCCAACCCATGTTGCTGGAGCCTTTACTGTAGATTTCCCTTTGTTTCCATTCCTTTGGTTTTATTTTATTACTTTTGGGCCGTGGACTCATAATTGGAATGTGCCCTGAAGCAGTTGACTCAAAGTGAGGTGGCCTGCTAGTCCTGACAGTATGTCCCAGGAGTTGTTTTTTGAAGAGGAGAAAACAGACTCATTAGCACTGAGGGAATCTTAAGGACCAGCTTTGTTTGATTTGAAAAAAGTTTGTTTGATTGGCTGGCTGGCAACCTGTGGGTTGGCCAGGAACAGTTTTCTGGCTGACAACAGACAGTGATTGGTTCCTGCGTGATGCTTTTGAGAGAGCTGGTCAGAAATGATTGGATCTTGAATGAAGTAGGAACTCTCTCTGCTTAAGTAAAGGACTCCGTTATTGATCTAAAACCAGTGACTGCCTGCCAGAACAATACTATACAGTTGAAATGATCTTGAATCTACAAAGAAAGAAGGCAGCCGGCAGAGTAAACCCTCTCAAGCTTAGAAAGAAAAAGCATCAAAGCGAAAGCTTGAACTCCTGAAAGACTTTAACTGAAAACCATCATGCTGCATCAGAGATATTTTATACTTTTTACTTAATTATTATTTTTCTTCCCTCTCCACAACCCTTTCCCTCAATATTGTGTGTGTGGGGGCAAGTTGGAAAGGGAGGGTTGGATAAGGGGTCAGTTACATTTTTGTCAGTTTAATTATATTAGTGTTAAATAATAAAGGTTTATTTGTGTTAAATTTATAAACCTGCTGATTGCAGTTTATTGGACCCAGCCAAGGTCCTCAGGAATTTTAAAATTATATCGAATTTCACTTGTGTTCGGACTCCAGTTCCAGTGGGGCTGGAATTGACCGTGCACTAGCTCAGAGTGTCGGAACAGTGTCGGAATAATATTTGGGATTGAGTGAATTAGTTATTAAAGATTCCATAACGGACTTAATAATAAAATTAATAATCTTTATTAGTGTCACAGGTGTTACATTAGTGTTACATTAACACTGCAATGAAGTTACTGTGAAAAGCCCCGAGTCGCCACACTACGGACCTGCTCGAGTACACTGAAGGAGAATTCAGTATGTCCAATTCACCTAACAAGCATGTCCTTTTTTGGGACTTGTGGGAGGAAACCAGAGCGCCCAAAGGAAGCCGACGCAGGCACTGGGAGAACGTGCAGACTCCGCACAGAGAGGGCAGGGGGAATGTGGTACTTGACCCTTTAAGAGACCTCTGCACCCGATCAGGACTAAGGGCGTGAAGCGCCCCAAGTTGAGGGAGGCTCCTGGGCAGAGACATTTTGAGAGCTGGCTACAACCATGAGGCTGCTTTACAATTAATAAATGCCTTTTGTGTTCACGAATGAAGTCTGTGAAAGTGGATCTTCCCACATTCCTTGGGGAAGAGAAGGGTGAGAAGAGACTTGATTAAGGTTTTCCAAATTATGAGAAGTCTGCACAGAGTAGGTCGGGAAAAACTCTTCCCTCTCATGGAAGGATAACAAATGGTAGGGCACAGAGTTAAAGTAATTGGTGATATGAGGCAAAACATTTTCACGCAACGGATGGTTAATGTCCAGAATGTACTGCCTGAGAGTGTGGCGGAGGCCGGTTCAATCGAAGCATTCAAAAGGAATGAGACTGTTATCTAAAAATGAAGAATGTGCAGGATTATGGGGAGAAGGTATGTGTGTGGCCTTCTTCTATACTTCTATTTAGAGAGCATTGAGTGATATCCATCCCCTCTCCTTTGTAAGCAATTATAATTTCCTTCAACACTGGCCTCTAAAAATGTAGCCTGTAGCTGATCAGAGTTCAGGGCCGGGATTCTCCCCTACCCGGCGGGGCGGGGGGTTCCCGGCATGTCGGAGTGGCGTAAACCACTCCGGCGTCGGGCAGCCCCAAAGGTGCGGAATTCTCCACACCTTTAGGGGCCAAGCCCTCACATTGAGAGGCTAGGCCCGCGCCGGAGTGGTTCCCACTCCGCCGGCTGGCGTGAACGGCCTTTGGCGCCACCCCAGCCGGGGCCGAAAGGACTTCGCCGGCTGGCGTAAGTCCACGCATGCGCCGGTGCATAGGCGGCTGCTGACGCCATATCGGCGCCTGCGCAGGGGAGGGGGTCTCTTCTGCCTCCGCCATGGTGAACGCCATGGCGGGGGCGGAAAAAAAAGAGTGCCCCCACAGCACAGGCCCGCCTGCGGATCGGTGGGCCCCGATAGCAGGCCAGGCCACCGTGGGGGCACGCCCCAGGGCCAGATCGCCCCGCGCCCTCCCCAGGACCCCGGAGCCCACCCGCGCCGCCAATCCTGCCGGTAAGAGAGGTGGTTTAAACCACGGCGGCGGGAAAGGCCTGTCAGCTGCAGGACTTCGGCCCATCGCGGGCTGGAGAATCGCCGCGGGGGGTCCGCCGACCTGCGCGGGGGGCCCGCCGAATCTCGGGGGAGGGGGCGGAGAATTCGGGACACGGCGGCGGCGGGATTGACGCCGGCCCCTGGGCGATTCGGGGTCGGAGAATTCCGTCCCAGTTTACCCCATGTTGCTGTTTCCATGGCCGAGATTCTCCCCTACCCGGCGAGGCGGGGGATCCCAGCGTAGGGGAGTGGCGCCAACCACTCCGGTGTCGGGCCTCCCCAAAGGTGCAGAATTCTCCGCACCTTTAGGGGCTAGGCCTGCGCCGGAGTGGTTTCCGCCACGCCGACTGGCGCCAAAGCTGGCACCAATGGCCTTTGGCGCCACGCCGACTGGCATCAGAGCTGGCCGAAAGGCCTTCGCCGGTCTGCACATGCGCCGGTGCATCAGCGGCCACTGATGTCACCACCGGCGCATGCGCAGTAGGAGGGGTCTCTTCCGCCTCTTCCATGGTGGAGGCCGTGGCGGCGGCGGAAGGAAAAGTGTGCCCCCATGGCTCTGGCCCGCCTGCCGATCAGTGGGCATGCCACGGGGGGCATGCCGATCAGCACGGGGGGCATGCCAATCGGCGAGGCGTGATTCCCACTCCTGCCGATTCCCAGGTGGCGGAGAATTCCAGCCACGGAGGGGGCGGGATTTACGCCCGCCCCGGGATATTCCCCGACCCTGCGGGGGGTCGGAGAATTCCGCCCCATGAGTCTGTGAAAATGTCACGACAGCCATTTGTTTGGCTTTTGGTTTCAATCTAGCTAATTCTGGTTTTCCTAAACAATTAAGAGTATACTTGGCTTGGATGTAGCAATAAGCTGCGACCACCTCAAACTGATCTAAAATGTCTCTTATTCTTGAGAATTGGATATTAGAATCCTGACTATGCAGTCTTGATTTTTAAAAAACTTCCATTCACCCTTTCTCACCTCCTGCCAGTTCTTTCTTTCTCCCTGTGCTATGGAACAGCTGCACTCAGCATGCTGAACCAACTCTCCACGTACGGTAGCAGCAGGGGTGCAGTGGGACAACGCAACATCTTGTATCTGCAAGAAACATTGTGGAACTGTGCGCCAAACTGCAAGATAAAACCGGTTGCTGTATTCCTAAATAAGCACATTTGAAAATAATATTGCACGGGAAATTGAAAGAAATAATTTAATTGAGTTCCAAGTTGGATTTATGCAAATTACTAAAGCTCCAATTATTGAGCGATATTGGCGAATCATATTCTGCTGATTCTGGGTCTCACTTAGTGGGTGGAATTTTGCACATCACGTAGGAGTGGCTGTTGTGTCTGCCGTCCAGCTGCAACTGCTAGGAGGCTTCAATCAGTCTGCCCACCCTCGGGTCAATTGATGCTCTTAGGTTGGCCAATTAATGGTTACTTAAGGATCTCTTCCCAGGGTTGTCCTGCCAAGTGGCGAAGTTACCTAGTAAAACATGCTGGCCTTTTTGCAGGCTGAGAGGTGTCCCTCCTGTTCAGGCACCACATGGTCAAGAGTCCATCACCCCCTCCCCGCCCCCATACTACTGCTGCACCCAAATCTTCCCCACCCGCTTTCCCAGACACAGTCCTCCAACCCCCAAGCCAGGATACATTAGACCTCCCCCTGGCGGAAGACAGCACGGTGGGTAGCACGGTAGCATTGTGGATAGCACAAATGCTTCACAGCTCCAGGGTCCCAGGTTCGAATCCTGGCTTGGGTCACTGCCTGTGTGGAGTCTGCACGTTCTCCCCGTGTGTGCATGGGTTTCCTCCGGGTGCTCCGGTTTCCTCCCACAGTCCAAAGATGTGCAGGTTAGGTGGATTGGCCGTGATAAATTGCCTTTAGGTTCCAAATTGCCCTTAGTGTTAGGTGGGGTTACTTGGTTATGGGGATAGGGTGGAAGTATGGGTTTGGGTAGGGTGCTCTTTCCATGATTCGGTGCAGACTCGATGGGCCGAATGGCCTCCTTCTGCACTGTAAATTCTATCTATTCTATAACCTTATAATTTGGCTCTATCACCAATTGTCAATGGTGGCTCCCTGCAGTCCCAGCAGTGGCCATCACTCCTGGTGGCATTGCTGGGATTCAGAAGTTGCCAACAGTGTAATTGGCCGGCAGCCTTGGAGGTGACACCTCCTTGCAAATGGAGGGAAAGCCAATCAATGTTGGGCAACACAGCCAGTTGGAGGAGGATCGCCCCAACCTTTCAGCTGGAGGGTAAAGAAACCATCTTAGTGTAAAATTCTGGCTGCACATGTACTTGCTGCAGCCCCTTTATAACAAATTAGAAATGAGGAAGGCCTTTAGAATTATTGTGCAATCTTTTAGGGGGAAATAGGATTATTTGAAGAATGTAGAATTCTTCTGAAGAACTGATGAATATCAGGGAGCATGAGGGCAATCCCAGTGATGACACTTTAAATTATGTTAAATTGGAAAAAGGTAATTTCGAAGATATGTTTGTCGAACGCTTTCACAATAGTTTCCTGGAACAGTACATTGTAGGAGGGTTAAAGCTATTTTAGCTGCAGTATAGCGTCATGAAGCAGGATTAAATTGTAATTTTATAGTAAATGTCCTTCTCAGAAAAAGGTGTTCATAATACAATTGTATTTTAGAATTAGAACAGTACAGCACAGAACAGGCCCTTCGGCCCTCGATGTTGTGCCGAGCAATGATCACCCTACTCAAGCCCACGTATCCACCCTATACCAGTAACCCAACAACCCCCATTAACCTTATTTTTTTAGGACACTAAGGGCAATTTAGCCTGGCCAATCCACCTAACCCGCACATCTTTGGACTGTGGGAGGAAAACGGAGCACCCGGAGGAAACCCACGCACACACGGGGAGGACGTGCAGACTCCGCACAGACAGTGACCCAGCCTGGAATCGAATCATATTTGAGAGCAACATAATCCAGTCTCAAACAAGAATTTTAAAATTAAACATAGCCAAGTACTTAGGTATGAGGGGAGAATGGGCTATGGCTGATTAGGAAAATTGAATAAAAGGTAAATCAACAGTGAGAAACATTGAAAGGAATTATTCAAAATGTTCAACAACATTTTATTGAAAAAATAAAAACTTACCAGGGAAGTTAAGGACAGTATTAGATTAAAATTAGGGCCTTATGACATTGCAAAAATAGAATGAGTAAATCAGGACTATAAAAACACTTTATAAGAGTTTTTACAAATATAAATAAAGGAGGAGAGTAGCTAAAGTAAATGTTTTTCCCTTTGGGGCAGACAATGGAAATTATCACAGGAATGAGGAAATGGCAGAAATATAAAACAATATTTTGCATTGACCTTTACATATAAAATACATGAATTACAGACCTGAAATGGAGATTAGCCAAGGATACATAGATACATAGAACATACAGTGCAGAAAGAGGCCATTCAGCCCATCGTGTCTGCACCGACCTACTTAAGCCCTCACTTCCACCCTATCCCCATAACCCAATAACCCCTCTTACCCTTTTTGGACACTAAGGGCAATTTACCATGGCCAATCCACCTAACCTGCACGTCTTTGGACTGTCTTTGGGAGGAAACCGGAGCATCTGGAGAAAACCCACGCAGACACGGGGAGAACGTGCAGGCTCCGCACAGACAGTGACCCAGCAGGGAATCGAACCTGGGACCCTGGCACTGTGAAACCGCAGTGCTAGCCACATGTGCTGCCGTGCTGGCCAAGGAGCTACAATTAGTCCAAGCAACACTCCTGCTTTACGTGAAATTACATTACGTAAATCACATTTTTCCATTAAAGCCTATATAAAAGCTGTAGTTAGTTTTCTGTGGAACCTTTCTCATCAAAAAAAAACATTAAAACATTATAATGTGTAAGTTCTGGAACTCCCTCCCTAACAGCACCACCACCTTCTGAAAGGCAACTATGGATGGACAATAAATGCTGGCCTAACCAGTGAGACACACATCTCAGAAATGAATTTTACAAAGTCTCTCATCAATGAACAACCCTTTCATCCCTGAAACCAATCAAGTGAGCCTTTTCTCTACCAAGAGCTGAACTGCACAAAGTATTCCAGGTACAGTCTCACCAAAGCCCTGAACAATAGTTGCTAGATTTCCTTATTCTTGTACTCCAATCCCATAACAATAAAGGCCACCACACTATTTGTCTTCCTAATTTCTTGTTGTACTTGCGTGTTATTTTCTGTAGTACATTATACAATTATAACCAAGTCTTTCTTTATAATAATCTTTATAATCTTTATTATTGCCACAAGTAGGCTTATATTAACACTTTAGTGAAGGTTACTGTGAAAAGCGCCGAGTCGCCACACTCCGGCGCCTGTTCGGGTACACGGAGGAAGAATTCAGAAAGTCCAATTCACCTAACAAGCACATCTTTTGGGACTTGTGGGAGGAAACTGGAGCACCCGGAGGAAATTCACGGGGAGAACGTGCAGATTCGGCACAGACAGTGACCCAAGCAGGAATCGAACCTGGCACCCTGGTGCTGTGAAGCAACAGTGCTAACCACTGTGCTACTGTGTTGCCTTCTGTGCTACTGTGCCGCCCCAACATGTAAAAGCCTCTCACTTTAAAAAAAAATCTCCTTTTCTATTCTTGCCACCAAAGTGAATAACCTCAGATGACACTTCCCCACATTAAAGCCGATCTGCCATCATATTGTCTATTCGCTTAGCCATATCTTTTTGCAGCCTCGATACCCTTATCACTCTAGTATTCCTGGTCTTGTTTTGCTATCCCAGAATATTTTCATTGTCTGCTGAGTAAGAAAACAATAACTCTTATTTGAGAACTATCCTCTGAGCATTTCCTTTAATCACCTTAAATACGTCAATTATATTGCCCCTGAATCTCCACTATTGAGGGAATACAAACCATGCTTAACCCATAAACTCTGTGTCAATCTGGTGAATCTGCCTGTTCCCCTACAAAGCTAATATATCCTGCCTGGTGCGGTGCCCAGAACCATAGAACATAGAACATAGAATGATACAGCGCAGTACAGGCCCTTCGGCCCTCGATGTTGCACCGACATGGAAAAAAACTAAAGGCCATCTAACCTACACTATGCCCTTATCATCCATATGCTTATCCAATAAACTTTTAAATGCCCTCAATGTTGGCGAGTTCACTACTGTTTCAGGTAGGGCATTCCACGGCCTCACCACTCTTTGCGTAAAAAACCCACCTCTGACCTCTGTCCTATATCTATTACCCCTCAATTTAAGGCTATGTCCCCTCGTGCTAGCCACCTCCATCCGCGGGAGAAGGCTCTCGCTTTCCACCCTATCTAACCCTCTGATCATTTTGTATGCCTCTATTAAGTCACCTCTTAACCTTCTTCTCTCTAACGAAAACAACCTCAAGTCCATCAGCCTTTCCTCATAAGATTTTCCCTCCATACCAGGCAACATCCTGGTAAATCTCCTCTGCACCCGTTCCAAAGCTTCCACGTCCTTCCTATAATGAGGCGACCAGAACTGTACGCAATACTCCAAATGCGGCCGTACTAGAGTTTTGTACAACTGCAACATGACCTCATGGCTCTGGAACTCAATCCCTCTACCAATAAAGGCCAACACACCATAGGCCTTCTTCACAACCCTATCAACCTGGGTGGAAACTTTCAGGGATCTATGTACATGGACACCGAGATCCCTCTGCTCATCCACACTACCAAGAATTTTACCATTAGACAAATATTCCGCATTCCTGTTATTCTTTCCAAAGTGAATCACCTCACACTTCTCCACATTAAACTCCATTTGCCACCTCTCAGCCCAGCTCTGCAGCTTATCTATGTCCCTCTGTAACCTGCAACATCCTTCCGCACTGTCTACAACTCCACAGACTTTAGTGTCGTCTGCAAATTTACTCACCCATCCTTCTGCGCCCTCCTCTAGGTCATTTATAAAAATGACAAACAGCAACGGCCCCAGGACAGATCCTTGTGGTACGCCACTCGTAACTGAACTCCATTCTGAACATTTCCCATCAACTACCACTCTCTGTCTTCTTTCAACTAGCCAATTTCTGATCCACATCTCTAAATCACCTTCAATCCCCAGCCTCCGTATTTTCTGCAATAGCCGACCGTGGGGAACCTTATCAAACGCTTTACTGAAATCCATATACACCACATCAACTGCTCTACCCTCGTCTACCTGTTCAGTCACCTTCTCAAAGAACTCGATAAGGTTTGTGAGACATGACCTACCCTTCACAAAACCATGCTGACTATCCCTAATCATATTATTCCTATCTAGATGATTATAAATCATATCTTTTATAATCCTCTCCAAGACTTTACCCACCACAGACGTTAGGCTCACTGGCCTATAGTTACCGGGGTTATCTCTACTCCCCTTCTTAAACAAAGGGACCACATTTGCTATCCTCCAGTCCTCTGGCACTATTCCTGTAGCCAATGATGACCTAAAAATCAAAGCCAAAGGCTCAGCAATCTCTTCCCTGGCTTCCCAGAGAATCCTAGGATAAATCCCATCAGGCCCCGGGGACTTATCTATTTTCACCTTGTCCAGAATTGCCAACACTTCTTCCCTACGCACCTAAATGCCATCTATTCTAATAGTCTGGGTCTCAGCATTCTCCTCCACAATATTATCTTTTTCTTGAGTGAATACTGACGAAAAGTATTCATTTAGTATCTCGCTTATCTCCTCAGCCTCCACACACAACTTCCCACCACTGTCCTTGACTGGCCCTACTCTTACCCTAGTCATTCTTTTATTCCTGACATACCTATAGAAAGCTTTTGGGTTTTCCTTGATCCTACCTGCCAAAGACTTCTCATGTCCCCTCCTTGCTCGTCTCAGCTCTCTCTTTAGATCCTTCCTCGCTTCCTTGTAACAATCAAGCGCCCCAACTGAAACTTCACGCCTCAACTTCACATAGGCCTCCTTCTTCCTCTTAACAAGAGATTCCACTTCTTTGGTAAACCACGGTTCCCTCGCCCGACCCCTTCCTCCCTGCCTGACTGGTACGTACTTATCAAGAACATGCAATAGCTGTTCCTTGAACAAGCTCCACATATCCAGTGTGCCCAACCCTTGCAGCCTACTTCTCCAACCTACACATCCTAAGTCATGTCTAATGGCATCATAATTGCCCTTCCCCCAGCTATAACTCTTGCCCTGTGGGGTATACTTATCTCTTTCCATCACTAACGTAAAGGTCACCGAATTGTGGTCACTGTTTCCAAAGTGCTCACCTACCTCCAGATCTAACACCTGGCCTGGTTCATTACCCAAAACCAAATCCAATGTGGCCTCGCTTCTTGTTGGCCTGTCAACATATTGTGTCAGGAAACCCTCCTGCACACATTGTACAAAGAACGACCCATCTAATGTACTCGAACTATATCTTTTCCAGTCAATATTTGAAAAGTTAAAGTCTCCCATAACAACTACCCTGTTACTTTCGCTCTTTTCCAGAATCATCTTCGCCATCCTTTCCTCTACATCCCTAGAACTATTAGGTGGCCTATAGAAAACTCCCAACAGGGTGACCTCTCCTTTCCTGTTTCTAACCTCAGCCCATACTACCTCGGAAGAAGAGTCCCCATCTAGCATCCTTTCCGCCACCGTAATACTGTCCTTGACTAGCAGCGCCACACCTCCCCCTCTTTTGCCCCCTTCTCTGAGCTTACTAAAACACCTAAACCCCGGAACCTGCAACAACCATTCCTGTCCCTGCTCTATCCATGTCTCTGAAATGGCCACAACATCGAAGTCCCAGGTACCAACCCATGCTGCCAGTTCCCCTACCTTATTTCGTATACTCCTGGCATTGAAGTAGACACACTTCAAACCACCTACCTGAACACTGGCACCCTCCTGCGAAGTCAAATCTGTGCTCCTGACCTCTGTACTCTCAATCTCCTGTACCCCAAAACTACAATCCAGGTTCCCATGCCCCTGCTGAATTAGTTTAAACCCCCCCAAAGAGCACTAACAAATCTGCCCCCCAGGATATTGGTGCCCCTCAGGTTCAGATGTAGACCATCCAATTGTATTAGGCTAATTGGGGTCTAACGAGGACTTTATACAACTGGAAGATAACTTCCTTACCCTTTGTATTCCAGTCCTTCAGACAATGGCTACACTTTATTAGCCCTGTAGTTATTTTGCTCTACTTATCCACTAATTTTAAGTGATTTCTGTACTTGGATCCCTAAATCTCTCTTCTCCTCTGCAGTTCCTAGATTTTCATCATATATTTTCATGGGTTCAAAGCGGGCGAGTTCACATTTCCCCGCATTGATCTCCATCTGTCACTCTTGTGCCCTCTCATTTAATCTATCAATATCCCTTTGCAACTACCCGCTTCCATCTACTTCCTGTACCATCCAACCTGGCATCATTAGCAAATTTGAACAAACGGCTTATTATTCCTTTATTTGATAGATACAATAAAAGCTGGTTTAGCACAGTGGGCTAAACAGCTGGCTTGTAATGCAAGACAAGGCCAGCAGTGCTGGTTCAATTCCTATACCTGCCTCCCCAATGTGGTGACTAGGGACTTTTCACAGTAACTTCATTGAAGCCTACTTGTGACAATAAGCGATTATCATATTATTATTATTATTAAGCTGCTGACACAGCAGAGGTCCACTAGGGGCCACCTCTAGTCACATTCTTCCAATTGGCTTTCATGCCTATTTCCTACCTTTTAACAAATTTCCTACTCATGCTAAATGATTGCCTTTGGGTCCTTGTGCTTTTATCTTTATTAATGCTATCTTGTGTGGAACTAATTGAAAAGGTCAGCAGTTCCAAGAGAGAGCTTGGACAAAATTTGGTATGTGTGATCCAAGGCCTCGTTCAGAAAAAATAACCTATGACAATGTAGCTGTCCCTCTGTAGTGTCCCAAAGAGTCACCCTGGATTATGTACCCAAATCTACAGTTGGACATGCACCCACAATCTTGGAGAGACTTTGAGAGATAAGAATGATGCCGCTAAACCAAACGGGAATGTGGAAGATAATTCTGACTGTTGACTTCCTTGTGGTGTTTTGCAAGAACTTCAGAATGAGATGGAGAAAGATGACACATGGAAAGTGTTTAAGCTGCCCCGAGGCAAATATGAATGTCAGATACAGTTCTTTTCCACGCAATCAAGAGCAGCTATCAGAAGGACAAAGCTAATTAACTCTCATTTCCGATATGATTGTGTGTACACCAGCACTGTGCCTGCTATCCTTGACTTGTAATGAGGATTAGGAAGTCAGTGTTTTGTATCAGTGCTCTCTGTCTTCCCTCAGGTCCTCTTTCAAACACAGCAACCTTGTTAACTTCGCCTGTCAGCTCTGCTGCTTGGTCCTAATGATGACTCCAGAGAGGAAGATTTGATTCTTTGTAGAAAATCTTTCATCGTAGACCAAATTCTGTCCCAAGCTATCTGTAAGAACTTTCTGCCCTTTCCAATTAGTTTCAACAATATAGTGAATGTTAAACGTACAGGTGTGCATTACTGGCTCATTGTTCCCAGACCATGAGGGCAGCATCTCCTAATAAGGTCATTAACTCACTTGCACGTCAGATGTTTGCCCTTAAATGTGGAAGGTTAGAATCCGGCTGCAGAATGAATCATTTTGGAATCAACTGGAAGTTTTGCAGCAACTTCACGCCGCACTCTTTATAACTCCATCTTTTTTCCACAACTTATCACGGGCTAGCACGGTGGCACAGTAGTTAGCACTGCTGCCTTACAGTGACAGGGGCCCGAGTTTGATTCCGGCCTTGGATGACTATGTGGAATTAGCACATTCTTCCAGTGTCTGCGTGGGTTTCCTCCGGATGCTCCAGTTTCCTCCCACAGTCCAGGGATGAGCAGGTTAGGTGGATTGGCCATGCTAAATTGCCCCTAGATGTGGTTATGGGCATAGGGTGGGGGATTAAGCCTGGGTAGGGTGCTCTTTCAGAGGGTTGGCTGGATGGACCGAATGGCCTCCTTCTGCACTGTAGGGATTCTATGATTCTAAAGCAAGCAATTCTGTCCAAAAAACAAAATTGTTAAATGTTTAGTGTTTAATTGTATGAAATCTCTGAGAATTTGCAAATATAATAATAATCTATAATCTTTACTGTCACAAGTAGGCTTACATTAACACTACAATGAAGTTACTATGAAAAGCCCCTAGTGGCCACATTCTGGTGCCTGTTTGGGTACACGGAGGGAGAATTCAGAATTACCAAATTACCTAACAGCACGTCTTTCGAGACTTGTGGAGGAAACCGGAGCAGCCGGAGGAAACCCACGCACACACGGTTAGAACATGCAGACTCCGCATAGACAGTGACCCAAGCCAGGAATCGAACCTGGGACCCTGGCGCTGTGAGGTAACAGTTCTAACCACTGTGCTACTGTGCCGCCCAATATACAATAGGATGAGTATTTATTCATGTTTTAATAGGGTATGGTAGCAGTGGGTATGCCAGTAAGCCAGAGGCCTTGACTAATGTTCGAATGAATGAATTCAAATCCCACCACGACAGCTGTTAAAGAGATAAATATGGAATTAACAATGCTAGCATCGGTAATTGTTGCAAAAAGCGCATTTAGTTCACTAATATCATCTAGGGTCCTTAGCAGGTTTGTCCAAATGAGATTTAAGACCAAAAGCAATGTAGTTTACTCCTAACTGCCCTTGACATAATAAGCCACTCCGTCCAGGGCATTTAGGGATAGCCAATAAATGCCTTGCCAGTGAATCGTGCACCTGTGAATTAGGTAAATAAAATAAAATCCTGGCTAATTTTAGGAAATCATAATTAAAAGCAAGACGTTACTTCAGAGACTGGCTTGCGCTGATCAGCTATTGATTTGTGGATAACATTGTGTGGAGAGTATGTTTTGACCAGACCAGATCTTCAGATGGAAGTGGCTTCCATTTGATAACATGGCACATTGACCAGGGATCTGGAATTAATAGTCAAGTGGCCACCACGTCATAAAAAAAAGTCTGTTTCCTCCCTTTAGGCAAGAAAATCTGCCATCTTTACCTGGTCTGGCCGACATGTGACTCCAGACCCACGGCAATATGGCTGACTCTTAACTGCCCTCTGAAATGGCCCATCAAGCCAGTGAGTTGTATCAAACTGTTATAATAAAGCCATCACTGTGTGTGTACCTTCACCACGTGGACTGCAGCAGCTCAAAAAGACAGCTCACCGCCACTTTTTCAGGAGTAATTAGGATGGGCAATAAATGCTGACCTAGCCAGCGAAGCCCTTGAATGAATAAACAAAATAGTTAAGAAAACTGGCCCTCTCACCTCAATCAGTTGTCTCCTCAGGGATTCCATTGCATTCACTCTCCGAATAATGAATTGTGAAACAGTCCATTTACATCATTACTAATTCAGTGAACAAATGGGCCATGAAGAAACAGACTCCTCCAGGAGACGCACCAGGAGCTTTAATTCCCAGTTTATAAAGTTGACCTTGCTCTTTAGTAGCTGCAGGGTCACTTTGAAGTTCTGATAAAGTGACTATGCAATCCGTACTTATAAGGAGGTTGGTTCCATTCTGTTCCTCAAGCCTGCCATTGCCAACTCGAAGAAGAGAAAAGAAAGCACCTCATCTTTTGACTGGGCACTTTATGGCCTTCTGGACTCAATATTAGGTTTGGCAGCCTTCCGTCCCGTTGGATGGTGGTTTGTGCTGTAGTGGCGAATTGTATGTTACACATCGCCTAGTGTGGCTCAGGAGACCTGCGTTGGTGAAGCAGACTCTGCCACATTTTCTGCAGATAAAGTCAATGAGCCTAAAGCATGGAGAATATGCTGGTATTCTCTGGGCCCTCTTTTTAGTCAGCTGAACTTTCTGTTTTCCCGCGCTTATTCCAATGGCCTTCCATAAAGCCAGCCTCCAGAGTTCATGATCTTTGGGCAATCATCTCCCACTCCAAGTCCACCAACATTATTTATCTCCCTTGTAAGTGACCTTGTAGCAGTGGTATGTGCATCTGGCAGGTTGTGATTCAGTGGCCTGGTTATACGGCCGTCATCCATTCAATGAACATGGTCGAGAATAGTACAGACATTGTCGGCTTAATAATGAGTGCATGCTGATGGTATAAGCATGCTCCAAGACCTCTAAATCGGTGGCCTTTTCCTGCCAAGAGAGGCTAAGGGTACATCTGAGGTAGCAAAGGGGGGAACTATTCAGCATTTTCTCATGCCTGATGTCTGATTTAGCTCACTGGGCTAAATCGCTGGCTTTTAAAGCAGACCAAGCAGGCCAGCAGCACGGTTCGATTCCCGTATCAGCCTCCCCCGACAGGCGCCGGAATGTGGCGACTAGGGGCTTTTCACAGTAACTTCATTGAAGCCTACTCGTGACAATAAGCGATTTTCATTTCATTTCATGTGATCCAGGTCTCACTACTGTAGAGGGTGCACTGAGGCCACAGGCTTGGTAAACTCACGTCTTGGTGCCCTCAATCAAGTTGCTCATGTTCCATTATCTCTTACTCAGTTTGGATATAACAGCAGCAGCTTTTGCATTGTGAAACAATACTGAATATTAATTTCAACAATTTGAGATTATAACCTCTGCCCCCATTTTGTTTCATGATTTTTGTGCGAGTTCACTTTTTTTCTCTTGTTTTTTTCTTGATCCATCCATTTTTCATTTGGGCAACTGCTATCCTGCCATTCACACCTCATCTGGACACACCCTTTGTTTGCTTACTTATCCCATTTGGCATTGTGCCATGAAACCATTTGTTATTTAATCTTTCCTGGCTGTCACCCCAGCACAGACCTTCCCTTTTTCCCCACCCTCCTCACTTTCACTTTCCCAAAATCTATTACATTTCTAATTTTTCCTAGTTTTGATGAAAGGTCACTGCTCTGAATTGCTAACTGTGTTTCTGTCTCCAGGCATGCTCCCTGGCCTGTTGGGGTCATCACCATATCAGTAGAGACGAGCAATAATCCAACTAGACGCCAGGACAAGTGGAAGCGATCAGGATTCCTCAAAACAATCAAGTAGATACACACATAAGAGATCTTAAAATGTTGTGTTTCCTGGAGGGGGAAAAAAGAAACTAAGGTTCAGAGAACAAAAAGTGTACATGGTAAACGTAATAACATAAGAAATAGGAGCAGAAGTAGACCACTCGGCCCATTGAGCTTGCTCCGTTATTCAATATGTTCATGGCTAATCTAATTGTGGTCTGAATTCCACTCTCCGCTTGCACCCCCCCCTCCCCCCCACCCCCCGCCCTCCCGTACCCCTTGATTCCCTTGTCAATTAAATTTCTGTCTAACGCAGCCTTGACAATAGACCAGCCTCCACTGCTCCCTGGGGAAGAGAATTCCAAACACTAACACCTTCTGAGAGGAGACATTTCTCTTCATCTCCATCCTAAATGTAAGAACCGTCAATTTTGAAACTGGGGCCCTCGAGGTTATGGTTTCCCACTATGAGGGAAAACAGTGGAGGGGAAGGAACACAGTCGCACATAAGAGTGGGAATTTACTCAGACCTGGGATCAAGCACCAGATTCCCGGGAGCTAAAAGGGGAGGCGATTGACTGGAATTGCAGCAAACAGACACAACTGTGAAGGTGGAAACGTGTTACTGGAATATTCACAGAGCAAGCAAGCAGCAGATTATAACAAACATGAAGCAACAGCTTCAACAAAAGAGTGACGCCTGCAGTTTGACACCAGCTGAGTCGGCTGTACAACTGCATGCTCATGTCATTGAGCCTTCCCTGCCAACAGTACATGCTGAGAAATTCTATGCACAGCACACTAATAGAATGAAATTTGTAGGCTGTTCACGTAGACAATTTCCTGATGTGTGCTCCTTTTGGGCACAGCTCTACGCCAACAGTGTGCAAACCAGGAAATTTACCCTAATCTCAGAAGCGCAAAAGAAATGAGTGAAGCCGAACTGGGAGACACCATGGGTGGGTCTGGCAGGACTGTATCAAATGATTTCTCTGTTTACAGCATAAACACAGTATGTAATCTTGGGACCTATTAATATAGGTATTAAACTGTCAAAATCATAAGTTATGCTGATGTGATACTATAATCTCCTGCCAATAAACATTACTGCTTTGTACGAAGGTGATAAGCTGACTTTGTCAGACATACTAGGGGCCATTTATAATTTTTCTTTGTTGTTCTCAACCACTTGCTCCCCCACCCCTGTTGAATTTGAATCTTTTAATGTCCTACCACAGAAATTAATTGGGGAAATTAATACTTTCTCCCAGAGAAAAGGCCTACTACTGAAGTTCTTGTTTCTTTGATGTCAGATCAACTTTTCCTATTTGTTCTCACTCTGACAAGTGCATTTTAGCTGCATTAATATTAACACTCATCAAAATTGGTCAGCTTCACCCAACAGTGTTATTAAATCTTGCTCTATATGTGCTTTATTACAGGTATAAGTCAAAATTTTCAGGAGCTAATATTGGTTCAATCATTGTCTCCGCATCATGCGTACTTAGTCCAATGATGATAATTGTCGAAAGTCAGAATTTTAAAATTTTATTTTGGCGTTCATAATAATAATAATACAATAATCATTCATTGTCACATGTAGGTTTCAATGAACCTACTGTGAAAAGCCCCTCGTCGCCACATTCCGGCGCCTGTTCGGGGAGGCCGGTACGGGAATTGAACCCACGCTGCTGACCTTTTTCTGCATTACAAGCCTGCTGCATGGGATGTGAGCATCGCTGGCTAGGCCAACGATGTTAATACCCATCCCTAACTGTTTATGAAAATGTGTTGGTGAGCTGCCTTCTTCAACCGCTACAGTCCATGTGGTGTATGTATACCCACAGTGGTGTTAGGTGGGGAGGGATTGGGAAGGGGGGCTATCATGTAGATGGTACATACTGCTGCCACTGTGTATCGGTGATGGAGGGAATGAAAGTTTAAAGTTGGGGGGGGGGGGGGGGGGGGGGTGGGGGGGGGGGGGGGGGGGGTGTCAATCAAGCAGGCTGTTTTGTCCTGGATGGTATCAAGCTTCTTGCACTTGTTTGAAGCTGCACTCATCCAGGCATGTGGAGAATATCCCAGCACACTCCTGACTTCTGCCTTGTGGACCGATGGTGGACAGGCTTTGGAGAGACAGATGGTGAGTTACCCGACCCGAATCCCTAGCCTTTCTGCTGCTCTTGTAGCCATTGTGTTTATACAGCTAGTCCAGTTGAGTTTCTGGTCAATGGTAACTCCCAGGATGTTGATAGTGGGGGAATTCAGCAAGGGTAATGACATTGAACATCAAGCTGTGATGGTTAGATTCTCGTTGTGGGAGGTCATCATTGCCTGGCACAAATGTTCCTTGCCACTTATCATCCTAAGCCTTGGGATGGGATTCTCCAGCCTTCCAGCGCATGTTTCTCAGCGGCGGGAGGCAGCGTGCTGATTGCTGGCAGTGGGATTCCCAGCTCCCTCTTCAGTCAATGGGAATTCCCATTGAAGCCACCCCACACCACCAGGAAATCCACGGTAGGGGGTGGGCTGCTGGCGGGACCAGAGAATCGCACCAGCATGAGTGGCCGAAGAATTCCAGTCTTAATGTTATCCAGGTCTTGCTGTCCAGGTCTTGTTGCATTTGGAAATGGACTGCTTCAGTGTCTCAGGAATCATGAATCGTGCTGAACATTGTGCAGCTTTCAGCGCACATCCCCACTTATGATGGAGGGAAGATAATCGATGAAGCAGTTGAAAATGGTTGGGCCTGGGTGGCACGGTGACGCTGTGGTTAGTACTGCTACCTCACTGCGCCGAGGACATGGGTTCGATCCCAGCCCCGAGTCACTGTCCGTGTGGAGTCTGCACATTCTCCCCGTGTCTGCGTGGGTCTCACCCCCTCAAATTCAAAAGATGTGCAGGGTAGGTAGATTGGCCACACTAAATTTCCCTGTAATTGGAAAAAGAATTGTTGGGTACTCTAAATTTATTTTTTTTAATGGTTGGGTCTAGGACACATCCCTGAGGAACTCCTGCACTGATGTCCTGAAACTGAGGTGATTGACTTCCAACAACCACAACCATTTCCCCTTGTGTTTCTAATCTGTGTTTAATTTAAACGGCAACCATTTCTCCTCTCATCGCTAATCTGTAAACAGAAAGGTGTTTTGATTTGCTTCCCCCTTTAGAAGAGATGGTGAATTTCCCACCCCCTTAGTTTTGGTGTGCTCCAATTTTCTGCGCAAAACTCCACAGCAAACGTGAAATAGGATAAACTCAAAGGATTTGTTTATTTGTACACACGCTCAAAACAGGAGGAGGGTAGCAACATTGCATCCTTTACACTCTGACAGTAAAAGAGGGATAGAAAAAAGCAAGAGATACGGTGCAGTGACCACAGAGAGAATAAACATTGTTTCAAATGACTTCCAGAGACCAGAATCGAAGCCCAATAAGGTATTCCTTCATGGAAGTTGGTGAGCTGAAAACCAATGCTGAATAATTCACTTTGCCGGTGGTGTTGACTTCACATGATGAGATAGACACAAAGGTGAATCAGTCACATCGGCGATGGGACAGAAGTTCCATTAGAAGCAGTGCAAATGGGGCCAGGTCCAACCTGGGCCTGAGCCCCTCGTCTGTGATGCTGCTGGTTAGAAGGTAAAATGGCAGACTGATTTTGCTGCTCCACAAGGCAGTATTACTGGTTCTACAGCTAGAGATCCATGTCACATGACTTCCACCTCTTCACTCTAACTTTGACAAAGATATGCACCCCTCGCCTGGGTCCTAGAAGTTGTTAAATGTTTCAACCATTAAGAATTGAAAGGAAGGTTGTCTGGTGCTTTGTGACAGTAGATGAGTGGACGGCAGTTGGTCCGCCTGGATTATGAAACACAGATGACCTTTGTTGAACTTTCTTTGAATTGTGTCGGTGCCGTCCACAGAGAGGTCATTAGTGATTCTCCAGGGGTAACGAGGTGCGAATTTCTTCGATACTACCAAGTAACTCCTTTTTGTTCGAGGTCACAGGCAGAGGTAGATTCAGCCTTTTTAGGTCTTTGTCCAGTTTGAAATTATTAGAAATAGCAATGAGAATATCTCTATATATTTTTTAAGTGGTGGCGAATAGAGATATTCACCACTCTTGGGAACAACAATGGAACCACTACTAGGGAGTTCGCTTATGCTCGAATCCAGACATTGCAGTTGGCAAGAAGAGGCCACGTGGGGGTCCATGCCATTGGTTCTGCTCGGACCTTTCAGTGTGTAAATTTGGGCTGATTGCCTGGTACTTACGCTGTTATTCACACTGATTTATTTGGGGCTAGCAATGGAACAAAAGTCTCCAGGAACGTAACCCTTTAAATTAGCTGGAGTATCAGAACACTCCAACACCCTCTGGCACCCCTAGCAACCCCCTCCCCACCAGAACCCTCAGCTCTGCTCACCTCCCCCTCCCACCTGGTATCTTTGACTCTGCCCACAAAAGTCTTTTCACCACCCTCTTCTGGATCTCTGGCTCTTGTTGCTCATTCTGGGTGAGTGTGCTTAACACTCGATTTGGCTCTGTTTCGTTCCTTAGCTGTGGAGTCGCCAGGTATCATTAAGATACCGCCACAAGTTTCAAGTTCAAGTTCAAACCAATAAATCCATACACCAGTTAGTAAGTTCAAACAAGACACGTTTATTATAATACAGTAATCTACTAATCATGCATATAAAACTATAAGACTAGGCTAATCCTACCACTACAAGGCCAAATACTTATCTGGATAAGGGGACTGCCGGATCAGGGAACAACGGCCTCTAGCTTTGTCCTGGGTCTGCAGGCTTCCAGTAGTTATGGACTAAAGGGGGTCAGGAGTGTCTACTCTCGTAGCGTGCGTTGTATGACACTTATGTGATGGCGGCTGCTGTCCAGACCTCTCCTCCTCAAGGTTCTTCTGCTGCAACGGTGTTCTGCTGGGAGGGCTGGCTGGTCGGGGTCTCTGTCTTATACCTCTCTCAGGGTCTCGCGCCCACCTGGGCGGACCCTCTATACACTCGCAATCGATTGGGTCTCTTCCCAATCGATTGATTTGAATTCCCCAATAACGGGGCAATCCCTCGATCACTGGGCGGTTCTTGGGACTTATTGTTTTGGACTTCTCTTGGCGCCGAGAAGTCTGGCCTTCTATTCAATGTATCGATTGCCGATAACTTGCTTCCATTGTACCTGAGAATCACCTGGTATCGCCTCATTAGTATGCTAACTTGTTTTCTTTCACAGTGCTGTCTGGTTTCTGCAGCAGTCAGAATATACAAGCGCTTTTGCAAGCTTCTTGCTTTTGCAACATGTCCATTTTCCCTTCATTCCTTGTAATCTTCCATTTTGTGTTGGGCAGTGGCCACCCCAGGTGGCTACACTCTGAATGTGTGGCTTGGGGTGTCGGGGTGGGGTGCAGAGCCAGGAATTATGGGGATGCAAGCATCATTGAGGCTGACGGTGAGGTAGGGGAGTAGAGCCACGGTTGATGGAGGCTGACATCTTCATGAATCTCTGCAGCCGATCAAAATGTGATCACATCCTTCCTGCAACGTGGTGACCTGCACTGTATGCAATACTCCAGTTGCAGTCTAACCAGTGTTTCATGCAGTTCTATCATCTTCTCCAATCTCTTTTACCCTTCAGCTTCTGGCAATTTGTGAGAGAGATGGTGTCATAGTGGTAATGGCACTGCACTATTAATCCCGAAGTCCGGGCTAAGACAAACAAAGAATAAAGAAACGTCCAGCACAGGAACAGGCCCTTTGGCCCTCCAAGCCTGCGTCAACCATGTTGCCCATCTAACCTAAAACCTTCTCCACTTCCGGGGTCCGTGTCCCTCTATTCTCACCCTATTCATGGTATTTGTCGAGACACCCCTTAAACGTCGCTATCGTACCTGCTTCTACCACTTCCTCTGACAGCGAGTTCCAGGCACCCACTACCCCTGTGTAAAAACCTTCCCTCACACATTTCCTCTAAACTTTGCCCCTCGTGCTTTAAACCTATGTCCCCTAGTAATTGATTCTTTCACCCTGGGAAAAAGCTTCTGTTAATAATAATAATAATCATCACTTACTGTCACAAGTAGGCTTCAATGAAGTTACTGTGAAAAGTGCCTAGTCGCCACATTCCGGCGCCTGTTCGGGGAGGCTGGAACGGGAATTGAACCCGCGCTGCTGGTCTTGTTCTGCATTACAAGCCAGCTGTCTTAGCCCACTGTGCAAAACCAGCCCCTAATGTTCATGCCCCTCATAATTCTGGAGACTTCTGTCAGGTTGCCCCTCAACCTCCGTCGTTCCAGTGAGAACAAACCGAGTTCATCCAACCTCTCCTCATAGTTTTGTTTTTTAAAATAAATTTAGAGTACCCAATTCATTTTTACCAATTAAGGGGCAATTTAGCTTGGCCAATCCATCTATTCTGCACATTTCTGGGTTGTGGGGGTGAAACCCACGCAAACATGGGGAGAATGTGCAAACTCCACATGGACAGTGACTCAGAGCCGGTATCAAACCTGGGACCTCGGCGCCGTGAGGCAGCAGGGCTAACCCACTGCGCCACGATGCTGCCGTCTCCTCATAGCTAATGCCCACCAGGCAACATCCTGGTGAACCTCTTCAGTATCCTCGCCAAAGCCTTCACATCCTTCTGGTAGTATGGCGACCAGGATTGAACACTATATTCCGAGTGTGGTTTTATACAGCTGCAGCATGACTTGCTAATTTTTATACTCAATGCCCCAGCCAATGAAGGCAAGCATGCTGTACATCTTCTTTTTTTTTTTTAAATAATTTTTATTGAAGAAATTTTTCAAAATACAAACATTTTAACCCCCCCTACATTTACATTTAAATTATAACAAAACAAAGTCAAACCCCCCTACTTAACAAGAAAAAGAAAAAAGTCCCCCCCCCCCCTACTCGCGCGTCCCCCCCCCTGCCGGCGAACCGACAGTCAGACCAACTTATCATTTCTAGCAGCGTCCTCGGGCAGGCCTTGCCCGTGCCACCACCGCTACCGTACTTCCTTCGTCTTTGTCCCCCCTCCCCCCCCCCTCCTCCCCCCTCCCTCCCGCCCTCCCCTCCCCTCCCGGGTTGCTGCTGTCACGGCCTCAGTTTCTATCTCTGATCCAAGAGGTCTAGGAAGGGTTGCCACCGCCTGAAAAACCCCTGCACCGACCCTCTCAGGGCGAATTTGATCCTTTCCAATTGGATGAAGTTTGCCATGTCGTTTAACCAGGTGTTAACACTCGGAGGCCTTTCGTCCCTCCACTGAATCAGGATCCTCCTCCGAGCCACCAAGGACGCAAAGGCTAATATTCCAGCCTCCCTCGCCTCCTGTACCCCCGGTTCCACCCCAACCCCGAAGATCGCAAGTCCCCATCCTGGCTTGACCCTGGACCCCACCACTCTCGACACCGTCCCTGCCACCCCCTTCCAGAACTCCTCCAGTGCCGGACATGCCCAAAACATATGCGCATGATTCGCAGGGCTTCCCGAACATCTAATACACCTGTCTTCACCCCCGAAAAACCGACTCATCCTTGTCCCCGTCATGTGGGCTCTATGCAGTACCTTAAATTGAATGAGACTTAGTCTCGCACATGACGACGACGAGTTGACCCTCTCCAGGGCGTCTGCCCATGTCCCGTCCTCTATCTGTTCCCCCAGCTCTAACTCCCACTTATCTTTCAGCTCCTCTACTGGTACCTCCTCCACCTCCTGCATAATCTTATAGATGTCCGAGATCTTCCCCTCCCCGACCCAGACCCCTGATAGCACCCTATCACTCACCCCCCTGTCGGGGAGCGCGGGGAACCCCACTACCTGTCGTCTGGCAAATGCCTTCACTTGGAGGTACCTGAACGTGTTCCCCGGGGGGAGCCCAAATTTCTCCTCCAGCTCTCCCAGGCTCGCAAACCTCCCCTCTATAAACAAGTCCCTCAGTTGTCTAATACCCGCCCTCTGCCAGCTCTGGAATCCCCCTCCTGTGTTTCCCGGCGCAAATCTGTGGTTCCCTCTTAGTGGTGCCCCTATCAGACCTCCCACTTCCCCCCTGTGTCGCCTCCACTGCCCCCAGATCTTGAGGGTGGCCGCCACCACCGGGCTCGTGGTATACCTCGTGGGAGGGAGCGGCCATGGTGCCGTTACCAGTGCCCCTAAGCTTATGTTGCCGCAGGACGCCCTCTCCATGCGCTTCCAGGCTGCCCCCTCCCCTTCCATCATCCACTTTCGTACCATCGATGTATTTGCCGCCCAGTAATATCCTGAAAGGTTGGGTAACGCCAGCCCTCCACTATCCCTACTCCGCTCCAAAAAGACCCTTCTAACTCTCGGGGTGCCATGTGCCCACACATACCCCATGATACTACTCGTTACCTTCTTGAAAAAGGCCCTGGGGAGGAAGATGGGCAGACACTGGAACAAAACAAGAACCTCGGGAGGACCGTCATTTTAACTGACTGCACCCTCCCTGCCAGCGACAGCGGCACCATGTCCCACCTCTTAAACTCCTCCTCCATCTGTTCCACCAGTCTGGAAAAGTTCAACTTGTGGAGGGTCCCCCAGTTCTTTGCCACCTGCACCCCCAAATACCTAAAACTTTTAACTGCTCTTTTGAAGGGGAGCCTCCCAATTCCCTCCCCTTGGTCTCCCGGGTGTATTACAAAGACCTCACTTTTCCCCAGATTTAATTTATATCCCGAAAAGTCCCCGAACTCCGCTAGTATCCCCATTACCTCCGGCATTCCCCCCTCCGGGTCTGCCACATACAACAACAAATCATCCGCATAGAGCGAGACCCGATGTTCCTCCCCTCCCCTTGTCAGTCCTCTCCACCCCCCTGAACCCCTCAGTGCCATCGCCAACGGCTCAATCGCTAATGCAAAGAGTAAGGGAGATAGGGGACATCCCTGCCTAGTACCTCGATGGAGCCCAAAATATTCTGACCTCCTCCCGTTTGTTACCACACTTGCCATCGGAGCTGAATAGAGCAGTTTTACCCACTTGATAAATCCCTCCCCAAACCCAAACCTTTCCAACGTCTCCCACAAGTATTCCCACTCCACCCTGTCAAATGCCTTCTCCGCGTCCAGCGCTACCACTATCTCCGCCTCCCCTTCCACTGCTGGCATCATAATCACATTTAACAATCTCCGGACATTTGTGTTAAGTTGGCGTCCCTTCACGAACCCCGTCTGGTCTTCATGGACTACCCCTGGCACACAGTCCTCTATCCTGGTTGCCAGGACCTTTGCTAACAGCTTGGCGTCAACATTCAGGAGGGAGATGGGCCTGTAGGACCCGCACTGGACCGGGTCCTTGTCCCGCTTCAAAATCAAGGAGATCAGGGCCTGCGACATTGTTGGGGGCAGAACCCCCCCCTCGCGCGCCTCATTAAAGGCTCGCACCAGCACTGGACCCACCAAGTCCACAAATTTCCTGTAAAACTCCACCGGGAACCCATCCGGCCCCGGCGCCTTCCCCGCCTGCATCTGGCCTATCCCTTTAATTAGCTCCTGCAGCTCTATCGGCGCCCCCAGCCCTTCCACCAGCTCCTCCTGTACCTTTGGGAACCCCAATTTGTCGAGAAAGTTCTTCATTCCCCCTCTCCTCTTCGGCGGTTCAGACCTATACAATTCCCTATAGAAGTCCCTAAAGACCCTATTCACCTCTTGCCCCTTCTGCACTACATCCCCACCCCTCTCTCTCACTCCCCCAATCTCTCTGGCTGCATCTCGCTTACGAAGCTGGTGTGCCAGCATCCTGCTCGCCTTTTCCCCCTTACTCATACGCCGCACCCTGCGCCCTTCTCCACTGCATTTCCGCCTTCCTAGTGGTCAGTAGGTCGAACCTGGCCTGCAAGCTACGCCGCTCCCTTAATAGCCCCTCCTCTGGCGCCGCCGCATATTTCCTATCTACTTCTAGGAGCTCCCCCACCAGCCTCTCCCTTTCCTGCCTCTCCTTCCTCTCTCTGTGTGCCCTAATGGAGATCAGCTCTCCTCTAATCACTGCTTTCAAGGCCTCCCAGACCGTCCCCACCTGCACCTCACCTGTGTCATTCGTACCCAGATAGTTCTCAATGCCCGTTCTCACCCTTCTGCACACCTCTTCGTCCGCCAACAGCCCTACATCCAGGCGCCACAACGGGCGTTGGTCCCGCGCCTCCCCCATGTCCACGTCCACCCAATGTGGTGCATGGTCCGATATCGCAATGGCCGAGTACTCCGTGTCCTGCACTCTCGGTATCAGCCCCCTGTTCAATACGAAAAAATCGATCCTAGAGTACACTCTGTGGACGTGGGAGAAAAAAGAATACTCCCTCGCCCTAGGCCTACCAAATCTCCATGGGTCTACCCCTCCCATCTGCTCCATGAACCCCCTTAACACCTCTGCCGCTGCCGGCCTCCTATTCGTCCTGGAACTCGATCTATCCAGCCCAGGGTCTAACACCGTATTAAAGTCCCCTCCCATGATCAGGCCCCCTGCCTCCAGTCCCGGGATGAGGCCCAGCAGGCGCCTCATAAAACCCGCGTCGTCCCAGTTCGGGGCATACACATTTACCAGTACCACATTCTCTCCCTGCAGCCTACCCCTCACCATCACGTACCTGCCCTCCTTGTCTGCCACCACCTCTGCCGCCACAAACGACACCCTCTTTCCCACCAAAATCGCCACCCCCCGGTTCTTGATATCCAAGCCTGAGTGGAACACCTGTCCCACCCACCCCCTTCTCAGGCGGACCTGATCTGCTACCCTCAAATGAGTCTCCTGCAGCATTGCTACATCAGCCTTCAGTCCCTTCAGGTGTGAGAAGACCCTTGATCTTTTGACCGGCCCATTCAGCCCCCTTACGTTCCACGTGATCAATCGGGTCGCAGAGCGACCCGTCCCTACTCCCTGTCGATTAGCCATGTCTTGTCCCTTGCTCGCCCCGGGTCATCCCTTCTTTTCTGACCCGCTTCCCATAGCGATGGCCCCCCCCCCCCCCACCCCCCCCGGCTCTCCCCTTCTCGTCCCTGGTCTTTCCAGCAGCAACCCGGTGTCCCCCCCTTTCCCCCCCCCCCCCCCCCCCCCCCCCCCTGGCTAAGACCCCTCCTAGCCGCGATGTACCCCACATCGTACTCCCGAGAGTCAGCTGGTCTCCGCTGACCCGGCTGCTCCTGCCACATTCCGACTCCTCCCGGTTCACCCCATCTGCGCCCGTGAAAGATCCCCTTAAAACCCCCGAGAAAGACCCGCATAATCAACCCGCTCCCCCCCGTCCCGTCTCCCCAACTTAACGATATAAATACCCAATGGCAACTAAATACATAAATACTTAACTACATACTTAAATAACAAAATAATTAACTAACTATCAACTAACAGTGTGCCCAACCATCACCCTCCATCAAACAGTATAAATAACCGCAGATAACCATAACCCGAAAAGAAAAAAAGAACAAAAAACCCCCCAAGCACCCAGAGAAAAAGGGTAAGAGGGGTAAATAACTAAGGGAAATTGGAAACGGGAAAAAACACCCCATAAGAAGCCAACGACCCACAATAGAGATTTCAACAGTACAAATATACAGAAACACCCAACAACTCGAAACCTTCAAAATATTCCGAAAAGTCAACCGTTCGAGAAAAAACACCCCAAACAATCCACGAAACTGTTACCCAGTTCCGACCTGGCCTGAAAAAGAAAAGGGCCACTTGCTCAATCAAGAGTCCCCCGGCGGCTACGACCGCCGGTGCTCCCAGGTTTTAGTTCGTGTCCAACTTTTCCTCTTGTACAAAGGTCCAGGCCTCCTCTGGGGACTCGAAATAATGATGTTGGTCCTTGTAGGTGACCCACAAGCGCGCCGGTTGCAGCATTCCAAATTTGATCTTTTTCGCGTGTAGCACCGCCTTTGTCCGGTTGTACCGGGCCCGCCGCTTTGCCACCTCCGCACTCCAGTCCTGGTACACCCTTACCGTCGAGTTCTGCCACTTGCTGCTTTTCTCCCTCTTTGCCCACCTCAGGACTTTCTCTCGATCACTTAGCCGCTGGAACCGCACCAGCACCGCCCTCGGGGGCTCGTTTGCCCTAGGCCTCCTGGCCATGACCCGGTATGCCTCTTCCAATTCCAGGGGCGCCGGACCGGCCCCTTCCCCCATCAGGGAGCTCAACATCTCCGCCACATATCCCGGGAGATCCGACCCCTCCAGGCCTTCTTCCAGGCCCAGGATCCTCAAATTTTTCCTCCTCATCCGAGTGTCCAGCTCCTCGAAGCGGCTCTGCCACTTCATGTGGAGTGCCTCGTGCACCTCCACCTTTGCCCCGATGACTGTGGCCTCCTCCTCCCTCGCGGTCATCTCCTGCTGCAGATCTTTAATCGACGCCTCTTGGATCGCCTGGGCTCCCACCAACCTGGTGGCCGTCGCGTTCATGGACTCTAAGAGCTCCACTTTCATCTCCGTGAAAAAACGGAGGAGAGCGGCCTGCTGCTCCTCCGCCCATTTCTTCCACTCCTCCGGTGCACCGCCGGCCGCCATTTTGATTTTCTTCCCCCGCTTTTTTTGGGGAGCTGCTGCCGTTTTTCTTGCCGCTCCACTCCGGGTACCGACCATAAAATCGGTCTAGTTCTCCTCAGGGGACCTTCCCCCACCGGGATTCGTTTTTTCAGCGCCGTTGGGGCCCTCCAATTGGCCCAAAAACACCTTTGTTGCAGGAGCTTCCAAATGTGCGGCTTAGCTAGTCATAGCCGCAACCGGAAGTCGCTGTACATCTTCTTGACGATCTTCTCCATGTTGCCATTTTCAGTGACCTGTGGACTTGTGCACCTAGATCCCTCTGCCTGTCAATACTCTGAAGGGTTCTGCCATTCACTGTATGTTTCCCTCTTGTATTAGACCTTCCAAAATGCATCACCTCACATTTGTCCAGATTAAACTCCACCTGCCATCTCTCCGCCCAAGTCTCCAAGTAATCTATATCCTGCTGTAACCTCTGACAGTCCTCTGCAATTCCACCAACTTTTGTGCCGTCCGCAAACTTACTAATCAGATCAGTTACAATTTCCTCCAAATCATTTATATATATTACAAACAGCAAAGATCCCAGCATTGATCCCTACGAAACACCACTAGTCACAGCATTCCATTCAGAAAAGCAATGAACCACTGCTACCCTCTGTCTCTATGACCAAGCCAGTTCTGTACCCATCTTGCCAGCTCATCTCTGACCCTGTGTGACTTCACCTTCTGTACCAACCTGCCATGAGGGGCCTTGTCAAAGGCCTTACTGAAGTTCATGTAGTTGGCATCCACTGCCCTACCTTCATCAATCATCTTCGTCACTTCCTTGAAAAGCTCGAGGAAGTTCGTGAGACACGATGCCCCCCACTTCATAAAACCGTGCTGCCTCTCACTAATACGTCCACTTGATTCCAAATGGGAGTAAATCCTGTCTCAAAGAATCGTCTCCAATAATTTCCTAACCACTGATGCTACCCCTCTTAAACAAAGGTACAACATTAGCTACTCTCCAGTCCTCTGGAACCTCATCTGTAGCCAGTGAGGATACAAAGATTCCTGTCAAGGCCCCAGCAATTTTCTCCCTCAGTATTCTGGGATAGATCCCATCAGGCCTTGCAGACCTATCTACCTTAATGTTTGTCAAGCCGCCCAACACCTCCTCCTTTTTGATCTCAATGTGACCCAGACTACCTACGCACCCTTCCCCAGAATCATCATCCACCAAGTGCTTCTCTTTGGTGAATACTGATGCAAAGTACCCACTTAGTACCTCACCCTTTTCCTCTGGCTCCATGCATAGATTCCCTCCCCTGTTTTTGAGTGGGACAACCCTCTCCCTGGCTACCCTCTTGCTCTTTATGTACGTATAAAAAGCCTCGGGATTTTGAACTTCTGGTGGCGGCCATGGAGTAGGATGTCGCACATTTAGTAAAAAGCTTTGGGATTTTCCTTAATCTTGTTTGTCAATGCACAAGGGACATGAATTCAAATCCCACCATGGCAGCTGGTGGAATCAAAATTAATTTAATAAATCTGGAATTATAAAGCTCGTCTCATCGAATGTTGTAAAAACCCATCTGGTTCCCTCATGTACTTTAGTGAAGTAAATCGGCCGTCCTCATGTGCTCTGACCTACATGTGACTCCAGAAAGACAGCAATGTGGTTGACTCCTATCTGTCCTGTGAAATATTCAGTTGAAGGGCAATTAAGGATGGGCAACAAATATTAGGTTTGTCCCAAAAATAAAGGAAAATATCCAAATGCTATTTCAATCAGCTTACCCAGCTGACCTGCACCTTTCTTGGGATATATAAACATAACTCCAAGGTCAGTCTATTCCTCTATACTTTCCAGAATCTTACCATTTACTGTGGATTCCCTTACCTTGGGCGTGATTCAACTAAAATATTTCTTTGTTAGGTTTTGGGCGCATTGAGCGGAGTGTTTCTTGGTGCCTGCTGTGCCGAGAAAGACCAATTTTTTTTTGACCTGGTGAGGAACGTCCCGTCGACGTCGCAATTTAGTCATTTGACCCCCCCCTCAAATCGCCAGTGCAGGAAGACTATTTGCTGACAGAGGGGCCATTTTTAAAGGCAGCCCTGATCTTTTGACCTCCTTCAGTGATCCCACTGCTGCCTCTGGACCCCCCACTTCACCCAACATACCTCATCCGGGGTTCTTGAGCCCCCTCACCCCATCTCTTATGGACAAGGCACCCCGGGTCCAACTACTGGCATGGGCAACCCGGCAACCTCCCGGAGCCAGGTGACTCTCCTCTGCTGTGCTGTCTTAAAGAGACAGACTCCTCAATCCATTACATACTTCTGCCTTTCACCTTTGCATAGAATCTTCAAAATGAATCTGCTGAACACAAATTCTACACAAACATTATAAACACAAGGTAGACATTTGTAAATCGATGTCTCGATTGTTCGATGATGAGATCTTGATGCTGGCATTTAACAATACACTTCTACTAGTCGGCTTCAATTATGCATTGTTCCAAATATAGTCTTGTGTAGGATTTTTCCAGACAGGCTGGCTGCTTTCTGAGTTCTGTCCGAGACTCTGCCCTGACCAAGGACTACTTACTTTACTCTGTGGACGGTGTCACTCTCCAATCCTCTGTTGTCCCTTTTGTCCATCAAGTACCTTACTCCACAATGCCTGCAGGTACCTTAATCACAATACAACACTAGTCTTATGTCTTGACTGCTCATTCATGAATTTGGTCTGTCACTTGTGAAGGTGGTGGTTGTGGTATTCTGTTTCTGGTACTTTGGTCGTGTGATAAAGTGCCTTCATATCCTAGCATTTCTATTTGCATATTCCCCACCGACCATGTTACCATATTAGCTCTTGTACATATCGATTAGTGTGACCATTTCAGTGATCTTATTTGGGCACATCATCTCAGTTTCCTTCGTCTACTGCATCAACCAATCTTCTACTTGGGCATGAGGAGTTCTTTATGCCAGCCATCCGCGTCCTCCTCCACCTCTAAGCTGTTCTCACCCTGGAACCACCAGGTGCTGTTTGGCCTGAGCCTATTCCAGCTCCATCTCCTGCAGTTGGTTTATCTGTTTCTTTAATAACTATTTTCCCTGCTCTTAATAATCATCTGCAATATCCTTGAATGAACCAACAACTTTAAGTGGCCGCTCGGTGTTAAGAGAGTTCTCTACAGTGACCACGGCCTTCAACCTGTTTCTTAAGCTCAGAGATCCTCAAAGGAGAGGCAATGTCAGACTCGGAAGAGGCAGTAAAAGAAAGCCACAGTCATCGAGGAAGAACACTGAGGTACTCGGTAACTGTATTAAGCGACTGAAAATGTCAGTGGATTAGGAATTTCCAACAAAGAGCTGGAAGTCAAGGTTGGAATATTGATGGAGCATCCTTTCCATGATACAAATAGACTAAGAGTCAAACTAACACATGCTGAGACGATGGATCAGAAATCAAGGATAACAACAGAAGCATCGGATACAAACAGATCAGCTCTCAATTGAGTGAGAATTTGGGAAGGCAACAGTTGGGAAACAAATGTCAGTTGGAACAAATTCTTCTTCACTAACTTCTCCAAAGTAATTTGTTGCTTATAGACCCCCTTTTTAAAGTTGTCCTCTATCTGGTGTCTTCTCTGACTTTCTTATCCATTGCCCGTTGCTCCTTTTGGTAGTTGTTGCATTAATGTTGTACAACTTTAAATGCATTACCTCTTTAAGACTGACAAAACCGTGGGCTGGATTCTCCGCCCTGTCGTGCCACAATTCTGCCCCGACCCGCCGGCGGGATTCTCCGTTACGCCGGGCGGTCAGTGGGGTTTCCCATTGTGGGCAGCGCCACGCCCTCGGCGCTAGCCAAACGGAGAATCCTGCCGGCGGAGAATCCCGCCCCTTAACTGTTTTTGCTCACAACTGCTGCTTCTCTTTATCTCTGTCTGTGTTTTTCCTTTGTTCCTTTGGTAGTTGTTGCATTAATGTTGTACAACTTTAAATGCATTACATCTTTGAGTCTGACAAAACCGGGAGCTGGATTCTCCGCCCCACCACATTTCTGCCCGACCCGCTGGCGGGATTCTCTGTTACGCTGTTCGCTGTTTTCTCCTTTCTTTGTTTTCTTTCCTTTTAAATTCAGTTCCCTTTTTCTTAACTCAAGATCGCTGCTTTTTCTTCTGAGGGTTATTTTCTACATTTTCCCAAAATTCAGACTATACTAGTCAATTCAGGTTTGCTCTGCGTCTGTCCCTTGGGTCCAGCATTATCTTTTAGCTCAACAGGCAGTCAGGTGAGTCTTTCCTTTCTTTAGAGTTCAATTTAACCAAGTACTCAGGTTGGCATCGTTTGTCCTCATCGCCAATGTGGTAGCCTGGCAGCAATGAGGCGGAGGCTCTTTGTGTGAACAAACAGAGTTTATCGATAACTAGTAACAATGGTATAGAGGCCATTGGCCTCGTTGCCCTGGAACAGCACAAAGCTGCAGCCCCAACCCTTACATCTTTACTGTTTGGTTCCCTGATGTATTCTGCCCAGGTGGGGACTGCATCCTCTCTGGGTCCCCATTGGTCCCCGGAGCCAGGTGACCATTTTCTGCTGTGTTGCCTGAAAGAGACAGACACTTCAATCCACTATGGATATCTTCCTCCATCTACAAATTTCTTCCTCACTATCAACCGCACGGCTGATTTTTGTACCATCTGTCAATCTACTTCAAATACAGGTTATGCAGCCTTTTATTGCTCGTCAAGAAATAGATTAAAATTGGACATATCTGGTTGAAGCACACAGCCACAAGTAGGGAGCATATTTTCCTTGTTAATGGTATCAAAAGGATGAACAATTCATACTTACTTGCATTTTGGTCACTAAAATTAGCAGAGGAAATTATAGCTCAGATGATCTGGCTTCCTCAGAGAGTGGAGGTCCATTGTTAATGCTCAGTCAAACAGCTACTTATCAGCATGGGTCAGGGAACAGTGTCTGTAATATACATGAAGGGAGGTGAAATTTCAACTGTTACGGAATTGAGTGCAGCTCATTGACAGAATGTTTAGCGGTTGCAATACAGAGGTTTTTCAAGCAAATCACATCTGCTGCAAAGGCTTAAGTGCCTCAATCCTTGACTGAGATAGTTGGTCAGTGGCCCACAGGCCTCAAGCTACACCAATTTTGAACTGAATTAAGAAGATGTGCCCGGGGAAGTGGCTCATCAGATCATTACATCCAAACTGCAGTACTTTCTGACAATATAATGGAGATTGGGCACTTTATGTGAGGATTCAGAAAAAGAATGAAAACATTCCAGAGGTTAGGGCCCAGATGGCTGAAGGCGTGGCTGCTAATTTCCTAGAATTTGCATTGCAGAAGGAGGCCATTCGGCCCATCGAGTCTGCACCGGCTCTCGGAAAGAGCACCCTACCCAAGCCCACACCTCCACCCTATCCCCATAGCCCAGTAACCCCACCCAACACTAAGGGCAATTTTGGACACTAAGGGCAATTTAGCATGGCCAATCCACCTAACCTGCGCATCTTTGGACTGTGGGAGGAAACCAGAGCACCCGGAGGAAACCCACGCACACACAGGGATAATGTGGTTTCCTCCGGGTGCTCCGGTTTCCTCCCACAGTCCAAAGATGTGCAGGTTAGGTGGTTTGGCCTGCTAAATTGCCCTTTGTGACCAAAAAGGTGAGGAGGGGTTATTGGGTTACAGGGATAGGGTGGAAGTGAGGGCTTAAGTGGGTCAGTGCAGACTCGATGGGCCAAATGGCCTCCTTCTGCACTGTATGTTCTATAAACAGCTGGTTAACCCACATCCTCTTAAAGGTCCACAGATACTCTTCAAGGTAAAGGAAGCAAATAGCAACGGAGGTGAGATAATCAGTAATCAACTTATTTTGAAAATTAAGAGGAAGGTGGATGGAGAACAATGTAGCAATGGATTGGCTCAAATGTCTTTGGCCCTTGGCTGCCCAGTGATCACAGTCACCAGGTTTTTAAATGTAAATAAAATTACTGTTTATTTATAACAAGAACTATCATATGTAGTAAATATAACTGGTTAACGACAAGTGAATACACGAGGCGGGATTCTCCGTTGGCTGACGCTGAAATCCGAAAACGTGATTGGGCAGAGATAGGTTCCAATGGTAAAATCGCGGCGGGCACCGATTTGATGGCAATCACTATTCTGCCTCACCTCAACAGCAGCATCAATGCAGCCCAGAACGCACGTACAATAGACACTGTTTGCATATCATTCAGGGGTATTCTCTGGGGCTTCTGCGGTGCTCCGCCTTCGATGGGCCGAGTTCCCGACGGCGCAATTCACTTGTGCTTTTAAAAATTATGAGACCAGCGTCATGGCTGCTGAAGGAGAGAGAGGGGGCACGGAAAGTGTCCAACATCACCATAGTTTGCTGACTGTCATGCCGCTGGCTGGGGTGGCTGCTGCCAGGGCCAGGGGGAGTAGCGGAGGGTGGCCAGGATGTGGACTATGGGGTTGGGGTGGATGGACGCTGAACACCGTTGCTGCAGCTGGAAAGGCAGCCATGCAGCTGTGCACGCCGCTGACAGCCCACTGTGAACCTAGGACCACAGGTCGTTTGGGTGTCCTCCTAGGCCACCCCATCAGGTGCTCTCTGGCCTCAGCCGACCCATCAGTTGTATTGGTACGCTCCAGCACAACTAGTGCCATCTTGTTGGCTGGGATGAGTGTGTGTGGGGATTGTAATGTGTATATGCGGCTGCAGCTTGTCAGCCTCCCGAATATCAATCACGGACCCGGTAAAACCCGCACCGCTTTTCAATGGAATTGATTGTGTTCCACATGGCACCGGTGCTAGCCCCTCCACGGTTGCTGAATAGATCCAGATTTGGCACCGGTTTTGCTGCCGTGAAAGTCAATGAATTCCTCATCGCATCAAAGTCTCAGAAACGGAGAATCCCTCCCCTACTGGCAAACACAGAGGGGCGGGGCAAAGGGGTAAATATCATAAGTGGAGGGAAGAAAGAGTGTTTGTTCCAGATTAACCCGAGACAGTGGCCAATAGAATTAGGTCACAACTCGTGGTGGAAATTAAAGACAATCACCTCCCCATAGGATAACCATCTCACCTTATTCACCGCAGCATTCAGCAACCCCCCCCCCCCCCCCCCCCCCCCCACCCCCACCCCCACCCCCTCCATTAAGATCCTGGGGGTTACCATTGATCAGATACCTGGCCCAGCCATATAATACTGTGGCTAAAAGAGCAAGTCAGAGGCTGTGAATTCTGCGGCAAGTAACTCACGAACATTTGAATTTGCAGCAGGAGTAGGCCATTCGGCCCCTCAAGCCTGCCCCACCTCAGATTGTAACCTCAACCCTACATTCGTGCCTAACCCCGATAATCTTTAACCCCCTTGTTAATCAAGAACCTATCCAGCTCTGCCTTAAAAATATTTCATGACTCTGCTGCCCACCACCTGCCTGATTGGCCCTGGCACCCCCAGTTCCCACCTACCTGTCTGGTGGGCAGCCTGGCACCCTTTTTGTCTGGGCACAGTACCAGCAGTGGCTACCTCTCCTGGGGGGCCCTGTTATGTCAGCTGAACTGTCGGCCCTCTCATTGACCAGCAGCTCCTCGGAGTGGACAGCACTCCTTTAAATTGATGGCAGCCCTGACAGCAACTAAATAGTTGGCTAGCTCCCCAAAAAATGCAGCTACGGCTCCTGAAAACTGCCAAGGTGGAGTTGCCCCCAGCTTCCCAACCTGTCATTGGGACTCCTGTTGCAATGACAGCATCCAGCCTATTAACTCTTTCTCTCTCTCTCCGCTGATACTGTATTGCCTGGTTACTGAGCAATTGTAGCATTTCCTGTTTTTATTCCTTATATGCAGGAATCTCACGATAAAGGTGTGGTAGCTAAAGTTAAAGGCTGGAGCTTTTGGTCAATGTGCATTCTTTCCAGCATTTTCTATTTTAATTTGAGATTTCCTGCACTTGCAGTTTTTTTCAATGAAACAACCTCTTGTATTTCACTTTCTACCAAATTATAGTGTTCGGCTTGTCCACCCACTGGAATAAAGGACTTTACATGAATAATCATAATCTAATTAAGGGATTATTTGTATGGTGTACTTGCCAACACTGGCTACGCTTCGGCCTCCCACACATTGCCCGACATTTCTCTCACTTACCAAGCATTACACTGCTTATTGAAAGTGCTCATATCGTCATGGAAATGCTCATTTCAAGTATTTACATTTCAACAGAGTTGAGTGCAGTCAACATTATGTTCTTATTAAAGACTAATTAAGCCCTCAGTATAAATGATAGCATTCATTGCTATCTTTATTAAGACCCAAAAGTGGCATCAAGGTTTACTTGAAAGAACTGTTGAATCACAGGTCGGTATAGGATATAATGATGCAAGATCTCCACCGGACTACTCTGAAAATCACTTTGTGAGCCGCCAATTTGTCTGGAATCATCAACACTGGGGTATGGCAGAAGAAACCTTGCTTCCGGTACAATCAGCAAATCCAATTGCACAGCTTCCACAGAAGATTTAACTGACGCTTTCATGCATGGTGGAACACAGAAAGGGAGGCAAGTTGTTTTCTGTGTTAAGTCTCCCTGCGTGAAGTATGCATCGTCATCAGTGTGAAGCAAGATTTATGTTTCCACAGTTGCATTTTGAATTCTATTCGACCCTTTGTCTCTCCGGTCACTTGTGGTGAAACATGTAAAGTTGCAATAACGAACTTTGTGGAAAAAGAGTCTGATGTGTTGGGTAAGCTGGGTCTGCGAGGACTGCGTTTACTGCAGTAGTGAGAGAGACAGGCTTCCAACACTTGAAGAAATGCAACTCGATTTTATTGAACTCTTAACTATCATACATACTTTAACTGTGGGTTGACACATTGCTAACTTGACTGGAGACCTGTGGCTAACCTGACCAGACTAACTGACTACCACATGGTGTTTGTTCTAGTTGCTGCTCACAAGCTCTGACTGTCTCAGAGGCTGGATCCCGAGAGAGCGGGAAAACTAGTGCCCTCTGGTTTTATAGTCGTCGTGTCCTGTCTGGTGATTGGCTGCTGTGTTCTGTGTGTTCACTGGTCATCCTGTGTGTCAATCACTGCCTGTCTGTGCACCATCATATACCTGTGTGTATATTATGACAGAGTCAACCTTCAATTGTATTCTTCTGGTGATCATCTTGAGTCAGTGGCTACTTATTTCCAGTTCACCAGGCAGCAGAAGCAAGCTATCGCCTTGCACTGGATCTCCGTACACGTAATGGCCAGTATCCCAAGTTCATCGAAACAGAATATAACGGTCCGTATTCTTGAGGATTATTCACAGATCAAACATAAACCCCAGGTGTGAACTCCGTATTGGACAATTCATCGTATTTCAGAAGTGTGTACTAACTGCATGCGTACTGAATAAGGGCGGATGAGGTCAACCCGACAGATTTGTGCGCAGCTGCTGGGGGATTAGGGCCAGAACACAGCCACAAGCCGTACCCACTGTCCAATCGGCCCTCTATCCCCAACGTTAATATGGCAGGTCGGATAACAGGTAGAGATGTAGAGGCGCGGAAGACAGCAGCAGAGAGGTGTCCCATGTGGGAGAGGGATATATCAAAGGGAGAGGTTGGCACATGTGGCCAGACCTTATCAGGCACTGAGACAGGCTCCGGGGCGGCAGGGCACACTTGGTGGGAGGATGTGAGCACAGCACACAGGAAACATTCGCCGAACTATAGGTAGCCACTTGCCGCACCTATGCATCATTGGGGTGAAGAGCCATCCCCGCACCATTTCATCTGGCAACTGCACGGCCGATGCCCTAGCCAAGGCCAGTGGCCATAACGCACATAGATGGCAGCCACCCGGAGGTGAGCCGATGAATGCGGTTGAAGTCTCCCAGACTAACGTAAACAACCAATCTCAGTCTCAACGCACAGACGCTTCCCGAGGTCAGATCCTGAACGGCAATTCCCAGCCCCCAATGAAACATGGGGGGGGCTGACCATACAGGATGGATTCGTTTACAGGGCAGGCATGATGCAGTCCCTACCCAGGACCGAAGCCAGCTCAAAGACCAATCCCATGACGGACATGGGCACCGGGGCATGGAGAGCACTATGGACCACCATTATGTTGATGCCCTGAACTAAAGGAGGATGTCACTCACTATATTGAGGACCGCCTCATTTGTGCCCAGAATATTCCCGACTGTGACACCAAGAGAGGACATATAGGACACATTTGTCCTGTGGAGGGTCCCTGGATGAATCCCCATGTGGATTACATCGGCCCACCCCCACCATGCAGAGATGCATTTATGGATGTTCTGGTTATCATTGACACCTTCACAATGCAGTTCCCACCAGCAACGCAACCGCCCCACAACCACTCACACTCCCCAGTCTCCTTACTGAACATGGGACCACGCCAGACAGTTGGTCAGAGTAGCTGCACAATTTGAGGACCAGGACACGGTAACCCTGAACCCAAGCAACCAGCAGACGTGGGTCTGCTGACCAGGGGAGGTAGATGATTCCATGGATGAACCTCCCATGGGGGTATTGCAGGAAGAACTGCGGAGCGTAGTGTTCTGAGGTGTGTGGAGCACAAACATTCTGAGGTGTCCAGATGATAACAATTGGACACCTCCTAATAAGCATGGCACAGGATTTCTGATGGAACCTGCCCCATCATATGTGCTCCACACACGTACCTCTTCTCTGTCTGTGCGTTGTTTCTCCCCGTGTCCCCATCCCTTCTTCTCCTCCATGCGCTATTTGCAGTTCGAACTGTCCCTCGCCTCTCACTGATCGGACTCTGAGAGCACCTTCATCATCAGCACTCATGCTGAGCAGTCTTTCCCCTCCAGGGATAACAAACCACCAACCCATACTACATTGTGTCCCTGCCACACAACACGATTGACCCCCACAATTGTTATATTCACTACCGTATATGCATACGGTTCCAGCTTAGGCAGGCAACATGGTCGGAGCTGGCTTGAACGGCCGAAGGGCCTGTTCCTGTGCTGTATTGTTCTTTTTACGTGCAACTTCCCCCCTTTTGTATTTCACTGGGATCAACCCACAGTTATATTCACTCCCTGACCATCTTTCCCTCCCCCCCCACCCCCGTCCTCCCGATCAGATTCCGATCTTCACCGTCGCGGTGCGTAGGGATCACCCCACCTTCCACAGAATAGGGGATCGTCCCTCACCAACCACACACCCTCGTCCTGTCATCTGACCCTGGACACCCAACATATTGCCACACCAGATCCTGCTGTTCTGACCCATCGGTCTATCCAGACCTCGGAGGTAGACCCTTCCTAGGGATACACCCTCATCCTGTCAGCAGTCCTTGGGCACCCAACATATTGCCATATCTGTTGTTGCTGGTTCTGACCCACTGATCTATTCATACCTAGGGAGAGGCCACTTCCTAGCAATACACACACGTCCTGTTCTTCAACACACTCAGGTAGTGGAGTAATGGCATTTCCCTCAACCTACCCGGAGACCCCATACATTCAACACCCACCGCGGATCATACGCACCTCTCCTACCGATAACCATTCCTTCCCTCCGATCCCACTATCTGGAATGGTGACTTGCAACACCAAACACTTGGGCAGGTCTCAGACCAGAACCGTTGCCCATACCCTTCCGTTTGGTTGTGGGACGTAAAATCTATTCCCCCCACCCTCCTCAGGTCAGGCCTCTGTGATCCTGGGACAAAACTGTATACAGCTGGCCACCAGTTTGGCTGGGTAAGCCAGACCTCAACCAGTATACGGTTGCGTTAAGAAGGGAGTTGCCGAATACAGGTTCCGACCACCCCATGCCTCAGCCAAGAGGAGGCTGTGTTGGGTTCGAACATGTTTTTTTTTAAATTTTACAAATTTAGAGTCCCCAATTCGTTTTTCCAGTTAAGGGGCAATTTAATGTGGCCAATCCACCTACCCTGCACATTTTTGGGTTGTGCGGTGTGAGACCCACGCAGACACGGGGAGAATGTGCAAACTCCACATGGACAGTGACCCAGAGCCGGGATCGAACCTGGGACCTCGGCGCCGTGAGGCTGCAGGGCTAACCCACTGCGCCACCGTGCTGCCCGGGTTCGAACATGTTTGGATGAAATGCGGAAAGGGGTGGGGGGGGGGGGGGGGGGGAGGAGTCACGGATGGTGACAGTATTTAAGAATGAACACAGATATTAGGCGTGCGGAAATAACAGAAACTATCGGAGGAATTCTCTGACCCCCGCAGGGTTGGGGAATCGGCCGGGGCCGGCGTAAATCCCACCCTCACCGTGGGCAGAATTCTCCGCCACCCGGGAATCGGCGGGAGCGGGAAATGCGCCCCGCCGATCGGCGCGTCCCCCGCGGCGATTCTCCGGCCCACGATGGGCCGAAGTCCCGCCGCTGTCAGGCCTCTCCCACCGACGTGTTTTAAACCACCTCTGTGCCGGCGGGATTGGCAGCGCGAGCGGGCCCCCGGGGTCCTGGGGGGGGGGTCGCGCGGGGCGATCGGACCCTGGGGGGTGCCCCCACAGTGGCCTGGCCCGTGATCAGGGCCCACCGATCGGCGGGCGGGCCAGTGCCGTGGGGGCACTCTTTCTCTTCCGCTGCTGCCACGGCCTCCACCACGGCGGAGGCGGAAGAGACCCCCTCCACCGCGCATGCGCCGGTGGTGACGTCAGCGGCCGTTGAAGGCCTTTTGGCCAGCCCCGACGCCGATCGGCATAGTGCCAAAGGGCGTTGGTGCCAGTTTTGGCACCAGTCGGCGGAGCGGGAGCCACTCCAGCACGGGCCTAGCCCCTAAAGGTGCGGAGAATTCTGCACCTTTCGAGAGGCCCGATGCCGGAGTGGTTGGCGCCACTCCGCTACGTCGGGACCCCCCGCCCTGCCGGGTAGGGGAGAATTTCGCCCTATGCTTGGTCCCCCAGGACGCCCAGAGACAGCAAGCCCAGGATGTCATCCGGCAGATGCAGAAGGCACAGCCAGAACTTGGTGGGATGATTCCTGGGATCGGTGTTCCACGGAGACCCCCATTGTTCGACTCCGTCCTCATCTGGCTGTCATGCTAATCCTGTTCACCTTGATCTACCTCATCATCCTCACGGTCCAATTCCGTAGGTGGACAGAAGAGATCACGGAACGCCAGGACATTTGCCTCATGTCTACTGCATGGGCCTGTTTAATCCAGCCAGACCAATGATCCCCAGGGACTGATACTTGTTTTGCACTGAGTATCCAGGTTGTCTTATATATAACCTTTGTAGAACTATAAATTCTTAAGGCCAGCCTGTTTACATTGATCTGCACTACCGTCTGTATGTTCTGCAACTTGTACCGGACTCCACTTCTGAATTAGGTTTCCGATATTGTCCCACCTCTGCGTGAGACTGCCAATTGTATCTTACAGTACGGACACTTCCATTTCTCTGACCGTATTATGTCTGTTATGGAATGTATATTTATATTTGTCTTTATTATTCATGTATTCTGTATCAGGGAGTTGTGCAGGTAGAGTTAAGGTCCTACTTGATGGACAGGTGACTGGGAATGCAGGGCATGTATTGGCCCGAGTGTGTGATACCTTAAGTATCAGGAGGGGGGATCTGTGGACTTCTGAAATGGCCGCCCGCAAAGACATTGGGCACCACATGGATATGGACGTGCTGCAGCTTGCAAATGTTGAAAAGGCTGCAGCTTAGATGGTGCCTCGGGACATAGCGGTTGAATGCAGGAGGGGGCCATTCGGACCCTCGAGTCTGCTGCACAATTTGCTCTCTCAACCACCGACGGTAACAGCGATAACACCTTCACCAGCCAAGGAAAGGAACATCCACACCACCCACAGAAGGACCACAGCCGGGGACACAGACGACCAGCAAAAGACATCCAGCACTGCCAGACGACGGATTGCATAAAAAGGCCATATCTGCTCTTTACTTGCCAGGCATCTGGGCGTGAAGTTAACGTCATTCTTGTGTCTTAGTTTAGAGTGCAACTTGTATGTGTGTGTTGACTGTGCGTGTAATAAACTATTACCGTATTGAACAACTTGTAATCATTTGTCCACCACTTATGGGTTACAGACACACTGTGGTTTGGAAGGTAAAACGGGCATCAGGGATGTGTGGGCTGCGGGGGGAGAGGGGGGAGGAAAGGAGGGGGTGGAGTAGGGGGGTGGAGTGGGGGGGGGTCGAGAGGGGTGTAGGGGGGGGTGTCCGCACATGTATCATGGGGATGCGCAAGTAAGCAGGGTCTCACATGCTCGCCCGCCACCGACCTCCGCGTCGGTGACCTCCCTTTTCTGCGCGCGGCCTTCTCCTGGGGGGAGGGTTACGGGTGTGTGTGGGGGGGGGGGGGTTAGTGCCTGGGGCACGGAGCAGCCGATTCATCCTGGCCGCCCTGAGGAGGTTGTGCAGTCTCTCCCAGCACTGCATTTCAAGTCCGGACGACGTTGCACACAGTGCTGACCTCCTCTCCCACCTGTGCCCAGGCAAGGCGAACGGCGACACCTGGTGGGCTTACTCCCGGGTCGGGGTATAGAGTAATCATTCTCTCCTCCACAGCTTCCAGGAGGGTGTCCGGCTCAGCGTCCCTGAACCGTAGCACTGCTCTCCTCGCAGCCATCCTGTTGACTGGGACGGTGTTTGTGAAGGGAAGGATCGTTAGGGGGGCTGGTTTAGCACACTGGGCTAAATCGCTGGCTTTTAAAGCAGACCAAGCAGGCTAGCAGCACGGTTCAATTCCCGTACCAGCCTCCCCGGGCAGGCGCCGGAATGTGGCGACTAGGGGCTTTTCACAGTACCTTCACTGAAGCCTACTCGTGACAATAAGCGATTTTCATTTCGTTAAGTGCGGCTGCAGCGTGTCAGCCTCATGTGCGGCAATCATGGACCTGGCGAATCCGGCACAATTTTGCTTGGAACCGGTTGGAACCACGTGGCAATGGTGCTAACCCGTTTAGAGTTGATGAATCGGTGCACCTGTTGCGCCATTCTTGCTGTCGTAAAACACCACTGTTTCCACGCCGGCGTCAGCGCTTAGTCTCAAAATCGCAGATTCCAGCCCCCCCAAGTCCTTATTAAAGTATTATTCTTCATTAAATCAAATCAATGAGGTACTAAAACAGAATCCTTTACTTGCCGAATCTACGAAATATAGGTACCAAATTATTATTTAAATTCCACAGATATCGTCAGTAGTTGCACGTGTGCTGTGCTATCTGCTTATGCTACCTCAGCAAGACTGATTGAAGTTCACTGGAAACTAATTTATTTTTCTTTCATAGGATGTGGGATCACTCGCATTTGTTCCCTTTGAACTGAGTGTCTTGCAAGCCACTTGAGAGGCACGTGTAAGGACGGCAGACTGCCTTCCATAATAGCCACTCGTGAAGCAGGTGAGTTTTTTTCCAGAACGTATGAATTGAATTTTAAATTACACCCACTGCCATGGTGGGTTTTGAACTTATTCCCACAAAGCATTAACCTGGATCTCTGGTTGACTAATCCGATGACATTACCACTACCCATTCTCTCCCCTCACTCCAATGTGTTGTATCTTTTATAGGGTTCATTATAGAATAGATATGCCATTAGTCATCATATTCTCTGTGCATGCAGTTGCTACATAAGTCTGTTCAGTGTTGAAGTTAGCTGTTGTTAATTGTTGTGCAGGCTTTAGATGTCTTACTTTACCATTGCAATTTTAGTACACCAGCAGCAAAACTGTATTAAAATTGTTGTTTCCCCTCATAATTTCTTGATTGATTTATTCCTTATCTTTTCTGATGGGCAGTTAAGGAGGTATTGCCCAAATTCCAGATTTCACTTTGGATAAACTGTGCAGAATGAGTCATAATATTTTAATAACTTACCATTCTAGTTGGTACACCTTTACATATGCACAAGCACTGATTGATGGCCTTCCTCAATACAGTAGAATGTCAGTGACCAGATGTCACAAGAACATTCATGGAGCTCCCTCTTGGGTATGTTTTTCCAAAGTTTGTCCAAGGGATGTGGGCTGGGCCTGCCTTTGGTGTCATTTCAGAGGGCTGTGGGCTTGGAAAGGAAGGGGGAGGGGGGTGTGGGAGGGGAGGGGGAGTGTAGGCCGAGCACCGGTGTGCCCTCCCATGGGACTGGGGCAGTCCCAAGGCACCAATCGCCGTCTTGCTGAACACCCACTGACCACCCACCCCGGCTTCTGGTTCTACAATATGGCACTGGCCGTATGGGTGCCCCCACCTCTGCACCCAGCCACCATGTGTGTGTGTCCCCACCGGCCCGAACACCTCGCCCAATCGGCATCCACCCACTGGGGGACCACCCAGGGCCACTTCCCAAGGCAGCCCCCAGTGAAGGCAGTGCCAGCCAACGGTGCTCCTGGCAGCAACAACAGGCACCAGGACCGGGGGTACCGACAGGGCCAGACATCAGCGGGGCAGGGGTGCAGGAAGGGGGAGGGACATGCATGGGCGGGGCGCACAGTGTCTATTGGGGCCACCGTGTAGCCCATGGTACCTGGATAGGAACGGGTGTATGCGCCATGCTAATACGTTGGCACGTTTCACGCTCTGCAGACAAAGGCATTTGGCCATCAACCCGAGTTGCTGGCCTCTGTGGTGATGGCCGCAGCCCTGCGAGATACACTGTGCCCACGTGAGCGGGGGCCTCTTGGAGAGGAGGCGGAGGCTGCAGCAGAGGAGCGGGCAGCAGAGTGGGCAGGTGTTGGCCGCGTAGGCTGGAGGGCCGGCCGCCCAACAGGCCAAGGAGGTGGAGGAGGTGCCATGGAGGCACCACATGAGGCCCCGCATGTACTGGCACCACATGCCGTTTGAGGACCTGCCAGACCGGGCATGCAGACGGAGACTGCAAATGAGCAGAGGGACTGTGCGACACAGCTGCCAGATGATGGCACACCTGGCACCGCGGGGGCATAGGGGAGGGCACTTGCTTCCAGTGACCGTCAAATTGACGGGGTCCTTCCAGTCGCCGAGTGGGAACCTGTCCAGGATCTTGCAGGCTTTGGTGCACAGGTGCATCAGCCCATCACGGATGTCCTATATGCACAGGCAGACCAGCACATGTGGACCGCGCCCACCAGGATGCCTGGGTCCAGGGGGTGATCGACAGGATGCATGTCACTCTATGGGCACCTGCGGATAACAGGCCACTTTACACCAACCGAAAGGGGTTTCAGTCCATGAACGTCCAGCTGGTCTGCGATCAACAGATGTGCATCATGCACGTATGCGTCCGATACCAGGGCAGCGCGCATGATTCCTTCATCTTGGCACACTCAGTGATCCCCGACATGTTCGCGGGGCACGGCTGCAGGGTTGGCTGCTGGATGACAGTATTTACCTGCTGCGGCCGTGGCTGATGATGCCTATCTGGAGAACACTGACCGACGCGGAGACCCGCTACAATGACACCCATACAGCGAGCAGAGGTGTTGTAGCGCTTTGTAATCCTCAAGATGCGCTTCAGGTGCCTGGACCGCTCTGGAGGGGCCCTCCAGTATGAGGCTGAGAGAGTCACCCGCATTGCGGTGGCCTGCTGCATCCTCCACAATATAGCCCAGCAGAGGGGCGATGTGCTGGAGGATGATGATGAGGATGGGCAGGCCTCGCCCGACGAGGAGGATGCGGGCGAGGGGGACCATGAGCAGGACATGGGGCCCGGGCAGGCACGGGAGGCCGCAGAACCCTATCAGCAGGGCCAGCGCGCATGGGACACCCTCATCACGCCACGGTTCACCGTCTAGGAGGGGGGAGGGGGGTTACAGGCTAGGGGCACGGACACCACTATCCCAGACCCACACTCCCTCACCTCCCACACCACCAAACTGCCCGCATGCACACCCCCTCCATGACACATACCTGCGGCGCGACGAGCTGGGGCCCTGGTTTTGCAGTAACAGCGGGTCTGGTCCATGGGATGGAAGATGATGACTGCCCGCTTTGCGATGCGCTCCTGTACTCCATATCGTTAGACAATGTCTGACTCATGCCCCGCACCCCCCATCCCCCTCAACCACACCCCCCACACCCACTCAACCCCATATACCCCTCAACCACACCCCCCTCACTCCTTCACCCCCCCTCAGCCGCACACTGCCCCCCCCCCCCCCCCTCCCGCTGTCTAATCATACACGTTGTCTTGTGTCTTACAGAATCTGACGGAGATATGGCCGGTCCATTCGGAGTCCCCTGCCACCAGCCAGTGCCCGAGCCGATGCCCCCAGACAGCCGAGCATTGACGGGGAGAGCAGCCTGAACACCAGCCCCCCCCGCCCGAGATTCAGGACATCCCGGAGCTCGGGTCAGAGGATGACACCGATTTCTCGTCACAGCTGTCTCCTGCACCCTCCACCATCCCAGACACTATCACCTCGGTTGGGCACATTAGTGAAGAAGCTCCTGGGACACTATCTGGTGGCCACCACACATCTCGTCCTGTACAGTAGATGGAGGTAGGAGCAGCCGAGCAGCCAGGCAGTCAGAGGACAGGCCGGCCCCAGGAACCAGCTGCCAGATGGGTTCCGGGCTCCTGGGACATCCAGTCCCAACCACAGTGCAGATGCAATCAGAGACCCAGGGGCTACATGAGGAGTTGTCAGCGAGCATCCAGTACTTGCAGGTGCAGACGGTGAGTCCATCCACATGCAGGAGCTGGGCATGTGTGCTAGCCAGGTCAACACCACATGGGTGGCGTCCTCAGTGGAGGCATTGGGGGACAATGGTTTAGGCTGTGGATCAACGTGTTCAAGGCCAAGGGAATTCTCTGCAGGTGGTGGCCAAGGCCCAGGCAGAGCTGCCCAATTACAGGCAGCCATGTGCCAGAGCCACCTGGACATTGCAGTGGTGCTTCTTAGCATGGCCCAGTCACATCAGGCCATGGCTAGGAATGATGGCGTCATTGCCCAGGTGCTGGCCGGCGTTGAGCAGACAATGGGCAGGGTGGCCCAGTCCTAGAGGGAGATGGCCCAGTCACTGGCTGATGTGGCACAGACCTACAGGGTGGTGGCACAGGCGGTAATCACAGCAGACTGCCTCCACTCCTGATGTACTGTCTGAGGATCCACCATGATGGAGCGTTAGGGCCTCTAAGGCCAGTAGGTTAGACACCAGTTAAGTTGGCACAGGTGCAGGGGACAGTTTAGTCTTAGGGACTAGGGTACAACTCTGTATATAAGTTGTCACATTAAACACCTGTTCACACTGTTTTAAGGTGCCTCGCTGCTCTGTCAGATGGGTGTGAGGGATGGACGGGTCTGGCCTGCCAGAGAGGCGGGGTGGGAGGGAATGGGCAGATGTTGTGGATGGCCTGGGCTGCCCACCCTCCACAGCAACACCCACGCCATTCCTCAACCATCCCCAAAACAGAAAGTGACAGAGGCATCAAAAACCCTTGAGCACAATCGCCTGCCCACGGTGTGTCCGGCGTGCCCATTGTTGTGCGCAAGGGATTCGGCCCATCGAGTCTGCACCGGCTCTTGGAAAGAGCACCCTACCCAAGGTCAACACCTCCACCCTATCCCCATAATCCAGTAACCCCACCCAACACTAAGGGCAATTTTGGACACCAAGGGGCAATTTATCATGGCCAATCCACCTAACCTGCACATCTTTGGACTGTGGGAGGAAACCGGAGCACCCGGAGGAAACCCACGCACACACGGGGAGGATGTGCAGACTCCGCACAGACAGTGACCCAAGCCGGAATCGAACCTGGGACCCTGGAGCTGTGAAGCATTTGTGCCATCCACAATGCTACCGTGCTGCCCATATGTAATACAATTCCCAACTCTCCCCACCACGGTGTCACCCCCCCTCACCCCCTACCTACCCCCTCCCCGTCATCTCCCCCCTTCCCTGTCATCACCGCCCTCCCCTGCCATCTCCCCCCTTCCCTGTCATCACCGCCCTTCCCTGCCATCTCCCCCTCCCCATCATCGCCCCCTCCCCCTGCCATCTCCCCCTCCCCCTGCCATCTCCCCCTCCCTCATTTTCTCCCCCCCTCCCCCTGCCATCTCCTCCCTCCCGGCGACACGTGGCACTGGGAAATCTTTAGGGGGCAACAGAAAGCTACTAAAAAAGCTATAAAGAAGAGTAAGATAGAGTATGAGAGTAAACTTGCTCAGAATATAAAAACAAACAGTAAAAGTTTTTACAAATATATAAAACAAAAAAGAGTGGCTAAGGTAAATATTGGTCCTTTAGAGGATGAGAAGGGAGTTTTAATAATGGGAAATGAAGAAATGGCTGAGGAACTGAACAGGTTTTTTGGGTCGGTCTTCACAGTGGAAGACATAAATAACATGCCAGCGACTGATAGAAATGAGGCTATGACAGGTGAGGACCTTGAGAGGATTGTTATCACTAAGGAGGTAGTGATGGGCAAGCTAATGGGGCTAAAGGTAGACAAGTCTCCTGGCCCTGATGGAATGCATCCCAGAGTGCTAAAAGAGATGGCTAGGGAAATTGCAAATGCACTAGTGATAATTTACCGAAATTCACTAGACTCTGGGGTGGTCCCGGTGGATTGGAAATTAGCAAACGTGACACCACTGTTTAAAAAAGGAGGTAGGCAGAAAGCAGGAAATTATAGGCCAGTGAGCTTAACTTCGGTAGTAGGGAAGATGATGGAATCTATCGTCAAGGAAGAAATAGCGAGGCATCTGGATAGAAATTGTCCCATTGGGCAGACGCAGCATGGGTTCATAAAGGGCAGGTCATGCCTAACTAATTTAGTGTAATTTTTTGAGGACATTACCAGTGCAGTAGATAACGGGGAGCCAATGGATGTGGTATATCTGGATTTCCAGAAAGCCTTTGACAAGGTGCCACACAAAAGGTTGCTGCATAAGATAAAGATGCATGGCATTAAGGGTAAAGTAGTAGCATGGATAGAGGATTGGTTAATTAATAGAAAGCAAAGAGTGGGGATTAATGGGTGTTTCTCTGGTTGGCAATCAGTAGCTAGTGGTGTCCCTCAGGGATCCGTGTTGGGCCCACAATTGTTCACAATTTACATAGATGATTTGGAGTTGGGGACCAAGGGCAATGTGTCCAAGTTTGCAGATGACACTAAAATGAGTGGTAAAGCGAAAAGTGCAGAGGATACTGGAAGTCTGCAGAGGGATTTGGATAGGTTAAGTGAATGGGCTAGGGTCTGGCAGATGGAATACAATGTTGACAAATGTGAGGTTATCCATTTTGGTAGGAATAACAGCAAACGGGATTATTATTTAAACGATAAAATATTAAAGCATGCCGCTGTGCAGAGAGACTTGGGTGTGCTAGTGCATGAGTCACAGAAGGTTGGTTTACAAGTGCAACAGGTGATTAAGAAGGCAAATGGAATTTTGTCCTTCATTGCTAGAGGGATGGAGTTTAAGACTAGGGAGGTTATGTTGCAATTGTATAAGGTGTTAGTGAGGCCACACCTGGAGTATTGTGTTCAGTTTTGGTCTCCTTACTTGAGAAAGGACGTACTGGCACTGGAGGGTGTGCAGAGGAGATTCACTAGGTTAATCCCAGATCTGAAGGGGTTGGATTATGAGGAGAGGTTGAGTAGACTGGGACTGTACTCGTTGGAATTTAGAAGGATGAGGGGGGATCTTATAGAAACATTTAAAATTATGAAGGGAATAGATAGGATAGATGCGGGCAGGTTGTTTCCACTGGCGGGTGAAAGCAGAACTAGGGGACATAGCCTCAAATAAGGGGAAGTAGATTTAGGACTGAGTTTAGGAGGAACTTCTTCACCCAAAGGGTTGTGAATCTATGGAATTCCTTGCCCAGTGAAGCAGTTGAGGCTCCTTCATTACATGTTTTAAGGTAAAGATAGATAGTTTTTTGAAGAATAAAGGGATTAAGGGTTATGGTGTTCGGGCCGGAAAGTGGAGCTGAGTCCACAAAAGATCAGCCATGATCTCATTGAATGGCGGAACAGGCTTGAGGGGCCAGATGGCCTACTCCTGCTCCTAGTTCTTATGTTCTTATGTTCTTATGTTCATTGCTGCCTACGGCGCTGAGGACCCAGGTTCGAATCCCGGCCCTGGGTCACTGTCCGTGTGGAGTTTTCAGATTTTCCACGTGTTCGGGTGGATTTCACCCCTACAACCCAAAGATGTGCAGGTTAGGTGGATTGGCCATGCTACGTTGCCCCTTAATTGGAAAAAAATAAAATAATTGGGCACTCTAAATTTAAGCAAAAAATACTCCCCCGCCCCTTGCCATCTCCCCCTCCCCCTGCCATCGCCCTCTCCCCCTGCCATCTCCCCTCCCCCTGCCATCGTCCCCCTGCCATCTCCCCCCCTCACCACCCCCCCCCACCCCCCCCCCCCCCCCCCACCCCTCCGGTACCCTCAGTGATCCTTGATGAGCTTGCATCTGAGAGCGGGGCATGGCCCGCAGAACTTCATCAAGGCCAGCCAGATACTGGGTCACATCCCCAGCGAGTCAGACAGTCTGCCGAGACCCTCAAACATGGCCGTCACCAACTACGCGACACCTTGGACATCCTCACTAATGCTGCTGATGTTGTGCACCAGGCTCTCCACTGTGTTGCCACACTAGCGTCAACCTCGGTGCCACACATTGCCGGCGACATGTCCTCTGCCTGTAGTCTCTGGGACTCTTCCAATCGGCTATGGATCTGCTTGAGTATGGCTGACATCTCCCTCTGAATTTCTAGGCCGCACCCTATTATCTCCATCAGCTCTGTGTATCCCTGTTCTAGGGCCTCAGCATCAGGCTGGGATCTGGGATCCAGCAGTCCTCTGACTGCTGTCTCGCCTAGGGGTTCCTGCCTCTACCTGATGTACATCAGCAGCAGTGCGGTGCTCACCAGATTGTGCCCCAGACGCCTGACTACTAATGTTTCCCACCGAGGTGTGTGTATCTGCGTTGGTGGAGGGTGGGGGATGACAGCTGTGACATCTCAATCATGTCTTCCTCGGAGCTCCCCTCCAAGATGCTCTCATGGGAGGCTGGAGAGGGGGCCACCTGGGTGGGCGGCGCTGTCGGCTGGAGGACCTGCGGGAGAATGGACATGTGGGCAGTGGGAGTGATGGGTCAGTCAATAAGGCAATAACAATTCATGTTTGACAGGTTCCCCGGGTGGGGCCCAGTGGTTCCTCACTGGTTTCCGCCAACCTCCACATGGGTGACTGCCCTGCCCTCGACCTCACCGGTCACCTCTAGGGCACATTCCTCGAAGGAGAAGGATTCTTAAGTCTGTCACCCCTCCACCAGTCTAGGCCTTCCCCCGATGGGTGTGCGAGAGCTTCTCCTGCGGAGACACAGAGTGGGCATCGATAGCCACATGCATAGTTCACAGTGGTGGGAGGGAGGGAGGGTGTGAAGGGAGGGTTGGGGGGGGGGTTGAAGGGAGTGGGGGGTGAAGGGAGGGGGGGGTTTAGGTGGCCACTCACCCATGCTGCCCGGTGTAGGTCGTTGACCTTTTTACGACATTAGAGGCATGATCTCCTGGTCACGCTCCCCAAGCTTGCAGCCACCGCCACCTCATCCCAGGCAGCACTGGCTGGCCTTCGGCTGACCCTCTGGGACCCTCGGCAGAACAGGACATCCTTCCTGGTCTCCACTGCATCCAGGAGCCTGGCCACGTCCGCATCGCCAAATCTTTGGTGCGGTCTTCTTTGTGTCATGGCTGTCAGCTGAGTGGGGTTGGCTGTGCAAGAGCTGTTTAAGTGCTGCTCCACCTTGTTAGCGGGGGACTGACAAGCGCGATCCTGGCGAATCAGCTGGCGAGCCTTCTTTTGCAGCGAGAAGCCCATGGGGCCTTGTTAAGTGAACCAAGTTGAATAACATCGCCAGCCTCGGTGGGCCGAGTGTCGGGAAGCTCGCGGCAGTTCCCACTCACTACCACATTTCAAAATCTTTGTGAGCATCGCGCACTACATTTTTCTTATTAATCCTTGGCAACACAGTAGTTTTGTAAACAGTATTCTTTGTACTTGCTTCAATTAAAAGTGGCATATCTTTCACACCAGTGTACAGCTTCGATTTAATCTCAGCACCCAACTCGTATCTCTCATAGCAACGCTGCTCTAGTTGAATTGTAGCTCAATGACATTGCATCTTCTACCCCATTAGAGAATTTTTTTTTTGAAAATGGGTTTTTGTAAAACATCTGCTCAAATTAACCCCGCAGGTAGTTTTCCTCAATCTCTTTTAAGTCTACATACAGCATAATTGGTTCTTAAGAAGAAAACTGGATTGTTTGAAGGATTAGATCTGTCTGCTCAATGTGGTTGCTCGCTACTTATTAAATCATATACTTTGCATCAATCTATCTGTTTTTCAAGCATTTTCTTTTCTGCTATTGAGTTACCAGGGAGCAGGAATAGAGTGTAATGAAAAATCCTGGGGTCAAAGACGTTCACTCACTCAATTGCGGTCTCCAGAATGTGTGTGAAGCACACTAAGCAGAAGGGGCATATTTTTTGATTTTGCCCTCCTGTTGCAGCCCATCACCAATGGGGACGGTTGATTCAATTAAACAGCACAAAGACGGAACCCCAATGTTCACGATTCACTGAAATTTCAGCCGTTTGTTGCAATGACTGTAAAATTGAGGAGGCCTGGTACCATTATCTGGGAGCACAGCCCACCATGTCCAAATAAGCACTGCATACTCATCGAGTGAGGCTCCATGGCCAAAGTGCTAAAATGTAAGATTTTCCCTGTTGTCCTTTATCCACACCAATGAGAGACAATGGCTACAAATCTTCTGTTTTCAGACGAAGTGCTCCTGTCAGCGGGAAAACGGGGGTGGTTCACAGTGGAGGTAGGAGCATCTCCAGGTGGGACTCCCTCAACTCTTTAGTATGCTAAAATATTCATAGTGGGAAGCACACCGGCCAGCCTGCCTCCACCATAAAAGGGCATCCAGAGCCCAGCGTCCACAAACAGACCCTCCTCTCCCACCCACGATGGAAATGGTGACCTTCCCACTGAGAAGGGGGAGCAATCCCAACCCCTCCATAAAGAGGCGTATCTTCTCCCGCCCACCATTAAAATAATGGGTCACCCACACCACGCAGGCATGAATGTGACCCAAACCCCCACATCAGGCCGTACCCCTTCAGGCCCTACCCCTTGGCAGTGCCAACAGCTCATTGTCCCTGGAACCCTGGCACTAACCCCCTGGTAGTGACACCTGGTCCGGGACGTTCAAACCTGAGAGGGTGGGTCAGGAGGTAAATCCAGAGTCCATGTGCCCCTCTGCCACTACCAGGGTGCCCCAAGAGTCATGGGTGCTGGTTGGACTAGGGCTGGGGGCAAGGGGTTGACCTCGGGATTCTCCCCCAGAATGGAGGACTCATGGCTGGATTTCCCCTCCTCGCTTTGGGAAACCTGAAGATCACTTTTGGCATGCTGATGTCTGGGATATCTCTGATCTGAATTCTCATTCTCGTCTGTGTACTATGAAAACTTTATCTTTGGTGTCCTTCCACAAAGTAAAACAGGGATACGTACCTGTGGCAAAGCTACGCTTTTCCATCCATTCATTCTCATCAGTCTTATTTTTTCCCCTCTCCTGTACTTTTCTTCTTTGAAATACAAATCTATGGGTAGTGCCTGGTAGACCTCTAACATTTTACATATTTGATCATTCTTTCTCCATTTAGACAGTGGAGGGTTGCAGATTATTCAGAATTGATCTGAGGCCTAATCCTGTCCTCGCCTAATATCCATTGTTACGATCCAATTAGGGGCCATTAACATCTCAAGAGAAATCCGAACACCGTGTTTTAATCAATAGAACTACACCACGCCTGCTGACTGATGGCGCCGAGGTCCCAGGTTCGATCCCGGCTCTGGGTCACTGTCCGTGTGGAGTTTGCACATTCTCCCCGTGTTTGGGTGGGTTTCGCCCCCACAACCCAAAGATGTGCAGGGTAGGTGGATTGGCCACGCTAAATTGCCCCTTAATTGAAAAAAAAATGAATTGGGCACTCTAAATTTATTTAAAAAAATAGAACTACACCACAGGAATTCATTTCTTAAAACAAAATACAAACTTCACTGTATATAAAAAGGTTAAGCAAAACAAGCAATCTTAACACGATTAACTTAACAATATGGTTATAGCTATGTAAGTTATACACTCAGTTTTACTTCTTATTTCCCCTCCAAATTCTCTTAAAAGACGCATCAATCATATCAGTAATTTACTTCTGTAGGAACCACCCCAAAGTATGCCACAGTCCTATGAAGAATTCTCCTCAGCTCCAACTTTCATTTGCCATCTCTTGACTGTGGATATCCCAGTCCCTTGCCATTGTTTTGGTTTACTTTTTCAAACTTACAAGCAAATTTGCTTGTTTCTTTCTTTACCACAAGGCTCTGTGAGGACCACTATAGATTCTACTACTAGTTCATACTTCAATACCCTCACAAAATTCAAATTAAGATGAAGCTTCACCCATATTCCATATAGAACATAGAACATAGAACAGTACAGGCCCTTCGGCCCTCGATGTTGTGCCGAGCAATGATCACCCTACTCAAACCCACGTATCCACCCTATACCCGTAACCCAACAACCCCCCCTTAACCTTACTTTTTAGGACACTACGGGCAATTTAGCATGGCCAATCCACCTAACCCGCACATCTTTGGACTGTGGGAGGAAACAGGAGCACCCGGAGGAAACCCACGCACACACGGGGAGGACGTGCAGACTCCGCACAGACAGTGACCCAGCCGGGAATCGAACCTGGGACCCTGGAGCTGTGAAGCATTTATGCTAACCACCATGCTACCGTGCTGCCCACTATATGCCCACATATGGTAAATTATTAAGTTCAATTTTAATTCGGCTTCCAGCACAGGCCTAGCTAACTGTCATTTATTTTGGCTATCTTCTCTCAGTGAGCAGCAAACCACACAAGGTCCAAACTGCAACAAATTTTCTCAAGAAACACCCAGACTAATGTCAAATTGCTTTTTTGGAGGAAGCTGGGCCAAATTGACTCACATAAGAACAGTTGGAGAGCGCAATCAGCCCAGGCACAGATCCCAGTTCGGACCTGCCCCTTTCCTTTTATTGACAAAGAATTCATGACATGGGGACTGAAGAAAGGTGAGGTTGGAGTACAAGATAGGGATGGAAACAAAATGAATTGTCAAAGGAGGAACTTTACACAGAATTAATGATTGCTTATGATTTCTTATGTTTTAATGTACATGAATAACCAACACAGAGGCCAGAGAGCCTCGAACAAGAACACCAGCAAGTGAACCTCCAAAGGAAGGCCAAAAACAGGGCAAGGGGGGAGGGGGGCAAAGTGGGAGGACCCAACAACAAAAGAAGGAGGGGAAAGGGAGGACACCACCCACTTGTAAATAACGAATAACTACCCATTGTACAGAGAAGGGCCCTTTCACAATGAGGGAAGGGGTGGGAGGGGGAGGGGGACCACACAAAGAAAGTTAATATGTTCAGCGTAATTGGCACAGTCACTCTTACTGCTTGTATAGTGTAGAATATGTAAAAACTTCCCAAAAAATATTTCAAAATGCCGAAAAGGGGGCTGTGGGGGAGGGTTGTGGAGATGGGGTTTTGCAGGAGGGGCGGGAGGGGCGGGGGGGGGGGGCTATTTCCAATGTTGTGCTTTTGCAAATTGTAGCTGGTCGACAGAGATTTGTTTATTTTGTACTCAATGAGATGAAAACTTAAATAAACATTTTTTAAAAATGTATTAATGTACATGAGCACAGTCATAGAATTCCTACAGTGCAGAAGGTGGCCATTCGGCCCATCGAGTCTGCACCAAATCTCTGAAAGAACACTTTACCTAGACCCACACCCCCGCCCTATCCCCATAATCCCACGCTTTGATCATGGCCAATTTACCTAACTTGCACATCATTGGACACTAAGGCCGGGATTCTCCGCCCCCCCCCCCCCCCCTCTCCCGGTCGGGTTGGATAATCCCCAGGAGGAGGCGCGAATCCCACCCCGCCGCCCCGATGCCGGCTGCCCTATTCTCTGGCGCCATTTTACGGGCAGTGGCGGGATTCCTGCCACGCCGGTCGGGGGCCATTGACAGCGCCCCCCCCCCCCGGAGATTCTTCGAGCCCCGATGGGCCAAGCAGCCATCCAGTTTTGGCCAGTCCTGCCGGCGTGAATTACTCACCTCACGCATGGCGGGACCTGACAAGTAAGTGTGCAGATGTGGTCCTCGAGGGGGTGTGCGGGGGGTTCCGACGTGGGGGCCCCCACGGTTGCCTGGCCCGCGATCGGGGCCTACCAATCTGCGGGCGGGCTTATTCCGTGGGTGGACATCTTTCCTCCGTGCCAGGCCCTTTAGGGCTCCGCCATATTGCCCAGGGGTCGGCGAGGAGACGAGAACACCCCGCACATGCGCGGAAATACGCCGGCCGGTCTGCGCATGCATGGAAATACACCGGCCGGTCCACGCATGCGCAAGATCACACCACCCGTTCCGCGCATGCGCAAACCCGCGCCGGCCCTTCGCCGCCGACTGGAGCGGCACCAACCCCGAATTCCTCACTTTCAGGGGCTGTTGACGCCAGAGTGGTTGGCACTGGTTTTCCTGCCGGCATGCGGACTTAGTCCCCAGAAGGGAGGATCCCATCCTAAGGGGCAATTTAGCATGGCCAATCCATCTAACCTGTACATCTTTGGACTGTGGGAGGAAACTGGAGCACCCGGAGGAAACCCAGGCAGACACGGGGAGAACGTGCAGACTCTGCACAGTCACCCGAGTTCGGAATTGAACCCGAGTCCTGCCGCTGTGAGGAAGCAGTGCTAACCACTGTGCCACCGTGCTGTCCCTAATTTAGCTCTGAATGAATGCTCATACAAACTCATCCCTTCCCGGCTTGTCGGTATTTAGTTTGACATAGTTTGTGAAATATCAGGTTTAGCATTGCAGGAAGTACACAGAATGAACCGTCGTCATGTTGCTATGTTGACAATATGGAGCTGCTGCCTGTGATATAGTCTGTGTCTGAGCAACAGCGTTCAGTTATAGGGATGAAAAATGGGTGGTCCCTCTGAATCTGGGCCAGATTTGAACAAGTAAAATCAATGTTCCGGCACAACAACAAAGTAAAAATGCATTGCACTTCAGGAATCTTTCTCTGCTGCAAGTTCAACCTAGAATCACAGAAACAGATCATTCAGTCCAACATGTCTGTCCCAGTTCTTTTATCCACAGGAGTCACTTAATCAAACCCCAATCTCTTGCTTATTCTCTAATTGTGCTCTTTTACAAACAAATCGCTTTTGAAAGATCTTATAGATACTGCGTCAATGATGGATGTTGACAAAGTATTACACACTCTAACCACCCTCTGTGTTAAGAAATCTTTCCCAGCTTCAGTTTTATTTAATACATGGCACAGTGGTTAGCACTGCTGTCTCACATCTCCAGGATCCCATGTTCAATTCCAGCCTCGGGTGACTGTCTGCGTGGAGTTTGCACCTTCTCCCCTTGTCTGTGTGGGTTTCCTCCGGATGCTCCGGTTTCCTCTCACAGTCCAAAGGTGAGCAGGTTAGGTGGATTGGCCATTCTAAATTGCCCCTTAGTGTCCAAAAGGTTAGATGGGGTGACTGGGTTACAGGGATAGGGTGGAGGTGTGGGCTTGGGTGAGGTGCTCTTTCCAAGGGCTGTGCAGACTCGATGGGTCGAATGGCCTCCTTTTGCACTGTAAATTCTATGATGATTTTGTCTAACTCTCGCTACGACAAAGCCAGACTAATTAATTGAAATTCAACAGTTGATCTCAGATTTGCTACTTCAAAGCAATGTTGAATGAAATGTATTTTTTTTTAATGCTTTCGACTTCTGCCACAGGAACATGTTCCTCATTACGTGGCAAACAACTATTCTCAGCCTCACTGCCAATGGGTACCACAAGAAGGATAAGCAGGGATGAAAAGAAATTGAAGGGTACGTCACCCCTTGGTACATGAATATTTTGGTACATAAATGATATTGGCCAAGACCTTAAAAGCAGATCCTGTTCCTGCCCCACTGTCAGCTGAGTAGACAACCGAGTTCCCCTCTTACAAAGAGTAAAGTGGTTACTTAAGTACCTGGCCACAGCATATCTCAAGTGAGATTAAGAACTGAGTTTGTGGGAAACTGCTCGCTAATGAACTGTAGCAACACTATCCTTCACAATTGGAGATGTGTTGATTTATTCATCATCAACTCTGTCAGCATGCCATTTCTATCAATGTTATCTTGCCCGACTCATGCACCACTGAGAGCGGGAGTTGCCCGTTCTCTATTTGTACAGCAGACTCACTTGCCATTTTGTGAATTAAGCCACATTCATAATCACACTATTCGGAAGTCTATTAAATACGAAAGGACAATGAAATCTTGCATTAATTAGTGCTTTTAATGCACTTAACCTGCCAAGGTACTAAGCTCTGAAATTCCCTTCCCACTGCTCAACCTCTCTTTGTTTCTTGAAAGCCCACCTTAAAACCTACTTCTTTGAACAAACCTTTTGCTGTCTGCCCTAACATCTCCTTTAGTAGTCTGATGTCAAACTTTGCTTTATAATGTTCCTAATCATGCTCCATGGAAAATGTTATTGTGTCAAACGTGCTGTATAAATACAAACAGTTGTGATGGAAAAAAATGTATTGTGGTGGTCAAAATCTTTTGCGGAATTAAAAAACACTCGGCTGGTATTTTACATCCTCTCCCACCAGGCATGGTAGGGGAGAGGTGTGCAATGGCGTTGTGCCCATTGCCTCTCTGGATCTGCTGGAAATGTACCCATGCCAGAGGAGGTATCAGCCAGCCTACTCACATGTGGGCCAATTATTGGCTGCTTTAGGGCCTCTTCCTGCACCCACTGGTATTTTAATCCACAGCTGAAAATGAAAATCGCTTATTGTCACAAGTAGGCTTCAAATTAAGTTACTGTGAAAAGCCCCTAGTCGCCACATTCCAGTGCCTGTTTGGGGAGGCTGGTACAGGAATTGAACCGTGCTGCTGGCCTGCCTTGGTCTGCTTTCAAAGCCAGCAATTTAGCCCAGTGTGCTAAACCAGCCCCTTGTGCTAAACCAGCTGAAGCTGCCCCTGGTGGCCTTCATGCGAGCTGAGGGCTTAGCCCCTCCTGTTCAGGCACAGCATATCCAACAGGGGTGCCCCCCAAAGTGGTTGTCCCCTAACCTCCCTGCATTTCCCCCTCCCCCTGCCCTGGTGAACGTGGCACCATACCCCCTTTCCGGTGTCGGCCAGCCTGTTCCCGCTGGAATCCTGGACTTAGCTATCATTCAAAGTCCAAGACATCTCTTCTTAAAAGACTGCCTGCAGGCTCAGCATGACTGGCACTCCAAGTGGCACTGCTGGGGCTGGAGAGCTGCCGGCTACTTGATTGGCTGGCAGCTCTCGGAAGTGGCACTTCCTCCCAGAGCCAGATGGAGACGGAAGTCCCACCTCGAGTTAATTAATGACCATCAAATAGTTTCAGGGCAATGTGGCCAAGGAGTTCGGGCTTGCTACAACCAGGGAGCAAGGTCCATGCCTCCGTGTAAAATCCTGGCTACTGAGCCTGTACTTTGTTTTGCAAAAAATGTATTTTATGTTGAATGTTTTTTTCTTATTGCACTACCTTTCACAGAATTGCATCATTTATTATGGAGGGCAGATAGCATGTCACACAAGAACCCCTGAGTATATAGATCATAGCACTCACTCAGTTACAAAACAAAGCTCACGGTAGCATGGTGGTTAGCATCAATGCTTCACAGCTCCAGGGTCCCAGGTTCGATTCCCGGCTGGGTCACTGTCTGTGTGGAGTCTGCACGTCCTCCCCGTGTGTGCATGGGTTTCCTCTGGGTGCTCCGGTTTCCTCCCACAGTCCAAAGATGTGCAGGTTAGGTGGATTGGCCATGCTAAATTGCCCGTAGTGTAAGGTTAATGGGGGAATTGTTGGGTTACGGGTATACGGGTTACGTGGGTTTAAGTAGGGTGATCATTGCTTGGCACAAAATCGAGGGCCGAAGAGCCTGTTCTGTGCTGTACTGTTCTATGAATGAGGTCAGGGAAAGAACATTGTTATCTGACAGCACTCTGTGGGGGAAGAAATTAATTAAACTTTCCTTACCAACTGGTGGACATTAAGACCCAGCTATCTGACTCCCAAATCAACTGTTCCCAATCATGCATGAATTATACGGGTTGAAATTGTGTTATGCAATATTAGTTTGAAACACATTGGTTTATTAATTTAACATTCCTTTGTTTGCTTTTTTTTAAACAAAGCCTTTAACCCAACTGGAATAACAAATTTGTTAAGATAACAGAGGAATTTAATTAGGATGCTTTAATAAATTTGAAACAATGGAATGCAATCCTGTCTATGAGAGGATAAAAGTCAGGGCTCTCATGTCCAAGTTTCCATCCTCGGCCTCCTGCAATTCTCCAAGGATACCCAACGCAAACTGGAAGAACAAGAACTCATCGTCCGATTAGGCATGTTACAGCCTTCTGGACTCAACATTGAGTTCAAACACATTGGACAGTAAACATCCCATCCCGCCCACTGCCACCCCCCCCCCCCCCCCCCCCCCCCCCCCCCCGGCCGACCACCCCCCCCAAGGACCACCCTCTATGCAGCACACCCCCCCCCCCCCCCCCCGCAACCCTCCCCCCACCCGCAACACCCTCATGATTCCTACCTGCCTCGCTACCGGGTGGGGGCCCTGGGTTCGCAGTGACAGCGGTTTGGTCCGTGGGATGGAGGACGGTGACAACCCGCTCTGCGATAAGCTCTGGTGCTCCGCATCGTTTGACATCGTCGGACTCCTGCCTACAGTAGCAGTGCCCACCATCCACCTGGGTGATCCCTGCATGCGAGTTGGCCAATCTATCACATGGTCCCATTGAATCCTCGGGGTAGCGGAGGTGGGGATGGGGTGCGGGGTGTTTAGGGCTGAGAGGGAGGGGCGGGGTAATGGGCGATGTGCGGTGTCCGACCTGGGGGCCCCTGCCCCAGCTCGTGCCCACCTTCATCGTCCGCCAACCCCCCCCCCCCCCCCCCCCCTCCACCCCCTTCCCAGCAACCCCCTCTGCAGCCAGCCCAGCCCATCTATCACACCCTTCTGAAAGAGCACTGAGGCAGGTTGGAACTTTTGTGCTGGGGCCGGGATTCTCCCCTACCCGGCGGGGTGGGGGGTCCCGGCGTGTCGGAGTGGCGTGAACCACTCCGGCGTTGGGCCACCCCAAAGGTGCGGAGAATGGGGCCAAGCCCTCACATTGAGGGGCTAGGCCCGCGCCGGAGTGGTTTCCACCCCGCCGGCTGGCGTGAACGGCCTTTGGCACCACGCCAGCCGGGACCGAAAGGACTTCGCCGGCCGGCGTAGGTCCGCTCATGCGCCGGAGCGTCAGCGGCTGCTGACGTCATACCGGCGCATGCGCAGGGGAAGGGGTCTCTTCCGCACCCGCCATGGTGAAGGCCATGGAGGGGGCAGAAGAAAAAGAGTGCCCCCACCGCACAGGCCTGTCCGCCGATCGGTGGGCCCCGATCGCGGGCCAGGCCACCGTGGGGACACCCCCCAGGGTCAGATCGCTGCGCGCGCCCCCCCCCCCCAGGACCCCGGAGCCTGCCTGCGCCGCCAATCCCGCCGGTACCAGAGGTGGTTTAAACTACGCCGGCAGGAAAGGCCTGTCAGCGGCGGGACTTGGGCCCATCGCGGGCCGGAGAATCTGCGCGGGATGCCCGCCGAATCTCGGGGGGGCGGAGAATTCGGGACACGGCGCGAACGGGATTGATGCCGGCCCCGGGCGATTCCCCGACCCCCCGGGCGGTCGAAGAATTCCGCCCTAGGTGTTTATTTTAAACATAACAGGTGAAGATCTCTGCAACGGTTTGTGCCCTAGCCCCTAACGCTATCTTGTATGCTGCACCTGTGCCAAATTAACTGGTGTCTACCTTTCTGGCCTTATAGGCCCTAACGCTATGTCAGGTGGATTCCCAGGCGGTACAACAGGCGTGGAGGCGGCCTGCTGCGATTCCCGCCCTATTACCTGGGACCCCTTAGGCGGCCGTCCTCTGTAGCAACCGGGCCTGAATGGGTCTGGCAGTCACTCGGGTGTCCCAGGTGACATGGTGCCACCCTGCTGTGCCCACTGCCTATCTGATGCAGCAGGGACAGGATGGAGCGTGTGTAAGGTGCTGCGATGTTCCAGCAACTCCCCTTTGAGAGTGAGAAGGACGGTCACCACTACCTCCTCCTCCCTCGGGGTGCGCGATGAACCCCGGGCTACTCCTTGGGAAGGGGGTGTGACCGGAGTAAACTCCTGGGGCTGCCCTGCCACCTGGCACTGCCAGTCCTGGAGGCCCACTCTTGTCTTGACCAGGCTCTCTATTCTAGCAGCCATGGAAAACAGAGACTGGGCCACCTCCCTCTTGGACTGTGCCAAAACACTCAGTTAACGTGCCACCTCCCTCTGTGCCTGGCTCAGGTTAGCCAGTGCCTGAGCAATGCTGTTGATTCCCTCAGCATATCCTTTTGTGACTGGGCTAAGCTCTGGAGTGCCGCCACAATGCCCAGTTGGCTCTTGTACATGGCTGCCTGTGACAGGGCCTGCAGAGATTGCCCCAGGCCTTGGGCATCCTGACCCATGGCTGATGCTTTCGCCCCCAAGGCCTCCACCGCGGATGCCACCACTGTGGTGTCGGCCTGGGTGGCACGCATGGTCGGCACTGCCTCCTGCCCCTGCAGGTAGTTGGACTCCTCCAACTGCACCTGCAGGGGCAGGGTGGTTGCTGACTCCCCCTCATGTAGTCCCCAGTTCTCTGTCTGCATCTCCATTATTGATGGGAATGCCCTTTCCAGAAGGCGAAGACCAGTCTGGACGTCAGCTAGTCCCTGGGGTCGGGCCGTCCTCCGACTGTCCGTCCCCTCAGGGTTCCTACCTCCAACTGATGTACTGGAGAAACTGTGTAGTGCGCATCAGATAGTGCCCCAAGAGCCTCTTGACTAAAGTGTCTCTGGGATAGTGGAGGGTGTTGGAGACAGCTGTGAAAGCAAGTCGAAGTTGTCCCTGACTGGTGCTCCGGGGTGTCTTGGGCTGGGGCTCTCTTTGCTATCCGTCACCCCCTTGTCCCTGGAATCTGCTTAGGGTTGCGGCGGGGACTCCAGAAAGGTCCACCTCATCACCAGGTGATCCTGCAAGTAACAAAACATGATGCATGATTGGATCGCAGCTTGGGGTGATGGGTGTTGTGGGGGAGGTGGGGTGGGTGAGGGGGTGGTGAAGGGTGGTGTGGGGGAGATCGGGTAGTGTGTGGAAGCTGTGATGGTGAGGGGAATGTGGGGTGGTGTCGGTGCTGTGCGTGTGGTGGGGGTCATGCCATGTGTGCCAAAGGGACACTGCAACTCAGCGGGGGGGGCTCACTGGTTGCCTGATGCCGACCTCCGCCTTGGTGACTGCTCTCTTTAGGGCCCACCGACCAGGTCCAATGCCGACTGCTCCTCGACGATGAGGGGCTGCAGGTCCAGTGGTCCCCTCCGGCCTTCTCTCTCTGTCTGCAGTTATGCATGGCAACTCCTGGGTGGGGAGTGGAGACCGAAAGATCACAGTATTAGGCAGTTTGATGCTTGCAACACAGGGGTGGGCAACTGGTGACCTTTGTGGCCAGGGCATCCAACATGGCGGGAGGTATAGGTACTAGCATGTAGTGCAGGGTGGGGTGCGCGCATACTGCCGGCGGGTGTGGTTTGGTCACCCGCCAGAGGGGGGGGCTTGTTACATGTGTGGGACGGGGATTGGTGCCAGGAGCATGGTGTTACCTACTCACACTGGCCTCCCTGAAGAGGTCGTACAACATCTTCAGATACTGCTGTCCGGTCCTGGCGGTGGGGCCCACAGCGCTTACAACTTCTGCCATCTGATTCGAGGCCTGGTATATGGCAGCAGGTAGCAGCGGCCTTCTCACACCAGGGTACAGGGTAGCCCGCCTCTCCTCCACGGCATCCAGCGGAGTCTCAAGCTCTGCGTCCACAAAGCGGGGTGCCGCTCTTCGTGCTCCCCGCTTGTTGGCTGGGAAGAGTGCGTATGTGGAGTGATAATATGCGGCTGCAGCTTATCAGCCTCTCGAGTGGCAATCCCAACCTTGTCGAAACAGACACTGTTTTTCATTGGAATCGCTCGAGTTCCACATGGTGCTGGTGCTAGCCCATTAACGGATCCTGAATTGCTCCAGGAATGCACCGATTTCACTGTTGTAGAAGTCCACCGATTCAGTCCCAGAGTCAACATTTAGGGTTAGATTCTCAATCAGCGGGATCCTCCGTTTCACCAGCAGCGCACACGCCCAATAGATTTCCCAACTGCGTGGGGGGTGCCCACAATGGGAAACCCCATTGGACAGCTGTCGGTACGGAGAATCCCGCCCGTTAATTCTGTTTCTCTCCACAGATGCTGCCAGACCTGTTAAGTTCATCCAGCATGTTCCGTTTTTACAAAAGGACGTTCGGCGGAATTCTCTGTTCCTGAGAGTAAGTATTGACGCCAGAGCAGGATTCGTGGAGTTCCATGACAGCAATACCAGCACCACACCTGGACTGATTCAGCTATTATTAAGGAACTACACCGGCGCCAAGTGGAACACAATCAATTCCAATGAGAATCGGTGCCGGATTCGCTGGGTCCGACATTGACACTCAGGAGGCTGACAAGCTGCAGCCGCATGTACACACTTCACTCCCCACACACACCATCACAGCCAGTAAGGTGGCTGCAAGGAGTGCGGCACCCCGTTTCACTGACGCTGAGCTGGCGACCCTCCTGGACGCGGTGGACGAAAAGCAGCTGACCCTGTACCCTGGCCCAGGTGGGAGGCTGCCAGCCGCTGTTTGCCCTCAGAACATGTCTAGCACCCTCTGTTCTGCCAAGACGGTTCCCCTCCAGTTTTCTGCAGCTCCCAACAGTTATGAGCAGCCTTCTCCGGTGGCAGAAGTGGTCAGCGCTGTGAACAACACCGTTCAGACCGGCCAGCAATGCCGTAAGAAAACTGCACCATCTCGTCAGGGCAGCCAGGGTGACTGATAACACTGTGCCCCTGGCACTAAACCACGTCCCATACACTCAACGCCCCCCACCACACCCGGAGGGCGGCCACACCCCCACCAAGCACCGCATGCCAGTACCAATATCGTCTGCCATGGCCGAGTGAGGGCACCAGCTACCCACCACCTGGGCTGCATGCGTTGGTCGGACTGTCGAGAACTGCGCATTTTCTGTTTCCCGCCCCACTTCAGGCGAAGGCCGCTCATCATCGTCGGGAGCTGGAGAAAACTAGAGGGGAAAGCTATGGCAGGGCAGAAGACCCTGGACCTGGTCGGTGGCTCAGAGGAAAGGGAGGTCGCCAGGGTGGAGGTCGACCACGGGCAAGAAAGTGAGACCCTGCTGAGTTGCGGTTCCCCATGCTACATGTGTCAACTTTGCCCCCCCTCAACACCACCCCTTCACCACCGTCACCCTCACCCCAACATTACCCTCACCCCATACCACCCTTACCCCCACATCACCCTCACCCTGACACCCCCTCACCCTCACACCACCCTCACCCTCACCCCTGTTTATTGGTCCTTTGTACTTCACAAAGGAACTCACCAAACACTTTGATTTGTCCAAACCAGAATCTTTTATTGAGTCTTGTGTGGTAAGATAGCAATCTGATACAGAGTATGTTATCATGGAGTCTGCCAACTACTCCTCTGGAACTTGCACCTAGCACTGACCATTCACATATATGTCTGATTACTCTCTCAATCTTCTTCTGAAAATGGCCAGATGAATCTCCCTTTATATCCGAGTCACAGGCCACATGACCTTGGTCTAGGGACCGCATGGTGTGTCTACCGCCACCACCTGCAGGTTGGCGGTCACACATTCCAACTATGATATAGCCCGTAGGCATATCACTACAACCCCAGCACTCCCGGCCCACAGCCTAATCATATGTCTTGTCTTGTGTCTTGCAGGACTTACTGGTGATGGGGCAGGTCTATCGGTGTCCCCCGCCCCCAGCCAGTGCCACATCCGGTCCCCCCCGTGAGCCGAGCACTGACGATGAGAGCAGCTTGGATGGCAGCCTTCAACCAGAGACTCAGGACACCCCAGGACCTTTGCAGGACCTGCTGGGGATCGGGTGTGCCCATCAGGCGTCCCCCACCCCCAGCCAGTACCACAGCCAAAGCCCCCAACCCCCGATCTCAGCAGCGACAACGAAAGCAGCTCGGACTTCAGCCCTCCGCCCGAGACTCAGGGGACCTCCGAGCTCATGTTGGAGGATGACACTGATTTCCTATCACAGCTGTCTCTAACACCCTCCACCATCCCAGAGACACTCACCTCGGTTGGGCAAGTTAGTGAAGAGGTTCCTAGGACACTCTAGTGCTCACCACACAGCTGATCCGGTACATCGGTTGCAAGTAGGAATTCCCAAAGGGGAGGATGGTCAGAGGGCGGGCCAACCCCAGGGACTGGCTGCCGGCCAGATGGGTTTCAGGAATGGACAGTCCCATCGATAGTGGCGATGCAGTTGCAGAGGGGTTGTCGGCGAGCATTCAGCACCTGCAGGCGCAGTTGGAGGAGTCTAACTGCGTGCAGGAGCAGGAGGTGGTGTTGAGAGTTTGAATTCCCAATAACCTCAATTTTGTTAGGACTCTTTGATGCCACACTATCAAATGCTGCCTTGATGTCAAGGGCGGTGTCTTTCAACTCACCCTTGGAATTCAACTCTTTTGTCCATGTTTGGACCAAACCAGTAATGAGGTCTAGAGTTGAGAGATCCTTGTGGAACACAAATTGGGCATTGGTGAGCTGATTATTGGTTACTAAATATTGCTCAAAAGCTTTGTTGATGATTGCTGGTTGACTGATGGGGTGGTAATGATTGGTTTGAATTTGCAGTCTTCTTTTGTGCGCAGGACATATCTGGGCAATTTTCCATTTTGATGATTGGATGCCAGTGTATCAGAACAGTTTGGCTGGAGGTTTTTCTTAATTCTTACATGGGATGTGGGCTTCGATGGCTCGGCCCGCATTCATTGCCCATTCCATATTGCCTTTGAGAAGGTGTGGCTAATTCCGAAGCACATGTCTTCAGCACTGTAGCCACAATGTCAGTGCCATCAGCCACTTCTTGATACCACGCGGAGTGAACAGGATCGTCTGAAAACTGACCATCAGTGTTCATGACTGGTATGCAGGACTGCAGAGCTTTGATTTAATTGATCTTAGCTCTGCCTATTACATTCTACTTCTCCGGGTTAGCACCTCATTTTTAGCCTCTTGGCATGCTCGACTGCACTTCTCATGGAACAAGGATTGATTCCCTGTCTTGATGATGATGGTCAAGTGAGGAATATGCTGAGCCATGAGAGTACAGATTGTGGTTGTATAGAATTCTTTTACAACTGCTGATGACCCGCAGCATCTCTCCGATGCCCAATTTGGAACTCCTAGATCGGTCCCGTATCTAACAGATTTAACATGATGTCATGCAACACAATGGAGAGTGTCCGCAATGTGAAGTCAAGAACCAAAAGAGAAAATGCTGGAAAGTCTCAGCAGGTCTGGCAGCATCTGTAGGGAGAGGAAATAGCTAACGTTTTGAATCCAGATGATCCTTTGTCAAAGCTTTCACAAAGACCATGTTGCTCTGACGGATAGATGCAGCTATGATAGATAGGTTGGTGAGATCAAGGTCAGAGTGTTTTTTCCTCATCATGACTCTTTCACTAACCTTGTCTTGCAGATATTTCCCTCAGGACTCTGCTAGGTCAGTTAGTAGTGGTGTGACCAAGCTACACTTGGAGATGCACATTAAAGTTCCTGCATCCATTCTGTGCATGAAGTTCATTCTGTGCTCTTGCCACCCACGGTATTTCTTTTAAATAGTGTTCCACATGGAGGGGTGTGAATGCATATCAGCGTCCTTGCCCATGTTAGACCTGATGCTATGAAACTTCATGCAGTCATGTGTCAATGTTGAGGACTCACAAGGCCTCTCCCACCTGACTACCACAGTACCACCATCCATGGTTGGTGTATGTGTGAGTGCGGCTGTTGTTTGTCTATAGCTATATCAGGTTAATCTGAGGGGCAGCTCTCCCTAGTTTTGACACCAGTCCCCAGATCATAGAATCCCTCCAGTGCAGAAGGAGTCCAATCGGCCTATCAAATCTGCACCGACCCTCCGAAAGAGCATCCGACCTAGGTCCAATTCCCCGCCCTATCCCCTTAACCCCACCTAACCTTTGGACACTATGGGGCAATTTAGCATGGCCAATTTACCTAACCTCCATATCTTTGGACTGTGGGAGGAAACCGGAGCACCCGGTGGAAACCCACACCGACGCAGAGAGAATATGCAAACTCCACACAGAGGTTTCGTACAACTGAGTGGCTTGCTCAGCCACTTCAGAGAGCAACTAAGTGTCAGCCGAATTGCCGTGGGTCTCACGTCACATGTGGGCCAAACCAGGTAAGGATGGCAGATTTCCTTCCCGAAAGGGCAGGTGAGCTTTTATGACAATCGGCTAGTTTCATGATCACCATTTCAGATGTTCGCTTTTTATTGCAGATTTATTTTAATAAACTGAACTTCCATTTCCCAGCTACCATGATGGGACATGAACCAATGTCACCAGATCATTAGCTCAGGCCTCTGGATTACTATTTCTTGAACAGCCTTTATGCTACAATCCTATCTGATCAAGGTCACCAGTGATTTTATCCTCACTTTTCAGTTATGTAAGCATCGAAGAAAGCTGATCCATAGCCATGGAGCAAAAACTCATTGATTTTCTTCGTCGCATTTCTGATGCCTGCTGGAAACTCTGGTATAAACCTGGGAAGTGGCGGGAAGGAGCTCCCGAAACTCTCCACAGTTCAGTAATTATCATGTTCTTGTCAGATCCTGGGTTATATTACAAGAACACGTGTAGCTAAAGCTATAAACGATTTATTGACATTAACTGCGGGTCAAATATATACAAAACAACCGATGAATAACAGTATGAACATGCACAAACCACGATCTCTCTTCCAGCTCTCTAGTCAGTCTAAGGTCACCTGATTCTAACATTCACTAGAGGTCAGTTGGTGAATTACACAACCATGGTATCACATCATCCCCTTTCCTATGAAGGAATAAATTAATACATTATCATCAGTGCATTTACATGTGATATCATTAGCCCGTGAGTCTAACAGTATTGTTCCAGGCACTCTATCATAGAACTGCTTTTGTTTTACTTTAATATTTAGCATTTCCTGCAGTAACACGGCATTCTCCACCTTTTTCAAGTATGGAAGTGTGGTACGCAACCTTCTATTCATGAGTAACTCTGCTGGTGAACGACCATGTGACAATGGAAACGCTTTGTAATGTGATTTCGCGAGATATGGATCAGATTGGCTGTCCATTGGTTTCAGTAATAATTGTCTTAGAATATGTACACTTTTCTCATTAAGATCTTTGGGCTCCAAGCCTACAAGCATCACCATTTTTTTGTTTCACACATACCATGGAATTTACCCAATTGATAGGTTCTTTTATCTTCTTGATAACCTGTGGTTTCGTATCTGATAATACGGGTGGTAGGGTAGAAATGAGATCTACATGCTAATCTACACCTTCAGCAATTGCACCACTAATAGTTTGTATCGGTGCTTTAGATAATGCATCTTCATTAAATTGTGTCTCATTGGCGAATGCTAGTGCATTAAAATCAGTGAACACATCACCAAATTTGCTTGATACTGTTCTCAGAATCATTGGACTGTTAATCCAATCCTTTGTGGATGTTATATACCAACTGCCCTAGACCTAATTCTTCGCAGGACTGATTACCTAATAATGAATTCAAACCCTTGGATACAATATAGAATGGGATGGAATAAACTGTGTTCTTCACCACCACCATAACATTTAATGCTTGCACTATTAGAATCTTACAGCGATATTTTGTGATTTCTTCTAATTGGCTGAATTTTTAGATTTTTAAAGTTAGTCATGCTGATTAAATTGGCTTTGGCACCAGTGTCTAACTTCAATTGGACCACTGTACCATTCACTTCAAGTGGTGGCAGCCATTTTTCCTCCTCAACTTCATTTATTTTAAGTGCAGGAGAATTTTTTGATGTCTCCAAAATATTATTCTTCTCTGTTATGACTCCAACAAACAATGATGTTTCATCACTGGAGACTGCATCTCCCACTGTGCTGACTGATTTGGGGTTGAGCTTAGAGTAACAATTCTGAGCAAAGTGATTTTTGCCTTTGCATCTGGAACAAAACTTGCCAAACGCTGGACACTGCCTTAATTTGTACCTTTGACCACATCTTTTACACTGAAATATTTTGTCCTGATCTTTAACCTGTTTGTTGGTGTGTGAGGAGCTGCAGGAAGATTCCCTCCTTTCTTTGGAAATTTCTCGCTTTTTTGGAAAAAGGGCAGCAACCAGAGTGCTTCCCCCCAAGAAGATGCCACCATTACTGAGAACTATTTTACAATGCTGTGCTGCTAGCTCGTGTGCCTGACAAATCTTAACTGTTTGGTCCAAGGGTAGCTCCAATTCCTTCAGCAACCGTTCCCTCAGCTTATTTTCATTCACACCAAAAACAATTTTGTCCCGAATCATGGAAGATTCCACTGCAGAAAAGTTACAGGTTTTAGCTTTTAACTTTAAATCAATGTTGAAATGATCAAAGGACACTTCTGTCTCCTGTAAACGTGATCTAAACATGGCGTTCATAAATTTCCTTCTTTCTAAGCAGTGCAATGTTCATCAAATCTTTACGTCATCAAAAGTTTTACTATTTCATCGTTTGCAAATTTAAACATATTAAAAACAACAATTGCTTTGGGCCCTACCACTGTTAGGAGCATCACTACCTTACGTGAATCTGATTGATTTCCTAAATTACTGCAATAAGAAACCGTTTAAATTATTGTTCAGCACACGCTAGTTGCTGTCCACATTACCATGAAATCTGAGACACATTGGTGGCTCCATGTGGTTCATTCTTGCAGTCTGCAAAATCTTCAAATCTCTGTGGACCTTGTGGCTTCACTGGATGGTGTGATTATGTTTTTCACAGTGTTTAATACCATCCTGCCCTGGTACCATGTAATGTTCTTGTTGGATGGCCAGATTTATATTATAAGGACACTTTTAGTGAAAGCTATAAATTATTTATTAATATTAACATGGGTTAAATACATACAAAACAACAGATGAATAACAGAGTAAACATGCACAAACCACTATCTCTCTCCCAGCTCCCTAGTCAGTCTGAGGTCACCTGACTCCAGCATTCAATTATTTACAAATGAGACCCCTAGTGGTCAGTTGGTGAATTACAACACAACCATGATATCACTATAGTCATGTCCTCCACAATCCCCAAAGACGTGACTCAGCAATGCTGCCATCCTTCAGGCAACCTGGCTACTTCCCTAAAGAAAATCCCTGGCTTTAGGAGTCCTCAGCACAGGTTCTGTCACCCTGACACTTTCCTGGAAAAGGTTGGCCCTCTAATAAGGCATGTTGGAAATCCCTGACACCGAGTTCCAGCAGGAGATGATTGGAAGTGCCCAAAGAATTTCAGCTCCAAGTGGTTGACCCATCAGTAACACACTGTATCTGCATTGAACACATTGAGTTCTGAGACCAAATAAATTGGGGTATCTCTGCTCATTAACTTGGAATAGAATTGTGTTACAGAATCTTTTTTGATCAGCTTTATACCAAGGGCCTTATTTGGGTTGTGATAAATGCAGTCGGATAGATTCAGCACGGTGGCCTAGTGGTTAGCACAACCGCCTCACGGCGCTGAGGTCCCAGGTTCGATCCCGGCCCTGGGTCACTGTCCGTATGGAGTTTGCACGTTCTCCCCGTGTCTGCGTGGGTTTCGCCCCCACAACCCAAAAATGTGCAGAGTAGGTGGATTGGCCACGCTAAATTGCCCCTTAATTGGAAAAAATAATTGGCTAATCTAAATTTTAAAAAAAATAAATAAATGCAGTCGGTTTTGGGGCAGCACAGTGGTTTTCGGTGGCACAGTGGTTAGCATTTCTGCCTCACGGCGCCGAGGTCCCAGGTTCGATTCCGGCTCTGGGTCACTGTCCGTGTGGAGTTTGCACATTCTCCCCGTGTTTGCGTGGGTTTCGCCCCCACAACCCAAAGAAAGCGCAGGCCAGGTGGATTGGCCACTCTAAATTTCCCCCTAATTGGAAAAAATGAATTGGGTACTCTAAATTTTTTTTTTTTTAAATACAGTTGGTTTTGGAAAGACATGTGACATGCCTATGTAGCATCAAAATCATTTCATACAGACAGTTTCCTAAACTCAATATCACCGTGGTGAAATGGAATCAAACAGCAAATCATCCAATTGAAGGACTCCAAACGAGAAGAATTCTGAAATGCACAATAATTTTGGAATCAAAGTTTCAGTGAAAGGTAACTATCACTTTTCCGATTTGTTTTGCTTCGGCTTACATTTACTTTTATTGCAATAAATAATCTTGTTGTTTGCCTTAAGATAAATGGCCTGTCATTTCTGTTGAAGCAGAGGAAACCACAATTAGCATCCCATCTATCTTTCCAAGGTGTAATCACGGAGGGTATAATCTTTAATCCTGCCACCCATTAACACATTCACTATGTGCATGAGCTGTATAAATTTCAGTGCAAAGCAAACGTGGGCTTGCATTTGAATCCTGCCTTGATGATGTGAGCACGCATTAAGAGTGCTAGTTGAAAGCGTATCTGTGACCATTCCAAATAATGGAGAATAAACATTACCTGAAAGTAATCTAAACAGCAGATTCAGGTGAAATTTGACAAATTGCCGAAATAAAGGGGCCTTTCTGTAGATCCTACATCTGGAAGTCATGGTGTGGAGATGCTGGCGTTGAACTGGGGTTGGCACATTAAGAAGTCTTACAACACCAGGTTAAAGCCCAACAGGTTTGTTTCAAATCACTAGCTTTCAGAGCACAGCTCCTTCATCTGGTGAATCTGTTGCGAGACTTCTTACTACATCTGGAAGATCAGTGGAAACTTCAAGGAATTTCAGCTTGGTCTCCTTCATCAAGTTGAAAATATTAGAACCCCTATTAACTTACACTAAACAGATTCAATAAATGTTGTCTTTATTAGATGGAATTCTGGAATTTTTACTGAGGTTTGGAGGATTATGTTTTGCTTCTATCTGTTTCCAAGCAGCCCCCTAGTTTATTGCGACTGAATAAGTAAAATCCCGCTTTAATACCAGGAGATTACAGAACTGGAATTGTGCCCATTGACTTGAATATTGCATTCCACAAATCCATATATTTTTCCATGAAAACTTTGCATCAGTGAGCCTTGAAAATGATGTAAGTGCTGAATCGCTTTTTGATATTCATAGAACATACAGTGCAGAAGGCCATTTGGCCCATCGAGTCTGCACCAACCCACTTAAGCCCTCACTTCCCAGTAACCCAATAACCCCTCCTAACCTTTTTGGTCACTAAGGGCAATTTATCATGGCCAATCCACCTAACCTACACATCTTTAGACTGTGGGAGGAAACTGGAGCACCTGGAGGAAACCCACGTAGACATGGGGAGAACGTGCAGACTCCGCACTGACAATGCCCCAGCGGGGAATTGAACCTGGGACCCTGGCGCTGTGAAGCTACAGTCCTATCCATTTGTGCTACCTTGCTGCCCAAGGCTATTCAGTGGCTGGTTATGTAGAACATTTCCACCTGGCAGAGAGGCGGGGGTAGAATTTCAGCTTGTTGGTCTGGTTTCCACACAAAGTGAGAAACGATAATATTCCAACAGACTGCACTACTCATTCCCTTGATAATTATACAGATGGTACACCTGCCAGAATTTTGATTGTGTCAAAGATGAGGTTGCAATTTTCAGTTAATGTTATTTTTGGAAAGGTATTATTTTTGGACACTTGAGAGTTCTTGAAGTATCCTATATCATTCAGTAGCAGCTGTAGCTTGTTTGTGGCTGATGTTAGAGGTGGCACTTCCATTAATAAAAGCATCTTCATCAACCTTATTCACTTTCTGGGGGGAAGGCTAGGGAGAGATGAATAGGAGGAGGGTGAATAGCTGCTTGTCATTTTTAGCAGAAGGTATTCATGATCTGATGATCTTTCGTGATGAATGTAGTAAATTGTTATATATGTACTTTATATTTTGTGGTAGTAATGTTATTAAAAACCCTGGGTTCCAATATACATGCAGGAAGTATTTATGCTAGAGCTGTGGTTCAGGGATCGTAAAAGGTGAGGTAGTAATTGATTTTAATCAATTAATTGTTTGTAGAGAGATGGCTAATGGAAAATTGTTTTGATTGCTGGAGGTTCCTTGGGATGTAGATAAGTTGAGGGATTGTGTTTAGTCCTTGCTAAGCATGTCATGGGACATCTTAGTGGGATACAAATGATGTAATTAATGGGAGGAGCCAGGTCAGTCTGTAGGTTTGCAGTCTGTTATAAGATTTTAAGTTGAACAGCAGTTGGCCATAGGATATTAGTCTGACAAAAAGATTTTCAGGTTGTTCCTCTCTCCAGAGGTCTGCACCGAGACACCCTGATTGCTAACTTCATGTATGAGTGAATTTTGAACTGTATTGTATTGCTTAGTTGGAAAATATATATTGGCAGGTGTAGATAGTGAGGTAAAGCTTTTCTTTTTATTTAAGAACGGTTTAACTGTTACTTGCAAAATTATTTATTTGATTATAATGTGGTTAATTCTGTGTTTAAATTAATGTGTCTTTTAACATAAAAGATAGTTACTCCTGGGGTGAAGTATACTTCCCTCAACAGTTTTACAATTTCAAATTCTATGGCCCATGGCTATTGATCCCTCTACTAAAAGGAACATTTCCTTCCTATATACACTCATAATTTTGTACAGAACATGCACAAGTTGAAGGAAAAGGCTTGATTAGGGGTGCAATTGAGTGGAGCAAGGGGAAAGAATGCACAGAGACACATGGCTGGGGGGAGGGGCAAGGAGTCAAGGATAGAATGCATAGACAGTCGTGGGCAAGTGCATGCCAAATCCAGGGAGGGAGAGGGCCTGTCTGCCCTGTGTCAATCGTGCCCAGTTTTGTGGGCAGGGCCCGGTCAGTCCCTCACATACATCAGCCCTAGGGTTGGTTGCTTGATACTGGGCCGCAGTTGGTGCAGTCACAGGGGAGCCATTTGCAGGCTGTAGTTGAGAAACAAATAATATGCACTGGGGGCACTCAATGGTCTCATTGGGGGTCTATAAGTAACTGTGTAATGAGCCTCAAGATGGGGAGGAGTTAGATCTACATGGGATGCTGGTTATCAACATCGAACAGTTCAGAGGTAGCACAGGGACATCAATGATAATAACAAAGGGATTAAGGATTCGAGGGAGAGGTAGGAGAATGATTGGAGGGAGAGAAATTTGCACATGATGCTCTTCCAACACAATGAGAGGGGTTTCCTCGATCAGGTGGGAGTGGTCGAAATCGGGTCTCATAGTAAAACCTGAGCAATTCCATTTTACAAACTGATCCGGTGACACAGATGAAAAATATTGTCTGAAAAGTAATGCCAGTTTTAATGACTCTGGGGAGGCTGACAAACATAGACATATTTACACTATTTACAAAGATCTGCATAATGCAGCAAATACTCCCAGTGCAATTCTAGCTGGGAGGACGAACCACACCAAGTCCTGTTTTGGGCCAACTTTTATGTTAGCTCATAACAAGCCCCAGATGGTTGGCTGACACCCCCTGCGTGGGAAGTTTGTTTCTCAAGGGTCCCATGGGGAGATCAATGATGGTTTCCCCGTAGGCCTCTTAGGCGTTCTGGCACCAGGGAAGGTCTCAGAGGGCTTGTGGGAGGGGTCTGTAACTATACTTTGGGGATGATTCTAAAGGCCCTGTACTAATTTCTACTTTATCTGGTGCAGAATATAAATCAGCTGATACATGCTGGGAAGATTCTAAGGCCAGTTGAAGCATTTGGGCACCTTAATTCATGGTATACATTTTTGCGAGAACCAATTCAGAGAACCTGAAGCACATGATGGTACATATGTGAGGAGGGGGGGGGGGGGGGGGGGGGGGGGGTCATTTGTTCCATTTTTATGACATATAGAAGTAGAAACGTGGATGGAAACAAAATATATTTACATATGTGCAAAGTATATGCAAATTGGGAACACCTGTGCCTCCTTTGTGTTCTTCGTATTTCTTGGACAGCGTTGTCTGCCCGCCAGCTCTGTTTTCGAACACGGCGCCTCCCCGCCGGCAGCGAGATTCTTAATTCCTGTAGCCAGCCAAATGGGGTTTCCACTTCTGGCCACCTCCACATTGTCGGGAAACCCGTGGGCATGGGTGTGCTGCCGGCAAATCGGAGGATCCCAGAATACAGCAGCTTATTTTTTTCTTCTTTAATTAATTCTAAGACATCATCTACTGCTATGTCCAGGGACTTCCTCAACATGCACAGCAGAGGTTGAGGCAGCCTACTGACTGTTGTCTGTGATGACCTTGGCAGGCATCCTCTGGAGGGCTGGAGGCCCCCGGCCTGCTTTGGGCCTCCTGCTTTAGGGCTGGTGCATCTTGCTTAGCCCGAGGAGCTGGAGGTGATGAGGCCACAGGCAGAAAAGATTCTGAGTGACTGGTCATCCTAAGAGTCATGGGAGGATTGTCCCATGGTTTCCAGCTGATGCTTCTCCTCCCTGTGGATGTGGAAGGAGTCCACCCTGACCTCTTGAGGAGAAGGGGCTCCTGGAGGAAGATTGAGGTGCCCCATCCGCCTCTCACCGAGCTCTCATTGAATGCTCTCATGGCTGAATCAATGTTGTACATTGTGCATACCCAGCACAATGTCCTGGACGAAGGTCTCCATGGCAGATGCAACCCTTCCAATTCTGCTGGTGTGTCAGCACCACCAGCATCAGACTGAACATAGATCAACTCCTTCATCCTCTCTACATATTTGGTGGTGGCCTCTGGAAGCCCTGCCTGATATGACCCTGTCTGTCTTTGGAGCACCAACGTCTCTCCAAGGGCCGATTCTACAGCTTCCTCATTGGACTCTAGCAGCCTTCTGAGTGTTGGTGGCTTTGGCTGTCACTGGCTCTGGTGGCAGTGGAACAGAATCCATACTGTGCTCACCAGATGGGTGACTAAAGCTAGGTCTCTCAGTGCTGGTGGAGGGTGCGGGTGAAGGTAGTGACACCTCTACATTTAATGGTCCTCAGGAACCTCAGCTGAGATGGTCTGGGGCTGGTGTTGGCGGGTTGCCCTCTGCCTTTTCCTGCTGGTACCTATTAAAGAGGGAGAATATAATTAGTGATTGGTTTGCATTGTCACCAATATTAAAAAGCAGTCACAGCTTCACCTGGTAATCAAGGGGTGGTTGATGGGCCCTCACTGGCTTGTTGGGGGATTCCGATCTCACCTTCAGCACAGGCACTGTCTTGCTCCTCACAGCGACCTGCTCCCCATTGGGGATGAGCGGTTGGAGCTCTGCTCCCCCCACCGCCCAAACTGTGTGGGATCTCTCCCAGTGTGCAATCTTTTCCTGCACAAGTCAGATGGACAGACTGTGTCAAAGCAGATAATAAGCATTGCTCCCTGCTGAGTGGACCTCTGTAAGGACTAAGGACTTGACTAGTGCAGGATGTGAGAACAGATGAAGATGTACAAGTGTGTGCGATAGAATCAGAGGTGATGTCTCTGTCGGTGGTAGTGTTTGAGATCCCTGTGGACTGCAACCCTGAAAAAGCCTGATGGGCTTGTGAGAGTGTGAGTTGAAAGTGATAAGAAGGTAAACATACCCTGGCGGAGGGCAGCACGGTGGCACAGTGGTTAGCATTGTTGCCTATGGCACTGAGGACCCGGGTTTAAATCCCGGCCCTGGGTCACTGTGCGTGTGGAGTTTGCACATTCTCCCCGTGTCTGCGTGGGTTTCGCCCCCACAACCCAAAAAGATGTGCAGGCTAGGTGGATTAGCCATGCTAAATTGCCCCCCAATTTACTAAAAGGAGATTGGGTTAAATAGAGTTCCCATATGGTTAAATTACAATATTACTAGTGACTATATTTAGATTATTGATTAATGCCAGACAGATTCAATATTACTTTATTAACTATTGCTCAGTAGAGTGTGCGAACCTCATTTAATTAATCATTATACAATAAATTTGTATTGTTTCAATCTAATGATTGGTGGATTCTTTGTCATTAACACAACGGATCATTCTGCAAGAAAGGACAAAGGACACAATATATTCCAGTAAGAAGTCTTACAACACCAGGTTAAAGTCCAACAGGTTTGTTTTGAATCACTAGCTTTTGGGGCACTGTTCCTTCCTCAGGAGAATTAAGAGGTGAGTTCCAGAAACATATATATAGACAAAGTCAAAGATGCAAGATGATACTTTGAAAGTACATTAATACTTGATACTTAATATAATAGGTGATAGGGGAAGATCAGACAGGGTTTGTGAAAGAGAGGCAGCTCTTTTCGAACATTAGGAGGGTATTGAATGTGATTATGGCACCAGCAGAGGGGAGGGAGACAGAGGTGGTTGTGGCATTGGATGCCGAGAAGGTATTTGACCGAGTAGAGTGGGGATACTTGACAGCGGTTCTGGAGCAGTTTGGGATTGGGCCACGATTTGTAGATTGAGTAAGGCTGCTGTATAGGGTGCCAAGTGCGAGTTTCCGCACGAATAACGTGAATTTGGGATATTTTGCTCTGCACCGTGGGACCTGGCAGGGATGGCCTATGTACCCCCTGATGTTCGCGCTTGCGATTGAGCCGTTGGCCATCGTGTTGAGGGGCTCGGAATTGTGGAAAGGAATAGTGCGTGGGGGTAGGGGGGGCGGGGGGGGTGTAGAGCATAGGGTATCTTCGTATGTTATCGGAACCGAGTGGGTCGATGGGGGGGCATATTGGAATTGCTTCGAGTATTTGGGTCTTTTTCCGGATATAAACTTAATTTAGAGAAAAGTGAATATTTTGTGGTTTCCCGGCCGGGAGTGGGGGCAGGGGTTGGGGGGGGGGGAATACCATTCCTTAGGGCGGGGACTCATTTTAGATATCTGGGGGTGCAGGTGGCACGGGATTGCGGGGGGAGGGGGCCCATAGGTACAACATTTCCAGTTTGGTGGGGAGGTGAAAGCGGATCTGGCAAGGTGGGATAGCCTCCCTCTGCCGCTGGCAGGTCAGGTACAGGCAATTAAAATGAACGTGTTGCCGCGGGTTTTGTTTATTTTTCCGTGCCCTAACTCCCTTCTTCTCCCATCTTTCTGCCAATCTTTCTGCCAAAGGCATTTTTCAAGCCGGTTGAAAAGATCATTGCCTCATTTATATGGTATGGAGATGCCGGCATTGGACTGGGGTGGGCACATTAAAAGTCTTACAACACCAGGTCAAAGTCCAACAGGTTTGTTTTAAATCACTAGCTTTCGGAGCACAGCTCTTTCCTCAGATGAATGAGGGTGGGGGGGAGAAGTTGGCTAGGATTAGGAAGGTTGTTGCAGAGAGAACGGCAGTCGGTGGGGGGGGGGGGGGGGGGGGGGGGGGGGGGGGGGTTGGGTCTTGCGAATTTGCTGGACGTCGAACGCGGAGAAGGTGAGGAGCTGGGTTAGAGGGGGGATCTCCCAGTGGGTCAGGATGAAGGAAAGTCTGTGCAGGGGGTCGGGGCTGAGGACATTGGCAACAGCGCTGCTCCCGATGGCCCCGTGGAAATACTCATGGAGTCCAGTAGTAGTGGCAATGTTGAAAATCCGGAGGCAGTTGCGCCAGCACCTTAGGCTGGGGGCGGGGTGAAGGGAAATGCCGATTCGGGGGAATCACAGATTTAAGCCAGCGAAGTGGGATGGTAGTTTTAGAAGATGGGAGGAGAAAGGAGTCAGGGCACTAAAGGATTTGTTTTTGGGGGACCGATTTGCGGGATTGAAGCAGCCAGGGGCGAAATATGGGTTGGGGCAGGGAAAAATGTTTCAGTACATGCAGGTTTGAGATTTCACTAAGGAGATACAGAGCTTTCCAGTGGGGCCAGCCTCCACACTGTTGGAAGAAGTACTGATGACAGAGGGAATGGCAAAGGGAGTGGTGTTGGCGATTTATGGGCCGATTCTGGGAGAACAGAAGGCACCATTGGAGGATATTAAGACAAAGTGGGAGGAGGAGTTGGGACAGGGTATGGAGGAGGGATTGTGGTGTGAGGTGGTCCGGAGGGTAAATGCCTCAACTTAGTGCACGAGGTTGGGGCTGAAGGTGGTGTACAGGGCGGACCTCACAAAGGCAAGGATGAGCCGACTCTTTGAGAGGTTGGAGGATGTTTGTGAGTGTTGCGGAGGGGGAGGCGGTGGCGGGGGGGGGGGGGGGGGGGGGGGGCCACAAACCACGTTAATATGTTTCGGTCCTGTCCAAAGCTGGAGGGGTATTGGACGGAGGTTTTCAAGGTAATTTCGAAGGTGATACATGTGAGGCTTGAGCTGGGTCCTCTGAATGCCATATTCGGGGTATCGGATCGGCCAGGGTTGGAAGTGGATGCGGAGGCAGTTGTCTTAGCCTTCGCCTCGCTGATTGCCCGAAGGTGGATCCTGTTGGGGTGGAGGTCAGCTTCTCCACCCTGTGCCCTGGCGTGGCGGGGGGTGGGGGGGGGGACCTGTTGGAGTTTTTAACAGTTGAGAAGGTGACGTTTATTGAGGGGAAGGAGGAAAGGTTCGACAATTCATTGTGCACTTTCAAGAATTGGATGACATCGAACATTAGGGCGGGTGGTTGGGTTGGGGGTGATGGTGTTGGACTGTATATGTTGTTAGTGACTATGTATAGGTGGATGGTGGATTCCTAATTGTTTTCTTTGATGTTTGTATTAAACATTTTGGGGGTTGGTAAGAGGAGGGGATTGTTGACTAGGGTTTGACATTGTGGGCGCGATTCTCCGCTCCCCAGGCAGCCTGGGAGAATCGCGGAAGGCCCCCCCGACATTTTGTACTCCCCCCTGGAGCCTCTCGCGATTCTCCCCCCCCCTCTCCTCGGAAAAATCGGCGCTCGCCCTTTTTCACGCCGAACGGCGATTCTCCGAGCCCGATGGGTCGAGCAGTCGGCCCTTCATGCCCGTTTCAACACGGCGACAAACACACCTGGTCGCTGCATTCGTGAAACGGGCGCCAGATGCCCGTTTGGGGAATCTAGGGGCCCGATTGGGATGGGAGCACCACGACTGTGCTCGGGAGGGGACAGGCCCGCAATTGGTGCCCATCGATCGTCGGGCCAGCGTCTAAAACGGACGCACTCTTTCCCCTCCGCCGCCCGGCAAGATCAAGCTGCCATGTCTTGCTGGGCGGCTGAGGAGACAGACGGCCACCGCGCATGCACGGGTTCGTGCCGTCTGCGCGATGAAGTCATCCACGTGCACGGGTTGGAACCGGCAACCCGCGCATGCGCGGATGACTTCACATTCTCGGCGTGACGTGGTCGCTGCCGAGAAAGACGGAGGCCCGCTCCTAGCCCCCCGGGTGGGGGCGAATTAGGTGCGGGGAGCGGGCTCCGAGGCCGTTGTGAACCTCGGCCGAGTTCATGACGGCCTTCACGAATTCGGCCCCCTGCGGAGAATTCCGCCCTGTATTTTCTATTAACATAGAACATATAGAGCAGAAGAAGGCCATTTGGCCCATCGAGTCTGCACCAACCCACTTTAAGCCCTCACTTCCACCCTACCCCCATAACCCAAAATCCCTCCTAACCGTTTTGGATACTAAGGGCAATTTTAGCCTGGCCAATCCACCTAACCTGCACGTCTTTGTACTGTGGGAGGAAACCAGAGCACCGGGAGGGAGCCCACGCAGACACGGGGAGAATGTGCAGACTCTGCAGAGACAGTGACCCAGCGGGGAATCGAACCTGGGACCCTGGCACTGTGAAGCCACAGGGGTACCATGCTGCCCATTGTTGATTGTTTGTTGGTGGGTTTAAATTTGCATGAAAATGTGAAAAAGGAGGAGTATAAAAATATTTTTTTTAAAAGGAGAATGATGATTTAACCTTGAGAAAACTCACAATGTTGACAGCCCAAATCACATCTGATTTAAAGAGTTTACATGGAAATGCACCTTCAGATTCAGGGTCACAGACACCTTGCCCAATCAGCTCATGTGCAAGGCAGCACAGTGGCACAGTGCTTTGCACTGCTACCTCACAGTGCCAGGGATCTGGGTTCGATTCCGGCCTTGGCTGACTCTGTGTGGAGTTTGCACGTTCTCGCCGTGTCTGTGTGGGTTTCCTCCGACTGCTCCGGTTTCCTTCTGCAGTCCAAAGATGTGCAGGTTCGGTAGATTGGCCAGGATAAATTGCCCTTAGTGTTGAAAAGATGTGCAGGTTAGGTGGGGTTGTGGGGCTAGGTAGGGTCCTCTTTCAGAGGGTCAGTGCAGACTCACACTGCCGAGGACCCGAGTTTGTGTCCATGTGGAATTTGCACATTCTCCCTGTGTCTGCATAGGTTTCACCCCCACAACACAAAGATGTGCAGGTTAATAATAATAATAATCGCTTATTGTCACAAGTAGGCTTCAATTAAGTTACTGTGAAAAGCCCCTAATCGCCACATCTCGGCGCCTGTTCGGGGAGGCCGGTACTGGAAGGTTAAGTGGATTGTCCAGGCTAAATTGACCCTTGATTGGAAAAAACAAGAAATGTGTACTTTAAATTGAAAAAAACATGGGGGGGGCGACAAAACCCCAGCCACACCCGACCGAAAGGGACCACCGCCCCTTGGACTGAGCTCCCCCTCCCCGGCGTGCGGATGGAGGGAATTCCTCACCAAGGAATTCTAAAAATTCACAGAGGTCATTAAAGTCGATATGAGGACAACAATCAAGGTGGCGGTGGCGAAGGCGCTGATTACCATCAGGCAGCCCTGGAAAAGGCGGAGAGGCAGCTGGAGGCCCAAAACGCCTCAATGAGTCAGGGCGGCAGGATCATTGCACTGGAAATGGAGGTGGCAAGGTTGACGGCTACTCAAGTGATGCCAAAGGGAAGAATGGAAGATCAGGAGCGATGATCGCAGCACCAGAACCTACGCATAGTAGGCCTACAGAAGGGAACCAAGGGCAGGAACCCCACGGAATATGTGGCCCAGATTCTGGATAACCTGTTGGGGAGAGACAGCTTCCCCAAGCCTCCAGAAATAGACAGAGCCCACAGGTCACTCCGGCCAAAGCCCAGGGCCGGGGAACAGCCAAAGGTCATAATTGCAAAATTACACTGGTATCAAGACTGGGAAAGAATCCTGAACTGGGCCAGGCAGACAAAGTCCTGCAACTGGGAGGGAAATCCGATCGGGATCTTTCAGGACGTTGGGGTGGATCTGGCCAAGCACCAGGCAGAATTCAATAGAGCCAAAGCAGCTCTGTACAAAAACAGAGTGAATTTGGAATGCTGTACCCAGCTCCACCCACACTCTGACATCACTGCAGTAATAAACACCTATTTCTTAAAGGTACACCCACTACAGTTATATAAAAAACACCCATTTATTAAAGGTACTCTCACATGACAGGGGGAAATTCTAATATGGCAAAAGAACTAGTCACGTTCATGGAACAAGCGGAGGCAGTGGACCCATGGAGGTTCACACAGCCAGGGAAGAAGGAGTCTCCTTCTTCTCCCAGGTACACAAAGTAGATACCCGGATCAACTTCTTTGTAGTGGGGAAAGCAGAGCTTATAATAACAATAATAACCTTTTATTGTCATAAGTACAAAGTTATTGTGTAAAGCTCCTAGTCGCCACATTCCGGCGCCTGTTTGGGTAAGCTGGTACGGGAATTGAACCCACGCTGCTGCCATTGTTCTGCATCACAAACCAGCTGTCTAGCCCACTGAGCTTCCAGGGATAGTAAGAGCGGAATACTCCCCGATCGTAATCTCCGACCACGCTCCACACTACATGGATGTGAGGTTGGGGACAGACCAGGCCCAGCTATCCCCATGGAGACTGGACACCACCCTCCTGGCCGATAAGGCCTTTTATGAACTGATATCACAGGCCATAGATGAGAACATTACTAATAACCAGAACAGGGAGGTCTCACCCTCCACGTTCTGGGAAGCTCTGGAGGCTGTAATCAGAGGAGAGGTTATCGCTTACAAAGCCCGCAGAGACAGGGAATAGAGGACAGTTAGACAACAACTGGTCGACTCCATACTGGAGGTAGACCGGAGATACTCCGCAGCCCTGACTGTAGAGTTTCTGACAGAGAGGAAAAAGCCACAAATGGACTTTGAACTGCTCTCTATGAGGAAAGCAGAGCATCAACTCCGCCAGGCACAGGGGACCTTCTATGAATATAGAGGCAAAGCCATCCGCCTGCTGGCTCACCAGCTGAGAATGCAGCCACAGGGGAAATAGCACACGTTAGGGGAAATAACGACAGGCTGGTAGCAGAACTGAAAAAGGTCATCAAGGCATTCAAGGGCTTCTACTGGGGCTGGACACCACTGAGGCCCCCCGAGGGGGACTCTGGGATGGAGCAGTTCCTCGATGGACTGGACATGTCAGTCATGGAGGAGGATAGGAGATGGGGCCTGGAAGCACCTCTAGAACTGGAAGTCGTCATGGGAAGTATAAATTCCATGCGGGCAGGGAATGCTCCAGGACCAGATGGATTCACGGCAGACTTCTACAAAAACTTTGCGAAATCACTGGCCCCAGACTTGCAGGAGATGTTCACAGACTCACTGGTAATGGGCTCCCCTGCCACCGACACTAGCACAAGTATCAATATCGCTGATACCCAAGAAAGACAAAGACCTGCCCGAATGTGGATCCTGCAGACCCATCTAGCTGCTCAATGTACACGCGAAAATTCTAACAAAGGTCCTGACTAGGCGACTGGAGAACAGCATACCAGAGATGGTTGCAGAGGACCAAATGGGCTTTGTCAAGGGCAGGCAGCTTGCATCAAACATCAGGCACCTGCTGAACATGGTAATGATCCCAGCTGGGGAGACAACACCAGACTTGATCTTCTCCCAGGATGCAGAAAAAGCCTTCGATAGAGTTGAGTAGAAAAACCTCATGGAGGTACGAGAGAGCTTTGGGCTTGGACCTGGGTAAAACTTCTGTACAATGCTCCTATTGTGAGCTTGTGGACTAACACCACCACCTCTAAATACTTCCAGCTATATAGACAGAGGCATATGGCAGGGATGCCCGCTGTTCCTGCTGCTGTTCAGCCCGGCAATTGAGCCATTGGCAATCGCTTTCAGAAATGCAAAAAGCTGGAGGGGGGATCCAGAGGAGGGACAGAGAGCCTAGAGTCTCACTCTATGAGGGAGACCCGCCCCTCTACATCTCGGACCTCCATGCCAGTATGGAAGGGATCATGAAGCTCTGGGTGGTGTTTGGAGCCTTCTCAGTCTACAAACTCAACTTGAGCAAAAGCAAAATCTTCCTGGTGAACCGGAAAGGGAGAGGGGCAGAGCTGGAAGGATTACTGTTCAAACAAGCCCAAAACAAATTCCGCTATCTGGGGATCCAAATTGCCCACGACTGGACACGGATCCACAAATGGAACCTGAGGAGTCTGGTGGAGGAAGTAAAAGTGACCTGCAGAGGTGGGACGCGCTCCCACTCTCCCTGGTGCTGCCCAGGTTCCTGTTCCTGTTCAGATCCAGACCGATCTGCACCCCCAAAGCCTTCTTCGATGGTTAACCAAGTTGTGGAGTTTTTGTTTGGGGAGGGTGGAGTATCCAAGGATCCCAAAAAGGGTCCTGAAAAGGAAAAGAAGCATGGAAGGCCTGGCCCTCCTAAACCTACATTTCTACCACTGGGTGGCCACAGCAGAGAGAGTGAGGGGATGGGTGAAGGAGCCGGGAACAGATGGGCGTAGATAAAGGAAAGTTCCTGCACAAGGACATCTCTCCAGGCCCTAGTTACGACAGCACTCCCATTCCCGCCAACCAAACACTCAAAAAGCCCAGTGGTGGTAGTCACGCTCCGGACATGGTGAGGCCTGACTGAAATGTCCACCGTGGCCCCCATCAGCAACAACCACAGATTAACACCAGCAACAATGGACGCCACCTTTAAAATGTGGAAACAGGATGAGGGGACACTGACAGTTACCGACAGAAGCATAGACAAAAGACTTTGAAGGAACTGATGGAGAGGTTCCAGCTGCCCAAAGGAAATGAACTAAGGTACATCCAAATCAAAAAGTTCCTCCATGGGAAACTATGATGTACCCACGGACGCCAAGGCACTCACTAGTAGAGGAACTATTGCATGTAGGCAACTTTGGGAAAGGGAACTGCGGGGACCTGTATGGCCGACTGCTGGAGGAGGCATGCTCCCCCAGTTGAGACCAGAGAGAAAAGGGAGGAAGAACTAGAAATAGAAGTACGGGTACGGTACTCAGATCGAAGCACTGAACGGGGCGAACTCCACCTCCACATGCGCAAAGCTGAGCCTATTGCAGTTCAAGGTGGTACACAGAGCACACCTAACCAGAACCCAAATGAACAGGTTCTTCTCAGAGGTAGAGGACAAATGTGATCTGTTCCAGGGAGGCCCGGCCAACCACACCCACATGTTAAGGGCCTGCCCCAGACTTGTCGGGTTCTGGACAACCTTCTTTGAGACAATGTCCAAGCTTGTGGGTGCAGCCAGAGCTCTTTATGGGGAAGGGGGGGGATGTCCTAGCCTTTGCCTCCCTAATCATCCGCAGAAGAATCCTGCTCGGCTACCGATCGACAGCACTGCCCAAAGCTGCGGACTGGCTGGCAGACCTGGCGGAATTCCTCAAACTGGAGAAACTAAAATTCACCATCTGTGGGTCGGAAGAGGGTTTCCAAAAGACATGGAAGCTGTTCACCAACTTGTTCCAAGACCTGTTCGTAACCAGCAGCTGATAGAGCAGGGTGAAGTCAGCGGGGGGGGGGGGGGGGGGGGGGGGTGTACACAAAAGCGAGTCACAAATCGCAAAGGAAAGGGGAGGGGAGGGATGGGTGGAAAGGGGGAGAGAAAGCGATGGGGGGGGCAAAAAACACACGGGGGAACCACAAGCTGCATAGCCGCGGAGGATGGACCTGAGGACAAGAGGGTGAAACGAGGGCAACACCAGCATGCTGGGCAATACACGCCAGGACCAACATCAGGAACCAAATCAGGGCAGAATGGCCAGATAGTGCCCGCAGCCACCCGGACGGGGGGGACGGGACATGTAAATAGTCATAAGGTTCCTTGTTTGAGTGAGCATTCTCTCTTTCTTTCTGTTTTGTGTGTACCTGCTCACATCTCCGGGTGTGCTCTGTTAATATGAAAGCACATACCTTTCAGTGACTGCCACACTATGTACCATAAAAAGGTGAAAATCAACAAAAACACTTGTAAAAAAAGAGTGGCCAAGTGTGACTAATTGGATCGCTCTTTCAAAGTGCCAGCACAGGCCCAATGAGTTGAATGTCCACTTTCTGTTGTGTATGATTCAAAACAATGATATTCTTTCATAGGGTGTGGGCGTCACTGGAAAGGTGAGCACCCTAATTACCCTTGTATTGATTGATATGCTATACTATTTCAGAGGGCAGTTAAGAGTCAAGCCTTTCACTTTGGGCCTGCAGTGATATGTACGCCAGACCAGGTAAAGGGGCATTAGTGAAAGATGTGGGTTTTTTATGACAATTGTCAAAAGTAGTCATGGTTACCATTACTGAGACTATCTCTCAATTCCAAATGTATTAATTAACCAGCTGCCGGGGTCGGGTTTGAACACATGACCCCAGAGCATCAGCAGTGCCTGGGCCTCTGGATTACTGGTCCATTAGCACTATGTCACCGTCTCCCAAGATACCAAGTTATGCCTATTGAGAGCACTGTACCTGTTGTGTATTGTTCACTGTACTTGTGTATTGTACTTGCAGGATAAAAGAACGGAAATGCTGAAGCATGTGGATTGAATGCAATAATTAATAGAGTTTTTTAGACGGTTGTTAACTGTACAAAGGCTTGGCCTCAACTGATCCGAAGCTTGCAAAGGAGCTGATTATGTCACGGACTATCACGTGACTCAACTCTTAAAGGAACCATGCAACAACACAACATGACAACCCACATTTAGCGGCACCGACTGCCGAGACCACTTCTTGGGCAGGTGGAGGGGGAGCAGTGTTACATATCTCCTTTGTGGTCTCATGTAAGCAGAAGTTGTGAGAAGCAGGTTGCGGCCTATCTAAGCAGAATGACAAAGGATATTACAAAAAATGTGGTCCCTAGTTAGAGAACTCATGATTGAAATATTCCATACACTCCTCACTGCTGGCGATCTCAGCTGATCACTGCATTAGCTGCATCTTAATGTTGTCGGTCTAATTTACTCCTACTTAATTGAGAGTGCAAAACTGCCTTTTGCTTGTATTATAATATATGTAAATTAGTTTTGGCCATGGGAAAAATCAACGAGCAAGACTCCTGTTGTGTTATGTACTCTGGGATAACACAGGCTGCAACTGGATGCAGCTTTAACCAAAAGATACACCAGACCTTGAAGTTATTGAAGCAGGAGCACAGTTAGCACAGTTCTCTATGAACATAAGAACATAAGAACTAGGAGCGGGAGTAGGCCATATGGCCCCCCGAGCCTGCTCCACCTTTCAATGAGATCATGGCTGATCTTTTGTGGACTCAGCTCACAAAAATTATGGTGTTCGGGCCGGAAAGTGGAGCTGAGTCCACAAAAGATCCCCCCCCCCGGTACCCTCAGTGATCCTTGATGAGCTTGCATCTGAGAGCGGGGCATGGGCTGCAGAACTTCATCAAGGCCAGCCAGATACTGGGTCACATCCCAGATACTGACTCACTCTGTAGATGTTCATCAGTGGAAAGAGGCAGAGTGTGAACGCCTCGTGCCTTATTATGGTGAGATACAACCCCTGAGTGTCCTGCCTGCTCATTGGTCATGTCTTGTTCTCTGTTCATTAGCTGCCTGTCTGTGCCTGTGTGTATATCATTATCTGCACATCTGCATATCATGACAACTCCCTGGTCTCCCCGTGTTATCTTTCTCAGTGGCGGGAGGTGGCCCACCATTGGACGGCGGTGAGATCTTCTGGCCTTGTCTCCATCAATGGGATTTTCCATTGAATCCATCCAACACACCAGGAAACGCAAGGCAGGGGGATGCAATGTTGGCGGGACCCACCGGTGGGAACGGCCAGGCGATCCCATTAAGGGAATTGGGAAGATTTGGCTTTTGGATGGAAAACTGGTGGAAATAGTATACCAGTTTATGACCAAAATGCCCTAATTCTCGCCTTAAACGATATAAAAAATGAACTTTCAGGTCAAAAAGTCCAAAAGGCTCAAGTATGTGTCGCAATATAAAAGTAGCGAGTAAACAAATTCCAATCAGATATCCTTTCATTCCTTAATAATCAAAGAGGAAATTGGTACCAGTTTGATTTTTTTTTAAACGCCAACTAGTTGTACTATTGTAACACTTTCTTCAAGTTAAAAACTAACGTGGTCAAAGTGAGGGAAAGCAGAACTGGAGAATGGAACACTTTCTATTTCAGGCCTCCGGTGTTGGAGTCTATTGTTTGCACGTAAAGTTTAGAATTATAGAATTATAAATTTAAAGTGCAGAAGTTGGCCATTCGGCCCATCGATTCTGCACTGGCCCTTGGAAAGAGCACCCCACTTAAGCCCACACCTCCACCCCATCCCTGTTACCCAGTAGCCCCACCTAACCTTTTTGGACATAAGGGCAATTTATCTTGGTCAATCCACCTAACCTACACATCTTTGGACTGTGGGAGGAAACCGGAGCACCCGGAGGAAACGCACGCAGACATGGTGAGAACGTGCACTTTGCACAGACAGTGACCCAAGCCAGGAATCGAACCTGGGTTCCTGGAGCGGTGAAGCAACAGTGCTAACAACTGTGCTGCCATACCGCAAATGCAGCTGCAGAGCAAAGAACCTCTTTCCACTCTGCCTGAATATTGACTTCCCACTTAAACTCCGAGAGCACTCCTTGCTGCTCCAGTATGGCACTGCTCTCTCCATTTACCACGGCAACCATGTTTAGTCACCTTGGCACTTATTGCTGAATTAGAGGCGTCAAACCTCGTCCAGGCAAGAAATCTTCTGACAGGTAGTAACTGAAGAAACAGTGCGACATTTTTAGTGGTGTGAAAAGCTGTCTTAACTGCTCCTGCAGTTGAGAGAATATTGCAATTCAATGGAGGAATTCAATGTGTTGGAAAATTCATTCAATTATGCTATTTGTGCAATTGAGTGTAATGATGAGCAATTACCAGACTACAACTGTTGAAGGAGATGGAAAAATTGAAAACATATTCTTGGCAGCTTTCGTATTTTTTCTTCCCATGCTCCCGTCTGCTATTCCCAGGCTCTCGGCCTGTATGAAGTTGCTCTGAAAATGGCTTGGAGAATGATACCCCTTCTTCCACGCGCTTCATCAGAGCAGATGTGAATTTAGCCCAATGGAGGATCAAACCTGTAATCTCCCATTCTGTTCTCAGGATCAGTTCACCTTTACTCTACTCCATCTTTCAATTTATAGACTCATATCGCAGTTATTTATAAATGCTTCCGTTGATTCAGTGGCACAAGATGTCCAAAAATAGCAGCTTAAATATATCCTAAAAGGGATGAAGCTGTGGGAAGTCATGTCATCCTCCATACACGCATCACTTTCTTGTCAACTCGAATGTTCAGTCAAGTAGACGATGCACCATTACTGCTGGATGCTGTGATGCTTCCCAGTTGCTCACAATCTTTTCCATTTGGTCTGCGAGCATGACTAGAGCTGGAGCTGGCTCAGCCTCCCACAGACAGGAACGCTCACTCCCCATGCAAGTCACGTCCTCTTGCAAAACAATCAGTGCTTACAGTGCTGTCTCTTCCTGCCTATTGAAGCTGTGTGGTTGCATAACATGTAAACATGCTATTGTATTGCCACAGACAGCGGCCTCCAGCTTTTTCTTGAATAAGAGTAACGTTCTCAGCATTTTCCTCCACTTATGGGTAGCTCAATGACTTAAGAGAAACGGTTGGAACTCTTTGAATTCATCTCCGCACCTGATTATTAAACACTGTTGCAAGTGCCATGTGCATTCCTGCAGCATACAAATCTTGGCTCCGATTAAGCAGAACATAAGTTTTATTCAATGCTAAAATATATGCCATTGTGAAGAGACAGGTCAATGAAAGGGCAAGGAACAGTTAGCTACTTCACAAAATGTGAATGCCTATTATTGTAATTTGATTTCTGTACAGAATTTTCCCATTATTCTGATGTATATTTTTCCAGTGAATTGTTCTGTAGGTGTCACCACTGGGTGAGGAGGAATATGCTGGCTCCCCTTTTTTCCAAGTTCCACGTTTGGTCGTAATAAAGGTTTGTTTAAAATCCTTTCCCTGTGGACACCTTTTCCCAATCCGTAAGTAGTTACTTGTCACAAGAAGCCAATTTAGGCAGGCTTTCTTGAATCAAAGAAAGTGTAAATTTATAAGTTACGGGGCGGCACAGTGGCGCAGTGGTTAGCACTGCTGCTTCAGGGTGCCGAGGTCCCAGGTTCGATCACGGCTCTGGGTCACTGTCCATCTGGAATTTGCACATTCTCCCGTGTCTGCGTGGGTTTCGCCCTCAGAACCCAAAGATGTGCAGGGTAGGTGGATTGGCCATGCTAAATTGCCCCTTAATTGGAAAAAATTAATTGGGTACTCTAAATTTATTTTTAAAAAACAGGGGATGTATTCTCCGTCAGCCAACGGTAGAAACAGGAAACGCAATTGGGCGGAGAATCGATTCCGACGCCAAAATCATAGAATGTACCAGTTTTACACCAAATAGCAATTCTCCGTCGCATCGATAGTGGCGTCAATGCGTTCTAGAACACACTTGCAGTAAACACCCTTGGCATATCATTAGCAGGCCAGACCCTGTATTCTCCGAGGTATTTACAATTCTCCACCTCCACTGGGGAGAATTCCCAACGGCGAGGTTCACTTGTGCTTTTAAAACTGGTGCCGTGGCTGATGAGGGAGAGATAGGAGGTAGGACACAGAGAGGCGTGACTGGCCAGTGATTGGCCCGGCTAACGGGGGGGGGGGGGGGGGGGGGGGGGGGGGGGCAGCCAGTGCTGGGGGTGGGGGTAGTGAAGGGGGAACCGGTCGTGTGACTGGGATGACCTCTATGGGACTGGGCGGTGCTGCCATTGTCATGGCCTGCGTACCCTACTGACCACCCACATTGGGCCTTGGTTCTGCAGAGTGCCACCGGCTGGCTGTGCGGCCTTTCACCCTCTGCAGACAATGGATATTAGAATTCAACCAGCAACGGTGGCCTTCCTACTGGTCACCGCAGCCCTAGGGGATGCCCTGCGGCTGTACGAGCTGGAGCTGCTCGGGCCTGCGAAAGTTGCAGCAGCGGAGCATGCCCCAGAGGAACAGGAGGCAGCTGCTGAGGATGGAGAGCTGGCCGCGCAACATGCCGAGGAGGAGGAGGATGTGCGAAGGAGGTTTAGCATGAGACCGAGTGTGTACCAGAGCGCCTGTCATTCGAGGACCTGCCGGATCGGGCATGCCGTCGTAGACTCCGGTTGAGCAGGGGGACAGTGTGACATATCTGCTAAATCATAGCGCACCTGGCACCGTGGGGATATGGGGGAGGACTCCCGCTCATGGTGGGCCTCAAGGTGACGGTCGCCCTGAACTTCTACACCACGTTGTCCTTCCCGGCGCCGAGTGGGGACTTGTCCGGTACCTCACAGACCTCAGTGCACAGGTCCGATATTCCCTATATTCCCAGTCAGCACAATACATCCATTTCAATGTGGACCGAGCCGACCAGGATGCCCGGGAAGCACGGTTCGCTGCCATTGCCGAGATGCCCCGCGTCCAGGGGATGATGGACGGGATGCATGTCCGCCTACGAGCTCCTGCAAATGACAGGCTGCCCTACACAAACCGAAAGGGGTTCCACTCGATAAACGTGCAGCTGACATATGACCATCAGCTGCACATTGTGGTAGTATGACTCGGGGTATTACGGTACCTGGAAGTGTGAGGTGCCATTGGTGCAGAGGACTCGCTGCCCATTGGCCCATGTAAGTCATGTGCCTCTCAGCCGATTGGCTGAGAGGTAGGTAGCTCCGCCTACGAGGTGGGATATAAGAACCCGTGCTACCTGGCAGTCGGCCTTTCTTCTGTACGTCTGCTGCCGGGTACACTTGTGTATTAAAGCCTATCGTTCGGACTTCATCTACGTTTCGTGTCCATTGATTGTGCATCACACATCATACACATCTGTGCCCGATAAGCGGAAGGTGTGCACGATGTCATCATCCTGGCACACTCAAAGATTCCCGGCCCCTTCGAGGCACACCCCTACTGGCTGGGACTTTGGATCTTGTGTGACAGATGTTATTCACTGGATTTGCGTCTGACGATACCTATCCGGAGGCCACAGACCGACGCTGAGACCCGCTATAATGATGCCAATACAGCAACCAGATGCGTGATCACATCGTGTTTTAGCATCCTGAAGATGAGGTGCAGGTGCCTGGACCACTTTGGAGAGGTCTTCCAATATGGCGCTGAGAGGTTTTTCCGCATCGTGGTGGCATACTGCGTCTTCCCTAACATCGTGTAACAAGGGGCGACGTGCTGGAGGAGGAGGATGAACTCCAGTCCTCCTCCGATGAGGACGTGAGGGAGGGTGAGGATGGGCAGGTCATGGGGCCCAGGCAGGCAGGGGAGGCCACACAATGTGTGCGCCGGGACCAATGTGCAGGGGACGCTCTGGTTACCTCCAGGTTCACTGACTAGGGGGGGGGCTGGCTAAGGGCACAGACACCGCATCCCACCCCCACACCCACACCCTTCCCCTGGCCACTACTCTGCCTGTAACCCCCTCCATGATATATTCCTGCCACACTACGGCGTGTGGGCTCTGGGTTGGCAGTAACAGTGAGTCTGAGATGGAGGATGATGACAACCCACTCCGCAATGAGCTCTGCTGCACCACAATCTTCGTCAACGTCTGACTCCTACCCATGGTAACATTTCCCACCAGCCACCTGGGTGATTCCTGCATGCGAGCTGGCCATACCACCACACGGTCCCATTGGATGCCTGGGGTGACGGAGGTGGGGATGGTGGGGTGGAGGGTGGGGAGCCCAGGCAATCAACAATGTGCATCCATTCCCTCCCCCTCCCCCAGCCCCCCTCTCTGGCCAGCCCAGACCAGCCTATCCCTCACAACAATCTGACAGAGCACCGAGGCAGGATGTCACAGTGTGAACAGGTGTTTAATGTGAACAAATATATACAGTCTGTGCCCTAGCCCCCTTTCACTATAATGTGCCCGGCACTTTGCCAACTTAACTGCTGTATAACTTTCTGACCTTATGGGCCCCGGATGGGTACATCAGACATGGAGGCGGCCTGTTGCGATTCCCGCCCTGCAACCTGGGTCCCCGTTGACGGGCGTCTTCTGCGGCGACCAAGCTTGGACACGCCTGGCAACTGCTCGGTTGTCCCAGGTGGCGTGGCGCCGCCCCGTTGAGCCCACTGCCCACCAGATGCGCCCAGGACAGGATGGGGGAGGGGTGGAGTCCGAGGTGCTGCAATGTTCCGGCACCTCCCATGCGGGAGTCACCGACACGGATCCCATCACTTCCTCCTCCCTCGGGTTGCCCGATGGCCTTCCGGCTACTCCATGGGATGGGGTGCGAGCGGAGCTATCCCCTGAGGCCGCCCCACCACCTGGAGGCCGACTCTGGCCTCGGACAGGGTCTATCTGCATGCTCGTGGCCATGGAGCACAGGGAGTGGAACAGCGCCATCTGGGACTGCGCCACATCATGCTGCGACTGTGCCACCACCTTCTGGGACTGTGCCACATCAGTCAATAACTGCACCATCTCCCTCTGGGACTGGACCACCTCCATCTGTGTCTGTGCCACGTCGGCCAGCTCATGAGCCATGCCACCAATGTTCTCATCCATGGCCTGCTGTGACTGGGCCATGCTCAGGAGTGCAGCTGCAATGTCCAGGTGGCTCTGGCACATAGCTGCCTATGACAGAGCAGCCCTGTCATGGGCCTTGGCCACCGCCTGGACAGAATGCTCCAGGCCTTGGACATGCTGATCCATAGCCAAAACCCTTGTCCCCAAGGCCTCCACCATTGACGCCACCCGTACGGCGTTGGCCTGAGTGGCACGCGTGGCCGGCACCACCTCCTGCTTCTGCACAGGGTTGGATTCCTCTACTTGCGCCTGCATGTGCTGGATGCTCGCGACATTCCCTCATGTAGTCCCTGGCATTGCGACTGCATCTCCACAATCGATGGGACCGTTTGTTCCAGAAGCTCAAAACCTGTCTGGATGGCAGCTAGTCTCTGGCGTCGGTCCTCCCTCCGACCGTCTGTCCCTTGGCAGTTCCTACCTCGATCTGCTGTACCAGAGCAGTTGTGTGGTCCCAGGAGCCTCGTCACTAAAGTGCCCAACTGAGGTGAGTGTCTCTGGGATGGTGGGGGGTGTTGGAGACCGCTGTGACGGGAAATCTGGGTCTTCCTCAGACTCGAGCTCCAGGGTGCCCTGGGTTTCAGGTGTATTGAGTCAACTCTGTACAGTGTCGTCATCCCTGCTCAGCACAGGGGAGGTTTCTGGTTGTGGCTCGGATGTGGCTCGGGGCAGGGGACCCCAGATGGACCCACCCCAACACCAGCAGCTCTCGCAAGACACAAGACAAGATGCATGATTAAGGGAGTGGGGGTTGAGTGGGTGAGGGGGTGTGGGATGAAGGTGGTGTGGGAGTGAGGGTGGTGTGAGGGTGGTATGAGAGTGGTAGGGGGTGTGTTGGGGGATGGGTTGACACACTTCGCATGGGTAACCCAACTAATGTGACCATCAATTCACTCGAGACACGAGAGGAAGTAAACTGTGGCTTTAATACACTTACAACTGAGCCTGTCTGCGACCAGAAGAACTGAGGCCAGACTCACAAGACCGCAGCACTTTATACTTCCAGTAGTGGGAGAGGCCATGGGTGGAGCCATGGGCGGAGCCAAGGGTGGAGCCCTGTACAAGCTCCTCATTTCCCCCTGTGGGCATGGAGTGCGTCGGGAGGACTTCCTGCTAGTGGGAGGTCGGGAGATTCCTGGACCGTAGGGTCAGTAGGACGGTCTTCCAGACCGTCGCGTTCTCCCTCTCCATCTGCCCGTTCCCCCGGGGTTGTAGCTGGTAGTCCTGCTCAAGGCAATGCCCTTGTCAAGCAGGTACTGACGCAGTTCGTCGCTCATGAAGGACGAACCCCTGTCGCTGTGGACATAGCTGGGGAAGCCGAACAGGGTGAAGGCACTGTGCAGGGCTCTGATGACTGTATGGGAGGTCATATCGGGGCATGGGATAGCAAATGGAAAACGGGTGAATTCGTCTATGGCGTTGAGGAAGTACACATTTCGATTGGTCGGGGGGAGGGGCCCTTTGAAATCGATGCTCAGGCGTTCAAAGGGCCGGAAAGCCTTTACCAGGTGGGCTTTGTCTGGTCTATAGAAGTGTGGTTTGCACTCCGCGCAAATCGGGCAATCCCTGGTGATGGCTTTTACCTCCTCGGTGGAGAAAGGCAGATTTCGGGCTTTGATGTAGTGGGCGAGCCGGGTGACCCCCGGGTGGCAGAGGTCATTGTGGGTAGCCTGTAATCGGTCATCTTGCGCACTGGCGCATGTGCCGCGGGACAGGGCATCTGGGGGCTCGTTGAGCTTCCCCAGACGATATATGATGTCATAATTATAGATGGAGAGTTCGATCCTCCACCTCAAGATTTTATCGTTTTTTATTTTTCCCCGTTGCGAGTTGTCGAACATGAAGGCAACCGATCTCTGGTCGGTGATGAGGGTGAACCTCCTACCTGCGAGGTAGTGCCTCCAGTGCCATACGGCTTCCACAATGGCTTGAGCTTCTTTTTCGACTGAGGGGTGTCGAAGTTCTGAAGTGGAGAGGGTTTGGGAGAAGAAAGCTACTGGTCTCCCTGCCTGGTTCAGAGAGGCGGCGAGAGCGACCTCTGAGGCATCGCTCTCCACCTGAAAGGGGACGGATTCATCCACCGCCCGCATGGCGGCTTTGGCGATGTCCTCCTTGGTGCAGTTGAAGGCCTGGCGGGCCTCGGCTGACAGTGGGATGAGTGTGGCCTTAAACAGTGGGCGGGCTTTGTCCGCATACCGGGGGGCCCACTGGGCATAATAGGAGAAAAATCCAAGGCATCTCTTGAGGGTCCTGGAACAATGAGGGAGAGGGAGTTGTAGGAGTCCGGGTCAGGCCCCAGGACTCCGTTTTCCACGACATAGCGGAGGATGGCTAGTCTGGTTGTGTGGAAAACGCGTTTCTCCTTATTGTAGGTGAGATTGAGTTTCTGGGCGGTTTGGAGAAATCGGTGGAGGTTAGCATCGTGGTCCTGCTGGTCATGGCCGCAGATGGTGACGTTATCCAGATACGGAAACGTGGCCCGCAGCCCGTACTGGTCCACCATTCGGTCTATTGCTCGTTGGAACACCGAGACCCCATTCGTGACGCCAAAGGGAACCCGGAGGAAATGGAAGAGGCGGCTATCTGCCTCGAACGCCGTGTAGTGGCGGTCCTCCGGACAGATTGGGAGATGGTGGTATGCAGACTTCAGATCCACCGTGGAGAAGATATGGTACTAGGCAATCTGGTTGACCATGTCTGCAATTCGGGGGAGGGGGTATGCATCTAGGAGCATGAACCGGTTAATGGTCTGGCTGTAATTAACCACCATCCAGAACTTTTCCCCCGTCTTGACGACCACCACCTGAGCTCTCCAGGGGCTATTACTGGCCTCTATGACTCCCTCACGTAGGAGCCGCTGGACTTCGGCTCTGATAAATACCCTGTCTTGCAGGCTGTACCGCCTGCTGCGAGTGGCTATGGGTTTGCAGTTAGCAGTGAGATTAGCGAAGAGTGGAGGGGGGTCGATTTTTAGAGTCGCTAAGCTGCATATAGTGAGAGGGGGTAGGGGTCCACCGAAGCTGCGTGTGAGGCTTCTAAGATTGCACTGAAAATTGAGCCGAGAAGGAGGGGGGCACAGAGGTCTGGGAGCATGTACAGCTGGAAATTAGAGTAGCTGGCGCCCTGTATTGTTAATGTCGCAACAGTGCGCCCTTGTATTTGAACCGAGTGCGAGCCCGAGGCAAGGGAGATATTTTGCCGTGCAGGGAAGATAGGGAGCGAACAGCATCTTACCAGGTCTGTATGAACGAAGCTCTCAGTGCTCCCGGAGTCGAAGAGGCACGGTGTCTTGTATCCGTTGACCTGAACGGACATCATTGAGCTTCTGAGGTGCTTCGGCCGCGACTGGTCCAAAGTGACTGCGTTGAGTTGCGGGTAGTCGGCGGCTCGATCAGCAGTGCTGGAGTGGCCCCGTGATGACTGTCCGCGGATGTCGCAGTCGTCGAGATGAACATTGGGTGATGGCCAAGATGGCCGCCCCCTTGTATCGCACGTGGCGGGTGGCGAGGAAGATGGCGCCCAAGATAATGGCCCCCATGACTCGCACATGGCTGGCCGCGTGGGGGAGGATTGCCAAGATGGCGGCCCCCTTGTATCGCACGTGGCAGGTGGCGAGGAAGATGGCGCCCAAGATGACGCCCCCATGACTCGCACATGGCTGGCCGCGTGGGGGAGGATTGCCAAGATGGCGGCCCCCATGAGTCGCACATGTCGGGCGGAGGCGGAGTCGGCAGACACGCTGCAACATTGCGGGGTCTGCGGGCCTGCGAGTTTGGGGAGCAATTGCTCTGGACAGCGGGAGAGTTAGAGGGTTTAGATTTAGACAAGCATACCTTGGCAAAATGTCCTTTTCGACCGCAGCACCTGCAGGTCCCGTTGCGGGCCGGACATTGCTGCCGTGGGTGTTGGGGCTGACCGCAGAAATGGCACGATGGCGCTCCATAGTGAGCGGGTGGCCGCGCGGCGCAGGCCTGGGGCAGTCTCTGGTCGGGGGTCCACGATGGGGTCACGTGGTCAGGGGGAACGAGTTAAAACTTTGAAACGTGACCTCCAGCGAGGTTGCTAGCGTTGCAGTGCCCTCCAGGTTCTGGGCCCCTTTTTCGAGGAGACTCTGGCGCACGTATTTGGACCGGACCCCTGCAACATACACATCACGGACAGCGAGTTCCATATGCTGGGAGGCAGTTACAGCCTGAAAGTTACATTCCCGTGCAAGAGCTTTTAGATCGTGCAGGTAGTCCTCTAGCAACCCTGTGGGGCACTGGCAGCGGGTAGTGAAAATATGCCGTGCATAAACTTCATTTACAGGCCGCACGTATAGGCGGTCGAGTATAGCGAGGGCTTCGGTGTACGTGTCTGTACTATCGAGTTGCGTAGAGATGCGATGGCTCACCCGTGCATGCAGGAGACTGAGTTTCTGCTCTTCAGTAGTAGCGGAGGTAGTCGACGCAGCCAGGTAGGCCTTGAAGCACCAAAGCCAGTGTAGAAAGATTTCCTTTGCTTCTGCGGCCTGCGGGTCGTGTTCTAGTTGATCAGGTTTGAGGGCTGATCATCAATTTACTCGAGACACGAGAGGAAGTAAACTGTGGCTTTAATAGACTTACAACTGAGCCTGCCTGCGACCAGAAGAACTGAGGGCAGACTCACAAGACCGCAGCACTTTATAATTCTGGTAGTGGGAGGGGCCATGGGCGGAGCCATGGGCGGAGCCAAGGTTGGAGCCCTGTACAAGCTCCTCATCTCCCCCTGTGGGCAGAGCCGCGCAACGGCTCACAGACGGAGCCCACAGGGACACAATGATACATAGTGTGAATTAAGCATTATACATTCACCACACCAACTAAGAAGGCTCTCACTTCCTCGCCCACGTTCGATCTCCCTCTGATGATTTCCCTTTCCTCAATCCCGCCAACTGCATCCAGGGCCCGCTGCTCTGCCACGGTCAGGGTCCGCAGGCCTGGTGGTCCGCCTCCAGTTTTCTCCCGCTCCCCGGCGGTTATGGGCAGACTTTTACTGGGGGAGGCGGAAACAGAAAATCAGTCCCAAGACATGCAGCCCCAGGGGTGGGTAACTGGTGGCTTAGGTGGCCAGGGCACCCGGCCATGGCAGCCGCTATGGATGCTGGCATGTGGTGCTGGGTGGGGGTTTCGGCTGCCCTCCGGGTGGACGTGGGGGGGGGGGCGGGGAGGGTAAGGGGTTTAACTGATGTGTGGAACGTGTGTTGGTGCCAGGGGCACAGTGCTGCCTACTCACCCTGGCCGCCCTGAGGGGGTATTGCCGTTATTTGAGCCACCAGCGCCCAGGCACAGCGAACGGCAGCGGCTGGCAGCCTCCTTCCTGGGCCGGGTACAGGGTGGCCTGCCTCTCCTCCACAACGTCCAGGAGGGTCTGGAGCTCGTCATCCGTAAATCAACCGCACATCTTGCTGCCATCTTGTTGGCTGGGATGGTGTGTGTGGGGAGTGAAGTGTGTATATGCGGCTACAGCTTGTCAGCCTCCTGAGTGTCAACCATGAATCCGGTGAATCCGGCACCGTTTCCCATTAGAATCGATTGTGTTCCATGTGACCCCTGTGCTAGCCCCTTAACAGTCGCTCAATTGGTCCAGGTGCAGTACCAGTTTCGCTGTCATGGACATCCACGAATCCTGCCCCGGAGTCAACACTTAGGGCGCGATTCAATGGAAACATTTCTAGGTGTGGTAACAAGCGGGAGTCGCTATGAGCTTCCCAGTGCTCTGCCCAGCGAGGCCGGGAATGCAATTCACCGTTAATTGACCCACTTAATGAGGCCTCAGGAGCTTCTCGCTGCAAATAATGACTCGCCAGCTGATTTGCCGAGGCCATGCTCGCCTGCCCCCCCCCCCCCCCCCCCCCCCCCCCCCCCCGCTAACGACATTGAGCAGCATTTAAGCAGCACTCGCTCAGTCAATCCCAGCCAGCGTACAATAATGGCGCCAAGGAGACCAGCCCCAGTTTTCGGGGATGGTGACCTGGGGAGCCTGCTGGACATGGTGGAGGCAGGAGGGATGTCCTGTTCCCCCGACGGTCCTGGAGGGTGGGCCGCAAGGCAGCCAGTGCTGCCTGTGATGAGGTAGCAGCAGCCGTTAGTTCCAGCAGTGTGACTAAGAGGACTGGCCTTCAGTGCAGGAAGAAGGTCAATGACCTACACCGGGCAGCACGAGTGAGTAAACTCCAACGCCCCAACCCCTGAGACCCTTCCGCCCCTACGAGAGCATCCTCCCCACCAACTCTCCAAGTGACCATCAGCCCTCCCTCCCCCTCCCTCCTCAACTCCGCCTTCAAACCCCCTCTCCCACCACTGTGAACCACACATGTGGCTAATGATTCCCTCTCGCTCTGCATCTCTGCAGGAAAAGCTCTCTCACAATCGCTGGGAGAGGGCCCAGACCGGAGGAGAGGTGCCAGACATCGGAATCCTCACCTCCTTCGAGGGGGGTGCCCTGGAGGTGACTGGTGTGGCTGAGGACGGGCCAGTCAGCTACGTGGAGGCTGGAGGATGCTGCAGAGGTGAGGAACCACCGGGCTCCACCTGGAGGGCCTGTCAAACGTGAGTTATTGCCTTACTGACTGACCCATCCCTCCCACTGACCACATGTCCATTCTCCCACAGGTCCTCCAGCCGATGGCGCGGCCCTCCCCAGGCAGAATAACTCACTAGGGAATGTCACCCAGCACCAGGCCGACCTTGATGAGGTTCTACGGCATCATCAGTAGTGGGGTATTGTACAGCACATTAAATACCTTTTTACACAACCATTCTGATGCTTCTTCAGCAATGCGGGCTGACCCCCCCCGGACCCTTTTCCCATATCTCCAGGCAGCCCCCCACCCCCCCCTCCCCATGCCGCTCATCCACCCTCCGGCCATGGACTTGTCCCAGGAGCTGTGTACCATCCCTTGGGTGTTCAGATGTTGCGTGTGTGGTGTTACCTCCCACAGTTTTCAGTCACAGTGTCCAGGCACCACAGTCTGATTGGGATGCTAGGCAATGACTTCCACATGGTCAACCCATCCACAGGAATCCACTTTGCATGTGTCAAGTGCTCACTTAACCGCTATTGCCAATTCCCTATAGCGATAGCCTTCTGCTGCACAGCCAGAGGCCTCAGCAGTTGGTGGGAGTAATGGGCAGTCAGTGGGGCAGAGAGGCCGGGACAAGGGTTGTCCCCAGAATGGGCACCCACAATCCAGGGATTGGCATGGTGGTGCCGTGAGTGATTTCCCCCTGGTTGCCCCCCCAGCACGACCCCCAATGCCCCCATGGTGGCCCACTCCTGAGGATGGTTCCCCCCAAGCACTCCCAATCGAGCTTTCCCTCCCCCACCCCCTGGGGTGGCAATCCCAGCGCCCCGGGCTCTTTACCTTTGAGTAAAGATGACGACTCACCTTCTCAGCCCCCCACAGAAGCCCTTCCGCCAGGCTCACGTATTCAGAAGGAGTTCTCATCGGCACCAGCGTGACCACTTGCTGGGGAGGCCGTTGAACGAAGGGAGGCGGTTGGATTTGGGGTCACTCTCTTTGATTGTGTGGCAATGGGGCTGAAGTGGTGATATTTGGTTGTCTCCGTGCTACAGCAAGAACCCGATTTCACCTGTGGGAGTGAGCCCGTTGCATCGCAAACTGTTTCGGGCCCGGTACGGATCTCGGGCGCGATTCTCCGCAAAGGCGGAGAGTCGTGAAGGCTGCCACGAAACCGGCCGTGTTTCACGGCAGCCTCCGCGCCCCCTCCCGGGACCCGATTCTGCTCCTCGGTCGGGGCTAGCATCGCGGCCCCGTGAACTCCAGCATCGCGGGCTTAACGAATTTCGCTAAGCCCGTGCGCCAAAGTTAGCGACGGCTGACGCATATGATGACGTCAGCCGCCCATGCGCGGATTGGACGACTCCAACCCGCGCATGCGTGGATGACGTCATTCGCGCATATGCGTCAGACCCGCGCATGCGCGGTCCGTAATGCCCCTCAGCCGCCCCGCGGACTTATCCTGCAGGGCGGCGGAGGGAGAAAGAGTGCGCGGGAATCGGACCCGCTGCCCACGATCGGTGCCCACCGATCGCGGGCCCATGCCACCCTTGGCATGGCTGTGGTGCGGCCATGCCAATCAGTGGCATGGTTGTGCAAAACGGCACTTTGCGGCCGTTTTCACGAACTGGTATAGCAGGTGTATTAAAAATCGTGAAAACGGCCGTAAAGGCCTTGGAAATCGGCCCATCGGCCAGGGGAGAGTCGCTGCTCGCCGTAAAAAAACGGCGAGCAGCGATTCGTGTCGGGGGGCGGGCATGGGGGGGGGAGAATAGCGGGAGGGCGTCGGACCAGCGTCGCCGTAAAAATTTGCGCCGCCCGCTATTCTCCGCCCCATTGTGAGTGCGGAGAATCGCGCCCCTCGTTTTTGAACTCTCCCGCTATTCACAGACCTGGTTACGCTTGAGCGAGAGCGCAACGAGGCCGGAGAATCGCGCCCTTAGTCTCAGGAATGGAGAATCCCGCCGCTGGTCTTCCTTAAACAGTTCAATGTGCCCGTAGGTGGTTGGCGAAGCTGTAGCATTCTTTTATGTCCCAGGTTGCTTTGGGAAATGCAATATTTTTCACACTTTTTGCTCTAATCCATGATTTTCTAAAGCTTTGTCCGTGAAATAGAGATGCTGGAGTTGAGCGTTAATCAGAACACAGTCTGACACAACCTAGGGTGGCACAGTGGCACAGATGTAAGCATTGCTGTCTCACAGTGCCAGGGACGTGTGTCCAATTCCGGCCTTGGGTGATTGACTGTGTGTAGTTTGCACTTCCTCCCCGTGTCTGCTTGGGTTTCCTCCGATGCTCCGGCTTCCTCCCACAGTCGCAAGATGTGCAGGTGGATTGGAGATTGTAAAGTGCCCCTTAGTGTCCAGGGGTTAAGGGGTTACAGGGATAGGGCGGGGGGAAAGGGGGAGTGTAAATGGGTAGCTCATTCGAAGGCTCAGTGCAGACTCGATGAGCTGAATGACCTCCTTCTGCACTCTAGGGATTCCATGATTCTATGGCTTTTTGTTTGGCAATTTTAAACCAGAATTGAATTACCTTGAGTATAAAGGGGTGATCTAACTGGAATGTTTAAGAATTGAGAGGGTAGATATAGAGAAAGACCTGATGGGAAACTCTTGAACAAAAAGGAATAAGCTCAGAATTAGAGCTAAACTGTACATTAACCATCCCTTTGCACAAAGAGAAGTGAAAATCTAAAACAATCTCCCCATTAAAGCTTTCCAAGCTCGGTCAGTTGAAAGTTTCAAAACTGATGTTGCTGGATTTTTGTTAGTTAAGTGTATTTCGGGTCACTGAATCAAAGCAGCTAAATGGAATTAAGTGCAGATGTACCATAATCTAATTGAATGAGCTATAGAAGAAGAAATAGGCCATCTGATCCATTGGGTTTTCTCTCCCATTCATTGAGATCATGACGGATCTGATGTGACAATCCTCAACTTTACTTTCCCACCTTATCCCCATAACTCTTGATTCCCTTAATGATTGAAATTCTGTCTATCTCAGCCTTGAATATACTTGAAGTAGAGATGCTGGAGTTGGACTGGGGTGGGCACAGTAAGAAGTCTTACAACGCCAGGTTAAAATCCAACAGGTTTGTTTTGAATCACTAGCTTTCGGGGTGCAGCTCCTACCTCAGGTGAATCCTTAACTTATATATATTTATATATAAGTTAACTTATAAGTCATTAACTTATATATACTTAACCCAGCCTCCACAGCTCACTGCGGTAGATTCACTAACATCTGAGAGAAGAAATTCCTCCTCATCTCTGTCTTAAAAGGGCATCCCCTTACTATGAGGTACGTCCTCTCATCACAGACTCCCCCATAAAGGAAACATCCTCTCAGCACCTACCCTGCTTCTATACTCAAAACCTCTCGCAATGAGGGCCAACATTCCATTAGCCTTCTTTACCGTCTGCTCCACCTGCATGCTTACCTTCAGGGACTGGTGCACAAGGACATCCAGGTCCTGCTACACACTCCCCTCTCCCAATTTACAACCATTCAAGTAGTCATCTGACTTCCTGTTTTTGCTTCCAAAGTGAATAACCTCTCATTTATCCAAATTATACTGCATCTGCCACTGATTTGCCCACTCGCCCAACCTGTCCAGATCACAATTCACCCTCCCACCTAACTTGGTATCATCTGCAAACTTTGAGATGTTACATTTTGTTCCCTCATCCAAATCATTAATATATATTGTGAATAGCTGGGGTCCCATCACCGATCCCTGTGGCACCCCACTAGTTACTGCCTGCCAATTTGAAAATGACCCATTAATCCCTACTCTTTGTTTCCTCTCTGCCAACCAGTTTTCTATCCACCTCAATACATTTCCCCTAGTCCCATGTGTTTTAATTTGCACAATAATGTCTTTTGTGGGACTTTGTCAAATGCCTTCTGAAAGTCCAAATATACCACATCGACTGGCTTCCCCTTGTCAACTGTACTGGTTACATCTTCAAAGAATTCCAACAGATTTGTCCAGCATGATTTTCCCTTCATAAATCCATGCTGACTCTGACTGATCCTGCCACTGCTTTCTAAATGTTCCACTATAAAGTCCTTGACAATGGATTCAAGCATTTTCCCCACTACCGATGTTAGACTTACTGGTCTGTAATTTTCAAGGACCTTGGAGAGTATAGAGAGGTTGGGGATGGGACAATAGTTTGCAAAGAAAGTGGTATCAAGATTTAGTATTTTGAGGTGAAGGCTAGCTTAAAGGACAGAGGGACAACACATGAAGATAGAAAACTGTTTATCATGGGCAGTTAACATTGGGACCAAGAGGGGAGATTGGGTAGTCAGCAGTTTAATGAGAATAGGGTTGAAGAAGCAGTAAATGAATGCCACGGACAAGGTAATCATTCTCAGAGAGGGCATAATAATAATAACAATAATAATCTTTATTAGTGTGACACGTAGGCTTACATTAACACTGCAATGAAGTTACTGTGAAAATCCCCTAGTTGCCACACCCTGGCACCTGTTCGGGTACACAGTGGGAGAATTCAGAATGTCCAATTCACCTAACGGCATGTCTTTCAGGACTTGTGGGAGGAAACCAGAGCACCCGGAGGAAACCCACGCAGTCACAGAAGACAGGTGAGAAATTGGAAAAAGTTTCATGTTCAGGGGACAAGGGAGAAACATGGCTGAAACAGCTGGTTGGATGGCTTCAATCTTGGTAACAAAGAAGTTCATGATTTCCTCACACTTATTATTGGAGGCGAAGCCATAAGAAGTAAGGGAGAGGAGTTTAGGAAGGTGGTTTATATTAGAGGAAATAAGCCATGGTTATATATGTACTCCACGTCATTTCTGGAATAATGAGCCGTTTTAGCAGATGAGAGCAGGACCTCAAGCGGGATCCAGTACTTACATCGTACTACCAGATCTGGCAGCAAATGATTAAACCAGTTTTGTTAAATTTGTTTTTGGAATGTGGACAGCATTAGAAGGGCCAAAATTTATTGCCAATCCCTAACTGGCTCAGAGAAAATGGAAAGTCCTGAATTTCTGCAATCCATGTTGTGCAGGTGCAACTATAGTGCTGTTGGGGACTATGTTTCAGGATTTTTGCCCAGTGGTAGTGAAGGAACGGCAATGTATTTCCCAGTCAGGATGATAAGGGACTCAGGAGAACTTTCAGGTAGTGATATCCTATGTGCCTGCTGCCTGAGTCTTTCAAGTCGGTCAAAGGCTGTGGGTTTGGAAGGTGCTCTTGAAGCAGAAAAATGCTGTGCTGCGTTGCGTACTGCCATGGTGGGCCTATCATAGAATCATAGCATTTACAGTGCAGAAGGTGGCCATTCAGCCCATCGAGTCTGCACCGACCCTTGGAAAGAGCACCCTACTTAAGCCCCACGCCTCCACCCTATTACCGCAACCCAGTAACCCCACCTAACCTTTTTGGACACTAAGGGCAATTTAGAATGGCCAATCCACCTAACCTGCATATCTTTGGACTGTGGGAGGAAACGGAGCACCCAAAGGAAACCCACGCACACACGGGGAGGACGTGCAGACTCCACACATCAGTGACCCAAGCCGGCAATCGAACCTGGGACAATGGAGCTGTGAAGCAACTGTGCTAACCACTATGCTACCGTGCTGATGGAGGGAGTGAATATTTAAGGTCGTGGATGGGACTGCACTCATCCAGACAAATGGACTGTATTCCATCACACTCAAACTTGTGTCTTGTAGATGGTTAACAGGCTTTGCCGAGTCAGGAAATGAGTTACTTGCGACAAAATTCTCAGCCTCAGACCTTGCTCTTGTAGCCACAGCATTTACATGGCTGGTCCCATTCAGTTTATAATCAATAGAAACCCTCAGATGTTGACAGTGATGGTAATACCGTTAAAATTTGAGGGAGATGGTTATATTTTCTCTTGTTGGACATTGTCATTACCTGGCTTATTGGCTGAAGTTATTCATGAAGGCTCACCTCCTCAACCTTGCCTCTTGCCTGAGGTGTGGAAAAACATCACCAATTAACTCTCCTCATCAAAGGGGAAAGCAACCTATGGTCATCTGGGACTATGGCCACTCTACTATTGGCTCAAGGTTAGGTGTTTTGACCATTCTCTTAAACTATCAAAATCACTTTGCAATTTTAGACTGTTTACCAATGCACCAGCTTTGTTCCTTCCCCATGCTGAACACATATTAGCCATGAAAGGTTAGTTGGAATGTTAAACATTGAGCTTCAAAGTAGCAGTACTGTTATCAAATCAGTATCGTATGCTGATTGACGTCACAATCTTCCTATCTGGCAGACACTCCTGTTGCACACACAAACAATCTTGCAAAATGGCGTCCGATGCGGTAGAAGTGTATGGATGCTATTTTCAAGTCAAAATAGCTCTTATAGTGCTGATAATAACGCAGAAGCTATGGAGCAGAACTTTGTAGCCTAGGATGGAGGATGTGGGGGAAGGGAGGAAGGGCGACAGTCAATCCACCATCGGCAAAGTGCCAACAGCCTGGTAAAATGACCCTTGTTAGGTCCTTTACATATTGACATTGGCTTCCCAATTCTGATCCTCCCATCGGTGAAATTCTCCAACAATGGTACATGGTCGGGGGCAGCCAATCTGATGCGGCTCCCTGTGACAATCCATCCTCTTCCCTCCAATCGCATCCCCTCCCCCACATCACCCACGGCATCTCCCAGCTTCCCAAACTCCCAGAGGCCAATCAAATTCTGCCGATGATTTTTGACCAGCACTCCAGCTTTGTTAGGGATGCATCTGAAAATAGATGGGAAATGAAAAGGTTTTGGATAAAATCCTACAAAATGTCACTGAACTGCAGCACTTAAATCAATATTGTTGTTCAATTCAGACAGCTGGATAAGTGCTTTACATTCTGCCACTTTCCTGGCTGGAATACACCTATTTTACATTCCAGAATGGTGCGTCAGGAAACTCAAAAACATAAGGCAGGGGAATCACCTTGGTGCTGTGGGGATTATTCAACTTCCATTATACTTGTAAATGTCACCTCTGTGACCTGGCTTCAAATCCAAACTGACTGCGCAAATGTTTTCTTTTCTCTTCTGGAAGTTGGAATCCTCCCCAGAATAAATTTGCACCAAATCTTAATTGGCATAAAATTGCACTATTTAAAATTACCCACAATTAATTTAGTATAAACTGATACAAATTGCCAGTCTCATTCGGAAGGCTGGAATCTAGGTTTTGTGCAGTGGGGTGAAGGAGAGGGGGCTGTGTGTGTGGGGGGGGGGGGGGGGGGGGGGGGGGGGGTGATAGTGAGGTTGGGAAACTCAGGCCAACAGAATTTAACTGCAGGCCTGCATTGTGTTTTATTTGTCTCCCCTACAGGCTGTCAATATTGGCAGGCTGGAGGCCTTTGGGGCAGGAAACCTGCTCACTGGGCCATTACCTAACAAAGAACGTAGGTAAAATGCGTCAATTACTGTCCATGTTGCAATCGGAAACAAAAACAAAGAATGCTGCAAACTCTCAGCAGGTTTGGCAGCACCTTTAGGGAGATGAAAACAGATTTAACGCTTCGAGTCCATTTGTATCTTCATCGGAAAGAAAGTAGGTATATCGGGGATGTGAGAGAGGTGGCTGTGGGGTGGGGCAGGCTGCCCAGATGGCAGGGTTTTGAGACTGGAGGGCAATCTGCGAGTTGCAGTCCTGATCACTTGGGAGAAGGATGTAATGGTGGCTTTGGGGTCTTGATCACGGCATGGCAGTCCAGTTGTTGTCCAGGGTGCAGGGTCCCATGGACGCCCAGCAGTCCCATGGAGGACACCCAAGGAGGGGTCCTAGTCATGGGGAGGCTCCTTTGGTGGTACAATATTGGTTATGGGTTCAATGGTGGTCGGAGGTGTTGTGTACAGGCAGATTACGGTGAGGGAAGGTGGGGTTGTTGCTTGTTGGGCCTGGAGGAAGCCCATCCCGATCCGACTCCTCCCCACCCGATCAGCCAACTGCTTGACTGAGCTCATTCAGTGCTGGCACTAGTTCTTTATTAGAATAAGGCAAGATCACCAAAATGAAGTGGTTCTCCACCATCTGCATCAAAGATCACCCCCATTGTATTGTTATCTGGTCTGTCAGGCTCAGGGACTCTACCTGTTGCCATGAGAGTCCATGCGGTTTTTAATGTTCGCTCCATTTTTGACCACAGTCAGCCTTTGATGGGGTGGATGCTGAGAGGCTGCTTGTCATAGGTCAAGAGTTTTCAACTAAGGATTATAGTCATGGGTGAGGAAGACAGACCACTGACCTTCCCAATGCAAACTTTTTTTAATGTTTCCAATTGAGGAGCAATTTAGAGTGGCCAATCCACCTACCTTGCACATCTTTGAGTTGTGGGGCTGAGACCCACACAGACACGGCGAGAATGTGAAAACTCCACACAGACGACGAGGGCGGGATCGAACCTGGGGCCTCAGCGTCGCGAGGCAACAGTGCTAACCATTGCGTCACAGTGCCGCCCTTCTCAATCCAAAGTTAATTGGTGTGGTGGCAGGAAAATGGTGAGGTGCTCGCCCGTCACCTGCACACCTGAATAAATGCCCTCCCGGCTCCAAGTACACCACCAAAGAGAGAGCAGAAGATTCCACCCGATGTTGTTAAGATTCTATGATTTATCGCTGTTTCAATAAAGAAATTTGTCTGATATTTGTTGCAAATTTGTTTATATGATCTAATCTGACTTGTTTGGAATACTATTAAGTAATATTCTGTGTTTATCTGTACCATTCAATCAGGTTCCTCTTTGACTGTGTTCTTTCTGTATTTCGAATTCCTACAGCGCAGAAGGAGGCCATTTGGCCCATCGGGTCTGCTCCAACCCTTTAAAAGAGAACCCAACCTAAGCCCACTCCCTCACCCCATCTCTGTAACCCCACCTAACCTGCACATCTTTGGACTGTGGGAGGAAACCGGAGCACCCGGAGGAAACCCATGCAGACACTAGGAGAACGTGCAAACTCCACACAGTCACCCAAGGCTGGAATTGAACTTGGGGCCCTGGTGCTGTGAGGCAGCAGTGCTAACCACTCTGCCACCATGTTGCCCTCGGCTTCTAGGCTGAACCATGACTGTTCTTCCCTCATAGTTCATCCCTCTCCTATCTGGGTTCAGACTTCTTCATCTGTTCTGTATTATCATTTTTTGTAAGTGGGACTGTGAAGGTTTGCAGCCAAATAGTCCATCATGTTCGTGCTTCAGCAAACCAAACCTCTCTTTCTCGCCATTTCCAGGCATCATTCTGTATGGTCGCCATAGTTTAAATTTTCTTTTAATCAACACTTAAAACTGTATTTAATGTTCACCATATTGTGACATGGCAACTAAAATGGGAGATAATACGCTTGCTGTTCTCTGGTCTGTGCATTGTAGACCCTTAGCCTATTGTCTGTCGACTACTATGATGGCTCTGTATATCCATCATTAACTTTTCAATCTCTGCACCAAATTATCTGCTTATTGAAATTGACATGCTTACTATTAGTTTCTGGTTCCTTTCTAAATTGCCCTGTGTAATTTCATTCACTTACTACATATATTTTAATTATTTATAACACATGCTTTTTTTGACCAATATATCACACTTTATCCATGTTTAATTGAATTTGTCATATGGCTTCACAGTTTGAACCTTTTTTTCTATCCTTTGCTGTCACTCCTGTGCATACTGTTCTCCTTATTTTTATGTTGCTGGAAATTAGTTACAGTTGGTTATAATGTACAAACCGGTTGGACCCCAACTATGGGGCTTGGCCCATTACCTGAGAAATATGCAGTGCTATTAAACATATCAATTGCAGTGCAACTTGGAATTAATCCATTACCTTGCAGGAAACTGAAAGGTGGCGTTACAGCTTTTGGAGCTAATGTGATCACAGTGAATGGAGGTGCGATTGTTTAATAATGTGTAACGATTTAGTGAAAATGTATTGGAATGTGAGGAGAAAGTTAAAGAGAAATGTGCTCTAAAACATGCTACATTTAAAAAAATTCTCCCTTGATGGAGGCTTTATTTTTGTACCTGTTGCCTGAGGCCAGAGACAGAGAAAGGTTTGAGGGAATGGTTTTGAGATGGTGAAGTTGGGAAGGCAAGGTAGGGTTGCCAACTCTGACTGGACATGTTCTGGAAGTTCAGTGGCATTGCGCAAGCCGGTTTTAAGGGAGAGTGAGAGAGCAAAAATACACGCAGGCCTCTTTCAAACTCATTGTATTTAGCTCCATACCAGCTAAAATTTCCTGTATAAATTTTCACCAATTCGCCCAATATGGAAGAAAGCTTTCTAAACATAGAACATAGAACAGTACAGCACAGAACAGGCCCTTCGGCCCTCGATGTTGTGCCGAGCAATGATCACCCTACTTAAACCCACGTAACCCGTGTACCCGTAACCCAACAATCCCCCAATTAACCTTACACTACGGGCAATTTAGCATGGCCAATCCACCTAACCCGCACATCTTTGGACTGTGGGAGGAAACCGGAGCACCCGGAGGAAACCCATGCACACACGGGGAGGACGTGCAGACTCCACACAGACAGTGACCCAGCCGGGAATCGAACCTGGGACCCTGGAGCTGTGAAGCATTGATGCTAACCACCATGCTACCGTGAGGCCCCTAACTTAGCTATATAATTTTTTTAGCCAGCAGTCCAGTGCTCACTCTTTATCTCCTCACGTTAAATAGCTCCCCGTCAGCGGGAAAAACAGGCAATGGTTTACATGATCACAGTACACGAGCACAAACTTCATCAGTATCAGTTTACAGTTTATGCCATCATGCTGCCAAATATACCATCTGTTAAGGACCCCGCTGATGTTACCCACGAGAGTGTCTCAAATACCCAAAGGATAACCTGAAACGCTTGTTCTTAGTGGAGTAGTTTGGAATAAAATGAGGAATACTATGTAACACCGTGAGGAACAGTCCAGTCATTATGCAGACAATTAATAAAGAATATTTATTAAAGTAAAGGGGAAAAAATACATGACAAAAGAATAATATACATTATGACACTTAAGTCTATGAATAACTAAACACACTGTTTTATCTGAAGTTCCCTTTTGTTTCCAAATATACTCAAGGTCACTATACTCACTGAGACGCCCTGTTTCCCAAGCAACATCCAATTTTAGTAACCCGATAGATAAAATCCAGTTAATAGTTACCACACAATACTGTTTAGATGGCAAAGTCTGGTAAAACACATCTTCCTGGTTCAGCAAAGGAACAAAACTGCATCTTTTAGAGGAGAATATCTGCAAAATGCCGAGGCTCTAAATGTTCTATTGAACAGGCTCCCGTGACTTGGATCATAGATGGAACTCACCATTTGGCTGTTGGACGGAGAAATAGCCTGCTTTCCCTCATGAGAATAGTAGCAATTATACTGTTCAATCTCTTTGATATTCCCTTCTGTGGATTCTGCTGTCTACCTCACTCAAATTCCTTGTCTTTAGAAGTTACCATTTGTATAGCCTCATTGATTTTGGTAAACAATGTTTCTGATATTACCATTCACATCTCAATGTGTCTAGATTCCTGCTAATCTTGTTACTGGGCAAACCACCTCTCATTTTTCCTCTAGATGCCTGCTAGTCTTGTTACTTGTCTGTTTTTTTATTTTCATCTCAAGATCATTGTTAATTGCGTTAATTTTCCACATTCCTGACACACATCAGATCACTAATTTACAATAAATGATCAGCTTCTGTGTAAAGATTCTGTGCATATTAATTTATTTGCTTAAAATGGTGTTTTAAAATCTGCCAGATCGTTTTCAATAGCCACCAGGCCATTGATGCCAAATCCAGTAGACTCCCAGCCAATTTGGTAGGATTGGCAATCTGAAGGCAAGAGGATGAAGTGACTTGAAAACAGTACAAAGGTAACAGAGGTCTGAAAGTCCATGAGATGATTTGTGGGTCTGTGGCAAAAAAAAAATCACCTGTAAGAGAACCAGTGGGAGTATGAATTCTAAAATGCTGGTCTCTTTCCAAATCTGGAAACAGTAGAATTCTTTTTTTTTTTTTTTTTATAAATTTAGAGTATCCAATTCGTTTTTTCCAATTAAGGGGCAATTTTAGTGTGGCCAATCCACCTAACCTGCACATCTTTGGGTTGTGGGGGCGAAACCCACGCAGACACGGGGAGAATGTGCAAACGAAACAGTAGAATTCTGATTATAATAGTGGGCTAGCAGCCCAGAGGTCAGGAGTTCAATTCCCACCAACCAACCTTGTGAACTTGCTTTTTTAAAATCTCTTAATTCATGGGCTGGCACCAGATGAGAGCTGTCGGATTGTCATTAAAAATCCAACTGTTTTATATATCCTTCAGTGAGGAACAGAGGAAACAGCTTCTATCTACCCTACTAACTCCTTTAATCATCTTAAAATCAATTAAGTCTCCCTTTAATCTCCCATCCTAAAAGAAATATAACTTTGTCAACCAACCTGTTGTGATAATTTAAGTCCTTTAAGCCCGACATCATTCTGGTGAATCTGCAAAGCACCCCTTCCAAAGTCAATGAAACCTTCCTGAGGTGCTGTGCCCAGAATTGAATTCAGTACTTCAGAAGTAACTTGAAAACAGTACAAAAGCACAGAGGTCTGAAAGTCCAGACCATACCAGAGCTTTGTATAACTGAAATGTAATCTCCACTCTTTTGTATTCTGGAACCCACTTATGATAAGTATCAATGTTCCATCAATCTTCTTGATTTTGCTATGTTGTGGAGTCCTATTCTGCAGTTGACTCTTCATGCTCTCAATGCAGCTAGGGATGGGCAATAAATAACCCCAAACTGTCAACAGTCCATTCCCTCTGCCCGCCTCTCACCCCCAACAATAATGATACTGAGTAATTCGTTTCATTTCTGTGGAGCCCAGCAGTGAGCTGACACCTTATTTCCAGTACCCTGTTCGTGATTCTAGCCTGATGTTCAGTGATATATTCAACACAGAGATGGATTCGCCGTCAATTTTTTGTCAGTTTTGTTTCATTTCCATTGTCAAAAATACTCATGCTAGACTCCAGGGGAGATCAAACAGGTTCCTTGTTCTGTATGCAACCACGCACACACACACAAACCTTTATTTAACCCTAACAATAAATCCCGTACTAATCCTTCATCTGGATCTGCCGAAAAGCCCTCAGGCTTCATCACCACAGTAACTCAACTAAAGAGGTCAGGTATACTGGAGACGTATTGGGCATATTCTTTAAGAAGCCCAAGGTCTGACAAACACGTTTGATTTTGATTATGGCGAAGGAAACATCATGTGCCACGTGCTAGCGAAGTGAGAAATAAGGAGAGATGAGTTGAACACGTGGCTACAGGGATGGTGCAGGAGGGAGGGTTTTGGTTTCCTGGATAATTGGGGCTCATTCTGGGTAGGTGGGACCTCTACAAACAGGATGGTCTTCACCTGAACCAGAGGGGTACCAATATCCTGGGGGGGGGAGATTTGCTAGTGCTCTTCGGGGGGGTTTAAACTAATTCAGCAGGGGGATGGGAACCTAAATTGTAGTCCCAGTGTACAGGATGTTGAGAGTAGTGAGGTCAGGGATAGGGTTAAAAGTTCGAAAGAGGGCACCGGCAAGCAAGACGCTGGTTTGAAGTGTGTCTACTTCAACGCCAGGAGCATCCGGAATAAGGTGGGTGAGCTTGCAGCATGGGTTGGTACCTGAGATCTCGATGTTGTGGCAATTTCGGAGACATGGGTAGAGCAGGGACAGGAATGGTTGTTGCAGGTTCCAGGATTTAGATGTTTCTGTAAGAACAGAGAAGATGGTAAAAGAGGGGGGGTGTGGCATTGTTAATCAAGGAAAGTATTACGGCGGTAGAAAGGACGTTTGAGGACTCGTCTACTGAGGTAGTATGGGCCGAGGTTAGGAACAGGAGAGGAGAGGTCACCCTGTTGGGAGTTGTCTATAGACCTCCGAATAGTTCCAGAGATGTAGAGGAAAGGATTGCAAAGATGATTCTCGACAGGAGCGAGAGTAACAGGGTAGTTGTTATGGGGGACTTTAACTTTCCAAATATTGACTGGAAATACTATAGTTCGAGTACTATAGATGGGTCAGTTTTTGTACAGTGTGTGCAGGAGGGTTTTCTGACACATTATGTGGACAGGCCAACAAGGGGCGAGGCCACATTGGATTTGGTACTGGGTAATGAACCCGTCCAGGTGTTAGATTTAGATGTAGGTGAGCACTTTGGTGATAGTGATCACAACTCGGTTATGTTTACTTTAGCAATGGGCAGGGATAGGTATATACCGCAAGGCAAGAATTATAGCTGGGGGAAAGGCAATTATGATGCTATTCGGCAAGATTTAGGATGTATAGGATGGGGAAGGAAACTGCAGGGGATGGGTACAATCGAAATGTGGAGCTTTTTCAAGGAACAGCTACTGCGTGTCCTTGATAAGTATGTACCTGTCAGGCAGGGAGGAAGTTGTCGAGCAAGGGAACCGTGGTTTACTAAGGAAGTTGAAGCACTTGTCAAGAGGAAGAAGAAGGCTTATGTTAGGATGAGACATGAAGGCTCAGTTAGGGCACTTGAGAGTTACAAGTTAGCCAGGAAGGAACTAAAGGGAGAGTTAAGAAGAGCGAGGAGAGGACACGAAAAGTTGTTGGCGGATAGGATCAAGGAAAACCCTAAGGCTTTCTATAGGTATATCAGGAACAAAAGAATGACTAGAGTAAGATTAGGGCCAATCAAGGATAGTAGTGGAAAGTTGTGTGTGGAATCAGAGGAGATAGGGGAAGCGTTAAATGGATATTTTTCGTCAGTGTTTACACTGGAGAAAGACAATGTTGTCGAGGCGAACACTCCGGTTCAGTCGACCAGGCTAGATGGAATTGAGGTTCAAAAGGAGGAGGTGTTAGCAATTTTGGAAAATGTCAAAATAGATAAGCCCCCTGGGCCAGATGGGATTTATCCTAGGATTCTCTGGGAAGCCAGGGAGGAGATTGCAGAGCCTTTGTCCTTGATCTTTATGTCGTCTTTGTCAACAGGAATAGTGCCGGAAGACTGGAGGATAGCAAATGTTGTCCCCTTGTTCAAGAAGGGGAGTAGAGACAACCCTGGTAATTATAGACCTGTGAGCCTTACTTCGGTTGTGGGTAAAATGTTGGAAAAGGTTATAAGAGATAGGGTTTATAATCATCTTGAAAAGAACAAGTGGATTAGCGATAGTCAACACGGTTTTGTGAAGGGTAGGTCATGCCTCACAAACCTTATTGAGTTTTTTGAGAAGGTGACCAAACAGGTGGATGAGGGTAAAGCGGTTGATGTGCTGTATATGGATTTCAGTAAGGCATTTGATAAGGTTCCCCACGGTAGGCTATTGCAGAAAATAAGGAAGTATGGGATTGAAGGTGATTTAGCGGTTTAAATCAGTAATTGGCTAGCTGAAAGAAGACAGGGTGGTGGTTGATGGCAAATGTTCATCCCGGAGTTCAGTTACTAGTGGTGTACCGCAAGGATCTGTTTTGGGGCCACTGCTGTTTGTCATTTTTATAAATGACCTGGAAGAGGGTGTAGAAGGATGGGTTAGTAAATTTGCAGATGACACGAAGGTCGGTGGAGTTGTGGATAGTGCTGAAGGATGTTATAGGATACAGAGGGACATAGATAAGCTGCAGAGCTGGGCTGAGAGGTGGCAGATGGAGTTTAATGCGGAAAAGTGTGAGGTGGTTCACTTTGGAAGGAGTAACAGGAATGCAGAGTACTGGGCTAATGGCAAGATTCTTGGTAGTGTAGATGAACAGAGAGATCTCGGCATCCAGGTACATAAATCCCTGAAAGTTGCCACCCAGGTTAATAGGGCTGTTAAGAAGGCATATGGCGTGCTAGCCTTTATCAGCAGGGGGATTGAGTTTCGGAGCCACAAGGTCATGCTGCAGCTGTACATAACTCTGGTGCGGCTACACCTGGAGTACTGCGTGCAGTTCTGGTCACCACATTTTAGGAAAGATGTGGAAGCTTTGGAAAGGGTTCAGAGGAGATTTACTAGGATGTTGCCTGGTATGGAGGGAAGGTCTTACGAGGAAAGGCTCAGGGACTTGAGGTTGTTTTCGTTAGAGAGGAGAAGGCTGAGAGGTGACTTAATAGAGACATATAAGATAGTCAGAGGGTTAGATAGGGTGGACAGTGAGAGTCTTTTTCCTCGGATGGTGATGACCAACACGAGGGGACATAGCTTTAAATTGAGGGGTGATAGATATAGGACAGATGTCAGAGGCAGTTTCTTTACTCAGAGAGTAGTAGGGGTGTGGAACGCCCTGCCTGCAACAGTAGTAGACTCGCCAACTTTAAGGGCATTTAAGTGGTCACTGGATAGACATATGGATGAAAATGGAATAGTGTAGGTCAGATAGGCTTCAGATGGTTTCAAAGGTTGCGCAACATCGGGGGCCGAAGGGCCCGTACTGCGCTGTAGTGTTCTATGTTCTATGTTCTATGTCCGATCTACTTCTTCTAACGTTCACAGAGTTTGGATTAAGAATTTCTGAACAAGACATTGGCTTCAGGGTGTAAGCAGAATTAACATGTCATACCTTGTGTACAAGGGTGACATTCAGCTTATTCATGCTTTGACGCCACACCTGAGGCAGATTTTGAAGGAGTTCTCTGTTGCAACTGAGCCATCAGGTCTGTTTTTTAACTTCATGAACACAAAGCCAATATATCTGATGGTCAACTGAAGAGGTGGTGCTTCCTTAAACAAATCTGAGCTGGAGCACAGTTACAAATTCACATACTTTAACAATCACATCACAGGAAATTATAGCAGCATCCAGGAATTCAAGTAGTAGGTTTATTTAGTGTGAACACCTTTTCCATGATGTTAGTAACCAAAGGATTTTCAAGCTAACATGCACTCTTCTGTGGGCTACGCACACTACAGACTATTTATTGCAAAGAGAAGTTGAGTTGCAATGGTTGTGGGCGCGATTTAACTAAATGGGAACAAAGTCCCATAGAAGGCACGTTTAGCCACGTGATTCAGTGGGGAACGCGTGGCAGAGGCTGAACATAGCATCCAGATCTCTGCAGTCCCCGATGCGACCACTGACTCCAAGCCCCAACTCACTATGAGAGGGTCCCCAGGTCCTCCCGGGCAACCCCCCTACATGCGCGCAGTGCACCCTCGGCCCAATCGCCGTTGCATGAAAAATGCAAGCTTGGCATTACCAAACTGGTACCCTAACAGTGCCCCCGCCAGCTGGCAGTACCATGGCAGTGCTAGGCTGCTGTTTTGTCGGGTCCCCATTTGTGGAGACCAGTACTAAATGACGTTCGTCCAATGCCTCGGTGCCTTGGGAAACTGCATATTACAGTGAAACTAGCTGGCTCGCTCTAATAATCAGATATGACAAAACGTAATTCCGCCCCAATGTGCGGGATTTACATTGCAGCATCTCGTGAGATTGTGTTAGGTCTCGCAAGGCACTGCGAGCCGGGTAAATCCTAGGAGCGGGTCTCCTGGCTTATATCAGCATCGCTGTGCCAAGGCAAGCTGCTTTTTGGGCACTACATGGCTATTTGATCATTCCCTGTAACTTTCATTTTCAAAGTAAAAGGTCTTACAACACCAGGTTAAAGTCCAACAGGTTTGTTTCAAACACGAGCTTTCGGAGCAGTGCTCCTTCCTCAGGTGAATGAAGAGGTATGTTCCAGAAACATACATATAGACAAAGTCAAAGATGCAAGACGATACTTTGAATACGAGCATTTGCAGGTAATTAAGTCTTTACAGATCCAGAGAGAGAGGTAACCCCAGGTTAAAGAGGTGTGAGTTGTCTCAAGCCTGGACAGATGGTACGACTTTGCAAGCCGAGGCCAGGTGGTGGGGGGTGAATGTAATGCGACATGAATCCCAGGTCCCGGTTGAGGCCACACTCATGTGTGCAGAACTTGGCTATAAGTTTCTGCTCGGCGATTCTGCGTTGTCGCGCATCCTGAAGGCTGCCTTGGAGAACGCTTACCCGAAGATCAGAGGCTGAATGTCCCTGACTGCTGAAGTGTTCCCCGACTGGAAGGGAACATTCCTGCCTCGCGATTGTTGCGCGATGTCCATTAATCCGTTGTTGCAGCGTCTGCATGGTCTCGCCAATGTATCACGCTTCGGGACATCCTTTTCTGCAGCTGTGCGTTCACACTTGCTTTCCTTTTTGAAATGAGTGTTTCTTTGAGTTACTTTCTTGTCCAAAGAACTGTGACTGTTGTTTTCACTCTGCTTTGTCAGATGTCTCCTCTGGCAAGAATAAATCAAAGGTCATCCTTAGCATCCTTTTCATTGACAGCAAAGTTGGTGAACTTTACGTAATTGTATCTGTCGTATTTTGGGATGTTGCAAAAAACGTCTTCAGACGGCAATATGATGAACTTGGTCCTTGTAAGCTTTCAGTGCCTGCTTCAAGGACTGGACAAGCCTTTCTGGATCATTCATGGATGGGTGATAAGGTGCTGACTTTACACGTTGAACTCCACACATCGTTAAGTAGTCTTTGAACTCTTGGGCTGTGAACTGTGGCTCATTGTCACTCATGATCCAAAGATGTGCAGCTTAGGTGTGTTGGTCATGTTAAATTGCCACTTAGTATCCAGGGGTGTGCAGGTTACGTTACAGGGTTACAGGGATAGGGTGGGATGGGCAGGGGAGTGGAGGTAGGAAGCTACCTCTTTCGGATGGTCAATGCTGACTTGATGGACTGAATGGCCTCCTTCTGCACTGTAGGGTTTCGCTGATTCTATGATGATATGAGTTTCTCAATGGTTTGTTCTGTGGTAGTTGACTTCATTTGGACCAGTGGTGTTGAGGAAGATCATGGAGGAGGTATTGTTGCCTATCCTTACTGATTGTGGCCTGTGGGTTAGAAAGTTCAGGATCCAGTCGCAGAGGGAGGAGCCGAGGCCAAGGCCACAGAGTTTGGAGATGAGTTTTGTAGGAAGGACGGTGTTGAAGGCTGAGTTGTAGTTGATAAATAGGAGTCTGACATAGGCACCTTTGTTATCTAGATGTTCCAGGGTAGAGTGCAGGGCCATGGAGATGGCGTCTGCTGTGGACCTGTTGCAGCGGTAGGCGAACTGTAGTGGATCAAGGCAATCCGGGAGGCTGGAGTTGATTCGTGCCATGACTAATCTTTTGAAGCACTTCATAATGATGGATGTCAGAGCCACTGGACAATAGTCATTAAGGCATGCTGCTTTTTGGTACAGGATGAATGGATGATGGTTGTCTTCTTGAAGCAGATAGGGACCTCAGATTGTTGTAAAGAGAGGTTGAAGATGTCTGCGAATACCCCCACTAGCTGATCCGCGCAAGACCTGAGTGCCCATCCGGGTACCCCATCCGGGCCAGTAGCTTTCCGAGGGTTGACCTTCGAGAAGGCTGCTCTGATGTCTGCAATGGTGATCTCAGATACAAGTTCATCCAAGGCTTCTGGGGTGGAGGGCTTGCTCTCGCTGACCTCTTGTTCAAAGCGTGCATAGAATGCGTTGAGCTCATCAGGGAGGGGTGCATTGGAGCCGGTGATTTTACATCTTGTAGCCCGTTATGTCTTGCAGACCTTGCCATAGTTGGCGGGGGTCCGTGTGGGACTCGAACTTAGTCCCGTACTGCCTTTTGGCATCTTTGATGGATCTCCTTAGATCATATCTGGCTTTCTTGTATAGGTCAGGGTCGTCTGACTTGAACGCCCCAGACCTAGACTTCAGCAAGCAGTGGATATCTCTGTTCATCCAGGGTTTCCGGTTGGGAAACTCCAAGGTGTTCTCCTGGGAAGCTAGATGGGGTGCTACCCGGGATGCGCTGGCACCGTTGGCTGGAGGACCTGTGGGAGAATAGACATGTGGTAAGTGGGAGGGATGGGTAAGTCAGTAAGGCAATAACAATTCACATTTGACATGTCCTTTGTTTGGGGCCCGGTGGTTCCTCACCTCTGCGGCATCCGCCAGCCTCCGCGTTGGTGACCGCCCTGTCCTCAGCCACCCCAGCCACCTCCAGGGCCCGCTCCTAGAAGGAGGTGAGGATTCTTATGTCCAGCACACCACCAACAGTTTGGACCCTCGCCCGGCGATTGTGTTAGAGCTTTTTCTGAGGAGACACAGAGAGGGCATCGTTAGCCACACGTGTAGTTCACAGTCGAGGGGAGGGATGTGAAGGAAGGGTTGGGGGGATTGAAGGGAGGGGGGGTGTGAATGAAGGGTTGGGGGGGGGTGTTGAAGTGAGAGAGGGGTGTGAAGGATGGGTTGGGTGGTTTGAAGGGTGGAGGGAGGATTTGGTGTCACATGGAGAGTCGGAGGGTGGACGCTTATGTGGGGGCGGAAAGGTGTCAGGGGGCTTTGGTGTCTACTTATTCGTGCTGCCAGGTGTAGGTTGTTGACCTTTTTCTGGATGCAAGTCCTCCTGGTCATGTCCCCGGCGTTCACAGCCGCCGACACCTCACCCTAGGCAGCGCTGGCTGCCCTATGGCTGACCCTCCAGGACCCTTGGGGGAAGAGGACATCCCTCCTGGTCTCCACTGCATCCAGGAGCCTCCTCAAATCTGCATCCCCGAATCTTAGGGCCAGTCTCCTGGGTGCCATTGTTGCAAGCTGGCTGGGGTTGGTTGAGCAAGTGCAGTGTAAGTGCTGCTCGGCCTTGTTAGTCAGGAGAGGGGGACTGGCGAACGCAGTGCCGGCAAATCATCTGGCGAGAGTTCATTTGCGGCGAGAAGTCCGTGGGGCCTCGTTAAGTGGATCAATTAACATTGAATAGCGTTGACGGCCTCGTTGGGCCGAGCGCTAGGAAGCCCGTGGCAGTTCCTGCTTGCTACACACTTAGAAATCTTTCCGGAGAATCGGGTTCAACGGCTTCAATCATGCTGCTAAATTCAGCACCGTAATAATTAATTAATCCTAAAAATGACCTTAATTGCATCACATGTTGAGGATGTGGTGCTACTAAGATTGTTGACATTTTCTTCGGTTCTTTGTGCAAGCCGTTTTTGTCGATGATATGACCAAATTACTTTATTTTATACTTGAAAAAATCTCACTTTTCTTAACTCTTAGGTTGTGGCTCTGTTAACGCATCAGGGTAACTTCCAAATTCTCCAAGTGTTCCTACTCACTCAAACTGATGATGAGTATGTCATCTAAATCATGTTGCACTCCATTCAACCCACTTAGAATTTAATCCATGGATCTTTCAACAAGGGCAAGTGTAAATGTTACAGCAAAAGGAAGTCTTCAGTAATGAAACAGACCTTTGTGCGTCACAATGGTGATTAGTGGCTGTGATTCTGCAGCCACATTCACCAGCAGTTATACCTGTGATAGATCAATTTTACTGAATTTCTGTCATCCAGAAATTCCACCAAACAAGTCTCAAATCAGCGGCAGTGGACTATGAGCTACACACAAAACTGAGTTAAAAGTAGTTTTTAAATCTCCACATATTCTCACTAACAGCAACAATTGGCGTCACCCAATCACTTGCAGCAAAAGATTCAATGACTCCTGCCTTGACTAATCTTTTTTGTTCTTCTTCAACTTTTGACCAGATGGCGTATGGTATGGTTCTTGCTTGAAGACATTTGGGTGTGCTGCCTGGCTTGATTTTTAGCGTAATTCAAACCTAGTCAGAGCCTAGTGAACCTTCTGACACCTTCTCTACTACTTCAGAAGTTGTTGTTGGTTACTCTTTGTATTCACTAATTGGTTGACTGTTTCACAGTTCAGTCTAACCATAGCCACCCATGCTCTGCCAAATGGAGCAGCAAGGTTTCCACGGACAATGTGAAGAGGCAAATTCGCCATCTGGCCATTTGCTTCTACTTTCACCATAATGCATCCTTTTAAAGGTACAAACTCTTCACTGTATGTCCTTAGGATAACATTTGACAGTTTTAACGGCAGATACTTCAGCTTTTGATGATGAATTGTCTCAGATTTTAGTGGTGTTGTTCTTCTTGCACCTTCTTGGTTATAGGACAACATTTTTGAGCGCAACACATGGCAATATGGCCCTGCTTACCACAGTTCTTGATGTATTTGTTTTACTCCAGTATTCCCCCACTGAATGTCCAATTTGTGCACAACAGTGACATGGTTGCCCCTTTGCAACCTTGTTCCTGGAAGTATCCATTTTCTATCTTTGCTCCATCCCCTATCTGCGACGCTTCTCTCGCTGAAAGCTCCATAGATGTAGCAACTTCCACAGCAGCGTTTAGAGTTAAATCATTTACAGTAAGCAGCTTCCTCTGAATAGCTCCACTGTGGAGCCCACAAACCAGCCTGACTCAAAGAGTATCATCAAGTGTTGTACCAAATTCACAGTATCTTAATTAGTCAGCGCAAATCTTTTGTCCAGCGATTTTTCTGCCTCATCCTCATCGCCAATTTCCTCTCCTGTTAAATTTCTTTGTTGCCGCAAAGTGAAAAGTTATGGAGTTGTCCACACTTTGGATTCTTGTTAAACACAATGAGAGGTTTATTAAGGGTGTTGCTCATACAAACAAGATGGTGATCTGCTCAAAGCACACGCAAACACTCTGCTGATGTCACTACACATCATGTGACACAGAACCAGCAAGAATGTATTCCCAGATACATAACAGTATCAAGGACCACCATTGGAGTTTAATTGCAGCCAACAAAGCAATACCTTTGTGTGACCCAAAAATAGCTGTTAAGGGCCTATGGTCCACCACCAATGTGTAGTGATGACCATACAGGTATTGGTGAAATTTCCGCATGCCAAATACAATAATCAGTGCCTCCTTCCCAAACTGAGTATAGTTAGATTCTACACTTTTTAGCATCCGAGATGCCAAACTATTGGTCTTTCTTCCCCTGAAGTTAGAATATGTGACACCATACTTGCAACACTATTCGGCGTAGTATCACAGGCAAGTTGTAAGGTAACTTCGGATTGAAATGTACCAACACTTCTGACTTTTTCAGTGCTTCTTTTGCTGCCAGATATTTTCTTTTCACATGCTGGTGTTCTCTTCCATGCCTGTTTTGTGCACAAGAAGGTATGTAATGGTTTCAATAGGGTTGCCAGATTCTGGACAAATTTTCTTTAGTCATTGATTAACCTGAGGAATGACCTAGGTTGAATGACATTCATTGGCCGTGGAGCCTCCATAATATCTTCCACCTTTTTACGTGCTTTGTGTAGACCCCTACTGTCAATTACATGTCCGAGATATTGTATGGATGCCTGAAAGAAATCACATTTATCTTTCCGGACACAAAGCCTATGCATCTGAAGTCATTTCAGTGTAGCTTCTAAGTGTTGTAAATATTTTTGTTCATTTATGCCGATTATCAATATATCATCTAGGTAACACTGTACACCCTGTAAGCCACTAAGGAAAAATCCATTGATCATTGAAATAAAGCTGGTGCTTCCTAAAGGTAATCTCTTGTAGAGGAGTAGGCCTTTTTGAGAGACGATGGTGAATAGGTGTTGAGATTCAGCTGCTACATTCATTTGTAGGTAGGTCTGTGATAGGTCAATCTTGCTGAATTCTGGCCTCCTGCTAGGCTTGCGAACAAATCTTCAATCAATGGTAGTGGGTATTGATCCACGCATAAAACCATATTAATTGTTGTCTTATATTTCTCCGGCGATACGAACTGTACCATCCTGCTTCATGATAGATATGATAGGGTTGCCCAACCACTAGTAGCGATGGGTTCTAAGACTCCTATTTCCACAAATCTCAGTAGTTCAGATTCTACCTTTGGACGTATCGCATAGAGTGCTTCTCTCGCCTTGAGACATTTTGGCTGGCTATTTTCCTTAAACATCAGGGACACTTGTACTCCTTTCATGGATCCCACTGTCTTCAAAAACACTGCTATATTTTTCCATTATGCTCTGTAAGTCCAACTTTGAATCAACTAAGCTGTTAACTGTGCTGCAGTTCAGTTTTATCCCTTCCAGCGAAGAGTGCCAAAGAGAGCTGGAAAACATCCTCAGACCACATGGAGTAGTACCTCAGTAGTTTGTCCATGGACCTCAACCTTGACTGTGATATAACCTCTCAGAGGCACTATTTCCTCAATAAAGGTCCTCAAGATCCCATCTGCTGGTTTCAGAGGCAAGCGATTAAGTTTCCGTTCATAGGTGGTTTTCGGAATTAGGGAGACCGCAGCCCCATATCGACTTCCATTTTGTTAGGCTGTCCATTCAGTTTTGGCACTAACCAAAACAGGGTGAACCCCCTGGACTGAAAGTACACTCAGCTTCCATTCTTCATCAGAATGAAGAACTACAGCTTCACTGACTTGTTCTTTCCTTCGACATTGTGAATTTTCTTAGTTGAATTTGTTTTGTTTCTTCCTTTGAATGAGTTCTGAGTCGTCCTTTTCTGGAGAAGGTATTTTACTTGAGCAAGCTCTTGCTGTTTGGCCAGTTCTGCCACAATTTTTACATTGGCTGTCCTTGCTCCATCAATCAGCCTGTGAATGGACCCTTTTTGCACAGTGATGACATGCCTATTGCTGGGTTGGCAGCCAGTTTATTGATCCTCGTACTTGCTTCGAGCTAAGAAGCCTCCTTAGCCGTGGGCTCCATAGAAACAGCTATATCAAATGCAGTCATTCCGTTAATAAAAATGGCCTCATTTTACAAACCACACACCAAATTATCTCTAATTATGTTGTCTAATGAGTTACCAAATTAGCACAACGCTGCAAGTTGTTTGAGGGTTGTGATGAACACTGCAATATTTTCCCCTTCGAACTGATCCTTTCCTCTCCGCAATAATGAATGGCTTTGGTGTATAATGGTCTTCTAATATTTTAATCAATTCTTAATACGTCTTATCCCTGGGTTTCTAGGGCTGCACCAAACTTCTTGGAAGTTTTGCGTGCAATTGTACTTAGGAATAGAAGGACCAGGGGAGGCATGGTAGCACAGTGGTTAGCACTGCTGCCTCATGGCGCCGAGGACCTGGGTTATATCCCGGATCACTGTCCAAGCGGAGTTTGCACGTTCTCCCCGTGTCTGCGTGAGTCTCACCCCCACAACCCAAAGATGTGCAGGGTAGGTAGACTGGCCATGCCAAACTGCCCCTCATTTGGAAAAGAAAAGAATTGGGTACTCTAAATTTATTTTTTAAATAGGAATACAGGAACCTTAATATCTTCTGAAATCTGGCCTGGCAGTGAAAGTGGAGTTGCACGAGGCACTGCATAAGAAATGGCAGGCGAGGATGGAGGAGATGGAGAACTGCTCCCGCCGGAAGAATCTACGGCTTTTGGATTCTCGGAGGGGCTAGAAGGTTCGGATTTGGCGGCCTATGTGGTCCTAATGTTAAACTCGCTGATGGGTGCAGGGTCGTTTCGTGGTCCCCTGGAGCTGGAAGGCGCCCATCGAGTGCTGCAGCGGAAGCCCAGGCCGAACGAACCGCCCAGGGTGGTGCTGGTCCGTTTTCACCGCTTGGTTGACCGGGAGTGCGTGTTGAGGTGGGCGAAGAAGGAGTGGAGCCGCAGGTGGGAGAACACAGACTTTCAGATTTTTCAGGACTGGAGCGCGGAAGTGGCGAGGAGAAGGGCTGGCTTCAATCGAGCGAAGGGAGTGCTCCACAGGAAGGGGGTGAAGTTTGGCCTTCTACAGCCGGCTCACCTCTGGGTCACTTACAAGGACCGCCAGCTCTATTTTGACTCTCCGGTGGAGGCCTGGGCTTTTGTCCAGGCTGAGAACTTGGATTCGGACTGAGGACTGGGGGGAAATGTACTTTGCTTGGAGGCTTTGCCCTCTTGGGTATCCTTTAGCACCATAGTGGCTGTGTTTGCTGATGGTTGTTTCTTGTTTGTTTTCGCCGTTTTTGCTATTTGAGTTATGGTTATTTGGGTTCTTTCGGGGTTTCTTTGGGGCTGTTATTTATTGTGGTGGGTTTTTTTTGTTCTTTCCACTGGTGGGTTGGGGAGTAGTTTGGGATCCCGATGGGTCATGTGTCCGTCTTCTTCCCACGTGTTGGTCGAGGGGCGGGGCTCAGGTTGGAAGCGCGGGATTTCTTCCCGCGCCGGTGGAATTGGGGGCGGGGACGGCGCTGGGAGGGAGGAATTGGCGGCTGTGTTGCATCCGGTGGGGGGGGGGAGTAGCCGAGGTCAGCAGAAGTCAGCTGACTCACGGAAGCATAATGTTGGGGGTAACGCAGTTGGGGGGGCCCTAGCTTGGGTGGGTGGGGGGGATGGGGGGGGGGGTGGTTTGGGGGGAGGAGGAGGGAGGGGGTGCCGGGTTGTTGCTGCAGGGACTGTGAGGGAATGGATGGTGAAGGGGGGGGGTTGGGAAGGGGGTTTGCCACCGTGGGGAGCGGGCTTGGTGGGTTCCCCGGGCATGTATGGGTTGAGGAAGGGCTATGGCTGATCGGCGTAGAGGGAAGAGGACGGCCCCTCGGGTTTGGTTGGTCACATGGAACGTGAGGGGGCTGAATGGTCCGGTGAAGCGATCCTGTGTCTTGGCTCACTTGAGGGGGCTGGGAACAGATGTGGCTATGCTCCAGGAGATACACTTTCAGGGTTACAGATCAGGTGAGGCTAAGAAAGAGTTGGGTAGGACAGGTGTTTCACTCGGGGCTTGATGCAAAGAACCGTGGGGTGGCAATTTTGGTGGGTAAGAGCCTGTCGTTTGTCGCATCCAAAGTGGTGGCGGATAGTGCAGGTCGGTATGTGATGGTGAGTGGGAGACTTCAGGGGGAGCGGGTGGTCTTGGTTAATGTTTATGCCCCCAGCTTAATTTTACAAGGCTGGTTGAGCAGATGGAGGAGGAATTTAAAAGGTGGGACATGGTGCCGCTATCGCTGGCGGGTAGAGTGCAGTCCGTCAAAATGAGTTCTTCCGAGGTTCTTGTTCCTCTTTCAGTGTTTGCCCATCTTTATCCCTAGGGCCTTTTTTAGAAGGGTGACTAGCAGCATCATGAGCTTTGTTTGGGCGCATGGGACCCCGAGGGTGAAGAGGGTCTTCTTGGAGCGGGGTAGAGATGGTGGGGGGCTGGCGTTACCCAATCTCTCGGGGTATTATTGGGCGGCCAATGTGTCGATGGTGCGCAAGTGGGTAATGGAGGGGGAGGGGGCAGCATGGAAACGGATGGAGAGGGCGTCCTGTGGAGATACAAGCCTGGGGGCCATGGTAACGGCGCCGTGGCCGCTCCCTCCTACAAGGTATACCACGAGTCCGGTGGTGGCGGCTACCCTCAAGATTTGGGGGCAGTGGAGGCGACATAGGGGAGAAATGGGGGGCTCGATGGCGGCTCCGTTAAGGAGGAACCATCGGTTCGTCCCGGGGAACATTGATGGGGGATTTCAGGGTTGGCACAGGACGGGCATCAGACAGCTGAGGGACCTGTTCATTGATGGGAGGTTTGCGAGCCTGGGGGAGTTGGAGGAGAAATTTGGGCTCCCCCGGGGAACATTTTCAGGTATCTGCAGGTAAAGGCGTTTGCTAGGCGGCAGATGGAGGGATTCCCTTTGCTTCCCGCGAGGGGGGTGAGCAACAGGGTGCTTTCGGGGGTCTGGGTCGGAGAGGGGAAGATATCTGATATCTACAAGGTAATGCAGGAGGTGGAGGAGGCGTCAGTAGAGGAGCTGAAAGCTAAGTGGGAGGGGGGACTGGGGGAACAGATTGAAGACGGGACATGGGCTGATGCCCTGGAGAGGGTTAACTCTTCCACCTCATGTGCGCGGCTTAGCCTCATCCAATTCAAGGTGCTGCACCGGGCCCACATGTCCGGGTCTAGGATGAGTAAGTTCTTTGGGGGTGAAGACAGGTGTGTCAGGTGTTCGGGGAGTCCAGCGAACCATGCCCATATGTTCTGGGCATGCCCGGCACTGGAGGAGTTCTGGAAGGGGGTGGCAAGGACGGTGTCGAGGGTGGTAGGATCCAGGGTCAAGCCAGGCTGGGGACTCGCGATTTTTGGGGTTGGGGTGGAGCCGGGAGTGCAGGAGGCGAAAGAGGCCGGTGTGCTGGCCTTTGCGTCCCTAGTAGCCCGGTGAAGGATCTTGCTACACTGGAAGGATGCGAGGCCCCCAAGCGTGGAGACCTGGATCGATGACATGGCGGGTTTCATTAAGCTAGAGAAGGTCAAATTCGTCCTGAGAGGATCGGTACAAGGGTTCTCTACTTTCTGGCTCAACGATAGGGTGCGGGGTCAGCAGCAGCAGCAACCCGGGGGGAGGGGGGGAAGAGGGGGGGAAAGGGGGGGGACGATGACTATGTTTATTTATTTAATTTTAATTTATTTTTAAGTTCTCTTGTTGTTCACTGGGTTTGGTGGGGTGGGGGGGATGTTATACATGCGTTGATACGGTCTTGGGGGTGTTACAGTTATTAAGGGTTTATTTTGTTGCTTTTCATTGTTTGTTGTCATATTTTCTGTAAAAAATGCCAATAAAAATTATTTTAAAAAAAAAAATTGTTTATGCCCCCAACTGGGATGATGAGGGCTTCATGCGGCGTATGCTGGGCCTGATCCCGGACCTGGAGCTAGGGAGATTGATTCTGGGTGGGGACTTTAACACGGTGCTGGATCCGGCTCTGGACCGCTCGAAGTCTAGGACGGGCCGAAGGCCATCAGCGGCCTCGGTGCTGAGGGGGTTCATGGATCAGATGGGAGGGGTGGACCCTTGGAGGTTTTTTCTCCCATGTTCATAAGGCGTACTCCCGGATTGACTTTTTCGTGCTTAGCAGGGCGCTGATCCCGAGAGTGGTGGGGGCGGAGTATTCGGCGATAGCCATTTCTGATCATTTGGTGGACCTGGAGCTGGGGGAGGGGAAGGATCAGCGCCCGCTGTGGAGGTTGGATGTGGGGCTTTTGGCAGAGGAGGAAGTGTGCGGTCGGATCCGTAGGAGTATGGAGGGGTATCTGGAAACCAATGACAACGGGGAGGTGCAGGTTGGGATGGTTTGGGAAGCGCTAAAGGCAGTAGTTAGAGGGGAGCTGATATCTACAGGGAGAGGGGGGAGAGGGTCGAGAGGGAGAGGCTGGTGGAGGAGATGGTCAGGGTGGATGGGAGATATGCAGACACCCCAGAGGGAGGGTCTTCTGAGGGAGCGGCGCAGTCTCCAAGCGGAGTTTGACATTTTAACCACCCGTAAGGCGGAGGCGCAGTGGAGGAGGGCACAGGGGGCGGTGTATGAGTACGGGGAGAAGGCAAGCCGGATGTTGGCTCACCAGCTCCGGAAGCGCGAGGCAGCTAGAGAAATTGGGGGAGCCATGGATGCGGGTGGGAACTTAATGCGGGGTGGAAAGGACATCAATGGGGTGTTCAGATCCTTTTATGAGGGGCTATACCAGGCGACAACCCCTGGGGAAGCAGGCAGAATGGACCGCTTTTTGGATAAGCTGGAGTTCCCAAGAGTAGGGGACAAGCGGGTGGAGGGTTTGGGGGCCCCAATTGAGTTGGAGGAGTTGGTCGAGGCGCTGGGAAGCATGCAGATAGGGAAAGCGCCGGGGCCTGACGGGTTCCCGGTGGAATTTTATAAGAAATTTTCAGATTTGCTGGGCCTGCTGCTGGTGAGGACCCTGAATGAGGTCAGGGAGGGAGAGGGGGCTTTGCCCCCGACGATGTCCAGGGCAATTATCTCTTTGCTCCTGAAGTGGGACAAGGACCCCCTTCAGTGTGGGCCTTATAGGCCGATCTCGCTCCTTAATGTAGATGTCAAGTTGTTGGCAAAGGTGCTGTCCAGGAGGGTGGAGGATGTGGTCCCGACGGTGATTCATGAGGACCAAACGGGGTTTGTAAAGGGGAGACAATTGAATGCCAACGTGCGGAGGCTCCTGAATGTTATGATGATGGCGCCGGTGGCTGGAGAGTCAGAAATAGTGGCGTCCATGGATGCGGAGAAAGCTTTTGATAGGATGGTGGAGTTACCTGTGGGAGGTGTTGCGGAGGTTTGGGTTTGGTGATGGGTTCATTAGCTGGGTGAGGTACCTGTACAGCTCCCCGGTGGCGAGTGTGGTGACGAATGGGAGGAGGTCAGAGGACTTTCGGCTTTCCAGAGGGACGAGGCAGGGGTACCCCTTGTCACCCCTGCTCTTCGCGTTAGCAATTGAGCCCCTGGCCATGGCGCTGAGGGACTCAAAGGGTTGGAGGGGGATTGTGCGGTGTGGTGGGGGGGAGCACCGGTTGTCGCTGTATGCAGATACTCTGTTGCTGTATGTCGCGGACCCGGCTGAGGGGATGTCAGAGGTTCTGAGGATACTTGAGGAGTTTGGGGACTTTTTGGGATATAAGCTAAATGTGGGGAAAAGTGAGCTATTTGTGCTGCACCCGGGGGATCAGGAGAGGGAGATAGGGGAACTCCCGTTGAGGAGGGCTGAGGGGAGCTTTAGGTATCTTGGGGTCCACGTGGCTAGGACCTGGGGGGCTATGCATAGGCTTAACTTTTCGAGGCTGGTGGGGCAAATGGAGGAGGAGTTCAGGAGGTGGGATGCACTGCCGCTCTTGTTGGCGGGCAGGGTCCAGTCGGTTAAAATGACGGTGCTCCCGAGGTTTTTGTTTCTTTTCCAGTGCCTCCCCATGTTGATCCCGAAGGCTTTTTTTAGAAGGGTGAATAAGTCGATTCTGGGGTTTGTGTGGGCGCGGAAGGCCCCGAGAGTAAGGAGGGTATTTTTGGAGCGAAGAAGGAAGGTAGGGGGCCTGGCGCTGCCCAACCTGTGTGGATATTATTGGGCGCCGAACGTGGCGATGATTCGCAGGTGGGTGACGGAAGGGGAGGGTGACGCATGGAAGAGACTGGAGATGGCATCCTGTGCGGGTACGAGTCTGGAGGCCTTGGTGACGGCCCCACTTCCACTCCCCCCGGCAAAGTTCTCCACGAGTCCGGTAGTGGTTGCGTCCCTCAAATTCTGGGGACATGGAGGCGGCATAGGGGGGAAGTGAAGGCCTCAGTTTGGGCCCCGATACGGGGCAATCACCGTTTTGCACCAGGGAGAACGGGTGGGGGATTTGGGAGTTGGCACAGGGCAGGCATCAGACAGTTTGGGGACCTCTTCTTGGATGGGAAGTTCGCGACTCTGGAGGAGCTGGTGGGGAAGTGGAACCTCCCCTCTGGGAACGCTTTTAGGTATATGCAGGTCAGGGACTTTGTTAAGAGGCAGGTGGAAGAGTTTCCGCGGCTGCCGCCAAGGGGGGTGCAGGACAGGGTGCTTTCGGGGACGTGGGTCGGGGAAGGGAAGATCTCGGCTATTTACCAACTGATGCAGGAGAAGGAGGCCTCAGTAGATGAGCTCAAAGCAAAATGGGAGGAAGAGCTAGGGGAAGAGATTGGGGATGGGACGTGGTCGGACGCCCTGGAGGGGGTGAATTCTTCCTCCTCTTGCGCACGGCTCAGCCTAATTCAGCTGAAGGTGCTGCACAGGGCTCACATGACGGGGGCAAGGATGAGCCTGTTCTTCGGAGGGGAAGACAGGTGTGGGAGGTGTTCGGGAGGCCCGGCGAACAACACCCATATGTTCTGGGCTTGTCCGGCCTTGGAGAGGTTTTGGAAGGGGGTGGCGGGGACTTTGTCGGAAGTGGTAGGGTCTAGGGTCAAGCCAGACTGGGGGCTCGCGATCTTTGGGGTAGCTTCAGAGCCGGGAGTGCAGGAGGCGAGAGAGGCCGGCATTCTGGCCTTTGCGTCTCTAGTAGCCCGGCGCAGGATTCTGTTACAGTGGAGGGATACGGGGCCCCCGAGTTCGGAGACCTGGGCCAACGACATGGCTGGGTTCATCAAGTTGGAGAGGATGAAATTTGCCCTGAGGGGGTCGGTACAGGGGTTCTTTCGGCGGTGGCAGCCCTTTCTCGGTTTCCTGGCGAAGGGGTAGAGAGTGGTCGGTCTCTGCAGCAACGGGGGGGGGCGGGGGGGGGGTAGGGGGGGAGGGTTTGGTGATGGTTGGGGGGTGTTTTTGCGGTGGTGGGTTTGTTATATTATTTTCTTCTTTCTTGTATTACTATTTGTTATTATTTATTTTGGGGGGGAGAGTTCTTTTTCTTGTTTTGTTTTGGCGTGGAAACACACCTTGTTTGTTTCAAATTGCGGGGAGAAAATTTTTTATTGTTATTAAAAAACTTGAATAAAAATTATTTTTTTTAAAAAAAATCTTCTGAAATCTCATTGGCTAGGATATAATAATGGAATCTTTCTGAGTATGATTTCCAATTCTCTGAGTCTTCATCAAATGAGCCCATCGTGCCAAAGTTTTCTGCCATTTTTAATGGTATCGGAATGCTCTCCCAAGTACCCTTAAATTAATGGTTTTGTTCAATACAGTTTAACTGTCAATATGTAACAGCTTTACCTCGCATCGCAAGCTATGAGAATTTTTTGTTCTCTGCGTCGCTCTACCTCCATGTCTTACAGCCTCAAATTCCTATGGGTGCACAACACCAAAAATCTGTCTTTGTCCACCCACGCCGACGCGACCAGCAAGAAAGCACAACAGTACCTATACGTCCTCAGGAAACTAAGGACATTTGGAATGTCTACATTAACTCTTACCAACTTTTATAGGTGCACCATAGAAAGCATCCTATCTGGCTGCATCACAGCCTGGTATGGCACCTGCTCAGCCCAAGACCCCAAGAAATTTCAAAGACTCATGAACACAGCCTAGTCCATCACACGAACCTGCCTCCCATCCATTGACTTTCTCTACACATCCCGCTGCCTGGGGAAAGCGGGCAGCATAATCAAAGACCCCTCTCACCCGGCTTACTCACTCTTCCAACTTCTTCTATCAGGCAGGAGATGTAAAAGTCTGAGAACACGCACGAACAGATTCAAAAACAGCTTCTTCCCCGCTGTTACCAGACTCCTAAACAACCCTCTTATGGACTGACCTCATTAACACTACCCCCCTGTATTCTTCACCCGATGCTGGTGGTATGTGGTTACATTGTGTACCTTGTGTTGCCCTATTATGTATTTTCATTTTATTTTATTTTATTTTCATGTACTTAATGATCTGCTGAGTTGCTCGCAGAAAAATACTTTTCACTGTACCTCGGTACACGTGGCAATAAACTAATCCAATCCAATACTGCACTGCACGTGGCGCTTTCCGCAACCTGAACTCCTCAGATTGCCAGTTTAAAATTGGTGCAGGCACTTCCTTTGAAGTTTTGCCCCAAGCACCTTACCGGTTCTGATGCCAGGTGCGATTTCTGACTTTCTGTTAAACCGCTTGATCGATTGATCTGATGAAATAGCTCAACTCTTCCATATCCACGGTCAAACTTCGGCTTTTTCTCTTTCTTCTGAATTTTTTTTAATGCCCCGTTCATCGTCACCAGCTTTCTTTTTGTAAACTGTTGTATCTTTGGACTAACAGTACAAAATAAATAGATTGCTAATGCACGTGGATTCAATGCAAGATCATCAGGGGTTTAAACTAGACTAAAGGCAAAAGCCCGTAAAGTGGCCGATGACATCACGCATGTCACATGACTCCCTTCTTAAAGAAACATTGCTACACAAATAAATGACATACAGCTGTCAAGAAATTGTTTTATAACCATTCATAACCTGTTTTGTAGCCCTCCAGTTGCCCCTCCAAACCATCCTGACTTGGAACTGCTGATCCTTCACTGTCGCTGGATCAAAATCCTGGAACTGCTTCTTTAAAAGCACTTTGGGTGTACCTACACCACATGGACTGTAGTAGTTCAAGAACGCAGCTCACCACCACCTTCTCAAAGGCAATTAGGGGTGAGCAAAGAAATTTTGGCCCAGCCAGTGAAGCACATCTCCCATGAATGAATAAATTTTCAAAAGTCCATGTTGATTTAGTCAGATGTTGAGTTGTGTACGGAAACTGAATCTCTTTTTGTTGTTTCAGAATTCAATTACTTGCTTCCACTTCAGCACCAGCCCATGGAGCTCTCTAATAGTCTTATTCTTCATTGCCTGCCTCTGACTGTATTCAGATCAGGGGTTTGCTGATTCATCAGTCCTACTCCACTCAAAATCTATTTGCACTCAGTTTCCCAACACAAAAATTCAAAATCGCAGTACTCATTTTCAATTCCCTCCATGGCCAGACAATCCTGCAGACATCATATCGTCCTATCATCAAGCTCCTAGCCAGCTCTTCTTCTGGTCCTCCTGATTACAGAACCTTCACCTGTCTTGTCTGCACTCCCTGCATCTCCTCTATTTCTTACCCCTCGCTCCCATTATCTTTTTACTTTGCTCCTGGCTAAACCTCCTGGATAAGTGGTGGGCATCCTGCAGCCCGGGGCCACATGGGGCCCATCAAGGTTCTGAATGCGGCCCATGAGACATTTTGTTGACTGTTGCTCACTCGCAGAATTTCCGCATTTCAGTGGTTTCTATCTGTGTAGATCCTTCCCTACTGGTATGACTGAAGTGATACACATGTAAAACAAAGGCACGCATCTTGCTGATTACACACAACATTGACCATGACTGTGAGAGATTTGCACTCCATCTGCGTCCAAGCAAACGTAAATATTTATTTTGTTTTCCCACTTGAAGTTGATGACAGTTCTATTAACATGTGAATGGTTAAGCATTTTCTATAACTCGTTTTGTAATATTTGGCATGTATTAAATGTATTCATTGTTATTCATGGGGTGACGGTTAGTGAACAGGCCCGATTTCAATCTTGCTGCCCACTGAGACGAAGGAGAGCCATTCATGCGGCCCACTCACTGGCCTAGATTGCCCATCACTGTGTTCTGTCACTTACACTTCAGACACTGCAGAGATTGCCCAAAGAGGCTACGAAAAGAAACATATCCCTTCTACAAATGTTCTTTCACAGTGAGACGGGAAATCAGATTCAACAATAACATACAACACAGTTCCTGGAAAGCATTTTTTTTAACAAATTAACTTGGTTCCATGATTCACAGCGGTCCCATTTTCACCTCAACCGCAACTTTCCTGTATTTACAAAGTTCTTGTTATTTTCGGACGGACTGCTAATTTTTTTTTAAGCAGGTTTCCTTTTCATGCTTACTGTTTACAAGAATTGAGCTATTGATGGACGATGAATGGACATTTTATGATGCAAGGCGGAAATGGGATTTAGTATGTCTGAGGTGCAGCTGGTGTTTCTCGATTATGTTAGTGTGGCTTTGCCAAAGCAGCACACTGTCGATTCAGGCTGGCTGCATTTCTTCAGTTATTGATTTTATTAGGATCAGAGTCCATGACTAAAATTGATGACAAAAGGGAAGCTACAGAATTTGTGCAGCAACCCTCCTCTTCATTCATTGTTAAGCTGTCAAAATCTGTTTTATTAATTTTACAAATCTTCAATTAATTCCCATCTGGGAAGAAATGGAGTGTGTTGCATATCATTTCATTATGACTTTAAGTTCAATAATTTTGCAACCTTATTTTGTACAGCACAGCAAAATGCTATAATATTCCACTGTGACACAAAGGAAAAGTTGTTACTTTTCCAGCCATTATCCACAGTCATTTCCCGAACCCCATTGAACCTTGGCTGAAGTGCAGAGCTAAGGAAATACATTTTTCAATGTGTTGGGAGGAAAATCAAACGGCAAGTCAATCCTTCCTGTTCTTTTGCATCTCTCAACAGACAGTTGCAGAGTTCAAGATTGGAGCTAAGAGGTAAAGCAGAGTTGAAAAGACTAGCTGTACAATGGGATATGTGTGGGATTGTATTAAAGAGACCAGGCTAAGCATTCAAGTGTCATCTATTACTCAATGACAGAACTCTTGCGTCTAAGTCAGAAGGTTGTGAGTTCTCTGCTGCTGTCGCCAGCCCCCCCACCCCCGCAGCAGTGTGGGGTGGCTTCAAATGGAAAGTCCCATTGTCAGCAGCTGGAGCAGAAAATCCCGCCACCAGCGAATGGCATGCCGCCTCCCGCTGCCAAGAAACATGTTGCTGAGAGGCCGGAGAATCCCTCCCAAAGTTGGGGGACACACATTGCTAATTATCAGTAGTAAGGGAGTGCTGCTGTTTTACAGATGCTATCCTTCTGAGGAGACACTGGGCGGAATTCTCCGCCTTGCGGCGCCGCAAATGCGGACTGCAATCGGGAGTGCCCTGCGTGGATGTTGGGGGGGGGCGGTGAGTGGTGGGTGAGGGGGGGTGAGGGGGGTGTGAGGGGGGCCCTCCCATAATGTGTTCAGGCTGGGGGGTTCGGGGATCATTTCTTGGGCCTTGGAGATCGGGATGCCTTTTGGAAATGGCGTCCCCACCTTTTGCTACACTGGGAAGTTCCGGTGAGCGAGGTCGCTTATACAATGCGACTCGCGTTGTAGAGCCATGTGTTTCTTGGCACTGCGAGTGGCAGTTGAATCGAGCCCTCTGTGTATTTTGAAATAATCGCAAATACATTCAATTAACTCCTCATCTTGGCTACCTTTGCCCATCTGACGTTTCCAGTCTATATTTAAATTCAAATCTCCCATGAATATCTCCATGCGTTTCCAACAAGTTCAAATTATTTATTCCTTTATGCTCCGTTTTACCATGTGATGACTGTTAGGGGCCCTCTGTATACTGCTCCTGCAAGTGGCTTCTTGCTTCTGCCATTTTGCATTTCTATCCAAACCATTTTCACATCCTGGTTTCCTGAATCTAGGTCACCCCTCTCTATTGTGCTTCTTTGTCCTGCCAATGTCGTTGGTACCCACATGGGCAACTGGGCCGTCCCCTTCCCACTGCACGTTCCTCGCCAGGCCTGAGCAGGTGTCCCAAACGCTGGCATTGGACAGGCAACACAGCCTTCGCTGCAGAGAATGGTGTCAATCCCTCTGACTAGACAATCCCCTATCACCACCACATTCCTTTTTGCTCCCCCCACTTGAATGGCTTCCTGTACCACTCTGCCACGGTCAGATGATCAGTTAGCTCATCCGCCCTGCAGTACCCTCTCTCATCCAAACAAGCTGGCCCTGCAGTGCCCTCTCATGTGCCAAACAAGCTGAAAATACTTCAAACCATTTGGATAATTGTAAAGGCTGAAGCTCCCGTGCTCTTGTCCTCTGGATCCCCTCACCTGCCTCACTCGCAGTCACATTGTCCCGTCCCTGGCCACTGACCAAATCAGAAGACCCTGTCCTGAAGAGATGTGGCTGCCTCCTGGTGCAAAGAATCCAGGTAACTTTCCCCCTCCCTGATGCGCCACGGTGGGCAGAGCTGTGAGTTCTTCTTTGTGATTATTTTTCTATCAACGTGGTGATATCACTTAGTACAGCACCAAAGATGTCACACTGGTGGAGGTTTGATTACACCTGAGATGTTAAATCAAGGCTCTGCCAGTCTGCTCAGATGGGTCTAAACGATTCCCCAGGATTATTCAAAAACAAGAGCATCGGTGTTCTTCAGGTGTACTGGTCGAGGGTCATACCTCAACCTGCTCACCATTCTTATTGTTGGAAGGGAGAACTTGCTTTGTAGAGATTGGCGGCATTCAGAATGAAAGTGTTGACACTCCAGAAGTACTTAATTGAATCCAAAGCAGTTTGGACATCCTGAGATCATAAAAGTCTACTTATACATTCAAGTTCTCCCCTCGCCCTTTGCATTGTCTGGGATTTCCACCAGAAAGAGGCCCAAGTTCTTCAGCTGCTCCCAAGGATATACAAATGTGGCAAGGAGCCAGCAGCCCATGTTTCCACTCCTTCTTCCTCTGCTTTGCTGCCAGAAACTGAACATTTGAATCCCAGAGAAGTGGGTTGTGAGGGGGATGTAAGGACATCCCTCAGTTCATTTTGTTGCTGCATCACTGAGCAGGCAATTATTAAGAACATATCCAGAAGAGGCCTTAGGCCCTACATCTGGTTTCGCTCACACTGAAGAAGCTAAGAGGGGCAGGCAGCAAGACCACACAGAACCCAAAAGATAAACACCTATTTTTAAGCCCTGTGCCAAATCTTTAGGGGCAGGGGCCTTCTAGCTCAGGTTTTGAACAACATGCAAAGGGCCTTGTAGTCAGCTGCCATGACTGCTGCTATAGATAGTCAAGACCTCCAACAGTGGTTGTATCCTTTCTCTGGTTTATAGGCATCTAGCCCTTTAACAGGCTGAGTTCTATGCATCGAGTATTTTGGGCCTATGGTGTCTGGACCCACTCATACAGTTGGATAGGTGAGGAAACTCTCTTTTTTTTTAAAATGTTTTTTATTGAATTTTCATATTTTATATACAACATATTACAAATTATTAGAGAGAAAAAAAAACACACGCAAAAATTAACATGTATATTTACAGGTAAGCATCTTCATAATAACAATTGTGGCCGCCCCCTTTAGCCGGCATACATATTTTACATTCCCCAATATGGCCGAGGCACATGTTTATAGGAATTTATTTATAGTTTGGATTTGGGCCTTAGCTTGCCATCAAACCCCCATAACGAACCCCCCCCCCCCCCCCCCCGGCTACCTTCCCCCGATTCCCGTCCATTTTCCCCTGATTCTTGGCCACCCGACTATTCTTCCTCTTGTTCGTTGGCCACAAACAGGTCCCGGAACAATTGCATGAATGGCTCCCACGTTCTGTGGAAGCCGTCGTCTGACCCTCTGATGGCGAATTTGATTTTCTCCATTTGGAGAGATTCCGAGAGGTTGGACAGCCAGTCTGCAGCTCTGGGCAGTGCTGCTGACCGCCAGCCAAACAGGATTCTACGGCGGGCGATCAGGGAGGCAAAGGCAAGGGCGTCCGCCCTCCTCCCCAGGAATAGATCTGGCTGGTCTGAAACCCTGAAGACCGCCACTATCGGGCATGGCTCCACCCTCACCCCCACCACTTTGGACATAGCCTCGAAGAAGGCTGTCCAGTACTCCACAAGTCTGGGGCAAGACCAGAACATGTGGGCGTGGTTGGCCGGGCCTCTTTGGCACCGTTCACATCTGTCCTCCACCTCCGGGAAGAACCTACTCATACGGTTTCTTGTTAAGTGGGCTCTATGTACCACTTTTAGTTGCGTCAGGCCGAGCCTTGCGCACGTGGAGGTGGAGTTGACCCTATGCAGTGCTTCGCTCCAGAGTCCCCACCCTATCTCCATCCCCAGGTCGTCCTCCCATTTCATTCTTGTTGCGTCCAGTACGGTGTCGTCCCTTTCTACCAGTCGGTCATACATTTCGCTACAGTTCCCTTTCTCTAGGATACTTGCGTCCAGTAGGTCTTCCAGTAGTGTCTGTCGTGGCGGTTGTGGGTACGTCCTTGTCTCCTTTCATAGGAAGATTTTGAGCTGCAGGTACCGTAGCTCGTTCCCCCCAGCTAGTCGAAATTTCTCTGTCAGTTCGTCCAGTGTTGCGATCCTGTCATCCGTGTATAGGTCCCTGACTGTCAGTGTCCCCCCGTCCTGCCTCCACCTTTTGAAGGTGGCGTCAGTCAGTGCTGGTGTGAACCTATGGTTGTTGCAGATGGGAGCCTTGTCCGACATTTTGGTCAGGCCAAATTGCTGCCGCAGTTGGTTCCAGGATTGGAGGGTGGCTGTCACCACTGGGCTGCTGGAGTGTTTTTTGGGTGGGGATGGGAGTGCTGCCGTGGCGAGGGCCCAGAGGGAGGTCCCCATGCAGGAGGCCTCCTCCGCACGCACCCACTCGGCTTCTGGCTCCTGGATCCATTCCCTTACTCGCTCGGCTGTTGCCGCCCAGTGGTAGAATTGTAGATTCGGGAGGGCTAGCCCCCCCCTGGATTTTGTTTTTTGTAGGACCTTCTTTGGGTTCCTAGCATTTTTACCCCCCCCCCCCCCCCCCCCCCCCCCCCCCCCCCCCCCCCATACGAACGCCATGATAAGTTTGTCCAGCACTTTGAAAAAGGCCTTGGGGATGTAGATCGGAATGGATCTAAACAGGAAGAGGAACCTGGGCAGTACGTTCATTTGATCGTCTGGACTCTCCCCGCGAGGGAGAGTGGGAGTGTGTAGGAAACTCTCTTATATCTATAATGAAATATACTTTGGGAAATTTTTGAATTGAATTTTTAGCTGTAAAGCTCCCCCTACATTTTTAAGAGGTGAGCTGATGAAATATTCCACTTAAAACATTTGAAAATTCTGCTGATCTCTCTCCCATACAGCACAGTCAACAATGGTCTTGTGATCCTTCCAGTCTCCGTAAACTTCTTCCTTGCATGACAGGTCAATAGCTTACACATGAAACCCAAAAAGAATCTTCTTGAGATTCAGCAGAGTGCATCGTCATCTCCATCATTACTAAAGGCCGCAGCATATTTTCTTTAGCTTTTCAGCTCCATTCTGAACTCCACACAACTTTGGTGAATGTGCTACTCATCACTTCTCAGAACTTTAATTAAATTGGTCAATTGATTTTTTTTTTTTGATTCGTGCCATGAATTCCTTCTATTTGTACAGTATGTGGCCTAAGTCATTGACAGGCTTCAGAAAAGCACTTTGGTAAAAGTAAGGTGAAGAAGGAATCATTTTATCTTCAGGAGTGCATTTGCAGATAAAGTTCACACACCATCAGTTTGATTTAAACTGATCACAGGATGTAATGTACTTTGAATGGTTTGTTAAGAAATGTCCCAATCTGCATTGCATACAGAGGTGCGATTTCCACGGCTCTGCAATGGTTTACATGTTGACCTAGATTTCTGCCACATTATTTTACCAGTAATGGGCAGATAACTGTTGGGGCAAAATTCCTTTCTGCACAAACCACTTAAAGAAAGATAAAAGCAAATTACTGCATCGGCTGGAATCTGAAACACAAACAGAAACTACTGGACAATCTCTGCAGGTCTAACAGCATCTGTGGCGAGAGAAGACTTTAAAAAAAGTCAGCATTCAGCGCTGGTCACAACCTCAGGAAGTTCCAACACACTTTACAGTCAATAAATACTTCTTCTGAAGTGTCATTACTGTTTTCGTGCTGGAAACCTGACAGCCAATTTTTGCACAGCAAACGAAGAGCAATGTGCTAATCGCCAGAGGGGTCAGTTAGCTCAGTTGGCTAGAATGAGATGTAGAATGATGCCAACAGGGTTCAATTCTCACACTGGCTGTGGTCGATCATGGATGCCTGCCTTCTCACCTTGCCCGATGCTTGAGGAGCGATGCCCCTCAAGCTGTATGTAACTAATTGTCTCTCTCTTGGTCTTCAACCCTGGCTCTTAAAACCTTTTGGGTCTTCGCCATCAACAAGCCTCAGCCTCTAAAGAGGCAATCCCATCACTGTGATCCTAAACCGCCTCTTCCATCTCACAGATCTTTGTGCCTTGTGCCTCCATCTGCTGCTCTACCCTCTCCAAGGTTAACTGAAGGGGGTCCTCGATTCCTCTATGTGGTGATATGCATCACTGTAAATACACAAAGGGTTAATGTAAATACACTACGACTAAGTAAACACTAGAGGGAGCACCAGGGACATCATTATATGCAGACATACAGCTAATCAACACATAGAATAGGACACGACCAATGGGCATTCAAGACACCCAGAGGTGACACTACCACAAGGGGGCAATTCACAACCCATATAAAAGGACACGGCACACATGCTCTTTCTCTTTCCACAGGCGACACTTAGAGAGAAGGACAGGGGCAGATCATAAGCATCACACCCACCATGTGGCTTAGAGCAGACTGGTTAGTTAGACTGAGTTACTATAGCAAAAGATTAGCAGGAGAGTCGAACTCAAGTAGGAGAATTGTTAACTGTTCAATAAATGTGTTAAACCTATCTCCAAGTCTGAACCTTCCTTTGCCAGAGCATACATCAAGGAACCAGCTTATGCTACATGAAGAAGCATAACACAACACACTAGAAAGATCTTCCACCATCACTGCCTTTGCTTATGGAATTCCCAACAAGGAATTCCATCAATTTCTCTGTTGGCTCCAGGGAAGGCGTCGACGATCCAGAGGGCTCCACCATGTTTTTTTTCCCCTCACGATGAGGTACTGCTGAATCCGGTGTGGAAATTTTACGTTGGTTTTGCCCCTGCATGCATCCCACATTGGAGGAGAGACCGGTAAGTAAAAATTTACCTCTTTTTAAAAATTACACCGGCAAATCAGGTGACAAGGGCCATAAGCGCATTGCTGAATGGGAGCCACCTTGCATGTAGTCACACGCTGCATCACCGCAACCGGATGTCCAATTGTCTAATGAATTGAGAGAGATGCCTACTGTCCTTTGTGGATTGTGGCTAATTACCTATATCTGTTTCAATGATGTTGATTGACAGGTAACTATTGGCCAGGACGCAAGTATACTAAAATTGAAATAAAATACCTCATGGCTTGCAATAAAGTACTGGCAGAATTTTCCACGTAACTTGAAAAAAATCGGCATAAATTATCAAGGCTTCTTTATGGAAATGATGGAGATTTGAATTTTACAGAATGTCTATAAAAATTACGGTTTTGCTTTGATCATCTCTTCCATCAACCCATGAATTTCATTTGTGTAGTCATTTATTGATTTTCCTTCATGGTTTGTGACAACTGATTAGACCAGACCATTTAACACACAAATACAAGTCTTTAGAATTACATGAGGATAACTTTCCAATTTTAGCAGTTTACAGGAAGAAAGGATGGTTTGAGAAGCTGGTCAACTGGGTCCTGTCAATTACTGGGTTTAATATACACTCAGGATTGCACAATTTTACTCCGGCTACTTTCTTGGTTGGGTGGTTAGACGTGTTATAACTAACATGCGACTGTGCAGCCAGTCGGAACTCAGCACGCCATTAAATACATAACTTTTCAATGATCTGATCTTTTTTCCTGTCCCTTTCCTTTTCCTGTTGTTAACCTCCAAAGGGGTTTACTCACCTCTTTGTGCTTTCTTCATTGACGTGTATAATCTGGGTAGCTGTTGATGAACCTGCTGCTTATTTTCAGCATTTTCTGTTCGTTTTATTGTTTCCATTATTTTTTCTTTTTCCTTTTATTTATACCTGCATTGATGCAACTGTGTCCCCTAAAATCCTCCACAATTGGCAATGCACCAGCTCAGCTGGGATGCCGAGTGCAGCTGAAGAGGGCAAGGCCTAGTAAGGCCAGATTTGGTGTTGAGGGCCATTAGGTAGTGGCAGATAGGCACCGGGAAAAGAAAAATACCTCGTATCATTCTCAGGGGAACTCCAGGATCAACTGACAGGGGTGAGTGGCAATGAGAGGTTGGTGAGGGTGTTGTATTTGTCACCTATTGCGCCTGGCAGAGCACAAGGAAGCAGGGACAAGCAAAGGAGAACATTTAACTTATCCTAAAAGGAAAGAGGGAAGTTTTCAGTTAGCTTGATTGATCACCTGTGGTTCAGAATAACATGGACAAGGCAGGTTTGATTCTCGTTCCTGCTAAAGTTCATGTCCTTGACAGTGAAAGGCAACAGAAAACCAACACTGACAAAAGCAGTCACGAAAACAGGTTAGGCTGAAGTACCAGCAGACAATGAGCCAAGAATTTGTCTTCGGGCTCAGCACATGCGTATGAATAAATAATAGGTAAGGACTTGTATCTGTTCCACTCCTTAATTACCTCATGATTTCCAAAAGTGCCTTGGACCTAATAAAGTATTTTAATGTCTAGTCACTGTCCTAAAAAAATGAAATGTGGGGGGAATGCAGGTGATAGCTCACGCTTCGGTTGAAAAGACCAATAAGCATTTGAAATAAGACTGGAAGATTCACCTAGCATGTGGCACAGGGATAATTTCCAGGAAAAACACACACTGTGAAAGATCACTCTGGGGTTAAAGTTTACCAGACTGGGAAATGAAAAGAACACGAGTAAACCCATGGGAGCTAAGAATCATTTTGGACTGGATCCCGGAGAATTGAATGTATATTTCAAGGATGGTGCAAAGTATAACAGTGGAATTGGATTTTTGTCCTGTTAAAAGTAAAATGGGAATATTCTGTTTTGTGGTTTAAAGTATAAGTTGCCTTTTGAGCTAGTATTTAGTCAAGGGTGTTTTTGGTTTCTTTATCACTGTAGTCTGAAAATGTGAAATATTTTCATATCATTCTTTCAGCTATTCACTGGAAGTTCAGACCTACTTTTTTAAAGGTTATCGATCTTCACGGAGATCATAACAACTTCTAGTTTCCCCAATGGAGACAAGCACAACACCTATACTGCTGCACAAATGCCACCTGTATATGGCCACTCTCAAGCGACCTTGTAGGGGCCAGCAAAGACAGATGGATGTCTCTCACTGAGGTGCAGTCCTGCCCCTGACACAATATATTGCTGTCTGAGCCCCTTGTCAATGACTGGGTGAACACTCTCTGTGCCAAGGGTACATACTATCTCATGGTGTTACAAACAAGCACCAAAGGGAAAAGAAGTGTGGGGTACTCATCTTGACCATTGACATGCTTTCAAGATTGGATCCATGTTTGGGGAGTGACCCCACAGCTGTTGACCTCCTCTCTGCAGTCTTGCTTGGTCAGGTGGCAACCTTTCCTCCTCCCATCTCTGAGGAGGATTGCCCTCCTTTTCCTTGCAGTCTGCAGGAGGACCAGCAGTGAGGCATCACTCGTTGTTTTCCTTCTGCCAGCATTGTTGTAGCTCCTTGCTGAGCTTGAGTCTTCAGTGAAGGGACCAGCAACAGGGCAGGATAATTCAAGGCAGTAGCAGCAGGGAGGAGAAAGTGTTTTAGGCAGCAATGAGGCAAGCAAGCAGCCCTTTAAATACGGCACCAAGACCTACCATGGCACCAGCTGTGCCAACTTAACAGCCTGTGTTCCTGCATCGTGCCTGAGATTAGGTGGACCCTGTTCCTTAATTGCTCAATCACTGTGAGATATGGCCAGCGGCTTAACAACCAAACAGAAATAGCACCTGCTTCCAGGGCCTTGGCCCAAATCTTCACTCTTAGGATAAACCTCAGCCCCTAGGGTCGGATGTTGGCTGGCATCTAGTTGGCCTGAAGGCCTCAGGAGGCATCAACGTCTAGGCCAGCTGCTCCAGGTAAGCTTTTGGGCCTTTGCCAACCTGCCTGGTCTCAGCTTCCCTCCTCAACAATGACCTGATTGCTTGAGGGCATTTTTGTACCTTAACAGCTTGAAAGCAGGGGCTGGTTTAGCACACTGGGCTGAATCGCTGGCTTTTAAAGCAAACCAAGGCAGGCCAGCAGCACAATTCAATTCCCGTACCAGCCTCCCCGAACAGGCGCCGGAATGTGGCTACTAGGGGCTTTTCCCAGTAACTTCATTTGAAGCCTACTTGTGACAATCGATTTTCATTTAAGGGGCTGTTTAGCACACTGGGCTAAATCGCTGGCTTTGAAAGCAGACCCAGGCAGGCCAGCAGCACGGTTCAATTCCCCTAACAGTCTCCCCGAACAGGCACCGGAATGTGGCGACTAGGGGCTTTTCACAGTAACTTCATTGAACCCTAATCGTGACAATAAGCAATTTCCATTTCAAGGTGGAGGCTCACCTAAAAAAAACAGACTGATATTTGCTCTAAGCTGAAAGAGCCTCCAGTGTTCTTTTTTTTAAAAATAATTTTTATTGAGAAATTTTGATTTTATACAACAATAACGCACCTTAGTAAAATACCGAAAATAACAATAATATTAACAATCATATACCTTCGCCCCATCCCCATGAACAACCCAGCATTTTAACAACAACGCAAAATAACACACTATAAAGTTACAGGATAAACACTACAATAATGCACCCCCCCCCCCCCCCCCGGGTTGCTGCTGCTATTGACCCAGTTACCTATCTCTGAGCCAGGAAGTCCAGAAAAGGCTGCCATCGTTTATAGAACCCTTGTATTAATCCTCTCAGGGCAAATTTGACCTTTTCCAATTTTATAAATCCTGCCATGTCACTGATCCAGGTCTCCACGCTTGGGGGCCTTGCATCCTTCCATTGTAACAGAATCCTTCGACGGGCTACTAAGGACGCAAAGGCCAGGACACCGGCCTCTTTCGCCTCCTGCACTCCCGAACCTCCAGTGTTCCTAATGCTTAATTGCACAGGGATCCTGTCCTCTGGCCACTAATTAGCCATTGTAGGGAAAATCCCGACAGGGCAACTCTTCCGGACATAGTGCAGGGTTGTCACCCACCATCCCACCCGCCCCACCACCCCCATTTGAGCCCGATGACATGGTGCCAACCCAAAACTCAAAGTCCTGCCCCCAGAAACCAATTTGCACACAGCCAGGTCCCACAGACAGCAATGTGATATATGCCAGATAACCTGTGTTCGTGATTGTGATTTAGGGATAAATATTGGGCAGGACACTGGGAAAATGCTTCTGTTCTTTTTCAAATAGTGCCCATATGGGATCTTGAACATATATCTAAAAGGGCAAACACATTTTAACATCCCGGGCGCAATTTAGCCACCGTGTTATGGCCTGCGCCGAGCCAGGTGCAGCGGGTGAATCACGGAAGAGGCCAACATCAGGCTTTGCGCCGGGCGCCAAGCCGATTGCGAGACACCCAATCTGTGGCACTCGGCCAATCTGGATCACGACTTCACTGGTCGTGAATCATGGCTCATTTAATTATGCGTGACCATCTGGGACACCGCATTCACCCGGCACTCAGGAGTCTCTGGCCACATCATCCAGGCCGCAACCAGGAGCCATTAAATCTCGTGAGGCATGGAGAGCCAGCTAGATCCCTGGAGCAGTGTCTCCCGTCATTTACCAGCCACGTTGCGGCGGGCGCACAGCTTTTTGGAGCAGCATGGCCGGTAGATCGTGCTCTGTGGGTGAATACCGGCCTGGATCCAAAACGGCATCAGGAAACACTCCGCCAAACTCGCCCAAAATGACGCTTAGAAATGCTAAAATAAGTCACGTTTGTGATAGTCTAACCCTCTCTCTGTCCTCACTGAAATATCTGATTGACTTAAGTACTTACATCTCTGGAGTGGATTTTAAGCCCATGACCTTCTGATTCAGAAGCAAGAGTGCTACCACTGAGCCTAAGCTAACACGCTATTGCTACATATACGTCAGAGCTATTAATTATCTTGCACTGTTACTTATGGAAATCCAGACAGGTTGCAGATGGCATGTCGGACCAATTTCTCAAAAGAGTAATGCTTATTCAAATTCATTTGGAAAAAAAACGAGTGGATAGATAGAAGTGCAACAGTCAGACATACAAAGTGGCAGCTGATTGTTCACTGATAATCCTTATTCTTGCGAAGAACAGGAAACCTTAAAATAGGTCTTTGCTTTTCTAACTGCTGCTAGAAAATATTTGACATTTTGTTTCATTCTGCATGGCCTAGCAATTTGTGTGACACCTTACTTTAACACTGTGAAATTACATCTCATAAAAGGCTTTGCTTTGCTTTGCAGAATAAAATTGCCTCCCGCTGACATCCCCACGGGAGGATTGAAGGCAGCACACCAGTAAGTGAATCCCCTCACCCCCTAAGAGGGTGGCATGCCAGAGATTGTAGACTGGGAGGCCATTCAAGGATAGAGTGCTGCTAGATTTGAAAAGGCAGCAATGCCTCTGGCCTGAGCACCGATAATCACCAGCTGTGCTCACACCTCAAACTCTGCCAGATCACACTCCTGCCTTTGCCTGGATGAAAGCCAGATGTAAATCCAGTCTGGAGTTGCCCATTTCCCATTCATTGCTGCTTAACAAGCACTCAAGCAAAAATAAACTCCACACTGGGCATTCGCTAAACCCTTTTTTTCTGGAGGAGGTTTAGGAATCAAGGACTTGGCATCTGCTACATTGAACGTAACACATAAAACATCTGAGTGGGTAGCACGGTGGAGCAATGGTTAGCATTGCCGCTTCACGGCGCCGTGGTCCCAGATTCGATCCCGGCTCTGGGTCACTGTCTGTGTGGAGTTTGCACATTAGAATGCAGAACATATGGTGCAGAAGGAGGCCATTCGGCCCATCGAGTCTGCACTGACGCACTTAAGCCCTCACTTCTACCCTATCCCCGTAACCCAATAACCCCATCTAACCATTTTTTGGACATTAAGGGCAATTTAGCATGGCCAATCCACCTAACCTTCACGTCTTTGGACTGCGGGAGGAAACCGGAGCACCCGGAGGAAACCCACGCAGACACGGGGAGAACGTGCAGACTCCACACAGACAGTGACCCAGTGGGGAATCGAACCTAAGACCCTGGCGCTTCGAAGCCACAGTGCTATCCACTTGTGCTACCGTGCTGTCCTTTCTCCCCGTGTTTGCGTGGGTCCCCCCCCCCCCCCCCCACAACCCAAAAATGTGCAGTCCAGGTGGATTGGCCACGCTAAATTGCCCCTTGATTGGAAAAAAATTAATTGGATACTCGAAATTTTTTAAAAATAAAATAAAATAAAACATCCGAGTGCAGAGTTACTACAGGAGACAGATCTAAAAGTATTAACTTCTATCATTGTTGGATCCAAATCCTGCTAGACCTACATCAAATAGTCATGACATCTTATTCATAGTTAATTTTTCCATCTGCCCATCCATTGTAGTTAAACATATTTTACACAGGCACTTGAAAGCCTTCAATTACCATTAAAGTAGCACGTGGAAACACCCACAATGACATAACTGGGAAATCAGTTTTAAAAACTCTCCTCAAATCTAATGTTTTTTGAATACTTTATTGTCCCTGTAATCTGTCTCACCCAAATTATTTTCCTCAAACACCTTCACAATTTTGTGCCAGAACTCTGCAATTGCTCTCCATCCTTCCCACTGGTGGGAGATGGAGATTATTGATTTATTTTATTCTTTCCTGGTATTTGGCCAGCACTTGTTGCCCATACCTAATTGCCATTGAGCATGTGGCCCATTTCAGAGGGCAGTAAAGAGTCAACCACATTGCTGTGGATATGGAGACCCATGTAGGCCAGACCAGGTAAGGATGTGAACTAGATGGGTTTTTTTCAACAATCGATGATATCATGGTCACCATTACTGAGACTGGTTTTCAATTCCAGATGTATTCAATTCCACCAGGACTATTTTTTTTAGAGGAAATTCTGCCCCTCCAAAGAATAAAAGAATGTACATCCATTCACGTAGTACCTTCCAAAGCCTCTGAATTCCCAAAGTACTTTACAGCCACTGCAAGATAGGAAATCTGACAGCCGATTTGTGACTAGCAAAGGTTCTGCAAATGGCAATGAGATGTCTCTCTTATGACAGATAAATGCTCACGTGGCAGGGGGTGAAAGATGACATGGTCAAGGGCAGAGAAAGTGGCCATCTGGGATGGGCTAGGTATAGGATGGAATTAAGTGGGTGGGAGTTAAGTAGGGAAGATGACGGACAGTAGAGAGGATTGGAGGCTTAAGCCTCCGGTAAGGCTGGTAACGTGGAAAGTCCGGGGACTGAATGGGCCGGTTAAAAGGTCACGGGTGTTCGCACACCTTAGGATCTTGAAAGCGGGGGTTGTCTTTCTGCAGGAGACGCACCTCCGTGTGAAGGACCAGGTTAGGTTAAGGAAGAGATGGGTCGGGCAGATTTTTCGCTCGGGGTTTGATTTGAAATTGAGGGGAGTGGCGAATTTAATGAGCAAAAAAATGGGATTTGTGAGTGCGAAGGAGGTGAGGGATTGGGTACAATTGGCAAGGGAGCTAGGGGGGTTTATGGAAAGGATGAGTATGGTGGACCCATGCCGTTTTCAGACCCCAGGGAGAAGGGAATATTCCTTCTTTTCACACGTCCATAAGGTGTATTCGAGGATTGACTACTTTGTAGTGAGTCGGGAGGTTTTGGTAGTGAGGCATTGCGAAGGGTAAATGGGACCTCCTCTTGTGTAAGGCTGAGCCTGATACAATTTAAGGTGCATATGACGTGGGCGAGAATGAGTGGGTTCTTTCAGGGGGCAGCAGATGAGTGTGAGAGGGGGCCAGGGAATCACGCCCACATGTTTTGGGGTTGCGGAAATTTGGGAAGATTCTGGACAGGTGTGTTTGCGGTCTTAGCCTGGGCAGTGGAAGAGGAGGTGGACCCGGACCCTTTGGTGGCGATATTTGGGGTTTCAGAGAAGCCGGAGCTCATGGAGAGGAGGAAGGCCAATGTCATGGCCTTTGGCTCTCTGATTGCACGGCAGCAAATTTTACTGAATGGCAGTCGGCATCGCCACCGGGGGCAGCAGCTTGGTTGGGTGACCTGTACGACTTCCTGTGGTTGGAGAAGATAAAGTATGAGTTGAGGGGCTCAGTAGGGGAGTTTGGGAAACGGTGGGGGTTGTTTGTGACCATGTTTGAGGAGCTACTTGTCGCAGGGGGGTGGGAAGTGGGTGGTGGGGGGAGGGGGGAGGGTGAAAAAGGGGGAAAATCTGTATAGTTGATTGTTGGGAGGTATGTTTTCCGGGGTGTTTATTGGCTGTAACCTGCTTTGATACATGTTTGCAATAAAATGCATTTTTTTTTAAATGGCAAATAAATGCTCAATGAGGAGTTGAGTGAATATTTTTTTGGACAAGTTGATTTATGGTTAGAAATATAGTAGACCATTTAGTTCCTTGATCATGTCCTTGTGGATCTACAACCTGAATCCATATATGCACTTTTACCCCATTACTTTAGTATCTTTGCTTATCAAAAATTAATCAGTCTCAGATTTCAACTTAACAATTGATCCAGTACCAGCTGGAAAAGTGTTCCAAAATGCTACCACCCTTTGCCTATAGAGCTGTTTTTCAACTTAATTCCTGGCTGTGATTTTCCCGTCAGTCATGGATGCTTAAACCAGCAGATTTACTTACCAGGATCATTCCCTTAACATCTTGAAAATCTTGATCAAATTACCCCTCAACCTGCTACATTTTCGAGAACATGACCGCAGGTTGTGTAATCTCTCCATGTAATTTAACCTTCGAAGCCAAGAATTATGCTGGGAAATCTACATTACACTTCCACCACCAAGGACAATGAATGGGCTGGACTCTACGGCCTATTTAAAAAAAATAAATTTAGAGTACCCAATTCATTTTTCCAATTAAGGGTAATTTAGCATGGCCAATCCACCTATCCTGCACATCTTTGGGTTGTGGGGGTGAAACCCACGCAAACACTGGGAGAATGTGCAAACTGCACACGGACAGTGACCCAGAGCCGGGATCGAACCTGGGACCTTGGCGCCGTGAGACAGCAATGCTCACTACTGCGCCACCGTGCTGCCCTCTCCGGTCTATGTTGACGGCAGGATTCTCTGCTCCCACCGCTTGTCAATGAGATTTCCTGTTGAAGCCACCCCACGCTGCCGGGAAACCTGCACTAGTGGCGGGAAAAGAGAATCCCAACGGCCGACGAATTCCAGCCAATATATCCTTTCTATTTATGTGCCCTAAACTGCTTACAGTATTCCAGGTGTGGTATAGACAAAGCTTTGAACAGCTGTAGCAGGACTTCTAACCCCTATAATCCCGTTGTCTAGTATAATGGACAGCATTCCATTAGCCATTTTGATTATTTCTTTGTACCTGTCCATGACATTTTAATGATCTACGTACATGGAATCCTTACGTCTTCTTGGACCGAGAATGCTTCCAGAGTTTCGCTGTCCAGAAAGTACACTCATCTGTCTATATTAGGTCCAAAGTAGATGGTCTTGTTTGTCTTCATTGAAATCCATTTGCCAAAGTTTTACCCAGACAATTGATCTATTATATATTTTTGTCGTTGTATGTTTCCATTTGCTTTGCTTATAATTCAGCCTATCTTTGTCTAATTAGCAAACTTGGAAATGTGATTCTCTATCCCATCAATTAACTTGTTAATAAATACAGTGAATAGTTGAGATCCCAACAAAGGCTCTTGCAGGATAACAATAGCCACATCCTGCCTGTTAGAGTATCCTTAATTATCCATAATCTCATTCTCCTGTCACTCAGCCAATTTCCTAACCAGATCAATAAATTGCCACCAATTCCATGATTTTCTACTTCAACTAACATTTGTTTTGTTCATCAGATGCAGGTGGCACTAGTAAATCCAGCATTTATCAGCCATCCATAATTGCCCTTGAGAAGGTGGCGGTAAGCTGCCTTCTTTAACCATTGCCGTTCTTGTGATGTAGGTACATCCACAGTGTTATTAGGAACCCAGAGATAACAGAGGGAACGGTGATATACTTACAAGTCAGGATAGTGTGTGGCCTGGAGGGGAACCTGCAGATGGTGGTGTTCCCTGCAGTAACTGCCCTTATTCGTCTAGGCGGTGGAGGCCATAGTTTGGAAAGTGCTGTTGAAGGAGCATTCCTGAGTTGCCTTGTACATGGTTGCAGTTACTGTGCTCAGCTGTGAAGGGAATAAATGTTTAAGGTGGTGAGGTCCTTATCAACCAGCCTGCTGTGTCCTGGATGGTGTTGAGCTACTTGAGTGTTATTGGAGACGTACTCATCCAGGCAAATGGAGAAATTTCCATCACACTCTTGACTTATGCGCTTGGAAATGATGGGCAGCCTTTGGGGAGTCAGGAAGCGAATTGCTTGCCACAGAATTCACAGCCCTGAGCTGCTCTTCCAGCCATAGCATTTAAGTGGCTGATCCAGTTAATTTTAGAACATAAGAACATAAGAACTAGGAGCAGGAGTAGGCCATATGGCCCCTCGAGCCTGCTCCGCCATTCAATGAGATCATAGCTGATCTTTGTGGACTCAGCTCCACTTTCCGGCCTGAACACCATAACCCTTAATCCCTTTATTCTTCAAAAAACGATCTATCTTTATCTTAAAAACATTTAATGAAGGAGCCTCAACTGCTTCACTGGGCAAGGAATTCCATAGATTCACAACCCTTTGGGTGAAGAAGTTCCTCCTAAACTCAGTCCTAAATCTACTTCCCCTTATTTTGAGGCTTTACCCCCTAGTTCTGCTTTTACCCGCCAGTGGAAACAACCTGCCCACATCTATCATATCTATTCCCTTCATAATTTTAAATGTTTCTATAAGATCCCCCCTCATCCTTCTAAATTCCAACGAGTACAGTCCCAGTCTACTCAACCTCTCCTCGTAATCCAACCCCTTCAGCTTTGGGATTAACCTAGTGAATCTCCTCTGCACACCCTCCAGCGCCAGTACGTCCTTTCTCAGGTAAGGAGACCAAAACTGAACACAATACTTCAGGTGTGGCCTCACTAACACCTTATACAATTGCAGCATAACCTCCCTAGTCTTAAACCCCATCCCTCTAGCAATGAAGGACATTTTTGGTCATAGTGACCTCAAAGATGTTGATGGTGGATTCAGCTTTGGTAGTATCCAAGGGAATATCAAACGGAGATCATTAGATTTTCCTTTTTTGGAGATATTCTTGCACTAATTTGATGGGAATGTTACTTGACATTTGTTTCACTCAACCTGAATGTTGTCCAGGTCTTGTTGCATGTAAAAACAGGCTGTTCCTTTACTTGGGACTCACAAATGGTGCTGAACATTGCACAATCATCAACGAACATCCCCACTTCTGATGTTGCGATGGAGGGAAAGTCATTTATGGAGCAACTGGAGATGGGTGGGCCAAGAAAGCTACCATGAGAAATTCTTGCTGTAATGTGCTGGGGCTGCAATGATCGGCAACTATCTTCCTTTTTGCTAAATATGACGCCAACTAGTGTAGTTTTCCCAAAATTCCCATTGATTTCAATTTTGCTTGGGTTCCTTGATGCCATACGCGGTCAAATTCTGGCTTCATGTCAAGGGCAGTCACTTTCACCTCACTTGTGGAAATCAGCTTTTTCGTCAATGTTTGGACCATGGTTGTAATGGGTTTTGAGACGGAGTGGTCTTGCCGGGACCCAAGCTGAGCATCGGTGCACAAATGGAGAGTGTCTCGTAGCATCTGGCAGTTTTGGAGAAAGAATCCATGTGACCATTTGGGCTCCATTCAACAAACCTGAAGCAGACATTGCAGGAAGGGATATCTCTGCATAAATATACTGCTGATCCTGCCCACAGCAATATGATCCCGCCTGTTATCAAAGTAGTGGCTATAATACTTTCATCATACGGTAGTCCACGATGCGTTCATAATCTATCTAAAGAAAAAATTACATTTTGCCTATGGATTGACCAAGTCACCATAGTTTCTGGAAATCTTCCACCATTGTGGATTTTTACATCCATTCCTTCAGCCATTTCTATTTGATATTGTAAGAATTTCTGAAGGGCAGCACGGTGGCGCAGTGGGTTAGCCCTGCTGCCTCACGGTGCCGAGGTCCCAGGTTCAATCCCGGCTCTGGGTCACTGTCCGTGTGGAGTTTGCACATTCTCCCCGTGTCTGCGTGGGTTTCACCAACACAACCCAAAGATGTGCAGGCTAGGTGGATTGGCCACGCCAAATTGCCCCTTAATTAGAAAATAATGAATTGGATACTCTAAAAAAAATTTTTTTAAATAAGAACTTAAAATTTGTTTCAAAAAATTGATCATGCCAAAAAAGCTAACATCCTGGAAAACTATAATATGATTCTTCATTTTAAATGTCCAATGGGGGCATGATAACTGCTGTGGTTCTCTGGCTACCTTTGTTTAATTAGGCTTTAGTGGGTATGAGTCATGTCATAATAATTCCAAACAGTGAAAATAAAATTTTGGCTTGAAACATGAAGCATGACCTATTTGCATTGGCTTATTCACATCATAACTCAGAGAAAATTACAAATAGTTTGTGAAGCTCCTATATTTCAAACTTTCTGGTTGAAATATGTGAAATGGGTAGGTAAATATAGCAGATACAATTTATGCAGATAATGGTGAAGTGATTCATTTTGTGGGAAAAATGAGGGGAAACCTTATAAACAAGATGATGCAATTCTTTTTTTAAAGTTTAGACTACTCAATTCTTTTTTTGCATTTAAGGGGTAATTTACCAATCCCACATATCTTTGGGTTGTGGGGGTGAGACCCACGCAGACACAGGGAGAATGTGCAAACTCTATACGGACAGTGACCCGGGGCCAGGATTGAACCCGAGTCCTCAGCGCCTTGAGGCAGCAATGCTAACCACTGGGTCAAAGTGCCACCCTTTAGATGGTGCAGTTCTAAAGGAGGAGCAGCAATGGAGAGATTTGAATACAGATATGTGCAAGTCAAGGTCGAGGATGTGTTGAAAAGGCTGCTGAAAAGGTATAGGGCTGGATTCTCCGTTTGCCGACGCCGTAATCACGCAACGCGATTCGGCGGAGAATAGACTCCGATGGCAAAATCGTGGTGTGCGCTGATTCAACGCAAAATTGCGATTCTCCGTCACCTCAACAGTGGCTTCAATGCATACTCGAACACACGTACAGTAAACACCATTTGCATATGATTAGCGGACCCAACTGCATATTCTCCGGAGCCTCTGTGATTCTCCTCCTCCGATGGGCCGGGTTCCTGACGGCAAAGCTCACTTCTACTTCCAAAAATCGTCAAACCGGTGTGGTGACTGCTGAGGGAGAGAGAGAGAAGGTAAAACATGGAGAGGAACGACTTCAGGCTTTTGGCCCAGACACTGGCCGGGCTGGCTGGCATGGGGGAGGGGGAGGGGGTGGGGGGAGGGGGGGGGGTGCTGCCAGGGAGGGGATGGGGCAAACAGGCTGAGTGGCCAGGGTGACCCCCGATGAGACTGGGGTGGTGCCCAGCCATGGACTGCCATTACCACTGTGGTGTTCTTTGTGGTTTAGATCCTGGGATGGTTGGCATTGTGTTCACAAAGACCACAACTAGCTTTTGTATTAAACAAAGCTAAAGATTTATTTACACTACTTAATTGAATTTGACCTCTTACTTCTGTATAATAAACAATTGACATTTAATATACAATCTACACTCATCTATCACTAATCTCTACACTAATAAAATAACAATCATCTGTTCTCACTCACACTAGCTTTCATACTCGCCTTCTCCTCAACACTCTCCCAGAAAGCTTGGCATCAATGCTTTATGTAGTTCTGCATCTATCTCCCTCTAGTGGTTGATTTGGACATAACATTAACCCTAACAGTGCTGTACATTTCTCATAATGTCACAACCGTCTTGCTGCGCCCCGGATGACCACCCACCTTAGCCCCTGGTTCTACAGAGTGACACCGGCCATATGGGTGCCCCCACTCCGCATCCCACACTCCGTCACACGCTCCCCCAGCCAGCCGCCACACACCGGCAGCCCGCCCATGGTAACACCCACAGTAGTCCTTACATGACTGAGGTGCTTACCCCTAGCAAGGGCAGTGCCAACCTACGGTGCCCCTGGCATCAGGGACGGTCGCCAGGGTAGAAGCCTTCACGGTGCCGGCCACCGGCGGGCCCAGGGGTGCGGGGATGGGGGGAGGGACATGCGGGGTCAGAGTCCGCAGTGCTAACCGGGGACACCGTGTAGCCCAGTTGACCTGGTTGGGCACGGGGTTACGCACTATGCTAACATGTCAGCCTTTCACCCACTGCAGACAATGGATGTTGGAATTCAACCAGGAATGGTGACCTACTTGCTAGTCGCTGCAGTCTTGGGCGATGCCCTGCAGCTGGACGAGTGGGCGCTGCTCGAGGAGGAGGAGGAAGCTGCAGCAGTAGAGCGGGTAGCAACGGAGCATGCAGCAATGGAGCATGCGCAGAGGGATTGGTGGCAGCCACTCAGGATGGAGAGTCAGCCGCCCAACAGGCCGAGGAGGAGTGACGCCGCATGAGGCCTCTTGTGTTATGGCACCGGCTGTCATTTGAGGACCTGCCGGACCGGGCATGCCATCGAAGACTCCGGCTGAGCAGAGAGACAGTGCGAGATATCTGCCAGATCATGGCACACCTGGCACCGCGGAGGTATGGAGGAAGACACCTTATCCCGGTGGCCATCAAGGTGACGGTCGCCCTGAACATTTATGCAACAGGGTACATCCAGGCACCGAGTGGGAACCTGTCCAGGATCTCAGATCTCGGTGCACAGATGCACCCGCACAGTCACGGGGGCCCTGTATACATTGGTGGCTCAATATATCCACTTCAATGAAGACTGAGCCCACCAGGATGCCCGGGCAGTGGAGCTCACCGCCATCGCCGATATGCCCGCGTCCAGGGGGTGACCGCCGGGATGCATGTCACCCTACCTGCAGATGACAGGCCGCTCTACACAAACCAAAAGGGGTTCCACGCAATGAATGTGCAGATGATATGTGACCATCAGCTGCGCATCATACACGTCTGTGCCCGATTCCCAGGCAGTGTGTATGACGCCTTCATCCTGGCACACTCGATGATTGCTGACATGTTCGAGACGTCCCCCCAGCGGTCTGGACCGCTCTGTAGGGGCCTCTCCAGTATGATGCTGAGAGGGTTGTCTGCATCGTAGTCCCTGCTGCATCCTCCACAACATCGCACAGCAGAGGGGCCTCGTCCGATGAGGAGGATGCGGGGAAAGATGTGGATGGGCAGGACATGGGGCCCAGGGAGGCCGCATGATTTGTGCGCCAGGGCCATGCGCACAGGATGCTCTGATCACCTCCAGGTTCACCGACTGGAGTTGGGGGGGGGGGGGGGGGGGGCGACTGGCCAGGGGCAAGGACACTGCATCCCAACCCCACACCCCCTCACTGACACCCTCCCCCCAGAAAATCCCCACCTGCACCTCCCTCCGTGATACATACCTGCCACACTACGGGGTGCGGGCCCTGGGTTGGCAGTGACAGCGGGTCTGGTCCATGGGATGAAGGAAGATGACAACCCGCTCTGTGATGAGCTCTGGTGCTCCACATCGTTTGACAACGTCTGACTCCTGTCCACGGTAGAACGTTCCACCGTCCACCTGGGTGATTCCTGCATGCGAGCTGGCCATTCCATCACATGGTGCCATTGAATCCCTGAGGTGACGGTGGTGGTGACGGTTGGGGGTGTGTGGAGATCAGATCACCCATATGGTCCATCCATTCTCCAACCCCCCCCCCCCCCCCCCCCCCCCAACGTCTGCCCATTTCCACCCACCACCCGGCCAGCCCAGCCCACCCCTTGCACTCGTCAGGCAGAGCACTGAAGCAGGTTGTAATGATGGAAACAGGTGTTTAATGTGAATGAATATATACAGATTTGTGCCCTAGCCCCTATAACTAAATTGTGCCATGCACCAGTGCCAACATAACTAGTGTCTAACTTCCCGGCCTTACGGGCCGTAACACTACGTCTGGGTGGTTCCCCAGACAGTACAGCAGGAGTGGAGACAGCCTGCTGTGATTCCCACACTGTGACCTCGGTCCCTGTGGTGGGCGTCTTCTGGGGCAACCAGGCCTGGATGGGCTCGGATGCCCCAGGTGGCGTGGTGCCGCCCCGTTCTGCCGGCTGCTCACCAGAGACAGGAGGGAGGTGGGGGATAGTCCGAGGTGCTGCGGCGTTCCGGCACTTTCCCTGTGGGAGTTGCCTCCTTCTCCCTTGGGGTGCCCGCTGGCCCCTGGGTTGCTGCATGGGGTGGGAGTGCAAGGGTAGCCATCCCCTGAGGCTCCCCACCACCTGGTGCTGCCAGTCCAGGAGGCCCACTGCCATCTCGACCAGGGTCTGCATGTTCGCGGGATGGAGCACAGGGAGTGGACCATCTTCATCTGGGACGGCGCCACATCAGGCTGTGACTCTGCCACCACCTTCTGGGTTTGTGTCACATCAGCCAGTCACTGCACCACCTCCCTCTGGGACCGTGTCACATCGGCCAGTAACTGGGCAATGCAGCCAACGTTCCCAGCCATGGCCTGCTGTGACTGGGCCATGCTCAGAAGCGCTGCTCAGGGACATGGTCGTCTGTGAGGCAACAACCCTGTCCTTGGCCTCGGCCAGTGCCTGCACAGATCCAAAGCCAAAACTGTCGCCCCCCCCAATGCCTCCACTGCGGATGCCACCCGTGGGGTATTGGCCTGGGCGGCACACATTGTCAACACCACCTCCTGCTGATGCACATGGCTGGACCCCTCCAATTGCACCTCCAGGTACAGAATGCTCGCTGTCAACTCCTCATGTAGTCCCTGGCTCTGTGACTGCATCTCCACTATGGATGGGACTGTCCGTTCCAGAGTCTCGAGACCCATCTCGATGGCAGCTAGTCCCTAGGGTTGGTCTGCCCTCCGACTGTCCTCCCTTCAGGAGTTCCTACCTCCACCTGTTGTACAAGATCAACTGTGTGGTGAGCACCAGATAGTGCCCCAGGAGCCTCTTCACTAACTTGCCTAACCGAGGTGAGTGTCTCTGGGATGGTGGAGGGTGTTGGAGACAGCTGTGATAGGAAATCACTGTCATCCTCCAACATGAACTCGGAGGTCTCCTGAGTCTCGTGCGGAGGGCTGAAGTCCGAGCTGCTTTCCTCGTCGCTGCTGAGCTCGGGGGGTGGGGGCTTCGGCTGTGGTACTGGCTGGGGGCGGGGGACGCCTGATGGGCACACCCGATCCCCAGCAGGTCCTGCAAAGCACAATACAGGGCGCATGATTAGACCATGGACCGGGGGCGATTCGGGGTGGGCGTGTGGGGTGAGGGTAGTGTTGGTGTGAGGGTGAGTTTGGGGATGGAGGGCGTTGGAAGGGGTTTGCACGTATGTCAAGGGGAACCGCAACTCAGCAGGGTATCACTTCCTGACCCACGGCCGAACTGCACCTGGGCGACCTCCCTTTCCTTCAGGCCACCGACCAAGTGCAGGGCCGTCTGGTTGGCTACGGTGAGGTATTGCAGGTCTGGCGTTCCCCCTCAAGGATTCTCCTGCTCGTGGCAGTTGTGCACAGCTTTCTCCTGGGGAGAACAGAAAACAACACTGTTAGACAGTCCGACGCGTGCAGCCCAGGGGGTGGGTAGCTGGTGGCCTCAGTGGCCAGGGCACCCGCCATGCTGGCTGGTATGGGTACCGGCATGTGGGGCAGGATAGGGGTTCAGCCGCCCTCCGGGTTGAGGGGGGGTCGGGTTACGGGTGTGTAGGACAGGATTAGTGCCAGGGGCACAGTGCTGTCTACTCACCCTGGCCGCCCTGTGGAGGTTTTGCCAGCACTGCTGGCCCGTCCAGACGGTGTTACTGGTAGTGCTGACCACTTCTGCCACCTGCGCCCAGGTACGACAAACGGCGGCAGCTGGCAGCCTCCTTCCCGAGCTGGGGTACAGGATGATCCGCCTCTCCTCCACCGCGCCCAGGAGGCTCTCCAACTCGGCGTCAGTGAAGTGTGGAGCTGCTGTCCTTGCTGCCATCTTGTTGGCTGGGATGTGTGTGAGGGCAGTGAAGTGTGTATATGTGGCTGCAGCTTGTCAGCCTCAATCGCGGTAATTGGCAAATCCTGCACAGTGTCTCATTGGAATCGATTGCGTTCCATGTAGCCCGGTGCTAGCCCCTGAGCAGTAGTAGAATCGGTCCTGGTGTGGCACCAGCTTTGGCTTGGTAAATGCAGGCAAGGTGTACAAAAGCAGGGAAGTTGTGCTAAACCCCCAAAAAGCACCAGGTAGGCCCCAGGTGGAGTAGTATGGCCCCACACTTTAGGAAGGTTGTCTCGGCCTTCAAGAGAATGCAGAGGAGATTTAGAATGCTATGAGGAACAAAAGATTTCAGTTACATGTTGAGACCCGAGAAACCGGGGCGGGATTCTCCAGCCCCCTGCCGGGTCGGAGAATGGCCCGGGGAGGGGGGGGCGGTGTGAATCCCACCCCGCCACTCCGACACTGGCTGCCGAATTCTCTGGTGCCGGTTTTCGGGTGGGGTTCACGCCGCGCCGGTCGGGGGCCATTGGCAGCGCCCCCCCCCCCGGCAATTCTCCAGGCCCCGATGGGCCGGGCAGCCACCCGTTTTTGGCTAGTCCTGCCGGCGTAAAATAGACATGGTCCATCCCGGCAGGACCTGGCGTGGAGGGCGGCTAATGGAATCCTCGGGGTGGTGGGGGGGGGGGGGGGGGGCTGGGAGATCCGGGACCCTATTGTGGCCAGGCCCACGATCGGGGCCCACCGATCAGCGAGCGGGCTCTGTGGCGCGGGGTCACTCTTTCCTTCCGCGCCAGCCTCTGTAAGGCTCCGCCATGGCCGGCGCAGAGAAGAAACCCCCTGTGCATGCGCAGGAAACACGCTGGCGGTTCTGCGCATGCGCCAGAATACGCCGGCAGTCCTGCACATGTGCCTATTCATGCCGGCCCGCGGTGGCCCTTCACCACGGGTTGGCACGGCGCCAACCCCTCCGGCCTAGACCCCTGAAGTGCAGAGGATTCCGTAACTGTGACTCTGCCACCACCTTCTGGGTTTGTGTCACATCAGCCAGTCACTGCACCACCTCCCTCTGGGACCGTGTCACATCGGCCAGTAACTGGGCAATGCAGCCAACGTTCCCAGCCATGGCCTGCTGTGACTGGGCCATGCTCAGAATCGCTGCTCAGGGACATGGTCGTCTGTGAGGCAACAACCCTGTCCTTGGCCTCGGCCAGTGCCTGCACAGATCCAAAGCCAAAACTGTCGCCCCCCCCCCCATGCCTCCACTGCGGACGCCACCCGTGGGGTATTGGCCTGGGCGGCACACATTGTCAACACCACCTCCTGCTGATGCACATGGCTGGACCCCTCCAATTGCACCTCCAGGTACAGAATGCTCGCTGTCAACTCCTCATGTAGTCCCTGGCTCTGTGACTGCATCTCCACTATGGATGGGACTGTCCGTTCCAGAGTCTCGAGACCCATCTCGATGGCAGCTAGTCCCTAGGGTTGGTCTGCCCTCCGACTGTCCTCCCTTCAGGAGTTCCTACCTCCACCTGTTGTACAAGATCAACTGTGTGGTGAGCACCAGATAGTGCCCCAGGAGCCTCTTCACTAACTTGCCTAACCGAGGTGAGTGTCTCTGGGATGGTGGAGGGTGTTGGAGACAGCTGTGATAGAAAATCACTGTCATCCTCCAACATGAACTCGGAGGTCTCCTGAGTCTCGTGCGGAGGGCTGAAGTCCGAGCTGCTTTCCTCGTCGCTGCTGAGCTCGGAGGGTGGGGGCTTCGGCTGTGGTACTGGCTGGGGGCGGGGGACGCCTGATGGGCACACCCGATCCCCAGCAGGTCCTGCAAAGCACAATACAGGGCGCATGATTAGACCATGGACCGGGGGCGATTCGGGGTGGGCGTGTGGGGTGAGGGTAGTGTTGGTGTGAGGGTGAGTTTGGGGATGGAGGGCGTTGGAAGGGGTTTGCACGTATGTCAAGGGGAACCGCAACTCAGCAGGGTATCACTTCCTGACCCACGGCCGAACTGCACCTGGGCGACCTCCCTTTCCTTCAGGCCACCGACCAAGTGCAGGGCCGTCTGGTTGGCTACGGTGAGGTATTGCAGGTCTGGCGTTCCCCCTCAAGGATTCTCCTGCTCGTGGCAGTTGTGCACAGCTTTCTCCTGGGGAGAACAGAAAACAACACTGTTAGACAGTCCGACGCGTGCAGCCCAGGGGGTGGGCAGCTGGTGGCCTCAGTGGCCAGGGCACCCGCCATGCTGGCTGGTATGGGTACCGGCATGTGGGGCAGGATAGGGGTTCAGCCGCCCTCCGGGTTGAGGGGGGGTCGGGTTACGGGTGTGTAGGACAGGATTAGTGCCAGGGGCACAGTGCTGTCTACTCACCCTGGCCGCCCTGTGGAGGTTTTGCCAGCACTGCTGGCCCGTCCAGACGGTGTTACTGGTAGTGCTGACCACTTCTGCCACCTGCGCCCAGGTACGACAAACGGCGGCAGCTGGCAGCCTCCTTCCCGAGCTGGGGTACAGGATGATCCGCCTCTCCTCCACCGCGCCCAGGAGGCTCTCCAACTCGGCGTCAGTGAAGTGTGGAGCTGCTGTCCTTGCTGCCATCTTGTTGGCTGGGATGTGTGTGAGGGCAGTGAAGTGTGTATATGTGGCTGCAGCTTGTCAGCCTCAATCGCGGTAATTGGCAAATCCTGCACAGTGTCTCATTGGAATCGATTGCGTTCCATGTAGCCCGGTGCTAGCCCCTGAGCAGTAGTAGAATCGGTCCTGGTGTGGCACCAGCTTTGGCTTGGTAAATGCAGGCAAGGTGTACAAAAGCAGGGAAGTTGTGCTAAACCCCCAAAAAGCACCAGGTAGGCCCCAGGTGGAGTAGTATGGCCCCACACTTTAGGAAGGTTGTCTCGGCCTTCAAGAGAATGCAGAGGAGATTTAGAATGCTATGAGGAACAAAAGATTTCAGTTACATGTTGAGACCCGAGAAACCGGGGCGGGATTCTCCAGCCCCCTGCCGGGTCGGAGAATGGCCCGGGGAGGGGGGGGCGGTGTGAATCCCACCCCGCCACTCCGACACTGGCTGCCAAATTCTCTGGTGCCGGTTTTCGGGTGGGGTTCACGCCGCGCCGGTCGGGGGCCATTGGCAGCGCCCCCCCCCCGGCAATTCTCCAGGCCCCGATGGGCCGGGCAGCCACCCGTTTTTGGCTAGTCCTGCCGGCGTAAAATAGACATGGTCCATCCCGGCAGGACCTGGCGTGGAGGGCGGCTAATGGAATCCTCGGGGTGGTGGGGGGGGGGGGGCTGGGAGATCCGGGACCCTATTGTGGCCAGGCCCACGATCGGGGCCCACCGATCAGCGAGCGGGCTCTGTGACGCGGGGTCACTCTTTCCTTCCGCGCCAGCCTCTGTAAGGCTCCGCCATGGCCGGCGCAGAGAAGAAACCCCCTGTGCATGCGCAGGAAACACGCTGGCGGTTCTGCGCATGCGCCAGAATACGCCGGCAGTCCTGCACATGTGCCAATTCATGCCGGCCCGCGGTGGCCCTTCACCACGGGTTGGCACGGCGCCAACCCCTCCGGCCTAGACCCCTGAAGTGCAGAGGATTCCGTAACTTCCGGGCGGCCTGACGCCAGAGTAGTTCGCGCCACTCTTGGAGCTGGTGTCAGGCCATCCTGCCAAGTGTGGGAGAATCCCGCCCCTGGTCTCCCCGCAGGGCAGGTAAGGGTGAGGGACAATTTAATTGAGTAAATAAGGAGAAACTGTTTCCACTGGTTGAAGGGTCAGTAAAAAAGGGACACAGATTTAAGGTGATAGGCAATAAAACAGAGGCAGCATTGAGGAAAACAAATTTAAAACAGCGAGTGGTTGTCATTTGGGATGCACAGCCTGAAAAGGCAGATTCGATGATAACTTTGAAAATAAATATTTGATTAGATACCTGAAGTGAAAAAAGTGCAGGGCCATGGGGAAAGGTTAGGGAAATGGGCTTAATTGGATAGCTCTTTCATTGCCATGCATTGTTACGATGGGCCAAATAGCTGCCACAATTATTGCATTCTTTTATAATTCTACATATCATTCTTTCCTTGCTGCAGTCAGTGCTCTCAAGCATTTGGCTGCCAAACCAGTGATCCTTGCACATGTAAGATGCCACCGGAAAATGTGTACTAATTTTTATTTTTCTTACTCTATTGCACGGTCAGGAGGAGCAGCTGCGTTACGATCTTTCTCGTTGGCCGTGCCTGGCACCTATAGTTCTCTATAAATGAATTCAGACCAAATTTTCTATGTCCCTCTACTAATGCACATTAACCGCATACACCGTGTATAATAATAGGGTCACGCTCTGAATCAGGCGCCATCCAATTCCTACCACGATCGTTTTCTAAAATTTTAATTCAAATTTTTGATGTTTTAACATTTTAATCACACAACAAAGCAAAGAAAAAAAGCAACACAAACCCCCGACCACCCCCCACCCTGTAACCTCAATCAAACACCCCACTTAGTCCCTCCAACCCCCACCCCCCCTCCCCCCACCTCCCCCTTAATAGGTGCCAAAGAAGAACCAGGCAACGTGCCTCAATGACTACCGTCCAGTGGCCCTGCCATCAATTGTAATGAAGTGCTTCGAGAGGTTGGTCAAGACACACACCAACTCCATTCTCCCAGAATGCATTGATCCACTGCAATTCGCATACTGCAACAGGTCCACAGCAGACACCATCTCCCTGGCCCTGCACTCATCCCAAGAGCATCTCGACAACAAGGACTCCTACATCAGACTCCTAGTTATTGACTACAGCTCTGCCTTCAACACCATAATCCCAGTCAAGCTCATATCAAAGCTACAAAACCTAGGACTTGGCTCCTTCCTCTGCAACTGGATCCTCGACTTTCTGATCCACAGACCACAATCAGTAAGAATAAACAACAACACCTCCTCCACAATAGTTCTAAATACCGGGGCTCCGCAAGGCCGTGTACTTAGCCCCCTTCAATAGTCCCTGTACACACACGACTGTGTCGCAAAATCTGGTTCCAACACCATCTACAAGTTTGCTGATGACATGACCATAATGGGTCGGATCTCGAACAACGACGAGTGAGAATACAGGAGGGAGACAGAGAACCTAGTGGAGTGGTGCAACGACAACAATTTATCCCTCAATATCAGCAAAACTAAAGAGCTAATCATTGACTTCAGGAAGCAAAGTACTGTCTGTACACACCCCTGTCTGCATCAACGGGGCCCAGGTGGAGATGATTAACAGCTTCAAAATCCTAGATGTGTACATCACCAAAAATCTGTCCTGGTCCACCCACGTCGCACTACCACCAAGAAAGCACAACAGCACCCATACTGCCTCAGGGAACTAAGGAAATTCAGCATGTCCACACTGAATCCTGCCAACTTCTACAAATGCACCATAAAAAGCATCCTATCTGTCTGCATCACAGAGACCCAAGACCGCAAGAAACTTCAGAGAGTCGTGAATGCAGCCCAGTCCAGAACACAAACCTGCCTCCCATCCATTAACTCCATTTACACCTCCCGCTGCCTGGGGAAAGTGGGCAGCATAATCAAAGACCCCTCCCACCCAGCTTATTCACTCTTCCAACTTCTCCCATCGGGCAGGAGATACAAAAGTCTGAGAACACGCACAAACAGATTCAAAAACAGCTTCTTCCCCACTGTTACCAGACTCCTAAACAACCCTCTTATGGACTGACCTGATTAATACTACACCCCTGTATGCTTCACCCGATGCCGGTGTCTATATATTTACATTGCGTATCTTGTGTTGCCCTATTATGTATTTTATTTTTATTTTATTTTATTTTCATGTACTAAATGACCTGTTTGAGTTGCTTGCTGAAAAATATTTTTCACGGTGCACGTGACAATAAACAAATCTAAATCCAAATCCAGTACCAGCTCCTTGAAATGTAGCACAAACAAACAACATCTCTTGTTGAACCCCTCACTCCCCCCTTCAAAACAAATTTCACCTTTTCCAAATACCAAAAACTCCATTTGATCCCCCAGCTACACCAAGGCACAGGGTGGAGGAACTGACCTCCACCCCTACAGAACCCGCCTGCAAGCGGTCAGCTCCGGCAAATCTGACACCCCAAAGCTGAGCCCCATGGGGCTGAGCACCAGATCCACAAGCAAGGCCACCGACATGGTGCTGCAGATTGGTCGCCAAACTTTTTCCAACTTAGGGCAGGACTACAACCTATGTAGGTGATTGGCCGGGCTCCTCCCACATCGCCCACAAGTATTCTCCACAGGCTCAAACAACGGGCTCATCCTCAACTTTGTCAGGTGCGTTCAACATACTACCTTTAATTATTTTTTTTTAAATTCCAAATAAGGGACAATTTAGCGTGGCCGATCCACCTACCCTGCACATCATTGGATTGTGGGGGTGAGACCCACGCAAACATGGGGAAAATGTGCAAACTCCTCACAGACAGTGACCCAGGGCCGGATTCGAGCCCGGGTCCTCAGACAGCAGTGCTAACCACTGTGCCACCGTGTCATCCTTATTACCTTCAGCTATCTCAACCCCATTCTCGCACACGAGGTTGAGGCATTTATCCTTCATAACACAACCCCTCCTCCAGCGCCATCCCCTCCAGTTGCCCCCCTCCCACTTGGTCTTAACCCCTTGCAGAGACACCATATCCTCCTCCAAAGTCCTCCCATAGATCGCCGAGCTGACCCCCCCCCCCCCAACCAATCCCATCACCAACAGAACCCTCTTCCAACAACAAGGAGGGTGATCAGAAAAGTCGGAAAAGGCTACTGTCGCAAAATCCCGCACCTTCATATATCTGAAAATCTCCACCTGAGGGATCGCAATCATCTCCTTCAACTCCTCCAAACTCGCACACCGCCCTTCCAGAAATAGGTACTTCCTTTCCATCCCCCCTCGCTCCTCCCATCCCCGAAACCTAGTTTCCACACTATTGTTTTCAATGGGTTACTGCTTTTGTTCAAATAATCAACAAGGAAGTTCATACAACTCCATTGTGTACTCACTACTAATCTCACATAGCAAGATTTCAATCTCTGCAAATTTTGAAGACTTATTGTTGATGTTTTTGAAGTTTTCATGGCATGAGATATCCAAAATGGTGAATGAAACACTTTTTTACTTTTAAATCCATTGTGAAAAGTGAAAGCTCCCAGGTTAGCTAACATGTGGACTACATTCAGAGTAAATTCTATTCACCCATCTCCAATAGCATGACTTAACTACTGAGCTAGTGCGGTGTATCAGTTACCAATATAAGACTTCTATTTAGTCTCTCACGGATTTCGTGTCAATTATGCGTTTGAAAGAAAATTCTGCACCGTCACCAAGCTGCTGAAAGATATTTGATTCTAGTCATTAGAACCAGAAGACATCCGCTGTTGGGCACAATTGAGACTCACATAGATTTAGTTACAGAGTTCATAACACAAACATAGGTCATTTAGCCCAATTATGCCAGCATCTATTCTCCACACAAGTCTCCTCCCACTCTACCCCATCAGCATAACCTTCTGTTCCTTCCTCGCTTATGTGCTTATCCAGCTTCCCTCGAATGCATGAACACTATTTATTCTGGGAGCACGCTCCACATTCCTACCACTCTTTGAGTGAGGAAGTTTCTCTTCAATTCCTGATTGAATTTATCGGTGACTAATTTCTATTCACGGTTTGGATTTTCCACAAGTGGAAACGTCTTCCCTATGCCCACCATATCAAGCTCCTTCTTAATTTTAAATATCTCTATTAAATCACCTCCTCTGCCTTCTCTTTCCTAGAGAAAAGAGGACCAGTCGGTCCAGCTTTTCCTGATAAGTATCTTCTTATGCATGTCCAAAAAACCTACCCACTATCAAAGTTGAGGTGAGCTGGCAGTAACTGCCCTCGACATCAAGGCAGTATATGGCCAAGTGTGGCATCAAGGTGCCCCAGCAAAACTGGAGTCAATGAGAATCAGGGGGAAAACTGTCCGCTGGTTGGAATCATATCTAGCACAAAGGTAGATGGTTGTGGTGGTTAGCGATCAATCATCTCAGCTCCAGAGCATCACTGCAGGAGTCCCTCAGGGTAGTGTCGGAGGCCCAACCATATTCAGCTGCTTCGTCCATGATCTTCCCTTCATCAAAAGGTCAGAAGTGGGGATGTTTGCTGACGATTGCATAATTTTCAGTGCCATTCATGGCTTCGCAGACCATGTCCATATGCGGCAAGACCTGGATAATATTCAGGCTTGGACTACACAATTAATGACCATCTCCAACAAGAGAGAAGCTAATCACCTCCCCCTGACATTAAATGCTATCATCATCGCTCATTTCCCCATTAGCAACATCGAGGGGTTACCGTTGACCAGAAAGTGAGCTGGACCAGCCATAAAAATACTGTGCGACAATAACATGTCAGACACTGGGAATTCGGAGATGCATAACTTATCTCCTGACCCCCATAGCCTGTCCAACATCTACTCCGGATGAGTAGAACTCCAACACTCAAGGAGCTTGACACTATCCAGGACAAAGCAACACCATCCACAATCTTAAACATTCACTCCCTCCACCACTAATGCACAGTGACAGCGGCATGCACCATCTATAAGAGGCGCTGAGGCACTGCTCCTTCAGCACCTTCTAAGCCTGTGACCTCTACAGTAGTATAAAGGGTTAGAAGGAGGGATATGCTAATGTAGATATAGATGACAATGTACTACTGACATCAGTCAGTCATATGATTGACTCTTGAGAGAGGGAGAGAGAGAGGATAGAATCATGCCTAGGATCAACATGCCTACTCTGTATACAGTTTCGAAGTAGTAATAATAAGCAAGTGTTAAGCAGATACCAGAGTATGCCTATAATCTAAGGACCTGGGGCAGAATTCTCCGACCCCACGCAGGGTCGGGGAATCGGCCGGGGCTGGCATAAATCCCGCCCCCGGGCCGGAATTCTCCATCACCCGGTAATCGGCGGGGGCGGGAATCACGCCGCACCTGCGATTCTCCAGCCTGCGATGGGCCGAAGTCCCGCCGCTCTCAGGCCTCTCCCGCCGGCGTGGTTTAAACCACCTCTGTGCCAGCGGGAGTGGCGGTGCGAGCGGGCCCCGGGGTCCTGGGGGGGGGGGGGGGTGGGCCGATCGGACCCCAGGGGGTGCCCCGATCAGCAGGCGGGCCAGTGCCATGGGGGCACTCTTTTTCTTCCGCCGCCGCCACGGCCTCCACCATGGCAGAGGCGGAAGAGACCCCCTCCACCGCGCATGCGCCAGTGGTGACGTCAGCGGCCGCTGAAGCTCCGGCGCATGCGCGGACTCACGCCGACTGGCGAAGGCCTTTCGGCCAGCCCCGACGCCAGGCGGCATCTTTGGCGCCAGTTTTGGCGCCAGTCGGCGGAGCGGGAGCCACTCCGGGGCGGGCCTAGCCCCTAAAGGTGCGGAGAATTCCGAACCTTTGGGGAGGCCAGATGCTGGAGTGGTTGGCGCCACTCCGCTACGCAGGGACCCCCCCCGCCCCACCGGGTAGGAGAGAATTTCGCCCCTGATTCCCACACCTCGTGTCCAAGGTAGTAAGGATCCATATCAAAACATGGTAGTAGCCGTGGAGACATCAATGTAAAAGATACATCAGTGCTATCGAAGGAACCACAAGTTCCACCTTTGAAAGCAGCTCAAGAGATTTTAGGTGGTAGAAGGATACACACTGGAGAGGGGTATGATGACTGTGCGTGACAACCAGTCCCTGCCATTGCCCTGTCTATTTAACTGCCTTGTGAACCCACAGAGAGGCCAGCAGTGAAAATTATGCAATGGTCATTTTCTCCAGTACCAAGCAGCATTAGGGCTCCATTAAAAAGAGCAAAAGATTCAAGTTCGATCCTGTAATATCCTGCACGGGGCCTACAGGGTGGGCATGCTTGGCTTCACCGTGGTCCTTGCGGATTATGGGCTTCCCCACTAGGGGCTGGGTATCTCAGTTAGCCACTAAGACACTGGCCAGAGGGGAACCTGACAGGCTAAATAAAACCATTCTTTATTTACTCGGTGTGGACTCCCTGGGTGCGATTCTCTGATCGCGGGACAAATTTGTGCGCCGTCGTGAACGGCATCGCTTTTCACGATGGCCGGAATGGGCGCGGGGACGACCGCTCCACCGACTGGCGCCAAAACTGGCGCCAAAGACGCCGCTCGGCGTCGGGGCTGGCCGAAAGGCCTTCGCCAGTCGGCGTGACACTGCTCCAGCCACCCTTCCTGGCACCAAATGGGCGCCGCGCCAACCCACGCATGCGCGAGGGACTTCTTCAGCGCGCCGGCCCCTACGCAACATGGCGTGGGGATTCAGGGGCCTGCCGCGCAACAAGGTAGGCCGGGGGAGGGGGGGGGGGGGAAGAGGCCGGCCCGCCAATCGGTGGGCCACGATCGCGGGCCAGACCCCATCAGAGGTCCCCCCACAGGGACGGAGCACCCCCCCCCCCCCACTGGCCACCCACCCGACCCTTCGCGCATAGTTCCCGTCGGCAACGACCAGGAGTGAACGGCGCCGACGGCACTCTGCCATTTCCGCGTCCCATCCATTCCAGCAGCCCGCGCCGCGTCAAACGCACCAGCGCAAATGCCGTCGATTCTCCACACCTCGAAGAATCGTGCGCTGGTGTCAGGGCATCGTGGCGCGGCTGCGGCGATTCTCCGGCCCGGCACGGGGCTCGGAGAATCGCGCCCCCTCCCCGTGTCCTGATTAAAGTTCCTTTATTACCGTGCCTTAGGGCGGCACAGTGGCACAGTGGTTGGCACTGCTGCCTCACAGCTCCAGGGTTCAATTGAGGCCTTGGGTGACTCTGTATGGAGTTTGCACATTCTCCCCGTGTCTGCGTGGGTTTCCTCCGGGTGCTCCAGTTTCCTCCCAAGTCCAAAGATGTGCAAGTTAGGTGGATTGGCCAAACTAAATTGCCCTTAGTGTCCAAAAGGTTAGGTGGGGTTACTGGGTTACGGGATAGGGTGTAGGCATGGGCTTAAATAGGGTGCCCTTTCAATGCCCGGTACAGTCGAAGAGCCGAATGACCTCCTTCTGCACTGTAAATTCTATGATTCTATGATTCTGTAGTAGGTCCAGCAGCAGATTACATTCTCCCAAAGCAGGGTGTGCAGCAATCCGCCACTGACTAGGAGTCCAATCTTAAAGCCTTTCACGTCTGATTTAGCCCAAAGTAAAATTTAGTAATTAAACAAGAAAGTTTTAACCAGTGGTTGCAATGACCTGGGGAATCTATTGCATTATTTCTAACTGATCCATATCACCGAGCTTGTTCTTGCAGATACCGAGTGCTGAAGGATGAGCTAATCCGTGATCAAAACCCGTGGGTGTCTGCAATGAAAATCTCTCTGACTTTCTGCAGACCAAAGATGGTATTATTTTGGTCCAGCATGTGAGGCAGCCCTAGTTTACAGCATTTAATAGGACTGTAATTCGTGGGGACGCAAAAGCTTTGCATGGCTCTGTGGATTGGTTAGACCCATGGGCAGTGGCACCACCCATAAGAAAGCTTGGAAAACCAAACATTAGAGTAGGAAACTTCACACTGGAAGCCATTTTGAGATGCATGCGTTATGGTGTGAAAACCCAGATTAGATGCCAAGATTGTCAAGCAGGGGGCGCAGAAAGCTTCCAGTGCCCCAAAACTGGGCATTTGAAGTATTTCTGCAAATCCAAAATTCAAGGACAACAAAGAACAAAGAACAAAGAAAATTACAGCACAGGAACAGGCCCTTCGGCCCTCCCAGCCTGCGCCGATTCCAGATCCTTTATCTAAACCTGTCGCATACTTTCCAAGGATCTACTTCCCTCTTCCCCGCCCGTTCATATATCTGTCTAGATGCATCTTAAATGATGCTATCGTGCCCGCATCTACCACCTCCGCTGGCAAAGCGTTCCAGGCACCCACCACCCTCTGCATAAAAAACTTTCCACACACATCTCCCTTAAACTTTCCCCCTCTCACCTTGAAATCGTGACCCCTTGTAATTGACAACCCCACTCTTGGAAAAAGCTTGTTGCTATCCACCCTGTCCATACCTCTCATAATTTAGTAGACTCTTTGTTCTTTTTTTTTTTTTTAAATAATTTTTATTGAATTTTTCAAAATACAAACATTTTAACCCCCCCTACATTTACATTTCAATTATAACAAAACAAAGTCAAACCCCCCTACTTAACAAGAAAAAGAAAAAAAAAACCCCCCCCCCCCCCCCCCCCGCCGGCGAACCGACAGTCAGACCAACTTATCATTTCTAGCAGCGTCCTCGGGCAGGCCTTGCCCGTGCCACCGCCGCTACCGTACTTCCTTCGTCGTTGTCCCCCCTCCCCCCCCCCCCCTCCCCCCCCTCCCGCCCTCCCCTCCCCTCCCGGGTTGCTGCTGTCATGGCCTCAGTTTCTATCTCTGATCCAAGAGGTCTAGGAAGGGTTGCCATCGCCTGGAAAACCCCTGCACCGACCCTCTCAGGGCGAATTTGATCCTTTCCAGTTGGATGAAGTTTGCCATGTCGTTTAACCAGGTGTTAACACTCGGAGGCCTTTCGTCCCTCCACTGAATCAGGATCCTCCTCCGAGCCACCAAGGACGCAAAGGCTAATATTCCAGCCTCCCTCGCCTCCTGTACCCCCGGTTCCACCCCAACCCCGAAGATCGCAAGTCCCCATCCTGGCTTGACCCTGGACCCCACCACTCTCGACACCGTCCCTGCCACCCCCTTCCAGAACTCCTCCAGTGCCGGACATGCCCAAAACATATGTGCATGATTCGCAGGGCTTCCCGAACATCTAATACACCTGTCTTCACCCCCGAAAAAACCGACTCATCCTTGTCCCCGTCATGTGGGCTCTATGCAGTACCTTAAATTGAATGAGACTTAGTCTCGCACATGACGACGACGAGTTGACCCTCTCCAGGGCGTCTGCCCATGTCCCGTCCTCTATCTGTTCCCCCAGCTCTAACTCCCACTTATCTTTCAGCTCCTCTACTGGTACCTCCTCCACCTCCTGCATAATCTTATAGATGTCCGAGATCTTCCCCTCCCCGACCCAGACCCCTGATAGCACCCTATCACTCACCCCCCTGTCGGGGAGCGCGGGGAACCCCGCTACCTGTCGTCTGGCAAATGCCTTCACTTGGAGGTACCTGAACGTGTTCCCCGGGGGGAGCCCAAATTTCTCCTCCAGCTCTCCCAGGCTCGCAAACCTCCCCTCTATAAACAAGTCCCTCAGTTGTCTAATACCCGCCCTCTGCCAGCTCTGGAATCCCCCTCCTGTGTTTCCCGGCGCAAATCTGTGGTTCCCTCTTAGTGGTGCCCCTATCAGACCTCCCACTTCCCCCCTGTGTCGCCTCCACTGCCCCCAGATCTTGAGGGTGGCCGCCACCACCGGGCTCGTGGTATACCTCGTGGGAGGGAGCGGCCATGGTGCCGTTACCAGTGCCCCTAAGCTTATGTTGCCGCAGGACGCCCTCTCCATGCGCTTCCAGGCTGCCCCCTCCCCTTCCATCATCCACTTTCGTACCATCGATGTATTTGCCGCCCAGTAATATCCTGAAAGGTTGGGTAACGCCAGCCCTCCACTATCCCTACTCCGCTCCAAAAAGACCCTTCTAACTCTCGGGGTGCCATGTGCCCACACATACCCCATGATACTACTCGTTACCTTCTTGAAAAAGGCCCTGGGGAGGAAGATGGGCAGACACTGGAACAAAAACAAGAACCTCGGGAGGACCGTCATTTTAACTGACTGCACCCTCCCTGCCAGCGACAGCGGCACCATGTCCCACCTCTTAAACTCCTCCTCCATCTGCTCCACCAGTCTGGAAAAGTTCAACTTGTGTAGGGTCCCCCAGTTCTTTGCCACCTGCACCCCCAAATACCTAAAACTTTTAACTGCTCTTTTGAAGGGGAGCCTCCCAATTCCCTCCCCTTGGTCTCCCGGGTGTATTACAAAGACCTCACTTTTCCCCAGATTTAATTTATATCCCGAAAAGTCCCCGAACTCCGCTAGTATCCCCATTACCTCCGGCATTCCCCCCTTCGGGTCTGCCACATACAACAACAAATCATCCGCATAGAGCGAGACCCGATGTTCCTCCCCTCCCCTTGTCAGTCCTCTCCACCCCCCTGAACCCCTCAGTGCCATCGCCAACGGCTCAATCGCTAATGCAAAGAGTAAGGGAGATAGGGGACATCCCTGCCTAGTACCTCGATGGAGCCCAAAATATTCTGACCTCCTCCCGTTTGTTACCACACTTGCCATCGGAGCTGAATAGAGCAGTTTTACCCACTTGATAAATCCCTCCCCAAACCCAAACCTTTCCAACGTCTCCCACAAGTATTCCCACTCCACCCTGTCAAATGCCTTCTCCGCGTCCAGCGCTACCACTATCTCCGCCTCCCCTTCCACTGCTGGCATCATAATCACATTTAACAATCTCCGGACATTTGTGTTAAGTTGGCGTCCCTTCACGAACCCCGTCTGGTCTTCATGGACTACCCCTGGCACACAGTCCTCTATCCTGGTTGCCAGGACCTTTGCTAACAGCTTGGCATCTACATTTAAGAGGGAGATAGGCCTGTAGGACCCGCACTGGACCGGGTCCTTGTCCCGCTTCAAAATCAAGGAGATCAGGGCCTGCGACATTGTTGGAGGCAGAACCCCCCCCTCGCGCGCCTCATTGAAGGCTCGCACCAGCACTGGACCCACCAAGTCCACAAATTTCCTGTAAAACTCCACCGGGAACCCATCCGGCCCCGGCGCCTTCCCCGCCTGCATCTGGCCTATCCCTTTAATTAGCTCCTGCAGCTCTATCGGCGCCCCCAACCCTTCCACCAGCTCCTCCTGTACCTTTGGGAACCCCAATTTGTCGAGAAAGTTCTTCATTCCCCCTCTCCTCTTCGGCGGTTCAGACCTATACAATTCCCTATAGAAGTCCCTAAAGACCCTATTCACCTCTTGCCCCTTCTGCACTACATCCCCACCCCTCTCTCTCACTCCCCCAATCTCTCTGGCTGCATCTCGCTTACGAAGCTGGTGCGCCAGCATCCTGCTCGCCTTTTCCCCGTACTCATACGCCGCACCCTGCGCCCTTCTCCACTGCATTTCCGCCTTCCTAGTGGTCAGTAGGTCGAACCTGGCCTGCAAGCTACGCCGCTCCCTTAATAGCCCCTCCTCTGGCGCCGCCGCATATTTCCTATCTACTTCTAGGAGCTCCCCCACCAGCCTCTCCCTTTCCTGCCTCTCCTTCCTCTCTCTGTGTGCCCTTATGGAGATCAGCTCTCCTCTAATCACTGCTTTCAAGGCCTCCCAGACCGTCCCCACCTGCACCTCACCTGTGTCATTCGTACCCAGATAGTTCTCAATGCCCGTTCTCACCCTTCTGCACACCTCTTCGTCCGCCAACAGCCCTACATCCAGGCGCCACAACGGGCGTTGGTCCCGCGCCTCCCCCATGTCCACGTCCACCCAATGTGGTGCATGGTCCGATATCGCAATGGCCGAGTACTCCGTGTCCTGCACTCTCGGTATCAGCCCCCTGTTCAATACGAAAAAATCGATCCTAGAGTACACTCTGTGGACGTGGGAGAAAAAAGAATACTCCCTCGCCCTAGGCCTACCAAATCTCCATGGGTCTACCCCTCCCATCTGCTCCATGAACCCCCTTAACACCTCTGCCGCTGCCGGCCTCCTATTCGTCCTGGAACTCGATCTATCCAGCCCAGGGTCTAACACCGTATTAAAGTCCCCTCCCATGATCAGGCCCCCTGCCTCCAGTCCCGGGATGAGGCCCAGCAGGCGCCTCATAAAACCCGCGTCGTCCCAGTTCGGGGCATACACATTTACCAGTACCACACTCTCTCCCTGCAGCCTACCCCTCACCATCACGTACCTGCCCTCCTTGTCTGCCACCACCTCTGCCGCCACAAACGACACTCTCTTTCCCACCAAAATCGCCACCCCCCCGGTTCTTGATATCCAAGCCTGAGTGGAACACCTGTCCCACCCACCCCCTTCTCAGGCGGACCTGATCTGCTACCCTCAAATGAGTCTCCTGCAGCATTGCTACATCAGCCTCAGTCCCTTCAGGTGTGAGAAGACCCTTGATCTTTTGACCGGCCCATTCAGCCCCCTTACGTTCCACGTGATCAATCGGGTCGCAGAGCGACCCGTCCCTACTCCCTGTCGATTAGCCATGTCTTGTCCCTTGCTCGCCCCGGGTCATCCCTTCTTTCTGACCCACTTCCCATAGCGATGGCCCCCCCCCCCCCCCCCCCCCCGGCTCTCCCCTTCTCGTCCCTGGTCTTTCTAGCAGCAACCCGGTGTCCCCCCCCAGTTCCCCCCCCCCTTCCCCCCCCCCCCCCCCCCCCCCCCCCCCCCCCCCCCCTGGCTAGGACCCCTCCTAGCCGCGATGTACCCCACATCGTACTCCCGAGAGTCAGCTGGTCTCCGCTGACCCGGCTGCTCCTGCCACATTCCGACTCCTCCCGGTTCACCCCATCTGCGCCCGTGAAAGATCCCCTTAAAACCCCCGAGAAAGACCCGCATAGTCAACCCGCTCCCCCCCGTCCCGTCTCCCCAACTTAACGATATAAATACAAATACCCAATGGCAACTAAATACATAAATACTTAACTACATACTTAAATAACAAAATAATTAACTAACTATCAACTAACAGTGTGCCCAACCATCACCCTCCATCAAACAGTATAAATAACCGCAGATAACCATAACCCGAAAAGAAAAAAAAGAACAAAAAACCCCCCCCAAGCACCCAAAGAAAAAGGGTAAGAGGGGTAAATAACTAAGGGAAATTGGAAACGGGAAAAAACACCCCATAAGAAGCCAACGACCCACAATAGAGATTTCAACAGTACAAATATACAGAAACACCCAACAACTCGAAACCTTCAAAATATTCAGAAAAGTCAACCGTTCGAGAAAAAAACACCCCAAACACTCCACGAAACTGTTACCCAGTTCCGACCTGGCCTGAAAAAGAAAAGGGCCACTTGCACAATCCAGAGTCCCCCGGCGGCTACGACCGCCGGTGCTCCCAGGTTTTAGTTCGTGTCCAACTTTTCCTCTTGTACAAAGGTCCAGGCCTCCTCTGGGGACTCGAAATAATGATGTTGGTCCTTGTAGGTGACCCACAAGCGCGCCGGTTGCAACATTCCAAATTTGATCTTTTTCGCGTGTAGCACCGCCTTTGTCCGGTTGTACCGGGCCCGCCGCTTTGCCACCTCCGCACTCCAGTCCTGGTACACCCTTACCGTCGAGTTCTGCCACTTGCTGCTTTTCTCCCTTTTAGCCCACCTCAGGACTTTCTCTCGATCACTTAGCCGCTGGAACCGCACCAGCACCGCCCTCGGGGGCTCGTTTGCCCTAGGCCTCCTGGCCATGACCCGGTATGCCTCTTCCAATTCCAGGGGCGCCGGACCGGCCCCTTCCCCCATCAGGGAGCTCAACATCTCCGCCACATATCCCGGGAGATCCGACCCCTCCAGGCCTTCTTCCAGGCCCAGGATCCTCAAATTTTTCCTCCTCATCCGAGTGTCCAGCTCCTCGAAGCGGCTCTGCCACTTCATGTGGAGTGCCTCGTGCACCTCCACCTTTGCCCCGATGACTGTGGCCTCCTCCTCCCTCGCGGCCATCTCCTGCTGCAGATCTTTAATCGACGCCTCTTGGATCGCCTGGGCTCCCACCAACCTGGTGGCCGTCGCGTTCATGGACTCTAAGAGTTCCACTTTCATCTCCGTGAAAAAACGGAGGAGAGCGGCCTGCTGCTCCTCCGCCCATTTCTTCCACTCCTCCGGTGCACCGCCGGCCGCCATTTTGATTTTCTTCCCCCGCTTTTTTTGGGGAGCTGCTGCCGTTTTTCTTGCCGCTCCACTCCGGGTACCGACCATAAAATCGGTCTAGTTCTCCTCAGGGGACCTTCCCCCACCGGGATTTGTTTTTTCAGCGCCGTTGGGGCCCTCCAATTGGCCCAAAAACACCTTTGTTGCAGGAGCTTCCAAATGTGCGGCTTAGCTAGTCATAGCCGCAACCGGAAGTCCGACTCTTTGTTCTTTGTTCATCATTTCAATGACTCACTCTCTTTCCTGCAACAATCCTTCAACCTTTTATTTGGAAGCAGTGGAAATCCAACCTTCAGAAGCTGAGCAGGTTTATACAATCAAATGTAATTTTCTTTCTTTCAGGGACATCATCCACTAGAATTTGGGCAGAGATGAAAGTTACAAATCTCTCAGCTCTTCATCACATAAACCCAGAGGTGGTGGATACAGAAGCCATTACAGTGACCATCCCCATAGAGACTTGCTAGACCTGGTTCTTCCTAGAGAGGAATGAAGAAGAATCCTTTGCAGAACTGAGTGATCTTTTGGAGATTGAGGACCTACAGAATGATCCATTTTTCCCATTGGTGGGTACAGCTTAGGAAGCCTCTGTTGTCTTTTCAGAGGACTCAGCTGTATTTAAGGTGGCTGAGAAGCATTCAGATATTTAGAACATAAGAACATAAGAACTAGGACATCTGGCCCCTCGAGCCTGTCCCGCCATTCAATGAGATCGTGGCTGATCTTTTGTGGACTCAGCTCCACTTTCCGGCCCGAACACCATAACCCTTAATCCCTTTATTCTTCAAAAAACGATCTATCTTTACCTTAAAAACATTTAATGAAGGAGCCTCAACTGCTTCACTGGGCAAGGAATTCCATAGATTCACAACCTTTTGGGTGAAGAATTTCCTCCTAAGCTCAGTCCTAAATCTACTTCCCCTTATCTTAAGGCTATGCCCCCTAGTTCTGCTTTCACCCGCCAGTGGAAACAACCTGCCCGCATCTATCCTATCTATTTCCTTCATAATTTTAAATGTTTCTATAAGATCCCTCCTCATCCTTCTAAATTCCAACGAGTACAGTCCCAGTCTACTCAACCTCTCCTTGTAATCTAACCCCTTCAGCTCTGGAATTAACCTTGTGAATCTCCTCTGCACACCCTCCAGTGCCAGTACGTCCTTTCTCAAGTAAGGAGACCAAAACTGAACACAATACTCCAGGTGTGGCCTCACTAACACCTCATACAATTGCAGCATAACCTCCCTAGTCTTAAACTCCATCCCTCTAGCAATGAAGGACAAAATTCCATTTGCCTTCTTAATCACCTGTTGCACCAGTAAACCAACTTTCTGTGACTCATGCACTAGCACACCCAGGTCTCTCTTCACAGCAGCATGCTTTAATATTTTATTGTTTAAATAATAATCCTCTGCACGTTTCGCTTTACCACTCATCTTAATGTCATCTGCAAACTTGGACACATTGCCCTTGGTCCCCAACTCCAAATCATCTATGTAGATTGTGAACAATTGTGGGCCCAACACGGATCCCTGAGGGACACCCCTAGCCATCTCTTTTAGCACTCTGGGATGTATTCCATCAGGGCCAGGAGACTTGTCTACCTTTAGCCCCATTAGCTTGCCGATCACTACCTCCTTAGTGATAACAATCCTCTCAAGGTCATCACCTGTCATAACCTCATTTCTATCAGTCACTGGCATGTTATTTGTGTCTTCCACTGTGAAGACCGACCCAAAAAACCTGCTCAGTTCCTCAGCCATTTCTTCATCTTCCTTTATTAAAATTCCCTTCTCATCCTCTAAAGGACCAATATTTACCTGAGCCACTCTTTTTTGTTTTATATATTTGTAAAACCTTTTGCTGTCTGTTTTTATATTCTGAGCAAGTTTACTCTCATACTCTATCTTACTCTTCTTTATATCTTCTTTAGTAGCTTTCTGTTGCCCCTTAAATATTTCCCAGTCCTCTAGTCTCCCACCAATCTTTGCCACTTTGTATGCGTTTTCCTTCAATTTGATACTCTCCCTTATTTCCTTAGATATCCACGGTCGATTTTCCCTCTTTCTACCGTCTTTCCTTTTTGTGGGTATAAACCTTTGCTGAGCACTGTGAAAAATTGCTTGGAAGGTTCTCCACTGTTCCTCAACTGTTCCACCATAAAGTCTTTGCTCCCAGTCTACCTTAGCTAGCTCTTCTCTCTTCCCATTGTAATCTACTTTGTTTAAACACAAAACACTAGTATTTGATTTTACCTTCTCACCCTCCATCTGTATTTTAAATTCCACCATATTGTGATCGCTCCTTCCGAGAGGATCCCTAAATATGAGATCATGAATCAATCCTGTCTCATTACACAGGACAAGATCTAGGACCGCTTGTTCCCTCGTAGGTGCCATTACATACTGTTCTAGGAAACTATCGCGGATACATTCTATAAACTCCTCCTCAAGGTTGCCTTGACCGACCTGGTTAAACCAATCGACATGTAGATTAAAATCCCCCATGATAACTGCTGTACCATTTCTACATGCATCAGTTAACTCTTTGTTTATTGCCTACCCCACCATAACGTTACTATTTGGTGGCCGACAGACTACTCCTATCAGTGACTTTTTCGCCTTACTATTCCTGATTTCCACCCAAATGGATTCAACCTTATCCTCCATAGTACCGATATCATCCCTAACTATTGCCCGGATGTCATCCTTAAATAACAGAGCTACACCACCTCCCTTATCATCCACTCTGTCCTTCCGAATAGTTTGATACCCTCGGATATTTAACTCCCAGTCGTGACCATCCTTTAACCATGTTTCAGTAATGGCCACTAAATCATAGTCATTCACGATGATTTGCGCCATCAATTCATTTACTTTATTCCGAATACTACGAGCATTCAGGTAAAGTACACTTATGTTGGTTTTTTTACCTCTGTTTTTACATAGATTTACATTGAATTTACAGTGCAGAAGGAGGCCAATCGGCACATCGAGTCTGCACCGGCTCCTGGAAAGAGCACCCTACCCAAAGTTAACACCTCTACCCTATCCCCATAACCCAGTAACCCCACCCAACACTAAGGGCAATTTTGGACACTAAGGGCAATTTATCATGGCCAATCCACCTAACCTGCACATCTTTGGACTGTGGGAGGAAACCGGAGGACCCGGAGGAAACCCACGCACACACGGGGAGGATGTGCAGACTCCACACAGACAGTGACCCAAGCCGGAATCGAACCTGGGACCTTGGAGCTGTGAAGCGGTTGTGCTATCCACAATGCTACCGTGCTGCCCTAATCTTAACATCTTAAGATCTCCAGATTTACTCCTTTTAGTATTTCTGGGCCTATTCACTGAGCTCCCCTCAGTCACTGTACGTTGTACTGTCGCCCTTTTTGATTTTTGACTACGTCTTATCTGTCTTGCACTTCCCCCCTTACTTCCTTTTGCTTCTGTCCCTGTTTTACTACCTTCCAACTTCCTGCATCGGTTCCCATCCCCCTGCCACATTAGTTTAAATGTTAGCATGGTGCGTACCCTATTGCCCAACCAGCTCATGGACGGCAGTGGTTCAAGCAGGTGGCTCACCACCAACAACTCAAGGGCAATTAACTTTGGGCAATAAATGGCATGCCTTGTCCAGTAGGTCCTCAAACGACAAGTTCTGCTGGTACATGCGGGTCTTCTTGCAGCACCTCCTTTGCACCTCCTCCTCCTTGGCCTGTTGGGCAGTTGGCTCTCCATCCTGGGCAGCTGCTGACCATTCCTCCAGGGAATGCTCTGGTGCTGCACACTCCACTGCTGCAGCTGCCTCATCCTCAAGCAGCTCCAGCTCATACAGCCGCAGGGCATCCCCCAGGGCTGCGGTGACTAGCAGGAAGGCCCCCATTGCTGGTTGAATTTCTGTATCCATTGTTTGCAGAGGGTGAAAGGCCAACATGTTAGCATGGTGCATACCCTATTGCCCAACCAGGTTCAATGGGCTGCTTGGTACCCCCGGTTGGCACTGTGGACTCTGCCCCTGCCTGTCCGCGCACATACCCACACCCAACCCGGCTGCCAGGGGTACCGGCAGCAGATGCCGCCCTTTCCAGCTGTACACGCCATGGCCCCCATCCGGCGTGATATCCCGGGCAGCCGTTTGGGGGAGGTGGCATGACGGAGGGTGGGCTACGGGAAGTGTGGGGGCTGGGCTGCGGTGGTGGTGGGGCGGTGGGTGACGGCTGGACTGCGGTGGTGGTGGGATGGAGAATGGGGGGTTTGGTGCCAGGGTGGTGGGGTGCCTGGGCAGTATGGTGGAGGGCGAGATACGGGAGTGGTGGGGTGGGGGCTGGGATGCCAGGGTGGGAGCACCCATACAGCCGGCAGCACTCTGCAGAACAGGGTACAAGTTGGGTGGTCAGCACAGCAAGATGGCTACCTCGCAGGTCACAGCAATGGTGATCTGTGCCCGGACCCCACCCCAGTTCTTTGAGGGGGTCACCCTGGCCACACGGCCTGTTCCCCGTTCCCTCATCACCCCTTCCCCCCCAGCCAGCCAGCCAGCCAAGCCAGTATCCGGTCCGGCAACCCACAGTAGTGCCTCTCTGTGTACTACCTCTTCGCTCTCCCTCATCGGTCACGACGCCGGTTTCACGATTTTGAAAAGCACAAGTGAACCTTGCTGTGGGGAATTTGGCTTGTCGGAGGCGGAGAATCGTGGAGGCCCCACAGAATACCGGGTCTCTACCCAATCGCGTTTCCCTGTCTTACCGTTGGCCGCCGGAGAATCCCGCCCTGCTGTTTCTACATGACATAAATTAACTGAATTCAAAAACTCAATGTAATATGTTTACAGTTGGATGATGTCAGCATGTGTAAGTGAGCAGCTCAGTTCCAGATGCGGCTTAACACAGGCAAATTTGAAATCCCGTACATCAAAATAAGCAACACAAGTTTTCAATGAAAGGTATTGAAATAGCTAACATTGAAACTGAAAGAGAGCTAATGATCTCGACTCAACTTTCAACGTTTCCAACCAATGTAATCAACATAATATTGAACGACGCTGCAACAACAGCAGAAACCAAGTCAAGGAATTTTTGATTTATTGTACCGAGATCTGATCAGCTGGTTTCTCTGTACCGTTTTGGTTGCCAAGAAACAAGGAAGACATTCAAGTGCTGGAGAAACCTGAATTATGAACAAAGACTGGAGATGCTCGGGGTGGCATTTTTCACAAAATTGCAAAGTGTCATGTTCTAACTGAAAGCCGACATGTTTCTTCCCAGAAACGGAGCCAGGTCTTCACTCCATATCCCTTGCCACTTTGTCAAGAAAATAATCAGGGCGGCATGTTTTGTACCATCACTGTGATGGGGCGGGACCTCATAGAGCTGACAAGCACAGCTACACAGACATCTGGTGCCTTTTTTAAATGGCGGCCTGATCTCAAAGTGTAGTTCAAAACCCGCCATCGGTCCCCCCACCCCTATTCCCTATCCTATCCTGGACATCGGGACCTCCAACAGACAAGGGGAACGCCCCCCAATCCTGAAATGCAGAGGGCGAACCTCCTCCTATCACTCTCTGTTCTGGTCACCCCACCCCCCCCCCCCCCCCCCCCCACACCACGCAAGCATAAGAGTACCCGACCCCCTACCCCACACCCCAATCATCGCCGGCATCGAGGCTTCATCCTCCCTTCCCTCCCCATCATTGCCGGCATCCCCAAAAAATGTGGACCCCCCCTCCAATTGTGTTTCCTAGAGGCCACGCCTTGGCCTGCCCCCTGGCTATACCCCTGGCAGTGCCAACCAGTGCTAGGTGGTCACTGCCAGGTTGGCACTGCTAGGGTGCTGGGGCTGTGCCAGGGCACTGCAAGTCATGTTCCTCACTACTCGGGGGCCAAACTCACCTCAAAGCCCCAGGTTAGCAGTTTCTGGTTAGCAGTTTCAAATTCCTAGAGGTGCACATCTCCAAAGATCTGTCCTGGTCCAGCCACGTCGCTACCACCAAGAAAGCACAACAGCACCTATTCTTCCTCAGGAAACTAAGGAAATTCGGCATGTCCACATTAACCCTTACCAACTTGTACAGATGCACCATAGAAAGCATCCTATCCGGCTGCATCACAGCCTGGTATGGCAACTGCTCAGTCCAGGACCGCAAGGAACTTCAGAGAGTCGTGAACACCGCCCAGTCCATCACACGAACCTGCCTCCCATCCATTGACTCCATCTACACCTCCCGCTGCCTGGGGAAAGCGGGAAGCATAATCAAAGATCCCTCCCACCCAGCTTACTCACTCTTCCAACTTCTTCCATCGGGCAGGAGATACAGAAGTCTGAGAAAACACACGAACAGACTCAAAAACAGCTTCTTCCCCACTGTCACTAGACTCCTAAACAACCCTCTTATGGACTGACCTCATTAACACCTCACTCCTGTATGCTTCACCCGATGCCGGTGTTATGTAGTTACATTGTGTACCTTGGGTTGCCCTGTTATGTATTTTCTTTTATTCCCTTTTCTTCCCATGTACTTAATGATCTGTTGAGCTGCTCGCAGGAAAATACTTTTCACTGTACCTCAGTACACGTGACAATAAACAAATCCAATCCAATCCAATCCAATCCAATCCAGGTGTAGTCATCAAGACTGGTTTCTGTTTTTGGAAACCCGGAGTGATCCCTGCCGGCATTACATCAAGATGGCGGGGCGGAACATCTGATGAGCCTAGATGCAACGGTGTTAAGCCATTTATGAATAGTTAAATTTATTTACATTCATGCCAATGGGGTTCATGCTCTCGCTGGCGATGAACCTGATTACGTCACTGGTGGAGGGCGGGGAACAGGGAAGATCTCAAACTGAGATTTTGCCGTCACAAATCGCGTTATGTCCCACTCGTGAGTTAGCGGCCATAATGGGATATACGTTCGTGGCTAACAGGCCCACAAAATCACGGTTTAGGTTGTAATGCTGGAATGAAAATGCCAGAAGGAAACTAAAATTAAATATTAAACGTGGCGTATTATTACTCTAAGTTAAATTATGAGATTAGCACAAGAGGATGTAGATTTAAGCGGGTAGAAGGTAAATTTACAACTATTAGGAAATAATTTTTACACAAAGGGATAGAAATTCTCCACACCACTCTGATTTTTTCTAGAATGTGAGTTCAGCAATCAACTTATAAATGTTGTAGTCAAATATCCCATGTTAGAAGTGGACACTGGGGGGAGAGAGTGGCACAGTGGTAATGCAACAGGACTGATAATCCAGTGATCAAGACTCATACACTGGGGACCTGGCTCAAATCTCACCAATGCAGCTGGTGCAAGGTGATTTCAGTTAATAAATTGGAATGTAAATCTAGGCTCGGTAATGGTAACCATAACAGCTATCATCGATTGTTGTAAAACACGAGCCCAGGAGTAGCAGCCACGCTACGAACGTGGACCCAGCTGAGACAACACTTCGGGATAACTAAAATGGCCCCCATCTGCAGCAATCAGAGATTCCCCCCAGCCTTGCTGGATACCACCTTTAAAAGATGGAGGCTGGACGGGGGCAGGCTGACGGTCGGGGACTTCTATGTGAGGCACAGACTGGCGGCACTGGACAATCTGACGAGGAAGTGGAAACTAGAAAAGGGGCAGGAAATTAGACATCTCCAAATAAAACACTTCCTCCGCAAAGAAACAGTAGGGTACCCCAGGGCCCCAGAAACCACACTACTAGAGGCCCTGATAGGCACAAGCAGCAAGAAGGGGGGGGGGGGGGGGCTATGTGGGTGTGGTGAATGTAACTCCGTAATTCACACTGTATTGTATATACATGAGACCATGCATTTGTAAGCGCAGTTGTGTTGCCCGACCACTAGGGGGAGTAGTGCTGGGAATGCTTAGGAGTTTGTACAGGGCTCCACCCTTGGCTCCGCCCACGTCTCCTCCCCCTGGACTGCTGTATAAATACCAATGCTCAGAGTTAGTCGTTCAGTTCATCGAGAGTTCAACACGGAACAGGCTGGCTCTGTTGTAAGTAGATTAAAACCACTGTTCATATCTTAAAGCACGTGTCTAGTGAATTGATGGTTCCATCAGTGGGAAAATATATGGACAGCTGAACACCACTGGACGAGACCAGACAAAAATGGGAGCACGAACTGGGGGCAGAGGTAGTGTGGGGATTCTGGTGCGAAGCACTGAGCAGAGTGAGCTCCACCTCCTCCTGCACAAGGCTAAGCCTAATGCAGCTCAAAGTGGTGCACAGAGCGCACTTGACCAGAATCCGAATGAGCAGGTTCTTCCCAGAGGTGGAGGACAAATGAGAACAGTGCCAATCACACTCATATGTTTTGGGCTTGTCCCAAACTTGCTGGGTGCTGGACAGCTTTCTCTGAGGCAATGTCCAAGGTTGTGGAGATGAGGGTGAAGCCATGCCCAATGGTGGCAATCTTTGGGGTTTCAGAGCAGCCAGAACTACACATGGGAAGGGGGCCAACGCCCTTGCTTTCGCTTCCCTAATCACACGTCGGAGAATCCTGCTCGGCTGGCGATCTGTAGCACCACACACAGCTGCAGACTGGCTCGCTGACCTCTTGGAATTTCTCCTGAGAAGATTAAATATACCATCCGAGGGTTGGAGGAAGACTTCCCGGATACTTGGGGGCAGTTTGTCGGCCTGTTCCAAAACCTGTTCGCGGCCAGCAATGAGGCGTAAAATAAGAATAAAATATGGAGATAGATGTGGAATTAAAGGACTGCGCATCCCGGAGGGGGAGAGACAGAAGGAAGGTAGGGAAACCACAAAAGAGGAGAAAGGGGGCGGCTACCCCGTCGTTCCCTGAAGATAAAAGAAAAACACAGCTGAAGCCAGGTTGGGGGGGGGGGGGGGGGCAGAGAGAGAGAGGGGCGGGGACAAGGGGGGGAACTATCCAGAGGGCAGCGAAATGTACATAGGGTCAGTTAAATGAAGGACAAAATAAACCTTTCTGTGCAATAAAGTAAATTAGCGCGGGCAAGAAGAATGTAATGTGTATGTACAGCTGTTTATAAATATTAGGAATGCCAATAAAAAGATTTTGTTTAAAAATCAATTGTTGTAAAAACCCATCTGGTGGTTCATTAGGGAAGAAAAACTGCCATCATTACCCGGTCTGACCCAGGCAGCACGGTAGCGCAGTGGTGAGCACTGCTGCCTTGCGGCGCAGAGGACCTGGGTTCGATCCCAGCTCCGGGTCACTGTCCGTGTGGAGTTTGCACATTCTCCCCACGATCCGAAGATGAACAGGTTAGGTGGATTGGCCACGCTAAATTGCCCCTTAATTGGAAAAAAAAGAATTGGGTACTCTAATTTTTTTTAATTACTTGACATGGCCTATATATTACTCGAGACCCACAGAAAGAGGCTCCTCGGCCCATCGTATCTTTGCCAGCCATCAAACAACTATCTATTGTAATCCCATTTTCGAGCTCTTGTTTTGTAGCTTTGTATGCTATGGTGTTTCAAGTACTCATCTAAGTGTTTCGTAAATGTTGTGAGGGTTTCCGCCTCTACCACCCTTTCAGGCAGTGAGTTCCAGATTCCCAGCATGCTCCGGTTGAAAAAGGTTTACCTCAAATCCCTTCTAAATTTCCTGCTCCTTACCTTAAATCTATGTTCCTTATTAATGAACCCTCTACCAAGGGGAAAGGTGTCTTCCTATTTACCCTACTTATATACCTCATATTTTTGCACACCACAAAGAGGTCCCCCCTCATCTTTCTCTGCTCTAAGGGAAACAACCCCAACCTAACCAGCCTCTCTTCATAACTGTAACACTCCAGCCCAGGCAACATCCTGATGAATCTCACCTGCATCCTCTTTGATACAACCACATCCTATCAATAGTGTGGCAACCAGATCAATACTCTAGCTGTGACCAACGAGTCGCTAATAAAGTTAAGTATCGCATTTTTAAAAAATGTATTTTATTACAAACATGTATCAAAGCAGGTTATGGCAAATAACACCCCAGGAAACATACTTCCCAACAATCAACTATACAGTCTGTGCAGATGTCCCCCCCCCCCCCCCCCCCCCCCCCCCCCCCCACCCCCCCGGTCACAAATATCCCCCGCCTTTTCTCAAACCCCCCCTGCTGAGCCCCTTAACTCATACTTTACCTTCTCCAACCGCAGGAAGTCGTACAGGTCACCCACCCATGCGACTATCCCCAGCGGCAATGCCGACCGCCAGTCCAGCAAGTTTCGTCGCGGTGCAATCAGAGAGGCGAAGGCGAAGACATCGGCCTTCCTCCTCTCCATGAGCTCCGGCTTCTCTGAAACCCCAAATATCACCACCAAAGGGTCCGGGTGCACCTTCTCCTCCACTACCCTGGCTAAGACCGCAAACACTCCCGCCCAGAATCTGCTCAATTTCTCACAACCCCAAAACATGTGTGCATGATTCGCTGGCCCCTGCCCACATCTCTCACACTCATCTACTACCCCTACAGGAACCCACTCATTCTCACCCAAGTCATATGCATCCTGTGCAGCATTTTAAACTGTATCAGGCTCATCCTTGCACAAGAGGAGGTCCCATTTACCTTCACATTGCCTCACTTCATACGCCCCAATTGATCTCCCCTACCAATTCTGATTCCCATTTTTCCATTATCTTCACCATCCGCTCACCTCCCTGCTCCCCCAGCCACTTGTATATATCCCCAGTACTTCCCTTCCCTTCCACATCCGGAAGCAGCAGTCGCTCCAGCAGAGTGTATCCCAGCAACTTAGGGAACCCCTCCAGACCTTTCATGCAAAGTTCCTAACCTGCAGATACATGAACTCACCACCCCTTGGAAGCTCTACCCTCTACCATAGCTCCTCCAGACTGGCAAACCCTTCCTCCAAATACAAATCCCTCACCTTGACCAGCCCCACTTCCCTCCACCTCCTGTATACACTATCCAACCCCCCCCCCCAACCCCCCCCCCCCCCCCGCCCCCCTCCTTCCCCCCCGGCGCAAACCCATGATTCTCGCACAGCGGCGTTAGCACCGACATTCCTTCCATCCTAAAATGCCTCCTCAACTGATTCCATATCTTCACCGTGGACTGCACCACTGGGCTCCCTGAATACCTACTCGGAGCCATTGGCATTGCTGCCGTCACCGTAGCCCTCAAACTAGACCCCTCACAAGATTCCTCCTCTATCCTAAACCGCTCTACCCCTTCTCCTTCCCACCACCGCTGCACCTTGTCCACATTCACCGCCCAATAATAATGAAGCAAGTTCAGCAATGCCAACCACCCCCTGCTGCCACTCGCATATGCGTTCCTTTTTCAATATAAATTTAGAGTACCCAATTTGTTTTCCAATTACGGAGCAATTGAGCGTGGCCAATCCTCCTGCACATCTTTTGGGTTGTGGGGGTGAAACCCATGCAGACATGGGGAGAATGTGCAAATTCCACATGGACAGTGACCCAGGGCCGGGATTTGAACCGGGGTCCTCAGCGCAGCAGTCCCAGTGCTAACCACTGCACCACTGTGCTGCCCTCGCATATGCATTCTTTCCTTTTATTTTTAAAATTTAGAGTACCCAATTAATTTTTTTCAATTAAGGGGTAATTTAGCGTGTTCAATCCACCTACCCTGCACATCTTTGGGTTGTGGGGGCGAAACCCACACAAACACGGGGAGAATGTGCAAAGTCCACACGGACAGTGACATTCATGTAGGAGTACCTTTAAGAAATGGGTGTTTAAGAAATGTACCTTTAAGAAATGGGTGTTGATCAGTGATGTCAGTGTGTGGGTGGAGCTGGGCTGTCTGTCAGCTTTTTACTTTTGTTTTAGGCTGTTTGCTGCAGGATGTGTTTTAATTTTGTTTTCAATGTTGGAGCTGAAGCCAGACAAAGCAGGTCTACTGCTGTTCTCTCTGCCATGAAAATACTATCTCTTGATCATTTGGTGAATTCAGAATTATAAATGTTCTCAGTAGTGAATGTAAACCTAATGTGCTTCTGTTAAAATGTGTTTCTTTTGTCTTCTGGATGTTGTTTGGGAAGTTATTAAGGATTACTTAGTGTTGTATTCTTTGGGGGTTGTATTTGAATTGATGGTTGCTAAGATGTTCACTGTATGTTTAAAAAAAGTTAACGAGTTCATAGAATAAACATTATTTTTCTTTAAAAAAATACTTTTCGATTTCTGCTGTACCACACTTTTAGAGTGGGCCGTGTGCTCCCCATACCACAATCTATTAAAAGTTGTGGATCAGGTGAACTCTATGGTACATTTTGGGATTCTCTAAACCCTGGCCCATAACAGTGACCCAGAGCCAGCATTGAACCTGGGACCTCGAGACCGTGAGACTGCAGTGCTACATTGCCCCACCGTGCTGCCCTCGTATATGCCTTCTTAACCACCTTATCTACCTGTCCTGCTGCCTTGAGGAACCTTTCGAGATGCACCTCAAGGTCCCTCTGGACCTCTGTACTTCCTAGTGTCCTCCCATTCATTGTATATTTCCTTGTCTTGTTTGTCCTCCCAAAATGCATCGCCTCACACCTTTCAGGGTTAAATTCCACGTGTCACTGTTCTGCCCATCTGACCAGCCTCTCTATATCATCCTCTATTCTAAGGTTTTCCTCCTTGCTATTTACCACACCACCAATTTTCGTGTCATCTATATACTTAGTGATCATAATCCCCCACATTCACATTTAGATCATTAATGTACACTACAAGCAGCAAGGGACCCAGCACCGCTCCCTGAGCATACCACTGCACACAAGCTTCCAGTCACAAAACCAACCTTTGACCACTCCTGCCTCCTGCCACTAAGCCAATTTTGGATGCAGTATGCCAAATTTCCCTGGACCCCCATGTGCACTTACTTTCCTGATCAATCTCCAATGTGGCATCTTGTCAAAAGCCTTACTAAAGTCCACGTAGACAACATCAACTACACCGCCCTCATCTACACACCTCGCACCCCCTCAAAATATTCAATCAAATTTGTTCGACATGATCCCCCCTGACAAAACCATGCTGACTATCCTTGATTAATATTTATCTCATCAAGTGGAAATTAATTCTGTCCCTCAGAATTTTTTCCAATAAGATCCCTGTCACTGATGTTAGATTCACTGGCCTGTAATTACCTGGACCTTACCTACTTCCTTTCTTGAAGAGACATGAATAGCCAATAAAAGGATAGAAAAAGGTAGATACTGCCATGTAAAGGTACCAATAGTTGCCACTAGCAGGTGTCTGATATGAACATTGGCCTCATTAACATTTATTAATAGCAGTAATTAGAACCCCATTATAAAATTGTTGCCTGGGAGCCTTTCATTTGCACTTTCATGAACTTGATTCCAACAATAGAGAAATTGGCTGAAGCAGAGCTATTTAAAGATGTCTGTAATTTCATTATGGGAGGTCATTGGTAAGTCGTTTTTAGCTGCCAGCAATGTTTAAGCCATTTGTTTCAACTGGTCTGTGTTTTGGTAGAAGTTCAAAGTACAGGGAAGTTGAACTGCTGACTGCAGCTGCACTGATTGATTCATAAAGTTTAGGTTGGCTGTGGAAAAGGCCAAGGGACACTTTAGAGTAAAAAAAATTAATTGGAGGAGGACCAATTTCAATGGGTTGGGAACAGATATGTCTGGAAGCAAAGATTTGTGGGCAAAACTATAATGAACAATGGGCTGCTTTTAATGAGGAACTGGCCCAGGTACAGTTAAGGGGGAAGGGGTAGGGCAAACAATGTCGGAGATCCCTGGGTAAGACAAGAGATACAGAGTAAGATAATGAAGAAACAGGAAGCATTTGACTTGCCAGCTAGTTTGTGCAAGTAAGAACCAGGCTGAATACAAAAAGTTCAGAGAGGAGTTGTGAACGGCATTGAATATAATGGGGTCATCAGCAAACATCCCCATTTCCAACCTTATGATGGAGGGAATGCCATTATGAAACAGCTGAAGATGGTTGGGCCCAGGACACTGTCCTGAGGAACACGTGCAGCTCTGTACTGGGAGCTAAGTGGCCGTGCTGAAACCTTCAGTGAGCAGGTCATTGCTGAGTAAGTGCCGCTTGCTCGCACTCTTGATGACATTGTCCATCAGTTTGCTAATGATCGAGAGGTAACTGGTAGGACGGTAATCGAGCAGTTTGGATTTGTCTTCCTTTTTGTAGATGGAACATATCCGGGCAATTTTCCATATTGTTAATGCCATTGTTGTTCTGGAACAGCTTGGCTAGAGGTGAAGGAAGGAGATGTGCTCCGAAAGCTAGTGATGCGTGTAGCCACCTAGGATGGTCACTGGGCTACCAAAATGGAGAACTGCTAAGGCTGTTTTCTCCCATCAAAAGGTCAGAAGTGGGGATGTTTGCTGACGATTGTATAATTTTCAGTGCCATTCATGGCTTCGCAGACCATGTCCATATGCGGCAAGACCTGGATAATATTCAGGCTTGGACTACACAATTAATGGCTGTAGCCACCTAAGATGGACACTGGGCTACAAAATGGAGAACTGCTAAGGCTGCAGGGAGAAAACAGTCTTAGCAAGGACAAGCAGTTTGCAGAAGGCTAATTAGCATTCTGCACGTACAAAAACCAGTTTATGGCCAGGTGCAGGATCTCAGCTTAAGTTGTAAATGGCAACAGCGATTTGCATGGTAATGAGGTGATCAAGATCCAGGCCAGCACAATAGAAACATTTAGATATGAATGGATACTTTTGAGAGAGGCCCAGACGAAACGGCACCATAAGTATCTATCACAAAGACCCAAAGAGACCGCCCCACCCATCGAGAAGAGACCCTCAGATTGGGGGATTTGTAAAATATCGATTGGGAAAAGACCCAATCAATACATGACAGGTAAAGGCCCGCCCCGAAGAGGCACGGACTTTGGGAGACCTATAAAGATAGACCCCGCACATGGTTCTGTCTGTTGACTCCGGCCCAGATCTGTTGTTGCTCCGGCTTGCTGTTGACTCCGGCCCAGATCTGTTTTTTGCTCCGGCTCCGCTTCTGACTCCGACTCCAGCCTCCAGATCCTGTCTTTCATCACCGGCCGTTGAGCACCAGCCATCGTTCAGTAAGTGTCAAAACGACGCTCGCTACGTGACCCCGGCATTGCTTATACTCTAGCCGACTATTAGAGAACAGAAGGTGCAGTCCAGAAAGGAACAAAGGCCTTGTCCCCTGACCTTGCTGGTTCCTACTTAGATAAGTATTTAGTCGTTTAATAGTAGAAATAAGTATTAGTCTTTAGCGTATGCATGCGTATTTATTATATTGGTTATAATAAATATTAATCGTTTGAACTTACTAATCGGTGTACAGTTTTATTACTTTGAACCTGACCTTGATATACTTGTGAGGTGTCTAAATACGGCACCTGGCGACTCCGAGCTGAAATTACATACACAGAGCTGTAGTAGTGTTAAGCACACGGCCTTTAAACGGAGGCGTGTTAATACACTCCAATAAACGCGTAATACACTCAAGTAAAACGTGCAACATGCGAAACAAACCTGTTGGACTTTAGCCTGGTGTTGTAAGACTTCTTACTGTGCCCAACCGTGCTGTCATGGAAGGATGCATCTGCAACAGGTAGATCGGTGAAGACAAGATGTTAGGATCTCAACTATTTGCTATTTGTAAAATTTTGAGGAAATGTTTCTGCATCACAGGAATGATAATTTCTTTCCTTTTGTTTCTTCTTTTTATAAATTTAGAGTCCCAATTATTTTTTTCCAATAAGGGGCAATTTAGCATGGCCAATCCACCTATTCTATACATCTTTTCGGGTTGTGGTGGTGAGACCCACCCAGACTTGGGGAGAATGTGCAAACTCCACATGGGCAGTGATCATAGCCTGGATCAAACCCAGGTCCTCAGCCCCTTGAGGGAGCCGTGCTAACCACTGAGCCACTGTGCTGCTCTCACAAGAGTGATAATACTGACCATTAGGTTTCTTTCATGTTACAACTTTAAATTAATCAGAGAATTAATCTCATTAGCAGCAAATAAATAACTTTCCAATTAATAGCTGCAACAGATCTTAAGTCAAAGATAAGACCTTATCTTCCTCCCTAAACCTGTCACTCTATTCCAATTAAGCAAACCAATGTATTCAAAATACCACCTCATGAATAAAGTTAACAACCAAGATTCTACTTGCTTTTCTCTGTGCCGAATATTTGCAGAGAGAATCTTTCAGGACTAAACTGGAGCACCTCTGTTCAGGTGAGAGTTCTAGGACCAACTGACTTTTCAAACAGACCTGGTTCCTCCCAATAGCTACATCATCTGTACCCAAAGGATAAGGCATTCTTTTGTCTCTTCTTACAAGAGGTCCCTTGACTTGTTTAGCCAGGACCAAACACAATACCCTTTACAAATTATCAACATCTCAGGGGTTCATCAAATGTAAACAATATTCCATTAGCTAGCTATCTGTAAATAAGTTAATGGTTCTTAAGATCTATGAACAGAACACCTCACCTGAAAATCAATGATTACCTCACTTTTATTACACCTTAATCTGCTCTAGCAGTCATACTGTCCTTATGCATCCGAACTCAGGTTTTAATAACATTACTGCAAAAAATATAAAATATGACAATTTATGACATTAATCACAAGGTCTAGTAGAAGTTCCATTCTGGTTGGTTGCCTCACTATCTACTGCAAGCTCAGTCTAACAGATGTGTCTTTCAGGACTCAGCCAGCTCAGTCAACAGTGGCACAATTGAGCCATTCTTGGTGATGGATGTTCCACTCCCCCCCCCCCCCCCCCGCCCCCCAGGGTACATTCTGTAAACTCGCCACCCTCAGTACTTCCTCCAAGTGTTGTTCAACATGGAGAAGTACTAATTCATCAACTGATGAAAGGCAACAAGCGTTTCTTTTCCCATGTTCAACCCAATGCTATGAGACTTCTTGGGGTCTGGAGTCAATGCTGAGGTCTCTAAGGGCAAGTCCCTCCTGTCTGTACGCTGCAGTATTGCCATCTCTGCTGGCTTTGTCCTGACAATGCCATTGTGTTTTCCAGTGCCTAAGTTGACCCATCTGGATTTGTTTATTTTTGACTTGTTCAAAAAAGTATTTCAGAATAAGCACAGCAATTATCAGCCAGTCAATTTAACTGTGGTACTTAGAAATCTTTGAGAATAATAATTCAGGACAAAACTAAATCACTTGGACAAATGTAGTTTAATTAAGGAAAGCCAACACTGATTCATTATAGGCATCCCGGGGATGGGGCAGGTGAATGGGCCTAAGTAGGGTGTCCTTTTGGATGGTTGGTGCAGACTTGCTGACCCGGATGGCCTCTTCATCCACTGTAGGGATTATATAGGTCTACTCCCAGCTGAACTAAATTGATTGAGATTTTTGATGAGGTAACAGACAGGGTGGATGCAGGTAGTCTGAATGATGCTGTATATATGGACTTTCAAAAGGCATTTGATAATGTGTCAAACCAGGGCGACAAGATGGTGCAGTGGGTTAGCACTGCTGCCTCATGGCGCCAAGGACCCAGGTTCGATCTCAACCCCAAATCACTGTCTTTGTGGAGTTTGCACATTGGATTGGCCATGATAAATTGCCCCTTGATTGGAAAAAAAAGAATTGGATGTTCTAAATTTATTATTTTTAAAGGTAATGTGCCAAATCTCACGTTATTCGCAAAATAGAAGCCCAGAGTAAGCACCTAAAGAAAAATATTTGCAAAGCTCTGGGGAACAGTTGAGGAGTGGGAATTGCTAAATTACTCTTGCAGAGAGCTGGCATGAACTCAATGGGCTGAATGTCCTCCTTCTGTGCTACAACTATTTGTGATTCGGTTAACTGCAAATTCTGTTACCTGGACAAGATGGGAATAGAACCATGGTGTCCCTACAATGGAGAATGAGGCTATTTGGGTCATCAAATATGCACCAACTATCCAAAAGGGCACTCTACGTAAGTCAACTCCCCCTGTTCTATCCCTGACATCCCGCCTAATCTGCACATCATTGAACCATGGGAGGAAACCAGAACACGCGGAGGAAACCGAAGCAGAGATGGGGAGAATGAGCAAACTCCAGACAGACAATCATCCAAGGCCAGAATCAAGCCCCACTCCCCAGTGCTGTGAGGCAGCAGTGCTAACCACTGTCCCACCGTGCTGCCCAGCTGAGATTAACAGTGAGGCAGCCACAGAGGTAACACCAACAGTTTCAGGCACAACAACTAAACATCTAGAGGGTCAAAGAAGATGGCAAAGGAGGTAAGGGGTCAATGAGGTATTGCAGCTTTTGGGCCCTCTGAAACAGGATGTCTTAAATCAACATGCGACAGGAGCAGTATGTCTGCATTTCAGCGAGCAGGCATTTGCTGACATTTGTCACCTGTTGGAGCAGTAACCGGAGCCAAGCACATTGCACACTACCTGTTACAATGAATGTAACTATGACTCTCAGCTGACTATTCCACAAGGTCATTCTAGGCTGCAAAAGGTGGCAGTGGGAACATCGTTTATTCAGTTTTCTGCCCAGATGATCATTAAGCGTGTTATGGAATAAAAACAGAAAGTGCTGGAAAATCTCAGCAGGTCTGGCAGCATCTGTGGAAAGAGAAACAGAGTTAATCCCATCTGCCTCTTCTTCAGAACTAAAGAGAGGCAGAAATGTGATGGATTTTATGCTGTTGAAAAAGGATGGCGGGGTGGGGGTAGAGGTAAAGCAGAAGATAAGGTCAAGGATCGATTAGCGAGCAGGGAAGATGAAATGACAAAGATGTTATGGAACCATAGGCAGTAGGAGTGGTAAAGATAGTATTAAAGAATCAAAGGATTTATCCAGAGTAGATGTGAATAGCAGAATAAAGGTCAGTGCCTTTATTGTCTGAAAACAAAATAGCAGACTGTGTTAATAGAAGAAAGATTATGGATGCTGTCTTTGAGGTAGGAAGTGAAAAAGAAGGATCTGGCACACACAGGTTAAAGTAGGACTGAGTACAGTATTGCCAACACAGTGATATAAGAAGGCACATGACCCAGAGATTGGGATCAGTGGCGTGGAGGTAGCTCTTGGTCTGTACCCTTTCCTGGGCAGGTGCAAATAGTTCTGATTGTTAATAGGATTTACAGTTAACCTATAAAAGACTATAAAGACCTCACTAACAGAGACCATTCTGTAGCCTCCCAACACCCTCACAGCTAAGGATCAAAACCCCTCAACCTCACTAAAATGCTGAAACAGGCCAAGATGCTGGAAGACAAAGACAAAAAGTTTCAATGAAAATTCCGACCTAAGAAAAGCTCCCTACAGGAGCTGAAGACAGAGAAAATCCACCAGTAAATTCTCCCGAAAAAAGGCCTGGAAACTGACCGCAGAGACATCCACTGCAGCAGAAGACTCCATTGACATTGCGGTGCAGTGGTTAACACTGCAGCCTTACGGCGCTGAGGTCCTGGGTTCAATCCTAGTCGCGGGTCAGTGTCTGTGTGGAGTTTGCACGTTCTCCCCGAATTTGTGTGGGTCTCACCGCCACAACCCAAAGGTGTATAGGCTAGGTGGATTGGCCACGCTAAATTGCCCATTAATTGGAAAAGAAATTGGGTACTCTAAATTTATATTTTAAAAAAGATTTTAAAAAAAGAAGACGCCATTGAATATAATTTGGAAATCCAGCTTCAGAGCTCAGAGTATACAGAAGTTGCAACGGTGAGCTAAATCCTTTAAAGTTCCAGGCTGCAGCAAGTCCTATGAACCCTTTCCCTAATTCAGTGCCAGGGATGCTGTTGAAAGAAAGTTCATTGCTAAAACCCAACCCTTGAGTCAGATCCCCAACATGTGGCCTCTGAACCCACAAGATCAGAAAAATAATTAATTATTTAAATCTCCCACAAACATCAGAGGCCGGGTTCTCCATTCCTGAGAGTAAGTGTTCACACCAGCACAGGATTCGTGGAGTTCCATGGCAGCAAAGCTGGTGCCACACCTGGACCGAATCAGCTACTGTTAAGGGGCTAGCACCGGCACCACAAGAAATACAATCGGTACCAAAGAGAAACGGTGCCAGATTCACCGGGTCCGAGATTGACACCCAGGAGGCTGACCAGCTGCTGCCACATATACGCATCGCTCCCCACACACGCCATCCCAGGTAACATGCTGGCAGCAAGGAGAATGGGGCGAAGATTCACTGATGCCGAGGTGGTGACCCTTCTGAACGTGGGAGAGGAGAGGTGGTTGCCCCTATACCCTGGCCTGGAAAGGAGGCTGCAAGCCGTTGCCGTTCGCCGTGCCTGGGAGCAGGTGGTAGGTGGGTTAGCGCTGTGAGCAACAACATTTGGAATGGCCAGCGGTGGCCGAAAAACCTGCACGACCTCCTGAGGGCAGCCAGGGTGAGTAGGTGACACTGTGCCCCTGGCACTAACTCATGTCCCACACATCCATAACTGTCATGGGAGTGTCCCTTTAAGAAAGGTTTTTGTCTTATCACATGGCTTCAGTGATGTCATTGTGTGAGTGGAGCTCGGGTGTGGCTCTGAGTTTTTACTTTTTGCTTTGAGTTTTGGAGCTGGTTTGTGGCTCTGAATTTTTACTTTTGTTTTCACATTTGACTGCTGCAGACTCAGACAGAGAATTATTTTGGCCTGTCTCTCTATTTTCAAGTTTAAAGAGTTATTCCAAAGAAGAAACTCAATCATTATAGTTACCTGCTCTTTTGGTAAAAGAGGTTTGTGGTTTATGGGATCTTGTTATTGAATTGGAACAGTTAAGGGGGAATTCATAGAGTATTCTATACATAGAGTACTGAGCTGTGTGGGGTATTTATGTTTGTAGTTGATAAAAATTCTTGCTGTGTGTGTGTTTATATACATGTTAACCAAATTCTTAGAATAAAGCTTTTTGACTAATAGCGCCTAAGCACTCTGTTGAATAACACCTGAAAAGCAGGCTCTTGTGCTCATCACAACCAAAATCAACAGACAGTTGTAGGTCAGATGAACTCCATAATATAATTTGGAGCTTTCCAAACCCTGGCCCATAACATAACCCGAGACCCCCCCACCCCCCCCCACCCCCACCCAGAGGGAGGCCGAACTCGCACGGCACCCATACCGGCCCCATGGCTGGGTACCCTGGACACTCAAGCCACCTGCTGCCAACCTGCTGGGCTGCATGCATCGGACTGTCTAACACTGTCATTTTCTATTTCGCGCCCCCCAGCAGAGGGCCGCACATAACCGCCGAGAGTGGGAGAAAACCGGGGCGCCCTCCAGACCTGCGGTTCCTCACCATGGCAGAGCAGAGGGTTTGGGCATGGTCGGAGGCCCAGAGGAAAGGGAAGTTGCAGGGGTAGAGGTTGGCTGCGGACAAGGAAGTGAGACTCCGCTTAGTTGCGGTTCCCTGTGATACACGTGTCAACCACCTCCCCCACACCACCCTCGCCACCCCTCCCGGCCCGCGGTCTAATCATGCATCTTGTCTTGTGTCTTGCAGGACATGCTGGTGATGGGGTGGGACCATCCGGTTTCCCCGCACCCCCAGAAAGTGCCACAGCCGGAGCACCTCACCCCCATTAGCCAAGCGGTGATGAGGAGAGCAGCCTGGACGGCAGGCCTCGACCCGAATCTCAGGACACCCGGGAGCTCGAGTCCGAGGATGACACGGATTTCCCATCAGAGCTGTCTCCAACACCTTCCACCATCCCAGAGCCACTCACCTCAATTGGGCACTTTAGTGAAGAGGCTCCTGGGACACTATCTGGTGCGCTCCACACAGCTCCTCCGGTACAGCAGGTTGAGGTAGGATCACCCGAGGTGGGGGACGGTCGAAAGGTAGGCCGATCCAAGGAACTAGTTGCCGTCCATATGGGTTTTGGGCTTCTGCAACAGACAGTCCCATTGATTGTGGAGATGGCAGTCTCAAAGCCAGGAACTACATGAGGGGTTTTCGGTGTCGGCGAGCATTCAACAACTACAGGTGCAGGTGGAGGAGTCCAACCACGTGCAGGAGCAGAGTGTGGTGCCAGCCATACGTCCCACCCAGGCCAACTCCACATGGAGGCATTGGGACCGACGGTTGTGGCTATGGATCAGCATGTCCGAGGCCTGGGGCATTCTGTGCAGGCACTGGCTGAGGCCCAGGACAGGGCTGCCCCCTCACAGGCGACCACGTCGCAGAGCCACCTGGAAATTACAGTGGCCCTCCTGAGCGTGGCCCAGTGTCGCAGCAGGCAATGGCTGAGAACGCCGGTGGCATTGCCCAGGCGCTGGCTGATGTGACGCAGACACAAAAGGGAGGTGGTTCAGGTCCCAGTGGGAGATGGTGAAGTCACTGGCTGATGTGACACAGACCAAGAAGGTGGTGGCACAGTCAATGGGTGATTCGGCGCAGTCCCAGACGGAGGTGGCCCACTCCCTGTGCTCCATGGCCGCGAACATGCAGACGGTGGTCGAGACCAGCGCGGGCCTCCAGGACTGGCAGTGCCAGGAGGCAGGGGAGCCTCAGGGGATAGTTCCACTGACATCCCCACCCTAGTGAGCCTTGTTATATCGCAGTGACGACCTTGCTGCCATACTCCTACTCGCTACCACGCATAGAAACTTTTCTGTTAAGTTGCACCCTATATTTCCAAACAGATGTATAAAGAGACCAAAATCAAGAATATAAAATGGCAAACAAAGGTGGAAGTTCTCAAGAAAAAGCGTGAAGTGTTTCAAAAACAATTGGCAGAAGTACAATTATAGAATGTAAGCTTACAGGATAGCAGAGAGGAATTGTACTCCGCTCAGGAAAAACTGATTACCGCAGAGAATCAACTTTCAGGTTTGTTACGGAAGATCGAGTGTGAATGAGAACACTGGATGCCGCTCACATGAAGAACTCAAAAGAGGACTTGAAACACTTATTTATTTCAAAAAGTTTTCATTTATAAAACACAAAATAAATAAATCCATATAAACGGACTACTGTTTACCCTTCCCTTGAAGAGAAAAAAAAACATACCGAGACCGCTTGCCCACCCCCGACCCACTGACTGTGACCAATTCCTAAAGGTAAAAGACAAAGGGCGCCACCTCCGGCTGGCCCGGGGCCAAGACCCACCCAAGACAGGCCATCAACCGCAGCCCTAGGACGAGACACTTACAAACTCTCCGTCCCAGTCATGTCCCTTCCCCAGCCCCCTCCCTTCCATAACTCTGAAAAAAGCTTTCCAGAAAACAACTCCCTCCTGTCTTTGACAAAGGGTCATCTGGATTCGAAGCATTAACTCTTTTCTCTCACTACAGACGCTGCCAGACATGCTGAGATTTTCCAGCATTTTCTCTTTCGTCCCTCTTATCTTCCCCCAAATAAGTTACCAAACAAATCAGTTAAGCTTACTGAACCTTGCTCAAGTCGGTCCAGCAAGCCACAGCCCCTCCCCCCAACAAACATCACTCCCGTTCACTACATGAAATTTTGCAATCCAACAATCTGGTGAGCAAAGGGAATACCCCACCTAGGGTGTATGCTCAAAGAACAAAGGAAAACAGTGCCATCCAGTCCTTACCGGCTATGGATGAGCAACCAAAACCTTACAATACTTAAATTCCGGGTCCATATATTGCCCATTCCTTTGCTGTCACCTGACTTCTACCGCCCGACAACCATAGGCCCCTCAATCTCAGACATACAATAGATACAAACTGCAACCCCTCTCAAACCAGCCCCTCCCAACTATCCCCATTAAAGTCCCAATAGAATCCATTCAATCAAATCCAAATCCATTCTCCTTGACAAATGCCTCTTCCTCCTCCGACATATTGAAAAAATTATCTTTTGATCGAGAAGTCACTCTCAGCCTCACTGGGTACACCACTCCAAAGCTGACTCCACTCCTGAATAGCACAGATTTTGCCTGATTAAAAGCCACACGACTCTTCGCCAACTCTGCTCCGACATCTTGGTATATTCTGATGATGCTTCCTTCCCATCTCGAGACCCAATTCATTGCAGAACCCGCTCCTTCTCCTGGAAGCTGTGGAAACCAATAGTCTCCGGCTGCAGCAGTTCATTCGCTCGAAGCTTCCGCCAGAGTGTTCGGGCCTGATCCAACTCTGGAGGGGACAATCGCCCATTCTCCCCTCTAGAGCTGAGCAAACATCTGAGAAAAGTACTCGGTCATCCACCTCCTCCGGCAACCCCACGATCCTGAGGTTCTGTCTCCTCGACTTGTTCTCCAAGTCTTCCACCTTCCACCAGGTTGTTTCCCTCCTCCACAAGCAACACCTCAGCTTCCAACAAGGTGATTCAATCCCAACACCAGGACACGCCCACTTCCATACCCTTCAGCGGAATGGGACCCACCACCTCCTCCTCCCTCGTGATTCCCAATGGCCCCTGGGCTACTCCATGGGATGAGGGTGTGAGTGGAGCTATCCCCTGAGACTCCCCTGCCACCTGGCGTTTCCAGTCCTGGAGGCCCACTTCCATCTCAGCTAGGGTCTGCATTCTTGCGACCATGGACCACAGGAAGTGGACCAACTTCATTTGGGGCAGCGCCACATCACCTATTGACTGTGCCACCACCTTGTGGGTCTGTGCTACATCAGCTAGTGACTGCGCCATCTCCCTCTGGGTCTGGGCCACCTCCCTCTGCATCTGTGCCATGTCAGCCAACACCTGGGCAAAGTCGATGATGCTCTCGGCCATGGCCTGCTGTGACTGGGCCATGCTCAATGTCCAGGTGGCTCTGGGACATGGTGGCCTGTGAGGAGGCAACCCTGTCCTGGGCCTCGGCCAGCGACCACACAGAATGCCCCAGGCAATGGACATGCTGATCCTTAGCGGAAACTCTCGCCCCCAATACCTCAGCCGTGAACGCCACCTGTGCCCTGTTCTCATGGTTGGCACACATGGCCGGCACCGCCTTCTACTCCTGCACGCGGTTGGACTCCTCCACCTGCGCATGCAGATTGTGGATGCTCGCCAACAATCCCACATGTAGTCCCTGCCTCTGCAACTGCATCTCCATAATCGATGGGACTGTCCGTTCCAGAAGCCTGAAATCTGTCTGGATGGCAGCTAGTTCTTGGGGCTGGCCCATTCTCCGACCATCTGCCCCCTTGGCTTCACCTGCTGTAACGGATCAGCTGTGTGGTGCGCACCAGGTGGTGTCCCAGGAGCCTCTTCAACCGAGGTGAGTGTCTCTGGGACGGTGAAGGGTGTTGGAGACAGCTGTGACAGGAAATCTGTGTCATCATCGGACTCCATCTCCGGGGTGGCATGGGTCTTAGGTTGATGGCCCCTGTCCATGTCAGTATCATCTTTGCGTTGCTCGGCACCCAGAGCTCTGGCTCTGACTGTGCCTGGGGGTAGGGGACACTAGAAGGGCCGCCCCTATCACCAGCACGTCCTGCAAGACATAAAGCAGGACATGTAATTAGACCGTACCCGGGGGTGTGTGAGGGTATGAGGAGTGGCGGTGAGGGGGTCGTGTGGTTGTGGTGTGAGGGTGATGTGCGGATGAGGGTGGTGTGGCGGGGGGAGGTGTTACGGGGAACTGCAACTCAACGGATTCTCACTTCCTTGCCTGAGATAATCTCCAATCCGGGAACTGCCCTTTCCTCGGGCCCACTGACCACGTCTGGAGCCCTCTGCTCTGCCATGGTGAGTGACTGCAGGTCCGGGGGTCCTGTCCAGTTTTCTCCTATGCCCGGCGTTTGTGGGCGGTCTTCTCCTGGGGGACGAGAACAGAAAACGCAGTGTTCGGCAATCTGACGCATCCAGGGGGTGGGTAGCTCGTGCTTTCAGTGACCAGGGAACCCAGCCATGTCGGCCGGTATGATGCTGGCACGTGGTGCAGGTGGTTCTGCCGCCTTCCTGGTTTGGGGGTGGGGGTGGGGTGGGGTGGGAGGGTAGGATTACTGGTGTGTGGAACGGGAGTTGGTGTCCGCAGCTCAGTGCTGCCTACTCACCCTGACCGCCCTGAGGAGCTCATGCAGTTTTTCCGCCATTACTGGCCAGTCTGGATGGCGTTGCTCATGGCGCTGACCACCTCTGCCGCAACATTCTGACTCAAAAGATGAGAGCGCCACCATCTGAGCCACAGCTGGAACTAGGTTTTCATTCTGCCTGATCCCGAGGCAACAGGTGCGGATTATTTGTGCATTAAGATCACTGCACCTGCTCTCAAATATGCCTGGGGAAACCCTCGAAGAACAAGGGAGGTAGTGTGTAACAAGGCGCAGAGCGGGGTGGAGGTGGGTGGTGGGCACCAGAAGATGAGATGGCAAAATAAATAAACACATTAGACATGTTACACATTCATTAAACTGAGTGATGGATTTTCTTCAAAATTAGTTGCTAATTTAAAACTATAGTCTGATTTTTTTTAAACGGAGGAAAAGTGTTAATGTAACCCAACAGGGAAGATAATGGTTCATTGTTTTTAAGGCATTTTCTTGGTCATATTTCCACAAGGCTGCAGCGTTCCACTGACAGCAGTTTTCTTAATAATGCTATGCAGGGATGATTCATTTCAAGAGACATAAGGAGCGTAGGTGGAAAGAACTCAAAGTCTCTCGGCTGTGTTTTTTTAATGTTTTAGTCTTCTAAATATGGTTTGACAATATTGTATATATTACCGAAGAACAAATGCAATGCTGATTTTTAATTTTAAAAATATTGAGAGGGAAATTTGATGATATTTAGACAGGGAGAATATGATTTCATATTTCAATCATAATGCCAGCACTTTGTACTTTTAATATGAAATGTGATTCAAATATCATCAAGTATCCATGGATACAAATGCGGCCATTTTAACCAAGTCATGGAAAAGCCTGACATAAATTTTGCTCCCAAGATAAAGATGATGGGGGAGGAAAATTTGGATAAGGCCCACAAACGGATACAGAGGTCGCGATGAGCGATTAATCGACCCTTTTTCCTTCCGATGCAGGTACTATACTATCTTTGTTTTGTCTGCTAATTTGAATGATAGTAGCATGCAGCCCAGCACAAAACATTCTGCTGTGTGGTTGCACACCTCAGCAGGGCCCAAGTTTTTGTGAGGCGAGCACCGCTTTTAGTTAACCTGCACTATAAAAAAGCAACTTGCTCATCTTTTTAAAAATAAATTTAAGAGTGCCCAATTTTTTTTTCCAATTAAGGGGCAATTTAGCGTGGCCAATGTACCTATCCTGCACATCTTTGGGTTGTGGGGGTGAAACCCACACAGACATGGGGAGAATATGCAAACTCCACACGGACAGTGACCCAGAGCCAGGATTCAAACCCGGGTTCTCAGCACCATAGGCAGAAGTGCTAAACACTGTGCCACGTGCCACCCCAACCTTCTAAAAGGCTATATGCAAACTGGTTGCAACAAGTGCAGGAATTGGTTGCAGAAGAGTCTCTGGCATTTCAGCTACAAGCATTCTTTCCCTCAACTATCAACACATAATGGCAGCAGTGTGTACCATCTACAAGATGCACTGCAGGAACTCACCAAGTGTCCTTAGACAGCATCTTTCAAACCCACGACCGCTACCATCTAGATGGGCAAGGGCAGCAGATGCAGGGGAACACCACCACCTGGAAATTTGCCTCCAAGCCACTCATCATCCTGTCTTGGACATATATTGCCATTTCTTCATTTGCGCTGGGTCAAAGTCCTGGAACTCTCTATCAGCTGTGAGGGTGTACCTATACCACATGCACAGCAGCGGTTCCAGAAGGAGCTCACCGCCAGCTTCTCAATGGAAAATTAGGGATGGACAATAAATTCTGGCCTAACCAGCGATGACCACATCCCCATGAATTAATTTTTTAAAGGAAGAACAATACGGGCAGCACGGTAGCATTGTGGATAGCACAATTGCTTCATAGCTCCAGGGTCCCAGGTTCGATTCCGGCTTGGGTCACTATCTGTGCGGAGTCTGAACATTCTCCACGTGTGTGCGTGGGTTTCCTCCGGGTGCTCCGGTTTCCTCCCACAGTCCAAAGATGTGCAGGTTAGGTGGATTGGCCATGATAAATTGCCCTTAGTGTCCAAAATTGCCCTTAGTGTTGGGTGGGGTTACTGGGTTATGGGGATAGGGTGGAGGTGTTGACCTTGGGTAGGGTGCTCTTTCCAAGAGCCGGTACAGACTCGATGGGCCGAGTGGCCTCCTCTGCATTGTAAATTCTATGATAATGCAAATGGCACATTGGAGCAGAGAGCACGCTCCAGGATTCTTTGACACAGCGCTGGTTGTCGTGGTGCATGAGGTGGACAGGAGAAGAGAGGCCATTTACCCAAGGGGTTGTAGGAGACCCTCTATGACATATACTCAGGGTGTGGGAACAGATAACCGTCACTCTCAATGCCAGCAGTCTAGCCACAATTACTTAGGTGCCGTGCAAGAAGATGTTTAACAGCCTCACATGAGTGTCCAGTGTCAGTGAAATTCTCTTCAAGTGCCATGTCCTTCCAAATGAATCACTGACCTCACACACAGCTTCATTCACCATCGTGTTTCACTCATCTACCAGCATTATCTATGATGCATGACTCATACCTAACATTTATAGCCTCACCTCATCCTTGCATACTTAGCACTGCTCCAAGCCTCATACACATATGTCTTATCTGAATACATTCCCAGCCATTCAACCAGACATATTGCACCATTTGCAAATATATCTTGCGCTCTCTCTCTCTCTCCATTCGGAAAACAAAGATAGTTTTAAGGGACTTATGTTTGCATTGACAGGAGGCAGTGAACAAGAAACAGGAATCTTAGCTAAATTTCCCCCAGAACTGTTTCCTTTTATTTCTCTTTTTTGATAATATAAACATAAAAATAGTTGTTCAGTAACCTACATGTTTCATCCATTGATAGATGTATTTTATCAATAGTTTTCTGGTTTCAGTAATAAAGTGCAAAAAGCTCGAACTTATCTATAGTTTCTCTCTTGCAAGCAATAAACCAATTGATAGTAATGCTTGTATCTAAGATAATAATAATCGCTTATTGTCACAAGTAATCTTCAGTGAAGTTACTGTGAAAAGCCCCTAGTCGCCACATTCCGGCACCTGTTCGGGAGGCCAGTACGGGAATTAAACCCGCGCTGCTGACATTATTCTGCATTACCAGCTAGCTGTTTAGCCCACTGTGCTAAACCAGCCTCTCATTTTGCAACTAGTGAATCTGCTAATGCTGATGTTTTGGGTAATTTACTGATGAATTTATTGGCAACAAAATGGAAGAGCATTAGGGCCAGGGCTATATACATCTGCAAAAACATAACGACTGGCCGCTAGATTTTGAGAGACAGTTAGAAGTAAGTTAGGCACATCTCTGGTGAGAGGACTGGAAAACAGGGCAAAACTCAACTCTGCCAGGTCTCTGCCCAATTTTTGTCCTTAAAATAAATTCCATCTCAGGGTATTGTAGAAATTCCGCCTATTATACATTTGGCAGTACTTAGTAGAACTGATGCCAACGGAAAGCTGATGTGAGTTCTACTAGGACCCCAGGAAATGTGCCAAAGATAATCCAGTCCAAGCTAATCAATTCCAGAGGAGACTGATCACATTTGGAAATATCTCCCTGAGGAGCTGCAACCATCAGCCATTACGTTTTAGCTGCAAACTACTTGGGCATCCTGTCATCCAGCCATGGGCATGTAAAAGTCTCTGGGCAGACTCTGGGCAACCTCATTTGAATGTATTTCTGACCCATATTCCTGTACTTCCAATGGCTGAACAGGCTTTGACGATTGCTCTATCTGCTTTTACTATCGTTTTTTTGGCAGAAGTACTTCCTGAGGGGAGTGAAGTGTTTTCAGACCTCATTATTGCAAGCTTGAGCGGCTGCTTAATCGTGTCTGTCTTCCACAATTGTAGCACTTTAACGTTTGAAATATGCAGTGTATTCTGCTCCTGTGCTTGAGTATGTAATCTAGTGTAGCCACCTAAGATGGACACTGGGCTACAAAATGGAGAACTGCTAAGGCTGCAGGGAAAAACAGTCTTAGCAAGGACAAGCAGTTTGCAGAAGACTAATTAGCATTCTGCACGTACAGAAACCAGTTTGTGGCCAGGTGCAGAGTTTCAGCCAAAGGTGTAAATGGCAACAAGATCTACATAGTAATGAGGTGATCCAGATCCAGACCCCGCACAATAGAAACATTTAAGTATGAATGGATACTTTTGAGTAGACGCCCAGACAGAACGGCACCACTGTATCCAACACAAAGAACCATAGGGACAGCCCACCCATCGAGGGACGACCCTCAGATTGGGGGGTTTAGAAGATATCGATTGGGAAAGGCCCAATCGATACATGGCAGGTAAAAGGCCCGCCCCGAAGGGGCACGGACTTCTAAGAACTATAAAAGTAGACCCCGCACATGGTTCGGTCTGCTTTGGCTCCGGCTCTGACTGCTACTTTTGCTCCGGCTCTGCTTTGCTGATACATCGCATCCTGACTCCAGTTCCATCACCAGCCGTTGAGCCATCAGCCATCGAACTGTAAGTGCCAATACAACGATCGCTACGTGATCCAGACCTTGCTAGATCCTGACAACTTTAAGTACCTGAGAGTTGCAGACCAAGAACGGGACGAAGGCCTTGTCCCCTGACCTTGCCTGTTCCTGTCTAGATAAGTATTTTAGTAGTTTAGTATTAGAAGTAAGTTAGTCTCTTTAGCGTATGCATGTGTATTTATTATATTTGTCATAATAAATATCAATCGTTTGGACTTACTAATCGGTGTACAGATTTATTACTTTGAATCTGACCTTGATATACTTGTGAGGTGTCTAAATACGGCACCTGGCGACTCCTGAGCATAATTACATACACAGAGCCATAGTAGTGTTAAGCACACGGCCTTTAAACGGAGGCGTGTTAATACACTCCAGTAAAACGAGCAACACTAGGCCAACACTTTGAGGAATTGTTGCATTGGTGAGTTGCTACATTTTTGGGTGAGATGGGCCCGTGTTGACTGCTCAGATGGGCATAAAAGGTAACATAGGTTGGATTATATGCTTCTTAGTGGGGTGAGGTGGGCAGAACCAAAAATGAGGTGTACACTCACTCCTACCCTGGCCATCTCTTTACATCCAATCAAGCATTCATGGGATCAGGGGTTGTGGGGAGAAGGCAGGAGAATGAGGATGAGAAATATATCAGCCATGATTGAATGGAGGAGCAGACTCGATGGGCCAAGTGGCCTAATTCTGCTCCTATGTCTTATGGTCTTATAAGCATTGGCCAACAAGTGGCTGTGCAGCATGAAGGAGGCCGATCGCAAGCGCATAGGAAACTTGCTTCCAGACCACAAACCCTTCCCTTTTCTCCCTTCCAAACTTGCAACCCTAGGGTTATTATCAGGGTGAGTTCCTTGTCACTGCTTTTGGATGCCACAATATAGTTAGCTCTTGTGACTTTGAGTTAATATAAAAAATAATATCATGATGATCATAGAATCCCTGTAGTGCAGAAGGAGGCCATTCAGCCCATTGAGCCTGTGCCAGGCCTCTAAAAGAGCACCCTGCCCTAGCCCACTCCGCACCTTATCCCGGGAACCTTTGGATGCTAAGGCAGGCATTGTCAAACTCGGGGCACCACCAACAGGTGGGTTGCGGGCGGGTGTCGGGAGGGTCACGGAGCCGTCTGTCGCGGCGCTCCCGATCGCGCAAATCTGCATGCAAGCGGCTTTCAAAATGGCCACGAACATGTAAAACAAATACGGCCGCACTGTGTATGTGTGCCAGATCATCGGCACGCATGTGCAAAACTATGTGCATGCCAACCGATGATCAGGCACGCATGTGCAGCGCAGCCGCTTTTTTTTTAAACGGTCGCAGCTTTTTTTTTACTAGTTTGGGGGTTTTTATTCATTTTATTAATTTATTTTATTCATTTAATTTTAATTTTTTTCATTTATTTTATTCATTTTATTCTTTTTTACAAGTTCGGGGGGATTTTATTTGATAAAATTTTACAGGCACAAAATGCAGAACTTTGGGCAGATGGAGACTCCATACTTTCCGACACTGGAAGGCTGCACCTTCATCCAACAGGTTCCATTGGAGGAGCGTGTACGAGGGCCAAAGGGGCACAAAACCATTTCCTCCATTTTTGTCAGCAGCAAACAAGGTAAGAGAAAATGGGGGGTCATGTAGGTCGGCCGGTGTGGGTCGCGAAGGCTGGTCAGCGTGGGTCGCGAAGGTCGTCAGGGTTGGGTCCCGAAGGTTGGCCGGTTGGTTAAAATGGGTCCCTGGAAAAAAAGTTTGAAGAAATTTATCATGGCAAATCGACCTAACCTGCACATCTTTGGACTAAGAGAGCAAATTGGAGCTTCTGGAGGAAACTCACGCAGACAGGGAAGAATGTGCAAACTCCACATAGACAGTCATTCAAGGTCGGAATTCAACCCGGGTCCCTAGCGCTGTGACGAATGCCACCGTGCCACCCTTTTGTTGTAGCTATATTCAACAGTGGAATATTGATGGGTTCCTATGACACTGAAAGAAACCCAACACAGTATGCTCAAAACGTTATCCTTATTGCTATTATTGTTTTGTATAGAAGCTGGACTTCTCTGTCTCACAAATAAATTTAGGATGGTTGCAACAAGTCACCTGACCACAGAATCGGCCCATTTAGAGCTATCCCCCACAAGTTTCAACAACAAAATCATTATTTTCTGAATTTCACACCTCATTATACAAACCACGTGTAATCAATGAAAGCAGAGGAAATGCAGATGAATTACCCCCCCTCATCCTGAACTATCACAAAAGAGAAAGATTGAAACTCGTTACATTGGGATGAGTTGCAAATAACCAATATGTCTCTCTCCAAACGAGAACAATGGAATCCTAGCTAAAAGCATTGACACTGATTGCTAATCTGCAATTAACCATTAACAGGCATGTGACATGACCCAAACCTCTGGCCTTTTGGGACAGTTTTAGTATTACATTTTATTTTCTTCACAACCAGTCTGCTGTTTTAACATTCAGCTGGTGAGCCACCAAATAGGCAGGTTCCTCCTGGCAGAATAACAGTCTGCCTCTCTAGCCTGAATCTGCTGGAAGATTTTGTACCACAGGTTCGATTCAATCTCTGCATACTTACTTCATCTTGCATCACCAGCCCCAACTGAAAAGGAGAATCCTGCAACTCCGGTCTTCAAATGCCTACAAGAAAGAATACCTAATTGGACTCTGACGTTGGGACTCTGGAACTCACGTGAACTAATATTCATTTTCCGTGGTGCCTGTACAAGTAAAACTAATTTTCACTACCTCCTTCCCCCACACAAATCTTTCTTGTGTGTGTGTTTGTGTACATGGAGTGGGACATGGTGAACACTTCTTTCAAAGGTTTTAAATGTGGAAAATAACTAACCCTCTTGAGATTGCTGTGGATGATTAATAAAATTAAGTCTGGTTAGCACTGGAGTCTCCGAAATGAAGATGCTGGCCAGAAGTTATGTCTGGTGGCTGGACCTGGACACGGACATAGCGGTATTGGTAGATTGGTGCCAAGAATGTTCACAAGGGCAGAAGGTGCCACCAACAGCCCCACTGCACCCATGGGAATGGCCAGGTAATCCATGGTCGCCACTTCATGTCAATCTTTGCAGGCCCATTTATGGGTTCAATGTTTTTTCTAATGCTCCGGTTTCCTCTCACAGTCCAAAGACGTGCAGGTTAGGTGGATTGGCCATGCTAAATTGCCCTTAGTGTCCAGAAAGATTAGGAGGGATTATTGGGTTATGGGGATAGGGTGGAAGTGAGGGCTTAAGTGGGTCGGTGCAGACTCGATGGGCCGAATGGCCTCCTTCTTCACTGTATGTTCTATGTTCTATTTCCCTCATGGCTGCCTGCGTTCTCAGCTGGTGAACCAGCAGGCGGCCAGCCTTGTCTCCATGTTCATAAAAGCTCCCCCGTGTCTGGTGGAGTTGGTGCACACCTTCTTGTGGGCGGCACGGTAGCACAAAGGTTAGCACTGTTGTTTCACAGCTCCATGGCCCGAGATTGGGTCACTGTCTGTGCGGAGTCTGCACGTTCTCCCCGTGTCTGCATGGCTTTTCTCCGGGTGCTCCGGTTTCCTCCCACAGTCCAAAGACGTGCAGGTTAGATGTAATGGCCATTCTAAATTACCCTAAGTGTCCACTGGGTTACTGGTTACGGGGATAGGGTGGAGGTGTGGGCATGAGTGGGGTGCTCTTTCGAAGAGTAAATGCAGACTCGCTGGGTAGAAAGGCCTCCTTCTGCACTGTAAATTCTATGATTCTATGATTCCTGGTGGATAGCAGATTAAGCTCCATTTGTAGCTTTTCCTCTCCGTCAGAAGCTCTATGTGTGGGGGCCTCGGAGTATCTTCTGCCGACCTCCAGGATGGAGTCGATCAGTTGTTGCCTGGCTGCCCTCTCTTCCCTGTCCCTATGAGCTTTGTAGGCTCTAATCTCTCCCTTAATCACTGCCTACAGTGCCTCCCAGGATGTGGAAGGTGAAACAGCCCCATTACGGTTGTTAGTCACGTAGTCGCCTGTGGCCTGTGATGTTTTCTGGCAGAAGACCTTGGAGGGCCAAGTGGTCCGTGTCCAGCCTCTCCACATGGGGCATTGGGCACGGCATGTCTCCGGCCTCACTTCAATGTAATGTGAAGTGTGGTCGGAGATGACTATCGTGGAGTATTCCGCTCTGATTATTTCTGGAAGTACTAATTTCCCCACTGCAAAGACGTCGATACAGGTATATATCTTGTGCAGTAGTGAGAATAATGAGAATGCCTTCTCCCCTGGATGCAGGACCAGCCAGGGTCCACTGCCCCGATCTACCCCATGAACGTTTCCAGTTTTCTAGCCATGCCTTTCTTTTTCCCCGTTCTGGGATTTGATCATTCCGTCAATGGGTCCTGTACACAGTTAAAGTCCACCCGCCGCATGATCAGTCAGTGTGTGTCGATGTCGGAGATTTCCATCATGGCCTCCTTTAGAAAATCAATGTTGTCCCAGTTGGGAGTGGACGCGTTCACCAGGACTACTGGTGCCCTGTCCAGGACACCGCTGACCATGACGCACTGTCCTCTTTGCTCCGGAACTGTCTTTGTTGCCGTAAACATTGTCCTCTTGCCACTTAGTATGGTTATCCCCCCTAGCCCTCGTCCCATAGCAGGAATGGTAGGTCTGTCCCACCCAGCCCTTTCTTACCTGCAGTCGGTCCTTCTCCCTCAGGTGCCTCTCTTGGAAGAAGACTATGTCAGCTTTCAAACTTCTCAAACAGGCAAAGACTCTGGATTTTTTCACTGAAGTTCCAGGTGACTATCTTGGTGTGGTTCCTGCGGGATCAACCATACTTACCTGATGGACAAGCTCCTGCACTTTGGGGTTTCCCATTGTTAGGGGACCACCCAACGTGGCCGCGGTCACCATTCTCACCATGAGGCCAGGCCCCTGAGCTCCAGGGTTTCCCTTTGTCCCGGGGGCATCCAACATGGCGACCAACTGTGTATACGCCACATGGGTGAGCCACTGTGGTCCGGGTTTCCCTTTGTTTAGAGGCCCTCCAAAGTGGCTGTTTGCAGCGCTATTTTGTCACCTCAACCTGAATCTTACCCGCTGAAGCCAATCTGAAACCCTCCCCTTCCTTATCAATGTGTTCCCCTCGTGACCTCCTTGCCCATTCTGTCCCACTTTCTAACCCCCTGAGCCCCCTGTGTCCCCCCTACCTATTTTCGCCCCATACTTTCCCCACCCCTGATCCTGTGGTCGCCCCCCCACCACCACCCCTTGCCAGACACTCCCTCCGCGCTGGAATGTGCGCCGCGGCTCCCTTGCTTTCATGCTTCCTAGCACTAGCTTTTCCCGCTAGTGTGGTGGCCCCCATCCCGGGGCTGATCTTACCCCTTTCCTATGCCCAATCAATAGATGTTCCTCTATCCCCTCTTCACCCTTTCTTGTGCTCCGCTGTCCTCGCCCTTTCCTGTGATCTGGGGCAGGATTCTCCCCTACCCGGCGGGGCGGGGGGTCCCGGCGTATTGGAGTGGCGTCAACCACTCCGGCGTTGGGCCTCCCCAAAGGTGCTAAATTAGGGGCCAAGCCCTCACATTGAGGGGCTAGGCCCGTGCCGGAATGGTTTCCGCTCAGCCGGCTGGCGTGAACGGCCTTTGGCGCCACGCCAGCTGGGGCCGGAAGGACTTCACCGGCCGGCGTAAGTCCGCTCATGAGTCGGAGCGTCAGCGGCTGCTGACGTCATCCCGGCGCATGCGCAGAGGAGGGGGTCTCTTCCGCGTCCGCCATGGTGAAGACCATGGTGAAGGCGGAAGAAAAAGAGTGCCCCCACGGCACAGGCCCGCCCTCCGACCGGTAAGCCCCGATCTTGGGCCAGGCCACCGTGTGGGCACCCCACCGGGGTCAGATCGCCCCGTGCCCCCCCCCAGGACCCCAGTGCCCGCCCGCGCCACCAATCCCGCCGGTACCAGAGGTGGTTCAATCCACGCCGGCACGAGAGGATTGTCAGCGGCGGGACTTCGGCCATCGCGGGCCGGAGAATCACCGCGGGGACCCGTTGACTGGCGCGGCGTGATTCCCATCCCCGCCAATTCTCGGGTGGCGGAGAATTCGGTACACGGCGGGGGTGGGATTGACGCTGGCCCCGGGCATTTCTCTGACCCGGCGGGGGGTCGGAGAATCCCGCCCCTGGTGTTTTTGCTCAAAGGGAGGCCGAAGTGTCCCGTGCAACCATTGTTCAAATCCATCACTGTGCTTCTCTTTTCTTTCTCTGCTTCGTCCTAAATGCTGTCTTGTCAGCCCCTTGTCCAGGACATTCATCTGCATAAACCTGTCTGCCTCTGCTGGTTAACCAGAGCCTGGCTGGGAATAGCATTCCAAATTTTACTCTTGTACAGGGTCGATTTTGCATGGTTGAACTTGGCCCTGCACTTTGACAGGTCTGCCCCAATGTCCTGGTACACTCAGATCCTATGTCCATCCAGCTGCTCACCTTTGTCTGTCTTGCCCACCGCAGGATCTTCTCCCGATCCTGGTATCTGTGTAGTTTGGCGATTATCACCTTTGGCTGCTTCCCAGCCTTGGGCTTCGGTTGGAGTGACCAGTGTGCCCTGTTGATCTCCGGTGGCTTGGAGAAGCTGTCCTTCCCGACTAAGTCGTCCAGTACTGGGCCCCACATACTGTCGGGTCCGTGCCCTCGATCCCCTCTGGCAGGCCCATGGTCCGGATATACTGGCACCGAGACCATTCCTCCTGATCCTGGACCTTCCCATTTAGGCTCCTTTGAGTCGCCACCAATCTTTTTATTTCAGCCTTCAGAGCAGCAATCCTGTTGCTCTGGTACGTTGATGCCTTTTCAAACTCCAGGATCGTCTTTCCCTGAGCTTCCAGTTTTTTCCGCATTAATGTTGATTGCCGACTGCACGGCGACCAGCGCCTCCATCATCGCCACCTTGACCGCCATCTGGATCTCTATTTCAATCGCCTCTCTCATCGCCGTCAATTCCTCCATCAGGAATATCTTCCATCCATCTCCAGGAGTGGGGTGGGAGGGGGGGGGGGGGGGGGGGAGAGTCCTTCGTTTGGATCGTCGGTCTCCCTCTCTCCAGGGAGCCAGGGACCTCTCGCCTCATGGGTCCGCCAAATTGCCTGCTGCACCTGACCTTTTCCTCTGCTTCTACCTGCTCTGCGACCTCATGAGCTCCCATCCGCTGGCATAATGCACCTGATCTTTCCCTTTCTTACTTGTGGCTGAAATAAGTCTGAATCTTTGGGCTAAATTCGTCCAAAAGTGCCTATTTTATTGTATTCTGGAGGAGAGCCACCTGATGTGTGACTGCTCAACACAGCCCCATCACCAGAAATGCAGAACCCAACCATACCTAACACATAACAATGTACAAAGCACCATGCCACGCCAATAAGTCCAGCTTGGAAGACCCAATGAACAAAGAAGGCATGCCAGAAGGAGAGGGGGATTGGGAGGAAAAGAGTTGGGAGCAGGAGATCTAGCCAAAACTAGGTAGCTGCTGAAAAACATGAAATTGTAACTGATGAAAATAGTGAAAGGTAACTGATGTATGTTCACGTTCATCTTTACTCTGTAGCAAAAGAAAAATCCTAATAGAAACATAAAAAAAAGAAACAGTTTACTTTTCATGCCAGAAATATAAGGCATTAATATATTCATGTTAATGCTCTGTGACAATCTGTGCCTAGAAACTAAACCATCATGTTTAGATTCCACTTCTACGTATTGCAAGCAAGAAAACAGATAAAGGCACTTTTATCCTGAGGGAGTGCCATCAATGGTGGACTTGTAGTTAATCAAGCACAAATGTGCCTGTGCCCTGTGTAGTTGTTAATGCACCACAGGATCACTCCGTCATGGGACATGTGCCTTGTTTTCAACTAAACAACTCAGCTGAACAATTCATGAGGTGACTGGGGTGGGAAGGCAGGTGGGAGGGTGCGGGTGTGCAAATCTAGGGCATATTTGAAGATCTGCCTGCCCGCAAGTCCCTGACTTCAGCTGGAATTTGTGGGTAATGTTAACTTAATATCTTGAGCAGGCGCCTGAACCTTTGTAACACGACTGGGACACCCATGCCAGTGAGAGCAAGGAATTCCACGGCTGACTGCCGACACTTCACCACATTGTGGGCTCTGGGAGGCAGAGGAAATCTTTCAAATTGAATGTGTTTCCTCTCACACTGTGATGTGGTCGTGGTGGCAGATTCCTTGTCGATTGTGTGCAAGCTGTCAGTGATTTCAAAGGTCACATTTTTGCGGCAAAGGGATTTGATTAGAGTGGAGGATGGGTGCATGCTGCTGCCCCCACTATCTCAGCTGCTTTCGCAGGAGCCCAGATGCAAGGAGGATCCAAGACGTTTGGCTAGCTCTGCAGCTGCAGTGGATTAGCAGTACAGGGTGTTTCTCTACTTTCACCACAGGTTGCTTATCATGTCTTGTTCCAGGATACCACCATGGGGAAATACAATAAGGTAGGCTGCAAGGGCCACCCCTGCATTGCATAATGAGTTCACTCATTCATGATCCCTGCTTTACAAGTCAGCTCTGATGGGATTGCAAACAGGCAGAATGCTGATGGAATACCTGCTTTGCGTTCTCACCCCTTGCTGCCAATGTGCAGCTGAGGAATTTCAATGCCTTCCTGTTTTGATCCATGAAGCCCATTGAGATATTCAACACATTTGGCTGCTTGTGTCTGATGTCTGACGAGACGAGAGTAGAGAGGAATCGAGGCTTTATTAAGCAGAGATGTGTTGCCCCCTGCAGCTGCTACCAGAAATGGGAGCAGCTCGGCGTGCGCACACATTTATACTCTGCCTACTGGGCGGAGCCAGCAGGCAGGGATCTACCCCCCGTACCTGTAGTACAGGAGCATTACCGTATTACCTCTAATACAAGTATTATACAAACATTGGTGACAACCACATTCACCCCCTGTTTAAAAAAGAGTCCAGTGGTGTTGGTAGAAAACTATTTACAGGTTTGTGAGACTTTAAGGTTTAAAGTCTGGTGAAAATTTACAAATTTAGCCTGTCGGGTGCCTTAATTCTCCGCTGTGTGCGCCTCGGTCCCGGTGGTGATGAAGGCGCCGGCTTGGTCGCCTGTGACTGCGGGAGCATGTTGTCGTCGACTTCATCCCCGGGTGGAACCAGTGGGCGGACGGATCATCCTGGGGCAGGGGCTGTAGTGAGGTACGCTGGGGGGGAGGGTGGGTGGCATCAGGGCAATCGGAGGGGGTGGTGTCGGGTGGTGTGGGTATCCAGCTGGTGCCAGGTCCCTGAGGGAGACCTTGTCCTAGCGGCTGTCGGGGTACGCCATGTAGGCATACTGTGGGTTGGCATGCAGCAGTTGTACCCTCTCGACCAACGGATCTGCCTTGTGTATCCGCACGTGTTTGCGGAGGTGGACGGGTCCTGGAGCTGCCAGCCACGTTGGGTGGACTTCCTAGGGAAGGCAAGGAGACGTTCATGGGGGGTTTCATTCGTCGCAGTGCAGAGTAGTGATCAGATGGAGTGGAGGGCGTCGGGGAGGACCTCCTGCCAGCGGGAGACCGGGAGATTTTTAGATCGCAGGGCCAGCAGGACGGCCTTCCAGACCGTCCCATTCTCCCGCTCCACCTGCCCATTTTCCCGGGGGTTGTAGCTCGTCGTCCTGCTCAAGGCAATGCCCTTGCTGAGCAGGAACTGATGCAGCTCATCACTCATAAAAGAGGATCCCCAGTCGCTGTGGACGTAAACGGGGAAACCGAACAGGGCGAAGATGGTGTTGAGCGCTTTCATGACCGTGGCAGACGTCATTTCGGGACATGAGGTGACGAAGGGGAATCTGAAGTATTCATGGACCACGTTCAGGAAGTATGCGTTTCGGTCGGTGGAGGGGAGAGGCCCTTTGAAGTCCATGCTGAGGCATTCAAAGGGGCAGGAGGCCTTCACCAGGCGCGCTCGGTCTGGCCGGTATAAGTGCGGTTTGCACTCCGCGCAGACCTGGCAGTCTCTGGTGACAATCCTGACCTCCGCAATGGAGTAGGGCAGGTTGTGGGCCTTTATGAAGTGAAAGAACCGGGTGACCCCTGGGTGACAGAGGCCATCGTGTAGGGCCCGGAGTCGGTCCACTTGTGCGCTGCACATGTACCTCGGGATAGGGCATCGGGGGGCTTGTTGAGCTTCCCGGGGCGATACAAAATCTCGTAATTGTAGGTGGAGAATTCGATCCTCCACCTCAAGATTTTATCATTTTTGATCTTGCCCCGCTGTATATTATTAAACATGAAGGCAATCGACCTTTGGTCAGTGAGGAGAGTGAATCTCCTGCTGGCCAGGTAATGCCTCCAATGCCGCACAGCTTCTACGATGGCTTGGGCCTCCTTTCCGACGGAGGAGTGTTGAATTTCTGAGGCTTGGAGGGTGCAGGAAAGTAATGCCATTGGTCTGCCTGCCTGGTTGAGGGTGGCAGCCAGAGTGAGGTCCGATGCATCGCTCTCGACCTGAAAGGGGAGCGTCTCGTCGACCGCATGCATCGTGGCCTTGGCGATGTCAGCCTTGATGCAATTGAAGGCCTGGCAGGCCTCAGCCGTCAGGGGGAAAACAGTGGAGTGGATGAGTGAGCGGGCCTTGTCCGCATAGTTAGGGACCCACTAGGCATAATAGGAGAAAAACCCCAGGCATCGTTTCAGGGCCTTGGGGCAGTAGGGGAGGGGGCGTTCCATGAGGGGGCGCATGCGGTCGGGGTCGGGCCCTAGAACTCCCTTTACCACAACATAGCCAAGGATGGTGAAGCGGTTGGTGTGGAACACGCATTTCTCCTTGTTATTCGTGAGGTTCAGGAGTTTGGCGGTGTGGAGAAATTTGGAAAGGTTAGCGTCGTGGTCCTGCTGGTTGTGGCCGCAGATGGTGACGTTATCTAGTTACGAGAAGGTGGCCCGCAGCCCGTACCGGTCCACCATTCAGTCTATCTCACGTTGGAAGATCGAGACCACATTAGTGACGCCGAAGGGGACCCTAAGGAAGTGGTAAAGGCAGCCGTCTGCTTCGAACACAGTGTATTTGTGGTCCGCCTTGCGGATGGGGAGCTGGTGAGAGGCAGATTTCAGGTCCACTGTCGAAAAGACCCGGTACTGTGCAATCTGATTGACCATATCAGATATGCATGTGAGGGGGTACGTGTCAATCTGCATGTACTGATTGATGGTCTGACTGTAGTCAATGACCATCCTCTGTTTCTCCCCAGTCTTTACCACTACCACTTGGGCTCTCCAGGGGCTGTTGCGGGCCTCAAAAATGCCTTCCCGCAGCAGCCGCTGGACCTCCGACCTGATGAAGGTCCTGTCCTGGGCACTGTACTGTTTGCTCCTGGTGGTGACGGGTTTGCAATCCGGCGTGAGGTTTACAAACAGGGAAGGTGAGTCGACCTTAAGGGTCATGAGGCCGCATCCGGTGAGGGGTGGTAGGGGTCTGCCAAATTTTAGAGTTAGGCTTTGGAGGTTGCACTGGAAGTCCAGGCCGAGTAACAGGGCAGCGCAGAGGTTGGGGAGGACGTAGAGTCGGAAGTTGGTGAACTCTACGCCCTGGACGGTAAGGGTGACGATGCAGTACCCCCGGATTTCCACGGAATGGGATCCAGGAGGCCAGGGAGATTCTCTGGGTAACGGGGTGTACCGCGAGGGAGCAGCACCTTACCGTGGAGGGGTTCCCAGAGTCAAGAAGGCAGGATGTCTTGTGTCCATCGACTTTCACCATCGTCGTCACGGTTGCGAGGTTGTGCGGCCGGAACTGGTCGAGCATGATGGGGGCGAGTTGCGATTGGTGTTGGTAGGTCCCGGGCTGGTCGGCGGCGGTGGCAGGCGATGAACGGACCGATGAAGTCCCCGACGTGCAGGGGTCCTGAGGCGCTGGCCAAAATGGCGCCGAAGATGGCGGCGCCCACGGGACGCACATGGCGGACGACGTTAAAGATGGCGGTGCCCACGGACCGCACGTGGTCTGCTGAGAGGAAGATGGCGGCGCCCGCGGGCCACACGTGTTCTGTTGGGAGGAAGATGGCGGCGTCCACGGGCCGCACGTGGTCTGCAGGGACGAAAATGGCGGCGCCCACGGGTCGCATGTGGGGGGTGCAGAAACACTGGGCCTATGTACAGCAGCGATCGACCGGGCCTGGCACACAGCAGTGAAATGTTCCTTCTTTCCGCAGGCCTTGCAGGTTGCAGTCTGCGCCGGGCAGCGTTGTCGGGGGTGCTTTGTCTGTCCGCAGAAATAGCACTTGGGCCCCCGGGGTTGGCTGGCTGCCGCGCGGCGCAGGCTTGGGGTTGGCTGGGGGCGGCCGCTGATGGGGCCCAGGATGTCCATGTGGGCGCTGGGCGGTCAGGGGTGTATGCCGTGCGGTCGGGGGTGTACGACTGTACGTTACGGGAGGCTACCGTTAGTGAGTTCGCGAGTTGTCTGGTCACCACGAGGTCGAGCGTACCTCCTTCTAATAGATGCTGCTGGATGTACGCCGACTCCATGCCCGTAATGAAAGCGTCCCTGATTAAGAGTTCTGTATGTTCCACAGCTGAAATTGCCTGGCAATCGCAGTTCTTTGCCAGGATGTGCAGGGCACGCCAGAAATCATCTAATCGGGCAGCACGTGGCACATAGAACATAGAACGATACAGCGCAGTACAGGCCCTTCGGCCCTTGATGTTGCACCGACATGGAAAAAAACTAAAGGCCATCTAACCTACACTATGCCATTATCATCCATATGCTTATCCAATAAACTTTTAAATGCCCTCAATGTTGGCGAGTTCACTACTGTTGCAGGTAGGGCATTCCACGGCCTCACCACTCTTTGCGTAAAAAACCCACCTCTGACCTCTGTCCTATATCTATTACCCCTCAATTTAAGGCTATGTCCCCTCGTGCTAGCCACCTCCATCCGCGGGAGAAGGCTCTCGCTGTCCACCCTATCTAACCCTCTGATCATTTTGTATGCCTCTATTAGGTCACCTCTTAACCTTCTTCTCTCTAACGAAAACAACCTCAAGTCCATCAGCCTTTCCGCATAAGATTTTCCCTCCATACCAGGCAACATCCTGGTAAATCTCCTTTGCACCCGTTCCAAAGCTTCCATGCCCTTCCTATAATGAGGCGACCAGATCTGTACGCAATACTCCAAATGCGGCCGTACTAGAGTTTTGTACAACTGCAACATGACCTCATGGCTCCGGAACTCAATCCCTCTACCAATAAAGGCCAACACACCATAGGCCTTCTTCACAACCCTATCAACCTGGGTGGCAACTTTCAGGGATCTATGTACATGGACACCAAGATCCCTCTGCTCATCCACACTACCAAGAATTTTACCATTAGCCAAATATTCCGCATTCCTGTTATTCTTTCCAAAGTGAATCACCTCACACTTCTCCACATTAAACTCCATTTGCCACCTCTCAGCCCAGCTCTGCAGCTTATCTATGTCCCTCTGTAACCTGCAACATCCTTCCGCACTGTCTACAACTCCACAGACTTTAGTGTCGTCTGCAAATTTACTCACCCATCCTTCTGCGCCCTCCTCTAGGTCATTTATAAAAATGACAAACAGCAACGGCCCCAGAACAGATCCTTGTGGTACGCCACTCGTAACTGAACTCCATTCTGAACATTTCCCATCAACTACCACTCTCTGTCTTCTTTCAACTAGCCAATTTCTGATCCACATCTCTAATTCACCCTCAATCCCCAGCCTCCGTATTTTCTGCAATAGCCGACCGTGGGGAACCTTATCAAACGCTTTACTGAAATCCATATACACCACATCAACTGCTCTACCCTCGTCTACCTGTTCAGTCACCTTCTCAAAGAACTCGATAAGGTTTGTGAGGCATGACCTACCCTTCACAAAACCATGCTGACTATCCCTAATCATATTATTCCTATCTAGATGATTATAAATCATATCTTTTATAATCCTCTCCAAGACCTTACCCACCACAGATGTTAGGCTCACCGGCCTATAGTTACCGGGGTTATCTCTACTCCCCTTTTTGAACAAAGGGACCACATTTGCTATCCTCCAGTCCTCTGGCACTATTCCTGTAGCCAATGATGACCTAAAAATCAAAGCCAAAGGCTCAGCAATCTCTTCCCTGGCTTCCCAGAGAATCCTAGGATAAATCCCATCAGGCCCCGGGGACTTATCTATTTTCACCCTGTCCAGAATTGCCAACACTTCTTCCCTACGCACCTCAATGCCATCTATTCTAATAGCCTGGGTCTCAGCATTCTCCTCCACAATATTATCTTTTTCTTGAGTGAATACTGACGAAAAGTATTCATTTAGTATCTTGCTTATCTCCTCAGCCTCCACACACAACTTCCCACCACTGTCCTTGACTGGCCCTACTCTTATCCTAGTCATTCTTTTATTCCTGACATACCTATAGAAAGCTTTTGGGTTTTCCTTGATCCTACCTGCCAAAGACTTCTCATGTCCCCTCCTTGCTCGTCTCAGCTCTCTCTTTAGATCCTTCCTCGCTTCCTTGTAACTTGTTCCCAAGCGCCCCAACTGAAACTTCATGCCTCATCTTCACATAGGCCTCCTTCTTCCTCTTAACAAGAGATTCCACTTCTTTGGTAAACCACGGTTCCCTCGCTCGACCCCTTCCTCCCTGCCTGACTGGTACGTACTTATCAAGAACATGCAATAGCTGTTCCTTGAACAAGCTCCACATATCCTGTGTGCCCAACCCTTGCAGCCTACTTCTCCAACCAACACATCCTAAGTCATGTCTAATGGCATCATAATTGCCCTTCCCCCAGCTATAACTCTTGCCCTGCGGGGTATACTTATCCCTTTCCATCACTAACGTAAAGGTCACCGAATTGTGGTCACTGTTTCCAAAGTGCTCACCTACCTCCAGATCTAACACCTGGCCTGGTTCATTACCCAAAACCAAATCCAATGTGGCCTCGCCTCTTGTTGGCCTGTCAACATATTGTGTCAGGAAACCCTCCTGCACACATTGTACAAAGAACGACCCATCTAATGTACTCGAACTATATCTTTTCCAGTCAATATTTGGAAAGTTAAAGTCTCCCATAACAACTACCCTGTTACTTTCGCTCTTTTCCAGAATCATCTTCGCCATCCTTTCCTCTACATCCCCAGAACTATTAGGTGGCCTATAGAAAACTCCCAACAGGGTGACCTCTCCTTTCCTGTTTCTAACCTCAGCCCATACCACCTCAGAAGAAGAGTCCCCATCTAGCACAGTGGTTAGCATTGCTGCCTACGGCGCTGAGGACCCGGGTTCGAATCCCGGCCCTGGGTCACTGTCCGTGTGGAGTTTGTACATTCTCCTCGTGTCTGTGTGGGTTTCACTCCCACAACCCAAAGATGTGCAGGATAGGTAGATTGGCCACTCTAAATTGCCCCTTAATTGGAAAAAATAATTGGGTACTCTAAATTTATTTTAAAAAAGAAGAAATCGTCCAATGACTCACCGGGGAGTTGCTGCCTCATGGATAGAAGGTGCCTGGTGTAGAGTTTGTTGACCGGCCGGATATAGTGTCCTTTCAGAAGCTCCATAGCCTCAGGGTAAGTGGGCGCATCCCAGATAAGGGGAAAAATCTCGGAGTTCACCCGTGAGTACAGGATCTGAAGCTTCTGTGCGTCCGAGGGCTGTTCAGTCGCTGATCTGAGATAGCTTTCGAAGCAAGCTAGCCAGTGGTCGAAAGCCGACGTGGCGTTGTCTGCTTGAGGGTGCAGCTGTAGGTGATCAGGCTTGATGCGAAGTTCCATCGATATAATATCCCTGCTTAATAAATTGATGCACTATCAATTGAGATGAGAGTAGAGAGTAATCGAGGCTTTATTAAGCAGAGATGTGTTGCCTCCTGCAGCTGCTACCAGAAATGGGAGCAGCTCGGTGTGCACACACATTTATACTCAGCCTACTGGGCGGAGCCAGCAGGCAGGGATCTACCCGCGTATCTGTAGTACAGGATCCTTACCCTATTACCTCTAATACAAGTATTATACAAACAGTGGTGACTACCACAATGTCATGCCTGTTTCACCCCGAGAAAGCCATGAAGAATTAGAATGTAACTCAGGAGAAACTTCATTGAGCAATGAAGTGAAAGAGGAGTGAACTAGTAAACAGAGGTTAAAATGGTTGAGATTTTCAAACTATAATTAGGCACCATGATGAAAAGTCAATAATATCCCTGTAATAACCCCTACGAGCCCCACGGGGATAAACTAATCGATCTCCCCATGGGACTGGTAGAATACGAGCTTCCCCATTTGTGGGCGGAGGCCTGCCAAGTTGGAGCTCATTACCTTACACTTTAAAAGCTGGCCCAGAGTTAGTCCCGAACGGGACCTATTCTGTTGTCTGTCTCCGTAGTGGCCGTTTCCTTAAGCTTAGGTACAACTCCAGTTAATTTAACTTCTCGGGTCTCCTGGATGATGATGGTAACAAAGGAACGAGCATTGATTATTTCAAAATTCTATTCCACCCCAGTTCTTTCCTAACTTCTTATAATCCTTCTACAAAGGTAAAGGGCGGGATTCTCCGTTGCCTGACGCCGTATCATAATCAGCGACCGGGTGGAAATTACATTTGATTGTATAAACCTGCTCAGCTTCTGAAGGTTGGATTTCCACTGCTTCCAAATAAAAGGTTGAAGGATTGTTGCAGGAAAGAGAGTGAGTCATTGGAATGATGAACAAAGAACAAAGAGTCTACAAAATTATGAGAGGTATGGACAGGGTGGATAGCAACAAGCTTTTTCCAAGAGTGGGGTTGTCAATTACAAGGGGGTCACGATTTCAAGGTGAGAGGGGAAACTTTAAGGGAGATGTGCGTGGAAAGTGTTTTACGCAGAGGGTGATGGGTGCCTGGAACGCTTTGCCAGTGGAGGTGGTAGAGGCGGGCACGATAGCATCATTTAAGATGCATCTAGACAGATATCTGAACGGGCGGGGAACAGAGAGAAGTAGACCTTGGAAAATAGACGACAGGTTTAGATAAAGGATCTGGATCGGCGCAGGCAGGGAGGGCCGAAGGGCCTGTTCCTGTGCTGTAATTTCCTTTGTTCTTTGTTCTTTGTTCTTTGATTTCGGGTCATAAAACGCCCGGGAATTCTTGGTTTGAGCCGGCACTTAGCCATTGAAACGGAGGATCCAGCCTCTTTATCACTTACAGGTTAAAACTGAATGCAACTGAAGTAACAGATGCCTGCAAGTCTATCTTTCCACTGAGTCCTAACCCAATTGACATGTTAATACTGCATGCACTGTGTAATGTTGTATAATATGTTTAGTTATTTTCTCTCTGGCAAGCAAGTTGCTTTTAAAAACTTGAGGCAATAAGATGAAATGGTACATTTTCAATGGGCTGTTCGCCAGTAGAGTGCAGAAAATCCAAAAATGGATTAAGTTGTGGGGAAAAAGTTCCCTCACGAAGACACTATTCAGTGTATGAATGTTTAGGCTCTGCTTGCCTGCTTTTTAAGACATCCATCATCACCCCTCCCTCAAGATCCCTGTCCCAGGGCAGCACGGTGGCCTAGTGGTTAGCACAACTGCCTCACGGCGCTGAGGTCCCAGGTTCGATCCTGGCACTGGGTCACTGTCCGTGTGGAGTTTGCACATTCTCCCCGTGTCTGCGTGGGTTTCGCCCCCACAATCCAAAAATGTGCAGATTAGGTGGATTGGCCACACTAAAAAATTGCCCCTTAATTGGAAAAAATAATTGGGTAATCTAAATTTATTTAAAAAAAGATCCCTGTCCCTCCAACCAGTCTCTAAACACTGAACTCCTTTATTCCAATGTCTTTGAATGTTTATGCCTACCCACTGCATGCCCACCTCTGTCACAATTCCTGTTCAAATCTCTGGAATCTGATTTCCACCATGTCTACCCTGCATTGAAACCATTTTGGCCAAATTCACCATTGACAACCACAGTGACTGTAAATTTGGTGCATAATTGTTCTTGTATTCAATGAAATCTCTCCTCAGCTTTATTTGTTCCATCAAAAATAAACCCTACCTATCTAATCTTTCCACATATGCTTATCTACCTCTCCTGATACCGTTCTGGATCTGTGGGCATGTACACCAAGTTCCATGTTGTTTCCTCTACACTTCTCAATATCATTGCAATAATTGTGTGTTACTTTGCCCTCCCCAAAGGTGTTGGGCTGGATTGTTCGCTCTGTTAGCCGCGGGTTTCTCGGCAACGGGATTCTACACTCCTGCCACTTGTCAATGAGATTTCCCATTGTAGCCACACCATGCCGCCAGGAAACCCGCTGGCGGGGCTGCACTGCTGGCAGTCAAAGTGAATTGCAGCGCACAGAGAATTTAGCCATTATCTCGCCAATCCCTGGACCAAATTCCATTTGTCACTTCTCTGCCCACATGACCAGACAATTAGCATCTTCATGTAGATCTACAACTTTCTCCCTCACTTATCAACTACACAGCTAATCATTCACAAACCTCCTAATCATGCCCCTTAGATTTGGCTGTAAATCAGTGATAAGCAAGGGACCTGGTACTGAGCCCTGTGGAATCTCACTGGAAACAGCCATCCAGTTACAATATCAATTGTTGACCATCCACCTTTGATGGTCCATCTGCCAATAGTCCGATTTTGGATGCAACCTGCTACTTGCCCTTAGATCCCAGGAGCTTTTACCTTTCTGACGACTTCCATGTGGGACTTTGTCAAAAGCTTTGTCGAAACCTTTATAGAAAACTCCAGTAGTAGGTACGACCAAGGCTGGTAATTGTACCTGTTGCTCTCTGTTACATTACCTGTAGACAGAGTCAGCTTCAGTGGGTTCACTGATGAAACCTAGTCCTATCTTTCCATCGTTTCCTTTTACCCATGGGCATATCTGTCTGACATTAAGCCACAGATCACCCAGAATAGCCTACAATTAACCCAAAGAAAGGCCAAAATGGTCGACCATAACTACATGAGTAAAAGATTTCCACCATTGACTGCATCCTCTGACTGAGCATTTTGTTTGACCCAGAGCTCAGTCTTGAACTATATACCCTGCCCATCACCAAGACCATTTATTTCTACCTCAACATCATTGCCTACTATCAACCCCTTCTTAAACACACTTCCACTGAAAACTTTATTGATTCTTTCGCTACCCCAAGAATTCTCGATTATTCTTCTGGCTATTCCCGAACCTTCCTCTCCATAAGCTCATAATCATCCAAAATTTTGCAATTAGCCTCCTGTCCCACATGAAGAATCATTTACCACTCTGGCCTTTATTTTACAGAAAATTTTTTGTAGCTAGGATTTAGTAAAGTTCACCTAAAGTAATTTCACCATCGAGAGCACATCATAACAGCATCTTTCATTTCATGTGCTGTGCTGATTGGCTGTAGCTCCTTACTCATCTCAGATTATACAATCCAAATTTGAAAGAGTTGAGTGATTTCAATCTGCCCTGAAATCAAATGTTTCAGAAGTATTTACAAAGCTGTTAGTGGGTCTGGCGTGCAAGAAAGTGGGATATGCAAAAATTGAACGAGGTTAACAGGAGAGAAAATTGTTTCATAGCTGCCACTGTATGAAATATTTCTAGCAACAATACAGTATATATCCCATAACTTAATTTCATTTTTTGCCATGGTAACTATTTGCAAACGTTTTATGAGTCTGCATGACTAAATGGTTTGGCTGATAGCTACAGTACCTTTATGTTCCTGCAAGACTCCAGAGAAAACTAAGGCCAGTGCAAACTGAAGCTGCACCTCACGGCACTGAGAGACATGCTCAAGCATTGCATATGAGCACCTCGTCTTGCTTTTCAGTTTACAAAGCACTTGGAAGAGAGGTAGCAGATCAGAATACGTACAACAAAAAATAAATTACTTCTGTAACACCCCTCATGTGGAAGAATTTCATGGAGCAAATTATTGGTATAGATGGTTTAGGAGTGGCCTATGAAGCAGATGAAATATTATAGGGAGCTTATTGTGATTTTAGCTCCAGAGAGGAATATGTAAGGCCAGAAGTGTGGGAAATGGGACTGGGACGGTCAAGGGCCCTGATAGCCATGCTGTAGGAGAATAATTGGCTGAGGTAAAAGGGTGACATATTGGAAGCACTGGTCTGGTGAATGGCACCATCAGAACAGAGGCGATGAAGACCGAGGAACTGGGACAATGGAACAGTGTCCTTCTAGAAAATGGGGAGGGAGGATGTGCAATGGAAAAAGGACTGGAGGGTAGCACAAGTCTGTACCTTCTCCCTGTGCCTGCATGGGTTTCCTCCAGGTGCTCTAGTTTCCTCCCACAAGTCCCGAAAGACGTGCCGTTAGGTGAATTGGACATTCTGAATTCTCCCTCTGTGTACCCGAACAAGCATCGGAATGTGGCGGCTAGGAGCTTTTAACACTAACCTCATTGACAATAATACAGATTATTATTAATATTATTAAAGACTGGCTGAAAGGTGAAAATGGAGATAGCAATGCAAAGAAGTGTTGTGCGGAAACCTCTGGGTTTATCGACAACTGAAGGTGCAGCCCTGGTGGACCAATTAAAATCTAGAATTCTCAAGAGACCAGAATTAGAAGAGCACAGATATCTTGAAGAGTTGTTGGCCATGAGGATATTACAAAGATAGTGAGGGGCGAGGTCATGGATAAATTTGATAACAATTTAAAAAAAATTATGGTGTAGCTTGATTGAGAGCCAGTGCAAGTTAGTGGACATAGGGGAGATGGGCTTGGTGTGAGTGAGGACATAGACATCAGAGTTTGGATGACCTCAAGTTTACATAGGGAAAGGGCAGCATGGTGGCACATTGGTTAGCATTGCTGTCTCATGGCGCTGAGGACCTGGGTTCGATCCCGGCTCTGGATCACTGTCCTTGTGGAGTTTGCACATTTTCCCTGTGTCTGCATGGGTCTCACCCTCACAACCAAAACAACTGCTGGGTGGGTGGATTGGCCATGCTAAATTGCCCTTTAATTGGAAAAAAAGAATTGGGCACTTTAAATTTATTTTTTAGACGTTTACAGAGGGAAGAATGTGGCTGGCTTACCAGGAGTCCATTAGAATAGTCAAGTCTACATGCAACAATGGCATGGACGAGGGTTTCAGCAACAAATAAGCTGAGACAGGGATGGAGTTTGGTGATATTAGTGGGATAGAAATAAGCAGTCTTAGTGATAGTGCAGATATGTGACCAGAAACATAGCTCAGTGTTAAATATGTCACTAAAATTGTCAACAGTCTGGTTCAACCTGACTGTTATCAGGGAAAGGAATAGAGTTGGTAGCTGGGGAGGGAGTTTGTGTTGGGGGTCAAAGACAATGGTCTTCCCAATATTTAATTGGAAGAAATTTCTGCACAGCCAATTCTGGATCAGAGTTTTGCTGGCTGAAGGAGTGAAGTAAGGAGGCAAGCAAGCAATTTTCCCAAGTTAGAAAAACGATGACTGATTGAAAATGTGGTAATCTGAGAATTAAGCAGAACACCAGAGTTGAGCACAACCTAGTTCAGGCTCTGAGAGTACCTAGGACATTTATGAAGCTGGAACTAGAGGAGGAATTGGAGATTGACTTTGATAACACTATAATAATTGATCTTATTGACAGAGAGCTAAAATTGGGTCCCATTAGAGTCCGTATGAAAGATGGCTGCAAATTTGTAGTTATTGGCACCAGCGAGTAAGTTGCGCACAATAAATAAGCGATGACCAAAACATGAGTCTCAGGGCAAGCTGCACATGAGACTGTTTGAAGTTCGATAGATGCTCCCTCTGAAATAAGTTGAAAAGATCGGCGCATGGAGGTTATTTGAGTGTCACTCTCACATTCAAATTGATTCAGTAAGAGATAAGGCAAATAAATTCTTCATTGAGTGCAGTCTTTCAGGCTATTTATAGTTGCTTTTATATTTCTCCTGGGACAAGAATAAGAAACGTGAGCAAAGCAGATGATATCAACCTGAGGAGAGTTGATTCTTTCAACGCAATTCTGGGACTAAATATGTATGGGACAAAAAAAAGACAGAATGGAAAAAATACAATTACCAACTCAATTCAAATGTGAATGAAGCCAAAATAGCTCAGGATGTAGTCAGAAGGAATTTAGGGGTTTGAATAGATTTGACACACAATAGGCAGAGCAGCAGCCAACAACAAAAACTGATTGCCAGACTGTAGGATCTAACTTGGATGGGTGAATCCTTGTCAATCCTGTAGGTCAGGGATGTTTAAAGAGTTGATGCTTCCAACTTTTCAAGCTTTAAAGAAAGGAAGGGTGAGTGGGGAGAACAGAGAGGGAATGAGGATAGAGGAGAGGGAGGGAAGAGGATGAAGAAGGCAAGAGAATGGGGAAAGGCTTGAACATTTTGTGTATGAAGATTTTGGAGTTTTGTTTTCATGTGTTTCGGGCTTACATTCATTAATCATACACTGCATGTGGCATGAGTATTTACCCCCAGTTCTAAAGAGTTCAAATTCCTGATTTTTCAAACACTTTTATGCCATTATGAGGAGAATCGACAGTAGGCCAAATGATTTCTCCTGACATAGTTATCTGCTGAACTTGTTCTTAGAAAAGTGTTTTTATATTACAATTCAAATTGAAGTATACATGGCAGCAGATGTTTCTGCTATTTCTGAGTTTGTCTGTCATCTCAATTTGATTTCATTATTTTATGCATTCATGACAATTTACATCAGTAGCTGTAATCTATTTTGAAACATTTCCAAGTCCACAATATTTCAACTCGTGGTATAAAATGGTAGGAAGGTGATTTACCAAATGGGAAAATAGTGGGCTATAAATTTGCCTGCCTCTTTTTTAAAAAAAAGATTTGAATTAGATTTTTACATGTTTTACAAATATCACAACAAAAGAATAAAATTAAATAGTTATCAATACAAAACAGGTACAGTACAGAACAAGAATTATTGCAAATGTAGGAACAACCAAGACAGGATTAATTTCAAACAATAGATTGAAGCAACTAGTGCCTCCAGTTTTGATACTGGAACAATCCAAAAACATTCAGATTAAGGGGGAAAGGAGGATAAGGTCATAGAAGTACAAAAGGATAACAGTTCAGGCTGCACAGCTTTACATATTATAAAATCAATACTTACAATATAGTTTATGGAAAACCCAACAGGAGCAAAGCAAATAAGGTGGAGTCTATAAAAGTATGATAGTGATCCCTTACTTTATGGAATGCATTGGACTTAGAGTGGATCACAGATGTCAGGAATTCAATAGGAATACATTCCATTGCTATTTTATGCCAGTTTTGAATTCAAGGATATTTTTTGCTGAGCCAGGAGCATAGGGTATTCTTATGAGCCGCAAATGTTAGGATATTGTATAGGCTGGTTTTTGTTTAGCATCAGTAATTCTCACATCTGGAAGCCCCAGAGTTATTCTAGGATTTACAGTGCAGAAGGAAGCCATTCAGCCCATTGAGTCTGCACTGGCCCTTGGAAAGAGCACTGAGCCCACACCTCCACCCTATCCCCATAACCCAATAACCCCACCTAAACTTTTTTGAACACAAAGGGCAATTTAGCATGGCCAATCCACCTAACCTGCACATCTTTGAACTGTGGGAGGAAACCGGAGCACCCGGAGGAAACCCACATGAGGAGATCGTGCAGATTCCGCACAGACAGTGACCCAAGCCGGGAATCGAACTTGGGACTCTGGAGCTGTGAAACAACAGTGCTAACCACTGTGCTACCGTGCCGTCCTAGGAACAAAGGATTAGGAACAAAGGATTACATTCTAAGGCTCTGTCAAAGATCTTCTCCAGCACTCTGACTTTACCAGACCCAAAGAATTGGAATCTAGAGTTTTCACATTCTCCCCATATCTGCATTGGTCTCACCCCCACAACCCAAAAGATGTGCAGGTTAGGTGGATTGGCCACGCTAAATTGCCCCTTAATTGGAAAAAATAATTGGGTGCTCTAAATTTATTTTTAAAAAAGGATTGAATCTTAACACAGATCCATAGGCACTGCATATAATCACCCTCGACTACCAGGCACTTTAGACACATCAGGGATATAGCAGGATCATACCTGTGTCTACGACTGACATTCTATTGTAAACAGAGGTTTTGCTGGCATAATTCCAGAAACTGCTCCATGTCTCCTCATCAATATTAGTTGCCAAGTCTTCTTCACAAGACACCCAATATATTAATACAGGATTGAGAACATAAAGTATCATAAAACTTGCTGATTAACTGTTTAGGCTCGGGACTTCCGTTGGCGGCCATGGAGTGAGTGGCCGCGCATTTGGCAGCTCCTGCTCGAGGCTTTTTCTTTTGGACCTTTTCCCCGCTTGTAGGGTAGATGTTTTGTAGATAAGAGGTGTAGGACTGGCTGGAGAAAGGTTTGACTCCATTGCATGGATCCACAGACCAGAAGTCGGTCAAGAAGGAGGGAGTAGTTGGAGCAAGGGAATGTTTGTGCACCACAGGTCAAGATGGCGGAGGCTAAAGGGTCTGCCTTGCCTGCCCAGTGTTCAACTGAGCAACTGGTGGACTTAACTGAAAAGTTTAGCCAACAGTGGAGGGAGGTTCTGGAGAAACGAGCCAAGGCGGTAGAGCTGTTAAAAGCAGAAATTGACCGGGTGGATCAGAGGCTGAAGTCCCAGGATCAGGCCGTTCGGAAAGTGGAGGAGACAGTGGGGGAGCACGAGGAGCAGCTTCCTTCATTGAGTTCCCCAAGGTGGAGGAGGAACAGGTAGAGGGGTTGGGAGCACCCAGTGGACTGGTGGAGGTGATGGAGGGTATAGGGGCGATGCAGGCAGTGAAGGCCCCGGGCCCCGATGGTTTTCCAGGAGAATTTTGTAACACATTTTTGGGTAACCTGGCATCCCTGCTGGTACGGGCATTTAATGAGGCGAGGGAGAAGGAGAAGTTCCCTCCCACATTATCGCAGGCCTCAATATTTTTAACTTTGAAGAGGGATAAGGATCCGGAGCAGTGTGGGTCCTACCACTTGACATCACTGCTGAATGTGGATGCCAAGTTGCTGGTTAAGATCTTGGCCTCGTGGATTGAGGACTCTGTGCCAGGGATGATAGGAAATAGGATCTGTTAAGGGAGGCATTTGTCAGCTAACGTTAGACATATATTGGATGTTATAATGATGCCCTCAGAGAGACAGAATGTGGAGGTGGCGGTTGCTATGGACAAGGAGGAGGCCTTTGATCGGGTAGAATGGGAATATTTGTGGGAGGTACTGGGGCGGTTGGGATTTGGGCAGGGGTTTGTGGACTGGGTCCGGCTGTTGTCTTGGGTGCCGATGGCATGTGTAAGGACGAACTGAGTGAGTTTGGGCTATTTTAGGCTGCATCATGGGATGAGGCAGGAATGCCCAGTCTCCCTATTGCTATTTGCCTTGGCAATAGAGCCACTGGCAATAGTGCTCAGAGCGTCATGGGGTTGGCATGGGATAGTACGGGGGTGAGGGGGGTGGGATGGGGAAAGATTCTTGTTATATGCAGATGATCTGTTGCTCTGCATATTGGACCCATTGGAAAGCATTGGTGGTATCATGAACATTTTGGTGGAATCCGGTCGATTCTCTGGGTATAAGTTAAACATGGGTAAGAATGAGGTCTTTCCGATCCAGGCGAGGGGGCAGGACAGGAGGTTGGGCGATGTAGTAATCCACGGGAGGCAGGAGTTCTGTCACCACACCAATATTTATTTACAATAACAATATTACAGGAGCAGCTACAAACAGTGCTGCTAGCAGTCCAGTCAACTTAAGACTGCTCACAAAGCCTACACAGGTGATTATATGGGCCCCCTCAATGAGCTATCATTGAGGGAGCTCATACTCCAATTGGCCACCCAATAAAGCCAATTGGTGTTCATTACACCCCTCCCCCCAAGGTCCGAGGAATTCCTGCCAGCTGGCATTCCTCTGAGCTTCTTCCTGCTCCTCATTGGGCCTCCTGTTGTTTCTCCACTTTCCCCGTTAAATTTTGGGAAAGGAGACTCAGCGTCGTTCACAGCCGCCTTCCCATTAAGAGTTCAGCTGGCGGTATGCCCGTTGTGGAATGCGGTGTGGTCCTGTAATCAAACAGCCAGCGGGAGAGCTTTGTGTCTATTGACGCTGCTGGCTGCTTCTTGAATCCCACTTTAAGTGTCTGAACCGCTCTCTCTGCCAGGCCGTTGGTCGCTGGATGGTAAGGGGCTGTTTTGATGTGACGGACTCCGTTTTCCTTCAGGAATTTTCCAAATTCCCCACTTGTGAATGCCGTTCCGTTGTCCGACACCAATACCTCTGGAAGTCCATGTGTTGCAAACGAGGCCCTGAGCTTTTCAATTGTCGATGCTGTGCTTGCCGTGTTTACCCGGTGGACGTCCAACCATTTGGAGTGGGCGTCCACTATCACCAAAAGCATTGAGCCCATGAAAGGGACGGCGTGGTCAATATGCAGGCGGGTCCACGGTCTGCCTGGCCATTCCCATGGGTGCAATGGCGCCGCTGGTGGCACTCTTTGCCCCTGTTGGCACTCCTGGCACCGACGTACCAAGGCTGCTATGTCTGTGTCCAAACCTGGCCACCAAACGTAGCTTCAGGCTAGCATCTTCATTTTAGACACCCCTGGGTGTCCATGATGTAACTCAGTTAAGATTGCCTGACGGCCCTGAGCTGGGACGATTACCCGGGCTCCCCATAATAGGATACCGTCTTCTACGGTTATTTGGTCCCTTCTGCTCCAGTATGGGTGCATCTGGGGCTCCACTGGTCTTTCCAGTTCCCCTGTTAGCAGTAAATGCTTCATCTTGGCTAAAACTGGGTCTTTTTGCGTCCACAACCGAATATGTTGTGCGTCTACTGGTAGGGTGTCCAAAAGATTTAGAGTCATTACTGTCTCCTCTACTTTTGGTATTTGCGGCGGAGTGTCTGGGAGGGGAAGTCTGCTCAAAGCATCTGCATGTGCTACTCGCGTTCCCGGTCTGTGCTCCAGAACGTATCTATATGCCGCCAGTAGCAACGCCCAGCGTTGGATTCTAGCTGATGCAATCGGGGGTATTGACTTGTCTTCTTTTAATAACCCTAATAACGGCTTATGGTCCGTCACTATGGTGAATTTCCGCCCGTACAGGTACTGTACGAAACTCCAGCTGGCAGCAATATTTATTTAAAAAAAAAAAAAATTTAGAGTACCCAATTATTTTTTCCAATTAAGGGGCAATTTAGAGTGGCCAATCCACCTAACCTGCACATCTTTGGGTTGTGGGGGCGAAACCCACGCAGACACGGGGAGAATGTGCAAACTTCTCACAGACAGTGACCCAGGGCCGGGATTCGAACCCAGGTCCTCAGCGCCGTAGGCAGCAATGCTAACCACTGTGCCACCGTGCTGCCCTTACTGGCAGCAATATTGGCAATATCCACAGGCGGTATAACAATCTAGGTAACTCGTTCATTTTAATCAAGGCAATCCTGCCCAGCCATTAAACCGGCAAGGATAACTAATGAGCCAAGTCTCACCTTTTAAAAAAAATAAATTTAGATTATCCAATTATATTTTCCAATTAAGGGGGCAATTTAGTGTGGCCAATCCACCTACTCTGCACATTTTTGGGTTGTGAGGGCGAAACCCACGCAGACACGGGGAGAATGTTCAAACTCCACACGGACAGTGACCCAGAGCCGGGACCGAACCTGGGACCTCAGCGCCGTGAGGCAGCTGTGCTAACCACTAGGCCACCGTGCTGCCAAGTCTCACCTAATAGTAGCAATCAACTGGGGGAAATTGGCCCCATAAAACTGCCTAAAAGAAAGGGTAATTGTGACACCCAGGTACCTATACCCCAATGGGGACCACCTAATGGGGAAATTAGCAAGGGGAGGGGGGGTATCTACCCCTCAGCTCTCCCACCGGCACAGCCTCTGACTTTGTAACATTGATCTTATAACCAGGGAAAGCACTAAATCTATCCACCACATTAATGATAGCAGGAGCCAAGACATCCAGCTTCAACATAAACAGCAGCACGTTGTCCATAAAAAGTGTAATTATGTGCTGCTTCTCTCCATACTCCAGCCCAAATATTAGGGGTCCCACCAAATAGCCTCTGCCAGTCATTCCATGGCCAGTACAAGTAACAAGGGGATAACGGACAGACCTGCCTGGTCCCCCTCTGGATCCTTAGACCTAAAACCATTCATGAGCAACGCTGCCACCGCTGCCACAGGCATTTGGTACAACACCTAATGGGTGTTGAAAGCTAATGGGGCTAAAGGTAGACAAGTCTCCTGGCCCTGATGGAATGCATCCCAGAGTGCTAAAAGAGATGGCTAGGGAAATTGCAGATGCACTAGTGATAATTTACCGAAATTCACTAGACTCTGGGGTGGTCCCGGTGGATTGGAAATTAGCAAACGTGACGCCACTGTTTAAAAAAGGAGGTAGGCAGAAAGCAGGAAATTATAGGCCAGTGAGTTTAACTTCGGTAATAGGGAAGATGCTGGAATCTATCATCAAGGAAGAAATTGCGAGGCATCTGGATAGAAATTGTCCCATTGGGCAGACGCAGCATGGGTTCGTAAAAGGCAGGTCATGCCTAACTAATTTAGTGGAATTTTTTGAGGACATTACCAGTGCAGTAGATAACGGGGAGCCGATGGATGTGGTATATCTGGATTTCCAGAAAGCCTTTGACAAGGTGCCACACAAAAGGTTGCTGCATAAGATAAAGATGCATGGCATTCAGGGTAAAGTAGTAGCATGGATAGAGGATTGGTTAATTAATAGAAAGCAAAGAGTTGGGATAAATGGGTGTTTCTCTGGTTGGCAGTCAGTGGCTAGTGGTGTCCCTCAGGGATCCGTGTTGGGCCCACAATTGTTCACAATTTACATTGATGATTTGGAGTTGGGGACCAAGGGCAATGTGTCCAAGTTTGCAGATGACACTAAGATGAGTGGTAAAGCGAAAAGTGCAGAGGATACTGGAAGTCTGCAGAGGGATTTGGATAGGTTAAGTGAATGGGCTCGGGTCTGGCAGATGGAATACAATGTTGACAAATGTGAGGTTATCCATTTTGGTAGGAATAACAGCAAACGGGATTATTATTTAAACAATAAAATATTAAAGCATGCCGCTGTTCAGAGAGACTTGGGTGTGCTAGTGCATGAGTCACAGAAGGTTGGTTTACAAGTGCAACAGGTGATTAAGAAGGCAAATGGAATTTTGTCCTTCATTGCTAGAGGGATGGAGTTTAAGACTAGGGAGGTTATGTTGCAATTGTATAAGGTGTTAGTGCGGCCACACCTGGAGTATTGTGTTCAGTTTTGGTCTCCTTACTTGAGAAAGGACGTACTGGCGCTGGAGGGTGTGCAGAGGAGATTCACTAGGTTAATCCCAGAGCTGAAGGGGTTGGATTATGAGGAGAGGTTGAGTAGACTGGGACTGTACTCGTTGGAATTTAGAAGGATGAGGGGGGATCTTATAGAAACATTTAAAATTATGAAGGGAATAGATAGGATAGATGCGGGCAGGTTGTTTCCACTGGCGGGTGACAGCAGAACTAGGGGGCATAGCCTCAAAATAAGGGGAAGTAGATTTAGAACTGAGTTTAGGAGGAACTTCTTCACCCAAAGGGTTGTGAATCTATGGAATTCCTTGCCCAGTGAAGCAGTTGAGGCTCCTTCATTACATGTTTTTAAGGTAAAGATAGATAGTTTTTTGAAGAATAAAGGGATTAAGGGTTATGGTGTTCGGGCCGGAAAGTGGAGCTGAGTCCACAAAAGATCAGCCATGATCAAATTGAATGGCGGAGCAGGCTCGAGGGGCCAGATGGCCTACTCCTGCTCCTAGTTCTTATGTTCTTATGTTCTTTAACACCTGAATCCATTTAACATAGTCTTCACCCAGCCCAAATCTCCGCAGCTATTCCACCAGATAATTTCACTCAACCCGTTCAAAGGCTTTCTCCGCATCTAAGGAGATCACCAGTCCATCCAGTAAATGCCCTCTTCTGGAAGGCCTGAATCTCATTCGGCAATTTCCTAACATTGTTACTGGAGAACCTGCCCTTAATAAACTCAGTCTGGTCCTCCTGAATAATCATCGGCAGGATACCCTCCAACCATTTCGCCAGTATTTTAGACAACAATTTCAAATTGGCATTCAAAAGGGAGATTGGCTTCCAAGAGGCACATACCTTCGGGTACTTACCTGCCTTCAAAGTCATGGAGGTGGTGGCCTTCTGAAGTGTCGGTGTTAACAACCGTGCCTCAAAGGAGTGACAGTACGTAGCCACCAATGGCTCTAATAACAGATCCTTAAACTCCTATAAAACTCACATCCAAAATTATGTGACCCTGGGGTTTTGCCCAGCTGAAGCTCCCTCATGGCCACAGCCATCTCATCTTCAGAGATAGGAGCATTAAGAGCCAACCACTGATCCTCCAAAACCACAAGTAATCCAAGGCAAGAGAAAACATGTTTCATGCCTGCCATCACATCCCCAGACTGATCTGTCAACTCAGCATAAAATTCCCTAAAAGCCAAATTAATCTCCTCATTAGGCCTCATTAAACTCCCACACCCAGAGTGACGCACTGAGGGGATAGTCCGAGAGTCTGCCTTCTGCCAGACAAGCCAAATACTTACTCGGCTTATTCCCAAACTCATACGGTTTCTGCCTTGCAAACCTTAGGCTTCTCTCAGCCTGCTGCATCAATAAGGAGTCAAGAGCCACCCTTGCTGCATTAATCCCCTTCATCAATTGCTTGTTCGGGGCCTTCCTGTACCTCTCCTCAGCACCAACCAATCCAATAGGCGGTGGTTCTCCAACATACTACGCCTTTTGTTGGCCACGTAAGAAATAATCAGCTCCCTAGCATAGGCCTTACACGTCTCCCATAAAATGGAAGGAGTGACATCAGAAGTAGAAGTAACTGAGGAGAAGAACTCAAACTCCTCCTTAACATTTGTGTAAAATATTTATCCCTATGTAGGGAGGCATCAAACCACCATGGTCAGAGGTTACAATACTGCCTATAGAACAAGAGGAAATGCTAGCTGCAGTGAGTGAAACTGCGGAGTTGAGGTAAGTGTGAGAGTTTCGAGAGTTGGCGGAGGGGGGTATTGTTGTGTCTTGTTTCCATTACCACACCCACAGGTCAGCGGGGGCAAGAGAAGACAAAGGCCAAAGAGCTGGGAGGTAATTGCAGTAGTCCTACAACATCGAGTGAATACACTCGTGCAATATCACAGGTATGTGTTTGATAGGTGAGTATTTCTCTTCCAACTTTTCAGACTTGCTTTGAGATTGAAGGTTATGTAGACAAAAATGTCGTAAAACTAAATACAAAATTGAAAATCTAATTGAATAAGATAAGGATGCAGGGCCAGGTGATGTGTTGTAGTTACAGCATGTTGGGAGCTGGTGGACCCTATTGTGGTTATAGTGACAACATTTGTAGCTAATGTTGGTTGCTCGAGGAACTTTGGCTCAGGGTTAATGAGGAAAAAGCTCCTGCGTATAAAGTTTGAGGAGCTAGACACTAAATTAAACATCAGAACATCCAAGGTTATGATCTCTGGATTATTACATGAGTGATGTACATCTTGGCATGGGTGCATAAAATTGGAGAGGTGAATACGTGGTTCAAAGACTGGTGTGGGAGATGTGTATTTTGGTTCATACGGAACTGCCATCAGTACTGCGGAAAGTGGGGGCTGTACCATTGAGACGGTTTATATCTGAAATGCGCTGGGGCCAGTGATCTTGCAAACTGCATAACCAGGGAAGTTGAGAGGGCTTTAAGCTAACTGGGGAGGGCGGGGGGAGGGGGGAGTGTTTCTGTAGAGGGGATATGTAGGTTACAAAGCAAAAGGATATGACACCATTACAAGGCAGCTCTTTAGGTAATGATACACAGTGTGTGACAGTAAGGGACAGAGTGTACAAACATTAAAAAAAACAATTAAATAGGGTTACTAAGGGAGAAAATGGGAACAACAAAATTAATGGTGATTAAATGCGGGACAACACAAATGAATTAACAGCATAAATTGAGGTTAGTGCGTATGATCTTATAGCCATTACAGAGACATGGTTGCAAGGAGATCAAAACTGGGAACTAAATATTCAAGAGTATGTGACTTTTCGGAAGGACAGGCAGGAAGAAAAGGGTGGTGGGATAGCTTTTTTAGTATGAGGTGGAATAAGGACAATAGCAAGAAATGATTTTGGATCGGAATATGTAGAATCCATAATGGGTGGAGGTAAGAAATAAGAAGGGGAAGAAGACATTGGTGGGAGTAGCCTCGAGGCCTCCAAACAATAGCTTTACTGTAGAATGGGGACTAAATTAGGCAATAATAAAGGCGTGTAAAAAAGGCAGTACTTTAATCATGGATGATTTTAATATTCATGTAGATTGAGAAGATCAAATTGGCTGAGTTAGCCATGAGGAAGAATTCATCAAGTGTAATCGGAGCAGTTTCTTGGAACACTATGTTGTGGATCCAACCAGGGATCTGAAAACGTGTAATGAGGCAATTTTAAGAAGCAATCTCAGAGTAAAAGATCCCTCAGGAAACAGTGACCATAAAATAGTAGAATTTAGCATTCAATTTCAGAGTGAGAAACTTGGGTCAGAAGTAACTGTTGTACATTTAAATAAGGAACTTTAATTTAAGTAACTTTAAAGGAATTGTGGCAGTGTTGGGGGGAGTGGATTGGGAAAGGGGTTTAACAGGATGGTTGATCAACGATGGCAGACATTTCTGAAAATAGTTTGTGACTCACAACAAAGATATATTCCAATGAGGAAGACGGATTCTAGGAAGGGGATGAATCAACCTTGTTGAACCAAGGAAGGGAAATTTAGTATTAAACTGAAATTAAAAAACATATAATGCCGCAAAGATTGGGACGGCATGCTGGCACAGTGATTGGAGTTGCTACCTCACAACGCTAGGGACCTGGATTCAATTCCGACCTTGGGTGACTGTCTGTGTGGAGTTTGCCCATTCCCTCCTGTCTGTGTAGGTTTCCTCCAGGTGCTCTGGTTTCCTCTCGCAGTCCAAATATGTGCAGATTAGGTGGATTGGTCATGCTAAATTTCCCCTTAGTGTCTAAAAGGTTAGGTGGGTTATGGGGATTGGGTGGGGGAGTGGGCCTAGGTTGGGTGCTCTTTCGGAGGGTTGGTGCAGACTTGCTGTGCCAAATAGCCTACTCCTGCCCTGTAGTGACTCTATGATTCTATGATTAGAGGTAAGCCAGAGGATTGGGAAAGTTTTAAAAAACAACAAAAGTTGACCAAAAAAATTGCGTGGGAAAAGATAAACTATGAGGGTTAACTAGCAAGTAATATAAAAATCGGCAGCAAGAGTTCTTTCAATATATATAAAGGAAGAGAGAGGCCCAAGTGGGACTGGGGAAATAATAATGGGAAACCAGGAAATGGCAGAGGAGTTAAACAAATACTTTGGGTCAGTCTTAATGGTGGAAAACACCAACAACATTCCAAAAATATTAAATAATCAAGGGACAGAAGGAGGGAGGAAATAAACACAATAACAAACACTAGGAAATAAGTACTAGGGAACTTAATGGGGATAAAGATCAATAAGTCCCCTGGACCTGATGTGTTACATTCCCGAACTTTAAAGAAAGTAGCTACAGAGATAAAAGCAAATGACAAGGAACGCTGGAATCTAAAACCAAAAGAGAAAATGCTGGAAAATCACAGCAGGTCTGGTAGCATCTGTAAGGAGAGAAAACAGCTAATGTTTCAAGTCCAGATGACCATTTGTCAAAGCTACAGAGATAGTAGATACACTGATAGTAATCTTCCAAGAATCCTTAAATTCTGGAAAAGTCCCAAAGGATTGGAAAGCTGCCAATATAGCACCTTTATTCAAACAATGAGGGAGAGAAGAAAAACAAGTAACTATAGGGCAGTTGGCTTAACTTCTGCCATTGGCAAAATGTTAGAGTCCATTATAAAGGATATAATAGCAGAGCATTCAGAAATGCAGAATATAATCAAACAGAGCCAGTATGGATTCATGAAGGAGAAATCATGCCTGACCAATTTATTAGAAATCTTTGAGATGGTAATAAACAGGATAGATAAAGGGGAGTCAGCCGACGTAATATACTTGGATTTCCAATAGACGTTCGATAAGGTACCACACGAAAGGCAACTTAATAAGGTAAGAGCCCAGAGTGTTGGGGTAGTATATTAACATGGATTGGATTGGATTGGATTTGTTTATTGTCACGTGTACCGAGGTACAGTGAAAAGTATTTTTCTGCAAGCAGCTCAACAGATCATTCAGTACATGGGAAGAAAAGGGAATTGAACAGAATTCAAGAAAATACATGAGAATACATAATAGGGCAACACAAGATATACAATGTAACTACATAAGCATTGGCATCGGATGAAGCATACAGGGTGTAGTGTTAATGAGGTCAGTCCATAAAAGGGTCATTTAGGAGTCTGGTGACAGTGGGGAAGAAGCTGTTTTTGAGTCTGTTCGTCCGTGTTCTCAGACTTCTGAATCTCCTGCCCGATGGAAGAAGTTGGAAAAGTGAGTAAGCCGGGTGGGAGGGATCCTTGATTATGCTGCCTGCTTTCCCCCGGCAGCGGGAGGTGTAGATGGAATCAATGGATGGGAGGCAGGTTCGTGTGATGGACTGGGCGGTATTCACGACTCTCTGAAGTTCCTTGCGGTCCTGGGCCGAGCAGTTGCCATACCAGGCTGTGATGCAGCCCGAGAGGATGCTCTCTATAGTGCATCTGTAAAAGTTGGTAAGTGTTAATGTGGACATGCCAAATTTCCTTAGTTTCCTGAGGAAGTAAAGGCGCTGTTGTGCTTTCTTGGTGATAGCGTCGACATGAGTGGACCAGGATAGATTTTTGGTGATGTGCACCCCTAGGAATTTGAAACTGCTCACCATCTCTACCTCGGCTCCGTTGATGCTGACAGGGGTGTGTACAGTACTATGCTTCCTGAAGTCGATGACCAGCTCTTTAGTTTTGCTGGCATTAAGGGAGAGATTGTTGTCGTTGCACCACTCCACTAAGTTCTCTATCTCCCTCCTGTATTCAGACTCGTCGTTGTTCGAGATCCGGCCCACTATGGTCGTATCGTCAGCAAACTTGTAGATGGAGTTGGAACCAAGTTTTGCCATGCAGTCGTGTGTGTACAGGGAGTAGAGTAGGGGGCTAAGTACGCAGCCTTGCGGGGCACCGGTGTTGAGGACTATTGTGGAGGAGGTGTTGGTGTTCATTCTTACTGACTGTGGTCTGTTGGTCAGAAAGTCAAGGATCCAGTTGCAGAGTGGAGAGCCAAGTCCTAGGTTTTGGAGCTTTGATATGAGCTTGGCTGGGATTATGGTGTTGAAGGCGGAGCTGTAGTCAATAAATAAGAGTCTGATGTAGGAGTCAGTAGATATGGATAGAGAGTTGGCTAACTGACAAAGACAGAGAGTTGATACAAGAGGGGCATTTTCAGGATGGCAACCTGTAACTAGTGGAGTACCACAGGCATTAATGTTGGGACCACAATTATTTACATTATGTATTGATGACTTGGATGAGGGAAATGAATGCACTATTACTAAGTTTGTGGATGACACAAAAATAGGTGGGAAGGTAAGTGGTGAAGATAACACAAAGTCTATAGGATATAGAAAAGCTAGGTGAGTGTGTAAAAACTTGGCAGATAGAATATAATTAGGAGAATGTGAAGTTATGCACTTTGATAGGAAAAATAAAGGAGCTGAATATTATTTAAGAAGAGAAAGACAGCAGAAAACTGCAACATAGTGGGATTTAGAAGTCAGTGTTTGGGAGTAGTATGAAAGTTCAGCAGGTAATAGACAAGTCAAATGGAATGTTGGCCTTTATTTTAATGGGAATGGTGTATAAAAATAGGGAAGTTCTGTTAAAACTATACAAGGCACCAGTTAGACCACATCTGGAATATTGTGAATATCTAAGGAAAGATATACTGACATTGGAGGTAGTCCAGAGAAGGTTCACTAGATTGATCCCGGGCATGGAGAGATTTTCTTACGGACAGAGGTTAAGTAAGTTGGGCCTGTACTTATTGGAGTTTAGAAGAATGAGAGATGACCTTATTGAGACATATAGGATTCAAAGGCGGCTTGATAGGGTAGATACTGAGGGAATGTTTCCTCTTGTGGGAGAGTTTAGGACCAGAGGGCATAATATCAGAGTAAGAGGGTTGCCCATTTAAGACAAAGATGAGGAAGAATTTCTTCTCTCAGATGGTATGGGCGGCATGGTTACACAGTGGGAGAATTGTTCCTTCACAGCTCCTGGGTTCTGGGTTTGGTTCTTGCTTGGGTCACTGTCTGTGTGGAGTCTACACGTTCTCCCCGTGTCTGTGTGAGTTTCCTCCGGATGTTCCAGTTTTTTCCTACAAGTCACGAAAGATGTGATTATTAGGTAAATTGGACATTCTGAATTCTCCCTCAGTGTATCCAGACGGGTGCTGGAGTGTGACAACTAGGGGGTTTTAACAGGAACTTAATTGCATTGTTAATGTAAGCCTACTTGTCTTCACTAATAAAGATTATTATTATTAGTGATTCTGTGGAATTCTTTACTGCAGAGAGCTGTGGAGGCTGAGTCGTTAAGTATGTTCAAGGCTGAAATGGGCAGACTTTTAATCAATAAGGGTATCAATGGTTATTGGGATAAGGTGGGAAAGTGGAGTTGAGGATTTTATCAGATCAGCCATGATCTCATTGAATGGCGGAGCAAACTCGATGACCTGAATGGCCTACTTCTACTACATCTTATGATCTTATGATCTAACTAAATGCAGAGTAGTCCTAGACAAAAAACAATAATCAAGTCTAGTGTGACACTGATGGGGGGGGGGGGGGGGGGGGGGGGGGGGGGCTGAGAAAAAGACAAATCTCTATCCCTAGGATGCAAAGCCCCCACATATCTAAATAACCCACTTCCTCACACGGCGAGGCCAGTGCCCTAGCCTGTAGGGTGATGGATTTCTAGTCACCGGGTGCTTGTCCATCAAGGATTCATTACAGAGACCTTTTCTCTGTGTAACAGTCCCCCTAACAATCACATACCTGCCACCCTTATCCTTAATACAGTTCTCTACCTTCAAGGGGAAATTCTTATTGACCAGGGTTTCCGCACCCCTACTATTTGTTGAAAAAGAGACAAAAAAGACTTGCCCCACCCATTCCCGCCTCAACTATCATCCAAGTGCTCACTATCATCCAGGTGAGTCTCCTGTGACAAGGCTATGTCCACTTTTTCTTTCTTGAGAAAAGAAAGGATCTTCTTCCTTTTGATAGGATGGTGAATTCCCCGTACATGCTATGAGCAAAGTTTAAAATGAGTTATTGCCATTGCATAGACCACCAGGAGGAAAACAGGATAGGATTTTCATGTCACATTTGGGCGTGGGCCATTAGATCCTTCCCCCATCTCAATTTATACCAGAGTCACCAGAATGTTCTGAACATGTTCCTTTCATCGATAAAATACATGTCTGTACCAATGCAGGATATAATCAACATCACAGAGATCCCAGTATAACAAAAATACAAAAGAATCATGACCACGATAGTTGTAAAGGGACATTCCTCAACAAAATTGAGGAATTGGGGAAAAGATGGTTCATTTGCTGTCTCACCAGAGAGCAAGGTCACAGATAAGCTCTGCTGCTGAGGATTCAGATGCGGATCTCAATGGGTTGACATATGGGGAATGCTAATGAGGACCTACACCATGATGCAGGCCTACCAGACAGCCTCCTGTTACTGTCAAGAAGCATGGAGTAGTTTGATTCCAAATTGACACAAGGCATTGTTCAGAGCTCGCTCTATCTCCCTGCTGTTCTGTAATCCCCAAGGCACTATCACTGCTGCTCCCATACCTGCTCTACCTTGTGTGGGCAGGTCATCTAGTCCGCTGTCCTCCTTGTGAGGATGCAGCACCACTCTCTGGCTCATCCAACAGTTCACCACTACACTTCCAACAACATTCCAGAGTCCTTCCAGTCACTTTGAAATAGCAGAAGTTCTTAATAATTACTTTACCTGCACTTTGGGTACCTGACCCTTTGGGAAACACCAATGTAGGCACCTGTTGTACGTCAGTGCATGTTGTATGTGCACTATTATTTACTTATACAGGAAATGTGTGGGTTAAATAGGAATGCATATTATATGTAACTGTTTTATGTGTGACAAATTATAATACTTGATCTTGACATTGGTCCATTTACTGACTCAGCGTAGTCTCCATAGAAGCATAAAGTTGCAAGTATAAACAGGCATTTATTATCTGCCTAACCACAACTATCTCTAAGCTGTTACTCCACATCCTGACAGATGGGTACTACTGCTGGCTGTTTGTTATTCCTATGTACAATATATGTACAATATGTTGATGTATAATGATATAAACACATACCAGCTGTGAAATTTCCTGACAAATTAAGTACAAATTATTTATCAATATATTTCATGGCATTATATTTTCTAATCCCTCTGTGTGAACACCATATATCAGTAAGACAAAGCACACTAACAGATGGCAAATGTACCAAACATTGCATTCAATTATTTAGTGTTTATTTCCCTGCCTGGTTTGGAAGACTAGAGGCAGGAAAGGCTCACTTGCTGGCCCAATCTCAAATGAGGTCCAAACATTTATGTCAGCGTTCCTGGGCAATTGGATGTTTTCACTTAGGAACATAGGACCTGAGTAGATCATTTGCATCCTCTAGCTTATTCCGCCATTCAATTAGATTTTGGATGATCTGTGACCTAACTCCATATACCTGCCTTTGCCCCATATCATTCAATACTTTTGGTTAATATAAAAATCCTCACGAGACCCATGGCGATGACCCGATTATTTCTCGTGGGGCTTGTGGAATATGAGCAGAGGTCCATCAGCTGGGGCTCATAGAATCACCGCTTAAAAGTCATCCTGGGACTTCCGGTGGCGGTCATGGTGCGAGTGGTTGCATATTTAGTGGCTCCCGCTTGTGGCGGTGTTTTTGGACTTTTTCCCTGGCTAATGGGCAGACTTGTTGATGAAAAAGGTGTAGAAGTGGTGGAAGGAGAGGGTGTTCCACCGGTGGATGGATTCATGGACCAGAAATGGTTTTAAGCGAAAGGAGTAGTTGGAGCAAGAAGCTGTACCTGGAACACAGAGGATGATGGTGGGGGGTAAGGGACCGGCCCTAACATCTCAGTGCTCTATGGAGCAGCTGGTGGACTTCTTGAATGAGAAGTTCACCCAGCAGAGGAAGGAGACTCTGGAGGACCTGACAAGGATGGTGGACCCAATTAAGCGGGGATCTACCACGTGGAGAAGAGGCTGTAGTCTCAGAACCAGGTGATCTAGACGGTGGAGGAGATGGTGGGGGAGTATGAGGAGCAGCTTATTTCGATGGCGGCTGAGATGGGGGTGATGCGGATACTCAGAGGCGGCTACAGGAGACGTTGGGGGATTTGGAGAATCGGTCCCGGAGACAGAATCTGAGGATCGTGGGGCTGCCGGAGGGCAGCGAGGGAGCGGATCCGGATTTGTACGTGGCCAGGATGTTCGAGGAGTTGCTGGGAGAGGGGGTTTTCGAATGGCCCCTGGAAGTGGACTGGGCACACAGGGCGCTGATGCGGAAGCCGCAGGGTAATGAGCCACCAAGGGCGATGGTGGTGCAACTGCATCGGTTTTTGTACAAGGAGCGGATCCTGAGGTGGGCCAGGCAGACGAGGCAATGTACCTGGGTAGACAGCGAACGTCAAGTGTACCAGTGTTGCTATATTTATCTGGTTCTAAATACAGTGGTCAATATGGTCGCCTTGCTTGATCCTAATTAGGTTGGCTCTAGAGTCGGCAGGTTTCTTTCGATACTGCCACAAGGTTCAAACCCGAACACTGATCAAAGAACCAATGCACCAGTTAGTTAGTTCAAAGGCAATACTATTTATTTACACACACAGTAATATCTACTCATGCACAAAATATCACAAACTAAACTATCTCTAACGCCTATGCTTAACTTTGGGTGCCCACTCAGTCAGAGGAACAATGGCCGTTGTTCGGATCTGAGGCTGTTGGGTTCGAGGAGGTAACAGGAGAACAGCTAAGGTCGTTCGTCTGATGACGAGCGTTGACCTTGGACTTACTTGCTTCTGGTGCAGCTGGTGGACGGGTCTCTCCGCTTCGAGAACCGAGTCCAAGAGAGCGATTCTCTCTCGGGGGCTTACGCTTTTGGGCGGGCCTTGAACTAGGCCCCAATCAATTGGGCCGTATCTTGATCACTCGTATTGATCTTGACCAATAAAGGGGTGGGTGCCCTGATCGCTGGGTGTGTCTTAGGTGGCCGTTGGCTTTGCTTTGTTTGTGTCTTTCTGGCGCCGGGCTGTCTGCTATAGTATCGGTTACGTGAGTGTCATTCATTTGTTCCCAGAAATTGGCCATCAATATGCGAATTGCCTTACAGTTTCAGTCTGGTCTGGGGGCTGAGGTTCCAATACGCATACAGGCTCTGTGCCTGCCTGCTTTCTTAGCATTGTCCATAGTTCTCTATAGTCTTTGCAAACATCCATTTTGTATTCTGGAAGTGGCCATCGCAGATGGCTACACTCCCTCCTTGTGATCCTCAACGCGAACCGTGAAGGATCAAATTACTGCATCTTCTTCGTTCTCCTCCTAAGTCGGGCACCCATAAGCAAGGACAGGCCCTACACGACTCTGTCCTATGAATGGAAACCTTTACCTAAATTACTTTGTGTACACACATCATTATAAAATTCTACGGGGCGCTGTGACATTCATGCATGCATTACAAAATAAAAAACGGGAACCTCTAACTATCCTTAACTAAACTATCCTTAATCAACCAAAAGAATTTACAACATTTTAAACTGTACAATAGCAGCAACACAGGTCTCTCCTGCTTGGCAGTCAAGCACAGAGTTTTACATTTCTTTTATTTGAACAACAAAACACACAAAAAAAAACAGTTGCACTTTAATTCACTTCAAGGGGTTGGGGGGTTTGTTGAAGTCCGAAAATAGGGGATCTGAATGTGAATACCGGAGTGCGGGAGGCTTTCCTGCGCCATCTCCTCAGTCTTAGGGTCTGAACGACACTGCAGAGTATCGCAAGTACTAATAGTGATTTCACAACGTAGGGTAGGGAATATCAAGTTCTGAACTTGTCACACCAGGTCGGTGTATTGGTTACTGTCTTGGGGTACAGTGTATGGCCGGGGTGGGAAACATTCACGGCCTGCATGGTAGGGGTCGGGGGGTAGCGTTCGCGTGCAACTGGAGAGATCCCGCTAAGATCCAACTGTAGAGCATGATGGTTGTCTTCATCTTTTCTTCTTTCTTTCTTCCTCTTGAGGCTTCGGTGGTTCCGGAGTTCTATGGACACAAGCATAATTTCTGTTATTATCTTGTTTAAGATCTCGTTTGTCTGTCTTGTCTGTCCTTTTATTGCCAGTTACCCGTTATAATTGGTCACCATCTGTGACTCCCTCATTTAAAAAAAAACAAATCTTTGGGACAAGACATCTGAGGAAAAACTGACACAGTGCGAGCCATCTCGCAGCCTGTGCGGTCTACCATCCCAGTGTTCGTGGATGTAAATAGCATTTGGAAGCAACCTAAAGGTCGCCATAAACAAACAGAAGAGTTTTGAACTAAAAGTGCCAAAATGGGGTGTGTATGGGCCGCGGCGGGTAAGAATGGGTGGAATCCCCGGGTAGGGCGGTGACCGGTGCTGTATGTGCTCTATCCGAGCGTAACTGACCAGGGGGTCCTCAGGCAGGGCGGGGACCAGTGCCGTTAGTCCACTGCCTGAGTGACCGGACAAGAACGGGTAAGAGTGTGGTTGTCGTGGTGGTTGCAGTTATGCTATCTCCTGCCTTCAAAGCAGAAGAGCAGTTATGAATGGTTGTCTAAGGACAAAATTGTTCCTTTAACTGCCAGTGGGCGTTGTTGCTAATTGTGCTTTTACTTAATTGCTCTGTTTTATAACCTTTGCTCTAGAGTCGCCAGGTAGCTTTCTGATACCACCACGAAGTTCAAAGCCAAGTGCTGATCAATAACTCAATACACAAGTTAGTAAGTTTCAAATCAAAACACATTTATTATACACACAGTCAATCACTATTCATGCATAAAACTCTACTTACTAGACTATCTCTAACACTAAAAGGCCTATACTTAGCTTTGGAAATGGCCCACCAGGTCAGGGGAACAATGGCCTTTCGTTCGATTCTGAGGCTGCAGGCTTCGAGCTGGTATGGACTAGTAGCTAGGAGCGCCTATCTCGTAGCGTGCGTTGACTGGAGACTTACTCGGTTGGTGCAGCTGCTAGGCAGGCCTCTCGTTGTTGAGAGTCACAGTCAAGAGTTGTTTCAAGCTGCTGAGAGACCCTGCCAAGAAGAATGAACTGAACTTGGGGACTCTATTTTATAGTCCCCAGGGGTTTCGCACCCTTTTGGGCGGACCCCGTACCTGGTTCCAATTGATTGGACTAAGTCCCAATCGTTTTGATCGATTTCTCCAATACTGGAGCTGTTCCCTGATCGCTGGGCAGTTCCTATGTGTCCGTTGACCTTCCTTTGTCTTGGCTCCCGCTGGCGCCGGGGAGTCTGTCTTGGTCCCGATTGCTTCAAGGTATCTAATTGTTCCTGGGGATTGCTCATTAATATGCAGATGGTTGCTGGTTTCAGTTCTGTCTGGGTTTTTGCAAGTCTTAATACACAGGAAACCTTGCACCTGCTTGTTTCCCTGTGCCTGGCTGAATTTCCCTGCATTCTTAGCGGGCATCCATTTTGGAATCGGGAAGTGGCCAACCCAGGTGGCTACAGCGTCAAAGGAGTGGTGGCGTGGGACCATGAAAACATTAAGCGAACAAACAACATTCAACATTTACAGTAACAAACATTTGAAAAAACAACCAACTAGCATAACAAAAACGTGCAGGTTCCATCAGAAAGGACACCATAAATCCCCATTGGTTCCTTTTTACCATCATCTGGACACCTCATTGCTCTATAGCGAACAGAGTTGCAAAGGGATTCGTTTGGTGGGAGTCAGACTCTAAGTCATCATCTTCTCCCGGTTGATATATTCTTGACTGGAGTAATCGTGCAAAAGCTGCGTGGGGCTAATGGGGTCCATCTCATCATTCCGGATGAGCCTGAACGAATTGTCTCGGTGCCAGTATTTTGTATCGAGGTTGGAGCTGCCAGGGGGCAATCCATAATCGTTGGGCGGTGGGTCAGGATCAGGGGCTTTAATATACGTTATCTCAAAGGGGTCGCTGGAATCATGTTCGGAGTCGCTGGGAGTGGGGCCTGGTGCAGGGGTGTAATCGTAGTGTGGTGTGCTGGGGCTGTCGCTATCGCTGTCGCTGTCGGTTGGGGGAGGGGAGAGGTGGAGTCGCCCCCAGGGCCGGCTCAAGGTACCGGCAACTCGGGCAGTCGCCCGGGGCGCCATGTGCTAGGGGCGCCGCGTAAAAGACTCGGGTCCCGCGCATGCGCAATTGGGCCGGTGCCAACCAGCGCATGCGCGGTGGCCGCCCTCCCTCAGGCCGCCCCGCACAAACATGGCGGATGGATCCAGGCTCGCCGGTGGTCACTGCGACCCCCCCCCCTCGGGCTCACTCCGCCCCCCCCCGGGCTCACTCCGCCCCCCCCCCCTCCGGCCCCCCCCCTCTGCCCCACCCCCGGCCCGCCCCCTCCCCCCCGCCCCCCCCGCTCCCCCCCTGCCCCGCCACCCCCCCGGCCCCGCCTCCCCACCCCGGCCCCCCCCGGCTCCGCCCCCCCCCCCCCGCCGAAGGACGCCGAAGTTCAGCTTGCCCGGGGCGCCAGCAACCCTAGGGCCGGCGCTGGTCGCCCCTCTGGGGGTGGAGTTGAAGTCATGTCTGAGGATGAGCTGGACAGGTTGGGGGTGGGTGGGAATACGTAGTTTGTGGGTGGGGCGTGCTCATCTGCTGCTGCAAGCGAGATGTGGTGTGAATGGTTGTTCTGCGAGCCATAAGCCTTAAGCTGGTTTATGTGGAACGACGCAGACTTGTCATTAAGATATGTGATCTTGTATACAGAGAGGCTGACTTTATCAGAGGTGGAGTACGGTCCGGCAAATTTGGGGGAAAGGAATGAACTGGGGTAGTATAGGGCTAGCATGACTTGCTGCCCTACTACAAATTCCGTGCCGTGTACCGCCTTATCAAAGCAAACTTTGCTTTGCTTCTTGCGAGTCCCAAGTCTGACAGCTGCTGCAAGCTGGGCTGCCTTTACATTTTCAATAATCTGTTGTACAGCTTTTTCATGGGTGAGGGTGTGACTGTGGGGCTGGCCAAAACCAGTCCTAATAAATATTCTGTCCCTTTCATGGAGCGTCCTACCGTTTCGTATGAACATTAATGCAAATGGGAGAACTGTGTCCCAGGTGCTGTTGTGCTGTTGCACCATTTTTCTGAGGGTCGCTTTCAAAATTCTGTTCATTCCTTTCTACTATGCCGCTTGACTGGGGGTGGTACACGATATGGAACTTTTGTTTTATTCCGAAAATTGTAAGAACGTTTTTCATTACATGTCCTGTAAAATGGGAGCCTTGATCGGACTCTATACTGCGTGGGAGTCCCCACCTTGTAAAGATGTGCTGAGTGAGGATTTTAGCTGTCGTTTTGGCCGTGTGTGTCTTGAATGGAAATGCTTCCACCCATTTTGTGAAGGTGTCGATGACCATTAACACATACTTGAAATCATTCCTGCAGGGGGATAGGGGCCCTATATAATCAATTTGCAAATTCGTTCAGGGGCCATTAACGGGGCGGGTGTGACTTAGCTGACCTTTTTTTGCATATCTGTCCAGATTGTTCTGGGCACAGATTAAGCAATTCTCGATGTAGTGGGTGACATCAGTTTTTAAATCAGGCCACCAACAGAGAGGTCTGAGGTGGGCTAGGGTGGGTTCAATGCCCTGGTGTCCATGGTTGTCATGGAACTGACAAATAATCTGATTCCTGTCCTGGCTGGGGACTACATAAATGTCATCTTTTAAAATCACACCGTCATGTGTGGTTAACGAGTGTTTAAACTTATCAAAAGGGGCTGGAAGCTGTCTTTTAAAACTTCCCAGAGCTTCTCATCTTTTTTTTGGGCCTTCGCTAGATCTTGAATGTTGGTCTGTGAGACCTGAACCGCGTGTACTGGGGCGCTCTCGGGGGGCGGGTGGGGGGAGGGGGGGTTCCAAAAGTGACCGTATCTGGAACCTTCCTTTGCTAGGGAGTCTGCCTTAACATTACCAGGGGGAGAAGAACGATGATGGCTGCAAACTTTAATAATGCCATATTTCCTATCTTTGGCTGTCTCTAGGATATGCCGGAGTAATGTGACTGAGGGTAGGGGCTTTCCTTCTGCAGAAACGAATCCTCTAGATTCCCGCAGGGGTAGGAATTCGGTTAAACTATTACAGACATATAAACTGTCAGAATATATGTCGGCTGGGCTCGGGAACGAGTCGGGGTGGTCTACAATATAAGCTATGGCTGCCAGTTCTGCTCCTGCGAGCCTAAATGTCCTGGCAATTTTAACGAAATTTCTTCTAACGCGCGTCCCTGAGCGTCCTCTACATAGATACTGCAACCGGTAATCCTTTTGCCGTTTAAAACTGTGGAGGAGCCATCTACATAGATTCTAAGGGGTTCACCTATTTCTGTGGGCTGGGGTCTCTGGCGTGAAGTACCTGCTTTCGGGGGAGCTGACTTAGGTATAAAGGGTCCTGTATTGTGTTTAGTGGAGATGATTTAACATGCGTGTGGGGTGCCTGCATACTGTAAATTATCAGCGAAGAAGGTGTGGGTCTTTGTCCTCTTAACTGTTATGTCCCATCCCTGTTAGAGAAGGGACCAACGGGCTGCGCGGATTTGGCTGACTGTGCCATCCTTAAGTCTACCATCGAGTAGGAGTTGTGTTGGGGTGTGTTCAGATAGAATGGTGATGGGGTTGAGTCCTGTAATGTAGGCAAAGTATTGTACAGCCCAAAAAATTGCAAGCAGGTGCCTTTCGCAGGCAGAAAATCCTTGCTCGACTGGATCTAATACACGTGAGGCGTATGCCACGGGGCCTAAACGATTATGTTGTTCTTGGAGGAGCACGGCCGAAAGGGTTTGGTCGGTGCTTGCAACTTCAATTGCGTACGGGGAGAGTGGATCTGGGACCTATAACGCGGGGGCTGTGCTGAGGGCTTTTATTAATGCATCCACGGCATCCATGTGCTGTGGAAGCCATTCCCAAGGTGCTTGTTTCTTGAGAAGGTTGGATAGGGGCACTGCCTTTGTGGCGAAACCGCCGATGTGGTTTCTACAGTAGCCAACCAGTCCTAGAAATGATCGGAGGGCTGTGAGATTATGGGGCAGGGGTAATTTGACGATCGAGTCGATTCTTTTCTGCTCGGTCTCGCGTTTGCCGTGTGTGATTACTGTTCCTAAGTAAATCACCTTTTCCTGTAAAATCTGGGCCTTCTTGGGGTTCACTTTACATCCAATTTGTTGTAGGTGTCCTAATAGTTCTTCAAGAAGCAAAATGTGCTCGTTCTTTGTGTCCGTCTGCAGTACCAAGTCATCTACATATTGGACCAGACAATCGGGTCGGGAAAATTTCGCTAAACCATTTGCCAGCTGTCGGTGGAAAATGGAGGGGGAGTTGTGGAAGCCTTGTGGAAGGCACGTCCACGTATATTGCTGTCCCTGGAATGTGAAAGCAAATTTGTATTGGCACGCTTTAATCCAATGGAATGGACCAAAAGATGTTGCTAATGTCCAAAACCGAAAAAAACTTTGACTGTAGTCCCTGTTTGAGCATGGTCTCGGGACTCGTGGCTACGGTGGGGGCTGCTACTGGGGTTACTTTGTTTGTGTCCAATAATTGATGGTCAGGCGCCATGATACATCGGATTTCCTGACAGGCCAATTTGGGGCATTGTTTGTTGAGGCTACTGATCGGAGTACGCCTTGATCAAGCAGACTCTATAACTTTTGAGATTTCTCCCTCTGCTTCTTTGGGAAAACCGTGCTGCTTTTGGGGTCTGGGGTCGGGACCTGTAATATTCACCAAGCCAGCGACCTTGCCACAGTCGTGTTTGTGCTGTGCAAATGCTGCTTTTTGTCGCTGCAGGACTTCCCTAACTTGTTTGTCCTGACTAATGGCTCGAGGGCCGAACCAGAAGTCTCCTACTGCGCTAATCCTGTTTTCATACTCTCCAACTGTGAGCGTGGTGGGGGCTCGTGCTGCCTTTGCCATTTCCCACACACATCTATTTACGGGGTCAAATGATAGATTGTGGGAGCTCATAAAGTCAATTCCTAAAATGTGTTCGGCTGTCTGGGGTAGGTCGACCAGAACTACGGGGTGTTTAGTTTTAATGCTCCCTATCTGAATCACTACAGGGGCTGTGATGTGTCCCTGTTGCAAGTGCCCTGTAAAGCCGCTGAGAGTAATGGTATCCGTAGTGGGCCATGGTCTCGCTGAAACGTTGTGGAGGAATTTATCGTGGTATGGGACCCTCCTGTGTCCCAAAGAAATTCCACGGGATGTCCACAGACTGTGCCTGCCACTACCGGTCTCCCGGACTTGTCCTAAAGGGTGTCACAGACCCAAGTTGGGGAGTCCGAACACCGTCAATCGGTGCCGTTCATATCAGGGGTATCAGAACGGGCGCTAACACTGTGAATTGGCTTTGCACTATTCCTATTCAGGGTGCCTGACTGCTGGTTTCTCTGCTGCTTCTGGGGTGCATTGCACTCTCGTGCAAAGTGTCCTAATTGGCCGCAATTATAACACTCCTGGGATTTGGTCTGCTGTGGGCCGTTCCTGTCCACATTTACCCATGCTGGGTTCTGGTGTGTCCTAACTGGATGCAAGTCTGCCTGCTCTTCCTTAGTTCTACCATACGCCGTTTTTCCCTGCATGGACTGTTCCCAAGTGCGGGACAATCTTTTCAAAATCCATTTCACGTTGTGGGTCTCGTCTGAAGGGTCGTAATTTGCGCAAGCTCTGTGTTCTGCCTCTGTTGCATGAGAGACTAGGATGTGGGTCCATTTGGCCACATTATCTGGGGACAAATGGGCGCGTGCTAACTCTCCGAACACCGCAGTCAAATGTATCCACAAGCGTCCAGCAAACGCTGTGGGGTGCTCTGTCTTCTTTTGCCTACACTTGTTTAGGCCTTCTACGGGGTCTCCTTTGTTATAGGCGATCGCATCTAGGATCGCTGCATGCATTTCTTGGAGTGTGCCTCCTCCTACATTTTGTGGGCCGGGAAGGGCTGCCGCAACTGAAGAGTTGAGGCTTAAAACTGTGAGCTTCACTTGCTCCTTCTCATCCAGGACGTACATGGTCGCCTGCTGTTTCACTCTTGCAAAGAACTGGTGGGGGTCCGATGTGGGTGGGAACTGTGTAATCTTCTCACATGCGTCCCTTAATTGAGTGACAGTTAATGTGGTGGTGTATAGTAAATCTGGGTCTCCGTCTGTTGTGGCCCTGCGCTGTGTGGTTACAGGGTTCATAGGGGTGTATTCTGCCTGTGCAGTCGGGGGGTTGGGGTGCTTTTCGTTTTGGAGGTTTTTCCTGTGTACATGTGCCATGTACATATCTATGGGCAGTCTCGTTTAACTCCTGCCAGTCGAAGCCGTTTTCCTGGTCTGATTGGGGTCCAGACGTCTCTGGAACCCATTCTGAACAGAAAGCAGAGATTGCCTGGAGGTGGCAGCTATTCATCGACTTCTTCGAGGAAAGTTAAGATGTTAACAGTGGGGGGGGGGAGAGATTGTGTGCAGAAGTGTTTCTTAATTTCACTCCTGCGAGCCCTGACTTAGTCTGTGTACCAAGTCCTCCAATCCCAAACCATCAGAAATACCCTATCCATTCTCCTTAATGGTTAGACATTTTTAATCAGATGCCCCCTTTAACCTTCTAAATTACCTGATGTGTTATAGAATATCATAGAAGTTACAGTGCAGAAGGAGGCCATTCGGCCCATCGAGTCTGCACTGGCTCTTGAAAAGGTTAACACCTCCACCCTATCCCTATAACCCAGTAACCCCACCCAACACAATGGCAATTCTGGACACTAAGGGCAATTTATCATGGTCAATCCACCTAACCTGCACATCTTTGGGCTGTGGGAGGAAACCGGAGGACCCGGAGGAAACCCACGCACACATGGGGAGGCTTGAGAGATGAACAGACACTTCCAACACAGATGAAGGTTCAACTCAATTTTATTAACTACTTCTTACTAACTAACACACGATGACTGTGGGTCTAAATAATTCTAACTTGAACTAGAGACCTAAGCCTTGTCCGAACCAGTTGATTCTCTCAGCACGTGTTGTGAGTCTGTGCTGGGCTGAATAAGTTCCTGCTACACTCCGAGGCAGCACCCAGAATGAGCGGGAATCGTGGTGCCCTCTGCCTTTATAGTGTATGTATTCTAACTGGTGATTGGCTGCGGTGTTTGTACATGTTGATTGGTCCCTGTGTGTGTCCATCAGTGTGTGTCTGCACCATGATATATTGGTATATATTATGACATTAAAAGGAATACAATCCTAGTTTATTTAACTTCACCTTGCAATTTAACCCTTGGAATGCGGGTATCACCCCAATAAACATACACTTAAACACCTGGATAGAGTATAAATCTGGGTGTCAAGAGAAGACAGATTGGGTTTGGCTGTGATGCCATTTGTTTTTGAATAGCCTACTGGCAACACAAGAGAGCTACAATTCCAACCTGCATGCAGGTATCGGGTTGATTCTGTCGATAATCTAGTCAACAAAGCTAGTCACCACTGAATGATAAAAACATAGGGCTTGATCGCCTCGTCGGGATGGACATTCAGTGCAGCATTCAGTGAATCCTACATTTTGAAAGGACATGAGTTTAGCTGCCATCTTTCACAATATTTCTTACTGAACCAAAACCACCAGAAACCTAACTGCTATGTGTTTATGAAATGGCTGCTGCAATTGCCTGCACAATAACAGTATTTCAAAGAAATTAATTCTGTTTGAAGTGCATTAAGATGTTTATGAGACATGATATCAACCCAGATCTTTTGCATTTGATACTGGCTGTCGAGGATGCATGCTAAATGACTACTTGAATGAGGTTTCAGAGAGTTGATGGTGCTATGGAAACCATCCCACAGTATTAGTCACAGTCTTCAGCAGAAGAGGGGGTCAATTGGGCCGGGGAGAATGTAATTAGAAACAAATGTCAACCTTAAAACATACGGCAACATAAAACATGTTAAAGGTAAAGCCTCTCTGGAAAAAAAGCATTTAATTGTTTTTGAAGCATTATATCTGAAGTGTGTTCTAACGTCGTATTTAAGCATTAAAAGCAACTGTTGACAGTGCAACTTAAAAATTAAACTATCCTTTGAGTACCAAGATCACATCCTGAGATTCAGAAGGGGCTTTGGAGAGGGAGCAGGTGAGGTCCAGTACACTTGGTGCCTTCCATGATCAGTAGGCACTGTAGAATATCATGTTTTGTAGTGTTATCAACAGGTGAGAGAGGCAAGATTAAATTCCTTTATTCTCTCACCATCTGTCCGTAAGCACAGATTTTGTTTTAAAAATAGGCTGTGGTACTTTTCCAAAACCCTTTCTTTGTGCAGTTAATTTTTAAAGTAACTCGGGCAAACCCCTTCAGATCAAATTACAAATTTAGTTTATTCACACATTTAAACCTAAGGGATGATCAAAACTTCAAACCCACACAGATATACAGTAAGGGGGATAAAACAGAGGGCTTCTTTACAAACATGAACAATTGTAAAACAAAAGGCCCGCAAAAATAGATATCAATTCCTTCGTGTTTCAAAGACCAGGGCCAGGATATTCTGAAATCCTGGCCAAGTGTTGATGCCGGTATAAATACTGGAGTGGTACACGCCGGTGTCGACGGGCCTCCTGGCCCAGCAATTCAGCGGCCCTCAGGGGGCCAGCACGGCGCCGGAGTGCTCCATGCAGCTCCGGCACTGATACGCGGCCCTGCATGGGTTCGTGCATGCGCGTGCCGGCCGTATCTGCGCCAGTGCATGGTGGCCGTTTCCGGGCCGACGCCGCGGAACATGGTGGGGCCCTACAGCGGACCCGCACGGAAGGAGATAGGCCCCCTCCAGATCACGGATGCCCGGCGATCAGTAGCCCCCGATCGCGGGCCTAGATGCCATGGAAGACCGCCCCCGGAATATGATTCCCCCACCAGGAGGGTCACCGCGGCCACGGGTCTGAGCTCCCGCCGGGTGGTACCAGGTTGGAACCACCCCGGCGGGACTCAGCGGGTTTTCGGCTGGTCGACTGCGGAGAATCACCGTGGGGGCCTCTTTCAGCAGCCCCCGACTGACGCTGCGTTGACAGCGCAGGCGCGATTGGCGCCGATTCTCAGGTGGCCTTGGCAGGAATTTCCCGCATCACCGGCGATTCACCGACCCGGCGCGGGCTCAGAAAATCCTGGCCCAGAAGTTTCAAAAGGCATTCCCTTACGGAGAAGTTCCAATTCAGGTGGATTCCCAGCTGAAGGCAGAATTGTAGAAGTAATTTAAGATAATAGCAGCATAGTGATAGGAGGTTGCTATTCAGATACTTGGTCCATGGAACAGGTGGTGTCCAGTAGCTTTCAGATAAACAGGCTGCTTGGTCAGCTTGGAGTCCTGCTGTCAGATGGTTGCATGTTGGAGATAGATCAGTAGATGGGCCTGCATCAAAGTTCTCAACTGTAGATTGAGATTTCAAAATGATTGCTTGAGTCATCTGACCTCATTCCTCCGCAATTCATTTTAAAAGGGATGTTTATCTGGTATCTGTATATGCCTTTAATTTTGTGGCTTATGATGTTCCAGCCTTTATCCTCTGAAAGAGCCATCATCTGCATTGATGACCCTGTTCAGGGTAGTGATTGGCTTGGTGGAACCTCGGACTCGATTAGAGGGTTAAACTTCATCCAAATGACATTCATTTCCTTTCTATTGTTCAGTTTTGAAATGGACTTTGACTGGCCCGAAAGTGAGATTTCATAAACAACATGTCGGGGCATGTCTCCAGTGCAATCCATATACTACCTTAGTGGTCACCTTACATTTCCAGTCATCAGATGACTTGTGGTGGCCATCTTAGTTCAAGAAAGTTCATTTTTAAATAAGGAAAGACAGATAAAGTTTGATCTAGTTTGATCTAGATTCAATTCATGTCTTTGGGGAATGTTAAGGACATTTTGATTCAGTTGGGAAACGCCCCGTTGTGTTGTGATGGAAAGGCCATCATTGGCCCGTTTCACTACACAGATGCTGCCTGGCCTACTGAGTATTTCCAGCACTTGCAGCTTTTATTTAAGGTATCCCTTTTGGCATCTTTTAGTTTGACTGAACAATACGTTTCTTCCTTTAATCAGTTGTGTCCTAAAAAGGATACTTATGGTGATACTTATTTAACGATTATGGAACAACACAATGTCACACTTCCTGCTCTGTGAAAACAGCCCTGTGCTTCCAAATAAATTCTACAGATGCAAGAAATTTGAAGTAAAACCAAAAAATAATGGGTAAACTCAGTCGGCCAGGGAATTAACTCAAATTTTTTAATTATTTATTTTAAAAATAAATTTAGAGTAGCCAATTCATTTTTTCCAATTAAGGGGCAATTTAGCGTGGCCAATCCACCAACCCTGCACATCTTTGGGTTGTGGGGGCGAAACCCACACAGACACGGGAAGAATGTGCAAAGTCCACACGGACAGTGACCCAGAGCCGGGATCGAACCTGGGACCTCGGCGCCGTGAGGCAGCAGTGCTAACCACTGCACCACTGTGCTATCCAGGGAATTAACTCAAATGATAGAACACTTGCGTTAACTAAGTGAGTGTCATGTGTGGGTACCTTTATGAAATGGGTGTTTATAAATGGGTGTGCATATAAATATCTGTAGTGAGAGTACCTTTAAGAAATGGGTGTTTATTACTGCAGTGATGTCAGAGAGTGGGTGGAGCTGGGCTGTCTGTCAGCTTTTTACTTTAATTTTAGGCTGTTTGCTGCACGGTGTTTGTTTTATTTTCAGTGTTGGAGCTGAAGCCAGACAAAGCAGGTGTAGTGCTGTTCTCTCTGCCATGAAAAGACTATCTCTTGATCATTTGGTGAATTCAGAATTATAAATGTTCTCAGCAGTAGCATGGTGGTTAGCACAATTGCTTCACAGCTCCAGGGTCCCAGGTTCGATTCCTGGCTTGGGTCACTGTCTGTGCAGAGTCTGCATGTTCTCCCCGTGTGTGCGTGGGTTTCCTCCGGGTGCTCCGGTTTGCTCCCACAGTCCAAAGATGTGCAGGTTAGGTGGATTGGCCATGCTAAATTGCCCTTAGTGTCCAAAATTGCCCTTAGTGTTGGGTGGGGTTCTTGGGTTATAGGGATAGGGTGGAGGTGTGGGCTTAGATAGGGTGCTCTTTCAAAGAGCCGGTGCAGACTCGATGGGCTGAATGGCCTCCTTCTGCACTGTAAATTCTATGATCTAGTGACTTTAACCTGATGTGCTTCTGCTAAAAGGTGTTTCTTTTGTCTTCTGGATTTTGTTTGGGAAGTTATTAAAGATTACTCAATGTTGTATTCTTTGGGGGTTGTATTTGAATTGATGGTTGCTAAGCTGTTCACTGTAGAGGGCAGCACGGTGGCACAGTGGCTAGCATTGCTGCCTACTGCGCTGAGGACCTGGGTTCGAATCCTGGCCCTGGTTCATTGTCCGTGTGGAGTTTGCACGTTCTCCTCGTGTCTGCGTGGGTTTCACCCCCACAACTCAAAGATGTGCAGGATAGGCGGATTGGCCACGCTAAATTTCCCCTTAATTGGAAAAAATAATTGGGTACTCTAAATTTATTTTTTTAAATGTTCACTGTATGTTCTAAAAAGGTTAGCTTGAGTTCATAGAATAAACATTAATTTGTTTAAAAAAAACTTTTCCATTTCTGCTGTACCACACCTGTAGAGTGGGCCGTGTGCTCCCCATACCACAATCTATTAAAAGTTGTGGGTCAGGTGAACTCCATGATACACTTTGGGGTTCTCTAAACCCTGGCCCATAACAGTGAGGCAGTGGGACCGGTAGCTGCATTCACCACTCCTCTTTACCAACACAGAGACGATGGGCTGAATGGTCTCCTATAAGTTGATAAAAAGTATTGACAAAGTCGATGTAGCGCGGATGCTTCCTCTTGTGGGACAATCTAGAATGAGAGGTCAGTTTTAGGATAAGGGGTAGATTTAAAAGAGAGGTGAGGAGAAAAATATTTCTCTCAAAGCGTCGTGAATCTGTGGAAATTACTAATCCATAGTCTGGTGGATGTCGGGACATTGAGTAAATTAAAGGAGGAGATAGACAGATTTTAAATCAGTGATACATTGAAGGGTTATGGAGAATGGGCGGGTAAGTGGAGTTGTAGGCGAGAAATCAGCCATGATCATATTGAATGGCGGAGCGGGCTCGAGGGGCTGAACTGCCTACTACTTCTAGTTCTTATGTTTCATTAACTTCTTTTGAGTTCAGGGAGCAGTTATGGCGAAAGAAACAGAGTTAACCTTTCTGGTCTCTCAGGGAATTAAAGGATATGGAGAACAGGTGGAAAAATGGAGTTGGCGCCCAAGGTGTGAAGATCAGGTCACCGGGTTATTGGGATAGGGCGAGGGAGTCAGCTCCGGTGGGAGTGCCCTTTCAGCGGGTCGGGCAAGACTCAATTCATTGAATGGCCTCCTTCCGCACAATGGGGATTCTATGAAGATCCTATTGCATGGTGGAGCAGGCTTGACAGGCTGTACAGTCTACTCCGACTTCTTATGGTCATGGTCAATTACCTTCACAGATGCAGTCAGACCTGCTGAGTGTTGCTACTATTTTCTATTCTTATCTGGGGTTCAGAATGTGGTTTACCCAGTCAGGCGCACTGAACTAAAAACAAAAAATGCTGGAAGTACTCAGCAGTCCTGGTGGCTCCTGTGGTGAAAGAAACAGAATTAGCCCTCCAGGTCGATGGCCCTTCATCAGAACTGAGAAATCAAGAAATGTCGTAGCTTTTGAGCAAGTGAAAAGGTGAGGAAGAGCAAAAGGGAAGTCTGTGATAAATATTGAATGCAAATTAAACGACAAAAGATTGCATGATCTTCCTCACCCCTCCCCTTCACTTGCTCAAAACCTATAACCTTTTCCATCTTTCCTCAGTGTTGTTTACCGCCATTGACCTGAAACGTTAAGCCTGTATCTCTGCACAGATCTTGCAGGACCTGCCAGAAGGGGAAAAAACAGTTAAATGGGGAAATAAAAATACTGGTTTTGTATACTTCAAAATGGAACACCAGTAAAACATGGAAATAAGAATATTGGTCAGAACTGGTTTTTTTCCTTGTGGACTGCAGCAGACTGGTATTTATTCCATATTTCCAGCAGGATTCCGCTTCTGTTGAGCACGTTGCTTGCCGGATAATCATTACCTCTCCATCATCATGCGCTGATTTCTACAAATAAAGATAAGCCACAAAGAACGAGAATTGTTTCCTCCCAAAGCGATAACGATAATAAAAGCAGAATCCTTGACCACCGGTTCCTCAAGAGCTTGGGGGGGGGGGGGGGGGGGGGGGGGTGGTAAAGAGCTTTCTCTCGCTGACCGGGTAAGCCTGCAGTTCCTAAGAAACAACACATCCAGTCTCCCATCTCCTCTTCTCTCCTGCACTTCAGTATCGCGACGTTTTGCCGCAGTGACCTCAGACGTTTGGAGGTGGATTGGACTGAACTTTTTCAACAACTTCCAACTGCATTTCGGGGGCTGGTGGTGGTGAGGCGGGGGTTGGCTTGAGGGAAGCAGACGAACACACATCACTGAGCGGCAGAGCAAAGCGCCTGGACAACTCAGCGGCTCTCTCTCGGCAGCCTGGGGACTGAGAGTTGCGGCACCTCCCTCAATCCCGGATCGGGGAACACTTTATCGTAGGGGGTGGGGGCGGAATAAAGGAAAAGCCTGGTAAGAAAATGAAGCGTTTAAAATAATGAAATTCACGCATGATGCGTGAAGCAGCTGGCGCCGCAGTTGCTTGCGCCGCCCTCGGTAGTGGCAAGAAAGTCTCGCACACTTTTACTTTTTTTCTAGCATTCAGGCAGGACGCGGTGGAGGATCTGTGCATGTAAAAATAAATCATCTGCTCACGGTCGAGTGATGCATACAACTTTATGCTCAGCCTGAAAGGATCCTTGTCTCGGGGTTGTGGACTGTCAGTGAAGTAGTGCAACATGGTTGCTATCATTTATATTACAGTCAGATCCCAAGTTCCATAAGACACTTACTATATGTAATATATCACGATTCAGAGTCCAGCCTTTGTATAAAAGCTTTGAAGGGTCGGTATTGGCATTGGAATATTTACATTGCACAGTGAATGACATCAGTTACAAATCGGATGGGGCTGGGTACAGTTTATTCAGTGCATCAAGCGGTAAATGCCAATGATATGTGGATTTGAGGCCACAGTATCGTACCATACACAGAGGCTGAATGAATCATTGTTGATGAAATTGCCGGTTGTGTAATAGAAATAAACAAAAGGTGTCGCTAAATCTGTTTCCTTCTCTAGCCTCTTGTTAGTTTTGAAAAGCTTTCCATTTGTGCTATTCTTTAAAATGACTGCAACATACTTGTAGCACTGTGACTCTGGTATAGCGATCTAATCTAATTTCCACCTTGAATGGAAATGTCGGGAGTTCTCGACCGGATTTCATTTATAATCTAATTTAACCCCCGAGTTAAAGTGTTTAACTTTCAGATGCAAATTTACGTTTGCCAGCAAGCAGATATCTGATGGCTGGAGGAGGTGGTAGCTTTGGGGTGCTCCGCCTACGTTCATTCACCTGCCACTTGCCCAGTGTTCCGATTCTCCCCAACATGTTTCACTATCGAGGCTCCAATTGTACCCCTTTAGTTGCTGGCTTAAAGAAATGCAGTTTTGTAGTATCAAGAATGTAGATCAGAGCGATGGAGGTGCTGACAAACCTCACAGGGATGACTGGCCAAGAGGAGTGTTTATTCCCTTTTCCCCTTTCCTAAATAGTTTACGATTCACACGTTTATAAAGATCAGAAACTAATCCTTTAAAAAGGGGGATTCGCACAAACGACTTGAGGATTATTTTTAGGTTATTTTCATGCATTGTGTCCTCATTTCAATGATAAAGTAAAGGTTGAATGAAAATCGATGAAGTCAGCAGCAGGACGATGGTGGTGGCTGAATGAGGAGCGTGGAGACCTGTCCCATCCATTCAGTGCCTCGGTTTGTTTGTGGTTTTTACACAGCTCACTGGGGTAAATCATGGGGAGGTGGCAGGAAGAACAAAAAAATACTCAATTTTAAATTAAAAAATGTTAAAGTTAGGTTTGTAGCGAAAGGGAAAAAAACACGAGGAGTGCTTAAACGTTAGCAGTTTGGTTCAGGGACGCCTGATCTCGGTTGACAGGCTTCGTTGCTGCTGCCCAGTTGTGTCAGCGGGGGAGCCACCTTGAGCTTTCACACCTTGAGCCTCCCCACCTGGCGGCTGGCGCAGGTGCTCCCGCCCCCAACCCTCCCCCGCATTGGCCGACAGCGCCCGCCGCCGCCTCCTGCGATTGGCCGTCGCCACCCGTCAATCAGAGGGGACGCTGTCCAGGGACCGCCCCCTCCTTTCCTCCCCCCTTCACCCCCGTCGTCAAGGAGCCGGGCGCGCGGCTGCAGAGCAGTAGCAGGAGGAGAGAGCGAGCGAGCTCGAGCCGCGGGTATAAGCAGAAGGAGCCAGAGCCGGAGCCAGTTAGGTAAGGGACACTTGTGAGGCACACGATAGCTCATTGATGGCCTTTTCAGCGTGAAAGCTTCTGCCCCCCCCCCCCCCCCCGCACACAAAATTTGGGTAAAACGTATGACCGTAATAACATCCCACCACCCACTCAGTGAAACGGCTGCAAATTAAATACAGGTGGCTAGAGGGAGAGAGCACCTTTTGAAAGGGTTGCCCATTGCAAAAGTTGTTGGGCAAAGCTTTTCTTCCCTTTGCTGTTGTTGGTAAGCATGCAAGCTAATGAGGCATTCCGATGCTAACGAATCATCGTTACCTTTTCCGTGCAGTGATTTATCTCCTCGTTGGAAATTGTGCACTGGGATTCTGTTTAATTCCCTCTCTTTCGTCGTCCTCATAAAGGATGGTGGCAGCATTTTAATTTCGTGCTCCTGCAAACTTGCAGTTAGATTTAAAACGAATGGTGAGCTCAGAGGTGTTGCAATCGAGATGTGATGTTCAGTTGCTGAGTCAGTCTGGTGTGTCCAATTACGTTGCCATTCTCAAACGTTATCATCTCGAGAATATTTTTTCAGTGCTCCAATTAATATGCTGTTCAGGGTTGTAACTTTATAAAGAATTTGAGTGGTTAATATCAGTAATAAAGTGCTTTATTTTTATATTCTGCGATAATTTAATGTGTATTTCCTAATATGTTAACATGTGCTTGAAACTGATTAGGCTTGATATGCTGTTTGAAGTAATAACCTTTTACCCATAACTTCTGGGGCTTACGTTTTATCGGCTGATGCCACAATGGGTGTGCAGATGTGTATGAGATCTGAGGGTCTAATCCTGGCTACATCAGATTGACTGAGACTTCTATGGGGCCTGTCCATTGTTTTCAGTTGTTGTGGCTTGGGGGTGGGGGCTTGCAATCCCTGCATTTTCTATTGCACAGCTGAGGACCTTAGACCTTTGCAATCTGATTATGGACTTGGCTAGGGCACATCGAATAATTCTCTTGGTATCTTTTTCTTTCCTGAAGCCATATAAGTACAGGGAAGGTCAAAGATTAGTTCTCGTGGTCAAACAGGCTGATCAGCTGGCAGTACCCCAAAATGTGAATATCTTAGTCAAATAAATGAGCCTTTCAAAACTGAGAGGTTATACTGCACAGTTCATTTGACTGCAACGTGCGAGTAATTGGAATATTGCACAGTTTATTAATATATTTGCCTGAATCTCTTGTACATCTCCTCAAACCAGCCTCTCTCCATACTGTATAAAGGGGCTGACTGCCTCAAGTCTTCTGGCAGCCACGGGCACAAATTTAACTTTTGTCGGCTTTGACAAAAGTCACCCGGACTCGATGTTAGCTCCCTTCTCTCTCCACAGATGCTGTCATAACTGCTGAGATTGTCCAGTTTTTTCTGATTTTGTGACACCAATATAAATTTTGAGGTAACAAATGAAAATAAAAGATTTAGGACGTATATCTTCAGTAAATAGAAATGTGGACTAGATTATGCTGGGTTTGGGGGTGGATGTTAATTTTTGAACCCTGTCCCTCAAAAGGCGGTGGCAGCAGAGTCTTTGAATGTTTTTAAGGCAGAGGTAGAAATATCTTGATAAGCTAGGGGAGGAGAAGGTGAGGTGAAAAGTTATCAGGGTAGCTGGGAATGTGGATTTGAGGCTACATTCAGATAATTCATCTTTATTATTGTCACAAATAGGCTTACATAAGTACTGGAATGAAGTTACTGTGAAAACGTGCAGACTCCGCACAGACATTGACCCAATCGGGGATCAAACCTGAGACTCTGGCGCTGTGAAACAACAGTGCTATCCATCGTGCTACTGTGCCACCCTTCAGCCATTATCTTATTGAATGGTGGAGTAGGTTTGAGGGGCAGAGTGGCCTACTCCTAAACTGTATGTTCAAAGTTTTGCAATGCACCTATGCATACAACTTTCCTTTCACGAGTATAAAAGCAGGCACTGATTAGTTGAAAAAACTGAATGCCTGCTATCCCTGAAAGGTAATTCCTCTGGGTGTTGAGCTTTATCCTTGACCTCAGTTTGTGAGGTGGCACATGATGTTTTAATCAAGAATAAACTCTGCAGCTATTTATTGAAGTTCCAGTTTTGGCTTTGCTTATTATTTTATTGTGGTCTACTAAAATGAAGGAACTGATTGCAGTGCTCCCCCAAGGTTCAGTTCTACACTGACTTGACTAACAAAACTCTAGGTTCAGTTACCAGCATGTGTTGAGGTTACTGATTCAGGGGAATAGCAATAGTTGTGCTGCAGTTTACCTTTAATGCTCCTGGGTGAAGGCTGGGAGAAATGAACCAGAATTCTCAGTCCTCATTGACTTAAAGAGATGGAAGATTTAAAGGTATGGAGAATGGGAATACGCTAGGGCATTTCTTAAATTGGCCTGTTTCAATACTGCAATACCGATTTCTGTCTAGTTAATCTTGATGAAACTTGTGTGCATGGATGTAAAGGGCTTTGTTGTGGTTTCCTTCACAGTTAATAATATAATAATAATCGCTTATTGTCACAAGTAAGCTTCAGTGAAGTTATTGTGAAAAGCCCCTAGTCGCCACATTCCAATGCCTATTCGGGGAGGCCGGTGCAGGAATTGAACCTGTGCTGCTGGCCTTGTTCTGCATTACAAGCCAGTTGTTTAGCCCACTGTGCTAACCAACCCCTTAGGTTGACCTATTGACATTTTGGTTGGGATTTCAAACATTGGTCATTTAGGAGAGGCATGTGAAGATGGAAAGCAAGTTAGACAAGCCATTGAAGGTGGTTGTCATGTGTGCAGCGCCAATCAGATCTTGCAGACCCCTGTCTCAACGTAAGAAAGGTTCTTAAAGAGAGGAGGGGCAAAAGCTCATTCCAAGACTGGTTTAGTAAGTACCAGTTATGCAAGACAGTAAGCTCATTCTAAAATACATTCTGAATCCTTTCTGTGTATCACCTGATGAAGTTACAGTTTGAAAATGACACAGGCAGCACAATAGAAGCTTTTGAAACATATTTTAAATTCTGTGGTTGTGGTTGTGTGGCCTAGAAACTGTTCATTATCTGAACTCCCTGCTGTGGAGATTTAATTTAAGTGGGTCAGATCAGATTGTTATCTTTGTATCTGGAGCAAATGCAACTTGATGTCATCAGACTTTTTGGTTACAGTTGTATTCTAGTAATGAGGAAGAAAATTGTGGAGATATTGCTAGTTATAATTACTAGTTATAATTACATGCATTTTAATTTGCATATATTATCCAGCCATTGGACAGAATTCAATGGAAAAATTTCGAAGTTCATTTGTGGCGGGTTTTTCAGGGAGTTTCCTGCCGATGAGTTCCCCACTGCTACCCAATGACACTTAGTCCCTTTTTTGGGCCCTGGGGAGTTTCTCACTGGTTTAACCCACATCGTGAGGGTTTTTTTCAGCACTGAGATGGGGCTGCCATTTTGAAAGGGTGTCCTGAGCTCTAAGTGAGCTTGTAGGTCCCCACATCACCACCCATGGGCACTGTCACCCCTACACAAATGGGCACTACCCCACACACCCCCAAGTGAGGGCACCCTACTATGGGGTCCCCCCACTATTCAGGCCCGCCTATAGCACCGCCTCCCATCCAGGACCCGTCGCCTCTTTCTTTCCCCCCCCCCCCCCACCTCCCAGAGACCCCTATTTACCGGTCCTGCCCCCCACCCCCTTCCAGGTGCATGGTGCCCACGGGCCCCGACTCTTGGCAGTGTCAGGGTGCCCACATTCCAGAGGGAGAGTCAGGAGGCTACCCAGCACTATCCCTGACCACCCCGGAGCCTCAAATGGCCCGGGACACCCCGGGGTGCTGTTCTGCCTGGTCCACATTCTTATGGAACAATACTGATCGGTGCCTGGCTGTAGTTCCCTGGGAAGGCAGGTAGATCGAGGGAGGCTGGTAGATCTGACCAAGTAGGCCTTAAATAGGTTTAAGACCTACTTTAGCGTGTGCCGTTTGGTCCCGCCCATTTTGGGAAGAGTTCCGATTCCTGTGGCTCGCGGGGCTTGGATATATCTCGTAAGGCACGAGGCTACCGGGAGGTACATGGGAGGCTTCATGGAGGCCCGCGGGAGACTTTACGCAGTGCTACCGGCCGCGTTGAGCATGAGCGAGAACAGTGTGGCCACTGAATCGCGCCATTGTGTTATTGATGCTTGTGGAGGAATATGTTGCTAGATTAATGTTTTTTGGCAGGTTGGACTTTTGCTGGGAGCAATGCATATTCAGAAATTGAAGCACATTGTCTTGGTATCTCAATTGGACTGGGAAATAAAGGGGTTCTCCTAAGTGATCAAAGATTACAAGAGATTCCATTTGTTGTCATCATTTCAGGTTATCTACTCTACCTTGAAGAGGGAGTTAGCAAGATTGTCATGAAAATAACTTGACACTGAGTTCCACAGCAGGTGATATCAGAACAAATGATCAATCTTGGTCAAAGAAATAGGTTTTGAGGAACATCCTAAAATAGGAGAGGTGGAGAGGTTTTCGGAGGACATTTCAGAGCTTGGGGCCAAGTCAACTGAGGGCATGACTGCCAGTGGTGGAGTGATTTAAAATTCGGATGAGAGTGTTGGGATGACACTTGCAAGATGCCAAGAAAGGAGGGCGATAATTGATAAAGTAAGGTTTTCCTACTTACAAAAAAGTAGACCGAGCAAATCCTATGGTACTACAGACTAATGTCAGTAGTAGGAAGAATATTGGATTCTTTACTCAAAAGATGTAATAAAAAATCATCTAGCACAGATTTCAAAAGGGATGATTGTGTTTGGCCAATCTTACTGAATTCTTTGAGGAAGTAACGGGAAGAGAGCAGATGGGGTAATGCAGAAGATGTGATATGAAAGTGACTTTTAAGGAGCTAACTTGCAGCATGGATAGTTTGGTGTAAACAGAGTGGGGGAGATAGAAAGTTACATCCTCATGTTCCTTGGAAGATAAGAGACTAAATGTGATAGATACACAAAGCAATCCAGGGATGCAAGTAATTCAAAGGAGCATTGCAGATTAAAAGTCAGAGAATTTTCCACCAAAAGCACTGGGCCTCATAACTTAGCTTCTATTCTATGTTAACCTTTTAAAGAACCATGACCACACTTCAAGCATTGTCGACAGTTCTGGTTTCTATATTATAAAAGAAGGACGTGGAAGTACTGGGGCATGTGCACATTGATGAGACTAGAACTGAGAGGTTTTAACTCCCACGGAAGACTGAACAGGCTGTTGCTCTTTCCTTTAGAACAGTCGTTCTTGAATTTGTCTCGGTGGAGACATTGTGGAAGCCTGCAAAACGCCTCCGTGGAGCTTATCAAGGTGAGAGTGGTGTGAGCCAGGAATGGAGTGTGGCCACCATGTTCATTGTAAAGTGGCCTAACTTTCTCTTCGCAGAGGGCAGTACACGTGGAGGGATGCGGAAAAGGCACAAATATCACCAGATGGACTTGCAATTAGCAAGGCTGGTGGGTGCCAGGTCAGGTCAACTTTGTTCAAGACAGAGTGTTTTGTTAAAATGTTTAAAGTCCTTTACTGTTCAGCACACAGAAATATTAAGCCACATGCAGCACTTCTGTTTTGAGTATTTTGTAGTACTGTAATTTAGATGGAAGCTGGGTGGGCGGATGGCTTACGAGTGTATTTGAAAAGGGGTCCTCAAGCAAAATTTTGAGAACCACTGCTCAGGAAAAGAGATGGCTGAGGGTGGGAGGAACATAAGGGCATGTTGATCAGGTTAGATGAAGTAGAGTGGGAGGAGGCTCATGTGTAACACTTTTCCACAATGAATGGTAGGATGCTAGGGAGTACAGAGGACCAGAGGCACCTTGCAATGCATGTCGGTAGGTCCCTGAAGGCGGCAGGACAGGTAGATAAGGTAGTTCAGAAGGCTTATGAGATACCTGCCTTTATTAGCTGAGGTATAGAATGGAAGAGCAGCGAGACTATGATAGAGCTGAATAAAACACTCATTAGGCCACATCTAGAGTACTGTGTGCAGTTCTGGTTACCACATTCCAGGAAGGAAGCGATTGCACTAGGAAGGGTGCAAAGGAGATTCACCAGGATTCACCAGGGGCCTCACGGTAGCATGGTGGTTAGCATCAATGCTTCACAGCTCCAGGGTCCCAGGTTCGATTCCCGGCTGGGTCACTGTCTGTGGGGAGTCTGCACGTCCTCCCCGTGTGCGCGTGGGTTTCCTCCGGGTGCTCCGGTTTCCTCCCACAGTCCAAAGATGTGCGGGTTAGGTGGATTGGCCATGCTAAATTGCCCGTAGTGTAAGGTTAATGGGGGGATTGTTGGGTTACGGGTATACGGGTTACGTGGGTTTAAGTGGGGTGATCATTGTTCGGCACAACATCGAGGGCCGAAGGGCCTGTTCTGTGCTGTACTGTTCTATGTTCTATTGCCTCAGCTGGTGTGTTTCAGCAATGAAGAGAGACTGGTTAGGCTCAGGTTGCACTGCTGAGAGTAGAGAAACCTGATCGAGGTGAACAAAATTCTGAACGACATTGATAGGGTAGATAGGGAGGCAGTGGCGTAGTGGTATTCTCACTGGACTAGTAATCAAGGGATCCAGAGTGATGACCTGGGTTCGACACTCACCAGGGCAGATTGTGGAATTTGAATTCAATAAAAATCTGGAATCAAAAGTCTAATGATGACCATTAAACCATTGTCGGTTTTTGTAAAACTCCATCTCGTTCACTAATGTCCTTTAGGGAAGGAAATCTATCATCATTACCTGGTCTGGCTTACATGTGACTCCAGAGCGCAGCAATGTGGTTGACTCTTAAATGTCCTCAGGGATGGACAATAAATGCAGGCCCAGCCATTGACGTCCACATTCCAGGATTGAATAAAGAAAAAAAAAACCTTTCCTTTTAGTAGAGGGGCCAATAACCAGAGGAGATAGATTGAAGGAGCATTTGAGGAAAAGGCTTTTCACCCAGAGGGTTGTGGCAATCTGCAACTCGTTCCCTAAAAGGGTGGTAGAAGTGGGAACCCTCAACATGAGCACTTGAAACGTATAGCATACGAGGCTAAGGACCAAATGCTAGAAAAGGGGATAAGAATAGATAGGTACTTGATGGCCAGCGCAGACACGATGGCCTGAAGGGCCTCTTTCTGTGCTGTATGATTCTGACTCTAAAACACTGGCATATTTGTTGTTAAGTGCTGTAAATTTTGTCCATCTCCCCTTACCCATAGAAACCCTACAGAGCAGAAGGAGGCCATTCAGCCCATTGAGTCTGCACTGACCCTCTGAAGGAGCATCCGACCTAGGTTTACTCTCCGACCCTATCATCATAACCCAGTTCAACTGCTCATCTTTGGCCTGTGGGAGGAAATCCACGCAGGCACTGGGAGAATGTGCAAACTCCACATAGACAGTCACTTAAAGAATCAAACCCGGGTCCCTGGCGCTGTGAGGCAGCAGTGCTAACCACTGTGCCACCGTGCCGTTATGTAGAGGTCTACTTTAACTGCAGGTATTCTCTTCTGTTCTTGTGAATTGAATTTTTTTATTACTTGCTAACTTTTTTATAGTGTGCTACGAATTGCACAGTAATTACAGCATAGAGATAGGTTGTTGGTCCCACCCAGTCCATGTCGGTGTTTATCCTGTAAATGAGTCTCCTCCCACCCTTCATCTAACCCCATAAACACATCCTTCTATTCCTTTCTCCTTCATGTGTTTATCTAGCTTCCCTTCAATACATCCATAGTAATCGCCGTAACTATTTCTAGTAGTGAGTAGTGTTACCTAATCAATACCATTCTTTTTCCTTTTGAATTCTATATGTTAGTGATCTATGCTAGGATCAATAAAACGAGTCTTATTTTCAGTATGTGAAAATGACTTCACGTGACATTATAGGCTTTGAATACAACAGTTGCTGCTGTGGAGAAAGCATATTTTCCATTGTGCAACATGACACAGAGTACACCCAGTGGATTAATGAAATCAATGGATGTGGCATTGCAGGTTGTAAAGCTTCACAGAACCATTGAGGATTGGATGGACGTTTGTTTATGTGCCAGGCTGTATATTGTGGACACATTAGTGACATTGTTATACATCATCATGCCACATTAGCAAATAAATTAACCCCAGGGCAAAGTATCTATTTAGATGTTAGATATTTATATCGGTGGATGTCCTTGTAAAAGGCAATATTTTTCCTTCAAGACTACTCTTCCTGTGCCTGCAGACAAACTTGCTCAGGCTACACCACTGACGCATGGTAAAAGCCTAAAATGCTCGGCTGTTTAGTGTCAGCATCGATGAGTGTGCTACCTGTCCCCATGGCAACCACTTTGCATGCTTGCACAATCATTTCTCACTACATATTTAACACTGAAACTGGCACTGCAACTATATGCTTACAAAATACCTGACTGATAAAATGAGGACAACTCCTGTCAGCTGGAGTATTGCATCCAGTTCTGGATGCTGCATTTAGGAAGGACGTGACGCCATTGTAGAGAAACTAGTTATGATTTTAAAAAATTCGCTCAGATGACGTGGGCGTCGCTAGCTGGGCCAGCATTTATTGCCCATCCCTAACTGCTCTCCATTTCAGAGGGCATTCAGAGTTGACCACATTGCTGTGGATCTGGAGTCACGTGTAGGCCAGACCAGGTAGGCATGGCAAGTTTCCAATCCCTACATAGCATCAGTGAAGCAGATGGGTTTATATGACAATCGGCAATGGTTTCTTGGTCATCGTTAGATTTTTAATTTCAGATTTTATTTTTATTGAATTCAAATTTCACCATATGCTGTGTTGGGATTTGAATTCGGATCCCTGGATCTCTGAATTATTAGGTTTGGGAGAAACTGTCCCCACTCGTGACACAATTGAGAGCCTGAGGGTACAGATTTAATGTAATTGGCAAAAGAAGCAAAAGCGATTATGAGATGAAACTTGTATCATGCAGCGAGTAGTTAGCATCTGGAATGCGTTGCCTGATGGTATGGAGGAGGCAGATTTGATTGAGGCATTCAGGGGGAATTGGGTTAATCTGCAGGGTTACTGGGAGAAGGCAGGAGAATGGCACTAGGTGGAATGCTCACTTGGCGAGCCGGTGCAGACATGACGCATTGAATCGCCTCCTCCTTCCGTGTTAGGGTTGTGTGTCATACCATGCTGCCACTTTATCTTTGCAGCCTTCCTGGAGCCTTTTGGAAACACCAGTCTTTCTATACATGCCAAGAGTTTCATTAAATGTCAACTCTTGGTTGCTAATTCATGAAATTATGTATTGTGATGTAATTTCAAGTGTTGCATTTTTATGTTCGAGAAAGTCGTATTTATAATATCCGCTTGGTCTTCTCCACATAAAACCCATCCTTTTGTTCTTGCCTCCGTCATTATTTTGTATAATCAGGTAAAGCCAAGGTATAAATTTCTCATTTGTTGACCTATTTCCTTTTCTAGGGAAACATAGAAAATAGGAGTAGGCCATTCGGCCCTTCTCTGCCATTCATTCTGACCATTGCTGATCATCCAACTCAATAGCCTGTTCCTGTCTTCACCACATAACCATTGATCTCTTTTATCCTTAGAGCCATATCCAACTCCTTCTTGAAAACATATGATGTTTTGCTTCAGCTACTTTCTGTGGTAGTGAATTTCACAGGCTTACCACTCTTTGGGCAAAGAAAGTTTCCTACATCTCTGTCCTAAATGGTCTACCCTGTATCCTCCAACTTTGATCCCTGGTTCTGGTCTCCCACACCACGGGAACATCTTTCTTGCATCTACCCTGTTTTAGGCCTGTTAGAGTTTTATAGGTTTCTATGAGATCGCTCTCCATTCTTCTGAACTCAAGAATATAATCCTAACCAACTTGGATACAACCACTGTATATAAGTTTTATAAATGACACCTGATTCTTGTACCTATTGTGCTTGTACAATACAAAAAAGCTGAGGCCTATTTGACCAAAGTTGTTCAAATACTGAAACTATTTAACAGCCTGCCTGATATCCATGTACTTCATCTAATTAGATAAATTATCTAATTAGAAATTAGACCTCGCTGCAACTTGAACTAATAAAGGATTTAGTTCATTTAATGTTTGTTGGATACATTTTTGAGCTGCTCTTAAGTTCTGTGTTTCCTTTTTCAGGACTACTGCATGCAGTATAATGGGTAGTTTATCTTGATTGTGCAGTCTGACAATTAAAGGAAGAATGTGTATTTTTATGGTGCGCCTCAACTTCTGGCTTTCCCAAAAAGTTTCCTAGCCAAGGAAGCATAGTTACAAATTCAGGAAATGCAACTGCTAATTTACTAATAGCAAGATCTCTCAAACCGTAATGAGGTAAGTTATCAGATAATTATAATTTGATAGATACCCCTCAACTATCAACATCGGTTTTGGCCATGGAACCAGAATAATACTCCAGTGTCTCAAATGCATGTCCAACATTGATGTCAAATAATCTTGGTTTAATATTTAATCTGGAAGGCAGGACCTCTGGTACTGCTGTTGTGTCTCAGTGCTGCATGGAAATATCTGCTTTGATTCTGATCTCAAGTCTGCTAAGTGGGGCTGGAACCCACAATCTTCTTACTTGGAAGTGAGTGAAGCTGCTGGGGCAGACAAAAAGAATAAAACATGGTGGAATTCATATTATCAGGGCATCATGTGGTCAGATCCATTCTCGCGTGTTGTGCAATCATATTGTTGAATAACTTTACTATACTTTTTAAGAGAAGCATGATTGTATATGTAGGCATAAACAGTGGCTGGACATGTATTTCAGGACAGTGATGCACGTGTTATGGGCCAGGGTTTAGAGAATCCCAAAGTGTATCATGGAGTTCACCTGACCCACAACTTTTTTTTTTGAAATAATTTTTATTGAAAAATTTTGAATTTATACAACAATAACGCACCATAGTAAAAAACCAAAAATAACAATAATATTAACAATCATAAACATTCGCCCCACCTCCATGAACAACACAGCATTTTAACAACAACGCAAATTAACACAATATAAAGTTACAGAATAGACACTACAATAAGGAACCCCCCCCCCCCCCCCCCCCCCCCCCCCCCCCCCGGGTTCTTGCTGCTATTGACCAAGTTACCTATCTTTGAGCCAGGAAGTCCAGAAAAGGCTGCCATCGTTTATAGAACCCTTGTATTGATCCTCTCAGGGCAAATTTGACCCTTTCCAATTTTATAAATCCCGCCATGTCACTGATCCAGGTCTCCACACTTGGGGGGCCTTGCATCCTTCCACTGTAGCAGAATCCGTCGTCGGGCTACTAGGGACGCAAAGGCCAGGACACCGGCCTCTTTCGCCTTCTGCACTCCCGGCTCTACTGCAACTCCAAAAATCGCGAGTCCCCATCCTGGTTTGACCCTGGATCCAACCACCCTCGACACCGTCCCCGCCACCCCCTTCCAGAATTCTTCCAGTGCTGGGCATGCCCAGAACATATGGGCGTGGTTCGCTGGACTCCCCGAACATCTGGTGCACCTGTCCTCACCCCCAAAGAACCTACTCATCCTAGTCCCGGACCTGTGGGCCCAGTGCAGCACCTTAAATTGGATGAGACTAAGCCTCGCACATGAGGTGGAAGAGTTGACTCTCTCCAAGGCATCCGCCCAAGTCCCGTCCTCTATCTGCTCCCCACGTTCTTCCTCCCATTTAGCCTTCAGCTCATCCACTGACGACTCCTCCACCTCCTGCATTACCTTATAGATGTCAGACACCTTCCCCTCTCCGACCCACACCCCCGAAAGCACTCTGTCCATCGTCCCCCGCGACGGCAGCAGAGGGAATCCCTCTACCTGCCGCCTAGCAAACGCCTTTACCTGCAAGTATCTGAACATGTTCCCTTGGGGAAGGCCAAATTATCTTCCAGTTCCCCCAGGTCCGCAAACCTCCCGCCAATAAACAGGTCCCTCAATTTGCTGATGCCCGCCCTTTGCCACCCCCTAAATCCCCCATCCTTGTTCCCCGGGATGAACCGATGGTTGCCACCCAGTGGAGCCTCCATCGAGCCCCCTGTTTCCCCCGATGCCGTCTCCACTGTCCCCAGATTCTTAGGGTCGCCGCCACCACCGGGCTCGTGGTAAACCTCTTGGGGGAGAGCGGTAACGGTGCCGTTACCATGGCACCCAGGCTCGTACCTCTACATGACGCCATCTCCATTCTTTTCCACGCCGCCCCTTCCCCCCCCCTCCATCACCCATTTACGCACCATTGACACATTGGCTGCCCAATAGTACCCCAGAAGGTTGGGCAGCGCCAGCCCGCTTCTATCCCTCCCTCGCTTCAGGAACACCCTCTTCACTCTCGGAGTCCCATGTGCCCACACAAAGCTCAAAATACTGCTAGTCACTCTCCCTGACCCACAACTTTTGATAGATTGTGGTATGGGGAGCACATGGCCCACTCTACAGGTGTGGTACAGCAGAAATGGAAAAGTTTTTTAAAAACAAAATAATGTTTATTCTTTGAACTCAAGTTAACCTTTTTTAAAACATACAGTGAACATCTTAGCAACCATTAATTCAAATACAATCCCAAAGAATACAACACTAAGTAATCCTTTAAGCTTTCCTTTTAACATCCATAAAATTTTAAACACCTTTTACCAGAAGCACATCAGGTTAAAGTCACTACTGTTATTAGTTTTAAATCACCAGGATCGATTTACAGTATTTAGATTACAGAGCGAGATTCATACACCTTCTGGCTGTGACTTCAGCTATCCAGCTCTGAAAACGAAACTAAAACACACTTTGCAGCGAACAGCCTAAAACGAAAGCCCAGCTCCACCCACTCTCTGACATCACTGCAGTAGTAAACACCCATTTTGTAAAGGTACACTCAATGCAGATATTTATTAGCACACTGCGCTAAATCACTGGCTTTGAAAGCAGACCAAGGCAGGCCAGCAGCACGGTGCGATTTCCGTAACAGCCTCCCCGAACAGGCGCCGGAATGTGGCGACTAGGGGCTTTTCACAGTAACTTCATTGAAGCCTACTCGTGACAATAAGTGATTTTCATTTCATTCATATACACACCCATTTATAAACACTCATTTCTTAAAGGTACTCTCACATGACACACATGAGAGTGTAATCCTCTGATCTCCTTTCAGAGTAGTGTTGTTAATGCCATATGTTTTGTTCTGGAAACAAATTTTTGCACAGCTCCACATCACTCAGTTAGAAATCTGTGATGAGGGAATGGCAAAGAGAAATAATGCTTCTTAAGATTTTGTATGATTGCAAAAGCTATCTGTTGTTTGTTCAGAATCCTACAGCTGTGAGTCTACTGGCGGTCAAGCCGAATGAGGAGGAGTTGCTAAATTAATCTCCTAGATAGCTTTAGCTTTACCATGTTTGGTCAAAGCAATCCGTGTTGGTGTTCACCCTTCACATGCGCCCCACTAATCACGTGTTCCCATATCCTTTTCTTTTAACCACCTAGCAAACCTTTGAATATTGATGTGGTTGGTCCATGCTTCAACCATGAGGAGAGCATTCAGGTGCCTTGGCTTGTGCATGTCATCAGCATTGGTTCTTACAGATTAACCAGTGGATGCATATGATGGAGCAGTGGACACCTGCTAGAAACATAGAGAGCAGGAGTAGGCTATTCGGCCCTTCAAGTTTGCTCTATCATTCAATAAGAGTCACCCCCCCCCCCCCCCCAAGCCTAGAAATAATTACCTATTTCCTTCTTAATTACATTGTGATTTGGCCTCCACAGCCATCAGTGGTAGAGAATTCCACAGGTTCTCCACTCTGAGTGAAGAAGTTTCTCCTTATCTCAGTACTAACCTGTATCGTGAGACTGTGACACCTTGATCTTGAACCCTCCAGCCAGAGGAAACAACATCCCAGCATGCAGCAAGTCCATCCCTGACAGAATTTAATATGTTTCAATTAGCTACCCACTCATCGTTCTAAATTCCAGTGAATACAGACCCAGTCGACCCAATCTCTCCTCGTACGACAATCTTGCCATCCCAGGATTCGGGGAGATTTATTAAAATATAACTCTTTGCAAAGTTAGCTGATTATATTTTAGCAAGTGGTTAGGGCTCAGTGGTTCTAGGCTTGAGAGGGATAAATAAATCATGCAGACTTCTCTCGCCACAATTTGCAGAATGTTGCAAGAGTGGGCCACTGTGTGATAGTTCGTTGAAAACCATTTCAAGATTCTCTGATGCATCGCATGGACATGTAGGCTCACAGACGTTTATTTGTCCATTCTCTTCTCATAAGAAGGCTGCCATTTGGGCAGTAAGCCCTAATGGAAGTGTAATCCAATGTACGTCAGAATCTTTGACATGGGGAAGGGGATGGAGAGGAGAGAAAGGTAAATTTCCATACAGATCATGGTTTTGGCTGCAAACACTTTTGTTGGATATGGATGATTGATGAATTGTGTCTCTGCCATTCCAGCTATATTTCCATATTGGCACCTTTAGTTCCATGATGCGGCGATCTAGAGTACAGGGTTTCCCAAACTGTGGCCTTCTACCTCATGCATGCTGTGGGGCCATGGACAAAGCTTCAAAACGGGGTCGCAGTGGGAAAAAGTTTAGGAAGCACAGAATTGAATTGCATAGCATAAACAAGCACAAAAACAGACCATTTGGGCCAAATAGTCTGCACTGATATTTATATGCCACATCTCCTCCCATTCCATCTGTCCCAATTTTGTCTTTCAGTGTATCTTTTTTTATTCCCTTTTCTCACTTGTACTTTAATCTAGTTTTCTTTTCAAACACAAAATTCCTACAGTGCAGAAGGAGGCCATTTGGCCCATTGAGTCTGCATCGACCCTCTGAAAGAGCACCCTATCTGGATCCAGCCCCCCCACCTCCAACCTATCTGTGCAACTCCACCTAACCTGCACATCATTGGACACTAAGGGGCAATTTAGCATGGCCAATCCACCTAATCTGCGCATTTTTGGACCGTGGGAGGAAACGGGATGTGCAAACTCCACACAGACCGTCAACCAAGGCCAGAATTGGACCCGGGTCTCTGGTGCTATAAGGCAGCAGTGCTAGCCACTGTGCCGCCGTGCCACTGTTTGCTGCCATGATGCTTTTGAAAGCATCTCAGCTACTCAGTCATTTACCATGGGAGTGCTTTCTTGAGTAAAGACATTAAAAAAACATTTTTTTAAAATAAATTTTGTGTACCCAATTAATTATTTTCCAATTAAGGGGCAATTTAGCGTGGCCAATCCACCTACCCTGCACATCTTTGGGTTGTGGGGGCGAAACCCACGCAAACACGGGGAGAATGTGCAAACTCCACACGGACAGTGACCCAGAGCCAGGATCGAACCTGGGACCTCAGTGCCGTGAGGCAACAGGGCTAACCCACTGCGCCACTGTGCTGCCCTTTGAGTAAAGACATTTTACTTGCTTTCCCTGTTGGATTTATTAATAATTATTTTCTTTCATAGCTGGAATACTACAGTTTTGGTCCCCTTCTCTTAAGAAAGATATACTGACATAGAAGACAATCCAGAGAAAGGTTCACTAGGTTGATCTGGAGTATGGAGGGAGATGAGGAGAGGTTAAGTAGGTCCTGCCTGTGTTCATTGAAATTTAGAAGAATGGGAGGTGACCTTATTGAGGCATGTAGGATTCTTGGAGGGCTTGATGGAGTGGATGCTGCGAGGTTGTTTCCCCTTATTGGAAGGTCTAAAACCAGAGGGCATAATCTCAGTCGCCCGCTTAAGGCTGAGATGAGGAACTATTTCTTCCTTCAGAGGGTACTAAATCTGGAATTTGTTACCGAAGAGAGCTGTAGAGGCTGTGTGTTAAATTTGTTCAAGGTGGAAATTGGACAAATTTTTGATCCATAAGGAATTCGAGGGTTATGGGGATATGATGAGAAAGTGGAATTGAGGATTATCATATCGGATCAATCATGATCTCATTGAATGGCAGAGCAGATTCGGTGGGCTGAGTGGCCTATTTCTACTCTTGCATCTTTTGATCTCAACTTTTGGATTCTCATGTGAGACTATTTTCTCTACATCTACCCACCACTCCCCATTATGTTGATTAAAGTTTGTGTAACATTAAAATGATAAAGGTGTGATAACTGCAGAAGAAAGCTTTTGATGAGGTCCACATGGGAGACTGATAGCAAAGGTAAGAGCCCATGGGGTTCAAGGGAATTTGGAAAATTGAATCCAGAATTGGCTGAGTTGTAGGCAGGGTGATGGTTGAGAAGTGTTTTTCTGACTGGAAGCCTGTGTCCAGTGGGATCCCGCTGGGATCAGTGTTGAGGCCCTTGCTGTTTTTGGTTTATATAAATGATTTAGACATGAATGTAGGAGGGTTGGTCAATAAGTTTGCGGCTGATATGAAAATTGGTGAGGTTGTGCATAAGGAGGAGCATACTCTTGGATTACAGGAGGACACAGACAGGCTGGTCAGATAGGCTGACCAGTTGCAAATGGAATTCAATTTGGATAAGTGCAAGATGATGCACTATGGCAGGACAAACAAGGCAAGGGAATACATGAGGAATGGCAGAGGCCTGGGAAGCACCAAGGATCAGAAGGACCTTGGTGTGCATTTACATCAGTCCCTTAAGTTACCAGTGCAGCTGGATACAGTTGTTAAGAAGGCATGTGGTATACTTGTCTTTATTAGTCGAGGCATAGAGTTTAAGAACAGGGAGGTTATGCTGGAACTGTATAAAATGTTGGTTAGGCCACAGCTAGAGTATTGTGTACAGTTCTGGAATGCACATTATAGGAGGTATGTGCCGAGATGGCCCACTTGGATGTTGCATGGGCTGGAGAGTTTTAACTATGAAGAGAGATTGGATAGACTGGGGTTGTTTTCCTTGGAGTAGAGGAGACTGAGTGGGGGGGGGGGGGCATGATTGAGATGTTTAAAATTATGAGGGGCATAGATGGAGTAGTAAGGAAGAAACCTTGACCCATGGTGGAGGGATCAATGACCGAGGCATAGATTTAAGGTAAGGGGCAGGAGGTTTAGAGGGGATGTGAGGAAAATCATTTCACCCAGAGGGTGGTGGGAGTCTGGAACTCACTGCCTGAAAGGGCGGTGAAAGCCGAGACCGCATAATGTTTAAGAAGTACTTAGATGTGCACTTGCGATGGGCCAAGTAATGGAAATAGGATTACAATATTTAGGTGGTTGTGTTTGACCGCAGATGCGATGGGTCTTTTCTGTGCTGTAGACCTCTATGACTCTGGTCTAGAAAATAATGGGAGGATTGGGCAGAGTCAACATGTTGTTATGAAAGGGAAATTATGTTTGCCAAATCTAATGGATTTTTTGAAGTTGCTATCGAGCAGAATAGACGAAGGAGAACCAGTGGATATGGTGTATTTGGATTTTCAGAAGGCTGTTGATTGAAGGTCCCACACATTAGCACAATTAGAACACATGGAATTGGGTGTAATCTAGTGGCATTGGTCGAGTATTGGTTCCCAGCCAGGAAAATGGAGAGAGGGAATAAACAAAACATTTTTGGGTTTGCAGTCTGTGACTAGTGGAGTACTAGCTATTCGCAATCTGTATCAATGATTGGGATGGGGGAACCAAATGTGACGCACATGGGAATGTGAATTGTGAGGAAGATGCAGTCGGATTTAAATGGGCCAATTGAATGGGCAAGAATGTGACAAATGGCCTATGATGTGGAAAAATGTGACGTTATCTAGTTTAGGGGGAAAAACCGAAATGCAGAGTATTTGGTAAATGTGAGAGATTGGGAGATTTGTCCAAAAGGATTTGGGTGCCCTTGTTCATAAGCCACTGAAAGCAAGCAATTAGAAAGGTAAATGGTATGCTGGCCTTTACTCCAAGAGGGTTAGAGCACAGGAGTAAAGAAAGTTTGCTGAAATTGTATTGATTCTTGGTGAGATTGCACCTGGAGTATTATGTACAGTTTTGGTCTCCATGCCTAAGGAAGGATTTACTTGCCATAGGGAGTGCAGCTAAGCTTTATCAGATTTATTCCTGAGATGGTGGGATTGTCCTATGAGGAGAGATTGAGGACACTGGGCCTGCATTCTCTAGAGTTTAGAAGACTGAAATGTGATCTCATTGAAGCAGCCAAAATTCTGAAAAGGGTAGATACAGGAAGGATGCTCCTCCTGGCTTATGGGGGGGGGGGGGGGGGGGGGGGGTCTAGAAATTGGGGGACAGTCTCAAAGCAACAGGTGGGCTATTTCAGACTCCGATAAGGAGGAATTTCTTCACTCCAGAGGGTGGTATATCTTTGAGCCTCGACAGTTCACTGGAGCAGAGGACTCCAGTTACTGAGTATACTCATGATAGAAATGTTGAGAGATAGTACAATGCAGATTGACTACAATACTGTTTGAGTTAAAAAGTCAAGTCAGAAGAAAGGCTTGGGGGGGGGAAAACTGGATTTCGTTTTTGGAACAATTGCGGTTATGGGGTACCATGGTAGCATTTTTTTTCTCCAAATAATGAAGTCTTGAGACTGGAGAGATAAAGGTATATTACCAGCCATTCCGAGGCAACGTTCGGTTTGAGAGATTTTGAACAAAGGTAGGCGACAAGATTTAAAAAAAAAAATAGTTGTGTGGCTGTTGAATTCACTTGCACAACTTTGTGGCAAAAGATGAACGAAGGAAAATGGATGGAAGAGATACGGTAATGGTAATACGGTTGCTCAAACTTGACAACTATTTGCTTGACGGAGGCTAAATGCAAATATGGATTGGTTGGGCCGAATGATCTTTTTCCATATTTGAATTTTGTGTTTATCTGTAAGAAGGTAGAGCATTTTGTTTAACGCTATAATTTTCTGATAAGTTTACAAATAAATTAAGAGGTTAATGACTTTTGTTTTTACAATAAAGGTGGCTAATTGTAGCCTTATATTAAGCTAAGTGCATGAAACTTGATGAGATCCAGGACACGTACAATGAGACCCATACATCCACAAAAACTATTCTGCTTCAGCAGCTTCCTTTGAGCCACCAATCAGATAAATAATTGCTAATTATTCTAATTCCTTTGCTCTAGCAGTTTTTAATTAGATTGACTTCAGATGTGCGTCCTCCCTCCATTGATAAGATAACAGTACTGTTCCATTGTAATATTTAAACCTGAAAGATACCAAGCTTTCATGATTTCTCCTTGACCCATTAGAAGATTGCAGCAGTTTCTGAACAGTATTACGCTTTTGCAATAAAAATATGTTTTTCTGGTCATGTTATCTTTGTAGTGAGAAAGACTTGGTCAAAAATCACATTTTTGTGCAAAACAAAAGGTTTCTACTAAATATAGTGAACAAAAACCATGATTGGAACTGCAGCAAAGTCTCCCGATAATAAGCCAAATTATTTCTCCACCAAAGCACAGTGGTGGTAGTACAATTTGTGTGCATTAAATTGATCTCAATCACTCATTCACTGATCAGGGAGTTACCCAATCATCTTTATTCTGGGTAGGACTTTTCTCACTATATGTGTAGCTAAATTAATAAGAGTATGGGGGAAATGTTGCAAAACGAAAACTCTTTTTTGAAAGCCTGTAAAATTCTCTGACTGACTGTGAATCAAGTGACTGGGACAGTCCATCCCTGATTGGTGAGCATACATGTATGTATGACTGTTATTTCCGTTAGATTGCACGCTCCACTCCTTTCACATGGAAGGTGAAGCCAAACAGTCTTTTAAATATGTGGGTTGGGTGGAAATGAGATTTCATGTCGTGGTGGTGCAGAATACAGAATAAGGTTAATGATTAAAAATCAGAAATAATAACCATTGTTTAACAAAATTCTTTGAAAGTACGAATTAACCAAGGTTGGGATATACTGAACTCTGTTTTATTTAAATAAAAACTACAAGATTGACAAATTAACCTTATTTTGGTGGGAGATAAACTACTGAGATCATAATTCATTATTGGTGAATGCTTAACTATTTGTAATAAAAAGAATATCAGCAGGTCTGGCAGCATATGTGGGGAGAGAAACAAAGTTAACGTTTTGAATCCAATATGACTTGTATGCGGAATTAGAGGGGTAGGATTGTGATGGGTTTTATGCTGTTGGAAAAGTGGGGGAGAAAGCGGAAGCAAAAGAGAAGGTCAGGGACAGGTTAACTGGCGGAGGCAATTAAATGCGAAACATGTCTTGGAATACAAGGAAAGGGAATGGTAGTGATTAACATTAAAGACGTAATGCATTGGTCCAGAGTAGGTGTTAATAGCAGAATTAAGGTTGGTGCTGTCTGAAAGAAAAATAGCAAAGTCTTTTACTTTTAAAAAAAATATATATATTTTTATTTAAGACATTCTAATTTTCTATATAAAACACAAATTACAACCATCTGTATTCAACTATCATGTAACAAAGCCTCCCCATTACCGTAAGCATTTCTATCTACAAAATAAAACAATAATAACTATAACACAAAACAGAAAGCAAAAACCAATGTCCCCCACCCACTGATGTTTATAGATCCTCCAAGAAGGAGATGAACAACCTCCACCTCGAGAGGAATCACTCCTCTGACCCGCTAATGACAAACATTATCTTCTCCAGATGCAGGAATTCTGCCAAATCACTCACCCACCCTGCTGCCTTGGGCAGTTCCGGAGCCCACAACCGAAGCAAGATCCATCTCTGGGCTATCAGGGAGGCAAAGGCCAACAAGTCAGCCTCTCTCCCCAGCTGCACTCCCGGATCCTCTGCAGCCCCGAGGAAAATCTTTCACAAGCAGATCAATGCTGTCTGAAAGCAAGAACACGAGAACAAGATATAGACTTCGCACATGGGGGGAGAAAATCACAATGCAGTAAAGAATTCATGGTCTGAGTTTGTTGAAGTCAATGTTGAGTCCAGAAGACTTTCCTCCCACAAGTCCCAAAAGACATGCTGTTGGGTGAATTGGACATTCTGAATTCTCCCTTGGTGTACCCGAACAGGTGCCGGCGTGTGGCGATGAGGAGATTTTCATAGTAACTTCATTGCAGTGTTAATGTAAGCCCACTTGTGACACTAATTGAGATGATTATTATTGTTATTAGTGCCTAATTGGAATATAGTGATTTTCCAGCAGAAAATGTAATAAAAGGAAAAGTGTGCAAAATTCCAAGGGGTTGAGAGTGAACAGAACATTGCTATTAATTTGAGCATTGTGAATTTAGAATTAATATGAAAAGCACTAAAGTTTTAGATTTTTCACACAAGATTCTAAGAAAGTGATTTGCATGACATCAATAGCCCCTGTATTGTCAATCAGACTGAAACGGTGTTAAGTAAACACTTGAAGGAAAATATTAAAGGAAAGAAGGTTAAGAGAAATTGGTGAGTAAGATATGATACAGGAAGTATCACATATACCATGGACTGACAAAGAACAAATGGTTGGAGAAATAGTAGGCCAATTGGCATTGGGGGAGAGAACCAATCATTCTACATGCAATTATACCTACCTGAAACGTTAAAGTAATTGTTGACCCACCCATGATTGGCCTGCTGTGTGTTTTCAGTTTAGTTTTCAGCCTTTGGGATATTTTGCTTTTTATCTATGGGCTGAAATGGCTCTTGTTTTTTGTGCTGAAATAATGTAACAGCTAGGCTGTGAACTAGTGAAACTTGTTAAAATTTATTTGACTGCTCAAAGATTCAAATCTGAATTTCCACCCATCCAACTTCAATTTGGACACTGGGCCAGCTGTTTGCACTGAGTGCTTTATTTCTGTGCACATGGCATCTGGTATCAACCTAGGGATGGGCAAACCTGATAAAACCAAGACAGCAGACTGATTTTATTTTGGGCTGATAATACTTTTGTAAAATTGTGTTTTCTGAACAGACTACATTAGAAAGGAAGGTTAATATTTGGAACCTACTTAACCAAGTTTACCTGAAGGATTTCTGACCATTTGTGGAGCAAAACTATTAATACATTCTCAGTACATCAACCACCGGACATGTGCACTCCACTTTTTCCCCTCCACCCTATTTTATCACTATTGTCTATTGCATTCCTTGCCCACTCACATAAACCTACGATACTTTATACACCGGGGACAGAAATGTCAACGAAGTGCTGTTAGATTGCGCCCATAATCTTCCCAACCCTTTGCTCACTGTTTAGCCAGGTCTTGGCTGTTATTTCCAAACCAACAACACTTGACATGAAGTCTGAAGAGCAAGATATGATAGAATTGCACGCAATTTTAGAAGTTAGTCAGTAAACAGTAACAATAGAAGTGAAGCACATGTAATTGCACACTTGCTTTGCTTCTTATCTTGTCATTTTACCAACAAACTTTCAAAAATGTTAATGTACGCATGCACGCATTGTGCTCAGATTGCCGAAAACTCTGTCCAAGACTCATTTTTGATTTACTATTCAAAAATACGATTAGCCACATCTCGATTTCTAATTTTCCACTGGGGTTACATTTTGGACAACGTATTGGACAATCCCAGCAGAGACCTTGTTCAGACTCCTCAGGGAAATCTGTGTTCTTTGTCCAAGAGGAGTTGTGCGGGGGAGCTGGTTGCTCGGTTGGCTAGACAGCTAGCTTGTGGTTCAGAATGCCAACAGCACTGTGTTCGATCCCCATTTTGGCCGAGGTGGACTCCTTGCCACAGTAAAAGATCAGGAGACACTTCATCGTACAAAGAGCGGTGAGCCTGTGGAATTCATTACCACAGGAAGTAGTTGATGCTAAAACTTTGAATATATTCAAGAGGCGGCTGGATATAGCTTTTGGGGAGAATGGGATTAAAAGCTATGGGGAGAAAGCAGGATTAGGCTATTGAGTTGGATGATCAGCCATGAACGTGATGAATGGCGGAGAGGGCTCGAAGGGCCAAAAGGCCTCTTCCTGCTCCTATCTTCTGTGTATCAAGTGCTTTGCCATGGTTTGGCGAATAATCATCAAGGATCTGCCCTTGAACAGTGAACACAAGAAGAATTAGTCTATTGTTTATGGGGACCAAAATATTTGGAAAAGCTATATTAGGTATGTGATTCTGAAAATGTAACTGTTAGAGGTTGGATTCATTAAATAATCAGTTTACTAACTGTGTAACACAGGATAATGTTCCATTGCATGCTACAGTCACAATCAGTGTGAAGACCAAGCAGGAGCACTGCGAGCTGTCTAACATTCTGCTGCCTAGTTGTGTATTACTATGTGAATGTGGCAGTATTACTGATGTTAAAAATAAACTACAAATGCTGAAAATATTTCTGAAGAAGAATGTTTGACATAATAGTACAAAACCTGAGTATTGCTGGAAAAGAGACATGCTATCAAAGCTTTTCATCTTGCCCTTCCTTATCGGGATAGAACTCGCAAGAATGCCAAGTAGTAAAGGGAGCAACAATTTATGCTACATGAAAAGAGAGTCCTGATTGGTTGGAAATGGACTGATTGGCAGAGGCATAGCCATGGAGAATGCAGCAGGGAGCAGTTGACTGCCAAGCCTTTGTTTAAATTCAAACCGGGCGGATTGACTCTGGTCAAGGGAATGTTTGCTCGAGTAAGCTTGACAGTGATTATAGTTCAAATAGTTATAGGCACACTGAGTTGTGTGAACTGGTGAATCTGTGAACGTTTGTCTATATAACGTATTTTAAAAGTGGTTTATTGTACATCAGGATGAAGTCACTTCACAACATCAGACAAAATGACAACAATGAGCCAAAGTCTGCACATCGAATACTCATGATTACAGATATTCACATATATCTTGAAGCACTCTTGCCGTGGCTACTGCCACTCCAACAAAACCAACAGAAATAAATCCATAATTAAATTCTTAAGTAGCTGTATGTGATGTTGAAAACAAAATACAGTGGAGTCTCTCTCTGCTTGATTATTTGACAGCATTTTGAAAGCCAAAAAACCCTTTTTGCACCAGTTTTTAGGAATCCATGAGACCAGTGAAGGTGCACTGGAGGCCCACCATTACACTTTATCAGCAAACCTGTGAAGCCACAAAAAAAGCTGGGTTTAATGGATTTGTGGCTAGGTAAGAGCCAGATTTAGCAGTGTAAATGCGAAGAGCTGGCGACTCACTAATGTCACAATCCCAGATTCAAAACTCGAAACAACAGCCATATAAAAACAGCTAAAGATCTGATGAACATGGCGTCCATTTTAAAAGGCCTCTTCTTGTTTGTATTTATCTGAACTTGGCTCGGCAATTGATGCAAAGGTAGCCACCTGCCTCTCTGTGCATCTAAACACAACTCCAGGATTTAATTATATAAAATAGGCATAATTGGAAAAAGTACTGCCTCAATAACATTTTCTCAAGTATGTATAAACAATTTTTTTTTACATGTGTTTCCATCTGCCTGTTCTGTTTGTTTTGGCAAGTCTTAAAGGTCCCATAGCAATATTTGAAGAGGAGCTTGGAATCTTTTAACTCCTTCCGCTTGCCTATACCAGAAGTCCCTGTACTTCAAAGTGATTCATGTGGTAAATTGCTATAAAAATACAAATTTGTTGTAATTTAGCTCGTTTTGTGAATAAAATTACTTAAGTCAAAAGTTCTATATAGCTCCATCATGACCTCCCTACTTTTGTAATCTATGCCCTGCTTGCTAAAAGCGAGTGTCCCATGACAGGGCTGGTTTAGCACACTGGGCTAAAGCGCGGGCTTTTAAAGCAGACCAAGGCAGGCCAGCAGTACGGTTCAATTCCCGTACCAGCCTCCCCGAACAGGCACCGGAATGTGGTGACTAGGGGCTTTTCACAGTAACTTCATTGAAGCCTACTCATGACAATAAGCAATTTTCATATGCCGCCTTCACCACCCTAATTAACCTGCCCTTCTGTCTTCTGAGATCTATGGACAAACACGCCAAAGTCCCTTTGTTCTTCGGAACGCCCCAGTGTAGGACATTTCATAGTGTACCTTCTTGTTAAATTACACCTTCCAAAGTGTATCACCTCACCCTAAGACTTAAATTCCACTTGTCCGACCATTTGACCATCCTGTCTACATGTTCTTGTAACCCAAGACACTCAACCTTACTGTTAACCATCCAGCCAATCTTTGTGACATCCGCAAACTTACTGATCCGACCCTCCACATAGTCATCTATGTCATTTATATAAATGGCAAACAATAGGGGGCCCAGCAGTCATCTATCATCACCCTTTGTCTCCAACCACGAGTCAATTATGAATCCACCTTATCAAATCACTCTGTATCCCATGTGCATTTGCCTTCTTTATAAGCCTCCCATGTGGGACCTTGTCAAAGGCTTTGCTGAAATCCAAATAAACTACATCAACTGCACTACCCTCATCTATACACTTGGTTACATGCTCAAAAAATTAAATCAAATTTGTTAGGCATGACCTCTCTCTGACAAAGCCATGCTGACTATCTCTGATCAAACCCTGGGCGGGATTCTCCCATCTGAAGGCAGAGTGTTGAAGCCGTTGTAAAGACTGGAGAGTTTAACGACTGTGTCATTGGACTGCAATGTGTAGCGATCCTATGCCATACAGGAGGCAAGCATGGCACCGGAGCGACCCACACCGCTCCAGCTGCTGATACCGGTGTCAAATGGGTGCTGCGGGTCTGCGCGAATGTGCGGTAGCCTCCTTCTCCGCGTCGGCTCCAATGCAACATGGCGTACGACTACAGGGGCCGGTGCAGAGCAAAAGAGGCCCCCACCACGAGAGGCCGGCCCGCCGATGGGTAGGCCCCGAATACGGGCCAGGCCATGGTGGAGGACCCCCTCCCCACCAGGCCGCCCCTGACAGGATGGATGCCCGAGGTCCCGCCGGGTAAGACCAGATGTGCACTGCGCTGACGGGACTCGGGGTTTTTTTTGGGCGTCCACTCGGCCCATTTCGGGTGGAGAATTGTCGAGGGGGGGGGGGGAGACACGGGGATGCGTGGAGCGGCCCCCGAACGGCTACAATGGCTCCGCTCACTGGTGGACCGGCGTCTGGGCGTCGTCACCATCATCACACGATTCGCGTCCCGCCCAGCGACTCTCCGACCCGGCATGGGCTAAGAGAATCCCGCCTCCTGTCTCTACAAGTAGAGATAGATTCTCTCCTTCAGAATCTTCCCAAGTAGCTTCCCAACCATCCATTCATCTGTGCTATTCTCCTATTCCTGTACTCACTAGCATGTGACACTGGGAATAATCTCGAGATCACTTATTTATTTTAAAAATAAATTTAGAGTTCCCAATAATGTTCTTTCCCAATTAAGGGGCAATTTAGTGCGGCCAATTCACCTAACCTACACTCTTGGGTTGTGGGGGTGAAACCCACGCAGACGGGGAGAATATGCAGACATGGACAATGATCCAGGGCCGGGGTTCGAACCCAGGCCCTCAGCCCCGTAGTCCCAGTGCTAACCAATGCGCCATGTGCCACCTTCGAGATTACAACCCGAGAGGTCCTGCTATTTAGTCTATTGCCTAACTCCCTCAATTCTTGATGCAAGACCTCACCCCTCTTTCTACCTTTGTCATTGGTATGAACATGTACCATGACCCCTGGCTTATCACCCTCTTCCTTCAGAATGTCCTGCAACCATTCAGTGAATCCTGGACATTGGCACCAGTGAGGTAACACACCATCCTGGAGTCTTTTTCATGACCACAGAAGTGCCTATCTGTGCCCCTGACTATGGAGTCCCCTATGACTATTGCTCTTCTGCGCTGAACAACAGAGCCAGTCGTGGTGCCAGTGCTCTGGTCGCTGCTGCTGTTTTTCCCCCGATAAGCCAAACCCCCCCCTCCCCCCAAGAGTATCCAATGGGGGTAGCTACGGGGGACTGTAGTCCCTGCGCTGACTGCCTGCCCTTTCTAGCGGTCACCCATCTGTCTATCTGCACCGTGGGTATGACCAAGTCTCTCTAACTCCTGTTTATGATGCGTTACGCCATCATGCATGCTCTGAAGTGCATCCAACTGCTGCTCCAACTGTACCACGCAGTCTGTGAGGAGCTCCCACCTGAATTTCTGTTCCTCTCTACTGTTAGATTACCATTTCTCTCTTTTGCCTTGTTCATCTTCATTGCTTTCTCATTTCCTTCTTTTATCTGATCAGGGGACATAGCTTTAAATTGAGGGGTGGTAGATATAGGACAGATGTCAGAGGCAGTTTCTTTACTCAGAGAGTAGTAGGGGTGTGGAACGCCCTGCCTGCAACAGTAGTAGACTCGCCAAATTTAAGGGCATTTAAGTGGTCACTGGATAGACATATGGATGAAAATGGAATAGTGTAGGTCAGATAGGCTTCAGATGGTTTCATGGGTTGGCGCAACATCGAGGGCCGAAGGGCCCGTACTGCGCTGTGATGTTCTATTTTCTAGGTATGCTCTAACACTTGACTCCTATACCTCTTTCCCCAGCAACTGTCTCCAGCTCCAAATTACTTCATGTGGATTCCAACTGAAATTCCACTCTTGTTTCAAAACTGGAGACAGTTGCTGGGGAAAGAGGTATAGGTGCTAACAGATATTCATAAATTCAGAGTTCCTCCAACCATTGTCTTCAGGAGTTCCACACTCAACACATGAATTGCCACGTGCATCCTCCCAATGTCGTATCTCAAAGCTGTCCTGGTCCATTCATCCTTCATCTCATCCGGTGCTCTAAAAAGGAGAAAAGTTTGTCTTTATATCGACATCAATGATTACAAGTTTCAATTAGTCATAGATACAAACGTCCCTTTGGATCTTGTTTGCAGCATCGCTGTTTCTGGGGACAGGATGTAGACAAATATCTAATAAGTCAACAAACTTCAAAACTGCCTTGAATGCACTCCATTTCACTCTGCTTCTTGTTCTCTGTTCCATTCTACCAGTTTCTCCATTTCTGTTGCATCTATTCTGATATCACCTTCCATATCAGTGTTTCCAAAATGTCCCTTCTTGCCTCATTAAGGCTTCCTCCTTCATTGAGCTTGGCAGGTCCTAACTCGCTTCCATCCCATGGGCCTACACCTACCAACTCTCACTTCTTCCCCTCCCTGCCACAGGATTCCTCTTATTCTCGACCTCTGTCCCAGCAGCCCGCTATTAAAAGATCATTTTTCCTCCCATCCATCAAGTGGATTGTTTCCTCTCTTCCTCCTCCTCTTCTCCCCCCCCCCCGCCAAACAACTGCAACACTTTGGTCCACTTCAAAATTACCTATCCCCTTCCTGTGCCAATGCAGGAGATTGATTGCATGCTCTTTTACTTTCTCCTTTCCCATTGTCCAGGGTCCCAAACACCTGTATCAGGTGACATAGCAATTATTCTTGTGCAGTAAATTTAATATATTGTGTTCACTGTTCACAATAAAGTATCTTCTACCATGGGAGAAAAAAACGTAGCTTGGTTGTTTGCATTGTGGAGCACCTCCCTTCAGACCCTAAGTTCCCAGTTGCATGCCATTTTAATTCCCCATCCCACTCCCAGTCTGTTCTTTCCATACATGGCTTATCATATTGTTCTAATGAAGCTAAATGTAAGCTTGAGAAACACTACTTGCTCATAGCCTTCCAAAGTCAAACATTTAGCAAACAATGTCCGATCATATACTACAGTTCCCAATTCCATGATTCTGCTTTTGCTGTTTACATTTCTTCTAGACCGATCTTGTTTCTTATGCAATTACCATCCCCTTTTGACTTGCACCATCATCCTTTCTCACTCCGTCTCATCTGCCTTCTATCCTATTACAGATTTCCCCTTGTGCTCCCTAACCCGAAGCCCCCACCCCTGTTTCCTATTTGAAACATATTGCATCTAACTTCTTTCAGTTCTGATGAATGGCCATCGACCTGAAACGTAACTCTATTTTTTTCTCTCTACAGATGCTGCCTGACCTGAGTTTTTACATCATTTTCCATTTTTACATCATTTTCCACTTTTATTACTGTGTCATATGTTTAAGACCACATTTTGCTGATTCTTGATTTATAGTCCACTGGGAAAGCAGGGGTGCAAAATTGGGAGATTTGGTGCATTGATCCTAAAGGCTAAACCAATGAATATTTGTGCACAAGATGAAGTGATTATTATTAAAATCCAGAGCAATTTATTTTTCCAACTTCAGGATTTATTTTGACGTCTTTTGGGGTTTGAAATCAATTCTGATTTCATGTGTTACACCTCCACTACAAAGTTAGTTATTATGTAAAAACAAAAATTGCTGCAAGCTTTTCATGGCCATAGTACTACAGTACAGGGATTTTAGCCTTGGAGGCAAAGCTAAAATTGCTGAGATATTTTCTTGTAATTCATGGCTTGGTTTCCTTTGTGTGCAGATATAATGTCTTGGTAAGCTCGAACTTCTTCCGCTTTAAAGTTTCTATTTCAGCTGGCTATTTCAGGCTGTCAATCCCAAATTTATCTGGCAGACGTTTTCCTCATTACACCATGATGCTGTCAGCCTGCTGTGGCCTTAAGTTTGGAGATCTATTCATCAAGACATTGCCAAGTAAAGATTCCTATTTTTTGACTGTCGATCTGCACTTGGTATGGTGTTTTGTACAGAATGTCTATCTGTTTTTAGCAAGGCCATAAATGTCATTTAAAGATCCCTTTTTTCGAGTCCTGGTTGCTGAGAAGTATTCAGCAGTAAAACCTGTATTTTCTTCTCTCTCTTTCTCCCTGATCCCTGTCTCCCTCTCAGCTATTTAACCTAGACAAGCTACTTGTTGAGGTCTAACTTCACCTGGAACACAAAAATTAAGTGTAAACTTTCTTGTATGCGAAGTTTAGTACAGTACAGGGTGGCAGCCCTGATTTTTGTTTTATTTTACCTTTCCCTTCCCCCACCCACCCACTATTGTTTGAAGTTATTGCATCATTGTTTACTGAATGAAGGTCTATTGTGAATGGGATGTTGATGCTTATTTAAACATAAGTAGCATTATTATCTAAAAGAACCAACAATCTTTCAGAATAGTGGTGCTTATTAAGGCGATGGATCTCAACAACGATGAGTCAGAATACAGGAGGGAGCTAGAGAACCTGGTGGAGTGGGGTAATGACAACAAACCTCAATGCTAGCAAAACTAAAGAGCTGGTCATTGACTTCAGGAAACAAAGTACACCCCTGTCTGTACCAACTGAGCAGAGGTGGAGATGGTTAACAGCTTCAAATTCCGAGGTGTGCACATTACCAAAAATCTGTCCTGGTCCACCCACATCAGCGCTACGACCAAGAAAGCACAACACCTATTCACCTCGGGAAACTAAGGAAATTCGGCATGTCCACATTGACTCTTACCAACTTTTACAGAGGCACCAGAGAAAGCATCCATCCTATCTGGCTGCATCACATCCTGATATGGCAATTGCTTGGCCCAAGACCGCAAGAAATTTCAGAGTCGTGAACACAGCCCAGTCCATCACACAACCCGCCTCCCATCCATTGACTCTATCTACATCCCCCTATCTACATCTCCTGCCGCCTTGGTAAAGCAATTTTAGCTTTGCCTCCAGGACTAAAATTTCTGTATTACTATTGCCATGAGAAGCTGTGAGCAATTTTTTTTACTTGATAACTTGGGAAATCAAAGAGCCCTTACTCTTCCAACGGCCATGAGATACAGAAGTCTGAGAACACGCACAAAGATTCAAAAACAGCTTCTTCCCCGCTGTTACTAGACTCCAAAACGACCCTCTTATGGACTGATCTTATTAATACTGCACTCCTGTATGATTCATCCAATGCCGGTGTCTGCGTTGTTACATTGTGTACCTTGTGTTGCCCTATTACAAATTTTCTTTTCATATACTAAATGACCTGTTTGAGCTGCACGCAGAAAAATACTTTTCATCCAATCCAATCTTGGATCAATGCAATGGCTGGGTGACAACCTGGCTCTGAGTGTTGGGATGTTTATACTATCACATAGGCATTCCCTTGCCCTGGAATGTATTCCTTTTGTGAGCATAAAACATTTTGAGGGGGATGCGATTAAGTGTTTAAAATGTTAAATGGATTAGACAGGGTGTAAAGGCATATAAACTATTCTGTATAGTTCTGTAACCCAAAAAAGGCGACATAATCTATATTTGAAAAGCCATGCTTTTCAGGAGGGGAATTGGGATGCATTTGTTCATGCAGAGGATAGTAGAATTGGGAATTTCACCCCATTACAAGGACTGAGATTGGTTATTAGACTATCAAGGGACAGGGAGATTACAGATTTGAAGATTCAAAATGGAGGTACAGATTGACTATGATCTAATGTCTGGGCAGACTCTAGGGACTTGATGGCTTTTGGTACCTACATATACTTTGAATTATTTAAAAAAAAAAATATTTTTATTCTCTTTTTTTCACATTTTCTCCCCCCCCCCCCCCAGCGCGTTTACACACATCTACTCCTTCAAAAAATCAGCTCATCCTCGCCCTTGTGAGGTGCGCTCTATATACCACCTTCAGATGTATCAGCCGCAACCTCGCACATAAGGTGGAGGCATTCACACTCTTTTAAAAAAATAAAAAAAATTTTTTTATTGGAATTTTTTACAGAAAATATAAAATATAACAACAAACAATGAAATGCAACAAAATAACCCATAACAACTGTAACACCCCCCAGACCGCCTCAACGCATGTATCATATCCCCCCCTAACCCCAACAAAAGAACTTAAAAATAAATTAAAATTAAATAAACAAACATAATCATCGTTCCCCCTCCCCCTTTTCCCTCCCCCCTCCCCGGGTTGCTGCTGCTACTGTCCCAGTACCCTATCATTGAGCCAGAAAGTCGAGGAAAGGTTGCCACCGCCTAAAGAACCATTGTACCGATCCTCTCGGGGCGAATTTGACCTTCTCTAGCTTAATAAAACCCGCCATGTCATTGATCCAGGTCTCCACGCTTGGTGGCCTCGCATCCTTCCATTGTAGCAAAATCCTTCGCCGGGCTACTAGGGACGCAAAGGCCAGCACACCGGCCTCTTTCGCCTCCTGCACGCCCGGCTCCACCCCAACCCCAAAAATCGCGAGTCCCCAGCCTGGCTTGACCCTGGATCCCACCACCCTCGACACCGTCCTCGCCACCCCCTTCCAGAACTTCTCCAGTGCCAGGCATGCCCAGAACATATGGGCATGGTTCGCTGGACTCCCCGAGCACCTGACACACCTGTCTTCACCCCCAAAGAATCTACTCATCCTCGTCCCAGTCATGTGGGCCCGGTGCAGCACCTTGAATTGGATGAGGCTAAGCCGCGCACACGAGGAGGAAGAATTAACCCTCTCCAGGGCATCAGTCCATGTCCCGTCTTCGATCTGTTCCCCCAGTTCCCCCTCCCGCTTAGCTTTCAGCTCCTCTACTGACGCCTCCTCCGCCTCCTGCATAACCTTGTAGATATCAGATATCTTCCCCTCTCCGACCCAGACCCCCGAAAGCACCCGGAGGCATTCACTCTCCGGAGCACCTCACACCAGACCCCCTCCTCTATAACCTCTCCCAGCTCTTCCTCCCACTTTGCTTTGATCCCTTCCAGTGGTGCCTTATCCTCTTCCAAAATAGCTCCGTATACCGCTGACACCGGCCCCTTCTCCAGTCCCCTTGTCATCAGCACCTCCTCCAGCAATGTGGAGGCTGGTTCCTCCGGGAAGCTCTATCTCCTTCCTGGCAAAATCCTGAACCTGCATGTATCTAAACACTTCTCACTGCTCCAGCCCATACTTCACTTCCAGCTCCCTCAATCCTGCAAACCGACCCCGAAGAAACCAATCTTTTAGCGTCTTATTCCCCATCTCTTCCCATTTCTGAAAACTTCCATCCCACCTCCCTGGCTCAAATCTATGGTTCCCCCGAATCGGCATTTCCCTTGACCCTGCCCCCAACCTGAAGTGTTGGCAAAATGCCTCCTGATTTTCAATGAAGCTATTATTACCGGACTCCCTGAGTATTTCCCCGGAGCTATCGGGAGCGGCGCTGTTGCTATTGCTTTCAGCCCTGACCCCCTGCACAAACTCTCCTCCATTCTGACCCACCGGGAATCAGCCCCTCTGACCCAGCCCCGCACCTTCTCCACATTTTCCGCCTAGTAGTAGTATATCAGGTTCGGGAGACCCAAACCCCCTGCCTGCCTTCCCCTCTGTAGCAGCACCTTCCTCACTCTGGCCACCTTCCCTCCCCATATGAACGAGGTAATCCTTCCCTCAATCTTCCTGAAAAAAGACTTTGGCAGGAAAATCGGCAAGCATTGAAAAATAAACAAATCGCAGCAACACATTCATTTTAACTGCCTGTACCCGACCCGCCAGTGACAGAGGGAGACCATCCCACCTTGCCAGATCGGCTTTCACTCTCCCCACCAAATTAGTGATGTTGTACCTGCGAAGCCTCCCCCACTCCCGGGCAACCTGCACCCCCAGATACTTAAAGTGAGTCCTTGCCGTACAGAATGGCAGCCCCCACCCCTGCCCCTATCCCCGGATGAGACACCACAAAATACTCACTCTTGTCCAGGTTCAGCTTGTACCCCGAGAAAGACCCAAATACTCGCAGTAGCTCCAATATTCCTCCTATTGACGCACTCGGTTCCGACACATACAGCAGCAAGTCATCGGCATATAAGGACACCCTGTGCTCTTACCCCCCCCCCCCCCCCCCCCCCCCCCCCCGCTCTATTCCTTTCTATGCTCCCGAACTTCTTAATGCGATGGCCAACGGCTCAATCGCAAGTGCAAACAGCAGGGGGACATAGGACATCCCTGTCTCGTCCCACGGTGGAGAGAAAGGTATCTCGAACTGATATTGTTTGTGCGGACACTCGCCTTCAGCTCCTTTATATAATAGCTTTACCCAGTTCACAAATCTTGGTCCGATCCCAAACCGCTCCATCCCCATTCTACCTGATCAAACGCCTTCTCGGCGTCCAATGCTACAACCATCTCTGTTTCCTTCCCTTCCGCCAATGCCATAACGACTTTCAAAACCCTCCTAATGTTCGAAAACAGCTCCCTTCCACAAACCCTGTCTGATCCTCGCCTATCACCTGCGGGAGGTGGTACTCCAGCCTACCTGCCAGTACCTTCGGCAATACTTTTGCGTCCACATTCAGAAGTGATATGGGCCTATACGACCCACACTCCGTCGGATCCTTATCTTTTTTTAGCAACAGTGAAATCGATGCCTGCCCCAAGGTTTGTGGCAACACCCCCTTCTCTATTGCCTCTTCAAACATCCCCACCATCAGGGATGCCACCTTATCCTTGAATTTTTTATAATATTCCACCGGAAACCCATCTGGCCCTGCCACCTTCCCCGACTGCATCCTCCCAATCGCATCCTTTATCTCCTGCTACACCTATTGTTCCTTCTAATGTAGCCTTGTCCCCCTCCCCTAGCCTTGGGTACTCCAACCCATCTAGAAATTCCTGCATCTCACGATCTACCCTGGGTGGCTCTGACCTGTACAACCTCTCAAAACTCCTCAAAAACCTTGTTAATTAGCTCCGGAGACACCACAACTTCCCTGCCCTATCGCTCACCTGAAGAATTTCCCTTGCCGCTGCCTCCCTCCGGAGCTGACCTGCTAACATACTTATCTCCATGTTCATAAACTGCACCCCTTGCTCGTCTCAGTTGGCGCACCACCTTCCTGGTGGACAGTCGGTCGAAGCTCGCCTGTAGTTCCTTCCTCTTTCCCAGCATCGCTGGGTCCCCATCCTCTGCATAACTCTTATCTACCTCCAACATCTCATCTGTTACCCTCTGCCGCTCCAACCTCTCCTCTTTGTCCACCCTGGCCTTAAACAAAATTACCTCACCACCACCTTTAGAGCCTCCCAGACGACTGCCCTCGACACCTTACCCGTACAGTTGAAACTTACATATTCCTTAATTACCGTTTCAATTTTCTCACAGAATACTTGGTTCCCCAAAAGTCCCCACATCCAGTTTCCACCCCGGTCTCTGCGATACCCCTTTCTCCAACACCATATCCACCCAATGTGGAGCGTGATCTGACACTGCAATTGCAGAGTATTCCGACCCCTTGACTCCAGTCAGCAAAGCCTTTCCCACCACAAAAAAGTCGATCCGCGAGTATACCTTATGGACTGCTGAGAAAAACGAGTACTCCTGTTCCCTTGGGTGCAGGAACCTCCAAGGGTCCACCCCTCCCATTTCCGCCATTAGCCCAGCCAGCGCCTTTGCCTCCCCCTGATGGGACCAGCGAGCGCGGCCGTGATCTGTCCAACCTTCGCTCCTGCACCGTTCCAGCCCCCCCCACAATCGGCTCATGTGTCCAAGTCGGGAATGGCCCCAAACACCTTCCTCGTGAATCCCACATTGTCCCAATTGGGACCGTATACACTTAACAGCGCCACTAATCTCCCCTCCAGCGCCCCTGCCACAATCACACATCTACCCCCCTGATCTGCCACCACCGTCCCCATCTGGAAGCGTACCCATTTGCTGACCAACACCGCAACCCCTTGAGCCCTTCCATCAAATCCAGAGTGAAACACCTGACTAACCCAGCCCTTTTTAAGTCTCACCTGGTCCTTCACCCTCAAGTGAGTCTCCTGCAGCATTGCCACATCGGCTTTCAAACTTTTAAGATGCGCAAGCACCCTTGACATCTTGACCGGACCTCCATGCCCTCTCACGTTCCACGTGACTATCCTTACTGGGGGTCTTTCAACACCCCCCCCCCCCCCCCCAACGTTTCTTATCCACCATCATCGTACCACAGGGCCCTGCTTCATAAGCCTGACCCGCCCCTATCCATTGTTAACATCGAACACCTCCTCCCCCCCCCCTACATTTCCCCCCGAAACAACATCCACCCCCACCCCCCTCTCACTTGCCTCGTAGGCCCATTGAAGCCTGCTATCTATGCTCCAACGTCCGCAGCCCTCTTCTTACCTCCCCTCCGTTCACTAGCTGACTTTAGTTTTGACTTTGGTGGCTCCCCCCACCAAGACATATCGTCCCCTTCCACCCAGTCCCAGAGAAAGAAACAACAAAAGAAACCCAACAATCCAACCCCTACAATTCACTAACATAACATTTAACCGTTGCAACACAGAACACCAATCAACCCGTCATTAACTTGAACTCTATAACAATGCAAAGAGAAGTAAATTACAATACAAATCAGTGAAAAGAAAGTTGTAACATTTATACATTTTCCAGCTGCTCAAACACAGTCCACAGTCTCTCTTCCAGTTCCGCTCTTCACGTCTGTCCCAAGCCTTTCGCCGTCACGAACGTCTCAGCCGCCTCTGCTGTCTCAAAATACAAGTCTTTGGCGTTATACGTTATCCTCAACTTCGCCGGGTACACCATACCAAATCGCACCCCCTTCTTGTACAATGCCGCCTTCACTTGTTCAAACGCCGCTCGTCTTTTTGCCAACTACCGTCAAGTCCTGGTAGATCGGAACCGCAGTACCATCCCACAGCACCTCGCTCTTCTGCTTTGCCCAGCTTGATACCTTCCCCTTCATGCAAAACCTATGGAAGCAGATAATTACTGCCCTTGGCAGCTCGTTCACTTTGGGCTTCGGCCTTAATGACCAATGAGCTCAGTCGAGCTCGTACCGGGAGGGGTTCTCGCCCTTCCCCATCCGCTCTGCCAACTTCTTAGCGAAGTATTGTGTTGGCCTTGGGCCCTCTGTCCATTTGGGCAAGCCCACAATTCTCATTGTGCCGCCTTGAGCGGTTTTCCAAGTCTTCAAGCTTTGCTTGGAGTCCTCTGTTAACCTCCACCACTGTCCGCAGCTCGTCCCCCATCGAGGTGACCTGGTCGCTGTGTTGTGACATGGCTTCCTCCACTTCCTTCATCTTCTCGCCCTGCTCTCTCACCTCGGCCAATGCCTTTGCCACCGCCACCCTCACCGGGGCGATTGCCTCCTCCACCTATGACTTCAATGCGACTGCTGACTCCTTCCTCAAGGCCACCATGTGCCTCGCAAACTGTTTTTCCAGCTCCACCGCCATCACCTCGGTCATCTTCTCCACCGTAAGTAGTGCAGCCCTGACCTGCAGTTCGGCTTCCGCCATCCTGTCAGCACTTTTACTTGTCTTCTCAATCAGCGGCGGCAACCCTGCGTTTCCTCCTTTCTTCGACGCTGCTCTTCGCATCCTTTAGCGGCTTATCGTTTTTTATTTTCTTTCTTTTCTCCTCTCTCCCCCTCCACCCTCCTGTCCTTCATCAATCTGAATTATTCTTTTTTTTTTTGAAAAAAGGGGAGACAAAGAAAACTTTCACCAAACTTCCTTAAACCTTCTTTCTTTCTCCTCTACATTCACCCAGGGCTCCCCTGGGACCAGGCTTCAGCCTTCTTTCTTCCTCCTAGGTGGGAGCCATCCGATGTGGAGCACCCCACCTACATTGTGCCCTGGCATGGACCTGCCTCCTGGTAGCTCCGCCCTGCTGTTCTGATCTCTACGCCGCGCCCAGCGCCTCAGCTCCCACCGCCCGACACCGGGGTTCTTCACCGGTTTTTAAACCGGTCCCGCTGGCTGCTTGTGACAGCCCCAAAGGCCGCCGATAGTCGGCGGGTGCGTGAAGACCCGGAAATTCCCCAAAATCGCCGTGAATCGTGGCCACCAGCGGGAGCTCTTCTCGCTGCAGGCATCCTGCTCGCCCATGCAACCGGAAGTCATATACTTTGAATTCTAAGCATGCAGATTTCTGTGGGTTTTTGATTAGTTCTAACTATAATTCATAATTATACTTGTAATTACTTTTGTTGGGTTAATAGTGACACACTATAAAAGTGTTTTCACGGCAAGTTAAAGAGGAAATTGAGCACGGCGGCTGCTATTGAGTTTGGCCTGAGTAAAGGGGCGAAGGGATGCTTCAGTTTGACATTTCGGACTTGGCTTAAATGTTGATAATTTGGAAAATTTGTTGCTCCTCTATAACTTGGTGTAAAATGAACTGTGGTGTAACACAGCAGGAAGTTGTGAAGTTGAGGGTAGTGACATAGAATTGGATGCCACTGTATGTGTGGAAATCCCTGGGGGAAGTGTGGAAGAGTAGGAAGGGAGTTTTTCCACTGTTGGGAGGATTGGGAAAGTTTTTTTTTTATAAATTTAGATACCCAATTATTTTTTCCAATTTTGGGGCAATTTAGCATGGCCAATCCACCTACTCTGCACATTTTTGGGTTGTGGGGGCGAAACCCACGCAGACACGGGGAGAATGTGCAAACTCCACACGGACAGTGACCCAGAGTTGGGATCGAACCTGGGACCTCAGCGCCGTGAGGCGGTTGTGCTAACCACTAGGCCACCGTGCTGCCCAGGATTGGGAAAGTTAATAGTTAGATCTAGAGGTGATTACGATTCATCTCTTGAGTATGCTTTGCTTGATTTTATTCCTACCAATCCATATGGAGCCAGCTCATTTGTAGAGGAAATGATCTTGATGCAGGTTCATAGAATCATAGAATTTACAGTGCAGAAGGAGGCCATTCGGCCCATCGAATCTGCGCCGGCCCTTGGAAAGAGCACCCCACTCAAACACACACCTCCTCCACCCCGTCCCCTTAACCCAGTTAAGCCAATTAAACTTTTTGGACACTGAGGGCAATTTAACATGGCCAATCCCCCAAACCCGCACATCTTTGGACTTTGGGAGATGTGGAAAGAAGCTAGTAATACTGAGTCAGTCAGAGATGGGGGTTGGTGGAGGTGACTGAGCAGATGAAGTGTATATGGAGTCTTGTGCTTTCGTAATAAAATTTAGATGAGGATTGATATTTTACTACTGTTTTTCCTTGAATGGCCTACTCCTGTTCCCATGTGTTTTAGACAGTTTATGGTATACATTTTAAATGTTAAGGATATTTAAAATGCTGCCCTTTGGAATTGTACTGACTTGTTTTACAGCATAAAAAATTGACCTCTTTCCTTCTATCGGCATCAGATCTAGTTTGGTTTAGAATTTATATATACTTAAAAGATCTTGGCGATTAAGAGAAATAACTCGGATTTAATTAAAATTGAAACAATGTCTTATAGAACATACAGTGCAAAAGGAGGCCATTCGGCCCATCGAGTCTGCACCAACCCACTTAAGCCCTATCCCTGTAACCCAATAACCCCTCTTAACCTTTTTGGTCACCTAAAGGCAATTTATCATGGCCAATCCACCTAACGTGCATGCCTTTGGACTGTGGGAGGAGACCAGAGCACGCGGAGGAAACCCACGCAGACACTGGGAGAACGTGCAGACTCTGCACAGACAGTGACCCAGCGGGGAATCGAACCTGGGACCCTGGCTCTGTGAAGCCACAGTGCTATCCACTTGTGCTACCATGCTGCCCTTGTAGTTTTCATGATAGTCTCCCACTGGTGATCTGGAACACTTAATATTGATTGGGAGCCATCAGTTGACCTGTGGTATAATTAAACCATTTGGGAAAATGATTCTGATTTGAACAGATTTAAAAGTTGATCAAACAGATTTTAAAACATTAAAACCTTCCACTCTAATTCTCTTCCTGTCCCTAACGGTGCACTGAGGCAGACTTTTGACTGTTTCCATAGCTAGTTATTCCTGGAACAGGCCACTAGTCTGCAGCCAGAGGCTTATAACTTTGCATTAATTGCGGCTGACTAGGAGTCTTTCCCACTCTTACTGCCAGTCATTGCTGTGTTTGGAAGGATTTGCAGGTTGACACTGCACCTGATTGTCTGTGTTATGAACGCACGTTTAGGGACGGCACGGTGGAGTGGTTAGCTCTACTGCCTCACTGTGCCGAGGACCTGGGTTTGATCCCGGGTCACTATCCTTGTGGAGTTTGTTCATTCTCCCCTTGTCTGCGTGGGTCTCATCCCCACAACGCAAACATGTGCAGGGTAGGTGGATTGGCTATGCTAAATTACCCCTTAATTGGAAAAAAAAGAATTGTGATAACCTATGAACCCACCTTCCTTGGCCATCAAGCCCTGAGGTGGGACTCAAACTCCAAGCTTTTGGCTCAGAGGCAGGGCGCTACCCGCAACACTACATGACCTCCATGTTGGGAAACTTTGCTGCCACATAATGAGCGGAAATGAGGTTGCATTTAACAACCGGTATTGCCAGGTCAGTAAGATGCTGTTGGATGCAAGTGAATATAGAATATATGAATGTTTCACTTAATCGATTTTACAGTGATTTTCACAAATTGCAATGGACTTCATTTCGCACACACAAAAGAATTTAAACTCTCTCTTCATTAATACATTTGGAGGAATTTAAACTCTCTCTTCATTAATACATTTAGAGGAATTTAAACTCTCTCTTCATTAATACATTTGGAGGAATTTAAACTCCCTCTTCATTAATACTTTTGGTGGAATTTAAACTCCCTCTTCATTAATACATTTGGAGGAATTTAAACTCCCTCTTCATTAATACATTTGGAAGAAAACAGAGTGTCAGTAATGTTGACCCTGGAGCACATCTGGTTCACGATTGAAAATAAATTGCTGTATGGTTAACCTGTGACATTGTAGCACTACATACTATTAACATTTCAGAGTCTCAGTGGAACCTCAGCAGCACAGGGACCCCATTTTGAGAAGCACTGTGACATTGTAGCACTACGTCCCATTAACATTTCAGAGTCTCAGTGGAACCTCAGCAGCACAGGGACCCCATTTTGAGAAGCACAGATTTAGTAAAGAACATTGACACTTACTTGCTTTGGTAAGTAACAGTTACAGTACCAGCAAGATATTTTGAGATGTTGATTACACCAGTGTTCTTCAAACTTTTTTTTTTCCGGGTCACCCGGGTGATCAGGAGGAGGGAATTGGGAGACTCCCATTTAAGAGGGCAGTGAAGAGTTTCAGATACCTGGGATGGCCAGGAGTTGGGGGACTCTCCATAAGCTTAATTTTACCAGTCTGGTGGAGCAGATGGAGGAGGAATTTAAAAGGTGGGACATGGTGCCGCTATCGTTGGCGGGTCGAGTGCTGTCCGTCAAAATGACGGTTCTCCCGAGGTTCTTGTTTTTTTTTCAGTGTTGCCCATCTTTATCCCTAGGGCCTTTTTTAGAAGGGTGACTAGCAGCATCATGAGCTTTGTTTGGGCGCATGGGACCCCGAGGGTGAAGAGGGTCTTCTTGGAGCGGGGTAGAGATGGGGGGGGGGGGGGGGGGGCTGGCGTTACCCAATCTCTCGGGGTACTACTGGGCGGCCAATGTGTCGATGGTGCGCAAGTGGGTGATGGAGGGGGAGGGGGCAGCATGGAAAGGGATGGAGAGGGCGTCCTATGGAGATACAAGCCTGGGGGCCCTGGTAACGGTGCCGTGGCCGCTCCCTCCTATGAGGTATACCACGAGTCCGGTGGTGGCGGCTACCCTCAAGATTTGGGGGCAGTGGAGGCGACATAGGGGAGAAGTGGGGGGCTCAATGGAGGCTCCGTTGAGGGGGAACCATAGGTTCGTCCCGGGGAACATTGGTGGGGGATTTCAGGGTTGGCACAGAGCGGCATCAGACAGCTGAGGGACCTGTTTATTGATGGGAGGTTTGCGAGCCTGGGGGAGTTGGAGGAGAAATTTGGGCTCCCCCGGGAAACATGTTCAGGTATCTGCAGCTAAAGGCATTTGCTAGACGGCAGGTGGAGGGATTCCCTTCGCTTCCCGCGAGGGGGGTGAGTGACAGGTTGCTTTCGGGGGTCTGGGTCGGAGAGTGGAAGATATCTGATATCTACAAGGTAAAGCAGGAGGCGGAGGAGGCATCAGTAGAGGAGATGAAAGCTAAGTGGGAGGGGGAACTGGGGGAACAGATCGAAGACGGGACATGGGCTGATGCCCTGGAGAGGGTTAATTCTTCCTCCTCGTGTGCACGGCTTAGCCTCATCCAATTCAAGGTGCTGCACCGGGCCCACATGACTGGGACGAGGATGAGTAGGTTCTTTGGGGTGAAGACAGGTGTGTCAGGTGCTCGGGGAGTCCAGCGAACCATGCCCATATGTTCTGGACATGCCTGGCACTGGAATAGTTCTGGAAGGGGGTGGCGAGGACGGTGTCGAGGGTGGTGGGATCCAGGGTCAAGCCAGGATAGGGACTCATGATTTTTGGCGTTGGGGTGGAGCCGGAAGTGCAGGAGGCGAAAGAGGCCGGTGTGCTGGCCTTTGCGTCCCTAGTAGCCCGGCGAAGGATCTTGCTACAATGGAAGGATGCGAGGCCCCCAAGCGTGGAGACCTGGATCAATGACATGGCAGGTTTCATTAAGCTAGAGAAGGTCAAATTCGCCCTGAGAGGGTCGGTACAAGGGTTCTTTAGGCGGTGGCAACCTTTTCTCGACTTTCTGGCTCAACGATAGGGTACGAGGACAGTAGCAGCAGCAACCCGGGGGAAAGGTGGAGGGGAAAGGTGGAGGGGAAAGGTGGAGGGGAAAGGTGGAGGGGAAAGGTGGAGGGGAAAGGTGGAGGGGAAAGGTGGAGGGGAAAGGTGGAGGGGAAAGGTGGAGGGGAAAGGGGGAGGGGAAAGGGGGAGGGGAAAGGGGGAGGGGAAAGGGGGAGGGGAAAGGGGGAGGGGAAAGGGGGAGGGGAAAGGGGGAGGGGAAAGGGGGAGGGGAAAGGGGGAGGGGAAAGGGGGAGGGGAAAGGGGGAGGGGGCGATGACTCTGTTTGTTTATTTAATTTAAATTTATTTTTAAGTTCTTTTGTTCATTGGGGTTGGGGGGATTTGAAACATGCGTCGATACGGTCTGGGGGGTGTTACAGGTATGGGTTATTTTGTTGAATTTCATTGTTTGTTGTCATGTTTTATATTTTCTGTAAAAAATTCCAACAAAAATTATTTTTTAAAAAACTTTTTTTCCGGGGACCCATTTTTACCAGCCGGCCGACCTTTGCGGCCCACGCCGGCCGACCTTTGCGGCCCACGCCGGCCGACCTTTGCGGCCCACGCCGGCCGACCTTTGCGGCCCACGCCGGCCGACCTTTGCGGCCCACGCCGGCCGACCTTTGCGACCCACGCCGGCCGACCTTTGCGACCCACCATTTTCTCTTACTTTGTTTGCTGCTGCCAAAAATGAAGGAAATGGTTTTGGCTCCCTTTGGTTCTCGTACACGCTCCTCCAATGGAACCTGTTGGATGAAGGTGAAGCCTTCGTGTGTCGGAAGTATGGAATCTCCATTTGTCCAAAGTTCTGAATTTTTTTCCTGTAAAGCTTTATCAAATAAACCCCCGCCCTGGACTTGTAAAAAAAAAATGAGTAAAATAAATGAAAATGAATAAACCACCCCCCCCCCCCCCCCCGAACTTGTAAAACGAATAAAATAAATGAAAAGAAAATCAAATGAATCAAATAAATGAATAAAAACCATTACAGAACTTGTGAAACAAAAACTTGCAACCATTCAAAAAAAAATAGCGGCCGCACTGCGCATGCGTGCCCAATTATCCATGCGCAATGCGGCAGATTTTTTTTACATTTTCGTGGAATGCGCATGCGTGCCGATCATCATGCGCAATGCGGCCAAATTTTTTTTTAACATGGTCGCGGCCGCTTGCAGCCGGCATTATGAAACGCCGGCTGCTGTGCAGGGATTTGCGCGATTGGGAACGCCGCGGACAATGGCTCCACGATCCTCCCGACACCCGCCTGCGACCCACCTGCGGGTCGCGCCCCGACTTTGAAGAACACTGGATTACACAGTTTGCCTATCCATGTTGGGCAGCAGACCATGCAACCAAAACCATATTGACTTATCGTTGTGTTTTTTTTTTGTCTTCATGGTTCCGATAACTGGAATTTACCGTGGGAGATTTGGCGGCCCTTTGACTTTCACTTAGATTGGATGATCCCAGCTTGAGGTGCGGCCAGGAAATCCTACCCCCTATCTTTTGTCACTAATATGTGCTGCATATTGCGGTTACTAAACCATAAGTCTGGTCTGCTCAGTTTGTCAGCTTGATGAGTGGCAAGGATGATATGATTAGCCTCTGCATCCTCAGCTTAGAAAAGGAGGGCATTACTTCCTATTCAGCTGGTTTTGTACTATTTCATTGGTATCACAATGGGATATAATTTGAATATCTTAAGAATTTTATCCATCCAAAGTATTTTTCTTATTGATATTTTCCCCTTTTCCTGCTGTATCAAGAATATAGAATTTACAATGCAGAAGGAGGCCATTTGGCCCATCGAGTCTGCACTGGCCCTTGTGGGACTTTGCTGTGTGCTAATTGGTTGCAGCATTTCCTACTTTGCAACAGCAACTAAAAGCACTTCAGTGGCCTTGGAAAGCCCTGAGGTTGTGAAAGGTGCTGTCCAAATGCTCGGACTTCTTATCCTCAAATGCTTTGCCTAAATGCCTTCAGGTATGAGCCGAGAATGAGTTTGACTGGCAATTCGGGTGAGAGGAGTGCGGAAATGAATGAATGAAATTGCTTATTGTCACGAGTCGGCTTCAATGAAGTTACTGTGAAAAGTCCCTAGTCGCCACATTCCGACGCTTGTTCTGGGAGACTGGTACGGGAATTGAACAGTGAACTAAACTGGACTGTACACGCATGCATACTTATCTTCATACTGTTATGGTCCAGTACTTCATTGTAGTGCTAATGTAAGCCTACTTGTGACACTAATAAAGATTATTATTATTATTATTATTATTATTGTACTCAAAACAGGGTGGCACCATGACACAATGGTTAGTACTACTGCCTCACTGCACCGAGAACCCGGGTTCGATCCCAGCCCTAGGTCACTGTCTGTGTGGAGTTTGCATATTCTCTGTGTCTGCGTGGGTCTCATCCCCACAACCCAAAAATGTGCAGGGTCGATAGATTGGCCATACTAAATTGCCCCTTACTTCGAAAAAATATACAATTACATTTTTTAAAATTATTGTACTCTAGCATTCAGAATCACCCAGGAAGTAAAAATGAATCAACAGGAAAACTGTGGAGAAGCACATCCCATTGTATGTTAAATGGTAGATGCAAGCAAGACTGATCACATGGATTTCTCAGCAACCCAACTGGACATCAGTAACCACTATGTGATTAACAAAATCTAATTAAAACTCTATCTCCCTCACCAGAAACCTCACCTGTTTGGTTTTGAAGACCTAGCCTTTGAATTCCCGTTAAAAACTGCTCTGCCTCAGACTGCCTCAATGACTGCTTACCTCTAGAAAGTTCAATCTCTGCTCCTCAGACTGCATTGCATGGGAATCACAAAGCTGCACTCCCACCTCTCGTCTCCAGCTTACTTCCAACTCTTACAAATTGCCAGCTTCAGTAAGTTGGCACTGGTGTTGGGATCCACCGGACTCTAGTCTTCTTGCTACAATGGTCCCCAGGACTACTCCCGAGTCCTATCTGCACCAGGCAGCTCCCAGGGCCTCTCTGAACAGCCAACCACAAAGGGTCCAAACTGCAACCCACCCCCATCTTCTCGGCAAACACATAGATGTATTGAAACCTGAGAGCTTCCATAAATAGCACCCGTCTCCATGACAATGAAGCCTTTGAGGGTTCACTGAATGCTTTAAAGCTAATAATTTAGCTTCAACTCTCAAAACAAAACCTCTTGGGACTGTACTACTTTGTAAGCATTGCAGATCTCACATCTTCAATTCTTCAGCTAAGTACATTTTATGGCTCCATCGCTTCTATTCTGACTCTTTAAAAAAAAAATGGGTAGCCTTCTGACCCGCCGTTTTCTTCTGGATGTCCTGGCAGTATCCCAAGCCCAGCATTTTAATTACCTTACCTTCACAGCAAGCACCTTTTCAAAAATAAACATGGAACCCGAACTAAATATTAATCACCTCATGCAGTCCTGTATAACCCACATTGAGAGCAACCACCATCACCAATTACATAATGCACTTAATATAGGAAAGAACCCCCCCTCCCCACATCCATTATTGAGGTGTAAGGAAATAATATTCAGCTGGCTGGCTAGCAATATATGCCCTCCTTTCCTAAACTGAGGATGCTTAGGCTAATCATATCATCCTTGCCTGAAATTGACTAACTCTGAACAGACCGGAAAGCACAATATATTACAGTTTAGCCACCAAGTCACTTGGTTGGGTAAAACAAAGTAATTTTTATCTTATGTAGTTAATTGACTCAGTAGATGGAAACCATGGCTGCTATTAATTTTTACCATTTATTTTTACTAATGGGAGAGTTGGACGTGAAAGACGAGAAAACATTTTTGATATTGTAGAAACTCAACATTTTTTCAGAAAAGAGCTGATTTTGAATATCTATGGTTTATACTATGGATTGGTGCAATGAAGGTGTTTCCTGTGTTTATGGTACCTGTAACAATTCTGTCTTGACTTGTTGCATGAGTCATATGGTGATAATGTTGATATAATTCTGGTAATACAGGATCTCTTTGCTCAGTGCATCAAATTAGTCATTCCATGCAGTTCAGTTTATCCTTCTTCCCTCATCCTGTTTACATCAGACTTTCGAGCTTGCACATTGGTACTGTGTTGATCTGAAGTCTCATCTGGGATTAACTTGCAAAAACAGTGAGTGTCACCCAAAAGTCCTACAGTGCCTGCATAACAAGTTAGTTCATGTTGATTTGAAATTCTGGTTTGAACAGCTTTGAAGTGTTGTGACGTAAAGTGCTATTCTTGAAAATCATTTTGTTTTCATAAAAATCCCACCTTCCCCTGCCAATAAAAGCAAATTAAATTGAAATGGTTTTGTTAATATTGTGGCAACATTTGATGGGGCAGTTAACATAACCAGGTTTCACACAGACATTAGTTAGGTCTTTCTTTTTTTTGGTGCAAAAGTCAATCCCACTGATTTGAAAACGTACCTGGTGTCAGCATTAGCATTTACTAAGTCAGATACAGATTGAAGCTTCTATTAGTCAAAAGAGAACTGGTATTTTATCATTTATGCTTTCAGCATGGCCCCCAGGTACTTCACTGCCAACGATTTTGCATTTGGAATGAGGCCATTGTATGTAGGCAGATTTCGCAGATAATCACAGCAAGCGATCATCCAAGGTGGCGGAGTGGTATGAAGGGGGGAATGTTCGCGGAGTCATTTGGGGAATGTCGTGTTAGTCACCCTGGAGTAACACGGACTGCAACTGGAAAATAGACTCCAAACATTGAAGTTGGTTCAATACGTTTTATTGAACCTGTTAAACAGTGCACACAGTTCACTGTGGATTTGACACTCTACTAATCTAAGCATGCTTGCTGTAACTAACTAGACCAGACTAGCTCTGAGCCACGTGTAGAAGGTGCTAACTGATATATACACCCTGCCAGTCACTACAGTTGTCACCAGTGGAAAGAGGCAGAGTGCTAATGCCTTGTGTTTTATAGTGGGAAATCCTCTTATAGTGTTCTGCCTGGCGTTCGGTTGTGTTCTGTCCTGTGTGTTGATTGGCTGTACTGAGTGTCTGTCACTGCCTCTCTATATATCATCATGTGCATGAGAACATATTATGACATCTCTCCTTTTTAAAAAAAAATGTTGGTTGCTTGGAGCATATGTGACTGTATTTACATGTGGAACTATTTACATTAAATGGCAAGAGAATGAATATATACATAGGAGGTGTCTTGTGTGCAGATACAGAACAAAATTTACAAGATAAGTGTCCATAAGTCCAATCTTTGGGGCTTGCGTCGGATCCTCGTCGACCGTCTGAGAGGTGGAGGTGGGGACGAGGGTGCTTTGACAGGCGGGATTGCTGCCAGATTGTTGTTTTTAAATTATGCTAGGTGGACGTTTATGTTCCCCTGGACCACTGTTTAGAATGTTAAAGTCTCAGCTGAAAAGCACAATGTTCCCATGTTGAAATGTCAGGTAGGATTCTGCACTTCAGTGAGCCTTTTCTGCTTGGCGATCATGCCCAATTGTGCCAAAATAGCACTTTAGATACTTGCACTTTTATATGTTCCTTCTTTGTACTAGTGTGACATATCAGTTTTGCACGGCAGTCATACTTTATTTATGATTACCATTTGTGTTAATGATAACCAACATTTTTGGTGTAGGTCTATCCAAGCAGAAATTATTTTAGTCTGATATGCTGTCAAGGGTTGTGTTCACTAATGGGCTGTATTGGGATTAAAGCTGTCTGGAAGTGTGTTAGAAGGTTGTAACGCAAAGAAGCAATTCTGATTACAAATGCTTCCAGTTAAGCTTGAGTGACTTAAAAAGTTTTAAAGTCCTGAGGGAATATTTTAGTGATTTGTCTTCTGAGGCTGCAACACTTTCTTGGGTATTCCCTATCCTTGGGGATGGAAGGCTAATGTGCTCTCTCTCTCTCTCTCTCTCTCTCTCTCCCTCTCTCCCTCTCTCCTTCCCCCCCGCCCTTTCCTCATTTACAGTATAATTCCCACTGCTTTAAAAACATCGAAATACTGTATGTGCACAGCAGGTTTATGAGCATTCTGCAAAAAAATCATGTGTTGATGATGAGAGATCTCGACCCAAATTGTTAAGCTGGCTTTTGACGAGCTGTGTACCTCCACGGTTTCTGGTTTTCAATGTTTAGCCGTCCAGAGGTTTTTTTTTTTCTAAATCCGTTTTGTCGCTGATTTTACTTAATACACAAACTGGTGCTCTGTCTGTATGTGTGATGGATAGTACCTGTTACATAGAACATAGAACATACAGTACAGAAGGAGGCCATTCGGCCCATCACGTCTGCACCGACCCACTTAAGCCCTCACCTCCACCCTATCCCCGTAACCCAATAACCCCATCTAACCTTTTTGGACATTAAGGGCAATTTAGCATGGCTAACCCACCAAACCTGCACATCTTTAGACTGTTGTTTTTAAAAAGTGCTTTGCAGGATATTCCTTCCCCTCTACTTAGTTGTTAAATGTTATTTCGATTGTGCTCAGGTTGGTAAATTCGATGCCATTCCGTATTACTGGACCTAACACATTGCAGCTGGCACTTCTCTGTATCGGCTGACAATGAACGATTTTGAGTGTGAATGTTCAGCTGTTTTGGCTACCCTGCCACCAATGCACAGCTGTGATATTGAATGTCCGTAGATAAGCGAGAAGCTTTGCTGAATCACCATGATGGAGCGCACCTACTTTCCAGTTAGTTGTGCAAAGTAAAATGAAGCTCAGTGGAGGGACTTGCTTCTGACTTGTGTGACCGACTAATAGTCTGGTGGCACAGAAGGTTTTAGGGGAGCGAGAGAATGAATGAGAATTGGTAGGTAGGTGGGATGAAGATGGATCAAAAAGAATGGGCTTGTCGTACATCACCTGCTATCTGAAGTTTGTGTACTGTTGAACTGCTCGGTAATTGCAGCTTTGAGCAATGCATCACACTGCATGAGTTGCTCCACACACAGTTTGAGGCTTCGTCAGAAGCCCATTTAAATTCTTCAGAATAATTGATGTGCGTAATGATTCGCAAACTATTAACACACAGCTACTGCAACCAAGTAATGTGTTTACAAAATAGTTGGTGTTGAAAGAACAACAATGAAGAGAGGAAAATTAATAAAATTGCATCAGTGTAGGTAGAGGGAGAATGTATGGTGCTAGCCTGTGGGATACCTGTTTGATTGCTGAAGTGAATAAAAGCTTTTTTTTAAAAAAAAAAGACAAAAGCATAATTGAGAGTTCTGGTGAGAGGTTCATGATGAGCTGAAGCTGGATATTATAGCAACAAAATATTGAACTATATGGTTAAATCCTAGTAAATCATTGCATAATCTTGTTATCAAAATCTTGCTATTGCAGTGTACCCAGTTCAGTGCAGTAGGCTGTGGCTTGTCGCTGTTCATTGCCTCTCCAAAGGTGGGAAATCTTTGTCCATGAGGGGAAATAATTAGAATGATTTGTCTTGGGATGGTCTAATGTGACTCTGAGCAGCTGATTAGAATGCCTTAAATGTGTGCGGCCAAGGCAAACGAGGAGAGGAGTGGGACTATTGTTCTTCCAAAGAGCTGGTATGATGGAAAGAATTGCCTCTTTAAAAAAAAAAACAGGTTATCTTTTTATCCTCATCACCTGAACAAGATCGGGATGGGCATGGGGAACAGTGGAAATCCTATCTTTTTAACCCCTCGAAAATGTACATTGTAGGCCAGGCATGTTGGATGACAGCAGAAGTATAGACAGTGTTCTAAAAGTCCTGATAAGTTATGTAAGCATATCAGGTTTTCTTCTTGTTGTAACTGTTCCTTTTTGAATTGTTGAGTTCAGTTGCTGGAAAAAAGGCCTGCAGTAACAGACACCATCAAAGCTGAAAGAGCATAGGTAAGGTTAATCAAGTGGCGGCTAAGGTATTTCTCAAAGTATGTAGACAGGAAGAGGGGGGGAGGGGGGGGGAAGAATTCCAAAAACGGGGTCTACTTTTTCACTGGTCTTAGAAAGGAATGAGTTTTCAGAGTAGCGGACTCAACATTGTGCCAATCAAGCAGACTGCTTTGTCCTGATGATGTCAAGTTTCTTGAGTGTTGTTGGAGCTGCACCATTTAGGCAAGTGGAGAGTATTCTATTACACTCTGGCTTGTGCCTTGTAGATGGTCGACAGGCTTTGTGGAGTCAGGCGGTGAGTTACTTGCCACTGGATTCCTATCCTGACCTTCTCTTGTTGCCACACTAGTTATATGGCTAGTCCAGTTCAGTTTCTGGTCAATGGTAACCCACAGGCTATTGATAGTGAAGGAATCAGTGATGGCAATTCAGTGATGGCAATTGCATTAAATATCAAGGGTTGATGGTTAGATGTTTTCTTGTTGAAGATGGTCATTGTCTGGCACTTGTATGATGTGACTGTTACTTTTCACTTGTTCGTTCAAGCCTGGATATTTGTCCAGATCTTGTTGCATGTGGACATGGATTGCTTCAGTATATGCCAAATTGCGAATGGTACAGAACATCGTGGAGTCATCAGCGATCGCCCCCACTTCTGACCTTGTGATGGAAGGACGGTCATTGAAGTAGCTGAAGATGGTTGGTCCCAGGACACTACTCTGACAATCTAGTCTGTGAAAAGCTTTATGCACCAAGATGCAACTTCCTCTGTTCCATACCACAGAAAATTTTAAGAAAGTTAACATTAGCTAACACTAATTTGATAATTCAAGACATTTGAAGCATACAATGGCATGGTACTTGACCCATCAGTCTGCTTTCGCTGACACTGCCTACTCAATCCTTTTTATATCTGTTCTTTTCAGCTATTTATTTAGTTCTTTTTAGAGGCAGTAGTTATAACAACTTAAATGACCTTCTTTGTGTGTGTGTGTGTGTGTTGCTGGCATAATCACAGAGTGCAAATCTACTTGTAACTATTGAGTAGTTTACTCACAAATTTTCTTTGTCCGACTTGTGAAAGTCGATGATTTGTGTGAGGGTGCAATCCACAAGCACTGGAACCCTCTTGTAATTTAGCTAGGCACCTAAGTATAAGCCATGCTGATGGTCATTTCATTCTGGGATGCACAAACTGCTCAGTCCCCTCCCTTCCTTACCCAGTGTCTGCACATCCAGCATCTCGGCGCATCCAGCAAGGGCCACTAACTAATCATCAGGAGTAGGATGGAGGATGATTATCTCATTCCTTTCCCTACCAAGGCTGAGGTGACCTCAGACAGATCCCATTGGTGGCTCTGCTGACATTGGTGCTAAATTTATGTTTGAACACTCTGGTAAAATCAAAGCGAGTGATCTGGTTTCTGAATAATTGATACTTGGCAGTCCTCCTTTATTAAAAACATGCATGCAATCTTCATGCATATAGAAAATACATTGGTTTGCTGCTGGCACCCTAGGCTTCACTGATCCAATGCACTTCTTGTCAGCCTTCCATATTCTATTCCAGTCATCATGAAACCTGAGCTCATCTAAACCTTTGCCGCCCATGTCCTTTCTTTCACTGAGTCTCATTCATCCATCACTGTTGTGCTAGTTTTCCAGTTAAGTAATAACACTATTTTTTTAACCTTTGATTTCAAATCACTACATGCCCTCCCCTTCTCTGTAATCTCCTTCATCCTTGCAACTCTCCGATATCTGCCGTCCTCTTGAACATCCCCAGTTTCAATTTATCCACTTTTGATAGCTGTGCCATAAACTGCCAAAGCTCTAAGCTCTGAATCCACTCTCTAAACCCCTCTGCCACTTTTTTTTTTGTTCTTTTAAGACTTTTTTTTAGAAGCAACCGTCTTGTCCCAAGATTTTTGTTACCTCCCTAACATCTCCCATGGCTTGATGTCAAAATTTGATATGCCACATTTGATATGCCTACATGCCACTTACGAAACAGATAACAACTGGCTTGCTAGTTTCATGTTTGATTATTAGGGAAGATTATTCCCTGTTATATTGCTTCATTCTATTAAGAAAACATATTTTATTTATTCAAGACATTTTGGAGAAATTTCAGTGCCTTGGCGCTTGGCACAATTGTGTTAAGGAATTCACCTGAGGCATGCTTGACTTAAAGCCTCCTGCCTTCAGGAGATGCACATCTACCATGTTAGAATTAAAAAAAAAAACATTTAGAGTACCCAATTCATTTTTTCCAATTAAGGGGCAATTTAGCGTGGCCAATCCACCTGGCCTGCACATCTTTGGGTTGTGGGGGTGAAACCCATGCAGATACAGGGAGAATGTGCAAACGCCTCACGGACAGTGACCCAGAGCCGGGATGGAATCTGGGACCTCAGCGCCGTGAGGCAGCAGGGCTAACCCACTGCGCCACCATGCTGCCCTGCCATGTTAGAATTACATGTGGAACAGACCTGTAGAGCTGTATGGTTTCTGCTTGTTCTTCTGTCGTAGTGTTCATTATTCTGTTTGATTATATGATTCTGTTTACTAATAATGCTCTCTGTTTTTGATGGATTATGCCTTGGTGTGAGCTCTGATCAAAGCAAAGCTGCAGAAACAGATGTATGGTAGGGTTGAAGTATGGAGCCGACATTTTAAAATACTGTAAATAAAACCTTTACACTGAAACTCATCTCGGTATAGCTCTGAGAAAAAAAAGAGTGGCAATTTGTATAATTTGTCCATTTTCAATTATATATTCAATACAAAAGAATGGGATGAAAGGTGCTAATGCTGTCCGCAGATGTCGAGCGAGAATACCCTGTTGACCGGTTTGATGAATTGTCCTTTTAGCTTTTGTATAGCGTCATCATAATTCGTTTCCTCTTTGATTATTGCGTAGGCGCGATACCCACGCTGGAGTGGAGGACGTGCAGCTTCTGTGCCCCGGTTGTGGGGGGGGGGGGAGGGGGGGGGGGGGGGGAGGGGGGGGGGGGAGGGGGGGGGGGGGGGTTGGTTGTAGATGCTAGGAACCCTTCGAGGCAAGTCAGCCAGAGTTGGAAAAGTTCTGCAGAGTTCGGAGTTTGCGGGCTGATGCGGAGGCATTCGGGCTTGATGCAGAACTCCATCTTCAAAGTCGTAGTCTATTAAATTGATGTACCATCAATTGTACGCAAGGCGAGTGATTTACCAAAGTCCGGCTTTAATAGACTAGAACACAGCTCTGCGATCGTCTACAATGGAAAGGACGATCGTCAGGTGTCTGACTATTTATACCTCGTTAATAGAGGCGTGGTTAACTCAGCCTCTCGGCCAATCGGTCGAGAGGCACATGACCGACCAGGGTCAATGGTAAGCCGACGTTCTGGCCCAATGGCAGACAGGTATGCAGATCATATCACCACACTCGCATAAATTAAATTAGCTTATCCTTTAGATCAGAGAAGATAAGATATAAAAGGTGATTACCAAGGATTGGTTATACTACGGTGAAAAATTTCAAAAATAATTTCTTAACAAACCCTCTTAAGTTGGTGCAAAAGACAATCCTGTTTTATTTTCACTGTTATATACTCTCCAGGGTATGCAATACTTTCTAGGTTTGTCAGAAAAATCTTGTCTTTTGATCTGACTTTTGCAGTTTTTATTGATATCAATATTTGATATGTACAGTCTCTTTCTTTGACCATCTAATGTTTGTGTGACTAGTTCATGTGTGTAAAATTTAGACTATTGGCCTATTTTTCAAAAAGTAAGCTTTTATCACCATTTTCCCAGATGGTTCTCATCTAGATCAGTGTTTTTCAAAGTTTTTTGCTATTTTTTCCCTTGCCGCTCCACTTTTGCAAAACGGCCGAATCTCGCGACCCATCCCATGTTCACAATAGGTCCTCCGTGGTTACTTTTAAAAATGTCACATTCATTGCTGGCACTACTGTATTATTAAATGTAACTTGTACTAAAAAAATCTCTGGACAGATGCATCTTCCCCCTGACTGGGATGGATGGAATTCCCAAACCGACACCCGCCCCTCCAGCCAGCCCCACCCCTGGAGCTGAGTTCAGAATGGGGCAAAAATGAACCGCTTCATGACAATGGACCAATTGAAAGGCTGGGAGATTTCCACAGGATGCACAGGAATTATTTGCAAAATTTTATACATGGGAGTCCTGCAGCTGAGAATTGCTGACTGCGGTACTTGTGGAAACTTATTCCAATACGCAGTCATTTGATTTTGGATGGGAGATGCAGGCCTGGCAAAAAAGAGCACTACTGGAAACTAACTGTGCAGAAGGAGTATCTTCAGGAAAGAAATTCAAAGAGAATTGGCTTTTCTTTTAAACTCTTCAGTTTTAGTTGCAGGTGCTGACCAACCTGCCGATTAGCTGCAGCAGAAACGGGAGTCACTGCTGGAGGCTGTGTCGGTGATAAGTGACCCAGGGAGGCAAGAAAGTCCATGCCACCGGCTTCTACATCAGCCTGATGTGGTCATACACTGTAATGCAATGAAAATTTATCCAGAGAGGAAACAAAATAAATGGTCAGACAATCTTGGGGATCATTTTACACCATCCCATGACCCACCCACGGGTCGTGACCCCCACTTTGAAAAACGCTGTTCAAGATAAACCAGCCTTTGCAGTAACTCAAATCTCCAGGCACTAGAAACAAGAGCAGAAATCTACGTTTTTTCTAAATGCACTCAGTTCTGTAAAAATTTAGTCTAAATCTATGTCCGAGCAAGTGCTGTGTGCAGTCAAAGTCCATGTGGTGTGATCTTTCCATCAGACTGATGCCAAATGATTCAACTACCTCTCTGGAGGGATCGAATGGTGAGGTTGTCTGAAAGAATCTGCTACTAACAGGCAGCACGGTAGTTGTGGTAGCAAGGAGAACAGTATGGTGGTTTCACAATTTTCTCTGCTGTTCAAAGTACAGCAACAGAAATCCTCTTGGTTTAGTCCTGTAAATCAGTTTTGAATCGTCATATGTTTTTGTGTTGAATGACTTTGTTTTGGAAAATAACCTTTCATCAAATGAGCTGTAAGTTTCCTATTGTCAAACAGCAGACATCCCTGTTTACAGCTTTGGGTGTTTATTTTGATTTTTAATTGTCTTTACATAGATTACATAGAATTTACAGTGCAGAAGGAGGCCATTCAGCCCATCGAGTCTGCACCGGCTCTTGGAAAGAGCACCCTACCCAAGCCCATACCTCCGCCCTATCCCCATAACCCAGTAACCCCACCTAACACTAAGGGCAATTTGGACCCTGAGGGCAATTTAGCCTGGCCAATTCACCTAACCTGCACATCTTTGGACTGTGGGAGGAAACCGGAGCACCCGGAGGAAACCCACGCACACACGGGGATAACGTGCAGACTCCACACAGACAGTGACCCAAGCCGGGATTCGAACCTGGGACCCTGGAGCTGTGAAGCATTTGTGCTAACCACTGTGCTACCGTGCTGCCCTTATCAAACTTAATGAAAATCATTCACAACCAGGGCTAATCAGTAACCATTAAGCAAACTGCTGAATTTCCCATTGTTGGAGTTTGTTAGTGTGGGCTCCACATTTGCCTTGAAATAGAAGTACATCCAAGATGATGCATTTAATTTCAGAAATATATTTACTGGATCACTGCAGATATCCATTTACAATTTGAAAAGGCCTGCAGGCAAAGTGCACACAGCTTTATCAGGAGTTAAATGCTTCTGGATTGCATGAAGGTTTCACCAGTTTATGAACCTTTTTATGTTAGTGTAGCTTGAGTAAATATGCAGTTGTCCCAACAATTGTTCCAGCACAGGATCTTTATGGGTATTACCAGTTGTTGCCGGTCATCATTTGAATAAAGCATCAAGGCATGTTTGTTCTTTTCTTTTGAATGGGAATTGCTAGCCTACAGTTTCCAACAGATCTTAAAAGAATGGCAACATATGCAAAATTACCAGTGAAACTGTAGTGCAGAGTCCAATAATCTCCATTTGAAATGTTGCTGGTTGCACCTGATGGGGGAGGTGGAGGGTGTCGGTTTTCAGTGGTTAGTACTGTGGGGGTTGGTATATGGAGCATGCAACTGGGATAAGCTTTAGGCTTAAAAATGATATCCCAATGTCCACGTGCACCATTACCATCATTGAACAAAATACCTGATCACCTCTCATTCAGTTTTAAGATCTTCCTGTTCTTTCATTTATTTGTATAGGATTGTTATAACTTTTGTAAAAAAAAATATTTTGACCGGAGAAATAACAAATCTTTTAGCGTTTGTCTGCAGGGTCTGGTAGGACATGTGTTTTCCGTAATTTTGCATTGCTGTGCACATTAGTGAGCGAACAAAATGTTAAATTGTTTACTCTGGTGATGACCCCTGACTTGGCTTAAATATTTTCAATTTAATTAGGAACATTTTGGTTGCTACAGAATATTCTGCCATGTTTCTAGAATAGGCTCGAGAGATTTTGACTTGGATAAATGCTGTTACAAGGCTGCTTTTTATGGATCATAAGTACTGATTCAATAGAGTCTACTGGTTCTAAGTGTATCCTGCCAAATTATACTGAGTAATTGTAGTTTATTACAAAGCATATTGAATACCGTGCAGCATCTCTGATGGGAAAATGTATACCCATTCCATCTCCTAACTGACCTCATTACCATATTGAAATGAGGTTTATGTCCTACATAAACTACTTTGAGGGTGTTTAGTGTGCTTTTTGTAGCTATAGCTGTATTTACTAGGCTCTGCCTTCTTTACTACTGTTTCACCATTTTTTCAATGCCTCGGCTGCACTTAGTGCTGGACGCATTAGAGCTTATATTGTTGGAGCTATGATCAACTCTGCATCAGACGTTGGATTAACAGTCTTGGTGGTGGCAAAGTTGTTGAGCTGGAGTGCTCTGGGCTGTTGACCAATAGCCATCTCAGACATTTGAACTCAGGACTTCCTGGATTGCTATGTTTAGTGTGCACATGAGAATCTATAATTTTAGCTCGAATCCTTGTGGTAGTCTTGGCAGAGCAATGAAGTGAATGAAGGCTCGATCTCTATTGCACTTAATTGAGAATCCCAACAGAACAGTTGGTGTCAATTCAAAACCACTTTACGCCAATACAAAAGTCAGTGTTGCAACCTAAAACACAAATGGTCTGAGGAAACATTCTTTTCAAACATGCTCAAGCACCACTGGGTTTAAGTGAGGTTATCAAGAGAACAGTGTTCAGGAACAAAGACCAATCATTTCTAAAATGCGTCATGACATATTCAGGACACCTAGTACTTTGCAGATTATGAATTGCTTTTGACCTTTAGTTTCCATTATTTAAACATCTCAGTTAAATGTGCATAGGCAGATCTTCAAACAGCCTGACTTGCTTGGCGAGTTGATTTGACTTTGGCAGTAGCGATAGTGGATGGTGAATCGCAATGGTAGTGTTCCTACCTCTGGGCCAGTAGATTTGGGTTCAAGGCCACATGAGGACTTGATGGCTATGGAAGATATGTTTTTATTTTATTACTTCACAGCATGTGAGCATCGCTGGTTGGGCCAGCATTTATTGCCCATCCCTGAAGACATTTAAGAGTCAGCCACATTTCTGTAGGCCTGGAGTCACATCCAGACCAGGTAAGGATGACAGATTTCCTTCACTGAAGGGCATTAGTGAACCAGATGGATTTTAATGACGATCAACAATGGTTTTGTGGTTGGTAGTACCGTGGTTAGCACTGTTGCTTCACATCACCAGTGTACCTCAACAGGTGCTGGAGTGTGGCGACTAGGGGCTTGTCACAGTACCTTCTTTGGAGTACTAATGTAAGCCTACTTATTATTATTCATTCCAGATTTTTATTAAATTCAAATTTCACTATCTGCCATGGTGGGATTACAACCCGGGTCCCTGGAGCATGACTCTGGGTCTCTAGATTACTAGTCCAGTGACAATACCCCTACGCCTCTGCCTCCCCTATTGTCAGTCGATAAATCCTTCCATTATGCTCAATAGCACGCAACAAGACAGTTTCCTGGTCAGCTATACTGCAGAAGGTAATGATAAACCACTGCAGTACTTTGCTAATCATAATCATGGACCAATCCAAGGGATGGACATGATAGCGATGCCCTCTTACGGCATGGTACCTGAAATGCGAGGATGGTGGCGGGCCTTAGGAAAATATTTCTCTGAACATATTATGATTCCGGGCCAGATCCCAAAAGTAGCTGGGGTACTGGATAGAAACCCCAATATTATATTGTAATTTTGTACGGCTGAGGAAAGTGCACCTCATTCTTGGAGTGATTTCATGCAAAATAAGGATATGATGTATAAAACAAACTTTATTACTAACACCGTTTTAAAATATCTTCAACATCACACAAGAAAATAACTTACAATTACCCCTAAACAATACTAATCAATATACTGATACAATAACCCTTAACTGCTATCTTTATTTCCAATCAAGCAACAAAACCATCACCGATCCCAAACCACTTTTGAACACAGCATACTTGCTATACATAGAGATGCCTTGGATGCTTCACTTTGAGAAAGAGAGATCTTTTGACTGCTTGAAAGAAAGGGACCTGATGCTCTGTAAGAATAATGCAGAATCGCTAGCAGTCTCTAATTTACTGGAACACTCTTGATATAAATAAAAGTCAATTAGCCTAAACATTCACGATGCTTTAATTGCACCTCTGGCTCCAAAAGCTTAGCTGTCTTTCAAATCAGGATTTTGAAAACATGACTGCAGCAGTTATACACTATCCCAGGCTTTTAACCCTGACTGAATCAAATACATTCATCTCAAAACAACTAAATGAAATCTATATGTAACTGCAAAATCATATGCTTGTCACTAGCCAGCATAGTTTCCCTGGCAAGGGGATTTATTTAGGGCACGATTTTGGGGTTGTGAACTTCGAGGCACCAATGGCTGCTGTGCAGCTCAGACTAAAAACTTAACAGTTGCAATGCCTCTTTAAATCGTCGTGTGCCTTAACCAAAATGAGGCCAGCTTTTTTTTACAGTTTTTTTTTAAAAAAAAGCACTGAAGAGGTAGAACTTTTTTTGCAACCCTGCTGTCTAATCAATTGCCATCACAATTGACCTGCATACACAACCTACCCAGCTGCCTCGCCCTTTAACAATCTTGGATCCCATATTTTCCCTCTGAGGTCACTTGAAATCTGGGGCATTAAAATGAGGTCATACCTGGAAAAGATCTGGGAAGCACTGCTTTAGGGAAGGTAGGTCCAATTTCTAGTGAGAGCAGTGAAGATGTTCATGACTGGCATGGTGCAAATTTACAGTCATGTCCCTTTATTCTGGATTCTGTCATCCAAATCCTTATTCTTTATCCACTCTCTTAAACTATTTAATCATCTAAAACACCTTCATTTGACCATCCCTTAATCTTCTACACTCAAATAATGGCCGAGCCTATACGACCTGTAATTTAATTCAACTGATTTAGCCCTGGTATAATTCTGGCGAATCAGTGCAGGTTAGGCGGATTGGCCATGCTAAATTGCCCTTGGTTTCCAAAAAGGTTAGGTGGGGTTACTGGGTTACGGGGATGGAGTGGAGGTGTGGTGCTCTTTCCAAGGGCTGGTGCAGACTTGATGAGCCGAATGGTTTCCTTCGGCACTGTAAATTCTACCACTGCTCTATATGAAGTCGAACCAGTGCTTTAACTAACTCAATATCCACTCCTTTTTGTAATCTATTAGCTTTTGTATTTTTTGTACCTGTTCACTAGCTTTGTGATTTTTGTACTTTGACTCCTAAATCTCTGTTCTGCACAGTTCCTAATTTCTTACCATTTCTAAAAACTTTATTTTTCTTGTTAATGTGATAACTCTACTGCTGCCTCACTGCGCTGAGGACCTGGGTTCAATCCCAGCCTCAGGTCACTGTCTGTGGGAGTTTGCACATTCTCCCAGTGTCTGTGTGGGTCCCACCCCCACACGCCAAAAAGATGTGCAGGGTGGGTGGAATGGCCATGCTAAATTGCCCCTTATTTGGAAAAACTAATTGGGTACTCTAAATTTCTAAAAAAAATTGATAACTCTAACATTTTATCAATTAAAATTTGACATTGAGCCACTATTTTAGCACATAAGCAAAAGCTTGGTTGTAAGAATTTTTTAAAAGAGGAAAGTAAGGGAGGCAAAGAGGATAAGGAGGAAATTCCAGAGCTTAGCTGTGTCATGAACATCAATAGTCAAAATCGGGGTGCGCACTAGGTCAGAGTTGGAAGAGCGCAGAGATCTTGGAGAATTGTAGGGCTGGCTGTGAGTTGGGACATGGGCAGCAGACATTGAATGTTCTCAAGATAATGGAGGTCAGACCATAGGAGACTAGTCAGGAGTGTGTTGGAATAGTTGAGTCAGCAGGTAATGTGACTGAAGCCAAGAGCTAAGACAAGGGAAGAGATAGTCTTGGGATATGTGGTCAGGAACACATCTTGGGGACAAATATAACATCAAGATTGCTTGTCAAGATCCACTTCTGCCTTGTTTAGAATTTACACTGCTCTTTTTTTTAAAAAGGAAAGAAAATGCACTGATTTTTTTTTTGAGGTGGGTGGGGGGGGGGGGGGGGGGGGGGGGGGGGGGGGGGGGGGGGGGGGGGGGGGGCGGGGGGCAAAGTAAATGATGTCACATATTCCCTCATTGAACTCCATGTGCTGCAAATACCCTTTAATGTAGTTGTGCTTTAGAGGTTTGAGGAAACAGTAGAGAAAATGGAAGGAACTATGCTAAGCTATGGTGGGAGGGTTAGCAGAAATGCAAAGATAGAATAAGAACTTGTGTTTCATGTGAAGCATTTTGCAACCTCTGGACTCCTCAATATGTTACAGAAGAAGATATTTGTTTTTGGAAGTGTCGTCATTTGTAATCCAGAGCTACATGTATGTTTGCCAATCAATGCACAGCAAAATCTCTCAAACAGTTGTGAAATAAACATTATACTGTCTTTGGAGAAGTCTGAGTTGACTGGCCTTGCTTAAAGGAGAGAGATTGTGGCTTCTGGAATATTGTGTCACTTCTGGTGCAGATATTGGTTTGATTTGATGGAATAGGTGTGGATTTCAAAGAATGATTGCCCAACTTGTAGAAAATTTTGTATGTGTTGTAATTAATTAAGGTGGTAAGTTGGGTTTCTGTCTTGCTAAACAATAGTTATTACTCATGTCTCAAGCAGTACAGTTCAAATGTCCCAACTCCTGAATTTTTATTTATACATTATGAGATCAAACATGAGGCTCAAACGTTCTTTTGAAGGATAGGTGATGGTCGGGTATCCAGAAATTGCTTTTCTTGGGTTCAGTATTTTCCTGTCTAGCAGCCCTGTTGTATTTACTTTATCCAAGTTCTTTGTTTGAGCTGTCATGACACGCTGGGCTAGTGCACGTTCAATTCTAGCTCCACTTCGCCCGGAGTCAACACACAGGAAAATTCCAAGGTCCTTGATTGATCTCAATAAACTGCAGTCATAGGTTTGTAACTCTAACACAAGTAACCTTTTTGTCATGTTTAGTATTGTAATTAAATGGACAGAAAATGTAACTATAATACCCCTTTCCAATATAAATAACACAAACCACAACGAGGGGAAAGGGTGGTGGCGAGGGAAAGAAAATATTAATAAAATTTAAAGGGATAAAAATCTTTGCACTGGGATGACATCTAGTTGGTGTCTTTCTGAAGTTCAGCTTTCATTTTGATACTTTCTTCTAAGCTTGAGATATTTCTCTGGCAAGGTTGTCTATCGTCTCTGCAGACTCCACATCGCTCCAGGTTCACAGCAAAGAATGTGCCAGGCACCTCCTGCTTTCACTTCCAAGGCCTAAACACTTCTGCCCAGTTCTCTCAGAAAGCATCACGCAGGAACCAACCACTGAGCACTGTCGGGCAGATCACTGTCCTGGTCAACCCTTTTTTAAAAAAAAATTTAGATTACCCAATTATTTTTTCCAATTAAGGGGCAATTTAGTGTGGCCAATCCACCTACTCTGCACATTTTTGGGTTGTGGGGGGCGAAACCCACGCAGACACGGGGAGAATGTGCAAACTCCACACGGACAGTGACCCAGAGCCGGGATCGAACCTGGGACCTCAGCGCCGTGAGGCATCGGTGCTAATCACTAGGCCACCGTGCTGCCCCTGTCCTGGCCAACCCATCGGTTGCCAGTTAGCCAATCTAACCAACTCCCTCCAAAGATGGTTCCTGAGATCCACTTGCTGCTGAGGAGTCTGGTTGCTCCTCGAAACACAAATGCTGGAATCAGTGTCCTGACAAGCAGGCTGCTTCAATCTTGAGTTTTCCGCTGAAAGGCACGTTCCGATTATTGGTTCACAGACCAAAATAATAAAATAAATGGGAACAAAGGAAATAAACAGGAGAACTCTTATTATACACTGATTATTAGCAACCTAATGAAGGGAGGTAGGGAGGGGTGTTGAGCAGTCCAATGTGCCCTTGGATGGTACTTGTAGACATTCTTTTCTAGCGGGGGCCTGAGATCAAGACCAATAATGTGGCTGTGGCTGATTTTTCTTTCACTCCTACATAATTTACATGAAAAATTATGGCAATGTGAGTCCGAATCTAGCCAAAATTTCCTGGATTCTTCCATCTTTCTCTGCTGCTGACGACAAATACCAGGTCAGTGTTGGCCAAAACATGTAGACACTGACTGACAATAGCCGAACTGTGCAGGTTAGTTGGGTGCACTTTTGGAGGGTCGGTGCAGACTTGAGGGGCTGAACGGCCACCTTCTGCACAAAAAGTATTCTGTGGATTCTTGCCATAACAATATTCATTATGGTGTGTTGGCAAAAGGAATCCTCCTAAACATGTCTGTATTTGTTATGAGATACATATCTTGAGCTGATGCTTTTGCTATTGAGTAACTATCCGTCTTTAAGTGACTAATCATTTCATTAGTCAGACAAGCTATACATAAATAAATAAAACTGATGATTTACTAACTCAAGAAGGTTGTGTACACCTTTTTGTTGGAAAGCATAGAATCCTGCTGATAGAGGAGTCTCCAGCAATGAAACCCACACTGTTTAATATTGGAACAGGCATAGGCCATTCAGCCCCTCAAGCCTGTCCTACGCCCGTCCCACTATTCAATGAGATCATACCTGATTTGTGACGTAAATCCATATACCTGTCGTTGGCCCATATCCCTTAATATTTTTGTTTAACATAAAGCTATCTATCTCAGATTTAAATTAACAACTTATCTAGTTTCAACTGCTGTTGAGAGAGTTACAAACCTCTACCACCCTTTGAGTGAAGAGGTTCTTCCTAACGACTCTCCTGAATGGTCTAGTCCTAATTTTTAGACTATCCCCCTAGTTTTAGAATCTCCAACCAGTGGAAATAGTTTATCTTTATCCACCCTGTCTTTCCCTGTGTTTTTTAATTGTTTATGTGCATGATGGTTGATGGAAAAACTGACCTTCGATTGGAAGGAAACTGTTTTCTTGTCGAACTGGGTTCAACTCACTGCACTGGAATATATTGATAGCAAAATAGGGTTGAGGGAGACTATTCCCATTTGCCTCACTCAATTAACGAGCATGATAGCTTGGCCAGAACTTGGTCAAAGTCAATGGCTTGGATTAAGGGACCGAATGTAGGGTAGCTAAATTTGCCGATGACGCCAAGATAAGTTGTCAAGAGGATGTAGAGAATCTGCAAAGGGACATAGATAGGTTGCCTGGGGAAAAGATTGGCAGATGGAGTAGAGAATGTGGGAAAATATGAACTTGGCCTCTTTGGCAGGAAAAATGGACAATCCGAGTACTATTAATTAGAGAAAGATGGCAGAACTGTAGTAGAGGGATCTGGGTGTCCCGATACATGAATCGAAAGAAGTTTGTATGCAAGCACACCACGTGGTTAGGAAGGCAAATGGAATGCTCATGTTTATTTTGAGGGGAATGTTTTGCTGCAGCTGGAAAGGAACTGTGTACAGTTTTGATCGCCTTATTCGAAAAAGGATATAATTGCATTTGAAACAGTTTAGAGAAATTTCTCTCGGCTCATTTCTGGATGATCTTTTATGAAGAAAGGTTGAACAGGTTGGGTCTATACCCATTGCAGTACCCATTGCAGTTTGGAAAAATCTTCTATCTGCTGATTGATAGGGTGGATACCAGGATGATGTTCCCTTTTGTGGGGGGAGCAGGAGCTAGGAGACACAATTTAAGAATAAGAGGTCTCCCTTTTCCCTGTCCTGAGAGTAGTGGAGATGGGTCATTGAATTTGTTCCAAGATTTAAAAAAAATGTTGAGTATCCAATTATTTTCTTTCCCAGTTAAGGGGCAATTTAGTGTGGCCAATCCGCCTACCTTGCACATCTCTGGGTTGTGGGGGTGAGATCCACGCAGACATGAGAATGTGCAAACTCCACATGGACAATGACCCAAGGCCGGGACTTCGGTGTTGTGAGGCAGCAGTGATAACCACTGCGCATTGTTCCGCCTGTGAATTTATTCAAGACTGAGTTAGATTTTTGATAGACAAAGGAGTCTGGGATATAGAGGCAGACAGGAAAGTGAAGTTGAGAGCTCAAATCTGATTAGCCATGATCGTATTGAATGGTGGAGCAGATTTGAAGAGCAGAGCGACTGACTACTGCTCAAGTCCCATGAACCTGCATTTCAAGTTTATGCCAGGACAGTAACCATGAATGTATAGCCAATATTAAGATGAAACCCTAGATAGCTGAATTATAATGAGACTGTAAATATGTTTCTCCCATCTTGTCCCTCCACATTTCTCCACCATCTCCATTTTCCCCTGCCCCTCTTCATTTCTAATATGTGTATTTTTTAACGGTTAAATGCTGAATCAACATTGTCAGTCATTAGGAGCCTGTACATTATCCTGTATTGTCCTTCAATCTAGATGCTGAAACATTAAACCATCTGCTTGTGACACAAATTAGCTGGTTTTCTGTTGTAGTTTGGGTTTGAGGCGAATCAGCTAACTAAGCCTTTCTCCAGGAACAGCATTGTTGCCACTGCCCCAATAAGACCAATGGCGAAGGCGGCATGTGGCGCAGTGGTTAGCACTGGGACTGCGGCACTGAGGACCCATGTTCGATCCCGGCTCTGGGTCACTGTTCATGCAGAGTTCGCACATTCTCCCCATGTCTGCGTGGGTTTCACGCCCACAACCCGAAGATGTGCAGGTTAGGTGGATTGGTCATGCTAAATTGCCCCTTAATTGGGAAAAAAATAAATAATTGGGTTCTCAAAATTAATTTTAAAAAATAAGAGCAATGGCAATCCAGGAAATCTAATGGAAAACTGGTCCTCCTTGCCCCAGGTCTAAAAATACTTCTTGCCAGTTTGTCCGCTGTATTTATATCTGTAAAAAGCAGATATAAATGTATTCAAGTTACTCTAAGGTACATCGCTGTTGTGGTGACAAAAAAAGTAATCCCTGTAGATTGAGAATGTGTAAGATATTAAGCGGCATGGTGACAGTGGTTTTCACTGCTGCCTCACAGCTCCAGGATCCCAGGTTCAATTCTGGCTTTGGGTGACTGCGTGGAGTTTGAACTTCCTCCCCTTGTCTGCGTGGGTTTCCTCCGGGTGCTCCGGTTTCCTCCCATTGTCGAAAGAAGTGCAGGTTAGGTGGATTGGCCATGCTATATTGCCCCATAGAGTCCAAAATGATTAGGTGGGGCTACTGGGATACGGGGATTGGGTGGAGTCGTGGGCTTGGATAGGGTGCTCTTTCCAAGGGCCATTGCAGACTCGATGGGCTGAATAGCCTCCTTCTGCACTGTAAATTCTATGATTCAGTGTGTATCCTACCAACCTGCAAAGTGCTCTCTGTTCTGACTATTTTAACTGCAGAGGTAAAACAAAACACACTTTAAAAAAAATGCAATTGGGAGAATATTAGTTCTAGAGACAGAATTTAAACCATGATTACTCTTGAACAGTATATGCACCCCCAAATTATTCATGTTAGAAGGAGTCTGTGTAAACTGGAGAGATGCCATAGCATTTGCTAAAATCAGAACATGGTGACTCCCTCTGTGAATTTTCACTTCCATGCAGTGGAGAGACATACGAGTTCCATACATCCCATTGAAATATGTTGAACATTTCCTGGACCTTGGCAAGGAACTCTCACAAGGTGTCTACTGACCAGGAGATCCAACACTGATCGGCTATGCCACCTCAATGTCTACAAGCTATGGCAGCGAGTGTTTTTAAAAATTCATTCATGGGATGTGGGCGTTACTGGCTGTGCCAGCATTTATTGCCCATCCCTGTTTGTCCTCCAACTGAGTGGCTTATTAGGTCATTTTGGAGGGCATATTAAGAGTCAACCCCTGTGGACCTGGAGTCATATATATTCCAGACCAGGTAAGGGAGCAATTTTCCTTCTCCAAAATGACATTAGTGAACCAAATGGATTGTTATGATAATCGGCAATGGTTTCAAGATCAATATTAAGCTTTTGATTCCAGATTTTTAAAATTGAATTAAAATTTCACCATCTGCTGTGGGATTCAAACAGGTCATCACATCATTATCCTGGGTCTCTCGATTACTAGTCCGGTGACAATACCACTTTGCCACCGTCTCCTTTGTTAGACAACAAAAGACCTCAGCAAGTCAGCCACTTAGTATACAAAGCACTTGTCATTATCACACTTCTGTACTTCAGGGAGACTTCGATATGTTATTATTACTATTATTACTATTATTATTGTTGTATTAGAGAAATTCCATCAGCAATGCTTCTCTCGCATCCTTCAGATTCAATGAGAGGACTATGTGACAAGTGGGAGATATTAGGAAATTGGATTGAAGATGTAGTGGGCAATTGTGAGGTTAAGAGCCTGAGGGTAAAACTGCTCGTGCTGCTCAGAGGTATATGCCCACACCTGGCCTGAGATACAGTGTCCCATTCAGACTTAAAATCATTTAATGGGAATAAACAGGATGCCACGGGTTAGCCAGGGTGATTCACTCCAGATCCGTTGTTCCCCCGGGACACTCTTGTCTTGACCAGTCGTTAGCCGATAGTCTGATGGCCGCTTTTGTCTGTGAATTGGAGGTTAGTTGTATATTCATAGCATGGCCCTGTTCTCTTGTGTAAACGGGAGTTGTTAATCAAAGGTCCAGAAAGCGATGATGAGTTCAATCTTTGAAAGGCTGGGCAGAGCAGAGAAAGAAGATAAAATTATGTTCAAACAGTTGGGTGGAGAAGGATTTCGAGAACCTTCGGGAGAGCCCATGAAAAGATTGCCACAGAGACCAAATTTTGGATAGTGTCTTAAGAGCCTCACTACCAGTAGGAATATGTTCTGTAATGCAAATATCATCCTTGCCCATCTGTGTAAGTGGATTTGAGAGTTGTGTGTGCATTTTATGCACAGTTTAAGAGGAAATTGTGTGTTAGGGTTAAGAGATAACATGTATGCAGTTCTTGTTGGGTTTGAAGTTTAAATATTGTTTTTCTTTTGTTGTAATAAAGTTTGTAAAAATTACCAAGCCCTATTTCTCTTGCAATCACTCCTGGAGTGAATCAGTGTTTCCCCACAGTCTTAAATATAAAAATATCTGAGCCACTGTTGGGATCCGTAACAACTATGAAACAAGCGTTAGTGTGCTTCTTGAAACCAGTTCTACAATAATTCAGGTAAAGCTCCTGCAAAGTCAACTTCGATGGATCAGCCTGAATGATAAGCCAGACTAATGGCAGAGAAAGATATAAAGGAAACAAATCTTGGACTCAAGATCCCACTTCCTCATAGAACGTCCTGTCCCATGTTCCTAAAGATCTGCAAGTTGAGAATTGTGGTGTTCATTCACATGTCGACCTACAACACAAATGTGCGACCCTGAGTAGATGTCAGCCTCAATTTGAGGAACAGTCAATGGTGACATGGCCACTATACTGCCCTGTTACTTTTGCTCTCTTCTTGAATGCTTGGAAAAGCAAATGACAATATTTATATTTGCTGCTAACGTGTATTTTTAGTGCTAGATAATATTGGGCTTTCCTGCAATTTACTACTTTTTAAGGTAACAAAGAATAGAGCCTATTCCAAAGTGTTTAACTTGGCAAAATGTCCAGCAGTATTGTGTATGAAAATAATATGATCTTTGTTTTCTTTGAATGCTGGAGCAGGGTAGAAACCAATAATGTGAACTAAAATAGAGTAATATTTAATTTTTAAAATGATTAGTGAGGTTTTTTGAAATGTTTGTACTTTCACCCTTTAATATGTAACCACCTTCCCTCAAGAATCTATGATGTGTGTTGAAGATGAGAAAAATGTGCAGTGTTAATGCATTAACTTAATTTATGTTACCACAAATTGTGAAGCTCCCTGATTTTGAGACAGTCTACTGTGGTATTGAGAATGCAAGTTATTATTTCATTGTGCAAAACCTACACTGGTGCTACCTGTTCTTGCAAGCCTGGGCCATGAGCGGCTGGCTGAAAGTCAAATGTAGAAGTTACCATGACTCTTGAAAACAGCAGCTTGGACGAACCAATGAAATCAAGTCCTCTCAAAGGATTTTGAGTCTCAGCAGTTTTATGTTCATTGTAGAACTGATTGCATGAGAACTGTGCTTTGGGAACTGAGGGAACCAATTCAGGTGTCGCGAGCCAGCTGATGCACCGGCTGAGCACCTCCAGCAATTCATTTTAAATTACAGTTCCACAGTCATCAGCAGACTTGCAAAGAAAAAAAATGACACATTCCCAAAGCTGTCTGTGTGATCTGGCAGAAACGTGGAAGAAAGCTTATTTTTAAATGTTTTAAAAATTCATTCATGGGTGTGGACGTCAGTGGCTGGACCCCAGAAGGTGGTGGTGAGCTACCTTCTTGAATCTCTGCAGTCCATGTGGTAAATATGAAGAAGTGTTGGTGTGGATAAGGTATTGTATCTACTGTGAGAGAGGACACGGACCAGATTGTGGGCACCATTCAAATCTGGAGATGTTCATCAAAACCCCACTATTGTATTATTTTAGTCCGAGAATCAGATTTATGTATATAAAATCATATTTCTCCGCTTGAAAATTAATAACCAAATTCAGCAGCAGAATAAATGTTCTGAATTTTTTTCTTAAATTGGGTTGAGACTGAGGTTTCCGGTTTGACAGCACTATTGCATTTGCGGACGGTATTCTTGAGCAGAATTAAATTTGAAAGCTATTAGTTGTGCCTTGAGCTAATTATTATTGTTGGTGAATAGTGGCAGAGGGACACTGGGACTATTGGTCAATACTTGATGAAGGCTTGTAATATACCGTGTTTGTTTTAACAGGGGACTTTGGATCACTGGGGAAATCACACCATGTCACAATTTTTGGGAGTACTGCCAGAGCTGGGAATTGGTCATAACCAGAGTCATTCTGCACTGATTATTGAAAACACTCAGTAAATTGCTGGGACAGCAGCAATTTGTGATGGGGGGGGGGGGGGGGGGGGGGATATGTTTAAAGCATCTGGACACAAGTAACTATGTTGCCAGCTGGAGGTTTGGCACCAGGTTATGACTTTTCATAATTGCCTCATGACAAGATTGCCTCTTTGTTTTGGCCTTTTTCTGTTTGTGGCGAGTGAGCTTTGATTTTCCTCCTAATTCTGCTGAACTAATAATCAGAGGTTTCGTCTGCATTTGGAAATGTGTCTCAAGTGGGTTAAGTTAATGAACTGTTCGGATAAATAGCCATGGGTCCCATTGTGTTTTTTTTCTTCTCCATGAGCCATGATAATTTCAAGTTCCCTTAAGAGTGGAGGGCTACTGTATAATATTGCTGTTGTGTTACCTGCTTGCAGTTGCACTTTTTAAAATTAATTTTCTTTTTTTTCCCAAATGGTGGCAGCAAGGCTTGCATCGCTTTTTTATTCATGCACAAAAATCACAATAAAGGCAAAATTGTTCTAAAACTAGCTGTAGCTAATTAGTAAGACAAAGTTGAGCACTTCCTTTGCTCTGGAAACTGGAATTTTAGAAACTGGATGTTCACGAGGCACCATTTTAAGGTGGAATAATAATTTTGGGAAGGCCGGTTGCGGCTAAGCAGAGCTAATCCGCACGTTCGGCAGCTCACGCTTTAATAGGACTTGTGTGCTCTTTTAAGGGCCCCAAACGGCGCTGATTTGACGATTCCCGGTGGATAAAGGGGTCTGGAGCAAAACCCCCCGGGATTTATGGTGCGGACTCTGAGTGGGGCGAGGAGAAAAACGGCAGTAGCTCCCCTGGAAAAGCGGGGGAAGGTGGACAAAATGGCGGCCGGTGGAGCCCCTGAGGAGTGGAGGCAGTGGGCGGAGGAGCAGCAGGCGGCCCTTCTGCGCTATTTTACGGAGCTGAAAGGGGAGTTGTTGGAATCCCTGAAGGTGACGACTAGTAAGCTGCTGGAGACCCAGGCAACCCAGGGTGCAGCGATACTTGAGTTGCAGCAGCAGGCCTCTGAGCGCGAGGAGGAGGTTTCGGCCCTCGTGGGGAAGGTGGAGATACACGAGGCGCTTCATAAAAAGTGGCAAGATCGGTTCGAGGAGATTGAGCTTCGGTCACGCAGGAAGAACCTGCGGATCCTGGGCCTCGAGGAGGGACTGGAGGGGTCGGAGCTGCCGGCCTATGTGGCCGTGATGCTGAACTCGCTGGTGGGGGTAGGATCCTTCCATCTGCCCCTGGAGCTGGAGGGGGCCCACAGAGTACTGGCCAGGCGGCCTAAGGCGAATGAACCCCCGTGGGCTGTGCTGGTGCGGTCCCATCAGTTCAGTGACCGGGAGTGTGTTCTGCGATGGGCCAAGAAGGTGAGGAGTAGTAAATGGGAGAATTCGGTAGTGCGGAGGTGGCCAAGCGGAGAGCCGGGTTTAACCAGACGAAGGCAGTGCTCCACAGAAAGCAGTGGAAGTTCGGCATGTTGCCGCCTGCGCGCCTGTGGGTCACCTACAAGGACCGGCATGACTACTTTGAGTCCCTGGAGGAAGCGTGGGCCTTTGTGCAGGCTGAAAAGTTGGACTCGAACTAGAGATTGGGGGCTGTGGGAGTTTTTCTATTTCTGTATGTTGCGGGTTATTCTGTTTGTTTCTGTTTTTTCTCTCGCTTTCGGACAATGCGGGTTATGGTTTTGTGTTTTTAAGGGGGGTACTGGGGTTTGTGGTTGATCTGTGTCTTTGTTTATACGGAGTTGGTGGTTGGGTTGGGATGGCTGTTTGGGAGCTGCGTTGGTGGGGTGGGGCAGTGTGAAAGCGCGGGCTTTTCTGTGGAATCCCGCGCTGCGGGATGAGGGGGGTGGAGCTGGTGGCGAGGGGCGTGGTTATTAGGCCCGTTTTCCCGCGCCGAAACGGTGCCAAGGAGCTGATGCAGGGGAGGAGGGGGGACCTCATATCGGGAGGGGTCGGAGTTAGAGCGGGGGCTGCCGGGGTCAGCAGAAGTCAGCTGGCTCACTGGAGTACTGTGGAGGGAGCGTCGCGGCTAGGAGGGGTCCTAACCTGGGGGAGGGGGGGGGGGGATGGATACCGGGTTGCTGCTGGATTGGCCAGGGAGGAGTTGGTGTGGGTCGGGGTGAGGTTCTATCGCCGTGGGAAACGGGCTGAATGGGTGCTGGCCAGGGGCGAGCAGTCGATGGGCTATGGCTAGTCGAGGGAGGCGGGGCGCCCCCTGATCCGGCTGATTTACGTGGAACGTGAGGGGGTTGAATGGGCCGGTTAAGCGGGCCCGGGTGTTTTCGCATTTGAAGGGGCTGAAGGCGGACGTGGCCGTGCTCCAGGAGACCCACCTGAAGGTGGCGGACCAGGTCCGTCTGAGGAAGGGGTGGGTGGGGCAGGTTTTCCATTCAGGGCTCGACTTGAAGAACCGGGGGGTGGCAATCCTGGTGGGGAACAGGGTGGCGTTTGAGGCGTCTGAGGTTGTGGCTGATAGTGGCGGCAGATATGTGATGGTGAGTGGTAAGCTGCAGGGGGAGAGGATGGGGTTGGTAAATGTGTACGCCCCAAATTGGGATGATGCTGGTTTCATGAGGCGTATGTTGGGCCGCATTCCTGGCCTGGAGGTGGGGGGATTGATCATGGGGGGAGACTTCAATACGGTGCTGGATCCCCTACTGGATCGTTCTAGTTCAAGGTCGGGCAGGAGGCCGGCGGTGGCCAAGGTGTTGAGGGGGTTTATGGACCAGATGGGAGGAGTGGATCCCTGGAGGTTCGGGAGGCCGAGGGCTCGGGAGTACTCTTTTTTTTTTTTCCCTCTCGTGCACAGGGTTTATTCCCGCATTGATTTCTTTGTTTTGAGTAGGGGACTGGTCCCGAGGGTGGAAGAGGCCGAGTATTCGGCTATTGCGATTTCAGACCATGCTCTGCATTGGGTGGATCTGGAGATGGGGGAGGTGCGGGACCAGCGCCCGCTTTGGCATCTGGACGTGGGGTTGTTGGCTGATGAGGTGTGTAGGAGGGTTCGGGGATGTATCGAGAGGTACCTCGAGGTCAATGATACTGGGGAGGTCCAGGTGGGGATGGTGTGGGAGGCTCTGAAGGCAGTGATTAGGGGGGAGCTGATCCGTCCGAGCCCATAGGGAGAGGGGGGAGAGGGAGAGACTGGTGGGGGAGCTGTTGAGTGTGGATAGGAGGTACGCGGAGGCCCCGGGGGAGGGATTGCTGGGGGAGCGACGTAGCTTGCAGGCCAAGTTTGATTTATTGACCACCAGAAAGGCGGAGACACAGTGGAGGAAGGCGCAGGGAGCGGTCTATGAGTATGGAGAGAAGGCGAGCAGGATGCTGGCGCATCAGCTTCGTAAGCGGGATGCGGCTAGGGAGATTGGTGGAGTGAAGGATAGGGGTGGGAATGTGGTGGGGCAGAGGTCAATGAGGTCTTTAGGGACTTTTATAGGGAACTGTACCGGTCGGAGCCGCCGGCGGTGGGAGGGGGAATGGAGTGTTTTTTGGACAGGCTGCGATTTCCAAGGGTGCAGGAGGAGCAGGTGGAGGGACTGGGGGCGCCGATCGAGTTGGAGGAGCTGGTCAGTGGGATTGGCCACATGCAGTCGGGGAAGGCGCCGGCACCGGATGGGTTCCCAGTTGAATTTTATAAGAAATACGCGGACCTGCTGGGCCCCCTGTTGGTTAGGACCTTCAATGAGGCATGGGAGGGGGGTGTTTTGCCCCCGACGATGTCTCGGGCACTGATTTCCCTGATCCTGAAACGTGATAAGACCCCTTGCAGTGCGGATCATACAGGCCAATTTCACTGCTGAATGTAGACGCCAAGTTGCTAGAATAGAGGACTGGGTGCCGGGGGTGGTACATGAAGATCAGACGGGTTTTGTGAAGGGGAGGCAGCTGATGGTCAATAAATCAAACTTGGCCTGCAAGCTACGTCGCTCCACCTCCAGCTGAACACTAATGTGCGAAGGCTGCTAAATGTGATAATGATGCTGGCAGCAGAAGGAGAGGTGGAGATTGTGGTGGCATTGGATGCGGAGAAGGCCTTTGACAGGGTTGAGTGGGGGTACTTGTGGGAGGTGTTGGAGAGGTTCGGGTTTGGGGTGGGGTTTATTAAATGGGTGAGGTTGCTGTACGAGGCCCCGATGGCGAGTGTAGCGACAAATGGGAGGAGGTCCGAGTACTTCAGGCTCCACCGTGGGACGAGGCAGGGGTGCCCCCTGTCCCCCTCGCTTTTTTGCGTTGGCTATTGAGCCTCTTGCCATGGCTCTCAGGAAATCGAGGAGGTGGAGGGGTTTGATGTGAGGTGGGGAGGAGCACCGAGTGTTGCTGTATGCAGACGACTTGCTGCTGTATGTAGCAGACCCGGTGGGGGGAATGCCGGAGGTGATGTAGTGTACAGTCCGTTAAAATGACGGTGCTCCCGAGGTTTTTGTTTTTGTTTCAGTGCCTCCCCATTTTCGTTCCGAGGGCCTTTTTTAGGAGGGTGCACAGCAGCATTCTGGGATTTGTTTGGGCGCACGGGACTCCGAGGGTAAGGAGGGTCTTTTTGGAGCGGGGCAGTGATAGTGATAGAGGGGGGCTAACGCTGCCCAACCTTTCTGGGTACTATTGGGCGGCTAACGTCTCGATGGTACGTAAGTGGGTAATGGATGGGGAGGGGGCAGCATGGAAACGGATGGAGATGGTGTCCTGTGGAGGCACGAGCCTGAAGGCACTGGTAACGGCGCCGCTGCCGCTCCCTCCAACGAGGTACACTACGAGCCCGGTGGTGGCGGCTACCCTCAAAATTTGGGGGCAGTGGAGGCAACACGGGGGAAGTGGGGGACGCGGTGGAGGCCCCGCTGCGGGGGAACCACCAGTTTATCCCAGGGAACATGGATGGCGGGTTCCTGGGGTGGCACAGGGCGGGCATTAGGAAATTGGGAGACCTGTTCATTGACGGGAGGTTCGCGAGCCTTGGTGAACTGGAGGAGAAGTTTGAGCTCCCCCCAGGGAATATGTTCAGGTACCTTCAGGTCAAGGCGTTTGCTAGGCGGCAGGTGGGGGGGGGGGTTCCCTTTGCTGCCCCCGCGGGGGGGTAAGGGATAGGGTGCTTTCGGGGGTGTGGGTGGGAGATGGGAAGGTGTCTGACATCTACCAGGTAATGCAGGAGGTGGGGGAGGCGTCGGTAGAGGAGCTGAAGGCTAAGTGGGAGGTGGAGCTGGGGGAGCAGATTGAGGAGGGGACATGGGCGGACGCCCTGGAGAGGGTGAACTCCTCCTCTTCTTGCGCGAGGCTTAGTCTCATCCAGTTCAAGGTGCTGCACCGGGCCCACATGTTCGGATCTAGGATGAGTAGGTTCTTTGGGGGCGAAGACAGGTGTGCCAGGTGTTCGGGGAGTCCAGCGAACCATGCCCATATGTTCTGGGCATGCCCGGCACTGGAGGAGTCCTGGAAGGGGATGGCGAGGACGGTGTCGAGGGTGGTGGGATCCAGGGTCAAGCCAGGCTGGGGACTCGCGATATTTGGGGTTGGGGTGGAGTCGGGAGTGCAGGAGGCGAAAGAGGCCGATGTTTTGGCCTTTGCGTCCCTAGTAGCCTGGCGGAGGATCTTGCTGCAGTGGAAAGATGCGAGACCTCCGAGCGTGGAGACCTGGATTAATGACATGGCGGGATTCATTCAGCTGGAGAGGGTCAAATTCGCCCTGAGGGGGTCGGTACAAGGGTTCTTTAGGAGGTGGCAGCCTTTCCTCGACTTTCTGGCTCAACGATAAGGTACTAGGTCTGCAGCAGCAGCAACCCTGTTTGGGGGGGGGGGGGGGGGGTGTTTAGGGGGATAGTGTTTGAGTTAATTTGATTATTGTTAATTTAATTTATTTTGTTGTTCATTGGGTTTGGGGGGGGTGGGGGGGTTTGTTATATGCGTGGTTACGGGTGCTGGGGTGTGTTTATTATCATTGTTATTGTTATGTTGATATATTTTTTTTTCAAAAAATTCCAATAAAAATTATTTAAAAAAAAAAAAATAATAATAATTTTGGGAAGGAAGTCTTGCAGTGCAGCGGGCAGCATCCCTGCCTCTTGGACTGAAGCTCTGGATTCAAAACCCACTCCAGGAATTGATGGCCAAGGAAAGTGCGGTCATAATATGGCCGAACAAGTTGATTGTCAAACTAAAGTCCTTCTAATAACCTGATGGCGGGCAGTAAGAATGGAATTGTCTCCTGGTCGGCTATCTGCAAAGGGCAACGGCAAACCACTGCAGTACATTGCCAAGCATAATCATGGGTCAACATAAATCAAAAATGAAAATGCATGGTTACTATTGAAGCGAGTATTTGGGGAGCGTGACACTGGGAGCCACACTCCAGAACCTGCGCAGCAGGAAATATATGGCTGCTTTATTTTTCAAAGAGAATTTTTGATTGAATGCCTTTGGTCCATGAAACCTACAACCCTGTGACACTTTCAAAAGAAGGCTTTTGAGAGGACTATGCCACAAATTTCTACGCATCCTGTTCACGAGTTGATTTCCTCCTTTTTTTTAACCTGACCCCTTCAACGCCATCTGAAATATAGCCAAGGGTGAACCATTAACAGCTGGTTAGCTACCTGTCATCTCCATTGGATGATGACTATGCTTTTACAAGGGCCAGAACCAAAAACCAAAACGCACTCAAACCAGCTTAACAGAAATAAATCAGTCAGAGAGCTCTAGTGAAAAGACCAAGCTCCTGAATCCCCACATGACGTATGAACCATTTATTGATCCTTTTATTCCCTCATTCTTGGCATGTGAGTGTCGCCGACCAGGCAGGCATTTAATGTGCATCTCTAATTGAGCAGATCGTGGTGAGCTGCCTACAATTGAGTCGCTTGCTAGGCCATACCAAACAGCAGGAAAGAGTTAACTGCATTGTTGTGGATCTGGGGCCACATGTAGATCAGACAGCAGATTTCTACCCTGAAGGATGACAGTGAATCAGGTGGTATTTTGCTTTTTAGGACATCCCGCGGGAGCATCGTAGTCTGCATTACTGAAACTAGCTTTTTAACTTCAGATTTATTTGATTAATTTAATTTAAATTCCTCCAGTTACTGTGCTGGGATTTGAGCTTGTGTCTCCAGAATATTAGTTCAGGTCTTTGGATTGCTGGAAGTTTGTGATTACCGGGATCTTTTGGCCACCATTATCCAGTGCACAACTCCACCCCAACAAAATAGAACAAATGGAGGCAAAGATGTGCAGGTTAGGTGGAGTGGCCATGGTAAATTGTCCCTTAGTGTCCCAAAGGTTAGGTGGGGTTATTGGATTACAGGGATAGGGCGGAGGCATGAGCTTAAGTCCAAGGGCCAGTGTGGACTCGATGGGCTGAAAGGCCTCCTTCTGCATTGTAAATTCTGTGATTTCTATGAAATACACTCAATGATCATGTTAGCAGTATATGGCAAGCCTCCTCCAAGATGTGGTAACATGAAACTCTGCAGTGTTTGCAAGTCACAAGGTACCTTGATGCATAAACCTGTGTTTACATGCACATTGACTACTTACAAACACAGTTACTACAGTCAGATGTAATTGAAACCATTGCTGAAAATAATAAAATGATTATTCCATAGTGTGTATGATATATTTATTTTATAGGTATTAAGTCCATAGCACAGAATGCTATGCTAGTTTAATTCAGTTCGGGTGTCTTGTTAAATCTTTCTGAAGGCACTGATTTGCTTTGGGCTATGGCTTTCTTGTTACTGCCAGCCCTCTGATGCATCATCTTCATGTGCGAGTGTTAGTTGGTTATTAGGGGTCTCCCACTGAGCTTGGCGGGTGTCTTTGCCACAGACTATCAAATGGGCTACAAGAACGCAGTTGGGAGGTGAAAGCCCTTTATTCTCCCTCATTCTTTCCCAGCCCACAAGTGGGTTAAGGTACCCCAAATCCTGTAGGCTGTGATCATTTAACTTGGCATGGCTCAATAATCGAAACAGCTAATAATTAATAATCAGTTTTAATAATCTGAACAGCTCAACACTATATAAAGATTAGCCTTAAATTAACGTTTGCCTGCTTCAGTTTCCATGTGACTAATTTTGATTTGCTGCCTTAAAACATGCATGCCACATTCGTGAATGTTATTAGCTATCGTGAATGTTATTAGCATGTCATTAAGTGTTTTCTAAATTTCATTGAATTGCTGTAGTATGGCTTGCTTTAGCGACTGAGCTAAGGTCTTACACCAAGTTGAACCTCCAAGAGCTCTATTTCTCTATCCTGATTGTTAATTAGCAGTACAAGTAGGAGCAGGGCACTTTTTAAATAAAGAAGTGCAGGAGGGCATACAGATGCACCCTATTGGCATAAAATGCCACTGCATCTATAACCAGTGGCCTGTCTGGCCTATTTTTATGATGTGCACCGGTTCAGCTCCAGACTCTGAAACCTTTTCTGTATTTTTCACAATGAATGTTGTTTATTCGTTCAACTGTTCAGGAGAATCCTGAATAGAAAATGCATACATTTGAGAAAAGTGTAGTTCATTATTGAAGGCATTGCATAGAACACCAGAGCGAGGGAGAGGATAGGGTTTCTCTGAGCAGCAGTTTTTATTTTCAGAAATTGAGAAATAAGCAATATTTCTGCACGTTTGTGCTCTTAAAATAATCACTCCTCTGTATCCCAGGGAGCAGAAGAAAAATGTTTCTGTTGAATGGTGGTAATGAGCTTGCTGGTATGGCATAGAATGTTATAGATGTATGAGCTGAAGTAATAACATCGCTTGGCATAATTGTAGTTAATTTTTAATTGCCACTCCGTCAAGCTAAGGTTGAAAGAGTGAGATGAAATCAGACCTATTTCCGGTTAATTCCATACTATGTAAACTCCAGGTACGTGACCAGGTTTGTATAGAACAGCTTTGTGTGAGATGCTGCCTTGCTGCACATCTTGCGACCTCCAGGTTTTTCCCATTTGACATAAATGGACCTTGGCTCCAAATAATGATTCCATTGTGTTGTTTGCCCTTCTCTGCAGCCAAGATTATGGTCACACTCGTGTTAAGGTGAACATTGAGGCATCATGATTATCCTCCATCTTCTATTTCTGCAAGAGGCAGACCCCCTTCATTGTAATGAATAATATGAACTTAACAATACCCAATCCTAAAATATTTTGACATTGATTTACAGAAATTACTTCACTTGCCAACTGCAAATTTGTAGCACTTGGAAGTGTTTTACCCATTACCTGTGATTTAAACAGTGTTACTTTTTAAAATTTTGAGCTTCACCCAAATCAAAATGAGGGATGCAGGTGCTTGCAAATCGAATCCTGGAGATTACATTTTTGGGACCTCCCTGAAGATTGGAATGGGGGTGGGTGGGCGGGCAGAGGGCAGCCCAAAAATACCAGTGATGGGTGGTGTTGAAGGCACCAATCCCTACGTGGCACTCTCCATCCATTTCAGCCCAGTTAAAATTGATAAAGAGCTGGTTTAGAGGTTGTTGAAGGGATGGCTGAGATATTTATGGTCTGGCTGGTGCTAGAAGCTGTCAGTTTCGGATTCTGAGCAGTTGAGGGGAGGCAGGTGCACAGAGGGGAGCCAGTCATTGTTACCCCAGCACACACTAGCCCAATAAAAGGATCAGTGGGGCCAAAGGGACTGCACACTTGGTAATAAGGTGGCATTGCAGCAGCAGACGAGCTGGGATCAAACTGCCACGAACAATTGGGTAGCCACCTGCCCAGAAGGAAGGTTTGAGCTAATGGGGCTGGAACTGTCAGATTTGGGCCTAGTGGCAAAGAGGGTAACACTTTTCATGTGAAGAGCAGAACCCTGGGCATCAGGAGGGCATGGCAAAAAAAATTTCGGGAAGAAAAGTAGGCTGTACCCATTCGACAGGAGAGACCTGAAGATGAATGTGAACTAGTGCCGCAGGAGACTGTGACTCTCCAGACAGATGGCCACAGACACGTGTCCTCATTGCTGAAGATCTTGCAGCTTGTGTTTTGCCCTGAAAATGGTTGGTAAAATCACTTGCGTCTTTGAACTTATTTACTTCTGGCTCCTTCTGAAGAGCAGCTGTGGATCTTGGTAGCATCGCCAACACAGCTGCCTATGGGCAACTCTTGTCACAGATGCTCTCTTTGCCAGAGCTGGACAGCACCTTAATTTAACAACAAGTATTGCCTTTCAGGAAAGTTGGCATAGGTTTTCACTCCCATTGCTGGATTCCCTCGGTACAGACATTGCTGATTGCACCCATGTGGTCATATAGGCATCTAGCGACTGGCCAGTGGGATCCATCAACAGGAAGATCACCCACATCCTCCATGTCCATCTGATCTTCAACAAAAGCTTCTTCCCCTTGAAAGCTTGCTTTCTGGCAGCTGCCATGATTCCTTCATCCTCTCCCAATCAAGGGTTCTTCAAACCTTCAAGCTACATCTTGCTTCCTCCTGTTGATGTGAAAGACTTTGGCACAAGCAGCAAATCCCACCCTCAGGATAATTGGCAGTCTCAGGTGATGGCTGCCATGGTATTGAGTCCTACATTTCGATTTACCCACTTCCGTTCCTGGGCACACTGGCAGGAAACCCATCTCCATATCAATTAAGGGCTCACACCTATGAAAATCTGAACTTCAATCCATTTCCAGCCGAAGTTGGGCTTCCGACCTGAAAATAGATCCAGCCTTTGTGACAAACATTCAACCCCTGATATTGAGTCCCAAAGCCGATGAGATGTAGAGAAAAGATCCTTCTTCTTTGCCCAAGCTCAGACGAGCTCCCCACTGCAACAGCTTGTTCCAATATTTAGCTTAAAGAATTGCAGCTCACTTGAGGGTGGCTGTGTGCAAGTAGTCCAGCTAATACGTATAGGCAATGGAGGGATTAGAAATGGTGTAGAGATAAAGCGGTGTATGGTCATTTTAAACATGACGACCAGTCTGTGGGTGATATCGCCAAGGTAAATGTTGATGAGAGGAAGAGGGTGCAAAGGACAGATCCTTGGACGATTGTCATGATCTCCATAGAGACTGATAGCTTTTTAAAAATAAACTAATCTCCAGGATGACAATGTAAAGAAAATGGCTGGACACGGTTTCACTTACATAGACATAGAACAGTACAGCACAGAACAGGCCCTTCGGCCCTCAATGTTGTGCCGAGCCATGATCACCCTACTCAAACCCACGTATCCACCCTATACCCGTAACCCAACAACCCCCCCCTTAACCTTACTTTTATTAGGACACTACGGGCAATTTAGCATGGCCAATCCACCTCACCCGCACATCTTTGGACTGTGGGAGGAAACCGGAGCACCCGGAGGAAACCCACGCACACAGGGGGAGGACGTGCAGATTCCACACAGACAGTGACCCAGCCGGGAATCGAACCTGGGACCCTGGAGCTGTGAAGCATTTATGCTAACCACCATGCTACCCTGCTGCCCCTATTATAGCTTTTACTATAACCAACCAACTAAACCCCAACAATTCAAAGGATATTTGAAATGGGTAAATTTCACTTTAAATAGTTGATGCGACAAAATGTTGTGGTTAAAATCATTTACATTACTTGCTTCTCAAAGCGGCGCCATGTGCAATCTGATTTTCCATATTGACCTCCATTATGTAGGATCTCTCTTGCCACTCAATTATTTTGGTCCTTGAGTCGCAGTTACCAGCAACCCTACTCCACCCAATGTCCCTGGATTTACCACAAACAAAACGCATATCTGTGAGCCCTGGTCAGCACAGTGCTGATGGCACAGAATCCCTAGAGACTCCCTTCTCTGAACCCTTTTAAGAGGTCTGGTCCTCTTGCAACACTGAAACAGCAGCAATTGGCCCTTCCCATGTTACAATCCCTTGCCTTTCCTGTTCAGTTTTCTGTGCTTTCCAACTGCATAACAAATACAGTAACGTAGTCTTGTGTTCTATTTTCATAGACCTTCACCACAAGGATCTGTCTGAAAACTGTTACATTTGGAGAGAATCTTGCTAGTTTCCCCTCACTTGAATTCTTTGTGTGTTCTGAACTGTGAAACAGACACAGGCTGAAACCCGATATCACTGCAGTTAGTTCTGTATGTACTCTCCTTTTTTAGCTGTTCATCCCCATGGCAACCTCAGGGTCAGGGGCCAGAATCTACTGATGCCATAATCTGGAAACCAATTTGCCCTGTTTCAGAATACTCCCATGTCCATTTTGGTCTCAAAGGAGACATCACACAAAAAGAAAATGGACTTTTCCCAAAGCGCATCGTCACGAAAAGTAACCTGGATGCAGAAACCAGTGAAAGCCTTGGTCAATCTGTCTAAATTTAATCGGCAGAACAGTAGGGGCAAAATATGCAACTTTTGGAAGGATTAGATGGTTCGCAAATTACAAGTAAACTTTAACGCAAAATGATTGCATATTGGTTAATATAGGATGTGCAACCTACATATACAATGAATGGAATAGAATTAGAGGTAGGTAAATTATTTAAAGAGCTTGTGCGAATGGTGGACGGAGCAATTTAAACACACAATGATGTTGAGCAAACAGAGATTATACTTGAGTTTAATAATGCATTAATCATTCCACATTTGGCAGTGTTATGTTTGGTTTTTTTTCCAGAAGAAATGTGTATGTGTTGCAGATGATCCAAAAACAATGAGAATCATTCCAAGAGGAACAAGAGGGGGGGGAAAGGTTAATCTCAACAATCAGAAAAAGGCAAGATTAGAAAAGAAATTTATCAAAGGCATATGAAGTATTAATTTGGATGTAGACAAAACAGGACGTCGAACCTTATTTCAAGGGGTGTGGCTGGATGATATAGATTAAAGTTAGTCAAATAATTCATATCAAATGGATATCTTGGAACATTTGCTCAGAACTGAACATTTGTTTTTGGAATTTTCTACTAGGATTTTGGTAGAGGCAAAGACCCTGGTGACTTAGTGAACTTGAGAGGTGAGCTTTGATTGGCCGAATGCCCTTCATTTGGCCTTGGCTGCTTTTTATATCTCCGCTCCCTATTGTGTGATTCTTCATTATTCCAAATCTTCAGGCAAGTTACTACTTCCTTTCCAAGAACAATGCAGGAGAAATAGCATCAATCTTTGAATGATGTGAATAATAGTTTAAAGGGAGGGACTGGAGGGTCTGATTTGTGTGGTCGGGGAGGTTAGGCTGTGTGCTCAGGAAAAGGAAGGTGTCTGAAAAGTGTTCTGGTCTATTTTAGCTTTCTATCTGTCTCCATGATGTAATAAAGTATGGCGAGGAAACGGGTTTAGCAGATTCTGTGTGTCCATAGTTCACAAGAAGCCATGTGTGAAGTTGCTTTCATGTTAATGGAACGTACTGATAACTGATGAACAGTTACTCCCAGTGGATTCCTCTGTAAATTGCCAAAAACATGCAGGCTACAAGCCTAAAACATAGTTTCTACTTTAAAACTATTAGCAGTTTACTGTGATCGGGAAGAGTTAGCATGATTTTGTGAGATCCTGTTTAACCAACTTATTGGAGTTCTTTGAAGGAGTAACATGCACTATGGATATAGGAGCCTGTAAATGTGCTGTACTTGGTTTTCCAAAACGCATTTAATAAGGTGTCACATCGATGGTCAGCAACACACATGGAGTTAATGGAGAGAAAATTGTCTGGCTGGCTGAAAACAGAGTATGCATAAATGGTTCTTTTACTGATTGGCAGCATGTGACGAGTGGAGTCCCGCAAGGTCAGTACTAGGGCCTTAATGTTTTTGTAAGTTATATCAATGAGATGAGGGGGCGAAGGCACGGTAGCTAAATTTGCAAATGATGTTGTGAAGAGGACATAAGGGTACGGCTGTTATATTTCAATTATACAGGGCATTGGTGAGACCGCTTCTCGTACTGTGTACAGTTTTGGTTTCTTTATTTAAGGAACAATATAAATGCATTGGAGGTGGATCAGAAGAGGTTTGCTAGATTGATTGATACCTTGAATAAGTTGATTGCCTTATGAGGGTAAGTTAGGCAGGCTGGGATTGTTTCCATTGCGTTTAGTAAAGTGAAGGGTGAAATGATCGAAGTACACAAAATCCTGAGTTGTCTCAACAAGGTGGACGTGGAATGGATGTTTCCTCTTGTGGGTGAATCCAAAACTAGGGGGCACTGTTTGAAAATTAGGGGTCGCTCTTGTAGGCCAGAAATTAGGAGAATTTATTTCTCTAGGGTTGTGAGACTCTGGATCTATGCCTTACAAGGCAGTGGAGGTGGGGAGGGGGGGTCATTGAATATTTTTTAGGCAGAGGGAGATTCTTATTAGGCAAGGGAAAAGGAATCTAAGATGATTGGGAATAGATGGGAATGTGGTATTCGAAACGCAATCAGCTGTGATCTTTATTGAATGCCAGAGCAAGCTCGAGGGGCTGAACGGTCTACATCTATTCTATTTTGCATGTTAAGTTTGGAGGTGAGAGTGGGTTTCAGGTGGGATTTCTGCCGTTTTCCTCCCTCTCCCTTGGTTAACTTTGGGGTGGGAAGGCTTGTTAACAGCCGTCTCAGCTCGAGGCCAATTAAGGCCCATAGCATGCAAACAATACTTAGTTCAGGCCCTCATCCCGCTACCGAAGGTATTCACCCGGTGGTGGGCAGGCCAGTTGCCACATGGGGAAATGGAAATAGATTGTAGCCTCAAGGGAAAGCTATCTAATGTGGAAGTATTTCTCGATTTCCATGCTTAATTCTCATGCACACTTTGAAAAGCCTCTTCATGCCGTTCACTACTATTAGTATACATTCCTAGGACACTGGCATTGCCACCCATGTGGATGTCAGGAAATCTGTTGGCAGTAATGTGCTTGCCTATTCTCTCCCCTTGGCCTTCTCCCTCCACTTGGAGGCCTGCTGCCTAATCTACAATCTGTAATCTTGCCTCATAGCATAGTCAGGAACAGGTGCAAATGTCTAATTTTAAGACTCCTCAAGAGTGTAAGAGTTCACAACAGCACCACGTTTAAAGATGTACTGAATCCATAGATACCATGACACCTTGTGTATTGTCAATATGGAAGGGAGAAGGCTGGTGGATAGCAGTTCAAATTAAAATTTAAACACTTTATGGGTTATTTGTTAACTTCAAATGCAGTTTTGGATGCACACAGCTTTCATTGTTTCTGAATAATAATTGAATCTGTGTGTATAAACACAAGAAGGCGGCGTGGATATCCTGATGTGCCTTAGTGGAAATCTTGGCACTGAAAATTTGGTGAGATGCCAAAAAAGCTCCAGCATTTCTTACGGAAATTTGGGTAACAACAGAAGGTGCAGTGGAGGAATTGTCAACTTGTCTTGACATCTCTTCTGTATTTGTTTAATTAGTTTAAATTTGATCCCATTTATTTTGCAGGATATCTGTGAATGCACCTTCCATTGTCATTTACGCATCTGTGACTTGAAAATTGGTTACAGAGTTACTAAAGTAGGTTTGATTACTTTTATTAATAAAGAGTCAGCCTGCAGTGAGTGTCATTTGACTTGGTGCATCTCCATGGAATAACTTAACTGCAACTTGAGCTTTTGTAGATAGCCTCAGCCAAGGTCAGAAGTTGGTGATTATCTTAATGTGTGCTTTTTTCCCTTTTCCATGTGTGATTCATGGGAGAAGCTGTGAACTAAACAATGTGCTAGTAGTAAGTAAACAAGATCGTTACTGTTCTTTGGTGATCTTTTCGCCTTTTATTGTGGTGTAATGTAAGATGTAGAATTTTATGCCTCCTGTCAAAATTGGAAGTGTGTACATTTTTGTTTGATTGGAAATTATAATTTAGCCCCGGTTTCTCCCTTGTGACTTGGAAACATGCTGGTGCCTTGTAGTTTAGTGCCTGCTTGGAGCCTATCTATGATTTTAAACAATCATCTCCATTTCAATAATTAACATTTAGTTAAGAGAATTGGTGAACTGTCTTGTACTGTGTCATTTTTGTTTCCAAGTTTATTTAGAAAAGAATTAGCCATCAGTTTGGTGTATATATGTAAGTAGTATTTCCCTTTCGGAGTCAGTCAAAACAAAATGACTCTCATGATATTTTACCAGTAGATCTTTTATCTCATTGTTGAAAGTGAGCCAGATAATTTGTTGTTTTATAATAGGGATTCTTATGCCAAGCACATTTTTGCAAAAGGGTTACTGGTTTGCTTTGACTAAGTAAGTCAAATTCCATTTTCATTTCTTTTGTCACAGAAGGTGGTGGAGGTAATGTTTTCACCCGTTTGTTGGTAAATAATATGTCTCAAAAACTAATTCATGGATTTCAGTGAAACTTGATACGCACGGAGAGGATTTGACCCACTGAAGAACTTGCATTAGGAACAGGAATAGTTCATTCAGCTTTGGTGAAGCAGGTCTGAACCCTGATCCTGTGATTTTTTTTTTTGAAGGATTTATTAACATTGGGAGATGAGACTAATTTTTTTTTTAAAGCATCTTGTGGGCTGGTTGAATTAGAATATGGTGCATTCGGGCGACACGGTGGAACAGTGGTTCGGACTGCTGCCTCGCTGCGCCGAGGTCCCAGGTTTTATCCTGGCCCTGGTTCACTGTCCATCTGGAGTTTGCACATTCTCCCCGTGTCTGCGGGGGTCTCACCCCCACAACCCAAAAGATGTGCAGGGTAGGTGGATTGGCCATGCTAAATTTCCCCTTAATTAAAAAAAATTATTGGATACTCTAAATTTATAAAAAAAATTAGACTATTTTTCGTCGTTTTAGAATGTTGTGGATTGTCACAGCTACTGTGGTGCAATTTGTCACAGCTGTCAAAATATGAGCAGAGTTTTTGGAACAGGTTGTTGGATGTGGATTGGTTTGAAGCCTCCGTAGAGATGGAAACTCTTGATAGAAAATAATTTTTTTTTTAAGTTACTCTACCTCAACCAAGCAGGGAAAAGCTTCAAGGAAGAAATGCGTAATTGTAATAACATTGAGTTAACATAGTATGGAAGAGGTATGTGCTCCACTGAATTCCCCCTTCACCTGTTACATGTTGTTCAGGAGTTTTTGGATTGCATTCTGCAACTCTTTTATGCAAAATCTTGTGGAACCAATAAGTAGCCTTTTATTTGTTATATATATTATTTTGCCAATTGTTTAATATCCTTTACCCTTGTTAAAGCTGGAAATATACTTGCAGGTATTTAGATGGGATAAATCTTATTCTCTGGTTGGTTGGTTTTGGGAATTGACCTGGGTTTATGGACTCAAACAGCTAGACTTCAAATCAGAATTTTCCAGGTTAATCTATTCTAATCAAATTTCCAGCAAATGGTTGTCCCTTTTGTTGTTCTTCACAGCTTGCTTGTAATGCAGAACAAGGCCAGCAACGTGGGTTCAATTCCTGTACTGGCCTCACCAAACAGGCGCCAGAATGTGGTGACTAGGGGCTTTTCACAGTAACTTCATTGAAGCCTACTTGTGACAATAAGTGATTATTATTATCATTACTTCAAAACGTGTTACTTGTTCTATGTTCTATGTTCAAGTCCTGCACTACCATCAAAATACAATCTTTTGGAGGTGCTGTGAGCGCAAGATGCGATCTCTTTACAGTCACCCTTCCTTTCTTTCCCTTTTTAGCACAGTGGGCTAAACAGCTTGCTTGTAATGCAGAACAAAGCCAGCAACGTGGGTTCAATTCCTGTACTGGCCTCTCCAAACAGGCGCCAGAATGTGGTGACTAGGGGCTTTTCGCAGTAACTTCATTGAATCCTACTTGTGACAATAAGTGATTATTATTATTATTACTTCAAAACGTGTTACTTGTTACTACATCTTTACCCTTTGACATGCAGGCAGACTACTTCAGCAATAAGGCAATCAAAGCGGCACAAACTACACACTACAATATTCTTCCTACTACTGACAATAAGTTATTATTATTACCAGTATAAGTGTATCCATAACAGGGCTCTGAAATTAATGAATTATGCATTACTTGTGTCACTGTTTGTAAACGTAATGCAACATGGATTATAATCACCAATATAAAAGCCGTTTAATTTGTTGAACCCGTATTCGGCAGAAAAATTACTATTGTGTGTCAAATTCATATGTAGCTGTTGGAGACATTTTGATTTAAAAAAAAACACAGTGCAACAAGGAACATGACTGATAGTGGCAGGGAGCAGCAATGTTGGGAAGATTTGACAATTCCTATGTAATATAAAATATTTGAATAGTTTAGATTATCTAAAAAATTTTTTAGAAACTCTTGTTTATGTCTGTGGTTTAAGATTGCATAACGAAAACGACTTCCTCTTCCTTGGTCTGCGACACAAATAATTTTGTTGCATTATAAAAAAATAATCGGCAGAATGTTGAGCATTTGCTAACTGTAGCAGTGTATAACAAGCTTCAGGTTTTGGATGGGTAAGAATAAATTTTATGGAAATATTTAACCGTGTAGGGTTTGAAGGCTTCACCTGGTTTTTCCAATTGTGGAAATTAATGGTTGTATGGTTACACAGGTGTTTACTCAATTCTCTGACTCATATTCATGTATTTTGTTGTTGAGATGTAACAAGCTCTGTACTAGACGACTGAGATTCGGAGATAGTGGGCGCGATCTAATGGAAACGTTTCTTAAGTGTCATATGCGGTGGGTTTTACATAAATACATAGAAGGTAGGAGCAGGAGGAGGCCTTTTGGCCCTTCGAGCCTGCTCCGCTATTTATCATGATCATGGCTGATCATCAAACTCAATAGCCTAATCTGCTTTCTCCCTATAGTCTTTGATCCCATTCTCCCCAAGTGCTATATCTAGCTGCTTATATTCAATGTTTTAGCATCAATTATTTCCTAATTCCACAGGCTCACCACTCTTTGGGTGAAGAAATGTCGCCTCATCTCTGTCCGAAATGGTTTACCCTGAATCCTCAGACTGTGACTCCTGGTTCTGGACACACCCATCATTGGTAACATCTTCCCTACATCCACCCTGTCTAGTCTTGTTAGAATTTTAAAAGTCTCTATGAGATCTCTCTTCTCCCCCCCCCCCATTCTTCTGAATGATTGACCAGCGAGAACAATCCTAACCTGGTCAATCTCTCCTCATATGACAGTCCCACCATCCCTGGAATCAGTCTGGTAAACCTTCGCTGCACTCCCTCGAGAGCAAGAACATCTTCCTCAGAGAAGGAGACTAAAACTGCGCACCAAGGCCCTGTATAATTGCAGCAACATATCCCTGCTTCTGCATGTGAAACCTCTCATAATGGCCAACATATCATTAGCCTTCTTTACTGCCTGCTGCACTTGCATGCTTGCCTTCAGCGACTGGTGCACAAGGACACCCAGATCCCGTTGCACACTCCCCCCTCCCAATTTACAACCATTCAGTTAGTAATCTGCCTTCCTGTTTTTGCTTCAAAAGTGAATAACCTCACACTTATCCAAATTATATTGTATCTGCCATTGATTTGCCCACTCGTCCAACCTGTCCAGATCATGCTGTAGGATCCCTGCATCCTCGCCACAGTTCACCCTCCCACCCAACTTGGTAACATCTGCAAACTTTGAGATGTTACATTTTGTTCCCTCATCCATATCATTAATATATATTGTGAATAGGTGGGATCCCTGTGGCACCCCACTAGTTACTGGATGCCAATTTGAAAAGGACCCATTTATTCTACTGTTTTCTCTCTGCCAACCAGTATTCTATCCACGTCAATGCACTCCCCCCCCCCCCCCCCCCCCCCAACAATCCCATGCGTCTTAATTTTGCACAATAATCTCTTATGCGGGACTTTGTCAAACGCCTTCTGAAAGTCCAAATATAGCACATCGACTGGCTCCCCCTTGTCAACTGTACTGGTTACATCTTCAAAGAATTCCAACAGATTTATCAAGCATGATATCCCCTTCATAAATCCATGCTGACTTTGACTAATCCTGCCACTGCTTTCTAAATGGTCCGCTACAAAGTCCTTGATAATAGATTCAAGAATTTTCCCCACTACTGATGTGTTAGTGTTCTATAATTCCCTGCTTTCTTTCTACCTCCCGTTTTGAATATTGGAGTGACGTGAGCTACCCTTCAATCTGCAGGGACTGTTCCAGAGTCTATAGAATCCCAGAGGATGACCACCAATGCATCCACTATTTCAGAGGACCTCCTTAAGCACTCTGGGATTCAAATTCTCACGTCCTAGGGATTTATCCACCTTCAATCCCATCAATTTTCCCAGTACCATTTCTCTACTAATGTTGATCTCCTTCAGTTATTCCCTTTCACTAAACCTTCGATTCTCCAAATTTCTGGTATCTGATTTGTGTCATCTTTTGTGAAGACAGAACCAAAGTATATATTCAATTGCTCAGCCATTTCTTTGTCCGTTTTGCATTCCCTGTTTCTGTCTGCAGGGGGCCTACATTTGTCTTTACCAATCTCTTTCTCATCACCTATCTATAGAAACTCTTAGTGTTGGTCCTTATGTTCCCTGTAAGCTTACTTTCGTAATGTATTTTCCCCCTTTTTTAATAAATTGAGAGTACCCAATTCATTTTTTTCAATTAAGGGACAATTTAGCATGGCCAATCCACCTACCCTACACATCTTTGGGTTATGGGGGCGATACCCATGCAAACATGTGGAGAATGTGCAAACTCCACATGGATAGTGACCCAGAGCCGGGATCGAATCTGGTACCTTGGCACTGTGTGGGAGCAGGGCTAACCCACTGCGCCAACGTGCTGCCCTGTATTTTCCCCTTCTTAAACAATCCCTTCAATCTTCTTTGCTGAATTCTAAACTGCTCCCAATCCTCAGACTTATTATTTCTCTTGGCCAATCTGTATGCTTCTTCCTCTGATCGGATACTATTTCTAATTTCCTTTTATAAGCCATGGATTTGCCTGCTTGCCCATTTTGCTTTTGTGCCAGACAGGAATGAACAGTTGCTGCAGTTTCTCCATGCGTTCCTTTAATATTTGCCATTGCCTATCCACTGTCATCCCTTTAAGTAACTCTCTCCAATCTATCAAGGCCAACTTGCGCCTCATATCTTCATAGTTTCCTTTATTACAATTCAGCACCCTAGTCTCCGAATCACTATTTCACCCTCTGTCTTGATAAATTCTTATCATGTTATGGTCGCTCAACCCCAAGGCATCTTGCACAGCCAGATTGGCAGTGATTTCCTTCTCATTACACAGTACCCAGTCTAAGATAGCTTGCACCCTAGTTGGTTCCTCCACATATTGGTCAAGTAAACCATCCCGTATACACTCCAGGAATTCCTCCTCTACGGCATTGTTGCTAACTTGATTTGCCCAATCTATGTGACCATTAAAACCACCCATGATCACCGATATTCCCTTATTACATGCATCTCTAATTTCATGTTTAATGCCATTCCCGACATCACCATTGCAGTTTGGGGGTCTATATATGACACCCGCTAATGTTTTTTGCCCCTTGGTATTTCTCCACTCTACCCACACAGATTCTACATTGTCAGAGCTAATATCTTTTCTCACTGTTGAATTAATTTCCTCTTTAACCAGCAGTGCCACACCACCACCTTGTCTTTTATGCCTATCCTTCCTAAGTACTGAAAACCGTGGGACGTTCAGTTCCCATCCCTGGTCACCCTGCAGCCATGTTTCCATAATCCCAATTATATCATACCCATTTATATCTATCTGCGCGATTAGTTCATCCACTTTATTGCAAATTGCATTAAGGCACAGAGCCTTGAAGTTTGTCTTTTTCACATTGTTTGTCAAGCTTCCAATATCTTTCTCTTTTGTCCTGTGTGAATTTTGCCCTTAGTTTCTCCTCCAATCACTTTTTAAATTCACTTTTCTACCTTTTATTTGTGTCCTTGCTCCCTCTTTCTCAGACTCCTTGCATAGATTCCCTTTCCCTGGCATATTAGTTTAAACCCTCCCCAACTGCTCCAGCAAATAGCCCCCCAAAACATCAGTCCCCGTCCTGCCCAGGTATAACCTGTCCAGTTTGTACAGGTCCCACCTCCACCAGAACCGGTCCCAATGCTCCAGGAATCTGAAACCCTTCCCCTGACACCATCTCTTCAGCCACGTATTCATCCAATATACTCTGACTAGCACATGGCACTGGTAATAATCCTGAGATCACTACCTTTGAGGTCCGATTTCTTAACTTCCTTCCTAGCTTCCTGTATTTTGCTTTTCGGACCTCATCACTTTTTTAACCTATGTCATTTGTACTGATGTGTACCACGGCCACTGGCTGTTCACCCTCCCCCTCCAGAATGTCCTGTACCCGCTCCGAGACATCCTTGACCCTGGCACCAGGGAGGCAATGTACCATCCTGCAGTCTCTTTTGCGGCCACAGAAACACCCATCTATTCCCCTTACAATTGAGTCCCCTATAACTATTGCACTTACTACCCCTCTCCTCTGCAGCAGAACCAACTGTGGTGCCATGAGTTTGGCTGTTGCTGTTTTTCCCCTGAGACCATTCCATTCAACAGTATCCGAAACGGTATATCTGTTCTGCAGTGGAATTGCCACAGGAGATTCCTGCAAGACCTGCCTAGCTCTCTTGCTTTGTCTGATGGTCACCCATTCCCTTCCTGCCTGCGGAGTCTGAACCTGTGGTGTGGCCACCTCTGTACACGTGCTATCCACGATGCTCTCCACCTCGCGGAAGGCCCACAGTATCTCTAGCTGCCGCACCAGCTCTGAAACTCGAGCTTCCAGGACCTGTAACCGGAGACACTTCCTGCACACATGCTGATCCTGGGGACTGGAACTGCCCCCAGCTTACCACATGGAGCAAGAGGAGCAAACCATGGCTTGGAGCTCTCTTGCCATGCCTTATCCATTTAAGTTAAACTTTTGAAAGATGTTTTATGTCAGATTATATCCAAAGTCTCCTGTACTATTTAGCTATTTAAAAAAAAACATCTTGATCTGAAATCGGGGGAGTTTTGCTGTGAGTTTTCTGCCGGTGAGTTTGCCACTGCTATCTAACAACGCGTTGTCACGTTTGTGGGCCCTTGGGAGTTTCTTTCTGGTTAGAATTTTTTTCATAACTGGGGTGCTGTACTCCCCAATGGCAGTCTGAGATCGGGCTGCCATTTTGAAAGGGTGCCTGATCTCTTAAGTGAGCTGTACACCCCCCAACCATGGACAGTGCCACACTCCACACACATGGGCATTACCCCACACCACGCTCAACCTCCCAGTGCCCCTTCTTATCTGCCCTGCAACCCCCCAGCTTTCCATATCCCCTCCACCCCCCTTTCATGAGCTTGGCCCCCCCCCCCTTGGTCCTAACCCTTGGCAGTACCACCCTGGCACCTAGGCAGCCTTGCACTGGCACCCTGGCAGTGCTCCGGCCAGCTTTGCAGTGCCACTTGGGCCGTGCCACCTGCCAAGGTGCCCACGTTCAAGAAGAGGGCTAGGGGCAACCTTGCATTATCCCTGGCAACCCAGGGGCCTTCGATGGCCTGGGAGACCCCCGTATACCGTGCTGTCTGGCCCACGTTTGTGTGGGCCAGTACTGAATGGCACCTGGCTGTGCTGCCTACTTGGGTGCGTGCTGTTTGGCCACACCCATTTTGGACGGGAACCCAATTCCGGTGCCTCGTGAGATATGTGTTGATCTCGCAAGGCGAAAAGGCTGCCGGGAAGCTCGCGAGAGGCCTCCCCGGCACCTACTGGCCGCGACGCGCTCTCACTCGAGTGCAACACGGCAGGTAGATCACACCCAGTATGATCGCAACCTTTAAGTTGGTCATTTAGCCTCAGTTGCTTCAGTTCGGTACAAGCAAAGTTCTTATTGATACTTTTGTAACTTCCATAACATCAAGTTGTTGTGGCAAACTCGACATTTGTCTCAGTAAAACTGCATGTAGATGACTGAACATCATGCCCATTTGTCAAGTGTCAGGTGAAGAGCTTCCCCCGTTGAGAAAAGATTGTTCATTCCATCAACCCATTTAGTGCACAGTGTTAATGTTACTGGACTCATGATCTGGGGACCAAGATTAATTATCAAGCAACGTGAGTTCAAAACCCACCACGTTTGCTGTGGAACTTAAAATCAATTAATCAAACAAATCTGGAATAAGAAGCTTGATTTGGTAATGGTGATCTTAGAAATGATTGGATTGTAAACTCGTCTGGTTCACGAATGTCCTTTGGGAAAGGAAATCTACCATCCTTGCCTGTGCTGACCTCCGTGTGACTCAAAAATCTACAGCAATGTGGCTACCTTTTTAGATGCATTTTTGTGACTCCAGACACTCAGCAAAGTTGTTTACTCCTAACTGTCATCTGAAATGGCCGAACTCACTGGTGTTTAAGAAGTGGCTCACCGCAACCGTCTCCAGGGTGAGATGTGTATTAAATAGTGGCCTTGAATGGATCTTGAGAGATCCTGTACCTTTTGCAGGCATTTGTATGCTACAGTATAGCATTTTTTATATGGTTTGAAGCAACTATTACATACAGATTTTGCACAGCTGGTGGCAATATCAACGGTATACTTGCCAAGATTGGTGGTTGGCAAGAGCCAGATTTGCGTACTCTTGAACAATGTTCTTGTAGTGTCACCAGCCTAACATAAAAGCAATTTACTATTGATTTTAATTCTGCCCGTTTAATCTTCAAAATATGTATTCCAATTAAAATTAGGCAGGGTATACCGGGTGTCTGACCTGAACCTGATCCATTTTCACCGTGCAGGTTTGGTTAAAACCAGATATGTGTTACCAAAGAATGCGAGCCCTGGGCTATTTTTTAGTAGTTCCTAATGTTTCTTTTTAAAATTAGAATACCCAGTTATTTTTTTTTCCAATTAAGGGGCAATTTAGCATGGCCAATCCACCTACCCTGAACATCTTTGGGTTGTGGTTATGAAACCCACGCAGACACGACGAGAATGTACAAACTCCACACGGACAGTGACCCAGGGCCAGGATTCGAACCCAGCACTGCAGGCGGTAGTGCAAACCACTATGCCACCTGCCACACCATAATGGCGATACGAGTTGAACGAATGTTGGACGACTGTACAATGCGTGGATTGAATTAACCCAGATTTATCAAGGGGCCGGAGTGTCAATTGACATGTCATTTTCAACATCAAAACAAGGTGACAAAATATTAAGAAGCTGAGATATCCATAAATGTGAAATATAAATCCAACAAATGTTTCATGATTCATTTGTCAAACTGCATTTGGAAGTCTATTCAATTCGGGACACAACCTAAGAAGGCAGTGTATGAGCACGGTAGCACTGTGGTTAGCAGTAACCTCATTGCAGGGTTAATGTAAGACTACTTTTGATACTAATAAATATTATTATTATAGATTGGAGACCGAGAAGAGCAATGAGTTAAAGTTGGAAGAGACTAAGGCAGAAACAATTGTTTGTTTCTCTGATTTTATAACTCTGATAAAGTAATTTAAAAATAATTATAAAGCCAGAGCTCAGAATGTGGACAGCGGCAAACCCCTAATTCAGCTCCTTGCCTGCTCCAAAAAGCAATTCAAATTGAATCCAATTCATGGGCCCACAAGAGAGACATACCCCTCACGCCCAACTTAGCCAAAAGGCCAAGAAGAGATAGGCATAAACAAATGTTGTTATTTTTTTGAAAACGTGTAGTTACATAGTGCCTTTCACCAGGATCGGAACATTGCAATGTCTTTTTATAACTAATTAGGTACTTTTGAATTTGCAATATAGGAAACAAAGCAGCCAATTTATCCATGGTAATGTTCCACATTAACAACAATTTAAATGAATGGCAAGGTCGTCTGTTTTAGTGACATTAGTTTTTTTTTCTAAATTTAGAGTACCAAATTCATTTTTTTCCAATTAAGGGACAATTTAGCATGGCCAATCCACCTACCCTGCACATCTTTGGGTTGTGGGGGCGAAACCCTCGCAAACACAGGGAGAATTTGCCAACTCCACACAAACAGTGACCCAGAGCCGGAATCTAACCTGGGACCTCGGCGCCGTGAGGCAGCAATGCTAACTACTGCACCACCGCGCTGCCCTAGTTACATTAATTGAGGGGTAAATATTGGCCAGGACAATGAAGAGCAATTTGTTGCTGCTCTTCCATTTGAGAGGGTAGACCTCTGCTTAACATCTTGTCTGAAAGACCGAGGGCTCAATTTCCCACCAAGTCGAGCCTGGCTTGGTGATGGGTGAATTGCGGGTGAGCCCCAAATCAGGCTCCACACAGGCGCAAAACCTCATGTGAGACATCTGACCCCCGGCACCCGACACGATCCGGATCATGTCCTTGCTGGGTGTGATTCAGATAATGATGGCTAATTTAAATAGCTGGGCGCCTCATTCCCCTGACAGCCAGGAATCAACAGCTGCACCAGCGAGGCTTCAACTGGGCACAGTTTACCACTGGGATTCCACAATCGTGGTCCAGACACAATGGCACCTGGTGGGGTGGGGGGTGGTTTTCTAAGGCCATGCCCCCGTGTGGTCGGGGAACAGGGCAGGGTAGTAACCTGGCACACTCCTTGGCACTGCCAGCGTGGCACAGCTAGGGTGCCTGGTTGCAGCGCCGGCCCTAGGGTTGCTGGCCCCCCGGGCAAGCTGAACTTCGGCGCCCTTGGGGGACGGGGGGGGGGGGGGGGGCGGGGACCCGGGGGGGGGGGGGGGTGGTGGAGCGGGGGAGCGGACCGAGGGGGGGCGCCCTGGGGGAGGGCGGCCACCGCGCATGCGCTGGTTGGCACCGGCCCAACTGCGCATGCGCGGGACCCGAGTCTCTGGCGCCCCCTAGCACATGGCGCCCCGGGCGACTGCCCGAGTTGCCGGTGCCTTGAGCCGGCCCTGCCTGGTTGGCACTGTGTGCCAGGAGCATGCTGGCAGTGCCACTGCCAAGGGCCAGGACCTTGTGGAGCCATGTCCATAAAAGGGGGGTGGGGTGTTGTAGAGATCAAGGCAGCCTTTCAAAATGGCCCCCGAACTGAGGAGCCAGTCCTGCTTCCTAGCTCAGCTCCCTGTGCAGGAAATCAGCAGAAATGTGACTGTCTGAGACCCCAAAAAATGGCTAAGTGCCGTTAAATAGTGGTGTCGATATCTGCACAGCAGCTGCTGAGAGACTCCCACCAAATGCGGTTGAAACTGATGCTGGAAATTGTGAATCGTTCCCAGAATCTCTGACAGTGCAGCACCCTCTCAACAGTGCACTGAGCATCAACTTCAGCTATGAACTAGTTTCTGGAGTCTAGCTTGAACGCAAGGCAATTACAACGCCGGCAAGAATGCTACCATTGAACTGTTGAATGGCATGGAAAAATGCTATGTCAGGAAAACTGTCGTCACTCTGTGATTTAAATGTTCTCTATTCTTCTGGGCGGGGAAGGGAGGCGGGAGGTGTATAGAAGTAAAATCTTTTGCGTATGTTCAAAATACAATAGGTATTAAAATGGAAAAAATAAGATATGAGATTTATGAACTGCAACTAACCAATTGCCATTTCTTCCATTTAAAAAAAAATATAGAATTTTTTTTATTGGACCTTTATCACAAAATGTGTTGACTAATGTCACAAAGTAAGTTGTCAAGAGTACGAAAAGAGACTTCAAAGGAATGCAAATCGGCTAAATGATTGGGCAGATTTTGGCAGATGGGAGTATAATGTGGTGAATATTTCCATTTTGTCCATTTTGGGACAGGAAGAATAAAAGAGCAGTATACCATTTTCGTGGAGACAGATTGCAGAGTTCCAAAACAGAGGGATTTGGGTGTCCTAGTATATGAGACAAAAAGTTAATATGTAGGTATAGCAAGTGACTAGGAAGTCAAATGGAATGTTGCCATTAACTGCAAAGCAAATAGAGTATGGAAGTAGGGAATTGTTGCGACAGCTGTACAGGACTTTCGTGAGACTGCATCCACAGTACTGTGTTCATTTTTGGTCTCCTTGCTTAATGGATTTAATTACATTAAAAGTAGTTCAGAGAAGGTTCACTTGACTGATTACTGGGATGAAAAGGGGTTAGCATTTGAGAAAATCTGAACAAGTTGGGATGATATTCTTTTGAGTTTAGAATAAGTGGTGATCGTATTGATACAAGATCCTGCAGATACTTGACAGATTGGATGCTTGTGGGAGAGTCTGGAATCAGGGGGACACTGTTTAAAAAATAAAGGGTCTGTAATTTAAGACCGATTGAGATTTTCTTTCTCAAGAGGGTTGTTCATCTGTGGAATAATCTTCTGCAGAGAACAGTGGAGGCTGGATCATTGAATTTAATCAAGGCCCAGTTAGGCTTTTGATCGACAAGAGGGTCCAGGATTGGACTTAAAGCACTGAACTGCTTACTCCTCCTTATTGTTGTGTTTTTGTGTGATGCAGATTCCCGAGGTACCTGATGCTTTGGGATTCATCCCCCTTTGCCTCAAGAGACTTCTGGCGAGTGCCGTTCAGCACTGTTCCACACAAACGGGGACGAGATGGAACAGCACTTGTGGGGGTCTCCCAGTAGATTGGAGGCCCCAGCTGTATGCCCTTTGGGCAGGGTGGTGCCCTGGCACTGCTGGTGCCAGCCTGGTACCTTGGCGGTGCCACCAAGGTGTCCAGATGGCAATGTCAGCTGACCTGGGGACTGCCAGAGTGCTGGGTTGGCCCAGCTAAGGTGCCCAGCTGGCATTTTTGTGATCGGGTGGGGGGGGGGCTCTCCTATAGTGCATTTGGGGGAATGGTTGGGGATTGTTTCTGCGGCCTTGGGAGTCAGGGCGGCATTTACAAATGGTGTCCCGATCTCTCACTGCACTGGGGAGTTCTCACGAGCGAAGTTTCCCACTGTACAAAATGCTGCGAGTGCCGGGAAACACGTGCATAAAAGTGCTCGCCGTGGGACTTTGTTCTCATTTGGTTGAATCGGGTCCTATATCTCAGAGCTATGCATAGATGACTCTAGTTTTGATGTGTGTAACATCAAAAGACTCTGGCTTCCAGTTCATTCTGCAATTGGTTTACTTTTCTCTGTCCACACCTAGGTGCAAACATCAAGCACAATGAGCATCAAAAATAAACGGACTCTCGTAACCGAGCACTGAACAATTGTACAACATAGATTGCAGAGCGGTACTGAAAATGAAACTGTTGGATCTAATGGGTTCTGAATTAGTATGAACTCGAGTTTGTTTGACTTGTCAGAAAGCTACAGCTCGTTTGCCCAGGTGCTTGGATTTTCCAATAAGACTGTTTAATACGTAGAAAGATGCCTCATCACTTTCAAAGTGTCATTCATCTAAAGATGTATGTGTCTATTTAATATTTCTCATTATTTCTCCATGTTAAAGTTGGCTGTCATTATTCCACATTGGAATATTGGTTACCACATGTCAGCATCTTGGGACACATTGGAACTCAGTGTGACTACACTTGCCTCAACAAAAACCAACAGCATGACTTTGGTCCTGCGATCTTTAATGCCAGTTTGAAATACATTGTGCTGGAAGATGGTTCCATCTGGCCACCCGCATCAGATTGAAATAATGAACTTGCTGAGTGCCTGCTGATTGGCCCGCCTAAAGAAGCTCGGCAATTTAAGCTTTTCCTTTGGGATTAAATGTTTTTTTAAATATATTTTTAATAGGATTTTTAATTTGTTACGAATATTGCAGCAAAGCAAAAGAAAAGGTCATCAATGCAGGATACAATCAATATTAGAGATGCATCATACCCATCACAACAAAATAAAACATTGGAAAATTTGCAATTACCCCAGCATTAAGAGAAATTACATTTGTATCCCACAACGAAATCCAACCTCTCCACCCAGGACAGAACAGACATCAAGGGGCGGCACGGTAGCACAGTGGCTAGCACAGTTGCTTGACAGCTCCAGGGTCCCAGGTTCGATTCTCTTGGGCTTGACCTTGGGTTACTGTCTGTGCAGAGTCTGCATGTTCTCCCCGTGTCGGCATGGGTTTCCTCCAGGTGCTCCGATTTCCTCCCACAGTCCAAAGATGTGCAGGTTAGGTGGATTGACCGTTGCTAAATTGCCCTTGGTGTCTAAAAAGGTTGGGTGGAGGTGTGGACTTGGGTGGGGTGCTTTTTCCAAGAGCTGGTGCAGACTCAATGGGCTGAGTGGCCTCCTTCTGCACTGTAGATTCTACGACTGCAAAATTATGAAGAGAGGACCAGCAGCAACAGGTCCAAGTTATTCTCTGTCCAGGGTCTCCCATGTAAAAAGAAGAAAAAAGTAAGGACCAGTGACAACCCACTGGATCCCAGGTCTAAAGTACCCATGAAGTGCCCAGGAACAAAAAGGGATTAGGCCACCGACCACCCAAACAAAAACAAACCCCCCAAGGGGAGCGACAGGATAGCTATGAACCAGAATCTTAAGTAAGGATATCCTCAGTCTCAGTCAAAAAGGGGAAGACCTTTCCCAGCGAGAAAGGGATCATCAAGATGCTCCCATGAAAAGAGGCAGCTTGGGAGGGAGGGCTGATCCACCCACCTGCGGTACCAGGGGACCCATCCCAGCAACCAGGGCCACCCAGGAAAAAAGCCAGCGGCACCATAACACGAGCACTTAAAGTGAGCCTACTAATCAGCCGGAACATAGAGACCCAACCATGTTCCACATACGGCAAGTCAAAATTTCACCTTGAATAACTTTAGGGAAAAGCAAGTGCAAAGTGAGGGACGCAGTGGAAAGTCACCTTTTGGGGCCTCTCAGAAATGAGGGAAAGAGAAGAAAGAGCAAGAAGCATCAGAACTAATCGCACGGATGACGCACGGGCAACCAACCTAAACCTCCAACTTCCCGAGCACCACCTGATGCACATCAAGTAAAAGCCGAGCCAACCAGCCAAACAACACGGGAATATCATTCCCACCAGGGAGCAAGATGCAGGACATCTACTAGGCATAACACTCAGCCCATCCCCCAAATCACCAGCCATTCACGTATCAAACCCAACCTTTCGAAGCTATGCCCACAGGTACTCCCATGTGGAGGGCACCCTGGACCACGGGGCAACAGGATATTGACCATGGTGCCTGGCCAAGCCTAGTCCAGCGTTGTCCTTCAAAACAACTACCTTAGGAGATTGACCCTGGAATCTCCCACACAACCGCAACACCATGCCGAGCCTACACTGACCCAGTCCCAACCAGGACAAGGCACTACTCAGCTATGAAAAGAGAAAGGATAAACACTCTGGCTTTAGCCAAGAGGGGACCCCAGTCCAGAAGGAAAAGAACAGTCAAGACACGACCAGTGATGGGCAGGCCAAACCGATCCCAGGCTTTGAAGACAGGATATACTGTGTTCCCTCGAATCTGGTACAATATGCCCAAACTCCAAATCAAGATCCTCGAAACATGGTAGCCAATTCTTGAACTCACTCGGGGATTCATCATCTCCAATACATACACCTCAAATACATCAATAAATATTTTTAAATGCAGTGACGAAGAACCAATTGTGTTCTATTGTGCTGGCTTGCAGAAAATCTTATGCTGGATTATATAAATGAGTTTGAGTGGACACTTGAATCATAAATTATTTCCCCAAAGTGAAATTATGTTTAGATTATTGGTTGCACCATAAGTGGAAATTCTACCCATGTAGTAAGTTAGCTACCCACCATTTTCAAAGTAGTGGCTTAATCTACTCCAGTTTATGAGTGTGGTCTTGTTAATAATAATATATCCTAGCTGTCCCTTCTTTATTATTCATGAAAAACTATAGGCTTATACTTCCGTGAAAAACGTTAAGGGAGGTGACTATGATTACCCAGGAGCTAAGGTTTTAATTCTTCTAACCTTTCCTGGATTACCATTCCTGTAAGAGAGTTGGAACTTTCCGAAGATTGTGATTTTTAAATTTGGAGTATCAGATAGTTCCCAGTGATGAACAGATGGCCAAAGGAAGTTTGAACTTCCCAGGCAATTATTCATGCAATACTTACATGGCTGGCATGCATCCTATGGGTCCTGAAATGCACTTGATTTAAACAAAATAACCATTCAAAGGTTGAACTGTAATTTATATAAATAATATTTGACTGAATTATTGAATGCTATAAAAGGAGTTGGAAAGGAAGTTTTAAAATTGCTGGTCACATTATCTGGAAGCTGTCTATTGGATGTGACACTATGAAGTTCCATGCCAGCGAACATCGGAATGGGGAAAATGGAGCTTTATGTTGCAGGTTCTATTTGTTCAGATACTGGATTGGGGAGTGCCAGTGGGATCTCTAGATAAAATATTTTTCTCCAATCCTTTTTGCTAAGTTTTTAATGCACAAGATGCGAATGGTGGTCAATTTGGGTTACCAATAAGTTCACAGACCTTTTTATTTATGGTAACAGGATATATAAAATGGATCGATAGTTTTCTTTTTACTGTAACATTTACATGCAAGGGACTGGAATTCTTCCTGATTTAATGTGCTCAATTTTAGTAATGGGAATGATCAACTTACGTTGATGTAGATTGGAGGATCTGTCCCAACAATGTATCTCCAGCTGTACCATTGTGACACTTTACAATTTCCGTCAGCTGTCATTCTGTAACAAATTGCCAGTTTATTACAGAGTTATGGGCAGCTTTTGTCGGAACTCGATTTAAAATTGTTCAAACTCATTTTGTGAAGGGCCATTGGAACCACCAGTCAGGAAATTTCTCATTCCGTCAGATTGTTTTGAAGCTGCTCTTGGAGAAAAACTTACATTGATTCAGTCAAGCTAACCTAGCAGTTCTGCCAGCGTTTTGTTGTGGATTGGTTCCAGTGATCTTCCATGCCATGACTTTGTGATGCACCACTATGAATGCAAATGCACTGTTCTTTTCTATTGTGCTCAGATGCACCAGTGAGAATGCAAATGTACCGAGTGTTTCTTTGCATTGTTCTGCTTTTGGCATGTTTCAATTATTCTGTAGAAAGTAATTCCAGTGATGAAGATTAGCTGGTACAGAACTACGGCCCACTAAATAGTATAATAGCAGAGCATGTTGGTATTCCTCTAAATCCTTGTGATGAAGGCGCTGGAAGAATTTTTTTTAACCTGGCTGTAAGAAGGAAACTCATTGAAGATTTAACAATCTCTAGGAGGAATGAAGATTTGGAAATTCAATCAACTTGTACTTGTGTTAATGTGGAGAAGGCGCGGAGCTGGGTCAGAGGGGTTGATTCTCAGTGGGTCAGAATGGAGGAGAGTTTAGGAAGGGGGTCGGGATTGAAGGCGCTAGCAACAGGGCCGGTCCTGATGGCCCCGGGGAAATACTCGGGGAGTCCGGTAATAATAGCTTCATTGAGGATTTGGAGGCAGTTTCACTAACACTCCAGGTTGGGGGCAGGGTCAAGGGAAATGCCGATTCGGGGGAATCACCGATTTGAGCCAGGGAAGTGGGATGGAAATTTTCAGAAATGGAAGGAGAAGGGGATTAAGACACTAAAAGATGTGTTTCTTGGGGGTCGGTTTGCAGGACTGAAGGAGTTGGGAGCGAAGTATGGGCTGGAGCAGGGGAAATGTTTAGATACATGGAGGTTTGAGATTTTGCCAGGAAAGAGATACAGAGCTTCCTGGTGGAGCCGGCCTTCTCATTGCTGGAGGAGGTGCTGATGACCAGGGGGACTGGAGAAGGGGTAGTGTCGGCGGTTTACGGGACTATTTTGGAAAAGGAGAAGGCACCACTGGAAGGGATCAAAGCAAAGTGGGAGGAAGAGTTTGGAGAGGGTATGAGGGGTTCTGGTTTGAGGTGCTCCAGAGAATGTACGCCTCCACATCATGTGCGAGGTTGGGGCTGATACAGCTGAAGGGTGGTATATGGAGCACACCTCACAAGGGTGAGGATGAGCCGGCTCCTTTGAGGGGTAGAAGATGTGTGTGAACATTTGGGGGGGTGAAAATCACATTAATATGTTTTGGTCCTGTCCAAAGCTGGAGGATTACTGGAAGGAGATTTTTAGGGTAATCTCTAAAGTGGTACACATGAAACTGGACCGGGGCCCTCAGGAGGCCACATTCGGGGTGTTGAACCAGCCGGGGTTGGAAATGTGTGCAGAGGCAGATGTTGTTGCCTTCGCCTCCTGGATCAACTGAAGGCGGATTGTGTTGGGATGGAGAGCAACCTCTCCATCCTGTGCCCTGGCGTGGCAGTAGGAACCTGGTGGAATTCTTGACTCTTGAGAAGGTTAAGTTTGAACTGAGGGGAAGGATGGAGGGGTTCTACAATTCATGGGCATTATTCATTATGCACTTTCAAGAAGTGGATAACATCGAACATTAGTTTGGGGGGGTGGGTGGGAGGGTTGGGGGAGAGGGGGACTGTATGTGTTAATGGTGACTGGGTGATTCTCGATTCATTTTTGTTATTTGTTTATGTTAACATGCGGGTAGTTGTTTAGGGGTTGGTGGTAGGATGGGATTGTTGTTGATATGGGGGATTGTAATTACTGCTCATTGTTTATTGTCGGTGAGTACAAATTTGGGAGAAAATGTGAAAAAGGAGAATAAAAATATTTTTTAAAACTTGTATTAGGTGCCTTGCAGTGGTCAGATCAAGAACAGCAGTGGATTGGTTGTTTTATGATCACTATGGATGCTAATAACCTTTTAAAGAGAAATTGGAACTTGCTGAAACTTGGTTACTGGATGGGAAAAAAAGGCAAATCATAATTTCACATTTTTAAAAACTTGGACTGTATCAAATGACTTGGCTAAACATGGTTTTTTTCTTTAGACAATTCCTACTTTGGAAATAAGCATTATTTGTCACCTTGCCTCTTTCTACAGTTACACAGTTCTCCTAGCAAACAGTTCAGTTGTGCAGCTTACAATAGTTTGCTTCCATTTTGTTTTTCCAGCTGGGTAACTCATAGTCCCAGAACTGCGCCTCGTTTTGAGAATTGTGCTGTTTCCCCTTGCTTCAAGTTAGGCCAATCTTCCAGCCTCCTTTAACTCCTCATAAACTCAGTACTCATGCTGAGCAGAAGTTCTGAATCAGCATTTCTCTGTTTAAGTTGCTAATTTGAATTATTCTATTTCTTGCTCTTCTTTTCAATTACTGCAGACCATGCTCGACAAAATTCCAACTTCTGTCTGATAAACTGGCATTTACGGGGAAGCCTGTATGTATCCTTAGAGGTGGCAGTGTAGTGATAATTACACTGGACTAGTAATCCAGTAACTGAGTCTAATGTTCTGGCGTCACTGATTCAAATCCCACCATGGCAGCAGTTTGAATTTTAATTCAACTAATAAATCTTTATTTGAAAACAGTTAGACCAATGGTGACCATGAAGATATGTCATAAAATCCATTTGTTTCAGTATTGTCCTCTTGGAGAAGGAAATCTGCTGTCTTTTACCTGGTCTGGCTTTCATGTGACTCCAGACCCACTGCAACTTGGGGCCTCACAGTAGCATGGTGGTTAGCATCAATGCTTCACAGCTCCAGGGTCCCAGGTTCGATTCCCGGCTGGGTCACTGTCTGTGTGGAGTCTGCACGTCCTCCCTGTGTGTGCGTGGGTTTCCTCCGGGTGCTCCGGTTTCCTCCCACAGTCCAAAGATGTGCGGGTTAGGTGGATTGGCCATGCTAAATTGCCCGTAGTGTAAGGTTAATGGGGGGATTGTTGGGTTACGGGTATATGGGTTATGTGGGTTTAAGTAGGGTGATCATTGCTCGGCACAACATCGAGGACCGAAGGGCCTGTTCTGTGCTGTACTGTTCTATGTTCTATGTAACACGGTTGATATTAACTGCCCTCTGAAATGCCCTCACAGTTGTGTCAAACCACGACTAAGTTTTTAAAAAAAGGAATGAAACCTGGCATCGACCTAGGCATCAGAAATGACAATGGCACACCCAACCCTGTATATACTGCAAGGCCCTCCTTACTAACATCTGAGGGCTGATGATAAAATTAGGAGAGCTATACCCCAGACTGGTCAAGCAAAAACTTGATATTGTCTGTAAAGCATGATTCCCTGAGTATGACTATATCCCACACACCACCATAACCTCCAGAGATAACAGTGCATAGTATACAGTCAGTAGGGAGATGCCCTCCTTCCTAAAGTACAAGTTGCAGTCCAGATAACCAGGTAATTGAGACAGAATACGAAGACAGCTTAGGTTAAGAGACCAGAGACCACAGTATTATTTGGAAGAATTCAAGGAAAAGTGAACCGAGTTAGAGACAATTGCAGATTTAAAGTGGGACAGCAGACTTCAGGGGTAGATGAAATGTTTAATGCTGCTTTAACACAGTCTGGGAACCGAAAGTTAAAGCAATAGTGAGCAGTTTGCCCAGCAGTCAGGAAAATGAATCCAAAAGGGGATGGTGTGGTGTTGAGCTCTGGACTGGATTCACTGTTAAAAGTGAATCATGTAATCATCGAATCCCTACACTAGAGGAGGTCATTCGAATCCCTCCGAAAGAGCACCCTACCTAGTCCCAATCCCCCGCCATATCCCTGATACGCCATGACCCCACCTAACCATTGGACATTAAGGGACAATTTAATATGGCAAATCTGCCTAACCTGCACATCTTTGGGCTGTGGGAGGAAATTGGAGCACCTGGAGGAAACCCACCCAGACACTGGGGAATGTGTAAACTCCACCCAGACATCACCTGACGCCTGAATCGAATGGTGGTCCCTGGTGCTGAGGCTGAAGTGCTAACCACTGTGCCACCATGCTACTTTGTTTAAAAGTGTTATTTGGAAAACCTGGACTGGATTTTGGAATGCAAACCACGAAGGGAAAGCAATATTATGAGAAGATTTTGAACCATGTTTTTGGAAGTGAAGTTGGAAACTCACGTGACCATCATCTGGGGGGGGGGGGGGGGGGGGGGGGGTTCTGAGGAGATATTTACTTGGAGTTTAGAGTGGAGAGTGTATTTTCCCACCGCCCTCTTGTATGCTTAAAAAGAACTTGGTGTTAATGAGACCATTGTAGCTGAAGATATACTTTGTAATCCATGTTAATCCTAAACCCTCTGTGTAATGTTAAGCTAAAGAGGAAGTAAAGGCATATAGTATCATAATCCAATTTCTTAATGTTGATTATAAGTGCTCCAATGATTCTAGTTCTCCCACAGTTTATTAAAAAAATAAAAGTTACGGTATTTTAAGCCAGGGTTCCATTCTTGGATCATCTTGGCCAGTTAAAACACCAACTGGGATTGTAACAATTAGAGCAAGAGAAGTAAAACTCATACTTAAAAGAACATGAGAAACCTTTAAACAGTTAACAGTACTTGTCAAACAGTTTGTAAAGGATTTCTACTTAAGTAGACTTGGAGCTAAACCCTCTGTTGCCCATAATCCTCATACTTTTTAAATCTACACCAAATTTTAGTAACATTACCTAACAATGCCTTGCTGCCCTTAGTCTGGCTTCAACAAGCATTCTTGTCCGAGGTCTCAAAGCCGCCATGACATAAACACGGTCTTTAATATTTCCTTAAATCTTTTTTCCCTTTTTGATCTTGTATTGTATTGTTTTCTACAATCCTTTACAAGTTAATTTGCAAAAAATTGATGAACCCTTTTTTCAACTTTATGGTTGCTATATGTTGGACTCCTTATTTTACATTCTAATAAGAATCGGTAGTCCGATTGGTGGGAGGTGTCAAAAATACGACTTTATAGTATTTGTTAATTACTCACTGGTATACACTTGAATAAGAACTGAACAAAAACTTGATGAAATAGCAAACAATACATGGCAAAAGGCATAACGCACAAAAGGAAATCACCTTAACACAAACTAACAGGCAGATGATTCAAGAATTCAAGAACGAAGGCCTCGATGTCTTTCTTTTAAAGGAATACTTATCTCTGGTTTAACCCCTCATTTACTTTCATTGGCTTCTAATTCTCAGCCGACAGCTGGTTTGTTCAAATGAATGTCTGTTACTTAGAGGATGACTTGTTAATCAATCATTGGATATTACTCAAGATTGACTAGTGCCTATCAAAACTAGCTTAGCGTTTTTGTGAGCAGTCTTAGGAAAAGTACTGCATGTGTTTTCCCACATTTTGCTATGTCTCAGTGGAGTCCTTAAGAATTGATTAGACAGAGAACAATACATTCTCACTGCTGAATGTACTGGAATACAATGGTTAATTCATTATAAGACACTGACTGAATTCCCACAGTTAAGACACTTTTAATATTTAGCTTCTTCAGCTATATGCATTCAACTAGCTCCTCTATGAATAAAATTAGATACTATCACTATTTAAAAAAAATCCTACAATATTTTGTCGTCTCTATTTACAATCTTCCAGTTGTATATGTCATTTTGAAATACAACTTATCTTATTTGCTTTATGTAAATTCCTGTTCAAGATCTCTCCTGGCTCTCTGTTCATTACCATTTCAAACCTCTTGCCTTCACACATCCTCTATTGATGCTTGACTGTTGCAGTCCATCTGTCTCTAATTCAACAAAACCAGTCACACTCGGGGAGTGTGTTTCCCAGTATATGGCAATGATACTGCACACCTAGCCACTCTGTTCCAATGCAGCTACACCATTGACGTCTAGCCAACAATGTGGAAAAATTGCCATGAAAAAAAAATGAAAATCGCTTTATTGTCACGTGTAGGGTTCAATGAAGTTACTGTGAAAAGTCCCTAGTGGCCACATTCCGGCGCCTGTCCGTTGTGGCTGGTACGGTGTATCCTGGACAAATTCAACAGTCAATTACCACCAGTCAATTGGCTTTGCTCAATTATCAACAAAGCGATAGAAAGTGGCAACGTTGGTGCATCAAGTGACACTTGCTCAGCAATAACCTGCTCACTGACTCTTGGTTTGGGTTCGACCTGGGCCACTCGGTTCCTGACCTCCTTATAGCCTTGATCCAAATATGAACTCTAAGACCTGAACTCCAGCAGTAAGGTCAGAGGGACTGCCCATAACATCAAAACAGTATTTGACTAATTCTGGTGTCAAGGAGCCCTAACATTCAAGTTAGTGGGAATCGGGGAAACTCACCACCAGTTGAGTCTTACATAGTATAAAGGAAGATGATTGTTAGAGATCAATCATCTCCGTTCCAGGATATTGCAGCACAAGTTAGGGTAGTGTCGTAGACCCAACTATTTTCAGCTGTTTCATCAATGATCTTCCCTCTATCATTAAGATCAGAAGTGGGTATGTTGAAGTGGGGATCATGATTCAGCACCATTTATGACTTCTCAGACATATAAGCAGTCATTTTCTTAACTTTTATTTAAGCTCACTATGCCTGCCACAGGATGATTTTTTTTTTACTGAAACCATGTACCATGGTAAGATTCTAACCTGGAACCCTGGCGGATTGCTGAAGGCTTTTGTGCTTTACCAGTTCAACATTCAGGCTTGGGCTGATAAGTGGCAATTAACATTTGCGCTACACAATCGCCAGGCAATGACCATCTCCAAGAAAAGAGAATCCAACCATCTCCTCATAACATTCAATGGCATCATCATCAGTGTGTATCATCTACATAATGGACTGCAGCAACTCATGTAAGGATCCTGTGACAGCACCGGCCCGGCGCCGGAGTGATTCACGCCACTCCCGCGGCAGCAGAGTAGCCAGCCCCGCTGGTTCATGGAGAATCCCGCCCATCATCTCTACAACTAGAAAAATATATAAATTATCAGCAGTAGATGATTATCGAGGTGTGGTGTTCGAGCAAACGGTACCACCTCGAAGGACCAGGGCAACAGATGCATGGGAACACAACCACCAGCACACTACCACCACTGTCACAGACTATCCTGACTTGGAACCATATTGCAATTCCTTTAATGTTGCTGGGTCAAAATCCTGTAATTTCTTACCTCTCATCACTGCGCGTATACCTATAAATACCGGGGTTGCAGCAGTTTAAGAAGGCAGCTCACTACCACCGTTCTAAGTCAATTGGGGATGGATAGTGAATGTTTGCCTAACCAGTGATACCCACATGCCATGAATGAGTTTTTAAAAAAAACTGTTCTCAAAATAGCTTTATCTGCCTTCTTTCCCCATGGCAACGGGAAACACCGTAATGTTGTATTGAATTGTTAATAATTAAGTGTTAATTATTTTTGATCCCTGATCCCTTTCATCTTGCAGCACTGCTATTTACAACTTAACACTTCCGGGACTTTAGGAGACTTTGGGTATACGCAGAACCTGCTGGCATTGTCGCCAAGCGTCTCCTTGCAGATCTCTCTCGAAGTAATGAGTCTCCCTCAGATTTCTAACAGTTAAAACCAGCCAGGCTGGCTGTCGGGCGGACTCCAGCACAGGTGACATGACCCCTCTAATGTGCCTAAATTTAAAGCGGCTGCCTGGAAACATTTTAATTGTCTGAACCAAAAGGTGCGATCCTAAAACAATCTCATGGTTGTAACAGTTGGTAGCCATTTGATTTGTATCCCTTCACTTTTAAGGGATGTATTTTATATTTATTTCACTGTTTGGTTTCCCCCAAGACTATCTATGACCACATAGAGCACAAGTGACTTTGCTCCCAGTAAATATCGAACATCAGGATTTTCCTCAGCTGAGTACGAAGTGTCTGCAGTTTGCTGTACAGACTCTGATGGTTCAGACAAAACAGTATCTTTAGAGATCACTGGGAAGCATCTGAATCTTTTTTACCCTGCTCAGCAGCAACTTCTTTCGTGTAAACTTAGGCTCTTTGGAGTTTGACGAGTTTGGTTTTAAACCTGCTGCAAGCTATTAAAATGAAGCCTGTTAAATCCAGTAATTTGAAATTAAAGACGCAGAACCTTTGTCATGTGGGTCCATCGCAGAATTATTTATTAAACTGAAACCCTTTGTTCTCTGAACTTGTGTTTAAAGCATTTGTACTTTCCACAGCTCCAGATGTCCTGGCTGATGAAGACGAAACCTTGGTGGTGAACTGGACAGCAAAACCCTGCGGCACTTTCACAATAGTACGTAAGGTCACTTTACTGTATTTGTTTCTATAGAACAGTGAATGATTGACAGCTCAATGGCTACAAGCTGAAAAGAGAATGAATGGAAATTTGTGGAATGTAATGTTCTAAGATGCCCTTTGTGATGAGGATTATAATGCTGTGCAGTTCTGGTCAGTAGTATTTGAAGGGTGCAATTGATGAATGAAGCTTGGAAATTGGATATTTAGGAATAACATAATGGTGGAGTGTGGAATCATGAATGTAAGTATTTAAGGATTCTCAGCCAACCGGGGTGGGGGAATGAGTGACCCCTGGCCTCCCTCTCTTCTCTACCCTGGGTTAGCCCTCCTTTCCTGTCTTACAGATGAACTCCTGAGGACTCAAACTATATGCATTAAGATTACTTAGATGTCAGATGGCCTGGCATCACTACATGTGATCAAATGTCACATCGGTCAAATGTCACATGGCTAGAATATCATGTGAGCAAACCTCCAGGAATGCCTCCCAATCAAGTTAGCAACTCGAACACCACACCGCTATAATCATCTACCGCTGATAGCCTGCGAACCGGTGGGGCAGGCTACTCTGGTGCCACGGGAGTGGCATGAATCACTCCGGCATCGGGCCGCCCTGAAGGTGCGGAATCCTCCGCACCTTCAGGGGTTAGGGTGGCGGCAGAGTGCTTTGTGCTGTGCCGCGCCGGCTGGTGAGGAAATGGGCTTGGTGCCACGCCAGCCGGCGCCGAAGGGTCTCCGCTGGCCGCGCAAGTTGGCGTATGCAAGGGTGCACAAGCGTGTGCTGACATCATCCCAGCACATGCGCAGGGGGGGTTTATCTCCGTGCCGGCCATCGCGGAATGTTATACCAGTTGGCGCAGAGGAATAGAGTGCCCCCATGGCACAGGCCCGCCCACGGATCGGTGGGCTCCGATCGTGGGCCAGGCCACCATAGCCCCCCCCCCCCCCGGGAGGACCCCGGAGGCCGCCCGCCAAGACAGGTCCCGCCGGTAAGTGCTTGTCGTAACATATGCCTGTGGGACCGGCCGAAAAACGGGCGGCCACTTGGCCCATCACAGGCCAGAGAATCTCTGGGGGGGGCGCTGCCAACGGCCCCCGACCTGCGCGGTGCGATTCCCGGCGCCAGAAAGTTCTGCCGCCGGCGGGGGTGGGATTCACACCGCCCCCCGGCGATTCTCCGACCCGGCGTGGGGGGTCGGGGAATCCCGCCCAATGTGTTTGGCGGCATGGTGGTGCAATGGTTAGCACTGCTGCCTCACGGCGCCGGGGTCCCAAGTTTGATCCTGGCCCTGGGTCACTGTCTGTGTGGAGATTGCACATTCTCCCCATTCTTTTGTTGGTTTCGCCCCCACAACCCAACAATGTGCAGGGTAAGTGGAGTGGTCACGCTAAATTGCCCCTTAATTGGAAAAAATGAATTGAGTACTCTAAGTTTTTTTTAAAAATGAAAAGAGATGACGTGTTAAGGTGAGTTTTATTTTGGACTGTAAGTCCATTAATTTGTGTAACCTTCACAGTTCCAGTGTGGAAAACTGTTCATTTCACGGAAGGGAAATATGAAGCAAAGATTTGAAAATATTAGCTTTTGAATAACTTGGTGCTGAGAGCAGCCAGACTTGCCTACTGAAGAAAAAAAAATAATTATTGATTATTAATAATGAACAAGAGTTGTCACCTCAAATATTTAAATATGTAACCACTCACTTTTCTAGAGGAAGATGATGTGGGTTTTTTGACTGAGATTTGATTTAAATATTGCAGTTTGGTGATTCATTTAATAGTTTTTGAATCTTTCTGACTTGTTTGGAAGTCTATGACAGAATGAAAATTACCATTGTGCCTGACTGCAGCTTGAAGGAAAAGGTCAGCATGAATATTCAGAAGATGAGCACTTTGTTATTCACTTCCTCCCCTTCTTGCTTTTGGGAGAAAATATTTTTTTTAGATAAAACATTGTACAATATTGCTAGTTAGCATCGATTTTGTTGGAGAGAATATCAAAGGATTTATTAGTTTAGTCAGCCTCCAGTTCAACAGATGTTGTTGTTTTCTGTTTTGACTAGTGCATTCAAGAAGAATTGGCTGAATTTGTTGGGGTCATAGGATATATTAGTTGGGGTGTTTGAACCTACTCTCAATTTTCATTTGATGTTTCGAATTTACCTGCTCCACGCTTATTTACTATTTTAGATAATTTGTTAGGGACCTTCTTTGCAGGCTGAAAAGTCTCAGTCTCTCCTTGTATTTCAGATTCCAGGATCAATGTTTTGGCTCTTCACTGCACTGTACTTGAACATCCCTCAGTGCTGAATACAGTACTGAAGATGTACTGTCTTGCTCTGACGTGCGTCCAACAATGTTGGGTACGTACTTCAATATCCTTTGGGTTGGGCAGCACGTGGCGCAGTGGTTAGCACTGGGACTATGGCACTGAGGATCCGGGTTCAAATCCCGCCCCTGGTTCACTGTTCATGTGGAGTTTGCACATTTTCCCCGTGTCTGCGTGGGTTTCACCCCCACAACCCAAAGATGTTCAGGTTAGGTGGATGGCCACGCTGAATTGACCCTTCCTTGGAAAAGAAATAATTGGATACTCTAAATTCATAAAAACAAAAATTCTCTGGGCAGCATGGTAGCACAAGTGGATGGCACTGTGGCGTCACTGCGCCAGGGTGTCGGGTTCAATTCCCCGCTGGGGAACTGTCTGTGCGGAGTCTGCACGTTCTCCCCGTGTCTGTGTGGGTTTCCTCCGGTTTCCTCCCACAGTCCAAAGATGTGCAGGTTAGGTGGATTGGACATGATAAATTGCCCTTAGTGACCAAAAAGGTTGGGAGGGGTTATTGGGTTGCAAGGATAGGGTGGAAGTGAGGGCTTAAGTGGGTCGGTGCTGACTCGACGGGCCGAATGGCCTCCTTCTGCACTATAGAACATAGAACAGTACAGCACAGAACAGGCCCTTCGGCCCTCGATGTTGTGCCGAGCAATGATCACCCTACTCAAACCCACGTATCCACCCTATACCGGTAAATCAACAACCCCCCCCTTAACCTTACTTTTTAGAACACTACGGGCAATTTAGCATGGCCAATCCACCTAACCCGCACATCTTTGGACTATGTTCTGTGTTTACTGATTTACTGCACGCCCACAGGTTTATTAGGGCATAAGAAAAGCAAGCAAAGCACTGGGATTCTAGCGGGATGCAACTGAGAAGTACACTTGTGTAAAATTTGTATAGAACCTTGGTTAGACCGCACTTAGAGTATTGTTCTTTGTTCTGGGTCTCCACATTATCTGGAAGATATAGATGCATCAGGGAAGGTCTAAAAACAATTTACAAGGGTGATAACAGAATAAGAGAGGTTATAACTAACAACCCTGCTCTTTAGTTTTTTTCCTCTTTTCTCTGATGAACAGAAGGCCAAGACGTAACTGGATCAAGGGCAATTATGGTGGGGTTTTGTAAAGGTAGATGTAGAAAAGATGTTTCCACTTTGGGGGAGTTCAAAGCTAATGGTTATATTTATAAGGTAGTTACTAATAAATAATTCCAATCAAGAATTCAAGAGAAACATTTTTGCCCAGAGGGTGGTTAGAATGTCAATATCACTACCACATGGAGTAATTGAGGCTATTGGCAATGATGCATTTAAGGGGGAAGTTGGTTTAGCTCGTGAGGGAGAAAAAAAAACTGTGTGCTATGCTGATTGGATTAGATGAAGTGTAGTGGGAGGAGGCATACTAAATGCTGGCACGGACCAGTTTGGTTGAATATTTCTCTGCTGTACCTTCTATGTAATTAGTTGGACATAGTAGTTATCATACAGTATACTAACACTCCTGGGTCTCCTTCTACCTCAGTAGCTGTTTCAACACCTTTCATGGAATATTCAATTGCATGTTGATTAAACTAATTTCAAGTAAGTTAATATGTTTCTTTAAAGCATTCTGTTTACAGCCACCAAAAAGTTGTGCCTACGATAAAGACTTTTGCCAAAGGTGCTTCTTTTTGGGCTCATGTTTGAAGTGAATCTTGATGTAACTATATCCTATTGTACTTCTCAGCAGCTAGGTGTCAAAAGTACAGAAAGGGACTTGAGTAATTGTCTTCAAATCAATCTACTGACAAATTCAGAAACCTGGAATCATATTTTGATTGAAATGAAGTGTATACAAACTTTCGAGAAGGAAATGTGAAGATGGGATGTTATTTTTTAAAATGTGTTTGCAGAGCATTATGCTTGTCTGTAACAAAGGTGTATCTGTGTGTGAATCATTTAATTAAGCTAGTAGTGGTTAATGGAGGCAACTTGTCAGAATTTTTTAAAAAATTCCGAGTACCCAATTTATTTTTTCCAATTAAGGGGCAATTTAGCGTGGCCAATCCACCTACCCTGCACATCGGGGAGGTTTGACCAATAAAAAAGATAGAGGTGCTAAGTGAAAGCAGTTGTGATAAGCTATGAGAGAGTGGAATTGTAATTAAACAGGTTGAATTTAGAAATTTGTGTCAGGAGATCGATAAGGACATGGCTTTACAATTGCTAAATTTCAAATGGGAGTAAAAAGCTTTTACAGTTTACAGAAGTTCACTAAATTTAAGTTGACCTGAAAGGGGAGGCAATAGTAAAAACATGACTGATTCTTATGTTGGAAATGCTGAGTTCAAAGAGGTGCTGAGGGCAATGGATTCAAAAGATGAAAGGGAAATGGGATATTTGAGAAACTATATTGAACTGTTGGCCATGTGGGGAAGACCCCCTGGAAACAGCTGCAACATTTGAATCAGCCATCCAGTCAAGCCAGGCAAGTCTTTGTGCAGAAAGCAGTCTTGTTTTTAAATAGTCTTCGATTTCCACAACAGAGTAGAAGGGAGCAAAACGTCATGTGGTCCACTCTTACTAATATGATAGCACTTTTGCCATGGGTAATATTACTGGATTTTTGTTGTTTAAGATCTATACAGGAGTGTTGTTAAGAAGGTGTTTACTTGGGTATTCTAACCAAGTGGTCGTAAGTGGTATTTTTGGTGGGATGTTTTGTAAGACTGTTTTAATTGTATAAGTTTAACCTTGCATTCTTGAGTTTTCTTCTTATCAAATAAAAATCATTACATTTGTTTTAAAATCCCAAAAGTGTTACTGGAATTTTATACTACTGGGATCAGTATGTTTTGTTTTGTTTTAGAATGCAAAAAAAGGTTATGATCAGTAAGTCGCATTTCATTCTGGGATTTGGCTTGCTCAGAAATAACATCTACTGTGGTCGTAACAATGTATGCATTGAGATTTTACCCATTGGCAATGGGCGGCATGGGGGCGCAGTGGTTAGCACTGCTGTCTACGGCACTTGAGGACCCAGGTTCGATCCCGGCTCTGGGTCACTGTCCATGGGGAGTTTGCACATTCTCCCCGTGTCTGCATGGGTTTTACCCCCACAACCCAAAGATGTGCAGGGTAGGTGGATTGGCCATGCTAAATTACCCCTTCATTGGAAAAATATAATTGGATACTCTAAATTTTAAAAACAATTGGCAAGAGCAAAGGCTTGGAGATCCCCAAGTATGTTGCAGAGGTAGCTGTAAAATTTAAGATCTTCATATCATGCAGTTTACTAGCAAAGAACCCCTGCAAATTCTTTGTTGCTTTTCCACTCTGTCATCCTACCTATTTGGACGTTGGCTTGTAATGCGATCTGCAATGCAAAGGGAAGTACTAGCTTGCAATGAGTGGTCTACTGCTCTAGGTTCCTCTAATGGATTAAGGTTTGAAAGACGGCAGGAGTAAACTGTGTCACCAGTACAGAGGCTGATGGAACTTGGTGCATGAAGTAATGAAATGGAATATCCGACCAGAAGAATGTAAAAAGGAGGAGTAAGATAAAGGGAAGATCTGTAGATTTTCAATGTTGTGGTTAAAGAGTGAGTGATCACACTCCAAAAATGTGTGTACTGTACAATATTGCTAAAATACAATAGGTATTTCATTTGTGCTGGTAAGACACAAACAAGGAAAGGTTGCTTGGCCCCTGGTTCTTGTGATGTGCTTTGAAATTTATTTTTACAAGCCAATATTAATAGGAAGGGCTGAAGAATTGTAACAAATTATTTTTGCTATGTGGTCTATTTTTTTAATTTGCTGCAGCTCTCGATGTTTTTCTTGGATGTGATCTCGTCAATACGAAGGAACTGTTCTGAAGTTCATCTTTTTGAAGAAGCATGGAAGCAGTTACTAAAGAAATAGTTACTAACTCTGACCAGCTGTCTATTATGTTATGAGAGACAGTGAGACTATTAAATAGGATACTATAGGATTGTGCTGTCAATGTTGAACAAAGTAACCAGTATCACTCTACAGTACAATAACTCCCTTAAGAAGTTAACAGCTATTTTTTTTCTCGTTCTCACTGATTGTGAGTGAACCCACTGAGTTACACAGAAACAAAAAGAAGGTATCCGGGTAATATGCCTTTTTTAAATGAACAAAAGCTTGGATTGCAACTTTTCCCTGATACATTCTCCATGGCAATGCCTCGACGAATCAGAGTCCAGTTGCCAACCAATTGACATCTTTTTCTCATGCAGTGTAAGCTGTGGTTCTCTTTGAAATTTGGTATTCTTGCTTCTGTCCTGAGTGCAGGACGAAAAGCTTTAACAGCTTTTTTTTTCTAGCAACATTCAAGTTCTGTACTACCATGTGACTACTCGGAAAATAGTTGTTTTGCTTGCTACTCGTGAAGCAGAATTGTGAACCTTTTCTCTTTTAATGCATCAGTGATGTTGCTGAGGTTTGTCAACCAAGGAATTCTCATCCTTCTCACCTCTCTGGTGCAATAGTGGGTCAAGCCAGCAATTGTCTTTGGCACTGTTTGCTTAAAGGGAAGAAGAATTCAGTCAGAATTCTGGTCCCAATTGTTGTTTTCTGACTGCTGATCCATTTTGTAGACTCTCAGTTAGAACATGATTGGATTGAATTGCTGTCCCCATTTCTAACTAGTTAAATAACTTGCCAGTAAACTCTGACTTGGTTCACTATCAACTTGCCTTCATGTAGTGCTTTTAACATTGAAGAATGTCTCAAAGCATTGAACAAACCTATAATCAAACAAAAACTTTACAAAGGAGCTAGTGGGGAGGCCTAAAGGTGTCTGGTGCATTTTGAGGAACGTATTTCTATATCATCATCAAAGAGAGGTTATGAAAGAGGGAGGTTTACAAAGGAATTTTCAGAAGGTGAATTTGCATTAACTGAAGGCCGTAACACCAATGATTGGAAGATGGATAAATAAAAGCGGTAGGAAAGAGCCAACAGTATGTTTGAGTGGTCTGGAATGGCGATATAAGGTTGGATGACTTTTCATTGATGGGAAGAGAAAGATTCGCAAGAAGATTTATTTATTTTGGTGGAAGGCTCCTAATGCATATTTGTACCCATTGCAGTAACATGATGCATGTTTAAGCATCTTAACTTTTCAAAATAATTGGCTTTAATGTAGCGTTTCATTGGTGCTGAACCCAAATGATAATCTCACCACAGTTGACAAAACTGGATGGAGAGAGAGAGAGAGAGAGGGAGAACAAAGGATAACTTTCTGGGCATCTCCTTTTAAGGAGATGCTTATCTTTGGGTTAACCCTTGCTTTGTCACTAATTGGCTCTTTGCCCAGAGGATCCCGTCTTTGGTTTGTCCAGCTAGATGCCCGTCAATTAGCTAATGGGGTTATAAGTATCGAATGGGGGCGGCACGGTGGCACAGTGGTTAGCATTGCTGCCTACGGCGCTGAGGACCCGGGTTCGAATCCCGGCCCTGGGTCACTGTCTGTGAGGAGTTTGCACATTCTCCCCGTGTCTGCGTGGGTTTCACCCCCACAACCCAAAGATGTGCAGGTTAGGTGGATTGGCCACGTTAAATTGCCCCTTAATTGGAAAAAATGAATTGGATATTCTAAATTTATAAAAAAAAAAAAAAAAAAATAAGTATCGAATGGAAGGAATTTGCTGCAGTATGACCTTATTTTATTCAAATTTGTACCTCTTGCGTGTGCATCTTTTAAGGAACCTTTTTTAATAAAATCTATTTTATTACAAACATGTATCAAAGCAGTTTCCAGCAACTAAACACCCCGGGAAACATACTTTCCAACAATCAACTATACAGTCTGTATAGATTTTTCCCCTTTTCCACCACCCCCACACCCCCGGCGATGAACGCCATTCAGACACGGTTACAAACATCCCCCATTTTTCCTCAACCCTCCCTGAAGAGCCCCTTAACTCATACTTTATCTTCTCTAAACGCAGGAAGTCATACAGGTCACCCAACCAAGCCACTACCCCCGGTGGCGATGCCGACCGCCGCTCCAGCAAAATGCACCGGCGTGCAATCAGAGAGACAAAGGCCAAGACATCGGCCTTCCTCTTCTCCATGAGCTCCAGCTTCTCTGAAACCCCAAATATCGCCACCCAGGGTCAGGGTCCACCTCCTCCTCCACTACCCTGGCGAAGACCGCAAACACTCCCGCCTCAGAATTTTCCCAATTTTTCGCTACCCCAAAACATGTGCACTTGATTCACTGGCCGCCACCCACACCTCTCACACTCATCTGCTGCCCCCTGAAAGAACCCACTCATTCTTGCCCGAGTCGTATGCAACCTGTGTACCACCTTAAACTGTATCAGGCTCATTCTTGCACAAGAGGAGGTCCTGTTTACCCTTTGCAGTGCCTCACTTCATTCTCCCCAATTGATCTTCCCTCCCAACTCCGCTTCCCATTTCTCCTTGATCATCACCACCCGCTCGCCTCCCTGCTTCCCCAGCCCCCTTGGCTATATCCCCAATTCTTGCCTCCCCTTCCACATCCAGAGGCAGCAGTCGCTCCAGCAGGGTGTATCCTGGCAACCTGGGGAACCCCCTCCAGACCCTTCGCACAAAGTCCCTAACCTGCAGATACCCTGAACTCACTCCCCCCTTGGCAGCTCTACCCTCTCCCTTAGCTCCTCCAGACTGGCGAACCCTTACTCAAATACAGATCCCTCTCGTTGACGAGCCCCACTTCCCTCCACCTTCTGTACAGACTATCCACCCCGCCCGGCTCAAACCGATGATTCTCGCACAGCGGCGTTAGCACCAACATCCCTTCCACCCTAATATGCCTCCTCAACTGTTTCCATACCTTCACTGTGTATAAGGTATTGGAACTTGATCTGTTCAATGGTTTTGTCTGAGGAGATTGAAACTTGACTGAACTCTGTCTAGCAGGGCTTCCCTTCTCTGGCTGTTTCTATGACTAGGAATGGCATTCTAGTATTGGGTGCATACTTTTATAAGATCAAACCAGACTGAACACACACACACACTTCTCAAAAACATGGGGCGGCATTCTCCCAGCCCTGGGCTGGGCCAGAGAATCTCTGCGACCGGGCCATGCCGCACCGATGCTGGCACGTGATTCTCTGCAGAGCGGAGAACTGGCGCCGGCGTGGTAGGCGCCCGACCCTGGTCGGAGGGGGTCCAACCCCGGGGGGGGGGCCTCCGATGTGGCCTGGCCTGCGACCGGGGCCCACCGATCTCTGGCTGGGGGCCTCCTTTCCTGCGCACTGGCCCCTGTAGCCCTGTGCCATGTTGCGTCAGGGCCGGCTCGTTGAAGGAGGCCATCGTGCATGCGTGTGTTGGCGCCGGTGCCATCGCACATGCTCGTGTTGGCGCCAGTCCGACTGCATGTGCACGTTGGCGCCGGTGCCACTGTGTATGTGCACGTTGGCGCGGGTGCCACTGTGCATGTGCGTGTTGGCGCCGGTGCCATCGCACATGCTCGTGTTGGCACCGGTGCGACTGCATGTGCACGTTGGCGCCGGTGCCACTGTGTATGTGCACATTAGCGCCGGTGCCACTGTGCATGTGCACGTTGGTGCTGGCGCCACTGCGCATGGGCGGATCCCGCGACGCACATTCCCGCCCATTATTCCTGGCTGTAGGCTTTCAACTAATCCCCCAAGTATCAAAGCTTAGTTCTATCCTGTACCGGCCTCCCTGAACAGGCGGTGGAATGTGGCGAGTAGGGACTTTCACAGTAACTTAATTGAAGCCTACTTGTGACAATAAGAGATTTTAAATATTATTATTATCTTTTTATTATTATTATTTTTATTATTATTATTGTCATTGTGTTCTAGAACTCAAAAGCTCTCTTCAAATAGAAACCAAGAGGGGAAGTATAGGACGTGATCTAACAGCCATATTGTGTCTGAAAAGCAGCACACCATCGCACAACGTGGCCGTTAACTGCTGAGAGACCCTACTCCCGGGATCTAACTTGCTTGTCACACGTCATTGTGTGAAACCCACCTATTGTGGGTGGGTTCACTTTTTGTCAAATTGCATATTAGAGGAAGACCGCTAGTCTCACTCTAATATGCAGTTTCCTGAGGTAATCAAGACTTTGGGATCTACCCCTTCACATTGGAGACCTCAGACGAGTGGCGTTCAGTACTGGTCTCCACGAATGGGAACCAGATGAAACGGCATTCGTGGGAGGGGGTCGGGATCAGAGCCCCCCCCCCCAGGTGTTTGTCCTCTGGGCAGGGTGGCACTCTGGCACTGCTAATGCCAGCCTGGCACTGCCAGGGTGCCAAGCTGGCAGTTTTTGCACGGCAATGATTGGGCCTGGGGGCGCCCTGTGCACAGGAGGTGGGGTGCGTGGGGAGCGGACCAAGGACCTTCTGATAAGTGAGTTGGGGCTTTTGGGGGGGGCGGTTCAGGTGTTGTGTTAAAGGGTCGAGTTAGCTGTGAGTGCTGGGAAACACGAGGCTAAATGCGCATGCTATGGGACACAGTTACCATTTGGTTCGATCACCCCCATAGACTGCTTAGCTATCAGAATTTAAAATTTTTCCGTTTAAGTGGACGTGGCAAAAAAAACGTTTCTATTGTCCAACGAGATGCTTTCACAACATTCTAATGACGTAAAGTATTAGTTCCCTCAAGGGGCTTGTAGAAGAGGGTTAACGACCTGGAAACCTGCAAAGGCCTTAACATGGAGCATGACTGTTTTCTTAAATTGTGAATTGAGAACACTGTCATTTCGTTTAAAAATGGTTCAGTTAGACCCCATTATCTGCCGCCTCAAGGATTGTAGCGTTAAATAAATTGCAGAAGAGGAGGTTGTCATTTGGTCCATCGTTGTATGTACTAACGAGATGGTGTACTGGTGTCTATAAATGAGTCGTGTATAGCAGTCATTTTCAAAATCGAGGTAACGACCCATAGGTGGAGAGCGGGCATGTGTCGGGAGGGCCACGGGGCCATCAGTAACAGTGTTCCCGATCGCAGGAAGAAGTGTCCAACAGTTGCGACTGGATTTTAAAATGTAGGCTGAGATTGGTTTTCAGAATGGCGTCTGTCCCACGCATACATCCCCCCTCAGTAGTGCCCTGTTCCAAAGCCCAACGAGGCAGACTGCCTCCTCCTGACATCAGCGAACTGGCCGAGGAGCAGACTATCTTAAATGGAGTCTTCTCTCCAGAAGCAGGAAAGACAGCAAGTCATGCACCCCGTACACTGACGTCACCTGCTCTGGGCGCAAGAGTGATTTCTCCATTTTGTAGCTGTGTCTTCTGTGCTGGTGTGAGCTCTGGAGCCTCTGGTGAACAACCTATGAAGAAGAAGCTGAAAGCAGTATAAAGATTATTTCTTGGTCTATGGGTTTATTAATTGCACCAGTGCAATTCAGGATGCAAAGTTTGTGTGTGTTATATGCAGGGAAGTACTGGCAAATGAAAGATTAACACCCTCAAAAAACATCAAAGACATTTCGAGACTAAGCACGGCGAGTTCGAGGTAATGCCTCTTGAGTTTTTTCTTTAATGGATGCAGTGAGGTCTTATCAGCTGCAAAACGTGACTGGAATTCAGCTTCAGAACTTTTGAGGTCAAAATAAATAATCTATTCTACTTTTGATGGTTGAACAAATTGTTTTTTGACAGGCAAAGTTGGCCACAAGTGCCACACGAGGTTGCCCCTTGTAGCTAATGCAGGATGATCTGTGCTGATGCTGTGTTTGCAGGGATGACACAGCTTTGGAGCTTCAGAATCACATGTTGTCATGATGGAGTACTCTTTAGCTGGTGGTGATGTTTACATCGATCACCGGCTATAATGTTACCCACTTGCCATGATTGATGCTGAGGACTTTCATGTTCCTTTCAACACCATCCTTGAATTGAAGCTTTGGGCACCTACTGATCTCGTGACATAGACTACCTTTCCATATAACATATCCTTGGGGATGAGACTATCTTTCATCCTGTGCAGATGCCCATGCCAGAAAGCTCTTATTTGCTTGCTGAGCACTAGGGTGCTTGGCATCTTTGCTCTAGAATGAACTGCTTCATGGTGACTTTGTCTTTGAATGTGATGTCAAGGATGTGCCATAGACTGAAGATGGAAGTTATTGAGCTTTTGTTCTTTGTAGGTGTAAGTTGTCTAGGTTTTGCTGCCATACAGAAATGTGCTGAGGTTATAGATCTCATGGATGAGCATCTTGATCCTGCGGGCCAGTTTGTTGATTTTTCCATGCCCATTTATATTAGTCAGCCAAAGTAGTTGGCTGTCTTTCCTAATGCTGGGCTCTTTGTCTTGAGAAAGGTTGTCTGTCATCATAGATCCAAGGTGGCAGAATTTTCTGACTGCTTCCAGTGGTGTACTGTTGAGCCTGATTACTGGTGGAAATGCAACACTCTGTCCTGGAACCATAGTGCTTTAACGCTGGTGATGAGGGAGAACACGACACAGGCATGGGACTGAGGTTCCATGAGCCTTTGGAGCTGGTCTTCTGTCTGGGCAAGTTGTGCAGCATCAACAGCATAAAAAGCTCTCTGACCAGCACTTTTGTATTGGCTGACAGTCTTGATAGGTTGCGCAGTTTCCTGTCTGATTGTGTGTGGCAGTACACTCCTACAATGTTGGCAGGGAAAGCATAGGTATCCAGGACAGAGAGAGGAAAATATATTAAACAGAGTAGGGACTAAGACATAGCCCTGTTTGACACCATTTTGGATCTCAAAACTTTGTGGTACATCTGTCAAACTGAATGATGCCATGCATGTTACCTTGGAAGGACCTTATGAGACTGAAGCTCGGGAGGGCTGTTGATTTTTCTCTAGTATCTAGTAGAGGCCTGTTCTGCACACAGTGTCAAATGCTTTTGCGAGATCCACAAAAACCAAGACTGTTTTTTGCTCTCTGTACTTCTCTTAAAGTTGACGTAGGGAGAAGATCATGCCTACCATGGTCTCTTTGAAGCCAAATTGTGCTTCCAGGTATATTCTGTTGGCTAGTGAATGGAGCTTTATTAGAATGAGAATGAGTGGGGTTGGTTAGCTCAGTTGGCTGGAATGATGGTTCGTGATGTGCTGCAATGCCAACAGCGCAGGGTTCAGTTCCCATACCGGCTGAGATTATTCATGAAGACTTCATCCTATGTGGTGTGGTGCCCCTCAGGTTAAATCACCACCAGTTAGCGCTCAAAGGGGAGATCAGTCTATGGTCCTCTGGGACTGTGGTGACATTTACATTTATTAGAATGACTCCGGCAAAGGCATTGCCAGTAATGCTGAGGAGCAGGATGCCCCAGTAGTTGTTGCAATCCCCTCGATTGTCTTTGTTCTTGTAAAAGGTGGCTATGTTTTGAGTCGCACACCCTTTTTGGTTGAGCTGCCTTCCAGCAGAGGAGGTGGTGGTTATGGAAGTATGGCAGCACATTTTAGAACATAGAACATAGAACAGTACAGCACAGAACAGGCCCTTCGGCCCTCGATGTTGTGCCGAGCAATGATCACCCTACTCAAACCCACGGGCAATTTAGCATGGCCAATCCACCTAACCCGCACATCTTTGGACTGTTTGTAGGAAACCGGAGCACCCGGAGGAAACCCACGCACACACGGGGAGGACGTGCAGACTCCGCACAGACAGTGACCCAGCCGGGAACCGAACCTGGGACCCTGGAGCTGTGAAGCATTTATGCTAACCACCATGCTACCGTTTTAGAGTACCCAATTCTATTTTTCCAATTAAGGGGCAATTTAGCGTGGCCAATCCACTTACCCTGCACATCTTTGGGTTGTGGGAGTTAGACCTACGCAGAAATGGGGAGAATATGCAAACATCAGCATATGCAGATGACACTATGATTGGTGGTGCAGCAGATAGTGAAGGGGACTGTCAGAGCATACAGCAGAATATAGATAGATTGGAGAGTTGGGCGGAAAAATGGCAGATGGAGTTCAATCCGGGCAAATGCGAGGTGATGCATTTTGGAAGATCCAATTCAAGAGCGAACTATACGGTAAATGATAAGGCCCTGGGGAAAATTGATGTACAGAGAGATCTGGGAGTTCAGGTCCATTGTACCCTGAAGGAGGCTGCGCAGGTCGATAGAGTGGTCAGGAAGGCATACGGCATGTTTTCTTTCATCGGAAGGGGTATTGAGTACAAGAGTCGGCAGGTCATGTTACAGTTGTATAAGACTTTGGTTCGGCCACATTTGGAATACTGCGTATAGTTCTGGTCGCCACATTATCAAAAGGATGTGGATGCTTTGAAAATGAAAAAAATGAAAATCGCTTATTGTCACGAGTAGGCTTCAATGAAGTTACTTGAAAAGCCCCTAGTCGCCACATTCCGGCGCCTGTCCGGGAAGGCTGGTACGGGAATCGAACCGTGCTGCTGGCCTGCTTGGTCTGCTTTAAAAACCAGCGATTTAGCTGAGTGAGCTAAACCAGCCCATTTTAAATCGCTTATTGTCACGAGTAGGCTTCAATGAAGTTACTGTGAAAAGCCCCTAGTCGCCACATTCCGGCGCCTGTCCGGGGAGGCTGGTACGGGAAGATCCGATTTTGGAGAAGGTGCAGCGGCGGTTCACCAGGATGTTGCCTGGTATGGAGGGTGCTAGCTATGAAGAGAGGTCGAGTAGATTAGGATTATTTTCATTGGAAAGACGGAGGTTGAGGGGGGACCTCATTGAGGTCTACAAAATCATAAGAGGTATAGACAATGTGGATAGCAAGAAGCTTTTTCCCCAGAGTGGGGGACTCCATTACTAGGGGTCACGAGTTCAAGGGGAAAAGTTTCAGGGAGATATACGTGGAAAGTTCTTTATGCAGAAGGTGGTAGGTGCCTGGAACGCATTGCTGACGAAGGTGGTAGAGGCGGGCATGATAGTGTCATTTAAGATGTATCTAGACAGATACATGAATGGGCAGGGAGCAGAGGGATACAGATCCTTAGAAAATAGGTGGCAGTTTTAGATAGATGATCTGGATCAGCGCAGGCTTGGAGGGCCGAAGGGCCTGTTCCTGTGCTGTAATTTTTCTTTGTTCTTTGTTATCACATGGGCAGTGACGTGGAGCCGGGATCGAACACTGGCCCTCGGCGCCGTGAGGCAGCACTGCAGCACTGTGCTGTCCGGTATGGCAGCACATAGGGCTTTCCTGAGTCAAGCAGTTTAGCTGGTATTCCGTTCCTTTCATGTGCTTTCCAGGGAGCCAATGATTTACTTGAGCCCAAGTAATGGAGGTTCTGCAGTAAGCTCATACCTGATGGGTAGCTGCAAATGATCATCGCGCAGAGGCAAGATATGTCTATCTCACATGAGTACTTTTAAAAATTCATTCTTGGAATGTGGCCGTCACTTGACAGAGTGCTGCATCAAGGAGCCCCAGCAAAACTGGACTCAATGGAAATTAGGGGGAAAACTCTCCACTGATAGGAGTCACACCTGGCACAAAAGAAGAAGATTGGGGCTCTGTCATCTTGGCTCCAGGAAATCACTGCAGGAGTTCCTCAGGATAGTGTCCTATGCCCAACCATTTTCAGCTACTTCATCAATCGCCTACCTTCCATCATAAGGTCAGAAGCGGAATGTTTGCTGATGACTGCACAATATTCAGTACCATTTGTGACTCCTCTGATACTGAAGCAAGTCATGTCCAGGTCTTGCTGCATTTTGACATTTTCCAGGCTTTCACTGACCTGTGGTAAGCAACCTTCATGCCAGGCAATGACCATCTCCAACAAGAGAGATTCTTAACAATTTCCCTAGACATTCAATCACACTACCATCGCTAAATTCCCCACTATCAATATCCTGGGGATTACCATTCACCAGAAACTCAACTGGACAAGCCATAGAAATACTGTGGCTACAACGGCAGGTCAGGGGCTCGGAGTCCTGTGGTGACAACTCCCCTGCTGTCTCCCCAAAGCCTGTCAACAATCTACAAGCTAAAAGTCAGGAATGTGATGGAATACTCTCTCCATGCCAGCTTGACCTCATCCAGGATAAAGCAGCTTGCTTGATTGGGGCTCTATCTATAAATATTCATGTCCGCCACCACTGATGCATAGGAGCAGCAGTGTGTACCATGTCAGCAGTGTTTTTCAAACTTTTTTTTCCCAGAACCCACATTTACCAACCGGCCGACCTACATGACCCACGCGGGTCGACCTTAGCGACCCACCATTTTCACTTGCTTTTAATTTGAAAGCCGAGTCTGCTTGGTTCTCACGATCTCGCTTGCTTTGTCATTTAATGTTAAATTTCTGCTAAGGGCTTCAACTGATGATTAAGTTCTCACGCCATCCTTTGGAAAAACTCAAGGTGGTCCTCAATCGCCTAGCTTAGTCTTCAAATACGTTTAATGTTTTGAGGATTTTAAACTTTCACTTGCCAGTACTTCCATGCATATGATATACATGGGCTTTGCATCCTATTTACATTGGCACAATTAACAAAGCCAGACATCAAGAAATCACCTTTGCACTGCTTTGTTCCCGATTTCTCTTTTCTTTCAAATGATCCGTCTTCAAGTTCTTCACAGTCCTGTTTGCTTGCTGGGAGCTCAACAATTGAGAAATCTCTCCTCCGTCATTTTGCGCCCAAAGCAAGGATGTACAGGGCACATGACGTCAGGGTACATGCTGGGCACATGACCTGCTCTCTGCCGCAGCTTCTGGCTGGAAGACTGCCTTGTTTATTTAAAAGCTGGTCATCACCGGCATTCTCAATTTAAAAGCGGTCGCGGCCATTGGCTGCTTCTCCCTCATTTGGGAATGCTGTGACCGATCGCTCCGTTACCTGCAGTTTGAAATACCTTGACCTGCAAGATGCCCTGCAGGAGCTCACAAGGCTCCTAGATAGCACCATACAAACCCACAACCACTACCATCAAGGAAGTACAAGGGCAGCAGATATGTGGGAACGCTGTCGCTGGGTCAAAATCCTGGAACACCTTTTTAAAAATTCATTTATGTGATGTTGACGTCGTTGGTTACACCAGCATTTATTGCCCATCCCTACTTGCCCTTCAGAAAGTGGTAGTGAGTTGCCTTCATGAACCACTGTAGTCCTTGAAGCGTAGGACACCCACTGTGCTATTAGGGCGGGAGTTCCAGGATGTTGCCCCAGCGACAGTGACAGGGTGGTGAGTGACTTGGAGTGCAACCTCCAGGTGGTGGGGTTCCCAGGTATCTGCTGCTCTTGTCCTTCTAGATGGTAGTGGTCGTGGGTTTGGAAGGTGAAATAATAGCACTGTGTGTGCACCTACATGGAATGCAGCGATTCAAGAGGGCTACTCACCACCACCTTCTCAAGGGCAATAAATGCTGGTCTGACCAGCGATGCCCACATCCCATGAATGAATAAATAAATTACTGTGTTTGAAAGATTACAGCTGGGAATATAGACTTTAAAGTGTGCACATGGTGGCTATTCAAACTTCTACACCCTATCATAGAATCAAAGAATTTACAGTGCAGAAGGAGGCCATTCAGCTCATCAAGTCTGCCCCGGCCCTTGGAAAGAACACCCTACTTAAGCCCACGCCTTCACCCTGTCCCTGTAATCCAGTAACCCCACCTAATCTTTTTTGACACTACGGGGCAATTTAGCCTGGCTAATCCACCTAACCCACACATCTTTTGGACTGTGGGAGGAACTTGAGCAGCTGGAGGAAACCCACGCAGACATGGGGAGAACTTGCAAACTCCCCACACAATCACCCAAGGCCGGAATTTAACCTGGATCCCTGGATCTGTGAGACAGCAGTGCTAACCACTGTGCCACCATGCCGCCCTTTAATTGCAATGAAAAACACATTTCTTGATTTGCTTTTATTTCTATCTCTTAACTTATTCTTCTTGTCTTACTGAAGATGTTGCTTTCTTCGTGGGCTTTCATCTTTTGTACCTCATCCAATTAGACATGCCTGTCAGTATTGCATTATTGAAATTGACCACGGGGCATCACAACAGACCTCTATCGTACCATGCACGTGTATATTCAATGGAACAGTATATTCCCCATGCACTTCACAATCTCCCAACTCCCCAGGTGCAGAGAAAAGGAAATAAAGAAGTTCATTTATAGAACGCTTTTCACAACTGCCATAGCAAAGAAGTATTTTGGAAATAGTCACTGATGCAGCAGCTAAATTGTGCACAGCAAATTTTCACAAACAGCAGAATAATATTAACTAGGTTAATCTGGTTTTGTGATGTTAATTGAGGGATAATCTTTGGCCAGGACGTAGGGATTACTCTCCTGCTTTTATATGAGATTGTGCCTGGACTCTTTTAGATCCCACAAACAGGCCGGTGAAGCCTTGTTTTAGTGTCTCATTCGAATGATGGCACCTCCAGTGCAGTACTCCCGTAGCACTTCACCAAAATGTCAGACCAGTTGTGCTGCTTCTGTTCCTTCGTCTTGGATTAGACAACCCACATAGACTGGGGATTGAATCTGGGCAATGTCTTGTCTCTACAGCTCAGCTACTCGGTGAGAATAGCTCCTTGAGTCACTGCTCGAGTCCTTCTCTTGATCTTTTTAAATGACTCACAAGCTAATGACTTGTTCTACACCATCTTCAGCAAATTGCACATCATTGTGTCGAATAATGTTCAAAATAACAGTAGAACCAGTAAATATAATTTCAATAGACATTTCATTTCTCTCAATGAGCTGCATTAGAATGTTGCATTTTGCACAATTGCTTATCAACCTCGGAACAATTTCTTATGAATATCGGAATTGTATGTATAGTGCAGTAGTTGTTACTTTTAATTGGTAGATGAATGTTCTTTGTTCTTTAGGGATGGGAATAGAGGGATATGGACCCTAGAAGTGTAGATTTTAGCTTAGACAGGCAGCATGGTTGGCGCAAGCTTGGAGGGCCGAAGGGCCTGTTCCTGTGCTGTACTTTTGTTCTTCTTTGACAGCTTTGTGTAAATGTTGTGAATTGAACTTCATGTAATGTATTCCCCATCTCACCTGAAGGCACTGACTTGCTGATGTCATGCTTTTATACACATTGCCGTTTGGTTTCTCACCCAACTTCTCATCGAATAATGTTCCAGTTATCTTCCCTCACCTAGTTGTGCATTAAGGCATATTTTTGTCTGTTTCTATAGCTGGTAATTCCCGGAACAAGTCACTAGTCTGTTGCCTGGGGCTTACAGCTTGAAGGGTGTCATTCCACATCAAACATGGCTGACCAGGAGTCTCTTCCCTAAGGATTTGCAGGTTGACGCAGTGAATGTGCTGGACCGGGTTATGAGCTCGCCTTCCTTGGTGATCGAGTCCTGGGATGGGTCGTGAACCCAGAGCACTGTGCTACAAGACTTCATCGAATAATGTGCCACGCATAAAAGAACAAGGAAGGGCTGCTCGCAACTGAGTCCAATCCTGATCCATTAACATTTTTATCTTCTGTAAAGTGGTGCACATGAAACTGGACCCGGGCCTTCAGGAGGCCATATTCTGGGTGTCGGACCAGCAGGGGTTGAAAGCTGGTGCGGAGGCAGACGTTGTAGCCTTCGCCTCGTTGATCACCCGAAAGCGGATCCTGTTAGGGTGGAGATCAACCGCTCCACCCTGTGCCCTGGCGTGGCGGGGGGACCTGCTGGAATCCTTGACTCTTGAGAAGGTCAAATTTGAACAATTCATGAGCATTATTCATTATGCACTTTCAAGAATTGGATTACATCGAAAATTAGTGTGGGGGGTGGGTTGGGGGGGGGCGTGAGACTGTATGTATCGTGACTATGGGTGATTCCTGACTTTTTGTCATTTGGTTGTGTTAACATGCGGACTAATGTTTGGGGGTTTGGTGGGAGGATGGGATCGTTGTTATTAATATTGGGATTGACATTGTAATCGTTACTGCTTATTGTTTATTGTTGGGTGCAAATTTGGGAGAAAATGTGAAAAACGAGGAGAGTAAAAATATAAAGAAAACATTTCTATGTCGATATCCCAATGTTTCTTGTGTGCTATTCTTTGTATTCCTATCAACACCACTTGTAACTGCCAACATTTCACCTTAATGTTACTAAACGCCAAATGCTTGAAAGTATAAAAGAGAAAACCAAAAATGAATCAGCTGATCTACAGTTTTGTTTTCCAAAGTTCAAGTGGATATATGAACATTTTCCAGCCCCAGTATTAACATTTTATTGAAATCTTATAGGTAGCAGAAATTGATCCTCTGCATGAAAATTGAAGATTATGATGCTTTGTTTTTTTCTTCAATTGTGAATAAGGTTGAAATAGATATGTAACAATAATAGTTTCACTGAAATTTTTTAAATTATTTTTGTCTAATTCAAGGGCATTTAGTGTGGCCAATCCACCTACCCTGCGTATCTTTGGGTTTGTGGGGACTGGATCCACGCAGACACAGGGAGAATGTGCAAATTCTTTACGGACAGTGACTCGGGGCCAGGATCTAACCCGGGTCCTCAGCGCCGTGAGGCAGCAGGGCTAACCACTGCGCCACCGTGCTGCTCTCTCCCTCAAGTAGTTTGATCCCTTGCCCCATGCTGTAATTGTGAGATGGTTCAGTTGTTGACAATCCAATAAAGGGATTACTCCTGCATGCAGATGATCTGGCAACTTTGGCCTCTTTGTTCCTCTCTGTGCTCCAAGTCCAGGTAGATAAAACAATGGAAACTATGCAGTGAAGCCACTATATCACTGCAAGTATAAAATTGAAATATATTCATTTGTTAATATATTCCTTTCAGCATTTGTAATTGTATATTTAGAATATTTTATGTTGAGGTATGATTCTTTAAGGTGGAAGTTACGTCACACAATTCACGATACGTTAAGTTGATGGAGCTTCACATTTGCTGCCAGTGTTTTCTTGCCCTTGTTTTTGCCCTATATAGTCTTGCCACATCCTGTATCTCGCTGTATATCTATGCAGAATCCTCTGGCAGCAGCAACTTTCTTCTGCACACTGCTAGCTGTTAGCAATAAGTCAATAGTGGTGACATTTTCAGTCCCCATTCTCCTGCCTCGTCGAAATTCCCCACGTGTTTGCTTTAAAATAACTTTGGTTGAATTTTTCTATCCCACCTCTCCACTTTTCCCTTCTTGCTGTCTCAATTTAAAAAGCTGTCAGAACCCTTCCTGTATGTGAAGAATGCTGTGGAAACGCAAGTTGTTTGGTTGAGTCACCCCAAATGTCATAACTACAATGGATGCAAAGTGAAATCATCTTTTTAGAAAAAAGATGCAGTAATATGCCAGGGATGTTTCTTTTGGAGTGCGGATGGGGATAGTTTTGTGAGGGGTGGGGGGTGTGTGTGCGAGGGATTGCACAGAAGAGAGCATTGTGCTTTCCAGTTTCTATCACTAAAGCAAAATTATACCCAATACTTCATTTAAATGCTGCCATTAGATGCACACACTGAACTTTAGTGTGTTCTGCAGAATAAAATATCACTGGTTTGATTGGCATTATTACTTTAGGGTTCTAGCTTAAGTCCTTTTTTTTGACAAATTGGAGTAATCAAGGGAGAAAGAAGCATCAGCACAATTTTGGAGCTCTTCTAACTTTACAAAGTGGATTTTATCTTGGGATCTACGTTGAAAATGTATCTACTCCTGCTGAGGCTTGGTTTAAACCCGGTGGGTATATTCACCCCCTGGCAGACAGAAAATGACCATAGTGCTCAAATTACTTCTCATGCCTGCACTACGGGTTTAAAACTGTACTTGACCAGTAATTCTTGCTGATGGTGTTTTCCCAAACTCTTTTAAAAAAAAAAAAAAATCTAGAGTACCCAATTCATTTTTCCAATTAAGGGGCAATTTAGCATGGCCAATCCACCTACCCTGCACATCTTTGGGTTGTGGGGGCGAAACCCAAGCAATCACTGGGAGAATGTGCAAACTCCACACTGACAGTGACCCAGAGCTGGGATCGAACCTGGGACCTCGGCGCCATGAGGCAGCAGTGCTAACCCACTGTGCCACCATGCTGCCCACTTCCCAACCTCTCTGACACCCTGTCCCCAATTCTGATTTCTAAAATGCACAATTGAAGCTGGATTCCGATAAGAATGAACGAAAAAGCTTTTTTGGGAACATAACAAGGTTAGCATTCTGTTTTTTGATTGCTACAAATTGTACGGCTTGCAGTAGGCATTTTCTTTGGCTCACTGTTACTTGTCAATTTGATAAGCAGTCTATGTGTATTGTGCAAGTAAACAAGGACCTTTGCTGCCCAGTATCTCAATTTGGTAGCCTTGTCAGTAGCTAGATGGAGGTCTTTAAGCCTGCCTTCAACTTAAGTCGGTGGGCACTCATCGACAGTGTGTGTTAATGATGCCTTGACTTGGAGGGTTGTAATTAGACAATTTATTCTGCGTACTGTGACCTCACATGCTGCCTTGTGCATTCTCCGGCATTTATGGGTGATGGATTAAAAAGTACTGGTGTGAGGAGTCATAATTATGTCAACAAATTGTTTCATTTTCCATGGACTGTAATGAATGAACAGAGCACAGTTTTCCAAGAATTACTTTGAATATACAGCACAAACTGGCAATTTGGGTCAACTAGTCTGCTGGTGTTTATGCTCCTCGAGTCTCTTAACAGTCCATCTGCCTCATTTTAACCATTAAACTTATTTTTCTACTCCCTTTATGTACTCTTCTAATTTCGTTCTGAAAGCATCTAAGCTATTTGCCTCAATCACTTCCTGTGGTTCAATTGAATAGGTGTTTTGGATTGGTCTTCTATAGAGAAGTCAAGGAACATCCCAGAACTAGTCAGAAATAACGAAATGGGAGGGAGGAACTGAAAAAAATTCCAATCACCAGGGAAGTGGTACTGAGCAAATTATTGGAGCTGTGGGCTGACAAGTCTATGGTCACTTTTTTTTAGGATCCTATGATGAAGTGTTGGTTTAATTTTCCAAAATTTCCTAGATTCATGGAAGGTTCCATTAGATTGGAAAATAACAAATACAATTCCTTTTATTCAAATAGGGAGACAGAAAGTAGGAAACTACAGGCCAGTTGCTTAACATCTGACATGGGGAAAATGTTGTTAGTTATTATTAAAGAAGGAGGGCACTTTGATAAGTTCAGGCAGAGTCAACATTGTTTTGAGGGAAATCCTGTTTAACCAATTTGAATTCTTTGAAGAAGTAACATGTGCGGTTGATAAAGGGGAACTGGTGGATATACTGTACATTGATTTCCAGAAGGTATTTGATAAGGTGCCATATCGAAAGTTATTGCAGATAATAAAAGCTCATTTGGGGGGGGGGGGGGGGGGGGGGGGGGGGGTGGTGGTAACATACAGACATGGATAGAAGATTGACTAGCAAGCCGGAAACCGTATTCATAAATGGGTAATTTTCTGGTTTGCAAGCTGTAATAAGTGATGTGTCACAGGGCTCAGTGCTGGGGCCTCAACTATTAATAATTTGTATAAATGACTTGGATGAAGCAACCAAAGGCATGGTATGCTAAATTTGCTGACAACGATAGGTAGGAAAATAGTTGTGAAGAGGACATGAGGCTAGCAAGCAACATAGGTTAAGTGAGTAGGCAAAGATTCGGTCAATGGATTTGTGGGAAAATATTAAGTTGTCCATTTTGGCAGGACAAATCAAAAGAAAGCCATTTGTCTATAAACAATGCAATCAGAGAGACCAAGAAATCTGAGTCTTCATGCATGAATCTCAAAAGGCTAGTATGCAGGTATGGTGAGTAATTAGGAAAGCTAATAAAATCTTATTGTTTATTGTGAGAGAAGTGAACACAAATGTTGGGAGGTTATTTTTGTATTTTATACATTCATGGGATGCGGGCATCACTGGCTAGGCCAGCATTCATTGCACATCCCCAATTGCCCTTTAGCAGGTGATGGTGAGCTGCTGCCTTGAATCGTTGCAGTCCCTGAAGTGTAGGTACATCCACAACGCTGTTGGGGAGGGAGTTGCAGGATTTTGACCCAGCAACAGAATGGCAATATATTTCTAATTCGGGATGATGAGCAGCTTGTAAAGGAGCTTCCAGGTGGTGATGTCCCCAAGTATTTGCTGCCCTTGTCCTTCGAGATGGTAGCGGTCATGGATTTGGAAGGTGCTATCTAAGGAGTCTTGGTGAGTTCTGATTCTGTTATATAGGGCAGGATTTTTCAAAGTGCATGGGCCACAGGAGGGTCGCGGGGTAATCGGTCGCAGTGTTCCCAATTTGCGGGAGGGTGCACAACAGCGACGGCCAGCTTTTAAATTGAGATCGCCGCCCGTGACCGGCTTTTAAAAGGAACAATGCAGCCTTCCGGCCTGAGGCGGTGACAGAGAGCAAAGGTCAGCTGACATGGGTCACAAACGTCGGTCAGTTGGTAAAAGTGGGTCCTGGGGGAAAAAATAGTTTGGAAAACCTTGATATATGTGGTATTGGTCAGACCAATCTGGTGTACTGAGCACAACATTTGTCTCCTTACTAAGGAAGGATGTAAATGTGTTTGAAAGTAGTTCAGAGAAGGTTTACTGGATTAATACCTGGAATTGGAGAGTTGTTTTGTAGAGTTGGTTGGACAGGCTAGGCTTGTATCCACTAGAGTTTAGAAGAATAAGATACAATTTGTTTCAAACATATAAGATTCTGAGGGGTTCTGATAGGATGGACGTGGAGAGGGTTTTTCTTGTGGTAGAATGATAACTGTTGGGTCACTGTTTGACCTCCTCATTCCTCCTCATCTATGTCTTAAATAGGAAAACTTTTATTTTTAGGTGGTCATGAGTCTTTGGAGCTCTCTTCCTCAAAAGGTGGTGGGAGTAGAGTCTTTGAATACTTTGGAAGTAGAGCTAGATAAATGCTTGATTAGCAGTAGGGTGAAAGGTTATCGAGGGGGGGGTAGGTGGAAATGTGATGTGAGGTTTCAGTCAGATCAGCAATGATCTCATTGAAAGCAGAGCAGTCCCAAGGGGCCTATTCATGCTCCTAATTCATGTGTCTGTATGTGTTTTGGTTTCCTTGGAAGGTTGCTGAACTACAATTGAGGACAGTTCAGATAGCTGTGAAAACTGCTGAGCCGCTCAAGGCTCTCTTTGTCCAGCTTTCTGTGTGCTTTATGGCCATCTTGCAATCACATGCATCCACTTAACATGGTTCATAACATATTTTTAAAATTTTAAATGTATACTTTTTTCATCACTATTCTGTACCGAACTACTAAATTAACTGATGTTGACCTCAGATTACAAGGTCTGTAATCTTTGGGCTCACTTTGTCTTTGCAGACACTTTGTGTCTGGCTGAAACTGATTGGTGAGAGAACTTAAAGCTTTCAACAGTGGGAGAGTGGATATCAACTAAGTTGGCATGATAGTGCAGTGGTTGGCACTGCTGCCTCACAGCGCCAGGGGCCTGGGTTTGATTCTGGCCTTGGCTGACTGTATGGAGTTTGCATGTTCTCTGTGTCTGTGTGGGTTCCCTCTGGGTGCTCCAGTTCCCTTCCACAGTCCAAAAATGTGCAGGTTAGTTGGATTGTTAATGATCAATGCTTGGAGTTACGGGGATAGGGCAGGGGAATGGACCTAGGTCGTGTTCTTTTGGAGGGTCGGTGCAGACTCGATAGACCGAATGGAGGCCTCCTATACTGTAGGAATTCTATGAAAAGCATAGAAGTCACCACCTTAAATTAAAAGCCACCTCTTTGTGTGGAAGCTTGTGTGCGGGACCTGTACCAGTTGGTGATCTGCATTTAGGAAATGTTTTCTTGTCTCTAGTGGAATCAACCAGTCAGCTCTTGTTTTATACTGAAGGTATATTTTGTATCAGTTTCAGCTGGGAATGGACTTGCTGTGATTTGGTTCAATGTGAGAGTAACTCTCTCTGATACAATGCATGTTAAATAACCTTTTGCAGTTTGCATTAAGTATCCATAGATAGTAAATGTGTAATGCAAACTCTAATTCAAGGATTTGTCAATGTTTTATAAATGCACAATAAGAAATCTTACACCAGGTTAAAGTCCAACATGTTTGTTTCAAACACTAGCTTTCAGAGCACTGCTCCTTCCTCAGGTGAATGGATACTGAAATGAATTTTTGTTTGCCATGCAGATTGTGTTATAATTTACAAGCACTAAAATGTGCTTTTTATTTTGAATTCTGATCCATAATGGAAACTGACGTTCTAACTATGGTTTGTATTTTGTAGGCATGAATGATAAATCTGGGCTTGGCTGAGGTTTCCTTGGGAAGGAAGTCTTTGAACTCTCAATGCATTTGTCGGCCCCAATTGCGATAGCAATGTATGATGACTACTGATAACCTGAGTGTAGCAATTCATTATGCTTAATCATAAAGGTTGACTAAAAGCACTTGTGTATTTTGGCACCCATGTTGATAGTGAGGTGTGTAACTTCACATCTTTTTATAAAGTGTTTTTTAATCCAGCATGGGTAGAACATTGTACTTGCAGCCAAATATAATAATTGTGGTGGCATATTTGGGAGAAGACAGAACAGTTTAGTGATAGAAATGCAAAGTGTGTCCATGCGGTATATTCCACGTTGTCTTTTATGTTTTGAAAATTGTAGTACATGGCTGAATGGAATATGGGCTTGGTACTGGAGCTAGAGGATACTTAAAATTATCAGCTGGAACAATGAGCCTGAATAAATCAGCCAGATGGACTGAACAGCATTGCTTCATCCTCAACACCACTGAATTTATTGTGGTACACAAAATTCCATTGAAATGTTTTGTTTACTGTAGTAGGTTTTCTTTGATATTTCAGGGAACTTTTGTGGGTATGTGTGTTCAGTGTGTAAGACTTAAACAACAAAAGGAATGGTATTTCTCAAAGATTTAAAACAATTCTCAAAGATTTAAAACAAAGCCTGCAACATAACATGGTGTTGTGCATTGCTTATCTTTGCATTCATGCTTGAAAAGCTGATGGATTGTCATTCAAACAAATTAATCGCACATTTTCTCGATCTATAGTTCTGTTTCAAATCGGGTTGGGAGTGATAACTGATCGACATTCAGTATTCTGTGTTATCACCATCAAAAGCACTTTTTGATATGCAAGCCTGGACAATGACTACAGTATAGAAATTAACACATTGGAGTAGGATTTGGCCGTTCGGTATCTTGCCTGATCTGATTCTGAACTCCATTTACTCACCTTGGTTCCGTAACGCTGGACAAAATTCACTTTTTGAAATTTTCAAGTTGATGCAGCTTTCACAGAATTTTTGGAGGGCAAGTTCCAACTATCTGCTGCAGTTTGCATAAAGGAATGCACCCATTGAAAGTCCTAGCTTTATAAGGATCTATATGCTGCTTTAATTTTAAAAATGCTTCCTCTGTTTCAGTCCAAACCAAAGTTTTGAAGGACATGATGTTTTTCACAGTTCAAATGGACATAATATGGAAACTTCTGGCATTACATAAGAACATAAGAACTAGGAGCAGGAGTAGGCCATCTGGCCCCTCGAACCTGCTCCGCCATTCAATTAGATCATGGCTGATCTTTTGTGGACTCAGCTCCACTTTCTGGCCCGAACACCATAACCCTTAATCCCTTGATTCTTCAAAAAACTATCTATCTTTACCTTAAAAACATGTAATGAAGGAGCCTCAACTGCTTCACTGGGCAAGAAATTCCATAGATTCACAACCCTTTGGGTGAAGAAGGATTACAGTAGAGGTTTGATTGAAATCTTGGTTATGGCGTAGGTGCACAGAAAATTAACCTAATTCTGAATAATGAATGATATTGACCAGTGAGTCTTTATGTTGTTTCCTAATTGCCGCATTATAATCGGTGTTACAGCCTCACTCTTTAACCTTGACAGCAATGCCCCTTCCTTCTGATCCCCTGGAATTAAATTATTTCCGACGTTCTAAATTGCTCTACGGTTAACCTGCTGCCGAAGTTTATAACAATAATCTTTATTAGTGTCACAAGTATTCTTACATTAACACCGCAATGAAGTTACTGTGAAAATCCCCAAGTCGCCACACTCTGGCACCTGTTCGGGTACACGGAGAATTCAGAATGTCCAATTCACCTAACAAGCACGTCTTTCTGGGCTTGTGGGAGGAAACCAGAGCACCCGGAGGAAACCAGCGCAGACACGGGGAGAATGTGCAGACTCTGCACACAGTGACCCAAGCCGGGAATCGAACCCAGATCCATGGTTCTGCGAAGTGCTAACCACTGTGCTACCGTGTTGCAGCCCGGACTGAAGGAAATAAAGGGTGCCTGATTCAAGGGACCTAAATTTGCAAGAGTGGATAATTTGAACAGATTTTGTGTTGGTTGTTCGTTCCAGTAAAAACTCAACTTTATCTTTATATTCTTAAAACAAAAAGTCAATGAAGCACGTACTTGCAGTAATTTTCTGCATGTGCAGCACAGCACTTATCCACATATCTTTATCAAAGTGGAATTTCCTGTATGTTAGTCTTGAAACCACATGAAGCATTTGTACACTTCATTAAATCTCTAGCACTGAGGGTTAGCTTGGTTCCAGTTTTTATTTTGGAAGTGTTGCAGATTTTCTATTGGCCATGGCTCTTTTAGATCATGGCTAAATCCCAAAACTGAGTTACTTTTTTGGCAGTAGATTGCTTTGCAACTCAAAACATTTGTGTCTACTCTGGCTTTGGGTAGGAACTCGCTGTGTGTACAGTGCATGCATAGTCCAAAAACTGCTCAGGAAATTTAAGACGACATGTGATGGTACAAAGGTGTTGTGAATCTCCTTCCTTTTGCAATCTTAAATGCTGATATACAGTCCTCAGCCATTGATTGGTGTGGTCTATTATTCTTTCCAGCGGTTTTATTTAACAAAAGTATTTTGTTATATGTGGAATATTTGGTTACATAGTCTTAACATCGAATGTCGCCTGGGGTTGATGATGAAAAACTAAGTACCAGCAACAACTTCCATCTATACAGAGGCCCGGAATTCGCTACAGTGGTGAGATCAGTGACAAACATTATGTCAAATCACTTTGCCCTTATTATCTTCCAGTGGTGAATTTACGTCACCATTTGCAGAGAATCTATTGGAATATGCTGACTTGAGCTAGCAGTGATTCTGTAACAGTATGGCGAATGGACAATTTATTGATTCCATCAATTTTGTAGTTTATTGCCATTTGAGATTAATATACAAATGGATGATGGTTAATACAGGTGCTTACCGGTGGCAGGATGCAATATTTATGCTTCCAAGTTTAAATTTAAATTTCAATTTAAAACCCATTTGAGCGCCATCTATAACAGAACCTGTACAAATGCCTTAAATTGATCTGCAATAAATCAATTCGTCCTTCAATGTATATTTAAGAGACATTAGAACATTGTAGGTAGATTTCACTACCTCGCTTAATAAATGGATTGAAGAAAGTTAAGGGAATTAAAAAAACATTCTCAATTATTCATTGTTCTGTTACACTTTATTGAGGTCAAAATTAGCTTCCTGAGAGAGATGGTGCGTGCGATTCTACACAGTGAACCAGATTATTATCAGTTTACGTGCCTGTATATAAAGTATTATTACAATTAGCAATGTAACTATACACTGTGGTCCACTTCGAATCCATGTTTCTGTGAATCATTACCGTTAGGATATCATTTTGGGACTGATTAGAGTTTAGTGCATATCTAGGCCATCTAATGGTCTGATTTCTTTCTTTTTGGGTTATGGTTTAGCCCTGAACTCAACAGCAGTAGGTAAGTGGAAATATTGCATTACTTTGATCCTTATTAAAAAATAATTGTTACAATGATATGTTGCATTTATAAACTGCCTTTAGCATTGTGAAATGTCTCCAGATGCTTTTTGGAAGCACCATCAAACAAAATTTGACGCCATGTTACATGTGATGCTAGAGCAGATAAACAAAAGCTTAGTCAGAGATGGGGTCTAAGGAACATCTTGAAGAAAGGTAAAGAGACCAACTGATATAGTTCAACTTAGATGAGTTAAAGGCTGCCAAGTTTACGTCTTGTGCTTCAGCAGACAGAAGTGTTAACTATAATTTGATTTCTGAGAATGGATCTGGGCATTCTTTGTATTGACCTTCTATGCTCTTTTGTGGATAATGAGACAGCAGATGTAACCATCTTGACACACAAAAACTGCAGGTCTGCAGTGCCATTAGGTGGGATTTTCCAGCTGTGCCTGCCGGTGGGATCTTCCAGACTTGCTGACAATGACACCCTCCCCCTGCCCCACACCTGGTGCCTGCCCATTATTTTTCAACCTAAGTGATGGAACACTGGCTTCAATGTAGCAAAATTCACAATTGTCAATTGTTTCAATGGGGGAGAGCCATAATTATCTTGTAGCTGTTTTGGTGAGGGGTAAGAGTGGAGTGGAATTGGAGCCACAGTGCCAGGGGATTACATAGAGGCATAAGTTACTGACACCATTATTTCCTGGAACATCTGTAAGAATCATGTCATAGTCTCAGATGCACCAGTTATTGAGAGCCTTCAGCAAACTTCAAGTCAGATTTTAGTATAAAGAAAGCTTCCCAAGGTGCTTCACAGAAATGTGAAAAAATGAACTGCCTTTTTAAAAATTCCATTTACGGGACATGGGTGTCGCTGCGAGGTCCTTGGGAAGGTGGTGGTGAGCTACCTTTGTGAACTGCTGCGGTTTCCGAGGTGTAGGTGCATGGACAGTGCTGTTAGGGAAAGAATTCCAGGATTTTGACTCTGCAACAGTGAAGGGATGGCAATATGTTTCCAAGTCAGGTTCGTGAGTGACTTGGAGGGGAACTTCCAAGTGTTTGTGTTCCCTTCTGGTGCTCTTGCTAAGTGGACATGGGCTTCCTAAGGGACCTCGGTGAATTCCTGCAGTGCATCTTGTAAAGCTGCCACTGTTGGTCGGTGGTGCATTGAAGAAGGGGCTGCAATCAAGCAGGCTTGCTTGATATGGGTGGTGTTGAGCTCCTCGAGTGTTGTTGGAGCTGTACTTGACCAGACAAGTGGAGAGTATTCCATTACTCTCCTGATGTGCTTTGATTAGGGCGAACAGACTCGGGTGGGGGGGGTCGTCAGGAGGTGAATTATTCAACATAGGATTCCTAGCCTTGAACCTGCTGAAAGCCACAGTATTTCTATGGCCAGACCAGTTCATTTTCTGGTTAATGATAACCCCCATGATGTTGATAGTGGGGAATTCAGTGATGGTAATGCCATTTAAGGGCCGAAGGTTAGGATTCTTTCTTTTTGAAGACGGTCAGTGCCCGCCACTTGTTTGTGGGGCATGGATGTTACTTGCCACTTGTCAGCTGAAGCCTGGATATTGTTCAGGTTTTCCTACTTTTGGACATGAACTGTTTCAGTTCCTAAGGAGTCGCAAATGGTGCTGAACATTGTGTAATCATCAGCAAACATCCTCACTTCTAATCCTATGATGGAAGGTCATTGATGAAGCAGCTGAAGATGGTTGGGCTGAGGAACTTCCTGAAGTGATGTCCTGGAGCTAAGCTGATTAACTGGGTCCTGGAGCTGAGTTTATTGACCTCCAGTCACCACAATAATCTTCACTTGTGTTAGGTATGAATCCAATCCAACCAGTGTAGGGTTCCCCCTGATTATCATTGACTCCAATTTTGCGAGGGCTCCTTGATGCCATCCCTGGTCAATTGCTACCTTCATGTCAAGGGTAGTTACTCTCACTTCACCTCTGACGTGCAGTTCTTTTGTCCATGTTTGAACCAAGGCTGTAATGGGATCAGGAGCTGAATGATCCTGGTGGAACCCAACTGTGAGCATTTATGAGCAGGTTATTGCTGACTTGGTGCTGCTTGATGGCACTATGATGATTCCTCCCATCGCTTTGCGGTTGATGTGAGAGATTTAGATTTAGCTCAGTTGGCTTGACAGCTGGTTTGTGATGCAAAGCCAATAGCATGGGTTCAATTCCCGTACCGATTATTCATGAAGGCTCGTCCCCTCAACCTTGCCCCTCACCTGTGGTGCAGTGATCCTTGGGTTAAATCACCACTAGTCAACTCTCCCCCTCAAAGGGGAAAGCAGCCTCTGGTCACCTGGGACTATGGCGACTTTACTTGCTGATTGAGAGTAGTCTGATACAGTAGTAATTGGCTGGCTTGGATTTGTCCTATTGCTTGTGTACAGGTTATAGCCTGGGCAATTTTTCACATTGCTGGATTGCTATTGTTGCAGTTGTATTAGAAAAGCTTAGCTAGGGTGCATCGATTTCTAGAGCACAAGTCTTCAGTACTATTGCCAGAATATTATCAGAGTCCATAGCCTTTACAATACCCTGTGCCTTCAATCGTTTCTTGATGCCACCTGGAGTGAAGTGATTGGTTGATGACTGACTTCTGCAATGCTGGGGACCTCCAGAGTAGGCAGAGATGGATCATCCACTCGGCACATCTGGCTGAAGATTATTGTGAATGCTTCAACCTCATTTTTACACAGATGTGCTGGATTTCTTCATCGTTGAGAATGGGGCTATTTGTGGAGTCTCCTCTTCCAATGAGTTGTTTAATTGTCCACCACCATTCACACCTAGATGTGGAGGACTGCAGAGCTTGGTCTGATCTGTTGGTTGTGGGATTGCTTAGCTCTGTCAATTATTTTCAGTTTATGTTGTTTGGCACACAAGTAGTCCTGTGTAGTAGCTTCACCAGGTTGGCACCTCATTTTTAGGTTGCTCCTTGCATGCTCTCCTACACTCTTCATTGAACCAGGGTGATCCTCTGCTTTGTGTTTATGGTAGAGTGGGAGATATGCTAGCTCATGAGGTTATAGATTATGATTGAGTAAATTCTGCTGCTGATGGCCTATAACGCCTTACAGATGCCCAGTCCTACATTGCTAGATCTGTTTGAAATCGATCCCATTTCGCACAATGATAGTACCACACAACATGATGGAGAGTATCCTCAATGTGAAGATGGAAATCATTTCCACAGGGACAGTGTTGTGGTCACTCCTGCCATGGACAGATGCATCTGTGACAGCTAGGTTAGTGAGGATGAGGCCAAGTATGTTTTCCCCCCTCATTGGCTTCCTCACCTGCTGCTGCAGTCGGAGTCTAGCAGCTATGTCATTTACAACCCAGCCTGTGGTGGTTTACCGAGCCCCGCTTGGTGATGGACATTGAAGTCCCCCACCCAGAGAACATTCTCTGCTCTTGCCACCCTTCAGTGCCTCCTCCAAGTGGTGTTCAACATGGAGAAGTACGGATTCACCAATGGATGGGGGTAACCAGCAGGAGGTTCCTTATCCATGTTTGACCATGAGGTCCAAAGTCGATGTTGAAGACTCCCAGGGCAATTTCCTCCTGACTATATACCACTGTGCCACCAACGTTTCTGGGCCTGTCCTGCGGTAAGACAGGGCATACCTAGGAATAGTGATGGGTGTCATAAGGTATGATTCTGTGAGTATGACTGTCGGGCTGTTGCTTGACCAGTCTGAGATACCACTTCCACTTTTCGCACTAACCACCAGATGCCAGTAAGGAAGACTTTGCATGGTATACAGGACTGGGTTTGCCATTGATGTTTCCGGTGCCTAACTCTGCCGGGTGGTCCATCCAGTTTAATTCCTTTGTGATTTCTTTGTAGTGGATACAACTGAGCAGCTTGCTAGCCATTTCAGAGGATGGTTCACCAAAATAGGCCAGACGAAGTAAGGATGGCAGGTTTCCTTCCCTAAAGAATAATAGTGAACCAATTGGGTTTCATGGCCATCATTATACTTTTCATTCCAACTGTTTTTCATTTGTGTTTGAATTCCACCATGTGCCATTGTGGGATTTGAACCTAGAACCCCAGAGGATTACCCAGTGTCTCTGGTGTACCAGTCAAGCGACAAAACAGTCAGTACCTCCCCAAACCAAAGAAACTGTAGTTAGGTGATCCAAAATTTGCATGAAGAGATATGGGGCTGGATTCTCTGCACCTTGACACTGAAATCTCGTTCGGCGACAGGGCGGAGAATTCGTTTTGGCGCACAAAATTGGGAGAGGCGCCGGTTCTTCAATGCTTGCGCAGTACGCCACGCCGAGCATCCACTGCCTGAGGCCTGCCCTGATGCTCTGTTCCCGACCGTCCAAATTCCCGATGGCGTGAACCTCTCATGATCCCGCCGTCCATGATCCTAGCATGGTGGCTGCGGACTCGGTCCGCGGCTGTCACAGTCTGGGAAGGGCCAATTGGCGAGTGGGGGGCAGGGGGCTTCATTCGGGGCTGGGGCAATGTGTGCAGCTGGTCCGGGATGCACGAGTGGCCGATGCGGGGCACTATTTTTCCGGTCCAGATCCGCATGCTGAGTCCGCCATGGAGCAAGGCGCGGCCGTCGGAGGCCGCTGCAGTGCCCATGTGCGGCCTCTTACCTGGAGTATCGGCAGCTAGAGCTGCGAGCACTATGACAGTTGCCCAGCTAGCCCCCAGAAAAATGGTGAATCTGTGGCCTTCAGACGCTAGTTTTCTGGCATAAAAGACCGCAGTTTTCCCAACGGCGTGGGGACTTAGTCCCAAAAATGGAGCCAGCCCATGGCTTTTAATGCTTTAAGGATGGCTTTTAAATTAAGAAAGGCAGGTGGAGGGGCAGAACGGGTTGATGGAAGGAATGTAAGAGTGAAATCCAGGCAGCCAAAGTCTTGGCATCAGTAAAGCTGGATGGCATTTGTGGCGAGAGAGCTGGGTTTATGGTAGAGGCTGAAAAAAATGGCTTTTTCTTGGTGTTTAGTTGGAGTAAATTGAAACTTCTCCAAGATCAATGTTGTATAAGCAGCCTGTCAGTACAAGAGTCAAAGTGGAGTTTATAAAAGCATTGCAGCAGTAGAGGTGTGTGTTTTCGTGTACGTGAGGATCTGACCCCATATTTTTGAAAGACACCTTCCCATCTAGGGCAGTGTGCAGAAGGGAGTTTGAAAGATAAATCCTTGGTAGCCGGGATTTGGTGGGAGTTGTGGGGAAGACGGGAGCCTGAAGATAATGACACGGAGAAAGATGCCATTGTTTAGAAGAGCTCTGACTACGTCACATAGATAAGAGTGGAATTTAGAAGGGAAGCACCGTGGAACTGGGCAGCCCTGGTGAGGCATTTGAGGAGCTTTTAAACCATTGGTGGGAAAACCATTGGTCGGAAACCTGCAGCCATCTAGGTTCTGGGTGTGGCCCTGGAGACATTTTGTTGACTGTTGCTCATGCGCAGGGTTGTCGCGTTCCGCTGACTTCTGTCACTTTTCCCCTACTGGAATGACTGGTATGGCTGCAATGATACACACGTAAAGCAAAGGTCAAGTGAAGTGCGCGCGCTGATTGCTCACAACATTGATGTGAGAGCCATGCACTCCCTCTGCATGCAAAGAATGAATATTTCTTTTGTTTTTACCATTCAAAGTTGATATTTTTATTAATATATAAATGATTATGCATTATGAAATATTCAGCATGTATTTATATAATCTTTTAAAAAATCTTTATTGTCACAAGTAGGCTTACATTAACACTGCAATGAAGTTACTGTGAAAATCCCCTGGTCGCCAGACTCCGGCGCCTGCTCGGTTACACTGAGGGAGAATTCAGAATGTCCAAATTACCTAACAGCACGTCTTTCGGGACTTGTGGGAGGAAACCCACGCAGACACGGGAGAACGTGCAGACTGCAGGCAGACAGTGACCCAAGCCGGGAATTCAAACTAAGACCCTGGCGCTGTGAAGAAACAGTGCTAACCCACTGTGCTACTGTGCCACCTATAAAATGTATTTAATCTTATTCATGTGGTTGTGGTTTGTGAACAAGCCCGATTTCAATTTTGTGGCCCGCTGAGATGAAAGAGGGTTGTTCATGCTAGCTTAGGTTGTCCATCACTGTTTTAAGCACATTTAAAGGTTGTTTGAAGGTTTTCATGATGAGAGATATAACGTTGAGTAATATGATCTTGTGGATACACCATGTAAAATGTGCTCTGAAAAGAATAGTTATCTTAAAAGGCTTCCTTAGAAGAACTAGGAGGCCTTGATGTTTCAGGCAGCTTACTCTGTCCATCGTCTGGAGGAATGACAGGAACAGGTGAATAAGGTAGTTATGTTTAGTGAAGGATGGGAATATGGGTAGGATCTTACAGCTGATTGGTCGGGCTATTGTATTTGTAATAGGTTGGTACATGTTAACATTCTTACTGTTGACTGGTCGACTGTGCAGAATGAGTTGCATTCCTTGAGTAAGGGTAGCCAAATAGCTGCTATCTTGAGAGATGGTGTGGGATTGGTAGATCTACACGGCCTCCCTGGCATGTCTAGTGTACCAGTGTATGACATTTGAGCTAAGTCTCAGGTTGGATCATTGGATGGTTGTGGTTATTAAGTTGAACATACTTAATGATAGCTGACTTGTCCCATTCACTGTGTTTGAAGTAGGTTTCACATTCCTTGAGTCAATTCTACTTTGTTTCATTACCTCTCCTCATCCACCCTACTTATAGGCTTTGGTGAAAAAGGCTGCAATCTATTCAAGATTCCCTATGTCCATGATATTACATTAACAGCTGAAAACAATGACTGGAATTCTCCGGTCGCTGGGAGTCTTTGTTCCTGCCTACAACGCACCATAACCCACGGGGTTCCCGGTGTTGTGAGGTGGTTTCAATGGGAAATCCCATTGAACGGGCAGTGTGAGTGGAGAATCCTGTCACCAGCAAATGGCACGCCACCGAGAAACGCGCGGCTGGGGGACCAGGGAATCCATCCTATGGTGTAAGCACCTGATTGTTTTAACTCTTACATGGTTCTGTCATCCAGAGAGCAGTTAGTTCTGACCTTGTTTCTGAGTCATTTTCGAACTTGCTGATATTGTGGGATATTGTCATGAGGAGGGTGCAGTGCATTTCATTGAGCTTTCTCACTTCTCACCCCCTCATCAGGGAGTTAGTTCTATGTGTTCTGCGCAAAGTTGCCATTTTGGGGAACCAGTAGTTAGTGTTAATTGTTTTGAACTGGAACTTTATTGATGAGAGAGATAAGAACATAAGAACTAGGAGCAGGAGAAGGCCATCTGGCCCCTCGAACCTGCTCTGCCATTCAATGAGATCATGGCTGATCTTTTGTGGACTCAGCTCCACTTTCCGGCCCGAACACCATAACCCTTAATCCCTTTATTCTTCAAAAAACTATCTATCTTTACCTTAAAAACATGTAATGAAGGAGCCTCAACTGCTTCACTGGGCAAGGAATTCCATAGATTCACAACCCTTTGGGTGAAGAAGTTCCTCCTAAACTCAGTCCTAAATCTACTTGCCCTTATTTTGAGGCTATGTCCCCTAGTTCTGCTTTCACCCGCCAGTTGAAACAACCTGCCCGCATCTATCCTATTTATTCCCTTCATAATTTTAAATGTTTCTATAAGATCCCCCTCATACTTCTGAATTCCAATGAGTACAGTCCCAGACTACTCAACCTCTCCTCATAATCCAACCCCTTCAGATCTGGGATTAACCTAGTGAATCTCCTCTGCACACCCTCCAGTGCCAGTATGTCCTTTCTCAAGTAAGGAGACCAAAACTGAACACAATCCTCCAGGTGTGGCCTCACTAACACCGTATACAATTGCAACATGACCTCCTTAGTCTTAAACTCCATCCCTCTAGCAATGAAGGACAAAATTCCATTTGCCTTCTTAATCACCTGTTGCACCTGTAAACCAACTTTCTGTGACTCATGCACTAGCACACCCAGGTCTCTCTGCACAGCGGCATGCTTTAATATTTTATCGTTTAAATAATAATCCCGTTTGCTGTTATTCCTACCAAATTGGATAACCTCACATTTGTCAACATTGTATTCCATTTGCCGGACCCTAGCCCATTCACTTAACCTATCCAAATCCCTCTGCAGACTTCCAGTATCCTCTGCACTTTTCGCTTTACCACTCATCTTAGTGTCATCTGCAAACTTGGACACATTGCCCTTGGTCCCCAACTCCAAATCATTTATGTCAATTGTGAACAATTGTGGGCCCAACACTGATCCCTGAGGGACACCACTAGCTACTGATTGCCAACCAGAGAAACACCCATTAATCCCCACTCTTTGCTTTCTATTAATTAACCAATCCTCTATGCATGCTACTACTTTACCCTTAATGCCATGCATCTTTATCTTATGCAGCAACCTTTTGTGTGGCACCTTGTCAAAGGCTTTCTGGAAATCCAGATATACCACATCCATTGGCTCCCCATTATTTACTGCACTGGTAATGTCCTCAAAAAATTCCACTAAATTAGTTAGGCACGACCTGCCCTTTATGAATCCATGCTGCGTCTGCCCAATGGGACAATTTCTATCCAGATGCCTCGCTATTTCTTCCTTGATGATAGATTCCAGCATCTTCCCTACTACCGAAGTTAAGCTCACTGGCCTATAATTTCCTGCTCTCTGCCTACCTCCTTTTTTAAACAGTGGTGTCACGTTTGCTAATTCCAATCCACCGGGACCACCCCAGAGTCTAGTGAATTTTGGTAAATCATCTTTAGTGCATCTGCAATTTCCCTAGCCATCTCTTTTAGCACTCTGGGATGCATTCCATCAAGGCCAGGACACTTGTATATCTTTAGCCCCATTAGCTTGCCCATCACTACCTTCTTAGTGATAACAATCCTCTCAAGGTCCTCACCTGCCATAGCCTCATTTCTATCAGTCGCTGGCATTTTATTTGTGTCTTCCACTGTGAAGACCGACCCAAAAAACCTGTTCAGTTCCTCAGCCATTTCCTCATCTCCCATTATTAAAACATGCAATCCTCCTTCAAATGGAGGCAGATTGGCTTGCAGTGTTGTGTTCAAGCTGCCATTTATTTCTTGGCTTTTTTGGGCGCTATAAAAATGTTGACGTTCGCCCATGTGCTATTAACCACAGACCCTTACAGTTTACTGAAGTTAGTATCTAGTAGAAAAAGATTTTTTGCAAGCAACGCAATCTAATCGCGATTAGGGTGCTTGTATTGTCTCAAGCAGCATGACGTGCATTCAATGTTTCCTCTAATTAGCTACTGAAGGACAATTCTAAGATTGCAAAAAAACATTTTTTTGACAAAGATGTGCTGTCTCTAACAAAATGTAATAACTTTTCCTCAATAAATCTCCATTTTAGTACTTGGAACCATTTAAATGAAATGTTGCTTAATCTAGGTTTGCTGTAATTATTCAAGTTTACTCTGAAGGCAGTTGCTGATCCCGGATATTCAACTTGGGAGAAATTGGGTTTCCCCCAAAATCATTCACAAAATGTCATGTCATGTCTTTGCTGTTGGCAGATGATTCGTTCATATTGTAATATACAATCACCAAGAACATTCTTGTTTCAATCTTCTTCTGTTTTTTTAAAATAGCAAGTAGCATAGCATTCCCGAGACGTGACATTTTGAATGTGGGAAGGCAGAGCAGCAGGCAATAGTTGAATTATCCTCACGTGCAATCGGAAACTAATTCTGAGTCCCTGAGAGAGTTGAATGGCAGATGCTAAGGCTAACATTTGTGCATGCAGCTGCTCTGATTTCAAGTTAGTGGACACTGGATTATCATTATGTGCATTGTATTTAAACGGGCACGTAGATGAGACCGGCTATTTTACCCCTCTAGTTGATCCTCTGCAGAAATGTACTTTTAGATTTTCCTGCCCTCCCAATAAATCATAGCATTTAAATGACTAATTCTTGTCCCAGCATCTTGTTTCCGTGAACCTACTAGAGAACCATTCCATTATAAAAATCTTGAGTGGCAAAGTATTTCTTGAAATCATCTTCAACTTTGGCATTATTTGAGTTGTGTCTGAACCCTATTGATTTGGCATTCCGTTTGCTGCTCTACAATCATGAGTGTTGTCAGTGAGTCTGCTATCATTCCTAGATCTTTTGTCCTCTAACTAGTTGGACATCATTCTTTTAAACAAAAACATTTTTCGATATTTTTTAAAAAAGCAACAGGCAGAAAAAAAACCTACTGGTTCATCTCACCCAACCCTTGCCGTTGTGATGCCTTGTGCATACAGACACTCTCCCACTCACTAAGAGCTATGTAATCTTCTGGCAGAGACAGAGAAACAGATTATATGACCCACAATTTCTTTAGTGTGTAAGATTTTCCATTTACTTGCATTGACTTTCATCTGCCATAGGTCTGTCACTTGTAAACACTGTTTATTAATTTCCATTTCGGTGGTTAAAAGTCCGGTTCAGGAACAATTTTAAAATGTTGATACTGTGGATTAGGTAAAGACTTACCTTGTAATATTCTAGCCTTCATTTATTTTCAGGATAATTGTTATATAGTCTTTAAAAATTAGCCGCACTGTGACCACTAATCAGACCTCTTACTGGTATATTTGATCACTGGGGAATACAGCAGTAACTTGCTTTGATGTATTGTGACTGTTTGACAGTCGTTGTGATTGAGAAGAGGTATTTTAAAGGACAACATATCCATTGAATGTGGGTTGGGTTGTGCTAAGCAAAGTATGTATTCAATGCCAAAATATTACAAGTCAACAGTGGTTACAATTTCCCTTCCAGTTTCTTCTTGCACCATATTTCTTCAAGATTGCGATTGTTTTTTTCTTTGGATTCTAGTAAAGGAAAGATGTATTGAAACCAATTATAGTACCCTGATAGCCTGCTGGTCCAACTCAAGTTTTGAACTCATGACTGTTCCTGTAATGTATGCCACATCAACCTAGTCCATTTAACCAGCCATTCAGTACAGATCTCTAAAATCTGTGCGGTTGGAAATGCGTTGATGTGAAGCAAGAAAGTTATTTGCCAGAGCTGAGAGATTGAATGGAAATGAAGTGGTATTAGATTACATCATATTCTACATGTTTTGACCATGCGACAGTAGTTGAGAAATGTGCTCGCTTTTTTTGTGTACCTGGTTATTTTATTGTCTTCGACTTTCAGGCACGCATATGTTGTCAGCATTTTGAAACATTACTTTTTGGTGCAAAGAACGAGCTGGTATATGCATGGGTTTCCTCCGGGTGCTCGATTTCCTCCTACAGTCCAAAGATGTGCAGGTTAGGTGGATTGGCCAGTCTAAATTGCCCCTTAGTGTTCGAAAGGTACGGTGGTATTTCGGCTCTTTCAGCGGGTTAGTGCAAACTCAATGTGGCCTCCCACACTGTAGGTATTCTATGATTCTATAGTTGTGTATCGAATATGTGAAGTTCATGGATGTGTGTCTCAGGACGTGCTTTGAAATGTCTGGTATTCTCTAGTTATGTTTTATTAGAAATTCAGAGAGGGTACTGAAGGTTGAGGGTTTAAAGGGCAGTAGCTTTTCCTATGACCCAATAAGTATCTATCTCATTTTCTAGATTAGCAGGTCCTGCTGTAAAAGTGGCTGGAAGTTTAATCATGTTGAGCCAGTGCAAAGGTTTTGCTCTTAAGTCCTATCTACGCAACCGGTCAAACTCTGGGATTGTCAGTATCTTGATATGCTGTGGAATTCTGCATCCATTTAAAAAAAAATTAATTTATGGGATGTGTGCATCACTGGCTAGGCCAACATTTATTGCCCGTCCCTAGCTGCCCTTCACAAGGTGGTGGTGAGCTGCCTTCTCGAACCGCTGCAGTCCCTGAAGTGTAGGCACACCCACAGTGCTGTTAGGGAGGGAATTACAGGATTTTGACTCGGCAACAGTGAAGGACCGGTGATAAATTTCCATGTCAGTATGGTGAGTGACTTGGAGGTGGTGGTGGTCCCAGGTATCTGCTGTTCTTGCCCTTTTAGATGGGAGTGGTTGGGCGTTTGGAAGGTGCTGTCTTAGGAGCCTTGGATGTGTTCCCGCACTGCATCTTGTAGATGGTGCACACTGCGGCCAATGTGCATCAATGGTGGAGGGAGTGAATGTTTTTTGTGGAAGGGGTAGCAATCAAGCTGGCTGTTTTGGCCTGGATGGTGTCAAGCTTCTTGAGTATTGTTGGAGCTGCACTCATCCAGGCAAGTGGAGAGTATTCCATTACAATCCACTTGTGCCTTGTATGGTGGAGAGGCTTTGGGGAGTCAGAAGGTGAGTTATTCATCACAGGATTCCTAAACTCTGACTGACTTGCTCGGGTTGACACAGCATTTATATAGCTAGTCCAGTTCAGTTTCTGGTCAATGGTATCCCCAGGTTATTGATAGTGGAGGATTCCGTGATGGTAATGCCATTGAATGGAAATAGGCGATGGTTAGACCATCTCTTGTTGGAGATGTTCATTGCCTGACACATGCGGCACAAATGTTATTTGCTGCTTGTCAGCCCAAGCCTGGGTATTGTCCAGGTCTTGCTGAATTTTGGACATGAACTGCTTAAGCATCTGAGTCGTCGCGAATGGTGCTGAACATTGTGCAGTCATCAGCAAATGTCCCCACTTCTGACCTTATGATGGAAGGGAGGTCATTGATGAAGCAGCTGAAGGTGGTTGGGTCTACAACAGCTGAGGAGCTCCTGGAGTGATGTCCTGGAGCTGGGATTATTGACCTCCAACTACTACAACCATCTTCCTTTGTGCCAGCTATGACTCCAATCAGCGGAGGTTTCCCCCCTGATTTCCATTGACTCCAGTTTTGTTAGGGCTCCTCAATGTCACAAAAGAGCAAACGCTGTCCTGATGTCACGGGCAGTTGCTCTCACCTCCCCTCTGGCATTCAGCTCTTTTGACCATGTATGAACCAAGGCTGCTATGAGATCAGGAGCTGCGTGACACTGGTGGAACCCAAACGAGCGCCCGTGAGCAGGTTATTGCTGAGCAAGCGCTGCTTGATGGCGCTATTGATAACCCTGTCATTACTTGGTAGTAGACTGATGTGGGCGGTAACTGGTCGGGTTGATTTGGTCCTGTTTTTTATGTGGAGGTCTGCTAAACCACTCTTGGTGATGGATAATGAACTCCCCCACCCAGTGTCCTTGCCCCCTCAGTGTTTCCTAGAATTCTAGAATTTGCAGTGCAGAAAGAGGCCATTCAGCCCATCGAGTCTGCACTGGCCCTTGGAAAGAGCACCCTACCCAAGCCCACACCTCCACTCCACCTAACCCTGTAATCCAGTAACCTCATCTAACCTTTTGGACACCAAGAGGCAATTTAATATGGCCGATCCACCTAACCTACACGTCCTTGGACTGTTTGGGGGGGGGGGGGGGGGAAACCGGAGCACCTGCAGGAAACCCCCGCAGACACTGGGAGAACGTACAACCTCCGCACCAGCAGTGACCCAAGCCAGGAATTGAACCCAGGTCCCTGGCACTGTGAAGCAACAGTGCTAACCACTGTGCTACTGTGCCGCCCATACAATGCTGCCGTGCTGCCCCTCTAAGTGGTGTTCAACATGGAGTATTGATTCATCAGCTGAGGGCCGACTGTATATGGTAATCAGCAGCAGGTTTCCTTGCCCATGTTTGATCTGGCAACATGAAACTTCATGGGGCCCAGGATGATTTTGAGGACTCCCAACTGTATACCACTGTGCTGCCACCTTTGCTAGGTCGTCCTCCCGGTGGGACAGGATATGCCCAGGAATGCTAATGGTAGTATCTGGAACATTATCTATGATTCTGTGAGTTTCACTACGTCAGGCTGTTGCTTGGATGGTCTGTGAAACAGCTGTCTCAATTTTGGCACAAGTTCCCAGATGTTAGTAAGGAGGACTTTGCAAGGTTGACGGGGCTGGATTTTGCCGTTGTCGTTTCTGGTGCCTTGGTCCATGTTGGGTGGTCTGTCTGGTTTCATTCTTTTGTAGAAATAAATGCTTAACATGACCAAAACAAGGTCAAATATTTAGCATAACGTGCTCAGAGGGCAAGGGATAATTCATCAAACCTTGAAAACATAATTCAGTCTCCAATTGTAAAGTTTTAATGATAGGAGCAGAAACTTCGAAAGTAGGCTATTTATGACTTGGGGAGTATTTCCCTATAATGTCAGGCGAGGAACAGGAAGATATAAAAGTGAGGCAGTGCTGTACACCCGCTGATTGGGAGTTATAACCACTGTGTTACATAGGCAGTTTGTAGACACAGGAATGAGAGTGTCTGTGGATGTAGGTACTGTAATTTACAGTTGACCGTGATAAGGAGACCTTGTTCATTGTTGAATTAGTTGCTAGGTCTATGTGAGTGGCCTGAACTTATTTGGCCTAAAAGTTTATTTCCCATACCATCTGTTTCTTATAAAGGGCTATGCCATAAAATGCTATAAAGGGCTATGCCATAAAATGCCAACATGTTTATTTTCTTTGTAGATGCTACCTGACTTGCTAAGTGTTCTCTATTATTTTCTATTTGTTCTGATTTAGTGATGAACTATTTTGGAGTAGGGTGTGATTAAATGAGCATGTAGTGTGGTGAAAATCCATTGTGGTTCTGTAGAAGCAAATCAGTTTCCTTTATTTGAAGAAAAATTCCAGCCCATTCTCACCTCCAGTTTCTTCAGGCACTGACCAGTATAGTGTTTGCAAACCAGAAAGATTTTTAGTTGCTGTTAGCACAAGACCCCTGCGCTTTGGAAAGGACACAATCAGCCAGGCATTCCAATATTGATTGCTGGACTCGAAGGGAGAGATGCTCCCAGTTGTGAAGCAATCAGCAGTTGAATAGCCTGTTGATATTTCTATGAGACACTGGAATCTCTGAAACGTTATTGTAGCAAGAACCAAGACCTTGAGGAAAAGGTAGGATAGAAGGTGGGGAGGTGTGGGCAGGGGCAACCGAATCACGTGCATATGTTTTGGGGTTGCGAACAATTCTGGGCGGGAGCGTTCGCGGGCTTAGCCAGGATAGTGGAGGAGGTGGACCTGGACCCTTTGGCGATATTTGGAGTTTCGGACAAGCCGGAGCTCATGGAGAGGAGGAAGGCCGATGCCGTGGCCTTCGTCTCTCTGATTGCACGGCGGTGAATTTTACTGGAGTGGTGGTTGGCATCACCACTGGGAGTTGGTTGACCTGTACAATTTCCTGCGATTAGAGAAGATAAAGTATGAGTTAAGGGTTTGAGGAAAGGTGGGGGCTGTTTGTGACCGTGATTGAGAGGCTGTTCGTCGTCGGGATGGGGGGGGGATAAATCTGTATAGTTGATTGTTGGAAAGTATATTTCCTGGGGTGTTTATTCGCTGTAACCTGTTTTGATATATTACATTTTTTTTTTAAAAGTTGTGTTGGGGGTGGGGTGGGGTCGGCATGGAGAAAGTGTGGAAATACTGCAAGTCCAGACACCGCCTCCCAGTAACATTGCTGGATTAGGAGCTCCAACATTTTTAGCAGAATTACCAATTTGGGAGGGATTCTGGAAAGGGGAGATCGATTCTTTGGGAAATGTAACCGCAATATGTTTTAATTCATCACTTGCCTCTCAAGATCAAAGCAGAAAAGGCAGAGACCCAAAAACAAGTCTGCTGCCCTCTTGGCAGAAGTTTTGATGCGTGCTATGGGACCCCGAACTGTAAAAATCTAAATTAATAGAAGCATTTAAACAATGTTTATGGACTAGCAAAAGACTGGTACAGACAGGACTACAAAATACTGGAAATACTCAAGTCAGGAACAGCATCTACAATGAGAATCAAATCAACCAATCTTTCAGTCATCCCCTCCTCTCAACTTTGCATTTTGGTGAAAGGCAATGCCTGAAACGGTGAACTGCCACACCTTTCCATATATGGTGTGCCTGCTTTGCTGAGTGTTTCCAACATTTTCTGATTTGGTTTTTCAGTATTTTGGTTATTGTGCCTGGTCCTCCTTCTGTCCAAATCGATCCAAGCACACTACTGCAAATTTTGGGTGAGAAATGGAAACCTATATAATGGGCAAGATCGAACGGCCTTGTTGTGCCCGACTCAGTGACACATCATGGTCGTTAAATCTTACAAGAGGCCTCTCACGAGATTTATTACACTCTGGACACCTTGGCGAGATCCAACAAGATCTAATAATCTTATGAGGCATCGCGATCTGGATCTTGTCCTGACTGGGTGGGATCTAGATTTGCATATTTAAGTGAGCAGTTGGCTTCACTTAAATACATCAACGCGGAATATCCCAAGACCTGGGATCGAGCTTCCAGGTGGACCTTGCTGTGGCGCCTTTAGCACAGGTTTCCATAAACAACGTGGACCAGTAGTAACAACACTTGTGGGGGTGGGCGATCGCCCAGATGATCGGAGGCCTCTGGCCGTCTCTGGGCCGGGTGATACTCGGGTACCCTGATGCCACCTGGGCACTATGGTGTTGCCAGCCTGTAACTGCCAGGGTTCCCAGGTGGCACTGCAAGGTTGGCAAAGCCCAAGTGCAGGGTGCCCTTTTGAGGTGGTGAGTACTAATCGATAAGATAGGTGTTTGGGGGGGGGGGGAAGAGATGGGGGTGGGGTCTGGTGGTGGTGGTCCGGAGTCCACGGTGGGGGATTGCGAGATCGGGGCAGCATTTAAAAATTGTGTGCCCCCCCCCCCCCCCCACCACCGTGGATCTCTTCCTGCATTAACGAGCTGAGCCTGCATGGCAAATGCTCCTGGTTAGACTTGGAGTAAATAATGAATATTCACGTACTACAAATGTGTTTTGAATACTTGGTGCATTTGTAACTTTAAATCAAATGTGGGCAATTTTCAATTGTAACCGTAATAGTTGAATGTTCCTTTGCTGAAGAAGCTTTGCTATTATTGGGGCAAGCTGTTTGTTAAGCGATCAAGGGCGGCTGGATTCTCTACTCTATATCAAATGACCTGCTCCAGTCATTTGAATAAATCACTACACTGGAGAGTGAAACTTTAGTTTTCAGTGCCTCTTTCTGTTCTGCCCTCAACTTTTCTTTATTTGCTGCTGCTTAACACTAACTTGATTCCTCTGCTCAGCTTACTGTGCACCAATTTGTGTGCTTGTTTTCTCTCTTGTACTCTTCCTGCCTGTTGAATTGTTTTTGTTGTACAATGACAAGGTGGAAGAGTGTTGTAGAAATTAAGGTCCTCGAGGAAATGTGTCAGCATTAAATTAGACCTACTTTTATATTGTGCAAGACCTGTGCCCATGACTCCAGCTTTCACCACTGGTCCTGGTAAAACAGGGTCTGGGCAGGACCTGCACATTTATGATTGTCACCATTAGTGTAGGTCGAACAAAGCAGCTGACGTCTTCTCCACATACAGAATTCCTAAGTTACAAGCAGTAATACTTTATATTTTGACAAGGATTGTCCTTACTGGGGAAAAATAGATTTGAAAAAGTAAACTCTTGAGAATATGATCGTGTGTATAGTGCTTTAGCTTTATTGTCCACATTTAGCTAACTTCCCTATATTTTCTTTCATGAATGAGGTGCTGAGTTGAATTTCAGATCTGTTGTACTGTTCCTCATCCAGTTGGAAGTAGTTCTCGGGAAAAGAGTTTCCAGATTTGCTTTTGATTCTTTTTTTCCGCTTCTAATTACTCAAATTTTTAGATACATATGGTGATTCACATTTGTCAATTTCGATTGAGAGAGAAATTTGTATTAAAGTTACTGCTGTCTTTATTTGAAAAAGCAAGAAAATTACTTTTTTGTTGTAATCAGTGAAGGAGAACTTCCATTACTAGACGAGGGCCTTGGCCTCTCAAACATCTTAAAACGCTTTGCACTGTTCAGCGATTAGCATATTTCAAAGGCAGACTGGACTCCCAGATGTCTTAACAGGGCAGTTTTACACTTTGAAAGCTGAGACATTTCAGAAACCCCTAATGAATAACTGAAGCTCTGTTCCCAAACAAACAAACCAGCTAATCTAGCATGCAATGTAATATCAAGCCACACTGTAATTTAAAACGCGTATCTGGGGTGAAGGTGGTGGGGGTTAAAACTAGTTCAACTGGTATGTCTGGTTTCCAGTTGAAAAAGCTTGTTAAAATAATTTTTTGTAAATGAAAATTGTCTGCTGGGAACACCTTGGCTTGTCAGGGTCTCGTCATGTCAAATAGTTGCATTGTGCATCCTGTCATGTTATGTACTCTGGAATAACACAGGCTGCAACTGGATGCAGCTTTAACCAAAAGATTCTCCAGACCTTGAAGTTAGTTCAATCTGATTTATTGAACCAGTAGCACAGTTAGCACAGTTTTCTATGAGTTCAACTTTCTGCTAACCTAAGTGTGGTTACTCTGTCTAAACTGAACCAAACTAGCTCTTAGCTGCGTGCTGGAGATGTGATACTGTACATAAACCCTGACTCACTCTGTAGATGTTCATCAGTGGAAAGAGGCGGAGTGTGAATGCCTCGTGCCTTTTGTAGTGAGATACCACCCCTGAGTGTCCTGCCTGCTCATTGGTCATGTCCTGTTCTCTGTCTTCATTAGTTGCCTGTCTGTATATCATTATCTGCATGTCTGCATATCATGACACATCCAAGGTTCCAACTGTGCCTTAATTTTCTGTCTTCTCCTTCGTCTTGAACTAGTCCAAAGTCAAATTGGATTATGTTTGCAAAAATGAATATACATTTTGAAATTCTGGGATTCAAGTTTATCTCTGGAATTACACCTTGTTATTTAGAAATTATGTATATACGGAGGAGGAAATGTCAGCTGATATGTCAAGCCCTGTGCCAGTGACAGTCATAGATGTGTGGGTCCTATCTAGGCCTGGTTTTACCAGGATGTCTTACTATCTATCACCTGTGGAAAATCCTGGCAACTGAGTGGAATACAGGTAGAAGACTTTCCATTCTTGGTGCAGCACTGAGGCACCAGACCATCCCGAATCTGTACTGAGTTAGCTGGGCTCAGCTAGCTTCACAATCCCACAGGAGGGAGGAAAAGACTTGGCTATTGTTTCTTCCACTGCCATCTTCGTACCCCACCATTGTCACACTCCTCAGCAGCCCAAATTGAATATGTAGTGCCTTTGGGGAAAGACGCATCCAGGCTTCACTGCTTCCTCATCAAATAACCTTCTAATACTTGCTGTCTAAGCCCTCAGTCTAGGAATGGTTGACTTGGATGAGTTTTCAAAAGAATTGAGAGACTGGGTTTGATGTCGAGGTTACTAATGTATTAAACAGCTCCAGCTGATGCGTGTGAATGATTTTGATGCCACCAAGCATGATCTCTCAAGGCAGAAGTTCATGATCTGGGTGATGGTCTGACTTGGATGACCACAGTCACAATTTGAGTGCTTCCTCATGTTCCACTTATGGAATAAGTGCCCACATCTTCCCTGAGTTGTTCGCAAGTGGTTGAGGGTTATCCATATTTTCCAAGGACAGTTGAAACCTGGGACTTCACCAATTGGGTTAATTACCAGGTTGCAGTTGGTGATAGAATAGAATTTACAGTGCAGTCAAGCAGGAGGTGTGCCTATGAGGTGTGAGACTGCCAATTTGTAGGATTGGAGTATGTTCCAGTACAGGCTATATGATTTCAGCCAAATGCATTTTTTTTTGGGATCCTGTATCAATGGGATTCCTTTTTTTTTCAGCTGTTAAACGATGGTGATTGTTGAGGATGATTTCCTTATGAACATCAGTAGATGCTCACACAGGAACCCACTTGATTTCTGTTGAGCTCAACATCCCAGGAATCATCCCCATGGCTTTCTAGAGGTGATATCTACTAACTTTGTGTTGCGGCTCCTGGGCCAGGTTGAGCAGCAATACTCTGCTGTTGGATAGACCAAAGGAAGTGAAGCAGTGCCTAGTGCCTTGGTTTTGCTGCTGCAGGTTCTACCTGCTAGTTTCTGAAATAGATTTACTCGTGTCTTGGCCTTGCTCTGGTGTTTAGGAGGTGTTGCCGCTGTGTCATTTAACAGTCGAGTGATGCTAAGATATTTTGCCGTTGGGTTGTTGTTGAGTGGTCAACCACCGAAGTGGGCATGAGGTTCTGCCTTGGCCTTTTGCGTTGTTAAGGTGGAGGCTGAACAATCTTGGCAGTTTGGTCAAATTCTCCATTTTCTGAAGTAACTTCCAGAGAACATAGAACTTCAGCGACTATTTTCTCAATATCCTGAAGTTAGCTTGGAAAACTAGGTCCTTGTCATCAGTGTATGTGATGAGCCCTAACTTTGTGAGTGAGAAATTGTAGATGTGTTGAAGAGAGCTATTGTGATGGCTGATCCCGAGGGGAATGCTTGTTGTTGGTTATCCCATGTGGATGATTTGATCTCTGAAGTGCACCTGGAGTTCTCTGTTACTGATCATGGAGTTGATTAGTTAGGTAGACCAGGTTCCTGGCTTAAGCAGCAAAAACCCATTGGAAAATGGATTCTCAGGGAGAACAAAATGAAAAACAGTAGCAAGAATGTAAGAGCGCAATGCTGAAGACATCAGCTGGGTAAAAGCGAGCTACTTTCAAAAGAACAGTCTGACAGGAATGTGGACACAGTCCCCCTGCAAGAAATTAACCTCTCGGACAACATCCCGCCGAGGAGGTCACATTCCTGGATACTAAGTCCTTACAAGCATGGATAATGGGATATGTGGCCAAACCACCATCAAGGAAAGCCTCACCACCAAAGGTATAAAAAATAACTAAAATTGGGGCAGCGCGATGGCGCAGTGGGTTAGCCCTGCTGCGTCACGGCGCCGAGGTCCCAGGTTCGATCCCGGCTCTGGGTCACTGTTCGCGTGGAATTTGCACATTCTCCCCGTGTTTGCGTGGGTTTCGCTCCCACAACCCAAAGATGTGTAGGCTAGGTGGATTGGCCACGCTAAATTGCCCCTTAATTGGAAAAATGAATTCGGTACTCTAAAATGTATTTTAAAAAATAACTAAAATCAGATGACCTCCTACTCCACCTTCATCAAAGTCGGTAAGCTGACCATCACAAGTGTTTCCAAGCCACCAAATGACTTGTGGCCCAACATCGTAAGACTGCCTGCAGCACACCCAACCATCTACAATGGCAACTTGAACAGCCTTGACAACAACAATGTGGGAGTGCATCTGACAGACTGGGCCTCTGCATGACCTAAAATGTGTGCTCAATGTAAAGCAATGTGGCACATTCCATTCTGCTAGGTGGAAGCACCAGATCTTTACTTCATGACCCACAACAGCAACTGTTGACTGCTGATGTGTCTGGAAAGGTGCTGTCCATGTTCATCTGCTCTCAACGTCACCCAACCTTGACTTGCAGCCTTGACCATCAATAAAGCCAAATCCAAGTTGAAATATGCGAAAAGGCGCTAAGGATGCATACAGTAGAGAAACCACTTTGTGGGTCTTCTCCAGGTGCTGCGGTTTCCTCCAGTCCAAAGATGTGCAGGTGAGGTAGGGTTGCAGGAATAGGGAAAAGCAGTGGGCCTAGGTAGGGTGCTCTTTCAGAGGGTCGGTGCAGACTTGATGGGACGAATGGCGTCCTGTACTGCAGGGATTCTATGGATTAACCGGGTACCACCCCTTCCCGAAAGCTACAACCACTTTAGGAGACTTCTTAAATTGGCAGCTACCAAATTTGCTCCCCAGCTTTTCAGGAAAAAGTCATCCCTTGCTGACCACGGAGCAACATCAGCAGCCCAGAATCAACGTGGATGCTGTTCCTTCGTGACTTCTAATAAACTTAAAAGATATCGGCCAGCAGGGTAGACAAGTGGATGGTAAAGAGCACGTGGATGCTGTCTCTCGAGACTGTACCAGAGCAGACGTCTCAAGTCCTTACGCAAGCAAGTGGACAGCGCCCAGACAACAACCCAGTTTGGTAAAGCAGCAGGATCCAATGGAAACTACCCAAAATTGCTGAAGAACATCAGATCTGAGGGAAGGGAATGGCTAGCAAAGGTTTTTAACCAACCTCTACCGCACAGGCTCTAGTCCATACATCTGGCACCAATCCAGGATAGTGGTCATTGCCAAGCCAGGGAAGCCATTTGACCCATGCAGCTAACCCCCCCCCCCCCCCCCCCCCCCCCACCCCCAATGTCCTAATCTCAACACAAGATCCTGGAATGCCTCCTGCTAAATAGACTTGAGTCTTACCCTGGAAGAAGCCGTGCTCCCTAAGAGGGTTTTTTTTTTTTGCAGCCAAATTCTGCCACTAATATCACATACTAAAGCCAGTTTCCAGGAAGGTCTGAATATAGGAACAGCCTTTGTTGACTTATCCTCTGTGGTGTACAGGCATGCTGCTGAAACTCCATCCGCTGTGTAAAAAGCCTACAACTTGTTTGGAGTTACAGTACGGCAGTTGGTGGCAAAGGGAGCAAAACCTAAACCGGAGTTAGTGCCTTCAGCAATCGTATGGAACGTCATAAAGAGAGAATCATCCTGTGGGGGATGGTACGGTGTGGTCAACATGTGTAATAGAGCTGTGTTTGTAAACTGCCCTTTTGATTTCTCATTGGGGATTTTAAAAGAAACAAAAATGACTGGATGGCTTAATCAGCGCTGCATCTTCAGGAAATTACAGCTTCCCAATGCTCAAGCAACAAGTAAATGCAGTATATAAACCTCGTCAGAATTGGTACTGCTAGCCACATCCCCCAAGCCAGTAAACAGACCTCTTGGCCTTTGTTCAGTCAAATATAGTTTGTGTGCAACAGTGAAGGTTCAAACAGCAGTCAGTGCTGTTGGAGTTACCTTGTGTGAAGCTGAATCGCAACAGTAGTTTGATTTATTGTTGCAATGTCCTGAAATCACATGATTACTCCTGGAAAAACCAACAAAAAATAGTCCCAAAGTAAACTGGAAAGTGTTTCCAAACATACACGGCTTCCATGTGAAATATATCCACAATTTTATGACAGCAGTAATATTAATGTTTCAGTTAGGGATACAGTGATTGCAAGTTTTATTGTTTTAAGGACTTGAAGGTTATTTAAGCCATTCTTTTTATGTTAAATTTGAAATCGTTAAAGAATCTTAGAAAAAAAACTGCTTCTCATGGTCATGGTCCCATGCATGAAACATGTGTCCCACTTTCCTGATTGGCGTAAGTAGATTTTTATTGTTCCGCTGTCTGTGCTGATTTGTTTCAATTATCAGGCAAAGCTGAATCAGGAGTCCATAGAATTCAAATAAATGATTGCATTTTTTAAAAAAAGCAGCCACTAAGAACCAGGGTTGTCACAAAACAGTGAAATCACTTTTTTCCAAGTTGCTTCCATTTGCTGTTCTCTTTTCACTTCGAGTAGTTGCACCTCATTTCAAAATTTACCTCTTAAATCAGGCCACTGAATACCATCAGCATCAACAATTTGCACATTTTTTAATATTGAAATGTGGTTTCTAAAGCTCCCCGGCTAGACTCATCGGACCCTGTTCTGCCAGGCTCCGATGGCCGCAGCCCCTACCCCACCTCACCCCCTTCACTGGCCGGCGTAAACTGGCCAGCATGGAGGCCCCCGCCCGGGTCTCTTTCCCCCTTGACCGGCCCCAGGAAAACCCGGAAGTGCCCTTTAGCACACTCGCATACACATCCACACCTCAAAGAACCCTCATTACGACTGAAAGTCCCATTTATTTCCTTGTGCAAATATACACAATGTTGGCTCCTGTAGCTCATACACCAGCACGCAGTGAAACAAAAAAGAAAAAATACAGACATGAGGCTACATCGGTACATGACCATTTCTCAATTCTGCCACAGTCCTTCTGCCTTTGCAAACTCCTCCGCTGCTTCCTCCGTCCCAAAATAAAAGTCCTTGAACCTGTAGGTCACCCTCAGCTTCGCTGGATATACAATGCCGCACTGCACCTTGCTAATGTACAGTGCCCTGTTCACCCGGTTGAAGGCAGCCCTCCTCCTCGCAGCTCCACCATAAAGTCCTGGTATACGCGTATACCAGCTCCAGCCCACTGCACCACCCGCTTCTGCTTAGCCCAGCACAGGACCTTCTCCTTTACACTGTACCTACGGAAGCACGGAGTCACTACTCTTGGTGGCTCACTTGCCTTTGGTACAGGCCTCCACGACCGATGAGCCAGATCCAGTTCATATCGGGAGGGATCCTCTCCCAATAGCTTCGCCAACATCGTGGCAAAATACTCAGTCGGCCTCGGTCCTTCCACTCCTTCGGGCAGCGTCACAATCCTCAAATTCTGTCGCCTGGATCTGTTTTCCAGCTCTTCCATTTTGCCTTGCAGATCCTTGTCTATCACCTTCCGCATCTCCTTCCCCATCGAGGTAAGTTGATCATCGAGCAGCAATAATGTCTCTTCCACTTCCTTCAGCGCTTCGCCTTGCTCCTGCACCTCCGCCACTGCGCTCATCACCGCCATCCTCACCGGGGTAATCGCCTCCTCCACCAGCACTTTCAAAATCGGCCCCATCTCCTTCCTCATTGCCTCCATGTATTTTGTGAACTGCCTTTCGAATTCCACGGCCATCACCTTAGTTATTTCTTCAGCCGTAAGCAATGCGGCTTTCCCTGGTGCTCCAGCCTCCATTTTCTTTACCGACCCTGCGGTCTCTGCTGAAGAACTGTTATGTGCCAAGAATTTAACCTTCAGGGTCATAGTGGAGAATTTTAAACCACAAGCATGGGTGAATTTGGTTCTAATGGCTCAATAAAATGCTAAAATCTAAACTCTAATCTGCTAACTGTTGGTTTAAATGGAGGTGGGATGGGGTGATGAGCAGTCACCCTACTCCCAGGAGGCAGGTAGCTTATTTAAAAATGTTATTCAGGCTGATGGCATCATGATTTTGCTCAATTTTAGGATTAGTCCTGGACAGCAGATCACATTTCCTTGCTTTTGAACTCCATGCCCCTATTTATAAAGCGAAGGATCCTATTTGCTTTTTAAATTGCCGTGTCAACTTATCCTGCCACCTTCAAAGATTTTCAAAGACCAATTCGGGCTGGTTGGTTAAAGATGGTTCAGTATTGTAAAGTTTGTTGTGTCGAACTATCTTTTTATTAAACTATTAGAGATCAAAAGGTCCTGGGTTAGATTCCTTTACTGTGCAGCGTTGGCTGCACTCATTCAGGACAGCAGCTGTGTTGGTGGCCATATAGTGACCCCTGCTGTGGGTGTTGATAGAGGATTAGAGGTGGCTATAATGTTGTTCCAGTTCTCGCAAACTGTTGGCACTGCGTGCCTCGACCCATTTGTGAGGATGGCCACCCCCGTGAAGCACCAAAGAGTGATTGGCACAGTTGGAACTGTCCCCCGCTTTGGGTCCACCTTTAGAGGCTAGAAATTATCTGAGTATTTGGATGTGTTACTTTTTTGAATATTGACCATTTAAAGAATTAAGATTGATGTAGAGAGATTGCCTAAAAAGCCAGTTGAATTCAATGAATTTGTATTTGTGTAATCTGTAGCTCAGCTGTGAAAAACAAAGACGTTTTGATTGGCGAGTCTCCAAGTACTGTCGAGATTTTGCTAGTTTTTGTTTCCTGTGTGTTTAAACAGCTGCCTGTCAAAATCTGCCAGTGCGCAAGTAGTTGAGGTAACAAAATGTTGAAACTGGCTGACTCTGCCAAAGGGTATGTGGAAAAAGTGCAAAGGCTTGGGAATGCAGGCCTCTAGATGGCCCCAGTTGGGATACTTTTTGCCCAACTGCTGTGAAATCCTTCAGTTCAGGCCAGAAAATAGCTCATTTCCTGTACCTTAAATGGTACGCTGTCACCTTTTGCATATTTGTGGTATTTCCAGATAACTCAATGGAAGAAAATCTTCAATGGACAATCTTCGTTTAAAGCAGTTTGTGTGGCAAATGGAGATGGTACCTAGTGGTGGGAATGGTTATGACCACATATGTTGCAAAAATACTGAATTTTACTGCGCTTGGAAATAATTTCCCTGCACATATCATTATCGAAAATGTTTTATGAATTGCTCCTCTATTCAAACAGCCTTCTTTAGCAGAATAAGGTTCACAAATGCTATAGGTGGTTTACAATAGTGCATGAAGTATGAGGCAGTAAAATTGCCAGAATGTTTTGCTTGTTTGTCAGGCACATGGCCTTAATCCCAAGTAAAAGATTTTGCCCCATAAAGAGGTTTCTTATCCACTTGACCATAAACATAATTTCTCCGTAACAAGTTCATTGTCCTTCTGCCTTATCAGATCCCATATCTTCTCTCACGAGTCCATCTTTACAGGTGGCGCCATGCTGTTTGAAGGGAACTTGTATCACAGCCAAAACTGATCCAATCTCCCCCAACAACCACACAAGCAATTCCCAACCTGCCGAATTGGGAGTGGGATTTTCTCTTTCCACATTCCCTAACTCTGGGGTACTGGATGGGTGGATTGATGGATTTGTTTATTGTCACGTGTGTCGAGGGACAATGAAAAGTATTGTGATGCGTGCAACTGAGACAGATCATTCGTACATAAAAACAATAGATAGGGCAAACATTAAATACACAATATACATAAAATACACAATGTAAATACATTGACACAGGCATCCACTGTAAATTCTATGAATTCTATGAATCAGGTGAAGCATACAGGAATGTAGTACTACTCAGTAAAGAAGATGTGTGAAGAGATCAGATCAGTTCATAAGAGGGTCATTTAGGAGTCTGGTAACAGTGGGGAAGAAGCTGTTTTGAATCTGTTGGTGTGTATTCTTAGACTTTGTATCTCCTGCCCGATGGAAAAAGTTGGAAGAGTGAATGAGCCGGGTGGGAGGGGTCATTGATTATACTGCCCTCTTTCATCTGTAAAAATTGGCAAAAGTCAGTGTAAACATGCCGAATTTCCTTTGTTTCCTGAGAAAGTGTAAGTAGTGTTGTGTTTTCTTGGTCGGAGCGTCGACGTGGGTGGACCAGGACTGATTGTTGGTGATGTGCACACCTTGGAATTTGAAGCTGTCAGCCATCTCCACCTCACCCTGTTTATGCAGACAGGGGTGTGTATGATACTTTGCTTCCTGAAGTCAATGACCAGCTCTTTAGTTTTGCTGACATTGAGGGAGAGATTTTTGTCATTATGCCACTCCACTAGATTCTCTATCTCCTTCCTGTATTCTGACTCATCATTGTTTGAGATCCGACCCGCACCAGTCGTGTCGTCAGCAAACTTGTAGATGGAGTTGGAGCCAAATTTTGCCATGCAGTCGTGTGTGTGTGTGTGTATAGGGAGTATAGTCGGGGGCTAAGTACACAGCCTTGCGGAGCCATGGCATTAAAGACTATCGTGGAAGAGGTGTTATTGTAACGCCACCACGATTCTGTAGACAGTTTACACTGACTACAATATCATATACAAGCTATTGAATCTGGGATCTGTTTGCCTCAAGTAACAGCTACTCACCGTGTACATTTACTGCTATTGGAGATACTTGGAATGCTGACTTAATTTATCATTGGTGAGGATAAAGATGTTGGAAGGAAGATTGAGAAACACAGTTTGCCCAGTTGGTCATCGATAAACATTCAAGTGTTACTTTGTAAACTGCCGACTGCATTGGAGGTTGCATGTGGGTGCTTCACTGCACTAATTTAAAAACTGCATGTTTTGCTTCCTTGATTTCCTATAGTCTTTCCCCCAATCTTTTGTGAAGTTAAGTGCCTGCTCCAGACTTCTCTCTTCCTTCTGTATCTCCTCCCCAATTTATCTAAAGATTTGAGAATTGAAAGGAAACTCAAATGAGAATAGAAATTTGAGGCAGCTAAGCTAGAGCTCCTTCAGCTCTGGCATTAGTATGCAATGGTGCCCCCAGAAGTCAAATCCACTGCTGTGCCTGGCAGGTTATATGTTGCTCTGGTGTCTGTTGTAACTGTGGTATTCACCAGTTTATAGTTGAGACCTGTGGTCCTAACATCCTCCATTACCCAGTGCTCCAAGCCATCTTTTGGTCAATGCCAAATCTCAGCACAAACTGTTCCAGCTATATGTGCTAGTATTTTGATGGAAAGCAGGGTGAAGGATGTGAGAGGATTTTCTCTGTGCAATGTTGCCAAAAAACAATTGGATGCCCACTTTAAAATTGCCATTGAAACCAATTCAGGAGGAATTCAGTGAGTAGTTGTTACTCTAGGCAAATAGATCCCAGATTCAATAGCTTGTATATGATATTGTAGTCAGTGTAAACTGCATACAGAATTATTACAATAACACCTCTTCCACGATCATCCTTAACGCCATGGCCCCGCAAGGCTGTGTACTTAGCCCCCTACTATACTCACTGTACACAGACGACTGCATGGAGGCTAAAGGAAGTATTTGAGCTGTTTCCAGTTTGGGACATTTGTTGGTGGTCCTGTGCACAACTGGTGCCCCCCCCCCCCCCCCCCCCCCCCCCCCCCCCGCACACCACCGTGTTCCATCACAAAGGTACAAAATAAGTAAGTTGCCTGATACGTCAGTTCTATCCTTTCCAGTGTTTTCCACTGTTGGGTTGGCCAGAAGCAGTGTATGTGGTGGCTGGAATATTTTCATTTAATGACATTGAACCAAACGTGTTGGTTAAAGTTAGATACCTTATGTAGATTGCCTCAGCTTCTGAAAGTTTTAATTGTGCTCGCCTGCTTCCCCCCTGTACCCCATATCCCCAGAGATATTGATGTAAAAAGACGCATGAAGAATGAGTTTCATGGAACATGGAAACAAGGTATTTAACTGTAATAATCCTGTTCCTTCATAAAATGAACCATCTCTCTCCACTGCCCAACATTCTCTTTCATCCCAACAGTCTCCTTGTATCCTGCTTCCTTTATCCCTCTTTCCCTTCCCCAGAATCATACGGTGGAAAATCATTTTTTAACAAAAACGCTTTTGCGATCCTTATTCATCTGTGTATTGAGGTAAATTATATCCTTTCGATTATCTTGTAGCTTAGTCGGCCTCTGCTATGTATTGGCTTCTGTTAAATGCTTAACCATCTGTGCTTCTGTATGTGAATGACAGTGAAGAGTTTCTGTTAAGAAACTTTTTTTAATGTTTTCTCTGGTGGGATCACAGTGATTCTTGCTTTCCATCTTAAATTTCAATTCCCACTATCAGGAAATCCTAAAGAGTGGCGTCTGTAATTTTGAAGTTGGGGCTGTAAAAACAATTTACAGGCAGCAATTCAAGAAGAAATTATTTTGGCACCTTTCACGGTTTTCATTCTGGGTGGTGGATAGTTATCCAGCTCGTTGATTTTGTAAAATCAGTAGTTTTTGCCTAGTAATATGGTCCAGAAACTTGCTGATATTCCCCGGATGGTGTTTTTTCACTGCTCCCTCGGTAACTGTGCAGACCATTCTGGTCTCCCACCAGAGCTGACATTTTTTGTTGAGCATTCCCAGTTTCTTTCTCTTGTTGAAAGCAGTCTGTCAAGACGGGCAAGAAAAATAATTGCCTTTTACCAGCCTTTGTGACCTCTGCCGAGACCAAAAAGAATGCCATTGGAGGAGAACGGAATTGATTGATGTGGGAAATGTGTTTTTGGTGGCACCAAAACAGAAATGCCGAGGAAATAATATTTTTTTCTTTCTTTGTTAACTTTTCAAAAAAATATTCTGGTTGAGCTGGTGATTGATTTTATCAAACATTTTATGTGTGGATCAGATTAATCCTCGTGAAAATAAAACAAAATTTATTTTTGGGGGAAATCTGTATCATTACAGCATTAAACTTAATCGTCTTTGAACAACTAGCTTGGATTTGGACTAATTTATTTGTTCTTTGGAAATGCTGTCAATTTGGGTTTTCTTTTGGATCCCGACCATTCCAGCAGCCTTTTTTAAAGGTTTCCCCCCCCCTCTGCTGTGAGGTTTCTTCAGTTTTAAACCTGGATCCTTTTCTTAAAATGCAAATCGTACCGAATGTTTCAAATCCAACCCAAAAATGGTTCAAAAATATAATTTACTTTTTAAAATAAAATTTAACTTTAAATTTTAAAATTTATTCGGACATTTTCATAAAAGCAAACTGGAGCACAAGCAAAATTGTACAACATTATAACCAACACTCACTCTCTTCCGTACCCGGAAAAAAGGCCAAAATCCCCATGAAATGCATAACAACAGGGCATCCGTGTACAGCCGAACCCTGTGCCCGACACCACCCCACCCCCCCCCCCCCCCACCCCCCTAAGCGCCATTGCCAGTGACTCTATCGCCAAGGCGAAAAACAATGGGGAGGGCGGGTACCCTTGCCTTGTCCCACGTTGCAGCCCGAAATATCCTGAACTCATCCGGTTCGTTTGCAAACTTGCGACCGGTGCCCTGTACAACAACCGGACCCAGCCCTCTGCCAATCTCCCTCGCTGCCTCTTACTTCCTCAGCTGGTGGGTCAGCATCGTCCACGCCTTCTCACCGTACTCATAAACTGCCCCTGTGGCCCTCATCAGCTGCCCCACCACCTTCCCTGTGGACACTAATCCGAACTCCATGTGGAGCCTCTGCCTCTCCTTCAACAGCCCTGCCCCCAGGGCCTCTGAATGCCTTCTGTCCACCCTCAGAATCTCTTCCACTAGCCTTTCCATCTCTGCCCGTTTTGCCATCTCCCTGTGCGCCCGAATTAAAATGAGCTCCCCACGAGCAACCGCAATGAGCACCTCCCACAGTGTGGCGGCCGTGATCCCCCCCCCCCCCCCCCCCCCCCCCCCACAATGTCATTGAGCCCCACATACTCCTGGATGGGATGGCAACGCTCACCCACCTGCACACTTCCCCATTCACCAACAACCCCACATCCCGGTCCACTCGCAAATCCACCCAGTGCGGCGTGTGGTCGGAGACTGTGATCTCCGAATCAACAACACCCACGAACAACGCCCTGTCCATCATGATGAATCCGGGAGTACACCTGGTGCAAGTGGGAAAGATGAGAATTCCTTCACCATAGGCCTCCCAAACCTCCACGGATCCACTCCCTACCCCCTTTGTTCCATAACCCCTCCCCCCACCCCACCCATGATCAACCGGTGCGAGTCCAGGTCAGAAATCTTTCCCAGAACCTGCCTCATGAAATCTACATCATCCCAATTTGCGGCATAAATGTTTACCAGGATCACTGGCAGCCCCTCCAGCTTCCCACTCACCATCACAAACCCTCTGGATCTCCTACAATGTTTCCCACCTCGAACGCCACCCGCTTATTCACCAGCATCGCCACCCCTCTTGTCGTCTTATCCAGTCCCGAGTGAAACACCTGCTCCATTCATCCTTTCCTCCACCTTGTCTGATCACCTAATTTTAGTGTGTCTCTTGTAAAAAAGGCCATGTGCACCTTCAGACTCTTCCAGTGCGCAAACAGTCATGACCGTTTGACTGGCCCGTGTCATGTGACCCTCCCGGCCCAACCTCTGATGTACACCGTCATCACTCCCTTTCGCAGCAACCACACTCTTGTCAGCAACCCTTTCCCCTCGACTACTTCCTGACAGCCCCACTGCACTCCTGTTAACTAGCCCACCCAGCTAGCATATTGACTCCTGCCAAAGGCCTACGAAACCCCCCCATCTACGCTCCCCCAAAAAGCAGGCAAGATGTAATCACCTTTGATATTCCCGAGAGACCTACCCTCCAAAACACCCTCCTCCAACCCCCCCCCCCCCCCAATCCACTCTCTCTAAAAAGCAGAAAATGTGCACTCGCCCTTGATATCCCCCCCCCCCCCCCCCCCCCCCCCTCCAATAGAGGGATATTGCAGCGTCTTGTAAGATTGGTTGCGAGCCGGATAGATCCCAGGAGCGGTCTCCCGGATTCTATTTGCCCCTTTGTGCCATGGCGCACTGGTTTTTGGGCGCAGCATGGGCGTTCAATCGCACCCAAGGAGTGTCGATAAAAGCTGGATCAGACCATTTAACAGAGGCCCCTTATATAAGGAAACTTATGTCTGAAATGAAAGACTTGCAGTTACAGTTCCAAATGGATTAAAATTCCAATGAACAGGTTAAAGATTATAAATTACAATTAAGCGACTTGTGAAATATACCTCATGTTCACCTTGCGGCAACCCTGATATTCCTACTGAACACCTCAGGATATAACAGTCGTTCAAAGAATCACAAAATTATTACAGCCAATCGTGTCTACACCAGCTCGCCAAATGAGCAATTCACCCAGTGCCATTTCCTCCACTTACTCCCGTAACCGTGCACATTCTTCCTTTTCAGATAACAGTTAAATTCACTTTTGAATGCTTTGATTGGACCTACCTCCACCATATTCTCAATGGTGCATTCCAGATCCTAACTGCTATGTGAAAACGTTTGCTACTTTTCTGAGGTTATTGGACTGGACTTTTGCAGGCACTTTCTCACAACCCCAGTAAAGGCTTAAATTTTTCTGGAAGTTCTTCTGCTAAGCACCTAATTGATGTCTATGGCAGAAGGTTGGATTTCACTCCCGGACTTGCATTAATATAACAATGGAACAACAGTTAAACTTGTGATGCATGGTAGTACTTGCAAAATTGTACACTAGCAGCACTGCTCAAAGAATGTGCTCAATACTGTTAGATGAAAATTATGTAGAATTTACATAGCACTAAGTGTAACTAAGCAGGTGAATGCCAAATGGTTTTCTGAGACAAAATGACCAGTTGAACAAGAGGCAGAACAGATGCCTGATCAAATATGTTCAGTTTTGTTTGCTCATAGCTGCAAATGTAGCTGCTATATAGTATAGTATTAACGAGGGATGAAAAACAACCTTTTTAAGGAGCCACCTGCACAAAGCTCTGGTTAGGCCCCAACCTGAGTATTGCATCCAGTTCTGTTTGCCACAGTTGGGAAAGATGTGAATGCCCTTGAGGTGGTGCAGATGAAATTTACCAAAATGTTATCAGGGAGGGTGTGGTGGGAGGTGGGTGTTAGTTTCAAGGTTGGTTTGGAAAGGCTGGGATTCTTCTCTTTGGAGCATAAGGAGATAGGGGGGTAATTTGATAGATGTGTTAATAGGCTTCGATAAGGTAGATGAGGTAACCCTCTTCTAATTCGTTCATTGTACAAGGACGAGGAGTCGCAGATTAAAGTTTTGGGTAAGCGATACGGGGGGGGGGGGGGGGGGGGGGGCGGCAATGTGAGGAAGGACTTTTTTTAATGCCGCAACTGGTAATTACCCGGAATTCATTGCCCACAGGAGGCGAGGATGCAGTAACAATAATTTGAAAAGGATATTGAATGGGCACTTGAAGGTAATAAACTTGCAGGGCTACAGGGACAGAGTGGGGAAATGGGACTGACTAGATTATTCCGTGGACAACCAGCATCAACATGAATAGCCTCCTCCTGTGCAATATATGATTCTATGACATCAAAAATAAATAGTTGCGTGCAGTGGCACTGTGTGTTAACCTTTTTAAATAGGTGGCTGATGCATTGCATAGAAGCAAAACAACGTAATTCACTGGTTGGGGCAGTAATCACCCCATGACCCACGTTGGATGCAGTGTAACTTTATTACCGTTTACATGGGTAATCTTTACCTCTGATTAGGCCAAATAAGTCTACCTCTGTTTGTATATGGAGTTTGCAGCATGAAAAAAGTTAAGACTTCCTCTGGTGAGTCTTAACCAATCCCGCAATTCTTCTCTTTCCATTTTTCCATATGGCAAGCAACAACTAACAGTGCTGGTTTCCATGGTGAAGGAAAATGTAAGCAGTGAAAGGCGAAAATAAAATACTGGAGAAAAAAGTTTATTAATGAGCGAAAATCCATTCAGGTTTTAGAAACATACTTTTCTTCAAAAGCTGATTGAGTTGCTAGTATGGAACACCTCTGTAGGAATAACTTGAACATTGAATTTTGAATTATACGGAGTCATGCATTATTCTATTTTCATTTTGAGATGGAGAAATCCGCTTGCATCGAGGCAATACATAGCTTTATATGTGTTGAGAGTGTACTTGAAAGAGTATATGGAATACTGTTTAGCCTTTTACTGCTGGTGAGATTTTTAATTGTATGACGAGGTTAGGTGGATTGGTCATGCTGAATTGCTACTTAGGGTGGGGTTGCAGGAATAGGTTGGGGGATTGGGCCTAGCTAGGATGGCCTTTCAAATGGTTAATGCAGACTCTGTGGATTGGGTACTCGAAATTCATTAAAAACACAAGTCATGATCTCATTGAATGGCGGAGCAGGCTCGAGGGGCTGAATCCCATACTCACGCACTTGAGTATAAGGCATTAAAATGGGGGTCGCACTGGGAAAAAGTGCGGGAAGTGTTGATGTGGGCCAGTAGAGCCTGGTCTTGGTCTGTGGTGTATTGGTGCATATGAGTAGGGAAATCTCAGATTGCCAGCCTTACTTGTAGATTACATTGTGTGTTCCCTTCACTGTAATGGTTTAGCGGTCTGTCACTAATCATCATCTCGGTTCATAATAGTGAACAGACTGTTGGCTGATTTGGCAGTGAAACTGTACTACAACAAGTATTCATGCCTTCGAGAGAGAGAGAGAAAATAAGAATTGAGATGAACAATAAAAGTTGTTATATGTCTCGGCATCTGGTTCAGAATTTGAGCTTCAGCTAGATACGGGTGAATCGGGCAATATCTGACAAGTGATTATGCATCCATTTGTTGAAACATATGGTGAATCTCACCCGCCAAGAAGGCTGATGAGGACTTCTGCTCCTACGGGTTTGTTGAGTGAATGAAAGGTTTGGGAATGCGTGTATTGAAAATCAATGCACTGTATACATATCTTAAATGACTTGTCCTTTTAGGGATATCAGCCCAGAGTGCAAACTTGGATTTTTTCTTCTAGGAATTTTAGCTCACTGGGCTAAATCGCTGGCTTTTAAAACAGACCAAGCAGGCCAGCAGCACCGTTCGATTCCCGTACCAGCCTCCCCGGACAGGTGCCGGAATGTGGCGACCAGGGGCTTTTCACAGTAACTTCATTGAAGCCTACTTGTGACAATAAGTGATTTTCATTCATTTCATTTTTTCCCCCTGAGCTCAACCAACATTAATTGGTGGAATCCATGCTCTGTGATATACTCGTGGTATTGCAAATATCTAAAATAGCCTTTTAAAATTGTAACGTTTTAAGTCCATATGACAGTTAGAAGAGCCATATGGACTCAAAATATTAATTGTTTTCTCCCGGGCAGCATGGTGGCACTTCTGCCTCATGGCACTGAGGTTCGATCTCGGCTCTGGGTCATTGTCCATGTGGAGTTTCCACATTCTTCCTGTGTTTGCGTGGGTTTTGCCCCCACAACCCAAAGATGCGCAGGGTAGGTGGATTGGCCACACTAATTTGCCCCTTAATTGGAAAAAATGAATTGGGTACTCCAAATTTATTTTAAAAATCACATCTGTTTTCTTTCTCCATAGATGCTGCTGAATTTTTCCAGCACTTTCTGTTTTTGTTTCAGATTCCAGCCCTCCAATCTGGCTCCTTCCCCAATCATAGAACCAGAAGGGCTCTTATCAAAGTCATCAACAATATCTTGTTTTACTGTGATAAAGGTAAACCGTCCTTCCTCATTCTTCTCAACTTGTCAGTAACTTTGACATGGCCAACCATATAATTCTTCAAGTTTCTCCACTGTCATCCAGCTAAGTGGGACTGCATTCTTGTGGTTTCCATAGCCACCTTTCTACAGCCAGAGTATCACTTGCTGCAATATCCTCTTTTTGCACTCCCAGACTGTTACCTCTGGAGTCCCCAAAGATCTATCCCTGATTTTCCACCACCCCACCCTACTGTTCCCCATCTACATGTTGCCCCATCAGCAGTAAAATCCGAAAACACAACACTAATTATCACGTGCACGCCAAATGCACCCAGCCGTTTCACCACCACCTCTCTCGACGCCTGTACTTTTGATGAAGTATCATTGAGTACTAGATGTCAAATAAACAATGAACAGAAATTTCCTCCAATTAAATATTGGAAGATTGAAGCCAATCTTTTCAGTCTCAGTTCCAAACCAGAATGACAGGGAGTGGGATGGCTTGATCTTGGTTTAGGACAAAGCTCGGCACAACATCGAGGGCCGAAGGGCCTGTTCTGTGCTGTACTGTTTTATGTTCTATGTTCAAACTCCATTCCATATCCTAAAGATCTGCTGGGTAAATCCCGACCCCTTGGAAGTTACCAGTTAAAGATTGCACGACAATTGCCCAGGAAGTGCAACCCCCCGATGGGCAATTGCCCTCCATAAGGAACCACCAGAAAAATGTGATTTAAATTGCAATCTTTGGATGGTTCTGACTGTCCTGCATTAATGGTTACCCAGAAAAAGTTAAAAATTAAAAGCACTTCTCACTTCTGGTTAACTATTGTACAGACGGGCAGCACGATGGCACAGTGGATTAGCCCTGTTGCCTAACGGTGCCGAGGTCCCAGGTTCGATTCCGGCTCTGGGTCACTGTTCATGTAGAGTTTGCACATTCTCCCCGTGTTTGCGTGGGTTTCGCCCCCACAACCCAAAAGATGTGCAGAGTAGGTGAATTGGCCACACTAAATTGCCCCTCAATTGAAAAAAAAATGAATTGGGTACTCTAAATTTATTTTAAAAAACACTATTGTACAGACATACCCGATTCCCCTCGGGACCCTCCCCGCACCCTCGAACTCCCAGGTGACACCTCCCATCCACCGAGGGGATGGGGGGGGGGGGGGGAAATCTAACTACATACTTGTCGAATTTGCCTTCTACCTGGTTGGACCTTAAAATCTACCTGATTTGCGGCAGCTGGTGCTGGAAAAAATGGGATATGGATTTCTTGCTCCAATTCAGCAGTGCTCTAACGGCCTCAGAAGTGCAGCCCTGCACAGTGCTCGAGTCAGGAGGTTGGGCGAGACAGGATCAAAATGTTTAAAGGGTAAAGAAGTAGGAGCATGTGAAAATATCAAGCCCATTAATAAATGTGAAGTTTGAAGCACCTACCTAAGACACCGTATGCTGCATTTCCAATCCCCTTGATTTGAATTGACTTTTTTGCGGTTAGTTCAGTTGTTCCATTGGTGGCTTTGTGCTCTTTTCAAACTGGTCTTTCACAATTATTTTCCCAAGTGAGCTGTGCCCTAGTGCATCCGTTTTCAGTACTATCGATCACATTTAGTCAGCTCCTGTAAGGTTTATAAGGATAAGAACCTTGTATCAAATAATGTGCAATACAGTCTGTTGGGGTGAAGTTCTCTTCCTTTTTAAGTGTTTACTTAATAGTGAGACAAGATTAGGTCACTTGGAGTTTAATTGTTTCGCGTGTAACTCTCAATTTATCAAATGCTCAGCAGTTTTGGCCCGAGGTCAGAAAGAAATTTGTGTTTTTTTTGAAAGATTGTTTAGATCTGTGGTTAAATGTTATGTCTGAAAGCTTATTTAAAAGTTTGACCCTTTTTTTAAAACAAATGTATTGTAGTACAATTGTAGCAATTGAGGTGGGTCACAATTGATGCCACCAGTGTACCTGGGAATTTTTAGTGCTTGATTGATATGCAAAGCAATCAAATGCTTCAGGTTACCAATGCTACTTTGCCATCCGCAATCAATTGCTGTGTCAAAGTAAAATAGTAGAAAACTAAAATGATCAGAGGTAGCTTTGGAGGAAGATTGTGATGATGGAGAGATTTTTTTTTAATTGCAAGTCACATACCTGACCAATGTTCCCTCTACTCAGACAGCTGTGCTGCAATCCGAAAGTTCTTGTCACGCATGGATCCTCCCTTTCTAAATTAGGGAATGGGTGGCAGTGCAAAAGATTTGGGGCCACAGAATTAAATAAATAGATTGCAAACTGCAAAAAAATAAGGGCACATTGTCAGACTTGCAAATGGAGCACATACTTTTGGAAGTTAGGAGAGAAGTTACTTGTCGCAGAATTCCAAGCCTCCATTGATCTATGGAACCCCGACAGTGCAGAAGGAGGCCATTTGACCCATGAGTCTGCACCAAGCCTTTGAAAGAACACCGTACCTAGGTTCACGTCCCCATCTATCCCCGTAACTCCACCTAACCTGCACTCTTAAGGCTAATCCAACTAGGCTGCCCATCTTTTGACTGTGGGAGGGAACCGGAGAACCCGGAAGAAACCCTACGCTGACACTGGGAGAATGTGCAAACTAGACACGGACAGTCATCCAAAGCTGGAATCGAACCTGTGTCCCTGGTGCTGTGTAGCGACAGTGCTAACCACTTTGTCACCATGCCGTGAACCACTGTGCCTCTCAGTTCAAGGGTGCTTAGGGATGGGGAACATAAGCGCATAAGAACTAGGAGCAGGAACGGGCAATTTAGTCCCTCGAGCCGACTCCACCATTCAATACAAATTCAGCCTCTGACTTTTTTCTATTATTCTTGGGATGTGAGCATCACTGGCTAGACCAGCATTTATTGCCCATCCCTAATTTCCCATGGGAAGGTGATGGTGAGCCATCTTCTTAAACTGCTGCAGTCTATGTGGCATAGGTACATCCACAGTGCTTTGAGAAGGGAGTTCTAATATTTTGATACAGCGACAATGAAGGAACGGCAATGTAGTTCCAAGTCGTGATGGTGTATGGCTTGGAGAACTTGCAGGCTGTGGTGGTGTTCCAATGCATTTGCTGTCCTTGTCGCTGTAGATAGTAGGATCCACAGGTGAGACGGTCGGCACATGGCAGATTGTGTACACTGCTGCCACTGTGTGTTAATGGTGGAGGGAGTGAATATTTAAGGGGGTGCCAGTGAAAAGGGCTGCTTTGTCCTGGATGGCATTGATCTGCACTCATCCATGGAAGTGGAGAGTATTCCATAACATTCCAGACTCATGTCTTGTAGATTGTCGGCAACTTTTGTGGAGTCAAGAGTTCCCAATTTCTGACCTTCTCTTGTAGCCACAGTATTTTTACGGCTGTACCAGTTCACTTTATGGTCAATGATAACCCCCAGGATATTGATGAGGAGAGTTGCAATATCAAGCAGAGATGGTCACTGCCTAACACTTGTATGGCACGAATGTCATTTGCCATTTATACGCTCAAGCCTGAATGTTGTCCAGGTTTTGCTGCATATAGACATGGATTGCTTCAGTATCTGAGGAGTCATGAATGGTGCAGAAAGTTTCACAATGATCAGTGAGCATCAACTTTTCTGATCTATTTATCATAGAATTTACAGTGCAGAAGGAGGCCATTCGGCCCATCGAGTCTGCACCGGCTCTTGGAAAGAACACCCTACCCAAGGTCAATACCTCCCCTACCCCTGTAACCCCACCCAACACTAAGGGCAATTTTGGATACTAAGGGCAATTTATCATGGCCAATCCACCTAACCTGCACATCTTTGGACTGTGGGAGGAAACCGGAGCACCCGGAGGAAACCCACGCACACATGGGGAGGATGTGCAGACTCCGCACAGACAGTGACCCAAGCCGGAATCGAACCTGGGACCCTGGAGCTGTGAAGCAATTGTGCTATCCACAATGCTACCGTGCTGCCTCTAATGTTGGAGATAAAATCATTGAAGAAGCTGAAGATGGTTGGGCCAAAGATACTATGGGGGCAATTCTACGAGCCCCGTGCCAGGCCGGAGAATCACTGCAACTGCACCCCGACGCCGATGCGCAATTCTCTGAGATGCGGAGAATCATCGCCATTTGCGCCACTGGCCGCGGGCCACTGGAATCGGCGGGGCTGCCGATTCTCCGGCCCGGATGGGCCGAGCAGCCACATGGATGCGACAGAGTCCCGCTGGTGCCGTTCACCCCTGGTCGCTGCCGGCGGGAACTCTGCGCGAAGGGTCGGGAGCAGCCTGTCCGGGGGAGGGGGGCTTTGTCCCCATGGGGTCCTCCGATGGAGTCTGGCCCGCGATCGGGCCCACTGATTGGCGGGCCGGCCTCTCCTCCTCCCCCCCCCCCCCCCCCCACCCCTATTTTCCTGCGCGGCCAGCCCCTGAATACCGACACCATGTTGAGTCGGGGCCGTCGCGCGTAAAAAGTCACTCGCGCATGCCGAGGTTGGTGCGGCCCAGCTGCGCATGGGCGGGTTGGTGAGGTGCCCATTTGGCATAGGGAAGGGAGGCTGGAGTGGCGTGAACCGCCACTGGGGGCCAGAATAGGTCGTCCCCATACCCGTTTCACGCCGTCGTGAAACACGACGGTGCGAACACTTGGGCTCCATTTGGGAGAATCGCTCCCTACGTCTGAGTAATCCTTGCAGCAATGTCCTGAAATTGAGATGATTGATCACCAACAACTATAACAATCTTTTTAGTGCTGGGTATGACTTCAAACAGTGAAGAAATTTGCTAGTGCTCCTTAATGGCACACTTGCTGCCTTGATGTTGAGCGCAGTCATTTTTAATTCATCTCTGGAATTCAGCTCCTTTGTCCATGTTTGGATGGAGGCTGTAATGAGGTCAGGAGCCGAGTGACCCTGGCTGAACCCAAACCGAGCCTCAGTGAGCAGGTTATTGCTGAGCAAGTGCCACTTGATAGCACTGTCAATGACCACTTCCATCATTTTTTTGCTGATGATTGTAAGTAGACTGTTGGGACAGTAATTGGTTGGTTTGGATTTGTCCTGCTTTTTGTGTACAGGACATACCTGGGCAGTTTTCCACATAGCTGGGTAGATGCCAGCATTGTAGCTGTCCTGGAACACATTGGCGAGGGGCACAGCTAGTTGTCGAGCACATATCCTTAGTGCTATTGCCAGAATATTGTCAGGGCTCGTATCCTTTGCAGTACAATGGAATTCATCAATTTCTTTATCACGTGGAGTGACTTGAATTGGGTGAAGAATCTGTGATGTTGGTGACCTTAAGAGGCCATGATAGATCGACACTTCTGGCTGAAGATGGTTTCAACTGCTTCAGCCTTGTGTTTTACACTGATGTGCTGGGCTTTCCCATCATTGAGGATGGGGTTATTTGTGGAGCTGCCGCCACCTCCGGTTGATAGCTTAAGTGCCCATTATCATTCACGACTGGATTTGGTGGGATTGCAGAGCTTAGATCTGATCTGTTGATTTATGGGATCACACCTTTCTCTACTGTATGCTGCTTCTACTGTTTCGCATACAAGTAGTTCAGTGTAGCTTCATAAGGCTAACACCTCATTTTTAGGAATGCCTGATGCTGCTTCTGGCTTGCCCTCCTGCACTCTTTATTGAACCAGGGTTGATCCTCCAGTTTAATAGATTTGGTTGTCCATGAAGTTACAGATTATGGTCGAGCATATGTCTGCTGCTGTTCATGGCTCACAGCGCCTATTTTTTAGTTGCTACACTGTCCGAAATCTATCCCGTTTCACATGTTGGTCTTGCCACACAACACAATGGAAGGTGTTCTCAGTGTGAATATGGGATTTCTTCTCTACAAGGATTGTGAGGTGATAACGCCTACCAGCACTATCCATAGAATCCCTACAGTGCAGAAGGAGGCCATTCTGCCCATCAAGCCTGCACTTACCCTCCAAAAGAACATTCTACCTAGGCCTACTTCACCGCCCTATCCCTGCAACTCCACGCGCATTGATCATGGCCACTCCACCGAGCCTGTATACCGTTGGACTGTGGGAGGAAACTGAAGCATTCGGGGAAAACCCATGCAGGCACTGGGAGAATGTGCAATCTCCGCACAGTCACCCAAGGCCAGAATCAAACCCGGGACCCTGATGATGTGAGGCAGTAGTGATAATGGTCACCATGCTGCTCTTTCATAGACAGATGCATTGGTGATGGGTAGCTAGGCAAGGACGAGGTCAAGTAGATTTTTCTCTCATTGTTTCCCCACCACCTGCCAAAGACCCAGTCTAGCAGCTATGTCCCTCAGATGCAGAGATGTTAGTATGGAGCAATTTGCAGGGAGTTGGGCTTGCCATTGACGTTTCTGGTGTTTGGGTCAATGCCAGGTGATCTGTCCAGTTTGTTCCCATTTTAGATAACCTGGTGGCTTGTTGGACCATTTCAGAAGGCCGGTAAGAGTCAGCCACATTGCTGTGGGGCTGGAGTCACATGTAGGTCAGTCCATGTAAGGATGGCAGATTTCTTTTCCTAAAGGACATTGTCATTCAAACCCATTTATTTCACCAATGGTTTTGTAGTCTATCTTTTAAATCCACATTTATGCATTGACTTTAATTTCCACCAGTTGCCATTTTAATTTAATTTAATTTAATTTAAACCCATGCCCCCAAAGCATTATGGTCTAGTGACATTACCACTATGTCACTGCCTCCTCAACAGTAGCCATAGTATTTATAAACGGGCCTAATAGTTTCCCTTTCTTGGTAACCCCCAAGAGGTCTAATGTTTGTTAATGCCATTAAATATCATGGGGCAATGGTTAGATTCTCTGTTGTTGGAGAATGGTCATTGCTTGCCACTTGTCAGCCCAGGCCTAAATCCTACCATGTCTTGTTGCATGTGAGCAGGACTGCTTTAGTATCCAAGGAGGCAGCAAGATGAGAGTTGATATGTCAAGCCTTAGTGGATAAAAACTTTGTCACTACTGTCGGAACCGAAAATTGGAAAAGCAGCTGCAGCCAAAATCCAAAGAGTGGAGGGAGCATGCACCGGGTACCCATAGGGATGGAGATGGTTGGAAAAGTAGGGTGATAAACCAGAGAATAATTTGACGTGAAGTGGCAAGTCACAGGAGAAGTGTGAATGTTGAAAAGCTATCAAAGAGGTTGTTGCAGACCTTGAGACTACAGGTGAAGAATTTATGAATGAGGGATCTAGGTGAGTTTGTTGCTAGTTGTGTTCATGCAGGCTCCTGAGTCGGTATAAATCTTCAAAAAAATGCAGCTGTAAGGCATTATGTGGTTAACTTATTAATATAAAAATGTTCAATTATGTTCTGAACCTGTTCTAGATTTCAAGCCTTGCACCATATGTATGTTTCTGATCCCAGCTGTTGACAGAATGTGTTTGACTTCCAATGTCAACAAGTTTGTCTGATTGCATTTATTCATCTATTCTATCATGTTTGTTTTTTTTAAATTGTGATTTTTCTTTAGATGGATGTGTGTTTTGTGGATTTTTGTACATGTGGGGGGAGGAGATGTTTTGGTAGTGTGCTCTGGTTGTACATAGTAAAGGGCACTCCATCTATCTGTCTATTAATGAATGTTTAAATGTTGAAATAATCCCGCAAGGTATACACTGACTATTTGATTTATAGATAACACCGATGATTCTTTGTGTTGAAGGTCACAGGAAACTTCCACCTTTTATCTGACTGATGCACATCTAGCGTGCTGCCGTGCTCAGTGCCACATAGAAGTACAAACAGTGAAAACTCGAGATGAGATTTATAAAGCAGTGACTGAATTTTGGGAAATCTGAACTGTGTCTGCTTTGCTCTCTGAATCCCGAGATTGACTAACAGCCTTGGGAGCCTGCTGCTGGCTAGTAATTGTTCTGTCTCCTCTCATTATTCAGATCAGAATAATTTAAAGCTGGACAGCTTGAATAAAAAGGATGCGAAAATGTGAATAATATATTTGAAACCTTTTTTGAAAGAAGGTTCAACTTGTGTTACAGAGTGAATTGGGCTATTTCTGAATTTTGGATGAATAGTAATGAAAAATTGGGTCCGTAATGAAAGCTTAAGTGGACTCGGTTCCTAAATGTTTGAAGTTCACTGTTGTGACCCTAATTAGACATGGCATTGAAAGATGTTAGTTGCTTCAATAGTCTTGCAAGCCTGACTGGGTCAGAAAAATAGCTGTGGAATTCCAGAACATTCCAATGCATGCCGTCCTATTCATCACTTGCTCTTTTTGTGTGAAAGTTTTCCATTAAGCGGCAACTCGGTATCTCTAACTCCTTTAGTGTTGGACAGCACTTGGGTAGGAAATTAAAACGGAAATGACCAATTTATTGCAATTGGTTCAGACCTGTCACTTTTCTGTTGTCGACCAGATGGAGATGCTACTTTATGTTTAAATTTCTTTTCCTGAATACTTTCTAAGCTATTCATGATGGAAACTTGCAATTGTTTTTGGAATGTGTTCTTCCCATTTGCGACCCATCAACTGTTACAAATGTAATGATTTGCATCAGAAGTTAATTTTTGATGAGCTTTCTTTGTTTGAAAACAACTGCTTATTCGTGCTATTTTTGTCACTTTTGTTTCCCATAAGAATGGCGTGACCATTTAGTTTTCGGACATTATGTTCTAATTGGTATCTCTTTCTTTCACAGGTGTAGCTGGCATAATGGAGTTTGTGTTCCTCCACTCCTCTTGAGGATAGGCTGAAACAGGTCAGTGTTCTCTCTCTCATTTTGATCAATGGAATGAGGGTTGTTTGAGTTGGTGCAGGTGGCATATTTGCATCCTGTGTCGGAACAAGGTTCTAGGCTGTCATATACCTGAACCAATCCAGAGATAAGCTCCTCCTACCTTATCTCGTTAACATGCCCACACTTTGGTCACAGAAGTGCAGTACATCAGTTATGCTTCACAGGAATAGTATTGGTATGGACATTCCACTGGTGTTCACGCTACCTATGATCTGCACTTATGAAGCTCTGGTCTTCGACACATTGGTCCACCTGCAATGAATTTGCCAATCTTTGACCCCTCCCCCTTTTCTTTCCCCTCTCACTCTTGCTCTCTGCTGCCCATTGACTGTTGGTGAGCTTTCTTTTCCCTGTCAATTAAAAATAATTTCTGTCGGTCTTTTATTTAAACACTGTTATATCCTTGGTCTTAAAAGTTCTTTTTGTCAGTTCATCTCAATTTTGTTTACCATTACTTGAATTTAAAGATTAATAGCTCTTTTAAACTATTCCAGCCCAAATTTCCCTGGTTTCATACTTCCGATCATGTAAAGCTGCAGATCTTTTCTAACCTTTTCTTAAAGGAAAATTGATTCACTACTAAGAATAATAGTGTATTTCACACAGTGTTCCATTCTTCACAAAAGAGTGACTATATTGATAGTCCTTTTTCCCCCCAGATTTGAATTGCCTGTTTTGCTATGTTGTTGGTATCAAGCATTAACACATTTTTCAGAGGTTTTGAAGTTTATAAACTATCCATTTATTCACATTTTGAGAATGCTAGTGTGAAGTAAAGGACAGGCTTCTCATCTTCCAGAGCAAGTTAAGACAAAGGTAATGTTAAATGAGAGTTGTTTGTTTAATCCTTTTGTTAGCACCATATAATTGCATTTTGGATGGGCATGTGCAGTCTATTATACTATTCGAACATGAAGGCTATTGTATTCATTCAGCATGCAGACCTTTTCTTCCTTGACAAAATTTACCTTTGAGTCCATTTTCTTATAATTTTCCCCTCCAAATTTTCTTCCCTCACTTCCTGAAGGCGCTGATTCTTCTTGATGCATTGTTCCTCTAGCAACATCAGCTTTCTATTGCTATACTTAGTTGGTGATCGTTCATGAGTGTTGATGTTCTGCTTTTGTCAGTTGTTCTGCTCGACTGCAGAAGGCAACATTGCCCAGGCTGAGCCTGTTCTCGCCTGATACATGTACTCGTGAATTCTTCCAGCAGTGACCACTGAATCGCAATTAGGAATAGTCTCTTGCTTCCGCTCTTTCTCTCTCTCCCCTGCCCCCTCCATATGGTAATACAGGGCTCTTTGAGGGTGATTGTAATATATGTTTTTTCCAGGTTTGGTTTAACTTGGAGTAGAAACCCGGCATATTTTGAGCTTGTTACTTAGCACTACAATGCACATGCCCAGTATCCTATTAAGATAATCTGTAGCCATTAATTTAAAACTTAAGAGTAAATGGGAATATGGAAGTCTGACGTGAATGTTGCACAGATTAAAGAGTGCAGCACATCTTCATTTACTGGAACAATTGCATTGAAGCATTCTGTTACTATGCCTCTGACTGCAGGACCATTTTAATTGGTTAGCTTGGGTGCCCCATTGATTGGTGGCAGTGTGGTTGCTAGGGGAGCATTTTCTTGCTTCGCATGGAGTTTTCACAAGCAATGGGTGGGGTGGAAGAGACAGCTGTTGAGAGTTTAAACAATGAACACCTTCTGCTAAGTCCATAAATAGAATAAAGTATTAATTCATGGGTGTTCGCACATCTCACAGCACATTACAAGGTGGAGATGCATCTTGTTAAGTGTAGAGTTGAGTCTTTGCAAGCAACTTATGCATAGAACATAGAACACTACAGCGCAGTACGGGCCCTTCGGCCCTCGATGTTGCGCCGACCTGTGAAACCATCTGAAGCCTATCTGACCTACACTATTCCATTTTCATCCATATGTCTATCCAGTGACCACTTAAATGCCCTTAAAGTTGGCGAGTCTACTACTGTTGCAGGCAGGGCGTTCCACACCCCTACTACTCTCTGAGTAAAGAAACTGCCTCTGATATCTATCACCCCTCAATTTAAAGCTATGTCCCCTCGTGTTGGTCATCACCATCCGAGGAAAAAGACTCTCACTGTCCACCCTATCTAACCCTCTGACTATCTTGTATGTCTCTATTAAGTCACCTCTCAGCCTTCTCCTCTCTAACGAAAACAACCTCAATTCCCTGAGCCTTTCCTCGTAAGACCTTCCCTCCATACCAGGCAACATCCTAGTAAATCTCCTCTGAACCCTTTCCAAAGCTTCCACATCCTTCCTATAATGTGGTGACCAGAACTGCACGCAGTACTCCAGGTGCGGCCGCACCAGAGTTATGTACAGCTGCAGCATGACCTTGTGGTTCTGAAACTCAATCCCCCTGCTTATAAAGGCTAGCACACCATATGCCTTCTTAACAGCCCTATTAACCTGGGTGGCAACTTTCAGGGATTTATGTACCTGGATGCCGAGATCTCTCTGTTCGTTTACACAACCAAGAATCTTGCCATTAGCCCAGTACTCTGCATTCCTGTTACTCCTTCCAAAGTGAACCACCTCACACTTTTCCGCATTAAACTCCATCTGCCACCTCTCAGCCCAGCTCTGCAGCTTATCTATGTCCCTCTGTATCCTATAACATCCTTCAGCACTATCCACAACTCCACCGACCTTCGTGTCATTTGCAAATTTACTAACCCATCCTTCTACACCCTCTTCCAGGTCATTTATAAAAATGACAAACAGCAGTGGCCCCAAAACAGATCCTTGCGGTACACCACTAGTAACTGAACTCCAGGATGAACATTTGCCATCAACCACCACCCTCTGTCTTCTTTCAGCTAGCCAATTACTGATCCAAACCGCTAAATCACCTTCAATTCCATACTTCCTTATTTTCTGCAATAGCCTACCATGGGGAACCTTATCAAACGCCTTACTGAAATCCATATACACCACATCAACAGCTTTACCCTGATCCACCTGTTTGGTCACCTTCTCAAAAAACTCAATAAGGTTTGTGAGGCATGACCTACCCTTCACAAAACCGTGTTGACTATCGCTAATCAACTTGTTCTTTTCAAGATGATTATAAACCCTATCTCTTATAACCTTTTCCAACATTTTACCCAACATTTAAGGCTCACAGGTCTATAATTACCAGGGTTGTCTCTACTCCCCTTCTTGAACAAGGGGACAACATTTGCTATCCTCCAGTCTTCCGGCACTATTCCTGTTGACAAAGACGACATAAAGATCAAGGACAAAGGCTCTGCAATCTCCTCCCTGGCTTCCCAGAGAATCCTAGGATAAATCCCATCTGGCCCAGGGGACTTATCTATTTTGACATTTTCCAAAATTGCTAACACCTCCTCCTTTTGAACCTCAATTCCATCTAGCCTGGTCGACTGAACCCGAGTGTTCTCCTCGACAACATTGTCTTTCTCCAGCGTAAACACTGACGAAAAATATCCATTTAACGCTTCCCCTATCTCCTCTGATTCCACACACAACTTTCCACTACTATCCTTGATTGGCCCTAATCTTACTCTAGTCATTTTTTTGTTCCTGATATACCTATAGAAAGCCTTAGGGTTTTCCTTGATCCTATCCGCCAACGACTTTTCGTGTCCTCTCCTCGCTCTTCTTAACTCTCCCTTTAGGTCCTTCCTGGCTAACTTGTAACTCTCAAGTGCCCTAACTGAGCCTTCATGTCTCATCCTAACATAAGCCTTCTTCTTCCTCTTGACAAGTGCTTCAACTTCCTTAGTAAACCACGGTTCCCTTGCTCGACAACTTCCTCCCTGCCTGACAGGTACATACTTATCAAGGACACGTAGTAGCTGTTCCTTGAAAAAGCTCCACATTTCGATTGTACCCATACCCTGCAGTTTCCTTCCCCATCCTATACATCCTAAATCTTGCCGAATAGCATCATAATTGCCTTTCCCCCAGCTATAATTCTTGCCTTGCGGTATATACCTATCCCTGCCCATTGCTAAAGTAAACATAACTGAGTTGTGATCACTAACACCAAAGTGCTCACCTACATCTAAATCTAACACCTGGCCGGGTTCATTACCCAGTACCAAATCCAATGTGGCCTCACCCCTTGTTGGCCTGTCTACATACTGTGTCAGAAAACCCTCCTGCACACACTGTACAAAAACTGACCCATCTATAGTACTCGAACTATAGTATTTCCAGTCAATATTTGGAAAGTTAAAGTCCCCCATAACAACTACCCTGTTACTCTCGCTCCTGTCGAGAATCATCTTTGCAATCCTTTCCTCTACATCTCTGGAACTATTCGGAGGTCTATAGACAACTCCCAACAGGGTGACCTCTCCTCTACTGTTCCTAACCTCGGCCCATACTACCTCAGTAGACGAGTCCTCAAGCGTCCTTTCTACCGCCGTAATACTTTCCTTGATTAACAATGCCACACCCCCCCCTCTTTTACCATCTTCTCTGTTCTTACAGAAACATCTAAATCCTGGAACCTGCAACAACCATTCCTGTCCCTGCTCTACCCATGTCTCCGAAATCGCCACAACATCGAGATCCCAGGTACCAACCCATGCTGCAAGCTCACCCACCTTATTCCGGATGCTCCTGGCGTTGAAGTAGACACACTTCAAACCAGCATCCTGCTTGCCGGTGCCCTCTTTCGAACTTTTAACCCTATCCCTGACCTCCCTATTCTCAACATCCTGTACACTGGGACTACAATTTAGGTTCCCATCCCCCTGCTGAATTAGTTTAAACCCCCCCGAAGAGCACTAGCAAATCTCCCCCCCAGGATATTGGTACCCCTCTGGTTCAGGTGAAGACCATACTGTTTGTAGAGGTCCCACCTACCCCAGAATGAGCCCCAATTATCCAGGAAACCAAAACCCTCCCTCCTGCACCATCCCTGTAGCCACGTGTTCAACTCCTCTCTCTCCTTATTTCTCACTTCACTAGCACGTGGCACGGGTAACAACCCAGAGATAACAACTCTGTTTGTTCTAGCTCTCAGCTTCCACCCTAGATCCCTGAATTTCTGTCTCAAATCCCCATCTCTCTTCTTACCTATGTCGTTGGTACCTATGTGGACTACGACTTGGGGCTTCTCCCCCTCCTCCTTAAGGATCCCCAAAAACACGATCAGAGACATCACGAACCCTGGCACCTGGGAGGCAACACACCAACCTGGCATACAGATAATATATTAAGTACTCCGGATCGCTGAAACTTTGTAGTGAGGCCTTTTTATTTAACCATTTTTCTCTATTTTTATGGCTGACTTGGATGTAAAATAATAACTATAATTTTAGATTCCGGCAGTTGAGCTACATGATCATAAGACCATAAGACATAGGAGTGAAGTAAGGCCATTCGGCCCATCGAGTCCACTCCACCATTCAATCATGGTTGATTTCAACTCCATTTACCCGCTCTCTCCCCATAGCCCTTAATTCCTCGAGAAATCAAGAATTTATCAATTTCTGTCTTAAAGACACTCAATGTCCCGGCCTCCACCGCCCTCTGTGGCAATGAATTCCACAGACCTACCACTCTCTGGCTGAAGAAATTTCTCCTCATCTCTGTTCTAAAGTGACTCCCTTTTATTCTAAGGCTGTGCCCCCGCGTCCTAGTCTCCCCTGCTAATGGAAACAACTTCCCTACGTCCATCCTATCCAAGCCATTCATTATCTTGTACGTTTCTATTAGATCTCCCCTCAACCTCCTAAACTCCAATGAATATAATCCCACGATCCTCAGACGTTCATCGTATGTTAGGCCTACCATTCCTGGGATCATCCGTGTGAATCTCCGCTGGACCCGCTCCAGTGCCAGTATGTCCTTCCTGAGGTATGGGACCCAAAATTGCTCACAGTATTCTAAATGGGGCCTAACTAGTGCTTTATAAAGCCTCAGAAGTACATCCCTGTTTTTATATTCCAAGCCTCTTGAGATAAATGACAACATTACATTTGCTTTCTTAATTACAGACTCAACCTGCAAGTTTACCTTTAGAGAATCCTGGACTAGGACTCCCAAGTCCCTTTGCACTTTAGCATTATGAATTTTGTCACCGTTTAGAAAATAGTCCATGCCTCTATTCTTTTTTCCAAAGTGCAAGACCTCGCACTTGCCCACGTTGAATTTCATCAGCCACTTCTTGGACCATTCTCCTAAACTGTCTAAATCTTTCTGCAGCCTCCCCACCTCCTCAATACTACCTGCCCCTCCACCTATCTTTGTATCATCGGCAAACTTGGCCAGAATGCCCCCAGTCCCGTCATCTAGATCGTTAATATATAAAGAGAACAGCTGTGGCCCCAACACTGAACCCTGCGGGACACCACTTGTCACCGGTTGCCATTCCGAAAAAGAACCTTTTATCCCAACTCTCTGCCTTCTGTCTGACAGCCAATCGTCAATCCATGTTAGTACCTTGCCTCGAATACCATGGGCCCTTATTTTACTCAGCAGTCTCCCGTGAGGCACCTTGTCAAAGGCCTTTTGGAAGTCAAGATAGATAACATCCATTGGCTCTCCTTGGTCTAACCTATTTGTTATCTCTTCAAAGAACTCTAACAGGTTTGTCAGGCACGACCTCCCCTTACTAAATCCATGCTGACTTGTCCTAATCCGACCCTGCACTTCCAAGAATTTAGAAATCTCATCCTTAACGATGGATTCTAGAATTTTGCCAACAACCGAGGTTAGGCTAATTGGCCTATAATTTTCCATCTTTTTTCTTGTTCCCTTCTTGAACAGGGGGGTTACAACAGCGATTTTCCAATCCTCTGGGACTTTCCCTGATTCCAGTGACTTTTGAAAGATCATAACTAACGCCTCCACTATTTCTTCAGCTATCTCCTTTAGAACTCTAGGATGTAGCCCATCTGGGCCCGGAGATTTATCAATTTTAAGACCTTTTAGTTTCTCTAGCACCTTCTCCTTTGTGATGGCAACCATATTCAACTCTGCCCCCTGGCTTTCCTGAATTGTTGGGATATTACTCATGTCTTCTACTGTGAAGACTGACGCAAAGTACTTATTAAGTTCCTCAGCTAGTTCCTTGTCTCCCATCACTAGATTACCAGCGTCATTTTGGAGCGGCCCAATGTCTACTTTTGCCTCCCGTTTGTTTTTAATGTATTTAAAGAAACTTTTACTATCATTCCTAATGTTACTGGCTAGCCTATCTTCATATTTGATCCTCTCCTTCCTTATTTCTCTCTTTGTTATCCTCTGTTTGTTTTTGTAGCCTTCCCAATCTTCTGACTTCCCACTACTCTTTGCCACATTATAGGCTCTCTCTTTTGCCTTGATGCATTCCCTGACTTCCTTTGTCAGCCATGGCTGCCTAATCCTCCCTCTGATAACCTTTCTTTTCTTTGGGATGAACCTCTGCACTGTGTCCTCAATTACTCCCAGAAACTCCTGCCATTGCTGTTCTACTGTCTTTCCCACTAGGCTCTGCTTCCAGTCGATTTTCGTCAGTTCCTCCCTCATGCGCCTGTAATTACCTTTATTTAACTGTAAAATCTTTACATCTGATTCTACCTTCTTTCTTTCAAATTGCAGACTGAATTCTACCATATTATGATCACTGCTTCCTAAGTGTTCCCTTACTTTAAGGTCTTTTATCAATTCTGGCTCATTACATAACACTAAGTCCAGAATAGCCTGTTCCCTCGTGGGCTCCATCACAAGCTGTTCCAAAAAGCCATCCTGTAAACATTCAATGAATTCCCTTTCTTTGGGTCCACTGGCAACATTATTTACCCAGTCCACCTGCATATTGAAGTCCCCCATGATCACTGTGACCTTGCCTTTCTGACATGCCCTTTCTATTTCATGGTGCATTTTGTGCCCCTGGTCCTGACCACTGTCAGGAGGCCTGTACATAACTCCCATTATGGTTTTTTTGCCTTTGTGGTTCCTCAACTCTACCCACACAGACTCCACATTGTCTGACCCTATGTTGTTTAGTGCTATTGATTTAATTTCATTTCTAATTAACAAGGCAACCCCGCCCCCTCTACCAACCTCTGTCTTTTCGATAGGTTGTAAATACCTGGATGTTTAACTGCCAGTCCTGAACCCCCTGCAACCACGTCTCTGTGATGCCTACCACATCATACCTGCCAGTCACAATCTGGGCCACAAGCTCATCTACCTTGTTCCGTACACTGCGGGCATTTAAATATAGCACCTTTAATTCTCTATTGACTGTCCCTTTTTGTTTTCTTAGTGTGGTGGACCTTGGTTTACTGAGCCTTTCCAGACACTGTGTCATATTTTGTGAGATGGGGGACTATCGTAACCTCTCCTGAGCTCTGTCTTTTCGTGATTTTTTGTAATCCTAAGCAGCTACGCTTCCCACTGATTCCTTCACCTCTTGGTTCCCTGACTTTCCCTTCCCCCCCAATCTCTAGTTTAAAGTCCTATTGACCACCCTATTTACTCTTTTCGCCAGAACACTGGTCCCAGCTCGGTTCAGGTGGAGACCATCCCAACGGTATAGGTCCCCCCTGTCCCAAAACTGATGCCAGTGTCCCATGAAAAGGAACCCCTCTTTCCCACACCACTCTTTGAGCCACGTGTTAACTTCCCTTATTCTTGCCTCCCTATGCCAATTTGCACGTGGCTCGGGCAGTAATCCGGAGATTATGACCCTTGAGGACCTGTTTTTTAATTTGAATCCTAACTCTTTATAATCTCTAAACAGGTCCTCTTTCCTAGACTTGCCTAAGTTGTTGGTACCGACATGGACCACAACAACTGGATCCTCCCCCTCCCTCTCCAATATCCTTTCAAGCCGGTCAGAGATGTCCCGCACCCTAGCACCGGGCAGGCAACATACCATGTGGGACCCTCTATCCTGCTCACAAAGGATACTATCTATCCCTCTGATAATAGAATCCCCTACAACTACAACTTGCCTATTTACTTCCTCCCCTTGAATGGCCTGCTGAACCATGGTGCCTTGGTCAGCTGACTCATCCTTCCTGCAGCCCAGTTCGCCATCCACACAGGGAGCAAGTGCCTCGTACCTGTTGGACAGGGTCAAGGGCTGAGGCTCCTGAGTTCCTGACTGCTGGTTCCCTTTACCTGCCTGACTTGCAGTCACACCCTGCTGTCCCTGGCCACTGGCAGGATTTAAACTATTTACTCTGACAGGTGTGACTGCCTCCTGAAACAAAGTGTCCAGGTAAGCCTCCCCCTCCCGGATGTGCCGCAGTGTGTGAAGCTCAGACTCCAGCTCATCAACTCTGAGCCGGAGTTCTTCGAGCAGCCAACACTTACTGCAGATGTGGTCGCTGCAGCTCGCAATGGGATCTGCCAGCTCCCACATCAAGCAGCTTAAGCACATCACCTGACCAGCCATCTCTAATTAATTTGTTTAATTTAAGTTTACGAGTTTTAAATTTGGGGCAGATTGGTTATCTACGTAAGTAACCAGATTGGTTATCAACCAATCAGATCACAGTGAGTTTTTATACTCACCCGGAGACTGCTCCTCCTCCTCTGAACGGCTCCCGAAACTAGGCATCGATCCCCGGGTTAAAGTGAGTTTTTATACTCACCCAGAGACTGCTCCTCCTCCTCTGAACGGCTCCCGAAACTAGGCCTCGATCTCCGGGTTAAAGTGAGTTTTTATACTCACCCAGACACTGCTCCTCCTCCTCTGAACGGCTCCCGAAACTAGGCCTCGATCCCCGGTTTAAAGTGAGTTTTTATACTCACCCAGAGACTGCTCCTCCTCCTCCTCTGAACGGCTCCCGAAACTAGGCCTCGATCCCCGGGTTAAAGTGAGTTTTTATACTCACCCAGACACTGCTCCTCCTCCTCTGAACGGCTCCCGAAACTAGGCCTCGATCCCCGGGTTAAAGTGAGTTTTTATACTCACCCAGAGACTGCTCCTCCTCCTCTGAACGGCTCCCGAAACTAGGCCTCGATCCCCGGGTTAAAGTGAGTTTTTATACTCACCCAGAGACTGCTCCTCCTCCTCTGAACGGCTCCCGAAACTAGGCATGGACATGGAGTAGTGGAGTGTGTTACTGTAATGCCTCCTTCATATTTGTGAATTGGGCATTGAGTTGTTATATGTTCCATGGTATCTTCTACGTGACTGCAGTTATAATTTTCCACATCTGCCACGCAAAAATTATTTGGGTTTGCTCATGAGCTTCATCAGCTCAAAGCCAGAGATCTTTTGTTCCGGATTTTTCATGATGTGACTTCTTGTGAACGTCAGTTGACTTTCCAAGCTTCTTGAGGTTGCAACTTACCAGGGGCTGGTTTAGCACGGGGCTATAGAGCTGGCTTTTAAAGCAGATCAAGGCAGGCCAGCAGCGTGGGTTCAATTCCCGTACCAGCCTCCCCGAACAGGTGCCGGAATGTGGCGACTAGGGGCTTTTCACAGTAACTTAATTTGAAGCCTACTCGTGACAATAAGCAATTTCATTTTTCATTTCACATTGTCGAAGGTTAAGCACTTGTGTTGAAAAAGGCTTGTGTGATTTCAAGCAGTGTTTGGGACATTAAGATCCTGGTGGATGGGATGATAAGTTTTCCTCAACTGGCTGGACTTCCTGGTGGGTTGTGCCCATATAATTACATTTAATTACCATATAATTATATTATAACTAGATAAGTACAACTATTATGTAAAGGCTGCTCTATTTACCTACAGACAGAATAAATATATCTGGCAGTTGGGTATCTCTATATCCAAAGACCTGTATCGCCTCCCCCATTCCACTCTGATTTTCCATTGAGGTACGAAGTGAAAGTTTGTAAATGATGGTGAGCAGACTTGTGTTTGCAGAGATGAAATGGATGCTGCTGAAATAGGAATCTGTGTTTGGTTAATGAGCTTTAGGTTAGCTCCTCATATCCCATTTTGGTAATTTGGATTTGGTTTGAATTATATGGAGTGGCTAGTTCTGTAGAAAGTACACTGGATTGTGTAAATGTTTTTTTTTTCTCCCACTTTGTTAAATTCTAACTCAATTGCATCCACATCATCAGCAAAATAGCTACAAGGCTGTGAAATGTAGAGCACAAAAGTTAAAGCTTATCACATGAAGGTAGGTGGGGCTTGGCTATGCAGCAGAATCAAGGAGACTGTAAATGGACTTTATTGGTTTTCTACTTAGATGGGGAGACGATGCTATCATTGAACTGAATGTTTGAGGAATGCCAGGAAGTGCATTCCTGTATGATAAAGCAATCAGGAGTCTGACTGGGACCAACATCTGTTTCACAAACAACTTCTAATGTAGGTATTTCTGAGGGATATTTTTGCATTTTAACCTCTAGATATTTTTGACTTCCATATTTCAAATCACGCTTGTATTTATTAACTTCTAAATAGATATTTTTACTCGCCCAAACTGGTGCATAAATTTGTAGCATTGGCAGGGACTGAACAAAGAGCCTTCTTCAGTTCATTTTAGCTACTAGCTTCACCATGTGATCTTGTGATCTGCCCGCCTTTACGATAAGGTGTTAAACTGTTTCAAGTAGACAAAAGATTTCATGGCACTATATGAAGGAGGTAGTGGCTGGCCAACATTAATCCCTCCAGTAATATTATCAATGCAAAATCACTGGTTATTTATCTATATTTAATTTCTAGAACCTTGTGTGCAATGCAACGGTTGTGCTTCGCTAAATTCTAACAGTGCACACATTTCAAAAAGCACTTTGTGATAGTGGAAGGTAATATAAAGGCAACTTCTTTCTCTGTAATATAGAGCCTGATCTTAACTCTGTAAGCAAATGGATTTTGAGTGAGTTAAATTCTTGTCCATAATATAAATGAGTAAATCTGATTTAACTGAGCTGCCGAGTGTGTTAACAAAGCCAATATCAAGCTGCATCGTAAGCAAAAATGCATCATTTCTGTTACAGGCACTTGAGGATGGGCTTGATTAGTTCAACTCAAACTGCATTTAACAGCAGGTTTGTTGGTTGCAATATAGACATTTCATTCCCATGTACATAATTGTGGGAAATGTTTTTAATCCACTTTCTATTTGTGGTAATTGCAGTGTTTCCTGTAAAAGGAACCTATTTGACTCTGGACAGCTGGTAGGGCAAATCCTGTTCATTAGTCACTTGGGCTATCTTCCAGGTTCTGCTTCACAAACACGAACAAAATGTTTTGCAAGTGAAGCCATCTCACCTGCCAGCAAACCTTGCTTCTTTGGGATGGTGGTTGAGCAGCAAGGCTTCAAATAACTGCAGGTTTACTTCTGAAGACCTTGGTCAATCCAATATTTTTTCAGAAAATGAATTTGCCTCACTACATTCAAGGGGTGGGATTCTCCTTTGAGAGTCCACCCCGCCGGCAGTGAGGTCGGCGAACTTGGCACTCAGCCAAATTTCTCATTACTGCAGTGGGAATGGAGAATCCTACTGGCGTGAAGGAATGGGGAATCAAAGTCAAGGCCGCTTGCAAAATGAGAAAATTGTTATATAACACAAAACAAGTTGAATGTTCAAATAATATGTTTGCACATTATTTTGAATCAAGGTTATGTAAATAATGATTAATATAAGGGAGTAAAGACGTGAGCATATTAAGGGTGAAGAGCAGTTAATTTAATTATCTCCAAAATTATGTAAAAATTGGTTTGTACATTACATTTACTGAACTCCAGGAAAGGTTGAGTAATGCAGTACATTGTGAAAGCACTCCTATGTGTATATATTTGGCTGCTGTGATATAAAAAGCACCTGATACTTGCTTCTTCCCTCCCCAATTTGAAATTATGATAACTTGCAATGTATGATTGCTTGGCATACATTCACCGGAATTTAGGAGGCATTGGCATCCTTTTTACTGATTTATCAGAAATCCCTCTGCCCTCCACATTCCCTGTTTTCTCCCATTCAAAATGTGAATGTTTTAACCCACATATAAAATATCAAATTGAATTACATCTTTTTTCTATTCCATTATCTTATCAAGCAGCATGGTAGTATAGTGGTTAGCACTATGGCTTCACAGCGCCAGGGTCCCAGGCTCGATTCCTGGCTTGGGTCCTGTGTGGAGTCTGCAGGTTCTCCCTGTGTCTGCGTGGATTTCATCCGGGTGCTCCGGTTTCCTCCCACAAGTCCCGAAAGACGTGCTGTTAGGTAATTTGGACATTCTGAATTCTCCCTTTGTGTACCCGAACAGGCAACTATGGCGAATGTGGCGACTGGGAACTTTTCACAGTAACTTCATTGCAGTGTTAATGGAAGCATACTTGTGACAATAAAGATTATTATTATTATTATTATTATAGATACCCATGGTCCTCCGAATTAGTGACTGCTTTTCATCTAAAATTTTCAACACCTATCCCTCTTTGCAAATTAAAGTTGTGCTCAGTACGCAGAAATAATCCAACAACAGGGCCCTGTGGGATACCATTCCACACTTGCGATCAACCATAACCTGTATGCCTGCGATGTATTAATTTTTAATACAGGGAACATCCCCCTGTGTAACAGAAACCTTGTTCAGTTCTTATGATGTCACACCATGACTGAACTGTAGGGATGTTCGTTTTGACCAGCTATTGCTTCTTCTTACCACGCTATTTTCATTCTCTCCTTTCTTCCCCATTCTCATAATCTCTGTATCCATTGTTTTCTTCAAGAAATAATATTGGTAAGGGCTGGTAGGGTAGGGTTTTGATCTTTGGCGGGGAGCAGATCCTCTGTTTGAAGACTGGGGGGCAGGGTTTTTGTCAGGATCCAGGCATACTACTCAGTCAGGGTGGGAAGGAGATTGGCATAACTTGTTAAGTCTGATATGAGATTATTGACTTGAAATGTTAGCCCCATTTCTCACAAATGTTGCTAAACTTGCCGAGTATTTCCACCATTTTCTGTTTTTATTGTATCTTATTGGACGTTTGTGAGGGGTTGGGGGGGGGGGCGGAGAGAGAAGGTCTGGTTTTGAATTCATGCTAAAGAATGTGCGGCAGTTCAGGAGGCCATCTGTACATAATGTTACAGCTACTTCGCTGAGGGGGAGGTGCTGTAGGGGAGGTGGGTTTTGGTCACTTGGTGTAGTGGCCATGCTGCACAATAGTTCAGTTGAGGTACATGGTACTGCGATGATTCCCAGCATTCCGGTTAATTAGGGTATGCGCACAACACTGGATAGGCTGATCATCTAGATTGTGACCACCATTTTCCAATGTTAATAACCTGTCAGATAAATGTTTGACCACCATGGAAATGCAATTGCCTAATTATGCAGGGCCTCACTGATGCTTTCCTCTATCGGGTTGTGGACATTGCTGGAGGACTGTGCAAGTGAGAGGGTGCACTTCACAGGGCGACTTATGCACATAGGAAGGCAAGTGGTCGGGTGATTCGAGGGCTACAAAATAAATTCACTTAACTTTAGTTAGGTTGAACTTTTAATTTATTATTACATTATCTATGGCAGTTTTTTCAAATGACCAGCTCTGAAAGAACGGTTGACTGTTTAGATATGGAGGAAAAATATAATAGCAATGGGCTGAATAATAAATGAACAGGGGGGAAAATATAGCTGATTTCAGCTATAAATTCAGAGGAAAGAAGTCTAGCTGAAGGCTAGAAAATCTAGATTGATGATGATAACAGGACTAAAATTAATCTGAAATGGAAGAGATGAAAGTAAGTTGACAGTGGACGGCTCTGATTGTTTTCCACTGGGAATTGCTGTTTGAAGATGTCCACCATATCTATCACCAATCAGCCATATTATGTCCTTGTGGTTTAACAGGCTGGTGAGGACAAATCCCGTTATAAATGTAGGCCAAGGAAATTATAATGGAGAAAGTTGACAGTGTGACAACCAGGATGGTAAGTGGCCTTGGCAGGAAGTGTGAGCAGAAGTAAGTTTTTGTTGTGCAGGATCATTATGGATACATGTCAGTGTGTCCGATTGCAATGAACTGATTAGAACAGCTGAAAACTGAAGTAGAACAGAGTAGCAGATATTAGTTACTTGGAATTCCACTACAATATTACTGAAACTGTTTGGGAGTTATTAGTACAACGGAATCTGAACCCATTCTTATTCCACTGTTTTCTACCTCTCACACTGTTCCCATTCCTTTCTACTCTGCCACTTGACCTGGAAGATTAAAAACCCCTTTCAGACTAAGCCAGTCAAACTCTATGACCTTAAAGAAAGAACTTACATTTATTGAGCACCTTTCATATACTCCAATATCCCAAACAAAGCACTTTTTGAAGTGTAATCACTGTTGTAACATGGCAGCCAATTTATGCTTGGCAACATCGCACAAACAGCAATGTGATGATGACCAGATAATCTGTTCTGTTGATGATGACTGAGGGATGTATTTGGGACAGGATGCTGGCACCCCTGTTTCTCTTTGAATTAGAGCCGTAGTATCTTTTACATCCATGTGTGAGGGCAGAAAGGGTCTCTGTATAACATCTCATTCACTTGTGCAGTGTTCACTCCATACTACTGAGATGTCAGATTAGATTTTTGGATGCAAAGAACAAAGAAAATTACAGCACAGGAACAGGCCCTTTGGCCTACCCAGCCTGCGCCGATCCAGATCCTTTATCTAAACCTGTTGTCTATTTTCCAAGGTCTACTTCTCTCTGTTCTCCACCTGTTCATATATCTGTCCAGATGCATCTTAAATGATGCTATCGTACCCGCCTCTACCACCTCCGCTGGAAAAGCATTCCAGGCACCCACCACCCTCTGCGTAAAAAACTTTCCACGCACATCTACCTTAAACTTTTCCCCTCTCACCTTGAAATCGTGACCCCTTGTAATTGACACCCCCACTCTTGGAAAAAGCTTGTTGCTATCCACCCTGTCCATACCTCTCATAATTTTGTAGACCTCAATCAGGTCTCCCCTCAACCTCCATCTTTCCAATGAAAACAATCCTAATCTACTCAACCTTTCTTCATAGCTAGCACCCTCCATACCAGGCAACATCCTGGTGAACCTCCTCTGCACCCTCTCTAAAGCATCCATATCCTTCTGGTAATGTGGCGACCAGAACTGCACGCAGTATTCCAAATGTGGCCTAACCAAAGTCCGATACAACTGTAACATGACCTGCCGACTCTTGTACTCAATACCCCGTCCGATGAAGGCAAGCATGCTGTCTGCCTGCTTGACCACTCTATCGACCTGCGTTGCCACCTTCAGGGTACAATGGACCTGAACTCCCAGATCTCTCTACATCAATTTTCCCCAGGACTCTTCCATTGACCATATAGTCTGCTCTTGAGTTAGATCTTCCAAAATGCATCACCTTGCATTTGCCTGGATTGAACTCCATCTGCCATTTCTCTGCCCAACTCTCCAATCTATCTATATATTTTGCTGTATTCTCTGACAGTCCGCCTCGCTATCTGCAACTCCACCAATCTTAGTATCATCTGCAAACTTGCTCATCAGACCACTTATGCCTTCGTTTAGATCATTTATGTATATCACAAACAACAGTGGTCCGAGCACGGATCCCTGTGGAACACCCTCGTCACCTTTCTCCATTTTGAGACACTCCCTTCCACCACTACTCTCTGTCTCCTGTTGCCCAGCCAGTTCTTTATCCATCTAGCTAGTACACCCTGAACCCCATACAACTTCACTTTTTCCATCAACCTGCCATGGGAAACTTTATCAAATGCTTTACTGAAGTCCATGTATATGACATCTACAGCCCTTCCCTCAGTGGGATTTGAATTGAACACATCGGGCTCAGTGGAGAGAGCATCATCACCGTGTCTTGGCAATGTTGCTGAAAAACCTATGTATATTGATATTTATTTTCTGGAGAATTGTAACACAGACTATAAGCGAATAGTTAAGGCTATCAACCGTATTGCTTTGATAGAATCCTAGAATCCCTACAGTGCAGAAGGAGGCCATTTGGCCCATCGAGTTAGCTCCGACCCTCTGAAAGTTAAGCCAGCGAGGCCCTCTTCCCCCACCCTATCCCCATAACCCCACTAACCTGCACATCTTTGGACTGTGGGCGGCACAGTGGTTAGCACTGCTGCCTCACAACACCAGGGACCCTGGTTAAATTTTGGCATTCCACATTGAGACCGCTTGCTTTTCAATTGGTGGAGGAAGGCAGTGCATCACAAGGATGGGTGTGTTGGCTGACTAATGGCGAGAGTGTGGGGGCAAGTCATGTGAATGCATTTAATCATAGCTGATAATCATAGCCTATATGAGGACTACTTATGATCTTTTGTTCTTGTCTTGTCACTTTATTCTATCTTGGACGAAAGAAACTTCAAAGGCCAGTATAATTTTGACTGTTAATGTTGGCAGCATTTTTTGGCTCAGTTCCTAAAAGAGAATCAATAAAAACAAACAAAAAAGCCTACATTTCAGTTAATCAAACATTATGGGGGTGAGGGGAAGAAGATGGGAACTAAGCTATAAATTCTATTCACCCAGTGTTCCTGATTACTGCTACAAAGTATTGCAAAACTAGACACACAGCTGTTACTAATTGGGGCAGAATTTATCTCCAGACACTGTCCCTCCCTCCCAGCCCAACACAAACCCTTCATTCCTTTCCAAGACCTCAACAATTCCCTACTCCTGCACACATAGCTCTGATTAAGCACTTACACAGGATTACTGTTCCAAATATCCACACACCCACACATGCATGCAATGGCCACAATATCAAAATGTTTTCAGGGGTTTCTACCCAGATGTTTTTATACGTTGCAGATACTTCATTCTCTCTTGCTTCCTTTTTCAGCCCCCGCCTTAACTTTAATGATACATGTCTGTGTGACAGCTGCTGCTATGCTGTGTGTTAGAAGATGATATTAAAAAGAATCTGGGAAAATAATGTGGTAAATATTCCAGCTTGGGGGGGGAAAAAGTGCAAGCTTGAGTGACTGTCAAACTGCCTCCAAAGTACTTCATTTAGTAAATGCTTTACATTAAACATCTGTAATATCCTGCAGAAACGAAGGGACACAAAAGGACATTGTTTTCTGATGGCTTCCTTTTGTTTTTCTGATTTCCTTTTAGCTTATGTATAATGTCATAGGACAGGGAGACAATTATGGTGGTGCTGTATTTCTAAACCACGAGCAGGTGGTTCAGAAACTCCGCTTTTTTTCCAACATCCTGTTTTCTTCTTTCCTCCCATAAGCTCCGCCAAGCTGACTGAACAGAATGTTTTGAAGAGATAGCTGTATTTTTGATTTCTACAAGTTCTTCCAATGCCTTTAAGGAAATCTGCAGTTTAAAATGGTCAAATTCAGATTGGTGCATACCTACCTAATGCATTCTTTATGGAGGTTTGGGGAGTGGAGGGACGGGGGTTGGGGATGAGGTGGAGGTTTGGGGACGGGGGGTGGAGTTTGGGGGTTTGGGGACTTGGGGTATATGGGGGTTTGGGGAGTGGAGGTTGGGGGAAGATGGAAGGAAGGTGGGGTTTTGTGGAGGGTGGGGATGGGGTGCGAGGTGGAGTGTGGGGGTGCGAGGTGGAGTGTGGGGGTGCAAATCTGGGGGTCAGGGTGGGGGGGGATGGCGGTTAAGAGGGAATAAAGCTGGGTTCTTGTGAAAATTCAATCATTTTCATGATTTTATCTAATTTCTGGATTAATTGGTTTTAATTTGTCATTGTGAGAATTGTCCTTATGACCTTTTGAATTATGTGTTGAGATATCATGGATATGAAGTTGATTGGCTGATGTTCTCACTTATGGGAGTTCCTTCCAAGGTCAGACAGAAGTCCTGCCCACTGCCAATCAACACTTTAGGAGTGTTAAATCGCAGTGAGAGTTTGAGAATCTGAGGCTGTGCATTAGATGCCTACTTTTGGGGTGGCGAGTACCATCCTTAAAATTCTACTCGGGGAAAGCTCAACCCTTCCATAGCTGTAACTCAACTTTGAAGAAAATATAGAAATGCTTGGTTGAAATTGTTATCCCATTTATGTGGGATGCACTGTTATAATAGTGATGCTAGTCCTATGTTGATGGAATATGCTCAGAGGAAAGTGGACAAAAGTGAGTCACGATGTGATGTTTTTTATTTTAAAATTTCATAATGAAGCTTCCAGGAATACGCTATCCCTTTTCAAATGAGGTTTACACACGATGGTTTAAGATTCTGCTGATTTCCAAAATGGCCCCCGAATAGAGGAAATTTGATCATACCAGGGTGTGCGTCATCTAGAAGATGGATTAAGCAAATGCCATACCCCTACATAAATCAATTTGCTATTGGTTGCATCATATCTACACATTCATGCATATTCAGTTTCTACATTCTTTTTCCTGCAATTGTGCGGCACCCAGGATTTTGCAGTGATTATTTGTAAAAGTACAGTGTTCATGGCAAAGAATGACATTACACCCGATTATAGGACAGCTGTGCATAGTATAGCTTTGCAATCATTTCCGATGTGTCCATTGTTTTCCACATCATATACACCGGATTCTGTTTATGCAAATAAAATGCAGGGCATTTTAATCAATTCACATGATATTGATAAGCCACTTGGGCATTATTTGATCATTTATCTTTACCTGTAATTGTTGGTGTCTTGTAATACCATCCACTTTGTAGAATGTGTGTGTGTGTGTGTGCGCACACCAGAGTTTGGTGCTGCCTGTGACATGCTGTGAAGCCAAACCTCATGCCACCATGCGTGGTGTAGTCTATCGTTTGATTCATGATGTTGAGATGTCGGTGTTGGACTGGGGTGGGCACAGTAAGAAATCTGACAACACCAGGTTAAAGTTCAACATGTTTGCTTGGAGTCACTAAGCTTTTGGAACGCAACTCCTTTGAAGGACCTGTTCTCCGAAAGCTAGTGACTCCAAACAAACCTGTTGGACTTTAATGTAGTTTGAATCATTCACAAGCACACTTATATATTTTTTTGAAAAATATTCATGTCCATCTAATGAATTCCACCACTCATTTCCAGTATTCGCGTGCATGTTTTTCCACTCTGTTGAAGCCTGAATGACAACAAAGCGTAGTGGTGACGATGTGCCTTTTTCAGATTGTGTTTACTTGTACCCAGCAGCACAACTATAGATATTGACCGTCCAAATTTGTTTGGGGCAGGAGCAATTGAAGACAATGACTTAATCATGTGACACAATGCTCAAGTTACTCCACGAATATCTCTTTATTATCTCCTAATTAAAGCACAAGTTTGAGCAGTTTGCAAAGTCTCCGTCAATTTGATTGTGTCACATTGAACATTGCAGCATTTGCTCCAGTAAATTTCTGCAGTGGTGGCAGCTGTAAACATTTACCCTGCCCGGTTGAAATTGTTATCCCAGTTATGTGGTATGTATTGTTCTGATAGTGACGCAACTGTTGTCCTATGTCGACGGAATATGCTTGGAGGAAAGAGGACAAAAGTGAGTTGCAACGTCACATTTTTATTTTGAAGCAATTCAATCCATAAACTGATCATCTTATTGAAGAACTGCTTAACAGGAGGTTGCATTGAAAGTTAAATTTGGAAAGGAGGTAATGTAGTCCTTGATTTGAATTATGCTGACAGTTCCCAGCAGGGCTTGCAATCTGTGTAGGAGGATATATCCCTAACTTTAGCACATCTTGGAAGCGAAGTGTTCTCAGTCTCAGCAAATTGCTGCGGATGCTGGAACCTGAAACCAAAGAGAAAATGCTGGAAAATCTCAGCAGGTCTGGCAGTATCCAGGGAGAGAAAAAAGCTAATGTTTCGAGTCCAGATGACCCTTTGTCAAAGCTTTGACAAAGGGTCATCTGGACTCGAAACATTAGCTCTTTTCTCTCCCTACAAATGCTGCCAGACCTGCTGAGATTTTCCAGCATTTTCTCTTTGGTCACAGTCTCTGCAAAGTAGTTCCGAAGAATTCTGTCTGTCTTGGTAAATAGATTTATGCAACTGTTTCAGTGTTTCCTGTGTACATTTGAAAACTGTGATGTGTTTCAATTTAGATTTATGCTACCAAATGTCTGAACTTGGGCATATTCTGCATTAGTTCAGGAGTCCAGCGACTGCCTGTCACTTGGAGCGACTCTTAAATGCCGAAGATTGTTGGTTACACTAGTCCCAATCTATTATAGAACCCCGACAGTGCAGAAGGAGACCATTCAGCCCATCAAGTCTTCACCAACTGTCTGAAAGAGCACCCTACCTAGGCCCACTCTCCCATCCTTTCACCATAGCCCCACCTAACCTGCACATCCCTGGACACTAAGGGGAAATTTTAACATGGCCAATCCACCTAACCTGCACATTTTTGGACTGTGGGAGGAAACCTGAGCACCTAGAGAAAACCCACACAGGGGAAAATGCAAACTCCATAAAATCACCCAAGGCCAGAATTATATCCGGGTCCCTGGCACTGAGACAGCAGTGCTAACCACTGTGCCACCTGCCGACCTATTGAGCAGCCATTGGTAATTTAAGCTTGTTTAAATGAACCTCCCAACAAAATGTATTATTAAATGCACAATGTGCATTCCCAGCAACACCCCTCTTTAGTTTCAAGTGTGATACCCACTGTTGGTTGTTGAGAAGATTAATCATAGAATTTACAGTGCAGTAGGAGGCCATTCAGCCCATCGAGTCTGCACCTGCCCTTACAAAGAGCTCCCTACTGAAGCCCACTTATCTACCCTATCTCCATAACCCAATAACCCCCACTTAACATGCTTTGGACACTAAGGGCAATTTAGCATGGCCAATCCACCTAATCTGCACATCTTTGGACTGTGGGAGGAAACCGGAGCACCCGGAGGAAAACCACGCAGACACGGGGAGAATTTGCAAACTCCGCATAGACGGTGACCCCGCCGGGAATCGAACCTGGGACCCTGGAGCTGTGAAGCAACTGTGCTAACCACTACGCTACCGTGCTAATGTTATTAGGGTGCTTAAGATACGCCCAGTATGTCATGTTGACAGGGTTTGGTGGTGTGTAAAGAGACAATATGGGCTGAATTCTCTGATTTTCAGGCTATGTCCTGACGCCAGCGTGCGAACAGTGGCATTTTACGACCGAAAAATCGGCGCAAAATGGCCACTGATCCTCTCCTTTGGTGGGTGGCTAGTAGGTAGGTAGCTCTAGCTATCGATACGGCCGGAGAATTGCTGGGTCCATGGCTGCACATGCGCATGGCGGTGGCCTACAATGGCTGCGCCGTGCAACATAGCAAAGGCCGCGCGTGGACACAGCCTGTCAAATGACGCCGCTCTGCGAAAAGGTGCGATCCGCGCATGGAAGGATCCGGAGCAGAAGAAGGAGGAAGATGACCGAGCCACGGAGGGATGCCCCGAGGTTTCGGGACACGGACCTGGAGACCCTCCTCGATGAGTTGGAGCTGCGCAGGGACATCCTCTGCCCAAGACGAAGGCATCGCCACCCGTCTAGCGCAGTGTGACAGGCCTGGCATGAGGTTGGCACGGCAGTGAGTGCTGTGGGGAAGACCCCTCGGTCTGGGAAGCAGTGCCGAAAGAAGCTCCACGACCTCACCAGGGCTGCCAGGGTAAGTGCCACGAGGGTGCCCCCAGGGTCACCCCCCCCCTTCCCGGGCACGAGGGGGAGGGGGGGCGAGAGTGAGTGGAGGGGGGCGGTGAACAACGTTGTATCAGACCCACATGAGCGCTGCAACCCCCTGGAGAGATGCCATGGTGTGGCTCCAACTTTCCCCCCACCCAGCATTAATGTAGCCCATATCTGAATGCCCTGATGATACCTGCCTTACCCCCCCCAGCCCATCCCATCCCCCCCATTGGACCACCCATCCTCTCTCCCTTCACACTCTGCCCACTGGACCACCCATCCTCTCTCCCCTCACACTCTGCCCACTGGACCACCCATCCGCTCTCCCCTCACACTCTGCCATCTGGACCACCGCACACCCGGCCGAGCATGTCTAACGAACGCAGTATCATTCTGTTTCCCAGCGCCAGCCAACGAACGTCCAGCACAACACAGAGCCGACCATCCGCAACGATACCCGCACCTAGGGTCGCATGCCAGAGGGTGGCAGGAGGTTGGCTAGGAGGGCCATCCTCAAAATCCGGGACTCCGGAGGGGGACGGACAGTGACGACAATCATGGCTGCACCATGGTGTGCACCACACAGCTGAGCCGGTACAGCAGTTGGAGCTCAGAGCAGCCGAGGGGCTGGACGGTCGGAGGGCAGCCCAGGCCCAGCATCCAGCTGCCGCCCAAATTGTTCCCGGGTTCCTGGATTTACTCAACCCACCTGGACACCCGATGCACTTGGAAACCCAGGGACAGAATGACGGGATGAGGGCCATCTTCCAGCAGCTGCAGTCGCAGTTGGAGGAGTCGAACCGCGTCCAGGAGCAGGTAGTGGTGCCGCTCATCGCAGCCGCCCAGGCACGGGTGGCGTCCGCGGTCGAGGCAATGGGTGAAATGGTTTCGGCCATGGGTCAGGTTCTGCAAGGCGTTGGGCTTCACGTGCATGCGTCATCCATGGCCCAGGAGTGGGCTGCCCTCTCACAGGCAGCAATGCGCCGGAGCCAAAACAATGTTGCTGCCGTTCTCCGGGCCCTGGCCGAGTCTCGCCGGGTCATGGCCCAGTCCCAGCAGTCAGTCACGGAGAGCATCGACTGCCTGACGCACGTGCTGGATGGCGTCGCGCACTCATAGGTTGAGGTCGCACAGTCCCTGGCAGGAATGTCTCACTCCTTGGACTCTGTCTCTGCGAACTTTCGGACCCTGGTCGATACCGTTGCAGGCCTCCAGGACTGGCAGCGCCGGATGTTGGTGGGGCGACGGGGCATGTCGCCGATCACACCTCCATCCCACAGTGAGGCCCGGGGACAACCAGGCTCCCCGAGGGAGGAGGAAGTTCTGGTGTCCGTCCCATTAACTCCATCACGGGGCGTCCTTGAATGCTCTGCCTCCCCCGTCCCGTCCCTGGCGCATCTGGTGGGCAGTGGGCAGAGCAGGGTGGCACAATACCATCCAGCACGCCTGCCGAGCAGCCTGGCCCATCAAGGCCTGGTTGCCCCAGGAAACGAGTGCCGACGGGGAGCCATGTCGCGGGGCGTAATTCTCAGCAGTCCGCCTCCACTCCCACTGTACCATCTGGGGATTCACCTAGACGTAGTGGTAAGGCCCGTAAGATAGCGAAGTTACGCACATAGTAAGTTGGAATGGGTGCAGGGCACAGTTTAGTCGTAGGGGCTAGGGCATCTGTATAGAACCTTCACTATTAAACTTACTCTTGCACCTAGCTTGTAAGACTCTGTGCTATGTCCGGTGCCACGGGTCCCCTGATGGTGGCCGACTGTTGCTGGGGTTGACGAGCGGTTAAACGGCGGTGCCGGGTGTGCAGTCCCTTGCCCCCGCACCCGCCCTCCCACAGCCGGACACCATAGTCCTTGGCACTCCGACGCCAGCTACCCCACACGGGCACATGATGGAGTGTCCCTGACGAACGCAGCGACCACCGAGATGGATGGTTGAGCTATTGCCATGAGTCAGACTTTGTCTAACGATTCTGAGCTCACAGCTCATCGCAGATCGGACTGTCATTCAACATGGCAGTGATCACACCCGCTGACACAGTCATCAATGTAGTGCTATACCGTAGTGCCACAGTGGTAAGGTGATGTTGAATTGGAGCAGTGTACGCGGAGTGGGGTGATAGGGGTTGTGTGCTGTCCGTGTGCACGACTGACGATGCAAGTGGTACTGTTCAGCGATCCCCTCCCACGCGATGCGTGAACCTTGCGGACATCAACGCTCCGCGTGCCCACTGTCCTCGACGGTGCCGTCGTGCAGCCTCTTGGACATTACCAGCACTCAGGTCGTATCTGTGTCCTGCGCCCCACGCACCACCCTGCTGCATGCCATCCTCCTCCTCCTCCTCTTCTTCGTTAGCGTTAGCACTGCTGCCATCGGCTTCTCCCTCCGATTCCTCCATCAGGGTATCTCCCCTCTGCATAGCAATGTTGTGCAGCACACAGCATACCACAACTATGCGACCGACCCTGTTGGGCCGGTACTGCAGGGTCCCTCCAGAGCGGTCCTGGCATCTGAATCTCATCTTCAGCAGGCCGAAGCACCGCTCCGCCACACCCTGGTTGCTTCATGGGCCTCGTTGTATAGGGTCTCCGTGTTGGTCTGAGGCCTCCGTATCGGCGTCATCAGCCATGACCTCAACGGATAACCCCCGTTGCCCAGCAACCAGCCCCTCAGCCGGTATTGGGGGGGGTGGGGGGGGGGGTGCGCATCCCTCTAACATTGCGGGGATGAACGACTGCGCAAGAATGTAAACGTCATACACGCTCCCAGGGAACCTTGTGCACACGTTCATGATCCTCATGTGGGGGTCGCAGACCACCTGGATGTTCATGGAGTATGTGTCCTTCCTGTTCATGAACACTTCCCTGTTGCCTGCAGGTGGGCGCATGGGGACGTGAACACCATCGATCACTCCCTGGACCATCGGTATCCTGGCCACCTTGGCAAATCCACGGGCTCGTGCTTCCTGATGTGTTCGGCCCTCGGGGAATGTAATGTAACGGTCCGCGATGGCGAACAAGGCGTCGGTCACGTCCCGGATTCACCTGTGGACCGATGCCTGTGATATCCCAGATAGGTCCCCGCTCGGAGCCTGGTAGGAACCGATAGCGTAGAAGTTTAGGGCCACCGTCACCTTTGCGGATACCGGTATAGCGTGTCCTCCTCCCGTTCCACGTGGCCGCATCGTTCTCGGGGAAGCCTTCCCTGTTCTGCGGAGACTCCGGGACAGTCCACTCACCACCTCAGCGCTCAGCCTCAGCCAGCACGACTGGCTGACGACTAAAAATAGCAGGTGTGAACGGCGATGGCGTGAACTGGGGTCACGCCGTCGTGACTTCGGCCCATCCGGGCCGGAGAATAGCGGGGGGTACCGGAGAATTGCCATTTTGGGTGTCTCGGGCGATTCTCCGACTTGCGCCGCGCGGAACCCGACGGGACCGATTTCGCCGGTTGGGAGAATTGTGGGAGCGCGTCGGACTGGCGTTGTGTGAAAAAATGGCGCGGCCCGCGATTCTCCCAACCGGCGCGGCCTCGGAGAATCGCGCCTAATGTGCCCCCTTTGGCCAGGCTCACAACCCCCGGACCCCCCTAACAGTGCCTACAGACCATGCCAAAGCTGCCACTGCCTGTGGGTTGGCTCTCCCGCGACTGGCGGTACTGGACTGAGTCCATAGATCATGCTGAAGGATCTCTGCATCCTCGTTGCAGTTCACCCACCCCCCAACTTGGTATCATCTGCAAACTTTGAGGTGTTACATTTTGTTTCCTCATTTAGATCAGTAATATATATTGTGGATAGCTGGGATCCCAGCACTGATCCCTGTGGAACTCCGCGAGTTACTGCCTGCCAATTTGAAAAGGACCCGTTAATTCCTACTTTTGTTTCCTTTCTGCCAACCAGTTTTCTATCCATCTCAATACACTTCCCCCAATCTCATGCACTTTAATCTTGCACGATAATCTCTTATGTGGGACTTTGTCAAACGCTTTCTGAAAGTCCAAATATAGCACATCAACTGGCCCCCCCTTGTCAACTTTACTAGTTACATCTTCAAAGAATTCCAATAGATTTGTCATGCATTATTTCCCCTTCATAAATCTATGCTGACTCTGTCTGATCCTGTCACTATTTTCTAAATGCTCTGCTATAAAGTCCCTGATAATGGATTTGAGAATTATCCTCACTACAGATGTTAGGCGTGCTGGTATATAATTCACTGTTTTCTCTCTACCTCCCTTTTTGAATATTGGAGTGACAAAGCTACCCTCCAACCTGCAGGGACTGCTCCAGTGTCCAGAGAATCCTGGAAGATGACCACCAATGCATCCACTATTTCTAGAGCCACTTCCTTAAGTATTCTTGGATGTAGATTATCAGGCCCTGGGGATTTATCAGCCTTCAATCCTATCAGTTTCCCCAGCGCCATTTCTCTACTAATATTGATCTCCCTCAATCCTTGCCTCTCACTAAACCTTTCATTCTGCAACATTCTGGTATCTGATTTGTGCCCTTTTTTGAGAAGACAAAACCAAAGTACGTATTCGGTTGTTAAGCCATTTCTTTGTCCCCTATTATACATTCCCCCATTTCTGTATATAGGTGACCTACATTTGTCTTCTTCAATCTCTTTCTCGTCACGTGAAGACAGAACCAAAGTATGTATTCAGTTGCTCAGCCATTTCTTCGTCCACTATTATGCATTTCCCCGTTTCTGTCTGTAGGGGACCATCTAGTAAACGAGAGTACCATTCTAGTAAATGTGAATACAACAGTATCATAGTATAAAAGCAAAATACTGCACATGACAGAAGCCTGAAATAACAGGAAATGCTGGGAAAACTCCGGTCTAGTAGCACCTGTGGAAAGAGAAAAGATTCAAAACTTCTGTTTCTCTCTCCACAGATACTGCCATACCTGCTGAGTTTTTGTAGCAATTCCTGTTATTTCAGGCTTGTTTAATAAATGTTTTTGTTTTCTTGTTTTTAAAAGTAATTAGCAATCCTGTGATTCTGTTCCTCAGTGTTTTATAAACAAAAATATTTCTGTGGTCTTCATGTTCAGTTATAACATCAGCTGGGATCGTAACCTCTAGGTGAGGTCCAGATTAAAACACCAGCTTCACGTCTGTTTTTTTATAGTTCAGTAGGTGACCAGTTCTCCACTGTCTGCTCACACCTCAATGGAAATGGCCTTGTGGATTAGTTATGAGAGAATTTGCACTGCCTACGGAGCTGTATCTCACGTACTGTGAGTCATGGCTTCAGGAAAGGAGTGAAGAAAATCTGTGTCAGTGGGGAGTTATGTGAAAGGAAAGCAAGGGAACCGCATTTCTGAATAGTAAATATTCTGCGTTTCTCTCCAATAATGAGTCAAAGGTATGAGGAAACTGAAATCAAAGCAGAAAATGCTGAGAATGCCCAGCAGGTCTGTCACCGTTTGTGGGAGAGAAACAGAGTTAACAATTCAGGTTGATGATTTTTCATCAGAACTGCTTTTGCTTTTATATAAGGAGGGCTATTTGACGCCATTGTGAACACAGCTTGATGGAACTAGTGCTACCAAGCACATCCATTAATAAAGTTTGAAGATTTCACTACCTGCCCTCCCTACTGGTTCATTTTCTCCTACATGTTGGGGTGTTGATGCCCATTGCATTATTTGTCATTTGGGGAGTTGAAATGGGGAGAATCTTTTCAGCATTGAATGAAATTATATCAATTCACCTAACCAGCGCATCTTTCGGGACTTGTGGGAGAAAACCGTCTATGTATCCGTCTGCGTCTATGTATCCGATTTCCCCTTGGCGTTCCGGTTTCTTCCCAAGTCCCGAAAGACGTGCTTGTTGGGTGAATTGGACATTGTGAATTCTCCCTCTGTGTACCTGAACAGGCGCCGTAATGTGGCGACTAGGGGATTTTCACAGTAACTTCATTGCAGTGTTAATGTAAACCTACTTGTGACACTAAAAGATTTTTAATTAAAAAAAATAAATTTAGAGTACCCAATTAACTTTTTCCAATTAAGGGGCAATTTAGCGTGGCCAATCCACCTAGCCTGCACATCTTTGGATTGTGGGGGTGAAACCCATGCAAACGCAAACTCCACACGAACAGTGACCCAGAGCCGGGATCAAACCTGGGATCTCGGCGACGTGAAAGATTATTATTATTACTGTAATATGCCTTTTAAAATATAACAAAACAAGTGGAGACTGGATTGGTCAGCTCAAACTCATCCTAACCTCGTTCGGAGGAAGAAAATGAACTTAGAGAATTGATGTGTCATTGTTTGTAAGGAAAGATGGAGCTGGGGAGCAGAAGCAGTACTTTATTCAAATTACTTAATTCTGAAAAGTTTTTTGACAGAAGTTGTTGTTTTCTCCAAATCTGGGAAGTGGAATGCATACTTGGAAGGTAATTGTATATTTTAATTCCTAGTGTTGTCCAGGAATTGTTTGAGCACTCTGGCTGAAAGCTACGGCCTTCTGGATCTGTGTGGGCTGAGTGGAAGAATGTTGTGAGAGCATTGGCATGGCTTAGTGTTGGAAAGTCATCATCCAGAAACTTTTGAGTGTCAGCCTGACAGCAGCTCCTGGCAGTTTCTGAGAGTGGGGATTTATTTACTTTGGAATTGGCAATGCTACTCTAAAATAATCCATGAATTCCTTTTCTTCACAGCGGATATACACAGTGACACTGCAATAAATAAAGGGGAATTGAAATGCTTTCAATTTTATGACTGGAAGAAATAGAATATATCAAAAAGTCTTCAATGCTCTGATCTTAGATTCCACTAGAATACCTCTGAGGGAAAAAAAATGAAACGGTGTTTTAGTACTTGACCAGTTTTTAAAAATAAAAGTTTTAAATTGATGTAAATTTTTTTTTATTGATACCTCCTTTGTTTAGACTGTGGAAATGTGAAGTCGTGGCTTGTTCTGCCCTTGGCAAAGGATTGAGGAGGTTTGGTTTAGGTGGCAAAGTCCAGAATGTATTGTGGAGTCAAAAGAGGTGACTGGCCAGCGTGTCTACGCTTAATGATTTGTATCTTTGTCATTTTCAGGGCACTCTGTCCCACATATATAAACATGTTTAAATCTTTTGTCTGTTCAAAGATAAAAGGGAGAACTTTGAAATTTTCAACTGACCCCAGAGAGTTGGGAAGTTTTAGCCAAGGCAGGCGTGGCAGCCAACCCACTCGCCACACTGAAATCTTTCAAAGAGGCTGCAAGTTTCCATTTTAATGGATCTTCTAGTTTTCGCTCCTGGGAATGTCGGTGGGTAAAAGGAACCGAGGAGAGCTGGGCCACTGAGGCAAGTGCTTTTCTTCATTGCACTGCTTGTGAGCCAGGCTGATCAGAAGCATTTACACCAGGCCCGGCAAGCTAATGTTCTTGCCATTGGATGACTCTGGCCGCTCAACTGAAATATGCTTGCTGACTCCTTTCCTGCTGAACAGGCAACTAGCCTGTCTGGCTGGTTGTTGAGAAAATGAAAAATACATCCTTCTACGATTGGTTTTTGCAAACAGTCTAAGAAATCCATATCTCCAAATCTCCCCATTTACCAACTCCAGTATCAGGGCCAATGATTCAGTTGTCCAATAATTAAAATTTATCCGCAATAGCGCCACTATAACTTGCTATAATGGAGGAAAAACCCAGTGAAAATTGAACACTTTCTCATTTGGTACAGTAATGAAAGCAACTACAAATAACTGCAGAAATGTTATGCGAGTTGATTTGCTTTGTGTTACACGTAAACAAAAAGGTTGTAAACTAGGAGTTTCGAGCAAGGGAGATCTATCCATCTTATTATTATTCTCAAAAATAAGGAGACAAAATACATGGGTGTAAGGATGAGGCTGAAACCAGATAATCAGTATGACTGAGAGCCAAGCATTGTATGTTCCACTATTGCCATAGGTGTGTCTGTCCAACAAGGTCAGAAATCAATGGCTATCAAATAAGAAAGTTGGTGACTTCATCCGAAGGAACTGGTGAAGGCACTTGCTGAGCTGAGATTGTATTTGCTTGAAGGCACTGAAATACTTCCAACAGAAAAAACGAATCTGTTGAAAGCGAAAGAAGCTATAGAAATTGATAATTTCCAAATATTCTTTTTTCTTTTGAAACCGCTCCTGACATTGTGGCTTATTCTTCAGTTTGTGACTGGTCAGAATCATCTAGGTTTTTCAAAACTGTCGTTGGTGTTTGCTGTTTTTAAAAACCTTGGGCAGAATTTCTGACGGTGAAATCAGTAATAATTAAAATGTAAATGCAGGACTTGCTGTGAGCCTTGTGGTGGGGTGTTTTGCTTCACGAATTGTGCTGTCTGTTAAATAAATGATTAAGTTAGATATCTCCACACATCCATCATTCTTGTCTTCTGGTTGCCACACTTTTGTAACTTTCCATATTATGAATTCTTAGCAGCTGAAGCTTCTAAAGAATCAAAGCTGAAACTATTTATATCCATTCTTATTCATAAAGGGCAGAACTTTTTATATACATAGTTTTTAAAATTTGCTTTATCAAGCAAAAATAATTAAAGAATATCAGAAATGACAAGATGACATTTAATTTTTTTTAAATTTGAGAGTACCCAATTATTTATTTTCCAATTAAGGGGCAATCCACCCACCCTGCACATCTTTGCATTGTGGGGGTGAACCCCACCAGACTAAGGGAGAATGTGCAAACTCCATGCAGACAGATGCCATTAAAATTGTCAACCTGGACTTGTAAGATAATTTACTTTCTTCCTGCATTTGTGATCAGTGAGCCTTAGAATTAATGGCTGAATCCCAGGTTAAATTCTTAGCAGTTGTCTCTAGTTGTTACAGGTAAAGGGGTGTGTACAGTCATTGACACATATATCTGTGTACCTCACTGATGCAATAGGAAAGACGTATACAACAGTGATGCAGATGATGGTCTGTGCCAATGCTGTAATTCTGAACCAATGCGAACAACCATTGGTACAAGTGGCTCAAAAGGCCCAAAATTTCCAGCTGTTCTCGCCCATAGGATTCTTCCGGGTCCCCCCAGCGGCGAATCCCTGCTGTGAGTTTCCCGGTGGCAGGGGGTCCATATAATGGGAAACCCTGTTGACAGTGGCGGGACCAGAAAATCCCTTCGCTGGCCAATGGCGGCCTGCCTCCACTGGCGTGAAACCTGTAGCGGGGGTGTGGGAAATCCCGCCCAAATTATTTTCCAGATCTGTTAATGCGATGTTATAAATCTGTGTTGCTGAGAGCTAATTCTGCAGTGATTCATAGAAGCAAACTTTATTTTGTTACCTTATTACTGCCTCCTCACAATTTCTCTCTCAAGTATTATCTCAAGTCTTGCACCATGTTCTCACCTTATTCAAAAAATCTGTAATCCTGTAATAATTCTGCCTGAAAATGAACACTCATTTTGGTTGTGAATGTGAATATTAATGCCACAATGAATCTAATATAACTGCCAGTAAGGTGGTTGTAAACGTGAATATTAATGTCACAATGAATCTAATATAAATGACAGTAAGGAATGACTGCCAAAATTAAAGCCTCAATGTTTCAAATATTGTATGGTCAAATGCAGTCAAACTGGGTTAATAGTAATTGTGATTAGAATTCAAATTATGTTAAATACTTTTGTGATGCTTACCATCCAAAAACTTAATGTATGCTGTTGACACCCAGCTGTACCTCACCGCCGCCTACCTCTCTTTGCCTCTGATTTGTCACAGTGCTTGTCCTGCAACCAGTTTGCATGAGCAGTTATTTCCTCCAATTATGTATTGGGAAGACTGAAGCCATTGTCTTCTTTTCCTTCTGCAAAATCTGTTCCTTAGCCACTGATTCCTTCTCCCTGGCCACTGAGGCTGAACCAGAATGTTAGCATCCGTAGAATGTTATTTGAACCTGATCTGAGCTCCTGGGATCTCTCAATCACCAAGGCTATCCTACTTCAATGTCTAAGGCTGTTCAGCTCTGCCTTTATCTCAACCCATGTGCTGTTGAAGTACTCACCCATGCTTGTTACATCAGGACTTGGCTCTTTCAATACTTGCCAGGCTGTCCTCCCAACTTGCACTATCTATAAACTTGAGCTCATCCAAAATTCTGATGCCCTGACGATCAACAGGACCCATTTGCAGATCCATCCTGCTTGCTGAATTCTATTGGTTCTTTGTCCAGCGATGCTCCAATTTCTATCCTGCTATTCACATCGCTCCATGGCCTTACCCTCCCATCTCTCTTACCAGAACCATCAGAGAACTCTTCCTCCTATGCTGGAAGTGCAAGCCAGATTTCCATCTCCTCTCCATTGGTGGCTGTGCCTTCAGTTGCCAAAGCCCCAAACTCTGGAATTCCTGGGCAGCACGGTGGCGCAGTGGATTAGCCGTGTGCCTCACGGGGTCTGGGTCAGGGTCTGGGTCACTGTCCGTGTGGAGTTTGCACATTCTCCCCGTGTTTGCATGGGTTTCGCCCCCACAACCCAAAGATGTGCAGGGTAGGTGGATTGGCCACGCTAAATTGCCCCTTAATTGGAAAAAAATAATTGGGTACTCTAAATTAAAAAAAAAAGAGAAACAAAAACTGTGGAATTCCTTCCCTAAATTTATCTTCCCCGTTAAGATGCCTCCTATTTGACCAAGTTTTTTTTTGTCACCTATCATAAATTTGCCACTGAACTACGTAAGGGGATATTGTCTGGTAATGTTCATATGAAGTGTCTTGGAATGTTTTATCATGTTAACAGTGTTAATTAATGCAGGCTGCTGTTGTGATGGTTGTGCTTGCCGTTTTTGTGGAAGAATTGTAATTTGAGATTTTCTTTACTGTGAGGGAAAGAATTATTTCTCTTTAAATAGAAATTGATGACTCGCAATTTTGGTTTAATGGCTGTGATGTATTAGGACAGCATTTTAAAGCTGTTTTCTCTAGCGCAAGCGTTTTGAAGCATTTTATGTTATTAGAATATCTGTGATTTGATTTCTGGTCTGTACTCTTACTTGCAAGTGGCAGTCGGTACACAAGATTAGCTCAGTGTCCTCTTACAGAGCAAGGGTGGTAGGTAATGTAACTGGAGCCTGTGATGAAAACGCACGAGTTCCAGCAGTTGACTTAGACTTGAAGGATGACCACTAGGGTGACAATAGGTTGACCAACACCTGCGCAGTGGAGTTGATGATAAACTTAATTTCCTTAATTTCAGTGGTGATTACTATGTTGTATATTAATCATTGAAACAAATGACCACAGTGGCTGTTTTCAGGGAGGCAGTAACTTGTTGATAAACCAAAAATCAACATAATGGAGGGTGTGCTTTGATCCATTTTCTTTTGCAATTGACTTTAGTGCAATTGAAATGAGAATACTGGACTAGTACTGCCAAATAATGTATTTTGAAATCCGCTTTGATGAGGTTCTAACCACAAATTCACACCATTGATAAGACTGCCTATTTCTATCTCTAACTTGCCCTGCTTTTCCTGTCAAAGCTCATTTACTACTGAAACTCATTCATGCTAGAGTTGACTGTTCCGGTGCGCCCCTGGCTGACTTCCCATATTTTACCCTCCTTAAAAACAAGGTAATCTTCCGTCCATGTCTTAACTGTCATCTATTCATTAATTATCCCTGTGCTTATTGACATACATTGGTTTCCCCATCAAAGAATGCCTTGATTATGAAACTCTCATCCTTGGTCTCAAATCCCTCCAAAGCCTTGCTTCTCCATAATCTCTAATCTCCTCGATCTCCTGAACCTCAAAAGGATCTATGCTCATCTAATTCTGGCCTCTTATTCCCAATTCTAATCACTCCACCACTGGTGGACGTGCTTTCAGCTGCCTGGTCCCTTAGCTCTGGAAATCCTACCCTAAACTTCTGCTCCCCTTACTTTGCTTTCCTCTCTTAAGGACGCCTAAATAACATCTACTTTGCTCTTAAGTTTTTGGTCTTTGGCCCAATGCCTCCTCATACAGTTAATAATGCTCCTGTGAAGTGCCATTATGTTAAAATGTTCTGCAAAGATAAGTTGTTTTTTCATTAGAAATGATATGTGATTAAAGTATATGACACCCCCCCCCCCCCCCCCCCCCCCCCAGCCCCCCGCTGTCAATCCCAGTTACCTTGGAGTTCTCACTCAGCATTCTCCTTGCAGTAAGGGCTACTGAACAATGACCAAAAATGGGAGTCTTAGACATTTAAAAAGAAAATCCCCTCCATCTGCTGAGGGGCTAGTTGTGTCCCAAATGCCACCCAGGCTGATATTAGTTAACTGAGCACGAGCAGACATCAAATGTTGGACTTTCCTGTTTGGAATGGCTCCCTTCCACAATGAGGGAAGTGCATCTGCCAACTTAATCTTAAGGGGAGTGAAGCAATGTCTTTAACAGAATAAAGTGTATGTGTGGGACAGGTGGTCTGATTCTCTTTTATTTCTCCTTTTCCATTGGTCAGAAATTAATTGTTCAACTCTGTTTCAATACTTAAATACTGTGGAATAGAGCAGGGCATGTTGAAAAGCCACAGGGAGCAATGAGCATTCCTTCCTTCCTGTAATGCTGCAAGAATGTTTTAGTGCTTTGTATTATCCCAGAGGAAAATTGAAGTCATTATTTTGAAATGTCGCCATGCGAGAGAGTGGAAGCTGTAATTAGTTTGCACATTCAATTTAGTCAGCATCCTGTGTTATTCACAAAGATGAAAGAGCGGAAACACCAAGTTTACTGTTTTCATGGTTGGAGCAGCAAATGTGAATCGGGAAACTGAAGCTTGTGAGTAGAGGGTGACACTATATAGTGTTGCAGGGTATGCAAAACAAAATGTGAGCATTTAACCCTGATCAAACCTAACACGTTTGCGTAAAATCATTTGCATATACTATATTTATATTTACTGAACATTTTATTGTGTTCTCTTTCTCTGGCTTACTCTGAAGATATCGCACATGAGAGTCTGGTGAATTTGTTGCACCTGTCTTACCTACATGTTTTCATGCTTTGAAATTTAAGGTGTAGCTGAAATGGCGATTTCAGTAAGTGCAAGAGATTTATTTTACTGTAGTAAATGCACAGTGGCATACTTTTCTATTACAGTTTGGGGCAGAAACATATTGCATAAAATTCCATCATTGATATAATTATGGAAGTGCCAAGAGCTTTGTGTGCATGGGCTTGTATATCAGGTCATCTCATTATTTGATTCAACTTTGTACAGCAGGCATGTGCATTATTGCAATTTGAAGCATCTTTAAGCAACAAATCCATCACATCCCTTTGAGGACAGAGATTCAGACTATGTTGGTTTTGGACCTGCTTAAGTATATGGATGGTTAGTTCAGTTGGCTAGATAGCTTGTGTGGTTCAGATTAACTCCAATTCTGAGTTTGATTCCCATTCCAGTTGAGGTAGACTTGGGACATGCCTCCTTGTCCTGCCCTTGAGAATGGAAGGCAATGGCAAATCACCACTGACAGAAAACTGCACAAAACTATTCAGGGTATCTCATTAGCAGATAATAAACCTGCCTTTTGGCAAAGCATACGTGACATTGCATTACATGATGTGAAATACATAGATGGAGAGAACCATACAGTGTATCATTAACCAAAATAATTGCATCGTTCCCTCATTATAGTACCAACCAGCTCTTAAATTGCTTTGAATAAATTGCATTAAATTTTGGCTCGAAAAGCTTGAAGTTCATTCTGTATAAAGATCTATCTGACATTTTCCTTTTGTGAGTTGAACCCGTGCCCTCCTGTTTTATTGCTCTGATTTAATTTAAAGTGGTTCTCCAGATAATACTGGTTTTTATTTTTAATCTTTTATATATCCCTGAGGTTCTTTGAACTCTTCTTTCAATGCTGAACAGAAAGTTTTCTCACCCTCAACATTCTTTATCTTCTATGAACAGCTTCTGGGACTCGTGCGCCCAGTGATCAAAAGCAGCCATGGTCATCAGAACCACGCACTTACAGAATTTTAGCATTAATTCCTTCAGCTTGCACTTTACTGAGTTAGCAGGAATTTAAGTCTGCTCGTTCTTGCCCAACAGTGTGTGCCCCCCCCCCCCCCCCCCCCGGGGGACTCCCGAAATCTGGCACATCATAAGTTTGTTTTCCTGCCTCTTTAGATAGTTCAGGGTGTCCTATTGGGGCCCCCTTCCACCAACACCCTGACTCCCTCCTGATCCACCATCCCCCTTCCCCCCCCCCCCCCCCCCCCTCTACTGGCACAGAGGCAAGGGTATCTGGTCTCTCCCGCGCAAAGTTTAGTGCTTGTACCATTTGTTTTTTTGCAGAAATATGTTGTGAACTGTTTTAATAATCAGAGTATCCACCCCCCCCCCCCCCTTACATTGGTACTGAGGGGAGGGTACCCTGTTTCTCCAATGCAAAATTAGTGTTTGTACCATTTGGCCTTGTATATATTTTTTACTGTTTTAATAAAAAGATATGGTTCATTTAGTGCCAACCAAGTTTAAACATGACCCTGGCAGCAGCTTTGTAAACCTCAGAGCTGATGGCTTGTTAACTGTCTTATGCTGATGATTGGGTGCACATAAATGGCTTTAAAGGTGTGCGTTTGCACGCATGCAGAGCTTGAATTTGCTAGTGCTGCATTACATTATACAGTTGCCAGTCTGAGACTTGATTGTGTCCAAGTTGGTGATTGTCGATCAACATTTTAGTGAGGCCAAAAGCAGCAAGCTCAAGTTCAGTTGCAGTCTGGAGATAGATCAATGTTTATTGGGCATGTTTTACTCTTACGGTATATCATCTCGCCTGTGGGAAAGTGACATCCAGGTCAGCAAGTTGCTGTTCTGCTTTTGCTATTAGGCTGAGGAACATAGCTTTGGTTTTGTAGTGTCCGATAGAAAGTGCAAATTTGTTTACTAAAATCAGGTCTTGTGTCCTCCTATCAAAAGCATAAAATATCCCCTTTTTCATGGATCAAGTAGTGGACTTGTTTCATACTATGGAGTTCAGAAACAAAAAATGACTTCAGTGTAAAAATTGCCTTCAAATCAGTGTCCCGAGATATCAATTTAGAGGAGAAAAAGTAAGGTCAGTTTTGGAGAATGTGATACATTGCTTGATCAGGGTATCGAGTCTGACCTGGAAGTGACCGCTTTCCAAAAAGATCACAGTCCAGAGACTAGTGGTTTCCTGTCGCTGAACTTAGCAATGAATGGATGCTGTTCAGAGTAATTAATTAATTCAGCATACAGCATTAGTGAGTGCTTTATAACTGAAGGGATATTTCTCTATATTTCTTTTGCAGTAAAGAATGGAAGAGTAGCACTCAATTGAATTAAAGAGACAGCAGTGCCCATTTTTTTCAGGTCATTAAAACAGTAGATATTAAAATGTTTCTGTGTCAACTTGGTATTTGTTCATTATGAACAGTTTTCACTGCATCAGGAAAGCATGTGTGGGCTGTTTTCTTCTGTGGGTGTATAATTCTCTCTGCACCTCCTTCTGAAACACAAGGGAAGGTCATGCTACAGCTGCAGAATCTTAGTTACCTGCATATTTAAGGTACTTTTAAACGTGTCATACAGTTGACTGGAAATGGCTGGTAACCATTGAAGCATCAGTTATTCATTCTTCATTGTGCACGTCACCTTGCATCAATATGTAACACAGTATTCTCATCCACATTACCGGTTAATGGCAGCCAAGTAACACACAAAAATTATCTGACCAATCCCTTAAAATAAGCTTGTGATTGCAAACCAATAATTGATCTCAGACTTTGGATGAGGTTGATAACTCACTTGAAGTTCATTTGTTTCTGTTTATAGTTTCCCTGCTGTATTTGTTCCGTAAATGCTGGATATGCACAATCGGAAAATCCGTGTGTCTGTTTTTTTTATAAATCAATGAATTTGACGTTTCTTCGGTGTTTTAAATTTGGCAACCAATCCTATTCACACCTACACACATTCCTTAGCACTACTTTAACAAGGTCCAATGGACATGTTGATGGGAACGTGTTGAAATGTGGAGGTGGTGGAAATAAATAAACTAGTTATTTTTGTAGAAACCAGGAAGGAATGTGCCACGGCCATGTGAAGCACTTCTATTAAATACATGTTAAGAATGTCAACAGAAAAGGCTTGGACTGTTATTAGGGCAAGATAGTTTGTTTTGATATTTTCTGTAAAAGTGTATATGTTAAATGCAAAACCTCTTCTAAAGGAAGGATTTTGTGTATATTAAATTCCTCTAATGAATGTGTTCATAAAGTGTATAAATTGAAATGCTTAAATGTCCCTCATGAATGCTTCAAATGTGTTGTACAGTCGAATAGTTAATTTTTCCAAATGAGTACTGTTGCTTGGTTTATAATATCCTCCAATAGCTTTCCAAACTTGGCACTCCTCTCATCTCCTTTTATAGTTTTTTTTGTCCACCCTTCTTGCTTCATCTTTTTAACTCCCCACATGAGGATAAGGTTTGCTGAGCATGGATGCTCTTCAATGTCATGTAGTGTGGCAATTCTTCATGGAAAGGCCTAGATTGTGAATTAAGGGCTCATCATCTGTGGCGAGCATTACACCTAACCTGATCCTGCCCTCAGTTAGCAGGCTGTGTGTGCATGTATATGTCTATCTATCTTCATCGACTGCCATAGAACTGTTGGGCTGCGTGACTTGTTCTTGTGCTGTATAGTTCTGTGTAATTCATTGTGATTGCTACTATTTCAGAATTGCTTCACATAATGCTTTTATCCAGTATGTAACTGGAGGGAGCATGAACCCTATTTCCTCTAATACTAAAGATCTTTCTTTCTTACACCCCCACCCAATTATTGCTCGCAATTATTGCATCTTGAGAGTGGGAGTGATATCCAGTTTCAGTGCTCATGAGGAACATTAAAACAGATTGAAAAATGTAACAGGTATGATGGGAGTAAAACCCAAGTGTCCAAACAAATTTTCTTCTTTGATCACGGTTTCTTGTTCCCCAGCCCCATCAAAAATTTCAATTTGCTGCATTATTACCTCGCTGCTCCACCAAAGCAAAAGAGGGGGGGGGGGGGGGGGGCAGGAAGAGCAGGATATTTAACTCTTCAACATTTCTTGCCTCAAATGCTTGAACCAAACCATCAGCAGAGACCAGGATGTCTTGTGAAGCTTTTATTTGTATCTTCTTAAAAGGCAATGTGACAAAACAGTAATCATTGTCACAAGTTGTCATCTCCCCAGTGTCTTGTGTGTGACCTCTGGGTTTTGTTCATTGGTTTATAAAGTGATGAGTCATTTGAATAACTTCACCGCCTTTATAATTTTTTAACATCGGGGGTTATGGTGGTTAGCATCAATGCTTCACAGCTCCAGGGTCCCAGGTTCGAATCCCGGCTGGGTCACTGTCTGTGTGGAGTCTGCACGTCCTCCCCGTGTGTGCGTGGGTTTCCTCCGGGTGCTCCGGTTTCCTCCCACAGTCCAAAGATGTGCGGGTTATGTGGATTGGCCATGCTAAATTGCCCGTAGTGTAAGGTTAATGGGGGGATTGTTGGGTTACGGGTATACGGGTTACGTGGGTTTAAGTGGGGTGATCATTGCTCGGCACAACATCGAGGGCCGAAGGGCCTGTTCTGTGCTGTACTGTTCTATGTCTATGTCTATGTTATGAATGGTTTCTTGTGTCACTTCAAACATTCCTATATAACCAGGTGTCAATAATGCTTGCTCTTTTTGATGCTCCAAGCGATTGGGTTTGGAGCTGTCTGTGCATTAAGTGGCTAACACATTCACCTTTTACATATTCAGTCTGAACTAGTTTAACACATTGACATGTTACACATCAAACGGGTTAGCACCTGCACTGTGAAAAGCTCTGGTTGGAACAAGTTAACTAGAATGGGAAATTAGTGTCCAGAAAAACAGGCCTACCCCTCCCTTCCCTTCTCTCCCAACTCATTTGTGTCCATAAACAGTGCATGATCTCTTACCTTGGTTAGTTTGGGTGCTTTATTGACTACCTGACTGCTTTTTGTTTTGAAGCATGATATTTAATGCCGTCTTGTGAGCAGGGGCAGCATTAATGTTAAATAGTATTGTAGAAGCAACAAGTATGGCAAGCTCACTTATGTAAATGTGTTTATGAAGTTTTTTTAGTTTAATGCCATTTTGTTGTTGAAATTATTCCCTCCGAAGACAGCATGGTGGCACAGTGGTTAACACTGCTGCCTCCCAGCGCTGAGGACCCGGGTTCGATCCCGGCCCCGGGTCACTGTTCGTGTGGAGATTGCACGTGCATTCAGTAGCATAATTTTTCATTAAAGCAGGGTGCGATTTAATGGCCATGCTGTGCTTAAGCAAAAGGGCGATGAGGCCGTTAAATCACGAGAGAAGCCAAAATTGAGAACTGTACTGGGCGTCGATCTGTTTGCAATCTAAGTGGCCTGCTCCAGTTGGTGAAATCAGGATCCTGCCTCAGCGGTCAAGAAACCACCAAACCAATAATCACCACTTGCGGCCAATCTCCATATAATTAATGGGAGCCCCCCCCCAAAATCTAACGGCCCCTGTGATCTAGCGGCCTCCCCGGCAAGTAGTCACGCGGATGCCGAGTAGTACTCTTTTTTTTTAAACGTGAAGCTGGTGGAAGGGATGTTGCAGGACCCGAGGAGGTGAGTAGCCATCTTCGTTCCCAGGCAAGGAGCCTGGATGGGGAATGGGTGTCTCGGCGCCTGCGGGTCTGCCATGCTAACCCAAGGATCATCCTGTTTTGGGGACAACCCCTGCCTGCCTGCCTGCTCCATCGACCATCCGTAACTCCCACTAGCTGCCTCTGGAAGCGGCTGAAACCTATTGGGAATTGGCAATTGTAGTTACATGAGCACTTCACACATCCCTAATGGATACCTGTGGGCAGGCGCACCATATAATGTGGGAGTTATTACCCAGCACGCCAACAGACCGTGATGCCTGGACACAGTGCCTGAACACTGTGGGAGACATCACAACGGACGCAGCATCCAACATTTGAACACCCAGGTGCTGTGCCCCAAGCACTGGGGATATCTCCGCGATCAGAGGGTGGTTATGTGCACCCAGGAGGGACCAGTGCCAGGTCCAGGTAACGTTACGTGTGGGTGTCTGGGGTACAAGGTCTGGAGTCCAGTGAGCAGGGCCCCTCACTGCGACTGGGGTTGGGAGCAATGAGGGCACTGGAGAATCCTGGAGTGCAAGAAACCACTGGGTGTCAGTCTCTCTCGCACTTCAATTCCCTACAGATAGTACACTGTATCGACAATATCTTGGATTTTGTGGTGCTGCTGGTAGGCCAGATAACCAGATGCTGGACGAGGCAGTGGCAGCAGCTTAGAGAGTGACTTGAGGTGGTGGCCCATGTGCGGGGCCCCGCCCCACACCCTGAGGATCCGGCTACCCATCAGACTAGGGAGGGACCCAGAGGGGGAGGCTGGCAATGGCCCAACTGCACAGGCGTCGCTGGTCTTTTGAACAGGTGATGAACAGTGCGTGCCACGGGAAGCTCCTCCTCAAAAAGGGGACAGTGCGCACCTGTGCCATGTCCTTGCTGACTTGGCACCATGTGGAGGAGGAGGCTGCCTGTTCCTGGTGGCCGTCAAGGTGACCGCAACCCTGAACCTCTATGCCTCAGGACTATTCCAGGGCTCGAGCGGAAACTTGTGTGGCATCCGACGAGCTCCAGCCCACAAGTGCATTCTGTGAGGTCATACATGCCTTGTTTGCCTGGGCAGCCAACTGTATAAACTTTGACATGGACCAAGCTCAGCAAGGTGCTCAGGTAGCTGGTTTATCTGCCATCAATGGGATGCCCCAGGTCCAGGGGCTAATGGATGGTATGCATGTTGCCTTGCACTCACCGGACCGTTGGGGAGTGCCCAATATCAACATGAAGGGGTTCCATTCCCTGAGCATCCAACTCGTATGCGACCACCAAATGAAGATCAGGCATGTGTGTACATGCTTCCCAAGGAGTGTGCGCGACAGCTACATCCTAGGGCAGTCGGACTACTCCGGTCTCTTCAAAGACACCCCAGGATGGCTGATTAGCTCTTAGGGGTACCAGCTGAGGACCTGACTAATGATGCCAGTACGGAGGCCGGTAACTGCTATGGAGATCATGTACACCGAGGCCCATGCGACCCACCTGGGCTTTCATTGAGCGGTGCATAAGACACCTCAGAAGATACGGTTCTGATGCCTCAACCGCTCTGGTGGTGCATTGCAGTACACCCCCAGAGGGTTATCCACTTTGTGGTAGTTTGTTGTGTCCTCCACAACCTGGCACAGGAGCGGGGCGATGTGCTAGAGGTGGAGGGAAAATATGTGGTCACCTCCGCGAAGGATGAGGAGGCTGAGCCCGCAGGACCAGCCGAATGGTGGAGGACAGGCGGCAGCAGTGAGGGTCCGGCAAGCCCGGAGGGCCAGGGAGGCTCACGCACTCACTTGCTTCACATAGGACATGGCCTTGTTCGTCATTTCCCCTCTCACTAACCTCTGCCCCTTCCCGCCCCCCCCTTTCCCCATCCCTCAGCATATCCCCTCCCCACCCCAGCATTGCTAACGCTATCTCCTGCGCCCATAGCCTCGGCGACTCATCCAATCGGCTATGGACCTGCTGGAGGGTCTCATTCCCTCTGGCCTCAACCGGGACCAGTAATCTGCCTAGGTCAGCATCCCCGAATCATGGCGCTGGTCTCCTCGGTGAGCTGAGTGGGTTTGGCTATTCAAGAGCAGTTTGTGTTACGCTGCCTTGTTAGCGGGGGGGCTGGTGAGGTCATCATTTGTGATATGAGGCTCGCGGGATCTCGTTAAGTGGACCAATTAATGTTTTATAGCGGTGACTGCCTCTCCGGCTTGGGAAGTTCGCAGCAGTTCCCGCATGTTTACGACACTTGGAAACCTTTCCATTAAACAGCGCCCATAACCTTTGATTACATTTTTTCGGCCAGAGTCTGGAGGTTAGTCAAATCACCGAATCTTGTGGACAGATACAGAACATGTTGGATCAACACCATACTAATTTGGTAGCTTGTAGCGAATTGTTGCAGGTAGTAATTATTGTGTTGCTTTCCTTGATGAACATCCTCTTCCAGGATTCAAACTGTGAACTCTTAAGACTGGGCTAGATTATAATGACTGATTGCCAAGAGGTCACAGGTTTGTTTTTAGTCCCCCGGGTCACCTGTTGTTTCAGCAATTTTGGGGGTCACTGCCAGAGAGGGAAGTACTTTTTTTAAAAAAAAAAGAAACAACCCATTACTTGTAATACTACATTTCCAGCCTTTGTGTTTGAATATAAAAGAGAATATTTCTTTCAGGACTGATGTATTCTGAAGGCTGTGGCAGCCAGCATCTTCTCATGTACAGCAGACACCTCCCAATGTGTCTAGGAGGAAAAACTGTTGTTGCTGAGGATCCACATCAGGATAAGTGGGGATAATGGCATGGACTACTGGCAGGGTTTTGAGGGAGGTTTGTGAAAGTACGGGAAGGGAGGTAAAAAGGTGGAAGGTCAAAGGAGGGACTTCCGAGCTCTCATCCCAGAACTGCTTTGATGCCTTGAATCTGAGGTGGGTGATTTGGCATTGGAATTCTAGTGGGCCTTCCACGTTGAAGCAATGATTCTGCTAACTGAAGAAAGGAAGGTTTGACCATTGTGCGTTTCTAAAAAATAAATAGGAAAAACTGGGAATTCCAGCTGAAGCAATATGTTGTGTTTTTAAGATGTTGTTTGGCCTGCTCATGTTTAGTATTTTCTGATGTTTATTTGGAATTTCCCCTATATATGATTTTAAAATCCCTCATCCTGTTTGTATTTAGTTTCTTCTTTGGAATTGCCGTAGCAAAGGTAGTGTCAGGAAGGGTAAGGAGGAAAGGAGAAAAAGATGCATTACGGTTTCCACTTATTTTTACTGTATTGTTTTAGTGAAATGACTCATTCTGTTTTACAGATTCAGTGAGTGAGTTCTGAACTGCATATTTATCAAATTATCTCGACCCATTACCATGGCAACCAGGAGGGAAGCGATGAAGGAACTAATTGCTTTGAAAACTAGTGTTACTTAACGTGATCTATGCAGTTCTTCACAAACCTTGTTTATGATTGCGCAAGGAAGCAGTTAGGTATGTCATTATCTGTGCTATGCCACAGGATGGCCAGTTTGTAATGGTGGTGGTAGTAATAAGGAACCACTGCAGCTGTGACTTTGCACTCCGGATGCTATGCCTAAACAGTGGGAAATGTCTTAGCTCAGGGGAAAAATAGGTTGTGTTAAAGCTCTTGGAGGTTTGCAGACACTAAATTGGGTTTGCACTTCTTCTGTGACTCCTTTATAAAAATACATAATTGCCACACTGTGGTATTTTGCTCATGGTTTTGCTTTCAGGCACAATTTTGTGGCTCCCATCTGCTGTTCTTGTAAGGGTACTTATGGCATCTCACAGTCATCAGCTAGTTCAGCCAGCCCATCATAACAAAACCAAGGAACATGGTATTTGTGTAAGCAGGTGTATTTTGTTTTTGCATTCATTCTGGCTGTGTTCCCGAATCAGAAGGGGAATGCTTGTGCTGTGTTACAGCAGAGATGATTTGATTTTGGTTCTTTTCAGGTCAGTTGCTTTACCATATGTGCATTTTGTTTGTTACTGCAAAGAGGAAGGTAACACAATGCCACAGTAAACGGCAGCATTCAGAAACCAACAATGAGGAGCAAGAGGAAATATTTACTGCCCTTCCATGGAAACTGTTCTGTTAAGTCTTGTGGACTCTGCCCAATTTAACAAACCATCATATGATTAACCCAAGTACAGAAAAATAGACACAAATAGAGAGCTTGTTTGTTAAATCCAGAAGATTCTCACTATATCTATCCCCATAAAGATATGTCTTGCTTGTTGCTGCTTGGCCGACCTAGTGTGGGAAATAAGTGCACAGGCACTGCTAGAGTTCATGCTGTCTGTCATCATGGAGCACCAGTGTTTGTCTACCCACTGGCGCTGAATGGGAATGATCACAGCCCCAGTGATGGTGCTACTCCAGGTCCTGTTAATGGGCCATGTTGCATGGCCAGCTATCAAGTCTGCCTTGGAGTACTGCAAATTGTATAGAGCATAGTCCAGTTTCAAACTTTCATCTGCAAGGATATCATCCTGGAGGTAATTTAGATGTTAGCCCATTTTGACTTTGGGGTGGATTCCATAGCGGAAAATAAGAGCACATGTTTAGTTGCTTGAAAGGTGTGGTTGGAAATTTCATTTCCAACTGGGGAAGGTCAGTGGTAGTGTCAGTTTTGGTCTCTTGCCTTGAAGGTGCCTTGGAACATCTCTTATTTAGTTGTTTTGAATCATCCCTTCTGGTGGCAACACCTTGTTATTTACACAATAGCTGTATGATTCCAAAGGACTACACACCCTGGTCTGTATCAATGGTGCCAAGGTGAAGTTGGTTGACTGCTTCAAATTCCTAGGGGTGCACATCACCAACAATCTGTCCTGGTCCATCCATGGCGATGCTACGATCAAAAAAGCACAACACCTATACTTCCTCAGAAAACTAAGGAAATTCGGCATGTCCACATTGACTCTTACAATTTTTACAGATGCAGCATAGAAAGCATCCGGGCAGTACGTTAGCACATTGGTTAGCACTGTTGCTTCACAGCTCCAGGGTTCCAGATTCGGCTTGGGTCACTCTGTGCGGAGTCTGCAGGTTCTCTCCGTGTCTGCATGGGTTTCCCCGGGTGTTTCAGTTTCCTCCACATTCCAAAGTTGTGCAGGTTAGGTGGATTGGCCACCCTAAATTGCCCTTGGTGTGGGCTTGGGAAGGGTTCTCTTTCCAATGGCTGGTGCGGGCTCGATGGGCCGAATGGCCTCCTTCTGCACTGTAAACTCTATGATTCTATCTGGCTGCATCACAGCCTGGTACGGCAACTGCTCGACCCAAAACTGAGTAACTACAGAGAGTCGTGAACATAGCCCAGTCTATCACGCGAACCCGCCTCCCATCCGTTGACCCTGTATCCACCTCCCGCTACCTTGGGAAAGCAGGCAGAATAATCCAAGATCCCTCCCATCTGCGTTATTCTCTTTTCCATACCTCTTCCATCGGGCAGGAGATACAAAAGTCTGAGAACACGCACTAACCAGTTCAAAGAGCTTCTTCCCCTCCGTTACCAGTCTCCTGAATCACCCCCTTTTGGACTGAATTGGTTTCTCCATGTATCTTCTCTACTGAGTAGTACTACACTCCGTATGCTTCACCCTATGTCTATGTATTTACTTGCGTATCTCGTGTATGTCCTATGTTTGACATGTATGGAACGATCTGTCTGGACTGTACGCAGAACAATACTTTTAACTGTACCTCGGTACATATGACAAATCCAAATATTTCTTCTTAAATTAGACTTGCTGTTCATTTACAGTGGTTATGTCTGCTCCTTGGTTAAATTAGATATTTTCTGTGATGGACTTAGTTGGTGATCTGTGTTGCCCAATTGACTGACCAATTGTCAAACTTTGCTGGTACTTTTCAAAATGTAGTTGATGATCTCGTTTTAATTGGGTATAAATAATTTTGAAAATTATTTTAAAACAAATGCCTGGCTGATTTCAAGTGGAACAATTCTCACCTACATAGATAAAAGCAAATAACTGCGGATTCTGGAATCTGAAACAAAACCAAAAATACTGGATAGGTCGGACCGCATCGTTGGAGAGAGAAGTGAGCTAACGTTTTGAGTCTGGATGTTGCTTAATTTATACTAGGAGCCATGAACTGAGCAACTGATGCATTTCAGGGGGTGAGGGGAAAGAAGGAGAGATTGCAGGGATTTTCTCTTATTTCTTGCTAGGAAATTGTGGGTAATTATTGGCACTGTGGCTTAATTGTGTTTGTACCCGCTGTAGTGGCAGTGCTCCTGCCCCCTCCACTTCACGGAGGCACTCTTATCTTTCCTTCCTGCTGCTTACATTGGCACTTCTCACTGATCTGTCCCTCGCTGTCTCCTGAATGTTGCTTCTGCTGTTGCAAGAATTGGAATTTTTACTGCAAGCTATGGATGGAAATGTGTGACCTTCCAGGACAATTGTGAAATCAGGAATTTGTGTGCTGTTTGTGTAGCACAGTTCAGTGTTCAGGATAACGTCGTATGAGGTTAAAGGTGGGAGCAGTGGTAAGCAAATGCAGTAGAACACAGACTCCTGTTTTTACTGTTGTGCAATGAATGTATGATCATAATGTTGCACTGGTTCTGATTTGGTAGCAGAAAATCATCAGGCTGGAGTTAAATCTCCCACTTAGGAGTGGGCAGGCGAGAGGAGAGTTGCATAGCTATGGAAGCAGGAATTGAGAGAAACCTTGGCAGTATTGTTGAAGATTGTTCCTTGCAACAATCAATTTCTTAATTGTTTTATGTGCTTGAATCAGGGAAACAGTGGTTGACCCCTCTACCGCTCATAACTTTTCATGCTGCCTATCTGATTCTGCTGTTGGGAGGAGTTTAAACGAGTTTGGTTGGGGTGGGGACACAGAGCATTAGTACAATAGGATGCAGTAAACTATAATAAAGGAACCAAGGCAAAGGGAGTTCAGCCATGGGGTTCCAAGGGAGTAATCCAAAGCTGGATGGTCTCTACTTTAATATTAGGAGCATTTTAGATAAGATTGATCGAGTTAAGAGCAGGGATTGATACGTGGAATTGTGATATTGCCATCATAGAGACGTGGTTGAGGGAGGGGCAGGACTGGCAACTCAACATTCTGGGGTGGAGGATCTACCGGTGAGACGCTGGGTATAAAAGAGGAAGTGGTGTAACATCATTCATTTAAGGAGTCACTTACTGCAGTAAGTAGGGACGATATCTTGGAAGGGTCTTCAAACGAGGCTTTGTGGGTAGAGTTTATTGATAAACTCTTGTTTATTTTATTTTATGAACATGCAGTAATTTAGATGAAGACAGTGTCCATTTTAAAGCCATGCTAAATGGCCCTTAGTGTCCAAAAGGTTAGGTCGGGTTACAGGGATAGGGAGGAAGTCTGGGCTTGGGTAAGGTGCCCCTTCCAAGGGCCGGTGCCGAATGACCTCCTGTCTGTAAATTCTATGACCCTATGGACCAGGGGACATTGCTGGGAGTGTACTATAGGCCTCACAAACATTAGGTAATGGAAGAGCAGATATGCAGACAATTTACTGAGTTATGTAAATAATAATAACAGGGTGATTATATTAAGGGATTTCAACTGGAGTAGTCATAGTTTAAAGGGTTTACAAGGGTTGAATTTCTTGAAATGTATTCAGGTGAGTTTTTTATGTCAATATGTAGAAGATCCAACAAGGGACGGCGCAGCGCTGGATTGAACTCTGGGGAACTAAGCAAGACAGAGTTCGAGATGGCAGTGGGAGAGCATTTTGGTCATTGTGACCACAACACGGTGTGATTAAAATTTGTTATGGAAAAAGGTCTGCATTTATTAAATTAAGGCAGGATCTGGCCAAAGTAGATGGGAACAGCTTGTGAGAAGATATACAGCAGAGCAGTGGGGGCATTTGAAAAAGAAATGTTGGGGCTGATACAGCTGAAGGTGGTATATAGAGCATGCCCGGTGAGCCGAGGATGAGCCGGCTCTTTGAGGGGGTTGAAGATATGTGTGAACTGGGGGGGTGGGGGGTGGGGGGTGGGGGGGGGGGGGGGGGGGGATTAGTATGTTCGTATGTTTTGTTCCTGTCCAAAACTGGGGGATTACCTGAAGGAGGTTTTTTGTGGTAATCTCTAAAGTGGTGTACGTGAAACTGGACCCGGGCCCTCGGGAGGCCATATTCGGGGTGTCGGACCAGCTGGGGTTGGAAACGGGTGCGGAGGGAGGTGTTTTAGCCTTCGCCTCGCTGATCGCCTGAAGGCGGATCCTGATGGGTTGGAGAGCAACCACTCCACCCTGTGCCCTGGCATGGTGGGGGGACCTGTTGGAATTCTTAACTCTTGCGCAGGTTAAGTTTGAATTGAGGGGAAGCATGAAGGGGCTCTACAATTCACGGGCGTTATTCATTATGCACTTTCAAGAATTGGATAACATCGAACATTAGTTGGGGGTTAGTATGTGTTAATCGTGACTAAGGGTGATTCCTGATTCCTTTTTGTTATTTGTTTATGTTAACATGCGGGCAGTTGTTTGGGGGTTGGTGGGAGGATGGGATTGTTGTTGTTGATATGGGGATTGACATTATATTCGTTACTGTTTATTGGTGGTGGGTGCAAATTTTGGAGAAAATGTGAAAAAGAAGAATAAAAATATTTTCTTTAAAAATAAAAAGGAAATGCAGAGAGTACAGGCCCAACATGCTCTCTCTAGGGTGAAATGTCAAATCATCAAGCCCACAGACCCAAGCAAAGTAAAGCAAATCAGGCCCTTTGGCCCTCAAAGCCTGAACCGACCACGTTGCCTGTCTGAACTAAAGCTCCCTACCATTCCGGGGGCCATCCCCTCTATTTTCATCCCATTAATGTATTTGTCAAAATGCCCCTTTAAAAGTCACTCTCATATCTGTTTTCCTGAATATCTAGGAACATTCAGGACTGGGTAAGAAAGAAAAGAGGCTTTTACCAGGTAGAAAGACCAAATCAGTTGAGGCCTTCGTAGAGTATAGAAAATGCAGGGGGGGAGGTGGGGGGGAACATGAGCGGGGTGCGTACACGGTGAAGCAGTGGTTAGCACTTAAGCACAAGAACAAAAGAATACTTGAATTACATCAGTAAATGTACAGAACATTTAGGAGCATGCAGTAATTTCAATGAAGACCGTGCTCATGTTAAAGGGTCTGCTACTGCGATATTGCAAAATCTTGTGATTATTACAGGTTAGCTTTTAAATTCTGTATAATGAGACTGAACACAAGGTTCAAATTCTCTGCTAGTTCTTCAAGGTTGCTAGGGCAGCATGGAGGTGCAGTGGTTAGCACTGCTTCTTCTCAACACCAAGGGCCCGGATTCAATCCCGACCCCGGGTCACTGTCTATGTGGAGTTTGCATTTACTTCCCGTGTCTGCATGGGTCCCACCCCCACAGCCCAATGATGTGCAGGGTAATTGGATTGGCCATGCTAAATTGACTCTTAATTGGAAAGATAGAATTGGGTACTCTAAATTTATTGAAAAAAAGGAAGTGCAGGGGGGATCTTAAAGCAATTAGGAGAGCGAAGAGGGGACTTGAAAATGCACTGACAGGTAAAGATTGGGGAGAATCCCAAGATGTGAAGGGGAAGACTATAGCCAGGGAAAGTAGGGCCCATTAGGGTAAAGGGGGCACTCTGTGCTGGGTGACATTGGTCTGGTGTTAAACGAGTACTTCACATCTGTTTTCACTCGGGTAAAGGAGGATGTAGGTACAAAATTCTAGGTCAGTGACTGAGAGGTTCTTAAACAGTTTGCCATAGGGAGTGAGGAGGTATTAGAGGCTTTGGCGGACTTGGACGATGGACAAATCCCCAGATTTGGATGAATTGCATCCCAGACTACTGTGGGGGGCAAGGAAGGAAATTACAGGGACTCTGGCCCAAATTTTTAATTCCTATCTAGCCACAGGGTAGGTGTCAGAGGTTTGGAGGACAACTAATGTGGTCCCATTTTTCGAAAAGTGTGCTAAAGATAAATCAGGGAATTAAAGACCAGTTAGTCTCTAAGCCGTGTAGGAAAACTATTGGAGAAAATTCTGAAGGACAGAATAGATCTCCACTTCGGGAAGCAAGGTTTGCTCAAGGATAGTCAGCATGGCTTTGTCAGAGAGAGGTCATGCCTAACATTTGATTGACTTTTTTGAGGAACTAATCGGGTGTGTAGATGAGGATAATGCAGATGATACAGTTTATATGGATTTCAACAAAGCCTTTGATGAGATCCCACATGGCAGACTGATAAAGAAGGAAAAAGCACATGTGATCCAGGATAACGTGGCAAGTTGGTAGGGTCGGGCAGAGGGTGGTGGTAGAAAACTGTTGTGTGGCTGGAGGACGATGTCCACTGGAGTACCAAAGGGATCTAGGCCCTTATTTTTCATGATCTACATAAACAATATAGAGATTTTCACAGTAACTTCATTGCAGTGTTAATGTAAGCCTACTTGTGACAATAAAGATTATTATTAGATGAGAAGTTTGCGGATGACATGAAGATTAGCAGGATGGTTAACGGTGAGGACGAAGGTCTTCGGTTGCAGAAAGGTGTGGAAGGGTTTGTTAGATGGACAGATCAGTGGCAGATGGAAATTAACCCTGAGAGGTGCAGAGTAATGCACTTTACAAGGAGTAACAAGACAAGGGTGCACCCGATGAATGGCAGGACACTAGGAAGCTCAGAGGAACAGAGAGATCTTGGGATGCTTGTCTACAGATCCCTGATGGTGGCAGGGCAGGTTGATAGTATAGTTAAGAAGACCTATGGGGGTGGACCGGTGGTGCAGTGGTTAGCACTACTGCCTCATGGCGTCATGGGCCCAGGTTCGACCCCGGCCCTGGGTCACTGTCTGTGAGGAGTTTGCACATTCTCCCTGTGCCTGCATGGATCTCACCCCCACAAAATCCAAAGATGTGCAGAGTAGGTAGATTGGCTGAGCTAAATTGCCCCTTAATTTGGAAGTAGAGAAGGCTGAGGGGGGGACATGATTGAGGTGCATACGATTGTCTGGTACGGACAGGGTGGAAAGGAAGCAGCTGTCCACCTTAGTTGAAGGGTCAGCGAGGGAGCATGATATTAAGGTGAAGGGCAGGGGTTTAGAGGGATCAGAAAAATAGTTTTTTCACCCAGAGGGTGGTGGGAGTCTGGAATGCACTACCTAGGAGGGCAGTAGAGGGGGGAAACCTCACAGCATTTAAAAAGTATGTGGATGAGCACTTGAAATGTCATGACATCCAAGGCTATTGGTCAAATGCTAGAAAGTGTAGATTTAGTGTAGTTTTGTCGATGGAGACTTGATGGACCGAAGTGCCTCTTCTGTATGGTATAAATCTATGAATCTTAGCTGCACAGACGATATCTGTGGAGAGAAACTGAGATGATGTTTTCAGCCTGAACTCCTTCATCAGAACCTGGAGCCACAAACCTGAAAATTAGGGTGCAACCTTCCCAAAATTGCAATGTTGGATCAGGCTGAAATTCATCTATTTCACAGATGCCCTTTCTCGCTTGATTTAACCACACTGCAATTTCAAAGTGCTGGGGGAGGGAGAGGGGAAGAGGAGATGGGGCAGGGACTAAACTCCAGGATTCTGAGATTGATGCAAAGTTAAATTAAAGGCTCACCATCACCACCATGTAAGCATTGGGGTGACCCAACCCCTCCTCATCACTGGCACCACCGTACCACACCCCTTTACAGGCTCCAGCCTGGGCGAGCCCCACCCGGAAGATCAGACCCCCCTCCCCCCACAACCACTAAATCACAGGCATTGCCCACCCCACTCCAATGCAGGCACCACACTACCCTCACAAGCATCAAACCCCCCAAACATACAAGGGAACCACCCCACTGGGGCTACCCAGAGGACCCACCCCTTGCAATGCAGCTAGGGCACTGCCCAGCCATGCCCCACACCACCCGGGACCTATACCTTTCTTGCGCCCCGGCATGATCATCACGACTGGTTTCATTTTTGAAAACTAGTAGTGATTCATGTCAGGTGGTTAGGAGCATATGAGGTGGGCGGAAGTAGTGGTGTTAAGCCTGCTAGTCATATTTAAATTTATTAAAAAATATGTGATGACTGGAAGACCTTAGGAATGAATTCTGAATATTGGGCCTTTTAAGGAAAGCTTGGTGTTAGTGTGTTTGACTGCAGTGGTCATGTTTTTAAAACGATAATTGTTTTGCAGGACCTGGGTGCTTTGAGCAGCTACAATGTGAAATTGACAAAGGAATGTGTTTTTCAGTCTGGACTAATGGACTGTTGTGTTACTGGGAAAGTCCCTGGGGAGTTAATGTACTTTTCAGCCTGCAGAGAAAATTTGTTTTTAAGTTTGGGGAGAAGAGGTCATTGCTGGGTGGAGCCCTAGGAATGCAAAGAGACATTTTGAAAAGCTTTAGAGAAACCGATTTTGGAGAGAGGAGTTGAATTCTGCCTGACATTGAGCTCACAGTTCCCCCACATAAAGAGAGCTGTATGTTTCTTGTTGTTTAATGGGAATTGAATAGCAGGGTTTGAGAGGCAATTGTAAGCTGTTCTTTCTGGGTCTGAAGTTTAACGGTTTAATATTGTATACATAATGTTTTGTTTTCAAAACACCCAAGCTCTTTCTTCATGCAATCACTCCTAGGGCAAATCATTCTTTCCACAGTATTACAAATAAACTAAAATATTGGGGTTTCGGTCCAGTATGCTAGCCACTGTTGGGATTTGGTGTGAGATCATAAGAAAATGCTAATAAGGTTTGTGCCCTTAATGAGAATGAACCCGATTGCGTCATCGGCAGGGGGTGGGGAAAATCCCGCTCTGGGTTCTCTTCAGCACAAATCCTTTTTGTAGCCTCTCTCAAGATTTAGTGGCCGTTACAGAATTTGCACCCACGGCTAGCGCAGCTTCTAAATCGCGACTATTAACCTTGTTGCTCTCCTGATACAGCCTGATCTGCTGAGTATTTCCAGCATTTTCTGCTTTTTATTTCAGATTTCCAACATTTGTAGTATTTTATTCTTGTTCTCTGAACCACTTAACTGTATTTAGGCTGTTCGATGGGCTAACAGGTTTAGGATGTTGATTTGCTGCTTGTGACCCTGTTAATGTGATGTGCCTTTTTCTTTAGGTAGATTTGATCTCTCATTCCCAACCTTTTCTCTCCCCGCTCACATGCCTGCAAAATTAAAGGTGATCAAATCAGATTCAACAGCTTTGAAGGGCAAGAACATTACATGAACCAGCATTGTTGTGGTGTTGAAAATAAGGGTTTTATCAGCAGAGAATTCCTTAGGGTGAACGCTGATTAATCTTTATATTGCACAGCAATAGTAGATCTTATTACAAGTTTGGACGAGGTAGACCTTGTGGTGATATGCATCACTGTAAATACACAAGGGGTTAATGTAAATACACTTAGACTAGCTAGACACCAGAGGGAGCACCAGAGACATGACACACAGACATTCAACCAGTAAGATAGGACACGACTAATGGGCATTCACGATATACACAGAGGTGACACTACCACGGCGGGGGGGGGGGGGGGGGGGGGCGCATTACACCAACCCATATAAAAGGACACGGCACACATGCTCTTCCTCTTTCTAGTGGAGACACTCGGTGAGTACACAGGGTTGATTTGAAACACATCACACCCACCATGTGGATTGTAGCAGACTGGTTCGTCAGTCTGAGTAGCTATAGCAGGATTAACAAGAGAGTCGAATCCAAGTAGGAGAATCGTTAACAGTTTAATAAATGTGTTAAAGCTATCTCCAAGTCTGAACCTCCCTTTGTCAGAGTGCACATCAAGGAAGCAGCTTATGCTACGTCAAGAGCATAACAAAACAGACCTGTTTTATATTGGTTCACTATTTTTACGGTTCACTTTACACTTTTTTTTAAAAAAAAAGCCAAAATGATGTAGGACTCCTTTCCCGACGGGCATGATTGCTTCCCAATACTTTGTGCTGTTCTGGTGTTCTATGCTTAATTTACTATTTTTTATGTGCAACTCACCATTTTAAATTTTTGATTTGAGCCATCAATTAAAACTTTTTAGAAGCTTTTATGTTGCTCCTCTTGATGGCGAGAGAAATGACGACTGGTCAAGCAGCAAATGCTAACTTACCAGATTCTAGTATGAAAAATAGAGTGCACAAAAAGGTTATTTAAATTGTTGTGTTGCCCTCTCTTCCTTTTGTCCCCATATTTGCATCCGTCATGGTTCATTCGCCATGGAAAGGAAAAAGGAGTAATGTGACCAATTTTGCTGGGGTGAGAAGAGATTTGGCTCCGCTCATTGGTTGGGAAAACTGTAATTGAACAATGGGCTTCCTTTGAAGAGACAGTTCAGATACAATCGAGGTGTATTTCCACAAAGAAGAAAGGTAGAACAAAGAAATTCAGAGTTTTTGGATAATAGTTCGAAAGGAAGATGAAACAGAAAAAGGATGCATGTGATCAATGTGAGGTGGATAATACAATTGAAAATCAGACTCGATATATAGAAGATGCAGAGAGGAGGTGAAAAAACATACAAGAGAAGCAAGGAGAGTATGAGACGAGACTATCAGCTAACATAAAAGGGAAATACAAAAGTTATCTTTAGGCATCTAAATAGTAAAAAATAAGTGGTAAAAAGGAGAATGCAGATAATTAAGGGCCTAAAAAGTGATTTGTACATGGAGACAGGGGACATGGTTGCAATACTAATTGAGTACTTTGCACCTGTCTTTACCAAGGAAGAAGATGCACCCCTAGTCCTAGCAAAAGAAGAAGTATTTAAGATTCTAGATGGGCTAAAGATTTAGAGCTATTAAGTAGGCTGGATGTACTTAAAGTTGATAAACCACAAGGACCAGGACCAGAAGTGTTGTTCCAGAGGACTGGAGAAGTACAATGTACAACCGTAAAAAGCCTACAAGCAATTATAGGCCAGTTTGTTTATTTGTGGTGGCGATGAAGTTTTTAGAAATTATAATTCAAGACAAAATTAACAGTCACTTGGACAAATGTGGATTAAATAAGGAACGCCAGGATGGATTTGTTGGGCAAATCGTGTTTGGCTAGCCTGTTTGAGTTTTTGATGAGGCAACAGAGAGGTTAGATGAGGGTAATGCAGCTCATTATATTTCCACAAAGAGGAAAGGTAGGACAAAGAAATTCAGAGTTCTTTGGATAAAAGTTCGAAAGCAAGATGAAGCAGAAAAAGGATGCATGTGACCAATATGAGGTGGATGATACAATTGAAAATCAGACTGAATATATAGAAGGTGCAGAGATGAAGTGAAAAAACATACAAGAAAAGTCCATACATAGACTTCGAAAAGGCATTTGAAAAGTGCCTCATAACATGCTAAAGGTTTAGTAGTAGCATTAATACATATTTGGCTGGGTGACAGGAAGTATAGAGCAGTGGTGGAGTGGTTGTGTTTTTTTGGACAGGAGAAAGGCTCGAGTGGGATTCCCCTGGGGTTGGTGTTCAGACCACTACTTTTCTTGTTATATATTAATCATATTAACAGGTGTACATGGTGCAATTTCAAATTGTGGATGGCACAAAACTTGTAGTAATAATAATAATAATTGCTTTTTGTCACAAGCGGGCTTCAATAAAGTTACTGTGAAAAGCCCTTAGTCGCCACATTCCAGCGCCTGTTCGGGAGGCTGGTACGGGAATTGGACCCGCGCTGCTGGCATTGTTCTGCATTAGAAGCTTGCTGTTTAGCCCACTGTGCTAAACCAGCCCCTAAGTATTGTGAAGTATGAGGAGGATAACTAATTTCAAAAGGGTATTTGCTGGTAGAATTGGCAGATGACATTTACAGAGAAGGGTGAAGGGATTAAATTTGGGTGGGAGAATGAGGAGAGACAACAAAAAGAGCCTGATCTAACCAAATGGGAACAGGATCCCAAAGCGAGCGTGTGTAACCGCGTGTTTCACGGTGCTCACAGCACTGTCTAACATGACTCTGGTTAGATGTGGGGCCCCGGGGAACGCGCAGCCAAGGTTGCATTCAGTTCTGTTTCAGCCGTCAGTGCAGGGAAAGATCGGGACACCATTTTTAAATGGCTTTCCGATCTCTTGAGTCCCCGAAGCAACCCCCCCCCCCCCCCCCCCCCCCCGCCCTTGGTCGGGTAACCTCGGGGTCTCGAGATTGGAAAGCCATTTGAAGCCACACCACATGTGGCACCCTAGTAGTGCCCGTGCCACCTGGACACCTTGGCAGTGTGAGGCTGGCATTCAGGTGGCACCAGCAGTACCAGGGTGCCACATTGCCCAGAGGGAAAGGGCAGGCTCCTGGGTGCCTCAGACCCCCTGGGGGCTCCCCATGTGTGCTGTTCGGCCTGGTCCACATTTTTGGGGATCAGTACTGAATGGCATGCGCCCAAGATCTCCGAGGCGAGGTGGATAGATACAAACGCTTTGGTTATTTTGGGGAACTGCATATTACACTGAACCTAGCTGTTTCGCTCTAATATGTAGATTGGCCAAAAAGTGATCCCACCCACAATGGGCAGGATTCACATTGCGATATCTGGCGAGATCATGTTAGATCTCGCGAGGCATGGCGAGACTGGTAGATCCCAAGAGCAGAGTCTCCAGCATCTACCGGCCACATTGCACGGTGGAGTGCTGACATTCCGGCGCAACATGGCCAATAGATCACGCTCTACAGGGGATACAGCAACAGAGGGATCTGTGGGTATGTGCATAAGTCGTTGAAGGTGGCAGCGCAGGTTGAGGAAGAAGTTCCTAAAGCATATGTTATATGGAATCCTGGGCTTTCAAAAGCAGGAGTACAAAAGTGTTGTACTCTTATACTTTTGAAAGAGTGATATATTAGGAAATCGGGTGCAGAAATTATTTCAAAGATGTAGCAGGCAATTTAGGGGTTAAACTAACTGAGGGAAAATACTGCTAACCTGGAGTCAGAGGGATACTCTCACCCCGGAACGAGTTACATTATCCCAGTCAGACGATCAGGGGAATACACAAGATGCCCCCAGATCTGTTGTTTTATGGGACACTCCTGTCTGACCAGCTATTGGCCCATTACACAGTCCGATGGCCTCTTCATCTGTCAATGAAAGGTTAGTTGCATATCAATAGCGTGGCTCTTTTGTATTAACGGGAGTGGGTAATCAAACAGCCAAAATAAAGATGGTCGGTTCAACTCTGAAAATGGCAGAGAACCTTTGTTAAGGGGCTGGGGAGAGCTTGGAGAGAGAGAAAAAGTATCCTGTTTTGAACAGGTACAGGAGAATGCTTTTGAAATTGGCCAAGAGGTCATGAAAGTTGCTACAAAAGCAGACTTCGGAAAAGGGTTCTGAACGAATGTCCATAACAAAAGAAAAACTGCTTTATAAATGTATGTATTGCTTTAATCTGCCTGGTGTAAATGACATGAGAGCGGCATGTTCTGTTAAAGTGCTGTTTAATGGGAACTAGTGTGTTATGGTTAAGAAACTACATGTAACCTATTATTGTTAGAGTAGATGTTTAAAAGTTTAAATATTGTTTTCTTTAGTTTTAAGAGTTTGTTGTATAAAATAACCAAGCCCGATTACTTATATTATCACTCCTGAAACAAATCTATCTTTTCGCACTGCCATAAGACTTTAAAAAGTTATATTTTTGGTCCAGTCTCCTCCTCCACTGGTGAGAGCTGATCGGGTGTCGTAGCAAAAGCAAGGAAGTCATGGTGAATCTGTTCAAAAACTGGTTAGTCTCAACCGGAGAATAAGTCCAGTTCTGGTGGGATGTGAGTGTGATAGAGGCAGATTTAATCATGACTTTCAGAAGGAATTGGATAACTCGCTAAAGGCAAAACTATTTGCATGGCTACTTGGGATGGAAAAAGTAAAGGAATGGGACTTGGTGAGTTACACTTGCAGAGAGCTGGCATGGATTTGGCAGGCTAATTGGCCGCCTCTGTGCCGTAAGCATTCTGTGATTCTATATACCTGATATGGATGAAGCCTACAACAGCTATATCACTAGAAGGGTGTTGTACGGTGATATGTGATGGAATCTGTTTCTCGATTGCAACTGCATCTGAATCACAGATGGGACTGAGGCAGGCAGGACCATTATGATTAGAGATTGGCATTCTAATTATCTTGTAATAAAGAAAATGACTTTAACAAAGATATTTTGATATTTTTGGCCATTAACTTTTGCTGTTATTTTCCTTTGATCAGCAATGCTTCTCATTCTTCCCTTGATTTTAATAGAATTGTACAGGAAGCTCAGGTTCTTTTTCAATAGATGTAAGTGAAATGCTATGCTAGAGCATGTAGTATTGCACATCTGACCATACTGTACACGCCAAGGGCTTTTACAAGTCTGCTTTGTGTATTGCACAAATCAGCTCATTCAACATTTACCCAGATTTGATTTCAGCCCCTTCCAACATCCATTATTCCACATATGGGATAGATTATATCATGTATAGGCTATCTGTCATATTAATGTTGTGTGATATTTCAATCATCACCTTGTTCTACTTCTACCATCAGAAAGCTAGAGCAGATGCCAACCAGTATAGGATAACTGATAGGATACTGAAAATCTGTAAAATGAATGGGAGATCCATTCTGGTTTTTATATTTTGCAACCTAAATCGAATCTACAGCACAGAAATAGGTCATTGGACCCAAATGAGTCAGGCATCTTAATGGGTGATAGAACCTTTGGTTTTATTTGATCACAATAGGCTGATCTGTTGAAAATTCCAATTATCATAAGAGGAATTCATGTTAGTTAATATGCATTCCATGAATGCCCATTTACCTTGGATGAAAAAAATATGCATTTCATGAATGCCCATGTACTTTGGATGAGCTTAAAGGTGTGAAAGCTGTCATGTTGGAGACTGCTATTTTAGAATTTAAAACAGTACAGCACAGAACAGGCCCTTCGGACCTCGATGTTGTGCCGAGCAATGATCACCCCACTCAAACCCACATATTCATCCCATACCCTTAACCCAACAACCCCCCCATTAACCTTATTCTTTTAGGACACTAAGGGCAATTTATCATGGCCAATCCACCTCACCCGCACATCTTTCTGGATATCCTGAGGAGAGGAAAAAAGTATTGGGAGCAATAGAGGTCAGTGAATAGTGACTCTAAGCAGCAATGATATTTCTGGTAGCTAGTGGGAGGGATTCGATATTATGACTGTTACAGTAAACTAATGTTGAGCGACATAACAAAAACTGCACATAACAGCTGTTCTATGGGATTAGGTTTCCTCTGGCTTTGTGTGGAGAATTGCCAAGCTAATCTTGCTGCTGAAACATGGGCAGAGCTGCACAAAAAATCAGCAAGCCATCGCCTTCTCGAATGGAAATCGGGGTTAGGTGTTTGAAGGAAAAGTGATTGAGGTCAGAGCACATGGCATGGTGATTTTGTTTTGTGTCAAAATTGAAGAGGAACTGAGAAAGTAGCCATTCTAATATAGCCAAATAATTTTAAATTGCGTACATTGAAACTCGCCATACATCTGATTCTTATTACAATTTCCCTCTCTCGAGTACAGTAACTGTAGCATACTTGTCAACAGTGGTCCTGGTTTTAAGCTGTTTTATCCTTCATTTTCATGCCACTGAAGTAGCAGTGACTGCTGCTCCAGATGGCTTAAAAAAGACGTGGGAGGGAAGGGGAGCTCCTGGCATAATACAAATGCAATGCAGTTTGCTGGAAATGCAATTCTGACCTTCACTTATTATTGCACCAGGTTCCCTTTTATGCGAGGTGAAAATAGGCATGTATAGATAAATCTAGGCTGCCCTTGATCAACAACAAAAGTTGATCATTGCAAGTTAAAAATATTTTAATTAGTATGTTTTTGGCCATCCTTTGATTTCAGTGCAGTCATTGAATGATTTTCCATGAGTAGATTTATAAGAATCTACTTGATTTTTATTTCTTCCTCCCCCAGTTTTTCGTTCTTGGGTGCTAATTTTTTATTCTTTGATGTTATGACTCAGTTGGTCATGTATTTGCCTCTGAATCAAAAGGTTCCAAGTTCAAGTCCCACTCCAGGCCTTAAGCACAAAAACCAAGACTGACACTCCAGTGCAGTACTGAGGGAGCATTGCACAGTCGGGGCTAAATCGCTGGCTTTTAAAGCAGACCAAGGCACACCAGCAGCACGGTTCAATTCCCATACCAGCCTCCCCGAACAGGTGCCGGAATGTGGCGACTAGGGGCTTTTCACAGCAGCTTAATTTGAAGCCTACTTGTGACAATAAGCGATTTTCATTCCATTTCATTTCAGGGTGCCATATGTCAGATGAGATGTTAAACCAAGGTCTCATTTGCCTGCTTGCGGGGATGTAAGAATTGCCGTGGCATTGTTTCAAAGAAGAACAGAGGAGTTATTCCAGCTACTTCAAAAAGTACTTAATTGGCTGTAAAATGCTTTGAAAAGTGTTATTTCAATGCAAGCATTACTTTTCCTTCCTTCTAAATTAGTTTAACACATGATCACACATGTTCTGGTAATCCCATCAATTTCGAGGAATACCTTCATTTGAATCTACATAAACATAACAAAACATGCATAAGCACTTTTAAATAAAAGATTCACCGAGTGGCTGTCTCCATCATACACTAAATGCGTGTCAATGGGAGCATTTTCCAGGAATTAACGCCAAAAGGTACATACCACTTATTTCCTATCGCTGTGAGAAAATAAATTATGGACACATGGCTGGCCTTTAATAATGGTTTTTGGCTGTGATCGTCTTTAACTTCAACTTGTTTAGACCTCTTTTAAAACTAGAGCCATAGTAATTCACTAAAAAGAAGGAAGCCAGTTTTCACATCTTGTCAAATGCAAAATGAATCCCACTGCCCCATTCCCCTTCCCATTGTCCTATATCTTACTCTGATTTATCCAGGATACCATGAAAGATTGCAATGGTTGCCACCGTGGCTACTTCCTGTGACAAAGCATTCCATTTCTCCAACAAGCCTAATCTCTGGAGGGATTGCCAATTTAAAATTCGTGTCACTTATTCCCTAACTGGAGGTAGTGGTCTTTCCCTATTCATGTTCTTAATTTTTTTTGTAGTTCTTCTCTTGGCGTGAAGATATTTTTACATCTTTGATGTCATCCTGGTGAATCCCTGTGGTTTTAAAATCCTTTCTGTAATGGTGTGTAATAAGACTACATATATTCTGACAACCTTTTCATAATTTCTTCAGTCTAGTACTCAATACCAGTATTTATAATTTGAGGTTTTGGTAATTTAAAAAAAATGGATTTGGCTATCTGCGCTCAAACATTCTGCTATTTGTCTTTGGATTAGAGGTGTCTGCTTGTCCACAATCTTCAGTGTTTCTCGAATGAATGTGTATTTTAATTCCCCGATTTTCCTCCTAAAGTGCATTACCTCACAGCTATCTCTAACAAATTGTATTTGCCATCTTCCTGACATTCTACAAACCTGACTGATGCTGAATTCCTCAGCATGTCCCCTACTTTTGTGTCAGTAAATACTATCTCAAAATAAAGCTATAAGATTTGGTCTGTTGGTCAGAGTGGTGATTTTATACTGAACTGTTGTTCAGAAAAACCTATAGCTCCATAAATTAGTGCATCAAAAGTACTACATGAACAAAGGTCACATGAACATGTATTCATATGTGGTTTGTACTGGATGTAACTTTTTTGGTGCTGTACCATAGCCTACAATTTGCTTTAAGAGATGGCATTTTAGACTTTTCATTATTTTCCCAGTTTAGAGATGGATTTCCTTGTTTCATACTGAAAATCCCCAGGAGACAAGTGCTAGCTAATAAGGGTTGTGGTCCCCTGCCATATAGGCAATTACTGAATGTAGTACCATCCAAATTCCAAAAAGTGAAATTGTACACCCATGATGAAACTAACTCCTTCCGCTGCATGTTTAGACTTAATTCTGCAATGCAGACCATTTGACAGAAATTAATTTAGGAATGTTACAGTAATACTTGAAGGGCAAGTGTAGGAGTGGGAAGGGTGTATGTAGTGGTGGTGAAGAAGATAACTTGTTACGTGAACTAAGCTACCACCAATCCAATGTATTGCATGCTATGTGCTATAAGTTGGTCCGTGGTTCTACCTCTAGACACTGCTGAATACTGTCGGCTTGCTGCATTTGGTTGTTGAAGTTGCAGCACAAAAAAACCACTTGACCCTTCTAATGAAGCTGTCTACTCTCATCTTAGTCCTTTTTTCCTATCATTTCATATTCATCAGTTTCAGAAACTTATCCCTTTGCTTAGTCTCTGCTTTAGTAGTCATGCAACAAAGCATTCCTTGGCCTAGAAATTGGGCCACACTTCATTTCAGGCATAATACAGTCTTCTTCTTGGTTGGTAAAATAGTGGGTAGGAAGCACACACGCATTCGACTGAATTACTAAACCACACCCCCACCCGGCATATTGAGTAAGGATAAACAAGGCCCCTTTACCCTCCTGAAACAGCTGTTAGATCTTTTTGTATATGCAAATAAAGGCTCTTGGCCTGCTTCAGCTCCTCACCACATCATGGAGCTACTTTGTTGGCACCCAGAGAAACCAACACTGAAGATTGCTTGTAAAAACTCGAGGGAAATTACTTGCTGTAAAGCATCATCCCGATTGGTGGCACTCTGAAAAACACCAGAGCACAGTTGATGTGCAAATGAGGCTCCCAGATTAATATCTGGGGCACCTTGCTTTCATAATCAATGACCCAGATCATCCATTGAATGCCATTCACGATCGGATTGCCACTCTGCTCATTTTTACTTATCCAGGTTGGGAGCCACATGTTTCCTGCCTGATTTTCTGTCCCAGACCTGCTGAGAAATGTGCAACACAGCAGCTCTGTCGATTTTTTAATTTAAAAAAAAAATTTTGGCTGGTTATTTGCTTTGAGGGAAGTGAAATCATGTCCTCTTTTTGACTGCCATTAAACGCAAGTTTAAAGGTCCCTGCCACTTTAAAAAAAATATATATATTTTTATTCTCCTTTTTCACATTTTCTCCCAAATTTACACCCACCAACAATAAACAATAAGCAGAAACGAATATAATGTCAATCCCCATATCAACAACAACAATCCCATCCTCCCACCAGCAGGTCCCTACCACTTTGACAGGAGAAAAGATTGGTGTGAGTGGTGAGTTGGTGAGCGGTCGGGGGGTGGGGGGGGGGGAGAGAGTTGTGGATGTAGCCAGGAGGGTAATCGTTGGCTGGGGTTCAAGTGGGAGGTCAGTGCCATAGTTACCTAGCAGTTAGAAGTGGTTTTAAATCTTCTACTAAGCTCTCCTCGATGACTATTCTGGTAAGTCAAAACCATCCACGTCTCTGATGTAAATAGGTGTATCGTGTATCAGATGGTTCCAGGTGTAGGATTTGTCCATGGGAAGTTAAAGCTTCCTGGGCAATTCTCATGAAATCCTTGTCTTGGGACATCTGGGCAGGTCCTCCAGCGCATCTTTTGTGGTACCTCTCGATTGTGATGTCATAATCGTAACAATAATCTTTATTGTCACAAGTAGGCTTACATTAACACTGCAACGAAGTTACTGTGAAAATTCCCTAGTCGCCACATTCCGGCACCTGTTCGGGTTCACGGAGGGAACACCTAACAGCACATCTTTAGGGACTTGTGGGAGGAAACTGGCGTACCCGGAGGAAACACACGCAGACACTGGGAGGACGTGCAGACTCCTCACAGACTTGTGCTACCCTCCAGTCCTTTTTACATTTTCCAAGACTCTTTGCCAGTTATGTTCAGTTCCTCCGGTATATCCCCCAACCTCAAGTATTATGACATGCATACAACCTGATCCTAATTAAAATCTTGGGCTGGGATGGATGACAAAAGGGTCAGGCAGGGTTCCCAATGTGCATATATGTGGATTCCAGATGAGGACAGAATTGGACTTGGCTTGCAATGGTGTCACATCATTGAATATCTCTGAAAAACTTGGGCAGAATGAACAAAAGAATGACCAGTGCCTGAGAAACAACACAATAAAAGGGAAGGAAAACAATTGTGTGGTGGAATGCAGACTTGATTCTCCACAATATTTGTGGCTTAAAATTAGCAACAGTTAGCAAATTAAATAGTTGTTGGTGATGTTGTGATTTAAATGGCTCTAATATTAAACTGGAAGGTTTACTGAATTCAAATATTTTTTATTTGGTGTGACTTTCTACATTGCCACATAGAATACATAGAATTTACAGTCCAGAAGGAGGCCATTTGGCCCATCGAGTCTGCACCAGCCTTTGGAAAAAGCACTCCACCCAAGCACACACCTCCACCCTATCTCCGTAACCCAGGAACCCCACCTAACCATTTTTGACACTAAAGGGCAATTTAGCATGGCCAAACCACCTAAACTACACATCTTTGGACTGTGGGAGGAAACAGGAGCACCCGGACTAAATCCACTGGGTGAAGGTTCAGACTTTACACACCTAGTGACCCAAGCCAGGAATCGAACCTGGGACCCTGGAGCTGTAAAGCAACTTTGCTACCGTGCCGCTACACGTTGATATTGCACAGCAGGTCAGGAGATGGTAATCTTTCAAATATAATGGGCTGGATTCTCCGTTCCTGCGACTAAGTGTTGACGTCAATGGAGAATCTGTGGACTTTCACAACCGGAAGATCGGTGCCGCGCCTGCACCGATGCCACTATCGTTGAGGGGCTCGTACCGGTGCTGTGTGGAGCACCATCATTTCCTCGTCAAAGTGTGGCGGTGTTGGACACTGTCTGTATGCCCTCTCTCTCAGCAGCCACCACATCAGGTTCACAATTTCTGAGAGCACACGTGGACCTCGCCATCTGGAACTCGGCCCAATCGTGGGCGAGCCCACTAATACGAAAACGGTGTTTAAAATGTGAGCGCCGTGCATCGCATTAACACCGTGACGGAGCATCGCGATTTGGTGTCAAACCGGCGCCTGCCGCAATTGTGGCATCGGAAGTTAGTCTCTGCCCGATCGCAAGCCCAATATCAGAGTCAGCTAATGGGGAATCTCCCCATTATATGTTTTAAAAGAGCGGTGGCAAGCCTTTTTAGTTTTGTTATGGCTGAGTGCAGTTAAGTGGCAATTGCATGTCTTTAATGAGAAAATAACATTGTTGTGAAATCTTTTTGAAGGACCCTAAACTCTTTTTAAAAAGTACTTGGATCTGCACTTTAAGTGTTCTAAGCTACATGGATATGGACCAGGTGCAGAAAGGTGGGATTAGAAAGGACACCTGCATGTCCGTGGACTGGCATGGACAAGATGGGCTAAATGGCCTCCTTCTGTGCTGTAACTTTTCTACGAGTCTGTGACTGTTTTCCATTGGAGAGGATTTGAAATATTTTGGGTGCTGAACATGTCTTGGGGACTGCACAAGCTGGTGAATGCCTTTTTCTAAAATTATAAGTATGTAGAATGGTGAATCTTGAAACAGTTTTGTATGGCCTTTAATGGGTGTGGGTCAGGTCGTGAGTTAAAGTAATAAAACTAGGGTGAATAGAATGTGATGCAAGCTGAGTGGTGGGCGTAGTTTTGGGTGAGCTCAAATTTATGGAAAGTGGGGGGAATGTGGACTGGTCGGGAGATCATTAAAATACATGTGTCTAATGGTAACAAAAATCTGAATGGGGATAACAGCAACAGTTGAGCTGAGGCAAGGAATATTACATCAGAGACCTACTTTCATCTATGAAATGGATATGGGATCGGAAACTCAGTTTGGCGATGAGTTGGATGTCATTACTCGGCTTAGCTACCTGGGGTGGGAAGGACTTCCTGTTAGGGGGGACCGCGGTCTTCCTGATGTTCTGTTTTCACTCCTAGTTCCTTTGATTAGGATTGTAGTCCACTCCTGGAGGCTCAGTTCGTCGAATAACGTCACATGTAAGATTCTTCTAGTTTTAAAATAAAAGATTTCACAGCCCTCATTATAAAAACAGAATAGCTAATTTCCTGATGAGTAAAATGTCACCACAGTCCCAGAGAGGGTCACAGCTGCTCTCACCTTTGAGAGGTGACGGGTGGTGATTCAACCTGATTGTCGCCACACCTCGGGGGTGAGGGGCAAGTTTAAGAAGACAGGGCCTTCATGAATAGCCTCAACCGGTACAGGAATTGAACCCATGCTGTTGGTGTCACTCCGCATCACGAGTTGCCTTCCAGCCAACTGAGCTAACTGACTCCCCTTCATTTGAGTGTTCTACCAAACAGACCCTCTGCCACTTCACAGCTTTTCTTCTCTCAAATACCCTTTACCACCAGCTCCAGCTCCATTCTAATGCAACTATGCCAATGTGCAGTTTACTGGAAATCTCTGATTTATACATCTCAAAAGAAATAGAAATATAGAGAACATTATTAACTAGTCAATTTTGCTTCTAACTTCTGTTGATGTAGGTTGTGCCATTTTAAGTCTAATCCTCTATCTTCAGTGGGTTTATTCCAGCACTTATGATAAATAATGAAATGTTTTCATTGAGTGGAGTTTGAAAATGACCTTACACTTGGAAAGTTGTGCTGGTTCAACAGCTGGCAGCAGTGAGAGAAGCAGGTGCCTCTTTCTTTTACTGCTTGATTAAGTCTTTTCAGAAACCAACATATGCTGCATCCTGTGCCAGGTTTTTTGTCAATGGCTGCTCTGTAGGCCAGGAAGTAGCGAGATGACATACAAAAAGCACAAGAATCCTAACACTTCCTACAGAGGTTACTTTGTCTGATGTGAAGAGCAGGGATGGTGTAAAATGGACATGCTGCTAAATGAGTGCTGAACTCTTATTACCATTGCAATTGGTTAAGGAGTAATGTTGTCTTGTAGGACCACTGCCCAGTTGGCTATTCCGTGTCTTAGAGCTTTGCTGGGATTGGGGGGGGGGGGGGGGGGGGGGGGGAAGCAGTGGGGGGGGTGGTCACTGGGCTCTTTGGTGACATAAATTAAATGCAGATTGGACATTCCATGGGAAAGGAAGGAAGAAGGAACTCTTAACTTTGAGAGTTGGGAGTGGTACCGTGTGTGTTGCTACATATCTTTTTGAGTGGACCTGTGTTGCATCTGGTGATCAGAGCAAGGCCGTTGCAGTTCATCTTCATTTGCTGGATGCACTTCCAAATAAAAAAAAAAAATGAATGTTAGTTGTGCTATGCAACAGAATGTAAATGCACCAAAGTAGGTCAGCATTAATGTTCATAATGGGCATGTGTGGAGTATTTATCAAATTATGAACCAGATTACCAGCATCAAAAGCTTTGTTGCTTATGGATTCCTCACAAGCCCTATTTTCTGAAGCCTAATATTGTCACTGCATTTTAGATGAGAGTTGTTACTTCTGTCCAGAGGTGAAAGCAATGTTTAGATTTTCCACCATTGCCCCACCATCAATATTATGGTGTTTTATTTTAATAAATGATACAATGTTCCAAAGAAGTTGAATACTGCATTAACCACTGAGATTTCAACATTATTTGAGGAGCAGTATAAATACTAAATCTTTTTCAGTAAGACTAAGTTCATTGCAACTAATAGATGATTATATATTTAAAATTTAATTTTCTTGCATTTCAGTTGCAAATGCAAGATGAAATCACTGCATTACTTCAGGTCATTGTTGAGCTTTTATCTTTGGGATCATAGAAATTACAGTGCGGAAGGAGGCCACTCGGCCCATTGAGTCTGCACTGGGGCTTAGAAAGAGCACCCCCAAGCCCACGCTTCCATCCCATCCCCACAACCCAGTAACCCCACCTAACCTTTTTTGACACTAAAAAGCAATTTATCATGGCCAAACCACCTAACCTGCACATCTTTGGACTGTGGGAGGAAACCGGAGCACCTGGAGGAACCACACACAGACATGGGGAGAATGTACAGACTCCACACAGACAGTGACCCAAGCTGGGAATTGAACCTGGGACCCTGGAGCTGCAAATCAACTGTGCTAACCACTGTGCTGTCGTGCTGCTCCTGTGGATTTTTTAATATATTTATCATCCCACATCTTCTGGCTACATGGGAGCTACTACAAAAGTGAGGTCTTTTTCTGAATGGTGCAGTGGTTGGTTAAATTTGTCTCTGCCCATGACACTGAATTTTTACTGTTGTCTTTGGAGGGTAAGGAGCTGCTTCAGCCAAGTTGGGATGGGGTAAGGGGGCCACCATAGAAAGTGTAATGTAAATCACATTTAACTTTGGTGAGTGAAGCTACTGTTCGTGCGTAGGCTCCAATTATCTGCCACCGTTGTCAAATGATCATGCCCAGAAGCAATAAAATGAAGACTAACCCAAAAATATCATGAATGGAGCTTGCAGAGTTGCATCTGTTGACTAGACTAAAGCTACTATTTCCAGTTATTCGAAGTCTGGAGGCATAATAAAATAAATATTGGCTTTAGGTTAAGTGCCCTATTGTTTCTTGAGTAACTGAAAGCAAGTCTCCACATGCAATGATCATCTTCACATTAGACTTACGACAAGTGTACTGTTAGGTTTACTTCAGGCTACAAATGATTACTGTCTTTAACTGTACTTTATTTTGTATGATTTATTACTTTGTTAAAGTATTTATTGCACTTCAGGACTATTGATAGCTCATAGTTGTTTTTATTGTTTAAAAGCCTGAAGCTAAAGTATTTGGTGTTTGCAGGGCACTTGTATCTTCAGCTAACCTAATGAGTAATAGTGCATGCTTGAAAACGTGTGATAAGCAGTTTCATCGGATGCTCATTGCTTTTCACTGCAGGTAAAAGTTTGGGTACCTAGCAACAGAAATTTGAAACTTGTTAACAGTAGGAGGAAAGTTGTTAACAGTAGGAGGAAAGTTAAGTGCAGCTTTTTCACCTGAATACAAGTAAACACTAAATATACAGTTAACAGCGCTAATAAATGGAAAAAATGCCTGGAAAAGGCCTGATTTTTTTCTTTTTAGATACATGAAAAGCTATATTTAATTACAGACCCTTAATCATGGTTTATGATGACAGTAGCCGTTTCTCTCTATTGATGTCCATGTACAGTGAATTGGAAAAAATATTCACCGACTGTCATTGCTTTTAAAAGAAGAAAAGTATATAATCTCAGAATTAAATTTATATTGCCCACACTGTTTCCTTTACATGGATTGCACTTGTTCTTTCCTCTCCAGCACCTGTTCACAGTTCTAAACTAGCCACGTTTGTACCACTCCAGGTGTGGTGTAAAGTCTGGACAGTGGAATCATTTCCGAATTACAGTGGTGTTACATGTGGAACACTGCAAATCAGATCCATACAATTAAATTTAATTACCGGGCACATTGCAATATTGATGGCATCCCTCACTGGAAAGCAAGCTTAACTCTGTCATTCTACTGAGGTCATTCTACTGAGCTGACGGCCTCAACTGGGTTCTAGGCATGCTCAAAGCCAAACATGACCTCATGAGGGGAGGAAGTTGTCATCAGGTCCCCTTAGTGTATAGCTTCAAACACAGATGAAAAGTGCCAGAGAAAGAGGCTGGATGTGATCCCGCGAGGCACAGTTTGTGTGTCTCGGTGAGATCCGGAAGTGGAAAATGTGAGGACAGAATACCCTGAAATATGACGTGGTATAGTGTAATTCTGTAAGTATGAAAACAAATGAGTTAACCTTCCTGGCAGTGATCAGGAAGCCCGTTGGGTAATTTATTAGTGATTATTCATCTGCATTAAAACATCATCAGGATTTTTATCGTAAAACTCTTGGATTGGTGATAGCCCAGTGATGAACTTGGCCAGTTCTCACCCACCACCTGCCCCTCCTGCCCCTCTGAATTTATTGCTGCTGGCTTGGTTCAACTGGTAACACTGCTAGCTTCGAGGCAGAAGGTTATAGATTCGGGTCACACTCCAAAACGTGAAGTCTACTTGAAGCCCTGTCTGCCCATCCTGGTAAGCAAGATGGATGTTGAAAGAACCATAACAGAACCCTGGTGCCCCTCCCGTGTTTGATTCCCACTTGGATACTGTCTGCGTAATCTGCACGCTCTCCCCATGTCGGTGTGGATTTCCTCTGGGTGCTCCGGTTTCCTCCCACAAGTCCCGAAAGACGTGCTTGTTAGGTGAATTGGACATTCTGAATTCTCCCTCTGTGTACCCGAACATGTAAGCCTACTTGTGCACTAATAAAGATTATTATTTTCTCAAAAGAAATGGATCAACTGCTCATTTCCCACAATTGTTTGTTTGTGAACAATTTGCAAGATTCTGAAATGTGATGAGGTGCTTTGTAATTTTCTAAAACAAACTCCTTCATTATCATTTTTCATTGATATTGGTTTTAAACTTCCAAATTTTCTTTGACTGGATTCAAATTTTGAAACTGTAATTTGAATTTACTATTATTAGTTCAGGCCTATAGTTGACTCATCCTCTAATATAACCACTTCATTACTGTATTCTGTGTAAAAATAAAGGGTGAGAATCTCCGTCCTGGCGCACCAGATTTCTGATCGGCGCGCCACCGGGTTTCTCCGTCTCGCCAGCCGGCCAATGGGGTTCCCAGTGTGGGCAGCCCCACGCAGTCGAGAAATCGCTGGGCTGCTGGCGCAATGGAGAACCCAGCCCACGGTGTTCATATTTTAAAGATTTGCCAATAATGGCTGATACTGCTGTATGTGGGTGAGTGCATGTTAGTTCATAGAATCATGGAATTTACAGTGCAGAAGGAGGCCATTCGGCCCATCGTGTCTGCACCGGCTCTTGGAAAGAGCACCATATTTAAGCCCACACCTCCACCCTATCCCGTAACCCTGCAACCCCACCTAACCCAAGGGCAATTTAGCATGGCCAATCCACCTAATCTGCACATAATTGGAATTTCACCATGTTTCAAAATTTGTCCAGAAATGTAATTCATTTGTATAAATTACATGTTTCTAAAATTTGTTCTCTTGCTATTTATGTGACTGGCAAGGCCATAATGGTTGTGCAAAATTGCCATCTTATTTTGTACTGCTTTAAACATCAAACAATTCTAGTGAGACTGTAAGCTATACCAGGTGGAGTGCCATGAACCCTCCACTGATGGGCAAAACCAGCTGCTTTTTATAGCAATTTGGCAACTTCCATTATATCTGATGTCAACCTTGTTCTCACAATTTGGTGGGATTTGATCCCAAGTCTTCGGGATTGCTAGATTAGTGCCTCAAACACTACATAACTGTGTCTGTACATTCTCTGCTGTGCATTTTTATTAATTCTTTTTGGGATATAATTTAATTGCCCATCCCTAATTGCCCCTGGCAGTGATGGCGAGCTGCCACCTTGAATTGCTGCTGTCACAGTGCTGTTAGGGTGGGAATTCCAGGTTCTTGGCCCAGTAGTAGTAAAGGAATGGTAATATGGTTCCATGTCGGAATGGTGTGTGGCTTGGAGGGGAACTTGCAGAATGTGGTCTTCCTATGCATCTGCTGCCCATGTGCTTCTAGAGATTGAGTTTGGAAGGTGCTATCAAAGGAGGCTTGGCGTGTTGTTGCAGTGCGTCTTGAATATACTGTACAATGTACTGGTGTTGGAGTAACCAAATATTTAAAGTGGTGGATTGGGTGATGATCACATGGGCTGCTTTGTCCTGGATGGTGTTGAGCTTCTTGTGTTGTTGGAGCTGCACTCATCCAGGCAAGTGGAGAGTATTCCATCACACTCCTGACTTGTACCTTGTAGATGGTGGAGAGGCTTTGGGGAGTCCCAGAAATCCCAGCCTCTGCTGTGCTCTTGTACCCATAGTAGTTATATGGCTAGTCAGGTTAAGTTTATGGTCAGTGGTAACCCCAGAATGTTGACAGTGGGGGATTCAATATTGGTAATGCATTCAAAGGTCAAGAAAATATTGTTAGATTCTGTCTTGTTGGAATGGTCATTCTTGTGATTTCTAGAATCTAAATTTGCTGATGATTATTATGTACGTTGCATGATTGCCTTTCCCAAATTGTTTCACCCATTTGAGGAATTGAAGTGACAGTTTTTTTTCTGATAAAGACTAGCTAGATTTTTAAAGATAAAAGCATTGGTTTTGAGAATTCAGTGTTTTCATTGTAAGTAATCCAGTGACTTAACTATCTTAAGTTCTGGTAGTAAGTCATTGCTTTCTCTAATTGGTTGGTGCTCAAACACAATGAAAATAACATCCTTGTACTAGGTGGATTTAAATAAGGAGCATTAATGCCTCGCTTGTAAACCAGATTTTACAGTAGTTAAACACTCCATTCCTAAACAAAGAATCATGACTTGAGTTCTGGGAAGCTTGTCACTTAAAATGTTTTGCCCGGGAGAAGCAAGTTTCTTTTAGCCCCTGCCTGACTTGTCAAAGTGTAACCCTTCATCAAGGAAGAAATGGGAAATTTCCGCATTATCTGACTTGACTTTTCAAGTCGAGTGTGAAACTAATTAAAGATGAGTGGTGCTTGGTTTGGACATAACTGTTATTAGAAGGATAAATGGAAACTGGATGATAGTGAAGAAGGCGGGAGCAAAAATATGTCTTCAAAAATCTTCTATAGAAGTTCCAAAATTAGCTAGATTCTGGAAAGGTTCCATCAGATTGGGAAGTAGCAAATATAACGCCTCTATTCAAGAGGAAAGGAATGCAGAAGACAGAGAACTGTTAGCTTGATGTCTGTCGTGGGGCAGGTGTTGGAATCGATCATTAAGGAGGTTCCAGCTGGACACTGAGAGAAACTCCAGGTAACTGAGAAGCGTCAGTATAGTAAGTTAATCCTGCAGCAAGTAACTCCCCTCCTGACTCCCCAAAGCCTGTCCACAATCTACAAGGCACAAGTCAGGACTGTGATGGAATGCTCTCCCTTTGCTTGGATGAATGCAGCTGCAACACTCAAGACACTTACCACCGCCCAGGATAAAGCAGCTCGCTTGATTGGCAACCCTTCCACAACCATTTACTCCCTCCACCACTGATACACAGTGGCAACGGAGTGCATCATCTACGAGAAGCACTGCCAAACTCACCAAAGCTCCTTCAGCAGCGCCTTCCAAACCACAACCATTACGTGGAGATGCCGGCGTTGGACTGGGGTGAGCACAGTAAGAAGTCTTACAACACCAGGTTAAATCAAACCTGTTGGACTTTAACCTGGTGTTGTAAGACTTCTTACTGTGCACAACCATTACTGTCTAGAACAGGGGTGGGCAAACTTTTCCGTGCAAGGGCCACATTCAGAAATTCACAATTCACAAAGGGCCGCATAGTATATTAAGTAAAATAATTACTTCACCCGGTTATGACTCTGGGCGCCTCATATAGAACATAGAACAGTACAGCACAGAACAGGCCCTTCGGCCCTCGACGTTGTGCCGAGCAATGATCACCCTACTCAAGTCAACGTATCCACCCTATACCAGTAAGTAACCCAACAGCCCCCCCCGCCATTAACCTTTTAAAAAAAATTTTTAAAAAAAAAATTTAAAAAATTTTTTTTTTTTTTTTTTTTTTAATGACTTGGTGGGCCGCAGAAATACCTTTGGGGGGCCGTAGTTTTCCCACCCACCCCTGGTCTAGAAGGTCAAGGGGGCAGCAGATCCATAAGGTCATCTCCATCTGGAAGTTTCCCTCCAAACCACTTGCCATCCCAACTTAGAAAATATCTCAGTTCCTTCACTATCGCTGGGTCAAAATCCTGAATTTCCCTCCCTAACAGTTCTGTGGTTGTACTTGCACCTAATAGTCTGTACCTGTTCAAAAAGGTAGCTTACCATTTCTTGGGCAATTAGGGACGGGAAATTAATGCTGACCTAGCCAACAAAACCCAAATCCCTTTAATGAATAAGAAAAAAGGAAACCATATTTAACCAACTTATTGGAGCTTTTTGAAAGAGTAACGTGCTGTGGATGAAGGGGAGCCTGTAGTGCTTTACTTGGATTTCCAGAAGGCATTTGATAAGGTGCCACATCAAAGGTTATTGCGTAAAATAAAAGATCATGATGTAGAGGATAATACCATAACATAGGTAGAAGATTAGCTGACTGGCAGTAAAGAAGAGCATGCATAAATGGTTCTTTAGCCAATTGGCAGAATTTGATGAGTGGTGTCCCAGAGAGGTCTATGCTGGGTTCTCGTATGTTGCCATTTATATAAATTATTTAGATGAGGGGAGTGAAGGCTAAATTTGAGGATGACACAAAGGTAGGAAAGTATGTTGTGAACACAACACAGCTGTATAGAACCTTAGTTCAGCCAGACTTGGGGCCTCACGGTAGCATGGTGGTTAGCATCAATGCTTCACAGCTCCAGGGTCCCAGGTTCGATTCCCGGCTGGGTCACTGTCTGTGTGGAGTCTGCACGTCCTCCCCGTGTGTGCGTGGGTTTCCTCCGGGTGCTCCGGTTTCCTCCCACAGTCCAAAGATGTGTGGGTTAGGTGGATTGGCCATGCTAAATTGCCCATAGTGTAAGGTTAATGGGGGGATTGTTGGGTTACGGGTATACGGGTTACTTGGGTTTAAGTAGGGTGATCATTGCTCGGCACAACATCGAGGGCCGAAGGGCCTGTTCTGTGCTGTACTGTTCTATGTTCTATGTTCTAAGACTGTGGGGATGGGCGTCATTGAATTTTTTTAAAGGCAGAGGTAGTTAGATTCTTGTTAGGCAAGGCAATCAAAGGTTATCGGGGGTAGATAAGAATGTAGAACTTGAAATCCAAATAGATCAACCATGTTCTTGTTAATGTCGGAACTGGCTTGAAGGGCAGAATAGCCTACTTCTCCTATTTTGTACATATTGTTGCTCGTTTTACTGGAGTGTGATTAACACGCCTCCATTTAAAGGCTGTGTGCTTAACACTACTATGGCTCTGTATGTGTAATTATGCTCGGAGTCGCCAGGTGCCGTATTGAGACACCGTCACAAGTATATCAAGGTCAGGTTCAAAGTAATAAATCCATACACCGATTAGTAAGTCCAAACGATTGGTGTTTATTATAACAAATATAATAAATACACATGCATACGCTAAAGAGACTAACTTACTTCTAATACTAAACAACTAAATACGTATCTAGACAGGAACAGGCAAGGTCAGGGAGCAAGGCCTTCGTCCCGTTCTTGGTCTGTAACTTTCTGACTGGCAAAGTTGTCAAGGGGTAGCAAGGTCTGGATCACGTAGCGATCGTTGTGTTGGCACTTACAGTTCGATGGCTGATGCTCAACGGCCGGTGATGAAACTGGAGTCAGGATGCGATGGAACAGGTCTGGGCCGGAGCAAAACAACCGACCGAACCATGTGCGGGACCTACTCTTATAGGTCCTAGAAGTCCGTGCCCCTTGGGGCGGTTCTTTCACCTGCTAGGTATCGATTGGGTCTCTCCCAATCGATATCTTTCAAACTCCCCAATCTTAGGGTCATTCCTCGATGGGTGGGGCGGTCCCTCCGGCTCTTTGTGTTGGTTGCTTTGGCGCCATTCTGTCTGGGCGTCTATGGAAAAGTATCCATTGATACTTAAATGTTTCTATTGTCCGGGGTCTGGATCTGGATCACCTCATTACTATGCAGATCTGTTTCCCATTTGCACCTTTGGCTGAAACTCTGCACCTGGCTAGAAACTGGTTTCTGTACGTGCAGAATGCAAAACAGTCTTCTGCAAGCTGTTTGTCCTCACTATGACTGTTTTTCCCTGCAGTCTTAGCAGTTCTCCATTTTGTAGCCCAGTGCCCATCTGAGATGGCTACAATATGCAGAAGGTTTATCAGCACTTTGACACGGCCAGGGGTTCAAAGAATCAAAACCAACTGATTACACTTGGAGCCCATAACAAGATTATCAACTGATCTTCTACATTTAGATTATTTAGTCATGCTTTGACTAGAATTTAGAACGGTATTGTTGTTTCATGTATTCTGTAAATATTCTTTAGTGCAAGTTTAGGCAGCTAATCAGTATTAAGTATTAAATAATGCAGGCCACGATATGTTACCAGCAGCGACATTCAGATGGTTTGGTTGATAGTTAAGTTGCCACTCCCAAGCACAACGGATGCTCCTGGCTTAGTTGGTTGATCTGTGCAAACATTTAGTTGTCATTGTCAGTCAGTTTATTTAAAATACTGGTGTCAGTTCACTGCAGGAAAAATCTTACTCAAAACCAATATTTTATGGTCTTATTTCATTGCTCACGTTGCTGCCACCACTACCAAATGCAGATCAGTACTTAACTCACATCCATCTGCTCAAATGCTTTCTTTGGACACAAATAAACCTAGGTTGGAAGGACAGTGTCCTGTGTCGGCTGCTGGTGCTCCAGTGGAAATAGTCTGCAAATTTCACCTACCCATCAAAATATTTTGGTTGTTGCAACATCAAGAAATGACATTGTGTGATTTCTTAACTTACTATTTCGATTTTGTGCTGCTTTTTGTACATTCAACCATAAGATAGGTATCCTTCATACATCAGTTATTTTCATTTAGATTGCTATTTTGGGTTCCTCCGATGGGTTACTGTGCAAGTGGTTGTGTTTTACTGAGCCATGCAGGTCATTAACATCTGATCACTTCTGAGCTGAGTTATCTGAGCTCGGGTGATGATATCAAAGCGGATATCTTTATCCTTGGGTTATGAAATGGGAAATGCAGTCGGTCAGAGTTCTCATTCATAGTCGCTAGTTGATGATGTCTGCTGGAAAACTCATGCGAATGGATTCTCAGCATTGAGGTGGGTTTGATCTGGTTGGTTGAGTGAGGTGGGATTTTGGTGTGTTTGACTTCATTCCCCGGTGTGAGCCCTCCTCACCAGGTTAGAAAGAGAAAACTTGTGTATTTGTGACCTGGTATTTTTAAGTGAGTAATCCCTCAGCATCTATTGTTGATGGGAGGTAGGGAATTTTATTAATGGCCACAATATTGCTCCTGAAATGTCGAGCTTGTTTCAGGGGGTGGGGGGAACGAACAGGTACAAAGAAATAATGGTTATTTCACAGTACGTTGGTGACCTTCCAACAAAAAGGACTACGATCTTCACATTTGCTTTTCAGTTTGCACAGCACGCTTACTACATTTAACGTTCTGTAGCAATGAAGAGATACCATCTTCTGCAGTCTTCATTTGCAATCCTCTCCAGGGGTTGCCTCCGAGTTGGATTTTCCAGTGTCCTGTTTGTTTGTTTCTTTCTCCTTCCTTGCTGCAGCCTTCCTCCATTTCAGAATTCACCTCCACTGTCAACTCAAAGCCTGTTCACCCCCTATGAAGCAACATTTATTTCCTTTCCTACCAGAGAATTATCTAAATGTTGGGGACATTAATGGAAAAAGTGAGACATAGTGTTATCATATTTTCAGATCTTTCAAACAACAGTCACTTGTTTTTCTATAACATTCCTTGTGTATGAAAAATGTTCCAGTTCCAATAAAAGGTGATTGTCATGAAACATTAACCCTATGTTTCTTCCTGCCTTTGCTGAGTGACCGGCTGTTACCAGTATTTTCCTTTTTTACTACAGCTTTCCAGCATAAGCAGTATTTTGCCTATTTTTTACATTTTTCAAAATATATTGCAGAAATAAAATAACCAGGACCTTATTTTGTTCTTTTCAGGTTTTCTTCAAGCCTTGGCAGTCGAGTAATGGTACTGTCCAAATTCTATATTGTGAAGATGTCCCGTGGATCGTTAGACAGCAGCTCAGATTATAAACAATGCCAAGATGAATATATGTGAAAAAGACGTTACAGAGTAACAGAAATCTGTCGACATCCTAATTCTTCAACTTGACTTGCTTGGAGGTTGCTCTCGAGGAGATTCTTACTTCCAAAAGAGATGGTTGGACATTTAGTCGAAGCTGTTGGGAGAAAGAATTGTGGAGCATGACCAGTTTAAAACGTTCCCAGACTGAAAAGGTGGGTATTGGTGCCACTGCAATTTTAGGCCCTGAGCTAACTATTGGTGGACGTTCGGATGACTTCTACGCCCGCCGATTCCGAACACCGAATGGCACGTTTGGTTCAGCAAGTGTGACTGGGCCACCACCTCGAAGCGAAAGTGCTCACCATGTTGGTGGAATGCCAGGTGTGCCTAAAATGGGTGTTCGAGCAAGGATTGCTGACTGGCCTCCCAGGAAAGACATGGTTAAAGACTCTTATAGAACAAGTGACCAAGAATCTGCAGGGAGTCCAGATGGCACTGTCATGTCTATCCACTCTAATAGTCCAAACAGCCGAATGAGCCAAAGCAATCAAAATTCTCTAGAGTTATTGGCATCCAGGAGGACGCACAGTGACTACCTACAACCCAAGGCGCAAGAGATGGAGAGCTTAGATTGTAGGTTTCTTACACCAGACAGTTACCTCCAATCTCCTGCAAAGGGCCTTCGCAGAATAAGGCAGCGCAGTAATAGTGACATCACTATCAGTGAGCTGGATGTCGATGGAGCTGAGGAGTATGGAGCATTGAGTCACAAATTGGGACCTGCTCTTCACCGTGAATATGGCAGCACTTCCTCCATTGACAAACATGGAATGTCAGGGGACAGTTTTTTTGATTTATTAAAGGGTTATAGAAATGAACAGACAGATCAGCGAAGCCCAGCACCAGAACAACTCTGTGAGCTACTAAAGGCAGAAGCCAGTAAAGCCTATGGTTCAAACATTGAAAGCTCCAAATCTGACTTTGTAGATGGTTTCTTTGCACACAGAGGGAGCCCCAGGCCACTGCATAAAGAAAGGGAGAAACCACTTAAAAGGCGATCAAAGTCTGAGACGGGTGATTCTTCTATTTTCCGCAAATTGCGCAATGCCAAAGGGGAAAGTGAGCTTGGCAAGTCAGGAGACTTTGAGGACACCAAATCAGAAGACAGCCTGAAGGGCTGGACTTGCCAGAAGTGCTTTGCTCATTACGATGTGCAGAGTGTGCTGTTTGACTTGAATGAAGCTGTAATGACCAGGCACAGTGTTATTAAGCGGAGGAACACCACAACAGGTGCATCTGCGGCCGCTGCCGCCTCACTAACTGCTGGTCCACTAGCACATTCGATCAGCTTCAGTTCTCCCTCAGGCAGCACAGAGGATCTGAACTCGAAAGAGAATCTCAACGTTGACTATGGGGATGAAATAAGCAATGAACTTGTGCTAAGCTGTTCGTACTTCAGGAATGAGATCGGTGGAGAAGGAGAACGCAAGATCAGCCTATCGCGGTCAAATTCTGGGTCGTTGAGTGGATTTGAAAGCGCATCTTCTGAATTTTCCCTGAGTTCCCACTGCACAAATGCGGGAGTTGCTGTGCTGGAGATATCAAAGGAAAACTTGGCAGTACATTGTGACAAAGTAAAGAGATACATTGTGGAGCATGTGGATCTTGGAGCTTACTATTATCGGAAATACTTCCATCAAAAAGGTAAACCTCTAATTCATCTCTGGTTTAGTATATTTGGTCAAGATTCCATATTTGTGTGGTGAAGAAATCTGTAAAAAGTGATGTAGGAGCATAGGAACAAGAGTAGGCCATTCAGTCTATTGAGCTTACTCTGCCATTCAGTGTGATGATAATCTTTGTTAGTGTCACAAGTAGGCTTACATTAACACTGCAATGACGTTACTGTGAAAATCCCCTCGTTGCCACATTCCAGCGCCTGTTCGTGTACACGAGGGAGAATTCAGAATGTCCAAATTGTTGGACACTTCAATGCCTTTTATCCACATGATCCCCATTTACATTGTTGTTAATCAGAAATCTACCAATCTCTATGTATTGAAATTCTAGCTTGCAAATATAGGTATCACATTTTGTCTTTAAACTAGATATATAGTTCTAAAAAGAGGTGTTCTTAAAATGGTATCTCGAGAATTGAACAAAGCAAAGAATTATTTATATAAGCCAACATTTTTTAGGAATAAAAAATATCTGTCATTTGTATACACTAAAATCTATCTATGGTAAAGTGACAGGGAGGGTGTCATTTGTGGGACATTTAATACGATTAGTCACGTGAGAGACAATTAATTAAACAATCAGTAAGTGGCACAAGAGAACAGATCAGTTCCACATTATGCTGCATTACATGAGGTTCAGTGCCGTCACGTTTCCAAGTATTTTGTTATTTGTAAGTACTCTTTACCCAACCATGATGTGTAAATTAGGTCAGAAGTGACGGTAGTTTACACCAGAATAGTAACCCAGCTTTCTCACAATTTCAAACTTTAGAAAGTTAATATAATTTAACTTTAATAATGGTTTCAGTTTGTCTGAAATGTCCTTGGAAAGGAGTGATTTGTTTATCACTTTGGTCATGCTGCGGCCTTCCTTTAATCAGCACAGATGTTTTGTTGTCTGCTGGGACTCATTGGGAATATGAAAAATGTATCATTGTTTTAAAACCAAGGTATAAAACATTTTCCTTCCCTCTTCGCACTCATTAATGACCTATAACTAATTGTATAGTGTACGTTTTTCCCCAAAGCAGTCAATCTGCACAGATAACACGCCCATCTTTCATGTTTTACTACAACATGCTGAATGTTGGAGACAATTTATAAAAGCATTTTTATTGAGGGTTCATTTTGGTTTCATAATTTTCAATGTAACTCTTCCTTATTAACTTTAACTGCATACAGAAATATGAGTTGTGATGAGCCCACAAAAGAGATAATTGCAGAACGTACTGTTGCCGTAAGTGGCTCAAAGAACAAAGAAAAGTACAGCACAGGAACAGGCCTTTCAGCCCTCCAAGCCTGTGCCGACCATGCTGCCCGTCTAAACTAAAATCTTCTGCACTTCCAGGGTCCATATCCCTCTATTCCCATCCTATTCATGTGTTTATCAAGATGCCCCTTAAAATTTACTATCGTCCCTGCTTTCACCACCTCCTCTGGCAGCGAGTCCCAGGCACCCACTACCCTCTGTGTAAAAAAAACTTGCCTCGTACATCTCCTCTAAACCTATGCCCCTCGTACCTTAAACCTATGCCCCATAGTAATTGACACCTCTACCCTGATAGCCTTTGACTATCCACTCTGTCTATGCCCCTCATAATTTTGTAGATCTTTTATCAGGTCGGCCATCAACCTCCGTCATTCCAGTGAGAACAAACCGAGTTTATTCAATCTCTCCTCATAGCTAATGCCCTCCATACCAGGCAACATCCTGGTAAATCTCTTCTGCACCCAATCAAAAGCCTCCACCTCTTTCTGGTTGTGTGGCGACCAGAATTGAACACTATATAGATAGATAGAACAGTACAGCACAGAACAGGCCCTTCGGCCCTCGATGTTGTGCCGAGCAATGATCACCCCACTTAAACCCACGTAACCCGTATACCCGTAACCCAACAATCCCCCCATTAACCTCACACTACGGGCAATTTAGCATGGCCAATCCACCTAACCCGCACATCTTTGGACTGTGGGAGGAAACCGGAGCACCCGGAGGAAACCCACGCACACACTGGGAGGACGTGCAGACTCCACACAGGCAGTGACCCAGCCGGGAATCGAACCTGGGACCCTGGAGCTCTGAAGCATTGATGCTAACCACCATGCTACCGTGAGGCCCCAAGTCTGGCTGAACTAAGGTTCTATACAGCTGCAACATGAGCCAATTTTTATACTCGGTGTCCCGGCCAATGAAGGCAAGCATGCCCTATACCACCTTGACTACCTTCTCCACCTGTGTTGCCCCTTTCAGTGACCTGTGGACCTGTACACCTAGATCTCTCTGACTGTCAATACTCTTGAGGGTTCTACCATTCACTCTATATTCCCTACCTGCAATAAACCTACCAAAATGCATTACCTCACATTTGTCCGGATTAAATTCCATCTGCCATCTCTCTGCCCAAGTCTCCAAATGATCTAATTCCTGCTGTATCCTCTGACAGTCCTCATCGCTATCTGCAATTCCACCAACCTTTGTGTCGTCTGCAAACTTACTAATCAGACCAGTTACATTTTCCTCCAAATCATTTATATATATATAACGAACAGCAGAGGTCCCAGCACTGATCCCTGCGGAACACCACAAGTCACAGCCCCCCACTCAGAAAAGCACCCTTCTATTGCTGCTCTCTGCCTTCTATGACCTAGCCAGTTCTGTATCCATCTTGCCAGCTCACCCCTAATCCCGTGCGATTTCACCTTTTGTAACAGTCTGCCATGAGGGACCTTGTCAAAGGCCTTACTGAAGTCCATATAGACAACATCCACTGCCCTACCTGCATCAATCATCTTTGTGACCTCTTTGAAAAACTCTATCAAGTTAGTGAGACATGACCTCCCCTTACAAAACTGTGCTGCCTCTCGCTAATGCATCTATTTGCTTCCAAATGAGAGTAGATCCTATCTCGAAGAATTCTCTCCAGTAATTTCCCTACCACTAATGAAGGCTCACCGGCCTCATACCATGTTATGCCAGCTTGGTCATATGATGTATTCAATTATTTATACTTTTAACTTCCTCCTCCCCATTCTTCTCTGAAATATGCTGCAGCGCATAGTTCCTGGGAAACAGGTCACTCATTGGGATTCTTTTTTGGATCAGGCTTGTAACCAAGATCGTGCTTAACTGCGCTATAAAATATTAGAGATCAGTTGCAACCTGTGAAATTTTGCCACAAATTTAATTGGATGAGGGAATAAAAATGGGCCTGTATCAATATCTGTGATTCCCACATGGTGAACTCCTGATTTGGTTCATAATTTTGGATATTTGCCAAGTGCAAGTTTTTAAAAAAAAAAAACGAGAACACCAATAATTTTATTTTTTTCCATTTGGACTTTTCTGTCGCTTCTAATTCCACCTACCTGAAGGCATTGACTCAGTTTGCGACACATCTTCAGAAACAGCAGCTGTCGTGATACTTCATTCAAGTGGCACTTTTGTGAGGTTAGACAGGCGAGTGTATGTAGGACATTGCTCAGGATGTCATGGCCTTGGAGAGGGTGCAGAGGAGGTTGATCAGATTGATGCCAGAGGTTCAGAAGTTCAGTAATGTGGTGGGGACAGGAAACTAGAGAAGAGCAATTCTTCTCCTTGAAGCAAAAAAGGTTATGGGGAGGTTATGCATGTGGGCAAATTTTGCATAACAGTAAATTATGGACTGGAATGCACTGGGTGTTGGCCTTAATTTCAACAATATCTTTCAAAACAAAGTTGGGTAGATACAAGAAAGGTTGGTGGAAGTATGACGAAAGAGCAAGTGAATGGAAAAGCCATGAAATAACAAATGGATGCTTCCTGTGTGTTATGCTATGAGATTCTGTGGTGTAGGACTGTATTATAATACTACACGAGAACTTGTCAAAAGTCAGTATTTTTAAACATTTATTTTCAGTATTTGTTATCTCTGAAGATCCGACAATAAACGTTGGAGTTCCACAACAATTGCTTCATACAATGTTTAGTGGGGGAGAGTTAAGTGTTTTAATTGTGAATGTTCTTGGCTTTGTTTTGGTCTCTCTATGGAAACTGGGAAAAATGTGCCTCCTAATAGAATCCTCATGTATTTTTCTTGAGAGCAAGAGAATTGGAGAGGAATCAGTATTGAACATTGGTTCAAAATCCCATAGACAGAAGATCATGTATAGAAAATTAAAGTTGCATAGAGTTGTTAGACATTACATATTGAAGGGAGTGAGGCAGGAAGCAGCCCCTAGGCCATAATCATGAAGACGACTGACATTTGCCAGAGTAAGTTGGAAGCTCAAAAGGATTGCCATAATTACAGTTTCTAGCTGGAGGATGCAATGTACCTTGAATCCTACATCATTGACCTCTCTATTACTCATTTACCTGCTTAATGCAACCTCTGCCGTAGCCCTCATTGGTAACGATAAGAAAGAAATATGAACATTTATACAAAAAAGTGGTTTATGGGCTCATAGAATTCCTACAGTACAGAAGGAGGCCATTTGGCCCATTGTGTCTGCACCGACTCTCCGAAAGAGCACTCTGTGGGTCCACTTCCCCCACTCTATCCTGTAATCCTGTAACCCCATCTAACTGTTGGACACAAAGGGGCAATTTAACATGGCCAATCCACCTTACCTGTACATCTTTGGACTGTGGGAGGAAACCAGGGCACCCAAAGGAAACCCGCAGAGACACTGGGAGAATGTGCAAACACCACGTAGTCACCCAAGGTTGGAATGGAGCCTATGTCCCTGGTGCTGTGCGGCAACAGTGCTAACCACTGTGCCACCATGCCGCCCAATTTGTCCTTTATCTGTCCTTTATTTCTGGCAGTGCACTTGCCCTTTTGTTTCCAAGTCACTTGATATTTTAGCCTGTTTGCTTTGTGCATTCAAGTGTGTTTTATGAATATCTGGATATTTTTGTGTGTGAATGAGGAAAATTAGAAAAGCGGAGAGAAACATACAGAAAATGTAGTAGTGGTTTGAAGGCTAAAATAGCATTCGTCTATGGTTACTAGATGAAGGAATAACTAGAATTGGGCTTCGAATTGGTTGTTTGAAAAGTTGCTAGATAAAGTAGAATCTTCCTCTCATCTCTGTCTATCACTCCAACCATTTGACTTCATATTTTCATCCCTTGCTTTATTGGGTTATTCAAAATGGGATTTGCACATTTCAATAGTTCATTGTATAACTGACCTGGCATGTCACTTACTTGGCATCTGAGTCATCTACTTTAATTACATGGGATATCAGACTGCGCTTAACTATCTCTGGAGTTCATGCTACAGTTAAATGTCAGCATGCTGTTGATCAATAGTGTTAAATACCAACTCTTGTTCAACTCTCCAGATTTAAAACTTATTTCCAGGCTCCATCAATCCTTTAAATAAAATAGCAAAATAACCTTCATTAGATACTATATTTAACACTGTTTATTTGATCCCCTTTGCTGTTGCTTCACCTTCTCTCCATCTCTCTCCATTGCCGGGAAGATACAGATGAGCTATTTTAGGGTTTAGAAAATAGATCAGTGGCAGAAATGAACATTAATTTCCTATCCCTGAGCAACCAGAATTAATTTTGCCTTGGCTTACACAAGACCTGTTCTGTACGATAAATTATCAATGAAGCATTGAAAAGATTTCCTGTAGAAGATTTTATGAAAGAATAAACAAATGATCAACCCTTAATATGTGCAGTAGTTCAATGCAAGCTTATCCAGGATCTTTGTGAAATTACCCACCAATGTTTTGTACTTGCAGCAGTAAATTTGAGCAATGTGTATACACATGTTTATAATTTGCTGTATGTAGAAAATAATCTATTGTCCAGTACATTCTTTTTGAATTAAGATTATTTATGAGAGTTAAACTCTAGCAGTGCATAACAAAGCATTGCTCAATAAATTCTTAACCTTCCTTGAATCTAGAAGAGTCAGTTGATATTTACTGCTTTACAGATTTCTATAGTTAGTGCTTCAGCTTCGCTTAACTTAATCATCATTTCTTTGTACAAAAACATCGAAAGAAAAAAGATTGCTGAATTTATGTAGCATCATATCACATTATTGGAATGCTATCCTTTGAACTCTCTTAAATAATGCGTGCGACTCATCTTTTTTTTTCTCTCTATCCACCCCTACCCGTCTGCCCCACTTAACGACGATCTTTTCCCGGTTCTCCCAAGGCCATCTCTTTTCAGTCACTGGATACGGGTGTTACTGGCAAGGCCAGAATGTATTGACCAGCATCCTAATTGCCTTTGAGCCGAACACTACAGTCATCAGCTAACTCCTCCACTTCTGGCCTTAAGATGGAGGGCAGATCATTAATGAAGATGGTTATCTTGGGACCCTGTTCTGAGGAACGCCTGCAGCGATTTACTTACAATAACTGCAACCATCTTCCTTTGTGTTTAGTACGCCTCCAGCCAGTTGAAAGCTTTCCCTGCTTCCTGTTGACTTCAATTTTGATAGGGTTCTTATGTCACGTTTGGTCAAATACTGCCTTAATGTCAAAGGTAGTCGCTGTCGCCTCCCCTCTGAAATTCAGCTCTTTTGTCTACGTTTGGACCAAGGCCGCAATGAGGTCTGGAACAGTGTGCTCCTATTGAAGTAAGCGGGTTATTGATGAGAAAATGTCATTTGACAGCATTGTCAATGGCCGTTTCCATCACTTTTGCTGATGATCGAGGGTAGACTGATAGGGCTGTAATTTTTCAAATTAAATTTGTCCTTTTTGTGGGTGGATGGGGCATACTCGGACAAGTTTATGCTTTGTCAAAAAGATGCCAGTTGTACTTGTACCAAACAGCTTCTTTAGGGGCCCAGCTAGTTCGGGAGCATAATTTTTTGGCACCGCAATCGGGATGTTGTCTGAACCCAAAGCCTTTGTTGTATCCAGTACATACAGTTGTTTTTTTAATATCCCGTGGAGTGAATCAAATTAGTATTGACCAGCTCCTGTGATGGTGGGGACCCCAGGAGGAGGCTGAGATTAATCATCCACTGGGTACTTCTGGCTGATGATGGTTGTAAATGTTTTTTTCACTTGGATGCTAGCCTCTGCCATATTTGGCAACGGCCCCTTTAGCTGTTTAATAGGCCACCAACATTCACTTGGCATTCGCTAAATAAATAATTCATGATTGGGTGTGACAAGACTGCAGAGCTTTGATCTGAACATTGGTTATGGGATCACTTAGCTTTGTCAGTAGCATGCTGTTTCTGCTCTTTAACATGCATGTAGACCTGTGACACCTTATTTTTAAGTATACCTGGTGCTGTTCCCGACGTGCTCTTCTGGACTCCTCATTGAAATTAGGTTGATCCCTCGCTTGATAGTCTTGGTAGAGAGGGAGTTATGCCAGTCACAGATTGTGGTAGAATATCACTCTGTTGCTGATAGTAGCCCACAATGTCTCATTGATGCACAGTTTTGTACTGCTGAATCTGTTCTGAATGTGATTCGTTTAGCATGATGGTTGTACTACATTGTGAAGAGCAGGTATTGGTAATGGTAATTGACCATAGTCTACAAATGACTGAAGGCATCTCTCTCTGTTAGTGATAATTGGTTATGCAATCCGCATCAGCTGCAGACCAAGGCAAGGAGGCATAGCTACCAAAACTGGTACAGTGATTGAATCTGTGCTGTTGGCGTTACTCTGCACTCCTCTTTAGCCATCTGGCCAACTGAGCAACCCAACCCCCATGCTCACAGAAAATGTCACGGAATTTAAATCATAAGTTATATTACTCCAATTTTCTGAAATCCATTACGTTGGTTCAAAAGAGACTTCACCTAAAACAATCCCTGTCAAATAAACTGGCCACCTTGGGGCTGGTTTAGCACACTGGGCTAAATGGCTGGCTTTTAGAGCAGATCAAGGCAAGCCAGCAGCACGGTTCAATTCCTGTACCAGCCTCCCCGAGCAGGTGCCAGAATGTGGCGACTAGGGGCTTTTCACAGTTACTTCATTGAAGCCTACTTGTGACAATAAAAAAAAATGAAAAAATAAGCGATTTTCATTTCATTTTCATATCACATTCCAGTTCAGTGTGTTGCGTTTTCGCCAATTGTGAGTTAATATGATCCATGGATGTTGAGAATGCGAAGTTGGTCATTCACAAAGACATAGGCGTTTCTCGGCAGAGTGTCTTCCCTGGCAGTGGGATTCTCATCCCGTCGCTGGCCAATGGGATTTTCCATTGTAGGCACCCTATGCCGCCAGGAAACCCACAGGCAAGGGTGCACTGTTGGTGGAATAGGGGATCCTGCCAGAGGAGAATGCACCCAAAAAATAACTAAATTACATATTAGGTGGGTATGGTTGGGTGTTAACCGCCGGCTTTCTGAGTGAGATCCAGACCTGTATTCATTTGCATTTAAGTTATTTTTTAGATGTTTGTGGAATTTCTCACCGGTCAATCTCACACTTTGGAATTTTTTCTGCAGTGGGGAACTAAACATTTTGAAAGGTGCCCTGATCTCAGAGTGAGTTGAGGGTCCACCCCACCCCCCACCCAAGGACAATGCAACCCCTCCCCCAAATCAATAAAGCCTGAGACCCACACACCCCATGGCTGCCCCACACCCATCCATTCAAGTGATCACACGTGCTATGGATACACAGTGGGGGCCCCCCCCTTTTTCAGGACACCACTTCACTCTCCTCTCTTTTTCCACCCGTGCCCCCCCCCCCCCCCCCCAACCCCCAACCTTCATGATGCTCCTTCGTACTCTCCCTTTCATGGACATGGTCCCCTCTTACCCTGCCCCTTGGCCCTGTCACCCAGACACTGCCCCTGACACCCTGGCAGTGCCCCTGTCCTCAATCCCCCGGGGGGCTCCAATAGTCTAAAAGACCCCTGGAGTGGCCATCATCGCTTTGTCTCCATTTTGGGCCCCTCTCATACTCCCAGCGCAACACGATCTGTGCTGGGCGCAATGAGTGGAAAAATCATGCCCATAATTTCTTTTTTTTTAATAAACATTTTATTGAGGTATTTTCGGTATAGTAACAACAACAAAATAAACAATATACATGAAACCATAAACATAGTGCAGAAGCCATTTACCTCTCGTACAGGTCCCACCCTTATTGACCCCCTACTCTAATCTAAACTACCCCCCCCCCCAATATTGCCCAGGGGCCGGCGCAGAGACGGGAACCCACGCGCATGCGCGGAATCATGCCGGAGGTTTTGCGCCAGCTGGAGCTGCGGGGACCACTCCTGCGCCGACCTAGCCCCCTAGGAAGGGTAGCATTCCTCATTATCGGGGACCGATGACGCCGGAGTGGTTGGTGCCACTTTTCAGAACTTGGCCGAGAATCCTGGTCTATGTCTTTGACATGCAGAGACTAAGTTACTGCAGCTTGATTTCCCAGTCTTCTTTTTAATAAAAATTTTATTGCGGTATTTTCGGTATAGTAACAACAAAATAAACAATCTACAGGAAATCATAAACATAGTGCAAAAGCCGTTTACCTTTCGTACAGATCTCACACTTATTGAACCCCTATTCTAATCTAAACTACCCCCCCCCCCCAAAATCTTATGACGGTTATTTTCCCGCAAAGAAGTCGACGAACGGTTGCCACCTCCGGGTGAACCCTAATAGTGACCCCCTCACGGCGAACATTATTTTCTTGTCCGATAGCCAGGTCTCCGACTTCGGGGTCTTTGAGTCCCTCCAAGCTAATAGTATCCGTCTCCGGGCTACCAGGGAAGCAAAGGCTAGAAAGTCTGCCTCTTTCTCCTCCTGGATTCCCGGGACCTCTGACACCCTGAAAATCGCCACCTCTGGACTCAGCGCCACCCTTGTTTTTAACACCGTGGACATGACGTCCGCAAACCCCTGCTAAAATCCCCTAAGCTTTGGACATGTCGAAAACATATGGACATGATATTCCTCCAGCTCAGCCAGCGCCTTCTCCACCTTCTGGATCGCCCGATCTTGGGCATCGAATCTATGCTCCAACCGCTCAATTGACTCTTTTATCGGGTCCAAGCAGTCCCGTTTCTGTGTAGCAAAGCCTTCCTGAATAACTTGCATCAGTTGCTCCATAGACTGCTGAATCGATAAGCCAGAGGTCCGAACCTCCGCCATGCTGTCTCCTGCTGCAACTTCAGCCCAAGCCTTCTCTATCTTTTTGTTTCTGCCCTTACGAACACTTCTAGTCCTTCTCTCTATGCATCGAAGTGGGAATTCAGTGAACAATTATCACTAACATCCGTTTTACAATTCCAAGTCTGGTAGAAAAACAGGGGAAAGGTCCAAAAGTCCAACCTGAGCGGGAGCCATCAAATGTGCGACTTACTCCTCCATAGCCGCCACCGGAAGTCCATGCCCATAATTTCTGGTTAACTCAACAGCTTGCATTTATATGGTGCCTTCAACCACAAAACAAGGTACAGTAAGAAGTCTTACAACACCAAGTTAAAGTCCAACAGGTTTGTTTGGATCTCTCGCTTTCGGGGTGCAGCTCCGCTTCGATCCAAACAAACCTGTTGGACTTTAACCTGGTGTTGTAAGACTTCTTGCTGTGCCCAGCCCAGTCCAACGCCAGCATCTCCACATCATAAAGAAAGGTCGCATGGTGCTTTGCCAATAGAAAGTCATGAAGTTTTACAGTTTAGAACGAGTCCCTTCGGCCCATCGTGTCAGTGCCGGCCTACAAACACCTAACTATTCTAATCTCATTTTCCAACGCTTGATCTGTAGCCTTGTACGCTATGATGTTTAAAGTGCTTGTCTAAATGCTTCTTTAATGTGGGGGTTCCCGCCTCTACCACCCTTTCAGTAAGTGAGTCCCAGATTCCCACCACCCTCCGGGTGAAAAAGTATTTCCTCAAATCCCCTCTCAATCTCCTGCTTGTTACCTTAAATCTATGCCCTCTGGTCATTGACTCCTCTACTGAGGGAAAAGGTACCTTCCTATCTATATCCCATTTTTAAAAAAATTTTGAATACCCAATTTTGTTTCTCCCAATTTAAGGGACAATTTAGCCTGGCCAATCCACCTAACCTGCACATCTTTGGGTGTGGGGGTAGTACCCACGCAGACACTGGGAGAATGTGCAAACTCCACACAGACAGTGACCTGGGGCCGGGAAAGAATCCAGGTCCTAAGCGCCATAGGAGCAGTTCTAACCACTGTGCCACTGTGCCAGCCCTCCTATATCCCTAACCTTGATGAGGTCCCCCCTCAGCCTTCTCTCCTCTAAGGGAAACAACCCCAGCCTATCTAGCTTCTCTTTGCTGAAATGTTCCATTCCAAGCAACATCCTGGTGAATCTCCTCTGCGCCCTCTCTAGTGCAATCACATCCTTCCTATAGTAGATGGCCAGAATTGCACACAGTACTCTAGCTGCGCTTACTGAAAGTTTTATACAGCTCCATCATAACCTCCTTGCTCTTATATTCTATGCCTCGGCTAATAAAGACAAGTATCCCATATATAGACCGAAAAACAGATGCCAATCTATGGAGTCAGATCAGAAGGATTGACCAAAGATTTTGTTGAAAAGATGAGTCCTGGAAAGCGTATTGGGTAGGCAGAGGAATTTTGGAAAGACATGCTTGTGCATAGTGTGCAGCAGCTATCTTTCATCACTAGTGATGGGGTGAGAAGAGCTGAAGTGGTGGATGTGGCCAGGACATAAAAGCTAGAATAAAAGAATAAGGGGTTATGGGGTGGATCTAGACCTGCTGAGCTAGTGTAGGACTGGAACCTAAAAGTACCTCGGGCGAAAGAAAATGCTGGAAAATTTCAGCAGGTCTGGCAGCATCCGTAGGGAGAGAAAAGAGCTAACGTTTCGAGTCCAATGACTCCTTGTCAAAACTCTTTTGGGCTTTGACAAAGAGTTATCGGACTCAAAACGTTAGCTCTTTTCTCTCCCTACAGATGCTGCCAGACCTGCCGAGATTTTCCAGCATTTTCTCTTTGATTTCAGATTCCAGCATCCGCAGTAATTTGCTTTTATTCAGTACCTCAGGCGATTAGATTTACTACTTTTAGGGACGAGGATGCTAGTTTAGGTCATGGACATTGGAGATAATTGGTGAGCAAGACTTGGCATGGAATAGGATATACGCAACTGAAAACTTGAGGTTTTAAAAAATTGATTCATGGCATGTGAGCTCCCCTGGCTAGGCCAGCATTTATTGCCAACCCTAATTGCCCTCGAGAAGGTGATGGTTATCTGCCTTCTCAAACCGCTGCAGCCCATGTATTGTGGGTACATCTACGGCGCTGTTAGGGAGGGAGTTCCAGCATTTTGACTCGGCGATAGTGAAGGAATGGTGATATATTTTCAAGTCAGGATGGTGAGTGGCTTGGAAGGAACTTCCAGGTGGTGGTGTTCCCAGGTATCTGCTGCCCTTGTCCTTCTAGAGTATGGTGGATATTGGTTTGGAAGGTGCTGTCTAGGGAGCTTTGGTGAGTTCTTGCAGTGTGTTCTGGAGTATGGGAAGCCAGCAAGGAGGGTATTAAGGTGGCAATAGCAAAATCACATGTGTAGTAAAACACTGGCATCAGTTCACAGCACAGTAGGACATTTTTATCTTTGCACTGATAGATCGCTGAAAGGACAATGCATTTGGTCCTGTTGTTCATAGAATCCCTACAGTGCAGAAGGAGGCTATTTGGCCCATCGAGTCTGCATCGACCCTAGGAAAGAGTACCTTACATAGGCCGCACCTCCACCTTATCGTCGCGAGGAAAGAGTACACTACTTAGGCCCACATCATAATCCAGTAACCCCTCGTAATCATTTGGACACTAAGGGGCAATTTAGCATGGCCAATCCACCTAACCTGCACATCTTTGGACTGTGGGAGGAAACTGGAGCACCCGGACATGGGGAGAAAATGCAAACTCCACAAGACAGTCACCCAAGGCCGGAATTGAACCCGGGTCCCTGGCTCTTTGAAGCTGCAGTGCTAACCACTGTCACATTGCCGCCCTCTTGTTTTCAGTTGTTCCCCCCACATTTACTCATTTGCCTTTTTACATGCTGCAATGAATTTTGCTTACCGCATTGTTTCTGGGAAAGCATTCGTTTAAGGAGGGAGATCTGTATATAATAAAAAGTGTAGAGCTCTCTTTATGGAGATACACCAAAGACTAAATGGTATAGATTAAATATGTTCAGCATGTTACATAAATATGAGCCGTGACAGTAAGATAAAAAAGGATCTGTTTGAACTGATCAAAGGGAAATGCAGGACCAATATCAAAAGTTTTCATGCACAAAGCAATTAACTCTTGGAATGGACTTTGAGTTTGGGTAATGAAATATAAATTAGAGTAATTTTAGAGTCAGCTGGGTGCTTTGTGGAGATGACTACTACATTTTCCAGATAAATGAGTTACGATGGAGCAAATAGCATTCCTTCCGCTTGTGATCTTGATTTTGTGAATTCATAGATTCATATTTCAGACAATGCTGCTACACATCTTATGTTAATGATGTACATTATGTTTCCCCAGTATTTCAACATAGTTCAACTTTATTGTGGTAATTATCTCAGTTGTGGGACTGATTTATTTAGATACAGAATTAATTGGACAAACGTTTCAAAGAATCATGTCTTGTACATTCACACCAGTAATATTTTGCTCATTTTACAAATTTCTCTTGGGACTGAAACTCTAAGTCACTATCTCTATCCATGGTGATCATTGTCTGAGCAATCTATGCACACAGAAAACAGTCAGAGTTGCATTTCAGCTAATCAACCAGTGCAAACCGCTTTCCAACCCAGTTTGAGTTTTGCCAGCGTTGTTTAGATATTTTGTCCAGTTTTGCACTGGTTGAATAGGAATAATTTGCACTGGATTTTTCACAATGCCTAAGAATACTAATTTGAAAGTTGGAATTCCAATATGATCTGACCTAATGCAGTCATGGCTTGAGTAAGATTACATTTGGCCTACTTTCAACACCTTGCAGCCAATGAAGTACTTTTCTAAAGTGTATTCACTGTTTTAATATAGGGAGACATATCAGCTAATTTGCAAAATGCGCTAAAATAGTGACCAGAAAAACACCATGGGATATTTTATATTCACCTCCAAGAACTCCAGTTACACAAACCCCCTCCCAAGTATAGATATAAACCTCATTCTTATTGCACCTATTGGTACTTAGTTTATGTAGCCAAACCTATGAGAGTTTTGACTATGAATGGATGTGAAATCAAGTCTGAACTGTTTAATCTCCTTTTCTGGCCTGTACGGCGTAGTTCCACACTGGTTAATACCTTTACTCACTGAGCCATCATAGGGCGCTTTTTGAAACATTTCTGATACAATCTGCCCATTAACAGATGATACTCTGCCTCTTGACGTATGCCAAGATCTGAAGCTAAAGTTAAACTGAGAACTCTTATCAATATTGCTTTGCTTCTGTCTGGGTTTAAAATATTTAATTGTTGGAGAAATATCTTTATTTTGAGCGGGAAACATACAGTGGCGGACACTAGGGTTCAGCTGAGCACAGCAACTCACTAGCTGCTATTATATTTCCAACCCCATAAGTGATATCAAGGTTCAGCTGGAGGCTGAGTTCAGCAAGACTGAATGTGTAAGTTCAAGAATTTGGTGAGTGAGGGGAAATATTAGAGATTGATGTCTTTATAAAATCCAGTCAAGTTTACAGTTCGCATTTATTTTGAAAAAAAGTTCCAACTGAGGGGCAATTTAGCGTGGCCAATGCATCTACCTAGCCTGCACATTTTGTGTTGTGGGGGTGGAACCCACCCAGACAGAATGTGCAAACACAACATGAACCGTGACCCGGGGCTGGGATCAAACCAGGGTCCTCGGCACAGTGAGGCAGCAGAATTTGTTTTCTAAATTTAGAGTAGCCAATAATTTTTCTTTTTCCAATTTAGGGGCAATTTACCGTGGTCAATCCACCTAACCAGCATATCTTTGGGTTGTGGGGGTGAAACCCACGCAGACATGGGGAGAACATGCAAACTCCACATGGACAGTGACGCAGGGCCGCGATTCGAACCCTGATCCTCAGCGCCGCAGACCCAATGCTAACCATTGCGCCAGATGCCACCCTTGAGGCAGCAGTATTAACCACCGCCACTGTGCCACCCTTGCAGTTAGCATTTAACTTAACTATAACATTAAATTGAAATTTTATTTTTCATTTTACTCAGTGTAAAGCAAGCTCACTGCAAGAAGCAACTGAGGTTAGCTGATGGGGTAGTTAGAACTGGTACTCTAGCTAGCAGTGGCTGACTCCACTTGCTTGATTCGGAGCTGAAGTAAGTCGCAGGAAACTGAATGCAGCAAAACCAATTGCTGCAATCCAGGAATTTGGTAAATTAGTGAACTCCGTGTATTGAGGGTGGAGATGGTGTCTAGCCTTTTACAAAAGAGAACTGGTCCAAAGAAACCCGAGAGAGCTGAAGCCAGGAATCATTAATTAGGTGGGCCGTTAGATCTTATGTCCAGTTTTTGAAGTTTGTTTCTGCACTCCCTTAAACGGGGGTGGTAGTTTAAACCATTTAGGGGAGATCAAAGTATTATATTTAATTTGCAATATAACAAGTTATGTCCATAATCAAATAGTGAATAATCAATAATATTCTAAACTTGAAACATAATTAGTTTAATTAAAAACAAAATAGTAGGTAATATGTTACAGCAATAGCAGGTGGATATCAGTATATTCCAAGGCAATCATGTCTGCAGTAAGACTCTGCAACTTGAGGATCTACAGCTCAAGATTTGATGTGTCGGGGACGGAGTTTCAGACACTGATGTATCTGACAGGGGAGAGTTACTTGATCACTTTGTTTGAGGAGGGAGTCACACCCCTTAAACCAGGTGCTTCAGATTTGGTCCTTGGTCATGGACACAGACAGCAATACTGGGGAAAGGCCATTCCATTCTGTTGGGATGGCCTTAACCTGAACTGCATTGGGATTGGTGCCCTGGAGAATCATATAGAGAGATCTTTAATTAAATAATAGTGGGGAGGGTTCATGTGAGGGGCAATTTGAACAATTAACAGAGAAAAGGCAAGGCACTTATGCAGGGTAGCCATGTAGGTGATGTTAACCAGAGTCTCATTAGAAGGGACAGAAAGTAGGGAAAAAATGTTGAAAGAGAAAATTAAATGCTCTTTATTAAAAGTGCAACACATTTGTAATAAGACGGATGTCATAAAATAAGATGGATAGCACAAATAGAAATAAATGAATATGATATGATGGCCATTACATAGATATGGTTGCAAGATCACCGAGGCGGAGACTGAATATTTAAGGGTACATGGCATTTCAGGACGGGGGAAAAAAAGGCAGGGCAGTTCAGTTAATAAAGGATGCGATCAGTGCAGTCAGGTCAAAATGTAGAATCAGTTTGGATAGGGATAAGAAATGGGCAAACAAGCCACTGGCGAGAGTGGTTTATTGGCCCCTGACAGTAGCTACACTGCAGTACAGAGCATAAATCAAGAAATAGTGGGGGTTTGTGAGAAGGATACCAGTGGAAGATTTTAATCTTATAGATTGGACAAATCAAATAGGCCTTGGAATAACACATTCTGAAATCAACCAGGGAGCATGCTAATCCAGACGTTGAAATGTGTAATGAGATAGGATTAAGTAATAACCTCCTAATAAAGAATCCTCTAGGCAAGAATGATCATAACATGATAGAATAGGGCAGCACGGTGGAGCAGTGGGTTAGCCCTGCTGCCTCACGGCGCCGAGGTCCCAGGTTCGATCCCGGCTCTGGGTCACTGTCTGTGTGGAGTTTGCACATTCTCCCCGTGTCTGAATGGGTTTCGCCCCCACAACCCAAAGATGTGCAGACTAGGTTGGTTGGACACGTTAAAATTGCCCCTAAATTGGGAAAAAAATGAATTGGGTATTCTAAATTTTAAAAAAAATAACATGATAGAATTTCACATTTAATTTGAGGCTGAGAAGTGTGGGTCTGAAAGCAGTGTCTTAAACTTAAATAACACAATAACAATGATTCAAAGTCAGAGTTGGCTAAAGTGGAATGGGAAAATAAGGTTAAAAGTTAAGAGAATGGAGATGCAAAGGCAGACATTTATGGATCTGTTTCCTAACTCTCGAGATATTCCAATGACAAATGTGAGGAAAATGTGAGTTCTTAATATTTTTGCAATATTATTGCCATATTGTCATATACTAGTAAACAAGCTGGTGTGAGAGAGTTTGGCTGTTAACTAGTTTAACTAAACTGGAGACAGTTAGACAGCAAAGATCCAAACATCAATGTAGGAGGTGCGATGGCAAGGGGTTGAAATGGCAATAAACAGGAGGCCAGAACATTAGGCAGAACACAGAAGTGATTTTAATGTTGCCGGTTGGATTTCAAAGGAAACATTTGCAATTGGGAGATTTTAAATGTGTGAGGCAAAATAGTAGGTTTATTTAATAAATATGGCAGCCATAGAATAAGTTTTGAAAGATTGATCAATTCTAGGAAGAGGAATTTCTGAAGGATTGTGGGCACAATAGAGTGGAAAATCAAAGGGAAAAGATGTATTTAAAGTGAGACTGAAGGCTGTGTGGGTGGCTGTAAGATCATAAAGAACTCTGTGTTGAAGCCAGACCTGTGAACACTGGATTTGCTGCCACCCCCGAGAGGACAGTCTGTGTGAGATTTCTCCTAGAGCAGCAGGGCATTGTAGGGTATGGTACTGGAAGTTTACATGTCAGAAAAAAGACTGTTGCGATTTAGTCTAATATATTTTAGGAAATGTTTGTAAAGTATTATTAACTGTGTACAGGTGTTCGTGTGTCTTCAATGTTATTTTCTTTATTTTTAATAAATGTTTAATTTTAATATTTAAAACCACCGCAAGTGGTCTGGAACTTTCTTATATTGACTTCAGATAACCCCTCATATACAAATTGCAAACCATTGCGGATTGTTCCAAGTTTACCTTTGGGATTTGGCAGCCTGGCACTTAACCATCTGCCGTGCCACAGCAGGAAGAAAGATACAGACAAGGATGCACCATCTTTGGCTAACTCGGGAAGTTAAAAATGTTATGAAATTGAAAGAAAGGATGTGCAATGCTGTGAAGATTAGTGGTCTGCCGAACGATTGGTTAAATTTTAGAAAACCAGAAAAGAATGACGAGATAAAAAAAGAAAGAAATTGGAGTATGAAAAAAACCCAATCAGGAATACCAAATCAGACAGTTAAAAGATTCTGCAAGTATATCAGAAGGATAGAGTAGTGAGGTTGAGCATCTTTAGTGGGCGTGGAATGCCCTGCCTGCAACAATAGTGGACTCGCCAACATTAAGGGCATTTAAATGGTCATTGGATAAACATATGGATGATAAGGGGATAGTATAGATGGGCTTTAGCGTGGTTTCACAGATCGGCACAACATCGAGGGCCGAAGGGCCTGTACTGCGCTGTAATGTTCTATGTTCTATCGGTCCCTTAGAGGGTGAGACTGCGAAATTAATATCGTGGAACAAGGAAATGGCAGAATATATGAACAAATATCTCTATCTGTTTTCACAGTGCAAGGCACAAGAAGCATTCCAAGAATAATAGAAAGTCAGAGGCTCAAAAGGGAGAGAGAAACTTAAAACAATCAAGATCACTAGAGAACAAGTACTGGGAAAACTAATAGATCTCAAGGCTGACAACTCCCTTGGACCTGATGGCTAAATCTTAGGGCCTTAAAAGAACTGGCTGCATTGGGTGTAATCTTCCAAATTCCCGAGAATCTGGAAAGGTTCCAGCTAATTGGAAAACTGCAAATGTAACACCATTATTCAAGAAAGGAGGGAGACCAAAAGCAGGAAATCCTAGGCCAGTTCGTGCAACACCGGTCAGTGAGAAAATCCATTATTTAGGATGTAGCAGGACATTCGTAATATGGTCAGGCAGAGTCAATATAGTTTTGTGAAAGAGAAATAGTGTTTGACAAATTTGTTTGTGTTCTTTGAGGAAAAACGGGAAAGGTGGCCAGTTCATGGTTTACAAGGGAAATTAGAGATAGTATTCGATCCAAGGAAGAAGCATACACATTGGCCAAGAAAAAGAGCAAGTCTGAGGATTTGAGCAGTTTAAAATTCAGCAAAGGAGGAACAAGGAATTGATTAAGAAGGGGAAAAGAGAGTACGAGAGTAAGCTTGCAGGGAATATAAAAAATGACTGTAAAAGTTCCTTGAGGTACGTGAAGAGAAAAAGATTGGTGAAGACAAATGAAAAATTCTCATTCCGTTCAAAAACTCAGATCCTAAATGCTGTAAAAAAGCAGAGCTTGCTCAAATCGCTTGACTTTTACTGTATTGAGCTTACCGTGGATCGGTTTTACCTAAATTAAACCTAATTACCTAAATTACCCTTACAGCCAGAAACAGGGGTATTTATCATGGGGGATATACTTTGTTCTGTAATATGACATGTAATATGGAGTATGTAATATGAAATAAGATACCAGAACTGTTTGGGGAACACCGGGTTTAGTGAGAGGGAGGAACTGAAGGAGATCAATATTAGCAGAGAAATGTTGTTGGGGTTTGAAGATTGATAAATCCCCAGGGCCTGATAATCTACAGAGTACTTAGAACGTGGCTCTAGAAATATTGGATGCATTGGTGGTCATCTTTTAAGATTCAATAGGCTCTGGAACAGTTCCTACAGATTGAGGGTAGCTAATGTAACTCCACTATTTAAAAAGGGAGATAGAGAGAAAACAGAGAATTATAGACCAGTATGCCTGAAGTTGGTAGTGGGGGGAATTCTAGAATCCATTGTCAAAGATTTTATGGCAAAGCACTTTAAAAACAGTGGCAGGATCCGACAGAGTCAGCATGGATTTATGAAGGGAAAATCATACTTGCCAAATCTATTGGAATTCTTCGAGGATGTAACTAGTAGAGTTTGTGAGCGGGAGGCAGTCCCACATAAGAGATTAGCACGTAACATTGAAGCACATGGGATTAGGGATAGTGTATTGCGATGGATGGAAAACTGGTTGGCAGACAGGAAACAAAGAGTAGGAATTAACAGGTCTTTTTCCAAATGGCAGTCAGTGATTAGTGGAGTACCGCATGGATCAGTGGGGGCTGGGACCCCAGCTATTCACAATATACACTAATGATTTAGATGGTTTGGCACTACGGCGCAGTAGTTAGCACTGCTTCCTCAAGGCGCCGAAGTCCTAGGTTCGATCCAAACTCTGGGTCACTGCCCATGTGCCGTTTGCACATTCTCCCCATGTCAGCGTGGGTCTCACCCCCACAACTCAAAAGAAGCAGGTGGATTGGCCATGCTAAATAGTCCCTTAATTGTAAAAAAAATAATTGGATACTCTAATTTTTTTTTTAATTAATGATTTAGATGAGGGAACAAAATGTAATATCGCCAGATTTGCAGATGACACAAATCTGGGTGGGGAGGTGAACTGTCAGGAAGGTGGGGGTGGGGGGGGGCACATACGGTCTGTGGCACTAAATTCTCAGTAGGCAGTCAGAGCACTGTATGCAGCCAGATGGCTGCTTTCAGGCTGTGGCAATGGTGGTCCGTGCCCATCCACCCCGACCTCATGACCCCCGACCCTGACGACAGGTGAAGGGGCACAAAGGATATTGGGAGATGGGGAGGCGGGATCAGGCTATTGAGTTTGATGATCAGCCATGATCACAATGAATGATGGAGCATACTCGAAGGGCTGAATGGCCTCCTCCTATTTTCTATGTAATATGGAGTATGGATAAATGGGAATTTGTAGATGTTATGCATTTGGATTTTGAAAAGCACTTGAAAAGATGCCATGTAAAAAGCTATGCAAAAGTACTGATTGTGTTGGAAGTGACATATTGGACATATTGGCATGGATACAGGTAAATGTGTAATTTTCAGGTTAGCAAACTAACTAATGGATTGCCACAGTGACCAATGTGTTTTGATGGATATTAATGACTTGGATGAAGAGGATAGAAATAGATAGGAAAACCAGTTGTGGCGAGGATACAAAAGAGTTTGCATAGTGATATTGATTGGTAAAGTGACTGGGCAGAAATATGGCAGGTGGAGTATAATGTGAGGAAATACAAGATTGTCCACTTGGCAGGATTATTTAAATAGAGACTGTAGGGCGATCTGGGTGTCTTTGTACTTGAAACACAAAGTTAGTACAGTAATTAATTCAAAGGCAAATGGAATGTTGGCCGTTATTGCAAGGGAATGGAGTTCAGAAGTAGGGAGGTGTTGCGACAACTGTACAGGACATTGGTCAGACCGCATCTTGAAGTCCTGTGTACAATTTTAGTTGTCTTATTTAAAGAGGGATATACTTGTATTGAAAGCAATTCAAAGAAGATTCACTAGACTGATTCCAGTATAATTGTGTGTTTCTGAGGGAAAGGTTAAGCAATTTGGACCTATCTTCCTTGAGAGTTTAGAAGAATGGGAGGTGATTTTATTAAAACAGGAGATTCCGAGGGAACTTGACAGGCTAGATGCTTGAGGGTGTTTCCATTCTTGGGAGAATCTAGAACTTGGGCACAGTTTAAACATAACTGGTCTTGCATTTAAGACCAAGATGAGGAGGGATGGCCTCTCTCTGGGGTCATTGGCCTTTGGATTTCTCTTTCACAGAGAAGTGGAAGCTGAGTCATTGAATATATCCAATTAATTAAACTGAGTAAGAGTTTTGATTGTCAGTGGAGTCGAGAATTAAGGGGGACAGGCAGGAAAGTGGAAATAAGGCAACAATCAGATGGTATTGAATATCAGAGCAGGCTTAAGGGGCCGAATGGCCCACTCCTATTTCTTGTGATATTATGATATGATCTTATTTCTTTTCTATTCTTCCTTCCTCCATATTTGAGCATCAGAGCTAAGTCGTGCACGCTGGCATGATGTTTTGGGTATCATCACTGGCTCAATTGGTATCATTCTCGCCTCAAAAGTTCAAAATTCAAGACCCACTTACAGGAGTTGAGCACAAAAATTACAGCTAACATTCCAGTACAGTGCAGGATGAGACATTAATCTGAGGGCCCAAATGCTCACCTGGTAGATGTTAGAGATCTTGTGGCACAATATTGAAGAAAGAGCAGGAGAATTATCGCCTGGCCAATATTTATCCTTCGATCAACATCGCACGCTAAATTGCCCCTTAATTGGAAAAGAAATTGGGTTCTAAATTTATGTTTTTTTAAAAAGTAAACAGAAAAAGACCCTTAGGAGTCCAAAATGGGAGAATTTATAATGCAGAACAAGGAAATAGCAGTGCAACGAACCAACTACTTTAGTTCTATCTTCACAGATGAAGGCACATACAGCTTCCTAGAAATGCTAGTGAACCAAGTGTCCAGTGAGATGGAGGAAACATAGTATTAGTAAAATAAAATGCTGGAGAAATCAATGTGCCTGAAAGCTGATAAATCCCTAGGGCCTGATAATCAACACCACCAAGTACTAAAGGAGATGGCCATGGATACAGTGGATGTTTTGGTTGTCATCCAAAATTCTGTAGATTCGGGAACAGTCCTGGCAGATTGGAGGGTGGCTAATGTCACTACGGTATTTAAAAAAAGGAGTGAGGGACAAAACAGGAAATAACATGCTTGTTAACCTTGCATCTGTACATAGAACATAGAACAGTACAGCACAGAACAGGCCCTTCAGCCCTCGATGTTGTGCCGAGCCATGATCACCCTACTCAAATCCACCCTATACCCGTAACCCAACATAGATTTATGAAAGGGATATTATGTTTGACAAACTTACTGGAGTGTTTTGAGGATGTAACTAATAGAATAGATTAGGGAGAACCAGCAGATGTGGTGTATTTGGATGTTCAAGAACTTTTGAAAAATCCCACATAAGTTAGTGTGCAAAATTAAAGCACATGGGATTTGAATTTATCTTGGCATTGGTTAAGAATTGGTTAGAAGACAGGAAACAGAGTAGGGGAAAATGAGTATTTTTCAGAGTAGCAGCAGGTGATGAATCGTGGGGTACCGCAGGAAACAGTGCATGGGTCCCAGAAATTCACAATATATGTCAGTGATTTGGCTGAGGGAACCAAATGTAATATTTCCAAGTTTGCTGACGGCACAAAACTAGGTGAGAATGCAAGTGGTGAGGAGGATGTGAAAAGACTTCAAGGCAATTTAAACCAGTTTAATGAGTGGGGAAATACATGGCAGATGCAGTATAAAGTGGATAAGTATGAAGTTATCCACTGCGGTAGAAAAAGAACAGATTCACAGAGTATTATTTAAATGGTGTTAGATTGGGAAATGTTAATGTACAAAGGGACCAGATTGTCCTTGCACACCAGTCACTGAAACCAACAGTGCAGAGGTGCAACAAGCAGTTAGGAAGGAAAATGGTATGTTGGCCTTCATTGCAAGAGGATTTGGGGGACAGGACCAAGGATGGCTTGCTGCAGCTGTGCAAGGCCTTGGTGAGACCGCATCTGAAGTATTGGGCGCGATTCTCCGCAAATGCGGAGAGTCGTAAAGGCTGCCGTGAAACTGGCCGTGTTTCACGGCAGCCTCCGCGCCCCGTCCCGGGACCCGATTCTCCTCCCCGGTCGGGGCTAGCAGTGGGGCCCCGTGAACCACGGCATCGCAGGCTTAGCGACCGTCGCTAAGCCCGCGCGCCAAGGGTCACGGCGGCTGACGCGCACGATGACGTCAGCCGCGCATGCGCGGATTGGACGGCTCCAACCCGCGCATGCGCGGATGACGTCATCGCGCATATGCGTCAAACCCGCGCATGCGTGGGCCGTCATGCCCCTCAGCCGCCCCGCGGACTGATCCTGCGGGGCGGTGGAGGAACAAAGAGTGCGCGGGTTTCGGACCCGCTGCCCGCGATCGGTGGGCACTGATCGCGGGCCCATGCCACCCGTGGTGCGGCCGTGTCAATCGGTGCCATGGTTGTCGGGAACGGAACTTTGCGGCCGTTTTCAGGAACGGTGAGAGCAGGTGTGTTTGCGTTCGTGAAAACGGCCGTAAAGGCCTGGGAACTCGGCCCATCGGATAGGGGAGAATCGCTGTTCGCCGTAAAAAAACGGCGAGCAGCGATTCGTGTCGTGGGGTGGCCGTGGGGGGGGGGGGGGAGGAGAATAGCGGGAGGCCAGGAAAAATGTCGGGAAGGCCCTCCCGCCATTCTCCGACCCGTCGTGGGGGGCGGAGAATCGCGCCCATTGTGTGCAGTTTTGGTCTCCTTACCTATGAAAGGATACACTTGGCATTGAGGAGGTGCAGTGAAGATTCAACAAACCTGGCAGGATTGCTGTATGAGGAGAAAGTATGTTGATTAGGCCTTCATTCACTGGAGTTTAGAAGAATGGAAAATTAAATGAAAATCGCTTATTGTCACAAGTAGGCTTCAAATGAAGTTACTGTGAAAAGCCCCTAGTCGCCACATTCCGGCGCCTGTTCGGGAGGCTGTTACGGGAATTGAACTGTGCTGCTGGCCCGCTTTGGTCTACTTTCAAAGCCAGCGAATTAGCCCTGTGCTAAACAGCCCCTGAGGAGGGGATCTCATTGAATCATAAAATTCTGACATGGCTGAATGGGGCAGGGGGGTGCAGCGCACATGTGAGGGGTATCCAGAACGAGGGGTCGGTCTCTGGTTGCAGGGTAGGCCACATGGAACTGATACGAAGAAAAACCTGTCCATTCAAATGGTGGTGGACCTGTGGAATTCTCATCCACAGATGGCTGTGAAGGGCAAGTCACTGAATATATTTAAAAGGAAAAAGATAGATTTCTCGACAGCAAATGCATCAAGAGGTATGGGGAGAGAGTGGGAGTCTGGTGTTGAGCTAGAGGATCGGCCATGGCTATACTGAAAAGTGGAGAGAGCCCATGGAGCTGAATGGCCTACTTCTCCTATTTCCTATGTTTCAGTCACGTTCCAGAAGACAAATCGTTTTGTTGCTTAATATTAATAAATGGATTAGACGCGGAGAAGGCCTTTGATAGGGTTGAGTGGGGGTACATGTGGGAGGTGCTGGAAAGGTTTGGGTTCGGGGAGGGGTTTGTCAGTTGGGTGAGGCTGTTATATGAGGCCCCGATGGCGAGCGTAGTCACGAATAGGAGATCGGAGTACTTTTGGTTGTACCGGGGGACGAGGCAGGGGTGTCCCCTGTCCCCTTTGCTCTTTGCATTGGCAATTAAATCCCTGGCCATGGCGTTGAGGGAGTCGACGAATTGGAGGGGTCTGGTGCAGGGTGGGGAGGAGAACCGAGTGTCATTATACGCAGATGACTTGTTGCTTTATGTGGCGGACCCAGTGGCGGGAATGCCAGAGGTGATGCAGATCCTTAGGGAATTTGGGGGCTTTTCTGGGTACAAGCTCAACCTGGGTAAGAGTGAGCTGTTCGTCGTGCAAGAGGAGGGGATTGGTAGGCTCCCGCTGAAAAGGGCGGGGAGGAGCTTTTGGTACCTGGGTGTCCAGGTGGCTAGGAGCTGGGGGGCCCTTCACAAGCTTAACCTCACTAGGCTGGTGGAGCAAATGGAGGAGGAGTTCAAAAGATGGGACATGTTGTCGCTGGCGGGCAGGGTGCAGTCCGTCAAGATGACGGTGCTCCCAAGGTTTTTGTTCCTGTTCCAGTGCCTCCCCATCCTTATCCCGAAGGCCTTTTTTTAGGAGGGTCAATAAGAGTATTACGGGATTTGTATGGGCGCATGGGACTCCGAGGGTAAGAAGGGGGTTTTTGGAGCGGGGCAGGGATAGGGGGGGGGCTGGCATTGCCCAACCTCTGTGGATACTACTGGGCTGCCACCGCAGCGATGGTGCGTAAGTGGGTAATGGACGGGGCAGGGGCAGCATGGAAGAGGATGGAGATGGCGTCCTGCGTGGACACGAGCCTGGAGGCGCTGGTAACGGCGCCGTTGCTGCTCCCTCCAACGAGGTATACTACGAGCCTGGTGGCAGCTACCCTCAAAATTTGGGGGCAATGGAGACGGCATAGGGGGAGGTGGGGGGCTCGATGGAGTCCCCGATATGGGGGAATCACCAGTTTGTTCCAGGGAGCATCGATGGCAGGTTTCTGGGCTGGCACACGGTAGGTATTAGGAGGTTGAGGGACCTGTTTGTGGATGGGAGGTTCGCGAACCTGGGTGAGTTAGAGGAGAAGTTTGGGCTCCCCCCGGGGAACATGTTTAGGTACATGCAGGTTAGGACGTTTGCCAGGCGGGAGCTGGAGGGGTTCCCTCTGCTGCCCCCACGTGGGGTACGGGACAGGGTGCTCTCCGGCGTGTGGGTTGGAGGGGCACTACGTCATGCAGGAGGTGGATGAGGCCTCGGTGGAGGAGCTGAAGGATAAATGGGAGGAGGAGCTGGGTGAGGAGATTGAGGAGGGGATGTGGGCGGATGCCCTGGAAAGAGTGAATTCCTCCTCTTCCTGTGTGAGGCTTAGCCTCATACAGTTCAAGGTGCTGCACAGGGCCCACATGACTGGGACGAGGATGAGTAGGTTTTTCGGGGGCGAAGACAGGTGCTAGGTGCTCGGGGAGCCCAGCGAACCACGCCCATATGTTCTGGGCATTCCCAGCGCTGGGGGAGTTTTGGAAAGGGGTAGCAAGGACGCTGTTGAGGGTGATAGGATCCAGGGTCAAGCCAGGCTGGGGACTCGCAATTTTCGGGGTTGCAGTAGAGCCGGGAGTACAGGAGGCAAAAGAGGCCGGTGTTCTGGCCTTTGCGTCCCTAGTAGCCTGGCGGAGGAACTTGCTTCAATGGGGGGGGAGGGGGGGGAGGAGAGAGAGGAAGGGAGGGGGGGAGGGAGAGGAAGGGAGGGGGGAGGGAGAGCAAGGGAGGGGGGGAGGGAGAGCAAGGGAGGGGGGAGGGAGAGCAAGGGAGGGGGGGAGGGAGAGCAAGGGAGGGGGGGGAGAGCAAGGGAGGGGGGGAGGGGAGAGCAAGGGAGGGGGGGAGGGAGAGCAAGGGAGGGGGGGAGGGAGAGCAAGGGAGGGGGGAGGGAGAGCAGGGGAGGGAGAGCAAGGGAGGGGGGGAGGGAGAGCAAGGGAGGGGGGGGGGAGAGCAAGGGAGGGGGGGAGGGAGAGCAAGGGAGGGGGGAGGGAGAGCAAGGGAGGGGGGGAGGGAGAGCAAGGGAGGGGGGAGGGAGAGCAAGGGAGGGGGGAGGGAGAGCAAGGGAGGGGGGAGGGAGAGCAAGGGAGGGGGGGAGGAGAGCAAGGGAGGGGGGAGGGAGAGCAAGGGAGGGGGGGAGAGAGCAAGGGAGGGGGGGAGAGAGCAAGGGAGGTGGGAGGGAGAGCAAGGGAGGGGGGGAGAGAGCAAGGGAGGTGGGAGGGAGAGCAAGGGAGGGGGGGAGGGAGAGCAAGGGAGGGGGGAGGGAGAGCAAGGGAGGGGGGAGGGAGAGCAAGGGAGGGGGGGAGGGGAGAGCAAGGGAGGGGGGAGGGGGAGCAAGGGTGGGGGGAGGGAGAGCAAGGGAGGGGGGGAGGGAGAGCAAGGGAGGGGGGGAGGAGAGGAAGGGAGGGGGAGGGAGAGGAAGGGAGAGGAGGGGAGGGGGGGTTTGGTTCGGGGGGAGGGAGAAGTGTGTATATGTGTTTATTGGATATGCCGGGTGTTTATCTCTCCTTTTTTGCAGTTACGGGGTGGGGGGGGGGGGGGGGGGGGGGGGGGGGGGTTGGGTTTGGGGGTTAGTGTGTTTTTCTTTTTGTTGTTAATATTGTTTTCTTGTTATTTTCTGTTTGGATATGTTTTTGAAAATCTCAATAAAAATTATTTTCAAAAAAATATATTAATAAATGGGATTTGCGTGCGTCACCACTGATAAATTGTGGCTTTGATTGCAATCTCAATAATTATTTAATCATGAAATAAGTGCTTCATTTCATTGTGTTTTCTCCCTACTTATCCCCTGATGGTGCTGACTTATGTTGGAGCACAGCTCTCCGGATTTCGCTTAAATGGCCTCCCTTCTTGCTTGCCTCTTGATAGTGAATGCAAATGGAGGAGTGCTTCACAGCAAAACCCACTGCACCCTTGCATATGCTTGCATTTTTATCAGGGACCCATAGAACATAGAAAAATACGATGTTGTGCCAAACTTTTGTCCTAGATTAAGAACAAATTAATCTACACCTGGTCATTCTACCTTAATCCATGTACCTATCCAATAGGCGCTTGAAGGTCCCTAATGTTTCCGACTCAACTACTTCCACAGGCAGTGCATTCCATGCCCCCACTACTCTCTGGGTAAAGAACCTACCTGACATTCCCCCCTATGTCTTCCACCATTCACCTTAAATTTATGTCCCCCTTGTAATGATTTGTTCCACCATAGACTGAGAACGGTGAATCACTTCAGTATAGCTCAAGGATTGAATTTAGGCTGCTGCTTTGCATCACACAATGCCAACAAATTCATCCATTGACTCGTTCAATAAACGTAAAAGTGTTTTGTCAATTCTCAATCTGCTGGGACATAGTGTGAAAAACTGATTTTCACTTACAATTCCTAATTTCTCTTGTTCTGTCTGTGGAGACATCCTGGACCATTTTATCTGCAATTGTGTCACTTGATCGAATACAATAGTAAATCAGATATTCTACATTAACGTGGCCTAGCGCTGTTAACCTAGATATATCACTAACTCAGTGCAGGCTTTAACATTGATGGAATGTAGCTTCCGAAGGAAACAACTCTATTTTATACTCATTCAGATTCTTTATCTGTTGTACTTTGGTTTTTATTCAAAAATGCCAGTTCTGAGCTCTGAATGTGAGAGACCTATTTAGAAAATACTTAAGTGTTTGCCTCCTTTCTACTCTTTTAAGCATCGGATTTGGTTGAGTGGCATTTATCCAGAGCCAGCCTATCCCATGATGGGATGTTTATTTTTGAAGACTTTGGCCGGAATTCTCTGGTTATTGCAATTCACCTTTCCTGCTAGCCGTGCACCCCCGCCCGCGGATTTCCCGGCAGCATGGGTGGTTCCGTTGAGAAATACCATTGACAAGTGGCGGGAAGATTTAAATCCGATGCCAGCCAGGTGGCCGTGAAACACGGGACCAGAGAATCCCGCCCTTCATCAATCAAATCAATTTATCCCCATTTGAAAAATTTGTTTGCATGAGGTTATTTTTCTGGGATTGTACAGAGGGAAGCAGAGTCAACGGCTGGGATTCTCCCCTTCCCGGCGGGGCGGGTGTCCCGGCGTGTTGGAGTGGCGTGAACCACTCCAGCGTTGGGCCGCCCCAAAGGTGCGGAGGTCTCCGCACCTTTAGGGGCCAAGCTCTCACACTGAGGGGCTAGGCCTGTGCCGGAGTGGTTCCCACTCCGCCGGCTGGCGTGCACGGCCTTTGGCGCCCGCTCAGCCAATCCCACCGGTCAGGTAGGTGGCTTAATCCACGCCGGCAGGAGAAACATGACAGCGGCGGGACTTCGGCCAATCACGGGCCAGAGAATCGCCGCGGGGGCCCGCCGACCGGCCCGGCGTGATTCCCGCCCCCACCGAATCTTAGATGGCGGAGAATTCGGGACACGGTGGTGGCAGGATTGACACCGGCCCCGGGCAATTCTCCGACCCAGCAGGGGGTCGGAGAATTCCGCCCAACGTTGCAATGAAAAGTAAACTCGGTTTCTGTCTTCACAGATGCTGCCTGACCTGCTGTGTATTTTCAGAATTTCCTTTTCTTATTTCAGATTTTCAGCTTCTGCGATGCTTTGCCTTTGTAGAATGAAAACATCTGATGATTTAGTTTTTAAACTGTTTTGATGAATAGCTCCCACTCCCTCTGCCCAGCTTCACAAACCTACAGCAGGGCAGAGAAATCTTTTCAACAATGCAAATCTATTAAAAATGACTCGCATGTACAAAACCTTTGAGAACAGCCACAGGGGTCTTGCCAATTCTGAAACTATTCAGTTTGCTTTTAGAAACAGCTACAAGGGTGTCTAATTTGGAATTTATTGATTTTGATTTTGTCTATCTTTGGGGCCAGAGGAGGACTTGGCAGCTGCAGGAAATTATCAGAACAATTATTTTAAAATCAACAAGTTGAATGATTTCAAATTGAAAGCATGTCTATATCCTCTCCATCTCATCATTTGATCAGATTGTAGAACCTCAGCAGTTTCTGAATGTAAAGCATGAGGCCTCTATTTTTGTAGATGCTGCTTGCTGCTTCTTTCAAGTGGCACTTCCTCTCATGTTGTGCCATTTCAGCGCCCACTTTCTGCCTTACTGTGACCAAAGAAATATTTCTTTCTCTACCTTTCAGATGTTGATAGTGCAACATCCCAGCCCCTTTTGAAATCCATGTGTTTTTGTTTGACACAAGTTAGGAGTGCAGCCTCATATTAATGTTATTGAAGGACTCTCATTAACAGTATGTACCGAACCGGTGTTTCTTATGAAAATGAAAATCGCTTATTGTCACGAGTAGGCTTCAAATGAAGTTACTGTGAAAAGCCCCTAGTCGCCACATTCCGGCACCTGTCCGGGGAGGCTGGTACGGGAATCGAACCGTGCTGCTGGCCTGCTTGGTCTGCTTTAAAAGCCAGCGATTTAGCCTGGTGAGCTAAACCAGCCCTAATCTCGCAGTAATTAATTTAGGCAAGGGCTTCATTCTTGAGAGAATGTTCTCATGTGAGTATGTTCATGTGATGGAACATACTGGCCATCACTGTACACCACAATTTCTGCTGTCACCAAAAACAAATTATAAGCAGCCCATATGGATCCTAGAATATGTATTTAAATTACTGATGAGCTACTTTTTGTATTCGGGTAAAAATAAATGATGTGAATTTACTAATGCAGCTCATGATCCCATTTAACCACTGAATGAAATTATTCTTTGGTCACTTTCCTCTCCTGCGAATAGTGTATATTTTTCTCTTTACCATTTTCCCTTGATCTTTAATTAGCATTATTGAAAACTCTTTGGCAAATGTTCTCGCTGGTTAAATACAGTTAAACATTGGCTATCACATCAGTCGTCTGTAAATAATGCGGGTCCTCTGCAGTAATAGAATTTGTAACTTCTACTAAACAAGTTTCAGGGCTGCTTATATGTGGGGGAAAAAAAGCTGACCTATTTTTATGCAGCATAAGCACAGCTCCTTTTATATTTCAGTGAGTTTACCATCTGTCTTCTTCTTACACCATCAATCTTACTCCTTGTCATTTGCCCCTGCTGTTGACAACTTTGCTGTTCTTTAATGAAATCAGCATTCAGTGTTTAAATAAAAATGCTCACACAAGATTTCTGAAGTAGACTGAGTGTAAGAGGGAGGTCGAGCTTGCATGTATATCACGCTTTTCATCTGAATGTTCCGAAGTTCTTTACAGCCAGTGAATTGCTTTTTAAATTTAGCCACCATCAGCATTCTTGGCCATCAATTTGTACACAGCAAAAGTTCCACAAGTAGTAATGATTTAATTTACATAATTAAACTGTTTGGTGTTGGGTGAGGGATACATATTGGACAGAGCACTGGAAGAATGCTCCACTGCACTTTAAATAGTGCCATGCCTTTGTTTTCATCCTCCTGACCTCTTCTGAAAGACAGCACCTCCAAAAAAGCAGTACTCCCTCAGTACGTCAATGAATTGTCCATCGAAATTCAGTGATCAAATAATGCAGTGGAATTTGAATCCTTGGTCCTGGCAAAGGTATGAGTCCTGTAATTGAGCCAACCCAACACCATAGTTCATCATATTATTAAACTTGTGGAAAGGAGGTTTGAATATATTGCTTGAGACTTTTTATTTCAATTTTGTGGAGCCTAACTAAGTAGCAACCAGCTGATCACCCATCCGTGTCCTGTTGGGTGTGTTGAACCGTGATCAGAAGCAGCAACTCTGGTTAATTTTCACAATGCTCTTGTTTCAAATAAAATAAAATGGCAGGCGTGTAAAAATCAGACTTCTGTGGCATATAAATTCAATGCCACTCCAGGACAAAAAATTATCTGAGTTATTGTCACTTCTGCTTTATGGTAGGATGGTCGGTTTTGTAAAATTAACTTCTTTGCTAAATGATTATAATTGCTTTAAATAAATTGAAAACTTATTTAAAGTAATTATTTGGTTCTTTTAAAATAGGGCATTGGTAACACTAGTGTTCTGACACTGGATAAATCTTTGATACCAGTGCAGCTTTGTTCTGTTCCTCACTATTCTTACAAAAGCATTGACGTGGGTAAATCTCCACCTCTGGTACATTGGGCATAACATCTGAGAGCTGAAAGTAACTGTCAGCAAGTTCTTCAGCAGTGGAGCACAACTTAGCTATGCCCAAGCCTGTCCATCTGTCATCCAGACCATTGTTGCACTTGGATCAACTGCAGGCACCCTATCTGATTTGTACTTCCAGCTCAAAATGAATCCAAGATATTTCAGGTCTTTAAACTAGTTAAAAACCACCTCACTGTAGAGGCAGCCTTTTTCACTTATTTAATAACATTTCGCCTCATATTCAACCTGGAGTATTTTGAATCTGAATGTTTGTTTTTCTTAATTTTTTTTTTGTAAACTTAGATGACACAATTAATTTTTTCCAATTATGGGGCAATTTAACGTGGCCAATCCACCTACCCTGCACATCTTTTGGGTTGTGGGGCAAAATCCTCGCAAACACCGGGCCGGGGGGGGGGGGGGGGGGGACGAATGTGCAAACTCCACACAGACAGTGGCCCAGAGCCGGGATCGAACCTGTGACCTCAACGGCATGAGGCAGCAGTGCTAACCACCGTGCCACCCGTGCTGCCCCTGGAATCTGAATGTTAATGCGTTTTTGTGCCCTCCTTTAAATTATTTCAGTGAATGCAGGAAATGTGAATTATGTTTCTCTTTCCCACCCTCCTTTCTTGGGACTGGCCTGCTGGGATATAGAGCTAAGAATAGAGAGATACATAACCCAATCGTCACTTCAGCCAACTATTCAGTCAGTCTGAGCCCAATCTGTCTTCCTTGATTAAGATTGGTACACCTAGGTTTCTTAATGCTTCCCTGGGGCCACCAAAATGTTTCATCACTAATCCTGCACAGAACCAGGACTTTGAACGTGGATCCACCTTGGTCTGTATGACTTTATGCCACACTCTTAGGATGAACATGAAAGCCCTCCTGGTCCAACATAGATGTAGAGAAGTAATTTCCGTTTCAGCTGACTAAAAGAAAACTCTGTAGATCAAATCTTGCCCAAACCATTTATTAGCTGGAATGCAGTTCATTGTCATCATGGCCATGGATAATGCATCTGGATAAAGATCTAAAACTAATATATTATCTAACAGATACAATTACTTGAATTAACTTTGAGACTCAAAAGTCACAAAACATGCTTAATTTTAGATCTCCCTCTTTCCAAGACCGGCAAGTAATGCATACCTTCAAATTTGAACAAACACTATGTCTAAAGAACAGTTATACAGACAGAATAATTGTACCTATTTTTTACTTGTCTCACACTCCTCCACAACTCCATATTATAAGGTTGGCGGTCTCTGTGCCACCTACATTTCATTTAGTTTCAAACCTTGTTCAGGTTTATATGGTAGAAGACCAGGTTAGATGTTTTTAAAAACTGGCTGTATTGCCAAAAGAAGACTTCAAATCTAATACATGCTGCACTCCTTATCCAGTCTGGTATGCCTCAATTTTCTGCTCTCTCTTCCCTATGAAGCTTAACATGCCACAAATAAGTTAAGGACTTGGGCTTCCCCAGTCTATTTTTAGTTCTAATAACTAAACAAAATAAACTTTTTGTCACTCGGCAGTCCTGCAAGTTATAAAAATGTAATTCTGTCGACTGTGGCAATCATGAACAGAGCCATTGTTTTAGGCGATAACAGAAAAGGCTAGAAATACTAATAAGGTCAGGTAGCATCTGTGGAGAGAGGAATTGAATTAATATTTCAGGCTGATGACCATTCATCATAACGAGATGTTTTGCTCCTATAGGTAAGGTTTTCAACTCGGAAAGACTAATCGTCAAGAATATTGGTTTTCTGACCGCTTGTCCCATTTAGATATGAGGAACTGATTGTCAAGAACAATCCTGCTTTATTGCTGTATCATTGGTACTGATGGCCATGGTAGAATCATGAAAACATTTTTAAGAGTTAATTTACCCCTACCCTTGCACCTGATTTTTTGTTTCTTTTTTTTCTCACCACTGACCTCGTAGAGGGTTGTCAGTAAAGATCTAGTGATCTACATAACAGACATGGATTTGATTCTAGCACTTCGTCAAGTGGATCTCCAGGGAACCAGCAGCGGCAGTATCATTAAGTAGGGAGAGCAACAAAATTCCGACAGACCACAAACTAGGCAGCAAAGTCAACTGAATCCCTTCATTTTTAACTTGGGATTTTAAAGTTACTGAAATAATTGTTAGGGACATTCACATTGGATTAAGGAAGAAACTGAAATATAGGGTGCGATCTACCTGAATTGGGACAGAGTCTCGTTGCACAAGGTCATAGCGGAGCACCAAGTAACACCCTGCTATCTAATGTCCATCTGAGTATATTGGTGGCCTCAGTGGAACTCCCTGATGAGGCTGCAATTAGCCCCATTTACTGCCCTGAGGAGTGATGCTCATTTTTAAATGGCGTCCCAATCTCTCAAGCCCCCGTGCAACCCTGAACCTCCCAACTCACTATAAGGGTGCCATCCCATCTGGTCCCCATTTGTTGAGAACAGTATTGAATGGCGCACGCCCGAGGTCTCCAAGGCGAAGGGGTTAGATCCCATGCCTTGGGTAGATATTGGGTGTTGTGTTCTGCTGCTTCGGATAACACAGGCTGCTACTTGATGCAGTCTTAACTAAAGGATGCTCAACACTCTGAAATAAGTTCAACGTGTTTATTGAACCATTAACATGGTTCTCAAATGAGTTCGACTCTCTGCTAATCTAACTGTAGTAACTCAGTCTAACTGTACCAGCTTGCTCTAAGCCACGTGCTGGGGTGTGATGCTGCTGATCAACCCTGTCTGACTCTCTAGATGTCTGTCTGTGGAAAGAAGCAGGGTGAGTGCCTCATCCCTTTTATAGTGTTTATGTCATGCCCCCTTGTGGTGATGCCACCTCTTGAGTGTCTTGACTGCCCATTGGTTGTGTCCTATCTGAGTGTTCATTGGTTGCATATCATGACATTGGGAACACATATTAAAATGAGACTAGCTGATGCACTCTAATATGCAAATTTGCCCAAAGGTGATCCGCCCACAATGGGCGGGAGTCGTATTGTGACATCACATGAGGCATGGTGAGCCAGGTTGATCCTGTAAGTGGGATCTCGTGTTGCGCTGTGCTGGTTTTTGCCACAAAGAAACCAGCAGATCCTGCCCGTAATCTCAGCAAAAAAATTTTAAATGTAGAATTTTTAAAAATTATAATGGAGGAACTGGCCCTTCAACAAATATAAAAATACTGTTTGAATGAAAATGAAAATCACTTATTGTCACGAGTAGACTTCAATGAAGTTACTGTGAAAAGCCCCTATTCGCCACATTCCGGCGCCTGTTACGGGAATCGAACCGTGCTGCTTGGTCTGCTTTCAAAGCCAGCGATTTAGCCCAGTGTGCTAAACAGCCCCTTTCACGGCCATCGAAGCTGTTTGATAGTAATTATGAACTTAGTGCACTGTTAAAAGCTCACTTGCACCTCATTGATAGGTGAAACTCTTTTCTAGGGATTTTAGAAAACGTGGACGTTCTCGTCCGTTCCATGATTTTAAATTGTTTTCGGAGGGACCTCGTGCATGCCATTTTGCAAAGCATAGACTCACTGACAACAATTTCTGGTTTTCCGTGTTTAACTGCATGTGTGGACTCCAGAAGTCACTGTTAGTTTCAGAGGAGTAATGGTGGTGAATGCTAATTACTACCGTAAAATCTATGTTTTATTCTTTCCACTTCCATATATTGCTATCCTCCTCCATCTGTGCAGGTTTATATGTGGTTGACCAACGTTTTCACATAATGCAAGATTTTACTTTGTGCGATGGTATAACATTGACTGCCGCAAATTAGCAGGCTATTTTGCCTCACTCATGATTATTATTTCTAATCAGATGAGGTGTAAACAGGCTGCCACTTTACTACCACAGGCTGCCCATCTTGTGCTATTACCGTGAATTCAAAATTAGCCCCTTGGAGCCACTCTAACCAGAGCCGAGATTGTAACCAATTATTTTTCATTCCTCTGAGAGAGACTTCTCCACAAAGTCAAAGGCATTCCATCTCATTCTGTTTTCCTGTCAGCAACAAGGTAAGTTGATCCAAGTAGACAACTGATTGAACTCTATAGCAGTCCTCTGATTGGAAAGCCAACAGAGTGATTGCAGATGTTATGAGGTTGTTTTAAAATAGGCCCATAAATATGTGACAGTAAAATGTAGATTACTGCTCCAGCAGAGGCACAACCAGCTGAATGGCTTCCCTCCTGTGCTGTAATCTTATGTATTTCTGTAATGTGTCGAAGATGAGTTAAAGCTTCAGTTCAGCTTTGCCTTCTTATTGAAAGAGTGTAAATCTATAAGAACCAGAGAAATTAGGTTCATGAATATAAATTACATTGCTGAGATGGAGAGTGCATTTATTTTCACATCTTATATCCATTCTAAGGCACTGTCCTTCATACCGTAGTACAGACTGTTGAGGTTAACACCGACATGATTTGGGATAGAATAAGAATTAGTGAATTGGAATCATAGAATAATACAGCAGAGAGGAGGCCATTTAGTCCATTATATCTGTTCCAAAGCATCCAACTAATTCCACTCCCCTGTTCTCTCCCCGCCTCCTGTAAATGTCTGCATTTCCAGCATACACCTAATGTATTCTGGAGGCAAGGGAGTTTTAAAATTTTGAATTGAGAACTGAAGTTTTGGAACTTTGTTACTCTGCAATACAAGTACTTGACTAAGATCCTCTTGAAATCTATCCCTTTGACCAAGCTTCTAATAAGCATACTTATCACAATCTTTTGACTTTTAGTTTCATATTTCTAATATGTCTGTGAAGCATTTTGGATGATTTTCTATATTGAAGGAGGCTCATAAATGCAAGTTAAGGTAGTAATAACTAGTTAGAGCATTTGCAGAGCCAATGAAAGTGGAATACAGCAACTTCTCGGGGCTGTTTAGCACAGGGCTAAATAGCTGGCTTTTAAAGCAGACTGAGGCAGGCCAGTAGCAAGGTTCAATTCCCCTACCAGCCTCCCCGATCAGGTGTCGGAATGTGGCGACTAGGGGCTTTTCACAGTAACTTCATTTGAGGCCTACTTGTGACAAGCGATTTTCATTTCATTTCCCTGACCCAACAGAATTATTTTTCATCCACTGTGTTATCAGCTGCATATGTGGGGGAGGGAAATTGTTGTATTTTCTTTGTTCAATGTGTAGTTTCATCCCTTTGAGTTCAGAAGGAATGATTAGTAAGACTTTAAGGAGCTGTTAGATTTTGCTGTGGATTTCACAAAGTCGCCGTTTTCAGCAAGCGACTTCTTTCAGGATGTCATTGGTGAAAGTTTTTGGAGCCGTTCAATCATAGGTAGTATGTAGCAGAAGGAGATGGTTGTAAACTGGAGTTTCAACATAGGGCTGGGAAGACGGCGGGTGGGGAAAAAAAGCTAATTTTAATGGGAATGTAGGAGTAGGTCATTCAGCCCCTCAAGCCTGTTCTGCAATTAAGCAAGATCATGGCTGATTGTTGACCTAAGTGCTGTTTTCACACGCTTATCCCCATATCTCTTGATGCCATTAGTATCCACAAATCTATCATTCTCTGTCTTGAACATACTCTCTAACTGTGTTCTCACAGTGCATTCCAAAGATTCACAGCCTCTGAATGAAGAAATAACTCTTCAGCTCAGTGTTGAATGCCTTTCCACTTATTCAGAGACTGTGTCCCCTGCTTCTAGATGCCCACCCAGTCAGGGAACACGTCCTTTCTGCATCTACCCTCAAGACGATTGTAAGTTTCAATTCATTCTTCTTAACTCTGAAGAATACAGGCCCAGTCTCCTCAATCTTTCGTTGTAGCACAGTCTCACCACTCCAGGGATTAGTCTGGTGAACTCCCTCTATGCCAAGCATGTCCTTCCATGGGCAAGGGGCCCAGGCTGTGCACAATACTCCAGGTGTGATCTAACGAAGGTTCTATACAATTGAAGCAAGACATGACCTCTAATGCACTGCTTTTAAGAGAATGTGCTTGAGAAGCAATTTATCTCTTCATTTCTAACCTGTGATGTTGTAAGTCGGTGCCCATGATTAATGAAACAGGATGGACAAAGTATTTTATTTATCAGTTCAATGCAGTTATTATGTAGATCATTTAAATTTCCATCAATGTACCTCAACTGGATGGCTTATGTACTTGTCCTCATCCAAGATTGTGTTGTGCATCAGCAACCAAAGTTTCTTTCAGTGCTAATTGTCACCCAATGGACATTTGACAATACTAATCCTGCATTCTGATTTCTGTGCTGATAATGGGTGAAACTAATTGTTTCATGGATTGATTTGTTTTTGTTGATTTTAATTGATTTTTTTTCTCAGAACACTCAAACTACTTTGGGGTGGATGAAAATCTTGGCCCTGTGGCGGTGAGCATTAGACGGGAAAGGCTGGAAGACAGTAAAGAGCATGGAGCTCAATACAACTACCGGGCCATCCTTAGAACAAGTGAGGTGAGATCAATGAAATCTACGTGTATCTGACTCGAGTAAATATTTAGTTGTATTGGTTTTTAAAATGCTAATCCGGATTACCGCAAAGTCTCAAGAGACATGTATACTTAATTGGTGGTTTCTTTGTTCCCAAATTCTTATCCCCTAAAGAAGATTTCCATCTATATGGCACAAAGAATGTCATGTGCATTTATGCATGCAGTAGCTATTTGGCAGGCATGAGAGGTACCTATTTTCCTCCCAGCGTGATCAAACAAATAAAGACTTTAGTAACTGCTGAATTTATTGGCGTTTTTTGTTGAAAGAAGAATTGTTAGTTGGGATACTCTTAAGAGCTTATGCTTTGTTTGCATTAGTGTCACATGACATTTAGTGTTGACTTGAAGCTGGGCCTTGGTATAAAGTCTCATCTATAACATGGCATTTCCAACAATGTAGCACTCCCTCAGCATGACATTGCAGTTTTGACCTACTTAATGTGTTGGAAGTCCTGGAGTGGAGCTTGAGCCTGTGACCTTCTGATGCAAGTGTGCTGTCAACTAAATTTTGACTAACAAAAATCATAATTTAGTACATTTATTGCAAGAGCTTTTGAGGAAGTAGCTAGGAAGGGGGTAAAGGAGAACCTGTAGCCGTGGACCTGAATTCGTAAGGCATTTGAAATGGTGCCATATAAAAAATGGTGTAGGAGGTGACCTATTAACATGGATAAAGGATTGGTTAGCTGGCAGGAAGCAGAGAGTAGGGATTGGCAAGCTGTAGCTAGAGAGGAGTGCTGGGGCTTCAGGTACAGCAAGTGGTTAGGAAGGCAAATAGCATGTTGGTGTTTATTGTGAGGGGAATGGAATATAAAAGTAGGGAGATTTTACTACAGGAGTAATGGTGCGACCACATCTGGAGAACTGTGTCTCATTATTTGAGAAAAGATAAACTAGTGTTAGAAGCAATTCCGAGATGGTTCACTCGGCTCATTGATGGAATGAAGGGCTCATGAAGAAAGAGTGGGCAGATTACCTATTGACGTTAGAGGTGATTTTATTGAAACATATTAAATCCTGAGGGGATTTGATAGGTTAGATACCCAAAGGATGTTTATATTTGCGGGAGAGATGAGAACTTGAAGACACAGTTTAAGAACTTGGGGGAGCAATTTAAAAATAAGAGTTCTCCATTTTAAGACGGACATCAGGAGAAATATTTTCCCCAGAAAACAGTGAAGGTTCGATCATTGAATTTGTTCAAGGCAGAGGTAGATAGATTTTAGATAGATAATGGAGTCGAGGATTATGGGGGGGGGGGGGGGGGGGGGGGGGGGGGGCGGATGGGAAAGTGGAGTCGAGACCACAGCCAAATCAGATCTTATTGAATGGGTGAGCAGGCTTGAAGGGCTGAATGGCCTATTCCTCCTAATTTCCTGTGTTCCTTTGATAGTGATGTGATTTTTGACATGGTGGAAACTGCTCCAATTCTAAATGACAGCACTCATCTGGGACTCAAATCTCTGTGTAATACTCGTACACAGGCTTATTCTGACCAACAATTATAAACATAAGCACAAGAACAAAAGAATACTTGAATCACATCAGTAAATGTACAGAACTCCTGTTATAATGTTTAGGAGCATGCAGTAATTTAGATGAAGTCGTGTCCATTTTAAAGGGCCTACTACTGCTGTAATGCAAGATCTTGTGATTATTACAGGTTGGCTTTAAAATTCTGTATAATGAGACTGAACACCAGGTTCAAGTTCTCTGTTAGTTCTTCAATGTTGCTAGGTAGCGCGGTAGCTCAGTGGTTAGCACTGCTGCCTCATGGCGCCATGGGCGCGGATTTGATTCCAGCCCCGGGTCACTGTCCATGTAGTGTCTGTGTGGGTCTCGCCCCCACAACCCAAAAAGATGTGCAGGGTAGGTGAATTGGCTACGCTAAATTGGCCCTTAATTGGGAAAAAGAATTGGGTTCTCTAAATTTATTTTTTAAAAAGTTCTTCAAAGTTGCCACTGACCTTTTACAGGGTCAACCCATTACCACTTAAAAAACCAGCCTGTGATTTATAGCCAGTGCTGTATTTATTAAATCAGTGATGTTTTATAATCGAGCAAATAATTCTTGCAGTAACAGCTATTTTCCACTTGGAAGCCAGTATTTTCATTGCTTCTAGGGACTTGTTACAGTTCTTGGGAAACAGATTGCATTATACGTACTAAATGTGGAAAGATTACATGTGGTATTGCACCGAGCATATGTCTGTTCCTTTTTATAATTTATTGTTTTGTATTGGGTCTTCCTATTAGGATACTCTGGAGCATTACTTGTCACAAAGTGAACAATGAACACCCCTTGGGCTAATTAATGCTTGTGTTTTTAATGTTTTGTTTGTTTGACTGTAATGTTTTAATTGGAAACTGAATATCTGCATCGCCTGAAGTTGACATTTTTGATCCCAAAATATTTCTATTAAATATTTTTGTACTTTCACACAAGTCCAAAGATGTGCAGGTTAGGTGGATTAACCATGGTAAATTGCCCCTTAGTATCCAAAAAGGTTAATTGGGGTTACAGGGTTGCGGGATAGAGCGGGGGGGGGGGAGGGGGAGGGGGGGGGGAGTGAGTGGGCTAGGTAGGGTGCTCTTTCAGAGGTTCGATGCAGACTGGTTGGGCCAAATGGCCTCCTTCTGCACTGAAAGGATTCTAGATTTCTAAGTGAGGTCTTAAGGCTGATTTTGATTGCTGTTTCAGGCACAGCAAGATCAGGTGGGTCAGGCTTTAACACTCACTGCGCACTCATCAGAACTGTAGTGCATTGAGCTATGGCTGAAGATACAAATCAAAAAAGATTCTTGTACCTTATATTTATCAGTTTGGGGAACTGGGAAATGAAGACTTGCAAGTTGTATAGGGAACCACAGGTCAAAATGGAGACTAATACTTCTAAAGGTGCCTTCCACTTCCTTTTATAGGTTTGTCTTGGAGACACAATAATGCATGTTGATTCTGCCCCTCCGGTTGTTGATAAACTACTGGGTAACAGAGTTGCTTTCAAAGTCTGGAACCAGGTATTTGTGGTTGATAGAACAATTTAAATGGGTAACTTTCTTGTGACTGATCATTGATCAGTTTTGTCTATATATCTTGAATTGAGAGCAAGTTGAGATTTAGTAAAGTTGTGCTTTTGTGTGATTTATTTGATTGCAGCCTAAATAGAAGTCAACAAGACTTGAACAACATTTTATGTTTAAAACCTGACATGGCGGAATGCATGCATGTGCAGGAGTTTTAAACAAATAACCTGAGGCAGTGACAAATTACTGCAATGGTGAAATATAGGTTTTATTCCGAAGATAATTATTATTTCTCTATAGTCATTGACCTGCCAGATGGATGTTAGGTTTTCCCAATAACAGCAGGTTGAATCGGAAGAATTGTTGATTCCAGGCTGCAATGGTTTGTCTCCGTGCCTGATTCAAAGTTACAGAGATGGAAATCTGGGAGTTTCATTTCTCAAGACGTTGTTCACAGTGAGCCGATTGTGGTCAGGGAACTAAGTGGAACACATTTCAAAGTTATGGGAAATGTTAGAAAGTTGATGCAGCCTGTGTTTACACAGTCTCTGCTCAATCTTTGAATGGTGATATTTTTGTCATGGTTTCCTTTTGTTTTTAAGAAATAGAACACAAATTCTTCAATGGCACAACTGCTTTGGCAGAAATTGATGTAACATGGCTGGGAGCACTGGTCTTTCCACAATAGATGGGCCATTAGTTATTTGTAAGAATGGGTAAAAATGCAGTGGAGTGCCTGTTTAGGCAACCAAGAATTGTAGGTCTAGTGATTTCATGACCCCACAGACGTGTGCCCTCTACAATTTGCTCAGGATCATCAACTGAGTGCTACTAGAAAGTGTTCCACCTTGAGTGCCATTGGAACTGATAGTTTCACTCAGTCTGTTATGCAGCATTCAAGACTCTGGCTCTTTAATTGAGAGGCTCCAAAACTGACCACTGCTGTAACATAGAATTGAAAATCTGGTACAATTGAATGTGCAAACACTAAATCCCTTCTTATTTTACATTATTATTGCTAATCTGCTCCCATTACTACCCCCCGCATCTGGAACAGTTGTCATTGGCATACAGCTGCTTACAGGGTAAACATGCTAAACTATTGGCAGGTGTAGCAAGATTAAATCTTATTTGATATTTTTCCAGCTTACTACTTTAAGAGGTTCTATACTGGAAGATGCAGTTCCTTCAACAGCTAAGCATGGCACAGCCAGAGGTATACCTCTGAAGGAAGTACTTGAATTTGCCGTACCAGAGCTCAGTGTTCTTTGTCTTAGACTGGGCCTGAACACCCCCAAAGTCACAGAACAGCTTATGAAATTGGATGAACAAGGGGTGAGTATTCTTCTCATTAATCCTGCTTTCTTTAGAATGTTATTCTTTTAATCAATGACATGGATGGGGTTTTGGCTCAGGTGAGTTGGACAAGTATGTGCTGATTATAATGACCAGTTAGAGGTAGCTGCTTAAAGATGTTTGGAAGCATCATGTTTCACAGTGTGTCTTTCACTGAATTCTTCAACGCAGCTTTCTTATTCACATCATTTGGAAAGAAGGTAGCAGTCACTGTTGAAGCAAATGTAAATGGAGGAAGGTCATTGTTAGATATTCAAAGAACTACTGATGGCAAGACTCCCATATTCAAAGTATAAAGCCTGTTTTTTGTTAATAAAGTGTATGCATTTAATTTATGCAGATTGAATTCTGTGATCTCGAACTCTTTCTGCTTTCAAATTATTTTGTCTCCAATAGTTAATATTCTTTCAAGCTAACTACATTTTTCTTTGGGAGAAGGAAGTCGAAATTGGAATGAATGGAAACATGAAGGAAATAAAGCATGTGTTAGATTCGGGCATGCTGGTACACTTACTCTCCTGTAAAGATGTTGTGATCAGTCAGACTTTTAGTCTTCGGTCACATTTGATGTGTTATCTATGTTGGTCTAACATCGACTGCAACTGGATGCAGTAAAACGAGAAACAGGCTTCCGACACAGGAGATGGTCCAACACTGTTTTATTGAACCTGTTGATTGCCGTACATAATCTGCTGTGGGTTGACACTCTATTAACCTAACAGATAACCTCCTACTGGCTTGACCAGACTAGCTCTCTATCACGTGGTGATGATGTTCATTGGCCTGTGCACTGCGACTATCTCCCTGGCTGTGTCCTGTGAGAGAGGGAGAGCCTTAATTCCCTGTGGGCTTTATAATGGTGGTGTCCTGTCTGGTGATTGGTTGTTCTGTCATGTGTGTTCATTGGTTATCCTGTATGTCATTCACTGCCTGTCTGCATCTCATGATGTACATGAGTGGATATTCTGACAACATGGACATTTGTACAGGATAATAACAATCAAATCAGGAATTTGATGTCATATTTGTTAATGCAGAATATCGCAATGGTGAAAGGTTTCACTATAAAGTCATAACAGCAGGAAACGCGAGCATTATGTCAAGGTTTCTTGCTGGTGGTGTGCTACAGATCACATGTCCATTGCAGCCTGGAGCTATGGATAGTGATGGCAGAGGTCGAAGGTCGACTTTTCATCATGTAGCCAACCAGGAATATCTCCTGCTCTTACTGCCTACCATTGGCCTGTGTTGGAAGGGTTTGCAGATCAATAATCAACTTGTTTGGCCATGTTATGAACACATATTTTCCTTGGCCATTAAGTCTTGGGTGCGACTCAAACCCCGAGTTTCTGACTCAGGCAGGGGCTCTACCCATTGTGCCACACGATCTCTTGCCCTCTTCCAAACAAGGAAGGAAGTCCCTGTTATGAAAGGAGTACTGGATAGGTATTACTTGTGAACAATGCAACCTTATTGGATGCCTTTAACGATTCCATGTTTCTATATATATTATTTAGATTGGTTATAGGATGAGATATGTTACGACCCAACTTTAACCATCTAGATGTTTAGTTCAGAAAAACAAAGCTTTGCATATGAAATGGTTTGTGACGTATTAAAGTTTCTGGCATTCCTGCGTTAGTGCTGTGGTTTGCATGCTTCTCCAATAACCACACCATCTACTCTCAACTTAAGACACGAATTCAAGCTCCTTTTTGCTGTTTGAGAATATACTAGTGGCTATTGTCATGCCCCCCCCCCCCTCCCCGGCCGGGCTAGTGTACGATCATTTCCAGCTCCACTTGACCAGGAGTCGCAACACAATTGAAATCAACAAATAATTCTCAGAACACCCTGAAGTTTGGCCCTTGGCTGCCCAATAATTACAGTCACCAGGTTTGTAAATTTAAATACAATTAATTTTATAACAATAACTATAATTCAATGTACTGAAAATACAACTGATTAACTATGATCTAATTCCTAATGCTCCCTCTTTAACTCGCCCCCACCCACATACACACACAGGACAGACAAACAAACAGAGGGGAAAAGAGAGGTGCAAGAATAATGATGAAAAGAAAAAGGATAAGAATCTTTGTTTCAGATGGTTGTCTTCTGGCACACCTTCCTTAAGTTCGAGGCTTCTGCTTTCAGTCTGTAATGGTTTTCAGTGTAGATTCATCCAGTTTCTCAGTAGGTTCAGAAATCATGCAGCTAAGCTGTTTTTCTGGAGCAAGAGAGAGAGACTCTCACAGCTTCTTCTCTGAGCTTCCAGGACTGGACTGTTCATTCCTTAGTTTTCTGAAAACCATCCCACTTGGGAAGGACCCAGTTACCGCCCATTAATGAGCAATACGGCCTTTGGCTAATTCAGTGGCCACCAGTCAACCAATTGAACCGAGTCCCTCTAATCTCTCGGGTGCTGAAGTGTCTGAGTTCTGCTGTGCATGAGCGAGCACAGTGTACTATTTTGTAACCTTTTGAGTTCCTCACTTCTTGTGCTCGACTTAAAAGCATAATCCCATTAAAGATCCATGGATCAAAAATGATAATGGCAAAATAAAATAAATGGAAAATGAGGGAGTCAACAGGAAGGGCCCTTATAGTTCATGGGTTTTTGAAAATCTAACAGTTATATCAATGTTCCTTAAGGAAGCAAATATATTGGAGACTCACAATGGCACAGTGGTTAGCATTGCTGCTTCATAGCGCCAGGGGCTCGGGTTCGATTCCGACCTTGGGTCACTGTCTGTGTGGTGTTTGCACGTTCTCCCCATGTCTACGTGGGTTTCCTCCGGGTGCTCTGGCTTCCTCCCACAGTCCAAAGATGTGCTGGTTAGCCATGCTAAATCACCCTTTAGGGTGGAGTTGCAGGAATTGGGCCTGGGTGGGGTGCTCTTTTGAAGGTTCGGTGCAGATTTTATGAGCCAAATGGTGTCCTTCTGCACTGTAGGGATTCTAGGATTACCAGTTCTGGCCGCTGGGTCCAGCCCTAAATCAAAATGGTTGACTGATAACTGACCTCATGTCAACTTGCAAACACTCAAGTTGTGTTACATTCTCAGAGCAACTAGGGATGAAGAATAAGAGCAGGCTGTGCTAGATTTCCATAAAAAGATTTTCTTCAAGCATCTTTGTAGAGGATGCAATAGGGTGGTCCACTGGAGTCTTCGTGGCTGTACTTCATCTGTTTTAAAAGCTAGGATCACCATGCAGGTTGTTGTTGAAAACTCACCGCTACTCTTAGAATTCTCCCTATACCAAAAAGGGCCGACATTCTAAATGGTGAACAGGGATTCTCACTCCCTGACTCCGATGCAGGCTTCGGTGGGTGCTATTCAGGCAAAACTATATTTTCAAGTTATCCCCCGGTATAACCCAAACCTTCGCCGAAGATTTCATCTACTTACCACTTTGTTGCATCGATCCTGGGTCCCGCATTGCTAAGTAAGTAAAGTAGACTTAGGAATAACCACTGTTTCAGGTTAAATTAAGTTATTTTATTTTATTTTTTCTTTTAAAAGCTGCAATCACTTTCTTTGCAGAAAGGTAAAAAGATCTTGCTTCTGGATCCTTCTGGTTGGTTGAAGGGACCTTCAGGCCCAACTTGACAATCAATCTTCTTTAAAGTCTGGTCTTCTTTAGATGTATTCACTGGTTAGCTTGGTTGCTATGTCTTGTCGATCCCATGTACTGAGCTGAGAGCTGGCTCTGCTGGCCATCTCTGAGCTGACTCTGCCTCCTCTTTAAATTCTAGTCTTCCTTAGATGTATTAGCTGTTTTAGCCCAGTGGACCACCCTATTGCATCCTCTACAAAGATTCTTGAAGAAAATCTTTTCATGGAAATCTAGCACAGCCTGCTCTTATTCTTCATCTGTCTCATCTTTCCCATGACCGAGCTGGCTGTAAGCTGACTCTGCTTCTCTTGTTCCTTCTCTCTGAGTTCTGGTTCTGGTAGTTCCTGCTCTGGTCTCTGGGTTTATATTCTCTTTCTAACAGTTATTTATGACCCTATTGTAAAGTAACTATTATTTCACTTTGATTGTAAAACGTGTCTTTGATCTAAACATTCTAATACAACAAAGTATTCATTTTGACATGACCTCACCTCTCAGGTCTCTGATTACATTGTTCCTTTGTGATGTTCAAAGTTCCTTTGTGATATTCAAAAATGCTTTGGTTTCAATAGAGGTGTGAATTTTGGTTTGGTTCCTGTCATTTCTATAGTTTTATTTTCCAATTGTGTCCTCAGCTCATAATTTTGACTTTGATTTTGGCTTTAAATTATGTTTCTCGTAGACTGATAGTCTCCAGTTTTCTTTAATTTACTTGGTGTTAGCAGAATTTCACACCTAGAATTGTCACCAAATTCAACTGAACCTCACCCTTTCCTTTCCAGCTGCTTACTAAGATAGTTAATTTCAATGAAGTGTGAAACATTGCTTTTAGCGTAATGCTAAAATCCACTTGGTTATAACTTGAAAGGTTTACATTTATCACCTAACTCAAATGAAACCCTCATCCATGCTTTTCCAGATGCTTACTAAGAGAGTTAATTTCAATGAAGGTGTGAGCCATTGTTTTAGCTTCATACAAAAATCCTGTTTGTTTGTTTGGGAGAAGGAATCTGCATTTTATAATCCTGCTCTTTGCAGCTGTGGGATCTTTCCCTGTATTCTCTCATGTTTCTCTCAGACCAGATATTGCCAGACTTCCATGTTTCAAATGACACATCTTTCCATATTTTCAATAACAAGGTTGACCAATCTACTGAAGTATTTGTTTTTGTTATCACCACTGGGAAGGAGAGGCACATTATTGTAACCCCTCTGTCTTTCTATTTGAACAGCTTAGCTTCCAGCACAAAGTAGGGGTAATGTATTGTAAAGCTGGACAGAGCACCGAGGAAGAGATGTACAATAACGAAGTGGCTGGTCCTGCATTTGAAGAATTTCTCCAGTTGCTGGGAGACAAAGTGCGCCTCAAGGGCTTCGACAGATATCGAGCCCAGCTCGACACCAAAAGTAAGTCCTTTGAGCTGCATAGGGTTTTATAAATGTATGCAAATAGACAGCCTGGAATAATTATAAGACCCTCTTATCACACTCAATTTTCTCCCTGTCTTTACCCCCACCCTTCTTCCTTGGGTGAAAGCAGACAGCCAATAAAATGTGGGTATTGTTCAGCTCTGTCTCATACCCTTACCTGCTGCTCCTTTGTAACCCAAGTTCCGGCCTCGGGTGACTGTATGGAGTTTGCACCTTCACCCCGTGTCTGCAGGGGTTTCCTCCAGATGCTCCGGTTTCCTCCCACAATCCAAAGATGTGCAGGTTAGGTGGATTGGTCATACTGAATTGCCACTTAGTGTCTAAAGGTTAGGTGGGGTTATGGTGGTAGGGTCGGGTTGTGGGCTTTAGGTGAGGGTGGTCTTTCGGAGGGTCGCTGCAGACCAGGTGGGCCAAATGGCTTAATTCTGCACTGTAGGAGGAATTCTATTATTCCATGATTCTAAGTGAACGTCATTGGGCTACTTGGGTTTAAAAAATAATCAAACCTTTTAAACCCTAGAAATTAACCATCAGTGTGGTGTTGAGTCGTAGCCAATGAATGGTCATCATGAACACACTTTCCATGAATGATATGAGCAGAATGTATGTCCGTGAAATGTAAACTCATCAAGAGTACATGTTACACCAGTGCATCACTAAAGATTTTCAAGGTTTAGCTTCACCACCTTGCCTTTGAAAGTTCGCTTTTACTGATGACATTTGTAGAATTTTTTTTTAGAATCACTCTTCACCATGTATTTCTTAATTTTCCTTTCACTTTTCTAATTTCTCCTTTTTTCTGGACCCATGAGTTCCTCTTACTCATAGCAATTTCAAAATAATTTAAGAACAGTATTGTTGCTCTGACGTCTTATGTAGCAATTTGTCTTTGCTTGTTAACTGTAGCTTGCAAAGGAAGTTTAGGAATTCCTTTCTCTTTTGCCTGTGAGAGTGTCGTCCCCCTCTCTGTGTGTGTCCCCCCCCCCCACCCATGTTTGTGAGTCCATCCTACCCTTGTGTCTGTGTGTCTGTCTGTCCTCCCTGTTTCTGTGTGTCCGTCCTCCCCCTTTCAGTGTGCATGTCTGTCCACCTTTCTGTGTGTGTGTTGGGTGTGTGTGTGGCCGTCCACCTTTTTCTGTGTGTGTGGCCGTCCACCTTTTTCTGTGTGTGTGGCCGTCCACCTTTTTCTGTGTGTGTGGCCGTCCACCTTTTTCTGTGTGTGTGGCCGTCCACCTTTTTCTGTGTGTGTGGCCGTCCACCTTTCTGTGTGTGTGTGGCCGTCCACCTTTTTCTGTGTGTGTGGCCGTCCACCTTTCTGTGTGTGTGTGGCCGTCCACCTTTCTGATGTGTGTGGCCGTCCACTTTTCTGTGTGTGTGTGTGGCCGTCCACTTTTCTGTGTGTGTGTGTGTGTCTGTCTGTCCACCTTTTTCTGTGTGTGTGTCTGTCCACCTTTTTCTGTGTGTGTCTGTCCACCTTTTTCTGTGTGTGTCTGTCCACCTTTTTCTGTGTGTGTGGCCGTCCACCTTTTTCTGTGAGTGTGGCCGTCCACCTTTTTCTGTGTGTGTGGCCGTCCACCTTTCTGTGTGTGTGTGGCCTTCCACCTTTCTGTGTGTGTGGCCTTCCACCTTTGTGTGTGTGGCCGTCCACCTTTTTCTGTGTGTGTGTGGCCGTCCACCTTTCTGATGTGTGTGGCCGTCCACTTTTCTGTGTGTGTGTGTGGCCGTCCACTTTTCTGTGTGTGTGTGTGTCTGTCTGTCCACCTTTTTCTGTGTGTGTGTCTGTCCACCTTTTTCTGTGTGTGTCTGTCCACCTTTTTCTGTGTGTGTCTGTCCACCTTTTTCTGTGTGTGTGGCTGTCCACCTTTTTCTGTGTGTGTCTGTCCACCTTTTTCTGTGTGTGTGTCTGTCCACCTTTTTCTGTGTGTGTGGCTGTCCACCTTTTTCTGTGTGTGTGGCCGTCCACCTTTTTCTGTGTGTGTGGCCGTCCACCTTTTTCTGTGTGTGTGGCCGTCCACCTTTTTCTGTGTGTGTGGCCGTCCACCTTTTTCTGTGTGTGTGGCCGTCCACCTTTTTCTGTGTGTGTGGCCGTCCACCTTTTTCTGTGTGTGTGGCCGTCCACCTTTTTCTGTGTGTGTGGCCGTCCACCTTTTTCTGTGTGTGTGGCCGTCCACCTTTTTTCTGTGTGTGTGGCCGTCCACCTTTTTCTGTGTGTGTGTGTGTGTGTGTGTCTCTGTCCGTCTGTCTCCTCTTTCTCTGTCCGTCTGTCTCCTCTTTCTCTGTCCGTCTGTCTCCTCTTTCTCTGTCCGTCTGTCTCCTCTTTCTCTGTCCGTCTGTCTCCTCTTTCTCTGTCCGTCTGTCTCCTCTTTCTCTGTCCGTCTGTCTCCTCTTTCTCTGTCCGTCTGTCTCCTCTTTCTCTGTCCGTCTGTCTCCTCTCTGCCCACCTCTGCCTGTGTGTGTGTGCGTGTGTCTCTCTCTGCCTCTCTTCCCCCACAACCCAAAGATGTGTAGGGTAGGTGGATTGGCCACGCAAAATTGCCCCTTAATTGGGAAAAATGAATTGGGTACTCTTATTTTTAAATTTGTAGTTGTGCAGTCTATATTTCATCTGCTTGTGTCCTCATAATTTTGTTCCAAGTTTTCTTTCCAGTAAGAAACCAGGTTATTAAGGTTAAAAAGTGCAGCATCATCTTGCTGTAATCAACCAAAGTATCCATTTATTGATTGCCAGCCCACAAGAAAATACATCTGCATGGTAACATTGGTTCAATAAAAATAGTTCATTTCCAGTATATGGATTTCTTTTGAAGTAACTTCTCAAATCTGAGTGTCCATAAAATGTCTTTGAAAATTAGTTTATGCTATGGTCATGATCTAATTTCGATAGCAAAGTTTAGTCTAACCAAGCCATTTTGTTGTACCTCATGCAATATCAAGTAAACCTAGCATCGAGAGACATTTCTAGTTGAAAAGAAAGTTGATGAGAGGTTGTGATGTAACACATGATAACAATTTTTAAAACTATTATAAATGTTATATAAAGGGTTAATGCTAAATACATAAATACATAATCTCCATCATCCGTGAGATCATATGACAACAGAGTATAGCAGGAGAGCGTGCTGTGTAGGGCCTTATGCTGAGTCTGATTGATATGTAGTTAGTATTATGCTCAATAAGAGCTGGTGTTTGCCCAAAAGCCTTGCCTCAAGCAGAATCTGTAAATTCTGAACAACCCGGGGCAGCACGGTGACACAGTGGTTAGCATTGCTGCCTACGGCGCTGAGGACCCGGGTTCGAATCCCGGCCCTGGGTCACTGTCCGTGTGGAGTTTGCACATTCTCCCCGTGTCTGCGTGGGTTTCACCCCCACAACCCAAAGATGTGCAGGATAGGCGGATTGGCCACGCTAAATTGCCCCTTAATTGGAAAAAATAATTGGGTACTCTAAATTTATTTTAAAAAAGAAAAAAAAATTCTGAACAACCCCACCTAAGACCCACAACGATAACAGAATAAACAGCACGTAAATCAGGACCCAGAAAGATTAAGATTTTCACATAATCTTGAATAAAGTTTGAATGAATAAAAGCGCTACCTTTTTAGCCAGGCAAGCATTATAAATCAATGAGGAAACCTCTCCCAGGAAATACCCTGTACTACATGTTGTAGGATTAGAAAATGTTTCTAAGAGGGCCCTTTCCACAGCTTCTCAATTCCATTTTTATTATTGCACGGAGGATTAATACCCTCAAATCATCACAGCCTGATCCTGAGGCATGGGCTTTTCGGGTTAGTGCCTATGGTTTCCACATAAGCTTTTTGTTAGTACTGTGCACCCTTATAATTGTTCTGTCTCCAACAAAAGAAGGCAAGGCAAATACTATCAGCATACTCTATATGTGCAGACAACTGCAGTAATTAGGCTTGAAGGTAGTCAATCATGCTTTCTTACATGAGGCCCCATTGCATGCCAGATTTGGTAGACCTGGGGATGCTGATGAATTGCAACTAAGATTTTAATCGCATACTAATTGAACTCCTTAAACATTGCACTGAAGATTAAATACAAATTAAATTTGGAGCTATATATCTGATAGCTGATATTGCTGACTTCTGACCAACCTCGGTCTCTATTAATCAGAAAATTACATGGTGCTCCGATCAATCTAATTTGTTCTTTAGATCTAGACTCTTTCAGAATTCCCTATGGGCACCCTTTGAACTTCAATTCTTAAATTTCAACATTTATGTAGTTGTAGTTGGGTTGGCTAGTGTGGTTAATTGCTCCGTTTTTGTTGAGGGATTCTCACGGTTGCATTTTGTGTTTGTTGTTCATATGATTGGCTCCTGTCAATCACATAAATGATATCAGTAGGTGATTAACACAGAGCAGTCTTCCTGCAAAAGAAGATATTGCTGTACAGTTATAGCAAAATGTTGATCAATTCTTCCAATGTGGTTTCATTGTATTCTCGCCTGTTCTTTTCAAGTTCCTTTCTCAATAATTAAACCTAAGCCTGCCTTCCTGTGTTTTCAGCTGACTCAACTGGCACTCATTCCCTCTACACGACCTACAAAGATTATGAGATCATGTTTCACGTCTCCACTCTGCTTCCTTACACACCAAACAACAAGCAGCAGGTAGGCCAAGGCCCACTAAGAACCAAGGTCCACTAAGAGAAAATGTTCCTTTGTTCGGCTATGGTTTCAAGTGACTAGTGGATTATTAGTAACTGAGACATCTTAATGCAGTTATGGCACCTGGGAGTAATCTTAATGCTAAACTAAGTTTATGTCTTCTGTTAACAGCAAACATCCACAATTTCTAGGGCTTTGATTGTTTTATTTTCAACATTCCTCTTTCTTCCTGAAAGCTGAGAAGAAATTTTCAGTTGTTGGCAACCTTTGATACGCCACCCGTGAGCATTTTTCACGTGCGCGTGTGTTGGCCAAGATATGTTATCAAAGAGGGAATTGTATCCAAGCATATCTGGTTCTCTCCTAATGTGTACATTTCTGCACTTCATTGTAGGGTGACCATCAGGAACAAAACCCAAAGTAAATTTTTGTTGCATCTTTTCTCATAGTGATGCCAAGATCGATTATAGTAACTTGATTGCAGTATTAATGTAAGCCTACTTGTGACACTAATAAAGATTATTATTATTATGCTCACCATATTTGCTGGGTTAGGGCAGGTGATTAAGGATCAGATCTAGGATATTTCTGAGTGCCTCACTGATTACTGTATACACCCTTAGGACCATTGACTTAAACCCCTTCATTTATTTTTTTTATAGTTTTCTGTTTTAAAGGAGGGGAGTTGAAATAAGCACTATAGGATAGAAAATTTAAATTTATTGAAATAACCATATCAATACTACAAGAACAGGACAGAGGCTGGGATACCCGTGATGAGTAGGATGCTTGCCCCTTCAAATCATTCCAATTTGTTTTTCTTTTCATTCATTTATGGGATATGGGCTTCGCTGGTTAGGCCGACATTTATTGCCCAACCCTCATTGCCCTTCAGAAGGTGGTGATGAGTTGCCTTCTTGAATCCCTGCAGGGTTCATGTAGGATCGCTTATTTTCTAGTAAGAGACGGGGTCCAGTGGTAGTTTGAGAATGAGTTTATTGAAAACACTTGGTTAGTACATTTTCAAATACAAAAAAGAGAAATAAAAGCCCAGAGAACAAAGAAGAGAGAGATTTTCTGGTGCAGCCCCCTCTCTGCCCCTAATTGGCTTATAAGTTTTGAATTGTAACTTTTTTTAAAAATTTAGAGTCGCCAACTATTTTTCCTTTCCAATTAAGGAACAATTTAGTGTGGCCAATCCACCTAACCAGCACATCTTTGGGTTGGGGGGTGAAACCCACGCAGACACACGGGGAATGGGCAAACTCCACATGGACAGTGACCCAGGACCGGGATTCGAACCCAGGTCTTCAGCACCGCAGTCCCAGTGCTAACCACTGCGCCACATGCTGCCTGAATTGTGATTTCTGAATGGTGCTCCATACCATCAATCACACTGATATCTAACTTACTGCTCTGCACATTTGCAACCTGAACCCTAAAAGGCTAGTGTAACATTTCACTTTTATCACCACCAAACTGCATATGTATATTCTGACCTTGACTTAGAACAATACAAGCTCATATTTCCCCTCTCAGTCGCAATATTTTCAAAACTTGGTTTTAATATTTCCCCACAATCCCCTTTTGATTCTTCTAAAAACTAAAAAAATAGAATGAATCAATAAAAGTAAGCAGGTGGGATATATTGTGGAGGAACACATTCACAGATGATTTGATGGTCCCATTTTTTAGGAACAGCCTTCATCACTGGAATGGGCAAGCCTATAAGCGGTTACAATCCTTTAAATATAGGAAGCACGCTTATTAGGCAAGAGTGGATGATGGGTAGTTTTGGGAAACCTAACCTTAGCAGGGTCTTCGATTAATTGTTTACAGCGACAAATATTAAGCATAAAAACATAATACACAACAAGAATGATAATGAAGCAACGGATGCATCAATATGGTTAAACATGTAGGCAGATAAGAATTGTCCTTGTAAAAGTTAGGCGTTTTGATCACGGTGTGCTCGTTTAACGTGAAATGTGTGAATCCAAGCTTTTTCCCTCTGGATTTTAATAGCCGTTTGGGTGGTCAGTAGCACTTGATAGGGTCCTCCCACTTGGCATCCAGAGGCTCTTTATGTACTTCCTTCACGTAAACCCGAACTCCAGGGACAATAATCGTGACCTCCTTCTTGGTGGGTCTCCACAGGCCGCCGATACCTGTTGAGAAGCAGAGCTAATAGCATTTGTTAGATTCTGGTAATATTCTAATAAGGCACCACTCATCAAGTGACAATTGGCTTTTCGCAAATCAATGGTTCCTGGCAGGGATATGGGTCTCTGATTTCAAACGGACTTAGACCCATAGTTTTATTAGGAGTTGCCTTTATTAGGAGTATTCCTTCCTGTTCATTCGTTCCACTTGCCCTGACAATTGTGGGTGATGAAGACGATGCAAGTCCCAGGTAATGTTTAGTAATCTACAGACTTCTTGGCAGACATCACCTGTAAAGTGGGTTCCCTGATAAGAGTCAATCCTTGTTGGGACTCCCTATTGGGGAATGTAATCCTTACATAGGAGCTTGGCCCTATGATTGGCTGTGGCCTTCTAGTTTGAATGGCTTCCACCCACCTCGAGAACTTGCTGTCCACCATGAGAACATTGGTGTATCCTTGACATGGGGGAAGGGAGATATAGTCGACTTGCAAATTGTAAAATGGTCCGGCAGGAGCAGGGGACCTCAGTTGGGGCACTACTGTGATGGGTCCAGGATTATTCTCCTGACAGAAGAATTCTCCTTCGTCTGCTACCAACTGGGCGTGTTTCTTGAATCCCTGACCCCACCAGCTTTTCTGGAAATATGCCGACGTTTGTTGCAGGGCCAAGTGCCCCCATGAGTGGATCAGTTGGGCTGAATAGCGCATCAGTGCTTGTGGCACGAATGGCCACAATGTTTCCACTTGTCGGAAAAACTAGAAGCAAAGGACACAATCTCAGGCTAAAGGGATGATCCTTTAAAACAGAGATGAGGAGGAATTTCTTCAGCCAGAGGATGGTGAATCTGTGGAACTCTTTGTCGCAGAAGGCTGTGGGGCCAAATCACTGAGTGTCTTTAAGACAGAGATAGATTGGTTCTTGATCAATAAGGGGATCAGGGGTTATGGGGAGAAGGCAGGAGAATGGGGATGAGAAAATATCAGCCATGATTGAATGGTGGAGCAGTGGGCCGAGTGGCCTAATTCTGCTCCTATGTCTTATGACCTAACTGTTTTATATCCTTAACAGATAACAAAGGATTGTTAACCAATTTATACTTCTAACTCTGCAATTCTGTGTGTATCAATTGAGAGTGTTTTATAATAAAAATATTATTATTAGAAATTAAACTGTGCAGTCTTACACTCAATACATTTTAGATCCTGGACACCCATTTAGGAAGTCTTAAATGACACGGATCCATGACCGGCAGAGGTTGGAGGTTTTAATTATGAGTGACGTATCTGAACTTCTTCCACGAGAAAGTAACTGAAATCCTGTTTGGCTGTTTGAGACAGAGAAAAGTAACCTCCCCTCGTGAGAGCTGTTCTGAGTCTGAACAGAGAAACAGATTTCACTCTTTTGGTGGCTTAATCTAATAGGTTAGTAAGATAGCCCTTTCGGATCCAGAATACCTAAACCCATCACACAGGTTTCTGATAGTCAATGTTACCTGGCCGTCTTCAAAATACAACGAGGAATTCAATTGAGTCAGGACATCCATGCCCAGCAGGGCTTGTCCCACTGGACCTACCCAGATTGGTGTGGTCAATTTGTGTGGGCCAAGTCCAAATCAGTATAGGTTTGAGTTCTTCTTATTACCAAAACCTGGCCTCCAGCCCCATGGGCAATTTGAACCTTGTCATCTAGAGGTCAAGAGTTTTGTATCGTAGGGGCAAACATGTTAATTCGGCCCTTGTATCCAGGAGACAGTCTATATCTTGATCACCCACTGTCATAGTGAAATACAATCCATCTCCTTGCTGTTGGATTAGTGCCGGGAGAGCGAGCCCCTAGTTTTTTGCGACCTCCAGCAACTCCTTTTGTTGCTGTGGTGTAAGCTGCTTGAATCTTTGCACCAGGTCATCGCCACCAGAGGGCTGCTTGGTCTGTGTGTTGGGCTGTTTCCCTGACGTCCTTTTTCTTTGCACCTCCTCGTCCAGTGATGACACTTTCCGGGCCGTTTATCTTGGGTGGTGTTATTGCTAGGATCCGTGGGTTTCCATTCTGCCTTCATAGTTCAGAGTTTAGCTCCCACATCCTGGTCTAATTGGTTACACTGAACCACTAATACTGCAAAAGTTCTTTCTCGGGCCTCCCACCCAGGCTGAGTGACCTTCAGCACCTTTGACAATTCAGCGCCGAAGGCAGCTTTCATAGATCCGAAAGTGCTGTTGTCCATGTCTTCGGGTCCCTCATCGTTCATTCCCGAATGTTCCAACCAGGCTGATCAGATCCGCTCGTCATGCTCTAACACTTTCTCCGCCCCTTTTTGCTGGCAAGCCGTGATCTTTCCCCAGTCCGTTTTTGCTGGACTGAAAATTGTAGCCAGCACCTGATCACAGCCCATCCTGACCCTAATTGCTGCACCTCATCCCCAAGGACGACTCGGATCTCTTTATTTAATTTCTTTCCATGTTGCCTAGGTACCATTATCATCAGGATCTATACCCCCATCCCACTGGTGGAGATTATAAATGTCCTTTAATAGTTCTAACTGTTCCCATGTTTTCATTTCCCCTTTCTTGGGGTGTGGCAATTCTTTAGATCATTTATCAATTTTTTCCACGTCCACTGGGACGTGGTGAAAATATTGGGTGTATTTAGCTTTAATTGTTCTCTTGCCGCCTTCGTCAGTAGTTTCTTCTGACTTAATTTTAACCCGTCTTTTCTTCAGAGGATTGAGTCACTCTGAGGAGGGTTCCTCCACCAGACTACTCTCTCTGCTAGAGGGCCGAGAGCACCGTTTTTCAAACTTTTTTTTCCCGGGACCCATTTTTTTCAGCCGACCGACCTTCGCAACACACCATTTTCTCTTACCTTTAAAGTGAGAAGTGAGCCTGCTTGGTCCTCCCGATTGCACTCCATTCAGGTTCACAGGAGAAGAGGGCACTGCGTATGTCGGGTGCAGGATTCAGCCAGTTCCTTTGTGTCGTTTTCATCTTTGTGAGGACGAAAAATCAAACCTCACACATGTAGGTCATTGTGAAGGACAAAATCAACAAAATGCTTATTTTACACCACTCTGGATACTCCTCGGAGACGCTACTACAGAATGCTGACAGTGTCTTTGACTTAATGCAGTGTTTTTAATGTGCTGTCAAAGCTGAGGCGCAGAAATTCAGTCAGCTTCATTTGGAGTCAGGCTTGCCAGTCCATTTTCAGTTTCCTTACTAATGCTGTTTTCTGTGATGTGTCGTAGCAGTGTGGGGAACATGTAGTAATTTTGGCTATGCACTCATAATTGCCAGACTTTCAGTGAGTTTTGGAAAGCTGCGATTTCTTCACGGTGCCGGAAGCAATCATTGTCATTCCCTTGCAATTTGAGGTTCAGTTTATTTAGAATTGAAAAGATTTCTACAAGGTAAGACATTGTTAGCATCCAAGTTTCATCAGCAAACTAATCAGCCAGAGGGGACAATTTCTCAAGGAGGAAAGCGTGGATTTCGTACCTCAGTTCATAAACTCTGACTAGCTCCCCTGTTGACTGATCATTATAGCAACTCTTCAAGTGGATAAAGTCCACCATCATTGGGATTGACTGCTCACTGTTTTGATTGAATGCTTTAATGTAGTCTAAAAGGTCAGCAAAAAACTTAGAGCCTCCCTTCAATACGCAGAGGGCGACGATGTGGTAATTTTCCATGGCTTTCATTATATCCCTTGCCAAACGTTCAGTTCTGTCTATGATTAAACCATGAGGAAAATATATACTCTCTCCAGATCATTTGAGTAATGTTTAGGGTGCAAAACAGATCGAGATAATAGCCTTGTTCATCATCGGTGATCACCATGCAGTCAGCCGCCGGCGTGCCTTGATTGCACTTTGACCCCAGCATCAGATTCCAACACTCACAGGCTGCATGCGCACTGATGAGCGGGCACGCATGCGCAGTGCGGCCACATTTGTTTAGCTGATCACGGCTGCCATTTGTAAAGACGCTCGCAGCCGGCATTGTTAAAAGGCAGCTGTTGCGGGCGAATTTCCGTGATAGGGAACGCCACGATTGGTGGCTCCGTCACCCGCCCGCAACCCACCCGCAGGTCGCGAACCCCACTTTGAAAATGCCTGGCCGAGCGGACTCCGAATTGGTTTCTAGACTGGCTTCGCGTAACTGCGTTTTTCTCTGTTCCGCTTCTATTTCTTCTCGGCAAGGGTACACGTGGGATGATTTACTTGTGGGGGCTTCCTGGGGTGTCCCTGACCTTTCTGATGGTGTTTTTAGTTCGTCGCGCAATTGTTTCTTCAGTTCTATGATTTTGGACTTGATTTCAGATTTAGTTCTTTTACTTCTGACTTTTCTTTTGAAGTTTTTCCTTTTTTAACTGTTTGCTTCCTCCCTTCAGCTGTTCTTTCACAGCGATCAGTGTGCGATCATGTTGGGATTGACTCGCTGTTGATCCTGGCCCATAATGACTAGGGACGATTTGGTTCATTCCTTTTCTTTCATACCAGTCGTTTCCCCCCCCAGATTGTTTTGATATCTTCCAAGGACCATTGTCCTTTGGAGGTACCATACTTTTCCTCAATCTCGGTACAGGTTTTGGATAAGTCAAACTGCTGCTCTATATACCCTTTTAATTGCGAAGGATCTCATCTATGGAAATGTCTGTCAGGGCCTGCCTGCCTTTTAACTGTGGTAGGCAACTGTTTGTCCTTTCCCTCTGCCATAATACCAATTATTTTTGTTTAGACTCGAGCTGTGAGGCTTTTCAGCCAGGTCTGTATATCTATCCTGTATACCTCTAAAATTCAGACATCTGTTAGGGAATTAAGCTGATTACCATACCGGAGACGTTTCAGGTCACGTAAGAGGGTTACCAAATCGAAACAACGGCCAAGAACATTTTTTAGTAAAGATGTGTCCTTACCCCGAGGATCAGCCGAATGTCCAGATTTCCAGTTCCTTTTCCTCTCGCGATCCTGCTCGCAGCGCCAAATTATAGGATCTCTTAATTTCTTCTTTTTTAAAAATTTTTATTGAAAAAATTTGAATTTGTACAACAATAACGCACCATAGTAAAATACCAAAAATAACAATAATATTAGCAATCATAAACATTTGCCCCACCTCCATGAACAACACAGCATTTTAACAACAACGCAAATTAACACAATATAAAGTTACAGAATAGAAACTACAATAAGGAACCCCCCCCGGGTTGCTGCTGCTATTGACCAAGATACCTATCTTTGAGCCAGGAAGTCCAGAAAAGGCTGCCATCGTTTATAGAACCCTTGTATTGATCCTCTCAGGGCAAATTTGACCCTTTCCAATTTTATAAATCCCGCCATGTCACTGATCCAGGTCTCCACACTTGGGGGGCCTTGCATCCTTCCACTGTAGCAGAATCCTTCGTTGGGCTACTAGGGACGCAAAGGCCAGGACACCGGCCTCTTTCGCCTCCTGCACTCCCGGCTCTACCGCAAGATCTCTTAATTTCTAATAAGAGAAGGGGTCTGGTGGTAGTTTGAGATTGAGTTTATTGTAAAAACCTGGTTAGTGCACTTTCAAATACAAAAAACAGAAATGAAAGCCCAGCAGGGCATAAGGAAGAGAACAATGGAAAGAGAACAAAGAAAAGAGAGCAACGTGTGCACCAAGAGCTTTTTACCTGCACTTTCTGGTACCGCCCCCCCCCTCTCTGCCCCCTAATTGTCATACAAGTTTTGAATTTGAGACTTCTGAATGGTGCTCCATATCATCACTCACACTGATATCTAACTTACTGGCTCTGCACATTAGCAGTCTGGATCCTGAAAGGCTGGTGTAACATTTCACTTTTTTATCACCGCAAAACTGGAAATGTATAATCTGACCTTTACAATATTTTCAAAACTTGGTTTTGGGATTTCCTCACAATTCATATCAGGGATGTGCTGGACTAATCACTCAATGGATGGGTACCACTGCAGTAATGCTCAAAGTGCTGAACACAATCCAAGGCCAAGTACTGTGAAGGGGGTTTGTATTGAGTTGAATGGTAGAGGTGCTCTATTTGATCTGGACCTCTACCATTCAACTCAATACAAACCCCCTTCACAGTCATTTCATGGTGGTCAATGTACTGTCTGAAGGTTGCACTGCACAAATTTCCCCAGTTTAATTTGATAGCATGTTCCACCCGTGATATCCAGGGCAGAGAAGATTGAGAGCAACAATGAAGTGGGAACGCTGTCATATCCACATTTTTCTCCAATTGCACGGCATCTTGACTTGAGCATTTTCAGTGCTCTTTCACTATTGCATGGCCAAATACTGTGAATGCTCTACCTAACATCACAGTAGAAGCCCCAACTCAATAGTTGCTGTGATTCTAAGAGAAAAGTAACCAACACCTTCTCAGAGCAATTTTAGATGGACAATAAATGTTCTTTAGCTTATATCCATCAAATTCGGAGAACAAATCATTTAAAGGTTCTGTCTCTATAACGATTACACAGCATGAAGACATAATAAGTTATTTTCAGCACTGGTAAGATATTTTTCCATTTCATGCAGCGGCCATTTTGCTGCTTCTTTGGTCATTTATAGGTGGCTTTGGGCTGTAAGTACTACTTTGCAAAGGAAGGGCTAAGCCAACTATGATCCATCATGTCCTTTGAAGAAAGTGGATGCTCATTCCTTCTGTTGAGTTGCTTTCTAATTCTGGTTGCAAATATATGTTTATTCATTCTATCATCAATTTTCAATCATTTCTTTATTCTCATTATTTTCCTTCATGTACCAAATTTGTTGACTCCACCAAATTTATAGTTGGAGAAAACTGAACATGTTGTAACCAAGTTGCCACCCTGCTGGTGATTTTAGAGTTGCTGCTTTTTTGGGGAAAAACGTTTGACTAACAAATTACACGCGAGAACATATTATTTGTTAGATTAAAATAGACGTAAGAATTGTTAATTTTGCCTTCTACCATCATGGTGGTCACATGATAAATGATGATGGAGTTGTCAATTAATCATAGGAACCAATTTCTATTTTTTAGTCTGGAAAACAAGGGATGGGATTCTCTGGCACCGACGCCGAATTGGCGTTCGGCGATCAGCCGGAGAAGACATGTCTCGGACCAAATAGGGGGCGGCGCCACTTTCGCAATGCTCCGCCTCCTCCAAAGCAACATACTTGCAGAGTACGCCGCGCGCCGTACCGATGTTCAGGACGTTGCCTGAGGCCGACCCCCGATGCTCCGCCCCCGACTGGCCGAGTTCCCGACGACGTCAGTCGCGTGTGCTATCATAGGTCGGGAACTTGATGTGGCAGCTGCGGACTCAGTCCAGCACCAACACAGTCGGGGGGGGGGGGCGATCCGCGGGCAAGGGCTGGGGTTCGCGGGCCGGCCTAAGGGGGGGCACTATTTTGCAAGCCGGGTCCGCGAGCAACCGACGCCATGTTGCCATGTAGACCGCCACTGTGCGCACGCGTCGCCATGGACCCTGCAATTCTCCAGGCTGTATTGGCAGCTATAGTCGGGTGCTCTATGCTGCTTAGCTGCTGGCCTCCAGCCAAACGGAGGATCAGAGGCTGTTTTGCGCTAAATGTTCAGCCGTAAAACGCCACCGTTCTCACGTTGGCGTGGGTCATTGCCTCAAAATCGGAGAATCCAGCCTAAGGGGTCCAATTTTATTTTGACTGAAGGGTCTGGTCAGCTGGTAATTTCCCTCTACCTGCTGATGTGTTGGTTGGCAGCAAGCTCCAACCTTCAGTCCGTTTTGAAAGATGCTGCTTGGATCGGTGGTTGCCTACCCACCCGCAAGTGTCTGGTAGCCATTTAAGCCAATTAAAGGACGATTTGAAGCCACTCTCCCAGTGGTACCACCCTGCTGAGGTCAAAACATGGTGATGATTGAATCCAACAGTCCAGTGGAACCAACACCCTTCTCTACATCAGCAGCAACCACTTCTGACAGTGCAGCTATAGATCTGTTCAGGACTGGAGCATCTTTCATTGGCCCTCCAACCTAGGGAGTTCATCCATCATCCTTAATTAGCAGGGGAGTATGCTAACCAGCCTTAATTGGACATCTTGAAAATTGCGTTCAGTATTAGGCACCAACGTGCTGTTTGGTCAGGACCTGAAAATACTCCCACCATCAGTCCCATCCAAAAATGAAAATTTAGCCCAAGGTAAGGAAAACCCAAGTGATGGTGCGCTTGGGTCCAAAGTCACCTGTTCAACATAACCATGCTACACTTGCCACATGTCAAGTCTTAAATTGCTCATATACTGTATCCCAAAATGTTTTCTGAAATAATGGAATTGTGAAACGCTGCTTTGGTATGCTGTTACACACTCTGGTGTCTTCATTCAACACCAGGCAATGACTACCTACTGAGACATGAGGGGTTGGTAAGATTCTTGATTATTTTGTATTCGGTTCTCTTTGACAAGTTTCTGTGGGATTCATTTTTTGCAGTTACTGTTTGTGTTTGGCGGTCATAGATCAGATTATATGTGAGCCACTCTGCTTGCCCCCAGATGAGCATCCCCATGGTGCACCAGCGTGAGCTTTTCTCTTCATGTCAACAAGCTCAGTGCCTCATGAAGTGAGAATTGGCAAATTATAGATGGTTCTATGTTCAACTTTGCACTCTTTCTTTCTGCAAGTCGCAGAATGCAGTGGATCTTAGAAAACTGGCATATTTGTTGATACTTTAAAGCTTGTTTTCCAAAGAGAATAATTCATGAATTTACAAAATGTTTCACCTTGATTTAAATGCAGCCCGTGGTTAATTCTTCCGCCATTTTTGATTTCAGCTTCTTAGGAAACGACACATTGGGAATGATATTGTTACCATAGTATTTCAAGAACCTGGAGCCATGCCCTTCACTCCAAAGAACATTCGCTCCCATTTTCAGCATGTGTTTGTCATAGTGAGAGTGCACAACCCTTGTACTGAAAATGTCTGTTACAGGTGAGTAAAATGAAAAGGCTTTGGAATGTGGAAGAAATATTCTACGTTGGCTTTGTTAATATAAAAAGGATGACAGGTGTAATTCCTTGGCTGCAGGTTTCTGCATGGTGAGTTACTGCCAGAAATTTCAAATTTTGGCTCCACATGCCTAACTTTGCCTCGACGGGCAGCAGGGTTAGCCCTGCTGCCTCACGGCGCCGAGGTCCCAGGTTCGATCCCGACTCTGGGTCAGTGTCCATGTGGGTTAGGCGGATTGGCCACACTAAATTGCCCCTTAATTGGGAAAAAATGAATTGGGTAGTCTACATTTAGAAGGAAAAAAAAGTTAACCCTAGGAGGACAGCACGGTGGCACAGTGGTCTCACCGTGCCAGGGACCCCGGTTCGGTTCTGGCCTTGGGTGACTGTGTGGCGTTTGCACGTTAGCCCCATATCTGCGTGGATTTCCTCCCACAGTCCAAAGATGTGCAGGTTAGGTGGATTTGCCATGCTAAATTGGTCCTTAGTGATCAGGGTTGTACTGTTCAGGTGGGTTGCAGGGATAGGGCGGGAGGCTGGTTGGGGTGCTCTTTCAGATGGTCGGGGCAGACGTGACGGGTCAAATGGCCTCCTGCACTGTTGGGATTCTACTTTTGTTCACCAACCCCAGTCTGTGTAGGAGAGGGGGGAAAGATAGATGGCGGGAGAGCTTGGTGGGGTGGCAGGGAAACACTTTCAATATGCATGAAGCTGTGCTCTAATGGGTATCTCAAGGCCAAAGAATTGTACCTGGCCAGGGTTAAACCTGCATAGTGGGTTAAATCCAAATCTGCCAGCTTCAATTGGATATCTAAACGGCCATCCCATCTCCTGGGAGCAGGTTGACAGACTTGCTTGCCCTGCTCAGATTAAACTCCAGAATTCGCAGGGTTGGAGCTGATTGTACGTTGTGATTTGAGAATTCTTAAGTTTAACATCTCCTGTGACTGCCAGCCCATCTGTTTTTGGGGGTGACTATTCAGCCCTAGTTCCTTCCCAGGCTATCACTTCAAGATGTGAAATTCGCTTTCTACTTTTCCCTGCCATTACTAGTCTGAAGACATGCCTGGTCATTGCTTAGAGTTCAGCCCTAATGGCAGCCACGTGAGGTTGCAGCCTCTTGTATGTGAGTAAAGTACATAGTTTATGGTTCTTTACATTCTGGCTTGATGCTACGTTGGTGGTACATAATTAAAGGTGCAATTATTAATGAGCGGTATAGGGCGCGATCTACCGGCCGTGTTGTGCCGGAATGGGGGCGCGGCATGGCCAGTAGATTTCTGGAGATCCCTCTTTTGGGATCTACTCGCCCGTGGGATCTCTGGAGATGTTGTCATTTGATTGTGGGTGGCACTGGCAGGGGCACTGCTAGGGTGCCAGGCTGGCAGTGCCAAGATGCCAGGAAGGCATTTTTCCAACACTGTGGATCGTGCCTGTGGGTGCCCTGCCCATGTGAGGTGGGATGCAGGGAGACCGGAGGACCCTCTTAGTTGGGGCTTTGGGGGAGATCTGAGGGTTACGTCGGGCGGTCAAGAGATCAGGACGCCATTTTAAAATAGTGTCCCGGTCTCCTGCACGGAGGAGTTCCGAAGAGCGAAGCTGATCAGTGCAGGAAACGGGACTAAGTGCAGTCTCGCCGAGGAGTTCCCCACTGAGCCCCTGGATTGCAATAAAGTCCCTTTAGACAGCTGCGAACGCTGGGAAACACCTAGCTAAATGGACTTGTGCCAATAGTCTTTGTTTCTTGTTTACAGGAAATTCTCAAATACCTGAAACACACATGTCTGAATGTAGGGTGGATATGAAGAGCATCTATCTGGTGTGCCAGGGTCAATAACTTCTGTCTATTACTTCTGTCTTGTAAAAATAACATGTTTTTTGTCATGCAGTGTCGCTGTGGCAAGGTCAAAAGATGTGCCTGCATTTGGTCCACCAATTCCGAAAGATGTCACCTTCCCCAAGTCATCTGTCTTCCGGGACTTTTTACTTGCTAAAGTGATCAATGCAGAGAATGCAGCTCACAAGTCAGAAAAGTTCCGTGCTATGGCAACAAGGACACGACAGGAGTACTTGAAAGATCTGGCAGAGAACAGTGTCACTAACACACCGATCGATCCTTCTGGAAAGTTCCCTTTTATTTCTTTGGCAACAAAAAAGAAAGAAAAATCCAAGCCTTACGCCAATGCGGAGATGAATAGTCTGGGAACAATTGTGTGGAGTGTACGCGCAGAGGACTACAGCTGTGCTGCTGAAATCGACTGTTTACTGGGCATCTCCAATGAGTTTGTGGTGCTCATTGAAGAGAGCTCCAAGCAGGTAGTGTTCAATTGCTCCTGCAGGGATGTTATAGGGTGGACTTCAAATCTCACAACCATTAAAATCTTCTATGAACGAGGAGAATGCATTTTTGTCCGGACTTTTAATAATGTCGAGGAGATTAAGGAGATGGTCAAAAGGCTGGAGGTAAGTCACTGTTCCATGATTAAAGGTTTCCCCTGTTTAAATCATGTTCTAATAACATGTTTGAGCATGGTTTGTAAATTCGGGAACTTAGCCATATAGTGCTGCCTCCATTTTTGTTTGAGTGCGTTTCCTGCACCTGGTGCCACATTGTAGTGAACAGGAGGAAGCAAGTAAGGCAGAATGGGAGATGTGGTGTGGGGGAGAGGGAAACTGAATGGAAAGCGAGTTCAAAGAAGACTTTTGGGCCAGTTAGGTTCAAGGTAGCCACAAGGTTTTTAATTTGGCATTTACAGGTCAGGAACACTACCTACCCATATTACATGTTTTCTTATGAGAAAGTGATTTCAGTTTAACATGTTCTTGTTTAGTACACCATCTTTTCGGAGCAGTGCTAAACAAGGGCTAGCTGTACTTTCAAAACACTGAACTTACAAGCATTCAAATTAGGAGCAGGAGTAGGCCACTCGGCCCCTTGAGCCTGCTCTGCCATTCAATAAGATCATCTGATTTTAACCTCAACTCGACATTCCTGCCATTTCATTCATTTTGTGAAATCCTTTTACTAAAATTGCATAGTTTAACTGGTTTGAACAAGGCTTAAAGCTGGTTGAATCTGTATGTAAAAGTAAAACTACAGGGTACGATACAATGGCCACGCTGGGCCGGAAAAGCTACTCGCCGCGGCACAGCACGGCCAATGAATGCCGAGACACCCCCCACACCCCCGGCCTGTACCTACCCGGCTTGCCAGACGTTGTGATTTAAATCCTGCCCACAAGGGCAAACCTGCATATTAGAGCGAGACAGCTAGCCTCTCACTAATGCGGTATTGGAGGTTTGGGATTTAGCCCCTTCGCCTCAGAGACCTTGGACGAGAATCGTTCAACACTGGTCCCCACAAACAGGTACCAGATGGATCGGCACTCGTGGGGGTCCCCCAGGGGATCGGAGGCCCTCCAGCTTCATTAATTTTGGGTAGGGAGGTGCACTAGCACTGCTAGTACCACCTGGTCACCCTGGCAGTGCCAACTTGGCACCTTGGCAGTGCCATGTGTGTGCCAGCCTGGCAGTGCCAAGGAGGCATTTTTTACGCTCGGGTAATCGGGCTGGGGGTGTCTGCCTTGGGTGTTGGGGGGGTGGTGGAGTTGGAGGGTGCTGGGGGCCCTCCCCTTGTGTGTTTGGGCTGGGGGGATTGGGGATCGTTTCGTAGGCCTCAGAGATCAGGACTCACTACACTAGGGAGTTCTGGCGAGCGGAGCTCCCAACTGCACAAAACCGGGCTATGTGTAGCCTCAGTCACGCATTTCCCATCCAGGCCACTTATTCAACGCAAGTCGCATTTAGCCATGTGTTCCTTGGCACTGCGGGCGCTGGGAAACATGTGGCTAATTGCGCTCAGTAAGGGACTTTGTTCCCTTTTGGGAGAATTGTGCCCAAAGTCACCATAGTCCCTGATGACCATAGGCTCCCCCTTTGAGGGGGAGAGCTGACTGGTGGTGATTTAACCTGAAGATCACCACACCTCAGGTGAGAGGTTAGGTTGAGAAAGTGGGCCTTCATTATAATTTCAGCTGGTACAGGAATTGATCCCGCACTGTTGACCTTGCTCTGCATCGCGAACCAGAATATTGGTGCTATGGAAAGGGTGCATCTTTCCACAATTGGTGCACAATGCAAATACTGGCTTTCTGATTTTGGGTGTAACGTGACTGAATGCTTAAAGCTCATTCTACTGTGCTCCAATAATGTGTTTCACCCGCAACGTTGGCTGTTTTGTCCTGAAACTCTGCTAAGTAATGCTTCATGCAATTTATCGAGAGCTTTACAACCAATGCAGAGTTGAGAGCTTTGTACAGACCTGTTAGACTCAAATCTGTTTATTTTTCATAAATCAATCCAATGTTCATGTGTTTCATTCTCTTTCTCCTGAAAGCTATTCAATTGTCCCTTGAACCTCCATATCGAGTAGGCCACCCAAGTATAAAAAAAATCAATGAAAAAAAACACTTTGAGTGAGAAAATCTGCCTATTTCCCTTCTCAATCCTTATTTTCACCTCGAGTTCTCTGATAATGGACTTTGTCATAGAAATCACTTTGTCTCAATTAGCTTTGGATTTTTCAAAGCTTCAATTAAGGGGCTTTGAAGCCTTCATTTCCCCTGAGTAAACCAGCTTCTAAGTGATATATTTTGTTGCTATTTCCAATCCTCACCCGGTTGGTGTGTGTTTTGACAGATGTTGGTAAGGCCAGATAGTACTGATTAATGATTCACAAAAAGATTAATGGTTGTGATGTTATTACTGCTGTTATATAGAGTGACAATCTAGTTGATTGCCAGAAAGTAACAAGATATAAACAGCTTTGAATTTTAGATTTATAGTCATTAAGGCACTAATTGTGTTCTTGAAATGTAGGCAATAAATTATGGGTTTTTGGTTGTTCTTGAGAGTATTGCAATAGCTTTTTTTCCCAAATGATTTGTCTTGTCCTTCTATTGATCATCTGATCAAGGATATCCTGTGTATGCTGAACCTTTTATTTCAAAGATTTTGGATACTGGTCTGAGGTTAATTGTGAAACTTTATTTTTAACTCATTCTTTCCATGAATTTGTGAATTGTGGGTCGTCTTGCCTGTTAAAAAAAATAAATTTAGAGCACCCAATTCATTTTTGCCAATTAAGGGGCAATTTAGGGTGGCCAATCCACCTACCCAGCACATCTTTGGATTGTGGAGACGAAACCCACACAAACACGGGGAGAATGTGCAAATTCCACACGGAGAGTGACCCGGAGGTGTGATCGAGCCTGTGACCTCAGCGCTGTGAGGCAGCAGTGCTAACCACTGCGCCACTGTGCTGCCCCTCTTCTTGCCTTACTTAATCTTTTTCTATAATCCACATGCTTGACATCATCTAAGCACTACCTTTCTGCTTTTCACCTTATCTCTTAGAGTGTTTGACCTCATGACTATAATGGGAGTGTAAGGATGGATATGTTATTTTTAAAATATTTTTGGGGAAATATTTTGTTACTCTATAAAGAAAGCTGTATGTCTGCCTGTGTGTGTAAATGCTTTATTTAAGCTGGGGAAAGGTTAATGGCGACAGTTTTTCTGGAGAGTTCAGAGATAAAAAGGAGAAGTGCTAATTGCACAAATTTGTAATAAAGCTATTGTAATGTGCATTTACGGGCAGCATGGTGGCGCAGTGGTTAGCACTGCTGCCTCATGGCACTACCCAGGTTCGATCCCGGCCCTGAGTCACTGTCCGTGTGGCGTTTGCACATTCTCCCGGTGTTTGCGTGGGTTTCACCCCCACAACCCAAAGGTGAGCAGGGTAGCTGTTTGGTCATGCTAAATTGCCCCTCAATTGAAAAAAATGAATTGGGTACTCTAAATTTGGAAAACAAAATGTGGATTTATAAGTAAATAAGTGGTTTAGAAATTTGCATTAGAAGATAGGTGAAAAATTAGAGTTTCAACTGTTAAATTTCAATGGAAAACGAGGAACATTTATATCTTGCAGAAGTAATAAGGAAGGTTATTAAATATTATTTGACCCGAAAATGGGGCACAATGGAAAATATGACGGATTTTTACATTTTGGAAAAGTTGAGGGCAAAGAAGTGCTGAGAGAAATAGAATCAGGGATGAAAGGGGGAAAGGTTATTTAAGGAGAGATGTTGAGCTGAATTTGGATTGGCTGTATATGGGGAAGACATCCTAGAAACCGCTTTGTGCTGAGAAGTTGCAAAGTCTCAAGTAGCCATCCAGAAACCAGAAAAGTTTTGGGTATCGGAAAGCCGTTTTCTTTCTGAAGCTTTTAGGATTTGATTGATTGCTTTATTGTCACATGTTCTGAAGTACAGTGGAAAGTATTTTTCTGCGGCCAAGGGGAACGTACAGAGTATGTACACAGTAGACCGAAAGAATAATTGACAAAGTACATCAACAAATAGTGATTCGTTACAGTGTGGATCAGTGGCCAAACAAAGCAAATACATGAGCAAGAGCAGCATAGGACACCATGAATAGTGTTCTTACAGGGAACAGATCATTTTGAGGGAGAGTCATTGAGGTGTTTAGTAGCTTTGGGGAAGAAGCAGTTCCTATATCTGGATGGGTGGGTCTTTAGACTTCCATATCTTAAGCCTGATGCAAGGGTCTGGAAGAGGGCAATGCCTGGGCGTGAGGGGTCTCTGACAATGCTGTCTGTGTTACTGAGGCAGCGGGAGGTGTAGACTGAATCAATGGGAGGGTGGCAAACTTGTGTGATGTTTTGGGCTGAGTTCACCATACTCTGCAGCTTCTTGCTATCTTGGGCCGAGCAGTTGCCATACCAAGCTGTGATGAGCCAGATAGGATGCTCTCTGTGGCACATCTTGAAGAGGTTTGTGAGAGTCGATGCAAACATGCCGAATTTCCTAAGCTTCCGTAGGAAGTAGAGACGTTGTTGGGTTTTCTTGACTGTTGCATCAATGTGAGTGGATCAGGACAGACAGTTGGGGATGGAGACCCCAGGAACTTAAAGCTATCGACCATCTTCACTTCGGAGCCATTGATATAGATGTGGGGGTGTGTTGTGCTACGCTTCCTGAAGTCCACAGCAGAGTGGAATTGAGTTTGAGAGGTCATGAGTTATACCTTTCCTTCAGCAACAGCAGTTTTGTCTTGGGTAATATTACTGCATTTTTATAGTTGAACATTTTTAAGAGAGACTTATCCAGCCCCTTCAACAACTCTTTAATCGGTACATCAACAACTATTTCGGTGCCGCTTCATGTTCCCGTCTAGACATGGAAAGTTTTATTATTTTCGCTTCCGATTTCCACTCCTCTATCAGCATCACATGCTCCATCTCCGACACTACCCTTCCCTTTCTTTTTCAATTTCTGGGGATAGACTCTCCACTAATATCCATTACAAACCCACTGACTCCCACAGCTATCTCAACTATACCCCACATACTCGTTCTCCTTCATCGCAACTGTTCTTATGGCAAATACTTTATGGTGGAACAGTTGAGGAACAGTGGAGAACCTTCCAAGCGATTTTTCACAGTGCTCAGCAAAGGTTTATACCCACAAAAAGGAAGGACGGTAGAAAGAGGTAAAATCGACCGTGGATATCTAAGGAAATAAGGGAGAGTATCAAATTGAAGGAAAGAGCATACAAAGTGGCAAAGATTGGTGGGAGACTAGAGGACTGGGAAATCTTTAGGGGGCAACAGAAAGCTACTAAAAAAGCTATAAAGTAGAGTAAGATAGAGTATGAGAGTAAACTTGCTTAGAATATAAAAGCAGACAGCAAAAGTTTTTACAAATATATAAAGCAAAAAAGAGTGGCTAAGGTAAATATTGGTCGTTTAGAGGATGAGAAGGGAGTTTTAATAATGGGAGATGAGGAAATGGCTGAGGAACTGAACAGGTTTTTTGGGTCGGTCTTCACAGTGGAAGACACAAATAACATGCCAGTGACTGATAGAAATGAGGTTATGACAGGTGATGACCTTGAGAGGATTGTTATCACCTAAGGAGGTAGTGATGGGCAAGCTAATGGGGCTAAAGGTAGACAAGTCTCCTGGCCCTGATGGAATGCATCCCGGAGTGCTAAAAGAGATGGCTAGGGAAATTGCAGATGCACTAGTGATGATTTACCAAAATTCACTAGACTCTGGGGTGGTCCCGGCGGATTGGAAATTAGCAAACGTGACACCACTGTTTAAAAAAGGAGGTAGGCAGAGAGCAGGAAATTATAGGCCAGTGAGCTTAACGTCGGTAGTAGGGAAGATGCTGGAATCTATCATCAAGGAAGAAATAGCGAGGCATCTGGATAGAAATTGTCCCATTGGGCAGACGCAGCATGGGTTCATAAAGGGCAGGTCGTGCCTAACTAATTTAGTGGAATTTTTTGAGGACATTACCAGTGCAGTAGATAACGGAGAGCCAATGGATGTGGTATATCTGGATTTCCGAAAAGCTTTTGACAAGGTGCCACACAAAAGGCTGCTGCATAAGATAAAGATGCATGGCATTAAGGGTAAAGTAGTAGCATGGATAGAGGATTGGTTAATTAATAGAAAGCAAAGAGTGGGGATTAATGGGTGCTTCTCTGGTTGGCGATCAGTAGCTAGTGGTGTCCCTCAGGGATCCGTGTTAGGCCCACAATTGTTCACAATCTACATAGATGATTTAGAGTTGGGGACCAAGGGCAATGTGTCCAAGTTTTCAGATGACACTAAGATGAGTGGTAAAGCAAAAAGTGCAGAGGATACTGGAAGTCTGCAGAGGGATTTGGATAGGTTAAGTGAATGGGCTAGGGTCTGGCAAATGGAATACAATGTTGACAAATGTGAGGTTATCCATTTTGGTAGGAATAACAGCAAACGGGATTATTATTTAAACAATAAAATATTAACGTATGCTGCTGTGCAGAGAGACCAGGGTGTGCTAGTGCATGAGTCACAGAAAGTTGATTTACAGGTGCAACAGGTGATTAAGAAGGCAAATGGAATTTTGTCCTTCATTGCTGGAGGGATGGAGTTTAAGACTAGGGAGGTTATGCTGCAATTGTATATGGTGTTAGTGAGGCCACACCTGGAGTATTGTGTTCAGTTTTGGTCTCCTTACTTGAGAAAGGATGTACTGGCACTGGAGGGTGTGCAGAGGAGATTCACGAGGTTAATCCCAGAGTTGAAGGAGTTGGATTATGAGGAGAGGTTGAGTAGACTGGGACTGTACTCGTTGGAATTTAGAAGGATGAGGGGGGATCTTATAGAAACATTTAAAATTATGAAGGGAATAGATGGGATAGATGCGGGCAGGTTGTTTCCACTGGCGGGTGAAAGCAGAACTAGGGGGCATAGCCTCAAAATAAGGGGAAGTAGATTTAGGACTGCGTTTAGGAGGAACTTCTTCACCCAAAGGGTTGTGAATCTATGGAATTCCTTGCCCAGTGAAGCAGTTGAGGCTCCTTCATTAAATGTTTTTAAGGTAAAGATAGATAGTTTTTTAAGAAAAAAGGGATTAAGGGTTATGGTGTTCGGGCCGGAAAGTGGAGCTGAGTCCACAAAAGATCAGCCATGATCTCATTGAATGGCGGAGCAGGCTTTAGGGGCCAGATGGCCTACTCCTGCTCCTATTTCTTATGTTCTTATGATGCCACTTTCCAAAATGGTGCTGCTGGCATGTCTTAATTCTTCCTTAATCATGGCTCACATGGACAGTGGTTGACGGGGCCCTCAACCATGTACAACCCATCTCCTGCATCTCTGCCCTCACCCCCTCTCCTCTCTTCCAGTAGCAGAATAGGGCTCCCCTTGTCCTCGCATTTCATCCCACCAGCGTCTGCATTCAAAGAATCGTCCTCCACCAGTTCCACCAACTCCAGCATGATTCCACCACCAAACACATCTTCCCCTCAGTCCCGCTGTCTGCATTGCGCCGGGAACTTTCCCTCCAGGATACCCTGGTCCACTCTTCCATCACCCCCCAACACCTCACCCTCTTCCCACAGCACCTTCCCATGCAATCGCAGAAGGTGTAACACCTGTCCCTTTTTCCACCTCCCTGTTCACCATCTCGGCCCTAAACACTCTTTTCAAGTGAGACAGCGTTTCACATGCACCTCCACCTTTCACATGTATCTGGTCTATTGCATTTGCTGCTCCCAATGCGGTCTGCTCTGCACTTGAGAAACTAAACACAGGCCGGGTAACCGCTTTGCAGAACATCTCTGGTCTGTCTGCAAGTAGGACCCAGACTTTCCTGCCACTTGCCATTTCAACTCGCTGTCCTGCTCTCGCGTCCACATCTTCATCCTTGCCCTGCTGCAGTGTTCCAGTGAAGCCGAGCGCAAATTGGAGGAACATCATCTCATCTTCCGATTAGGCACCTTACAGCCTTCTGGACTTTTTGCGTTTAACAACTTCAGACTGTGAACTCTCACCTCCACCTTCAACCCATTTTTATTTCTATCAATTTATTTCAACAACTTCCATTGATCTTTTTTTCCCTCACCATTGTTCGCCCCTCCCCCCACTCTACTTATGCCATTTGTTCCAAAGTGCCCTTTGACACACTGCTCACCTTTGTTCTGCTATTCACACATTCTAATCTCTTTAGGTGCCACTATTAGCACCCTTCTTAGCCTTACCACCCTCATTTACATTTTTTTTGTCTTCTGTCCTCCACATCTTTGTCAGTCTCCACCTATCACTGGCCCCTTATCCAGCCCCTCTGCTCCATGCCCCCCTACTACAGTATAAATCTGACTCTATTTCTAGTTCTCTCTAGCTTTGACAGTCAGCAGACTCGAGCCGTTAGCTCCCTTCTCACTCCACAGATGCTGTCAGACCTGCTGAGCTTGTCCAGTGTTTTCTGTTTGTGTTTTGGATTCCAGCATCCACAGTAATTTGCTTTTTTGTGGGTCTGACAAAGTAGGGTTTTTTTCAGGGGGGATGGATTGTAAGACTACTTTAACTGCACAGAAAATGTTGTGTGTTTATGTTTTCTTTTCTTATTGTTAATCTTTCAATTTTTTAATCCCAAAAGTGGTACGGGAATTCTATCCTACCGAGAGCAGGAGGTTTCTTCTCGTTTTCAGAATAGAAAATGGAAGGTTATGGTCCGTACATCAAGTCTGGGATTTAGCTTGTTCGGCAATTAACAGGTGCTGTGGTCATAACCAGGGGGAAATTGGGTTCTGTAAGTCCATGCTTTTGGAACTAAACAGCCACCTAATATTCCAAAGTGGCATCCGAGATACTGGCACCGACCTCTGACAAAAAATGCCATTTGGAAAAGGTGTTTACGTACATGCCCATGCACTTAACGACTGCCAGTAGGTTGTAGATTGGCCAATTGTGGTGTCAGTAAGCAACCCAGATTAGCCACCTTTGTTGCCGTTTTTGAATGCCACACACCAATCATAATCTTGCATGGTTGCAAATGATATGAAACGTCATGATTGCATGAAGCCGGGCAGCACGGTGGCACAGTGGTTAGCATTGCTGCCTACGGCACTGAGGACCCGGGTTCGAATCCCGGCCCTGGGTCACTGTTCGTGTGGAGTTTGCACATTCTCCCCGTGTCTGCGTGGGTTTCACCCCCACAACCCAAAGATGTGCAGGGTAGGTGGATTGGCCATGCTAAATTGCCCCTTAATTGGAAAAAAATAATTAGGTATGCTAAATTTTTTTTTTTTTAATTGATTGCATGAAGCCAAAAGCACTGAGTGGATAATCCACCTCTGCCTCCTCCGACGGACCCTAGCATCATCAGTGCCAGTCTTCAGCAAACTCGATTCACTCTAAATGATACCAAGAAATGGCTGAAGGCACTGGATAGTGCAAAAAATATGGACCCTGACAGAATTGCAACAATAGTACTGAGGATTTGTGCCCCAAGAACTTCTGGCGCCCCTAAGTAAGCTGTTTCAGTACAGCTACAAAATCGGCATCTACCCGGCAATGCGGAAGATTTCCCAAGTGTGTACACAAAGGCAGGACAAATCCAATCTGGCCAGCTACCGCCCATCAGTCTACTCTTGATCATCAATAAGGTGATGGAAAGGGTCATCGACAATGCTATTAAGTAGTGCTTGTTTAGTAATGACCTGCTCATTGACGTTCAGTTTGGGTTCTGCCAGGGCCACTCAGCTCTTGACCTCATTACAGCCTTGGTTCAAATATGGACAAAGCAGATGAACTCAAGTGTGAGGTGAGAGTGACTGCAATTGATATCCAGGCCATATTCGCACCACACAAGCGGCAGGCAATGACCATTGCCCCTTGACATTCAATGGCATTACCATCGCCCCTTGACATTCAATGGCATTACCATCGCTGAATTCCCCCACAATCAACATCCTGGAGGGGGGGTTACTATTGATCATAAATTGGCCTGGACTAGCCATATTAATACTGTGGCTACTAGGGCAGGTCAAAGGCTAGAAATCCGACAATGAGTAACTCGCCTCCTGCGCCGTCCCCCCCCACTCTGTTAAGTAATGGGTTAAGAGACATTCCAATTAGTTCTCACATTTATGTTGAGCATCCAATAATTGACACTGATTATGTAAAGGGGCTTCAGGTGGCCTGTGTGTCAGGTGATGTGATGTTAAAAGTTTTGTGCAAAGTCTGTTGAATGAATTAAAAGGTGTTTTGTGGAAAAGCAGCAAAACCTTTGACTCTTTATACTACAGCAGCTAAACGTCTAACACTCAAAGCCTGTCCACAAGCTACAAGGCAAGTCCAGGAGTGTATGGGAATACTCTCCACTTGCCTGGATGAATGCAGCTCCAACAACACAAGAAAAGCAGCCCGGTTGATTGCGCCCCCTTCCTCAAACATTCAGTCCCTCCACCACCGATGAATAGTGGCAGCCGGGTACCATCTACAAGATGCACTGCAGCAACTCACCAAGGTTCCTTAGACAGCACCTTCCAAACTCATGACCGCTACCATTTAGGACAAAACCAGCAGATGCCTGTGAACCTCACCACCTGGAGGTTCCCCTCCCAAGTTACTCACCTCCCTGACTTGGAAATATATTGCCATTCCTTCACTGTTGCTGGGGCAACATCCTGGAACTCCCTCCGTCCTAACAGCACTGTCAGTGTACCTACACTTCAAGGAATGCAGCGGTTCAAGAAGGCAGCTCACCGCCATCTTCTGAAGGGCAACTAGTGATGTGCACTAAATGCTGGCCTAACCAGCGACGTCCACATCCTGTAATTTAATAAAAAAAAGTGTGGCTTCAAGGAGCCCTTGCAAAACTGGAGTAAATGGGAATCGGGGAAAATCTCTGCAGGTCAGAGTCTTACTTAACACAAAAGAAGACGGCTATGGTTGTTGGAGGTCAATCATCTCAGCCCCTGGACATCACTGCAGGAGTTCCTGAGGATAGTGCCCTCTGCCCAAGAATCTTCAGGTGCTTCATCTACGACCTTGCCTCAATCACCTCAAACATGGGGATGTATGCTGATGATTGCACAATGTTGAACATAATTCACAACCCCGCAGTCCATGTCCTAATGCTGCAAGACCTGGACAATATCCAGCCTTTGTCTGATAAGCGACAAGTAATATTTGTGGCACACAAAAGCCAGGCAATGATGATTTCATATGAGAAACAATCTAATCATCACCCCTTGACGTTCAATGGCATTAACATCGCTGAATCCCCTGCTGTCAACATCCTGGGGTTACCATTGACCGGGAACTGAATTGGACTAGTCATATAAATGCCATGGCTACAATAGCTGTTCAGGACTCTGAATCCTGTGGCGGGTAACTCACCTGATTCCCCAAACCTTGTCCACTCTCTACAAGGCACATCAGGAGTGTGATGGAATACTCTCCACTTGCCTGGATGGGTACGGGTCCAACAACACTGAGGAAGCTCAACATCATCCAGGACAAGGCAGTGCGCTTGAGTCACTCCCTTCACCATCGGTGCACAATGGCAGCAATATGTGCCATCTACAAGATGCACTGCAGGTACTCACCAAGCCTCCTCAAACAGCACCTTCCAAACGGACAACCACTACCTTCGAGAAGGACAAGGACCACAGAGACGTAGGAACACCACCAATTGGAAGTTCCCCTCCAAACCACCCACCACCCTGACTTGGAAATATATCGCTGTTCCTTCACTGTTGCTGGATGAAGCTCCCTCTCTTTTTTAAAATTTAGATTACCCAATTATTTTTTCCAATTAAGGGGCAATTTAGTGTGGCCAATCCACCTACTCTGCACATTTTATTTTGGGTTGTGGGGGCAAAACCCACGCAGACACGGGGAGAATGTGCAAACTCCACACGGACAGTGAACCAGAGCCGGGATCGAACCTGGGACCTCAGCGCCGTGAGGCAGCTGTGCTAACCACTAGGCCACCGTGCTGTCCTGAAGCTCCCTCTCTAACAGTACTTTGGGTGTACCTACATCACATGGACTGCAGCAGTCCAAGATGGCAATTTTCTACCACCTTCTCCAGATAATTGGGGATGGACAATAAATGCTGACCAAGCCACGACCTGTAAATGAATATTTTTTTAAATGGAGGACATTCCGCCACCACTTAAAGGTATAATGACCTTCTTTCAAGTTAGTTGCTGAATTATTTCTTCTGGCTGCTGTTGCAATTGGACTCTTTTGCAGCTTTCCTACAGTTGCCTAAAGTTTAAATAGCCTGCAACGAATAGTCTGCTGGTGCTGAAGTACCTTTTTGTTGATTTAAAAGCTTAGGCTGAAAGTGGTTGCTTCCAGACATTGGTAAAAGAATCTGGGAAGGTCCTCGGCCATGTTGAGCAGGACACTATACTAGAAGAGGGAGGTGGAATTGGAGAAGTGCACTCAGCAGGAAAACTTATCTGTTGCATATCTTTAGTGAGCAAATCTCTTCAGCAAGAACCATTGCCTGAGCCAACTTTGCTTCACTAAAGAGGCTGTGGTCAACATCTGCCACTTCTCCAGTTACAACAGCAACCTCAAAGCAGGGCTAGGACTGCATAGCCTGTGGCTGTTGAGTTGACTAGCAAGTTTCCTGATGTCAGTAAAAATGTTTCTTTATTTCCATTTGTGTCCCCTGGACCTACATTCCTGAAGCACTTTGAGGTAAGTTGCTGCATATTTTCTGAAATGTGAAGCAAAGCCAACCCAACCAACCACAGAAATATTAGCCTTGCTTTTATAATGGAAGGTGTTAATAATGGAATAGGTTATCAGGATTAACCTTGAGGACAACCTCCAGAAAACAGAGTTGACAGGAGCTAACATGGATTTAGAAGTGGAATATGTCATCTGACCAAACTCCTTCACTGGTGGACTTGGAAAACCCAGCAATATGTTGCATTTCACAAAATTTCATATCAAAGGTTACTGCATAAACATTGAAAGCAGCGGAGTTTCAGAATAATGCACGGGTATACTGAATACATTTTCGGAAGTATAGGAAGGGAAAATGGGTGTAAGAATAAAGCCTGCAGTCTGTTTAACCTTATGATGGGAAAGTTTTTACAAATAATTCTAAATAGGGCCAATAGACCTGGGGATAAATATATACACATTATTGAGGGTGGCTGGGCATATGGGATCCTGGGCTTTCTATAAATAGAGGCATAGGGTATAAAAACAAGGAAATTATGATGAGCTCCAATAAAACATTGTTTTGGCCTCAACTTGAGTTTTGTGTTCAATTTGGGCACTGTACTTTTGGAAAGAGGAGAGAAGAGTGCAGAAAAAAATTGTGAGAATAGTTCCACGGATGAAGGATTCGGTTATGAGGCAGATTAGAGGAGTTGCGGCTAATCTCCATAGAGAAGAGAAAATTGAGAGGAGATTTGACAGAGGTGTTCCAAATCTTGAGGGGTCAAGTCAGAGCAGATAGCGAGAAGCTGTTCTGTTTGGTGGAGGGGCAAAGGACCAGAGGACAACTGATTTAATTAATGTGATTGGCAAAAGAGTCCAAGGCAACATGAGGCAGTCTTTGCAGAGAGTGGTAAGGGTTTGGAATGCACTGCCAGAACATGTGATGGTCGTTGATTCAATTGTGACTTTCAATGGGGAATTGGATACGCAGCTGAAGAGAAATTTGCAGAGTTTGACTAGCTACATTGCACAGAGATGGAAGGACCTGACAGGCTGAGTGGCCTCTTGCACTGTAACCATTCTATGACTCTGTATCTACATGTTAGAAATGTTTTATCAGGGGAATGGTTAGTGCTGGCGTATGCCCAAGGGATCTGTTTTGGTTTCAATTGGTAAATGATGTATCTGGACACTCAGTGCATACTAGTTGAATTTGCAGAACACCAAATGTAATAGTTAAATCTGAAGCAATGGGTTGGGGCAGATGAAATTTAATAAATGTGCAGATGTTACAGATGAGCAGAAAACCGAGCAAGGTAAGTATTCCATGAATATTGTTTTTTTTTATTCAGTGAAGGGATGTGGGTTTCTCTAGCTAGGCCTTCGTTCATTGCGCACCCCCCTAACTGCCCTCGAGACGGTGATAGTGACCTGCCTGCAGGCCCTGTGGTGCAGCTACACTCTCAGTGCTGTGAGGGAGGGATTTTGAATCAGTGACCGTGAAGGAATGGTGATATATTTCCAAATCAGGTTGGTGAGTAGCTTGTAAGGGAACTTCCAGGAGGTGGAGTTCCCATGTATCTGCTGCCTGATGTCTTTGTCCTTCTAGGTAGTAGTGGTTGTGGGTTTGGAAGGTGTTGTCGAGGTTGCCTGAAGAGTTCTGGTAATGCATCTTACAGATGGTGTACACTGCTGCAACTGTGCATCGGTGGTGAAGGGAGCGAATGTGTGTGGAACGGGTGCTAATCAAGTGGGCTGCTTTATCCTGGATGGTGTCAAGCTTCTTGAATGTTGTTGGAACTGCACTCATTAATGTAAGGGGAGAGTATCCCATTACACTCGAGCCTTGTACATGGTGGTCAGGCTTTGGGAGTCAGGAAGTGAGTTACTCGCTGCAGGATTTCTAGCCTCTGAGCTGCTCTTGAAGCCACAGTATTTATATGGCTAGTCCAGTTCAGTTTTTGGTCAATGGTAACCCTCAGGATGTTGATAGTGGGTAATTCAATTATGGTAATGCCAATGCATGTCAAAGGGTAATGGTTAGATTCTCTCTTTTTGGTGATGGTAATTGCCTGGAATTGTGTCAGGCAAATGTTACTTGCTACCTGTCAGTCTATCCCTGGCTATTGTCGAGGTCGACATGGGCTGCTTCATTATCTGAGGAGTCGCGAATGGTTTTCAATATTGTGCAATCATCAACCAACATCCACATTTCTGACCTTATTGTAGAAGAAAGATCATTGATGCAGCAGCTGAAGATGCTCGAGTCAAGGACACTCCTCTGAAGACCTCCTGTAGCTGCGATGACTGACCTCCAACAACCATGGCCATCTTACTTTGTGCTAGTTATGACTCCCCCCAGCAGAGCGTTTCCTCCATGATTCCCATTGACTCACGTTTTGCTCAGGCTCCTTAGCGCCACACTTTGTCAAATGTGGCCTTGATGTCAAGGGCAGTCACTCTCGCCTCACCTCTGGAGTTCAGCTGTTTTACCCATGTTTGAATCAAGGCTCCAGTGAGATCAGGAGCTGAGTAACCTTGGTGGAACCCAAATTGTAAGCAGGTTGTTTCTGAGTAAATGCTGCTTGATAGAAATGTTGACAACTTCTTCTGTCACTTTATTGATGATTGAGAGTAGAGTTGGATTGGTAGTTAAGGCAAGATTGGATTTGTCCTGCTTTTTGGGTGCAGGGCATACCTGGGCAATTTTCCACATTGTCAGGCAGACGCCAGTGCTGTACTTGTACTGAAACAGCTTGGCTAGGGACACAACAAACTGTTAAGCACAAGTCTTCAGTACTGTTGTTAGAATATTGTCAGGGCTCATAGCCGTTGCAGTGTGAAGTGCCTTTGGCTGTTTTTTGATATCACATGGAGTGAATTGAATTGGCTGAAGACTGACATCTGTAATACAGAGACCTCCTGGAGGAATAATTATGGATGAAGGTGAAGATAATCTAGAAGCTTTAAAAGTCTCTGTTCAATACTTCTAGTCACTACAAACTGCCAGTCAACACAGCTAATCAATGCTGAACTTTGATGCCGAAGTGGTAGAATAAAAGTTGGAACCACTGAATTTACCAACCATCCTCGGACACAGTCTCAGGTTGAAGCAGTCTATTCAAAACCATCCAAATTGAGTTTCCAGCTTTATCATAAAGACCATTTATTTCTCCTACTTTATGACATGGAAATGAACAGGGTTTAAAGGGAAGCAAGGTTGTTGCTTAGCAACCAGGGGGCCACCCAAGGTTACAAAGAATTTTTGAGTAAAGCTGGACTCAGTAGAAGCTGGACAGGACAAGGGAGCTGCAGGAGCAGACTTCCCAAGAGTCCAGAAACCAGAGAAAGTATGTCCCAGGAAGACCATTAAATTGAAAGTACAAAGAACAAGAAGTTGGACAACGTCCTGTTGGGTGAAGTTAAAGCCAAAAGCAGAGGAAGTGCACGGAGTTCAAGAGACAACTGCAAGACCCAAATTTAACTTGAGAGACCAGACATACGAGGTAAGTCAAAAGTTTGGTGACATCTTAATACAGCCTGTGAAGCAGTATTGTTCTGGGTACCAGGGGGAAAGTGTGGATGCTTGAATGCACATAGCAATCCAAGGAATAGGAATATTGGAAAGAGATTGAAATCATGGCAGTGGATCCTTGGTGAAGGCATCAGAGTAAAAGTGTAAATTGGGAGAGGATTCTCCGGTGCGTTTTTCGAGAGTGGAGTTTGTGTGGAAACCCTGAGTTTCAGTGAGACCAGTTGCTGCACAGTATGACAGGCATCTGAGGGAATTTGATGAGAGCTCTATTGGGTGGCATCTGCCTCTTGGTTTCGGAGTGTGGTGTGTCTGACCACAGTTGGACTGTTGGTTTAAATGTGTACTGTGTACTTAGCAAGAACATTATAGTTCATGGTATATTTTGTAACTACCATTATCCTTCTTTTGGCCTAGTGAAGATTTTTGTTCAGTTTCTGCCTCTGTTGAGGACTTTGAGACATTTTTCTATGTTGAAGGGGCTACAGACAAAATAAATTGCCATTTCTTTTGATCTGGCCAGTACACTCTAATACAAAATCATTACCTTCAAGATTGTCAAAGCTATTGTGGTTTTCACAACCTCCATCCGGGCAGTTGTAATTTTTAGAATGTTTAATAACAAGTAATAACAGGTTGCCTGCTTGAAGGTGAACCAAGAAATTATATTAGATAGATTGCAGAAGAAATGTGATGCATGCAAATAACATTATAGTTAAAATGGTTGCTGTGAGCTTTGAGCGTGTTGACTGAGCTTACTGCTGTTCAATATTGTATTGCCTCCTTGCTTCACACTCTACCAAATTTGAAGTCCTTGTTTGGAAATCCATCTGTGGCCTTGCTCCTCCTTACTTCAATAACCACCTTCAGTTCCAGATATTCTTTTGTTCCTTTGTTTTGACCTTTTTGGTTCACTGTCAGATGCTGTATTTCCACCTACTTTGACCACACTGTCAGAAACCTTCTTCCTAAATCCTTGCACCCTGCTCCTTTGGCCTTTTTCTTTAAATGCCCATCTGTTGAATTGGGCTTTCATTCCTCACTCTTAACTGCTCTTTTGCTACATGAACTATGTAAAACATCTGTAAGTTGTCTTGACTGTGGTAGCTATTTTTATTTACATGCTTTATTCTATATAAAAGTTGCATCCACAGAATTATGTCATGTTACCTGCATCCTTTTCAGGTGATCACGAAGGGGTGTGAGACAGTTGAGATGACATTGAGGAGAAATGGCCTAGGCCAGCTTGGTTTCCATGTGAACTATGAAGGCATTGTAGCAGACGTTGAACCCTATGGCTACGCTTGGCAAGCAGGACTCCGGCAAGGCAGCCGACTGGTGGAGATCTGTAAAGTTGCTGTGGCAACTCTGACACATGAACAAATGATTGATCTGCTACGAACATCTGTAACGGTGAAAGTGATTATCATTCCACCCCATGAAGATAGCACTCCTCGCAGGTATGTTTCCTGAACCCACCCCTGCTGCTGTATTTAAGTTCAGATCTCTGCTACCAAAACTACATATCTAGTTATCAGAAGCCACTAATACACCCTGGTGGTGAATCTATGTTCTTGGATTAGAGTCAAGAAGTCAACTTTAAATTTTAAAACTAATGCTTCTGGAAGCAAACTGAATAAAGGAAGGCAAAAGAGGAACTTCAGACCCTACTGTAATTACTGACAATAATAGAGAAAGAATGGTTGATGTTCATATTGGCACTCCTTGGGTGGGATTCTCTGACCCCCGCCGGGTCGGAGAATTGCCGGGGGCCGGCGTGAATCCCGTTCACCGTCCTCCGAAGTCTCTGACCCCCCCCCCCCCACAAATTGTGGCCCGGCGTGAGTCGCGCCATCCGCCACGGAGAATGGCGGGGTCCGGTGTGAATCTTTGGGCATTCTCTGGCCCACAATGCGGCAAAGTCCCGCCCGCCTGTAGCCGGTCCCGCCGGCGTAAATCAGAGTAGGTCCCTTACTGGCGGGACCTGGCGGCGCGGGCGACTCCGGGGTTCCTAGGGGGCCGCGGGGGGGACCTTGCCCCTGGAGGTGCCCCCACAGTGGCCTGGCCTGCGGTCGGGGCACACTGATCCGCGGGTGGGCCTGTGCCGTGAGGGCACTCTATTCCTTCTGCGTTGGCCGTTTTGGTCCTCCGCGATGGCCGGTGCGGAAGTGAATCCCCCTGCGCATGCACGGGGATGACGGCAGCACGCGCTGGCGCTCCCGCGCATGTGCCGACTCGTGGCGGCTGGCGGAGGCCTTTCGTGCCAGTTGGCGTGGCGCCAGGCCCCTATCTCACGGGCCTAGCCCCTGAAGGTGCAGAGGATTCCGCACCTTTGGGGCGGCACGACGCCGGAGTGGTTCATGCCACTCCGTCCCGCTGGGACCCCCCCCCCCCCCGCCCCACTGGGTACGGGAGAATACCGCCCCTTGTCTACCATTTTAATGCAAACATTAACCTATTTATTTTAAGTAACATATGAATATGTTATGCATTTATTTGCTGATATTGGCAATGGTAATTTCTTGGTTCAGTTTTTCATACATTATTTACACTCCAAATTGTAGTATTTGACTTAATAAGAAATCTTCATTAGTTTGAAATTGAAATTGCTGCAGTTCATAACTCTTTTGTGGTCTCTAGCCAGACTGTTTGTGTTTAAGATATCAACGATGCACATTTTTGCAGACTTTCAGAGGCATTAGACCAGCATGTATTTATTCACCTTCCGTTATACTTCCTTTTTCCATTGAAAATCTTGCCAAATAATTCAATGCTGGAAGGTTAACTATGTCCATAGAACAACCTGTATATGCGTGAAAGTTGACTGATCAAATATCTTCAGCTGGGCAACTTCTACATTGCTTTCTAATTTGCAAAGCTATGTAATGTCTGTAAATCTGAAAATTCTTAAATCAGTCTTCCGTAGATCCTCTCTGCTTGATGGGCTGAACCTTCATGTTGTCAGCAGGAAAACCAACATGCCAAAGGAATATTTTTTGGAAATTCAGAAATGGTGGAACAATGAGATTTGAGCATAATCTAATGTTTGCAGTCCAAAGATGTGCAGATAAGGTGGCGTTACAGGGGGTGGTGGTCTGGGTGGAGTTCTCTTTTGGAGGGTCAGTGCAGACGTGATGGGCCAAATGGCCTCCTGCACTATAGAGATTCTATGATATTTCATATCAGTTCAATATTTTAGTGTGATCACTCCAACTGAGTAGATAGAAATCCTTCTACTTTCCTCTTAACTCCTTTCAGGAAAGATCCACTATGTATTCTTATGTTGCATTAATAGCCTTTAAAATGATCTGGTTCAAACAACAAGTGCATTATTAGCTGATAAAATTATGTATTTGTAGTGATTTAGAATCTAATAAAATGCACATTACCCTGGGAACGAAGTATGGGCTGGAGCAGTGGGAAATATTTAGATACATGCAGGTTCGAGACTTTGCCAGAGAGAATATACAGAACTTCCCAGTAGAGCTGGCTTCCACATTGCTGGAGGAGGTGCTGACAACAGGGGGACTGGAGAAAGGGCTAGTATCGACCGTTAATGGGGCTATTTTGGAGGAGGAGAAGGCTGAAAGGGATCGAGGCAAAGTGGGAGGAAGAGTTGGGAGAGGGTATGGAGAAGGGATTCTGGTGTGAGGTGCTCTGGAGGGTGAACGCCTCCACCTCGTGTGAGGTTGGGGCTGATACAGCTGAAGGTGGTGTATAGAGCACACATTACAAGGGCGAGGATGAGCCGACTCTTTGAGGGGGTAGAAGATGTGTGTGAACGTTGCGTAGGGGGCCCTGCAAAACACTTTCATATGTTTTGGTCCTGTCCAAAGCTGGAGGATAACTGGAAGGAGGTTTTTTGGGATAATCTCTAAAGTGGTGCACATGAAACTGGACCCGGGCTTTCAAGGTGTCGGACCAGCCGGGGTTGGAAACGGGTGCGGAGGCAGATGTTGTGACCTTCGCCTTGTTGATCGCCCGAAAGTGGGTCCTGTTAGGGTGGAGATCAACCTCTGCACCCTGTACCCTAGCATGGCGGGGGACCTGCTGGACTACTTGACGCTTGAAAGGGTCAAATTTGAACTGAGAGGAAGGATGGAGAGGTTCTATAATTCATGGGTGTTATTCATTATGCACTTTCAAGAATTGGATGACATCGAACATTAGAGGAGGGTTGGGGGCTGGGGGCTGGAAGGGTTGGGGAGAGAGGGACTGTATGTATTAATGTGACTATGGGTGATTCCTGATTCCATTTTGTCATTTGTTTATGTTAACATGTGGGCTAATGTCTTGGGTTTGGTGGGAGGATGGGATCGTTGATATTGATATGGTGATTGGCATTACATTCATTACTGATTGTTGTTTATTGTTGGGTGTAAATTTGGTAGAAAATGTGAAAAAAAGAGAATAAAAAATATATTTAAAAAAAAAGTGAAAGAAAGGAGCACGGGGCAAGACGGCAGCACGTTACGGTTTTGTGCAAGTCGAAAAACCAGAATGTTGTATTCCTACAGAGGTTAGCAGACTGAGGGCTCGATCTAACTAAAAGCAAATGGAATCTGTCCTGGGCGTGATTAGCGAAGAAGCGGCAGGAACAACCCTGCTATCTAAGGGCACTTTTTTTTTGCTGGCGCGGTGGGTATGCCACACCTGAGGCCGCAATTAGAGTAATTTCCTAAAATACATTAGTCTTGTATACACCAATACATGAGTTCCAATGTTCCAGTTGTTCCAGTAGTACACAGTGTAGATGAAGACCAGGCAATATACCTGAATAGACATCTTTCTGCTGCTACCTGTTGGGTTGTAAAATAAGATAGCCAGGTTGACGTAGATATATATTTTCCTTCCTGTCTTCTGAACGGGATTCTAGAACTTTATAAATCACTGGTTAGGCTTCAACTGCACACATTATGAAGGATATCAAGGGCTTGATGAGGGTACATTGAAGATTTACTAAAATGGTGCCTTGGATGAGGAGTTAAGAGGAGAGGTTAACAAAACTGAGATTGCTTCCCCTAGAGCAGAGCAGGTTAAAGGAAGGGGTGTTCAAAATTATTTTGATGGAGAAAGGAGAATTTTTTTTCCACTAGTATGAGAGAGTAGAGATTCTGGTTCATGGGCAAAATAACGAGAGACAAGATGAGAATTTATTTTATGCAGTGAGTTATGGTCTAGAATGCACTGTTGGAAAGGGTGATGGCAGCAGATTCAGTTGTAACTTTCAAAAAGTATTTAGAAAGGTATTTGGGTGGAAGTTTTGCAGGTCATTGGAAAAAGCTTGGGACGGGAGCTAATTGATAGCAACATACACATTCAGCCCATTAAATAGCTATGTGACCTAAGTTATACCTAAGGTTTTCACTGCTATTGACTAACCGGAAATGCATGACTTGCACCAATCTGAGGTAAACCATGATGTTGGAAGTCATAATCACTTGCAAGAATGTGATTTATGAGGGAAATTGTGTGGTCAATTGAATTAATCAATCACATGCATCTTCTCTCAAAGTTGGTCAATGACTGCATATTAAAATTCCTCCTATGTAAAGCAGCTCAGTAGTAATTTTAGTTTGAATTTGTGGAGAGCGACACTGTCCCTAGATTTGATAGAACAGCTCTCTCAGATTAACGTACACCTGGATTCTTCTCCTTGCAATGCCGGAGTCACGAATCTCGATCGGGAGAAGAATAGTAGATAATCAAAAAATAGAGGTTTGCTCCTGGTGGAGATTCCGATGCCATGCTCCGGTGCCACGCTGGCAATGGTATCAACGTTTGTGTCTTGCGCTGGTGGATTCATGCAAAACCGTCATTTACATGGATTTCAATATCATTAGCAGCTTGGACATTTCATGCTCCACCCTTCTGGGAGGCTCTGCCCCCCCTTAGGCAGAAGGCAGAAATCTTGTGGGCATAAATTACTGCAAGCATAAAGAAGCTTGGCCTTGTTACCATGGTTGTGGAGGTGGAGCGGGAGACTTAAAAAAGCATTGAAAAACTCTCAAAAATCGTCGGGTTTGCTGGACAGTTGCTGCCCAGGCTGGGGGCAGTAGCGGGGAGCAGCTTGCTGCCAAATCCATGGACCCAGAGTGTCCCCCTCAGGATCAGGGTGGTCTGGCTTAGACCACCATCGCTGTAGTCTGTGTTTTAAACACATCCCTTTGGTGCTACTCTCAGGCCCCTGGCTGTTTACTTTGCTGAGTGCTGCTTGTGTCTTTTGAATGTTCAGAAGGCCTCTGGGTATCGGGGAGCCCACCTATGCCGTCCCTCTGGACATCCTCATACGCCAGCGGTTTCATCAAGGGGATGGGCATGACGATGCTCAATCAGGTGATCCACCAAGTGTTTGAACTGCTCAGAAGTGCTGCCCCACTGCCAAGGAAGCAGGGGTTCAGAGGCGCTTACCCCAACAAGAGGACACCTGCGCTCTGACCTTTCGAGCCCTCCCTGGTTCTCTGCCCCTTTCAGTGACCCCCCCCCCCCCCCCCCCCCCCCCCCCCGCTTGTCTTGCAGACTTGTTTGCGGTCCAACCTGGGAAAGAGGGTGTCCCCCTGCTCCTCACTGGCTGGGAGCTGTGGGCCCACCTCGGACCCCCGATGGCAGGGGGAATCTTGTCAACCATCTTCATGACTGCAGCGAGCTTGTGTTAAGAGGAGCACATAAAAACAGTTCCAGCTGCCAGGCTCTTTAGCGGTAACTCCGGCCGCAGTGGTAGTACACCCGCTACGCTTAGAATTGCTTTAAATGTACGCCAGCAGAGTACTGGCCCATCCTGACTCGCTTACCAAATAGCACCCCCAACGGCAACTCGAATTGCACACAATTCAATCCTGGCGCACTTAGTGCCCCAAACAGAGAATTCTAGCCATAATGTTTTCATGATCTTGTGCAAAGTCATCTCTCTGTCTTTTATGGCCAGGATTGGGGGTCCACCTAACACAAAATCGGGACAGCTAATTGGTGCTGTTACCTCATGCTGCTTTCATGTACAACTGATGAACACTCAAGGCTAGATTCATTTTGCAGGAATTTCACTTACACTATCATCTAATCTTAAATCATTTTGTCTGTGAGAATACTTGCAAGGCAGCCTTGTGGAATAATCCCCTACTTCTGCTGCTTTACGTTGGCTGCCAGCCAAGAGGATGCATGAACTGTTCTGTAGCTCACTGAAGGATGAGTTTTCCGTCCTGCTGAACAGCGCTACTTTGGATTACCATTCTTTTTCACTTCCCCTCAACGAAGTTAATAGAAGAAGTACAGCAGTCTTTGTTCCCTTCAGCAAAGTTTTCCCTTCCCGTCCTCTGGACCTGCCTAGAAGAAATGAAGATCAATGTTCTGTATTATAATGATAGGTCATCGGGACTGATTAGCCCCCAAATAGTAGCAATTTTCCTTCTAACATTATCATAGAATCTACAACATGGAGACAGGCCCTGTGGGCCAAACTGGTCCATGCCAACCAAAAAACTCATCTAAGCTAACCCCATTTGCCTGCTTTTGGCCCATGTCTCTCAAACCTTTCCTATCCATATATCTGTCCTTTCCAATGTTGTCAATGTCTCTTCCTCACCCGCTTCCTCTGGCAGTTCATTCCACATACATACCACCCTCTGTGAAAGAAAAATTTGCTCCTCAGGTTCCCATTAATTCTTTCCCCTCTTAACTTAAACCTATACCCTCTAGTTCTCAATTCCCCAACCCTAGGAAAAAGACTGAGTGCATTCACTCTATCCATGCTTCTCATGATCCTATACACCTTGATAAGATCAACCCTCAGTCTCCTACACTCCAAAGAAAATAAGTCCTAGCCTGTCCAATCTCTCCCTATAGGTCCCTATAATTCTTCCAGTTGTTCGCTGAAGGAAGCAATAGAAATGGAACCTTGCAAAAATATTCAATCATTGCACACACTAATCACACAAGAAAGGAGATGAAGAAATGAGAGGAAAGGTTGGCATAAAAAGAGGCAACTGCCACGTGGGATTATTCAGTATTTTGAAGGACTAAAGCTGAGAAAAGGCTGCTTTTCCTCGTTTCCCCTGCTTTGCCCTCTCAAAAGAATGATTATCTGGCTTTAGAGGATTGCTTCATTCAAAAAAAGTAACTGTTGGTCTTTCTTGTTCCTTAATGCTAACACCAGATTTAAACAATTTGCGAAGGCACCACTGGTGGTACATCAGTGCTTTGAGGTGCATGTTGGAGGATTCTGTAATGATTTAGACCAGGAGTTTGAGACTGGCCAATTGGAATATGAGTCCCTGATTAGTGGACCAATCAGGGAGCCTCCTCTTTGGATATAACGGGGAGTGTCAGATCCTCGGCACTCCCAGTGTAGACAGCAAGCTGAATGCATTTGGTCGTCCTGTTGTTGGTTTCGTTAATAAAAGGGATTCTGGTGGATTGGTAAGATTTTAGTCATTATTAAAGACGAGATCGCGGAGTACTTGGAAGTGCATGATAAAATAGGACTGAGTCAGCACGGCTTTGTCAAGGGAAGATCATGTCTGACAAATCTGTTATAGTTCTTTGAGAAAGTAACAGGGAAGTTAGACAAAAGAGAACCAGTAGACAGATTTCCAGAAGACCTTTTGACAAGGTGCCGCATAGGAGACTGTTAAATAAGTTAAGAGCCCATGGTGTTAAAGGGTAAGATCCTGGGATGGATAGAGGAATGGCTGACTGCCAGAAGGCAGAGAGTGGGGATAAAGGGGTCTTTTTCAGGATGGCTGCCGGTGACTAGTGGTGTATCTCGGGTTGGTGCTGGGTCCACAACTTTTCACAATAGAACATAGAGACAAACAGCACAGAACAGGCCCTTCGGCCCACGATGTTGTGCCGAACTTTTGTTCTAGTTTAATCATAGTGTCCAAAATTCTATGATAATCTAAGGGCAATTTATCATGGCCAATCCACCCAACCTGCACATCTTTGGACTGTGGGAGGAAACCGGAGCACCCAGAGGAAACCCACGCACACACGGGGAGGATGTGCAGACTCCACACAGACAGTGACCCAAGCTGGAATTGAACCTGGGACCCTGGAGCTGTGAAGCAATTGTGCTATCCACAATACTACCGTGCTGCCCCAAATATATTAATGCTGTGGAGGAAGGAACTGAAGGCACTGTTGCTAAGTTTGCAAATGATACAAAGATCTGTAGAGGGGCAGGTAGTATTGAGGAAGCAGGTGGGGCTGCAGAAGGACGTGGACAGGTTAGGAGAGTGGGCAAAGAAGTGGCAGATGGAATACAATGTGCACGATTTAAGGGAAAAAATGTCCCGTTTTGGGCATGAATAGCAGGGGGATTCTTGGAGACTGCAGCACCGAGAACAACCCTGCAATCAAACATGTTTTATTTTGCTGAGTCTCTGCAGGGAACACCCCGCTGAGGCTGCATTTACCTCCCTTGCCATTTTTAAATGCCGCCTCGATCTCTCAACCCATCCCCCCCCATGGCCTCCAGACTCCCCAGCTTACCTCAAGCCCCCTTCATCTATCTCATTAAAAAATAAATTAAGTGCCCTATTCCATTTTTGCCGATTAAGGGGCAGTTTGGCGTGGCCAATCAACCACACTGTACAATTCCGATGCATCTGGAAAGTAATTTAAATAACTAACTTTGTGCAGTTGTGGAAGTTTCACACTCATAGTTTCTCATGGTTGGAAGGAAAAAAGGCATTTCGAACATTGGCACAGCTATTTTGAAGATCCAGACCAGGCCCCGCACAGGCCACCCTTCACCCACGTGGGATCCCCCTCCCCCGACCCCACACCGGCCCTACCATCACCTCCCCATGCCCCAATAGCTAATTTTGTCTATTAGTCCACCGCTGGTTGCCAATCTGAGGAAGTTATGGCCTTCTTAGTTATTGGACACTGCACCATCCATCTTGTGTGTTTTCAATCAACTCGGACCCACTTTTGTTCCAGTGTGGCACTTGTACCGACCATTAATTATTTTTTCTGATAATTTTCTACATTGTAGTTAATATTTGCAGCTCGTTTTCCCTGTTGCCAGGAATTCAAAATTTGTTATTCAGTTGTAATTTGCTTGTGCTACTGATTGCAAATGCAACTTATCAAATCCAAATCTCCACCAGGGATCAGTAATTGTTACCCACCAGATACAGATTTTAAATTATGCTCAACCAGTTGCAAATCTCTACATATGGGCTCTCTGATGGATTAGGCAACCAGGAATTAATTAAAGCTTGAGGTAATCTCCGGTTGTGATTCTAAATATCAACTGAGATTGAGCAACAGATCATTGTGAATCTCTGAGCTGTTGCATCCCATGTACATGTTAGCTGTTTTCGAGGTGTCCTAACACATTTTCAACCTATTTTTGTAAATGTGCTGAAGCATCCTGTGTTGCAATTTGTGGCAACACGATAGAATGATTTTGTATCAAATTGTTTCTCTTTCACCTGTCCCACACATTCAATTAAATTATAATGTGATGCAAATAACAGATGAATTGATGGCATAGCTAATTATGTTGATTAAACCGTTATTTTATGAATGAATTTTCTGTAAGAAAACAACTTCACTGCCTGGTGGCAATGTTTAATAATTGATTGAATTGCTACAATTTACATTAGTGCAGTTTGAGTTCAGAATCCATTTTGAACTTCTAAGATGAAGAACCAAATATAGCCAGAAGTGAAATGCAACTTTGGCACTTCTAGCAACATTTAAACCTTTTTAGTCCTTTTTTCAGGAACCTTTTTAAACTGTTTACTGATTCTCTGCATAGAGTGTATCTATCCCTACAGAGTTCTCACTCTCCACTGATGTGGGAAATAAACGAGTGGACTGAAAAAAAAGTCTATGGTATGTAAAATATGTCATCTTATAACCATGAGGCCAATGGATGCAAATATCTCAGACAAACCCGATTTTAAAGGCACCAAAACAGGAGATCCTTGGGGTAATTTTTAATGAGCAGTGACACCCACTGTTTGCAGTGTCCAGAACTTGATAAATCTGCTCTACGCCTCTTTGTGTACAGGAAAAATGATTTTCAACGGCATGGACAATTGGAAATTTCACCTATGTATATTTGGATGACCGATGAGGTGCAGTGGATGTGGATACTCCGTCAGGCAGAGGCGAACTTACACTTTTAGGGGCCCTGCGCTCTCCCTCTTTGCGGGGCCCCCACATCGATCAGTGAGAGAAATGACTTGACACTAAATGAGGCAGTAAATCCAACATGCAAAAACAACAAGGAGAAAGAAGTTGTTGGTTGCTGACCAGCCCCCGCAGCCCCACCTGGCTGACCTCTCTTCGAATCGCCCACTCCCATTGGCCGTTATCCCCAATTTCCCGAGTCACAATGCTGGCTCTTGCCCAGGTAGCGAGGCTTCGACCCTCCACAAAAGCCAGTGCTGCTGGTTGGCTGCTGCTGCTGGCTATCTGGCCTGAGGCTTCTTCTGTTCTCTTTGGTTGGCTGCTCTTCTGCCCTCAGCCCTGGCCTGGGAGTCGAGAGTCGCCCCATTGCTCTCCTTGATGGCCATTGGCCAACGCCGTCTCCTCACCTCGCTGACAGCTTTGCAGGCCAGCACCCCGATGTTAAGTCAGCGACCTCGCCTTTGCCTCAGGCAGCCTGCCAGACCGAATGACAGAAACACAGCTGCTACTTTGCACCTTTACTCAATGAAAGTTCAGAAACATCACACCAATGCAGGAGATTGTGTCTGAGCTTCTCTTAAGTCTTCACCACCACTCATTGCCTGACAAACTGTTTCCCAGTTTGAAGGGGAGTTCACCAATCAGAACCTGATCTTCTGTATTGCCTGCTATTCCCAGCACAACAGTCACATCTCAATATATTCCCTCCCCCAATTGGTCGGGGCTCTGCGCTGCAGCGCTGTGTGTTTCATTGAAAGTCCACCTCTGCCATCGGGATGGTTACGTTGCATGCAAAGAGTCAGTATACAATTAAAAGATGTTGAAAAGGATGAAGAAAGGGTTGAATATTGCTATGAGTAACTAATTTACATTTTGCAGTCAGATGGCTGCAGCATACCATGACAGCAGATCTCCGTTCAGACACCACAACAAGCAGCAGCAGCAGGAAACTCGAATGAAACCCAGGTTTTGCTGTTGGGAGAGAATTTTCATCATGGAGAACTGTGATTTAGGCCAACTGGACCACATTTTTAAATTGTTTGTCATAGACTAAAGAATTATGAAAATATACTACAGAAATAACCTGATGCAAGACCGAACCTGAGGTCCAGTTCAAACGGGCTACTGAATAAACACAATGTGCTTCGGCCTGGGGAATGTGATTGTTCGGGGTACTTTGGTGATTACAAGATCAGTAAAAGTAGAACCATGCATCTGCAGTCTCACTTAATGGAACTTGGGAGGAAAAAGTTGGAAGAGGATCATGTAACGAACCTTGTTGAAGGTTTCCGAGAAGTCGAGGAGGGATGATGTATCATGGTCACTATCACAGAAAATATAATTTTTGACCTGGCTATACCACTGCTATGGGAGAGAGCAGATAACCTGTTTGAAGCAATTCAAACAGATGCGGAAAAGATGGGTAAACACTTGTGGCAGCATATTTAAGTATATTGGTGAGGAAAGGGAGATGACATGGTAGGTTGGATTTGTTTAAAGAAGGAAAGTTGACTAGTTAGGAGCTCAGGTGGAATTGGCTCATGGGAGCAGGAACGAGGTGAGATGGGCTAACATACTGGAGAACGTAAAGACTCACTGGTTTTGAACTAGGGTGGGTAGTGAACATGGGTGGGAAGACCAGAGGCAGCTGAATTGTTGGTGAGTTTTACTAACCATTCTTTTTGTCAATAGTTTATAACCAATCATCAATTGTGTCAGGAGATAGAATTATGATTTTTGCTTAAGCTGATTAACAGAGCTACAATCTGTCAGTGATTAACTTTGTAATTTTTCTTTTACTTTTAGGGGATGCTCCGAGATGTACCGCATGCCCGTAATGGAATACAAAGTGACCAACGAAGGGATTCCGTACGAGTTCAAATTGCCATTCAGAAATAGCAATAAATGGCAGCGGGGAATTCCACCATCCCACAGTACCATTCAGTCCCAGGCACAAAGCCAGTCTGTCAACAAGGTGATATCCGCACCTGGTAGCAGAGCTCAGCCACAAGAGCGCAGCTCTGCTATGCCACGCAGTGCTTCCAGTGATGGGAGACCATTGGATTCCAAGAGGTTTGTGTTTTTCTGCCCCTAGGTGCAGCATTGATTGCATTCAAAAAAACTGTTTTCAGTTCCGTATTGCCACTAGAAGTACAGAAAAGTGCCCAGGTACCAGATTATTTGTGCCAAGGATTGAGCCTGGGAGTGCCCTGCCCTTAGGAGATGGGTAAAGGGGGCGGCCCGGTGGCGCAGTGGTTGGCACTGCTGCCGCATAGTGCCGAGGACCAGGGATCAGTCCCGGCCCCAGGTCAGTGTCCGTGTGGAGTTTGCACATTCTCCCCGTGTCTGTGTGTGTCTCACCCCACGGCCCAGGGATGTGCAGGGTGGTTGATTGGCTACGCCAAACTGCCCCTTGAACGGCAAAAATGGAATAGGGCACTTAAATTTTTTTTTAATAAGATAGATGGAGGGAGGCTTGAGGTAAGCTGGGGAGTCTGGAGGCCATGGGGGGATGGGGTTGAGAGATTGAGGCGGCATTTAAAAATAGCAAGGGAGGTAAATGCAGCCTCGGCGGGGTGTTCCCTGCAGAGACTCAGCAAAAATAAAACAAAGTCATGTTTGATTGCGGGGTCATTCTCGGTGCTGCAGTCTCCAAGAATCCCCCTGCTATTCGTGCCCAAAACGGGAAATTTTTTCCGTTAAATCATGCCCCTTGAGAACCATTTACTTGTTTACAGATAACTAGCTATCTGTTTACATTTGAAAGGACACCTGGGGTGCAGATAAATTGATGAGTATTGTATTTGTTCATTGCAAAACAAGTCATGGGACACCGTGTGAAAAGAAGAAAGGCCTTATGCTTTGGCTACAGATGTTGTAGCTAACTGGAGGAGCCAGGTCTGTCTGATAAGTCAGTTAGTCCCAAAACTCTCATCCGAACAAAGCTGATTCAGTTTGTCCTGAAAGCTGTTCTCACCAAAGATTTTGCACAAGAGAAAAACAAGTAAAACTCTGGTTGTTAACTTTATTCATGAGTGGTATTTAAAATATATTGGTTTGTTTAATTGTAATATGGGGCAGATTTAGGAAGTTAGCTAAGGTTTTCTCTTTTACTTAAGAACAGTTGTAACTGTTAGCTGTAAAGCTCCTCCTTTGTTACTGATGTAGTCAATTCTGTGTTTAAACTAAAGTTTGTTTGAACATAAAAGAAACCTATTGATCAGTGTTATCACTCCTGGGGTGCAATATAATTTCCTCACATTTTTGCAAATTGCAAAGAGTTGGATTCTTGTCCAGGATCCTAACATTCAACTTGTTCTTGTGGGGAAAGAAAGTAAAAATAAAACTGCAAATCTGAAACAAAAGCAGAAAGTGCTAGAACCATATAGCTGGTCAGTGATAATGTTCCCCACGGTCGGCTATTGCAGAAAATACGGAGGCTGGGGATTGAGGGTGATTTAGAGATGTGGATCAGAAATTGGCTAGTTGAAAGAAGACAGAGCGTGGTAGTTGATGGGAAATGTTCAGAATGGAGTTCAGTTACGAGTGGCGTACCACAAGGATCTGTTCTGGGGCCGTTGCTGTTTGTCATTTTTATAAATGACCTAGAGGAGGGCGCAGAAGGATGGGTGAGTAAATTTGCAGACGACACTAAAGTCGGTGGAGTTGTAGACAGTGCGGAAGGATGTTGCAGGTTACAGAGGGACATAGATAAGCTGCAGAGCTGGGCTGAGAGGTGGCAAATGGAGTTTAATGTGGAGAAGTGTGAGGTGATTCACTTTGGAAAGAATAACAGGAATGCGGAATATTTGGCTAATGGTAAAATTCTTGGTAGTGTGGATGAGCAGAGGGATCTCGGTGTCCATGTACATAGATCCCTGAAAGTTGCCACCCAGGTTGATAGGGTTGTGAAGAAGGCCTATGGTGTGTTGGCATTTATTGGTAGAGGGATTGAGTTCCGGAGCCATGAAGTCATGTTGCAGTTGTACAAAACTCTAGTACGGCCGCATTTGGAGTATTGCGTACAGTTCTGGTTGCCTCATTATAGGAAGGACGTGGAAGCTTTGGAACGGGTGCAGAGGAGATTTACCAGGATGTTGCCTGGTATGGAGGGAAAATCTTATGAGGAAAGGCTGATGGACTTGAGGTTGTTTTCGTTAGAGAGAAGAAGGTTAAGAGGTGACTTAATAGAGGCATACAAAATGATCAGAGGGTTAGATAGGGTGGACACCGAGAGCCTTCTCCCGCGGATGGAGGTGGCTAGCACGAGGGGACATAGCCTTAAATTGAGGGGTAATAGATATAGGACAGAGGTCAGAGGTGGGTTTTTTACGCAAAGAGTGGTGAGGCCGTGGAATGCCCTACCTGCAACAGTAGTGAACTCGCCAACATTGAGGGCATTTAAAAGTTTATTGGATAAGCAGATGGATGATAAGGGCATAGTGTAGGTTAGATGGCCTTTAGTTTTTTTCCATGTCGGTGCAACATCGAGGGCCGAAGGGCCTGTACTGTGCTGTATCGTTCTATGTTCTATGAACATGTATGACGAGAACTGACAGCTTAACGTTTCAAATGATGGCAGGGTCCCTGAATGCTGGCTGACCTGCTGTGAATTTCCAACTATTTATATTTTTTGTTTTATTCTTGTGCAAGTTTACATCCTGGTTCCTGAACCTGGAATAACACCAGAGATGATTTATGACCTTGCCCAGCTCTCAATACACAGAAAAATTAAACTAAAATTATACGGCTGTGGGGAAAAACTAGAGATTTTCTTTTCAAATTAAAATTTTCAGAGTACCTCCTTTAGCCTAGTATGTATCCAACTTGGAACTGAAGCATAAGACTAGACAATAAAAAAGAAAAGTCCTGGAAGTACTGTGATTCAGGCAGCAGATGGATTGGATTTGTTTATTGTCACGTGTACTGAGGTACAGTGAAAAGTATTTTTCTGCGAGCAGCTCAACAGATCATTAAGTACATGGGAAGAAAAGAGAATAAAAGAAAATACATAATGGGGCAACACAAGGTATACAATGTAACTACATAAACACCGGCATCGGATGAAGCATACAGTGTGTAGTGTTAATGAGGTCAGTCCATTTAGGAGTCTGGTAACAGGTGGGGAAGAAGCTGTTTTTGAGTCTGTTCGTGCGTGTTCTCAGACTTTTGTATCTCCTGCCCAATGGAAGAAGGTGGAAGAGTGAGTAAGCTGGGTGGGAGGGGTTTTTGATTCTGCTGCCCGCTTTCCCCAGGCAGCGTGAGGTGTAAATGGAGTCAATGGATGGGAGGCAGGTTCGTGTGATGGACTGGGCGGTGTTCACTACTCTCTGAAATTTTTTGCGGTCCTGGGCCAAGCAGTTGCCATACCAGGCTGTGATGCAGCCAGATAGGATGCTTTCTATGATGCATCTGTAAAAGTTGGTAAGGGATAATGTGGACATGCCGAATTTCCTTAGTTTCCTGAGGAAGTATATGCACTGTTGTGCTTTCTTGGTGGTAGTGTCGACGTAGGTGGACCAGGGCAGATTTTTGGAGATGTGCACCACTGTGAAGTTGAAACTGCTAACCATCTCCACCTCAGCCCCATGGATGCTGACAGGGGTGTGAACAGTACTTTGCTTCCTGAAGTCAGTGACCAGCTCTTTAGTTTGCTGGCATTGAGGGAGAGATTGTTGTCGCTGCACCACTCCACTAGGTTCTCTATCTCCCTCCTGTATTCTGATTCGTCGTTATTGGAGATCCGGCCCACTATGGTCGTATTGTCAGCAAACCTGTAGATGGAGTTGGAACCAAATTTTGCCACGCAGTCATGTGTGTACAGGGAGTAGAGTAGGGGGCTAAGTACGCAGCTTTGCGGGGCCCCGGTATTGAGGACTATGGTGGAGGAGGTGTTGTTGTTCATTCTTACTGATTGTGGTCTGTTGGTCAAAAAATCGAGGATCCAGTTGCAGAGTGGGGAGTCAAGTCCTATGTTTTGGAGCTTTGATATGCGCTTGGCTAGGATTATGGTGTTGAAGGCGGAGCTGTAATCAATAAATAGGAGTCTGATGTAGGAGTCCTTGTTGTCGAGATGCTCTAGGGATGAGTGTAGGGCCAGGGAAATGGTGAATTGCAGTGGATCAAGGTGCTCTGGGAGTATGGAGGTGAGGCGCTTCATGATCAACCTCTCGAAGCACTTCATTACGACTGAAGTCAGGGCCACCGGACAGTAGTCTTGAGGTACGTTGCCTAGTTCTTCTTTGGCACCGGTATAATGGTGGTCTTCTTGAAGCAGGTGGGGACCTCGGAGTGGAGTAGGGACTGGTTAAAGATGTCCGTGAATACCTCTGCCGGCTGGTATGCACAGGCTCTGAGTGCACGACCAGGGATCCCGTCCAGGTCCGTCAACTTCCGAGGGTTCACTTTCAGGAAGGCCAATCTGACTTTGGAAGCTGTGATGGTGGGTATGGGTGAGTTATGGGCTGCTGGGGCACTCGACAGCGGATTGTTGGTTACCTGCTCAAACCGAGCATAGAATGCATTGAGTTCATCGGGGAGGGGTGCGCTGCTGTTGGAGATACTGCTCGGCTTCGCTTTGTAGCCCGTTATGTTGTTTAGTCCTTGCCACAATCACCGAGAGTCTGTCTGTGACTCTAGCTTGGTTTAATAGTCTCTCTTGACATCTCGGATGGCTTTGCGGAGGTCGTACCTGGATTTCTTGTATAGGTCAGGGTTGTGTGACTTGTACGTCTCCGATCTGTCCTTCAGTAGGGAGTCAAGAGCTCTTCTATTTCCTCGGACCAGCACTGCACGACCTTCTTAGCTGGATTCTCCCGCTTGAGTTTCTGCTTGTATGCCGGGAGAAGGAGCACAGTTTTGTAGTCTGATTTCCCAAAGTGCGGTCAGGGGATGTTCTGTTTCGTAGTTGTTTATAAGTGTGTACAGTTCATCCAGCGCCTTCCTCACTTCTGCCTGGGATGGGATGTAGACCGATGGCTGAAGTGAACTCATGTGGAAGATAGTATGGGCGGCACTTCACGGTCAGGTATTCCAGGTCTGGGGAGCAGTAGGTCGCCAGTGTCGCGACATCCAAGCACCAGGAGGAGTTGATGAGGAGGCAAACCCCTCCACCCATCGCTTTGCCTGATGACACTCGGTGAATTGAGAAGCCTTCAGGTTGTATGGCACACTCCGGTGAGGCGGGGGTGAGCCATGTCTCTTGAAACTGAGCACACAGCAGCCTCTTACTTCCCTCTGAGAGGTAAGTCTGGTGTTAAGTTCATCCAGCTTGTTTTCGATCGCTTGGACGTTTGCCTGGAGTATGCTGGGGAGAGGGGTCTTGAAACCGCGTTGCTTCAGTCTAACCTGCAGACCAACGTGTGTCTCTCGCTTCCACGGTCGGCGGCTGCGGCTGGATGATCCTCCGATCCTTTGGGAGAAGTCTGACCTTGTGGAAGGTAGGTGGTTGCGTCTGGTAGGGTCCAGGGTGCTGGCAGGGACCAGGGCACTGGTTACGTTTCCGGGGTCGCATCTGGCAGGGTCCCGGGCGCTGGTTGAGGTAGAGGGGGGGTGGGGCATATTTGCGATCCAGATGGGTCCCGGCATTCTGCGGGCACGGGAATACTTTGTAGCACGGTCGGGTCCTCGCGCGGGGTCTCCGCCATTTTGGGTGTCGTGGGCAGGGGCTTCCTGAGGCAGGTTGGGCCTAGTCCCGTGTCTGTTCCCTCCCTGGGTGCTCCTGGGGTCGGGTCTTGAAGTCTGAGGTCTGAAGTTCAGGCCTCCATGTGGATTTTCCTTTCCTCCAGGTAGGTCGGGTCGCTGGGCGGGCCTCTCCGGATCGGGTCGCTGGGCGGGTCTCTCGGGGTCGAGTTGGGCCAGGTCCTGTCGTCGGGGGTCGGGTCGGGAGTTCCGGGGCTGGCGTTGGTTGTTAGGCCGGGTTGGGAGTTCAGAGGTCCTGGCCGGCTCCAAATGGAGGTCGGGGCTTCACTTCTGGTTTGGGCCCGATCCACTTCCAGGTCTTGGGGGTCAGGTCGGGTCGTGCAAAAGGAGCTAAATTCTCCCATACCCAGTGAGGCGGGGGGTCCCGGCGTAGCGGAGTGGCGCCAACCACTCCGGCGTCAGGGCTTCCCAAATGTGCGGAGTTCTCCGCACCTTTAGGGGCTAGGCCCGCGCCAGAGCGGCTCCCGCTCCGCCGACTGGCGCCAAAACTGGCACAAACGGCCTTTGGAGTCGGGACTGGCCGAAAGGCCTTCGCCAGTCAGCGTGAGTCCACGCATGCGCTGGAGCGTCAGCGGCCACTGACGTCACCACCGGCGCATGCGCGGTGGAGGGGGTCTCTTCCGCCTCCGCCATGATGCACCCCGATCGCGGGCCAGGCCACCGTGGGGGCACCCCCCAGGGTCCGATCGGCCCGCCCCCCACCCCCCCAGGACCTCGGGGGGCCTGCTCGCGCCGCCAATCCCGCCGACACAGAGGTGGTTTAAACCACGCCGGCAGGAGAGGCCTGACAGCGGCGGTACTTCAGCCCATTGCGGGCCGGAGAATCGCTGCGGGGGGTACGCCGATCGGCGGGGCGTGATTCCCGCTCCCGCCGATTCCTGGGTGGCGGAGAATTCTGGCCACGGCGGGGGCGGGATTTACACCGGCCCCGGGCGATTCCCCGACCCTGCGGGGAGTCAGAGAATTCCGCCCAAGGTCTCCACAGGCCTCGTAGGATGTTCAAGCAAGAAAAGATAAAAGTGAGAGGTTAGTAATATTGGGCGAAATTCTCCAACCCCACGCAGGGTCGGAGAATTGCCTGGGGGCGCCTAAAATCCCGCCCCCGCCGTGGCCGAGATTCTCGCCCCGCCGATCGGAGAGGCCCCTGCGGCGATTCTCCGGCCCGGATGGGCCGAAGTCCCGCCACTGGGAGGCCTCTCCCGCCGCCGAGATTTAAACCACCTCTGGAACGGCGGGCTCAGCGGCGCGAGCAGGCCCCCGGGGTCCTTGGGGGTCGGGGGGGCGATCGAACCCTGGGGGGTGCCCCCACGGTGGCCTGGCCCGTGATCGGGGCCCCCCGCTCAGACTGCGGGCCAGTGCCCTGGCTGCACTCTTTCTCCTTCCGCGCCGCCACGGCCTCCACCATAGCGGAAGTGGAAGAGAACCCTACATTGCGCATGCGCCAGCAGTGACGTCAGCGGCAGCGTCACTGCCGGCGCATGCACGGACCGGCGAAAGCCTTTCGGCCAGCCCCGCACCGGGGGCGCCGGTTTTTTGCGCCAGTCTTCTGGTGCTAACCGCTCCGGCGCGGGGCTGGCCCCCAAAGGTGGGGAGAATTCCCCACCTTTGGGGGCCAGCCCCGCGCCGGAGAATTCCCCACCTTTGGGGAGGCGCGAACCCTGAGTGGTTGGCGCCACTCCCCTACTCCGGGACCCTCTGTCACGCCGGGTAGAGGAGAATGCCGTCCATTGTTAGTCTTAGAATTAAATTTCAAAAGATTAGAACGAGTTAAGTAAAAAGTGAATCTGTTGGGGAGAGCTCGCAGAGAGTCACCTCGCTCCGTCGCCATCTTCTTTGAAGTGATGTGGAAAGAAAAGCTGAAGTAATGTTTGAGGTTGACGATCTTTCATCAGAACTCAGATCAGATGTTTCTTGGGGACTGGCTGGCACCTGCAAAATTGCACTGAAGCATGGGTTGCCCTTTCAGGAGAGGAGGATTGGGGTAGAATGAATCTAAGAAGATTGCTCATAAATAAGTCGGCTGTTAGCACATTATTTAAGAGGCCATGTGGAACAATGGGTAGCATCCCTGCCTCTGAGCCAGAAGTTCCGGGTTCAAGACCCACCCCAGTTGTATTCATAATGTGGCCATCAGGTCGAGTATCAACTTATAAATCCTTCCAAAGCATGCCAATTGCAGGTGGTAAGAGTAGGAAAGATTCCTGGCCATCTGTGCAATCGGAGGAAAGCTGGGGCCTCTACCATCACTATCCGTAGCTCCAGACTACAACACGCATGTAAAAGTGCATGTTTCCACAGCAGCTCAGACTCCCCAAGTGAGCTCTAACACACCACCTCCAAGCACACTATTTACCTACTTTTGAATTATTGAAGGTGGCTCCTTTTGATTACCAAGCCTTTACCGAAGCTCATAAAGTAGCAAACAAAATTAATTGCCCAATGTAACCACACAGTGTAACTGTTTCTCTGATCTGCAATCAGATGCTCCATTGACTTAAAAATATATGCTTCCTTCAGAAACTACATTTAATTAAGTTTTCACATTTGTATTGGTTTGGTACCACGCCTTACAGTGTGTAATTTGTTTTTCACTTCAATTTGAAACTAATCTTGTTAAACTGCTAAGATATTCTATGGTCAGTGCTGGATAATCATTCTTCAATGTATTTGTTGAGATTCACTGCAAGATTAACTTCAAAAACTTTTCTCAATGCCTATTTTCTGGTCCCATGTTGCAGTTTAATCTGCAGGGGAAATGGTGATGTCCATATGTGAATGAAAGTGATTTGCAGTAAAGAACTTAATGCATGGTTAAGTTGGGATGATTTCTTGGCTCTTTTCCCAGAAATCCATCTCTTTCCAAGAGCTGAACCATGACAGAACGGTTTCAGAAATTTAAAATTCTAGTGCTTTCAGAAAAAACATTTGTAGGGATTTAAATTCCAGTCAACCCCTTTACTCTGTATTAAGAACTGGATAACACCCTGGTGATGTGTGGAACACTCAAGCCTCCAATGTTATGCTGGGTTACAATGTCCCAGGCTCCATCCAGTAGCTGAATCAAATGGCCACTGTTCCACTGAGTCCAGATAGTGTGATAGACTATTGTGCAAAGAGTCATCAAATCTAAGCCCAATATTGTTCTCATCCGACATCCACTGTCTACCAAATTCCACTGTAGAGCAATTGGGAGCAGCCACTCAGACTTTTTTTTATTGTTTCCTTTAACTAACCCATGAACATGGACATTGGCAGTCTCTTCAACCACTACTACTCTCTTGCCCAAGATCAGCTAATTCAGAACAGACGGAAGATTGTAATTGCAACTTTCTGGCTTTGTACAGCTCCATTTCCCTTCAGTGGATTTACCTTCAGGTGTTGGACTTTACCGACTGGGCTGTTGGGAAATGCTACAAGCAGCACAAATACTTCAAAATTGAGGTTATTAAATTGGTTGGCCTGCCTCATTAGCATTGGATCAGAAAAATAGACCAGGAGTATTTCAAGGAGCACTCAAATAATTGTTTTTATTATTTCTGTATCTTGAAATCAGTAAGTAAATGCTGATAATGGTTATATAATCTGTGAGGTTATTGAAGTTCGGGAATAATCAAATTGAAGTCATTGAAAAGGTATCAGAAACATAGCAAAATGGATATTAGGATTAGAGTGCCTGGGAAGTGAAGCACGTGCAAGATACAAAATTGATACATTTTGAAGTAGATACTCGTTGCAATTTACTGTGTTTAGTGTTCTTCATTTGCACAACCATATACAACGTTTTCAGTAAGATAGGCTTCAGGGTTATTTAGTTCAAACCTTGCAGATTTAACTGCATCAAAGTAAAAGCCAATTTTTTTTACAATTCAGGCAAATACATTTCATCACGGGTTTTGTTCTCACTTTGTCCAAATTTGGAAGTGCTGTTGGATGGGGAAAAAAAAGATTCCCACTCAATGGCCACGGAAGCAGTTTTAGCTGCTGTGAATGAACAATCTCAGCAAATAAATTTCCCCTTGGTTTCTATGGATTATATAAAACTTCTGCTACAATTTCCATTTGTTAACTAGCATGGAATGTTCAAGTCCAGTCAAGATTTTTATTGTGAGAAAACACCATTTTTTGAGCTTTTCTTTTGAATGCCTTGACCTATATGATTTTTTTGGTCAAAAGCCCAGAGGACTACTGCGGTGTTGCACAGTTTAATAGGAGCCATCTGCTGTTTTTAAGCACTCTGGATGGCTTCAGTAACAACACAAAAAAATGTGAGGAGGAGTTTATAATCCAGCAGAAAAGTTGGGCAATTGTTTTGATGATACACGCCATAATATAATTGTTTAAAAATAGTCTTGATTTTAACTGTGCTTCATAATTTCTCCCTACTTCCACATCCGGGGGTTGCCAATGACCAGAAACTAAATGGACCAGCTTTTTAAATACTGTGGCCACATGAGCAGATCCAAGGCCAGGATCTTTAAGGCGAGCAACTCACCACCTGACTCCCCAAAGCCTTTCCACTACCTACAAGCCACAAGCCAGGAGTGTGATGGAATGCTGTCCATCTGCCTGTATGAATGCAACTTCAACAACACTCAGAAAGCTCGACACCATCTATGACAAAGCAGCCCACTTGATTGGTACCCCATCCACTGCTTAAACATTGACTCTTTCCACCACTGGTGCACAATGGCAGCAGTGTGTATCATCTATATGATTCACTGCAGCAACTCAAGACTCCTTCGACAGCACTTTCCAAACCCACAACCTCTACACCTGGAAGGACGAGGGCAGCAGATGCATAGAACGCCATGACTTGCAAGTTCCACTCCAAGCCACACACCATCCTAACTGGGAAATATATCGCCGTTGCTTGAGTGTCGTCCAGCCAAAATCCTGGAACTCCCTCCTGAAAGGCGTTGTGAGTGTACCTACAAGCTACTGCATGGACTGCAGCAGTTCAAGAATAATAATAATCTTTATTGTCACAAATAGGCTTACATTAACACTGCAATTAAGTTGCTGTGAAAAGCCCCTAGTCGCCTCATTCCAACGCCTGTTCGGGTACACAGGAAAAATTCAGAATGTCCTTGTGGGTGGAAACCGGATCACCAGGAGGAAACAGACACAGGGAGAACATGCAAACTCTGCACAGACAGTGACCCAAGCCGGAATCGAACCTGGGACCCTGGCACTGTGAAACAACAATGCTAACCACTGTACTACCATGCCACCCGATTCACTAATTGAAAAAAGGATTGTTCTGATGTGCTTTTTTTTCTCTCCTTTCCCTGAAGTTGATGACATGTTGGAGAATGATTGCTGCTAGGACGCATGCAACCAATGGGACCTCATGTAATGTACTTGGACATTAAATCATAGAATGAAGCAGGGATGTTGAAGGTCCCAATTCAACCCTCACCTAAAGGCCTGTTCTGTCAGCAGTCACTAAGTAACAATTAGAAATCGAGAACCCGAGTTCCCCACCACTAATGTGCGATGCTGAGGCCAACTATAACATCACTAATACCCCGTGTGACATCAGTGAACTTAGCATTGATGAAATTCAGACTTTTCCCAAACTATTTCCAAACCAGTCAGCATATTTCTCAGCTGATCAGTTTCAGTACCAAAATAAATATAAATTGAATTGATTTGAAGGTTGGATACAGTAGCAAAGGTACCCCCAATGCCCATAGAGTTTTATTATTTTTGTTTCTGACACTTCTTCCAAGGTTAAAACAAAACAAAGCTTTGGACCCAGAGAGATGACTGGCTTCCTTAACCCATTGGGGTCGGAAGATTTTTAAGAACTACCCAAAATTATATTGCTGTCAGGCTGGGGCATTTATATTCAGTCTTCGGATGTGATCATCGTTGGCAAAGCAAGCATTTATTGCCCATCCCCAATTGCCCTTGGGAAGATGGTGATGAACCGTCTTCTTGAACTGCTGTACTGTATGTGGTGCAAGTAATGTGTACACTGCAGTTCGGCAGGAGGTTCCCAAGGTTTTGACCCAACACCAGTAAAAGAATAGTTACAAGTCAGGATGGTGTGTCAAACAGGCAGAGTACGTGCAGGTGGTGGTGTTGCATGCCTCTGATGCTATTCTTTTTCCAGATGGTTGAGGTCACATGTTTGGAAGGTGTTGTTGAAGGAATCTTGCTCCATTGCATCTGGTAGATGATGCACATTGTCACCTCAGCACATGGGTGGTGAAGAGAGTGGATCTTTAAGGTGGTGAACGGGGAGCTGATCAAGCAGGGCTGCTTTGTCCCAGATGAGGCTGAACTTCATGAGTATTGTTGGAGCTACATTCGTGACCTTTACATTGTGAACAGGAGTTGGGTTAGTTACCACAGCATCACTCGCCTCTGGCCTTCTCTTGTAGCCCCAATATTTATATAGCTCTACATAAAAGTTATTTTGAAAGAAACCCGCATTAACACCAGAAGGGGGAGAGAGAAAAGAAAGCATTGCTGTTACTTAAATATATTAAGGAAACAACACTTATTGACTCTTGCAGGTCACTTTCTGCAATGGACAGTTCTTATGTCTCCGTGTCATCAGTCGGCAGAAACCAGCACAGCCGTAATTCACCCAGCAATCTGTCTTCCTCCAGTGATGCGGGATCTGGTGGTGGCACCCATCGAAGGCAGAAGTCCATTCCTGATGGGTAAGTTCCAGCCAATTTTCTGCTACCATTTCAACCATTTGGTTAATAACTCGCCCTTGGGGCACATTAAAGAGCTGTGTTCAGCGTGTACAAATTGAACTGTCTGTGCCCTGCTGAGCAAACTGAACGAGAGGCTGATATCACAGACATCTGTTAACAGGTACTCATTTCCTATTAATTGCAGGCTCTGAAATTAGAATGAAATGAGGCAGAAAGAAGCCACATGCCTCTTGCACCAGATACCAGCAATATCCTTACATGCTGCAGGCTTCTTCAAGGATGTGGCTTGTACAGGCTGTGTAATTAAAATGGTTAAAATATTAACCTTTTGGAGCTCTCCAGACATCTCTGCTTATTTCTTTTTTAGTCTGCATAATTATCCACTGATCATTCGATAAGTCGCTTGGCGTCAGGCACCACAGAACTCAAAATGAAGTTGTTTTCTGCTGGACAAATACCAGAGACATTTGTGAGCAGGCATATTTTCTTTATCATTTCCACTTCTGCTCATTTCCCATTTATTTTTTCTCTGCCTTATTCTCACAACCTCTTTCACTCTTCTCGGTGACAACCCTTTCCCTTGCTCTTGTACTCTATCTGTACCTGGATCCTCTACTTCTTTGAGCTTTTCACACCTCGGAAGTAGCCTGATCTACCCTCTTTAGGTCCAAATGAAAGACCTCACTTGCCTGTATTGAAATCTATTTACCACAGTTTTGCCTGTTCAGCTAATCAGTTAAATATTTATTTGATACTTTCTGCGTCCACCTACACTGCTTACAATGCAGTCTATTTTTGTGTCCTTGACAGATTTGGAAATATGACTTTCTATTCCATTGTCTAAGTCGTTAATAAAAAATCATTGCATTGTTGTGACACTGACACACATCTCTTCTGCGACATTGTAATTTATGCCCTGCCAATTAGAGTGCCTGTCCATTAGCCCTGCTGCTCAGCCAATCTCCTAGCCAGGTCAATAATTTGCCTTCAATCCATGAGCTTCAATTATGCGGGACATTTGTGGACTTCCAGAGAGCATGTGATATAAATATCATCGACATTCACCTGTTCACTACTTTAGTCGTCACTCTTCAGAATATTCAGTTTGGTTCAACAGCATGACCTGCCCTTTACAAATCCATGCTGGTGCTCTCTGATCCGCTGAACACTTTCGAGCATTCAATCATCTTAACCTTAATTATAGATTCTAGAATTTCCTTACAACAGATGTTTGGCTAACTGGTCTATAATTCCTTGGTTTTCTTCTCTTGCCTTTTTTAAATGCTGGTGTGACATGTGCAATTTTCCAATCCAAAGTGTTTGCTTGCTCTCACTCTCTCTCACCCGTTCCATTCCCCTCTGCTTTAAAAGGAACCTGAAAAGTGTGAAAGTTAGCAGGCAACATTAACTTGTGACAATCATGCTGGTTATATTTTCAGAGTGTATTTTTCTTACCTCACAAGGGAAACCATCCCATCAAGCAGTGCTTGTGTTCATTCAACCTCTAATCACAGTTCATGAAATTGAACATTGACCTAATTGGACTACAATTATTATTTGAATTAATGTGAAGAATACAACATGTCGGCTATTTGTTAAATCTTCCTGATACTCTCTTGGTAACTACTATTAACTACCAGCAAATTTGGTCTGATGTTTGTAATCTAACATTAATGCTTCATTTAATTATTGAGATGATTAGGCCAGTATCCTTTGGTATTTACATGTATGTTTCCCCTGTGAGAATGCAGTGTCAGCACCAAGCCACCCAAAGTAAATTATAAGATGGTTCCACGTTTATTTTAAAAAAATACACCACACGGCACTTCAACAGCATGAATCTTCACTACTCATCTCTATAGCCATGGCTGCTGATTCACAGTAACTAAATAAGCCAAGGAGGTCTTGTGGCACAGTGGGTCGTACTTTTGCCTCTGAGCCTGAAGCTTCAAGTCCCAGATCCTGATGCAGGACTTGATGGCCAAGAAAGGTGCATTTATAACCAAGCAAACAGTTTGATTATCAGTATATGTTAATGGCAGGTAGAAGGAATGGGAGTGATTCCTGGTTAGCCATGAGATAGAAAGAAATTGAAGCCTGTACAATCGTTATCTATAGCTCCAGACTGCAATACAATAGTGTATGTTGCCACAACAACTTTGACTCCTTGGGTTGGTTGGCTTAGTTGGCTGGATGGCTGGTGTGGATCAGATTGGCACCAACAAAATGGGGTTTGGTCCCCATTATGAATAGGTGTGGGTTTGGAAACAACCTCTTTGCCCCACCATGCCCTGGTGGAGGGCATGGCTCTATGTGTCGGACTTGCCTTTGGGCAGAGAACTTGAGAAGAAATTAACCAAATTTCGGTTTCAAATGGATTAAAGGGAAACTATTCAGTATTCTTCCTGTTGGCATTTGGATTGACATTTCAACATCTGCTTAATTGTGTGAGCTGTGATCAGAGGTCACCTGAGTATGAGCACGCATGGATGGAACTGTTTCCATCATGGGAAGTAAGTGTTTTGAAATTCCGTTCAACCCAGTTTTCTATTAAACCTTTGTCTGTTCATATAATCACCTCACCACCCCGAACTTAGATCTCTGATTTTGTGCTGAATTATTAAAAATTCAGGCTGGTTTCCGGGGCTGGTTTAGCACAGTGGGCTAAATAGCTGGCTTGTAATGCAGAACAAGGCAGCAGCACGGGTTCAGTTCCCGTACCGGCCTTCCCGAACAGGCATTGGAATGTGGCGACTAAGGCTTTTCGCAGTAACTTCATTGAAGCCTACTTGTGACAATAAGCGATTATTATTCTTATAATATGTTTGCTATGGGCAATTTGTCTGGCATCACTAGGCCCAGGTTGCCCAGAGTTATGTCACCTCCGGCTATTGCAAGCATGCATGGAAGAGAAACCCCAGACCTGGTCAGCCTGAGTGTAAGCTGTACATGGTTCCAGAGGCAGAAAGCTGGAATAGAGCCTGTAAACCTTTTGTGCTGGTCAGGCCCATTTTCTGCTCTCAAGATTCAAGAGAAGAAACCTTGGACAGGAAAATATTCCCTGGTCCATTCAGCCTGTACCAAAAGATTTATGCATCGCAATATACCCACTCCCCATCCAACCTGAAAGCCATATGCAGCCACTTGGGAGATGCCAAAACACAGATAAAAAGCCAGGCCAATTAACGTGTGTGTGTGTGTGTGGGGGGGGGGGGGGGGGGGGGGGCTGCTGTTGCAGAAAGTCTGGAGAGCTCCTGGCTTGGACCCTTTAGGCAATTAACATTAGTTCAGGAGATGACTTGGCACTGATTCATGTTAGCAGGCACCTAACATTTTGTACAAAGTGGCCACATACCCAGCCAGAAACTAGTCCAGCTCTCACAGCAAGTTTATATTCACCACACAAGCCAGCAGCCTGTTCCACAGGCCTACTATTCTATGGGAGAAGAAACGCCTTGGATTATCTAATCCAGTAACATGAAATTCTAATCTCTGGTCCTTCTTGGCACACTTAATTCAAATAAGGTGTTGACATGAGCCCAACCTATTATCATCATCATCTAATGGACACATGCACATTGGTGGAAGTAACCTCGTTGTTCAGATGATTGTTCTGTTTTTAATGCAGAAATGTCTCTCCCATTTCTATTATCAGACAAATTTATTTATGGAGATATTTGACTAACACTGTCTAAACATTACTGATCACTGTGGAATTTGTCAATGAGCTATATAGCCTCAGAACTGTGGGAAAAGTCTAGTCTAATGCATTATGTATGCTATGTAGTTTCTTTATATGAACAGCCAGCCACATTAGCCTCGCAAACAACTCTTGCATTTTACTAATGGAAATATAGCATTTGTCAAACCCATTAGCCTATTCAACTAATCAAAAGAGATCAGTTCAGATGTTGTACTCTAAATGTTCACAGCATACAATTCCTCGCCTTTCTTTTATTTATCTGCCAAATGTTGTACATAATTGTACCATTACTCTGGTAATTGCTTCATGTATATTTTTAATGATCATGATGTGAATTGAACTTTTATACATTCCCAGGAATGCAAATTTGCCTTTGGAAAAAAAAACATGTAAAGGGATATTCATAATTGCCATTTTTGGTGATCTTTGTCCCCTTTCCTCCCATGCCAGAAATGTTGAACAGTTTTATTTCAAGTTTCTCTGAGAGACCCACTGTAAAGATTGACACACTCCCTCACAGCAGCTGTCCATAATTCAGAAAAATTGTACTTTCTTTCGGTAGCCATCATGAAGGCAAATGTTTGTTAAAATGCAGTAGCAGAAGTAACATGCCTGTCAGCCGGCAAATATAGAATCTTGCAGATGTCACAACAGCATTATATAAACCTGGACTCGCCTTGATGCAATGGTGTACTGGAGTTTTATGAATTATTTGTACTTCTGCAGATTATCTTTATAAATTCATTTCTAGTCCATGCATACAGGATTCTTGTATATACATGCATTTAAATTTTGCGCGAAAAAGAGGTGCCCTACAATTCAAAGTTTCTATTTGTATGGTGAGATCACATTGTTATGATCAACTATTAATGATGGTGTGTTTAGGCAAACTAAACACGTGGCTCATACCTCTAGAAAATTAGATTTGACATTTTTTTCCCCTTAAATTTAGAGTACCCAATTATTATTTTTTTCCCAATTAAGGGACAATTTAGCGTGGCCAATCCACCCACCCTGCACATCTTTGGGTAGTGGGGGTGAAACCCACGCAAACATGGGGAGAATGTGCAAACTCCACACGGACAGTGAACGGGGCCGGGATTGAACCCAGGTCCTCAGCGCCGTGAGGTAGCAATGCTAACCGCTCCACCACCACCGTGCTGCCCCTATTATTTTCCAATTAAGGGACAATTTAATGGAGCCAATCCACCTAAGCTGCACATCTTTTGTGTTGTGGTATGAAACCCATGCAGGCACGGGGAGTATGTGCAAACTTCACACAGACAGTGACCCGGGGCCGGGATCGAGCTCGGGTCCTCTGTGCTGTCGATAGCAGTGCTAACTACTGTGCCACCTTGCCACCCAGATTTTATATGTTGAAGACTAAATTAATGGCTGAAAGGTTCTCAACAATGTAAAATTGCTCAAATCTAAAAGGTACATGCCATTCAGAAAAAAACTAATGAGAAGCCCAAGGTCTTTGTCTATTGGCAGGAAGCTGTGTTGCACTGTGCAAGTTATTTGCCATCGCAAACCAAACATAACCCAGCCAGCGATTTGCACTCTGTCTACCAATCATGTTCCAAATGCTGCTGTGTGCTTAACATTTGGGAGAAAATCTGAATGGGACACCTATGTTGAGCTATTTCGGTGCTCGGCACTTCAATTATTTGAAAATGTTTCATTCAAATAAAACACTTTTCATCATTAACCTAATTTCATCCAGTGAAGGGCAGGTGGTAATACACAGTCAGAAGCATTTGAAAGTAACTTTTATTTGAATAGATAATACTAGTTTTTTTTATTGAGTTTGGTGAAAATGAAGGAAGCTTGGGGCCAACATCAAATAAGGATTAGGTTGAGTTTCACCAATGTATCTTATTAAGAATGTGGACCATAAAGCAGATTGAGTGTCCTGGTTCACTGATTTCGCCAGCATCAATTGGATCACACTTGTTATCGTTAGAAGAACATTTATTTAGTCTTTTCACAGGGTGGAGTCATTACTAGCTGGACCAGCATTTTTATGCACATACCTAATCGGCCTTGAAGGTGATGGCAAACCACGTCTTTAAACACTACTATCCATGTGATCCATGCATCAGGGGCAAAAAAATGTTTTAATGTCTTATTGCCAATCATACTCCCCACCCTCATTCCTAAGGCCACTGTTATCTTGTATGGGATTCAACTCCCAAGTTTTGCAATCTTTCATTCCTTGTCCATATGGGCATAATGTAAGCATGAGGCTTGACGGCGAGTGTTGCAGTCTACCTGACCGTAAGGGGAATATCATAAGATAGCCTAATCCTGCACACTACTTACAGAACATGGTTGGATTGGGAGTAGGATCTTGGCCATGTTTCTTCTCCACCTCCGAGGCACCAAGACCATTTGAGCAGTCGACTGATTTCTTCCACTAAAGAGACCCACAGCAAATGGTTTGTTTTGTGATGTGCGCAGTGGACAGATGGTATCCAAACTTTGTCAACGTAGGAAACATTCTGTTCTTAAAATGTTCTCTAAGAAAATGAGCCTGCTAAATAAAAATAAATTGGGCTATTTGATATACTCCTCAACAAATTCACTCAAGTTGGGCTTTATTTGGATAAGTTCAAAAAGTAGTCTGCTTTATTACCTTTAAATTTGTTATGTTATGAAACTATTTACGAGCCTATAAGACTTGTTTATGCAGGAATTAATAATTCTGCTGTCTTTTTCATTTAAATTGTCAGATTTGGCATTAATCGGCGGTCCCCTGGGTCAGTTGATCGCCTGAGCTTTAATGAAGGTGGCGGGAGTGGTAAATCTACACCTATCTGGCAGAGAAGTGAAGATAGCAACATGGAGAAATCAACGGGTTAGTATGGTGTTGGATGGCTATGTATAAACATGGATGGCTTACTGATTCAGCAGTGTTATTGTATTATTCCAAATTAAATTGTTAAATGTATTATTTGAATAATTCCTTTGATGTGATTATACTAATATCAATGCTATGTTCAAATGAAAACACGGCCCCTTAGGCTTGCTCCAATCATTGTATCTTTTGCATAGCTGGTTTTAGAATTGTTCTGGTTCACCTCCATGACAAGTACAATATAGAGAGGCTTGAGCAATTTCTTAGAATCATTCAAACGTATAGCAGGGAAGGAGGCTAATTAGCCTATCATGGGCTGTATTTTATATGACCTCATCAGGCTCGTTTTCAGCAGGGGGTGGGCATGTAAAATAGGGGGTGCCCACCACACCAACTTCCGGTCCACCATGCAAACTCACCCCAATAACATGGGGGAGTGAGCGGGTGCCAGAATCGACAGCCTTCCCACCATATTCAAATAAGTAACCTAGGATCAATTCAGCTTGTTATCAAGCCAGTTGACCAGATAATGTGCTGCCCATGCAATAAATTGTTTGGCTGGGGCAATCTGATTTTTTAACAAAATTCTTCACAAAGGACAGGAAGGAAAGGGGCTTCGATCTTCGGGGGCTATCCTTTGCTAATCAGGGATGCTGCCCTCCTAAGGGCTTGACCCCCTTCCTTCCTATGTGCCTGCTGCCTTAAATTCACCCCCGCCCCCTCCCTATCCTCTGTCCAAGACCCTGAATTTAGCTGCTCAAAGGATCTATGGGCAGACTTGTCTTGCGGTTACTGACTCGCTGTTGGTACTGTAAGGCTGATGGAGCTGCCAGTTAATCCAGTTTACTAATCCGCTTCAGAGGGTGGGACTTCCTCCCCAACTTACTGGTTACAGGGCGTGAAACGTGTTGGCTCCACGCTAACTTCTCTTCTGGAAGGTGGAGAGAGCCGCCTATTCCCACCCTCCCAACTCCTGTATTATTCAGCCCCACGTGTTGACTTGTTTGCCGTCCCCACATGCATTACTTCACATGTCCCCTATAATGAATTTAGTTTTCCACTTGACTAGTGGAGAGCAGTAACCAGGGGGCTGTTGGGAAGGTAAGTTTCCCGTTTTAAAAACTTACCTTACAGGAACGGTGAGAGGGAGGAGCTGAGTGGGAGTGGTCGAATTGTGCTCTGGGAAGGTGAGTGAACTGATATATTTGGTCAGCGGCTGAACCCGAGACACTACACATGTAGTGTCTCCCACCCGCCCACCTCCTCTAACCAAAAAAAAAAGACTGTGGTGTGTTGATAAGGTACGGTTTTTTTATTTCTATTTCTTTTTAATCGTGTGATTGGTAACAATTTTTCTTTTTTCCCCCTTTTTTATTTATCTATTATTTGATATTATAGTTGGACTAAGTTAAGTTTAAGATTAAAAATGGCAGGAGATCTCAGGCTCGTGTTATGTTCCTCTTGCTCAATGTGGGAGCTCAGGGACATGGCTGATGTCCCTGACTCCTTCACGTGTGGGAATTGTGTCCAGCTGCAGCTCTTGTTAGACCGCATGATGGCTCTGGAGCTGCAGATGGACTCACTTTGGAGCATCAGCGATGCTGAGGAGGTCGTGGATAGCACTTTTAGCGAATTGGTCACACCGCAGATTAGGATTGCTGAGGGAGAAAGGGAATGGGTGACTAAAAGGCAGAGAAAAAGCAGGAAGGCTGTGCAGGTGTCCCCTGCGGTCAACTCCCTCCAAAACAGGTATACTGTTTTGGATACTGTTGGGGGAGATGGCTCACCAGGGGAAGGCAGCAGTAGCCAGGTTCATGGCACCATGGCTGGCTTTGCTGTACAAAAGGGCGGGAAAAAGAGTGGAAGGGCTATAGTCATAGGGGATTCAATTGTAAGGGGAGTAGATAGGCGGGTCTGTGGTCGGAAACAAGACTCCCGAATGGCATGTTACCTCCCAGGTGCACGGGTCAGGGATGTCTCAGATAGGCTGCAGAACATTATGAGGGGGAGGGTGAACAGCCAGTTGTCATGGTGCATATAGGCACCAATGATATAGGTAAAAAACGGGATGAGGTCCTACAAGTAGAATTTAGGGAGTTAGGAGCCAAGTTAAATAGTCAGACCTCCCTCCGAGGTAGTAATCTCAGGATTGCTACCAATGCCATGTGGTAGTCAGAGTAGAAATGAAAGAATAGGCAGGATGAATGCGTGGCTTGAGAGATGGTGCAGGAGGGAGGGGTTCAGATTTTTGGGACATTGGGACCGTTTCTGGGGGAGGTGGGACTACTACAAATTGGACGGTCTACACCTGGGCCGGACTGGAACCAATGTCCTTGGGGGTGCTTTTGCTAAGGCTGTTTGGGAGGGTTTAAACTAATGTGGCAGGGGGGTGGGAACCAAATGAGGAGGTTAGTGGACAGTAAGGAGGTCATAACTAAAGCCTGTAGGAACTAGATCATGAAGTCAGCGTGACTAAGGGGAAGAGTAGGCAGGGAGCAGATGATGAACGCAAAGGGACTGGTTATCTGAGGTGCATTTGTTTTAATGCAAGAAGTGTAGTAGGTAAGGCAGATGAACTTAGGGTATGGATTAGTACCTGGGAGTATGATATTGCTATTACAGAGACTTGGTTGAGGGAAAGGCATGATTGGCAACTAAATATCCCAGGATATTGATGCTTCAGGCGGGATAGAGAGGGAGGTAAAAGGGGTGGAGGAGTTGCATTTCTGGTCAGAGAGGATATCACAGCTGTGCTGAAGGAGGGCACCATGGAGGACTCGAGCAGTGAGGTGATATGGGCAGAGCTCAGAATAGGAAGGGTGCGGTAACAATGTTGGGACTGTACTATAGACCTCCCAACAGTGAGCGTGAGATAGAGGTACAAATATGTAAACAGATTATGGAAAGATGTAGGAGCAACAGGGTGGTGGTGATAGGAGATTTTAATTTTCCCAACATTGACTGGGATACACTTAGTGTTAGAGGTCTAGATGGAGCAAAATTTGTAAGGAGCATCCAGGAGGGTTTTCTAGAGCAGTATGTAAATAGTCCAACTCGGGAAGGGGCGATACTGGACCTGGTGTTGGGGAATGAGCCTGGCCGGGTGGTTGAAGTTTCAGTAGGGGATTACTTTGGGAATAGTGATCACAATTCCGTAAGTTTTAGAATACTCATGGACAAAGACGAAAGTGGTCCTAAAGGAAGAACGCTAAATTGGGGAAGGCCAACCATACCAAAATTCGGCAGGAGCTGGGGAATGTGGATTGGGAGCAGCTGTTTGAAGGCAAATCCACATTTGATATGTGGGAGGCTTTTAAAGAGAGGTTGATTAGAGTGCAGGACAGACATGTCCCTGTGAAAATGAGGGATAGAAATGGCAAGATTAGGGAACCATGGATGACAGGTGAAATTGTGAGACTAGCTAAGAGGAAAAAGGAAGCATACATAAGGTCGAGGCGACTGAAGACAGATGAAGCTTTGGAAGAATATCGGGAATGTAGGACCAATCTGAAACGAGGAATCAAGAGGGCTAAAAGGGGACACGAAATATCTTTAGCAAACAGGGTTAAAGAAAATCTCAAAGCTTTTTATTATATAAGGAGCAAGAGGGTAACTAGAGAAAGGGTTGGCCCACTCAAGGACAAAGGAGGAAAGTTATGCGTGGAGTCAGAGAAAATGGGTGAGATTCTTAACAAGTACTTTGCATCTGTATTCACCGAGGAGAGGGACATGACTGATGTTGAGGTTAGGGATAGATGTTGATTACTCTAGGTCAAGTCGGCATAAGGAGGGAGGATGTGTTGGGTATTCTAAAAGGCATTAAGGTGGACAGGTCCCCCAGTCCGGATGGAATCTATCCCAGGTTACCGAGGGAAGTGAGAGGGGAAATAGCTAGGGCCTTAACAGATATCTTTGCAGCATCCTTTAACACGGGTGAGGTACCGGAGGACTGGAGAATTGCTAATGTTGTCCCCTTGTTTAAGAAGGGTAACAGGGATAATCCAGGTAATTATAGACCAGTGAGCCTGACGTCAATGGTAGGGAAGCTGCTGGAGAAGTTACTGAGGAATAAGATCTATTCCCATTTGGAAGAAAATGGGCTTATCAGTGATAGGTAAAATGGTTTTGTGCAGGGAAGATCATGTCTTACCAACATAACTTAATCGAATTCTTTGAGGAAGTGACAAAGTTGATTGATGAGGGAAGGGCTGTAGATGTCATATACATGGACTTAGTAAGGCATTTGATAAGGTTCCCCATGGTAGGCTGATGGAGAAAGTGAAGTTCATGGGGTCCAGGGTGTACTAGCTAGATGGATAAAGAACTAGCTGGGCAACAGGAGACAGAGAGTAGTAGTGGAAGGGAGTTTCTCAAATTGGAGAACTGTGACCAGTGGTGTTCCACAGGGATCCGTGCTGGGACCACTGTTGTTTGTGATATACATAAATGATCTGGAGGAAGGTATAGGTGATCTGATTAGCAATTTTGCAGATGACACTAAGATTGGTGGAGTAGCAGATAGTGAAGGGGACTGTCAGAGAATACAGCAGAATATAGATAGATTGGAGAGTTGGGCGGAGAAATGGCAGATGAAGTTCAAATGCGAGGTGATGCATTTTGGAAGATCCAATTCAAGAGCGAACTATGTGGTAAATGAAAAAGCCCTGGGGAAAATTGCTGTACAGAGAGATCTAGGTGTTCAGGTCCATTGTACCCTAAAGGTGGCTGCGCAGGTCGATAGAGTGGTCAAGAAGGCATACGGCATGCTTTCCTTCATTGGAACGGGTATTGAATACAAGTGTTGACAGGTCATGTTACAGTTGTATAAGACTTTGGTTCGGCCACATTTGGAATACTGCATACAGTTCTGGTCGCCAGATTACCAAAAGGATGTGGGTGCTTTGGAGAAGGTGCAGAGGAGGTTCATAAGAACATAAGAACTAGGAGCAGGAGTAGGCCATCTGGCCCCTCGAGCCTGCTCCGCCATTCAATGAGATCATGGCTGATCTTTTGTGGACTCAGCTCCACTTTCCGGCCCGAACACCATAACCCTTAATCCCTTTATTCTTCAAAAAACTATCTATCTTTACCTTAAAAACATGTAATGAAGGAGCCTCAACTGCTTCACTGGGCAAGGAATTCCATAGATTCACAACCCCTTGGGTGAAGAAGTTCCTCCTAAACTCAGTTCACCAGGATGTTGCCTGGTATGGAGGGTGCTAGCTATGATGAGAGGTCGAGTAGATTAGGATTACTTTAATTAGAAAGACGGAGGTTGAGGGGGGACCTCATTGAGGTCTACAAAATCATGAGAGGTATAGACAGGGTGGATAGCAAGAAGCTTTTTCCCAGAGTGGGGGACTCCATTACTAGGGGTCACGAGTTCAAGGTGAGAGGGGAAAAGTTTCAGGGAGATATACGTGGAAAGTTCTTTATGCAGAGGGTTGAGGGTGCCTGGAACGCATTGCCGGTGAAGGTGGTAGAGGCGGGCACGATAGTGTCATTTAAGATGTATCTCGACAGATCCGTGAATGGGCAGGGAGCAGAGGGATACAGATCCTTAGAAAATAGGCGGCAGTTTTAGATAGCGGATCTGGATCGGCGCAGGCTCGGAGGGCTGAAGGGCCTGTTCCTGTGCCGTAATTTTTCTTTGTTCTTTCTTTGTAATCCATTGCTACCTTCTTCCAGTTCACAAAGTTCTTCATCATTATCTCCGGCCAGTTTTTCACCTTGTCCCACGAAAAGGTACACAAAAAGAATTAAAATACTGGGTTTCCCAAATGTGTAATTCAAGAACTCGGGGAAGTAATATTACTCATTTTAAAACTTTTACTTTTGCACTTCTCACCCCATTTTCCCCAAATTAATTGTAGATCGAATTACCATTTATTAAACAGCTGGTCGAAAACCAGAAAATGCTATTAAAAAAATACACAGCATCAGGAATGAGAAACGGATAATATTTTGATTATAAATGGTGAGAGAAGATGTTTATTTTTGGCAAATATACAGGAAGAGAATGAACTGAAGAAAACAGGCAACCAAAAATCACAATGAATAAATGAGCTATGCTCCTACTATAATGGCATTGTGAGTGGATTGTAGTGAATCAGAGTTGAAATTAAAAGGAAAAAAACTGCAGGTCCTGAATTTGTTTTTTGTTTTAATTTAAATGGTTGAAAATGTGAAATAACAGAATAATATCAGCATCTTAGAAAGAGTTAAGGCAGGCTTCAAGTAATAGCCATTTTAAATATTTAAATATTTAATCAAATAATTATGTAAATTTTGCATTTTATCAAGTGATAAAGTCTAACCTTTTTTAAAAAAATTTAGATTACCCAATTATTTTTTCCAATTAAGGGGCAATTTAGTGTGGCCAATCCACCTACTCTGCACATTTTTGGGTTGTGGGGGCGAAACCCACGCAGACACAGGGAGAATGTGCAAATTCCACACGGACAGTGACCCAGAGCTGGGATCGAACCTGGGACCTCAGTGCCGTGAGGCGGTTGTGCTAACCACTAGGCCATCGTGCTGCCCTAATAAAGTCTAACCTGATTTACTTTCTCCCCCCACTGTTGGAAAGACTTAAAAGCGCAGCCTTGATTTTCAAACACCGATTGAAATATTTCTTTTTAAATGGTAATGTGGTGACGTTACAGAGCTATATATCATAGCCACCAATGAATAATATTTGAGCTTGAAGTTGCTATGTGAATTTAATGCTTCGTCCCATTTTTAAGGTGAATTTATTACTTCGTTACATTTTGAGAAGCTTTTGTGAATTGCTCCATTGGGAACAACAGCAGGAAGCACAGTGGTTAGCACTGTGGTCTCAGCTGCAGAGGCCCAGATCAATTATAGCCTCGGGTGACTGTGTGGAGTTAGCACATTCTCCCCGTATCTGTGTGGGCTTCCTCTGGGTGCTCCGGTTTCCTTCCACAGTCCAAAGATTTTGCAGGTTAGGTAGATTGGCCATGATAATGTTCAGGGATATGTAGGTTAGGGCAAGCGATTATTGGGATAGTGCAGGGAAGTGGGCTTGGGGGGAGTGCTCTTTCAGGGTCAGTGCAGATTCGGTGGGCCGAATGGCCTCCTTCTGCACTGTTGTGATTCTATGATATAAAGCTAGGTGGGCAACTCCGTCAATGAGTGTGAAATCCAGTCCAAAGTTTTGTGCAGTAAACCACAGTTATGCAATTAGATTGTAATACTCTGTTCAATACAAAAAAATTGGAATTCTACTTTATTTTGCTTGTGAATAGCCTCTTCATCATATGTTTGTTAATTCCCCATTATGACTTTCCATCTATTTAAGAGGTTGGAGCTTTAGGTTTAAAAAAAAAAGTTGCATATTAATATGAGAATACTTTTTCGCACAGGGCGATTTTTATACTGCACATGTTCCTATGCCTTACACCACACAGTTCCAAGGATTAAAAAGAAAATCACCATGGCCAAAGAGAGAGGAGAATAAAAAGATGACTATTTCACATGCCTTACTATTTTTTTTTAATGGATTTTTCTCCGGATCTGCTTTCAGATCTAATTCCACACAGTTCGCTGTTTCTCTTGTTGTGTTGATCTCTAATTGCTTTATGTTCTGTAGTCTTTCTCCTACCTACTCCATTGCAGCTATACTCTTTGATTTCTGTCCAGTTTTGGTTTCTTCCTGAACTCAGTTTGTTTTCTTCAACATTTACTCAATGTTTATATGTCCCAGCTGCAACCACAACATTCAACCTCAGACAGCCAACACAAAATGATGCAATCCACATTGTGGTATACCACATTTTCCACAGTTTGTCCTCCAAGATAGGCAACTTCATATATAAGTCATGCAATGTACACCACTTAAGTAGTTCCCATTAAAATCTATGAATGGAAGATGCGCATATAATTGCCTGTATTTCCATTTTTGTAGAATCAATCATATTTGACCACATGAAAAAGTTTTTACCACAACCCTATTAACCATGATCTTATTGAATGGTGGAGCATACTTGAGGGGCTGAATGGCCTCCTCCTCCCAAGTCCTATGTTCTCAACTAATCTTTTCTGCTGTCCATTTTAGAATTGTTTTCAAGCTATAAGACATTTTATTATGTAAATGAAGATATTACTGTGTAACAAGGTGCTGTAGAGATGAAAGTATTTAGTTTAAAGCAGCTGAGCGTTAGAGAGTTAAAACAATACTCTGAGCAGCACCTACTGTGGTTGTACTGGGTAGTTGCAGAAGCATGACGTTCATGGGCTCCTAGTCAGGATGTGCTGCTGCCAGCAGTTTCCCACCCAGCAATTGCAGCCATGGGTATGTTAAGTAGGACAATTCGATCACTTCAACAATCCGATCACTTCAACAATCCGATCTGGGGACAACCCTCAAGCTCAGTTAGAAATTGGCACACCCTTTCAAAATGGCAGCCCTATCTCTGAGGAACTCGCGTCACTGGTGAGTTTAGCTCCCCAGTTTTCAAAACATATCTGGCTTGACCGTAAGAAACTCTCCAAGACCCAAAACAATGACACGTGTGGTTGAAAAGTGCTGTGGATCTCACCCAAAATGCCAGCGAGAAACACCCAGCCAAACTTGCCCAGACAACACTTCAAAATGCTTTGGTTGAAGCATGCCCAGAGTTTTTTTTTCATAACTTCAGAGTACCTAATCAATTTTTTCCAATTAAGGGGCAATTTAGCGTGGCCAATCCACCTACCCTGCACATCTTTTGGATTGTGGTGGCGAAACCCACGCAAACACGGGGAGAATGTGCAAACTCCACACAGACAGTGACCCGAAGCTAGGATCGAACCTGGGACCTCGGCGCCGTGATGCAGCTGTGCTAACCAATGCACGACCAATGATTCAGGCGGCCTTGAATAATGCCCAGAGTTAACACTGAGTCCAACATTTTCTTTTGGAACTTTGGTGCCGAAGAACAGTCTACTTAGATCGCGCACAACGTTTCCAGTCTATCGGCCACATTGCAACACAAAAAGCAGTGTGCTATGGCACAACATGGCCGGCAACTGCCAGGACACCCCGTTCCCGGGATCTATCCAGCTTGCCAGGCCTTGCAAGATCTAATGCGATCTCGCTAGATAATGCAGTGTGAAGTCCGCCCATTGTGTGCGTGATCACTTTTTGGAAAATCTGCATATTAGAGTGAAACAGCTAGTCTCACTCTCTAATATGCAGTTCCCTGAGGTAACCAAGGTGCTGGGATCCAACCCCTTCCCCTTGGAGACCTGGGGTGAGTGCTGTTCCGTACTGGTCTCCATGAACTGGAGCCAGACAGAACTGCACTCATGGGGGTCTCGCAGGGGATCGAAGATCCCCAGGTACGTGCCCTCTGGGCAGGCTGGCATCCTAGCAGTGCCACCTGGGTACCAGCCTACCATTGCCAAGGTGCCCAGGTAGCACTGCCAGTTGGCTAGGACACTGTCAGGCTAGCAGTACCAAGGTGCCAAGCTGGCATTTCCTTGCACAGCGGTAATCAGTCTCGGGGTGCCTTGTTGACATGAGATGGGCTGCGGGGGCCGCGAGCCCCCTATAGGTAGTTGGGGTTCACGTCTGGGAGTTGAGAGATCAGGACGCCATTTTAAAATGTCATACCGATCTCTTCCTGCACGGAAGAGTTTCGGCGAGCGGGTCTCCGAAGCGCAGGAAACGGAACAAAGTGTACCCGGGCAGCGCCTTTCCCTCGAGGCCCCATGTCTAACCAGAGTCTGCATTAGATAGAATTGTGTTTCTCAGCGCTATGAACACCAGGAAACACGGGGATAAATGCGCTCGCTATGGGGCATAGTAGGACGGCACAGTGATTAGCACTGCTGCATCACGGAGCTGAGGACCCGGGTTTGACCCTGGGTGAAGTTTGCCCACTCTCTCCGTGATTGCGTGGATCTCACCCCCACAACCCAAAGATGTGCAGACTAGGTGGATTGACCATGTTAATAAAATTACCCCTTAATTGGGGAAAAAATAATTGGGTACTCTAAATTTATTTTTAAAAATACTATGGGACATAGTTCCCATTTTCTCTCTGCATTGATGCTACCAGACCTGATGAGCTTTTCTGGCACTCTGTTTTTATTTCAAATTTCTATCATCTGTAGTATTTTGCAATAATGGCAATCAGCAAAGTCTCTTCTGGTGCAAAAGTGCAGATGGGTTAGTAATTAAAGTCCAATTCCAAAACCTCTAGTTAAAACTGCCTGCACAATCTGAACAGTTTTAATGCAAGTTAATCTGGGTCTGAACCTAGCTGAATTTTAAATCCAGAATGGGAAAACTCCTTCCTTCATTGCTAATTATAGAGTGCACCACTGTCCTTAATTGTATTCTTCATGTGCATGTGTGATGTAGTGATAGACCCTACCTGGGTGAGTGTATGACTAACTAATCCTTTTTGCTTAAATCCATCAAAGTCTGCTGAGGTTGCAACCAGCAGTCCAGTTTCTTACAGGTAATTTCTGAGCTGTTTGAAACAGGTTGGGGTTGGGGTTGGGGTTGGGTTTGGGTTTGGGGGGGGGGGGGGGGGGGGGGGGGGGGCAGTGACATCGACTTTCTTTGCAGCCATGACATTGCTGGTGGTGTTTCTATTCTGTAGACATCATGTTTATATTGGCCACTAAGAAGTAGATTAATTAAAACTGATCTTGACACTTGAATGAGTTTATAGATTTTATTTAACAGAAGAAAAAATAATTTCTCAAATATAATGCAGATGCACAATTAGTGATATTGTTTCTATTCTGTAGCCACTTGAAGCTGTCAATCAAACTGTTGAATTACAGGAATCCCATTGTGATAATGTTAAATTGTAAAATGAGTCATGCAGTAGAAACCCTATAGTGCCCTCGGGTTTATATAAATGGTCAGAGTGAAATAGCAGGCACTGCATTTAAAAAAATAAATAAATAAAAACTCCACATTTATTAACTTTATTGAAACTTTAAAGTTTACAAGGGCCACTGCAGACTCAATCAGCCGAATGGCCTCCTTTTGCACTGTAAATTCTATGATCCTTTGATCAAGCCCAGCAAAGTTAAATTCTTTGACAGCTTTGTTTCTTTCGCTTGGCGGTTCTGTGACAGCTTGACAGTTCTAATTCATTTATGCACTTTTTAAACAGTCATGTCTACCTTTAACAATCCCAAGGGCACATGCCTTGCCTCTTCCAAATATGTCCTGGGACCATATCCAAATGGGTACTTAACCTTTCCAAAACGGTACTCTAACAATCAAAACTAAGATCTGGAGATGCCGGCGTTGGACTGGGGTGAGCACAGTAAGAAGTCTTACAACACCAGATTAATGTCCAACATGTTTGTTTCAAACACTAGCTTTCAGAGCACTGCTCCTTCCTCCTTCCATTCACCTGAGGAAGGAGCAGTGCTCCGAAAGCTAGTGTTTGAAACAAACATGTTGGACTTTAACCTGGAATCAAAACTAATTCACAGCATTCAGACCTGCTTCTATCAGGACCAATCTGAACACTTTGGGCTTCAGGCACCTTCCTACCTAACTGTAATCACATTTGAGTGGAGGCAGCTGCTGATGTATATGAGCAGCTACCTTCATGAACCACAATTGCGTGATTATGATCTGCTCACATTTCTCTCTCTTTCACCCACCCCCCTCCAACCTGAGATAATGGCAGAGACCAGGGGCGGAATTCTCCGACTCTCCGGGGGGGGTCGGAGAATCGCCCGGGGCCGGTGTCAATCTCGCCCCCGCCGTGTCCCGAATTCGCCGCCCCCCGAGATTCGGCGGGGCGGGAATCGTGCTGCGCCGGTTGGCGGGCCCCCGGCGGCAATTCTCCGGCCTGCGATGGGCCAAAGTCCCACCGCTGACGGGCCTTTCCCGCTGCCGTGGTTTAAACCACCTCTGGTACTGGCGGCGTGGGCGGGCTCCGGGGTCCTTGGGGGGGGGGGGGGGGGGGGGGGCGATCTGACCCCGGGCGTTGCCTCCACGGTGGCCTGGCCCGCGATCGGGGTCCACCGATCGGCGGGCGGGCCTGTGCCGTGGGGGCACTTGTTTTCTTCCGCCCCCGCCATGGCCTTCACCATGGCAGGGGCGGAAGAGACCCACTCCCCTGCATTTGCGCTGGTATGATGTCAGCAGCCGATGCGCTGCATGCGCGGACTTCCGCCGGCCGGCGAAGGCCTTTAGGCCCCGGCTGGCGGAGCGCCAAATGCCGTTCGCACCGGCCGGCGGAGTGGGAACCACTCCAGTGCGGGCCTAGCCCCTAAAGGTGTGGAGAATTCCGCACCTTTGGGGAGGCCTGACGCCGGAGTGGTTCACACCACTCTGTCCCACTGGGACCCCCCGCCCCGCCGGGTAGGGGAGAATCCCGGCCCAGGTTCAGCACAGGGCTCCCGATTTCAAGTCTTTGCAAGCATTTTTAAAAATTCTTACCTGCATTGGTAGCCCTCTATTGTTACATCCCAGACCTGGAGTCGGAGAGTCTGGAAGTTTATTGTCCCTCCATTTTGGGGAAAAAAAGCCTTGACAATAGCAGATGTGAAATTCCACAGAAGAGTGCTCTTGAGCCATGTCCACTCAAGGATGACATTATAACCCAAGTTGGGACTTTCCAGAAAGCTTGCCAGGCTAATGAAATTGTAAAAGTCAGATGACTCCCTTAGCAACCATCTTGTAGTTCATCCGTGTCTATTTCAAAGGAATACATTTTTTAAAATTGTAATATCAATGGCAGGACCCAAATCATAAATATGAGAGTACTGATCTCCGGGGTACACAGCTTGCCACATTCTGCCAAGAATATTCTTTTAATGCCTACTCTTTTCTGTCTCTTACTCCAAAACAATTACCAACCCATGTCACAAAGTAATCCCCAATTCTCTGCATTTATTTGCTAATCATCTATTGTGTAGAATATTTTGAAGTGCCTTCTGGAAGTTTATATTGACAACACTTATTGACACTCTGATATGCCATGTTTAATGATCTCTTCAAAAAGTTCAACTTTAATTAGTCTGACGTGACCCAAATCTCACATCCATCATGACTCCCCTGGTCAGCGCAGACTTGTGCAAGTGCTCAATCGCTAACTCCGATTTTAACGGTCAAAGAAACACATCGTCAAAGATGTTTCGAGATTGTGTATAATCATATTGTAGCCATTCTGACCAGGATAATTTGCCCATTTGTTGTGAGTGCATGCAAAAAGTTACATTTTTCACTGCCTTGTAGAGCTTTTTACAAATATTCAGTGCTTAAGCATCGAACATGTCATAAGCTGTAGAAATTTGTATGATGTTGCATAACTGCAGAAAACATGTCCGTGCAAGTTGTTATCATAGAATTTGCAGTGCAGAAGGTGGTCATTCGGCCCTTCGACTCTGCATCGGCCCTTGAAATGAGCACCCTACTTAAGCCCACACCTCTACCTAACCCTTTTGGACACCTAAGGGCAATTTAGCACAGCCAATCCACCTAATCTGCACATTGTTGAACTGTGGGAGGAAACCAGAGCACCCGGAGGAAACCCTCGCAGACACGGGGGAGAAAGTGCTAACTCCACACAAAACGGTCACCTGAAGCCGGAATTGAACCCGGGGCCGTGGAACGGTGAGGTGGAAGTGCTAACCGCTGTGCCACCTGTCGCCCATGAGAAGCCTTGGATGCAGGCCAAAAACAGGTTGTAAAGCAGAGATGATTTAGATGACCTGGGTGTGGTAATTGAAATGGGAAGGATGGTGCTTACTAATTGTGCATCTATTATATTTGAGAAATTATTTTTTCTTTTGTTAAGTAAAATCTATAAACTCATTCAAGTGTCGAGATCAGTTTTAATTAATCTACTTCTTAGTAGCCAATAAAAACAAGATGTTGTTTGAAGATACTTTCCCATCAAGCTTTATAGTTAAGTTGGAGTATTATGGTGGACGTCTTGCAATTTGTGCAGTGATTTTTGAGAGATTTCCAAGCATGGTTTGGCCTGTGGTTCAGGGTTTAGTTGAAGTGCTAAAACACACAGCAGCCTGAACTAATTCCAAATATTTCAAAGCTCTGCTATTGCCAAAAAGGCCTTGTCTTAATTTCCATATTAAATGAGTTTCTTGTTACATGCAGTGTTCACGTGTTCTTTCTTTTTTTTCTTTTTCTCTTTTCTCTTCCCTGACCCACCATCTGTTCTGTCTGCAAAAAGCCTGTCATTATCATGTGCATCAAATTGCAGTGTGTTCGACAGGGTATAGTTTAGCTCTGAAGATTCATGGTAATTGTGATGACAATAATGAATGTGAAACCGCCCATCCCCCTGCTGCGTATTCATGGCCATCAAAGTAACTCCTGTAACACCCAGGAACTAATGACGCAAGTTTATTTGTTAAACTGGGCTCAAGATCAGTGAACTTGGATGAAATCAACAGCGTCATCCATTAACTTGTACTATTGACAAGTGTTTACGTGTTCACTTTCTTTTGTTCAAAATGTCATTTGTGTTTTAACCACCTGACCTTTTACACTGCTGAGAAGCACTGTTTTCTAATCAAGTACGTTGGACTTGACTCTGATCTTCAAATCCCAGTCTATAGTGTTAGATTGCAATGTAGTTCCTAAATGTTTATCATTATGGTTGGTAAATCGGATGCTTACAAGAAGAGCCTCAATGGTTTGAAACCCAGACACATTGAAGCATTTTTCATGACAGAAAACGATGTTTCATAGATGTTCTTGCAAAAGGTCTACATCCAGTATTTGCAGTTTGTTTTTTTTGCCCCTCTCGGTGTTTCAGACTTTCTGTAGAATTTACCAGCTCTGATAAATTTGCCGCTTGGATAGTATGTAAAGAATAAAGTAGAGTTGCTTTCCACCAATTTTCACTCCTGTGATGAACATTGCACATGCCACTAGAAATATTCAATTCAATCTCACTTTATTGTCCTTACGGAAATTAATTTCAGGCGCATTGCTCATTCATTCAAAATTTATATATGAATGAATCTTGCCAAAAATAAAGAAAATTATCCTATCGCAGAGATCCAACTTTAATTTTAAAAAAATTTTAAAAACGATTTCAATGCATTAAAATAATCAGTCAGTGAGTTCCATCTCGAGTACATGCATGTCCTCATCCAACTCCAGTTAAAAACAGTTAGAGCGAAGGGCACAGACAAGTTCGGAAACTGATTTGTCCTGCTTCTGAGGGATTGTACTCTTTTCCCTGAACGCATTCAATATTCCTAATGAAACAAGGGGTGACTCTCATTGCTCATGACACTGTTTATTTTCGTTAGAATTATTCAAGACCTTCAAAAGGGTGAATAAGTCTATTCTCGGGTTCGTGTGGGCGCGGAAGGCCCTGAGAGTAAGGAGGGTATTCTTGGAGCGAAGAAGGGAGGTAGGAGGTTTGGCGTTGCCCAACCTGTGTGGGTATTACTGGGCGGCGAATGTGGTAATGATTCGTAGGTGGGTGACGGAAGGGGAGGGTGACGCACGGAAGAGATTGGAGGTGGCGCCCTGTTTGGGTACGAGTCTGGAGGCTTTGGTGACAGCCCCACTTCCACTCCCCCCCGGCAAAGTACTCCACGAGTCCGGTAGTGGTGGCGTCCATCAAACTCTGGGGGCAGTGGAGGCGGCATAGGGGGGAAGTGAATGCCTCAGTCTGGGCCCCGATACGGGGAAATCACTGTTTTGCACCGGGGAGAATGGATGGTGGATTTGGGAGTTGGCACAGGGCAGGCATCAGACAGATTGGGGACCTCTTCCTTGATGGGAAGTTCGCGACTCTGGAGGAGCTGGAGGGGAAGTGGAACCTCCCCCCGGGAACACTTTTAGGTATATGCAGATCAGGGCATTTGTTAAGCGGCAGGTGGCGGAGTTTCCGCGGCTGCCGCCAAGGGGGTTGCAGGATAGGGTGCTCTCGGGTACGTGGGTCGGTGAGGTGAAGATCTCGGCAATTTATCAGTTGATGCAGGAGGAGGAGGAGGCCTCAGTAGAGGAGCTCAAAGCGAAGTGGGAGGAAGAGCTGGGGAAGAGATTGAGGATGGAACGTGGTCGGACGCCCTGGAGAGGGTGAACTCGTCCTCTTCTTGCGCACGGCTCAGCTTAATTCAGCTGAAGGTGCTGCATAGGGTGCACATGACAGGGGCCAGGATGAGCCGGTTCTTTGGCGGAGAAGACGGGTGCGGGAGGTGTTTAGGTGGCCCAGCGAATCACACCCATGTGTTTTGGGCATGTCCGGCCTTGGAGGGGTTTTGGAAGAGGGTGGCGGGGACTTTGTCTGAAGTGGTCGGGTCTAGGGTCAGGCCGGGCTGGGGGCTCACGGTTTTTGGGGTAGCTTCGGAGCCGGGAGTACAGGAGGCGAGAGAGGCCGGCATTCTGGCCTTTGCGTCTCTAGTAGCCCGGCGCAGGATTCTGTTACAGTGGAGGGATACGCGGCCCCCAAGTTCGGAGGCCTGGATCAACGACATGGCTGGGTTCATCAAGTTGGAGAAGGTTAAGTTTGCCCTGAGGGGGTCGGTACAGGGGTTCTTTCGGCAGTGGCAGCCCTTGATTTCCTGGCGAAGGGGTAGAGGGTGGTCAGTCTCAGCAGCAACCTGGGGGGGGGGGGGGGGGGGGGGGGGGGGGGGCTGGTTAAGGGGGTTTGTTTTTGCGACGGTGGGCTTGTTATTTTCTTCTTTCTTGTATTATTGTTTGTTAATATTAATCATTCTGTTTGGGGGGGAGGGGAGTTATTTTCTTGTTTCGGTGTAGAACTACACCTTGTCTACTTTAACTGTGGGGAGAAAATTTGTTGTTGAAAAACTTGAATAAAAATTATTTAAAAAAAAAAAAAAAAAATTATTCAAGACCAGAGTCTGTCAAGGAAGATCCGTCTATCAAACACCGCTCCTGCCTGGTTCAGTAATCTCTGCACCCTTTGAGTCAACTTTCCTTAGACTACAGCATCAGAAGAGGCACCCAAAAGAGATATCGCTCTCAACTACAGCCGTGTAAAAGAGTCATGACTGATGGATCTACTCAAAAAGATTTAAATTTTCTGAGCCCTAAAGTTGCCATTAAGAAGCTGTGAACAAGGGCTATATGTCACGTTTCCCTTGATAGCAAGAATTGGAATTGGACTGTCTTAAATATATTATCCCACATAGAATAAACGTCTTATTAATTTAGTAGCTCAGAGTTATTATTGCTCATAATTCTCCTACAAGTTATGACTTGAACATAACTGTGGGCGCGATTCTCCGCAAATGCGGCGAGTCGTAAAGGCTGCCGTGAAACTGGCCGTGTTTCACGGCAGCCTCCGCGCCCCCTCCCGGGACCCGATTTCCCCCCCCCCCCCCCCCCCCCCCCCCCCCAGGGCGGGGCTAGCAGCGGGGCCCCGTGAACCACGGCATCGTGGCCTTAGTGAACGTCGCTAAGTCAGCGCGCCAAGCATCCGCCGGCTGACGCGCACGATGACGTCAGCCGTGCATGCGCAGATTGGACGGCTCCAACCCGCGCATGCGCGGGGCTGTCATCTCCCTCGGCCGCCCCGCAGACTGATCCTGCGGGGCGGTGGAAGGAGAAAGAGTGCGTCCGTTACGGACGCACTGCCCGCGATCGGTGCCCACCGATCATGGGCCCATGCCCCCCCTTGGCGCGGCCATGGTACTGCCGTGCTAATCGGGGCCCTGGATGCCCAGAACGGGCATGTTGCGGCCGTTTTTACGACGGCAGCAAGCAGGTGTGTTTGCTGCCATAAAAACGGCCGTAAAGGCCTGGGAACTCGGCCCATCAGCCTGGGGAGAATCGCTGTTCGCCGTAAAAAACGGCGAGCAGCGATTCGTGTCGTAGGGCGGCCGTGGGGGGGGGGAGAATAGCGGGAGGGCGTGAAAAATGTCAGGGACGCCCTCCCGCTATTCTCCGACCCGTCGTGGGCAGCGGAGAATCGCGCCCTGTTTCTTTCAGCATTGAGTTGATTGTATTCGGATTACCAAAGGTTAGAGAATTTACAATTAAACATATTAACTTCTAATAAACCAAACTAAATATCAAAATGTTATGCTTCCTGCACTGAGCTGCATTCTTGGTGATGACTTCTGTTTGGAGGGCACGCAGGGTAATTCTGCAGTCTCTGAATTTGCTTAATATACTTGTTACACTCCATGTTTAGGGATGGTGCTCCTTTAAGTTCATTTTTATGATAGTCACAAAAGTTAGGCATGCTGTTTCTAGGGAATTCCTAAATACTACCACTCGTGGGACTTGGCTAGTTGTTCCTGCCAGTTGGTGCAGGCACTTTCACAGCACTTGTACATAGTACACAAAACTTATAATATTTACGCAAAAAGAGTCAGCCACTATCTTAGAGTGGGTGGTTTATGGACGTGAATCTCCCAAAAGAGAACAGAGTCCCCTAGTAAGACTTCGCAGTGCCGCAAAATGCAAGGCGCGATTTGCGACGTGACTCGTGGAATAAGGAGCCTGAATGGGAAACGCGCGGCTGACTCCACACATAGCCCTGTTTTGTCCAGTGGGGAGCTCTGCACGCTGGAATTCCCCATTGTAGCGAGAGATCGGGATGCTATTTTTAAATGACGTCCCGATCTCTCAGGCCCCCTAATCAGACCCCGACCTCTCTTTCTCTCTTCCCCCCACCCCCATAGTATGTGCAAACATACTATGGGAGGGTCCCTGGCACCCGTACCCCCCCCCAAACACCTATCAAGCGTGCAAATAAAATACCAGCTTAGCACCTTAGCTATGCCCATGCCAGCTGGCAGTGCCATCTGGGCAACTTTGCAGTGCCAATCGGCACTGCCAAGGTGGCACCAGCAGTGGCCGGGTGCCACCCTATGAAAAGGGCATGCAGCTGGGGGACCTCTGATCCCCTGGGAGACCCCCACAAGTGCCATTCCTTCATGTCCTCGTTTGTGGGGACCAGTACTGAACGGTGCTCGCCCTAAGGTCTCTGAGGCGAAGGAGTTGAATCCCAAAGCCTCGGATACCTCGGGAATTTTGACATAAGTGTGAGGCTTGCTGCCTTGCTCTAATATGCAAGTATGCCAAAAGGGTATCCTGCCCATTGTGGCAGTGGTGAGCTGCTTTGCATTCGCAGCATGGCCGTTGGATCGTACCCTACTTTCTCATTCTGAAGTTTGAAATGTGTTAAATGGTGCATACCGTTGGGTACGGTGGTCAGACTTGTGTGTTCCGAGGTCTCTGTTCCAGTAATTGCTTTGTGCCGTGTCGAAGCTTTCACACTTGGAGATCTAGGTTGCCTACCTTAAATCCCCACCACCCTTGTCTCCCTCGCTCCAATAAAATACATGTGGATAATATTGTAAGATGCATGTGTTGGTCGGGTATCTATAGATACTCGTTGAAGTTGTGGAACATCATTGGCCCTGAGTGGAGAGAGCTTTTCCTTGAATCTACTTGAGGCTGACTGCCTCACTATTTCAGCTTATATTGGCCTAAGGATACATTCTAGCATCTGATTTGCTTCACTCGCTCCCACCAAACATTGCTGCAAAATTCAGTTTATAATCCTGGACCCCGCCCGATCTCTTCCCACTTGAGTATTATTCCTTTCTGAGATGTTTCATTCCTGTGAGTACAAATTTTCATTTCTGTGCATTGAGGGGGAAATCAACCAGCCGCATGGTGCCAAACCGGGGCACGACACAGCCAGTATACCTGGCTCGCCAAGCCTCACGAGATCTAATGGGATCTCGTAAAATGTTGCGATCTGGATACCACCCACAATGTCCGGGATCCAGATCTGGCTAATTTGCCTCCTGCAGTACTTTAATATGCACTCTCTGTGTTAACCAAGGTGTGGCGTCTAACCTCTGGGCCTTGGAGTCCCCAAGCGAGTGCTGCTTAGTACTGTTCTCCACAAATTGGGAATCAGACGTTTGTGCAACGTTGGGGGGGGGGGGGGGGGGGGGGGGGGGTCTCAGAGGGGATCGAGAGCCCTTGGCTGTGTTCAAGGTAGGGTGGGCGGTACCCTGGCATCCTGATGCCAGTGCTACCTGGGCAATCTGGCAGTGCTGCCTGGGTGCCACCCTGGCAGGGTGCCCAGGTTGTGCTTGCAGGGGCATTGCCAGGCTGGCAGTGTTGAGGTGCCTGGGTGGCATTTTGCCAGTACCGATAATCGGGCCCAGGGGTGCCCTGCCATTGTTCGGTGGGGTGTTGGGGGCTGGAATGATCCCCTTCTGGGTGAGTTGGGGGTCCAGGGGTTGCATTGGGGTTCTCTAGATCGCCATTGAAGAGTTCCTCCGTGCAGGAACTGAGACTAAATGTGGCCTTGGCGGGGTGTTCCCTGCTGAGGCTGCAAAATGAAACGTCCCATTAGATAGCAGGGTCTTTCGCGGCACTACGATCTTTGGGAAACACGGCTAAACACGTTCTACACGGGACTCTGTTTCCTTTCAATTAATTGCGCCCTGCATCTCGACAGTCGCCTGTTGGTGCAATTGGACACCTAAGTCTGCAGCTATGTAATATTTTGGAAAAGCATTTTTTGTCAGGACTTTTTTTTAAAAAGTGAAAACTTTTGGTGTTGATGATGTGTGATCAAACTGTGTGATCAAACATCAAACTGTGATGATGGTGTTTTAATTTTTTTGCCTCAATAGTTCAGTAATGTGTTTACTTCAAAACAAAGTGCTAAAGATCAGAAATCTTGAGGAAAAAAGCATCGCAACTTAGGCTTGACATGAAAATTGGAAATAAAAAGAGAAGTTGATATGGGCAACTGATTAGTAGGCTAAAATACAAATAATTAACAAGTTTGCAAATGTATCAGTTGTTACCATCCCTGTAGAGACACATAATTTTTTTTTAGAAAAGAAGAAGAATCCCCATGAAGTCAACAAAGAAAAAATCAGATGGACAACAAGATATTACTTTTTAAAAACGTTACTGTAGCACACTAACACTAATATAATTTAAATATTAATTAACAGGCGAAAGAAATTTCAAGTCGAGGCAAGTTTCTTTTAAATAACTAAAGATGCGTCTCCGTCTCAAGTAGTTGCAGGCACCCGCATTGCTTTCCGTACTAATGTGGTACCAAGTACAAGGTTTTTCCATCTTGGCCTCTACCATGTTGGGTATCTCCTTTACTACCCTCTCTTTCTCTCCCCCCCCCCCCCCCCCCCCCCCCCCCACCACACACAATGGTGTTACCACCAACAAGATGCACATTTACAGACCTATTCTCACTCTGGTTATGGCAGATTTCCGAGAGACTCTGGGCTTTAAATGGTCTCTGGGTCTGGCAACATTGAAACAGCAGCAATTGGCCTTGTCCAATTCACAACCTGGTTCTCTTCTATATTCTGAGACCTGCTTCATCATGAGGATCTGTATGAAAACTGTGAAAGTGAAAACTTCCATTCAGAGAGAACCTGGCTTGTTTCTTCTCAGAAAAACTTTCAGTGGGTTCTAAACTTGCAAACAGAAGCACAGTCTGAAATCCAATAGCATTACAATTAGATTGCTGTTTCCTCTTTGCTACTTAGCTGTTCATCCCCATGGCAAACTCAAGTTTCAAAGGAATTTCTTGGAACACAATGATGTCATAATCAGAAAACCAATTAACCCCCGATCAGGATACTCCCAGTTTGATCCCAAAAGAAAATACAGCCTTTCCCAAAACACGACACATCAATGATTATTCCATCACACTGTATACTGCAGGAAGCACACTTGTATTCCTAGTTTCTTCATTTGATGTCAGTACGTGAACGATGATACGACCTTGAAGGAAGATCAGTAACTTTTCAGAAAGTAATTTGAATTTCCAGTGAACAACTGAAAGAATTACATCACAAGATTTCACATTTTAAACAAATCTTTACTGTGCAAGAGTTAAACAAAGCAAGTGCTACTAATGTAGCACTATATTTTGTAAACAACTATATCTCCACTTTTATATGCACACCTACAGTTTACCGGATCCTGAGAGTTCATTCACTTTGATTCTCCTCTGTGTTCCAGCCATTCTCCGAGGTACAAAATTTTGTGGGATCTTTCCATTAACATCCAGCTAGGCAACTCTCCAGCATTTCACAATGGTGGACACCCCAGCGCAAGCATGGACATCACTGCTTTCTTGCTCACTGACTCCAAAATCAAAAAACACCCTTTTTTTCTGATGGTCCTTTGCTTCTGGGCTACAACTCTTGACAGATATTTCTCTCTCTTTGCTTCTCTAACCTCTTTCTTCTGTGTAGAAACATATTTGACCGAAAACCAAAAGAAAATTCTCCATGACAGTGTGGCAAACTTGGGAAGTCCCAGATAGAGATTCAAGCTAATCATTTACACTTCCCAACTCTTCCCTATGTTTTGGGAAACCATATGAATAATTTCGATCCTCCATGATAACAACTGTAGACATCTTGTTTTCACAAAGATTTGGAAAGGGGCTGCCCATTGTTTAATGTTTTCCCACTCCCAACTCGTGTCTCATTAAACAAACACAAGTCACCCTTTGAATGGCATTTACTTAAGGTCCTGAATATGAACTTGTAACCACGGGTTTTCAGTCATCTTACGTTTAGCAATTCAATCCCCAAACTAAAAGTTATGCTCCTGAAACATATGAATCATGAATTGAGACATAGATGGAGATATAATACTTCGGTGGGTTGGGGTGTGAGTGATGTATACGCATTGCAGGGCTCTAAATGCAGCAAACATTTAACTTTTTTTTTTGCAAATTAAGTTTTTGTTTTAAAAAAAACAGTCCTTTTTGAATTGAAGCCAAAGATTGTTTCAGTTCGCGGAATACATGTGGATACTCACTCATACTGAGCTACATTGACATGTTTGGTCATTTGAACAGTACCACCTGTTGATTAATTATAGAGGATTTCAACTGACTTCAATCTTGCAGAAAATGGAACTTGAAAGACCTGTAATGTTTACTTTGACAGTTACACAATTCATTTTAAATTCTTGTTGAAAACTGATGATGGTTGTGGTCCTCTAACCAATTGTAATTGCAATTTCAGATACACAACAAACAATTTTGCAACATTATGCATACTTTTCCAAAACTATACACACGCACACTATTTCACAAGGGAAGTGCTTATACATTCTACCATTGCAGGAAACAATATGTTGGGGTTCCACTGTACCCAAGGGTACAAGGTTAAATATGAGTGAATAACGGATGGATTTTTTTGGCAATGCAAAATCAGCAGGCATCAGATACCTGCCAATAGCCCATTCAACTGTGCTTATTCAGTAACCAATATCCTGCCATGTCTGCAGGCAGTTTTTAGGTACAGTGTTTATCTTTATAATTTCTTGGTGGACTGCATGATGCCGTTGTCAACATACAGCTCTGATTTGCAGAATTAAATGCAGAATTATTATGACGCAGAAGGAGTCCATTTGGCCTATTGTTTCTGCACCGGCTCTCCAAACGAGCATGATGACCTAGTTCCATTCCCCTGCCTTTTCCCTGTGCCCCAATAACAATTCTATCAATGATATCAGTAAGATCTCACCCATAAGTCCCAAATACACCACGACTGTTCTTTTCTCTTTTAAGAGTTACCATTTTAAATAGACCTGAAAGGGAATGGATCAGAGTTTGAATGGATTATCTGAAAGGCGTTTGATTCCTGTTGTTTCTCCATCTCCAGAACAAAAATGCACAATCATTAAGTACTCATTTTATCACGCAATCTCATGGGTATAGTGGAGCCCCAACACATTGCCTTCTGCAGTGGTAAAAGGTGCATCCATTTCTATTGCAAAGCATTCTTTATGTGTATTTTCTTGGAAAAATAGGCATGATGAGGCTGAAGAATTCCTTTTGTTGTGCTTTTATGTGAAGAAAGTTTGAACTAATTTCCTGTTCTGGGATTTTTATTTTGCTACACACAGCTGCTGCTGTATGCATTTTCAAAAGGTTCCATTAATTACAACATCTGAAATTGCGATTTAGTTGTTTGTGTGACCACAGCCATAATCCATTTCCAAGATGAATTTAAAATGAACTATATAAATTTCAAAGTAGACATTATAGCTCTTTTGGGTTCCATTTTAAGCCAATGTGAAGTCAGTTGAAACCCTCTAAGTTTTATCTGGCCTGTTTGGAAATAACACAAGGACGACGACTCTGTTTTATAAAAAGTGTTGAAATTCTGCTTTCAGAACCAACCTGGCACATCCCATCCGTATCAAAGGTAACATCTGCACTTCAAAATAGCCCCAACGGAAGGCTGATAAGACAGGATGTGGTAGTCGGTCATGTTTCTCCCAACAAACATGGACAGGTAAATAAATTAAAATCTGTTGCATAATCATCTGCACCAACTCTAATTTATAAACAGAGTGATTTATTCCTCGCTGTTAATGATCATGATAGCCAGAGCAAAGTCTGATTGCTTGACATATTCTATCATTAACTTGCAACTTATGATAAGAGCAAATTGCTGTGGATGCTGGAATCTCAAACCAAAGAGAAAATGCTGGAAAATGACAGCATCTGTAGGGAGAGAAAAGAGCAAACGTTTTGTCAAAGCTTTGACACGGTCATCTGGACTCGAAACATTAGCTCTCTTTTCTCCCTACAGATACTGCCAGACCTGCTGAGATATTCCAGCATTTTCTCTTTGGTTTATGATAGATAAGAATTATCGAAAATCTTATTCTGGTTTAAAGAGCCTTTGAGTTTAGTGAGGAGCAGCCTTCGAGGAGTTAAATATTTTGAAATTAAATATTTTTTGATTATTTTCAGTTATAATCTCTTTTCCTCTCTCACTTTCCCCTCTCTAGTTCCCCCACTAAATGCATGGAGGCATGGATAACTAATATTCCCATGCCCAAATAACATTAAATGTCAAACAGAAGCATTTGAGTACATGACTCATAGGTTTCTTAATCAGGCTCCATTAATCTGTGGCAGTTTATGAAAAATTGATGTTTTCACATGTCCATGGTGTGGGATAGAGGGAAATTTGGCCAATTGGATAAGTACTGGCTCTCACATAGAAGGTGGTGGTGGATGGAACATTTTCAGACTGGAGACCAGTTACCAGCGGTGTACCACAGGGATCAGTGCTGGGTCCTCTGCTATTTGTGATTTTTATAAATGACTTGGAAAAGGGGGCTGAAGGGTGGGTCAGTAAATTTGCTGATGACACCAAGATAGGTGGAGTAGTGGATGAGGTGGATGGCTGTTGTAGGCTGTAAAGAGACATTGATAGGATGCAGAGCTGGGCTGAAAAATGGCAGATGGAGTTTAACCCTGATAAGTGTGAGGTGATCCATTTTGGTAGGACAAATTTGAATGCGGATTACAGCATCAACGGCAGGGTTCTGAGGAATGTGGAGGAACAGAGAGATCTTGGGATTCATGTCCACAGGTCTCTGAAGGCTGCCACTCAAGTGGATAGAGCCATGAAGAAGGCCTATAGTGTGTTAGCGTTTATTAACAGGGGGCTTGAGTTTAAGAGCCGTGGGGTTATGCTGCAACTGTACAGGGCCCTGCTGAGATCACATTTGGAGTATTGTGTGCAGTTCTGGTCACCTCATTATAGGAAGGATGTGGAAGCATTGGAAAGTGTGCAAAGGAGTTTTACCAGGATGCTGCTTGGATTGGAGGGTAGGTCTGATGAGAAAAGGTTGAGGGAGCTAGGGCTTTACTCATTGGAGCGAAGGAGGATGAGAGGCGACTTAATAGAGGTTTATAGGATGATGAGGGGGATAGATAGAGTGGACGTTCAGAGACTATTTCCTCGGGTGGATGTAGCTGTTACAGGGGGGCATAACTATAAGGTTCGGGGTGGGAGATATAGGAGGGATGTCCGAGGTAGGTTCTTTACTCAGAGAGTGGTTAGAGTGTGGAATGGACTACCTGCTGTGATAGTGGAGTCGGACATTTTAGGAACTTTCAAGCGGTTATTGGATAGGCACATGGATCACAGCAGAATGACAGGGAGTGGGAGAGGTTGATTTTGGTTTCGGACAAAGCTCGGCACAACATCGAGGGCCTAAGGGCCTGTTCTGTGCTGTACTGTTCTATGTTCATGTAACACTGCTGAGTCAGTCATTAAGATATATCTGTGGGAACAATTGTTCAAGTTCACTTCCTTGTGCTACTGAAATAGCCCAGTTCGCAATTGTGCAGTCACAACCTTATGCTGTCCACAAGGTAAACATAACATGGCCTGAAAAGATCACATTAAGGCTCTGTGTTAAATGTGAAGATTATAATCAGTATGTAGCACATGGCACGTGGCCACTATGTCACCATTTTTCTGTGGAACATGGTTAATGCACATTTGGTCAGTCACAATGGTTTGTGTGGATCAGATACTTGCATTACAAATTCACTGAGGCATCAGGGATTCCCTCATGCCAGAACCCAAGTCATAGAATCAAAGTCATAGAGTGATTACAGCATGGAAAGAAACCATTCAGCCCATTGAGTCCATGCAAGGTTTCTTTAGAGCAATCCAGTCAATCATATTTCCCCCGCCCTATTCCCACAACCGTGAAACTTTAGTTTCCTAAAGTGCTCATCAAGTTTCCTTTTGAAATCATTGATTGTTTCCACTTGCACCATCCTTGTAGGCAATGCATTCCAGGTTGTTACCATTCGCCGTGTAAAAAGGTTCACTTATTAATATAATTTAGACAGGAGGTGTTTTTTTTTCACTGTCAAAACATTCCCTGAATGTTTTAATACACTCTTTAAGTCATTGAAGTGTTAATCATCAGCATCTGAAGCACATTCTATACTGATATGTTTTGTTAATGGTTTCCGGTGATGGCCTGTCCTGGCTATTTGTTCCTCTAGATGAAGTCTTGAGATGATTTTTAGTTGCTAGTCATCTGAACTTTACTCTCTGCTGATGAATTTGAAGTCCCTGTTCCAACAGCTCCTCTACATTGGGCAAGGGAAGTCCATTTGCTTTGGAGGGCAGTTGGTCACAATGCTGAAGTGAGGTGATAGCCATGGTGCATACACTTAATGCACTTTACTGATGAGCAGGAGATGCGGTGCAGTTTGACATCGCAACACATTACTACACTCAAAAACTAAGCAGCTGGATTTACTACCTTTCCATTTCCAGTTCAGAAGCTGGTGAAATGCAGATATTTGAGTGGAGCTAAACTGAGAACAGTGTGTCATGCAACTTACACTTTTCGTATCTCGCAACAAACCGTCCCAACTTTCAGCTGTAAACTTGTTATCTGGTGGTAGCAGAAAGAAAGGCAGTTATTTGCTGCACTGGGATTTCTTCCTGCAGTTGGCTTCAGGAACACCACTTCTTAGGATGGATCTACACTCCACCAGGGGCCTCCAAACCCATCCTTATGTTCAATTGTCACTGAATTGGTTGTCAGCAATGCCACTATGATAGGACCGGCATATCATGATGTTGTATCTAAGTGAGAGAAGGTTTATAATTTGTAATATTTGTTTACAACAAGAATCCAATAGCCAATTAATAGCTCACAATATATGACTTTCTTATCAGATTCAAACATTCTGCAATTACAAATTTTGCTGTAAGCAGTTTTAGGTGGTGAATATTTTGATCTGTAAGTTTTATTAATTAAGCACTATCTTAAATCATTTGGGACATAAACCCCATGTAATTATGTTTCGTTACCCCCACCTCTCTTCCTAGACCGATGCACAGTATTCGAGTCACTCAAGTAGCAACACACTTTCCAGCAATGCTTCAAGTGCTCACAGTGATGAAAAATGGTATGAGACCGGCGACCGCATGGAGTCTGAACTAAATGGATATAACTACATTCAGGGCACATCCGCAGACAGTGGCATCGACACAACCTCTTATGGGCCATGTCATAGCACCATGTTGTCTTCAGGCACCCCAGTTTGCCCAACAAGTTCTTTGAGGTCTGCACCACTGAAAGAAAAGGCAGCTTCTCCTTGGCCTGGCTCTAGTGATGGTAGCATGCATTGCAGCCGATTAGGAGATCGGGCCACTCACAGTTACGAGAGGAGGGGAGCACAATCACCAGCACTGAGCGCAGAAAGCAAGTCTTATGGAGGATTGGTACACAGTACATCAAATCTACCAGTTCGAGAAAGCAGTGCTGCATATAGCCTCAGTGATACCTCCTCCCAGTCAAGGTAGTTAATTATTTTATTTATCTCTTAATAACTATGGGTTTCTCTGTTTTTCCTTTTTGGTGACTTTCCACCTGATCAAGCATGCAAAAGTAATGTGTATAGCCTCAGCAATAGCTCCTCAACCAACTTGAGCTAGCGCACCCTGTAAAGTGTGCAAATGCGGGCAGCACGGTGGCACAGTGGTTAGCATTGCTGCCTATGGCGCTGAGGACCCGGGTTCGAATCCCGGCCCTGGGTCACTGTCTGTGAGGAGTTTGCACATTCTCCCCGTGTCTGCGTGGGTTTCGCCCCCACAACCCAAAGATGTGTAGGTTAGGTGGATTGGCCACATTAAATTGCCCCTTAATTGGAAAAAATAATTGGGTACTCTAAATTTATATTTAAAAAAAAGTGTGCAAATGCAGCTGAGTCTGCTTCCTGGACAGTTAGCTGAGAGCAGAACCCAGGATGAGTGCTGCTGACTTACTGCTTTGAATGACTGGGAGTAATAGTGCAGTGAGAATGGGAAATCTGTTCCAGGCTCGGAGTTGCACGAGTGTTGCCAATTGACTGCCTACAATTTTCTTTCCACCACTCCCTTTTGGGAATGGCCTGACCTGTGCTTGGCACCTCTGCACAAAGGCACTACTGAGGCCAGTAGGTAAGCATGTGGGAAATGACCACACATTGTATACTGTGACATAGTGTGTAACAGCTGAATTAGATCACTGCCAGATGATTTATCGATGTAATCCTGCAGTTCCAACAACCGAGTGTGCTGAGTTGGAAAATGCAGATTTGCAGATTTTACCTTTTATGTATTTAGACACTGAAATTTGCACTTGACAAAATGCTTCACAAAGCTGTTGTACTTGAACATGTATACACAGCACAACAATTAGCTGTGAAGGATAAATCAGGAGTAACAATCATGGGGATAACTTTTTTAAACTGTCTCCAACCTTAGCCCAGGAATGCGGAAGATAATTGTATCATCTCATTATCGTCTGCCAGAGAGCAACTAACTCATGTTGGGGCCGAGGAAGGAGGGTAGCTTTTCTGATGTGTAAAGCTCTGTGCCGCATCCTATTATCCACTAAACCATTTTGAGAACTGTATAAGCTACCAATCTTTTTCCACCTCAAGAAAAAATTATTCCATTAAGTTAGAGCAGTAAGTATTTGGAAACTTGAAAATAAGACAAAATAAATTTCTCATTGACGGTTAGCATTCCGTTGTTTCTGGTATCCTGTTCTGGTGACCAGATGGCAGTGGTTTTAGATCATGATGCTGGAATATCAGTTATAATATTGCAGAATAAGTTGAGCCTGAATTTAACCCTTTAAAAAAATAATTTCATGGGATGTGGGTGTCTTTGGCTGGGCCAGCTTTTATTCCCCATCCCTAATACCAATGAGGGGACATTTTGAGAGTCAACTACATTGTTGTGGATCTGGAGCTACATGTAGGTCAGACCAGGTGAGGATGGCAGATTTCCTTCCCTAAAGGACATTCGTGGACCAGATGGCTTTTTACCACAATTGGCAATGGTTTCATGGTCATCATTAGACCTTTAATTCCAGATTTTTAATCAATTCAAATTTCATTACCTGCCGTTGTGGGATTCAAACTAGTCCAGTGATAATACCACATCACCACTGCCTCCCCATTCAGAATGCTGGATGTTTTTCACAATTGTTTTTGGGATAGTCAGCTGTTATGTATATATCAATTTACGTTACAATGGTTACTTATTCTGTAAAAACATGTTGCCTGAGTATGTCAATGTGATTTGAATGTGTTTTAAGAATCTGAACCTGAAAAGGAAATTTTTACATGTGCCTAAGTTCCTATTAGTAAGTTAACATCAGAAATCTAGCACCATTACCAGAAATGATACCCTATGGCTAGATTAATAACCTTCAGGATAAATTTGGTGAGAATGATTTTCCATGAAGGGGTGTTATTTATATAGCCTGCACTAAATCCCACTTGCCCATTATTCCCGTCTTTGATGACTTAGGTCATTCCTAATCCCCCAACCCCTCAAATTTAATTAATCTCACACATATCCCCTTATCAGCGGCCACCTCCCCCTTTCTACTCCAACCCTATAACTTGTGGCAAGAACTTTTCAGTCCTCTGATCCTGACATCTTCTGAATCTTTCTATCTTTTCCCCCGCCCCAAACTCTGGAATTAACCGACACTCTTCTGTGTCCCATCCCTCTTTTTTTTTAAAGACTCTACTTGGTCACAGATTTGACCAAGTGGCATCATTTTCTTTGGTGAGATTTATTAGTAGTGCAATCATTGGTGTATCAATTTATTTGTGTATTGCAAAAGAACAACATGCTCTTTTTACACCGATACAAATCTAAAGGTTTGATGAACAAATAGATTCCTTCCCCAGGCCGTACAGTATTTAACTAACTGTTTAAGGAAGAGTTGTTGGACAGTTGAAGATGACTAGTTGTTTTTTAAAAATTTAGATTATCCAATTATTTTTTCCAATTAAGGGGCAATTTAGCATGGCCAATCCACCTATACTGCACATCTTTTGGGTTGTGGGGGTGAAACCCACGCAGACATGGGAAGAATGTGCAAATTCCACACTGAGTGACCCAGGGCTGGGATTCGAACCCAGGTCCTCAGCGCCGTAGGCAGCAATGCTAACCACTGTGCCGCCGTGCTGCCCTATGACTAGTTTAACCTTTGTTCCTGTCCATCCAAACAAATCGGTGGAGAAGATGGAAGATATATTTCTCCCCTGTCCACCTAACAACTTGCACCTTTATCTGCTCATCACGTAGATCCTTTAAGTGCTATATTAATGTCAAGCCAACAAAGATGCAAATGATCAGTAATTATGCAATGCAGCCCACTTTTGTGAAATCAGTTGTCTGTTTTAACAAGAGGAAGATTATAGTTTAAAGTTGATATTTTCGTCCTTTAATTTGGTGCAACAACATTGGCAATGAAACACGAGTTCTTTGTTGGATTAAGTCGCATACTCTCTGTAACAAGTTATTTCATTTTCCCTCTAGTACTCTGAGTTCAAGACATTCCATAAGCCCAGTAATCTTCACACGCAGTAAGAGTTCACCTCATGATGAGATTCGTCCAACTTCTTCGCCACAGCCTTTACTCCACTCATCCTCGGCATCTGGACCCAGGACATTTTACCCTCGTCAAGGAGCCACCAGCAAATACCTAATAGGTTGGAAAAAGCCAGAAGGGACTACCATTAACTCTGTTGGATTTGTGGATACAAGAAAGTAAGAATCTAAGTCTTCCGCTAATTCCCTGAAGTGTTTTTGTTTCTCCTAACCCGTAGTGTGTAACCGGGTTACACTTTGCATAAACTACAAGACTAACAGTTATTGGAATCCTTCTTCCCATCCTTATCATAGAACAGTAGGCCAAATAATATTGGGCAGCACGGTAGCATAGTGGTTAGCACAATTGCTTCACAGCTCCAGGGTCCCAGGTTCGATTCCTGGCTGGGTCACTCTCTGTGCGGAGTTTGCACATTCTCCCCGTGTTTGAGTGGGTTTCCTTCGGGGCTCCGGTTTCCTACCACAGTCCAAACATGTGCGGGTTAGGTGGATTGGCCATGCTAAATTGCCCTTAGTGTCCTAAAAGGTTAAGTGGGGGTTGCTGGGTTACGGGGATAGGGTAGATATGTGGGCTTGAGTACGGTGATCTTTGTAAGGGCCGATGCAGACTCGATGGGCCAAATGGCCTCCTTCTGCACTGTAAATTCTAAAAAAAAATATCATTCACCTCTTCTGCTAATCACGTTAAAAAATATTTCTGAAATTGGCAATGGAACAGCATAGTTGGTTCAGCTGAGCGCATTTGCACAAGATATATGTTCTGAAACCAATACAGTATATCTGTGCCATGCTTGCTCTTAGAGCAGGAGGAACAACCATTACTAATGTGTAGGAATTCTGCTTAAGGTTGAACTCAATGACTCGGTAAACCTTATGGTATAAATTTAAACCATGCATGCCTGAAAATGCAGCTCTTTATATATTGTGTACTCATAACTATTATGCACCAATGGTTTGATGCCAATCCTAGGATCCACTTTCTAGAGAAAGGGTTAGGGTTTCGTGATCGTTTATTTCAATTATTGATCACTTTTTATGAAGAATTTTCTGGTATAATTTCCTTTTGCTGTCTTGCTTATTTTTCATGGCAATGTTGAAATAATGCTTTGCTTTTTTTATCGGTCCTGATGTCTTAATATGCATCTTATTTAGTGTACCTTAACCAGAGGGATGCAAGGGAACTTTCTTGTCGCAAGGCAAAATTATGTAGACAATTGAGGACCTGCTGTTTGTAGACAGGCACAAATCATTTGCTTATAGTCAGCATTTATTTTGGATCGTACCAGAGTGAGCAATAAAGATAAAGATGCTTTCTGTCTGCACTTTCTTTCTGCTTTAGGTTTCCCTCTTTAGGTTTCACTGTGATGCAGTGAAATGCAGCCCAAAGTCCAAAGCTGACTTTGACATAGATTAACAGGAATTTCTGTTCCGTGTGGTGCCTGCACCTGTGTTGTTTTTCTTGGCAATACTAGGAGGCTGCACTGCCACATACCAGACAGCTTCGAGACAGTCTTTTCACGTCAATAGTTGCCTTGATGGATGAGGAATAGAAAAGATTGCTGCACTTCAGTTGAGGCCTGGCAGAATCTGCCACCCTTTATTATTTTTGTTAATGCAACACTCTTCGAGTTAGTAGATTCCAGTTTTATCACAGTGCATAAATATTGCTGGTTTGCCAAATCTCCTTAGCATTTAGATTTCTTTAAAAATCCAGAAGCTTCAGTGTTTTATTTTCTTGCTATTCTTTTCTTTAAAAGGAAATTTTCTACAACATTTTATGTCTGGTGGAATGTCAGGTAGTTAAATTTTCTTAACTTATTGTATTCTCTCAATTCTCACGAGCTTTTATGGTGCCAGAAAGTGTTTGCTGGTCTTTTGAGACATTTGTGTGATTATATTTGATGTGTTGGTTATGGTATAACCAGTTTGATGCATGCGTTTTATGGTGTGAATTGCAGATGGCATGAAGGCATTTGGCTTGACAATTGGGAGCTACTCAATAGGTGTAAATAAGGGTGCCTTGGAAAACCATCCAACTATCTACACTCAACTCCAATGTATTCTGCCATTTTGTTTATTACCATGTGAGTGTCTCTCTCTCTTTCGCACGCACGCACACACATACACATCCACACACTCTCTCATGCTCTCTCACACACTTTCGCGCTCTCACTCACACAAGCGCACCCTCTCTCTTTCTCTCTCTCACAGACACACACACACACACACACACACACACGCATAACCATTACAAGAATATCCATATCTTTCTTTATAGCCTAATCTCTTTCTAAGAGCTTTGATTAATGGGCAATTGATTAAATTTCCATTTTGAAAACAAGGGCTTGTTTTAATACTCAAAAACAAACAGATTAGGCAATTATCAATTCAGTAATGTTCCCAACATGATCCAGGTTGCCTTCCCTCCGAAAACTGCTGATCGACTCTCCAATCGTTATCCAATGGATGTCTTTCAATTGATACTCGAGTTCAAACCTGATCTCCTGGTCATGTGTAAAAGCACTTCAGCATTGCTGCAACTGATTATGTTATAATAAGTATTTTCAATATTAGCTAACTGAGCTAGCCAGTGCAGTAGATAATTTATATTATATCATAGAGCATCAGAGCATTTTGCAATCGTCCAACTCTTTTTGATTTCATCAAAAGGTAGTGTTTCTTGCCAAAGTATTGGCGCACCATGGTGTGGATGCTACGACACTGAAAGAAATCAAGTTTGTTCAGTAAGGACAAAGTTAGAAAAGTTGGAGCTGGCTGCATCTGGCAATATGAGAAATTTGCCAAACACAAAATCACAGGGGTGGGTTTTATGATTGATAATTAATTTGTGTTATTCAGCATTTTGCATAATTAATTAAGCATGATCAGTTTTTGAAAAAAATTGAAAGAGTCTAAGCATTATCTATGACCGGTGACAATACGAGGAAGAAACAGTTCTATTTTACCACTTTTACTGAAATTTTACAAGCAGATAAACTTGTCATGGAAACTTCCAATTTATTGTGTGACATTGAAAACAGCCATGGACTATTTGCTGGGCAAAATGTCTCCAAAGAAAATGTTCTCTGCAACACACAACCTTACATCACACTTGAAAGAATCCGACACCTTGACTGCAGCAAGAGAAACTGTTGTTCCTGTTGTCACGTGCATTCTTGAAACTGCGTGCTATCTTGTAATGGTGCTCACAACCAATCTCAAGCCTGCAGCCATGACGTACATCGTGCTGTTTAGCTCTGACATGGGAGTGAGAAGGAGGATGTGGAGCCGGAAGCTTCGGCACACAAAGATTACCCAAACTTCACTGTTCGGTTAAGTGCCCTGCATAAATTTGTGGCTGAATTTGCTGCTCTTCGGTAATGGTGCTTTTGTCTTCCTTATCATGATGTATAAATGTCTAATCCACACTGTCAACTTATGCTTAACCATTATTGTGCAACAAGGTGAAGGAATGTGAAACATAATCTTAAAGAGCAAATTAAATAAACCCTTTGTTTGTCTAGTTACTGTTGGAATCCCCCTTCTTCACGTAATGAGCGTGTTAGCCTAATTCATATGCAACAATCTAAATACCGTGTACAGTGACAAATCAGATTTGAGCTCTTAATTATTGTTTTTATTGATGATCAGAACTGAAAATTTTGGACTTCAGCAATAGCCAACACTTTCAGGAGAGAAGTGAAAATTGGATACACATCATTACATTTTGAGGGAGAAATTGGCATTTTTCCTACGTTCTGTCTCCTTCATCAAGCTGGCACACCAGTACAGCACCGAGAGAATGCTGCACTATCAGAGGTGTGGTGTGTTTCAAATGAGACATTAAACCGAGGTGCACTCATTTAGACGTAAAAGATCCTGTGGTATTATTATGGTGAACAGCAGGGAATTGTTTGTTAGCAAATATTTATCCCTCAATCAACATCACATAAACAGATGATTTGGTCATTGATATTTGTGGGAGCTTGTTGTACGCAAATTTGCTACCACTTTTCCTGCATTATACAGTGAATACAAATTGAAAAGTAATTAATTGGTTGTACAAATGTTGACTGGTCATGAAAGGCGTTATTTAAATGGAATTTTTTTGATTTTCTTTAACTTCACAAAGACATACACTTGCCGTGCAGGTTAGGTGGATTGGCCATGATAATTGACCATTAGTGACCAAAAAGGTTAGGAGGGGTTATTGGGTTACGAGGATAGGGAGGAAGTGAGGGCTTAAGTGGGTCGGTGCAGACTTAATGGGCTGAATGGCCTCCTTCTGCACTGTATGTTCTATGTTCATTGCAATGGAATCAGACTGCTATCAGCAATGGTTTGCAACAACACAAAGATTGCAATAAATCAGCCTTGTTAATTATATGAGCATGATATTTACATAATTCATGGCACTGTCAGGAATTTGCTTCCCAAGCATTTTCAAAGTGTGAAAAAGCGATCTAGCAATACAGGGCCTAGTCAATTTCTGAAATTTATTCTATCAAACGGTTGTGAGAAAAAGAGTGATGATAGCAGGCACACTTTCAGGTATAAAAACTTACTGTATATTGTAAGTGTGCAAGTATGTGTGTGTTAGTAATTGACCACCTTAATTTTGGAATACGTTCCATACATAGTTTGCATCTTTTATGTAGCGGAAAAAAGACTTTCTCCATAAAAGTAAAGGATCAGTTGGTCAGTTGTTTATTTAAAAAAAAAAAAATTTTAAGATACTGGTCTCCATTCATTCACCTTTATTCATTTCTCCCTTTAATATTTGACTGTCTGTAGGGGTGCAAGTAAGGGATTTTGTCCATTTCTAAATGTGCAAACTTACCATTGATAGATAATTGGGTTTTTATATATTTTATTGGAAGCCTGTGACACCACCTCTCCACCCACCCCCCCCCCCCCCCCCCCAAACCCCAGATGGAATTGCTGTAAGACTTGTGTTTGAACATTGTGTGGTTGGGTACCAGATTGTGTGTCATGTCTGGTGCTTTGCATACCTATAGGAAGGTGCAGGCCAGTGGATGATTGATGGTATTCCACAGAGTAGGAAATTCAGGAATGCTAGTCACCCTATATGAAGCCTGCAAGTCATCGACATTCATTATTGGTGAAGAAATGGAAAAGGGGAAAACTTGGAGGGATCGCTTAGAAAGTGCACCTTTGGATATATAAATAAAAAATACTGGAAATATTCAGCAGGTCAGCCTGCATCTATGGAGAGAACAGAGTTAATTTTCAGGTCAATCACCTTTCATCAGAACGGAAGGAAGATAGGGTGGCACGGTAGCACTGTTGCTTCACAGCGCCAGGGACCCAGATTTGATTCCCGGCTGGGTCACTGTATGTGCGTAGTCTGCACAGGAAACCCCTGCGTTCGCGTGGGTTTCCTCCGGGTGCTCCCTTTTTTTCCCACAAATCCTGAAAAGTGTGCTGTTAGATAATTTGGACATTCTGAATTCTCCCTTCGTGTACCTGAACAGGCGCCGGATGTGGCAACTAGGGGCTTTTCACAGTAACTTCATTGCTGTGTTAATGTAAGCCTACTTGTGACAATAAAGATTATTATTCATATTATTATAGAATACCAACTTCCAGATGGATTCTATTTCCTTTCTGAGCTGGTGAAAGATCATTGATCTGAAACCTTAGCTCTGTTTCTCTCCACAAGTGCTGCTTGACCTGCTGCATATTTCCAGAGTTTTTTATTTTCAATACAGATTTCCAGAATTCGCATGCTTTGTTTTCACCTTTTGGGTTTATTAAGTTAGTATGATGTTGGGCTGTTCAGTGGATAAATAAATTGCTCATACATGAAGAATAATACTTTGAATAACACACTGGAGTTCATTGTGGGCAAGTGTGAGATCAAGCACTTGGGGCTCAAGAAAGATAGGTCCAGAGTACTTTCTAAATAGCAAGAATCCATGAACTGTGGAGGTGATGTGGAAAGACCTGTGGGCCGAATCCTGCACTGTAAGGATTCTATTAAAAATGAAAAGACCTCTGGAAAAGGCCTCTGTTGGTCTTTATATGAAGAGTTCTGTTACAGTTCCATGAAACTGGTTAGACTGTCACTTGAAATATTGTCTTCAGGGCAGCACGGTGTGGCGCAGTGGGTTAGCCCTGTTGCCTCACAGCGCCGAGGTCCCAGGTTCGATCCTGGCTCTGCGTCACTGTCCGTGTGGAGTTTGCACATTCTCCCCGTGTTCGCGCGGGTTTCGCCCCCACAACCCAAAGATGTAGAGGGTAGGTAGATTGGCCACTGTAAATTACCCCTTAATTGGAAAAAATGAATTGGGTACTCTAAATTTATTTTTTTAAAATATATTCTCTTCCGTTCTGGCACCACACTTCAGAGAGTGCAGAACAGATTCCCCAGAAAGATACTGAAGCTGAAAGGGTTAAATTATGGGGAAAGATTGCATAGACTGGTCTTTCGTTACCGTGTGCATAGAATATTAAGGATGAATTGAGGGTTAAAAAATGTGAAAGTGTAGATAAAACAAAATTATTTCCTCTGCTAAAAGAATCCAAAAGCAGAAAGCAAAACTGTAAAAACTGAAGCCAGGCCATTCAAGGGTGATGTCAGGTATTAGCTCTTCATGTAAAGGGTAGTTGATATCTGGAACAAAGGGCCAGACTTATGAGAGTCGGAAATACGCGGCAGACATTTACTAATGGCAGCAGAAGCCAATGCAGAAGTCATGCTCCTGTCTTTGACAGGTCCAATTTATGCTGGATGAGAAAAGGGAGCGGAACATGATTCACACAGAAAGGAAAAGCAAACTCAGAAGGGCCATCAGATCCGAATTCAAGCAGACCTCATTTTGGCTGTTGCAGCAGCCTTAATTCGCAGTATGCGAGTCATGAACTGATGCCATAGATGGAAATGCTCTGAAGTGTGGATAGGAGGTATATAACTATCATGATCGGAAGTTTTTTAAATGCCACACTTTAAAAAAAAAAGACAGGCTCTGGCTGTCAACAAGCTTCTTTAAAAAAATCACTGTTAGGTTAGGGGGAAAAAAGTAGAACCTGATCATGCATTTTCATTGGAGCTTTTTGTTGACGTTTCCCCAAGGCTTTTGTCATGTCATTCTGAATGCTTGGCTGAGTTTCGAAAGCTGCATTTATCTCAGCGAGGCACTCCGAGTTCACCATTTGATTAACAGTTGAAAGAGTCTGTTCAAGGGTTACCTGTCTTTGATGTGGGGTCTGAATAGAAGTTTGTTTTTATAAGAGATCAACCTCTTCCGATTTACATGCCATGAATGGGTTCTATGAATGGGGGTGTTTTCACTATTACATGTGAAGGAACAAGAGCTGTTGCAGATTGTTAGAAGTATTTTGTCATCTTTAGATCGCTCATAAGACCTTCCCATTGTGGATATTGAATAAGTCGCTATGTAGGTGGCATGGAGGCTATGAGGGGCCATGGGGATAGGTACGGATTGAGGGGCTGGCAGGGATGAGAGCTAGAGGGCCTAACACCTTATAAAGCAACTAGGACCAAGTCACAGAAAACAGAAGTGTACCCTCCAAGCAGGCAACCTTGTCATTCTGTCCACCGCCACGGCCATCTACGCTCTGCTTTTGGGGTTAGTGACTGAAACATTGTACCTCGAAAACCAAAATCCATCCCAAACTCTATCACACCCCCCACCCCACCCCCCCCCCCCCCACCCCACCCCCCCCCCACCCCCCCCCCCCACCCCACCCACCCCCCACCCCACACCCCCCCCCACCCCCACCCACCCCACCACCCCCCCCACCCCCCACCACCCCACCACCCCCACCCCCACCCCCCCCACCCCCACACCCCACCCACCCCCCCCACACCCCCACCCCCCCACCCCCCCACCCCCCCCCCCCCCCCACACCCCCACACCCCCCCCCCCCTTTTCGTTCCTTGAATCTCGTCTCTTGAATTATGACATTCTTCGCGATTTTAACTTGGTTAACTTGCCTCTAACATACATACAAACACTTTTGCAGCTTTAAGACTTCAACTCTAGTTTTCAAGTCTATCTTAACCCTTGAACCTTCAGGCCACCATAACTGCTGAAGCTGCATATTTCACAGCAACCCCCAACCTGTGGTGATAACTTTAGTCACTTCTAGGCTTCTATAGCAGTATCTAACGCATGACAATTACCTATCGACTGGCAATGTCCAATGCAATTCTTCCTCCCACCCCACCAACATGATGGAAGTTATTTCCTGGCAAATGCAAAGATCTTTGTGATGCACCCCTATTTTTACACTTTTTTAGCAGGTAGCTTTGCAACATTTAGCCTAGGTATATGCACCTACGTCAACCCAACTAACAACTCCTAACCAAACTCTTGCAAATTAAGGAAAAAAAACTGAAGTTACAGTCAGGCAGGTGGTCAAAGCAACAGGTGTTTCAGGGATCTCCCGTCAAAAAGTAAGTTATTATTAACAGCTAGAAGTGAGGTGGCACAGTGGTTAGCACTGCTGTCTACGACCTCGGGTCACTGTCTATGTGGAGTTTGCACATTCTCCCCGTGTCTGCGTGGGTCTCACTCCCACAGTCCAAAGATAAGCAGGTTAGGTGGATTGGCCACGCTAAATTGCCCCTTAATTGGGGAAAAAAAGTTGGATACTCTAAATTTATTTTTCAAAAAGGGAGGCCAGAGCTATGAAGCTGGTCGATTCAATAAAGGTGGTCTGAGACCAGGTGTTCCAGGGTCTCTAGTTTAAATACAAATTAGAGTTAATGGTTAGAAGGGATACTGAAGTTGCAAAGCTGATTGGATCAATTTGTTGTGGGAAGCAGGAACACTCTTCTCAGTGGTCAGGAGATCATCCACTTAAGGTTTTAAATGGGAGTGTTTTCACAATCAAATATGTTAGAAGCTTTGTTTTCATCTCTGCATAGCTCCTGAGGTCTTCCCTTGGAGGTTACTGGGTGAATAGCTATGTCGGTGGCTTGGAGGTGATGAGGGAACATGGGGATGAGTAGGGGTGAAAAATCCCAATAATACGTGAAAAGGAGGACTTTTTATTACTACATTTTCTTCACGATACAGAATGATAACTTTGGCATTGTGAAGTCAAACAGTAGGAATCTTCACTGTGAGCTGAAATTGTTTTTAAAATGTTTTAGTGAAGGTGAGACAATGGTTGGAATTTTACTGGCCATTCACGCCGACGGTGCACTCCTACCATGGGTTCCCCGGCAACGAGGGGTGAATTCAACATGAAGCCCCATTGGCAACAATGCATCCAGAAGATCCCGCTGCCAGTCAATGGTGGGCTGCCTCCATTGCTATGAAACATGTGGGTTGAGTGGAAAATCGGGCCTATTGTTGAAACTAAAATGCATATGTTTAAAAGACTTCAAAAGCTGACTGGAGTAATAAAAAAGGATTAGAAAACTGTGTAGCACAAATAAATTAGTAAAATATTAATGCTGACCAAACTATTATGCATTTGTGGAACTTTGTTCGATTTTTAAACACTTAACCACTTGAATTCAACTAAATCCCATTCATATATGTAGTTTTAGATGAGCATTGACTATTATTCATAATTCATGATCGAGACCATTGCAGGTTTCCAGAAAGGTGAACATGGTCAGTAGACACAAAGCCATGTTTAAGATTCTGTAAAATAGATGACTGCAAAATTTCACACAGTGCTTTGTCTGCCCAATATATAGTAGATTAGCTATTAGATATAGTAAGGGGGGGGTGTAAGGTAAGAAAGATAGTGGCAAGGGAAGTGCATTCATCTCTCCTATTTAATTAATGCCACTGTGCATTGCTGCACAGACGTTTCAACTAATTTGTTCTGACATGGACCACGACAACTGGATTTACCAACTCCTTTCCAAGTTAATAGTCAGCCACCGTGATACATCCTTACCCTGGCAACACACCCATCAACATTCTCATTCTTAGATTCAGAGGATGCCATCTATCCCCCTAATTATAGAGACCCCTGTTACTGCCACATTTCTATTCTGCTCATTCCCATCTTAAACAACCTTCTAAGCCATAGTGACTTGGTTTGTTTTGTGGCTGTTCTCCCTGTAGACCCCTTGTCCTCACAGGTAGTGAACCAGAGCAAATAAGGAGTAAGCAGATGAGTGAACCAGAGCAGATAAGAGAACTAAATGTCAGGGTACATCTAGGCAATAGTGGCCATAATATAAATGCTTTTAAATGATAACGGAGAAGAACATAAGTGTGATTTTTTTTTAAACAGATTAAGAGATTAGAGCAAAGCTGATTTTGAGGATCTGAAAAAACTTGAACTAAGAATGGGCAACAATATTTACAAACCTTGGTGCAGAACAGTTTTTAAAAAGGTGTTCAACAGGGTGCAGGATAATATATGTTCCAGTAAAACAGAAGAACAAACTAAACACTGGTGAGACTCCATGGATGAATAAAAAAATAAGGAATAACTGAGGGTTAGGAATGAATCTTGCATTAAGTACATAGCCAGCAGAGGAGCGCAGGATAAGAGAGAATAAGAAGAGATTAGAAGTGAAGTCAAAAGGGCAATTAGGAACACAAAGATAAACTATGACATTATAAAGGAACATCAAACATTTTGCATGCACATCAATTTTTGAAAAAGTGAAGTTGTGGTATAAATAGGACCATTAGGATAGACTGAATAAGGTGACAGAAAATAATTTTTAAAAATGGCAGAAATATTGGGGGCGATTTAACAGAAACATTTTGAAGTGTCATTTTGGCTGCGATTGGCGGCTATTACTTGATGGCCACACTGGCGAGACCGCGCGGCCTGTATCTAAGGGCACTTACTGCAGGGAATGAGCCCCCACAAGGTTCTCTCCATTATTTGGCTCTTTCAGCATTTGATTTGCCTAACTTTCACCTCAGCGCCTCACCGCCTTTAAATGCTCTGTCACCACTCACTTCCTATCAACACACAAGCATGGCAGCATGCGGACCTGCTCCTCGCTTTGGGGATGTCGACCTGGACAGGCTTCTCAACGCTGTGAATTAGAGACGGGCATCCTGTTCCCCCAAGGTGGTTGGTGAACCAGCAGCAGGGTTAGCAATGCCACCTGGGAGGCAGTGAAAATGGCTGTCAGTGCAGGCGGCATGACCAGGAGGTCCAGTGTCCAAAGCAGGAAGACCAACTACCTCTACCGAGCTGCAATGGTAAGCTACCAACTCTCTCCTGGCATCAAGCCTTGGGATGAATCGGTTGCTTAGAAGTTCAGGGCTGCGGTGACCTTCATGGCCACCAGGAGCGGGTGTCCTCCTCCTCCATGGGGTGCCAAGTCCCTGAGGATGTGGCACAAGTGCCGCACTGTCTCTTTGTTGAGACGGAGTCTCCTGTGGCACATGCTGTCAGTCATCTTGAAAGACCAACAAAGCCTGTACACATTGGTCTGTTGCTGACATCCCCCTCTGGGTTCCTCCTCGGCCTGACGGCCGGCTGGGTCTTCAGGGTGTGCAGCGGCCCTCTACAAATGGGGTTCTGCCTCCTGTCTGCATCGACGCTGCTGTCGCTTTCTCCGGCATCTGGCTGTCTGGGCTGCCACCAACACCACAAAGGCAGTCTCTGTGGGACCAACAACACCAGCCACATCTGTAAGGAATTGGAGAAGGAGAGAGTCTGATGATCAGTTTGGACTTCCACCACGGGACCCTCAAATCCCCCAAGCCTCTCCCACTCTCATGTGTCCCGCCTTCTCTGAAGTCATCCACTGAGCCAGTTATGCTGGAGAACCTCGCTCTGCACACTCACCCCGGCCACAGCAGGAGCCTCCAGACCCCTGCCAGGAACATTAGGGAGACCGTACTCTGGTGCCTGTCCCTTACCCACACACTTGTCCTATGGTCACGAGGATAACCTAATTGCTGAAGCCCAGCTCTTGACTGTTTTATTTTTGGCTGCTGCTTCTATGGTGCTGACGCTTCTCGAGGAAGGCCAACTGTTCTTTCCTCAAAGTGTGATTGAAATGCAATGCAATAGTCATCATCAGAGAAGCCACTTGAGTAATATTTTATTGGCAAAAACAGTCAACATTAACAAAGATTTGAAAATCAACTACATATCTTTCTACATATCATACCAACCATTAATCACCAAGGAAATGTCACCATTCCATATTGGCACCAATACAAAGCTATATCAGCTCATTTTCACCAAAAAAAGCACAGGTATCATCCTCGCAGGTTCCTCAACAGAAACAGAGGACGAACTAGAGAATGTTCCATCATGTCTAGAACTTTGTCTTAGAAATTATCTGTGCAAGCCCGCCCACACCGCCCAATCTCATCGGAACCGAATCCTGGCAGCCACATATTCCACTGGCGCTCAAGATGCAGTTGAGCATCCTTGAAACAAAGCATCCGCAATCTGTAAAAGCATTTCCTCAACATTGTCATCGGGTTGCTCGTTTGGATCAATGTCGCGCACCAGGTCCCGCAGCATCTCCGTGCTTCAAACCTGATTGCCTTCCAGACTTGTAAGCCTCCTGAGCCCGGTGTTCCAGATATCTTAGAAACATTGTCCTCCTTTCAGGCTACAGAAAAGCAGCAGCAGCCTCCAGGCATTTGCAGCTATAAGCAGCAAACACAACCAGAATATTTTGTTTATTAAATGTTCAACAGTAACAAAGATTTGAAAATCAACTAGATAACATTCTACATATTACACTGACCATTACAACAAGGAAATATCACCGTTCCGTGTTGGTACCAATACAAAGCTATATCAGCTCATTTTCACAACAAAAAACACAGTACCACCCTCGCAGGTTCCTCAACAGAAACAGCCTGATAATGTGTTATCATATCCAGAACTTTGTCATCGAAATGATCTGTCCATCAATGTGTGACTTGTTTTTTTTTCGCAAACAATTTTATTGAGGTATTTTAGGCATATAGAAAAAGTGACATTATACAGTACTAAAAATAGAAGTCAAGGTACAAATTTAACATAGTGCAAACCGCAGCTCTGTTCATGCAAGGACCTGCCTCTATATCCGTCTACTCTACCCTAGGTGTCTCTCTCTCCCCCCCCCCCCCCCCGGCTGATGCTTACACCTCTGCGAAGAAATCAATAAATGGCTGCCACCTTCAGGCGCCTCCTAATAACGAACCTCTCAAGACGAACTTTACTTTCTCTCGGCCAAGAAAGCTTGCCATGTCCGATAGCCATACCTCAGCCCTTGGGGGCTTTGAGTCCGTCCGTGCTAACAGTATTCGTCGCCAGGCTACCAGGGAAGCAAAGGCCAGAATGTCGGCCTCTCTCTCTCTCTCTCTTCCTGGACTCCCGGGTCCTCCGAAACCCCAAAGATTGCCACCTCGGGGCTCATTACCACCTCAGTTTTCAATACCCAGGACATGACATCTGCGAATCCCTGCCAATACCCCCTGAGTTTAGGGCACGACCAGAACATGTGTAGATGGTTAGCCGGCCCTCCAGCGCATCTAGTACACTTGTCCTCCAGCCCGAAGAATTTGCTCATCCGGGCCACCGTCATGCCCGGTGCATGACCTTAAACTGGCTGAGCCTGGCGCATGCTGTGGTCATGTTTACTCTGCTCAGCGCTTCTGCCAAAATACCATTCTCCATCTCGCCCCCGACCCCGAACTCCTCTTCCCACTTAAGCTTCAGGCCCTCAGTCTGCGTATCCTCAGCTCCTTGTAGACGTCTGAGACTCTACCCTCTCCCACCTCTCCCCTAGAAACTACCCTGTCCTGCCTCCCCTTCGGCGGGAGACGTGGGAAGGACGGCACCAGTTCTGCATACAAAACCCCACACCTGTAAGTATCTAAAGTCGTTCCCTCTAGCCAGCCCAAACTTCTCCTCCAGCGCCCTCATGCTCGGAAAGCTCCATTCCAGGAACAGATCCGCCATCCTCACAATCCCCCCCTCCTCCACAGTAGATACCACCCGTCCATTTCCCCGGGGCAAATCGGTGGTTGACGCAGATTGGAGTCCACACTGATGCTCTTACCTCCCCTACACGTCTCCTCCACTGGCCCCAGATCCGAAGAGCCGCCTCTTCGGGCTGGTGAAGTACCCTGCCGACGGAAGCGGCAGAGGCGCCGTGACCAGGGCTGCTAAGCTAATTTCCCCTGCACAAAGCAGTCTCCATCTACTCAATGTGTGACTTGTTGCATATATCAGTGCCATTCTCTGTCCAGGAGCCGCAGCTGTGCAGGTTCTCTCACACAGCCCAATCTCACCGGAACCAAACCCTGGCATCCACATAATTCCACAGGTGCTCAAAGTGCAGTTGAACATCCTTGACTTCCAGCGTGTTTAACCCATGGTGCTGTGTCCGTTACATGCAGCATTTACCACACCAGCAACAAAAACATAAGCAATCTGCGAAAGCATTTCTTCAACAGCGTTAGCAGGTGGCCCATCTGGAACAATATCGTGCACCAGGTCCTGCAGCGTTGTCTTGCTTCAAACCGGATTGCCTTCTGGACTCGTACATGCCCCTGAGCCCGGTGTTCCAGGAACCATGTATCTTATTAAAAATTGTTCTTCATTCCAGCTGCAGAAAAGGAAGAAAACAGCAACAGCAGCCACCAGGCACCTGCAGCCACCAGCAGGAGCAAGCAGCAAACACAGCCTGCAGCTGTGACGTGCTCTCACAACTAAAAATACCCTTCAGCTGTGAAGCTAGAGGCTGCTGTCAGTCAAAGGGAGTTAAAGTGACCATCAGGAAAAACCAAGAGAAGGGCTCTGTCCTTGAGGTTTTTGAGAGGACAGACAGGCTGCAGCTGTAGCTGCCCATGTTGTGGGTTACCACAATATTTAAAGATGGCTTGAAGGCCTCATGGAAGAAAACTCCCTCCCCCGGCCCAGAGGTGGCCCCCCAACCTGGAACACTTCAACTATCCCCTATCCCGCCCAGAAGCACTGGGACAGCAGCTCCAGTGCCCTTGAGCTGCATGCCGGGGAATGGAAATGTCTTCTCACCTCTGAGATTCCCTCGGCAGCCATTGCGCCAGCTTCACGGTTTTAAAAAGGAGTACCAAATGACACCGGCATGATTTCTCATTGGAGAGCCAGTTAATTCCTGGGAAGCCTTGATATTTGACTTCAATCTTGCTAAAGAGATAGAAATGAATGCGAATGAGGGTTACCGATATGCTCGCCAAATATGGGCGTTATCTAGAACTCTCCATCGGGAGCGGGCCGGTGAGATTGCAAACTGGCTTGCCCCCGTCGCGAATCTCGATTTTGGCCTTTCCTGCTATATAACCGACCAGGCCAACACGGTGGTTAAATCGTACCCATTAATACATTTTTTAATAGGGAGACCGAATAGACCAACATAAACATTGATTGATGAGATGAGTGATATGTGCGTATGCAAATTTTTTAGAAAAGGGATGTATTGAATAAACAAATTCAGAGGTTAAAACCCATGGTCCAGCTGGATTGCATTCTATACTTTAAAGGAATCTGGGGAAGAGATAACCACATATATTTAATAATTAGTTAGAAAAAGATGTAGTGCCAATAGACTGGTGGATAGTCTATGCAATTGCTATATTTAAGAATGGGGACAGGACATGTCCAGGGAATTACAGAGTAGTCAGCTTAACTTCAATGTAGGAAAAATAATGGAATCCTTGCACATCTAGCATGAGAAATATAATAACGAATAGTCAACGTATAATTCAAAATGGCAAACCTTGCTGATTTTTTTTTTAAGTAACGGAGAGAGTGGATTAAAAGGCAATTGACATGGTTTATCTAGATTTTTAAAGGCCTTTTATAAGACACCCTATAATAGGTACTGAATAAGGTCAGAGAATGTGGAGTGAGGGGACAATTGGCAGAATGGATTGCTAGTTATCTTCAAGATGAGGCAGAGACATTGAAGAGTGGCAGAAGGTGTAATGTGGTGATCCACAGATCAGTGCCGGAACCAGTGCTAATCACATTTTACATTAGCAACTTAATTTGGAATCAAAAACACAATTACTAATTTGTATATGATGCCAAATTGGGGCAGATAGATATACTGGTGGAAAACTGCAACAATTTATAGGAGGACTTCAATAAACTTGCAAAATGGGCAAAGGAGTTCAGCATGGGTAAATACGGGGTATTACATTTTTGTAGGTAGGGAGGTTACTAATTGCTTGGAAGGTGTGAAGGAACAACTTGGCGTAAAGGAATAAAGTTATCCCTGAGGCCAAAAACATTGATCACCATAAAGTTGCACCACAAATTAGCAAGGCTACAACAAAGCAAACCAGCACCAAGCTTTATTTCCAGAGGGATAGAATCGAAACCCGGGGACGTTAAGCTGAACCTGTATTGAGTCTTAGTTAGGCCACACTTGGAGTACTTCATGCAACATCGGGTTGCCATATTATAAAAAGGATATAGTAGCAATGGAGAGGATGCAGTGATGTACAATGATGATACCAGAACTATGAGGGCATACAGATCAGGAAAGGATTGACAAGCTGGCTGTCTTCTCTCTTGGGGGGGGGGGGGGGGGGGGGGGGGGGGGCGCGGAAACAATTACATTATGAAATAATTTGATTAGTGTGGAAAAGGAGGGATGGGTGGCACCGAGGACCCGGGTTCAATCCTGGCCTGGGTCACTGTCCGTGTTGGGGTTTGCACATTCTTCCCCCCCCCCCCCCCCCCCCCACCCTCCCACCCTCCCACAGCCCAAAGATGTACAGAGTAGGTGGATTGGCCATGCTAAATTGCTCCTTAATAATAAAAAAAGAGTGCTTATGGAGAAAATGTTTCCTACTGTGGGGAAGAGTATAGGTATTGGCTAGCACTCCATGCCATTTGCCAAGAAATCCAATAGGGCAGTCAAAAGAAATGTCTTCACTCAGTGGTCGGAATGTGGAACTTACTACCACAGTGAATTGTTCAAGCGAATAGTATAAGATGCGTTTAAGAACAAGTTAGCCAAGCATTTGAGGGAGAAGGGAATAGAGAGTTACGATGGTAGATTTAAATGAGCAAAGACGGGTGGAAGCTCAAGTGGAAGATAAACACTAGCATAGACAGGCTAGGCTGAAGGGTCTGTTTCTGTACCGGTGTCCGATGTCATCCTGTGCTTGCTGACCTACATGACTTCCTGGTTAAGCAACACCTTAACGTTAAAATTCTCATCCTTGTTTTAAAATCCCACTATTGTCTTGCCCCTCCCTAGGTTTGTAATCTTTCAGCCCCACAATCCTCCAAAATATTTGGATACCTGCGCTCCTCTAACTGTTCTCTCTTGAGCATCCTCGATTTTAATTGCTTCCCCATTGGTGAGTGACTGTGCCTTCAGCTGCCTTGTGCCCCAAGCCCTTAAAATCCTTCGTAAACATCTTTTTCTCTCCATGTCACTTTCCTCCTTCAGGATGCGTTATAAAACCACCTCTTTGACCAAAATCATCTGTCCTAATATCTCCTTATGTGGCTTGGTGCCAGTTTGCTTCATAGCACATCTGTGAATCGCTTTGGATATCTCATCATGTTTAAAGCACTATATAAATATAGTTAGCTTTTGTTAGAAGCTCTCCATGAGGGTGCACCCCTGTTACTTGACTCCATTTTCTCTAATTATCTTTTGCAACTGTAACCATGTAGTTTACCAGCATAGAGCATTGTTACATTTCCCAGTCCTTATCCATACCATCAATTCAGGCATTACCTTGCATCTGGTGTTGAATGGAAGAATTCCAGCTCTCACTATAACCCAGTCTGGCTCATCAGCGTCGCCAGAGTGCTGTGAAAGTTTGAGAGTTCACTAAACCATGAATGCCACAACTGTCTAGATATATTCCTGGAGGGTTGGTCATCTGATATTTGATCATGTGACACTAACCTGCTGCTTTACTGTATAAAGGTTGTTTCCTCTGTAATTGCATACCTTAAATACCTATGAACTGATTATTTTAAAAAAATGTTACTACACACTGATAGGATATTGCAAACTTTCCCAAGTGCCAGATGAATGATTCTGTGATGTCTCTTCCTCCTACTTGCCCTACCTCCATCCCCCACCCTCTGGCTCAGACCTGGGCTGTCCAGTTTCTCAGTCCCCAACCCCAAGAGTTAGGTTCACTGATAAACCAGTCCCAAACGTTAGGTTATTTAATTCCACTGCGCTACCCCTGTCCAAGCTTCCTGCCAAAGCAGTTCTGGAAGCTTGGCCTTTTAAATTTGTGCCCACTACTTCATGCCCCTGGCCCTGGGTGTTAGGTGCTGTGAACCCACCTGCTCACCACCCTCCCCGAGACCAGTTCTGAGAATCAGGCACTCTAATCCAGCGCCCCAACACTTTCCCTCCTACAGCTACTTCCTCCCCCTCTCCCCCACCTCCACCTCGTGACCAGCCCTGAAAATAGGTTCTCTAATTTCCACTTTTTGTTTCCCACAATTTCAATAATAAAATGACAGGAGACAAAGCATTTCTCGTGACTAACCAAAGTCCTGACACTTGTTTTCAAATGCTACATTGACACGAAATCCCCTGACAGTTTGGCTACAGCTTCGGGAATAGAAGCTGAAGAAGCAAATTGAATAGCCTAAATGCATATAGCTGCTGGTTGGGAACATAATACTGTTTATGGTGCTCAACTGCGACCCCCCCCCCCCCCCCTCAATAACTAGTCAGGTCTTGCCCCCAGTGTACACTGGCCATGATTTTGTCCTTCATACAAGGCCTCAGTGCCTGCACCATTAACTATTTTTATGATAGTTTCACATTTCTTTCACAGTCACTAATAATCCAACTCTTTCTTATCCATCACCACATTATTGGCTGCTCTGCATGGCTACATTAAGTTCTAATTTTACTGGATATAGAATAATAAAATAATTATAACCGAGAAGAAGGCCAAATTGTGACCATGCCAAATCTGTTTAGAGCACCTTGGCTAGTCCCGCTTCCCTACCTTTTCCCTGTGGCTCTGCAAATCTTTTTTCTTTAGGTAATTATTCAATCCCTTTTGAAAGCCACGATTGAACCTGCCTCCTCCACCCTCTAAGGCAGTGCGTTCCAGATCCAAACCACTAGCTGCGCAAATAGTTTTTCATTGTTAGTCCTCTGGTTCTTGATCCCTCCACCATCTGCGATCCTTGCTCCATCCAGGTGTACTGAATCAAACCTGAAAAGGATTGGCCTCACACCCACACATCAAAGCTTTGCCTCCCCTCATTGGTGCACTGTTATACATCATCAACTTTTTACTTCCCTGTCTCCTCCCAAGTGACACATAGCAGTGCTTGGGAGTCAATCCTCAACTCCAGGAGAATCCTGGACAATGTGGGAGGGTTGACATTTGTACATGGACTTTGACTCAGTTCTAATCCATAATGTGAATGTGAACTTGCCTGGTTATATTAAAATGCATACCTTCAGTTTAGACACTCGAGTGATGATTAGGAATAATTTTTGTGAAGCAGTAGGTATGAGCTGCACATACCCACTTCCACTGAAGGTGCTGAGTGACACGCAATGGCAGGTTTCCTGGTGGCTCAGACCAAAGGAAAGGGAACACTGGTTTTCTGATTCAGTGGTGGGGATGCAGAGGAAGGCGGGAGCGATACCATCTCACCTTCACTCTTGCAGCACCTGCTGTTGCTCTGCCTGGATTCAGTCCTCCTCTTTCAGACCAAGGAGGTCCCCTAACAAGATGCCCAAGACAAAGCACCCACATTTCTCTTGGTGACTGCTATAAAGTGTCTAATAAGGTGGAATAGCGTGAAATCCTCAGAGAATCTTCCGCAATATGTTGGGGAAGTCTTGACAGAAGTGTCCCAAAATGTTTCTCCATTTGCACATGAATGTTAGAAACGTGATGTACCTTCATTCTCAGGAACAGCTTGATTACTCCTATTCAGCTGCTCGTTATTAAGTGAAAGAGTTAGACACATGCTGTCGACTAAACTGCCGTGCAGTCTCTTTGCTAGAAAACAATTTATGTGGCAACAAGCATGACAATCCTCTGGGCTAGTTATTAAAAATGCGTGCTCAACTTCTCTATCCAAGATGGTATTTTGTGCTAAACTTCCATTGCTGCTCTAGACCCCAAATTGACCATCCTCTTTGGTGTCTAAAGGAGCTCAGAAAAATTTGCCCCAAGGAGCAATAACCAAATGCATCACAGGGATTTTATTTTTGTGTATGTGTGCATGCATGAAACATATTTTATACATTTAGCCCTTCATTTTCAATAGTGTAACAAAGGGTTGCAGTTGATCTTTTATTCTCTTTACTAGGCGTCACCACAGCGATGTTTGCGAAATCACACAGACGAAGCTGCGAGGTTCAGTTCGAGACTTGAGGTCTCCTAAGAGGTCATCAAAGTCCACAATTGAAGAAGACTTGAAGAAGCTAATTAATCTCGATAGTCCTCCCCCAGACATGGGTAAAGATGGGAAGGTATGCAAACTCTAAATGATGATACTGTGTGCGGATGCCGGACCTGATTAAAACTTCTCAGACATGGTAAACGTCACACTCCTTTGTTAATAATCTTTTCCGCATTCAAAATATTATGGCTTGCTGCCAATTTCAAATTACTTTTAATTTGGAAGAGTCATTAACTTAATTATTGAGCACTACAACACATTGCATCATTTTTAGAGCTGCAAGTCCTGTTAGAACACCATTAACCTGAGACTACAGGTTTCCTCTTGAAAAAGGAAAGACAAAAACATAAATGGTGCAAGGAATTAGTTATTAGACCTGGTCCTTCCATTTAAATGGACATGTACTAGCTTAGAAGTTTTGCTTTTTGAGCTAGGTTTTACAAAGCCCCTTATTATTCCAATCTGACGTCACCTGGTGACTTGAGGTTTGCGGCAAAGGCTTCCTGTGTCACAATCTCCAGTCTCTTGCACAAACACAGCATCTGATGAATGCTTCCAGCATTTCCTAGGAGCTTGTAAAATACGTTTCAGACAACAGTACAAGTTTCAGTGCTGACCTTAGCCCTTCTGTGAAAGTCTGTGCAAGGTGATGTCAGTCTTTGTAGAATGTTCCCATCTAGTTTGTTGCATTCAATGCTCAAGGGGCAGGAAGCACGAGCATTTTTGCCAGAAGTATGGAGGACAATGCATACAGCCAGTTCCTTTCAGGCATTCTGACTGATGGAACCAATTCATGTTCATTGCAGCAAGAAACCACTATTCATAAGAAAATTAGTGAGTTTCTTTTCAGTGAAACTTGTCTGCTGTTTTATTTCCCCACTTTTCTCATCCTGTGCCAGCATGAAGCACACTTGAATTCAGTAAAGCACAGTTGATTGCAGAATAATGCTTCCATTTCTCTGCTTCAACATGTCGTAAATGCCTCAACTCAGAAGAGCAAGAGTTTGAATGCTTCTATCCCCAGACCAGTTATCAGCTAGCCTACCTGAGCCAGATGTACGATTATTGCTCATCTAGGATTGATTCAGTACTAAGAGTTTGTTCTTACAGAGGTCCCAGTTGAGACAGTCCATTTGCTCAAGGTTTGGAGCCAACAGATAGATTTTGATGTCCTCAGTCTGGTCTGATTCTGAAATCAAGCAGCACAGGACCAAATCAGTGTGCTTTTTAAAAATAAAATGTACTTTATTCCAAACATGTGTAAAACAGCAACAAATAAAATACACAGTCCACAACACCATAGTCCACAGTTTGTATAATTTCCCCCCCCCCCCCCTTATCTCTTCCCCCGACGACGAACAATTCCTCAAACGGAATCATGAGCAACCCCCACTGCATCTCAAAGCTCTCCGCTGACCCCCTCAACTCCAACCGGAGAAAGTTGTACAAGTCCCCCAGCTAGGCCGCCACCCCCGGCAGCGTTTCCGACCTCCAATTTAACTGGATCTTTCGCAATCAGAGAGGCGAAGACGACAACATCAGCCCCCTTCCCCTCCAAAAGTCCTGACACTTCCGATACCCCCAAAATTGCTACCATTGGGTCCAGCCTGACTTCCATCCCCACTTTCTTAGATAGCCTCCCAGTATCTCTCCAGCTTCTCACAATCCCAGAACATGTGCGCATGGTTCACCGGCCATCGTCCACACGTCTCACTCTTCAGCCACCCCCCAAATCCGTGTGTTAACTCAGTGAGCCTCATAGGCACAGGGAGTTTTCTCTACAAAGAGCAATATTTCATGTTTCAACATTTAAACGGAGTGAACTGTTTCCACCATATAATTATCTCTGTTAAAAATGTAACCTTCCCTTTGCATATGTGTATCAAGTATATAAAATGTTTGTATTGTGGTTTCGGTGACTTCACTTCCCCGGCTCCAGTTTAATGTATAGAGGTTAAACTAAATATTACAACCACGTTTCTCATGAAGGTTTCCTCGCAACTGATTTAGTGGGGTTCTAAGAAAGAATTTTAATTTTGCACAGCACCTTGAGACATGCTCTGGAGATTCCAGAGTGCTTTCCAAACAGTTAATTACTACTGTTGGTATGCAGGTTAAAAAGGCAGCCAATTATTGTGGCACCTGAATGAGTAATGTTGTGGGGGTGGTTGAGGGAAGAATCCTGTCCCTGCTCCATTCCCCCCCCCCCCAGGGTGACAAACAGCTCCTCAATCACGGCCACAAAAATACCCCACCTTGTCTCAAACTCCTCTGCAGAACCTCTTAACTTATGCTTTATTTTTTCCAACTGCAGGAAGTCGTACAGGTCACTCGACCCCAACCAAGCCGCTACCCCCAGTGGCGATGCCGACCGCCACTCCTGTAAAATTTTCCACCGGGCAATCAGAGAGGCAAAGGCCACGATATCGGCCTTCCTCCTCTCCATGAGCTCCGGCTTCTCTGAAACCCCAAATATTGCCACATCCTCCTCCACTAACCTTGCTAGAACCACGAACATTTCCGCCCAAATATTTCTCCAATTTTTCACAACCCCAGAACATGAGTGTGTGATTCGCTAACCCCACCCGCACCTCCGACACTCATCTGCCCCGTGAAAGAACCTACTCATTCTTGCCCAAGTCACATGTACCCTGTATACCACCTTAAACTGTATCAGGCTCACCCTTGCGCAAGAGGAGGTCCTGTTTATCCTTCGCAGTGCCTCACTCCATACTCCCCAATTGATCTTCCCTCCCAACTTCCCTTCCCATTTTTCCTTTATCTTCACCACCCCTCGCCTCCCTGCTCCCCCAGTCATTTGTATACATCCCCAATTCTTCCCTCTTCTTCCATATCCGGAAGCAGCAGTCGCTCCAGCGGGGTGTATCCCGGCAACCTAGGGAACTCCTTCCAGACCTTTCGTGCAAAATCCCTAACCTGCAGATACCTGAACTCATTCCCCTCAGTAGTTCTACCCTCTCCCTTAACTCCTCCAGACTGTCGAACCCTTCCTCCAAATACACATCCCTCACCTTGACCAGCCTCACTTCCCTCCACCTCCTCTATATACTATCCACACCCCTGGCTCAAACCCATGATTCTCGCACAGCGGTATTAATACCGACATTCCATCCACCCGAAAATGCCTCCTCAACTGATTTTAAATCTGCACCATGGACTGCACCACTGGACGCGGTGCCATTGGCAACTCTGCCGTCACCATAGCCCTTAAGCTGGACCTCTTGCATGATTCCTCCTCCATCCTAACCCACTCTACAAATCTCGGCCCAAACCCAAACCTTCCCAGAACCTCGAACACGTACCGCCACTCCACCCGATCAAATGCCTTCTCCACCTCCATGGACACCACAACTTCTGGTACCAGAGCTTCCGGTGGATTCCTAATGACGTTCAACAACTTTCTTATATTACCCGCGAGCTGCCTGCTTTTCACAAAGCCTGTTTGATCCTCTGCAACCACCCCAGGGACACAATCCTCCATCCTTCCCGCCAACAACTCGCCAATACTTTCACATCTGTGTTCCACAATGATATGGGCCTCTATGACCCACATTCCACCTGGTCCTTCGCCTTTTTCGGGATTGATGTAATCACTGCCTGCATCATCGTCTCTAGCAACTCCCCCTTCTCCAGCGCTTCATTAAATGTTCAAAGCAGATACAGTGACAAATCTGTCGTGAACTCCTTATAAAATTCTGCCAGGTACCCATCCGGCCCTGGGGCCTTCCCCGTCTTCGTACCCCTGATACTGTTCAGCACCTCCCTCAACCCCAGGGGCTCCCCAACACCTGCCTCTTTGCTTCCTCCACCTGGAAAACATCAGCTTGTTCAGTGATGCTCGATCAATGACTCCAGAAGCGAGATCAGACAACAATTGAAGGTTTTATTGGACTAGATGTTTCCCCCAGGTACAGAATGCAGCCGCTGGGGAGACTCAGGCTCTTATACTCCGCCTTACTGGGCGGAACCAGCAGGCTGGCTTCACCAATGATCTTGCTGTCTCAGGTACCTCCCACACCAATGGTTTTACAGCATCAACCTGGGTACCGTAATACCCCCAATACCGACTACCACATTCACCCCATGTTAAAAAAAGAGTCCGGCGGGGGTGATGGTCTCGCGTTATACAGTTTTAGAGGTTGAGGTTACGGTGGTACCTGGTATGCATTAGTACAGTGTTTTGCCTCATTACATGGCGCAACTATTTACAGTATTTATTGAAGCAATTAATCGATTGGGGGCCCTGGTCATCCTCTGCGATCGTCGCAGTTTCGGCGGTGATGCAGGCGCCGGCTCGGGCATCCGTGGATCCGGGAGCGTGGCTTTGGCTTCTTCGGTAGCTTCATCACCCCTAGATGGGACCAGTGGGAGGACCGATCCACCTGGGAAGGAGGCGGCTGTGGGGTGCGCTGGTGGGAGGGAGGGTGGGGTAGGTGTGGGGGGGGGGGGGGGGGGTAGGGATCCAGCGGGCGGCAGGCCCCGTAGGGAGACCATATCCTGTCGGCCGTCGGGGTAGGCGTACTAAGGGTTAGCGCGAAAGAGGTGGACCCTCTCGACCAATGGGTCCGACTTGTGGGCCCGCACGTGTTTGCGGAGCAGGATGGGTCCAGGAGCTGCCAGCCAGGTTGGGAGCGAGGTCCTGGAGGAGGACTTCCTAGGGAAGACAAGGAGACGTTCATGAGGTGTTTCGTTTGTCGTGGTACACAGCAGTGATCAGATGGAGTGGAGAGCATCAGGAAGGACTTCCTGCCAGTGGGCGACTGGGAGATTCCTGGACCGTAGGGCCAGTAGGACGGTCTTCCAGACCATTCCGTTCTCCCTCTCTACCTGTCCGTTTCCCTGGGGGTTGTAACTGGTCGTCCTGCTCGAGGCAATGCCCTTGCTGAGCATTAATTGACGTAGTTCATCGCTCATGAAGGATGACTCCCTATCGCTGTGTATGTAGGCGGGGAAACCGAACAGTGTAAAGATACTGTGGAGGGTTTTTATGATGGTGGCTGTGGTCATGTCGGGGCAGGGGATGGCGAATGGGAACCGGGAGTACTTGTCAATCACGTTCAGCAAATACGTGTTGCGGTCGGTGGATGAGCGGGCCCTTTGAAGTCCCTACTGAGGCGTTCAAAGGGACGTGAAGCCTTTATCAGGTGCACTTTCTCTGGCCTGTAGAAGTGCAGCTTGCACTCCGCGCAGATTTGGCCGTATCTGGTGGTGGTCCTGACCTCCTCCGATGGAGTAGGGCAGGTTGCGGGTCTTAATGAAATGGAAGAATCGAGTGAGCCCCGGGTGGCAGAGATCCTCGTGGAGGGTGCGGAGTCGTTCCACTGTGCGTTGGCACATGTGCCGCTGGATAGGGCATCAGGAGGCTCATTTAGCTTCCCGGGACAATACTAGATCTCGTAGTTATAGGTGGAGAGCTCAAACCTCCAGCGTAAGATCTTATCGTTCTTTATGTTGCCCCGCTGTGCATTATCGAACATGAAAGCAACCGACCGTTTGTCAGTGAGGAGAGTGAATCTCCTGCCGGCCAGGTAATGCCTCCAGTGCCACACAGCTTCTACTATGGCCTGGGCCTCCTTTTCAACGGAGGAATGGCGGATTTCTGAAGCGTGGAGGGTGCGTGAGACGAAGGCCACGGGTCTGCCTGCTTGGTTGAGGGTGGCCGCCAGAGCTACGTCGGACGCGTCGCTCTCTACTTGAAAGGAATGGGATTCATCGATTGCGTGCATCGTGGCCTTTGCAATTACCGCTTTGATGCAGCTGAATGCCTGCCGGGCCTCTGTCAACAGGGGAAAAACCCTGGATTGGATCAGTGGGCTGGCCTTGTCTGCATAGTTTGGGACCCACTGGGCATAGTAGGAAAAAAATCCCAGGCAGCGTTTCAGGGCCTTGGAGCAGTGGGAGAGGGGAAACCATGAGGGGGCACATGCGTTCGGGATCTGGGCCTATAACGCCATCATGCACTACGTAGCCGAGGATGGCTAGACGGCCGGTGCTGAACACACATTTGTCCTTGTTGTAGGTTAGATTAAGGATTTTTGCTAATGGAGGAATTTCTGGAGATTTGTGTCGTGGTCCTGCTGGTCGTGGCCGCAGATGGTGACGTAATCGAGGTACGGAAACGTGGCCCGCAAACCGTACCGGTCAACCATTCGGTCCATCTCCCGTTGGAAGACCGCGATTCCGTTTGTGAGACCAAAGGGAATCCTTAGGAAGTGGTAGAGCCGCCCATCTGCTTCGAATGCAGTGTATTTGCGGTCGCCAGCGCAGATGGGGAGTTGGTGGTAGGCGGACTTGAGATTCACCGTGGAAAAGACCTTATGTTGTGCAATCTGATTGACCAAGTCAGATATGCGGGGGAGAGGGTATGCGTCAAGCTGCGTATACCTGTTAATGGTGTGACTATAATCGATGACCATCTTGTGCTTCTGCCTGGTCTTTACAACCTCTACTTGAGCTCTCCAGGGACTGTTGCTAACCTGAATAATACCTTCCTTCAGTAACCGCTGGACTTCCGACCTAATGAAGGTCCTGTCCTGGGCACTGTACCGTCTGCTCCTGGTGACGATGGGTTTGCAATCCGGGGTGAGGTTTGCAAAAAGGGAAGGCGGATCGACCTTGAGGGTCACGAGGCTGCAGACAGTGAGGGGGGGTATAGGGCTGCCGAATTTAAAAGTTAAACTTTGGAGGTTACATTGGAAGTCTAACCATAGGAGCGTGGCGGCGCAGAGGTGAGGGAGGATATAGAGCCGGAATTTTTTTACTTCCCTTCCCTGGACCGTGAAGTTCGCTACGCAGAACCCTTTTATCTTTACAGAGTGAGACCAGGGAGATCCTTTGGTTAACTGGGTGGAGGATAAGAGAACAGCGCCTTACCGTGTTGGGGTGTATGAAGCTCTCTGTGCTCCCGGAGTCGATCAGGCAGGATGTTTCTCGCCCGTTGATGAGCACGGTCGTCATCGCGGTCGAGAGCGTTCGGGACCGAGACTGGTCCAGGGTCACCAAGGCGAATCGTGGTAAAAGTTGGAGATTTTCCTCGGGCAGTGTGTGGTCATCCGAATCGGGGTCTTGAGACTCCAGCTAAGATGGTGGTGCCCACCAGTCGCACATGGCTGGGGGTGTGCAAGACGGCGGCGCCCATCCGTCGCACGTGGTCCCTAGGGAATAAGATGGCGGTGCCTGGGGCCCGCACGTGGCTCGGGAAAAGGAAGATGGCGGCGCCCGCTGGCTGCACGTGGCTCGTGGAAAGAGTTGTGACCGCCGGGCCTGGCATACTGCCACAAAATGGCCCTTTTTGCCACACCTTTTGCAGGTGAAGGAGCGGGCCGGGTAGCGCTGCCGGAGGTGCTTGGCTTGCCCGCAAATATAACAGCGAGGCCCCCGGGGTTTCCTGGTAGCCGCGCGGCACAAGCTTGGGGGGGGATGCATCGGAGTCGGCCGCGGGGGTGTTTCCACGCTGCCCAAGGGGCTGCCGCATGGTTGGGGACGTACGCGCGGGCGTTTCGGGGGGCCACATCCAGGGAGCTAGCAAGGGCCCGTGCCTCCTTGAGGCCTAGTGTCTCTTTCTCCAGCAACCGTTGGTGGATTTGGGAGGACAGCACACCTGCAACGAATGCATCCTGGATTAAAGGTTCTGTGTGGTCGCTGGCTGAAACCTGCGGGCAGTCACAGTTCCTACCTAACACCAGGAGTGCACGGTAGAATTCATCCAGCGATTCCCCAGGAATTTGTCGCCCCGTCGCTGGCAGATGTCGGGCATAGACCTGGTTCACTGGGCGAATATAGTGTCCTTTCAACATGGCCATCGCGGCCTCGGAATCGTCCGCATCCTCGATGAGGGTGTCGATCTCTGGGCTCACCCTCGAGTGGAGAACTTGCACCTTCTGGTCCTCCAAGGGTGTAGTTGTGGCCGTCCTGAGGTACCCGTTGAAGCATGCCAGCCAGTGTTTGAAGGTTGCCGCTGAGTTTGCCACGTGGAGGTTGAGTTGCAGACACTCCGGCTTGATTCGGAGCTCCATTCTTTAAAATCTAGTCCAATAAATTGATGCTCGATCAATGACTCCAGAAGCCAGATCGGACGACAATTGAAGGCTTTATTGGACTAGATGTTTCCCCCAGCAGTGCAGGTATAGATTACAGCAGCTGGAGAGACACAGGCTCTTATACTCTGCCTTACTGGGTGGAACCAGCAGGCAGGCTTCACCAATGATCTTGCTGTCTCAGGTACCTCCCACACCAATGGTCTTACAGCATCAACCTGGGTACCGTAATACCCCGAATACGGACTACCACGTTCGGGAACCGTCCCATGTCGCCCTCCACTCTTCCCCCGGATGCGCCTTGTACAGTCCCTGGTATAATCCCTGAACACCTCAATTATCTTCACAGCCTCCATCCACAGCTGGTGGAGGTCTAACATAGTCACGTACAGAATTGCTTATGCATATCATTACAGGGAGAGACAGAGACAGCAAGCGGGTGGGCTGGGGCAAAAGAGCGGGCGGACCGGGGGAGAGAGAGCGGGCCTGCCGGTCGGGGGGGACAGAGAGCGAGCCGGGGGGGGGGGACAGAGAGCGAGCCGGAGGGGGGACAGAGAGCGAGCCGGGGGGGACAGAGAGCGAGCCGGGGGGGGGGGGGGGGGGGGGGGGACAGAGAGCGAGCCGGAGGGGGGGGGGGGGGACAGAGAGCGAGCCGGGGGGGGGGGGGGGGGGGGGGCAAAGACAGCGAGCCGGGGGGGGGGGGGGGAGGAGACAGAGAGCGAGCCGGGGGGGGAGGGGACAAGAGAGCGAACCGGGGGGGGAGAGAGAACGAACCGGGGGGAGAGAGCGCGAGCTGGGGAGAAGGCCATCTCTGTCCCCCCCGGCTCGCTCTCTGTCCCTCCCGGCGCGCTCTCTGTCCCTCCCGGCGCGCTCTCTGTCCCCCCCCCCCCCCCCCCCCCCCCCCCCTCTGGCTCGCTCTCTGACCCCCCCAGCTCGCTCTCTGTCCCCCCCGGCTCGCTCTCTGTCCCCCCCCCCCCGGCTCGCTCTCTGTTTCCCCCCCCCCCCCCCCCGGCTCGCTCTCTGTCTCCCCCCCCCCCCGGCTCGCTCTCTGTCCCCCCCCCCCTCCCGGCTCACTCTCTTCCCCGTTCCCCCCCCCCGGCTCGCTCTATGCCCCCCCCCCCCCGGCTCGTTCTCTGCCCCTCTTTCCCCCCCCCCCACCCCCCCCCCCCCCCCCCGGCTCGCTCTCCGTCCCCCCCCGGCTCGCTCTCCGTCCCCCCCCGGCTCGCTCTCCGTCCCCCCCGGCTCGCTCTCCGTCCCCCCCGGCTCGCTCTCCGTCCCCCCCGGCTCGCTCTCCGTCCCCCCCGGCTCGCTCTCCGTCCCCCCCGGCTCGCTCTCCGTCCCCCCCCGCTCACTCTCCGTCCCCCCCCGGCTCGCTCTCCGTCCCCCGCTCCCTCTCCGTCCCCCGCTCCCTCTCCGTCCCCCGCTCACTCTCCGTCCCCCGCTCACTCTCCGTCCCCCGCTCACTCTCCGTCCCCCGCTCACTCTCCGTCCCCCGCTCCCTCTCCGTCCCCCGCTCACTCTCCGTCCCCCCGCTCACTCTCCGTCCCCCCCCGGCTCGCTCTCCGTCCCCCCCCGGCTCGCTCTCCGTCCCCCCCGGCTCGCTCTCCGTCCCCCCCGGCTCGCTCTCCGTCCCCCCCGGCTCGCTCTCCGGCCCCCCCGGCTCGCTCTCCGTCCCCCCCGGCTCGCTCTCCGTCCCCCCCGGCTCGCTCTCCGTCCCCCCCGGCTCGCTCTCCGTCCCCCCCGGCTCGCTCTCCGTCCCCCCCCGGCTCGCTCTCCGTCCCCCCCCGGCTCGCTCTCCGTCCCCCCCGGCTCGCTCTCTATACCCCCCCCCCCCCCCCCCCCCCCCCCCCCCCCGGCTCGCTCTCCATCCCCCCCGGCTCGCTCTCTGTCTCCCCCGGCTCGCTCTCTGTCTCCCCCTCCCCCCCCCCCCCCCCTGGCTCGCTCTCTGTCTCCCCTCCGGCTCGCTCTCTGTTCCCCCCCCAGGCTCGCTCCCTGTCCGTCTCTCCCCCCCCCCCCCCCCGGCTCGCTCCCTGTCCCACCCCCCCCCCCCCCGGCTCGCTCTCTGTCCCCCCCGGCCGGCCGGCTCTCTCGCCCCCGATCCGCCCGCTCTTTTGTCCCAGCCCACCCGATTGCTGTCTCTGTCTCTCCCTGTAATGATATGCATAAGCAATTCTGTACGTGACTATGTTAGACCTCCACCAGTAGGTGGCAAAAGAATACGCTACATGACACTACAACCTCAGGAAGTCTGGGTGAGGAGTCATCGTGGATAGTCTTGTTCAATATTAGCTCTCGTGTTCTAGTTGTTAACAGTTTACAGTTCATTAGTAGTATTGTATTGTTTTCTACCCACATTATTGTAATTTAATAATAGTCACGAACTCGACATTCTTTGGTACGCTGACTTAATCATTGCAATGCACTAGAACATAACATGGTACCAGAAATGATGATCTGCGAATTGAAAATCTGAAGTAAACAACTTGGGAAACGATACTGCTAAAAATAATCTACTAATCAATGAAGAGTATCAAACAAACACATCTCAATGCTCAACTGGTTAGCGAAGAAAAAGATGTATAGCTTGAAAACACCACATGCAACTGGTAACATAGGCAAATTGCCGCTCTTTTAAGCAACAGTTTACCTTGTACATAGCAGTTCTAGGTTTATAGGCACAGTCTGATGAGCAAAACATAGCATTGCTGCTCACTGTAGCAGGTCCACATGCAATCAAAATCTTTAACACTTTTGTATTTGAGTGAGAAGCAGATAGTGAGAACTTTGATGCCATTGTTTAAAAAGTTTGATGAGCATTGTAACCCGAAGAAGAACAAAACTTGTGCATGGTATATTTTCAGAACGGACACGCAGCAGACCGGCGAGTCCATAAGACATAGGAGCAGAATTAGGCCACTCGGCCTATCGAGTCTGCTCTGCCATTCAATCATGGCTGATGTTTTTCTCATCCCCATTCTCCTGCCTTTTCCCCATAACCCCTGATCCCCTTATTAATCAAAACCTATGTATCTCTGTCTTCATGATTTTTCATGACATCAATGATTTGGCCTCCACAGCCTTCTGCGGCAAAGAGTTCCACAGATTCACCATCCTCTGGCTGAAGAAATTCCTCCTCATCTCTGTTTTAAAGGATCATCCCTTTAGCCTGAGATTGTGTCCTTTGCTTCTAGTTTTTCTGACAAGTGGAAACATCTTCTCCACGTCCACTCTATCCAGGCCTCGCAGTATCCTGTAAGTTTCAATAAGATGGACAGTTTTCTTCCTGATCTAAAATGAAAGACTCAGACTTATAACTTTGCCACATTAAAATCATCAATGACCAGGGATTAAATCATATTTGACATTAGAAAACAATAATGTACATGAACGTCTTTTGAGGGAGAATGCGCTCCAGCTCGAAGATGCAATAAAAATTTGCCAGGCCAGCGAGTTAGCTGCGCAGCAAATCAACGCGATAAACGGGAATGAAGCCAGCCATTGATGTTATAACGTTTCCAAAATCAAATCGTGGTCTCAACAGCGGTGGCCATTTTAAGAGATTGCCATTTTGTGTAAGCAGTGTGGAAATAGGCATTTACAGAGGTAATGTCCCGCCTTTGGGAAAATTTATGCGAAGTGCAAAAGCAAAAACCACTTTGCCAAATAGTATTTTTCCAACAAAAAAGTCGACTCACAAAAATCTATAAACACTGTTGAAGAAATTAATTTAGAGGATACATTCTTCATTGATGTCATTACTAATGAAGTCAGGGCCAACGTAGCCAAGCAAAATGAAATGTCTTCAAACATAAGTAGTAATAATGAAGTATGTACAGTAAATAAAGATAATTAGACAGTTTCTTTACTCTTAAATCAAATGTTTATAAATGGCAAACTCAACACAGGAGCGAGAGCAAATCTCATCAGCATCATGGATATTGAAGCGATGAGAATCAAGACTGAGATTTTGAACATGTCAGTACTTTTAAAAGATTACAATGGTCAAAGGATTCATTCTTTAAGTGTGTGTGCTTTTTTAAAAATAAATTTAGAGTACCCAATTATTTTTTTCCAATTAAGGGGCAATTTAGCATGACCAATCCGCCTAATCTGCACATCTTTGGGGTTGTGGGGGCGAAACCCACGCAGACACGGGGAGAAAGTGCAAACTCCACACGGACAGTGACCCAGAGCCGGGATCAAAACTTGGACCTCGGCACCGTGAGGCAGCAGGGCTAACCCACTGCACCACCGTGCTACCCGAAGTGTGTGTGCTTGATGTTCAAGTCAAAGATAGAATCCATAAAGTGAAATTTTCAGTTGGCGCCACAGATCGTGAATCATTACTAGGTGTGAAAGCTTATGAAACACTTCAGTTAGTCAAGAGAGACACAAGTCTGGGGGCACTAATAATGGCACCACTGCCGTTCTCGCCAACCTGGTACTCCATACGTCCGGTGGTAGTGGCGGCCCTGAGAGTCTGTGGGCAGTGGAGGAAGCACATGACAGTGGAGGGAGCATTTGTCTGGGCTCCAATTTATAATAATCAGCGCTTTGTACTGGGAAGGCTGAATGGGGGGTTTCAGAGGTGGCAGAGAGCAGGGATCGAGAGGATGGGGGATTTATTCATAGATGGCAGCTTCCCCTGTTTGAAGGATTTAGAAGAGCATTCTGAATTGCCAGCAGGAAATGGATTCAGGTATCTGCAGCTACGGGATTTTTTGCAACGGCAGGTTTTGACATTTCCGCTCCTACCGCCACGGGGGATAAAGGACAGGGTAGTTTCTAGAATGCGGGTGGGAGAGCGGAAGGTATCCGATATCTGCAAAGAACTCCTGGAGTCGGAGGTAACTCGGATAGAGGAACTAAAGGGCAAATGGGAAGATTAGCTAGGGGGAGAGATAGAGGCAGGTCTGTGGGCGGATGCCTTGAGTAGTGCTCATCATGTGCCAGTCTCAGCTTGATACAATTTAAGGTAATTCACCGGGCACTCGTGATGGTTGCCCGGATGAGCAAGTTTTTTGGGGTAGAGGATAGATGCGAGGTGTGCGGAGGGTCCAGCAAATCATGTCCATCTGTTTTGGGCATGCCCGAAGCTTAGGGGATTTTGGCAGGGTTTTGCAGATGTTATATCCTCAGTACTAAAAACACGGGTGGTGCCGAGTCCAGAGGTGGCGATTTTTGGAGTGTCGGAAGATCCGGGAGTCCAGCAGGCGAGAGAGGCTGACATCTTGGCCTTTGCCTCCCTGGTAGCCCGTAGACGGATATTACTAGCGTGGAGGGACTCGAAGCCCCCGAAATCGGAGACATGGGTTAGCAACATGGCTGGGTTTCTCAGACTGGAGAAAATCAAGTTCGCCCTAAGAGGGTCAATGCTAGGGTTTGTCCGGAGGTGGCAGCCGTTTGTCGATTTCTTCGGCGGAAATTAACATCAACAGAGGCAAAACGTTTAAGGATGGGGGGGGTTGGGGAGTTGGGCAATTTTCTGTTTAGAATAAGAGGGACTTGTTAGGGATGGGGATGATTTATGCAATATGGTTATGTTTGGATTTCCATTGTTTCCGTTCGTTGTTACTGTTATTATTATAAAATTACAAATACCTTACTAAAATGTTTTTTTTTAAAGAAAAGAGAGTATGTAGTGCTGACTATGCTTTGAATGTGCATATTGGATTGGTGAATTCAATAGTACAAGCATTTCCAGAGATTTTTCAAGGTTTCGGTGTCTTGCTATTTCCTTACCAAATTCACTAAAGGATAATGCTCAATCTGTAATACATGTTCCTCGGAGAGTACCAGCACCATTAAGGGATTGGTTGAAAGCTGAACATGATAGAATGACTAATCTGGGAGTCATTAAGAAAATCGAAGAACCAACAGATTGGGTAAATTCAATGGTGTGTGTTCAGAAACGCAATATTTTGAGAATATGCATGGACCCTAAAGCCCTCAATGCCAACATCAAGTGAGAACACTATCCAATACCAAAACGTGAAGAAATAATGAGCGAAATATCAGGTGCGACATGCTTCAGTAAACTAGATGCATCGCAGGGTATTTGGCAACTCAAATTGGATGAAGAGAGTACAAAGTATTGTACGTCCATTTGGGCGCATCTGTTTTCTTTGAATGCCTTTTGGGATAATATCCGCATCTGAAATCTTTCACAGGGCAATGAAGCATATTGTGGAAGGTATTCAAGGAGTTTGTGTGTATGTTGATCCTTCGGAGAAGGAAGAACACAATGACCGACTCACCAAAGTACAACAGTGTTTAGAAGTATGGGCTAAGGTAGTTTTTCAGGGTACAAACTGAACCTGGGAAAAAGCGAGTTGTTTGTGATCCAGGCCAAAGGGCAGGAGGAGAGACTGAAAGAGCTGCCGCTCAGGATGATAGAGAAAAGTTTTCGTTACCTGGGTATACAGGTGGCCAGGAAATGGGATGCCCTGCACAGGCTCAACCTGACCCGGTTGATGGAGCAAATGGAAGGGGACATTTAAAAGGTGGGACATGCTCCCGCTGTCACTTGTAGGGAGGGTGCAGACCGTGAAAATGACTGTCCGCCCCAGATTTTTGTTTGTCTTTCAGCGCCTCCCCATCTTCATCCCTAAGGCCTTTTTAAGTGGGTGAGTAGGATCATTTCGGGCTTTGTGTAGGCGAACAAGACCCCGCGAGTAAGGAGATCGCTGTTGGAGCGCAGTCGGTGGGGGGGGGGGGGGGGGTTAGGTTGGCGCTGCCGAGCTTTCGCAACTACTACTGGGCAGCCAATATAGCTATGATTAGGAAGTGGGCGATGGGGAGGGGGGGGCGGCGTGGGAACAGCTGGAGACGGCGTCATGTAAAGGTACTAGTCTGGGAGCTTTGATAACAGCTCCTTTGCCGTTCTCGCCGACCCGTTACTCCACAGGTCCGGTGATGGTGGCGACACTGCGGATCTGGGGACAGTGGAGGAGGTACAAGAAGGTGGAGGGAGCGTTGGTCTTAACCCCGATATGCAACAACCACAGGTTTGTCCCGGTTAGGATGGGTGGTGTGTTCCAGAGCTGGCAGAGGAGGGCAGGCATCAGAAGGATGGGAGATCTGTTCATAGACGGAAGCTTTCCCAGTTTGAAGGCGCTGGAGGACAAATTTAATCTGCTGCCAGGAAACACCTTTAAATATCTGCAAGTACGAGCCTTCCTGAAAAAACAGGTAGAGGCCTTACCAACGTTGCCACCACTGAGGATACAGGACAGGGTGGTCTCCGGCACCTGGGTGGGGGAAGGGAGGGTGTTGGATATCTACCAGGAACTATAGGAGGCGGAAGAAACCCCGGTGGAGGAGCTCGAGGACAAGTGGGAGCAGGAGCTAGGTGAGGAGTTGGAGGCTGGTCTGTGGGCAGGGTTAATTCCTCCTCATCATGTGCCAGGCTCGGTCTAATTCAATTTAAGGTGGTCCACCGGGCACACATGACGACAGCGAGAATGAGCACGTTTTTGGGGTAGAAGACCGTTGTATGAGGTGCAAGGGCAGCCCTGCAAACCATTTTGGAGTGTCAGAAGACCCGGGAGTTCAGGGGGCGAAAGTGCCCGACGTCTTGGCCTTTGCCTCCCTAGTAGCCCGGAGATGGATTTTATTAATGTGGAGGGACTCGAAGCCCCCCCAAGTGTAGAGACCTGGGTTACCACATGGCTGGGGTTCTCAGCCTCGAAAAAATAAAGTTTGCCTTAAGGGGGTCTACGCTAGGGTTCTCTCGGAGGTGGCAGCCGTTCGTTGACTTTCTCGGGGAAACTTAAAATGTCAGCAGCAGCAATCTGTGGGGGGGGGGGGGTGTGTGCTTCATTGGGATGGTGTGGGAAGAATGGGACGCATGGGGTAATATCTATTTAATTGTTATTGTATATTCTCTTTTTGCACTATGTTAATGTTCACTAGTTTGTTTTGTTATGGTTAGTACTGTTTTATTATTAAAAATTCAGCAAAACCTTAATAAAAATACTTTTTTAAAAAAAAAAGTATGGGCTAAGGTTGAACATAGTATCAATTTGGCATTAAAGAAATCATGTTTCTGGGAGACCCTTGTCTGCTCAACGCGTACAACCCAATCAAATGGAAATACAAGCAATAATGAATATGCCACGACCGTCAGACATGAAAGGAGTTCTAAGGATATTAGGAATGATCAACTTTAAGGTAAATTGTTTTAGAATTTGTCAGCCAAGACAACGTGTCTGGGACGTTATCAAGAAGATGCATACTTTTGAATGGACAGACAAACATGAGCAAAAATGGCTTACTCTGAAGACAACTTTGACAACAGCTTCAGAGCTAGCATAGAGGGGAGGCGGTGGCATAGTGGTTTTGTCACAGTAATCCAGAGTAATGCTCTGGGGACCTAGGTTCAAATCCCGCCACCGCAGATGGTGGAAATTAAATTCAATAAAATATCTGGAATTAAAAGTCTAATGATGACCATTGTCGTATAAACCCATCTGGTAAGCTAATACCCTTTAGGGAAGGAAATCTGTCTGTCGTCCTTACCTGGTCTGGCTTACATGTGACTCCCGACCCACAGCAATGTGGTTGACTCCTAACTGCCTCCTCAAGGGCAATTAGGGATGGACAACAAATGCTGGCCCAGCCTGCGACGCCCACGTCCCATGAACAAATGAAAATAAATTTCTAACCGACCATGAAATGAAAATCTTGACTGATGTGTCGAAGGATGGGTTAGCTGCAGTTTTGTTACAGCAGGTAGATGGAGAGGATTGGAAGCCAGTTGCCTATGTGTCTAGGTCTATGACTGACTCTTGAGTGATACGCACAAATTGGGAAGGAATGTCTTGGACTAGTTAGAACATAGAACAGTACAGCACAGAACAGGCCCTTCGGCCCTCGATGTTGTGCCGAGCAATGATCACCCTACTCAAACCCACGTATCCACCCTATACCCGTAACCCAACAACATCCCCCCAACCTTACTTTTTAGGACACTACGGGCAATTTAGCATGGCCAATCCACCTAACCCGCACATCTTTGGACTGTGGGAGGAAACCGGAGCACCCGGAGGAAACCCACGCACACACGGGGAGGACGTGCAGACTCCGCACAGACAGTGACCCAGCCGGGAACCGAACCTGGGACCCTGGAGCTGTGAAGCATTTATGCTAACCACTATGCTACCGTGCTGCCCTTTAATGGCTTGGAAAAGTTTCATAGCTATGTGTATGGCCTACCAACTTTTCTGGTCGGAAAGGATCGCAGACGATAGCCATCGTCAAAAAAAACGAAGTGAGATGTCACCACACATCCAGAGCATGATGATGAAGCTCCAGCGGTATGATTTTGAGCTAATTTACATTCCAGGCATGCACATTGTAGTTGCAAATGCGCTATCAAGAGCTACAGCTGTGCTAGAAAACAATCCATATTGAAGATGATGTGCAGGGCAGCATGGTGATGCAGTGGTTAGCACTACTGCCTCATGCGCCGAGGTCCCAGGTTCGATCCGGCCCTGTGTCACTGTCATTGTGGAGTTTGCACATTCTCCCAGTGTCTGTGACTATCTCACCCCACAACCCAAAATGTGTGCAGGGTAGGTGGATTGGCCACATTAAATTGCTCCTTAATTGGAAAAAAAAAAATGGACACTCTAAATTTATTTAAAAAAAAGATGATTTGCAGGTGCATGTTAATCTGATAGCAGAGACATTGCTGGTGTCCGATGAAAAATCGAAACTAATAGTGGCAGAAACCAAAAAGGATGAAGTTCGGCAGACGATAATCAAGAATCTCAATGAGGGATGGCCAAAAGAGTCATGTTCAAAGTACCAAAGCATTAAGGCAGATGTAATGTAGCCAATGGATTCCTACTAAGGCAACAATGAATAATAATACCACAGTCACTGCGAGCCAAAATTTTACAAAAAAAGTCATGTGGCCACCTCGGAATTGAAAAGTGTAAAAGGAGAGCACAAGACATGGTATATTGACCAGGAATCAATAAGGATATTCAAAGGATGGTAGAGGAATGCGGAATATGTCAAAAATTCCAACATAGACAAATGAAAGAAGCTCTCTGTCCCCTGCCCCCTCTCGTGCTCTCTGTCCCCTGCCCCCTCTCGCGCTCTCTGTCCCCTGCCCCCTCTCGCGCTCTCTGTCCCCCACCCCCTCTCGCACTGTCTGTCCCACGCCTCCTCTCGCGCTCTCTATCCCCCTGCCCCCTCTCGCGCTCTCTATCCCCCTGCCCCCTCTCGCACTCTGTCCCCCACCCCCTCTCGCACTCTCTGTCCCACGCCTCCTCTCGCGCACTCTACCCCCCTGCCCCCTCTCGCGCTCTCTGTCCCCCACCCTCTCTCGCACTCTCTGTCCCACGCCTCCTTTCGCGCTCTCTATCCCCCGCCCCCTCTCGCGCTCTCTATCCCCCGCCCCCTCTCGTGCTCTCTATCCCCTGCCCCCTCTCACACACTTTGTCCCCTCTCGCCCGCTTGCGCTCTATTCCCTGTCCCCTCTCATACTCTCTAGCCCTGCTCACTTGCTCTGTGTAGCTCACCGCTCCTGCTCGCCTGTTCTCTGTTGAGCATTTCAAGCGAAGTGGTCATGTAGCTTTGCTCAAATCAACATTTCTCTACATTGCTAAATAGACTACTAAAAATGCTTAATTGGAATGTCCAGAGGCCATGAAAGATGCTGTAGAAATACAAGGTTTTCATGCCGCTGCTCCTCTGAATGTCAGTGTCTCCCCTTTTTTCACTTGCCTTGCATAAAAATGTTAGCACAACAAGGGGCTATTTTGCCCGTCACATCTGCACTAGTGCCGGTTCATCAACTTTATTTGTTTTATGTGAACAGGATTGATTTGTAAAATGTCCAGAGATACAGGTTGAGAGATATTTCAACTGTTAATGATAGTGAGAAAGAAGTGCATTTGTAAAGCGAGCACTGAATTGTAATGTAATGGTCCCATTTAAGAATGGATCTGGCCAGATAAACTGGAATCAAAGATTGGCAGGAAAACAAATCCTGAACAATGGGTTACCAAGAGACAGTTCAGGCAAAGCCAATGTACACACCTATGAAAGGGAAAGGAAGGATAAACAAATCCAGAACTTGTTGAATGATGAAAAGATAGCGATTAAGGTAAATCATAAAAAGTGTGCTTATGACAGATGTCAGGTGGATAATACAAATGAGAACTCTGCTGAATAGCTAAGGTTCAGCGGGGAAGTCAAGAAGCAATTAAGAGAAGCAGAGAGAGTATGAAAAGAGGCTAACATAAAAGGGAATCACAAAGTCTTCCATAGGCATATAAACAATAAACGGGTGGTAAAAGGAGGTGCCATAAAAGGGATTTACACATGGAGGTTGCGGGCATATCTGAGACATTAAATGAAAGCTTTGCATCTGTCGTCACCAAGGAAGAAAACGCTACCCAGGTCACAGTGAAAGAAAGAGGAGGTATTTAATACACTAGAAAGGTTTAAAATTGATAAGGAAGAGACAATGGATAGGCTGTCTGTATTTAAAAGTTGGTAAGGCACCAGGACCGATTGAGATGCATCCAAGGATACTGAGGGAAGTGAGAATGGAAATTGTGGAGGTTCAGGTCTAATAATTTTCCGCCTCTGGGATGGTGGTAGAGGACTGGAGAATTGCAAATGTTAAACTCTTGTTCAAAAAAGGGTGTAAAAATGAGGCCAGTAACTACAGGCTAGTTAGAAGTTCAGTCGTGGGAAACTTGTGTTTAACTAACATGTTGGGAGTTTTTTTTTGAAGAAGTAAGAGGGTTGATGCGGGGAAAAATGCTGTTTCAGTGATGTGGTGTGTGTGGACTTGTGCAGTGCCATACAATGGACACTGTGAGCAAAGTTATAGCTCTTAGAATAAATGGGACAACATGGAATCAAAATCGGCTGAGTGATCAGAAACAGTAGTAGTAGTTAATGGATGCGTTAACCACCAGGAAGGCGGAAGTTCAGTGGAGGAGGAATGGGTGGAGGGACTGGGGGCGCCGGTTGGGCTGGAGGAGTTGGTCAAAGGGATAGGGAGCATGCAGCCGGGGAAGTAGCCGGGGCCGGATGGGTTCCTGGTCGAATTGTATAAGACGTATGCAGACCTGCTGGGCCCTCTGTTGGTTAGGACCTTCAACAAGGCAAGAGAAAGAAGGGCGCTGATTTCCTTGATCCATAAGCGGGACAAGGATCCCCTGCAGTGTGGGTCATACAGGCCGATCTCACTCTTAAATGTAGACGGCAAGTTGTTGGCGAAGATTTTAGCCACGAGGATAGAGAACTGTGTACAGCAGGTTATTCACGAGGACCAAACGGGGTTCGTGAAAGGGAGGCAGTTGAATACTAACATACGGAGGCTCTTGAATGTTATAATGATGCCGGCGGTAGAAGGGGAGCCGGAGATAGTGGTGGCGATGGATAGGGTAGAGTGGGGGTACTTGTGGGAGGTGCTGAAAAGGTTTGGGTTTGGGGAGGGGTTTGTCAGGTGGGTGAGGCTGTTATGAGGCCCTGGTGGCGAGTGTGGCCACGAATAGGAGGAGGTCGGAGTATTTTTGGTTATACCGAAGGACGAGGCAGGGGTGTCCCTTGTCCCCCCTGCTTTTTGCACTGGCAATTGAACCCCTGGCCATGGCGTTGAGGGAGTCGAGGAACTGGAGGGGGCTGGTGCGAGGTGGGGAGGAACACCCAGTGTCACTCTATGCGGATGACGTGTTATCTGTGCCGGACCCGGTGGGGGGGATGCCAGAGGTAATGAGGATTCTCAGGGAGTTTGGGGATTTCTCGGGGTACAAGCTCTCCATGGGGAAGAGCGAGCTGTTCGTTGTTCACCCAGGGGACCAGGAGGGGCGGATTGGTAAGCTCCCACTAAAAAGGGCGGAGAGGAGCTTCAGGTACTTGGGGGTCCAGGTGGCCAGGAGCTGGGGGGCCTTGCATAAACTTAACCTCACGAGGCTGGTGGAGCAAATGGAGGAGGAGTTTAAGAGGTGGGACATGCTGCCACTCTCCCTGGCGGGCAGGTTGCAGTCAGTCAAAATGACGGTGCTCCCGAGGTTTTTGTTCTTGTTCCAATGCCTCCCTATCCTGATCCCTAAGGCCTTCTTCAGGCGGTTTAATAGGAGCATTACGGGGTTTGTGTGAGCGCAGGGGACCCCGAGGGTGAGAAGGGTGTTCCTGGAGTGGGGGGGGGGGGGGGGGGGGTGGCTGGCGCTGCCCAACCTCTGTGGGTATTACTGAGCTGCCAACGCAGCGATGGTGTGCAAGTGGGTGATGGAGGGGGAAGGGGCAGCATGGAAGAGGATGGAGATGGCGTCCTGTGTGGGCACAAGCCTGGAGGCGCTGGTGACGGCGCCACTGCCGCTCCCTCCAACAAGGTATACCACGAGCCCGGTGGTGGTGGCTACCCTCAAAATTTGGGGGCAATGGAGACGGCACGGGGGGAGGTGGGGGCCTCGGTGGGGTCCCCGATACGGGGGAACCACCGGTTTGTCCCGAGGAGAATTGGCGGCGGGTTCCTGAGTTGGCACAGGGCAGGTGTTAGGAGGATGGGGGGCGTGTTTGTGGATGGGAAGTTCGCAAGCCTGGGTGAGCTGGAGGAGAAGTTCGGGCTCCCCCCGGGGAACACCTTCAGGTATATGCAGGTAAGGGCGTTTGTCAGGCGGCAAGTGGCGGAGTTCCCACTGTTGCCGCCGCGTGGGGTCCAGGACACGGTGCTCTCGGGGGTGTGGGTTGGAGAGGGGAGGATCTCGGCAACGTATCAAGTGATGCAGGAGGATGACGAGGCCTCGGTGGAGGAGCTGATGAGTAAGTGGGAGGAGGATCTGGGTGAGGAGATAGAGGAGGGGACGTGGGCGGACGCCCTAGGGAGGGTGAACTCCTCTTCTTGCGTGAGGCTCAGCCTCATACAATTTAAGGTGCTGCATAGGGCTCATGTGACCGGGACAAGCATGAGCCGGTTTTCTGGGAGTGAAAACAGGTGTGTTAGGTGCTCAGGGAGCCCAGCAAACCATGCCCATATGTTCTGGGCTTGCACAGCGTGGAGGAATTTTGGAAGGTTGTAGCGAGGATGGTGTCAAGGGTGGTAGGATCCAGGGTCAAACCGGGCTGGGGGCTCGCAATATTTGGGGTTGCAGAGGAGCCGGGAGTGCAGGAGGAGAAAGAGGCCTGTATTCTGGCCTTTGCATCCCTGGTAGCCCGGCGGAGGATTCTTCTTCAGTGGAAGGATGCGCGGCCCCCAGGCATGGAGGCCTGGATCAACGATATGGCGGGGTTTATAAAATTGGAGAGGGTGAAATTTGCCCTAAGGGGATCGGTGCAGGGGTTCTTCAGGAGGTGGCAACCATTCCTAGATTTCCTGGCAGAATGGTAGAAAAAGGCCAGCAGCAGCAGTGGGGGGGGGGGGTGGTTTTGTCTCTTTGTTTTGCGTTGAAGGGGCGTGCATATTTGTTCATTGTTGATGACGGGTGTTAATTTATTTCTTTATTTTTTTGTATATATGGGGGGAGGGTTTTGTTTCCTCTTTTCTTATTGTATTTTGTTATTGACATTTTGTGAAAATTTGAATAAAAGTTTTTTTTTAAATGGATGCTTTTTGGACTGGAGGAAGGTTTGTAGTGGAGTTCCCCAGGGGTCACTGTTGGGACCCTTCCTCTTGTTTTATATTAATGAAGTGGACTCGATTACAAAATTTGCAGAATTGGAAGCATTGTGAACTGTGAGGAGGATGGTGTAAAATTTTTCAAAAAGAGACAAGTTTGTAGAATGGGCAGACAAGTGGCAGATGAAGTTCAATGTGGAGAAATGTGAAGTGATTCATTTTGGTAGGAAGAACATGGAGTGACAATATAAAATAAAATATAACACAACTCTAAAAGGAGTGCAGTAGCAGGTACATAAGTCATTAAATTGGCAGGACAGGTTGAGAGAGCAGTGAATAAAGCACATGGTATCCTCGGCTTCATGAATTGGGGTATAGAATGCAAAAGGAAGGAGGTTATGTTGAACTTGTATAAAACACTAATTTAGTCTCAACAAAAGTATTGTGTCCAATTCTAAACACTACACTTTAGGAAAGATGTGAAGGCATTAAAGAGAATGCAGAAAGGATTCACGAGATTGGTTCAGTGGATGAGAACATTCAGTTACAAAGATAAGTAGAGAAGTTGGTACTATTTTCCTTGGAGAAGAGAAGGCTCAGTGGAGAATTGATTGAGGTATTCAAAACCATGAGGGACTAGATAGAGTATATCAGGAGCAACAGTTCCCACTCTGGTTCTTAAATCTTTCAACAAGGCACAGATTGAAGATAATTGGTAAAAGAAGCAATTGCAACATGAGGAAAAACTTTCAAACAGCGAATAGTTAGGATCTGGAACTTTTTCACACTGAGTTGTTCGGATCTGGAATGCACTGTCAGAGATTATGGTGGAGGCAAGTTCAATCAAGGCATTCAAAAGCAATTTAGCTAGTTATCTGAAAAGGAAGAATGTGCAGGGTTATAGGGAGATGGTGGAGAACTGACACTAAGTGAATCACTCATTCAACGTGCCGGTGTAGACATGAAGGGTCAAATGGCCTCCTCCTATACTGTAATTTTAAAGAGGCTGATGCAGCCTGAATTCTAATAGTGACATGCTGTGAAGGAAATATTGTAACCAGAATGTGTATCTGAAAATGAAAAACTAATCCTTAAAAACAAACCAGGATTAATTTGTCTAAATCTTCGCTCGATTTCCTGAGGGTGCAACGTTTTAACCCCTGTTGCATGACGTTTATTTGCCAATTAGGTTTTTGTTCCTTATCGCTGATCTGAAACAATTGCATTTTCTCTTGTTCTATGTAGCCTTCTCTCCCAGACACACCAACCACAAGGAAGCCATTGCATCGGACCCTATCTGATGAGAGCATTTATAGTGGCCAGAGAGAACCGTCATTCTCCAACACTCATGCATCACTCCTGGATCAAGCCTTGCCCAATGATGTCCTCTTCTCCAGCACCCATCCCTCGCTGCACTACACACTGCCAGGCCGTAAGCATGGACAGTCGATAAAATCTCATCATGGTGGGTAGTGCTCACAGGAGCCTCCTCTGTTGTTTTGTCCGAGTACAGCAATCTGGTTCACTTGATGCTTCCATTGCGTCCGCAGGGTTTTCTATCCTGATTTTCTTTTCCCTTTCTCCCCGACATCTGATGTGTTTTGAGGTGCAGTTCTGTTGGAGTCAGACATTCTCTAGTACCTCCCGAAACATCGCTGTTGCTCCGATTTGAGCTTGTTCAGCATTAGTCTGGATATCATTCAACCACATGGGACATCACCACCAATGCCTCCACCCAAGACCCACACACGTGTACACGACTGTGATCGGAAGCAGGAACCTCCCAAAATTCCAGAGGCTCTGAGAGCCATTTGTGGCTCTTTTATTGCTACCCTGGCTAAGATTGGTTTCAGGATTGGATCTGAGATTTACCGCTTAAACTTTTGTGTTAAGAGCTAGGAGGAGGAACCTGCTTAAGTTGTAATCAAGGTGAAGACCATCTGCACCCCTTAGCCCTGGTCTGCCCCTTTTGTCAAAATTAAGGCCGTATTCCGACTCTACTTCCCTTCAACTGAGGTCTTATTTTATATAGTGAAATTAAAATCCACTTTTTTAACTTTAGATGGATTTTCTTCCAAGTTTTGATTGGTCACCAACTTACCTAGTTAAGCCTTCTGACGTTGAATAAAAACCAGATGGTTCCAGGGTTCAAGTCCACTTCTAACGCAGGGATTGAGATTCATCAGTTCTTAAACAGGACAGTTTAGATGCGTTTTTTATAGAGGGAGAGAATTGGGAATTTAAGATCAAATCAAATTTTTCTGATAAATGGTGGGGTGTGGAGATTACTCTAAATTCCAGTGATCCCTATTCCCACTCCAATTCCAAGATGTCTTGGGTTGTCAAGTTTTCTCATTTCCATTTTAAATTAATTAATGGGTCTGCTTTAGTTAAATTACCTGGTAATCTATGTTTGGTTAATATTTCACTCTTTATCCCGCAGTTGAACTTTCTGCATCTGATGGTTCCCTGTCTGATATTCATGAAAGAAGAAGACAGCCACTGCCAGATCCAGGCCTTATGCCCCTGCCCGACACTGCCATGGGCTTGGAATGGTCCAATCTTGTGGATGCTGCAAAGGCATTTGAAGGTCAGAATTTGTGTGTATTTGTGGCAGTTGAATACTAATACACAGTGTAGAATCTTATTCCTTGTTCACTAGTTCCATTTGATGTTGCAAACTGACAATCTAAAATTGCTTTCACATGGCTCAGTCTGGATCTTGGGAGAAGAACACCAAATGCCCTGCCAGTGTCGCTCTCCTTATCGATGAGAAATTTACCACTGGTCTCTTCAACTACAATCAAATACATGGGATGGGATTTTCGCAGGGTCGGGAAGACTCCACATCCTTGGAAAACGGCGAGCAGGACCCAAATATGGAAGTCCTGCCCCCTTATACATACAATGAATATAATCCTAACCTACTTAGTTTCTCTTCATATGACAGTCCTGCAATCCCAGGAATGAGCCTGGTAAACCATTGCTACACTCTCTCTATAACAAAAACATCCTTCCTCAGGTAAGGACACCAAAACTGCACACAATACTCCAGGTGTGGCCTCAGCAATGCCCTATATGCAGTTCCACTAAAACAGCCCTGTTCCTATACTCAAATCCTCTCCCTATGAAGGCCAACATACCATTGTCTTCTTTACTGCCCGCGCGGTTACTTTCAGAGACTGACACACAAGGACATCAAGGTCTCACTATGTATCCACCTTTCTCAATTTACACCCATTCAAACAATAATCTGCCTTCCTATTTTTGTTACCAGAGTGGACAACTTCACATTTATCCATGTTATACTGCATCTCCCAAGCACTCCCACTCCCACATCCTCTCCAAATCCCGCTGAAGCACCTCTGCATTCTCATCACAGTTCACCCTCTCACCTAACTCTATCATCTGCAAATTTGAAGATACTACATTTAGTTCTCTCTTCCAAATCATTAATATATAATGTGAGCAGTTGGGATCCTAGCACAGATCCCTGTGGTACGATACTAGCCATTGCCTGCCAATCAGAAAATGACTCACTTATTTCAACATTTGCTTCATGTCTGCTAACCAGCTGTGTACCCATCTCGAGACACTATTCGCAATCCCGTATGCAAAAACTGAACCATCCAAATTTTTGCCAGCAGGTGAATGGGGCAGGGCATGAATCCACACAGGAGTGAAACCCAAATTCATTCGGACGGTTTAAAATTAGCGCTGAGTTCAAGCAGACCTCGTTTGGTTTGTCCAAGGGCCTTAATCCACAGTGTGGGAGTCATAAATTATTGGAATAGACGTGCATGATCTTGAAGGGTATTTAAGGCCTCTTCCAAGTGTCATGATCTGAAATTTTTTAATCCTCTGCTCTTTAAACTGGAAATTTAAACCAATAAAGGTGTTCTTGTAAAATTAACCTGTGCTGTGGATGAAGGGGTACCAGTGGATGTACTGTACTTAGATTTCCCGGAGGCATTTGATAAAGTGCCACATCAAAGGTTATTGTGCTGGAACACGCCCATCCCGTTGATAGGTCGACTGGGGCCAGAAGATACCTAGGGGGGTGGCCGGGGGGGGGGGGGGGGGGGGGGGGGGACCATCCGATCCGTGGCACTAAGTTCACAGTGGGCAGTCTGCGGCGTGCTCAGCCGTATGGCTGCCTTGCAGGCTGTGGCACTGGTGGTCTGTGACCATCCATCCTGACCCCACGGACCACCTCCCAGCCACCCCCTGATACTCCCTTCCAACTCGCCATTGGTAATTCCTCCTGACGGCGGTGGAGCATCGCGGAGGCTCCGGGGGAAACCGGGTCAGATCCGCTAACATTATGAGGACGGTGTGGAACGCATTGATGCTGCGGTCGAGGCATCTGAGCATGGCATGCTGGCGAGAGCCCAGTGCCGGCCATGATTTTGGCCTCGTGATCGATTCTCCGCCCAAACGCCTTTCCTGATTTCAGCATCGGCCGATGGAGAATCCCGCCCAGTGTCTTTGAATATTTTTAAGACAGTGGTAGATAGATTCTTGATAACCATGGGCTGGAAGGTTATCAGGGGCAGGAGGTGGGAATGTAGAGTTGAAGACAAAATCAGATCAGCCATTATCTTACTGAATGGCAGAGCAGGCTCGAGGGGCTGAATAGCCTACTACTTCTAATTCAGATTTTCTTTAATCCAGCTTAAGCTGTCAGTGAGAATTAAAATAAAACAGTTTGCTGGACTGCTTTGATTGACAGGCTATCTAGTTTAGGTTAGAAAAATCATTACCAATTTTTCATGCAATTTCATTAGAGTTCTTTGTTGATATTTCCCAAGGGCTGTTATTATGTCATTATGAATGCTTGGTTGAGTTTCTGAAGCTACAATTAATTCAGCATGAGGTTCTGAATTCACAGTTTAAAGAGGTCATTAAAGGATCAGCTGTGTTTTGATATGTGGTCTGAATAGAAATTTGTTTTATTTTAAGAGATCAAATTCTTTAGATGTAAAAGCGTTGTAAGAGTTTCATGAATGGGAGTTTTTATTCACTATTGTATGTTGTATGATTGAGAGCTGTACTCGATTGTTGGAAAACAATATTTTCATCTCCACATAACTTGTAAGCTTTGCCCATGGTGGACACGGAGTAACTATGCAGGTGGTGTAGGTGTATGAGGGGGCATAGGGTGAGTGGGGGCCAAGGAAGGGTGAGGGTAATAGGGCAGAACAATAGGACACAGTCCTAGAGAACTGGGTCTAATGTGGCCCTTTAAACCAAGGTGGGTCTGCCGAGTTGAGAAATTTGCCAATTCAAGCTACGTACGTCAGAAGCGAAAATCTGGTCCGTGGGGACTGATTCTTAATTTGTGACTTTACAATATTTATGATAGGCACTGTTATCTAAATATATCAAACAATCATTGAATTATACTGTATAGAAAGAAGCTGATTGGACCATCCTGCCTGTGCCATCTCTTGGGATGGTTTTCAATTATTTGGTGAATGTATGCTCTATTTTATCAAATACTTGCCTTTTGAAATTGCCAATTGTTAGCTTATTTTAAGCCCAGCCTCCCAGTGGTGGCTTGGCTTTTGACCCTGTGCTGCTGTTTCATCAACATGACATGCATTTGTATTGACACTCTTTTTTGTTTTAACATAAACACATTGACACTCAGCTCCTTCCCCACAGAAAGTTTGTACTGACAAAGTCGACAGAGGTCTGGTTGTTTGGTTTAAAGTGTGCAATTGGCAGGAGAAACGTATTTCACTCATCAATCACTCGCATAAGGTTGATATGCCCATTATGAAACTGCCCACTGTGCAAAAATACTGCTATAAAGGAAGGCACCGCTAGAGCAGATTCCTATTTGCACCTGTTGAAATGTGTCACTGCACAAGATACAGTGCAGATTTCCAGGCTGGCTGTTGGATTGCAAGAACAAGCATGGTCCATGTTCATTGACTTTGTCTTGTGCTAAAATGGCATGCATAACCAACATAATGACAAAACATGCAGAGCCAGCGGAGTTTAATGAAATGGAAGGTGAAGGTTCAGCTTCAAGTAAATGAGATATAGAAACCACGTCATTCAAACGTCTGTGTGTGCTGTGCTGTCTTGTGCAGTTAGCACATTCTCAGTTTCCAGCACACTGTGACAGAACTGTATGCCGGCACAGGTTATTAATATCTGGAATAAAATTGAAAGAACTCTATTTTCCCAGTAGGATTGCAAATATCCGAGAAAAAGATACTAAGTCAGTTATGGCCTGGGGAAGGGAACCCTCGTGCAGGCCAGCAACACTAAATTTAGCACTCATCTGCCTCTATCCCAGACCTGGCAGCAAAGGGTCTGCAAATAAATACATGTCAGATAAGTGAGTGACAAATTATATAAAATGTGGAGATGAGGTTTATTCGCCTTGGTAAGAAGAATAGAAAAGCAGAGTATTTTTAAATGATGTGAAACTGTGAAATGTTGGTGATCAGAGGGTTTAGGTGCCCCCCTGTACGAGAAACAGAACATGCATGTCCAGCAAGTAATTAGAAGGGCAAATGGCAATTGGGCTTTTATTACAAGAGGTTTGGAGTAAGGAAGTCTTGTTACAATTGTACAGGGATTTTGTGCAACCACACCTGGAGTGCTGTTTTGTTTCCTGTACCCAAGGAAGGACATACTTTGCCCTCGAGGATGTGTAATGGAAGTTTTTTTTAAATAAATGATTTTATTGGGTTTTTAAATAAAGTATATTTACTGTTATGTACACAAAATAGAATACATATATATATATATATATATATATATATATATATATATATGTGTGTGTGTATAATGAAGTTCACAAGATTGATTCCTGGGTTGAAAAAGCTGTCCTATGAGGAGAGATAGAGTATAATGGGCCTTACAATTTTCTTTGACATTTTGAAGAATGAGAGGTGATCTTATTGTAACGTGTAAGTTTGTAATTGAGGGAACTTGCCAGAAGACCCAAAGGGCCGACTGACCCATTCCTGTTCCTGTTTTTAATGCTATTATGCTTAATACTCAAGTTGTCTACAAATGGCATTTTCCACCTTTCCCTCTATTTTGCCAGACTGTCACTGCTGCTTAGCCTCCTCTTGTAATCAAGGCAGAGCAGTGTAGAATTTGTGCTTGTGGTCTCGCTCTGCCTTTACCATGCACTGAATAAATGAAACATAGATCAGGACAGGCAATAAAACTTGCCAGGTGCAACCCAGAGATCAGCCATTGCCAAAGCCGAGACTCAGCGCTACCAGGTTTCAGGATTTCCAAGTAATTGGATAAATGTAAGAACTGAAAATGTTTGTGAGTACAGAATTCCAAATTGAACAGTTTTGTTTTTAAAAAAGTATCATGGGCAGCACGGTGGCGCAGTGGATTAGCCCTGCTGCCTCACGTCGCCGAGGTCCCAGGTTCGATCCCGGCTCTGGGTCACTGTCCGTGTGGAGTTTGCTCATTCTCCCTGTGTTTGCATGGGTATCGCCCCCACAACCCAAAGATGTGCAGGGTAGGTGGATTGGCCACACTAAATTGCCCCTTAATGTACTCTAAATTTAAATTTAAAAAAAAAAGAAAAAAGGTATCATTTGACAATTAAATAAACCATGTGATTGAGGAACTGTTGTCCACTATTCACTGTCGTGTGGTTAGCAGGTCGGGTGATTTTTGATTGTTTTAATGACCGGTTGAAGCTGGAGTGGGACTGGTGCAAATTCACAATTGGTGCAGATTTCACATGCTTCACTTGATCTACTGGGATTGTTGATTCCCGACACATGCGCATAGATATAGATTATACTTGGAACCGCAGAAAGGTTATGGCGCAGGCTGAAAAAAAAACTAGCCGTCCATTCTCATCCCATCTTCCAGCACCTGGTCCATAGCCTTGCAAGTTACAGTGCTTCAGTTGTACATCCAGATACCTTTTAAATGAATTGATGGTTTGTACCTCCACCCCCACCAATCCAGACATTTTATCCAGCCCTTGTTGTGTGGGCAGCGCGGTAGTATAGTGGTTAGCCTTGTGGCTTCACAGCGCCAGGGTCCCAGGTTCCATTCCCGGTTTGGGTCACTGTCTGTGCGGAATCTGCATATTCTCCCCGTGTGTGCGTGGCTTTCCTCCGGGTGCTCTGGTTTCCTCCCACAGTACAAAGATGTGCAGGTTAGGTGGATTGGCCATGCTAAATTGCCCTTAGTGTCGAAAAAGGTTAGGAGGGATTATTGGGTTAGGGTGGAAGTGAGGACCTAAGTGGATCGGTGCAGACTTGATGGGCCGAATGGTCTCCTTCTGCACCCTGATATTTAGAACTCTGAGAACTGGGATTGAAACAATTCTATGATATTTGAGTTATTTTAGGCATTGATGTTTCAAGATAAAGCTGCTCTTTCTAACACTCTGCACATGTATTGAAAGCAGATTACTCAGCTGGATATCATTCACTAATACCTGAATTTCTCCAATACATGATCAGCTCAAAGTGTGCCAAACTGAATTTAGTGATTGTTTTTATGTAAGTAGATGTAACAGCCATTTTGCACCAGAAATATCCGACAATTAGACAAGAAATGATTGAGCAGTTAAACTGTGTTTAAGGGATATTGGCTCAAGAAGAAATGTTGACCAGGAAACCAGGAGAGCTGTTTGTTCTTTTAAGTAGTGGCATGGCATCTTTAACATTCAACCAAACAGGCAGTACAAGTGTGGTCGTCTTGTGTGGAGCAGTTCATCTGAGCCCAAATCATGTGCCGAAAAATCATGTGGGCAGTCTTTATTCTCGAACCCTAGTTTGAACAATTAATGAATGTTTGCCTCTTTCTTCATTAACCCCCAGCCTCCCTCTGCCCAAACACCCAGCTTCAACCTGTCATTTATAAGCATCCTCCTTTCCAATCAAACATCACTGCTATGCCCCCTACCTATCCCCACACCCCCAAGATTTTTCCGTGACAGTTATCAGTGGCTCTCCCAACACTTCCAACATGGATGCACTTTCACAGGGTAGTCTAGTTGCTGTTTCTCCATGTACTGAATTTGCTCTGAAGTACTCAGTCACGTAGAATAAATGAGAACTGGCAAAATGCACTCCGTGCCAGGTACATTCTGACACCAGCCATGGCTGTTTCAGATCAACAATTTTCTTTGAGTGTTATCAGATTACCTGTATGTTTGCCAGTTGATTGTGCTACAAGTTAGCTCTGTAGATTTATACGGTGTGGTCTCATATTTTATCAGCAGGCTGAGCGAGGCTGAATTTTTATGCTGTGGCTTGATATTTAGAACTCTGAGAACTGGGATTGAAACAATTCTCCTTTATCCTCCTGGGTGTATTAAATTCCTCAAGGCCTTCAGCAATTGTCGATTTGTTACTACAGTACCTAGAGAAATTGTGCTGGTGTCTTGTGTATGCTCCCTGAGGCTTATGGGAAGTTGGGACTGTCATTTAAAAGCTGGTCACATTTTCAGATAGTGAAAGCCTGGATTAGTGGTGCTTCCATGATTTGACAAGATTATCTGATCTCCCCATGGAGCGGATTAGTGCCTTCTGAAAATCTTTTGTCCCAGCTGCAAGAGATGGCCTCAGCACTCTCATTAATATGATATCATTTGAAAGCTTAGCATAGAGAGAGAGAGTATTGCACAAAGAATGTGGCATCTGGTGTGCGAGGCGTAATCTTTATATTTCTTAGCAGTTGTTATGGGTTTCTTTACAATTTTTACATTGTCAATACTTTTAATGGGACTTGCATGTGTTTTCATTGTGAAAAAAACCCCAGATAATGATGAAAATTATAGGGTAGTCCGCCTGCTCTTAGGAAAGGTGCAGGTAGCAGCATCCTTTCTCTTAACTTTTCAGTGCCCAGAATTTCCACCACACTAAATATCAATCGGTCAGTTAACCTGAGCAATTTGAGATTGGATTGGATTTGTTTATTGTCACGTGTACCAAGGTACAGTGAAAAGTATTGTTCTGTTTACAGTTCAGATAGATCATTCCGTACATGAAAAAAAATACATTAGTGGGCTGGTTTAGCTCAGTGGACTAGACAGCTGGTTTGTGATGCAGAACAAGGCCAGCAGTGCGGGTTCAATTCCTGTACCAGCTGAGAATTCTGAATTCTCCCTGTGTACCCGAACAGGTGTCAGAATGTGGCGACTAGGGGCTTTTCACAGTAACTTTCAGTGTTAATGTATGCCTACTTGTGACAATAATAGATTATTTCTTTATTTATAAAATGCATAGAGCAAACATAAAATACACAATGTAAATACATAGAAAGGTTAGTGTTAGTATTAGAATTATGTTTTAAGAGATTTGTACGGTTATAGGAGATGAAGGAAGAGGATCTGTCTGAGAGAGCTCGCAGAGAGTCGTCACGCTCCGGTGCCATCTTGCATTGACCTTTGCTGGCTGCTTCACATTAACAACAAGGTCGTGATCAGGAGCTAGGAGATTTCAGCCATCATCCAACATCCTGATAATCCTTAGCACCGTGTTTTCACAAACCGATCCACCATCACTTAAAATCTATATACCTTGCAACATTGCACATTATCGTACCTCAGATGAGTAGTCACCTCTGTTGCACTGTAAGCAAGTCAATATTCTGTACTTTCTAATAGAATTAACGCAGCATAACAAAAAGAATAATTAAACATTGGTATAAAATGCAAGTCTGTTACTTTCATTCTTAAACTTTGTGGTTGGTGCTTCTCAGTACTGCTCAGTACTGTCGAGCATGCACAGCATCTTTTCCATGGTGCTTGCAGAAATCTTTCCAAATAAAATGTCTGTGCTGGGGATCTTGTTGCATGAGGAATATCAGTACACTGCAATTCCGTGCCCTCAGACAGCGAGAAGAAAATGTTATGGAAACCGATGAGCTAAAGTTTCCATCTGGAGTCGAGAACAAAATGCTGGTAGAACAGCGGGGTCCCAGCAGCGCATCATGCTGGAAGTAGATCCCCCACACGGTTTTTCAATGCTCGGCCAGTTAAGTGCAAGAAAGAACAGTCGCCATCCAATTAAGGAAGGTGTACAGGCTGGAGAACCAGTAGGAGACACTCCAGCAAAGGCACATGGGAAACTCCAGCAATGGAGGCAAGAGCTGCCAATGTATGTAAGAGAGGGAGAAGGCACCTCCTTTTTGGAGGTCTGGCCTCTTCCATTGGTTGTGTCGATGCCTCATTTACGTTTATTCACTACATGTCACTTGTGGGTGGACAGATGCTCTGCCCCAACCCAGCCTTTTCAAATTTAGCTTGGCAGCAGCACCAAGCCAGCAAACCAGCATCCTGACCCGTGGTGAGAAATTCTGGGATTCAACCCTGACCTGTATCACCAGGCCTTGATATAGACTCTTTCCCTCAGTACGTATGATGTGGAGATGCCGGCGTTGGACTGGGGTGAGCACAGTAAGAAGTCTTACAACACCAGGTTAAAGTCCAACAGGTTTGTTTCAAACACGAGCTTTCGGAGCGCAGCTCCTTCCTCAGGTGAAGGGCGAGGTATGTATACCTCGCCCTTCACCTGAGGAAGGAGCTGCGCTCCGAAAGCTCGTGTTTGAAACAAACCTGTTGGACTTTAACCTGGTGTTGTAAGACTTCTTGCTGTCCTCAGTACGTAGACAGCATTGTGGTGTCTTTCCCTCCATCCTGCACTGAAATGTCAGCATACACTTGTGTACTCTAGTCCCCTGAACCCACAACTTGCTGACTCGAAGGAGAGCCATCATTTAGCTAGGGCTGACATGTACGGTATACCCTTCTTTTTTTTTAATAAACAATTTTATTGAGGTAGTTTTTGGCTTTATAAACAGTTACAGACATCATCAGAAAGAAAGCAAAAAAGGCAAAAATGTGCAAACATCCACGTACTTTCAATACTTCCATCGTAACATATTGCACAAGCCTGCTCCCCTCCCACCGGTACTACCCGCCATATTTTCCCTCCTACTCTACTCTACCCCCCCCCCCCCCCCACCCACCCCCCTGCTGACGCTCACTCTCCCGCAAAGAAGTCAATAAATGGTTGCCACCTCCGGGTGAACCCCTGCACAGATCCCGTCAAGGCGAACTTAATTTTTTCCATCCCCAGGAAACTCGACATGTCCGCAAGCCACCACTCAGTCTTCGGGGGCTTTGAGTCCCTCCACGCCAATAATATTCGTCGCCGGGCTATCAGGGAAGCAAAGGCCAACACATCGGCCTCTTTCTCCCCCTGGACGCCCTGGTCTTCCGAAACCCCAAAAATTGCCACCCCTGGACTCATCACCACCCTTGTTTTTAGCACCTGGGACATGACCCCCGCAAATCTCTCCCAGTACCCCCTCAGCTTACGCATTCCCAAAACATGTGAACATGGTTCACTGGTCCTCCCGCTCACCTAGCGCATTTGTCCTCTATCCCGAAAAATTTGCTCATCCGAGCCACCGTCATATGAGCCCGGTGAACGACCTTAAATTGGATCAGCCCGAGCCTAGCACATGTCGCGGTCAAATTTTCCCTACTCAGGGCCTCTGCCCACAGCCCATCCTCCATTTCCCTTCCTCCCTCATGAGCACCTTATATATACCCGAGACTCTGCCCTCCCCTTCTTCCCTCCTAGAGACTATTCTGTCGAGGATCCCCATTGGCGGGAGGCGCGGGAAAGATGGGACCTGTCTACGAACAAAGTCCCGCAACTGTAGGTATCTAAAATCATTTCCCCTTACCAACCCAAATTTCTCCTCCAAGCACCTCAAACTCGCGAAGCTCCCTTCCAGGAACATATCACCCACCCTTCCTGCTCGCTGCCATACTCTGAACCCCCCATCCATACTGCCGGGGGCAAACCGATGGTTGTCGCAGATTGGCGCCCAGACAGACACCCCCATCTCCCCCACATGCCTCCTCCACTGGCTCCATATCCGCAGGGTCGCCACCACTACCGGGCTGGTGGTGTACTTGGCCGGCAGCAGCGGTAGAGGAGCCGTGACCAGGGCTTCCAAGCTGGAGCCCCTGCACGAAGCCGCCTCCACCCGCTCCCAAATAGACCCCGTACCCACCATCCACTTCCTTATCATAGCGATGTTGGCCGCCCAGTAATAATTGACCAGACTCGGCAAAGCCAGCCCTCCCTCGCTGCGGTTCCTCTCCAACATCGCCTTCTTCACCCGCGGGGATTTCCCGCCCATACAAAGCTCATGATCAGCCCATTAACTCTTTTGAAGAAGGACTGTGGGATAAAGATCGGGAGGCACTGAAAAATAAACAAAACTCGAGGGAGGATTGTCATCTTTACAGTCTGCACCCTCCCTGCCAGCGACAGCGGGATTGCATCCCATCTCCGAAACTCTCCCTTCATTTGCTCCACCACCCTGGCCAAATTTAACTTGTGCAGCCTGCCCCAGTCTCGTGCCACCTGGATTCCCAAATACCGGAAATTTTCCTCAACCAGCCTAAACGGTAGCCCTCTCAATCTGTTCTCCTGGCCCCTTGCCTGGACCGCAAACATTTCACTCTTGACCGTATTTAATTTGTATCCTGAGAACTGGCCGAACTTCCTCAGCATTCCCAGTATAGTTCCCATCCCGGCCACTGGGTCCGACACGTACAGGAGCAGGTTGTCTGCATAAAGAGAAACCCTGTGTTCAACCCCGTCCCTCACCATCCCCTTCCAACCCTCTGCGGCTCTCAGCGCAATGGGCAACGGCTCTATGGCCAGCGCAAACAGCAGCGGGGAGAGCGGGCAGCCCTGTCTGGTCCCTCGGTACAACCTAAAGTACTCCGACACTTCTCTGTTGGTCCTGACGCTGGCCCTCGGGGCCTGATATAATAATTTGATCCAATCCACCAATCCCTCCCCGAACCCAAACCGTCCGAGCACCTCCCATAGATAGTCCCACTCCACCCGGTCAAAGGCCTTCTCGGCGTCCATTGCCACCACTACCTCCACCTCTCTACCCGCCGGGGGCATCATTATCACATTGAGAAATCTCCTCAGATTGGCCGCCAGCTGCCTACCTTTCACGAACCCCGTTTGATCCTCCCCAATCACCTCCGGTACACAGTCCTCCATTCTACCCGCCAGTACCTTTGCCAGGAGCTTGGCGTCTACATTAATCAGGGAGATTGGCCTGTAGGACCCGCACGCCTCCGGGTCTTTACCCCGCTTCAATATCAGAGATATGGTGGCTTGTGACATTGTCGGCGGCAGGGTCCCCCTGTCCCTTGCCTCATTGAAAACCCTCGCCAAGACCGGGCCCACCAGCTCAGAGAACTTCCTATAAAACTCTACTGGGTATCCATCCGTCCCCGGGGACTTCCCCGACTGCATAGCCTTAAGGCCCCCCAATACCTCCTCTACTCTAATCGGGGCCCCCAGCTCTTCCACTCGCCCCCCACCAACTGTTGGGAATGTTAACCCGTCCAGAAACCTTTTCATCCCCTCCGGTTCTTCCGGCGGCTCCGAAGTATACAGCTTACGATAGAAGTCCCGGAATACCCTATTCAATTCTGCCGGGTCCTCCACTTTGCGCCCCCCCTCGTCCCTCACTCTACCTATTTCCCTGGCCGCCTCCCTCCTCCTGAGTTGCTGCGCTAACAGTCTGCTAGCCTTTTCCCCATACTCGTACACCACTCCCCTCGCCTTCCTAAGCTGTTCCACGGCCCTGCTCGTGGATAGTGCCCCCAGTTCCGCCTGTAGTCTCTGCCTCTCCCTGAGTAAAACCTCCCCCGGGAACTCCGCGTGCTCTTCATCTATCCGACCCATTTCCCTGACCAATCTATCCATCTCTGCCCGGTCTGCCTTGGCTCTGTGGGCCCCAATTGAAATCAGCTCCCCCCCGCACTACTGCCTTTAGCGCCTCCCACAAGGTCGCCGCTGAGACTTCCCCCGTGTCATTCAACTGCAGGTAATTTTTTATACATTTCCGAAGCCTCTCGCAGATCCCCTCCTCCGACAGCAGTCCCACATCTAGCCTCCATTGCGGGTGTTGATAGCTCGCTCCTCCGAACTGCAGGTCCACCCAATGCGGGGCATGGTCTGAAATGGTAATTGCTGAGTATTCCGTGTTCTTTACCTCCCCCATACAGTCCCTGCTTAGTACAAAGAAATCTATCCTGGAATATACTTTATGGACGTGCGAGTAAAACGAGTAGCCCCTTCCTGTTGGCTGTCTATCTCTCCAGGGGTCCACTGCCCCCATTTGCTCCATAAACCCTTTCAGCTCCCTTGCCATTGCTGAGAGTCTACCCATTCTGGGACACGACCGATCCAAAGTCGGGTCAAGGTATACTCTTCTGAATAGGTATTTATGTGAGGAATTGCAGTTTGTGCTAACTGTAACATTGTTCAATTCTTCCTTTGATTGGTTCCCTCAAATTCCTCCCATTACAGCCAGTACTTTGCCCTTACATTGTGCAACTCAAAATGTTCTCCTCAATGGTGCATCTGAAACATAGAGAGGCAAAAAACACGTGGTCAGGATTCCCCCATCCCCACCCCCAAACGGTGGGATTTTCAGCAGCAAAGGCAGCTCGCCATTGGCCGTTGGTGGGATGTTCTGGTTGATGGGACCATCAATTCACCAGTCACTTGTTTCCGATATGAATCTAGGCTTTAATCGACTTACTTCAGAGCCAGCCTGTTACCTGTTGATGAACTCTTAGTGAACTCAGGCTGACTCTGGACAAGGTTATTTATACAGCAGCACTAGGGGGAGGAGTCATGGGCGGAGCCAAGGGTGGAGCCCAGTACAAGTTCCTGAGTACTCCCAGAGCTACTCCCCCTAGTGGTTGGAAAACGCTGCTGCGCTTACAAAGACAGTGTGAATTATCATATATATTACATTCACCACATTCACCCCCTGCAAAAAAATCAAGTCCGGCGGGAGTGGTGGTCTACAACGACAGTCTGTCCGGTGGTCGAATTGTCCGCTGTGATCTGCGGAGCACCAGGGTTGCAGACTCTTGCGGTGGCTGGATGGGTATTGTGTGCTGGGGTACGATGGCAGACTCCAGGGAGGGTTGTATCCGAGCTTCATACTCTCCTGGTTCGACTGGGGGCGCTGGGAGCTGGCCAGCGCGGATGCGCAGAACTGGTGGAGCGAGTGCGTGGGCTCGGGCGCGCAAGGGGGCGGCAGCATAGGGTGTAGGATGAGAGGTCCTTCTATGGGGGTAGGGGGGGCGCTGGATCCGGCGGGTGCCAGATCCCGGAGGGATACCGTGTCCTGATGGCCGTCAGGGAACTTGACGAATGCGTACTGGGGGTTGGAGTGGAGCAGGCGCACCTTTTCAACAAGGTGGTCGCTTTTGTGCGCCCTGACGTGTTTCCTCAGAAGTACGGGGCCCGGCGTCCTCAGCCATGCCGGAAGTGAGACCCCTGTGGTAGTGCCCCTGGAAAAAATGAAGAGCCTCTCGTGAGGGGTCTGATTGGTCGCCGTGCACAAAAGGGACCTAATAGCGTGGAGCGCATCTGGGAGGACTTCCTGCCACTGGGAGACTTGGAGCTTTCTAGACCGGAGGGTCAGTAGGACGGTCTTCCAGACCGTCGCGTTCTCCCTCTCTACCTGCCCGTTCCCCCTGGGGTTGTAGCTGGTAGTCCTGCTCGAGGCAATGCCCTTGTCGAGCAGGTACTGACGCAGCTCGTCGCTCATGAAGGACGAAACCCGGTTGCTGTGTACGTAGCTGGGGAAACCAAACAGGGTGAAGATACTATGCAGGGCCCTAATGACTGTGTGGGAGGTCATGTCGGGGCACGTGATAGCGAATGGGAAACGGGAGAACTCGTCTACGACGTTTAAAAAGTAAACGTTCTTGTTAGTTGAGGGGAGTGGCCCTGTGAAATCAATCGCGAGGCGTTCAAAGGGCCTAGAAGCCTTGACCAGGTGGGCCCTGTCTGGTCTATAGAAGTGCGGTTTGCACTTCGCACAGATCGGGCAGTCCCTGGTGACCGCTTTTACCTCCTCGTTGGAGAAAGGCAGGTTTCGGGCCCTGATGTAGTGGACGAGCCGGGTTACTCCCGGGTGGCAGAGGTCATTGTGGATGACTTTTAATCGGTCGATCTGCGCGCTGGCGCATGTCCCGCGGGATAGGGCATCCGGAGGCTCGTTGAGCTTCCCGGGTCGATATTTAATATCGTAATTGTAGGTGGAGAGTTCGATCCTCCACCTCAGAATTTTGTCGTTTTTAATTTTGCCCCTTTGCAAGTTGTCGAACATGAAGGCAACCGATCTTTGGTCAGTGATGAGGGTGAACCTCCTACCTGCGAGGTAGTGCCTCCAGTAACGGATAGCCTCCACAATGGCTTATGCTTCTTTCTCGACTGAGGAGTGTCGGAGTTCTGAAGCGGAGAGGGTACGGGAGAAAAATGCGACTGGTCTCCCTGCCTGATTTACCGTGGCTGCAAGAGATACCTCTGAGGCGTCGCTCTCTACCTGAAATGGAGTGGATTCATCCACCGCCCGCATGACCGCTTTGGCGATGTCCTCCTTGATGCCGTCGATCACCTGGCGTGACTCGGCTGACAGGGGAAATCGTGTGGCCCTAAAGAGTGGGCGGGCTTTGTCCGCATATTGAGGGACCCACTGGGCGTAGTAGGAGAAGAAGCCCAAGCACCGTTTGAGGGCCTTGGGGCAATGGGGGAGGGGGAGTTCTAAGAGGGGGCGCATACGGTCCGGGTCTGGGCCCAGGACTCCGTTTTCCACAACATAGCCGAGGATGGCTAGTCTGGTTGTGCGGAAAATGCATTTCTCCTTGTTGTACATGAGATACAGTTTCTGTGCCGTCTGGAGAAAATGGTGGAGGTTTGCGTCGTGGTCCTGCTGGTCATAGCCGCAGATGGTGACATTGTCCAAGTACGGAAACGTGGCCCGCAGTCCATACTGGTCCACCATTCGGTCCATTGCTCGTTTGGAACACCGAAACCCCATTTGTGACGCCGAAAGGGACCCGGAGGAAATGGAAGAGGCGGCCATCGGCCTCAAATGCCGTGTAGTGGGGGTCCTCCGAGCGGATTGGGAGCTGGTGGTATGCAGTCTTCAGATCCAACGTGGAAAAGAGCCAGTACTGGGCGATCTGGTTTACCATGTCTGAAATCCTGGGGAGGGGATACGCGTCGAGGAGCGTAAATCTATTTATGGTCTGACTGTAGTCGACCACCATACGGAATTTTTCCCCGGTCTTAACGACCACCACCTGAGCTCTCCAGGGACTATTGCTGGCCTCTATAACCCCCTGACTGAGTAACCTTCGGACCTCTGCTCTGATAAATACCCTATCCTGCAGGCTATACCGCCTGCTACGAGTGGCTACGGGTTTACAGTCCTTTGTGAGATTGGCGAAGAGAGGAGGGGGGGGGGGGATTCGCAGCGTAGCGAAGCTGCAGATAATGAGTGGGAGCAGGGGCCCTCCAAAGCTGAGGGTGAGGCTCTTGAGGTTACATTGGAAGTCTAGGCCTAATAAGAATGGCGCGCAGAGTTCAGGCAAAACGTAGAGTTTGAATTTCGAGTAGCTAGCGCCTCGGATTGTGTGTCGCGGCGGTGCGCCCCTGGATTTGGACCGAATGGGAGCCTGAAGCGAGCGAGATAGTTTGCTGCACAGGGAAAACGGGGAGCGAACAGCGTCTTACCAGGTCCGGGTGTATGAAGCTCTCAGTGCTCCTGGAGTCGAAGAGGCATGGCATTCTGTACCCGTTGATATGGACCACTGCCATCGGGTTTCGTAGATTCTTTGGTCGTGATTGGTCCAGGGTGACCGCGCTGAGTTGCGGGTAGTCGGCAGCTCGATCAGCTGTGCTGGAGTGGCCCCGTGATGACTGCCCTCTGAGTTCGTAGTCGTATTCTTCCGCTGAGTTGTCCGAGCGCGGAGATGCCGATCGGGCCCGTGGATCGCACGTGGCGGGCGGCGAGGAAGATGGCGGCCCCCATGAGTCGCACGTGGCTGGCCGCGTGGTGGAGGTTTTCCAAGATGGCGGCCCCCATGAGTCGCACGTGGCTGGCCGCGTGGTGGAGGTTTTCCAAAATGACGGCCCCCATGGATCGCACATGGCTGGAGGGGGCAGAGTCGGGGCATAGGCCGCAGCGTTTCGGAGCCCGCGGGCCTGCGTGTGAGGGGAGCGATTACTTCGAGTCGCTGGGGAGTTGGAAGCTGGGGCCCTTTTAGCGAGGCGCACTCTTGCGTAATGGCCTTTTCGCCCGCAGCTGCTGCAGGTCGCGTTGCGGGCCGGGCAGTGCTGCCGTGGGTGCTGGTTCTGGCCGCAGAAATGGCAGGCTGGAGCAGCATAGTGGCTGGCTGGAGCAGCATGGTGGCTGGGCGGTCGCGTAGCAGAGGCCTGGGGGAGTCGCTGGTCGGGGGCCCATGATTGGGTTGCGGGGTCCGCGGTGAACGAGTTAAGGCTGCGGAAGGAGACCTCCATCGTGGTACCAGCTTCCACAGTCGTTTCTAAGTCCTGGGGCCCCTTTTCCAGCAGTCGTTGGCGCACATAGTTAGACCTGAGGCCCGCTACAAAAACATCGCGTACAGCAAGTTCCCTGTGTTCAGCCGCGGTAACCGCTTGATAATTACAGTCATTGGACAAATTATTGAGTTCCCTTAGAAATGCAGCAAGTGATTCTGTAGGCCGCTGGCGGCGAGTCGTGAACACATGGCGAGCGTAAACTTCATTAATAGGCCTTACATACATTTAATCGAGAACTGCTAGCGCTGCAGTATATGAACTGGCCGAGTTTAGTTGCGTAGGGATTCTGTGGCTCACCCTCACGTGCAGTAGACTTAGCTTCTGATCCTCTGTCGTTTCAGCTGTGCTCGCTTCTGCCAGGTAGGCCTTAAAGCACCGCAGCCACTGGGAGAAGATTTCTTTAGCCTCTGCATCCTGCGTGTCGAGTTCCAGGCGTCCAGGCTTACTGTTCTTAAGTCGATTAAATTGATGGGACCATCAATTCACCAGACACGTGTTTCCGATATGAATCTAGGCTTTAATCGACTTACTTCAGAGCCAGCCTGTTACCCGTTGATGACCTCTTAGTGAACTCAGGCTGACTCTGGACAAGGGTATTTATACAGCAGCAATAGGGGGAGGAGTCGTGGGCGGAGCCAAGGGTGGAGCCCAGTACAAGTTCCTGAGTACTCCCAGAGCTACTCCCCCTAGTGGTTGGATAACGCTACTGCGCTTACAAAGAGAGTGTGAATTATCATATCATACATAGAATTTACCGTGCAGAAGGAGGCCATTTGGCCCATCAAGTCTGCACCGGCTCTTGGAAAGTGCATCCCACCCAAGGTCAACACCTCCACCCCTTCCCCACAACCCAGTAACCCCACCCAACACTAAGGGCAATTTTGGACACTAAGGGCAATTTAGCATGGTTCAATCCACCTAACCTTATCATATATTATATTCACCACACTGGTCCCGCCAAAATCAATGGCCATTTGTATTGCTCGCCAGCTGAGAGATGGCACTTTCAGTGGGAGCGAAGCCAGCAGGAAGGGTTCAGAAAATTCCACCCACAATGTTTACAATTGTTATGTTGAATGTAGTTCACATGAACACAATACGTACCATTATGCAAACAAAGTTAATTGAAGTCTTTCTTTAATTTAACACTTTTAAAGCACAATCTCAGCATCTTGAAAAGTTCTGATGTTAAGTCCCTGATAGGTGTTGCCCAAATCTCTAATTTATTCTTCAGTTGGGAGACCAACTTCCCATTTTGTGCCACACCACCAGTTACTGCACTTTTGTCACAATTGGTGCTGGTCTCTGCCCAGTCTCTAGCAGAACACTGTCGATCTGAGATGTTTAATGTATCAAGCCAATTCGGAAACAATTCAGCAATCACCTCAGAAAAGGGAAATCTATTGTCAGCAATGATTGAAGTGGTGTGGGGTCAGGTGTGGGGAGGGAGGTGAAACGTATAATTATCCCACATCATCACATCTCCTGATACCTGATAACAGCATGGTATCAAATGCCACAGACAAGCCAGCGTTCCGTGCAATCTGCACAACTGGGAATATTTGATAATATGCATTAGAAATGACCATAAATTTGTCAAAAAGTGTGTGTAGAAATAACATACTTACTGGTTTTGATTCTTCAATTTCCAGTTCAGAGAGCTTCTTTATTTGGTGTCGATGATTCAGACCACAGACCTGACAGCTTATTGCTTGACGGCGGCATTCAGGGAGACAGACACCCATCACCTCTGGCTGTACACAGAAGGTGAGTCTTGGGAACCCGTCAGATGATATCCCATTTTTGATGTTTTTAGCTGTATTTTGACTGTGGATACTTAGCTACTGACCCATAAAAACCAAACCAGCAGTATGTACAGTGTTATGCAGTCTAATCATGGTGGTACAGTATTTCTCTTACCAACAGTGTCCCTCGAACAACTCAAATGCTTTTTATAATTCACACACCCAAAACAAGACCTCGTAGTGTGTCTTTCAGCTTTTCTTATTTTTCTTGAACCTCCCCACTCGAATTGTAATGACCTTTTTAAAGGCGGGGACCTTGCAGTACCAGAGCCCTCCTTTTGATTACAAAGTTTCTTCAAGGATCGTATCATTACTTATGAAGCAGGACCCTCGTACCAGAACTCAATCACTGGGCAAACACACATGTACATGCGCACGCACGTTACACATAGGGAATGTTTGAAAATGTATTCAAGAGATGTGGACTTTGCTAGCGAGGCCAGCATTCATTGCCCATCCCTAATTGCCCTTGAGAAGGTGGCAGTGAGCTACCTTCTTGAACTACTGCAGTATCTGTGTTGTGAGGGAGGGAGTTCCAGGATTTTGACCCTCCAAGTTAGAGTGGTGAGTGGCTTGAAGGGCAACATCCAGATCTGTGGTGTTTTCATGTGTCTGCTGCCATTGTCCTTTTAGAGGGTAGTGGTCGTGGGTTGGAGGTGCTGCCGAAGGAGCTTTAATGTGGAAATACAACAATCTTTTAAAAATAAGAGGGAAGCGTGGCCACACGGTTGTGCCATGGTTAGCACTACTGCCTCTCACCGCCGAGGAATCGGCTTTGATCCCAACCTCGGGTCACTGTCCATGTGGAGTTAGCCCATTCTCACCATGTCTAATTGGGTCTCACCCCCACAACCCAAAATTGTGCAGGGTAGGTGGAGTGGCCATGCTAAATTGCCCCTTAATTGGGAAAAAAAATGTTTTAAAAAATAACCGGGAAGCTAAGGATAGGGTGCTATTTGTGTGAGCAGCATAACTCAAGAGGCACATCACGTGGCCTTTCTCTCATTCCCTGCATCTGCTGGCCAGTTTTGGGCATTAATAACAGCTTGTGTTATTAATGTGCTGTTATTTTTTTTAAGTGTGATCTGGCCCAGCAAATCGTATGTTGCATTCTATAATACTCCAGTGCAATCTTTAAGTAGTGCCACTGTCTAACCAATCATATAATGAGAAAATGAAGTGTAATTATCCACAATGACTGTGAACAAGTTGACTGTTAACCTTAAACCTGTCAACGCCAGATCAAAGTTATAACTGATTGACAGTATTGCTAATCCAAAAGAAAAACAGTAAACACAGGAAATGAAAAACCAACCTGTAATCTGAATAGAAAACAATATTGGTTAAAATTCTGGGTAATGGCATTTAACCTAATGGAATTGTGCTGACATTCACTGTTGAGACTGACACTTCACAATGGCGTCCTGGATGAGGTACAAGATGGAAATCAGGGTTAATGGCTGAAGTTCAGGAGGAGAGTGAAAATTGGGTGAGAGTCGGGGAATAAACTTCTCCCTCTTTTGCTCGTTCACCAGATAAGGAACTACCTTTCCCAGAGTTCACTGTCACATCAGTCCTGCTTGTCGGTTAGCAGCTAATGTCATCCTCCCAAAGAGGGAGGCAATGGGGCAGATCTACCCAAGGTTTACAAAATAAGAACCATTACTTAATTTAACTTGATAGGATGCTTTTCTGACTGGTTAGGCATTTTAATTTCTTTTTTTCCCCATCCAGAGACGAATCTCCTACCACTCTGTCTGGCAAGGTGACTGAACTGGAAATGTTGCTGAATGAACTTCGAGACGATTTGAGGAGGGTAAGTGGATAAACTCCACATTTGTGCAACTGGGGCGCAGGCGAGAAGGGTGTAGAAGGTGAAGCTGGTCTGTCAGTGTAAGGATCTGCTGCTTCCAACCTTTGGGCAACTTTGTGGTTCTGGTTTTCTTTTTTAAATCCGACCTGATAACCACAAAGCCACACAAAGGTCAACAGCAGCACAACAACTGAGTGTTCTTGCTTGAAAATTGGTTGGAGGTTGGGAGGTGTTGCTGGGAATTTATTTATTAACACAATGTTTTCCATTTTAGACTATAAATGTAACCATATACAATGCACTTTCTGGGGAGGTGGGTTCTGGATTGTCCTTAGAAAAATTCAGATCTGCAATTCAATCTACTGTACATTTTTCTCAAATTGATGGAGATGTCTAATTGGCAAATCCTGGGGATAGTGTCATTAATGTACATTTATGGTATATTGTGAGTTTTTCCTTCCCTGAAGGACGTTGGTGAACTAGATGGGTTTGCGACAATGGTTTCAGGGCCATCATTAGAACTTGAAATCAAATTTCACCATCTGCTGTGGCGGGATTTGAACCCTGGTCCCCAGATCTTGCTCTGGGTCTCTAAATTACTAGTACCACTAGTGGTGCAGTGGTACCACTAGTGGTGCAGTGGTACTGTCACCACAGTGACAGTACCACTGCACCACTGCCTCCCCTAATCAACAACAGAGTTGTTTTGTAAATGTAGTGATTTCTTTGTAGCAAGTTTACTAATTTCAGTTCATTGCTATGCGATCAGCGCACGTGGGCAGCATGGTAGCATAGTGGTTAGCACTATCACTTCACAGCGCCAGGGTCCCAGGTTCGATTCCTGGCTTGGGTCACTGTCTGTGCGGAGTCTGCACGTTTTCCCCGTGTCTGCGTGGGTTTCCTCCGGGTGCTCCGGTTTCCTCCCACAAATCCAAAAGACATGCTGTTAGGTAATTTGGACATTCTGAATTCTCCCTCTGTGTACCCAAAGAGGCACTGGAATGTGGCGACTAGAGGCTTTCCACAGTAACTTCATTGCAGTGTTAATGAAAATCTACTTGTGACAATAAAGATTATATATAAAAAAAACAATGAATTCTCCTTAGACAATCAGCATTGGGCCTCCAATTTCAACATAGCTACAGTGGCTCTACCTACCGCGTACAGATTTCACGAAAGAAAGACAAAATCCCCATTTACAGCACCTTTCATGATGTCACAAGTTGCTTTCCTACCGATTAAATACTTGAGTTATAGTCACTGGTATAATGTAGGCAATGTTATCAAAGACAATGGCAGCAAAGACTCAAAGGGCCACCTAGCTTACTACTACTCCGAATATGTATGTTTGTATGTCACTGGATGGATGAGCTGAGTTAGATGTCCTTTGTCATCCATAATTAACTTGCAAACCGAGGATAAAATCACGATTGGAGTTCTGTTTATATTGTTGCTGGGCAATTCAATTCAATCTACTGTACATTTTTCTCAAATTGATGGAGATGTCTAATTGGCAAATCCTGGGGATAGTGTCATTAATGTACATTTATGGTATGTACATAAATACATGCTTTACACTGCATATGATTCTCAAGAGTCACATATATTGACGTCAATCTTATCCTTTTTGTCTGCTTTCTTATTAACCCACTCGAGCTTGCTGCTTTTATTAGCTTTTTTGAGGTATTGACATATCATGATGTACGTTCCATAGTAAATATTGAAAATATATTGTAATGAAAAGCAGCAATCAGCAGAGTCTTCAAACTTGCTGATCAAGAAAATGCAAATATAGCTGTGAACCATTCGGTCTTCATCTTCTAGCCTCTTAAAACACACCTGAGGGCCCTAACACTTCTTGCTCACAGTGAAGACCTACATTGTTCAATAATTCCGCCTTATTGCTCACAAATCATTTGACCTTCCTACCCTGATAAAATAGAATCTTATTACACCCTTTTTAGAAAATAATTATTGCATCTAGGCAGGAAAATGTCTTCTAATTCTTCAAAAGAATGGCAAAGATCTTGTGCAGTTTATCTGTGTTGCAGGTATTGAATCTTTCCCCCAAAAATGAAATTATTGTATGGTGAAATGTGTTAATGAAGTCTGCAGCAGTCACCAATATCAGTGTTACCATCTTCAGTGTTCTGAACAACAAGATATTTTCCTGTCCAATTAACAATATTTCATGATGCTGATCAATTAAAATTTGTATTAATAGTTAAGGTAGGATCACTTACAGAATGCATACAAATTACCATTGCATGATATTGTTGCTGCTATTAATATTAATGACCCATGCTACATATATATCAGATGATATTTGTAACCAGATGCTAACACAGTGGGTTTCATAATTTTACTAGGAACTTTGTGATTGGCAAATTGACTTTGTTCTGTAATGTTCCTGTAAAGTCCCATGGAATGCTTTAATGCATTAAAGGTGCTATATAAATACACGTTTTGTTTTCAATTACTGAATTGTAATCACTGTCAGATACCAATCTCTATAAATATGATTGAGAGGTTCAGATTACTTAGTGACATTACTTCCAGACAGCATTCTTTGTGCAGTTCTGATCAATGATCAGATTACTACAGTTTAGGAACTGATGTGCATAATTCCATTTAACTCTTTTATCTGATTACTGCGCAGTAATTACTGTCTGAGACTGCTCTTTCTGTAGCTGAATTCCTCAGTAAGGTGCTCTGTATTCCACGTGCGGCCTCGCTTCATCTGTGTGTGTTTCTTTAGGCAAAGGAAGATCGAGCTGCTCTGCAGGAAGAGGTACAGCACCTCCGGGAGGACAACTTGCGGTTGCAAGAGGAATCCCACACTGCATCTGCACAGCTGAAGAAATTTACTGAGTGGGTCTTCAATACAATCGACATGAAATGACTTCCGTGGGAAAACAAAAATAAACTCTTTTCAAGCAAAGAATCTTGACGTAACTTCCTGTTTATGAGGAGCTCCACTTCAGAAAAAACCCAAGCACTTTCGTCACAAGCTGAATGAACAATCGTTCTCAGTGCATACCACATACATTTTTGCTTGCCTTATGTTTTCATCTGGAATTGTTAAAATGTGAAAGTCAGGTTTTGCACAGTCTATATTTTTTTTTGTAAAGCTCATTTTACTATTTTGAACCACATCCGTGGCATTATTTTCAGATTTTTGTTACCATGACACACATTCGATGCTTTCCCACTTAATTAACTTAATACTAAAATAACATGTTTCAAAGAAAAAAGTTCGGTCAGCAACATGCCAGAAACTTTCAAGAGTCTTAAAGGCAAAAGAGGGTTTGAATTCCAGAAGTTTAGATCTGTGTGTTAATAATCAGAGGTGGTTTCTCTTTAATCATTCACCATGGTTGGGAATCCTTTGGGTTTTTGCTTGCTATTTGAAAAAAATAAATTCATAATTTTTTTAAAAACAAGTTTAAATAACACAGAGCGTGAGTGTCTTTTATCTGAAGTTTATTTAAGAAAAAAAACAAAGAAAGATCACCATTCAGGTACAATCTGAGGAATGCTTCACGCAAACACTTTACAAAATGCATATGATGTGCCCTTTGCACACCCCTTCTTGTACAGGTTCAGATTACAGCACAAATGGTGACCAAAAAATAAATAAGCAAAATTGAGGCTCTTCTGCAATCACAACTAGAGGGTCTTAAAAAAAGTAAATCATTATGTTGTTAATTTAAAAAAACAAACAAATTTAATTTCATATTTAACCCATTTTCTGTTTATGCAGTTTATGCATTATGAAGAAACTCATTTGTTAAGAGGTGGATCTTTCAAAATTAAGTGCTAGGTTTTGAATTGCAATGGTATTGTGAACTGCTTTGGATGAAGTGTTGGTCCAGTAGGGACATTTGTTGGATACAGTGCCCATGAGGGTGAATTCCATTTGCCCTCTAACAATGGCAGTTGCGTTGAGTGCAGGGGTTCATCTGCATTTTTTTGTACTTCCAAGCCCCACCCCTCCCACATACACACATAGCCTCCTCTCTTCCCCCCCACCCCATCAAAATCAACATTTTGTTGATTCCAAGATAATAGAAAATAACTGATAATTTTGTAAATAAATTGGAACTGAACTTTTCGGAATATTTTGTAAGGTTCTGGTAAGTTTTGAAGTTCTGGATTTTTTTTTTAGTTTAATATGGCCTTGTATGAAGGAAATGTATTATAACTTGTAGTGTATTGTTAATACAAATGGGAATTATGGCAGGCATTAACGAGATTTAAAAAGGTATTTGCTTGTTCAGCTTCTCCTCCCCCACCCCCCCCCCCCCCCCCCACCCCATGGTAAAAAGTTGGAACTAAAGCCCGCCTATTTATTGTACTTTAGATTTCTGATTTATTGTGTCCTGTGTTTAATCAGAAAAGGTACATCTAAACATCTCAGAATAAAACTTGTCTCAATGTTTGCAGGTTGGTCTTTTTGAAATGTTTTGTTATAAGTTGCCTGATGCTTCCATCTCTTGAATTCTATTGATAGACCAGCGCTTCTGCCCTTTTGCTCCTCCGCACTCTTCTGTTTACACTGACCTTTAAAGAATAAGACTGAACGGGCTACAAAAGAAAATTATTCTTCCCTGGTCTTCAGTTTTTGTCTTTCTGTCTCTTTCTCTCCCAATATAGTAGGAGATGAAAAAAATTGTGAAAAAGTCCAAAAATGTGAGAGGTGGATTGGCAATGCTAAATTGCCCGTGTTGTCCAAAAGGTTAGTTGGGGTAAAGGGGTTACAGGGAATAGGGTTACTGAGTGGGCCTTGGTGGGGTGCTCGTTCAAAGGGTTGGTATAGACTCGATGGGCAGAATGGCCTCCTTCTGCACTGTAGGGATGCTATGATTTATCAAAACTTAGGAAAACATATATTTATCTAAAATAATGTTCCTCATTCCTTTCGAGTCAAATGCACACACAGCTTTATATTCTAACCATATTTTAATTAAGACTTGTCACATCATTGCAGCACAGTAGCACAGTGGTTAGCACAGTTGCTTCACAGCTCCAGGATCCCAGGTTTGATTCCCGGCTTGGGTCACTGTCTGTGCGGAGTCTGCACGTTCTCCCTGTGTCTGCGTGGGCTTCCTCCGGGTGCTTCGGTTTCCTCCCACAGTCCAAAGATGTGCAGGTCATGTGGATTGGCCATGCTAAATTGCCCTTGGAGTCCGAAAAGGTTAGGTGGGGTTACGGGGATAGGTCAGAAGTGTGAGCTTAAATGGGGTGCTCTTTCCAAGAGCTGGTGCAGACCCGATGGGCTGAATGGCCTCCTTCTGCACGCACTGTAAATTCTATGATCTACTTCAGTCCTTTATTCCTAGGATCTCAACCTTAGGAGCAGCTTTGACCCCAAGATTGTGAGGCTGTTTTGTAGAGTACGTTTCCCCTTTAATAAATAACAACCTTATTAAACTGAAGTTTCTGCTAATGATCACTCTTTGATGTTATCTTTTATTTATGAATATTTATCATGCCCTACACCATGGACCTTGGCCCAACATCTGGGCTCTCAGAGTCTGAATCGTAACTGCAACTGACTCGCTCTGCATGGTTCTCATTGCTCAACCTTCTGCCTATTTCATCCAACTGCCTACTTCATCCAATTGCTAAGTTGATAGTATAGCCTCCCTGCGCAAAAGCCATATCACTTTGTTCTCTCTGCCCACACAGAGAAGTTGCCTACCAAATATTTTTATGTGCTTGCAACTTAGAGCACACACAATTGCTGTCAGTCCCCCCTTTTCACTCTTTTCTCCATTGCAGCTTCATAGGATGAGGATGGAAGTGGTGCAATTCAATTTATGCCCAATTTCAGGCTCAGGAATCACTGTGCACACTTACCTTGCTCCAAGTCATGTTGAGCCTGCCAACTTCATGCTGCCTGCCCTTCAGCAGGGTTAGATCATGCAGCCCAGCATCCAATGTACTGCTGACTGGCTGCACCCTCAGCAGGGGTCTAGATGTGTGTCCATCTGCTGCAAAATATTGCTAGCCTGCACCCCTTAAAGGTAGCCTGTTCTTAAAGAGGAAGTGCACTCAGGTTGCAGCCTTGTCAGGAAGACTTTGATGGAAGGTAGAGGGATGTAATGGAGCAGCAGAGAGAGGGCGTCCACCTTCTTGGGTGTTACGCTGTTGTTTTGGAGGTGAAAGGAGGAGAGAGGCCATGTTGCTGCAGGAGACCCTCAAAGCACACCCCACAAAGAGAATGGGAAGGAATGTCCATTCCGTCCAGTGATGTAAGTTCCCAGAGGATTTGGCTGCAGTGCCAGAAAAAAAGCAGTGACCTCACATTGCGTGATTAAGGTCACTGAATACATCTTCAAGTGACAGATCCTACCCACCAAACTCGCTCACTCCACCAACACCGTATCACGGTCTTATGCCCAAAAGTCAGTTGCTATGCCTCACCATTGCACCCTTTCCAATGCTTCTAGGCTCGCACCCTTGCAGCTTCCACATACCACCAGCTGTTCAGCATTGGCAGGCACATTGCCACACAATCACAGACATTCTTTATTACCTCCTGCAGGACAAGGTAAAACAACCGCAAAGAGCGAGCAGCAAGATGACCACCATCAGTCAGACCTCAAACTCCTGAGCCCTTTGGAGGAGATGTCAGGGGACTGGTTCTGAGTGAAGCCATTGCATCTGGTGTCATCGAGTGCCTTATGCTCCTTCCCAAATCCCACTTCAACCTCATCCTGCTCTCTGGCAGGGTGAAACTGCAGATAGTGTATCCATGGACCTCTTGCTTACCACCCCTTCCCCTCACCCAAACCCTTCTCCCACCCCCCTTTTTCTTGCCAACTAGAGCAGGCTTATTATCACTGATCACAACACCCAAGCTCTGATGAAGAAATAACATCCCTGAACCTGACAGCCATAGCTCTGACCGTGCACATACCTTGAGCAAAACTCAGCACCTTGTGTTTGTAAGTTGAAGAACCATTTTATTTTAGAAAAAGATTACCCAAAATAACAACCGTTGGAAATGACAATGAAAATTTAGATCTTGAAACCAAATATTTGGCACATTGCCAAAGAGTCTCTGGTAGAAAACATAATTTGTAGATGTTTCCCAAAGCTTGCAAGGCTATGGGCCAAGTGCTGGGAAATGGGATTAGAATAGTTAGGTGGTTGTTTTTGACTGGCGCAGTCTCAATGTGCCAAATGGCCTTTTCTGTGCTGTGTGACTCTATAAACAAAATACATGTATTGAATTTATGTACGAAGAGAAAAAGAAAGTTAAATTAGATGGAACTCTGAATTATCGCATTTTTTGTCCTTTTGTTTTTACTATAATTTTTGTCAAGACAGTCATCCGAAAACAAACTTGAAGTTATGATCGCGGAATTGTCACTACAGAAGGAAATCATTTAGCCCTTTGTATCTGCACCGGCTCTCGGATGAGCAGATAATCTAATACCATTCCTCCACTTATCTTCTTTTGGTGTTCTACATCATCCTCCTCGCAGTTCGTAATGCTTAAGTTATTGCTTCAAGTTTTGTACCATCTGCAAATTTTGAAAATTTTCCATGTTCACCAAGGTCTCGGCCATCAATATACATTAGGAAGAGCAGGGGTTTCCTGGGGAAATCCTACAAATCTACCTTTACCATTAACCACTGCACTCACTTTCTGTCACTCAACCAAATTAAGACAATGTTTTCAGCCATTGATTCTCCTAATTTGAAAAAATTGTTATAATTTCAGCGATCCTAGAAACAATTATTGTAACTGTAAAACCTGTTCCTTGAACCAAAGGCATTGCATATAGCCATGGTGTTGCTGTGCAGCTCGAACAAGTTTATTTAGAGCAAGGTGATGTTTGTAATTAACATGATTTAAAACTCAAGTACAGGATAACAATCACCTTTTTATCCCCACAATAGAAATATGGCTCTTATTTTTCTTGGCTTAATTTTTTTTTAACCCGTTTTTCAGGATAATGTGATCCAACTGGAAAAGAGATGCTAAAGAACCACAAGTTGCAGACCCCTGGGTTACAGGTTGGATCAGCATATAGTGAGTCACTGAGCATGAGTAGGCTGCAGCGAGGCCAGAGAAAAGATGGTCTGTGTGTCAGTTCAGACGGTATTGTCACAGATAGGTTCTTCTATAGAGAACTTCAAGGGAGTGATGTACAAGAGAGCCTTTGAGAGCATGCACACATAGATGCCAGATGCATTGGCAGAACAGAGTTCCTACTCACTGTCAAAGAGCACTGAGGAGACCAGCTCCCACTTGGCACAGGGTTTTGCACAGAGCTTGGACCCGACCTTCCCAGCATGGGACTGGTAGCCAACTTCATGATAGCATTTGTAGGCCTGGTTCTGATGCAGTGTCTGGTGGACGATGGCTTTGTTTCTATTCTGTAGCACAGGCAGGAACCACCCAATGCCTCACATCTACAATGGGACCTTGAGCTGAGGTCAATGAATCCAGGATTGTTGTTATGCAAGCCCAGCTTGATGCTACGCAGCCTCGTACTGCTGCCATCATGGCTTTTGGTATCCATTATCAAAGGGGCAGCCAGGGTAACGCAGCCTCCAGCAATCTGTTCCAACAGGTTAATAGGAGTCACCCATGGAGTGCCAGTTAATCCATGGTGCGTGAGCTTGCTGCTCTCAGGCTGATGGCAAGAATGTTCCCACCACTGCCACTTCTGATGTCTCTCTGCCAGCCAGCCCGGTCACTACCCAAGCGGAGATGGTATGGTCTGAAGCTGGGCCCCCAAGGCCCAGAGTTTCCCATCTGTGGTCCTCCTCTGAAACTCAGCAACCTTCTACTTGTCATGCTGTAGCCCGTCTGGTGAAAAGGGGTCCCAGCGACCACTGCCTCCTTCTCTGTCACCTCTTCCTTTTCTTTCTCTCTTAGTTCTTCCACTTTTCCAATTCTCCTCTTTATCTTCATTTTTTTTGGGGGGGTATAGTGACACAGTGGTAATGGCACTGAACCCAGGTAAGTGACATTTGGATAGGGGGTTTAACTCCCAACACAGCAGCTGGTAGAACTTTATTAATTAAATTTAAGCAATTGTTTAACACCCATCAGGTTCACTAACGTTTCAAGATGATGATGGTTTCCTCCCTGATGTTCCCGGTGGCAACATAACCCTTGTAGTAAAGGGTCAGGGTTACTATGGGACTGAGTACAGTAGCACCCACACAATGATGTAAGAAGACCTAGGATCAGTGTGTGTGTTAAGCAGAGACATGTGAAGACCTAAACTTGGAGGTAGATCCTTTCCTGTTCCAAGCAGTTAATAAAGACTTCCTGTTATCCTACTGAAGACTCCAAAGATTCCTTTAAGAGACAACATTACCAACACCCTCCCAACATGGCAACAACTTGGGGTCAAAAACCCTCAACCTCACTAAAATACTGAGCTAAAATACTAATACCAGCTTAGGAACAGAGTCCACAAGGCAATCCAAATAGATAGACTGTCAGCAACACAGGAAAGTCTTAAAGGGGAGGGAATAAAATGTGGAACAGAAGACAACCCTCAGTCTAGCTATCAGGTCACATACTGAGACAATCCAAGTCGGGGAAAGCAGCAGAGTAACCCTGCCAGTGTTGCAGTGCAAAGCGCCCTCATGAGAGAGATCAGTGTTTGCGAGTACGGTCCAATGCTTCCACAGCAACAGACGGGGACATTTTGGCAAACTGCAAGTCAAAACCTCAAAACTGCACTGATTGCCCAAAGGTAATCCACAAAGTCGAAAAACCAGAGGACACGGCCAAGTTTCTTCAGTGAGGATAAGGATTGTGGTTCTTTGTTTTGGAACACTGACATCCTTGTAAATGGTCATCTAACAGATTTCAAATTAGATTCAGGTGCCAGGGTGACATTCCTGTCAGACAAGGAACCATGACTCTTAAGACAGGCGGGAGGAATCCGACTTCAGACATTGGCATGATCCTGGAACCACTGAAGTATGGCAGTAAACAGATCACTGAGTTGATGTATGAAAATGAATGAAAATCACTTATTGTCACGAGTAGGCTTCAAATGAAGTTACTGTGAAAAGCCCCTAGTCGCCACATTCCGGCGCCTGTTCGGGGAGGCTGTTACGGGAACTGGCATTCCTCTCTCCTGAACAGGGATCTCCTGGCAGAGTATGTCAAGGTCATTAACCATCTGCAACTCCATAGTATCCAAACACTAAAGAGTATTCAGACTCTGATTTCAGCTCAGAACTCTCTCCTTTCTTTGCGGAGCAGGTTGGTCCCTTCCCATTGCAGATCCCAGAAGACCAGCCTATGCTCTGAGACAACCACAACACCTCCAGTGGAAATAGTATAACAAAGTAATCAGCAGTTTGAGAAGCCTCTACCTCCAACTACAGCTGGTCAATACAACAACCACTGCACACACTGCAGCTTCCAGTCTACAGGCCAAACCACAAGAAACGCTGGAACCTGGTAGCAGTCATCAACGATCGACAACAACAAACCAAGGTGAGCATACTGCTAAACCTGTTGCCAGAGTAATGCTCTTCCATCGCCACAGAGGGCATCAAGGTGACCTACATGGAGAAAGGAGAGGAGAAAGAAGCACAAAAGAGACAAATACAATGTTCGCCCACCTGCCAAGAAACTATTCAGAGTAGCAGCAACCACTGATAATTGCAACTGCTCACCAACCAAGCACGCTTCAACATGAAGCAATGGAGGAAAAGAACGAAAGCCTGCCCAAATGCCAATGCAACCTCCAAACCGGGGAGGGGGGTAGGGAGAGACATGAAGTAAACTGGTGTAACTTCATATACGTTAATTAAAGACTTGAGGGAGGTGTAGTACAGGGTCTGGCCCATAAAGGATTCAGGTGAGACTTATTACAGTACTTTCCACACAATGACATAAGAAGGCACATGATCCAGATGGAGGGTGGTATTGAACAGCGACGGGTTAAGATTTAGACATGGGGATAGCTCCTCTACTGCATATAGTGCATAGTTACAATATATGCATATGGTTACAGAATTGATATTAGCCTACTGAAGACTATGAAAACTTCTTGAACCGAACACCATTCTGTAACCAACACTTTGGAGGATAGGGAAGTGAGTTACTATCTGCATCCTCTGACCTGCTTTTTTAGCCATGTAGTTATATTGCTGGTCTAGTTTAATTGCTGGTTAATGGCAACTGCCAGGATGTTGATGGTGGGGGATTCAGTGATGTTCAGACAATTGAATGTCATGGAGAGATGGTTAGCCAGGGCAATTCCCTGGCATTTGTGTAGTATGAATATTACTTATCAATTATCAGCCAAAGACTGGATATTGTCCAGGTCTTGCAGCCTATAGAGATGGACTGCTTCAGTATCTGAGGAGTTATGAATGGTGCTGAACATTGTACAATTATCAGCCAACATCCCCACTTTTGACATTATAATGGAAGAAAGGTCATTAATGAAAGAGCTGAAATGTTTTGGCCTAGCACACTACCTTAAGGAACTCCTGCAGTGATGAGATGACTGACATCCAACCATCACAAACCTATCCCTTTGTACTCAGTAGGACTCCAACCAACAGAGAGCTTTCCCTAATTGACATTGACTCCAGTTTCGGCAGATCTCCTTGATGCCACACTCAGTCAAATGCTGCCTCGACGTCAAGGGCAGTCACTCTCGCCTCACTCCTTCAGTTCAGCTTGTTTGTCCATGTTTGTACTCCCCCCCCCCCCCCCCAAAACTGAGTGTTAGTGAACAGGTTATTGCTGAGTAAGTGTTGCTTTACAGCACCATTGATGTCACTTTCTATAAAGTGGTAGTCTTGGTGGTTGAGGTACATCTCCCCATTAATAGGTTGGGTCTGCAGTACCACAAAACATGCTGTCGTTGGATCCCTGCACTATTCTGAATCCCATTAGCCTGTTTATCCTCCTGTTTCCCTCTGTCCCTCTCCTTGTGTACAAGGCCTCGGTCACCTCCCTGATCCAGCAATGCATGACGAATTGTGAAGTGTTGGCTGCTTCCCGCTAGAAGAATTCATAGAAATTAAGGACCACACACATCTTCACATCCACTGTCTGCACCTTCCTCGCCCTGCTTTGTGGGCTTCAGGGCTGGAGGTTGGAGATGGCGCAGTTTTCTAATTGCCTCCTTGTCAAAGACACAACCATTATGAGTCCAAAGGGTTTTTCAAACTTCTCGATTAATGCTGAAAAAAGTACTTCCACTCAAAATAGGAAGGCACCTAATGGTGAAGACCAATGTGATTTATTTAAATAGCATGAGCGGGAGGTGGGATGGTCCCTCGTGCAGCGGACTGGGTGTTTCAGCTGCCAGTGAAGGATGTTAATAGGTCCTGTGAGATCGAGAAAGGCAGTTTGTGCACAAGATGAACTTTAAATGCTGTTGGCATCATAATGTGCCTAGTCCCCATTCTTCCAGCTCATACACAGCACACCTGTGCAGGCTTTCCTGAGCTTTGCAGCCATTGCTTTTTGTAGCACCCACTGCGCAATGTTAAGGCCATGATCTTTGTTGGCTTAAGACTGGACACTTTTCTAGCCAGAGGGTCAATTAAAGGGTGAGTTCGCCCTCAGCTGTTCTGATGCATCCCTCGAGTGATGTCTGCTAGCAGGTAGTCTGGCTGCCCCTTGGTTGGAAATGGTACAAGGCATGAAAAGTTTGCAGGACTCAAATAGGGAGAATAATGCCATAAAGCAATGATGGGCAATCTAGGCCAGTGAGTGGGCCTCATGAGTGACCCTCCTTTATCTCAGTGGGCTACAAGATTGAATTGGGCTTGTTCACTAACCATGACCTCATGAATAGGATTTACTACATTTAATACACACTGAATATTTCATAAGGAGTTATAGAAAATGCTCAATCATTTATATATTAATAGAACTGTCATCAAAATCAAATGGTAAAAATGCTTTGGATGCAGAGGGAGCACACAGCGCTGCAATGTTGTGAGCAATCAGCGCGCACCTTACTTCACTTGCCCTTGCTTTATGTGTGTATCACTGTTGTCATATGGATAGGAAAAAAACTAGGCGAATGGAAAGCAGCAGAATGTGACGAGCACTGCCGCTGGGCAACAGTCAACAAAATGTCCCATGGGCCGCACTCAACACAGATGGGCTGCATGTGGCCCCCTGGCTGCAGGTTGTCCACTACTGCCTTTAGTGTCCTTTCCTTCCAGGCATCCTAATGAGAGAAATTCATTCCACTCATAGGCGCACGTACAGAAATTAGGTAGGTACTTGATGTGGGGAGATGAGTGCTTCCTTATTGGTTACACAACTAACCAAGTTGCTTAATAGATCAAAGATTGCTGACAGGGTTACTGATGGTAGTGCGCGTTATCAGCTATGGACGTCAATGGGCAGGGAAATTTCCGCCCCATACAGAAATAACAGATCTCAGTGATTCTGAAGGAAAGGGTGTACTCAACATAAATAAACCATCCAGCCATTAGAAACCAACACATCAATATTTTTTTTGAAGGTGTGGCCAGCAATTTCAGATGAGTAATTTCTTTTTTAAATTTAGAATACCCAATTCATTTTTTCCAATTAAGGGGCAATTTAGCGTGGCCAATCCACCTATCCTGCACATCTTTGGGTTGTGGGGGCGAAACCCACGCAAACACGGGGAGAATGGGCAAACTCCACACAGTGACCCAGAGCCGGGATCGATCCTGGGACCTCGGTGCCGTGAAGCATCCGGGCTAACCCACTGCACCACCGTGCTGCCCTCATGAGTAATTAATAATATTTTTTAATGCTACAATGGTTCTGACACTCTATCAGACATTTCCATTTTCATGAACATCTGTGTATTCACTCATTTGTATCCTAGCCTCCCATCTGCTCATAATCTAAGGAAATGGGTGGAAGAATCAAAGTGGTCACTGTTTAACTTTCTGATGTTTATTCAAGCAGTCTCGCTGCTCTCTATTTTGTTTAATTCTCTAATTTTAACCTGTTGGCGCAGAACATTTAAAATAAATAAATAAATATATAATAGAAAACACCCCCCCCCCCCCCCCCCCATCCGACACTGCCCTGTATGGACAGGGGAAAGTGTCAAGGTACTGCCCGGGCATGATCCTTTTCCTCCCTGGGGGCGGTAACTACCTCTGCACCCCCAGCAGTGACCCTTTGCCAGGTCCCTGTTGGTCCAAACGTGTTGTAAACACTGGTGACTTCACACCAGCATGGGGTGGGAGGAAATCCTTACATGAGATAATACAGCGACAGGCCTGCTAACTATATTTAAATGTATGGTAATGGGGCTTCCTTTCACGGCTGGAACCCCATTAAGTCATTTGTGGGGCAGGAGGGTGAGGCAATGTCAGTGGGAAATCCTGCCAACGTAAATGCCGTTTGAGGACTGCCATTGGATCCTCCACCCCCACTGGCTTTCCTGCCCACTGAAATCATACATTGTCAATGGAGCTGCACCTATCTCTGCTGCTGTCCCCTTGTACTATCTCCTGTGCTTTAAAATTGTTGGCGAGCAGCCATACTTTCTGTTGAGATTGCAGTAGCTCTTAGACTTCTCCAGTGTTGACCTGAGGCAGTGTTAGGACTGTATCTTTGGCCCACAATATTTGGACATACATCCCTTGTGATTTCCCGAGGGGGTTTTGTCTTACTTCGCTGAGCACGTGTTGTAGCCCGTGGAATGCAGGGATTTACTTCTTGCATAGAAACTTAGAAACATAGAAAATAGGAACAGGGGGAGGTCATTCGGCCCTTTGAGCCCGATCTGCCACTCATTATGGTCATGGCTCATCATCAAGTTGAATATCCTGATCTGCCTTCCCCTGTATTCCTTGATTTCCCCCCCCCCCCCCCCCCCCCCCATATACCTTGATCCCTTTAGCTCCAAGAGCTATATCTAATTCCTTCTTGAAATTACACAACCTTTTGGCCTCAGCTACTTTCTGTGGTAGTGAAATCCACAGATTCCCCACTCTCTGGGTGAAGAAATTTCTCCTCACCTCAGTTCTAAAAGGTTTACCCATGATTCTCAAACTATGATCCCTATGTGACCATCCAAAATGGCATCTGGCAAAGGACGCTGGGCAAAGTGGCCAAGTTCAGGGACAAGCAGGCTACAGCTCAAATAAACACTCAAGAAATAAACTGCAGCTCAGACTCTACAATACACAGGAAAAGGCCATCTCCTGGCCATCCCAGGAACAATAGAACTATCCTGTCAATCACACTTGTTTACCAGACACAGCAGCACCTGAACATCTTATTTGGAAGGGCCTACCTGCCCCAACACTTGCAGACATAGCCACTCAGTGCCCACCCCAAAATCGATGTGGCAGCCCCTGATTGGACTTGACGGATCAGGGTGGTTGAGCCCTGATCAATTGATTGACAATGACCCAGAGACCGCCCACCAAAGCGCATGAAATCTAAGCAGGTTAAAAGGTACTGCACCTCCTTAGAATCTCTCACCGCAGCAGCAACCAACAACGGTGACCATTCACCAGCCGAAGAGAAAGACCAACTGAAGGAAGACCACAGCAAGGAATAGGCCAGACCAAGGACTGAGCATGGAGGACTGCAAGATTCAGGATACAGATAAAAGCCAATACCTGTCTGGTACTTGCTAGTCACTCTGAAGTTCAGTTAAGGTCTTGTGTGAACTTGCTTTGTAGTTTAACTTAAGTTGTATGTGCGGGTGTGATTAACAATAACAATTGTGTGATAGTAAATAAAGTGAATTATTCTAGGAAACAGACTTGTAGTCATTTGTCCTGCATATACGGTTAGGACACACTGTGGTTTAAGCACAACACCGAGTTCTGGATTCATAGAATTTACAGTGCAGAAGGAGGCCATTCGGCCCAGCGAGTCTGCACCGGCTCTTGGAAAGAGCACCCTACCCAAGTACACACCTCCACCCCATCCCCATAACTCAGTAACCCCACCCAACACTAAGGGCTAATTTGGACAATAAGGGCAATTTATCATGACCAATCCACCTAACCTGCACATCTTTGGACTGTGGGAGGAAACCGGAGCACCCAGAGGAAACCCACGCACACACGGGGAGAACGTGCAGACTCCGCACAGACAGTGACCCAAGCCAGGAATCGAACCTGGGACCCTGGAGCTGTGAAGTAGTTGTGCTAACCACCATGCTACTGTGCTGCCCCTACCATGGGGAACATTCTTTCTGAATCTATCATTTCTAATCCTGTTAGAATATTGTAAGTTTCTATGAGATCCCCATTAATCTTCTGAACTCCAATTAATATAATCCTGACCAATTTAGTCTCTCCTCATATTCCAGTCCTGCCATCCCAGGAATCAGCCTGGTAAACCTTTGCTGCACTCCCTCCATTGCAAGAAAATCCTTCCTCTGTTTTTTAAAAATAAATTTAGTGTACCCAATTCATTTTTTTCCAATTAAGGGGCAATTTAGCATGTTCAATCCACCTACCTTGCATATCTTTGGGTTGTGGGGGTGAAACCCACGCAAACACGGGGAGAATGGGCAAACTCCACACAGACAGTGACCCAGAGCCGGGATCGAACCTGGGACCTTGGCGCCGTGAGGCAGCAGGGCTAACCCACTGCGCCACCGTGCTGCCCAACTCTGCCTCAGTTAAGGACTTCAAACTGCACACAATACTCCAGGCGTGGCCTCACCAATGCCCTATACAATTACAGTAAAACATCTCTGTTCCTATACTCAAATCCTCTCACTCTGAAAGCCAACATACCATTTGCCTTCTTTACTGCCTGTTGTATCTGAGCGCTTAATTTCAGTGACTGATGAAGAGGGCACCAAGATCTCGCCGTGTACCACCTATCTCATTTTACACCCATTGAAAAATAATCCGAAGCAGCAGACCCCACATTTATCCATATTATACTGCATTGCCATGGATATGCCCACTCACTCAGCCGTCCAAATCCCAGTGAAGCATCTCTGCATCTTTCTCACAGCTCACCCTCCCATCCAACTTTGTATTATTTGCAAATTTGGGAATAATACATTTAATTCCCTCGTCCAAATCATTAATATATAATATGAACAGTTGTGGTCCTAGCACAGATCCCTGCAGTACCCCACTCGTCACTGCCTGCCAATCGGGAAAAAACCCATTTATTCCTACTTTTCTGCTTCCTGTCTGCTAACCAGCTTTCTATCCATCTCAAGACACTACCCGTAATCCCATTTACTCTAACGTTACATATTAATCTGCTATGCCAGACCTGGTCGATGAAAGTCTAAATAAACCACATCCATCGGTTCTCCCTGGTTAAATCTCCTAGTTACATCTTCAAAGAATTCTAGTAGATTTATCAAGCATTATTTTCCTTTAGTTAACTCCATGTTGACTTTGTCTGATTACACCACTGCTTTTCAAATGCTGTGCTATGAAATCCTTGATAATGGATACCAGCAACTTCCCTGCTACTGACGTTAGGCTTAATGGTCTATAGTTCCCTGTTTTCTCTCTACCTCCCTTTTTGAATAGCGGGGTTACATTCGCTTCCCTCCAATCTGTAGGAACCATTCCAGAGTCCAAAGAATTTGGAAAATGACCCCAATTTGTCTACTATTTCTAGGGCCACTTTCTTAAGTACTCTGGGATGAAGATTATCAGGCCCTGGAGATTTATCAGCCTTTAATCTCATCAATTTCCCCCAAACCATTTTTTTACTAATACTAATTTCCTTCAGCTCCTCGCTAAAACTGGTGCTTCTCAGAACTTCTGGCACATTTTCCATGTCTTCCTTTGGGAAGACAGAAGCAAAATATGAATTTAGTTCCTCAGCCATTTCTTTGTTCCCTGTTTTGAATTCCCCCATTTCTGAATGTTTTTATTAATCTGTTTAATTATTCGTTTTTATTAATCTTTTTCTCTTTACATACCTATAGACGCTTTTGCAGTCAGTTTTTATGTTCCCCGCTAGTTTACTTTCAAATTGTATTTTCCCCTTTTAAAAAATAAATAAATTTAGAGTACCCAATTCATTTTTTCCAATTAAGGGGCAATTTAGCGCGTCCAATCCACCTACCCTGCACATCTTTGGGTTGTGGGGTGAAACCCAGGCAGACACGGGGAGAATGTGCAAACTCCACACGGACAGTGACCCAGGGCCAGGATCGGACCTGTGACCTCGGTGCTGACCTTGGTGTGAGGCAGCTGTGCTAACCACTGCGCCACCGTGCTGCCTGCGTATTTTCCCCTTCTTAATCAATTCCTTGGTCGCCTTTGCTGAATTTTAAACTGTTCCCAATCCATTGCTTTTTTGAATTAATTTATATGCCTCTTCTTTGAATCTAATACTATCTCTAATTTCCCTTTTAAGCCATAGTTTGTCCACAGTTTCCTTTTTACTCTTGCGTCAAATAGGAATAAACAACTTGTGGAGTTCATCTATTCATTCCTTGAATGCAGGTTGCCTGTTCCTTTCAGTAATGTTTCCCAGTCTGTCATAGCCAGCTCATGTCTCATACCATCATAGTTACCTTTATTGAAGTTCAGGACCTTGGTCTCAGAATCAGCTACCTCACTATTCACCTTGATAGAGAACTCTACCATACTATGGGCTTCCAGGATCTGTAGCTGGACACACTTCCTGTACACATGCTGGCCCCGGACACTGGGAACGTTCCTGGCTTCCCACATGGAAGAAGAGGAGCAAACCAAGGCTTTGAGTTCTCCTACTATGACTTACCCAAGGCTTTGAGTTCTCCTACTATGACTTACCCAAGGCTTTGAGATCTCCTGCTATGACTTACCCTTTAAATTAAAGCTTTAGAAGCTGTTTGATATTAGATTTAATCCAATTCTCTATGGCCCTTCTTTGCTTGCCCTCATTACTACCAATTATAGCCATTACAGATTATGAACCACAAAACCTATTTCCAAACTGTAATTGACGAAGGTTGTAAATACTTACCGACCTTGTCCACTACTGACCATCAGCTCTCTTCCTTGTAGCCTCAGCTGCAGCAGGACAAGACTGCTCCCTGAAGATTTAAAAGTTAATAAAGCAAGGAGAAAAAGCAAAGAGCATCGCTTCCTGCTCTGCACTGAATCCCTTCAAATTCCCAAGCTTAAAGTTCACTCTACTTGTGGCCTCACTCCGAATGTGGCTTCTCTCCCACTGCTCGTGCACAAAGCTCACTGTCAATATCAAACGTTACCATTAAATACCCAAAACACTGACGGAATAATCAAGAAAGCTGTGTTTTGGCCGGAACCTGACTGTATAACGTTGCACCAGTATCGTTCACCTTAACTGTCCTAATGGCCTGTCGGAATGAGATTGTTGTGTATTTGATTAGAGTTTTAGTCTGCAAACCTACACGCACTGTCCAAACTCACTTTGCATTCTTAAAACTAGTAAAAGGAGAAGTCAATCGCCTCATCAATCACACTCAGGATCCAAATGTGCCCCCCCCCCCCCCGTAATGGGGGAAAACAAAAGGTACAACTGAATATAATAAGTAGTGTTAGATTATTTCAACAGGTCATTGTTTGCTCCTGACTTCTCCCCTCACCTCTCACCTTAAACTTCAGGTAGGAAAATAACAATGGACAAATGTTCAGTGCAAATCGAGTCCTTACATAATATAAATGCAGCTTTCAGGCTTTAACCAGTGTTTTGAAATGCGAGTTGACCGCATCAATTATCCCCTTATCTAAATGCATCAGAATCCAGTGCTCCTCAAAAAGCCCTTCTCAACACTCTCCAACTACTTCCCACCTCTAATCTCCTTTTTCTCACCAAGTATTGTTTTGTCCCAGCTCCCTGCTGTGCCATCTTAACATTCCTTGTTGAAATTCCGGAAGCCTGGTGTCCATCCTCTGCTCACTCACATCACCTTAACTTGTGTCCTGTGCACAAGAAACAGGACAAATACAACGCAACCAATTACCGTCCTGTCAGTCTGCTCTCCACCATCCGCAAAGTGATGGGAGGAGTCATCAACAGTCCTAACAGCCGGCACTTACTCAGCAATAACCTGCTCACTGAGGCTCAGTTTGGGTTCCACCAGGGTCACTCAGCTCCTGACCTCATTACAACCTGGGTCCAAACATGGACAAAAGAGCTGAATGCCGTAGGTGAGAGTGATTGCCCTTGACATTAAGGCAGCATTTGACTGAGGATGGCATCAAAGAGCTCTAACAAACCTGGAATCAATGGGAATCAGGAGGGAAACTCTCTGTTGGTTGGAGTTATAAACTGGCATAAAGGAAGAAGGTTGGAGGTCAATCATCTCAGACCAGGACACCACTGCAGGAGTTACTCAGGGTAGTGTCCTAAGCCCAACCATCTTCAGCTGCTTCATCAAGGCCTAAATCCCATCCTGCATCAAATTCCTGTCAAATTGCAACATGTCAAGTTTTAAATATTTATTCTTATTCAAATTCCTCTCTCCACACCATAACAGGAAATTCCGTCTAGCTTGTGAGTTCTTCCAACTCTGGTCTCCTTTTCGTATCTCACCATGTTATTCCAGCATCTATAAGAGACCCTCAGCATTACATCCTGCAACTGAACCCCACTAGACTGTGCTGTTGGCCACCCTCCCCAATTCGCCCAATGTTCAGCTTCTCCTATTGCCTCTGGGACACGTTTTGACATGGTGCTACACGGACATTGCAGTCAAAGCAGACTTGTACAACAAATTCTGAAATATAGGCTTTGACAAAGAGGCATCCAGACTCGAAACGTTAGCTCCTTTCTCTCTTCACTGATTCGGTCAGACCTGCTGAGATTGTCCGGTCTGTTTTTGTTTCAAATTCCAGCATCCGCTGAAATTTGCTTTTTTCTGAAATACAGGGTTGCGTCATTTTGAACAAATGCAACTCAAACAATTGCAGCATCTTGCTTTTTAACTTTTCTTTTGAAGGGCTTTATGTCGCAATCTCAAGTGGTCTCAAACCTAGAATTTTGCAGTTTGGTGATTACTCTGGACTATGCAGCATTTATTGATTAAAGTACACTGCACTTCTGAATGAACGATCTTCAATAGTGAGAGAACCAGAAGGGGCTTTGTTGCTTGTCTTGAAAGTATGTGGGGAATGTGCCCTTCTTGCGAATGTTTTGCAAAGTTCAGAACCTTCCAGTGAGATTACAAGGAAGAGTTCTGTTCCTTTCTCTTAATTCTGACTCTGCCCTCGCCTGTAAGTGAGGCCAATGTGTGCGACCTCTACAGATTCACCATCTCTCCCTCCAGCAGTCGCTCAACAAAGACCAAGAGCTTGAACAAATTTCCTGTTGTGTCTGCATGAAGCAATAAATCACATAAATACATGCCTGTTCTCGTTCAAAGGGAGCTTAGGCACTCAGTTCCTGAAAGTGAATAAGCTATTTGTCTCAAACCTCTATTCATATGCGATTACAGAAGACATTGTCATGTTTACTCGAGCAGTGAATCACATTTGTTGCCTTTCCCTGCTTGTCAATCGTAAACACTCTGGCTGCTGGAGCACTGGATGGTTAGATATACATTTCTACCTGTCAAATCCCACGTGCACCCATGCTCTCTTCTCAACACCTCCAAGCTGCTATTCTGCACTCTCTCCTCCGCCTTCCCTTTAAACAGTTGCATGGCAATTATCCAAAATCTTGCCTGAGTGGCTGCTCATGTCCTAGAAGAATGTAAAGCACTGGGAAAGAAATTGGTCTCCAACAATAAAGCATCAAACAGGCAATAGTGAGTCAGCAAAGCCAGGGTGTAAACAGCTTTTTAACTACCATCCTGTCTTTTTAAAAAAATACATATTTTATTCCAAATGTATATAAAGGTTACAAAACATAAACAATTCGGGGAACAAACTCCCCAACACATAACTATACAGTTTGTACAAATTTTCTCCCTTTTCACCTCTCCTCCCTCCCCCCTTACTCCCCTGCGACGAACAACTCCTCAAACATGGCCACGAACATCCCCACCTTACCTCGAAGCCCGCCGCTGAACCCCTTAATTCGTACTTAATCTTTTCCAACCGAAGAAAGTCATGTAAGTCCCCCAACAGAATTCTTCACCAGCAATCAGAAAGGCGAAGGCCACAGCGTCAGCCCTCCACCCCTCCATCAGCTGCGGCTTCTCCGATATCCCAAATATTGCCACTAAAGGGTCCGACTCAACGTCCTCCCCCACTATTCTTGTTAGCGCCACGAATGCTCACGCCCAAAATCTCTCCAACTTTATGTAGCCCCAGAACATATGTGCGTGATTCGTTGGTCCCCCGCCCACACTTCACACACTTGTCTGCCACCCCCTGAAAGAACCCACTCATTCTTCCCACGTCATATGTACCCTGTGTAAGGGCAGCACGGTAACCCAGTGGTTAGCTCTACTGCCTACGGTGCTGAAGGCCCAGTTCAATCCCGGCCCCGGGTCACTCTCTCTGTGGAGTTTGCACTTTCTCCCCATGTCTGCGTGGGTTTCACTCCCACAACCCAAAGATATGTGGGGTATGTGGATTGGTCACTCTAAATTGCCCCTTAATTGGAAAAAAAATATGTACCCTGTGCACCACCTTGAGCTGCATCAGGCTCATCCTTGCACACGAGGAGGTCGCATTTACCCTTCGTAGCGCCTCACTCCATACTCCCCAGTTTATCTCCCTTTCGAGATCCCCCTCCCACTTCTCCTTAATTTTCACCACTTGCTCACCTCCCTGCTCTCCCAGCCACCTGTATATGTCTCCGATCCTGCCCTCCCCTTCCACATCCAGAAGCAGCAGTCATTCCAACAGGACCGGCAACTTTGGGAACACTTTCCAAACGTTCCACACAAAGTCCCTTACCAGCAGGTACCTAAACTTACTTCCTCTCGGGGCTCTACCCTCTCCATCAGTTCCTCTATTCTGGCAAACCCCTCTTCCAGGTACAAATCTCTCACCTTAACCAGCCCCACCTCTCTCCACTTCCTATACAGAACGTCTATCCACCCTCCGGCTCGAAACCGTTGTTTTGGCAAAACAACGTTAACACTGACATCCCCACAATCCGAAAGTGCCTCCTCAGCTGGTTCCAGACCTTCATCATGACCTGCACTACAGCACTCTCCGAGTGTTTCCTTGGCACCATTGGCAATGCTGCCATCACAATAGCCCAAAAGCTGGATTCTTCCTCCATCCTGATCCATTCTACCACTTCTCTTTCCCATCACTGCCTCACCTTCTCCACGTTCGCCGCCCATTAATAGTGTCGCAGGTTGACAATGCTACCCCTCCCCTCTGCCTCTGTCTCTGTAACAGGGTCCTCTTAACCCTTGGCACCTTCCCTGCCCATCCAAAGTCTGAGACAATCATACCCAGTTGGCCTTCGGTATAAAGACAGAGGGTTTCTGGAATATGAACAGAACCTTGGCAGAATGTTCATCTTCACCACTTGGAGCCTCCCTGCCAGAGTCAGATGCAGCATGTCCCACCTCTTCAGATCCTCCCTAACCTACTCCACCAGTTTTTAAAAATTCCATTTGTTTAGCATCGGCCATTCTCTCGTTACCTGAATCCCTAGATATCTAACTAAACTCATAATCAACTGGTGCGTGGCCAAGTTCGGGATTGCTGCCAGCAACCCCCTCATAAAACCTACATCATCTCAATTTGGTGCATAGACATTCCTTCTAATATCCCATTCACCATCACATATCTCCCATCTGGGTCCCTCACTTCCTTCGTGCTCACAAACCCCGTTTCTTATTCATCAAAATTACCACTCTCTGTGACTTTGAATCAAATCCTGAGTGGAAAACCTGATCCACCCACCCCTTCCTCAGCCTAACCTGGTCCTTCAAGCGGAGATGAGTCTCCTGCAGAAAGACCACCTCTGCTTTTAAATTCCTTAGGTGTGCAAAGACCGAGATCTCTTCACCAGTCCATTGAGCCCTTGCGAGTTCCATGTTATCAGCCTTACCGGGGGCTTACACCTCCATTCCCCTCTACCACTTTCTGTTCTACCCCTGTTAATTTCACCCTGTATCTTTCTCCGCCCCTGTCCATATTTCATCTCCAACCTCGCCTCATTGCTTCACCCTCCCTCCCCCCCCCCCCCCCCACCTTCCCCCTCCCCCGCACCCCCCTTCCCTATGGCCACCTCTCTCTTCCTTCTCCTCACCTCATTTCTGTTTATCAGCATTATCTGCCAGCGTGGCAACTCCTGCCCAAAGGTTCCTCCTGCTCATCCCCCATCCTTCCCCCACCCTCTCCTCCCTGTTCTGCAAAGAAGGCTCCCCAATGACCTCTCCCGCCCAAACAAAGACTCATCTCGAACCACAGGTTACCTCCCCCAAAGACAAACAAAAAGAAAACACACAGCTCCAGGCAGCAGGAGGGCGGAGGGAGGAGGAGGGGGGGGGGGGGGGGGGGGGGGGGGGGGAGAAACAGCTATCCCCTTACAAACCTTTTGCCCCTGCTACCCTTTGTCGACCTGACAGTAAAAAGAAGAAAAAACCCTCCACATCGGAGGAAAAGAAAAGAAAACCCTCCCTCCAACCCCCACACTAACCGTGTTCTCAATTACTTCAAAGTGCCAGCACCTCCGTGTCCCCAAATTGTTCAGTTCAGTTCTCCCCCAGTATATGTTCCTTGATAAAGCCATTGGTCCCTTCTGGGGTCTCAAAATAATATTCCTAGCCTTCATAAGTCACCCGTAGTTTCACTGGTAGAGCACCCCAAAGCTGATCTGCTGTCGATACTTGCCCCTGTTGAACCCCGCACGCTGTTTTGCCAGCTCATCCCCAATGTGCTGGTATATTCGGCCCCTGTTCCCCTCCCATTTGCAGTTCCGCTTCTCCCTGGCTCACTGCAGAATCTTCTCCTTCTCCACGAAGTTGTGGAACCTCACGACAGTCGGCTGCAGAGGCTCCCCTGCTCTAGGCTTCTGCCTCATAGTCCTGTGCGTTTTGTCCACCTCGGGGGCCTTGTCCAGCAGCCCCTCCGTCACCAGCCCCGCCCACATCCTTGAAAAATTCCTAGCGGCACATGCACTTTCCACTCCTTCAGGCAGGCCCACTATCCGCAGATTCTGCCTTCTCAACCAATTTTCCTGCTCCTCCGCCGTTGCTGTCAATGTCTTGAAAAGGTCTCCTAAGAGCCCCACCTCCACCTCCAGTGCCACCGCTCTATCGCTGTGTTCAGAGATCACCCTTTCAATCTCTCAGATCTGCGACCTCTGCGCCTCCAAGCACTTCCCCACCCTATCCATCTAACCCTTCAGAGGTGCCACAGGCCCTTCGATGGCCTTTGATCGATCTTCCTGCATCTTCTTCCTCTGCTGGTAGAACCCTTCCTTGATGAAGGCCATCAACTGTTCCATCTGGGGCTTTCCAACTTGGACAAGCCCTTCCCCCTCCATCATTCCAATAGCTGCTGCGACCTTCAGCTACACTTTTCCCTCAAAGTTGCACCCAATTGCGGATAAAAATAGCTCTTTTCTACACCTTCTGGTGTGCGACCACTCACACCATCTCAGCCACCAGAGGTCCAACCATCCTGCCTTACTACCATCTTGCCTTACAGGCCAAGACCATTTTCACCCCAGTGAATATGTGCAGGCTACTTGATTACTGAGTCATCCCATCTAACCAGTTTAGCTCATGGATAACTGGTTCATGATGCAGAGCAAGGCCAGCTGCGTGGGTTCAATTCCCGTACCGGACGAGGTTATTCACGAAGGCCTCGCCTTCTCAACCTGCCCCTTTCCTGAGGTGTAGTTAAATTGCCACCAGTCGGCTCTCCCTCTCCAAGGGGAAAGCAGCCTATGGCCAACTGGGACTATGGCGACTTTACTTACATCCAAACGCACATATTTTCCAATAAAAATTCTCTGTCCAAAAAGCAGAAACTCTGGCACCAGACCAAGAAAGTCAAGGGCAAGATAGTTTGAGATTAACCAATTCAGCCATGAGATTTACTTAAAGAATTATTCTTGTTCAAAAGTAATGGCCTCAGTTCCCGGGAATAGTTCTTAAATTATTTATAAACTTAAAAAGCTTGTGCCTTTTATATTCTTCATCCTTGTCATCTGAGTTCCAGTCCTTATTTCATGCATGTTAATTGCATAATGGACTCCCTGGTTCAACACTCAAAACGTCACTGATTTCAATAACTTAATAAAAAACACATAATGCCTTTTAGAATCTTGCAGAGTCAGGACAATTGAGCTATCATGGATTGCATGACATTTCATGAAGGGGTGGGAAAAGGCACTAGACGCAATCAGGCTGAAGTGCAATGTCACTGGGATAGGCACGACTAACAGGATCATTAGGCCTTACGGTTAGGTTGCAGAAGCTGGGGTTGTTGCCCTGGGAGCAAAGGAGACTGAGGGCAGATCTGATCGAGTTGTACAGTATGATGATAGGTTTGGATAAGTTAGACAAAGAAACGTTGTTTGCATTAGCGGAAGGTGCAAGGACTACGGGGACATAGAATTGAGGTATTGAGCAAGAGATGCAGGGAAGTCATGAGGAAGAAATTATTTGCACAATGAGTTGTAATGACCTGGAACTTATTGCCCATGAGGGCGGTGGGAGGGGAGATGATCAATGATTTCCAAAGGGAATTAGATGGACACTCGAAAACCTGCAGGATGATGGAGATTGAGCAGGAGAATGGGACTGACTGGATTGTCCTCAATACAGCTGACTTGGCCTCAATGGACAGAATTAATGATTTCTGTGCTCCAATGACCGAGTCTCAGGAAGCTGTCACTTAGCAATATCACCAGCTGTAGCCACAGCTCGAACCAGTGCATTAGGAGCACCCGCTGCCTGTGATGACAGGGTTACCATATGGCCAATGGATATTTACATCATGGATCCTTTTCAGGTTCCAGCAGGCAACATCAACAACATTGCCCAGTTGATGGTGGACCAATGGAACAGCACAGGGTGGTGACTGAGGCTCTCTACACCAGCTCATGGGCGGTGACAAGGATGGCCCTCCTCCTTGAGGACCTCCAAGGCTGAAATGCAACCCCTAAAATGCAGCCCTCAAGTCCCTTCAATGCAGAAAGAGGCCATTAGGCCCATTGAGTCTGAACCGACCATCTGAAGGAGTACCCTACTTAAGTAGGCCCACATGCCTATCCCATTCCCATAACTCCACCTATCCTTTTTGACACTGAGGGGCAATTTAGCATGGCCAATCCACCTGCACATCTTTGGAATGTGGTCGGAGAGCGGAGCACTTAAAGGAAACCTGCGCGGACACGGGGAGAACGTGCAAACCACGCACAGTCACCCGAGGCCGGAATTGAACGTGGGTCCCTGGTGCAGGGAGGTAGCAGTGCTAACCATTGTGCCACCATGCCACCCAAGAACCTTGGCTCCACTTCAGTTCTTGCCTCAGCCATAACTCTACCGAAAGCTTTCCCCTGGTGTCTGCAGAATGCACCTCCCCTTTAAGAGATGGTGGCTGCAGAGAGCTGTCATTAAGCCAATACCTAACCCTCCTGTACAGAAGTGCAGCCAATGAGTATCACAGGCTGCATGAATGCATGATTATAATCAGTAAATAAGTGTATATTATGTGCTGCCTGAGTCATCGGTAACCCAGCTTGATCAGGTTTCTAGCTTACGGTTGTTCAGATAAATAACCTTTTTTCATTCCGAGGGGTAGATTTCTGCCTATTCTGACTCACAGCAAAATCTCATCTAAGTGGTACACTTAGAGGAAAATAGATTAGAGACAATCAGATGCCTGTAAAGGAGCCTGAACAATATTCCTTCTATTTGCTTCAATGGGAGTAATTTCCAATATACTACACAGCCATGCAGCCTTCCAATTCAATGGTCCTCTCTCCTCCCTGCCCTCGCAATGCTTAACATTCCCCCCTCGGGAATCCCTGAAAATTGTGTCCCCGCAATTAACTCTCCCAATGCCATTTAACCCTCACTTGAGCAATGGTTGGCAGTGGGAGGGGCTTCCATCCACCCTTGGATTGGCCAACAGCTTTCCAATCCGGCCAGGCGCAGCACTGCAGTGGTTAGACGTGGTATTGCCCACGACTAAGTGTTGGGACATTTGAAAAGGGGAGTCCTGCAGTTCTTGGGGGTGGGAGGGTGGGGGTCCCCCAGAGGGGGTTGTCAGGGAGGCGATCGTGGCTTCAGGGGGTAGGCCGGGTGCAGAGTGTGGTGGGGGGTGACTGGACTGAGATCCAACATCTCAGGCGGGGTGCCCCAACTCTGAGGGGACTTTCAGACAGAGCAGATCACCCTCTTCCCAACTGAAATGGGGAAAGTTCAAATGTCTATTTTCCACCTTCCCTGCGCCTACCCCTGCCAACCTAAAAATTGGGCCTGGGCAGGATGAAGCCATGAAATGGCCAGGTAAGGGCCATAATAGGTGAATGGGTGGGTTTCTGGTGGGTTTTCCGCCCCGTCTTAAGGATTGCCCACCCAGAGTGAAATTGTACCTTGGTTTGGGTGCATTTCGCAAGAATCCCGTCCATTCAATTTTATGCTGCCCCCACCTCAGAAATGAAATGAAATGAAATGAAAATCGCTTATTGTCACGAGTAGGCTTCAATGAAGTTACTGTGAAAAGCCCCTAGTCGCCACATTCCGGCGCCTGTCCGGGGAGGCTGGTACGGGAATCGAACCGTGCTGCTGGCTTGCATGGTCTGCTTAAAAAGCCAGCGATTTAGCCCAGTGAGTTAAACCAGCCCTAGGGGGCAAGGGAGCCTCCATTTCTGCCCATAATTTCTTCCATAACCTTCGGAAACCGGCGGAGCGAGCAACTCCAGCGCGAAGGAGTGGCGTGAATCATTCCGGCTTCGGGCTGCCCCGAAGGTGTGGAATCCTCCACACCTTCAGGGGCTAGGCCACGCCAACCGACGCCGAAGGGCCTCCGCCGGCTGGTGTGAGTTGGCGCATGCGCGGGAGCGCCAGCGTGTGCTGGCGTCATCACAGCGCATGCGCGGGGGGTTCATCGCCGCGCCGGCCATCGCGGACCGTTACACCGGCTGGCGCAGAGGAATAGAGTGCCCCCACAGCACAGGCGGATCAATGGACTCTGATCGAAGGCCAGGCCACCATGGGGGCACCCCCCAGGGCCAGGACCCCGCGTGCCCCCCTCCCCCGAGGACCCAAGGCTGCCCACGGAGCCAGGTCACGCCAGTAAGTACCTGTTGTAATATACGTCGGCGGGACTGGCTGAAAAAATGGGCGGCCACTCGGCCCATTGTGGGCCGGAGAATCACCGGGGGGCGCTGCCAACGGCCCCAGACCGACGCGGCGCTATTCCTGCCGCTGCCGCCAATTCGGCAGCCAGCGGGGGCGGGATTCATGCTGCCCCCCAGCGATTTTCCGACCTGGCAGGAGGTTGGAGAAACCCGCCCCCCCCATGTTTGTTTTATTACGTGAGAGACATAAATTTCCATTGGTCTTAATTGACGCACTAACAGGCAGCACGGTAGCATGGTGGTTAGCATAAATGCTTCACAGCTCCAGGGTCCCAGGTTCGATTCCCGGCTGGGTCACTGTCTGTGTGGAGTCTGCACGTCCTCCCCGTGTGTGCGTGGGTTTCCTCCGGGTGCTCCGGTTTCCTCCCACAGTCCAAGATGTGCGGGTTAGGTGGATTGGCCAGGCTAAATTGCCCTTAGCGTCCTAAAAAATAAGGTTAATGGGGGTTGTTGGGTTACTGGTATAGGTATACGTGGGCTTGAGTAGGGTGATCATTGCTCGGCACAACATCGAGGGCCGAAGGGCCTGTTCTGTGCTGTACTGTTCTAATTCTAATTCTAACTCAAAATGTTTCTCTTGGCAATTGTCATTGGGCAAAGTAATAAAATAGCCGATTTGAAATATTTATCCACAGTCAGCCAAGATTTGTGAGTATTTGCAAAATGGAGATTTTCAGATATGTTTTTTTTAACAAACAATTTTATTGAGGTATTTTTCGGCATTGTAAACAGTTACAGACATCAAAAAAAGAAAGCAAAAAAGGCAAAAATGTGCAAACATCAATGAAAAATCATTACTTCAGTCGTACCATACTGCACAAGCCCGCTCCTCTCCCATCGACACTACCCGCCTATTTATCCCTCCTACTCTACTCTAATCTCCCCCCCCCCCCCCCCCCCCCCCCCCCCGCTGACGCTCACTCTCCCGCGAAGAAGTCGATGAATGGTTGCCACCTTCGGGTGAACCCCAGTACAGATCCCCTCAAGGCGAACTTAATTTTTTCCATACCCAGAAAACTCGACATGTCCAAAAGCCATAGCCCAGTCTTCGGGGGCTTTGAGTCCCTCCATGCCAATAGTATTCGCCGCCGGCAAAGGCCAAAACATCGGCTTCTTTCTCAACCTGGACTCCCGGGTCCTCCGAAACCCCCAAACATTGTCACACCTGGACCCATCACCACCCTTGTTTTTAGCACCCGGGACATGATCCCCGCAAATCCCTCCCAGTACCCCCTAAGCTTAGGGCATGCCCAAATCATGTGTACGTGGTTCGTTGGTCCTCCTGCGCACCTAGCGCACTTGTCCTCTACCCCAAAGAATTTGCTCATCCGAGCCACCGTCATGTGGGCCCTGTGAACGACCTTAAACTGAATCAGGCCGAGCCTGGCACATGTTGCGGTTGAGTTTACCCTACTCAGGGCTTCTGCCCACAGCCCATCCTCCATTTCCCCGCCTAGCGCCTCCTCCCATTTGAGTTTCAGTTCCTCCGTCTGGGACTCTTCCCCCTTCATGAGCACCTTATCAATGCCTGAGACTCTACCCTCTCCTCTTTCCCCTCTAGAGACTATTCTGTCTTGGATCCCCATTGGCGGGAGGCGTGGGAAGGATGGGACCTGTCTACGGACAAAGTCCCGCAACTGTAGGTACCTAAAATCATTTCCACTTACCAGAACAAATTTCTCCTCCAAGCCCCTCAGACTCGCGAAGCTCCCCTCCAGGAACATATCGCCCACCCTTCCCACCCCCGCCCGCCGCCATGTTCGAAACCCCCCATCCATGTTCCCGGGGGTAAATCAATGGTTATCACATATTGGAGCCCAGACAGACACACCCACCTCCTCTACATGCCTCCTCCACTGGCCCCATATCCGCAGGGCCGCCCCCACTACCGGGCTGGTGGAGTACCTGGCCGGCGGCAGCGATAGGGGAGCCGTGACCAGAGCTGCCAAACTGGTGCCCCTGCACGAAGCCGCCTCCACCCGCTCCCAGATAGACCCCGTACCCACCATCCACTTCCTTATCATGGCTTTGATTGCCGCCCAGTAATAGTTGATCAGACTCGGCAAAGCCAGCCCTCCCTCGCTGCGGCTCCTCTCAAGCATCGCCTTCTTCACCCGCGGAGATTTTCCCGCCCAGACACAGCTCATGATAATCTTACCAATCCTTCTGAAGAAAGACTGTGGGATAAAGATCGGGAGGCACTGGAAGATGAACAGAAATCTAGGGAGGATTGTCATCTTTACAGTCTGCACCCTCACCGCCAGCCACAGCGGGAGTGCATCCCATCTCCGAAACTCATTTGTTCCACCACCCTGGTCAAATTTAACTTGTGTAGCCTGCCCCAGTGTCGTGCCACCTGTATCCCAAAGTACCGGAAACTTTCCTCAACCAGCCTAAATGGCAGCTCCTTCAGTCTATTCTCCTGGCCCCTTGCCTGCACCACAAACATCTCACTCTTGGCCATATTTAATTTGTACCCTGAAAACCGGCCGAACTTCCTCAGTGTTTCCAGTATATTTTCCATCCCGGCCAGTGGGTCCGACACGTACAGGAGCAGGTCGCCCGCATAGGGAGGGACCCTATGTTCCACCCCACCCCTGGTCATTCCCTTCCATCCCTTTGAGGCTCTCAACGCCATCGCCAATGGCTCTATGGCCAGCGCAAACAGCAACGGGGACAGTGGGCATCCCTGTCTGGTCCCGCGATGTAGTCTGAAATAATCTGACACTACCCTGTTCGTCCTAACGCTAGCTTTTGGGGCCTGGTACAGTAGTCTGATCCAATTCACTAGCCCTTCCCCGAACCCAAACCGTCCGAGCACCTCCCACAGATAGCCCCACTCCACCCGATCGAAGGCCTTCTCAGCGTCCATTGCCACCACTACCTCCACTTCCTTGCCCGTCGGGGGCATCGTGATCACATTGAATAATCTTCTCAAGTTGGCCGACAGCTGCCTGCCTTTCACGAACCCAGTTTGGTCATCCCCAATCACCTCCAGTACGCAGTCCTCAATTATAATCACCAGGACCTTTGCCAGGAGCTTGGCATCTACATTGATCAGGGAGATTGGCCTGTATGACACACTTCCGGGTCCTTGTCCCGCTTCAATATCAGCGAGATGGTGGCTTGTGACATCATCGGCGGAAGGGTCCCTCTGTCCCTTGCCTCATTAAAAACCCTCGTCAAGACCGGTCCCACTAACTCCGAGAACTTCTTGTAAAACTCGACTGGGTATCCATCCGGCTCCGGGGCTTTCCCCGACTGCATGGCCTTTAGGCCCCCCAATACCTCCTCCACTCTAATCGAGGCCCCCAGCCCACCTACTGTTGGGAATGTTAGCCCGTCTAGAACCCTTTTCATCTCCTCCGGCTCTTTCGGGGGCTCCGAAGTGTACAGCTTGCTATAGAAGTCCCAGAATACCATTCAATCCTGCCGGGTCCTCCACTCTGCTCCCCTCCCCATCAATCACTCTACTTATTTACCTGGCGGCTGCCTCCCTCTTCCTGAGTTGCTGCGCTAGCAACCTGCTGGCCTTCTCCCCATGCTCATACACCACTCCCCTCGCCTTCCTAAGCTGTTCCACGGCCCTACTCATGGATAACGCCCCCAGTTCCACCTGTAGTGTCCGCCTCTCCCTGAGTAGGTCCTCCCCCGGGGACTCCGCGAGTTCCTCGTCTATCCGATACATTTCCCTAACCAATCTGTCCATTTCTGCTCTGTCCGCCCTGACCCTGTGAGCCCGAATTGAGATCAGCTCTCCCCTCACTACTGCCTTCAGCGCCTCCCACAGGGTCGCCGCTGAAACCTCCCCCGTATCATTCACCTGCAAGTAATTTTGCATACACTTCCGCAGTCTCTCACATATCCCCTCCTCCGACAACAGTCCGACGTCTCGCCTCCATTGTGGGCGTTGGTAATTCTTTTCAGATATGTTTAGGGAGAGGAGTCAAGGTGGTAAAGATGGATTTGGGGTTGTGATCACCATGAGGTGGGGCAATTTATGCAGAGGATCGAGTTTATTTGTAATGACAAAGGAATGTCTGGAACCCACATGCTTCATGTTATTTGACTCAAGATGAATCAAGGTGTTGCACAACATATTGCCAAACTGATAGAATGGTGCCTGCAATCCCACAAACACAAAACTCTCATGTTGTTTGCCCATTTACTAACAACATACGGAGAAAGAACATGTTCAGCCTTGCTTGCATCATATTGATGAGTTATATAAAATTAACAGCAGCCTAGAAGTTGGGAGAGGCAATTCATAACTTTAAAGGGACAATGCTTCAGTGGCACGAGGGTTTTTAAAAGGGGCAGTAGAAGGGGTGGGGATGGCACGGTGGCACAGTGGTTAGCAATACTGCATCACAGCAGCAGGGCCGGCTCAAGGTACCGGCAACTCGGGCAGTCGCCCGGGGCGCCATGTGCTAGGGGCGCCGCGTAAAAGACTGGCGTCCGCGCATGCGCAGTTGGTCCGGTGCCAACCAGCGCATGCGCGGTGGCCGCCCTCCCTCAGGCAGCTACGCACAAACATGGCGGATGGATCCAGGCTCGCCGGTGGTCACTCCGGCCCCCCCCCCCTCGGGCTCACTCCGCCCCCCCCCACCCTCGGGCTCACTCCGGCCCCCCCCCCTCGGGCCCCCTCCGACACCCCCCCTCCGGCCCCCCCGCCCGCCCCGCCCACCCCCCCCCCCCACCCCCTCCCGGCCCCCGGCCCCCCTGTCCCACCCCCCCTCCGGCCCCCCCCCCCCCCCCCCCCCCAAGGGCGCCGAAGTTCAGCTTGCCCGGGGCGCCAGCAACCCTAGGGCCGGCGCTGCACAGCAGTGGACTGGACTGTGATCACCACTCTATAGTTTCTTACGGTCTTGGGCCGAGCAGTTGCCATTCCAGGCTGTGATGCAGCCAGATAGGAGGCTTTCCATGATGCATCTGTAAACGTTGGTAAGAGTCAATGTGGACATGCCGAATTTCCTTAGTTTTCTGAGGAAGTATGGGCACTGTTGTGCTTTCTTGGTCGTAGCGTCGACGTGGGTGGACCAGGGCAGATGTAATTTGAAGCTGTCAACCATCTCCACCTCGGACCATTGATGCAGACGGGGTGTGTACAGTACTTTGCTTCCTGAAATCAATGAACAGCTCTTTAGTTTTGCTGACATTGAGGGAGAGATTGTTGTCATTACACCACACCATTAGTTTCTCTATCTCCCTCCTGTCGTTCTAAAACACGAGGGGGAACACCCACAGTTTATATGTGGCCACACTTCCCCAGCTCACTATACTGCATCTTGGAGGGCGAGCACGCTTGCCTCTGAATCGCAATGTTTTGATTTCAAGTTGCCCACCCCAGAAACCTGAGCATAAAATCCAGGCTAACATTCCAGTATTGAGGAATGCTGTACTGCCACTCAGTGTCCTTTTCTGGATAAGATATGAAACTGTGTGTTTCTTCCGGTGCACATTAAAGATCCCATGGCAGCATTTCAAAGAAGAGCATGGGGGTTTTGTCCTCGGTGTCAGTGCCCTGGTCAATATTTATTCCTCACTCAAGATCAGAGGACAGTGGAAAACCTCAGCAGGCCTGCCAGCATCGATTTGGGAGAGAAAAAGAGTGAACCTAACATAAAGAGTCTATGGACTCAAAACGCTAACTGTTTCTATCCTAAAAGATGCTGCCAGGCCTACTGAGTTTTCCCACCGCCCTCAGTTCTTGTTTCAGATTCCAGCGTCCGCGGTTGTTTGCTTATTAATTCCTCAGTCTGTTTTTCGGAGCTGTTGATCACCTGGCCATTCTCACCCCACTGGCTGTGCGCTCATTGGCTGGTGCGTTTCCTACATTACAGCATTGGTTAGGGTTCAACGTGACTGCGCGGGCTGTGATGCTACTTTGAGACGTCCTGTGATAGCGACGGGCGCTATATAAATGCACGTTTTTCTCATTGCAATATGCCCTCTTGTGGCTGGAGTGGGGGTAGAGGTCCACGTTGCAGGCCAGTCCATGCCCGCTCTCAACGGCTGTCAAAACCTGCCAACTCTTTTCTCTGTCCTTTGAATTATATGAACTATCAGCAAAAGCACAAAATCCGAAGCACTGGAGCGGGGTCGTCATTTTTACACAAAGGTCCTGAAGTTATGTTTTGTCTCAGTTACAAATCACACCAATAGTTGCCAACCACCAGAGCCCGAGCTGCCTCAACCACCCTCACTTTCGAGAAGGAGGCGGCAACCAGTAAAAATGTTTTCATGTTTAATTCACTATTTCTGTTAAAGGTAGGTTTTCCCATTATGGGGAAACAGTTTAGTTGAGCTACAGATTTTGAACTTTAAGTACATTATGCAATGTTTACTGTGTTGAAAGGGTGGCCAAGTGCTCCTTGAGTGAAATAAACTTTCTAGTGCGTCCAACAGGATTTGCACTCAATACTTTAATATCCAAGCATTTCAAGCACATGCATTGTAAAAGAGAGTATTTGATTGGTATTTATCCATTCAATCTTCGTTTGATCACATCAACGCATTCTATTAGTGGGACCACATCTGGAGTATTGTGTTCAGTTCTTTAGTTAAGGGAAAATGTAAGTCCATTTGAAGCAGTTCGGATAAGGTTTACCAGACTAATACCAGGAATGGGCAGGTTGTCTTATGAGGAAAGGTTTATTTCCACCAGAGTAAGAGGTGATTCGGTCAAAACCTTTAAGATCCTGAGGGGTATTGACTGGGCGGATGTGGAGAGGGTGTTTCCTCATGTGGGAGAATCTAGAACTAGGGGGTCATTGTTTAAAATAAGGGATTGCTCAATTGAGACAGGGATGAGGAGAATTTGTTTCTGTCAGAGGGTCGGGAGTCTCGAGCTCTCTTCCTGAAAAGGGAGTGGAAACAGAGCTAGCTAGATTGTTGATTAACAAGGGGGTGAGTAGGAACGTGGGGTTGAGGTTACAATCAGATCTTATTTAATGGCAGAGTCGGGGGCCTAGTGGACTACTCCTGCTCCCTGTCGTATGTTCATACACCCGGCAGCAAATCAATTGGCTGCAAATGTCAAACAGTGGCTTATTTTCTTCAGCACTTTGAAGCTTTTCTTTTTCAACCTTTTCTGAATTGAAGTGGATATCTTTTCATTGAGTGAGATTGTCATTATCACTCTCTACATTCTTCTCTCTGCTTTTTCCAAAGCTCCCAATGAATGCCTCACGTACGGTTCTTCCTTCCCCGAGGTCGACTGAAGTCAAAAATCATCTCCTACGTCAACTTGTTCCAATCCCAGGAAACTTCAAAACTGTTAAACCCTTCGCTTTGCTCAGCCCTCCTCCATTCTGTGTGCTTTTAAAACCCAAATCGAACTACCAATTCTTGACTTGCCTCAACTCTACTTCTAATCACCATACCGAAGTCCCCCTCATCATCATACGGAGGTCCCCCTCACCCCACTCCGTGTCCCTGAGACATAACAGAATATATGTATAGTTATGTTACCATCACTGCTTATCTCACGAAGCCAAGTCCTTTTTGGGGTGGGGGGGGCATTTTGGCATTGGGCAGTGTGCCAATCCTTTGTCTAGATTTTGTGCCTTAATTTCATTTAGTTCCTTCCCTTTGCGATCAGTGTCTTTTCAAATTGGGATTTTTGAAATTTTTCACACATTTGGATTCTGAATTGTTTCTCCAGGTACCCTCACAGATGCAGTGCCCATAGAAATGACCTGTCCTTTCACCCTTCAACCCTGGTACAGGTCTTAGGAGAGTTTCAAAGTATCCGGATGAATTGAGATTGAACAGGTTCAGCCTGAGGCCTCCCCACCGCCTGCTGGCATCTACCAGATGGTCTTGTAGCCCCCTCTAGTGGAGGCACTTCACTACCTTCAACTTCTTGTGTGCCCGGAACACTAAGATCAGAATTTTCCATTGCTTATTCCATTGCTTTTGCTGGGCTAAAAAGGAGATGTTGGGCACACGTTCCGACATCATCATGCTCACGCATAACATTATGGTCGATGGACATGCACGGGAGCCAGAAGCGCACCCAATCACAATTAAACAGGCAATTAAGCACATTAACAACCTAATTGATTCGAATATCATGTTGCTCTCGCGATTTAGCGCTTGTCGCACAGGAAACACGGGCAGGCGGCCAATGTGTGGAGTGTGCCAATCAGCTGTCCACAGTCGAGTCAAGCTCGTCACTGATGCTCTGTTCAGACGGGTCCTCATATTCATTTATTACTGGCCAGATGCAGCCAGCCAGGCAGAGTGAGCCAGATGCTTTGCAGCTATTGTAGGGTTTTTTAGCACCCCGGGTGCCATAGACTGCTGTCACGTGGCCGTCAGGGCCTCAGCAGACCTCAGTGAATACAAATTGTTACCAGTCCCTGAACCAGATAGTATGCAACCGCATGACCCAGATTCTGCAAGTCTGCGATTGGTACCCTGGCAGCTCCCACGATGCATACATCCTGTGACACTCCCAGGTACCAAAGCTATTCTTGGCTCCAGCTCAACTGGATGGCTGGCTGCTGGGTGACAAAGGATATCCGTCAATAAGGTGGCTCACGATGTCACTCTAGGACGGAGGTAGAGGAGATGTACAGTAGGAGTCACACCTTCACGAGGGTGGTGACTGAGAGGATCATTGGGTTGCAGATGATGAGCTTTGGATGCCTGCACCAATCGGGTGAGCACTGCAATATCCTCCAGACTGCGTGCTGCTGTGCTCTGCACAATCTGGCTCAGGCACTGGAGGATGTGGGTAGTGAGGCTGCTCCACAGGTTACAGAGAGATACGGAGGGCACCAAAACCAAATCAATATTTATGTATTGTACATAGTATCAACAAATGAACAGAACATAATCATGTGTTTATTATAGAATTTACAGTACAGAAGGAGGCCATTCGGTCCATCGAGTCTGCACCGGCTCTTGGAAAGAGCACCCTACCCAAGCCCACACCTCCACCCTATCCCCATAACCCAGTAACCCCACCCAACACTAAGGGCAATTTTGGACACTGAGGGCAATTTAGCATGGCCAATCCACCTAACCTGCACATCTTTGGACTGTGGGAGGAAACCGGAGCACCCGGAGGAAACCCACGCACACACGGGGAGGATGTGCAGACTCCACACAGACATTGACCCAAGCCGGGAATCGAGCCTGGGACCCTGGAGCTGTGAAGCAATTGTGCTAATCACTATGCTACCGTGCTACCCGAGAAAGATTATTATCATTATTATACGTAGTGAGTTCCATGTGAATTACTTTGGAATCTTCTGTGTGATATAATCAGGTGTTATATAGTAATCGCTTATTGTCACAGGTAGGCCTCAATGAAGTTACTGTGAAAAGCCGCTAGTTGCCACATTCCGGCACCTGTTCGGGGAGGCCAGCACGGGAATTGAACCCACGCTGCTGGCTGTGTTCTGCATTGCAAGCCAGCTATTTAGCCCACTGTACTAAACCACTAAATGTCACACACAAGTCGAACGTGACAAGGATGAAAGAAAATAATCTCACCCGTGAAATTTTGTGACTTAAATTTACGTTTGTGGGTGTTGCATTTTGGCTCCCTCTCCCCTGCCTCCTGCCCCACCTGAGCGGGCTGGGCCTGGGAGGGTATGCCCAGTCATGACGGCCTCTGGCTGTGACAGTCACTGGGAGAAGGGTGGAGGAGCTGCTATCCTTGTCTGGCGTGCCCTGAGAGGAACCCACAGAGATTTAAAAAAAAAAATTTAGAGTATCCAATTATTTTTTCCAATTAAGGGGCAATTTAACGTGGCCAATCCACCTAACCTGCACATCTTTTGGGTTGTGGGGGCGAAACCCACGCAGACACGGGGAGAATGTGCAAACTCCTCACAGACAGTGACCCAGGGCCAGGATTCGAACCCAGGTCCTCAGCGCCGTAGGCAGCAATGCTAAGGAACCCACAGAGATGACAGTCAGCTCGCCTGCTTGCAAATCCCTGCTCACCAATGAGTTTTTAAAAGAAATGTATTTTATTACAAACATGTATCAAAACAGGTTACAGCAAATAAACACCCCGGGAAACATACTTTGCAACAATTAACTATACACTCTACAGATTTTTCCCCTTTTCCAAACCCCCCCCCCCCCCTCCCCCCCCCCCGACGAACAGCTCCTCAAACACAGTCACAAACAACCCCCACCTTTCCTCAAACACCCCTGAAGAGCCCCTTAACTCATACTTTATCTTCTCTAACCGCAGGAAGTCATACAGGTCACCCAACCAAGCCGCTACTTCCCGTGGCGATGCCGACTGCCACTCCAGCAAAATTCGCCGCGGTGCAATCAGAGAGGCAAAGACCACGACATCGGCCTTCCTCCTCTCCATGAGCTCCGGCTTCTCTGAAACCCCAAATATCACCACCAAACAGTCCGGATCCACCTCCTTCTCCACTTTCCTGGCTAAGACCGCGAACACTTCCGCCCAGAATCTTCCCACTTTTTCACAATCCCAAAACGTGTGCGTGTGATTCGTTGGCACCCGCACACACCTCTCACACTCATCTGCTACCCCCTGAAAGAACCCACTCATTTTCGCCCGAGTTATATGCACCCTGTGCACCAACTTAGACTGTATCAGGCTCATCCTTGCACAAGAGGAGGTCCTGTTTACCCTTCGCAGTGCCTCACTCGATACTTCCCAATTGATCTTCCATCCCAACTCCGCTTCCCATTTCTCCTTAATGTTCACCACCTGCTCGCCTCCCTGTCCCCCAGCCACTTGTATACATCCCAAATTCTTCCCTCCCCTTCCACATCCGGAAGCAGCAGTTGCTCCAGCAGGGTGTATCCCGGTAATCTACGGAACCCCTTCCAGACTTTTTGTGCAAAGCCCCTAACCTGCAGATACCTGAACGCATTCCCCCTCGGCAGCTCTACCCTCTCCCTTAGCTCCTCCAGATTGGCGAACCCTTCCTCCAAATACAAATCCCTCACCTTATCCAACCCCACTTCCCTCCACCTTGTGTATATACTATCCATCCCCTCCGGCTCAAACCCATGATTCTCGCACAACGGCGTTAGCACCGACATTCCTTCCACCCTAAAATGCCTCCTCAGCTGATTCCATATCTTCACCGTGGACTGCACCACTGGGCTCCCTGAATACCTACTCGGAGCCATTGGCAACACTGCCATCACCATAGCCCTCAAACTAGATCCTTTACAGGATTCCTGCTCCATCCTAACCCACTCTACCCCTTCTCCTTCCCACCACCGCCACACCTTGTCCACATTCGCCGCCCAATAATAATGAAGCAAGTTCGGTAACGCCAACCCCCCCCTAGTGCCTCTGCCTCTGCAGCAAGGTCTTCCCCACCCTCGGCATCTTCCCCGTCCATACAAAGTCAGAAATGATCATGTCCACTTTCCGATAAAAGGCCTTTGGTATAAAGATCGGGAGAGCTTGAAAGATAAATAAGAACCTCGGCAGAATATTCATTTTTACCACTTGGACCCTCCCCGCCAGCGTTAAGTGCAGTGTATCCCACCTCTTAAGATCCTCTCTAGCCTCCTCCACCAGTTTCATTAAGTTTCACTTATGGAGCCCCGTCCATTCCCTCGGTACCTGAATCCCCAAATACCTAAACCCATCCCTCGCTACCGTAAATGGCATCCCCCCCCTAAATTAGTCCGCTGTGCCAGCTCATTCACCGGGAAAACCTCACTTTTCCCTACATTCAGCTTGTACCCCGAGAACCCTCCAAACCACCCAACAGGCCCATAATCCTTGCCATACGCTCCAACAGATCCGAAACATACAGCAAGAGGTCATCGGCCTAGTGTGACACCCGATGCTCCCTCTGTCCCCTCATAATCCCTCGCCACTCTGCCGACCCCCTGAGAGCAATCGCCATTGGCTCTTTGGCCAGCGCAAACAGCAGTCGCGACAGTGGGCACCCAAGCCTCGTACACCTGTGTAAGTCAAAGCTTTGTGAGCTCATATCATTTATCCTCACCCTCACTCTCGGTGCCACATACAGCAACCATACCCATGCCACAAATCTTGGCACAAACCCAAACCTTCCCAAAAGGTTCACTCCACCCGACCAATGCCTTCTCAAACAACAAAATATAGATAGATTGGAGAGTTGGGCAGAGAAATGGCAGATGGAGTTCAATCCAGGCAAATGCGAGGTGATGCATTTTGGATGATCAAATTCAAGAGCGGACTATATGGTCAATGGAATGGTCCTGGGGAAAATTAATGTACAGAGAGATCTGGAAGTTCAGGTCCATTGTACCCTGAAGGTGGCAACGCAGGTTGATAGAGTGGTCAAGAAGGCATACAGCATGCTTGCCTTCATCGGACGGGGTATTGAGTACAAGAGTAGGCAGGTCATGTTACAGTTGTATAGGACTTTGGTTAGGCCACATTTGGAATACTGCGTGCAGTTCTGGTCACCACATTACCAGAAGGATGTGGATGTTTTGGAGACGGTGCAGAGGAGGTTCACCAGGATGTTGCCTGGTATGGAGGGTGCTAGCTATGAAGAAAGGTTGAGTAGATTAGGATTGTTTTCGTTGGAAAGACGGAGGTTGAGGGGGGACCTGATTGAGGCATACAAAATTATGAGAGGTATGGACAGGGTAGATAGCAACAAGCTTTTTCCAAGAGTGGGGGTGTCAGTTACAAGGGGTCACGATTTCAAGGTGAGAGGGGGAAAGTTTAAGGGAGATGTGCGTGGAAAGTTTTTTACGCAGAGGGTGGTGGGTGCCTGGAACGCTTTACCAGCGGAGGTGGTAGAGGTGGGCACGATAGCATCATTTAAGAGGCATCTAGACAGGTATATGAACGGACGGCAACAGAGGGAAGTAGACCTTGGAAAATAGGAGACAGGTTTAGATAAAGGATCTGGATCGGCGCAGGCTGGGAGGGCCGAAGGGCCTGTTCCTGTGCTGTAATTTTCTTTGTTCTTTGTTCTTTGTTCTCCGCGTCCATGGACACCACCACCTCCGGTGCCAGAGCCCCCGACAGATTCATCACCACATTCAACAACCGTCTTATATTACTCGTGAACTGCCTGCCCTTTCTGCTCACCACTGATGGATGGGCACCTAGCAGAGAAACTAGATGCCTCATCCTCTCTCACACTGGCAGTGACCTGTACACTCAGTGTTCAGAGTAACAAGGTGCTCAAGCTCCTCATGGACTCCTCCATAACACATGGCACACAGACCCTCACGGATATCCGCCAGATCTTTCCATGTACCTTGCTGGACATCCAGCAACTCCCAGCAACTCCACAAGCTCATCATTTGCCTCAGACTCAACTTGGCCCTGGTCTCCAGCAGTCCTCTGACAGCTGGCACTCTGGGCACTCTCTGCCTTCGCCACGCGAGTGTGCCGTGACCTCCCCACAGTGAACAACAATCTGAGACAATGAACTAAAGCCCGCCAATGTGCTTGTATCTGAGCTGGTGCCTAGTAGTCAGACAGAATGTGATGCAGGTGGCTCTGTGTGTGGCTCCTTCTCCAGTGTCAATGGAGGGTCTTCAGGGTCCCGGGTGCCTCTGGAGGATGGCATATCTGAGGGAGGAAGACAATATGTCAGTGGGCAATGAATGTCCACACCTGGTGAGGTTATGGACAACAGCATCATGGTGGCATTGTCATTGCTGGGTCGCTGGGGAATCTTGCTTCGAACGTCTCATTTGAGATGAGAGAACACTACATTGTGTGCACTCTCCGCCAGCCCCGCATCTGTCCACTGGACTCTTGCCTCCCGCTGGAAGGCCTACCTCTCTGCGACCTGATGGCCTTGGTGCACATCCGCATGCAATCTCCAAGGTGTCCATCTCAAAGTTGCTAAGGAATAGTGGGCTGGGCATCCCACCACCCATTTGTGTGCACTGAATGTCACATATATCTTCTGTACAGACAGAAGAGCATTCATTTTAAAAAAAATATTTTTTATTCAAGGCATCAACATCTATACACAGAATACAGTGTATCTGAAGAACAACCCATCAACCTAATAAACAGCCACAATCCTTCAATCCCCCGACACCAGCATCCTGCTACGTCCTGCCTTCCCCATTTTAACTCCCTTACTCCCCTCCCAAATAAAACCCCTCCCCCTTGCTGAACCCTCAATTCTCCTTGAAGAAATCGATGTACGGTTTCCACCTCCAGGCGAACCTCTCTACCGACCCCCAACTTGACCTTCTCCAGTCTCAGGAATTTGGCCAGGTCACTCACCCACACTCCCGTTTTTGGCAGCTCCGAATCCCTCCAACACAACAAAATCCGTCTCCGGGCTATCAGTGAGGCAAAAGTCAATACATTGGCCTCTCTCACTTCCTGGACTCCCGGGTCTTCCGACACCCCAAATATCGGCATCTCCGGACTTGGAACCACCTTCAACCCAGCACCTCGGACATCACATCCGAGAACCTCTGCCAGAACTCCCTCGGTCTTGGACATACCAGAACATGCAGACGTCATTTGGGCCCCCCCCACCCATGCACCGCCCACACCTGTCCTCTACCCCCTCAAAGAGCCTGCTCATCCTCACCATCATCATATGGGCCCCATGCGTCTTTTTAAACTGGATGAAGCTCAACCTCACTCAAGATAAGGATGTGCTGACCCTCTGCAAGCCCTCCGCTCACGTTGTGGTAGTCACCACTGTTGTATTGTATATATCGCATATGAGGTGTATTACGGTAAGGCTCCTGTACTACAGGTACGGGGGTAGATCCCTGCCTGTTGGCTCCGCCCAGTAGGTGGAGTATAAATGTATGTGCTCTCCGAGTTGCAGCCATTTCGGCAGCAGCTGCAGGGGGCAACACATCTCTGCATAATAAAGCCTCGATTACTCTCTACTCTCGTCTCGTTGTAATTGATAGTGCATCAATTTATTTTAAAAAAAAATTTTTAAAAATAAATTTAGATTACCCAATTATTTTTTCCAATTAAGGGGCAATTTAGTGTGGCCAATCCACCTACTCTGCACATTTTTGGGTTGTGGGGGTGAAACCCACGCAGACACGGGGAGAATGTACAAACTCCACATGGACAGTGACCCAGAGCCAGGATCGAACCTGGGACCTCAGCGCCGTGAGGCGGTTGTGCTAACCACTAGGCCACCGTGCTGCCCTTTGCATCAATTTATTACGCAGAGATTTTACAACGATGGATCTCCGCATCAGGCCTGATCGCCTGCAGCTGCACCCTCAAACAGACAACGCCAAGTCGGCCTTCGCACATTGGCTAGCCTGCTTTGAAGCAAACATCGGATCTGCGACAGAACCACCCTCAGAGGCACAGAAGCTCCAGATCCTGTATCCGCGGCGGAGCTCCAATATCTTTCCCCTCATCCGGGGCACGCCTACCTATGCTGAGGCCATGGCGCTACTGAAGGAGAACTACGCTCAGCAGACTAACAAAACTACAGCAGGCATATCCTGTCCACGAGGCACCAACTCCCCGGTGAGTCTGTGGAAGATTTCTGGCGTGCCCTGCACACCCTGGCAAGGGACTGCGATTGCCAGGCATTTTCGGCCGTTGAACATTCTGAACTTCTAATTAGAGATGCATTTGTTACGGCATAGGGTCAGCTTACATCCACCAGTGACTCTCAGAAAGGGTTACCCTCGACCTTGCGGCGACCAAGAAACTAGCGATCTTACTCACAGTCGCCTCCCGCAATGTACAGGCGTATGCCCCCGACCGCACGGCCCACCCCTCCTGGGCATTGTGGACTCCGCCAGCGAACACCCTGATGTGTGAGGCAGGTTGATTCGATGTGGACTGCACTCGATGCAGGTTAGAAAGTTAGAAACAGATGTCTAACACTGGAGAAGATCCAACACTGTTTTATTTAACTATAGAACTGCTGTACATATTCAGCTGTGGATCGACACTATACTGATCTGACTGGTGACCTTGTAGTAGCCTGACCAGACTTACTAGCTACCGCATGGTGTTTGCACTTGCTAGCTCGTGGACACTGACTTTCTCAGTAGCTGGGTCCCAAGAGAGCGGGAAACCTAGTGCCCTCTGGCTTTATAGTGGTAGTGTCCTGTCTGGTGATTGGCTGAACTGTGTTGTGTGCTTACTGGTCATCCTATGTGTCAATCACTGCCTGCCTGCATCTCATTATACACATGAGTGGATATTATGACACACCCCATCGTGGACCCCACCAGTGACCGACCCAGCCAACCCCAGGCCTGCGCCACACGGTAGCCAACCAATCCCGGGTTACCCAAGTGCTACTTCTGCGGACAGACAAAACACCCGTGGCGGCGCTGCCCGGCGAAAGGACATTTCGCTGCTGTGTGCCAGGCCCGCTCGATCACCGCTAAAATCCCTGCACCCCCCACGTGTGACCCGTGGGCGTTGCCATCTTGCCTGCCTCAGGACACGTGCGGCCTGTGGGCACCACCATCTTTTAAAAAAAATAAATTTAGAGTACCCAATTATTTTTTCCAATTAAGGGGCAATTTAGAGTGGCCAATCTACCTACCCTGCACATCTTTGGGTTGTGGGGGTGAAACCCACGCAGACACAGGGAGAATGTGCAAATTCCACATGGAGACCCTGGAGAGCTCAAGTTGTAGTTGTGAAAACTGAGGAGAAAAACAGGATGGTCGTCGACTACAGTCAGACCATCAATCGGTACACACAGCTCGATGCGTACCCCCTCCCACGCATACCGGGTCTTCTCGATGGTGGACCTGAAATCTGCCTACCACCAGATCCCCATTCGCAAGGCGGACCGCCCGTACACTGCATTTGAAGCAGACGGCCGCCTTTACCACTTCCTTAGGGTTCCCTTTGGCGTCACTAACCGGGTCTCGGTCTTCCAACGGGAGATGGACTGAATGATTGACCGGTACAGACTGCGGGCCACCTTCTCGTACCTGGATAACATCACCATCTGCGGCGACGACCAGCAGGACCACGGTGCTAACCTTTCCAAATTCCTCCACACTGCCAAACTCCTCAACCTAACGTACAACAAGAAGTGTGTGTTCAGCACTAACCGCTTAGCCATCCTCGGCTATGTGGTTCAAAATGGAGTTCTAGGGCCCGACCCCAATCGCATGCGCCACCTCATGGAACTCCCCCTCCCCACTGCCCCAAGGCCCTCAAACGATGCCTGGGGTTCTTCTCGTACTACGCCCAGTGGGTCCCTAACTATGCGGACAAGGCCCGCCCACTTATTCACTCCACCGTTTTCCCCCTGGCGGCTGAGGCTCACCAGGCCTTCAACCGTATCAAGGCCGACATCGCCAAGGCCACGATGCACGCGGTCGAGGAGACGCTCCCCTTCCAAGTCGAGAGCGATGCATCAGACATCGCTCTGGCTGCCACCCTCAACCAGGCAGGCAGGCCCGTGGCATTCTTTTCACGCACCGTCCATGCCTCCGAAATTCGGCACTCCTCCGTCGAGAAGGAGGCCCAAGCCATCGTAGAAGCTGTACGACATTGGAGGCATTATCTAGCCGGCAGGAGATTCACTCTTCTCACTGACCAATGGTCAGTTGCCTTCATGTTCAACAACACACAGCGGGGCAAGATCAAAAATGATAAGATCTTGAGGTGGAGGATCGAGCTCTCCACCTACAATTACGTGATTTTGTATCGCCCTGGTAAGCCCGGATGCCCTATCCCGAGGTACATGTGCCAGCGCACAAGTGGACAGACTCCGGACCCTGCATGACAATCTCTGTCACCCAGGGCTCACCCATTTTTTTCACTTCATAAAGGCCCGCAATCTGCCCTACTCGATCGAGGAGGTCAGGGCTATCACCAGAGACTGCCAGGTCTGCGTGGAGTGTAAACCGCACTTCTACCGGCCAGACCGAGCGCACCTGGTGAAGGCCTCCCGCCCCTTTGAACGCCTCAGCGTGGATTTCAAAGGGCCCCCCCTCCACCGACCGAAACACGTACTTTCTTAACGTGGTCGACGAATACTCCAGATTCCCGTTCGCCGTCCCATGCCCCGACATGACGTCTGCCACCGTCATCAAAGTCCTCAACACCATCTTCGCTCTGTTCAGTTTCCCCGCCTACGTCCACAGCGACCGGGGATCCTCATTTATGAGCGATGAGCTGCTCCAGTACCGGCACAGCAGGGGCATTGCCTCCCCTATCATCAATCTTTGATGCTAGCACGCTCGCCAACAGTTTGGCGTCAACATTCAATAGTGATTTATACGGTACGACCCAAACTGCTCCGTGTCCTTAACCTTCTTGAAAATCAGGGAGATGGAAGCCTGTGACAGTGTGGGGGAAGACCTCTCTCTCCCTCCCCTCGCTGTGCATCCTCACCAGTAGTAGTCTCAGCTCCACCTCAAACATTTTGGAAAACTCGACTGGGAATCTGTCCAACCGCGAGGCCTTCTCTGCCTGCATCGCACCCATACCATCCATCACCTCCGTCAGTCCAATCGGGGCACCCAGGCCCTGAACCAGCTCCTCCTCCACTTTGAGAAAGTCGAACCCATCCAGGAACTGTCGCATTCCATCTTCCCCAGTCGGGGGCTCCGACTCATACAGTCTTCTCTCAAAGGCCTCAAATGCCCTTTACACCCCCATTGGGTCCATCACCACCTGACCCCTCTTGTCCCTCATCCTACCAATATCCCTTGTTGCTGCTTGCTTCCTCAACTGATGGGCCAGCATCCTACTCGCTGTTTCCCTGTACTCATGCACTGCCCCTCTGGCCCTCTGCAATTGTCCTACCACCTGCCCCATAGACACTCCATCTGGAGTCTCTGCCTCTCCTTCACCAACCCCTCCTCCAGTGCCACCAAGTACCTCTGGTCAACTCTCAGAATCCCATTTACCAGCCTTGCCCTCTCCTCCCGCTCCACCCTCTCCCTGTGTTCCAGAATCAAAATATACTCTCCCCTAGCTACAGCCTTGAGTGCCTCCCGTAGTGTGGCAGCTGTAACCTCCCACATGTCGTTCAACTCCACATACCCCAGAATGGCACCCACCACCCGCTCACACACACCCTCATCCACCAACAGCCCCATATCCAACCTCCACTGTGGCGGTTGGGTCTCCCCCCTTGAACCACCTGCAAATCCACCCAGCGCGATGTGTGGTCTGAGACCACAATTGGTGAGTCAGCCACCCTTACCAGCAGCGCCTTGTCCATCGCGGAAAAATCAATCTGGGAATACACCCAGTGTACATGGGGGAAGTATGAAAACTCCTTTGCCCTCGGCCTCCCAAACCTCCACAGGTCCACGCTCTCCCCGCCGCAACCCCCCCCCCCCCCCCCCCCCACCCTCCCCCACCCCCAATGTGCTCCATGAATCCCCTCAGCTCCCTAGCCACTGCCGACAGCCTTGATGAATAGGATTCAACCAGTCCAGACTCAGGCCCATGTTGAAAATACCCCCATAATAAACCGATGTGTGTCCAGGTCCGGAATCCTCTCCAACACCCACCTCATACAATCCACATCGTCCCAATTCAAGGCATAAACAATGACCAGGACTACTGACAACCCCTCCAGCTTCCCACTGACTATCACATACCTCCCCCGGATCGGATACAGTGCTCCCCACCTCAAACACCACCCTCTTACTAACCAGTACCGCCACCCGCCTTGACTTCATATCCAGATCCGAGTGGAACACCGGCCCCACACATCCCTTCCTCAGCCTTGTCTGAACCCCCAACTTCAGGTGTGTCTCCTGTAAAAAAAAACACATCCGTCTTCAGACTCCTCAAATATGTGAACACACACGCGTCCATTTAACCGGCCCTTTCAACCCTCACACGTTCCACATGACCAGTGTTGTTAGGGGTTTCCCTGCCCCCCTCCCCTGCCGATCAACCATACCTCTTTATGAGCCAGCCCTCAGCCTGCATCACCCACCCCTCCAGGCCTGCCCTCGGATTTCCGTCGCCATCTCTCCCTCCCCAAATGCGCCACACCAACCACTCCCATGTAAGCAACCCTCCTCCCATCCCCTGCACCCTCCACATTCAATCAAAGAACCCCCCCCCCCCCCAATGCCTTCCTCCTGGAACTTCACTCCCATTAACTAGCCCGCCTAGCTAGTATGGTGGCTGCTGCCCTAGGCCTCTGACTACCCCTCACAGCTCCAGTCAACCACTCCCCCCCCCAATCCTCCAAACCACCAACAAACAAAGAGAACAAAAGGTATACTCACCATCGTCGACCCCCCGTTGAAACCCACCCCCAATTGCCTGCACCATACACTTTACAATGAACACAAAGCTCCTCTCCAAAGTTCAATGTCCTCTCACTCCTCCCAGTCCATGATCCCTGATAAAGTCAATCGCCTCCTCTGACGAGTCAAAATAAAACTCTTGCTTCTGATGTGTCACTTACAAGCGGGCAGGTTACTCTAACCTCTCTCTGAGCCTCTTCTGGCAGTCCACAACCATCCCCAACTCTCTTTCCAATGAGGCCATCTAGTCGTCATGCTCCCCCACCACCTCCTCCACCTTCTGGGTCACCAGGCCCTGAGCCTCCAGTCTCTGCTCCACTCTCTCAATCGCAGCTCTGAGTGGCTCCACCACCTCGGCCAAATCCCCCAAAGCCTCTTCCGTCTGCTGTTGGATTTGCTGTTCAAAAACTCCACCAGCTGCTCTGTTGACCATTGGGCGGGCAGTGCTGCTCCCTTGCTCTCCACCATCTTCTCCTGTCCCATCCAGGTGGGAAAGGACCAACAAAATCCACCTTGAGCGGGAGCCACCACCAAATGTGTGACCAGTCATTCCATGGCCGCCACCAGAAGTCCAGAAGAGCATTCATTAGACCACCCTCTACCTGCAGCTCTATTCCAGGCTATACAACCACCCCGCCCCCTCCCCATCTATCCACCCGGTGCCTGCCACATTCCAGCCCCTGCCAGCAGCCCTTCTCCAACATTGGGGCACATTACACAGTGGCCAGGCCTGAATTGGCCAGCCAGCATAAAATAGCGTTTGTCTTACATTTGCGGACATTTCCTGCCCTGCAGGTCACACGTAACATGTACAAAATTCAGTCCTTGATCTAAATATACAGGACTTGACATGACAGAAGTAGTGATACGTTCCCTTTTCAGAAAGACCTCCTTATATTTTTACCACATCTCGGACTATGCTGCATGACCGACTGGGTTTGATAGATTCTGGAGATACACTTTGCTATTGTAACATTTTTATTATTCTTTCACGGGTTGTTGACATCGCTGGCATTGCTCCAAGCCTTACTGCCCTCGGGAAGGTGGTGGTGAGCCACCGCCTTAAACCACTGCAGTCCCTGAGGTGTGGGTACACCCATAGTGCTGTTCGGGAGGGGTTTCCCAAGATCTTGGACCAGTGACAGTGAAGGAACAGCAAAATAATTTCAACAGAATGGTGTGGGGCTTGGAGGGAACTTCCAGGTGGTGGTGTTCCCAAGCATCTGCTGTTCTCGTCCTTCTAAGTGGTCCAGGTCGAGGGTTTGGAACAAGTTCCTGCACCCCCCCCCCCCCCTTCTGCTGCCCACTCCCTAATTTGTAACTGGGTGCTGGCAGCTACGTTGCCAGGAAGCTGATCCTTTCAGAAGACTTTCAATTACTCACCTGAAAAAGTCACAGGTGCCATGTCCTGATTGCCATGGCTGTGGACAATTGATGTGGGGAGGGGGTAAGAATGTGAAAACCATCAACGCGAATGTGTTTCAGAACAGCTTATCATTGACAAAATTATCCACAGAGCGTGTGTCTGAGCAACTAATTGGAAACAGAACTAAACCCACGCAATGTCAAGTGAGCTGAGGAGGCCTGCTTCAGATGGCTGTGAGTAACATTTGGAATAATTTGCTGAGTTCTGGCAGAGCCGTCGCCCATAAGTGGACAGATAATCACGCACACCACATTTAAAATTCCAATACGCACCGTTTGCTAGGGCTCAGCAGGAAACTGGAAAATTATGTGGTATTTTAAATACTTGAAGTTTTGAAGGCCATTGATGGATTGCAGGTACTGACGAATCAGGAGGATTTTAAGACGCAGACTCCTAATTTATAACAGGCCTATATGGTTGGATTTGTTTCTCTTGGTGGAGGGAGAAATTTGAGGACGACACAATTTGAGAATATCTAAATCCTTCCTCTCTTTGCATGGACAATAACGGACATCTTCCCTTCTCTTCTGCTTCTCTCTCTTTCTGGCGACCATTCTCTATAGGTCATCCTCATTCTCTCTTCCTGCATCTAAATATACTCTGGCAATTCTTTGTCCATATGTCGTGTACACCAACATGCTTCATTAATCTCCTCCGACACCAGTTGCTTGGAAAAGTAAAGTAGAGAAGCTTCTAAGTTTTAGTTTAGCTAATTTGATTGAAGCTGGACATAGGTAATGAGAGAGGGGGCAGCTCTCATGGCTCTGTTGGAAGCACTCGTTTTTAGAAGGCTAAAGAGGGATATCGCTCTCAGTCTTACTGGAGGAAAAGCTATACCAAGGTGTGGTTCCTCAGGACAGACACGCAGGAGGCTTCCATGTAAACCAAAGGGATTTATGTAGACAAAAGGCTATCATGATACAGACACATAGCAACTATATGCAAGTTTTAACTGCGAAGCTCTGGGTTTCACTCTGCCCGGACCCAAATCCTCGGGTCCTGCGCTGATACGCTATTGGTTGCGGTTTGCGTGCTCCCATGCGATTGGCCCCAGACCAGTCACATGGGCTACTGAGTCCACCTCCTCAAAGGGCTGGTGCTATTACATTTGGAGGAATGGTTAAGAAAACAGATGCTGGAAATCTAAAGTCAAGCAAGTTAAGCAACTGGAGAAATGAAGAGAAACACCCAACACGTCGGGAGTTAACGGAACTGAAGAAATTGGGAACCAGAACAGATTCCTCTTCAATAAAGTCACAGAGAGCTGCAAAGAGATTAGATCGCTAGAGGCCAGAAAGGTACCTGCAGCAGTGCTGAGGTTTGTGAGGAGTTTGTGTAAAAGCCTTTGTAACAAAGGAAGCCTGAAGGGTGAAGTGCAAAACCTGAAACTGAAACTTTGATGGAAGCAACGGAGGGAAAACATCATTTTTAAAACCTATTTTCTTCAGGAATTTGAATAAACAAACAAAACAAACAAAAGGAGAAGTAAAATTCTACAACATAATAAATAATCCGCACCCACTCCCCCCCCCCCCCCCCCCCCCGCCTGCCTCCTCCTCCCGTCCTGTCTTCCCCATTTTAACCTGCTTATCCCCCCCCCCCCCCCGCCCCGCCTTCCCCTTCTGCTAACAGCTCAATCCTCCTTAAAGAAGTCAATGAATGACTTCCACCTCCGAGCCCATCAACCGTCCCCCTCAATGACGAACGTGACCTCTCCAGCCTCAGGAATTCCACCAGGTCGCTTACCCACACCCCCGCCTTTGAAGCTCAGAGTCCCTCCAACCGAGCAAAATCCGTCTCGGGGCTGTCAGGGAGGCAAAGGCCAAGGTATCGGCCTCTCTCGCCTCCCCTTACCACCAACCCCTCAGACATTACGCCTGCGAACCCCTGCCAGAACCCCTTTAGCTTCGGACATGCCCAAAACATGTGGTCATGATTCACAGGTCTCCCCAAGCATGTCCCACTGTTGCACCTGTATTCGGTGATATACGGTAGGACCTGTACTACAGGTTTGCCGGTAGTCTCTGCCTGCTGTATAAATATGTGTGTCCTCCAGCTAGCAGCCATTTCGCCAGCTGCTGTGGGTGGCCACACATCTTATACCAATAAAGCCTCTGTTGGATTCAACTATCGTCTTTGTCCAATTGATTGTGCCTCAATTTATTGCTATAAGATTTTCTAAAAGATGGACCTCCGAATCAAACCACATGGCCTGCAGCTGGATCAGCAATCAAGCGACGCCAAAAAGGACTTTAATCACTGGCTAGCTTGCTTCGAGGCCTACATCAACTCAGCGACCACCCCTGTTCCGGAGACTCAGAAGATACAGATCCTGTACTCAAGGTTGAGTTCCAACGTGTTTCCAGTGATCCAGGACACACAACATTACGCAGACGCCATGGCGCTCCTCAAAGAAAACTACGCACAGAAAACGAACATGCTCTTCGCCAGGCACATACTCGCCACTCGCTCTCAACTCCCTGGTGAGTCCATAGAAGACTTCTGGCGGGCTCTAATCCCACTAGTCCGGGACTGTGACTGTCAGGCCGTTACGGCCACCAAACATTCCAACCTTCTTATGCGTGATGCGTTCGTAACGGGGATTGGGTGGGACCTCATACGCCAGAGATTGTTAGAAGGGGCCACGCTCGACCTAGCTGAGACTAAGAAGCTAGCACTCTCCATGACGGTTGCTTCACGTAACATTCAGGCCTACCCCGCCAGCCGCGCGGCCCACCCCTCCTACCCTCGTTGACCCCACAGACGCCCGCCCCAGCGGGGGCCTTACTCAGCCAGTACGCCTGCGCCACACGACAGCCCGCGCATCCCAGGGGTCCCCGATGTTACTTCTGTGGCCAGCAGAAGCACCCTCACCAATGCTGCCCAGCCCGCGCTGCCCTTTGCAAGGCTTGCGGCAAAAAGGGGCACTTCGCCGCGATGTGCCAGGCCCGCGCAGTCGCCGCTATTGTCCCCACCCCGCTAGTCTACACACAATGGGCGCTGCCATCAGCATCTCCCCGGACCATGCGCGGCCAGTGGGCGCCGCCATCTGCATCTCCCCGGACCATGTGCGGCCAGTGGGCGCTGCCATCTTCACCCTCCGGGGCCACGCGTGGCCAGTGGGCGCGCCATCTTCTCCCCCCCATTCCACGTGCGGCCCATGGGCACCGCCATCTTGTCCAACTGCCGCAACGTGCGGCCCATGGGCACCGACATTTTGTCCCCCGCAGGACCTTCCGGCGCCGCCATCTTGTCTCCCCCACGGGACATGGACACCGGCAGCATTCCAGGACCTGGGCCCCCCAGGCTCCCCATCATCCAACGTCAGCGACGACTAACCACAACTTGCCTCAGTAACGATCAATCAGTCTCGGCCGCACAACCTGGCCACCGCATTGACCAGTGTTAAAATCAACGGCCACGTGGCCTCCTGCTTGCTGGACTCCGAGAGCACTGAAAGATTCATACACCTGGATACGGTAAGGCGCTGCTCCCTCACGGTACACCCCGCCTATCAAAGAATTTCCCTGGCCTCCGGATCCCATTCCGTCATGATCCGGGGGTACTGTACGGCCACACCCACGGTCCAGGGCGTAGACATCAGCGGCTTCCGCCTCTACGTCCTCCCCAACCTCTGCGCTGCACTGCTCCTAGGCCTGGACTTCCAGTGCAATCTCCAGAGCCTAACCCTCAAATTTGGCAAACCCCTACCCCTCATTGTGTTGAGCCTCGCGACCCTAAATGTCGATCCGCCTTCCCTCTTCACCAATCTAACCCCGATTGCAAACCCGCCGCCACCAGGAGCAGACAGTACAGCACCCAGGACAGGACCTTCATCAGGTCTGAGGTCTAGCGGCTGCTTCGGGAGGGCATCATCGAGGCCAGCAACAGCCCATGGAGACCCCAAGTGGTAGTCGTTAAAACTGGGGAGAAACACAGAATGGTCGTGGACTACAGCCAGACCATCAATCGGTACACGCAGCTCGACGCGTACCCCCTCCCACGCATATCTGATATGGTCAATCAGATTGCACAGTCCGGGTCTTCTCAACGGCAGACCTCAAATCAATCTACCACCAGCTCCCCATTCGATTTGGGTCCTGGTCTTCCAAAGGGAGATGGGCCGAATGGTCGACCGGCACGGTTTGTGGGCCACCTTCCCGTACCTAGACATCGTCACCATCTGCGGCCATGACCAGCAGGACCACGATGCCAACCTCGCCACATTTCTCCGCACCGCCACTCTTCTCAACCTCACCTACAACAAGAAGTGCATGTTTAACACGACCCTCTTAACCATACTCGGCTATGTGGTCCAGAACGGAATTCTGGGGCCTGATCCCGACCGCATGTGTCCCCTCATGGAGCTTCCCCTCCCTCGCTGCCCCAAGGCCCTCAAATGCTGCCTGGGGTTCTTCTCGTACTATGCCCAGTGGGTCCTAAACTATGCGGACAAGGCCTGCCCACTCATTCAGTCCACCCACTTTCCCCTGATGGCTGAGGCACAACAGTCCTTCGTCTGTATCAGAGCTGATATAGCCAAGGCCGGGATGCACGCAGTAGACGAGACACTGCCCTTTCAAGTAGAGAGCGACGCATCGGACGTCGCCCTAGCCGCCACTCTCAATCAGGCAGGCAGACCCGTAGCATTCTTTTCCCGCACCCTTCATGCCTCAGAAATTCGGCACTCATCCGTCGAAAAAGAGGCCCAAGCTATCGTTAAAGCTGTGCGGCATTGGAGGCATTACCTGGCCGGCAGGAGATTCACTCTCCTCACTGACCAACGGTCGGTAGCCTTCATGCTCAATAACACACAGCGGGGCAAGATCAAAAATGATAAAACCTTGTGGTGGAGGATCGAGCTCTCCACCTATAATTACGAGATTTTGTATTGCCCCGGCAAACTCAACGAGCCCCCAGACGCCCTATCCTGAGGTACATGTGCCAGCGCACAAGTAGACCGACTCCGGGTCCTGCACGACAGCCTTTGTCACCCGGGAGTCACACGGTTGTACCACTTCATTAAGGCACGAAATCTGCCTACTCCGTCGAGGAAGTACGGACAATCACCAGGGACTGCCAGGTCTGTGCGGAGTGCAAGCTGCACTTCTACTGGCCGGACCGTGCACGCCTGGTGAAGGCCTCCCGCCCCTTTGAACGCCTCAGCATGGATTTCAAAGGGCCCCTCCCCTCCACCGACCGAAACACGTATATTCTCAGTGTGGTCGATGAGTACTCCAGGTTCCCCTTCGCCATCCCATGCCCCGATATGATGTCTACCACCGTCATCAAAGCCCTAAACACTATCTTCGTTTTGTTCGGTTTCCCCGCCTATATCCACAGTGACAGGGGATCCTCATTCTTGAGCGATGAGCTGCGCCAGTTCCTGCTCAGCAGGGGTATCGCATCCAGCAGGACAACCAGCTATAACCCCCGGGGAAACGGGCAGGTAGAGAGGGAGAACAGGATGTTATGGAGGGCCGTCCAACTGGCCCTATGGTCCAGGAGCCTCCCGGCCTCCCGCTGGCAGGAGGTCCTCCCTGATGCACTCCACTCCATTCGGTCACTACTGTGCACCGCTACAAATAACACACCCCATGAACGTCTTTTAGCCTTCCCCAGGAAGTCCACATCTGGGGTGTCGCTCCCGACTTGGCTCGCAGCTCCAGGACCAGTCCTGCTCCGTAGGCACGTCTGACTCCACAAGGCGGACCTGTTGGTGGAAAGGGTGCAATTGCTCCATGCGAACCCCCAGTATGCCTACGTGGTGTACCCCGACGGCCGCCAAGATACCTGGCACCAGAAGGTTCCACCCATACACACTTCTCCGGCCCGGCGCCACCCTCCCCTCCCCTGGTGCTCCCAGCATTAACCCCACCAGGACCATCCGTCCTTCCCCTGCCCACGCCCGAGGATGAAGAGGATTTCGGCATGCTCCCGGAGTCACCGAACATCAGGCCAGCACCGATATCGGCGACACCACTACGTCGCTCCCAGCGGAACATCAAGGCACCGGACCGGTTAAATCTCTAACTGGCACTAGACTTCAAAAGACATTTGTTTTGAACAAATACTGTAAATATTAACTCATTGTTGTATATAGTTCTCCAACACCCCCGTCGGACTCAATTTTAAAAGGGGGTGAATGTGGTAAACCACTGTATTAGGTGATGTACGGTAGGACCTGTACTACAGGTTCGCCGGTAGTCTCTGCCTGCTGTATAAATACGTGTGTCCTCCAGCTAGCAGCCATTTCAACAGCTGCTGTGGGTGGCCACATATCTTATAGCAATAAAGCCTCTGTTGGATTCACCTATCATCTTTGTCCAATTGATCGTGCCTCATGGTCATGATTCACAGGTCTCCCAAGCATCGCCCACACCTATCCTCTACTCCCTCAAAGAACCTACTCATCCACGCAGCTATCATATGAGCCCTGTGGATTACTTTAAACTGGATAAGACTGAGCCTTGCACATGATGAGGACTCATTCACCCTGCACAGAGCCTCCTCCCACGCCCCGGATTCCACTTCCCCACCCAGCTCCTCCTCTCACTTCTGCTTTATCTCCCCACTGGGGCCCTCCCCAATCCATCAGCTCCTTGTAGACCTCAGACAGCTTTATCACCTCTATCTCCTCCTTCGACAACACCTTGTCCGAGAGCCCCAAAGGTGGCAACTCGGAAAAGGACTGCACCTCCCCCCTCATGAAATCGCGGACCTGTAAATACTTGAAAATATTCCCCCTGGGAAGCTCATATTCTTCCTCCTGATCCACTAATTTTGCAAAGCTGCCCCTATGAACAGATGTCCGAATCGCTCAATCTCTGCCTGCCGCCAACCCCCAAACCTTGCATCCAGCCCCCCCCAGTGCAAATCTATAATTATCACAGATCTGTGCCCACACCGAGGCACCCACCAAATGCTGTATCCACTGCTCCCATACCCTCAAGGCCGAAAGCACCACTGGGCTCACAGAGTACCTGTCCGGCGAGAACGGCAGAGATGGCATTTGCAAGCTCAATCCCCTATGAGAAGCCACCTCCCTCCGCTCCCGTACTGACCTCTCCCCCACTACCCATTTCCTAACCGTAGCGTAATTTGCCGCCCAATAGTAGTTCATTATATTTGACAACACCAATAACTGCCCCAGCTCGCCCCGCTCCAAACAGTCCTCTTTACCTGCGGGGTCTTCCCCACCATACAAACCCAGAGATTAGCGTGTTAACCTTTTTCAGGAACTGCTTCAGGACAAAGATCGGGAAGTTCGGAAATATGAACAGGAACCTTTTTCTTTTTTTTAAAATTTAGAGTACCCGATTAATTTTTTCCAATTAAGGGAGCAATTTAGTGTGGCCAATCAACCTACTCTACACATCTTTGGGTTGTGGGGCGAAACCCACGCAAACACGGGGAGAATGTGCAAACTCCACACGGACAGTGACCCAGAGCAGGGATCGAACCTGGGACCTCGGCACCGTGAGACTGCAGGGCTAACCCACTGCACCACCGTGCTGCCCTATAAGTAGGAGCTTTGGCAACATCATCATCTTCACTGTCTCACCCGTCCCGCCAATGACGGTGGCAGCACATCCAACCTCTTAAAGTCCCCTTTCATCTTCTCCACCAGCCGAGTCAAATTTACCCTGTGAAACTACGCCAAGGCGCCCAGGTATCTAAAACCCGACCCCACTAGCTTGAGCGGCAACTCCCCCGACTTCCCCTCCTGCCCCCTGGTCTCAATCTGGAACACCTCACTCTTTTCCATGTTCAACTTGTACCTGGGGAACTGGCCAAAGTCCTCCAAAATCTCCATAATGCCCCCAATGCCATCCAATGGGCCCGAAAGCACAGTGGGCTGAAGAGCTGGCTTGTAATGCAGAAGAAGGCCAGCAGCGCGGGTTCAATTCCCGTACCAGATTCCCCGAACAGGCGCCGGAATGTGGCAACTAGAGGCTTTTCACAGTAACTTCATTGAAGCCTAGTTGTGACAATAAGCAATTATTATTAAATATATAACAACATCATCCGCATATATCAAAACCCGGTGTTCAAGCCCCGCTGCACAATCCCCTTCCAATCCCTCGGCTCTACAGTCACCGCACCCTGATGAATGAAGTAGGGCCACAGCTGTTCAGGCTTCTCGTATCGCCAGCCAGACAGCATCATTCGTGTCCAGCTGTGGATGTGCCCGCGGACACTGGCAGGATGTCTAGGAGGTTTAGAACTAGAATGACCCCCTGCGGTACCGGTGGTGTTGCAATGCTCTTAGGCAGGTGATGTGACCATCAATTCACAAGACACGTGATTGGAAGTGAACAGTGGTTTTAATAGTCTTACAACAGAGCCTGCCTGCGAGGAGATGAACTGGCAGGCAGGCTCACGACTGTAAAGCTTTATACTTCCGGTTAGTGGGAGGAGCCATGGGCGGAACCATGGGCGGAGCCAAGGGTGGAGCCCAGTACAAAGTCCTCATCTCCCCCTATGGGCAGAGCCGCGCAACTGCTCGTATACCGAGCTTACAGAGACACAACACATACAATATAACACAGTGTGAATTACTAGGATTGTGATTCAGCACATTCACCCCCTGTAAAAAAATCAAGTCCAGCGGGGTTGATGGGTCTACAAATTGAGTCGGTCCGGCAGTTGAGTAGTCCTCAGAGATCTACGAAGCACCAGGGTTGCAGCCTCTTCTGGTGGCTGGGTGGCGGCGGTCGGCGAGGGTACCATGGCGGACTCCGGGGGTGATCCGGTCTGAACTTCGTACCCGATTGGTTCGACTGGTGACGGGGAATGCCGGAAAACCATAGGCGCGGGGACGCGGAGCACGGGCAGTGAACCTGCAGGCATGGGGGCGCCGGGCGCGAGGGGTTGGGTGGGGTGTAGTGTGAAGGGCGCCTCGGCGGTAGTGATGTCGGAGTTGGATCCTGCAGGCGCCAGGTCCCGGAGGGAAACAGTGTCCTGACAGCCGTCAGGGTATTCGATGAATGCATATTGAGGGTTCGAGTGGAGTAGGAGCACTCTCTCCACGAGTGGGTCAGTTTTGTGGGTCCGGAGGAGAACCGGGCCCGGTATCTTCAACGAAGCTGGGAGCGAAACCCCCGTGGTAGTGCCCCTGGAAAAGACAAATAGCCGCATGTGAGGGGTCTGGTTGGTGGCTGTGCATCGGAGGGACCTAATAGCATGGAGCGCGTCGGGGAGGACATCCTGCCAATGGGAGGTTGGGAGATTCCTGGACCAGAGGGTCAGTAGGACCGTCTTCCAGACTGTCGCATTCTCCCTCTCCACCTGCCCGTTCCCCCTGGGGTTGTGGTTGGTAGTCCTGCTCGAGGCGATGCCCTTGTCGAGCAGGTACTGACTCAGCTCGTCGCTCATAAAGGACGAACCCCTGTCGCTGTGTACATAGCTGGGGAAACCAAACAGGGTGGGAGGTTATTTCAGGGCACGGGATAGCAAAGGGGAAGCGGGAGAACGTTAGATTACGTTTAGAACGTACACATTCCGATTGGTCGAGGGGAGTGGTCCTTTGAAATCGATTGCGAGGCGTTCAAAGGGCCGGGATGCCTTTACCAGGTGGGCCTTGTCTGGTCTATAGAAGTGCGGTTTGCACTCCGCACAGATCGGGCAGTCCCTGGTGATGGCTTTTACCTCCTCGGTGGAGAAAGGCAGATTTCGGGCCTTGACGTAGTGGGCGAGCCTGGTGACCCCCAGGTGGCAGAGGCCATTGTGGATAGCTTTCAGGCGGTCGTCTTGCGCGCTGGTGCACGTGCCGCGGGACAGGGCATCTGGGGGCTCGTTGAGCTTCCCCGGTCCGTACATGATATCGTACTTGTAGGTGGAGAGTTCGATCCTCCACCGTAGGATCTTATCGTTTTTAATTTTGCCCCTTTGTGAGTTGTCAAACATAAAGGCAACCGATCTTTGGCTTGTACTTCCTTTTCGACCGAGGAGTGTTGAAGTTCCGAAGCGGAGAGGGTGCGGGAGAAAAAGGCGACTGGTCTCTGCGAGAGCGACTTCTACCTGAAAAGGGACGGATTCATCCACCGCCCGCATGGCCGCTTTGGCGATGTCCTCCTTGATGCAGGTGAAGGCCTGGCGAGCCTCATCTGATAGGGGAAAGAGTGTGGCCTTAAATAGTGGGCGAGCTTTGTCCGCATACTGAGGGACCAACTGGGCATAATATGAGAAAAACCCCAGGCACCTTTTGAGGGCCCTGGGACAATGAGGGAGAGGGAGTTGCATACGGTCCGGGTCGGGGACCAGGACTCCGTTTTCCACGACATAGCCGAGGATGGCTAGCCTGGTCGTGCGGAAAACGCATTTCTCCGTGTTGTACGTGAGGTTGAGTTTCTGGGCAGTCTGGAGAAATCGATGGAGGTTAGCGTCATGGTCCTGCTGATCATGGCCGCAGATGGTGACGTTATCCAGGTACGAAAACGTGGCCTGCAGCCCGTACTGGTCCACCATTCGGTCATTGCTCGTTGAAACACCGAGACCCCATTCGTGACGCCAAAGGGAACCCAGAGGAAGTGGAAGAGGCGGCCGTCGGCCTCGAATGCCGTGTAGTGGTGGTCCTCCGGGCAGATTGGGAGCTAGTGGTATGCAGACTTCAGATCCACCGTGGAGAAGACTTTATAATGGGCGGTCTGATTCACCATGTCTGCAATCCTGGGGAGGGGGTACGCATCGAGGAGCGTGAACCGATTAATGTTTTGGCTATAGTCCACAACCATTCGGAATTTTCCCCGGTCTTGACGACCAGCACCTGAGCTCTCCAGGGGCTATTACTGGCCTCTATGATCCCCTCACGTAGAAGCCTATGGACCTCGGTTCTGATAAACACCCTGTCCTGCAGGCTGTACCGCTTGCTGCGAGTGGCTACGGGTTTGCAGTCCGGCGTGAGATTGGCAAAGAGTGGAGGGTGGGGGGGGGGGGGGGGGGGGGGGGGGGGGGGGGGGGGGGGGGGGGGGGGGGGGGGTGGGTCGTGTTCGCAGCGTGGCTAGGCTGCAGATTGTGAGTGGGGGCAAGGGCCCGCCGAAGCTGAGAGTGAGGCTTTTCCCAGTAAGAGTGGGGCGCAGAGTTCAGGGAGCACGTATAGCTGAACGTTAGAGTAGCTAGTGCCCTGGATCGCAGTGAACGGAGTGTGAGCCCGAAGCGAGGGAGATAGTTTGCCGTGCAGAGAACATAGGGAGCGAACAGCGTCTTACCAGATCTGGGTGTACAAAGCTCTTGGTGCTCCCGGAGTCAAAGAGGCACGGTGTCCTGTACCCGTTGATTTTAACGGTCATCATGGAGTTGCGGAGGTGCTTTGGACGTGACTGGTCCAACGTGACCGTGCTGAGTTGCGGGTAGTCGGCGGCTCGATCAGCTGTGCTGGAGTGGACCCGTGATGACAGCCGTCTGAGTTCGTAGTCGTCGAGGTGAGTTTCTGAGTTTGAAGAGGATGGATCCCAAGATGGCCACCCCCGTGGATCGCACGTGGCGGGCGGCGAGGAAGATGGCGCCCAAGATGGCGGCCCCCTTGGGTCGCACGTGGCCGGCCGCGTGGAGGGGGGTTTCCAAGATGGCGGCCCCCATGAGTCGCACGTGTCGGGTGGGGGTGGAGTCGGAGTACAGGCCGCAGCATTCCGGGGCCTGCAGGCCTGCGAGCTTTGGGCTGCGGGAGGGTTAGGAGAGGGGGATTTCTTCACCAGGCAGACCCGGGCATAGTGTCCTTTGCGACCGCAGCTGCTGCAGGTCGCGTTGCGGGCCGGGCAGTGTAGCCGCGGGTGCTGGGGCTGTCCGCAAAAATGGCACCCTGTGGCTGCATTGTGGATGGGTGGCCGCGCGGCGCAGGCCTGGGGTAGTCGCTGGTCGGGGGCCCAGGATGGGGTCGCTTGATCCGCGGGGAACGAGGTGAGGCTGTGGAACGAGACCTTCATGGTAGTAGCCAATTCTACCGTGTCCTCTAAATTCTGGGCCCCTTTTTCAAGCAACCGCTGGCGCAAATAGTTTGACCTGAGCCCTGCCACGTACACATCTCTGACGGGGAGCTCCATATGCTGTTCGGCTGATACAGCTTGGTAATCACAGTCCCGAGCTAAAGTCTTTAATCCCCGCAGGAATTCATCGAACGACTTCGCGGGGGGTTGGCGGCAGGTCGTAAAGATGTGGCGCGCGTAGACCTCGTTGATGGGCCTCACGTACATTCGATCTAGTATGGCTAGGGCCCCCGTATACGAGGTAGTACTGTTAAGTTGAGTAGATATACGGTGGCTCACCCTTGCGTGCAGTAGACTGAGTTTCTGCTCCTCTGTAGTTTCTGATGTGCTTGATTCAGCCAGGTAGGCCTTGATACATCGGAGCCAGTGTTGAAAAATGTATTTCGCCTCTGCAGCTTGCGGGTCGAGTTCTAGTCGATCAGGTTTGAGGGCTGATTCCATAGTCGTTTTCTTCAAGTTTCCTAAGACTATTAAATTGATGTGACCATCAATTCACAGGACACGTGGTTGGAAGTGAACAGTGGTTTTAATAGTCTTACAACAGAGCCTGCCTGCGACGAGATGAACTGGCAGGCAGGCTCACGACTGCAAAGCTTTATACTTCCGGTTAGTGGGAGGAGCCATGGGCGGAACCATGGATGGAGCCAAGGGTGGAGCCCAGTACAAACTCCTCATCTCCCCCTATGGGCAGAGCTGCGCAACGGCTCGTATACCGAGCTTACAGAGACACAACACATATAATATAACACAGTGTGAATTACTAGGATTGTGATTCACCACAGCAGGGACAGGTGACTTAATGCATCTACATTAGCAATTTGCGTCCCAGGCTGAAAAGCTTATTTGTAAACCGCCAATAGCAAGGACCCAACGCTGCACCCTCGGTAAGGTTCTGGACGGTATGGGCCTGTTTGCCCTTACAGGCCCAGTAATTGCTTGTGGTCAGTGACTATGTCGAACCGTCGAGCAAACACATACTGGTGGAATTTATTCACACCGAATATGATCACTAAGCCCTCCTTCTCAATCTGGACGTAGTTTCATTCTGCTTCAGAAAGGGTCCTTGAGGCAAAGGCAATAGGGCATTTCAAACATTTTGTGAGATAAAATGACTCCTATACCAAAAGGTGACATGTCACATGTCAGCACGATTGGTTTCCCCGGACCAAAGTGCACCAAGAGGTTTGAAGACTGCAATACTTGCTTCACAACTTGGAAGGCTTTTGAGGCTCCCTCCATTGCCACTGCTGATTCGTCCTTAAAAGTAGGTGTAATGGTGCCAATGTTGTGGCTAAATTTGAAATGAACCTTAGATGGTAGTTGACCAGACTGAGGAAGGACTTAAGCTCACTCACACTTGGGGTGCAGGGATGCATTGTATGGCGTTGAACTTTTCTGCCAATGGTTGTAACCCTTTTGAATCAACGCAAAATCCTAGGTACGACACTTCTGAGGCCTGAAAAGTGCATTCTTCATATTTTAGGCAGACCCGAGCATCACAAAACCTCTTTAGTAATTCCTTGAGGCGGGCCATGTGTTTTTCCGATGTAGTGCTGCTGACTAGCATCAAGGTAAACCATACCTTGGGAATTTCCTGGAGGAGATTTTCCATTGTGTGCTGGAAGATAGCGCGGGCTGAAGTGATTCTGAACAGCAGTCTGGTGTACTGGAAGAGGCCTTTGTGGGTATTGATTATAGCAAACCTCTGAGATTCATCATCCAGCTCTAGTTGCAGGTAGGGATTACTGAGGAACAATTTTGAATAGGTGAGGCCTCCTGTCTGCTTAGCGTAGAGGTCTTCAATTTGGAAAATCAGATACCGATTTCTTAATTTGTAAGTTTACAGTCCCCACAAATCCTTATCGATCGATCAGGTTTAAGGATAGGGACTATTGGCACCACCCACTCTGAAAACTGAACTGGTGTAACTATACCCAGCTCGTCCAATCTCTTTAGCTCTGCTGCAACCTTCTGATTCAGGGCCTATGGCACTGGTCTAGTTCTGAAAAATGTGGGTGTCAAATCCGGATTGACATATATCTCGGTTTTCCGTCCCATTTCTTTCTGGAAGACATCTTGATACCTCCTCAAGAGATCTTGTAGGATGGCGTCAGATTTTTCGAAGATTTCCAGTCAGTTGAGTCTTATCTACTGTAAACAATCTCTGCCCAACAGTCTAAACCCTGGAATTATACATGAGAATATTGGACTTTAAAAAAGACCTGAGTTTTATATTTTTCAAAGAGGACGCAGACCCCAGCCACGGGCAAGAATGGCTGCAGGTTTTTTTTCTAAGGAACAATGGAGCCCTTCTCTGTGCTCCCAGATAAGGGACTTGTAAAACAATCCAAAGATTGATTACTATCTCCGCTAAAGAAAAATTATTATCTCATCTCAAAGACCCTGGGTATAATTGCCTCGACGAGAGTGCGTATCCTGGGTCTCCAGTTCAAATATTCACAGTCGCGGTTAAAAACTATCCGAGAGAGCGACCCAATGGTGCTGCTGTCTGACTGTCTGTCTATATGTGTGTGCTGTGTGAAATGCAGCTGGGAGTGACACACTGATGGTAGTACAGTAGGTTGCCTCCAGCTCCCTTATGGATGGTGGGAATGCACCAAGATATAGTGGCAGGTTTAGAAAGGTTAAGAAGCTCTTGTTGCACAGTGTGGGTATGGTGTTAAAAACATGTGCATAGTATTCAACTCTGTAAATAAAATATGACTAATTGCACCCTTTCTATGGCCTCTTGTTGTGATCTGTCCTGCACTACTCTCCACCAGAAAATTTGATTCCTGCAAAAGAAAAAGGCAAGGTTCTCAATCCAGGGGTTCTTGCATGTGCTTTGTGCAAGGTTCCCAGCACTTTGGTGGTGTCCCTTCACTGTGACTGAACACATCAGTCATGCCTATATCTTGATGGGAATGGGGATGTTTTCCACAATGTACACGGCTAGCGTCAGACATTCCAGTCATTGTCCACATATGCTCTTTGCATCTTTGAGGCAGTGCTGACCTCCCATCCATATGACCATAAAACGTAGGAACATCGAACATACAGTGCAGAAGGAGGCCATTCGGCCCATCAAGTCTGCACCGACCCACTTAAGCCCTCACTTCCACCCTATCCCCCTAACCCAATAACCCCTCCTAACTTTTTTGGACACTAAAGGCAATTTATCATGGCCGATCCACCTAACTTGCACGTCATTGGACCGTGGGAGGAAACCAGAGCACCTGGAGGAAACCCACACAGACACGGGGAGAACGTGCAGACTCCGCACAGGCAGTGACCTAGCAGGGAATCGAACCTGGGACCCTGGCACTGTGAAGCTACAGTGCTAACCATTATGCTACCCTGCTGCCCTGGAACAGACGAAGGTCACTCAGCCCATCGAATCTGCTCCACCATTCAATGAGATCATGGCTGATCTGAAATAATCCTCAACTCCACAGTGCCGCCTTATCCCCATAACACTTGATTCCCTTCATGATTAAAAATCTATCTTACTCAGCCTTGAACATTCTTTTTTTTAATATAAATTTAGAGTGCCCAATTCATTTTTTCCAATTAAGGAGCAATTTAACATGGCCGATACATCTTTGAGTTGTGGGGACGAAACCCACGCAAACACTAGGAGAATGTGCGAACTCCACATGGACAGTGACCCAGAGCCAGGATCGAACCTGGGACCTTGGCGCCGTGAGACAACATGGCTAACCCACTGCGCCACCGTGCTGCCCAGCCTTGAACATTCTTAACGGCTCAGCATCTACATTCCTTTGCGGTAAAGAATTCCACAGATTCATTACCCTCTGAGAGAAGAAACTCCTCCTCGTCTCTGTTTTAAATGGGTGATCCATAGAGATTATGCCCTATAGTCCTAGACTCTCCCACAAGAGGAACCATTCTCTCAGTATCTACCCTGTTAAGTCCCCTGGGAATTGTATATGTCTCAGTAAGGTCATCTCTCATGCTACTAAACACCAATGAGTACAGGCCCAACTTATTTAACCTCTGCTCAAAAGAAAATCCCCCCATACCCGGGATCAACCTAGTGAACCATCTCTGGACTGCCTCCAATGCCAGTATATCTTTCCTTAGTTACGGGGAGCAAAACTGTTCACAGTGTTCCAGGTGTGGTCTAACTGGTGCCTTGTATAGTTTTAGCAAGACTTCCCTATTTTAATATTCCATTCCCTTTGAAATAAAGGCCAACATTCCATTTGCCTTCCCAATTACCTGCTGAATTTGCATGCTAGCTTTTTGTGATTTATGCACACGGACCCCAAATCCGTCTGGGCTGCAGTTTTCTCGAATTAATATTCAGCTCTTTCTAGTGAAGTGCATAACTTCACAATTTCCAACATGACATCTGCCAAGCTAGCTTTTATCAACTCACCTAACCTGTCTATATCCTTTGTGGACTCATGGTGTTATCCTCACTGCTTGCCTTCCCACTTATTTTTGTGTCATCTACAAATTTAGCAATATTCCATTCATTTCCCTCGTCCAAGTCATCAATATATATTGTGAATAATTGTGGCCCCAGCACTGATCCCTGTGGCATTCCACTAGTTACAGGTTGCTATCCTGAAAATGCCCCTCTGATCCCAACTCTCTGTGTCCTATCAGTGAGCCAATCCTACATCCATGCTAACATACTACCCCCAACACCATGGGCTCTCATCTTATTAAATAGCCTTTTGTGCGGTACCTTGGCAAATCCTTTTTGGAAATCCGAGCATTGTACATCTATTGGTTCCCCTTCATCTGTACTGCTCAGCGGCATGGTAGCACCATGGTTAGCACTGTTGTTTCACAGCGCCAGGGACTCGGGTTCGATTCCTGGTTTGGGTAACTGGTTGTGCGGAGTCTGCACGTTTCCCCTGTGTCTGCGTGGGTTTCCTCCGGGCGGTCGGGTGCATCCCACAGTCCCGATAGACATGCACGTTAGGTGATTTGGACATTCTGAATTTTCCCTCAGTGTACCCGAATAGGCGCTGGAATGTGGAAACTGAGGGATTTTCACAGTAACTTCATTGCAGTGTTATGTAAGCCTACTTGTGACACTAATAAAGATTATTATTATTATTACCTCAAAGAATTCTAATAAATTTGTCAGGCATGATTTCCCCTTTGTGAAGCCATGCTGACTCTGCTTGATCATATTATGCATTTCTTTCTTTAAAAAATATTTTTATTCTCCTTTTTCACATTTTCTCCCAAATTTACACCCACCATCAATAAACAATAAGCAGTAATGATTACAATGTCAATCCCCATATCAACACCAATCCCATCCTCCCACCAAACCCCCAAACAGCAGCCCGCATGTTAACATAAACAAATGACAAAAAGGAATCAGGAATCACCCATAGTCACCAGTAACACATACAGTCCCCCTCCCCCAATCCACAACGCACCCCTAATGTTTGATGTCATCCAATTCTTGAAAGTGCACAATGAATAACGCCCATGAATTGTAGAGCCCCTCCATCCTTCCCCTCAGTTCAAACTTAACCTTAATTAAGAATTCCAGGGCACAGGGTGGAGAGGTTGCTCTCCATCCTAACGGGATCTGCCTTTGGGCGATCAAAGAGGCGAAGGATACAACATCTGCCTCCGCACTCATTTCCTACCCTGGCTGGTCTGACACCCCGAATATGGCCTCACGAGGGCCCGGGTCCATTTCACGTCCACCACTTTAGAGATTACCCTAAAAACCTCCATCCAGTAATCCTCCAGCTTTGGGCAGGACCAAAACATATGAATGTGGTTTCGCCCCCCCCCCCCCCCCCCCCCCCCCGCAACATTCACACACATCTTCTACCCCCTCAATGAGCCGGCTCATCCTCACTCTTGTGAGTTGTGCTTTATACATCACCTTCAGCTGTATCAGCCCCAAACTCGCGCACGAGATGGAGGCGTTCACTCTCCATAAGACCATAAGACCATAAGACATAGGAGCAGAAGTAAGGCCATTCGGCCCATCGAGTCCACTCCACCATTCAATCATGGTTGATTTCAACTCCATTTACCTGCTCTCTCCCCATAGCCCTTAATTCCTCGAGAAATCAAGAATTTATCAATTTCTGTCTTAAAGACACTCAACGTCCCGGCCTCCACCGCCCTCTGTGGCAATGAATTCCACAGACCTACCACTCTCTGGCTGAAGAAATTTCTCCTCATCTCTGTTCTAAAGTGACTCCCTTTTATTCTAAGGCTGTGCCCCCGCGTCCTAGTCTCCCCTGCTAATGGAAACAATTTCCCTACGTCCATCCTATCCAAGCCATTCATTATCTTGTAAGTTTCTGTTAAATCTCCCCTCAACCTCCTAAACTCCAGTGAATATAATCCCACGATCCTCAGACGTTCATCGTATGTTAGGCCTACCATTCCTGGGATCATCCGTGTGAATCTCCGCTGGACCCGCTCCAGTGCCAGTATGTCCTTCCTGAGGTGTGGGGCCCAAAATTGCTCACAGTATTCTAAATGGGGCCTAACTAGTGCTTTATAAAGCCTCAGAAGTACATCCCTGCTTTTATATTCCAAGCCTCTTGAGATAAATGACAACATTACATTTGCTTTCTTAATTACGGACTCAACCTGCAAGTTTACCTTTAGAGAATCCTGGACTAGGACTCCCAAGTCCCTTTGCACTTTAGCATTATGAATTTTGTCACCGTTTAGAAAATAGTCCATGCCTCTATTCTTTTTTCCAAAGTGCAAGACCTCGCACTTGCCCACGTTGAATTTCATCAGCCACTTCTTGGACCATTCTCCTAAACTGTCTAAATCTTTCTGCAGCCTCCCCACCTCCTCAATACTACCTGCCCCTCCACCTATCTTTGTATCATCGGCAAACTTGACCAGAATGCCCCCAGTCCCGTCATCTAGATCGTTAATATATAAAGAGAACAGCTGTGGCCCCAACACTGAACCCTGCGGGACACCACTTGTCACCGGTTGCCATTCCGAAAAAGAACCTTTTATCCCAACTCTCTGCCTTCTGTCTGACAGCCAATCGTCAATCCATGTTAGTACCTTGCCTCGAATACCATGGGCCCTTATTTTACTCAGCAGTCTCCCGTGAGGCACCTTGTCAAAGGCCTTTTGGAAGTCAAGATAGATAACATCCATTGGCTCTCCTTGGTCTAACCTATTTGTTATCTCTTCAAAGAACTCTAACAGGTTTGTCAGGCACGACCTCCCCTTACTAAATCCATGCTGACTTGTCCTAATCCGACCCTGCACTTCCAAGAATTTAGAAATCTCATCCTTAACGATGGATTCTAGAATTTTGCCAACAACCGAGGTTAGGCTAATTGGCCTATAATTTTCCATCTTTTTTCTTGTTCCCTTCTTGAACAGGGGGGTTACAACAGCGATTTTCCAATCCTCTGGGACTTTCCCTGATTCCAGTGACTTTTGAAAGATCATAACTAACGCCTCCACTATTTCTTCAGCTATCTCCTTTAGAACTCTAGGATGTAGCCCATCTGGGCCCGGAGATTTATCAATTTTCAGACCTTTTAGTTTCTCTAGCACTTTCTCCTTTGTGATGGCAACCATATTCAACTCTGCCCCCTGACTTTCCTGAATTGTTAGGATATTACTCATGTCTTCTACTGTGAAGACTGACGCAAAGTACTTATTAAGTTCCTCAGCTAGTTCCTTGTCTCCCAGCACTAGATTACCAGCGTCATTTTGGAGCGGCCCAATGTCTACTTTTGCCTCCCGTTTGTTTTTAATGTATTTAAAGAAACTTTTACTATCATTCCTAATGTTACTGGCTAGCCTACCTTCATATTTGATCCTCTCCTTCCTTATTTCTCTCTTTGTTATCCTCTGTTTGTTTTTGTAGCCTTCCCAATCTTCTGACTTCCCACTACTCTTTGCCACATTATAGGCTCTCTCTTTTGCCTTGATGCATTCCCTGACTTCCTTTGTCAGCCATGGCTGCCTAATCCTCCCTCTGATAACCTTTCTTTTCTTTGGGATGAACCTCTGCACTGTGTCCTCAATTACTCCCAGAAACTCCTGCCATTGCTGTTCTACTGTCTTTCCCACTAGACTCTGCTTCCAGTCGATTTTCGTCAGTTCCTCCCTCATGCGCCTGTAATTACCTTTATTTAACTGTAAAACCTTTACATCTGATTCTACTTTCCTTCTTTCAAATTGCAGACTGAATTCTACCATATTATGATCACTGCTTCCTAAGTGTTCCCTTACTTTAAGATCTTTTATCAATTCTGGCTCATTACATAACACTAAGTCCAGAATAGCCTGTTCCCTCGTGGGCTCCATCACAAGCTGTTCCAAAAAGCCATCCTGTAAACATTCAATGAATTCCCTTTCTTTGGGTCCACTGGCAACATTATTTACCCAGTCCACCTGCATATTGAAGTCCCCCATGATCACTGTGACCTTGCCTTTCTGACATGCCCTTTCTATTTCGTGGTGCATTTTGTGCCCCTGGTCCTGACCACTGTCAGGAGGCCTGTACATAACTCCCATTATGGTTTTTTTGCCTTTGTGGTTCCTCAACTCTACCCACACAGACTCCACATCGTCTGACCCTATGTCGTTTAGTGCTATTGATTTAATTTCATTTCTAATTAACAAGGCAACCCCGCCCCCTCTACCCACCTCTCTGTCTTTTCGATAGGTTGTAAATCCCTGGATGTTTAACTGCCAGTCCTGAACCCCCTGCAACCACGTCTCTGTGATGCCTACCACATCATACCTGCCAGTCACAATCTGGGCCACAAGCTCATCTACCTTGTTCCGTACACTGCGGGCATTTAAATATAGCACCTTTAATTCCCTATTGACTGTCCCTTTTTGTTTTCTTAGTGTGGTGGACCTTGGTTTACTGAGCCTTTCCATACACTGTGTCATATTTTGTGAGATGGGGACTATCGTAACCTCTCCTGAGCTCTGTCTTTTCGTGATTTTTTGTAATCCTAAGCAGCTACGCTTCCCACTGATTCCTTCACCTCTTGGTTCCCTGACTTTCCCTTCCCCCCCAATCTCTAGTTTAAAGTCCTATTGACCACCCTATTTACTCTTTTCGCCAGAACACTGGTCCCAGCTCGGTTCAGGTGGAGACCATCCCAACGGTATAGGTCCCCCCTGTCCCAAAACTGATGCCAGTGTCCCATGAAAAGGAACCCCTCTTTCCCACACCACTCTTTCAGCCACGTGTTAACTTCCCTTATTCTTGCCTCCCTATGCCAATTTGCACGTGGCTCGGGCAGTAATCCGGAGATTATGACCCTTGAGGACCTGTTTTTTAATTTGAATCCTGGCTCTTTATAATCTTTAAACAGGTCCTCTTTCCTAGACTTGCCTATGTTGTTGGTACCGACATGGACCACAACAACTGGATCCTCCCCTCCCTCTCCAATATCCTTTCAAGCCGGTCAGAGATGTCCCGCACCCTAGCACCGGGCAGGCAACATACCATGCGGGACCCTCTATCCTGCTCACAAAGGATACTATCTATCCCTCTGATAATAGAATCCCCTACAACTACAACTTGCCTATTTACTTCCTCCCCTTGAATGGCCTGCTGAACCATGGTGCCTTGGTCAGCTGACTCATCCTTCCTGCAGCCCTGTTCGCCATCCACACAGGGAGCAAGTGCCTCGTACCTGTTGGACAGGGTCAAGGGCTGAGGCTCCTGAGTTCCTGACTGCTGGTTCCCTTTACCTGCCTGACTTGCAGTCACACCCTGCTGTCCCTGGCCACTGGCAGGATTTAAACTATTTACTCTGACAGGTGTGACTGCCTCCTGAAACAAAGTGTCCAGGTAAGCCTCCCCCTCCCAGATGTGCCTCAGTGTGTGAAGCTCAGACTCCAGCTCATCAACTCTGAGCCGGAGTTCTTCGAGCAGCCAACACTTACTGCAGATGTGGTCGCTGCAGCTCGCAATGGGATCTGCCAGCTCCCACATCAAGCAGCTTAAGCACATCACCTGACCAGCCATCTCTAATTAATTAATTTGTTTAATTTAAGTTTACGAGTTTTAAATTTGGGGCAGATTGGTTATCAACCAATCAGATCACAGCTTCCCTCTGACGTCACTTTTGAAATAAAAGTGGAAAACAGGAAGTTACCGTTAGGTCTGTATACTCACCCAGAGACTGCTCCTCCTCCTCTGAACGGCTCCCGAAACTAGGCCTCGATCCCCGGGTTAAAGTGAGTTTTATACTCACCCAGAGATTGCTCCTCCTCCTCTGAACGGCTCCCGAAACTAGGCCTCGATCCCCGGGTTAAAGTGAGTTTTTATACTCACCCAGAGACTGCTCCTCCTCCTCTGAACGGTTCCCGAAACTAGGCCTCGATCCCCGGGTTAAAGTGAGTTTTTATACTCACCCAGAGATTGCTCCTCCTCCTCTGAACGGCTCCCGAAACTAGGCCTCGATCCCCGGGTTAAAGTGAGTTTTTATACTCACCCAGAGACTGCTCCTCCTCCTCTGAATGGCTCCCGAAACTAGGCCTCGATCCCCGGGTTAAAGTGAGTTTTTATACTCACCCAGAGACTGCTCCTCCTCCTCTGAACGGCTCCCGAAACTAGGCCTCGATCCCCGGGTTAAAGTGAGTTTTTATACTCACCCAGAGACTGCTCCTCCTCCTCTGAACGGCTCCCGAAACTCCGGAGCACCTCACACCAGAACCCGTACTCCATATCCTCTTCTCCCACTTTGCTTTGAACCCTTCCAGTGGTGCCTTCTCCTCTTCCAAAATAGCTCTGTATACCGCTGACACCGCCCCCTTCTCCAGTCCCCCTGTCGTCAGCACCTCCCCCAGCAATGTGGAGGCCTGCTGCACTGGGAAGCTCTGTATCTCCTTCCTGGCAAAATCTCGAATCTGCATGTATCGAAACATTTCCCACTGCTCCAGCCCATACTTCGCTCCCAGCTCCTTCAATCCTGCAAACCGACCCCCAAGAGACAAATCGTTTAGTGTCTTAATCCCCTTCTCCTCCCATTTCCGAAAATGTCCGACCCACTTCCCTTGCTCCATCTGTGGTTCCCCCGAATCGACATTTCCCTTGACCCTGCCCCCAACCTGAAGTGTTCATATTATGCATTTCTAAATGCTCTGATATTACATTTTTTATAATGGACTCTTAACATTTTCCCAATGGCAGGAGTTAAGCTAACTGGCCTATTGTTACTCCCTCCTTTTTTGAATAAAGATGTTACATCGGCAGCTTTCCAATCTTCTTGGACTTATCCAGAATTTAAGGATTTTTGGAAGATTACTACCACTGCATACTATCTCTGCAACTACTTCCTTTAATATCTTGGGATATTGGATCAGGTCCAGGGAACTTATTGGCCTTTCAACCCATTAGTTTCCCCAGTACTCATTCCCTAGTGACGGTTGTTATGTTTATTTTCTCCTCCCTCTGCCCTTTGATTATTTATTTTTGGAATGTTATTAGCATCTTCCACCGTGAAGGCTGATGCAAAACATTTGTTTAACTCCTCTGCCAGTTCCTGGTTCCCCATCTACTTCAGCCTCTTGTGACACTGACCTTCAAGGGTCCCGCTCATGAAGGATGCAGTAAGATAAGGAGAGGTGAAACTTTCTCCACTGTGTTGCCATGATATGACCCTGGTCATTGAGAACACCCAAGCTGCCATCAGCCAGACAGGAGTAAGACATTCACAGAAGCTCTGTGCATGACGACATCATCCTCCTGGATTGTAGGAACTATGGGCAACCCCTGTATCACCATGACAACAGCCACCCATCAGATAGGAGAGCAAGCTCACAGAATCCATGTGAAGATAATGGGATGTCCTCACTGGATCTGCTTCTCACCCTCCATGAATCTAGCAACAATGTGCACGTGGATATCGTCATTGCCTCATGTCCAGCATCCTCTTCCTGGAGGACCTCCTCAGCCTCATCCCCTTCGACGTCCTCCTCCACTCCTCCATATCCTCCTCAGGCAGTTCCTCTCCCCATTGCAGCACCAGGTTGTGCAGTGCGGAGAAAATGATCATGATGAGTGATTATAGGAGGGCACCACCAGACAGGTCCAGGCACTGGAACCTCAACCTCAGCACCCCACAGTCTGCTCCACTGAAGTGCGAGTTGTGACATGAGGTGCATTGTACCTTGTCTCAGCTACACACTGTGGCTTCCACACAGGCATCATCATCCATGTCCCTCGTGGATAGCCCCTGTGTCCGAGGAGCCAACCCTCTAGCTGCTGTGGACCCTAAAACACGTCAAAGATCTGAGAGCGGCTCCGAATTTTGAACTTGTGCACACTCGCTGGGAATTGAGCACACACCTGGAGGATGTGTTCAGTGTGGTTGCCGACCAGCTTAACATTCAGCGAATGGAAACCCTTGGAGTTCATATAATTCAGTGCCTGATGCCCCAGAGATTTGAGTGCCACGTGAGTGCAGTCGATGGCACCCGGCACCTGTGGAAAACCAGAGGTTTTCACAAAACCCATCGCCTTTGCGTTCTGATCCCGATCAAACTGGATGAAGTTGTGTGTCCTCACGAAGATTAAATCTGTCATGTCCTGGATCCACTTGCGAAATCCCACAGAGGTCACCTGTGGAACCTTGAAAGGAGCCACTGCCGTAAAAATTGAGAGCCACTGTAAATTTCAGCGACACTGGTTAAGGATGCCTTCCAAGTCCTCGTGACACCAAATCCTGAAGAAGGTGCAAGATATGACCAACCAGTTCCCTGGACATGAATAATCTTCAGCGACATTATCTGTGGACCCTGGGTCTAATGTGGTACCTCCGAGCTTGCCACCCTTTCCTCTTGATGGTTCTGTCCCTGCCTTTGACGAGCCAGAAGCCTCCATCAATGTGTTTTACTTCTCTCAAGCCTTGTCCCACACCACATGGCAAAATGGCGACAGCTTTGGTAACTCCACTACATACTGAGCTCTCATCTCAAGCGCAGACATTGTCCAAAGCTTCGCTCAAAGGCCTTGCGCTTGACCTGGTCCATGGGGGACACTTGTCAATATGCACCTGAACCCACAGTCAAAGATAGGAGTGCAGTGTGCCATTGTCAACTCTCTACGGGAATGTGGTTGCTTGCCCAGTCTGCCAATGATTCAGGCACACCATGGCAGTCAGTGATTTTGGAAGTCAATCAGTGGCACTCACACACATAAGTGGTGCTTAAGTGGGCATAATTGTGTGACTAGTTAGACTCCAGGCATGTCAACTGAGTTGCAGCTGAATGGTCTGAGCTGAAAGGGGTACTGATCACTGATACGTTTATACATTAGCGTTGTCCTTGTCAATATCCCACCTCCAGAAGCCCCCTCCTCACCCCAGTTTTGAGTGGAACTGTCAGTTTGTGATGACTCCCCACCACACTATGCAAAGCTTCCTTTCTCTCTACGAGGCACTGCCAAGAAGCCCGTGGCCTAGCAGCAGAAGGCAACCTCAGGAAGGGTGCTTTTCCTGGTATCCCCATAATCCCATCAATCTGCCCCCAATTTAGCCTAAGTGAAACCCCTCACAGTTAAACCGACGGTATCTCTTGAGTCAACTTCCCGGTACCATCTGAGTCAACCACTTGGCCTCCGCTGAGTCTCCTCCCCGCTGGTCTCCCTGACTCCCTGACTGGAGCCTTACACCCCGGTACCCTGGAGTGAATGCCCCAGTTCCCTACCGGTGTTATCCCAGCCTCCCTCCAATGTTACCCCTGTCCCCCTGAGTAAAGCCCAGTCGCCCCTAAGTCAAAGAAAGTCAACCCCCTTAATATGGGGAGCGAGTGCGGTGCTCACCTCTGAGCTCCCCTCCCAGGGGTGCTCGGCAGGTGCACACCTCTTGAAGCCCATCATGATTCACGCAGTTCTGACATCCCGCCTTTTGATGGGGTGGCGGGGCGGGGGGGCGGTGTACGGATGTTCCCAATGTTGAGCAGTGGGAAACACTGCCCCCTACTGACAGGGGGAGGGGATGATTGAGTAAACTTGGACACCAATGTAAAGCGCGACGTGGCCTTCTCGTGATATTTTCCATTCCCGTCGCCAAACCTGACCGACACTAGAGGGAGCGGAAAATCCCAACCTGTACCCCTATTTGTAAACCTCAGGATCCCATGTGCCTTACAAACCATTTTCTGCCTCACCACTTTCAATAATTTCTGCAGATATACCCTAAGGTTTCTCTGTTCCCGCACTCCCTTTTGATTTATACCCCTGATTTAATATTGCTTCTTTTTATTCCTCCTACCAAAATACATAATTTCACACTTCTCTGCATTAAGTTTCATCCACAACACAGCTTATATGTCCTCAGATCTATCACTGTCCTCCTCACAGTTCATAACACTTCCAAATTGAATATCGAGTTCAGACCCCAAGTTCAATGCTCTGTCCTGGATAGTGTTGAACTACTTTTTTAAAAATAAATTTAGAGTAGCCAATTTTTTTTTTTCCAATTAAGGGGCAATTCAGTGTGGCCAATCCACCTGCCCTGCACATCTTTGGGTTGTGGGGGCGAAACCCACGCAAACACGGGGAGGATGTGCAAACTCCACACGGACAGTGACCCAGAGCCGGGATCGAACCTGGGACCTCGGCACCGTGGGGTAGTGTTGAACTTCTTGAGTGTTATTGGAACTGCATTCAGCCAGACCATTTAACAGCACACGCTGTCTATCAAACATCTCAAGTATTTACCCATTTAAAAAAATCAAGGGACCAAGAGGGTAATGATCATCAAAATATATATATATATATAAAAGTGTTACTTTTTGAAGATAAACTTTCTGAAATTGTGAAATAAGGCAGGCAGCGCCCCCCAGTGGATATCATGCTCCACTACAATAAATTATGGGAAATAGGTTATATGGAGCAGACAGGATGCAGTTTTCTCTTTTTTTCCAGTTAATTCCAATTGAAGATAGCTGACTTACAAAATACATTTACATATGTTGTAATCAGTTCTTGAGGACAGCAGTTGGAAGTTGATTTTGGACCTCCTGAAAATGAAGACGGATCTCCAAGAACATTCTGAGGCTGGAAGATGGACCTCCTCCACTGAATCTGGATGCTCCCCCCACCCACTGCTGAGGTGTTCCAGGGTTGTTGGTGGTCTCCATCCCGAACTCCAGAGGCAGCCTCGGGATATGTTCAGGCCGTTCCCTGAGTTGTGTTGTTCCAAATTGTTTCACACTGGCATATTTTCCCACTGGTATTATGGAAATCTGGCATCGCGGGGCTGGGGTGAGGGGAGGAGGAGGGGGGGGGGGGGGCGCGGAGGGTGGGTGGTGATGGTTGGGCCTTAACCTACATTCCGTTAATGGGATGCAAATGAGGTTCTCTGTTGCCCCTCCTGGACGACTGTCACACAAGCGTACACAAATATTCTTGAATCAAGTTTACTTTATTTCCCTATGAGATTTTATAATGTTAAGAGCAGTGCCTGAAAGGGTGGCGGAAGCAAAGTTTTTATCAGAGACTTTCGAAATGCAATTGATTAGGAAAAGCATGGGTGGCACAGTGGCGCAGTGGTTGGCACTGCTGCCTCACGGTGCCAAGGACCCGGGTTCGATCCCAGCCTCGGGACACTGTACGTGTGGAGTTTGCGCATTCTCCCCGTGTGTGCGTGGTTCTCACCCCCACAACCCAAAGATGAGCAGGGCAGGTGGATTGGCCACGCTAAATTACTCCTTAATTGGAAACATTTTTAAAAAGAAAAGGAAAAGCAGAGCTTCAGAAAGAGAAAGAGTGGGGCTAATTGAATAGGGCTTTCAAAGGGCCAGCACAGAATTGATGGGTCAAATGCTCTCCTTCTCAGCCGTGATACAATTAATATTATGTTAAGTAACAAATGTAACCCTAAGCTGAATTCACTGTGCCTGAATCTGAAACCTTTAGTGTCAAACAAAAAACATCTTGCTGATTTGGACATAATGTTAAACCGTTTAGAAACCTGCCTGTTCATGAAGATGTTGAGAAAGTTTGACTTCAATTGACATGAAACATATGGCTAGATTACTGAGGGTTGATTTCCTTTGATTTTTTACAGGCCATTATTAAAAATCTGTTTTAATCTCTTAACATATTGTTGTAAACCAGCATTTCTTGTAAAATGAATTCACTTGCTCGTTCTGGAAGATTAAAGCTACTATTATGGCTTAAACAACATTAGCCATCTGTATGGGCACACTTCAATTTCCATGAAATACAGTAGCAGCGGGGCTGGTTTAGCTCACTCGGCTAAATCGCTGGCTTTTAAAGCAGACCAAGGCAGGCCAGCAGCATGGTTCGATTCCTGTACCAGCCTCCCCGGACAGGCGCCGGAATTGGCGACCAGGGGCTTTTCACAGTAACTTCATTTGAAGCCTACTCGTGACAATAAGCGATTTTCATTTAATTTCATTTCATTTCCCAGGAGATATTAGAAATGAATGGATCATCGAAGGTTCCAGATTTAGGCTGGCATGCACCCTGAACCCACAAGTGAATACAAGTGACATACTTTGACATTCCTTGGCACTGCGTGATTAATTTATATAAAAGAAAATACATGCGGATGCTGGAATCTAAAAGGAAAATGGGAAATTCTGGGTGAACTCAGCAGGTCTGGCAGCATCTGTGGAGAGAGAAAACGCAGAGTTAACATTCAGAGCTGTTTTTAACTCTGACGAGTCATATGGACTCGAAACGCTAACTCTGTTTCTCTCTCCACCGATGCTGCCAGACCTGCTGAGTTTTCCCAGCATTTTCTGTGAATGATTTATTTTGGCCAGGCAGCGGTTGGCCATGCGGTGAGGTGACATGCCACACAAGGCTTTTGCCCAGCGAGGTGGATGTGAATCCGGAAGGCAGCAACTTGGGGAATGAGCAATAGTAGATCAAATGTGTTTTTGTAGTGTCACATTCTTGAATCCCAGGAAAACTTTGATTTGTCCTTGCAGAGACTCCCTGAATCCCCGGAGTAATGGATGCAACACCCTGGGCCTTTCCATTGGGTAGGTACAGTTCAGGCGATGATGTTTAAAGCTTCCCTGAAAATGAAATACAGACATGTCTGTGCCTCATGGAATGGTTGGGAGGAGAACCTCATCCTATATTTTTATCCAACTGCTTACCAAACTAGGATTTCAAATCTTCCTTCCTGGCTGGAATCTACTTTGATCAACATGATAGTTTTTTTTTATAAATGTTTTTTATTCAGTTTTCATGTTTTATATTGAACAAATTACAAATTGTTAGAGAGAGAGAAAAAAAGAACACGCAAAAATTAACATATATATTTACAGGTGAGCATCTTCGTAGTAATAACTGTGGCCTCCCCCTCTTTGCCGGCATACATATTTTACATTCCCCAACACGTTTATTGGCATTTATTTAGTTTGGTTTTGGGCCTTAGCTAGCCATCAAACCGCCGTAACAAGCCCGTAGCCCCCCCCCCCTCCCCGCCGGCTACCTTCCCCCGGCTATTCTTCCTCTTGTACGTTGGCCACAAACAGGTCCCGGAACAATTGCATGAATGGCTCCCACGTTCTGTGGAAGCCGTCGTCCGACCCTCGGATGGCGAATTTGATTTTCTCCATTTGGAGAGAATCCGAGAGGTCGGACAGCCAGTCTGCAGCTCTGGGCGGTGCTGCTGACCGCCAGCCAAACAGGATTCTACGGCGGGCGATCAGGGAGGCAAAGGCAAGGGCGTCCGCCCTCCTCCCCAGGAATAGATCTGGCTGGTCTGAAACCTCGAAGACCGCCACTATCGGGCATGGCTCCACCCTCACCCCCACCACTTTGGACATAGCCTCGAAGAAGGCTGTCCAGTACTCCACAAGTCTGGGGCAAGACCAGAACATGTGGACGTGGTTGGCCGGGCCTCTTTGGCACCGCTCACATCTGTCCTCCACCTCCGGGAAGAACCTACTCATACGGTTTCTCATTAAGTGGGCTCTATGTACCACTTTTAGTTGCGTCAGGCTGAGCCTTGCGCACGTGGAGGTGGAGTTGACCCTATGCAGTGCTTCGCTCCAGAGTCCCCACCCTATCTCCATCCCCAGGTCGTCCTGCCATTTCCTTCTTGTTGCGTCCAGTACGGTGTCGTCCCTATCTATCAGTCGGCCATACATGTCACTACAGTTCCCTTTCTCTAGGATACAACATGATAGTTTTGACGGCAACCAAGGAGGCCATTTGTCGATCAATCCAGTTAGTCTCATTTTCTCGCTCTTTCACTATGACTCATAGTCATAACATCCACTGAAGCCAACTTTAAATTAGTGGAATCGAAGTTAACTTTTAAAAAAAGGATCAAAACGTTCTTGAAGGATGCTTCAATGATCAGGAGGTTTACAGTTTATACGACTGCTCATGCAGTCCCTCAGACTGGCTGTAGGTGGCAGTGTTGGTAAAGGAGTTGACAGATAGCTGACAAAAGATGGGGGGGTGCTGGGATTCTCCGGCCACGGATCGCCTGGCACAAATCCTGCTATCGCAGCAGAATTCCAGGAGAGGCCCGAAACAGGATTTGCTGCAGGTTCCAGACCGTTTTGATGCTCCCGGCCCGAACCAACTGGCACGATTTAGTTTAAGTCCTCACTGGTCGTGGGCCAGATTAGCATATTTAAATCATCATTTAAATATGCAGGATCTGTTTTAAGTAAAATTCTCCCGGCTCCTGCAATTCTCCCACCCTCCGGTGCTGTGTGAAGCCGGCGCGAATCACTATTTGGGCGGTATTCACTGGCATCCGGCGGGTGGGCAGTACCGGCGCCAAAGAGATGGCGTGAACCACTCCGGCGTCGGGCCGCCCGGAATCCTCCACACCTTCGGGGGCTCGGCCAACACTGGAGAGATTGGTGCGTGCCAAACGGCGCCGAAGGGCCTCCGCCTGCCGGCGCGGGTTGGTACGCGTGCAGGAGTGCCAGCGTGTTCCCAGAACCGCTGGAGTGATTCCTGCGCATGCGCAGGGGGTTTCCTCTCCGTGCCAGCCATGGCGGAGCTTTACAGTGGCCGGCGTGGAGGGAAAGAGTGTCCCCACGGCACAGGCCCGCCCGCAGATCAGTGGGCCCCGATCGCAGGCCAGGCCACCGTAGGGGGCTCCCCTGGAGCCAGATCCCCCTGCGCCGTGCCGAGGACTCCGCAGGCTGCCCGCAGAGCCAGTTCCCGCGGTAAGAACCTTGCGTACTTTACGCCGGTGGGACTGGCCGAAAACGGGTGGCCGTTCGGCCCATCGTGGAGCGGAGAATCACTGGGGGGGGGGACACCACTGCCAACGGCCCCCGACCGGCGCGGCACAATTCCCGCCCCCGCCAAAAAACCGGCGGAAAATTCGGCAGCCGGCGTCGGGGCGGCGGGGCAGGATTCACGCCGCCCCCCCTGGCAATTCTCTGGCACGGCGGGATGTTGGAGAACCCCGCCCTTTATCTGTACAAACATAGACCAGACGTGATGAATACACTGGGGTTTCAAAGACCATTGTAGACCCCAGGCAGTCAGGGACATTACAGGGCAGTGCTCGGTACTGCATACTGACACACTGCTACCTTGGTACCCACGGCACTGCCGGTTCATTGCCAAGTAGCAGGGGGTTACAGGCGTGGGGCCTGAAGGGGCGTGTCCTGAACGGGGCGGGTCCTAAATGTGCCAATTGCGGTTGGCTGTGTCTCCATGTTTGTAAAAGGCCCTCATGGCTGGTGGAGATGATGGATTGCCTTCCGTGTGGAGAGCAGATCAAGTTCCATCTGCAGCTTTTTCCTTTCCGCCAGCAGTTCCACGGTTAGGGATGAGGAGTACGGCCAATCCAACTCCAGTATGGAGTCATAGAATTTACAGTGCAGAAGGAGGCCTTTTGGCCCATCGAGTCTGCACCAGCCCTTTGAACGAGCACCCTACTGAAGGCCACTCCTCCACCCTATCCCCGTAACCCAACCTAATCTTTTTAGATTAGGGCAATTTAGCATGGCCAATCCACCCTAACCTGCACATATTTGGACTGTGGGAGGAAACCGGAGGAACCCCATGCAGACACGGAGAGAACGTGCAGACTCCACACAGACAGTGACCCAGCGGGGAATCGAACCTGGGACCCTGGGGCTGTGAAGCAACCGTGCTAACCACTATGCTACCATGCGCCCGATCAGCCGCTACTTGGTTTCCCTTTCCTTCCTGTCCCTCAGGGCACTATAATCTATAACTTCCCCCCTGGATCACCGCCTTCATGCTCCCAGAATGCGGAGGGTGAGACCTCTCCATTCTGGTTGCAGGATTCATAATCGTTGATGGCTTTGGATATTTTAGTACAGAATTCCTTATTGGTGAGGAGAGCTAAATCCAGCCTCCATGGGCCAGTCCCTTCTCCAACTACACTTCAATGTAATCTGGCGCATTGTCGGAGACTACAATGGCAGAGTATTCCGCCTTACTGTGTACGGCCTCGCGACCCTTAAGGTCGACCCACCATCCCTTTTTGCAAATCTAACCCCGGATTGCAAACCTGTCGTCACCAGGAGCAGACGGTACAGCGCCCAGGACAGGACCTTCATCAGGTCTGAAGTCCATCGGTTGCTTCGGGAGGGCATCATTGAGGCCCGCAACAGCCCCTGGAGAGCCCAAGTGGTAGTGGTCAAAACTGGGGAGAAAAACAAGATGGTCATTGACTACAGTCAGACCATCAATCGGTACACGCAGCTCGACACGTACCCCCTCCCAGACATATCTGATATGGTCAATCAGATTGCACAGTACCGGGTCTTCTCGGCAGTGGACCTGAAATCTGCCGACCACCAGCTCCCCATCCGCAAGGCGGACCGCCAATACACTGCCTTCGAAGCAGACGGCCGCCTTTACCACTTTCTTTGGGTCCCTTTTGGCGTCACCAACGGGATCTCGGTCTTCTAACGGGAGATGGATCCAATGGTTAATCGGTATGGACTGCGGGCCACCTTCCCGTACCTGGACAATGTCACCGTCTGCGGCCACGATCAGCAGGACCATGACGCCAACCTCGCCAAATTTCTCCACACTGCCACTCTCCTCAACCTCACGTATAACAAGGAGAAGTGCGAGTTCAGCACAAACCGCTTAGCCATCCTCAGCTACGTGGTCCAGAACGGAGTTCTGGGGCCTGACCCCGATCACATGCGCCCCCTCATGGAACTCCCCCTCCCCCACTGCCCCAAGGCCCTCAAACGATGCCTGGGGTTCTTTTCGTATTATGCCCAGTGAGTCCCAAGCTATGTGGACAAGGCCCGCCCACTCACCCAATCCACCGTTTTCCCACTGACGGCCGAGGCTCACCAGGCCTTCAACCGTATCAAGGCCGACATTGCCAAGGCCGTGATGCACACGGTCGACGAGACGTTACCATTCCAAGTGGAGAGCGACGCATCAGACATCGCTCTGGCCACCACCCTCAACCAGGCAGGCAGGCCCGTGACATTCTTTTCCCACACCCTCCATGCCTCCGAAATTCGGCACTCCTCTGTCGAGAAAGAGGCCCAAGCTATCGTTGAAGCTGTGCGGCATTGGAGGCATTACCTGGCCGGCAGGAGATTCAATCTCCTCACTGACCAACGGTCGGTTGCCTTCATGTTTAACAACACACAGCGGGGCAAGATCAAAAATTATAAAACCTTGAGGTGGAGGATCGAGCTCTCCGCTTACAACTACGAGATTCTGTATCGCCCCGGTAAGTTCAACGAGACCCCCGATGCCCTATCCCGAGGTACATGTGCCAGCGCACAAGTGGACCGACTCCGAACCCTGCACGACAATCTCTGTCACCCAAGGGTCACCCGTTTTTCTCATTTCATCAAGGCCCCCAATCTGCCCTGCTCCATCGAGGAAGTCAGGGCTGTCACCAGAGACTTCCAGGTCTGCGCGGAGTGTAAACCGCACTTCTACCGGCCAGACCGAGCGCACCTGGTGAAGGCCTCCTGCCCCTTTGAGCGCCTCAGCGTGGACTTCAAAGGGCCCCTCCACTCCACCGACCGCAACATGTACTTTCTCAGTGTGTTCGATGAATATTCCCGATTCCCCTTCGCCGTCCCATGCCCCGACATGACGTCTGCCACCGTCATCAAAGCCTTCAACACCATCTTCGCCCTCTTCGGTTTCCCTACCTACATCCACAGCGACCGGGGATCCCCATTCATAAGCGACGAGCTGCGCCAGTACCTGTTCAGCAGGGGCATTGCCTCGAGCAGGACGACCAGCTACAACCCCAGGGACAACGGGCAGATAGAGAGGGAGAATGGGACGGTCTGGAGGGCCGTCCAGCTGGCCCTACGGTCCAGAAATCTCCCGGCCTCCCGCTGGCAGGAGGTCCTCCCTGACGCACTTCACTCCATTCGGTCGCTCCTGTGCACCGCGACTAATAAAACCCCTCATGAACGTTTCTTTGCCTTCCCCAAGAAGTCCACCTCCGGGGTATCGCTCCCAACGTAGCTGGCAGCTCCAGGACCCATTCTCCTCCATAGACACGTTCGACTCCACATTGACCCGTTGGTTGAGAGGGTGCTGCTACTTCATGCCAACCCGCAGTTCGCTTACGTAGCGTACCCCGATGGCCACCAAGACACAGTCTCCCTCAGGGACCTGGCATCAGCTGGTTCCCCACACACCCCCTCTCCGACCCGATGCCACCCTCCCTTCCCCTGGCGCACCCCGCATCAGCCCCCGCTCTGGGACACTCCGTCCTCCCCTTGCCCACACCTGGGGATGAAGAGGATTTCGACACACTCCCGGAGTCAATGAAGAACAAGCTGCCGCCGGAGTCGCCACCAGCACTACAGCGCTCTCTACGACAGATTAAGGCACCGGACTGCCTGAATTTGTAATATTATTTGTACTTTTAAACACAATTTCCTGTATATAGTTCTCCACCACCCCCGCCGGACTCATTTTTTTACAGAGGGTGAAAGTGGTAGTCACCACTGATGCATATATTGTATACAGAGGATGTTGTTATAGGTGCTTTACGGTAAGGCCCCTGTACTACAGGTACGGGGGTAGATTCCTGCCTGCTGGCTCCGCCCAGTAGGCGGAGTATAAATATGTGTGCTCCCCGTAGAGCAGCCATTTTGTCAGCTGCTGTAGGAGGCTACACATCTCAGTGTAATATAGCCTCGATTACATCCTACTCTCGTCTTTGCGTAATTGATAGCAAATCAACCTTTACCCTTCCCACCAAATTAGTGAAATCAAACTTCCAATTCTGGGCCATCTGCACCTCTAAATACCTAAAATGAGATGCTGCCAGGCAAAATGGTAGCCCTCCCTCCCCCTCCATCTCCACTCCCACTCCCAGCAGGGAGCCCCCAAAATACTAACTTTTCCCGAAATTCGGTTAGTACCCTGAAAATGTCCCAAATCTCTGGAGCAACCCCATTATACTCCCCACTGACGTGCTTGACTCTGAAATATACAGTAGCAAATCATCTGCATGTAGGGACATCCTCATTATCCTCTTCCCCAACCCCGAGCTCCTCACCGCAATGGCCAAATGCTCTTTAGCCAATGCGAACAGAAGGGGGATATGGAGCATCCCTGTCTCGTACACCGGTGCAATGCAAAATACCAAGTTCATACTGTTTGTGCGCACACTTGCCATCGGCTCCTTGTATAGCAACTGTTCCCACACCACAAACTTCGGCCTAATCCCAAATTTCTCCAATACCGGCATCAAATAGCTCACTCCACCCGATCAAACGCCTTCTCCGCATCTAACGCCACCACCACCTCCGTCTCCCTCTCCTCTGCCGGAGAAAGCACAGCATTCAGCAACTTCCTCACATTCGAGGACAACTGTCTTCCCTTTACAAACCCCGTCTGGTCATCCCCAATCACCTTTTGGAAGACACCCTTCCAACATGAACGGTAACACCTTTGCCAATACTTTGGTATCTACATTCAGCAGAGATATGGGCCTATATGACCCACATTCCACCGGATCCTTTTCCTTCTTTAACAACAACGAGATGGAAGCATGCCCCATCGTTTGCGGCAAGACACCCCTACCCATCGCATTCTCAAACATTCCCACCATCAACCATGCCAGCATGTCCTCGACTGGGAACCCATCTGGCCCCGTTGCCTTCCCTGCCTGCATCCTCCCAATCACCTTCTTCACCTCCTGCTCCCCCACAGTCTCCTTCAACCCTACACTCTCCGCCTCTCCCAACCTACAGTCCACCGAGAAACTCCCTCATCCCCCGCTTCTCCTCCGGTGGCTCCAACCTATACAGGTCGTTATAGCATTCTCTATACACTTTATTAATTTGATCCGCAGTCACCTCCAACTTCCCCTCCTTGTCCCGCCTCCGAACACCGTGGCCTGCCTCTGGGGCTGACCGGCCAACATACGTCCTGCCTTCTCACCATACTCATAGACAGTCCTCCTCGTCCTTCTCTTTTTAAAAAAAATATTTTTATTAAGGTATTTGTAATTTTTATAATAATAACAATAACAGTGACATAAACATGGCACAATAAACATTTCCACCATTCACAATCTTCACACCACCCAACAATAAAACAACAGTCCCCCCCCCCCCCCCCCCCCCCCCCCCCCCCCAGGCATTCTGCTTCAGCTGACATTTTAATTTTCCCCGAGAAAGTTGATGAACGGCTGCCACCTCCGGGAGGACCCTAACATTGACCCTCTTAAGGCGAACTTTATTTTCTCGAGACAAAGAAACCCAGCCATGTCACTAACCCAGGTCTCTACACTCGGGGGCTTCGAGCCCCTCCACATTAACAAGATCCGTCTCCGGGCAACCAGGGAGGCAAAGGCCAAGACGTCAGCCTCTTTCACCCCCCAAACTCCCGGCTCTTCTGACACTCCAAAGACCGCCACCTCCGGGCCCGGCACCACCCGTGTTTTGAGTACCGTGGACATAGCCTTAGTGAAACCCTACCAAAACCCTCCAAGCTTCGGCTATGCCCAAAACATGTGAACATGATTTGCTGGACTTCCCGCGCACCTTGCACACCTATCCACTACCCTGAAAAACTTGCTCATACTAGCCACCGTCATGTGTGCCCGGTGGACTGCCTTGAATTGTATCAGGCTAAGCCTGGCTCATGATGATGAGGTGTTAATACTGCTTAGGGCACCCACCCACAGACCCGCCTCTATCTCTCCCCATAGCTCATCTTCCCACTTGCCCTTCAGCTCCTCCACCAGAGTTTTCTCCGATTCCATAAGTTCTTGGTAAATATCTGATACCTTCCCCTCTCCCACCCAGGTACTGGAGACTACTCTGTCCTGTACACCCCATGGCGGCAGCAGCGGGAAGGCCGGAAATTGCCTTCTCAAAAAGTCTCATACCTGCAGATTCCTAAACCCATTCCCTGCTGGCAATCAAAATTTATCCTCCAAGGCTTTCAAGCTGGGGCAGCTCCCGTCAATAAATAGATCCCCCAATCCTCCTAATTCCTGCCCTCTGCCATCTCCAGAATCCACGATCCAGCCTACCCGGTACAAACCGATGGTTATTATAAATCGGGGTCCAAACCAATGCTCCCTCCCTCTCTTATATCTCCTCCATTGCCCCCAGATTCTCAGAGCCGCCACCACCACCGGACTTGTGGAGTATCGGGCCAGCGAGAATGGCAGAGGTGCCGTTATCAGTGCTCCCAGACTGGTGTCTTTACATGACGCTGCCTCCATTCGCTCCCACACCCACCCCTCCCCCACTACCCACTTCCTAATCATGGCTATATTTGCAGCCCAGTAGTAATTACAAACGTTTGGCAGCGTCAACCCACTCTCCCCCGCCCCCAACTGTGCTCCAGCAACACTTTGCTCACTCGCGGGGATTTACCCGCCCACACAAAGCCCAAAATAACCTTATTCACCCGCTTGAAAAAGGCCCTCGGGATTATGATGGGGAGGCACTGAAAGACAAACAGAAATCTGGGAAGGACCGTCATTTTCACGATCTGTACCCTCCCCGCCAGTGATAGCGAGAGCATGTCCCATCTCTTCAAGTCCCCTTTCATTTGTTCTACCAGCTGGGATAGGTTTAACTTGTATAGTACCTCCCATTCTCAAGCCACCTGGATTCTCAAATACCGATAACTCCTTCCTACCATTCTAAACGGCAGCTCTCCCAGTCTCTTCTGTCGTCTTGCCTGGATCGCGAACATCTCGCTTTTCTCCATGTTTAATTTATACCCCGAAAAATTACCAAATTCCCCTTAGATCCACATAACTTCCCCATCCCCCCAAACGGGTCAGAAATGTACAAGAGCAAGTCATCTGCGTAAAGCGAAACCCGGTGCTCCACCCCTCCCTGAACCAGCCCTTTCCAGTTCCTAGAGACTCTTAACGCCATGGCCAGTGGCTCTATGGCCAGAGCAAACAGTAGCAGGGAGAAGGGGCACCCTTGCCTCGTCCCTCGGTGTAGTTTAAAATAACCCCACCTCAATCTCGTATGCACACTCGCTGCTGGTGCCTGACAGATCAACCGCACCCAGTCAATAAAGCCCTCACCAAACCCAAACCTTCCCAGCGCCTTCCACAGGTAATTCCACTCCACCCGATCAAACGCCTTCTCTGCATCCATCGCGGCCACCATCTCCATCTCCCCTCCTTCTGATAGCATCATAATAACAATTAGGAGCCTTCGAACATTGGCCGTGAGTTGCCTGCCCTAGCTTGGCAACTACACTTTATTAATTTGATCCGCAGTGACCTCCAACTTCCCCTCCTTGTCCCGCATCCGAACACCGTGGCCTGCCCCTGGGGCTGACCAGCCAACATACGTCCTGCCTTCTCACCATACTCATAGACAGTCCTCCTCGTCCTTCTCTTTTTAAAAAAAAAAAATTTTTATTACAGTATTTGCAATTTTTATAATAATAACAATAACAGTGACATAAACATGGCACAATAACCCTAATCAGTCCTTAAACACCTCATTCACCCCCACTGGGTCCAGGACTGTGATCCCACCTCTACTCTTTACTCTCCCTATCTTCCTGGCCGATTCCCTTTTTCTGAACTGGTGCGCTAATATTCTGCTTGCCTTTTCCCCATACTTGTAGATCACCCCTCTTGCCTTCCTCAGTTGTTCCACCGCCTTTCCTGTAGACAACGCCCAAATTCCACCTGTAACCTCCGCCGCTCTTTCAGTAACTTCGCGTCCGGGGCTTCCAAGTATCTCCTGTCCACCTGGAGTATCTCCCCAACTAGCCTATCCCTCTCAGCCCTGTGGTGAATGTGTAACCACTATAAATTCACACTGTACATTACTGTGTCCCTGTCGCCTCCATCTGTGAGCTGTTGCGCGGCTCTGCCCACAGGGGAAATGAGGAGCATGTACAGGGCTCCACCCCTGGCTCCGCCCCCAGAAGGAAGTATAAGTGCTGCGGTCCTGCGAGTCCGCCCTCAGTTCAGCATAGTCACAGGCAGGCTCAGTTGTAAGCCGATTAAAGCCACAGTTTACTTCAACTCGTGTCTCTCAGTGAATTGATGGTCGCATCAATTTAATTGAGTTAAAAACTACTATGTCCCTCAAACCTGACCGACTGGAACTCGATCCACAGGCCACAGAAGCAAAGGAAATTTATTTGCATTGGCTTTGGTGCTTCAAGGCCTACCTGGCTGCGTCGACTACCTCCTTTGTTACAGATGAACAGAAACTCAGTCTCCTCCACGCACGGGTGAGCCATCGTATTTCTACTCAACTTAATGAAGCTGACTCTTATACTGAGGCCCTCGCCATGCTCGACCGCCTGTATGCGCGGCCCGTGAATGAAGTCTACGCAGGACACATCTTTACAACTCGCCGCCAGCACCCTGGGGAGTCGCTAGATGACTATCTGCGGGACCTTAAAGCCCTAGCACGCGACTGTAACTACCAGGCCGTGACAGCCACTCAGCACATGGAACTCGCCGTCGGGGAGATGTGTATGTTGCAGGGGCCCGATCAAATTATGTGTGGCAGTGTCTTCCTGAGAAAGGGGCCCAGGACCTGGAGGACACGAGGTCACTTTCCAAATCCTAAACGCGTTCCCGGCCGATCACGCGACCCCATCGTGGACTCCCGACCAGAGACTGCCCCAGGCCTGCGCCGCGCGGCCACCCGCCCACCACGGAGGGCTATCGTGCCACTTTTGCGGCCAGTCCCAACACCCTCGGCGGCAATGCCCGGCCCGCAACGCAACCTGCAGCAGCTGCGGGCGAAAAGGACACCTTGCTAAGGTCTGTCTGGCCAAAATTAAAAACTCGAACCCTAACCCGAACACTCGCTCCTTCGACTCCCAGGCCCACAGACCCTGCAATGTGGCAGCGTGTCTGCCAACTCCGCCTCCGCACAAAATGTGTGACTCACGGGGGCCGCCATCTTGGCAATCCTCCCCATGAGGCCGGCCATGTGCGATTCATGGGGGCCACCATCTTGGGCGCCATCTTCCTCGCCGCTTGCCACGTGTGATCCATGGGGGCCGCCATCTTGGCCATCACCCGCTACGCCACTCGAAGTTTACGACCTCCGTGGATAATCATCACGGGGCCGCTCTAGCACCGTCGACCACGCCACCGACTACCCGCAGCTCAGTGCAGTCACTTTGGATCAGTCACGGCCAAAGCACCTCAAGAGTTCCATGATGTTCGTCCGGATCAACGAATACGAGACACCGTGCCTGTTTGACTCCGGGAGCACTGAGAGCTTTGTTCACCCAGATCTGGTAAAGTGCTGCTCGCTCCTGATATTCCCGACACAGCAAACAATCTCCCTCGCCTCGGGGTCGCACTCTGTTCAGATACAGGGGCACACTACTGTGACGCTAACAATACAGGGCGCCGACTACACCAATTTCCAATTATATGTGCTCCCACACCTCTGCGCCCCCTCCTCCTCAGACTGGATTTCCAGTACAACCTCAGGAGCCTCACACTCAGCTTTGGCGGACCCCTTCCCCCACTCACTATATGCAGTCTAGCAACTCTGAAAGTCGACCCCCCTCCACTCTTCGCTAATCTCACCGCCAACTGCAAACCAGTGGCCACCCGCAGCAGGAGGTATAGTCTGCAGGACAGGGTGTTTATCAGATCCGAAGTCCAGCGTCTTTTGAGTGAAGGAGTCATAGAGGCCAGCAATAGCCCCTGGAGAGCTCAGGTGGTGGTCGTCAAAACCGGGGAAAAGTTCCGGATGGTGGTTGATTACAGCCAGACCATTAACCGGTTCACGCACCTCGATGCGTTCCCCCTCCCCTGGATTGCAGACATGGTGAATCAGATCGCCCAGTACCGCATATTCTCCACGGTGGATCTGAAGTCTGCATACCACCAGCTCCCAATCCGCCCGGAGAACCGCCACTACACGGCGTTCGAGGTAGATGGCCGCCTCTTCTATTTCCTCCGGGTTCCCTTTGGCGTCACGAATGGAGTTTCGGTGTTCCAACAAGCAATGGACCGAATGGTGGACCAGTACGGGCTGCGGGCCACTTTTCCGTACTTGGATAACGTCACCATCTGCGGCCATGACCAACAGGACCACGACGCTAACCTCCATCGATTTCTCCAAACCGCCCAAAAACTCAATCTCACCTAGAATAAGGAGAAATGCGTTTTCCGCACTACCAGACTAGCCGTCCTCGGCTCCGTCATGGAGAACGGGGTGCTAGGACCCTTACAACTCCCTCGCTCTCACTGTCTCAAGGCCCTCAAGAGGTGCCTTGGGTTGTTTTCATACTACGCCCAGTGGGTCCCCCAGTATGCGGACAAAGTCCGCCCACTATTTAAGGCCACACTCTTCCCACGGTCAGCCAAGGCTCGCCAGGCCTTCAACTGCATGAAGGCGGACATCGCCAAAGCCGCCATGCGGGCGGTAGATGAATCCGTCCCATTCCAGGTGGAGAGCGACGTCTCAGAGGTCGCTCTCGCTGCCACCCTGGACCAGGCAGGGAGGCCAGTAGCGTTCTTTTCCTGAACCCTCTCCGCTTCGGAACTTCGACACTCCTCAGTCGAAAAGGAAGCCCAAGCCATTATGGAAGCCGTACGGCACCGGAGGCACTACCTCACTGGTAGGAGGTTTACTCTCATCACCGACCAAAGATCGGTTGCCTTTATGTTTGACAACTCGCAGCGGGGCAAAATCAAGAATGACAAAATTTTGTGGTGGAGGACTGAACTCTTAACCTACAATTACGATATCGTATATCGTCTTGGGAAGCTCAATGAGCCTCCAGATGCCCTGTCCCGTGGCACATGCACCAGCGCGCAAGACGACCGTCTTCAGGCGATCCACAATGGCCTCTGCCATCCGGGGGTCACCTGGCTTGCCCATTACATCAAGGCCCGCAACCTACCCTTCTCCACGGAAGAGGTTAAAGCCGTCAATAGGAATTGCTCGATCTGCGCGGAGTGTAAACCGTACTTCTATAGACCAGACAAGACACACCTGGTAAAGGCATCCTGACCCTTTGAACACCTGAGCATCGATTTCAAAGGGTCCCTCCCTTCAACTAATCGCAACGTTTATTTCCTCAACGTTATAGAAGAATTCTCCCGTTTTCCGTTTGCCATCCCATGCCCCGATATGACCTCCCATACAGCCATCAGAGCCCTGCACAGTGTCTTCACTCTGTTCGGTTTCCCTAACTATGTCCACAGCGACAGGGGTTCGTCCTTCATGAGCGACGAGCTGCGTCAGTACCTGCTCAGTAAGGGCATTGCCTCGAGCAGGACTACCAGCTATAACCCCAGGGGGAACGGGCAGGTAGAGAGGGAGAACGCAACGGTCTGGAAGACCGTCCTACTGACCCTACGGTCCAAGAATCTCCTGACCTGCCATTGGCAGGAGGTCCTCCCCGATGCGCTCCATGCAATTAGGTCCCTCCTTTGTACGGCCACAAATCAGACTCCTCATGATCACCTATTTGCCTTCCGTAGGGGAACTACTACAGGGGTCTCGCTTCCTCCCTGGTTGACGACACCAGGCTCTGTCCTCCAAAAACACGTTCGGACACATAAGACCGACCCCCTGGTAGAGAGGGTCCAACTCCTGCACTCGAACCCCCACTACGCATTCGTTGAACACCCCGATGGCCGACAGGACACTGTTTCCCTCCGGGAACTGGCACCCGCAGGCTCTACTACCACTACCGCCGATGTACCTCCCACACTACACCCCACCCGACCTCCCATGCCCTGCGCCCCTGCTCCCCGCGCTCCCTTCCACCCGACACACCGGTCCGCAGGAACGAAGCTCTGGAAAAACCACCCCTGGAGTCCACCCTCGGACTCGCACCGAACATCCTTCCACAGCCATCCGAAATGGCTGCAACACCAGTGCTTCGTCGGTCTCAACTCACAATTCGGGTGCCGGACCGACTGAACTTGTAGACTCGTCACCCCCACCGGACTTGATTTTTTAACAGGGGGTGAATGTGGTGAATGTATAACCACTATAAATTCACACTGTACATTACTGTGTCCCTGTGGGCTCTATCTGTGAGCCATTGCGCGGCTCTGCCCACAGGGGGAGATGAGAAGCATGTACAGGGCTCCGCCATACCTCCATGTGTCTACACCCCCCCTCCCCCCCATCTGTTCCATAAACCCCTTCAATTCCTTTGCCACGGCCGGCCTCCTCCCTGTCCTGGATTTTGACCAGTCCAATTCAGGATCAATGACCGTGTTAAAGTCTCCCCCCATGATCAAGTTATGTGACTCTAAGTCTTGGATCTTCCCTAACACCCACCTCGTATATTCCACACCGTCCCAATTTGGAGCATATATGTTCACAAGTACCACCCGCACCCCCTCCAGCTTCCCACTCACCATTATGTACCTACCCCCGTGTCTGACACGATTCTCCCTGCCTCAAATGTCACCCGTTTATTAATCAGAATCGCTACGCCCTTGGTCTTTGAGTCCAGCCTGAGTGGAATACTTGGCCAACCCATCCCTTCCTCAATCTAGTCTGGTAACCTATAGGTGTGTGTCGTGTAGCATTGCCACGTCTGTCTTCAGCCCCCTCAGATGCGCGAACACACAAGCCCTCTTGACCAGCCCATTCAGCCCTCTAACGTTCCATGTAATCAGCCTTGTCGGGGGACACGATGCCCCCCCCCCCTCCCCCCCACCCCGCCGACTAGCCATCACCCTTTTTCGGCTAGCCTGCAGTTCGCGTCCCCGGCCTCCTCGAGCCCGCCCTCGGGCATCCGCTGTCCTCGACCTCCCTTTGGCCCCTAGTAACAGTTCCTCCCTTTTCAGCAAAGCAGCTCCTCCCTTCCTCCCCCCTTGTAACAGCACCAGAAACCCAAACCCCCATATCAAGCTCAAGCTCATCACGTGCTCGCCCCCCACTGTGCTTCAGTGAGCCAGCTGACCTAGCTGACCTGATAGCTCCCGCCCCTGGCACCAAACAGACTGTCTCCCCATTGTTCTCTCTCACCCCCCCCCAACTTGGACATACATATTCAAAGCATCACATTCCCCAGTGAACAAACAGTAGAAAAAACTGGAAAAACAACCACAGAAACCACCCCCCCTCCATCCAGCTCCCAGTAAAACAAAGATACCATTAGATCCCGAAACAGCTCCATATTGCACATAACGCTACATATTCAAACCAGCACTGAAGTGATTATCAGCAAATTGCCATTGCAATACTCTCCCCAAAGCTCCAGTGTCTTTAGTTCACATCCAATCTTTTTTCCCTGATGAAAGTCAATGCATTGTTCGGTGTTTCAAAGTAGAATTCCCGGTCCTCATATGTGACCCGCAGATGCGCTGGGTACAGCATCCCAAACGTCACCTTCTTCTTAAAGAGTGCCGATTTTGCCCGATTAAACCCGGGCTCGCCTCTTGGCCAACTCTGCGCCCAGGTTGTTATAAATGCGCAGCTCACAATGCACCCGCCTGCTGCTCCGCTCTTTCTTGGCCCACCGCAGAATGTGTTCCGTATCCAGGAATCGGTGCATACATACCACCATCGCCCTCGGCGGCTCGTTCGCTCGGGGCTTCTTCGCAAGGGCTCTATGCGCTCTATACACTTCCAGGGGCTGAGGGAACGCCTCAGCCCCTATCAACATCTCCAATATGTTCATCACAAATGCCCTCACATCCGATCCCTCACTGCCCTCAGGGGACAATTCTCAGATTCTGCCACCTGGACCTGTTCTCCAAATCCTCCAGCTTCTCCTGCATTCTTTTCTGGCGGTCATTCACCATCTCCACCTTGATGTCCAACACAGTTATGTATTCCTCGTGCTCGGACACCTTTTTCTTCACCTTCTGGATCGCACGTCCATGGGTTTCTTGATTCTGCACCACCTGATCAATCAAAGCCTTTTTTTAGAATTAGAACAGTACAGCACAAAACAGGCCCTTCGGCCCTCAATGTTGTGCCGAGCAATGATCACCCTACCCAAGCCCACGCATCCACCCTATACCAGTAACCCAACAACCCCCATTAACATTATTTTTTAGGACACTAAGGGCAATTTAGCCTGGCCAATCCACCTAACCCGCACATCTTTGGACTGTGGGAGGAAACCGGAGCACCCGGAGGAAACCCACGCACACACGGGGAGGACGTGTAGACTCCACACAGACAGTGCCCCAGCCGGGAATCGAACCTGGGACCCTGGAGCTGTGAAGCATTGATGCTAACCACCATGCTACCATGATGGGGTCCAGTGTGTCCTTTTTAAGCTTGATGAAGCATTCTTCAAAAAACTTCACCAGCTGCTCTGTCGACCACTGTGCCGTCTCCCCGAGGCCCTGCTTCTCCGCCATGCTTTCCCACGTTGCCTGCTCTGCTCGCGTTTTTCTTGTAAAACTTTGTCTTCTCACACGGCTACTTCTGCTCCAATTCTCCATGCACTGGAGGGGGACTTTTCCTCACCGTCTCACTCTCCACCAATTCATCCAATAAAGTCTGGAAAAAAACTAGAGAATAAGGTCCAAAAGTACGTTACAGGCGGGAGCTATCAATTGTGCGACCTACTTCTCCATGGCCGCCACCAGAAGTCCTCCTCGTACTTCTCAGCTGACATACTGCTTACCCTGTGGACAATAGGTTGAACCTCGCCTGTAACTCCTTCCTCTTAGCCAGACAATCCGGGTCTGGGTCCCCCGCACACCTCCCATCTACCTCAGAAATCTCCTCTATCGGTTGTTGGTGTTCCTCTCTCTCCTCCCTATACACCACCAGCTTCACAGCCTCCCAGACCACCTACCACGAGACCTCCCCGTGCAATTAAACTCCACATTCTCCTCAATCACCTTCCCAATCCTGTCACACTCTGATCCACGAACAACCCCACGTCCATTCTCCACCCCGGCCTCCTGGCTCCAAAACCACATCCATCCAATGCGGAGCGTGATTCGAGATCACAATTGCTGGGTGTTCCGATCTCTTAACTCCAGCCAGCAGTGCCTTTCCCGCTACGAAAAGGAAAATCTTTGAATACATCTTGTGCACCGGAGAGAAAAAATAAATATTCCCGAACCCTTAAATGCAAAAACCTCCAAGGGTCTGCTCCTCCCATCTCCCTCATGAGCCCAGCCAACACCTCTGCACCCCCCCCCCCCCCCCCCCCCCCGATTGGGCCAATGAGCATGTCTGTGACCTGTCCACTGTCCACTTTCGGTTCCGACACTACGTTCCAGTCCCTCCCAACTATCAGCTCTGATAGTACTATCCAGATCTGGGGTGGCACCCAACGCCCTCTTCACAAATCCCACATCATCCCAGTTGGGGCCATATATGCTCTCCAGTGCCACCAACCCCTGTCACCACCACATGCCTGCCACCTGATCTGCCACCCACCTTCTCCATCTGGAACGTCACTCTCTTACTCACCAATATCGCTACCCCCCGAGCCCTATTGTCAAACCCTTGTGGTGTTCTTTGTGTTGCTTATTTCAGGATGGTTGGCGTAGTGTTCACAAAGACCACAAAATAGCTTTAACTTAAACTAAGCTATAAATTTATTCACACTAATAACTTGGATTCGACGTGTACCTCTTAAGAATACACAGTTGATTAATAACATCTAAACTACACTGATCTACAGCTAATCTCACTACCTGCTTAAACTATAATCTGCACTCACTTACACTATCTGCTCTTCTGACCTTCACTAGCTAACTTCTACATACACTCTGCTCCCCACAAGGCGAAGCATCACTGCCTTATAAAGTTGTAACTGTAGCTCCCTCTAGTCGCTACTCTCCACACCACATTAACCTTTGCAGTGCTGATAGATTTGGGGCTGAAGATCGGGAGGGATCTAAATATGAAGAGGAACCTTGGCAGCACGTTCACTATGATTGCCTGTACCTTTCCAGCTGGCAAAAGAGGGATTGAATTCCATCTTTGCAGGACCCTCTTCACCGCCTCCACCAGGCTGGAGAGGTTCCATTTGTGGAGCCTCGACCTGGTGTGGGCCACTTGGATTCCCAGGTACCTGAATTTGGTCTGGGTTACTTTAAACCAGGGGTGGGCAAACTACGGCCCGCGGGCCGCATGCGGCCCGCCAAAGGTATTTCTGCGGCCCACCAAGTCATTAAAAAAAAAGAATTAAAAAAAAAAAAAAAAAATTTTTTTTTAAGGTTAATGGGGGGGGTTGTTGGGTTACTTACTGGTATAGGGTGGATACATTGACTTGAGTAGGGTGATCATTGCTCGGCACAACGTCGAGGGCCGAAGGGCCTGTTCTGTGCTGTACTGTTCTATGTTCTATATGAGGCGCCCAGAATCATAACCGGGTGAAGTAATTATTTTACTTAATATACTATGCGGCCCTTTGTGAATTGTGAATTTCTGAATGTGGCCCTTGCACGGAAAAGTTTGCCCACCCCTGCTTTAAACAGTAGCTCCTCCAGCTCCGCTCCTCCCTCTCTGGGGTTTACCGGGAAGATTTCGCTCTTAACCAAATTGAGTTTGTAACCTGAGAAGGTGCCTGAGGCATCCGATTATTTTTCCTGTGCTGGCTAGGGGGTTTGGCATGTAGAGGAGCAGAGCATCCACGCAGAGGGAAACTCTATGCTCTCGTCTTTGGGTCCCACACGTCACATTTACGGCGCAAACCACCCCTGGCTCCAAAAAAGTTCTGAAGTGTGGGTGGATTGCAATCTGGATTGCGTTGAAACACCACAGGAATCACACCTTGGGCGGAATTCTCCGGCCGCACCCACCCGGCGACCGGAAATCCCCGCCCGAGATCAATGGCCCATGGTCTGCGTCTTGCCCATGGCCATCTTGCAGTGGGCAGGGCGGAAGAATCCAGCCCCTTGATCCCTGCTGGAGGCCACACTTCAAAATATTTTGGGAGAATTGCGTCCGGGGTTTCAAATCAACCACAATCTGACCTGGGACCCTGGTCCTGTATTCCCAGCCCTGGCAGTGTGACAGGTGTTTGCAATTTGAGAATCGCCTTTCAAATCCCAGTAAAAATCAGTGAATATAAGGTTTACATGACACATTTTCTGGCACCCTTCAATTCCAACTTTTACGGTTTGTTTTCTACTTGGGATATTTTGTGACTTGCATAAGTGGATCCTAAACCCCCCAAATTAACTTCCCTGCATGGAGCACCTGGCCAACATTTAACTTTCATCCAAAACAGATGGTTTGGCCACTTGTCTCTTTTGTGTCTGTGGGATCACACTGTGCACAAACTGTTTTCTGCATTTGCCCAGGAAATAATAATGTTTACACTTCAAAAGCAACACTTCACATGCCTTGGGAGGCCCTGCTGCCATGAAGGATGTGAGGTAAATTAAAGATGATTATTTTTATTTTCTCATTAAGCCCTGTGTGAAAACAAAGCCTACAAAACTCCCACCTTCAATTCAATGGGAAATGTTCAGATGTCAGCCACCGAAATAACTTGGCATGGTTTGCTGGGCGAGGTTGTTGCGTTTTGATTTAACACAGGTTGTGGTAACAAATACTGAACCATATACTCTCCCCTGCCTCCCCAGATGAGGTAAATCAGTACCTCAGCTAAAAGGTTTCCTGTCTCCCCAGTTAAGGCAGTGAATGTTGCCAATCCTTGGCCTAGAGAACTCATCCATTGGGTGGGATCTTGCATCTTGCCCGTGTAATATCTTTACAGTTGCTGGACTAGAACATTGATTGACGCTAGGTTTGGTTGTAGGGCGTGGCTAGTTATTCAGCTCTTTCCCATCATGCTGTGAGCCTTCTGAAGATCAACATCATGATTGACCCGATATTTTGCAGTTGATAAAACTTTGTTTTTTTGTGTGGACTCCTGTGTCCTATTTAAAGGTAGCATCAGGATCTCAATATTAGTTTTAAGTTCCTTTTCTCACCAGGCAGAAGGCCGACATGCTGGGCCATTGGGCGGGAGAGCCAATGATCAGGAGGCTGCGAGAGGCAGCCTCCATTCAGTGGGATGTCTGACCAGCAATCAGGAGCCTGGAAAGAACAGGAGGGAATTGTGGTTTGGGGTTAAAGGTCAGAGTGATAATCCGGAGGGAGGGGACATCAGGTGAGGTTGCAGGGCTGCGGAGGGTAGATGTGTGCAGTTGACCAATTGGGGAAGGAAATTTGATAGGGGGACCAGGGGAAAAGCACATCTGATCCTCCGAGCCCACAAACAAGACTGACAAATCAAAGGTGGTCCACATTAAGAGACCTACGGATACAAGTACTTACATTGAAAGTGCAGTGGGGCCTAGGTTAATAACTGACCCTTACGTCCCACACTAGTTTTGCTCACTGAAACACACAAACCTGAAGTCGACTTCCGGTGACGGCCATGGGATGAGTGGCCGCACACAACGTGGCTCCCATATGGACTTCTGGTGGCGGCCTGTAGGTGGAGGTCGTACGTTAAGTGGCTGTTGCTAAAGTCCGTGGTTTTTTAACTTTTACATCCGGTTTCAGGGGTAGTTTGTGAATGAGTTAGTGTAGGAAGGTGTAAGGAAAGTGCGAGATGTCAAATACCTAGAAGAAGGGCACTGGAAAGAAGGGGGCGAGCGAAAGTCCACCATCGAGGAAGTTGGTGAGTCAGGCAGGAAGAAATATTGTGGAGGCTGAGTCATTTGGTAGGGCCGTTCCCCTGAGAGTGGAATCTGTGCCCGAGGTGATGTTGGGGGCGTTTGAGAAGCTGTACGGCAAGCATATGGACGTGCTGTGGAGGAGTTGATGGGTGCAGAATTGTTTAATTCTTGTCTCTATATTTTGGTAGGCTTGCTCATGGGAGCATGCATCAGAGAATCTGGAATGGAGGTGATTGAACTCCCAATTTTTAGGAGGCCCATACTGTGTTGAATCAGATGACATTCTGGCAGGACAAGCTTACCCTTATGGGACAGAATCTGGAGATGATTTAATGTTGAAATTTGTAGTCGATATTGGTTTCAAGGTGTATTTATTTTTAGCATTCATGAATAGGCACCTACATCAAGGGAGGTGATAGTGTATAAAGAACAAAGAACAAAGAGAAGTATAGCACAGGAACTGGCTATTCGGCCCTCCAAGTCTGTGCCTGTCTTGGTAATATCGCTGGACTAATAATCCAGATAATTAATACTCTGGGGACATGGGTTCAAATCCCACCATGGCAGGTGGTGGAACTTGAATTCAATTAATAAATCTAGAATCTAAATCTAGTCTCAGTCATGGTGACCATGACAACCGTCTTCAATTATCATAAAAATCCAACCGGTTCACTAGTGTCCTTTCGGGAAGGAAATCTGCCGTCCTTATCCGGTCTGACCTCCATGTGACTCCACTGCATTGTGGTTGACTCTTAACCAGCCAGCCATTCAGTTTGTGGGCAATTAGGGATGGGCATAAAAAGCTGGCCTTGCCGGGCACGCCCACATCCCATGAAAGAATAAAGAAAGAAATAAGAAATTTGAATAACACTTGTTAAGATCTTACAATAAAGTGCTGAGACGACAATTGTCACCAGTTTCAGAAAGGACGATGTCAGTGGTGTGCAGCCGATAAATGCGACAAATCCTGTGCACAGTTATCTCCAGCTCACATTCGAGAGCAGAACGATACAGGACATTAATATATTCAAGTCGGCAGAAAGTCTTTAGCGGCTCATGTGAAATTGACTCTGGACTCAGCATTAATTATGGTGGCTGAACACATTATTCATATCTTGCAATTCTTTGCCATTTCTCTAATCTTTGCTGAGCTTCAAATTCCTGCACTTCAAAAACATTTTGGCAGTTGCATCTTGTTAAGTGTAAACTCTTTGGTGAGCTGAAGTAATTGGTGGCTTAAAAGCTATGAGATCTATAAAAGGGATTGGAGTTGAGTACATCTCTGAACTCAAGGTTTACCGATGTATCTAAATAATCTATTTAAAAGGTTGCAATAAGGTTTTATCAATCGCGGACTGTACATCTAAAAAAAATGCAAATGAATCTTGGATCAATAAATCCTTTAAGCACCTCAACTGAGGACATTTTCAATTTCTTATGCAACTTCACTCAATTTGTTATTGATGTGAAACCAGGAACTGGAAAGGATAATGGATATCTCTCAGTAAAGCACGAGGCATCAGTGCAATGGAAAGTTTCAGATGATGCTGTAAACTGTCAGAGTAAAACACAAAGAGATTTTTGGGGGTGATAGTGGCGTGGTGGTAATGTCACTGAAATAGTAATCCAGAGGCCCATGCTAACCAAATCTCTTGGGGGCACAAGTTCAAATCCCACCACGGCAGCTGTTGGAATTTAAATTCAATTAATCAAACCTGGAAATTGAGAGCCGACCATCAGTAATAATGGCCGTGACAGCCATCACCAATTGTCAATAAAATAACAAAATACATCTGGTTCATCACTGTCCTGTAGGGAAGGAAATCTGCCATTCTCAATTACGTGGGTTACATGTAACTCCAGGCCCATAGCAATGTGGTTGACTCTTAACGGCCTTCTCAATTTCACACAACATCTCAATGGCTTGGTGATCGCCAGAACAAAACCTTGGACCAATGCTCCTCCGAGGAATTTTCCTTCTGACAACACTGTGGTGTGAGGCTTCAACTTACAGCTTTCTGATTCAGAGGCGAACGTTCCACCACTTGATTTCAGCTGCCACATTGATAATGTAATATTTATTCAGACTGAAGAACTTGCAAGCCTGTTGAACACGTGAGGCAGGTGTCAAATCATTAGCAGCATGGCGGTTGGGTGAGAACAGAGTTGACAGTTTCTGCATCTTCCACTCTCATGATTGAAGAGCTTGGCAAAACTCAACATTCTTGAGGCCAATGCTTAGGCACGCATGCCACAGGAACAAGTCTTTGACTCCAGAAGAGAAGGGTCAAAGCAAAAAATATGGGGCCGGATTCTCCACTGGCGGGATTCTCCGTTGTGCCGGCAGCGCACCCATGCCCGGGGATTTCCCGACGGCCTGGGGCTGTCCACAATGGTAAACCCCATTGGCCGGCTGGCGGGACGGAGAATCCCACTGCCGGAGGGACGGAGAATGCGGCCCAATTTGCTCAATTCTTTGACCAAATATTCACTCGTAAATTAAGAGTGGAAATAGGTAACTATGAGTTCATTTTAGTTACGTCAAATCAACGTTGATCACTTCCACATTCAGATGATCGTTTTATTTATAACTTAATAGGGTGGCAAATGCAAATCAAATGATCAAATATAAAATAAAAACCGAAAATCCTGGAAAGACTCAGCAGGCCTGGCAGCCTCTATGGAGAGAGAAACATAGTTAAAGGTCAGGATGTACTGCGACCATTTACAATGGGCGAGTTCGGCGACAGGAGCGGAAAATATTGTGAGCACTGGGAAGTCGTGTTTTACGTTGGCGTGAATGCGTGATTTGATTGCCTCCTCGCCCGGTTAGTGAGGGGGTGCGTTTCCTAATGTTCAACGTCAGAAACATCATTTGAATGCATTATCACATCATTATCAGGCTCCTACACCTGCATCATTCCCCTCCCCATCGGAAAGTCCATCCACGATGGCGCGATGGCAGAACGGCATAAATCAAGTCTCATCTCCCAAGTCATTCATCTCACAAGTAGACCTCCCAGGGGAGTGAAGAGCTCAAGGGGCAGAGTGTCATGCCCCCGGCACTGCCCGAGTAATTCCCCGGCACTGCCCCCTGGCATTGCCACCGGGCACTGCCTCCTGACACTGGGGCAGTGCCCCGGCAGTGCCAGAGGGGTTGCCAGGGACGGGGGATTCCAGGGTGAATTTAGTTGCTCTCACTGCGCTGGACCAGCCTTTGAAAAGGCGCCCTGATCCTCAGCTGTCTAGTGGCTCATGGGACGGGTGTATAAAAGGCCGCCCCACTAGTGATACATCGCTGGATGTGTCCCTGAAAATTTTTTTCACAGCCCCTGACTGCAGAGGAAGAAAGCTGCCATCGATGTCACTACCGCTTTTCCTGCCTACCATCAGCCTTCGCAGATTTCCAGGAAAAAACATTTCCTGATGGGGGTGGGGGGAGGGGGGTAGAGGGAGGAGACAGGGTACAACAGAGGGGAACCAGAGGGGGGGGGGGGGGAGGCAACGGAATGATAGCCGGAACAAGAACACAAGATAACAAACTTGGTAAACGCAGGAGCAGAGAACAAGGGAAGCACGGGCGAAAGACGGGATGAACGGCCGAAGTGAAGGTGAACGTGAGAAGACAACGGCAGCGAAAACCGTCCGGGAGAAGCAAGCAACAACACCAACACCAGATCCATTCCCGTATTGCCCTCCATGTATTGGACGCAACTACTGTAATTGTGTCTCTGGCACCTAAATGTGTATACACCTCCCCCAGTTTATCTCCCCCCCCACAAACTGGTGCCTACATTTGTGTTAAAAATACTGCTAACTGTACAGAGTTGCTGTTGTTGAACTAGTGCACAATATCCTACCATTTAAAAAAAAAGTTTAGTTTTCTTCTCTTCTATATATAGATATATATATATATATATTTTATTCTGTGTACAAAACTGTAAATATACTTTGTTCAAAAACCCAATTAAAAAGCATTTACAAAAATACATTTCCAGACCATGTGACTCCTCGATCAAAGATGTGTGCTGCTTATGGCAGTATTGAATCATAACTAACTTTTCTTTAGATTCCTGTCCCATCAAAAGGAAATTCAACGCTCATTAACAAATGAATCCGGCTACGTGCAGTTTTTTAAAAGCTTGGGCGGGATTCTGCGTATATCGTTGGGGAGGGACAAAATGGTGAAAACCCTGGGGGCACCACTCCGGCATCAAGCCGCCCCAAAGGTGTGGAATCCTCTGCACCTTTGGGTGCTGGGCCGGTGCCGGAGTGGTTTGCACCGCGCCAGCCGGCGGGAAGGGGCTTGGCGCCACGCCAACCGGTGCCGAAGGTGTAGCCATCTGGGATGGCCACGTTCGGTACACAAAATGGACGCTCACAGAGACTCTAGGGAAATGTGGACAATACTAAACAACAAGCAGGCACAGAGCCTGAATATATATTTGGAAAGCAGTCAGCAGACAGAATCAAAACTCTGGGTCAATTAGCACATTGATGGCCCATCTCCGATGAACAAAGGACTAATACTCAGGTAGCCGATACTGTCGCAGACATCCCAGCACCAGTACCCCAACCGAAAGACACAAACAAAGCTAGGCCAACGGCCACCTAGGACACACCCAGCCATCAGGGCACCCGTCCCTTTATTGGTTTAGATTGATGACAATGATCAAGAAGCTGCCCAATTATTTGGGACCAAGTTTAAGGCCCGCCTAAAAGCAGGCAAAGCCCCTCCAAGTATAAGAAGGAACCCCCGCCAAAGATTCAGCCTCATGGATTTGGCTCTCAAGTGGAGAGACCCGTCCACCAGCATTACCAGAAGCAAGTAAGTTCAACGCTCGCTACCAGACGGACGACCTTAGCTGTACTCCTGTTACCTCTTCGAACCCAACAGCCTCAGATCGGAACAACGGCCATTGTTACTCTGACTAAGTGGGCACCCAGAGTTAAGTATAGGTGTTAGCGAAAGAGATAGTTTAGTTTGTAGTATTATTGTGCATGGGTAGATCTTACTGTGAGTAAATAAATACCATTGACTTTGAACTGCCTAACTGGTGTATTAGCTCTTTGATCGGTATTCTGGTTGAACCTTGTGGCAGTATCAAGAGATACCTGACAGGACTTCCGGTTGCGGCTATGTGGAGCTAAGCCGCACATTCGGCAGCTCCCGCTTTAAAAGGACTTGTGGGCTCTTTTAAGGGCCCCAAACGGCGCTGATTCGACGATTCCCGGTGGATAAAGGGGTCTGGAGCAAAACCCCCCGGGATTTATGATTCGGACTCGAAGTGGGGCGAGGAGAAAAACGGCAGCAGCTCCCCTGGAAAAGTAGGGGAAGGTGGACAAAATGGCGGCCGGTGGAGCCCCAGAGGAGTGGAGGCAGTAGGCTGAGGAGCAGCAGGCGGCCCTTCTGCGCTATTTCACGGAGCTGAAAGGGGAGTTATTGGAATCCCTGAAGGTGACGGCGAGTAAGCTGCTGGAGACTCAGACAACCCAGGGTGCAGCGATACTCGAGTTGCAGCAGCAGGCCTCTGAGCGCGAGGAGGAGGTTTCGGCCCTCGTGGGGAAAGTGGAGATACACGAGGCACTTCATAAAAAGTGGCAAGATCGGTTCGAGGAGATGGAGCTTTGGTCACGGAGGAAGAACCTGCGGATCCTGGGCCTCGAGGAGGGGCTGGAGGGGTCGGACCTGCCGGCCTATGTGGTCGTGATGTTGAACTCGCTGGTGGGGGCAGGATCCTTCCATCTGCCCCTGGAGCTGGAGGGGGCCCATAGAGTGCTGGCCAGGCGGCCTAAGGCGAATGAACCCCCGCGGGCGGTGCTGGTGCGGTTCCATCGGTTCAGTGACCGGGAGTGTGTTCACCGATGGGCCAAGAAGGTGAGGAGTAGTAAATGGGAGAATTCGGTAGTGCGTATCTACCAGGACTGGAGTGTGGAGGTGGCCAAGCGGAGAGCCGGGTTTAACCGGACGAAGGCGGTGCTCCATGGAAAGCAGGTGAAGTTCGGCATGTTGCCGCCTGCGCGCCTGTGGGTCACCTACAAGGACCGACATTACTACTTTGAGTCTCCGAAGGAAGCGTGGGCCTTTGTGCAGGCTGAAAAGCTGGACTCGAACTAGAGATTGGGGATGTGGGAGTTTTTTCTATTCCATTCATGTATCATTGTTTATGCTGTAGCGGGTTGTTCTGTTTGTTTTGTTTTTTCTCTCGCTTTCGGACGATGTGGGTTATGGTTCTGTGTTCTAAGGGGGGTACTGGGGTTTGTGGTTGATCTATGTCTTTGTTTGTATGGAGTTGGTGGTTGGGTTGGGACTGCTATTTGGGAGCTGCGTTGGTGGGGTGGGGCAGTGTGAAAGCGCGGGCTTATCTCTGATTTCCCGTGCTGCGGGACGAGGGGGTGGAGCTGGTGGCGAGGGGCGTGGTTATTAGACTGGGTTTCCCGCGCCGAAGCGGTGCCCAGGAGCTAATGCAGGGGAGGAGGGGGGACCTCATATCGGGAGGGGTCGGAGTTAGAGCGGGAGCTGCCGGGGTCAGCAGAAGTCAGCTGGCTCACGGGAGTACAGTGGAGGGAGAGTCGCGGCTAGGAGGGTTCCTAGCCTGGGGGGGGGGGGGGGGGGGGGGGGGGGGGGGGGGGGGGGGGGGGGGGATACCGGGTTGCTGCTGGATTGGCCAGGAAGGAGTTCGGGGGGGGTCGGGGTGAGGCTCTATCGCCGTGGGAAATGGGCCGAAGGGGTGATGGCCAGGGGCGAGCAGTCGATGGGTTATGGCTAGTCGACGGGGGAGGGGGCGGGGTGCCCCCTGATCCGGCTGATTACGTGGAACGTGAGGGGGTTGAATGGGCCGGTTAAGCGGGCCCGGGTGTTTTCGCATCTGAAGGGGCTGAAGGCGGACGTGGCCATGCTTCAGGAGACCCACCTGAAGGTGGCGGACCAGGTCCATCTGAGGAAGGGGTGGGTGGGGCATGTTTTCCACTCAGGGCTCGACTCGAAGAACCGGGGGGTGGCGATCCTGGTGGGGAACAGGGTGGCGTTTGAGGCGTCTTGAGGTTGTGGCTGATAGTGGCGGCAGATATGTGATGGTGAGCGGTAAGCTGCAGGGGGAGAGGGTGGTGTTGGTTAATGTGTACGCCCCAAATTGGGATGATGCTGGTTTCATGAGGCGTATGTTGGGCCGCATTCCTGGCCTGGAGGTGGGGGACTTGATCATGGGGGGAGACTTCAATACGGTGCTGGATCCCCTACTGGATCGTTCTAGTTCAAGGTCAGGCAGGAGGCCGGCGGTGGCCAAGGTGTTGAGGGGGTTTATGGACCAGATGGGAGGAGTGGATCCCTGGAGGTTCGGGAGGCTGAGGGCTCGGGAGTACTCCTTTTTCTCCCATGTGCACAGGGTTTATTCCCGCATTGATTTCTTTGTTTTGAGCAGAGGACTGGTCCCGAGTGTGGAGGAGGCCGAATATTCGGCTATCGCGATTTCGGACCATGCTCCGCATTGGGTGGATCTGGAGATGGGGGAGGTGCGGGACCAGCGCCCGCTTTGGCGTCTGGACGTGTGGTTGTTGGCTGATGAGGAGGTGTGTAGGAGGGTCCGGGGATGTATCGAGAGGCACCTCGAGGTCAATGATACTGGGGAAGTCCGGGTGGGGATGGTGTGGGAGGCTCTGAAGGCAGTGATTAGGGGGGAGCTGATCTCTATCCGAGCCCATAGGGAGAGGAGGGAGAGGGAGAGACTGGTGGGGGAGCTGTTGAGTATGGATAGGAGGTACGCGGAGGCACTGGAGGAGGGATTGCTGGGGGAACGGCGTAGCCTGCAGGCCAAGTTTGATTTATTGACCACCAGAAAGGCGGAGACACAGTGGAGGAAGGCGCAGGGAGCGGTATACGCGTATGGAGAGAAGGCGAGCAGGATGCTGGCACACCAGCTGCGTAAGCGGGACGCGGCTAGAGAGATTGGTGGAGTGAAGGATAGAGATGGGAATGTGGTGCGGCAGGGGGCAGTGATCAATGAGGTCTTTAGAGACTTCTATAGGGAACTGTACTGGTTGGAGCCGCCGGCGGTGGGAGGGGGAATGGAGAATTTTTTGGACAGGGTCCGATTTCCAAGGGTGCAGGAGGAGCAGGTGCAGGGACTGGGGGCGCCGATCGAGTTGGAGGAGCTGGTCAGTGGGATTGGCCACATGCAGTCAGGGAAGGCGCCGGGACCGGATGGGTTCCCGGTTGAATTTTATAAGAAATATGCGGACCTGCTGGGCCCCCTGTTGGTCAGGACCTTTAATGAGGCAAGGGAGGGGGGTGTTCTGCCCATGACGATGTCTCGGGCACTAATCTCCCTGATCCTGAAGCGTGATAAGGACCCCTTGCAGTGTGGTTCATACAGGCCGATTTCACTGCTGAATTTAGACGCCAAGTTGCTGGCGAAGATCTTGGCCACTAGAATAGAGGACTGTGTGCCGGGGGTGATACATGAAGATCAGACGGATTTTGTAAAGGGGAGGCAGCTGAACACTAACGTGCGAAGGCTGCTAAATGTGATAATGATGCCGGCAGCAGAAGGAGAGGCGGAGATTGTGGTAGCATTGGATGCGGAGAAGGCCTTTGATAGGGTTGAGTGGGGGTACTTGTGGGAGGTGTTGGAGAGGTTCGGGTTTGGGGTGGGGTTTATTAAATGGGTGAGGTTGCTGTACGAGGCCCCGATGGCGAGTGTAGCGAAAAATGGGAGGAGGTCCGAGTACTTCAGGCTCCACGGTGGGACGAGGCAGGGATGCCCCCTGTTCCCCTTGTTTTTTGTGCTGGCAATAGAGCCTCTTGCCATGGCCCTCAGGGAGTCGAGGGGGTGGAGGGGTTTGGTGCGAGGTGGGGAGGAGCACCGAGTGTCGCTGTATGCGGACGACTTGCTGTTGTATGTAGCAGACCCGGTGGGGGGAATGCCGGAGGTGATGGAGATTATTGCTGAGTTCGGGAGTTTCTCGGGTTATAAATTGAACCTGGGCAAGAGTGAGCCATTTGTCGTACACCCGGGAGATCAGGAGGAGGGGATTGGTAGGCTCCCTCTAAAGAGGGCAGTGAGGAGTTTTAGGTACCTGGGGGTTCAGGTGGCTAGGAGCTGGGGGACTCTGCACAAGCTCAATTTTACTAGGTTGGTGGAGCAGATGAAGGTGGAATTTAAAAGGTGGGACATGCTGCCGTTGTCGTTGGCGGGTAAAGTACAGTCCGTTAAAATGACGGTGCTCCCGAGCTTTTTGTTTTTGTTTCAGTGCCTCCCCATTTTTGTTCCGAGCGCCTTTTTAGGAGGGTGAACAGCAGCATTCTGGGATTTGTTTGGGCGCATGGGACTCCGAGGGTAAGGAGGGTCTTTTTGGAGCGGGGCAGGGATAGAGGGGGGCTGGCGCTGCCCAACCTCTCTGGGTACTATTGGGCGGCTAATGTCTCGATGGTACGCAAGTGGATAATGGATGGGGAGGGGGCAGCATGGAAAAGGATGGAGATGGCGTCCTGCGGAGGCACGAGCCTGAAGGCACTGGTAACGGCTCCGTTGCCGCTCCCTCCAACGAGGTACACCACGAGCCCGGTGGTGGCGGCCACCCTCAAAATTTGGGGGCAGTGGAGGCGACACAGGGGGGAAGTGGGGGGCTCGGTGGAGGCCTCGCTGCGGGGGAACCACCGGTTTGTCCCAGGGAACATGGATGGCGGGTTCCTGGGGTGGCACAGGGCGGGCATCAGGAAGTTGGGAGACCTGTTATTGACGGGAGGTTTGTGAGCCTTGGTGAACTGGAGGAGAAGTTTGAGCTCCCCCGGGGAGTATGTTCAGGTACCTTCAGGTCAAGGCTATTCTAGGCGACAGGTGGAGGGGTTTCCTTTGCTGCCCCCGCGGGGGGTAAGGGATAGGGTGCTTTCGGGGGTGTGGGTCGGGGGTGGGAAGGTGTCTGACATCCACTAGATAATGCAGGAGGTGGGGGAGGCGTCGGTAGAGGAGCTGAAGGCTAAGTGGGAGGTGGAGCTGGGAGAGCAGATTGAGGAGGGGACATGGGCTGATGCCCTGGAGAGGGTGAACTCCTCCTCTTCATGTGCGAGGCTTAGCCTCATCCAGTTCAAGGTGCCCACATGTCCGGATCTAGGATGAGTAGGTTCTTTGGGGGCGAAGACAGGTGCATCAGGTGTTCGGGTAGTCCAGCGAACCATGCCCATATGTTCTGGGCATGCCCGGCACTGGAGAAGTTCTGGAAGGGGGTGGCGGGGACGGTGTCGAGGGTGGTGGGATCCAGGGTCAAGCCAGGCTGGGGACTCGCGATATTTGGGGTTGGGGTGGAGCCGGGAGTGCAGGAGGCGAAAGAGGCCGATGTCTTGGCCTTTGCGTCCCTAGTAGCCCGGCGAAGGATTTTGCTGCAGTGGAAAGATGCGAGACCTCCGAGTGTGGAGACCTGGATTAATGACATGGCGGGATTCATTAAGTTGGAGAGGGTTAAGTTCGCCCTGAGGGGGTCGATTCAAGGGTTCTTTAGGAGGTGGCAGCCTTTCCTCGACTTTCTGGCTCAACGATAAGGTACTAGGTCAGCAGCAGCAGCGGCCCGGGGGGGGGGGGGGGGGGGGGGGGGGAGGGGGGGAAAGGGGGGGGGGGGTTTAGGGGGATAGTGTTTAAGTTAATTTGCTTATTAATTGATTTTGTTGTTTATTGGGGTTGGGGGGTTTGTTATATGCGTTGTTACGGGTGCCGGGGGGTGTTTATTATTATTATTGTTATTGTTATTATTGTTTTGTTGATATATATTTTTCAAAAAATTCCAATAAAAATTATTTAAAAAAAAAAGAGATACCTGACAACTCTGAAAGTATACACATAATTAGGATTAAGAAAGGCGACCATATTGACTGCTATATTTATAGCAAGTAAACAGAGCAACATTACTAGCGACACCTGATGGGACTCGACCTAGAAGTGGCTTTGTCAGTCCGAGAGAACCCAAATTTGAATTAGAATTCAATTGGAAAAATAAAAACCACAAGCATAAGACCAATATCGATCAAACCACCAAGATTTGGAAGTGCGTTATTTGCATCCGTACTAACAAGGGATACAAGGTAACCTCGATAGATTTTGTTGCTTAAAATTGTCGGGAATTTTGTAGACCGGAAAATAGTGTAAGCCGTACCGGTGTTTACATCACCACTTTATTCCCCCCTGTTCCAAATTCGGTAGAAACCCATAGATAGCAGTAGAAATGGCAATGAAGGCAATGGAACGCCTTATGAGCCCCCAGGAATTTGAGGTTGCGGCGACCAGTACAGCAGGACAGTGTCCCGTATGGGAAGAGGAGATTCAAAAATATCTCAAAGGGAAAGGATGGCCCCTTTGGAGCGAATTTTGTGCAAACGACGAAACCGGTCCCGGAAGTATCGGGCATACTTGGTGGGAGAACCTGACCGAGATTCATAAGAAAAGCTCAGGAAAAGCTCGTAAGCCGATGGCAATCGTGTCCTGCTTGGCACAATTGAGAGATTGAAGAGTGAGATAAGAATAGTAAGGGAGACGTTAGTGAGTACGAGAAAGTTAACAGGGAACTGAGAGAGCAGATAGCGGCAAAGGACAAGGAGATGGAGGATGTCAAACGGGCACACCAATCTTGTCTCGCCCATTTAAGCAGCTTTCAGTCACAATACGATAAGGCCTACCAAGACACGCAACGCATGGTGTTGGTACGAGAAGAGACAGAACACCAAGTCGAGCAATTAAACGATTTAAAAGCAGCCCTACAAGCACGCCACAGTTCCACGATGGAACAAAGGCAGAGCTTGATAGACCATGCTAAATGCCGAAAGCAGATTGCAGACCCGCAATCCCTGCTTTCTGTACAAAAGGGTTTCCAGAATACATTTGGACCCCAGTTAGATCAGGAAAATGGCCCCAATTGGCAGGAGTTAAATGAGACTGCCCATCGATATGTACATGGAACATGTACTCAGGACAAACCACAAAAAAGAAAAGCACCCCAACCCCTGACCGCACAGGTAGAGTACAACCCGGAACTATAGGGCATACTTGGTGGGAGAACCTGACTGAGATTCATAAGAAAAGCTTAGGAAAAGCGTGTAACCACACAGCGCAGGGCCACAACAGACGGAGACCCCGATTTTCTGTACACCACCCCATTAACCGTCACTCAATTAAGGGACGTGAGTGATAAAATAACTGTTATGCTCTTGACGTAGCATAAGCTGCTTCCTTGATGTGCACGCTGACAAGGGAAGATTCAGACTTAGAGATAGCTTTAACACATTTATTTAAACTGTTAACAATTCTCCTACTTGGATTCAACTCTCCTGTTAATCCTGCTATAGCTACTCAGACTAACTAACCAGTCTGCTACAATCCACGTGGTGGGTGTGACGTGTTTCAAATCATCCCTGTGTACACACTGAGAGTCTCCACTGGAAAGAGGAAGAGCATGTGTGCTGTGTCCTTTTATATGGGTTGGTGTAATGCCCCTTTGTGGTAGTGTAACCTCTGTGTGTATCGTCAATGCCCATTGGTCGTGTCCTATCTTACTGGCCTATTGGTTGACTGTCTGTGTGTCATGTCTCTGGTGCTCCCTCTAGTGTCTATCTAGTCTACATGTACTTACATTAACCACTTGTATTTACAGTGATGCATATCACCACATCCCCTTTTTTTTCATGTTACATATTTTCTGTACAGTGTTAAAGAAAATTGAACAAACTAGGTAGATAGGTGATGATATGTACAAATCATGATAACAGTGATCATTAAACAATAAGTCCAAATCATAAGCATGAGCCCAAAATTCATTAATTATTATGGTCGTGTATCTTTCTTGTTTGGTTGGTGAGGTGGTGATGTTGATGGTGGCATTGCTTTGTAAACGCCGTCAGTGTCCCTGTGCGTAAGGAACCAAGTAGTGGTCACATCACTTCGTTGTCTGATTTGGAATCTTTTTTTCTTCCGATGCTTGTGGTAGTGATGTATGCAATCTGTGTCGTCCTGCCATGGTATGTCATTGTACTGACCTGAGCAGTAACAGTGTCCCACATTGGCAGAGTTGTACCATGTCGTACCAGTCGTAGTTCCATTGTTGCTGTTTTGTCGTGCTTGTTGTCGACGCTGTTGCCTTTGGTACGCTTTTTGTTATTGTCTTTGATGTTGTTGTTGTCTTGGTTGGTTTTGTTTGCTGCGCTCAAGGACCACACTCTGTGGATAATACGAGTGCTTCACACAGTTACTCTGTCACGTGTCAGCATGCTTTGTGGCAACCGGAGGAAACCCACACAGACACGGGGAGAACTTGCAAACTCTACCCAAGGTCGGAATTGAACCTGGGTCCCCAGTGCTGTGAGGCAACAATGCTAACCACTGTGGTCAATCTTTTTCTTTGTGTGATGATATATCATGTTTTTCAATATTTTCTGAATATCGATGGTGTACTAGGAAATAATAATAATCTTTATTATTGTCACAAGTAGGCTTACATTAACACTGAAATGAAGTTACTGTGAAAAACCCGTAGTCGCCACATTTCGGTGCCTGTTCGGGTACGCTGAGGGAGAATTCAGAATGTCCAATTCACCTAACAGCACATCTTTCGGGAGGAAACCGAAGCACCCGGAGGAAGCCCACGCAGACACGGGGAGAACGTGCAGACTCCACACAGACAGTGACCCAAGCCGCGAATCGAACCTAGGACCTTGGTGCTGTGATGCAACAGTGCTAACAACTGGGCTGATGGAACCATCAATTCAGCGAAGACGTGTAGTTAGATCTGAACAGAGGCTTTAATACACTTACAATAGAGCCAGCCTATTCAGGTGAAATGGCAGGCTGGCTCTAAGGCACTGATCTTTATACATCGGTCGCAGGGGGAGGAGTCCTGGGCGGAGTCAAGGGAGGAGCCCAGTACAAACTCTCGCGTACTCCCAGAGCGACTCCCCTGGTGGTCGGATAGTGCAACTGCACTTACAATGGGTAGATAACGAACATATATACATGGAGTGACATTGGCAACTATATATAGTGTGAATCACATTCACCACATCTGGGACCTTGGTGCTGTGATGCAACAGTGCTAACAACTGGGCTACCATGCCCATAGGCTTATGTATGTATGCAGGAGTGTGAATAATTTAGTTGGACTGAAGACAGGTCAGGTGTGGAAACAAATATTTTGAAATCGAGATGAGCAAGGCTAAGATGTGATACTAGTGAGCAGCATGAATGGAAATTTGCATTGGGGGTTTAACTTAAGAACCTGTCTACCGTAAGTCATATCAGGTTAACCATATGGCAATAAGGAGCACTTCAAAAGAAAGTTTATTAACCATTAAAAAGGTAACAATTCAGATAAAGAGCAAAGTACCAGTCAACAGCAATGAGCAGTAGTTAACAGTAAGAGGAGAAAGCTTAACTTTAACAATTGAACAGACATCTCAACCACCCTTCTCAGACCAGGTGATAAAATGAGAACTCCAAAAACAGCTCTCTTCTTCTCTCTGCCTTTGCCTCATCCAGCCTAACTCCCCTCTCTGTCTGTCCTTTTCCTGAAATTACTTCCCAACGCCCCATTTTTTGCATCTTAAAATATTCAAAAGCTCACCTTAGTCAATTGTTGCAAAAATAGCCAATTGGTCTACAACTTGTCAATAATGAAATAAGAATCAGCTTATTGGTTTTTAACTAATTCCGCACATTGTCTCCGTTTTAAGACAATGCTTCTCCTAAAATACCTAAAATACCTTAAGACAATGCTTCTTCTCAAACTATGGGCGGGATTCTCCAACTCCCCCCCCCCCCCCCCCCCCCCCCCCCCCCGGGCCGGGTCGGAGAATCCGTATTCTCTGGCACCGGTTTTCGGGCAGGACGGGGATCGCGCCGCACCGGTCGGGGGCCATTGGCAGCGGCCACCCCCGGCAATTCTCCGGGCCCCGATGAGCTGAGCAGTCGTCGGTTTCTAGCCACTCCCTCCGGCGTGAATTGGTCATGGTCCCACACAGCGGGACCTGGCTGGTAGGCCGGCTCGTGCGGTCCTTGGGGCGGCACGGGGGATCCGGCCCCGGGGAAAAGGGGGCTCACGGTGGCCTGGCCCGCGATCAGGGCCCACCGATCTGTGGGCAGGCCTGTGCCGTGGGGGCCACTCCTTCCTTCCGCGCTGGCCCCTGTAGGGCTCCGCCATTGTTGGCGCGGAGAAGACACCCCCCTGCGCATGCGCTAGAATACGGCGGCTGGTCTGCGCATGCGTGGGACCACGCCGGCGGTTCTGCGCATGTGCTAACTCGCGCCGGCCCTTCGCCGTGGACTGGTGCGGAGCCAACCCCTCTGGTGGCGGCCTAGCCCCCGGAAGTGTGGAGGAGTCTGCAACTTCCGGTCGGCCCGACGCTGGAGTGGTTCGCGCCATTTTTTACGCCAGCGGCAGCGTCTCTTAAAGGGGCAGGCCTGGGTCTCAGCTAATATGAAATGAAAATCGCTTATTGTCACGAGTAGGCTTCAATGAAGTTACTGTGAAAAGCCCCTAGTCGCCACATTCCGGCGCCTGTCCGGGGAGGCTGGTACGGGAATTGGTCAATAATTGGTCAACATAGATCTCTGTTGTCTGGAATTCTGGTCCTTTAGACAAGGGCCTATTCAGCCCCCCTCCTAGTAAAGATTAATATTCAAGCTATCTCTTTATTCTGTGTTATGAGAAGCACCCATTAATCCTTTCTCTCACCGCACGTTAAAAGCTTATATTAATAATTGTGTTAATATGCTTATAATTACAAAAGTCATAAACACTTGTGTTCCAAATTAGATTTCCAGCCTTTCTAAGACATTTATTAATGACTTCTTATTCTTTAATTTTCTCACAAGTAAGGCTGTCTACTTAAGTAATCAGGTCGGTTTCCAATAATGTTGGTTTTGTTTTTATTAAAATGGCTTCCATTAGTTTCAGTGAAGAACATATTAATTCAAACTACAAAATGATAGACTAAAACTAATGATTTTCCAAGAGGAAAATGGACAATTGGCAAAGATCATAAATTAATAAGGCAAAGTATTATGTTTATTTTACCCCAAAATAGTAGCCATAATAATTACATAAAATATCTGTATGTTCTGGGAATGGGAAATTTAAAAGGGATGTAAAAACAGTGGGCTGGTTTCTCCGCCGGTGCGATTCTCCGTTTAGCTGGCGCCAGGGGATTTCCCGACAGCGTGCGGCTGCCCCACAATGGGAAACTCCATTGACTGGCTGGCGTAATGGAGAATCCAGCCCTAGATTTAAAGATGAAAGTGGAAAAATATTTAAAGAGAGATTAAAGGCTGCAAAGGTAGGTGTGACCATGAGATTCTGCAGAGCACGTTTGCTGAAACAGACCTGTGAAAAAAGCACTCTACAGCCACCCTCAGTGAGTGTGACAGGTTTTGGTACAAGTTTTGATTTTTCCAGTATCGAGTGAAAGAGGGAGAAGCCTGTGAAATACTCCTCTGCAGTGGATATGTGTGTCAATGTTACTGGAATTTTTAATACAGAAATTCTATGAGTTCTATTGCCTAAAAGGGTTGTTTATCTCTGAGTTTCACTGAGCAGAAATATTTTGGGAAATGTTTGTAGAACTGCTGTTAACTGTGTAAATGTAATTGTGTGTTTGTTTTCAAGTAAGTGTTTACATTTAATATTTAAGGGTGGCACGGTGGAGCAGTGGTCAGCACTGCTGCCTCATGGCGCTGAGGACCTGTGTTCGATCCCGGCCCCCGGTCACTGTCCGTGTGGAGTTTGCACATTCTCCCCAAGTCTCACCCTCACAACCCAAAGATGTTCAGGGTAGGTGGATTGGCCATGCTAAATTGCCCCTTACTTTGAAAAAAAATGAATTGGGTAATTTAAATTTGTATTAAAAAATAAATAAAAGAAATGTAATACTTAAAATCTTCAAAAGTAGTTTGAAATTTTTACATCTGACTTCAGTGCAGATACAGTCTCTTAATATAGTAACTCATTGTGATAGCTTGTCCCAAGTTTCCCTTTGGGATTTGGGCAGCCCAACAATTACCATATCATATCCTTAACCTATTGCTGCCCTTGTCAAAATGCTCATTCAGTCGTTGACAGCTGTCACGATGTCTGAATCCCAGAGGTTGGGACTGAATTGTCAATGGGCATCCATTTTCTTTCATTATGATGATATTATTCATCTTCGATTATTTCCTTTCTAATGGCTGTCAAAGTAATCCTGGTTTTACTGCCCAGTTCTTTATCTGCTATCCATTACATCTTTCAGTCTATCAGTTGCTCCCTGAATGCTTTTCAGTTGAAGTAACAACCTCCCTACTACCGCCCTCACCCCTACCCCACCCCCCCCCCCCACCCCACCCCCCCCCCCCCCCCCCCCTCCTCCCCGCCCTAGCTCCGTTAATGCTATTGCTTCATCTTGCTGCTCACATTTTATTTCAGGCTTTGTTATGGGCCAGGGTTTAGAGAACTCCAAAGTGTATCATGGAGTTCACCTGACCCACAACTTTTGATAGATTGTGGTATAGGGAGCACATGGCCCATTCTACAGGTGTGGTACAGCAGAAATGGAAAAGTATTTTTTAAAGCAAAACAATGTTTATTCTATGACCTCAACTTAACCTTTTTAAAACATACAGTGAACATCTTAGCAACCATTAATTCAAATGCAACCCCCAAAGACTACAACACTAAGTAATCCTTTAAGCTTTCCTTTTAACATCCATACGACTTAAAAACAAAACCTTTAACAGAAGCACATCAGGTTAAATTCGCTACTGAAAACATTTATAATTCTGAATTCACCAAATGATCAAGAGATAGTCTTTTCATGGCAGAGAGGACAGCAGTACAGCTGCTTTGTCTGGCTTCAGCTCCTACACTGAAAACGAAACCCAAAAAGCACAGACACACCCAAGCTTTTCTTAAAGTGAAATTAAAATGCAGAGCTAGAGCTCAGCTCCCCCACACTTCTGTTGTGTTATGCTGCTTCAGATAACAGAGGCTGCTACTTGATGCAGTCTTAACTAAAGGATGCTCCAGACTCTGAAATGAGTTCAACGTGTTTATTGAACTATTAACACAGTTGTCAAATGAGTTTGACTCTCTGCTAATCTAACTGTAGTAACTCAGTCTAACTGTACCAGCTTGCTCTAAGCCACGTGCTGAGGTGTGATGCTGCTGATCAACCCTGCCTAACTCTCTAGATGTCTGTCTGTGGAAAGAGGCAGGGTGTGAGTGCCTCAACCCTTTCACAATGTTTATGTCATGCACCCTTGTGGTGATGCCACCTCTGAGTGTCCTGACTGCCCATTGATTGTGTCCTATTCTGAGTGTTCATTGGTTGCATGTTTGCATATCATGACAACTCTGACATCACTGCAGTAACATGAGCAGCCAAACATTTCTTAAAGCGACAGTCTCATGACAGCTTCAACCAAATCTTAAGCACTGTACTCTTCCGTTGAGTCAGCAGAACAACGTTAGCGCCTAGGGTAGGGGACTTACAGTACAATCCTGCAAATCTGCTGTTGTACCCTCCTTTGAGAAAACCGATCTGCTCTGTTTATTATGTGGGTTTTATTTCTTTATTCTCCAAGTCGTCCTCTGCTGTACTGCAGGGTCCTGACTGCCAATTGCAGATTTATTTTATGCATCATTTACAGCCTGTTAAATCCACGTAAGAGGGAAAAGACTTTCAGAAAGAATCTCAAGCTCCCATAAACAGGGAATTTGTCGGTGGTGATCCTGCTACATGGTCATTAAATTGCACAAGGGAAGTATATGGATCTGGGCCATGGCAACCATTTTATTTTAATTTTGCGGCACACAATAAAAATGATCTCAAGATCTCCTTTCCTCCTGCAGCCTGCACCTCTCATTGGCCACCAAATCACAACTTGAATTGTTCCATCCTCTCTTTTCGCTCACGGGGAGTGATTTTCCGGCAATTCCTGTTGGCGATATCTTCCAGCCCTTGCCGAAGCTGACGCTGCTGTGCAGGAGAGTCATAAAAAATGTCAAAGCCCTCGGAGGGACTGGAAGATCTCACCAGCATCCATTCGCGAGCCGTCTCTGCCATCTGGAGTGGATGGGGGGGGGACAGAAAATACCAGCCATTGTGTTTTCCTAAACTCTAAGGCTCTTCTCCAAGATTTCTCAATAATAAAAGGCAACTAAAACATAGTTACATCATGGGTTACACCAGTTGCTGTTCACTGCGTAAGATTGCTCTGAAGTCAACCAATTACCAGCTGGAGAGAAGGAAAGACAATGGGGCAGGTGCGGGATTGACTTGCGAGGCACAATATTCACTAGAAAATCAATCATGTTATTCCAGCAGGGGTTATTTTTTGCAGAGCTGCAAAGCAATGGGGTGCAGTAAAGTTTTCCATGATTTATCCATGTGATTTTGGGCCTCACTGGCTACGCCATCATTTATTACCCATCCCTAATTGTCCTTGAGAAGGTGGTGGTGAGCTGCTTTCTTGAAGCATTGTAGGTCTTGTGGGGTACACACATAGTGCAATTATGGAGGGAGTTCCAGGATTTTGACCCAGTGACAGTGAAGGAACGACCCATCGAGTCTGCACTCACCCACTTAAGCCCTCACTCCCACCCTATCCCCGTATCCCAGTAATCCCTCCTAACCTTTTTGGTCACTAAGGGCAATTTATCATGGCCAATCCACCTAACCTGCAAGTCTTTGGACCTTGGGAGGAAACCGGAGCACCCGAAAGAAACCCACACAGACACGGGAAGCACGTGCAGACTCCGCACAGACAGTGACCCAGTGCGGAATCGAACCTGGGACGCTGGCACTGTGAAGCCACAGTGCTATCCACTTGTGCTACCGTGCTGCCCTTGTCCTTCTAGATGGGAGCGGTCATGAGTTTGGAAGGAGCTGTTCATGGAACCTTGGTGAGTTACTGCAGTGCATCTTGTAGATGGTAGACACGGCTGTCACTGTGTGTCAGTGGTGGAGCGAGTGAGTGTTTGTGGATGGGGTGTCAATCAAGTAGGTTGCTTTGTCCTGGATGGTGTCAAGCTTCTTTGAGCTGCACTCATCTAAGCATATGCAGAGTACTTCATAACACTCCTAATTTGTACCTTGCAGATGGACACGCTTTGGGGAGACAGGAGGTGAGTTAATCACCGCAGGACTCCGAGCCTCTGAACTACTCTTGGTCAGCCACAGTAATGATATGGCTAGTCCAGTTCAGATTCTGGTCAATGGTAACCCCCAAAGATGGGAGAATCAGCAATGGTATTACCACTGAATGTGGTATTACCACTGAATGTTAAGAGGCAATGGCTGGATTATCTTTTGTTGCAGATGATCAATCATCAGTGAACATCCCCACTTAAAAAAAAAAATTTGGAGTACCCAATTCTTTTTCTTTCAATTATTTAGCGTGGCTAATTCACCTCCCCTGCACATCTTTGGGTTGTGGGGCGAGATCCACGCAGACAAGGGGAGAATGTGCAAACTCCACACGGACAGGGAATGAGGAGGATATCGATGGTCTGGTCAGATGGGCTTATCAATTGCAAATGGATTTCAATCTGGATAAGTGTGAGGTGACGCGCTTGGGCAGGACAAACAAGGCAAGGGAATACATGATGAATGGAAGGACCCTGGGAAGCATGGAGGATCAGAGGGACCTTGGTCTGCATATACACCGGTCCATTAAGGTAGCAGAGGAGTGGATGCAGTGGTTAAGAAGGCATATGGTATACTTGCCTTTATTAGCCGTGGCATTGAGTTTAAGAACAGGGAGGTTATGCTGGAACAGTTAGACCACAGCTAGAATATTGTGCATAGTCCAGAATCCACATTACAGGAGGGATGTGATAGCCCTGGAATGGGTGCAGAGGAGATTCACCAGGGTGTTGCCTGGGCTGGAGATTTTTAACTATGAAGGGAGACTTCATAGACTGGGGCTGTTTTCCTTGGAGCAGAGGAGACTGAGGAGCGACAGGGACATGATTGAGATGTGTGAAATTATGAGGGACACAGATAGAGTAGACAGGAAGAAATTTTTCCCCTTGGTGGAGGGGTCAATGACTGGGGGGGGGGGGGGGGCATAGATTTAAGGTCAGGGACAGGAGGTTTCGAGGGGATGTGAGGAAAAACCTCTTCACTCAGAGGGTGGTGGGAGTTTGGAATTTGCTGCCTGAAAGAGTGGTGGAGCCAGAGACCCTCATAACATTTAAGAAGTATTTAGATGTGCACTTCTGATGCCAAGGCAAACAAGGCTATGGGCCAAGTGCTGAAAAATGGGACTAGAATAGTTCGGTTGTTTTTGACCGTCACAGATGTGATGGGCCCGAAGGGCTTTTTCTGTGCTGTATGATTCTATGACTCTCTGACTCTATGAGATATGTATACAAGATCAAGGATAGCATCCAGTGTGAGTTGCATGTTTGGCAGCATCTGGTGATATAATGATATCAAACCCCAGAATGAAAAATTGCTGAACCTTTTGTTGTGACGTTACCATTGGGATCACTGGAGGGTTTGTTTTTACTTCATTAGCAGCATAGAATTAAAGATTCTAAACAAATGCTGCTGCTGTTGAAACGGAAATTTGTCCGACCTGCAATTATGTGCATCAGCACAAATATAGTAAGCTCCCACTGCTGTGACAAATCACTGTTTATTTCTGTTACTGTATTAAAATAGAGAGTGAGGGAGAGGGACTGCTTCCCTGGGTGATCAGGAAAATTCCCTCCAACAGAAATACCAACACCTTTGAACGTTCAAAGCAAGATTAGCGGGTCTTACCTGCGTTCAAAATCAGAGAAATATTTGCTTCCTGGAGCGTCAGTGGTAGCAAGCCTGTCGCAAAGGAATGACAGGCATAGGAGGTTTTGGGGCTGAACTTTCAGTTCCTGCCGAGAACAGAGGTATCATAGAATTTACAGTGCCCAAGGAGGCCATTCGGCCCATCGAGTCTGCATCAGCCCTTGGAAAGAGCACCCTATTTAAGCCCTTGCCTCCACCCTATCCCCGTATTCCAGTAACCCCAGTTAACGTTTTTGGACAGTAAGGGCAATTTAGCATGGTCAATCCACCGAGCCCGCTCATCTTTGGACTGTGGGAGGAAACTGGAGCACCCGCAGGAAACCCACGCAGACATGGGGAGAAGGTGCAGACTCCGCACAAAATGTGACCCAAGCCGGGAACTGAACCTGGGACCCTGGAGCTGTGAAGCAACTGTGCTAACCACTGTGCTACCATGCTGCTCTCAGGTAGATGAGGCCTCAGAACCGTGTCAAAATTTCCCAGTTCCGGTCATTTTTTGCCGAGTAGGGTTCAAGATCTCCTTACCTACCTCCTCTTTAACCCCACCTCACCTCAATGAGGCAGGTAGCCAATTTGATTTACTAAGAGCCTTTGTCTGAATTAGCCTCCAGTCTCCTAACTCAAAACGGGGAAACAGTTTAACTGCCAGGAGGAAGGCACTGGATGGCAGACCAAGGTGCTTTATGGTGCTGGCCTGCAGGCCCTCTCTGCCTCCCTGGGTGCGGGTGCACAGTGAGGTTAAAGGCTACACTGCAGAGGGATGCCCCATCCCCACCCCGGCAAAGCTGGCCTGGCTGCTGAACCTTTTTTATATTTAAAGGTACAAAAACTCTGATTGGCCCTCTAGCTTCGAGAGTCCGCCCTTAATTGGACAGGGGATGTGTCTCCATGCCAATTAAGGGGACGGCTCTGTGAAAATTCGAAAGAGTGGCTGGTTACCCCTTTTTCCCAACCCAAAGTGAAAATTCAGCCCTTGGAGTTAACAATGGCTAAAATACAAGTTTACCTGAAGTCATTGATCATTTACTTTCCTTCTCAACTTGTCCATATTCCTTATTAACGGCTGGAAGAAAGATCAAAATAAAGATGCAAGAAAGTCATTTGTTCCATTGGTGTTCATCCCTTCAATATACTAAATAAGGCATTATAGCCGTGACATCAGTAGATGTAATAAAGCTAGGACATTATGTATGAATTTGCAGGTTGTTTAGGAAATAGCAAACGTGGCTGGTGTGTTTGGCAAGATCTTTTTTATCTCAATGTGAGACCTTGTATAGACAAACAGCTCATCAGGCAGCTGGAGGAGATGGCTTCCCCATCCCATCAACTATGATAGCAATAATTAATGTTAATCATCAGCCTTCCAATTGTGGACACTTGCTATCAATTGCAACAGAAGTCCTGGTCTGACTGTGAAAACTTTGAAAGCCACAGCAATCTTTTGGATGCGATCCAATCAAACAGTGAATCCTTTGAAATGGATATGAGTATTTTGGAGACCAGATGGTTCGATTTGTAAGTCTGTCAGGGTGCAGCCCAGGTTAGGTTATTAAGCCAAGTTATTCAGCAGATGTGCAATCCTGGGGAGAGGATAGGAGCGGCCTTTTGGCTAAGATGAGTGTGAGGTCGGGTATAATGCCTGGACCTGGTATGTCTCTCTTGTGGGGACCATGAATTGGATTGAATTTGAATTGTTTTTTAGAGCAGGCAAGGAGCTGGATTAGGGGTTTGCCTCTGTCCACACTGAGCTCTGGCTTTGTAACTCTGATAAAGTAATGGATAAAAAGGAGTGGTATTCAATCAAGTGGTGCCATGGCCATCATGGCTTTGAAGCTGGTTTGAGTGATTTCTCAATGACTCTCTTAGCTTGGTAAATACAGAAGGAGTGAACCAACTCAACCCTTCAAGGCACCCTCAAAGCCTCCTTAAAAAAGTGCAATACCCACACCAACATCTGGGAATCCCTGGCCAAAGGCCGCCTGATGTGGAGGAAAAGCATCTTGGAAGGGGCTGAACACCTTGAGTTTCATCGTCGAGTGGAAGCTGAAGCCAAGCCGTGTCGATAGCGAAAGGAGTGGGTGGCAACCCGGGCACCACACCCACCCTCTCCTCCAACCACCGTCTGCCCCGCCTGTGACAGACACTGCAGGTCACACATTGGACTCCTCAGTCACCTGAGAACTCATTTTTAGTGTGGAAGCAAGTCATCCTTGGCCCTGAGGGACTGCCTAAGAAGAAGAGTTCACTTAGGTGCACCATTGACTAGCTCAATATGCTCAGACTAAATTCCTTACGCATCAAAGAATGAGCTGAGGTAAAAATTATTAAAAATATTCAGTTTTAAGTGTCACTTTAATGTACTGATGAAAGTTATGTATTGTATTTTTAAATGTGTCCACTCATTACACTTGCATTATCTGTAAATTTCTCTCCAGTAACAAACTTGTAGTGATATTCAGATATTAATATATATGATCAATGTATGTCAATGTAGTACAGTAATTTCAACACTAAATGGCTCACAGTCAGATACTGTAAGAACTAGTTTCCCGCCTTTTCTAAGTCAGATGACATGCTGATGTGATTCAGAACAGTGAACAAGCAAGACATAGAATAGCTAGAGTGAGAGAAGTTAGAACTAGTTTGTTAGAATAGTGTATAGTTATATAGTTATCTATATTGTACTTTAACTCTTTATTGTTAGTTTAGTATTGAGTAAAAGGACTCAGTTTATTATTTTATTATTCATAAACAATTCATCTTTCAACAAGAAGACTATTGTTCATTTTATCATCCTGGTGGATTCAAGAGTAATACATTTTTGATAAGTCAGTATTTAAAATATAAAAAACTATTTTTAGATTTATGTATGAACCTGGAGATTTCTGATGAGGCAATCCCAGCACTTACAGCAGGGATTGTACTGAGGTTACCAACCCTCCAGAATTGGCCTGGAGTCTCCGGGAATTGAAGATGAATCTCCAAGACACTGCTCGGTGTAATATTATCAGGACATTAAAAACAATTGTTTTTTTTTGTCAGTTACTTTGAACATTTCTCTTTACCAGATGTAAAAATACTGAAAGTAGAAAAGAAGTTTGTTTAGCTGACACTCAAATATCATCCAATTGGGTAATGCGTCTTTTTGCTTTCCAATTGGTTGTAGGAAAGCAGCGAGTCACAATGATGGATGTGATGGCCGCCCAATGGCTGGAGAGTGGGGGTGAGTCATGTGATGAAAGCTCCAGGAATACATTTAGTCACAGCTGAAAGCCTAGATTGTGTCTGTCAGCGATCTCTGGCACTGAGCACAATTCCAATATTGTCAGCATTTGGTCATACCACTAGTTTTAAATTGCAACTCACACGAGCTGGGAACACGGTGCTTTAAAGAGGGGAAATATTTGATCACCATGGACAGAAAGACAATTCGGTGGTCCGTTTGTAGAGGGGAGGGGCTGGAAATATTATTCTTACAATGGATCTAGGCTTCGTGGGAGAATCAAGATGACTTAGATCATAGAATTTACATAGATCATAGCATTTACAGTGCAGAAGGAGGCCATTCGGCCCATCGAGTCTGCACCGGCTCTTGGAAAGAGCACCCTACCCAAGGTCAACACCTCCACCCTATCCCCATTACCCAGTAACCCCACCCAACACTAAGGGCAATTTTGAACACTAAGGGAAATTTAGCATGGCCAATCCACTAACCAGCATATCTTTGGACTGTGGGAGGAAACCGGAGCACACACGGGATGTGCAGACTCCGCACAGACAGTGACCCAAGCCGGAATCGAACCTGGGACCCTGGAGCTGTGAAGCAATTGTGCTAACCACTATGCTACCGTGCTGCCCTCTGCGAGTTTGATTCTCTGCTAACCTAAGTGTGATCTCTCTGTCTGACTGAACCAGACTAGCTCTGAGCTGCGTGCTGTATGCGTGACATGATATATACACCTGACTCACTCTGTAGATGTCCCCAGTGGAAAGAGGCGGAGCGTGAGTGTCTTGTGCCTTTTATACTGGGAAACCACCCCCCAGTGTTCTGCTTGCTGATTGGTTATGTCCTGTTCTCTGGGTACATTAGCTGCCTGTCTGTATCTCATTATGTGCATGTCTGCATATCATGACAGGTGCATGTGGCGCAGAGGTTAGCACTGGGGCTACGGTGCTGCTGCCTCACGGCGCCGAGGACCTGGGTTCACATCCCGGCGGGGGGGTCACTGTCTGTGTGGAGTTTGCCCATTCTCCCCCTGTTTGCGTGGGTCTCGCCCCGACACCCAAAGATGTGCAGATTAGGTGGATTTAGCATTCAGCTATGCTAAATTGCCCCTTAATTGGGGGGGGGGGGGGAAATAATAATTGGATACTCTATCATTTAAAAAAAACCTCAGAGAAAGAAGGCAATGCCCGTGTATCAGACAAGATGCACTCTCCCAGTCTGCAATAATGACTTTCCTGACCTGGACCCATGCAGCTGTGTCACGCTGTGGATCACCTTCACCCTTCCAGAGGCTGTTTGCCTCATCTCACTCAGCATATGAACATGATCACTTTGAGGCTGAGGGAAAGCGATCTCACAGCGGGGACAGTCCAAGGCGCTGTGATGTTCCGGCACCTCCCCTGCGGGAGTCACCGGCACGGGCCCCATCACCTCCTCCTCCCCCGGGTTGCCCACTGGCCCCTGGGCACCGCCTTGGGACTTGGGTGCGACCGGAGCTAATCCCTGTGGCTCCCCGGCCACCTGCCACTCCCGTCTCTACCAAGGTCTCAATGCACCGCTTCCTTCCGTTGTGGTTCAGTTGTTGTCGTTAGAGGTGGCGGGGGTGAGGAAGGGGAGCTACATGGCCCCTCCCCCTACTCCCACTTTCTCTATGTGTCGTTCTGTGCTTCCCTTGGGTTCCCTTCAATATCCTTCCCTTTCTGCTTCTTTCCCTTGTGCATGTCCTCCGATGATTTTCCTCACTCCCTCTTTTCCCCCTCCCCTTCTTACAAGTCTGGGACAGACCCAGAACATGGGGGTGTGGTTGGCCGGGCCTCCCTGGCACAGTACACATTTGTCCTCCGCCTCCAGAAAGAACCTGCTTATTCAGGTTCTGGTCAGGTGTGCTCTGTAACGCTCTGCACCACTTTGATCTCCATGAGGCTTAGCCTCGCACAGGAGGAGGTGGAGTTGGCCTTTAATGCTTCGCTCCAGAGTCGCCAATTCCTCCTCCCACTTTCGACTGGCTTTGTCCAGTGGTAGCCTTGCCCTATCCAGTAACTGTCCATATATGTTCCCACAGTTTCACCCCTCCTTTCTGTCCATATTTATTAGTTCCGCTAGTTGTGTGTCTCTCGGGGCCCTGGGGTATCTTGCCATCTTCTTGAGGAGAAAGTGTTTAATTTGGAGGTGCCTGAATTCCTGTCCTAGTTCCAGTAGTTCCTGTTCCGGTAGTTCCAGGTCTTCCATCAGTTCGTCCTGGGTCGCGAGTCTGTCCCCTATATAAAAGTCCCTGATTGCTAGCGTCCCCCTATCCTGTCCCCATTTTTTAAAGCTGGCATCGAGCATGGATAGTGGGAACTTGTGTTTGCAACAGATGGGGGCCATGGGGACATCTCGGTTAGACTGAAATGCTGCCTCATTTGGTTCCATGTCCTTAGTGTGGCTACCACCAATGGGCAGGATGTGTATTTTGTCAGGGAGGATGGGCTGCCGTGGCGAGGGCTCGGAGAGTCATTCCCATGCAGGAGGACTCCTCCAGCCTCACCCATTCCGTGTTGGGTTCTCGTATCCACCCCCTCACCCTCTCGGCGGTGACTGCCCAGCGGTGGTATTGTAGATTCGGCAGGGCCAGACTACCCATATTCTTTCTCCTTTGCAGTGATCCTTGGGTTCTGACACCCCCACACAAACGCCATGATCATTTTGTCTACCATGTGGAAAAAGGCCTTGGGGAAGAACATCGATATGGATCTAAACAGGAAGAGGAACATTGGCAGTACATTCATCTTGATCGTCTGCACCCTCCCCTTCAGGGAAAGTGAGAGTGCAGCCCACCTCTGTCGGTCCTTTTTTACTTCCTCCGCCAGACTGGTCAGATTCCACTTGTGGATCCGTGTCCAGTCTCGGGCTATCTGGATCCCTAGGTGACGGAATTTGTTTTGGGCTAGTTTGAATGGTCGTCCTTCCAGCTCTATCCTTCCCTTGTTCGGGTTCACCGGGAATGTCTCGCTTTTGCCCAGGTTGAATTTATATCCCAAGAAGGCTCCGAACTCTTGCATGATTGCTTGCAGGCCGTTCTGTGGGTCCGAGAAGTAAAGGAGCAGGTCATTCGCATAGAGTGAGGCTCTGTGCTCTCTGTCTCCTCTTTGGATACCCTTCCAGCTTTTTGTGTCTCGCAGAGCGATCGCCAGAGGTTCAATTGCCAGGGCAAGCAAGAGTGGGGTAGTTGGCATCGCTGCCTTGTGAACGCACGTCTTGGGGGCCTTGTACAGGAGTTTCACCCATGAGCTGAACCCCGTCCCTCGCCCAAACCGCTCCAGTACATTCAGCAGGTGCCTGATGTTCGCAGTTAGCTGCCTACCCATGACAAAGCCTGTCTGATCCTCTGCGACCACCTCTGGTACGCAGTTCTCCAGTCTCTTGGCCAGGACTTTCGCGAGTATCTTCATGTCTACATTGTACAGCGAGATGGGTCTGTCTGATTTGTATTCCATCGAGTCTTTGTCTTATTAGCAATATCATGGCCTATGTTAGCGCAGGAGGCAGATTGCCTCCCGTTAGCAAGTCTGCAAACATGTCGCGTAGGTATGGGGCGTATTTATTATCGAAGACCGCTGGAAACCCGTCAGGTCTCGGCGCCTTCCCCACCTACATGGAGCTGATGCTCTCCATGATCACCCCCAGTCCTACTGGTGCTTCCACCTCCCTCCATCCATCATCCCCCACAACTGGCATGTCCAGTTCATTGTTTCATCTCCGCTCAAATGATCTGATCTCAAATGCTCGGTTGACCTCTTTTGTTCGGCTACCAGTCCGCCTCTGCTATTCTTCACCTGTGCTCTCTCTTTCTGTGTCTGCCAGCTTTCTCAGCTGGTGAGCCAATAGGCGGCCAGCCTTGTCTCCGTGTTTGTAGAAGGTTCCCCGTGTCTGGCGGAGTTGGTATACTGCTTTCCTGGTGGATAGCAGGTTAAAGTCCATTTTCAGATTTGTCCTCTCTGCCAGGAGCTCTACGATCGGGGCCTCGGAGTACTTTCTGTCCACCTCCAGAATAGAGTCAATGGGTTGCTACCTGACCACCCTCTTCTCTGTTGTGTCTTGCGGGCTATAATCTCTCCCCTAATCACAGCCTTCAGTGCCTCCCAGGAGGTGGAAAGTGAGACTTCCCCGATCTGGTTATTTGTAACATACTCTCCAATGGCCTGTGATGTTTTCTGCAGAAGAGCATAACGGCAAGAGATCCCAGTCCAACCTTCACGTGGGGCATTGGGCACGGCCCGTCTCCAAACTCACATCTGCATAATGTGGAACGTGATCGGTGATAACTATTGTGGAATATTCCGCTCTTTCTATTCCTGGAAGTACCGCTGTTCCCACTACAAAGAAGTCTATCCGTGAGTATGCTTTGTGTACCAACGAAGGAACTGCCATGGGTCCACTGCCCATGAATGCTCCCAATTCCCTAGCTATGCCTGTTCTTTTCCCCGATCTGGGGCTCGATCGGTCTGTCAGTGGGTCCTGTACACAGTTAAAGTTGCCCCCCCTCCCCCCGCCCCCATGATCAGTCGGTGTGTGTTAATGTTGGGGATTTCCGCCATGGTCTTTTTTATGAAGTCTGTGTCGTCCCAGTTGGGCACGTACACATTTACCAGAACTACTTGTGTCCCATCAGGGCACCGCTGATCATGACGTATAGTCCTCCTGGATCCGTAACCGTCCTTGTAGCTCTAAACTTCAACCTCTTGCGAATTAGTATGGCTACTCTCCTAGCCCTCATCCCGTAACATGAAAGATAAGTCTGTCCCACCCATCCCTTCCTTGCCTACAGTCGGTTCTTCTCCCTCAGGTGTGTCTGTTGCAGGAAGACTATTTCGGCTTTCAAACTTCTTTAGTGGCCGAGGACACTGGATCTTTTCACTGGGTCGTTAAGTCCCCTGACGTTCTAGGGGCTGGTTTAGCTCACTCGGCTAAATTGCTGGCTTTTAAAGCAGACCAAGCAGGCCAGCAGCACAGTTCAATTCCCGTACCAGCCTCCCTGGACAGGCGCCGGAATGTGGCGACTAGGGGCTTTTCACAGTAACTTAATTGAAACCTACTCGTGACAATAAGCGATTTTCATTTTTCATTTCAGGTGAGAATCCTGATGGGGGGGTTTTGTACTCCCGTTACTGCGGGATCAACCATACTTACCTGTTGGACGCGTCCCTGCAGTCCGGGGTTTCCTTTTGTTAGGGGGCGTCCAAAATGGCCACGACCACCATTCTCACCATGAGGTCAGGCCCCTGCGCTCCAGGGTTTTCCTTTTTCCGGGCGGCACCCAACATGGCCACCAACTCTATGTCAGATGGGTGCGCTCCTGCTCTCCAGGGTCTCCATTTGTTTAGCAGGAAGTTTGGAGGAAAGAGGCATAGGAGTGAGAGCAGAAGAGAGTGACCCCCTGGTTTATGGAGCAGTGGACCAGAAGTGCCCGGAAAAGAGCAAACCAGTTGGGTGAGGAGCTGGCAATGCACACAGAGGTGGCGGATGGGCAGGGGCAGGGTGCGGCCCTGCCGGCCTAGTGGTTGAGGGAGCAGTTGGTGAGCTACTTGAATGAGAAGTTCACCCAGCAGCGGAAGGAATGTTTGGAGAACCTGGCCTGGGTGGTGGACCCAAGGTGGTTGTTGAGCGCGTGGAGGTGAGACTGGTAGCCCAGGGACAGGCGATCCAGAGGAAGCATGAAGAACAGCCCACCTAGATGGCAGCGGAGATGGGACTGATGTGAGACCAGCAGAAGCGACTGCTGGAGAAAGTGGAGGACCTGTAGAACCGTTCTCATAGGCAGAACACCGGATCGAGGGCCTGCTGGAGGGGAGTGAAGGAATAGATGCTGGTGCAGGGTACGTGGGGAAGATGCTGGAGAAGCTGCTTGGGGAAGGTGCGTTTGATCGGCCGTTAGAGGTGGATCGGGCCCACAGGGCTCTGATGCGCAAGCCCCAAAGGTACGGTTGCATCGGTTCCTGGATAAGGAACGTATCATCAGGTGGGCCAGGCAGACAAGGCGATGCAACTGGGAAGACATCGAGATTCTACCTGGGGGCAGAGCTGGTGAAGAGGAGGGTGAGCTTTAATAAGGTCAAGTCGGCCCTGTACAAGAAGGGCGTAACTTTTGGACTACTGTATCCTGCTCTCCTATGGGTGACCTATGGAGGCCAAGAGTTGTACTTTGGCTTGGCGGAGGAGACAGTGGACGTTATGAAAGTGAATGGACTGGCAGGAGAAGGAGGGCCTTGAACGTTGATGGAAAAGTGAAGGGCATGTACTGTACTGTGAAAAACTTTGGGTTTTTGGTATTCGGGTTTCTTTCGTTTTTTTCATTTTTCTGTTTCTTCTGGGGTTAGGCTGGGTTACAGTTCTTTGTTAAGGGAGGAGGGGTGGGTCTCTGTGTTTGGACCTTGGGAGGGATTGTTTGTTTGTTTTTACTTCTTGACTTTGTTCTGACTTTGCGCTAAGAGCGAGGGGAGGAGAATCAGTGTGGGGTAGGATGCTAGGCGCCATGAGTGGGGGCTGCCTGGCAAGCTGGGCAGGCTAGTTCACAGAAGCAAAGTGGGGGTGAGCTGAAGATCGATGTGGGGGATGGTTGGAGGGGAATGGGGGTGGGGGTTTGGATGGGGGGGAATTATACTGCTGAGGAGGAGGGGACTTTTAAAGTGGAGGAGGAGGAGATTTTTTTAATAAACATTTTAGTGAGGTATTTTTTGGTTTTCCAACAACAACAAAATAAACAATATACATGAGTTTATAAACATAGTGCAAAAGCCGTATTTCTCCCTTCCAGGTCCCACCTTTACTAACCCCCTACACTAAACTAAGCTAACCCCCAGCCCCCCCCTCCAACCCTTCTGCTGACGATTAATTTTCCGCAAAGAAGTCAACGAGTGGTTGCCACTCCGTGCGAACCCTAACATTGACCCTCTCAACGCAAACTTGATTTTCTCCAGACAGAGAAAGCTAGCCATGCCCGATAACCAGGTCTCCGACTTCGGGGGCTTTGAGTCCCTCCAAGCTAATAATATCCGTCTCCGGGCTACCAGGGAAGCAAAGGCCAGAACGTCTGCCTCTTTCTCCTCCTGGACTCCCGGGTCATCCGACACCCTGAAAATCGCCACCTCTGGATTCGGTGCCACCCTTGTTTCCAACACCGTGGACATGACACCTGCAAATCCCTGCCAGAATCCCCAAAGCTTTGGGCATGTCCGGAACATGTGGACGTGGTTCGCTGGTCCTCCCGCACACCCTCACCTTCAGACCCTCCACTATCTCTTCCAACCCGATCGGGGCCCCAAGCCCTCCTACCAGCTCCCCGCCCATCTTTGGGCCTCATCTCCTCTGGCCCAGCTGGTTACGACCCGTACAGCCTATTATAAAACTCCTTAAATGGCTTATTCACCCCTGCTGAATCTCAACCAGGCTTCTGTCCCCACACTTTACTTTCCCTATCTCCCTTGTTGCCTCCCTCTTTCTCCGCTGCTGTGCAAGCATTCTGCTTGCCTTCTCTCCTGCTCATAAATCGCCCCCCTCGCCTTTCTCTGCTGCTCCACCGCCCTCCCTGTGGTTAATAAGCTGAAATCCGCCTGTTGTCTCTGCCGTTCCCTTAAAAGCCCTGCCTCTGGGGAATCCGCATACCTCCTATCGATCTGTAATATCTCCTTTACCAGTCGTTCCATCTCTATCCTGTCTACCTTCTCCCTGTTGGCCTGTGTCGAGATCTGCTCCCCTCTAACCATCACCTTCAATGCCTCCCAGACCACTGCTGCCAAAACTTCCCCCATGTCATTGACTTCCAGATAGTTCTGAATACATTTCCTCAGCCGCCCGCACACCTCTTCGTCAGCTAAAAGTCCCACGTCTGACCTCCAGTGCGTGCACTGGTTACTAACCTGCAGGTCAACCCAGTGTGGGGCATGGTCTGAGATTGTGATTGCCGAGTACCCAGTGTCCACCACCCCTGCCGCAAGGACCTGCTCAAAATAAAGAAATCAATCCGGGAATACACTTTATGCACATGTGAGTAGAAGGAGAACTCCTTCACCCTCGGCTGCCCAAATCTCCATGGCTCCACTCCCGTCATCTGCTCCATGAACCCTTTTAGTTCCTTTGCCATTGCTGGCACCCTGCCTGTTTTTGAGCTTGACCGGTCCAAGCCAGGGTCAATAACTGTGTTGAAGTCCCCTCCCATGACCAACCTGAGAGTGTCCAGGTCCGGTATCTTCCCCAGCATCCTGTTTATAAACTCCACATCATCCCAATTTGGCGTATACACATTTACTAATACCACCTGCACCCCCTCCAGTTTCCCACTGACCATAATGTACCGACCTCCCACATCCGAGACTATTCTTCCTGCCTCAAACACCACCCCTTATTGATCAGGATTGCGACCCCCCTAGTCTTCGAGTCCAATCCCGAGTGAAAAACCTGTCCGACCCATCCCTTCCTTAATCTAATTTGGTCAGCTATTCTAAGGTGCGTCTCCTGTAGCATTATCACATCCGCCTTCAGTCCTCTCAAATGCACGGACACGCGTGCCCTCTTGACCGGTCCATTTAGCCCTCGTACATTCCAGGTTATCAGCCTAGTTGGGAGGCTCATTGCCCCCCCCTTTTGCCGATCAGCCATCCCCTTCCTTGGGCTAGTCTCCAGCCCACGTCCCACGCCTCCACTGGCCTGCCCCCAGGCAGCCTCCGCCCCCGACCTCCTCTCTGTCCCTTAGCAAAAGTCCCTCCCTCGTCAGCAGAACATTTTCCCCCTTTCCCACCCTAGTAACAGCACAAAGTAAATCGACCCCTTCAATAAGCCTAACATCTGCTCAAACCCAATGAGCTTCCGTGAGCTAGCCCGCCCAGCTAGCTTGGTGACCCCCGCCCACGGCGCCAGACATTCTCCCACCTATTGTTCCCGCCCCACCCTCACCCTCCACTCATACACACATATTCAAATGAAAGACAATCCCAACACAATTGCCTGACAAAAAAACCTGCTAAAAAAGAAAAGAGCAAGCAAAAGATCCAGCATCTAACAAACACACCTCCATCCCCCAACAGTCCAAATGTAAACTTCAACTCACTCAGCTCTGCAACTGGCCCCAAATCAATACAGAAGGCATTACAAATAACGTCCACAGAATGAAAACAAGATACTTTGTTAAACATGAACATTGCAGCAAAGTTCAATGTTCTCAGTCCGCCACCAGCCCTTTCCTTTTCGCAAAGTCCAGCGCTTCTCGTACATGACCCAGAGACGGGCCGATTACAGCAGTCCGAACTTCACCTCTTTCTTCAGGAGGGTCAACCTTATCTGGTTGAACCCCGCTCATCCCCTGGCCACCTCCATACTCAGGTCCTGATAGATTCACAGGATACAATTCTCCCATTTACAGCTCTGTGTCAGCTTGGCACACTGTAAAATACCCTCCTTGTCTGTGGTAGTCACCACTGTTGTATATATCACATATGAGGTGTTTTACGGTAGGCTCCTCTACTACAGGTACAGGGGTAAATTCCTGCCTGCTGACTATGCCCAGTAGGCTGAGTATAAATGTGTGTGCTCACCGAGCTGCAGCCATTTCGGCAACAGCTGCAGGAGGCAACACATCTCTGCTTAATAAAGCCTCGATTACACTCTACTCTCGATTTATTAAGCAGAGATTTTACAACGATGGACCTCCGCATCAAGCCGGATCGCCTGCAGCTGCACCCTCAAGCAGACAACACCAATTCGGCCTTCGCACATTGGCTAGCTTACTTTGAAGCCAACATCGGATCTGCGACAGATCCTGTATGTGCGGCTGAGCTCTGATATCTTTCCCCTCATCCGGTATGCGCCTACCTATGCTGAGGCCATGGCGCTACTGAAAGAGAACTACACCCAGCAGACCAACAAACTCTACGCCAGGCACCTCCTGTCCACGTGGCATCAACTCTCCGATGAGTCTGTGGAAGATTTCTGTCGTGCCCTGCACGCCCTGGCGATGGACTGCGATTGCCGGGCAGTTTCGGCCGTTGAACATTCCGAACTCCTGATCAGGGACGCTTTCATTACGGGCATAGGGTCAGCGTACATCTGCCAGCGCCTCTTAGAAGGGGCTACCCTCGACCTTGTGGCGACCAAGAAACTCGTGATCTCACTAATGGTCACCTCCCATAATGTACAAGAGTACGCCCCCAACCGCACGGCGCTCCCCCTCCTGGACATCGTGGACCCGACCAGCGAACACCCAATCATGGACCCCACCAGTGACCGCCCCCAGCCAACCCCAAGCCTGCGCCACACGGCAGCCAACCAACCCGGGGGACCCAAGTGCTACTTCTGCGAACAGACAAAGCACCCCGCGGCAGCACTGCCCGGAGCGGAGCGCACTCTGCAAGGCCTGGGTGAAGGAAGGTATAACCAGGTCCTTTGTTCCTGCACCCCCACGTGCAACCCGTGGATGCTGCCACTTTCGCCACCGCAGCCCACGTGCGGCCCTTGGGCACCGCCATTTTCCTCGCCTCAGACCACGTGCGGACCGTGGGCACTGCCGTCTTCCTCACCTCAGACCATGTGCGGCCCGTGGGCGCCGCCATCTTGCTTGCCTCAGGACACGTACGGCCGTGGGCACCACCATCTTCTCCCCCATCAGATCTCGTGTGGCCTGTGGGCGCCGCTATCTTCCCCGCCCCAGGACCTCTGCTCGTCGGGCACCTCATCGGGCTGCTCATTGCTTGCAACCACCTCCGACCAGCCACAACTACAGCTCTCCTCCATCACGATCGACCAGTCCCGGCCCTATAACCTTGCAACCACACCGGCAACGGTAAAGGTCGATGGGCACAAGTCATCATGCCTTCTTAACTCTGGGAGCACAGAGAGCTACCCACCCCATTAACCAGAGAATCTCCCTGGCCACCTGATCCCACTCCATGGAGATCCGGGGGTACTGCACCGCCACCCTCACAATCCAGGGCGTAGAGTTCAGCGACTTCCAGCTCTACGTTCTCCCCAACCTCTGCGCTGCCTTGCTACTCGGCCTGGACTTCCAGTGCAACCTCCAGAGTCTAACCCTGAAATTCGGCGGGCCCCTACCACCCCTTACTGTATGTGGTCTCATGACCCTCAAGGTCAACCCGCCTTCTCTGTTTGCAAACCTCACCCCGGATTGCAAACCCGTCGCTACCAGGAGCAGATGGTACAGTGCCCACGACAGGACCTTCATCAGGTCTGAGGTCCAGCGGCTGCTGCGGAAAGGCATCATCGAGGCCAATAACAGCCCTTGGAGAGCCCAGGTGGTAGTTGTGAAAACTGGGGAGAAAAACAGGATGGTTGTTGACTGCAGTCAGACAATCAATCGGTACACGCAGATCGACGTGTACCCCCTTCCACGCATATCAGATATGGTCATTCAGATTGCACAGTACCAGGTCTTCTTGACAGTGGACTTGAAATCTGCCTACCACCAGCTCCCCATTCGCAAGGCGGACCGCCCGTACACCGCGTTTGAAGCGAACAGCCGCCTTTACCACTTCCTTAAGGTTCCCTTCAGCGTCACTAACAGGGTCTCGGTCTTCCAACGGGAGGTGGACCGAATGTACGGACTGCGGGTCACCTTCCCACACCTGGATAGCGTCACCATCTGCGGCCACGACCAGCAGGACCACAACCCCAGCCTTTCCAAATTCCTCCACACCGCCAAACTCCTCAACCTAACATACAACAAGGAGAAATGCGTGTTCAGCACCAACCGCTTAGTCACCCTCGGCTATGTGGTGCAAAATGGAGTTCTGGGGCCCGACCATGATCGCATGCACCCCTTCATGGAACTCCCCTCCCCCACTGCCCCAAGGCCCTGAAATGATGCCTGGGGTTCTTCTCATACTAGGCCCAGTGGGTCCCTAACTATGCGGACAAGGCCCGTCCACTCATTCACTCCACTGCTTTTCCCCTGACGGCCGAGGCTTACCAGGCCTTCAACCGCATCAAGGCCAACATCGTCAACGCCGCAATACAGGCGGTCGAGGAGACGCTCCCCTTCCAAGTTGAGAGCGATGCATCAGACGTTGCTCTGGCTGCCATCCTCAACCAGGCAGGCAGGCCCGTGGCATTCTTTTCACGCACCCTCCATGCGTCCGTCGAGAAGGAGGCTCAAGCCATTGTAGAAGCTGTGCGACATTGGAGGCATTACCTGGCCGGCAGGAGATTCACTCTCCTCACTGACCAACGGTCGATTGCCTTCATGTTCAATAACACACAGCGGGGCAAGACCAAAAATGATAAAATCTTGAGGTGGAGGATCGAGCTCTCCACCTACAATTACGAGATTTTGTACTGCCCAGGTAAGCTCAACAAGCCCCGCGATGCCCTATCCCGAGGCACATGTGCCAGCGCACAAGTGGATCGACTCCAGACCCTACACGATGCTCTCTGTCACCCAGAGGTCACCCGGTTCTTTGACTTCATAAAGACCCACAATCTGCCCTACTCCATTGAGGAGGTCAGGGCTATCACCAGAGACTGCCAGGTCTGCGCAGAGTGCAAACCGCACTTCTACTGGCCAGACCACGCGCATCTAGTGAAGGCCTCCCGCCCCTTTGAATGCCTCAGTGTGGATTTCAAAGGGCCCCTCCCCTCCACCGACCAAAACACGTACTTCCTTAACGTGGTTGACGAATACTCCAGATTCCCCTTCGCCGTCCCATGCCCCAATATGACGCCTGCCACCGTCATCAAAGCACTCAACACCATCTTCGCCCTGTTCGGTTTCCCTGCCTACATCCACAGCGACCGGGGATCCTCATTTATAAGCGATGAGCTGTGTCAGTACCTGCTCAGCAAGGGCATCGCTACAACCCCAGGGGAAATGGGCAGGTGGAGCGGGAGAATGGGACGGTCTGGAAGGCCGTCCAGCAGGCCCTACGGTCTAAGAATCTCCTGTATTTCTGGTAGGAGGTCCTTTCCGATGCCCTCCACTGCACTGCGACTAATGCAACCCCCCATGAACGTCTCCTTGCCTTCCCCAGGAAGTCCACCTCTGGGGTTTCGCTCCCAACGTGGCTGGCAGCTCTAGGACCCGTTCTCCTCCACAAGCATGTGCAGCTCCACAAGATGGACCCGTTGGTCGAGAGGGTATAGCTACTCGATGCAAACCCACAGTACGCCTACGTGGTGTACCCCGATGGCCGCCAATACACAGTCTCCCTCAGGGACCTGGCACCAGCTAGGTCCCCAACCGCCCATCTGCCCCGGCATCACCCTTTCTCCCCCCAGTGCACCTCACCACAGTCCCTACTCCAGGACGATCCGTCCTCCCCTTGATCCCACCCGGGGATGAAGATGCGGTCTACATGCTCCCGGAGTCACCGGCGACCGAGCCGATGCCTGCATCGCCACCGGGACTGCGCCGCTCACAACGTAGGATCAAGGCACCCGATAGGCTGAATTTGTGAACTTTCCCCAAAATGTTAACCTATGCATCTAAATAGTCTTCCACCACCCCCACTGGACTCTTTTTTTAACAGGAGGTGAATGTGGTAGTCACCACTGTTGTATGTATCACATATGAGATGTAATGCGGTAAGGCTCCTGTACTACAGGTACGGGGTAGATCCCTGCCTGCTGGCTCCACCCAGTAGGCGGAGTATAAATGTGTGTGCTCTCCGAACAGCAGCCATTTCGGCAGCAGCTGCAGGAGGCTTCACATCTCTGTGTAATAAAGCCTCGATTACACTCTACTCTCATCTTGTTGTTATTGATAGTGCATCAATTTATTAAGCAGAGATTGTACAACGATGGACTCCATATCAAGCCATTTCGCCTGCAGCTGTACCCTCAAGCAAACAACACCAAGTTGGCCTTCGCACATTGGCTAGCTTGCTTCGAAGCATACATCAGATGTGCGGCAGAACCACCCTCAGAGGCACAGAAGCTCCAGATCCTGTATATGCGGCTGAGCTCCAATATCTTTCCCCTCATCCGGGACGTGCCCACCTATGCTGAGGCAATGGCGCTACTGAAAGAGACCAACAGACTAACAAACTCTACGCCAGGCACCTCCTGTCCACGCGGCATCAACTCCCCTGTGAGTCTGTGGAAGATTTCTGGCGTGCCCTGCATGCCCTGGCAAGGGACTGCGATAGCCAGGCTTCAGGGTGCAGCTTCAGGCGATCCGGCTGATGCGGAAGTCTTTGTCCAAATACCTGTGGAATTTCACCACCATTGCCCTCGTGGGGTCTCCCATTCGCGGCTTCCTCATGAGTGCTCTGTGAGCCCTGTCCACCTCCAAGGGTCGGGAGAATGTCCCCTTCCCCAGCAGCTTCTCAAACATGTCCGCTATGTATGCCCCAGCGTCCGCTCCTTTGGACCCCTCCGGGAGCGCAACGATTCTCAGGTTCTGCCGGCGGGACCTATTCTCTAGGTCCTCCACCTTCTCCAGGAGCCTTTTCTGTTGGTCTCTCAGCATCCCCACCTCCAACTCCACTGCAGTTTGATATTCCTCCTGCTCAGCCAGGGTCTTCTTGGGCGTCCAATCTAAGCTCCAGCCGCACAATTGACTCTTTAATTGGGTCCAAGCAGTCCTGCTGCTGTTTGGCGAAGCCCTCCTGCATAACTTGCATCAGCTGCTCTGTTGACTGCTGGGTCGACAAGCCAGAGTTTCAGTCATCCGCCATGCTTCCTCCTGGTGCTGCTGCAGCCCAAGCCTTCTCTGTCCGTCTGTTTCTGCCTTTGCGAGCACTTCTAGTTCTCCTCTCTATGCACCGATGTGGGAATCCAGTGCACAATTGCCTCTATCATCAAAAATCGGGGGGAAAGGTTCAAAAGTCCAAACCGAGCGGGAGCCACCAAATGTGCGACTTACTCCTTCATAGCCGCCACCGGACGTCCGAGGAGGAGGAGGGCTGATGACAGTGGTTCCCCAAGGGCGGGCCAGGGGAGGTGCGGGACTTGGGCCGAAGACTGGCCGAGGAGCGGCAATGGTTGATCGGCAGGGGAAGGTGGAGCGGGGTGCTCCCCGACCAGGCTGGTCACTTGGAACGTTCAGGGACTGAATGGGCCAATCAGAAGGGCCCGTGTGTTCGCGCACTTGAGGCAACTGAAGGCGGACGTGGCCATGTTGCAGGAGACACATCCGAAGGTGGGAGATCAGATTAGGTTAAGGAAGGGATGGGTTGGGCAGGTGTTTCATCAGGGATTAGACTTTGAAACGAGGGGGGGGGGGGGTGGCAATTCTGATCAATAAGCAGGTGGCATTCAAGGTGGGGAAGATAGAAGTTGACCCGGGGGGGGGGGGGGGGGGGGGGGGTAGATATGTTATGGTTCGTCGGAAGCTGGAATGAATGGCCGTGGTATTGGAATTTATATATGCCCCGTACTGGGATGATGTTGAGTTTGTGAGACGAGTACTGGGGAAGATCCCTGACCTAGATTCACATCGGCTGATTATGGGGCGAGATTTCAACACGGTCTTGGATCCGAGGCTGGATCGGTCGAGTTCTAGGTCTGGGAATGTATCAGCTGTGGCAAAGGAGCTCTGGGAGTTCATGGAGCACATGGGGGGCTTGATCAGTGTAGATTTGGGTAGCCGAGGAGTAAGGGGTATTCGTTCTACTCCCATGTGCATAAGGTGTATTACCGGATAGACTTTGTCGTTATGAACGAGATGCTGTTGGCTGAGGTGGTAGATGCTGAATATTCAGCAATCGTGGTGTCAGACCACTCCCCACACTGGGTGGACTTGGAAGTTAGCAAAGGAAAGGCCCAGCGCCCGCAGCGAAGGTTAGATGTGGGGCTGTTAGCGGAGGGGGAGGTGTGCGAGCAGGTGAGGGAGGCTATTCGGGATATATAAAGATCAATGACACAGGTGAGGTTTTGGCTGGGGTGGTGTAGGAGGCACTGAAGGTGGTTATCAGGGGAGAATTCATCTCAATTCAGGCCCATAAGGAGAAGGCTGAGCGGGCGGAGTTGGACAGGCTGGTCGGCGAAATTTTACAGGTGGACAGGAGGAATGCGGAGTCTCCGGATGACGGGCTTTTGAAAGGGTGTCAGAGACTGCAGCTGGAATTTAGGCTCCTGTCAATAGATAAGGCAGTGGGGTAGCTGAGGAGGGTAAAGGGGGGTGGTTTATGAATATGGGGAAAAAGCTAGTAGAATGCTGGCGCACCAGCTGAGGAAACAGGAGGCGGCGAGAGAGATTGGGAAAGTGAGGGATACAGGGGGGAAGGTGGTTCTGGATCTGGCGCGGGTGAATGACGTGTTTCCGGAGTTTTACAGTAAATTGTATAAATTGCAACCCCCAGCCGGGGAGGAGGGGATGAAGCGATTTCTGGGGGGACTGGAGTTCCCAAGGATAGATGAGGAGTTGGTGGAGGTTCTAGGAGCCCCAATCGGGTTTGGGGAGGTTATAGAAGGGTTGGGGGTGATGAAATCTGGCAAAGCCCCATGACGAGATGGATACTCGGTTGAGTTCTAAAAAAGATTTTTCGGGCTGTTGGGGCTTCTTCTGATAAAGGCTTTCAATGAGTCCAAGGAGTTAGGAGTGCTCCCCCCCTGATGTTATTGCAGGAATCGATTTTCCCTTATTCTGAAGTGAGATAAAGATCCGAGAGCTGCGAGCCGTATAGACCAATCTCCCTGCTAAATGTGGATGCAAAGTTACTGGCAAAGATCTTGGCCATACGAATAGAGGATTGTGTTCCGGGGGTAATAGGGGAGAACCAGACGGGATTTGTTAAGGGACGACTCCTGGCGTCCAATATGATGCCTGCGGAGGGGCGCGAGGTTGAGGTGGTGGTGGCCATGGATGCAGAAAAGTCCTTTGATCGGGTGGAGTGGAAGTATTTGTGGGAGATCCTGGGAAGGTTTGGGTTTGGACAGGGATTTGTGGATTGGGTCCAGTTGCTATATCAGGCACCAATGGCGAATGTAAAGGCAAACCGGGTGCAATCGGAATATTTTAGCCTGTGTCCGGGGGACGAGACAGGGATGTCCACTCTCCCCACTACTGTTTGTCCTGGCCATAGAGTCTTTGGCAATGGTGCTGCGAGCATCGAACATTGGGCGGGGGATAGGGTGGAACACAGGGTCTCGCTCTATGCGGACAATTTGCTCCTTTACATAATGGACCCGTTGGGGGGTGTTTGCGGGAATTTGGCCGGTTCTCAGGTTACAAACTGGATATGGGTAAGAGTGAGGTTTTTGTGATCCTGCAAGGGGGCAGGAGAGGAGATTGAGGGAGATGCCGCTCAAGGTGGTGGGAAGGAATTTTATGTACCTGGGTATTCAAGTGGCTCGGGACTGGGGTCAGCTTCATAAACTAAATTTGGGCAGATTGATAGAGCAGATGAAAGGGGACTTCCAAAGGTGGGACGTGCTCCTGCTCTCATTGGCAGGGAGGGTGCAGACTGTAAAAATGACAGTCCTCCCGAGATTAATGTTCACTTTCAGTGACTCCTAATTTTCAACCCTGAGACATTTTTTAGGACGATGAATGCGGCGATCTCAGGTTTTATAGGGGCGGGGCACGGGGAGGGAGCTTGGCCCTTCCAAACTTTATTAACTATTACTGGGCAGCTAATATATCGATGGTTAGAAAGTGGTTAGTGGGGGAGGGGTCGGTGTGGGAACGAGTGGAGGCGGCATCTTGCAAGGGCACGAGTCTGAAGGCTCTGTTAACGGCACCTCTGCCGTTCTTGCCGGCTCATTACTCCACAAGCCCAGTGATAGTGGCTGCCCTGAGGGTGTGGGGACAATGGAGGCAGCACATGAGACTGGAGGGGGAGTCAGTATGGTCACCGATCTGTGATAATGACAGGTTTGCTCCGGGGAGGTTGGAGGAGGGCTTTAGGAGGTGGCAACGGGCAGTGATTGAGAGATTTGGACATCTGTACATATCTTTTCTAATGCTTTATCTGTCCTCTATCTGCACTAGCGACACCTTCCCATGTATATAAGTTAGCATATTCTGTATATAGTCAAGTACCTATACATATTTTCACGCACACGCACCTCAATATTTATTACCTGAATACATACTTTTTTTTTAATGGGGGAGATGTCATAATATACATCCAGGTATGTGATGGAGTGCAGACAGGCAGTGATTGACACACAGGATGACCAGTGAGCACACAGAACAGAGCAGCCAATCACCAGACAGGACACGGCCACTATAAAGCCAGAGGGCACTAGTTTTCCCACTCTCTTGGGATCCAGCCTCTGAGACAGTCAGAGCTCGTGAGCAGCAACTTGAACAAACACTATGTGGTAGTCAGTTAGTCTGGTCAGGTGAGCCTCAGGTCTCCAGTCAAGTCAGCATAGTGTCAACCCACAGTTAAGAATGTAATATAGTTAGATGTTAAATAAAATCGTGTTGCATCTCATCAAGTGTTGAAGCCTGTCTCTCTCTACACTGCATCAAATGCAGACCACATAGACCCAGCTTACCCAACACATCACTCTTCATTGAGGAGGGTTTTCCGAGCTTGGAGGAGCTAAAGGAGGAGTTTGAGTTACCAGGGGGGAATGGGTTCAGGTACTTACAAGTGCGGGATTTTGTGCTTGGCAGGTCCTGGGCTTACCTCACAATCACTAAGGGGACTACAGGATAGGTGATGTCATAAATAGGGGCCGGGGAGGGGAGGGTCTCGGAAATATATCAGGAATTGATGAGTGGGAAGGGGTGCCAATTGGGGAGGTGAAGAGGAAATGGGAGGAAAAGTTGGGAGAGGAGCTGGAAGTCAGGTTATGGGAGGAGGCCCTGAGGAGAGTCAATACATCTTCATCATGGCAATGGTTGGTATCATGACCGGTACAGTCTTAGAGGGTTGAAGGGCCTGTTCCTGTGCTGTATTGTTCTTTGTTCTATTCCGCAATGCGAGTGAGGATGATCAAGAAGTATTGTTAGCGTTGTGAGCATACCGAGCAACACGGTTATCAATGAGTCTCTCACATGCTCAAATGTTGATGAAGAGATGCCTAAGAACCACTTTACCAGAGATCATCATCAATCTTGAAACTGATAATAAAGTGATCCGTGAAAGAATCACAGCATCAAAAAAGAAGCAACACGAGGTCTACAATAGACATACCAAACCTCTGACTGAACTCCAGGAAGGTGACTTTGTGAGATTCTGGAATCCAGAAGGCGGCTGGCAAAATGTTGTTAAGTTTCTGAAACAGGTAGCACCCGGGTCCTTCTTAGTACAGGCAGAACAGGGATTGCTGTTCAGGAGAAACAGATGAGCATTGCTGTGTGTCAAGCATAAGGTTCAGCCTCAACGTTTGAATGTTGTACCACGTCATGACATATTCAAGGACATTGCCTTTCCAGATCCTTACTTAGCGCAGACACAGTTAAAAGATGCGGCAGAGCAATCAAATAACTTGAACATTCCGTTGAGATGATCTACAAGAAGAAGACGACTGCCAGAGAGATTTACTTTATGTTTGTATAATGAACCTATAGTCATCTCAGTGATCACAGTAAGAAGTCGTACAACACCAGGTTAAAGTCCAACAGGTCTGATTCAAATCACTAGCTTTCGGAGCACTGCTTCTTCCTCAGGTGAATGAAGAGGTATGTTCCAGAAACATATATATAGACAAAGTCAATGATGCCAGACAATGCTTTGAATGCGAGAATTTGCAGGTAATTGAATCTTTACAGATCCAGTTTAAAGAGGTGTGAATTGTCTCAAGCCAGGACAGTTGGTAGGATTTCGCAAACCCAGGCCAGATGGTGAGGGATGAATGTAATGCGACATGAATCCAAGGTCCTGGTTGAGGCTGTACTCGTGTGCGGAACTTGGCTATAAGTTTCTGCTAGGCGACTTTGCGTTGCCGCGTGTCCTGAAGGCTGCCTTGGAGAACGCTTACCCGGAGATCAGAGGCTGAATGCCCTTGAATGCTGAAGTGTTCCCCGACTGGGAAGGGAACATTCCTGCTGGGCGATTGTCGCGCGATGTCCGTTCATCCATTGTCTCAGTGTCTGCATGGTCTCGCCAATGTACCATGCTTCGGGACATCCTTTCCTGCAGCGTATGAGGTAGACAATGTTGGCCGAGTCGCATGAGTATGTACTGCGTACCTGATTGTATAATGAACCTATAGTCATCTCAGTGATCACAGTAAGAAGTCGTACAACACCAGGTTAAAGTCATATGTAATGGTGGTACCCATATATATGATCTGACAGATCTTGCAGAGATTGCCATGGCAGGATTGTGTGGTGTCGTGGTCGCTGTTCTGAAGGCTGGGTAGTTTACTGCAAACAATGGTTTGTTTGACGTTGCGCGGTTGTTTGAAGGCAAGTAGTGGGGGTGTGGGGATGACCTTGGCAAGATGTTCACCTTGATTGATGGCGTGTTGAAGGCTGTGAAGATGTCGTAGTTTCTCCGCTCCGGGAAAGTACTGGATGAGGAAGGGTACTCTGTTGGTTGTGTCCCGTGTTTGTCTTCTAAGGAGGTGGGTGTGGTTTTTTGCTGTGGCACGTTGGAACTGTTGATCGATGAGTCGAGTGCCATATCCCGTTCGTACGAGGGCATCTTTCAGCGTCTATAGATGTCTGTTATGCTCCTCCTCATCTGAGCAGATTCTGTGTATACTGAGGTCTTGTCCATGTGGATGGCTTCTTTAATGTGTTTAGGGTGGAAGCTGGAGAAGTGGAGCATCATGAGGTTATCTCCACATCATCTCAGTGATGTAACTGTTATTACAAATTATTGTATTGTATGATAATGAGTTTGTGATAGTTACTAGCTATTAGCCAGAATTACACTTGTAAGGTCGGGGTTAAAGAAAATATCACAGGAGGATGTGGTATTATCATAACTATCAGCATTGCAAGGGTTACTGTTGTGTCGAGAGTAGCAACTAGAGGGAGCTACAGATACAACTATATAAGGCAGTGATGCTAGACCTTAGAGGAGGAGTGAATGCAGGAGATAGCTAGTGAAGGTCAGAAGAGCAGATAGTGTGAGTGAGATTAGATTATAGTTTATACCAGTAGTGAGATTAGCAGTAGGTGAGTGTAGATAGATGTTATTTATCAGTTGTGTATTCTTAAGGACTAAGTGTTGAATCCCAGTTTAGTAATGTGAATAAAACCATAGCTTTCTTTAAGTTAAAAGCTATTCTGTGGTCTTTGTGAACACTACGCCAACCATCCTGAAATAAGCAACACAAAGAGCACCACAGGGAGGAAGGGAGGGAGGGTAGGTAGGGGAAGAGGGGGTGAGGGAGCGGTGTGGAGAGTGGTGCGGCACTATTGGGAGAGTGGGGCATTGTTGGACATTTGTGGAACATTCACCACAACCAATATGATGCCTCTGTCACTTTCTTCTGACCCCCGACCTCTGAACCCTTTGCCCATCTCTCCAGGCGTGCAACCCTCCCGAGGCAGACCACATGCAGGTGGTGGGTGTGAGTGAGCACTCAGCAGGCAGGCAGGGGTCAGACTGTGGCACCAGCGCTCAGCTCTTGGCTACATGCAGAAGCCCTTCTGCCAGGTTCACGTTTTTCGAAAGGAGTACTAATCAGCGACAGCGTGACCACTTCCTGCGGAGGCCGATGAATCACGGGAGGCTGTTGGATATGGGATGGCTCCCGTTAATTGTAGAGAAATGGGACTTAAATGGTGATAATTGGCTCCTCGCCACGCTACAGTGGGATCCCATGATTTTGCCTACGGGAGCGGGCCAGTTGTTTGACAAAGTGTTTGCTGCCTGGTGCAGTTCTCATTTTTGGCCTCTCCCGCTATTCACCAGCCTTGTCATGCCCTTGCTCGAGTATAACGAGGCCAGCGGTTCGCCAGGTGTCAGTAAAAGTGCAAATATTGCAGACTATTTATTGGCTAACTTTCCACCTGCATGTGTCTGAAACTGGTGTTTAACAAAAACAAAAAAAGGCCAGCATAGTGGCACAGTGGTTAGCATTGCTGCCTCACAGCTCCAGGGACCCGGGTTCAATTCCAGCCTCGGGTGACTGTCTGTGTGCAGTTTTCATGTTCTCCCTGTGTCTGCGTGGGTTTCCTCCGGGTGCTTCGGTTTCCTCCCACAGTTCAAAAATGTGCAGGTTAGGTGGATTGGCATTGATAAATTGCCCCTTAGTGTCCAAAAGGTTCGGTGGGGTTACTGGGTTATGGGGCTGGGGATGGAGGCATGGGATTAAATAGGGTGCTCTTTCTAAGGGTCGGTGCAGACTCGATGGGCTGAATGGCCTCCTTCTGCACTATAAATTCTATGACTGACTTCCACAGATTACCTGTTCAACGTAATGTAAATGAGGAAAATTTAAATTATTTGGCAGAAGCTTATCTCATATGTTTCCCTGTTTTACTCTCATATTAGATCTTCAATTCTAATTTGCTCCAGAATTAATTAATGGGGACAAGAATGTGGGTTTTGCCACACTAGAAGCAAAAACTGTGTTCAGAAAGCAGCAGCTTCGGTAAATTAGCTTCACCAGTGCTACATATGCATTGTGGGAGTTATTGACCAACCCGCTGCATGTCTTCAGGTGGCAGAGGCAGCCTGATGCCTACACCCCTCATCGCCGGGAAACCCATGCGCCCGCCTGGGACCGGAATATCCCATTGGTGTGAACAGTCGGCAGACCATGCCCGCAAGGTATTATAAGATTGTTATGTCCTGAACAATCTATTTTGATTCAAGGTAAAAAGGGAGCATGTGAGCTAGGTTATAAACCCATGGTTATCATGAAGACAGAGGCCCAGGTCAAGTATTATTGAAATCCACATGCCAGGTTTAACACCTGTAAACAAAGGTCTGGACAGCTGGCTTGGTTTTGGACAGACTTACTGGCTCAGAGGATGTGGACAGAGAGAACCCAGAGAGAGATTGATGGACATCAGCTGCTGCAATCATCCGATGGGGAAAAGGCTGTTTCTTTTGTCGCTACCAGACAGATTGTGGGAGGGAAGATGGTCTGTAATCAAAGAGATCAAACCCGGGCAGCACGGTGGCACATTGGTAAGCACTGCGGTGTCAGGACCCAGGTTCGATCCCGGCCCCGGGTCACTGTCCATGTGGACTTTACACGTTCTCCCTGTGTCTATGTGGGTCTCGCCCCCACAACCCAAAGATGTGCTGGGTAGGTGGATTGGCCATCCTAAATTGCCCCTTAATTGGAAAAGAAATGAATTGGGTACTCTAAATTGAAAAACAAAGAACAAAAAAAACAAAGAGATGGAACCCATGGAATTGTAGGAAAACGAGAAGATTCGGCCTGACATGGCCAAGGGAAGGAATCACAGGAGTAAACTGTGCAGTTGGAGTTTAGTTCAAGATTTCTCAGAAAATTGAGGGGATAGACTTACAATTGTAACTGAACATTATGACTCAGAGAAACAGAGAAGCAAGGATATTGGAAGCTGATATTAACTTTTGACTGGTTACTTAAAAACTGCTCTTCTGTGGGCAGCATGTCATAATATATAAATGTGGCATGGGGTTTCTGACTGTGTAAAAACATTAATAAGGGATGTCTTCTTTATAGATTAGAGTATTAATTGCTTTACTAATAACGTTTCGTTAATGGTGATTTTAGCTTGTTTGTTATAGTCAAAGACTCAAAGCTTGAAATCTTGTCATGCAATTCCTTCAAATTAGTGACCGGGAATCAAAAACTCTTTTTAAAAGCTGTTGGGCTCTACAGCGATCATAACAGCAGCAACACAAATGCAGCTTGTGAATACACTCCTCAGTCACCTATGTCAACATTGTGAATTAAGCATTTTACATACTATACGATCCAGGCTATTATGCAAATCTTATTTTTAAATATATTATGTAAGGAAAATAAACCCTTTTCCTGTGCAAAGTTTTTCTGGCAGTTGTCCTCCTGTACTCTGTGACAACATGAGAATTGGTCATCATTCCATTGTCCTCCCAGGTAACCTTAGCAATTTGCTGACAAACAATAGCCTTCTGCGATAGCACCTGTAGGTCAGTTGTGCTTGGTTCTATGTAAAAGAAATCAATGGTCACAGCTTGAGTATATTGAAGAGATGTTGGCTCTATTTACTCTCTCGGTAATCAATAGTCATTCTAACGTCTGAGGACTCCAAGCTGCATTGTTTTTAAGTGTTGAGCCGCCAGCAAAAATCAATAGGAGAGGAAGCAGGAACTTGTGACTTTGAAGACTCAGCAATCACAGGTGCTGAGAAATCACTCCTTTCACAACTTATCAAACCTTCCAGCTATGTCCTTGGCACTCATTTGCTGAGCTGGTTTAGTTATTGGAAAGGCTGAATTTAGGGAAAGTACAATCTCGTTCTAATCAAAATGTATGAAGCAGCAGAACTCTAGGCAAACAATTGATTTGGAATTTTGATGGTGATCGTAACGATTCTGGGTTACACATCCACGATCAACTAATACCCACTGTGTGCCTAGCAAGTGCAATACGGATAAAACTGACGTGTATATCTAGAATCTTCTTTGGCAGCCTTCTGTCTTGTGGGACAATGGTTTGTGTTGTGGTGGTCAACTTTGAGTTCAAAACATTGCCTGATGTCGCTCACCAAACACTAGGGCATGACTGTTTCTGCCATATTTGTGGCAGGAGAAGACAGTGGGCTGAGACAGTGAATAATTTACTGGCCCCTATTTTCACTGGGTCCTCTTCTCGGTCAGCTCTGATTTCTGTTTCACCTCAACACTTCCAATGCCCTTCCAAACAGTCAGCCCCCAAAGATCATGGTCACTTGCGACCTGTCTTCCCATTGTCTGCCTCAATGTCTGTCTTCTTCATATCATACTTGCAAGTATCCTTGTGGCGGACCTATAGATGTCCAGCGAGTTGCGATTCAGTGGTCAGTTATAAGTAAAATACCAAGTAAAGTCCCTGCTTGAGCCCTGGAATGAAACGCTGGCATAAATATTCAGGGCTGCGGCGACCTTCACGGCCACCGAGAGCTGGTGTTCTCTTCCTCCACGGGGTGCCACGTCCACGAGGACATGACACAGGTGTCGCACTCTCATTGTTGAGGTGGAGTCTCCTGTGGCACATGCTCTCCATCATCTAATGGAATGTCCAACGATGCCTGTACACCTTTTGCCATCGCCGGCCTCCCCCTCTGGGTTCCTCCTCGGCCTGATGGGCGGCTGGGTCCTCAGGGTGTGCGGCGTCCCCCTGCACATGGGGTGCCACCTCCAGCCTGTGTCGATGTTGCTGCCTTCTCCAGCGCCTGGTTCCTTGGGCTGCCACCAACACCACGAGGGCATCCTCTTCAGAATCGACAACACCAGCCATTCTGGTCTCTGTAAGGAATTGGAGAAGGAGAAACACCGACAATCAGTTCGGGCCTCCACCCCGGGATCCTCAAATACTCAAGCCTCCCCCATCCTTACGTGTCCCACCTTCTCGCCGAGTTGTGCTGGAAAACCTCGCTCTGAACACTCACCCCCGGCCACAGCAGGAGCCCCTAGACTTAAGACCCCTGCTGGGAACATTAATGGAACCGTTCTCAGGTGCCCTCTCCGATCCATACACTTACCCGATGGTTGCAAGGATGTCTCCAGTGCTGAAGCCCTACTCTTGAGTATTTGATTGTTGGCTGCTGCCTGTATGATGCTGATGCTTCTACAGTTCAAGCAAACTGTTGAGCTTCAAGGTTGGATTGAAATGTGATGCAATAATCATTGCTGTTGTGTTATTTGTATTGTTTAGGAAGGTGAAGGTTGTAGTGTTGACAAAGAACAGCAAGCTGTGTTTAATCAACAAAGCTAATTTATTACACTAAACTTAATTAGATTCAAACATTTGCTGAGGAATTAGATAAGTAAAGAATACACTCCACTTCTACAATACTAAACTCTGCTATCAGCTATACTATCTCACATCTACTCAGTCTGGCTCCCTTCCACTCTCTCTCTCACTCTCTCCTGTCTCTCTCCTGGAAGTCAAGGAGGCATGTGATATTTATAGGGTTGCTCTATAACGCCATCTAGTGACTAGAGTAGTAACATTACATTAACCCATAATGCTCCTTACAATAGCCACATATTGTGACAATTGCCTGAGACATGGCACGTGTATCCACGAGCAGCCACTAGGGAATATCTTGTTTATTAAATGGTGAACAGTAAGATTTGAAAATCAACTATGTAACATTCCACATATCACACTAACCATTAAACAACAAGGAAACATCACTGTTCCATATTGGTACCAATACAAAGCTATATCAGCTCATTTTCACAAAAACAACAAACACACGGGGCTGAATTTTCCACCGGCCCACATCAGAATCGGGAAACACGATTGGGGAGAGAATCGGTTGTGACGCCGAAATTGTAGCGAGCACCAGGTTCACAGCAAATCACAATTCTCCGGTTCCTTGACAGTCTAGACCAGTCAACCCTCTCACACTCTATTGACAGAGCACTGAGGTAGGTTGTAACATTATGCACTGGTGTTTAATGTGAACATTTTTATACAGATCTGTGTCCTAGCCCCTATCATTTTCATTTAATTTAATTTAATTTTCATTTCATTACTACACTGTTCCCTGCACCCGTGCCAAATGAACTGGTGTCTAACCTTCTGGCCTTATGGGCCCTAACGCCATGCCTAGGTGAATGCCCAGATGGTACAGCAGGAGTGGAGGCAGTCGGCTGTGATTCTCACTCTGCGACCTGAGTCCTCTTTGGCGGTCGTCTTCTGGGGTGACCGAGCCTGGATGAGCCAGGCTTCTGCTCGAGTGCCCCTGGTGCCACTCTATCTTGGCTGCTGCCCATCAGATGTGCCAGGGACAGGAGGGGGAGAATCTGAGGTGCTGCGGTGCTCCGGAACCTCCCCTACGGGAGTTTCCGGCACGGGTCCCATCACCTCCTCCTCCCTCGGGATGCCCAATGGCCCAGGGCTACTCTCCTGAGGTACCCCCGCCACCTGGCATTACCAGTCCTGGAGACTGCTCTCGCCTTGGTCTGCACGCTCCCGGCCATGGAGCACAGGGGTGAACCACCTCCATCTGAGACTGCGGCACTTCACCCATTAACTGTGCCACCACCTTCTGGATCTGTGCCACATCAGCCATGATTGCGCCATATCCCTCTTGGACTGGGCCACCTCCCTCTGTGTCTGCACCACGTCAGCCAGCGCCTGGGCAATGCCGCCGACGTTCCCACACATGGCCTGTTGTGACTGGGCCTCGCTCAGGAGCGCTACTGTGATGTCCAAGTGGCTCTGGCACATTGTTGCCTGTGAGGCGGCAACCCTGTCCTGGGCCTCGTCCACCACCTGCACAGAATTCCCCAGGCCTTGGAAATGCTGATCCATAGCTAAAACCATCGCCCCAATGCCTCCACCGCGGATGCCATCCATGCACTGTTGGCCTGGGTGGCACGCATCGTCGGCACCACCTCCTGCTCCTGCACACGATTGGAGTCCTCCTGCACCTGCAGGTACTGGATGCTCACTGACAACGCCTCATGTAGTCCCTCACTCTGCGACTGTATCTCCATGATTGATGGGACTGTCCGTTCCAGAAGCCCGTAACCCATCTGGCTGGCAGCTAGTCCCTGGGGTCGGCCTGCGCTCCAACCTTCCGCCCCCTCGGATGGTTCCTACCTCCACCTACTGTACCGGAGCAGCTGTGTGGTGAGTGTCCCAGGTGCCTCTTGACTAAAGTGCCCAACCGTAGTGAGTGTCTCTGGGATGATGGAGGCTGTTGGAGACAACTGTAACGGGAAATCAGTGTAATCCCCGGACTCGAGCTCTGAGTCTGGGACAGAGGGCTGCCGTCCGAGTTGCTCTCATCACTGCTTGGCTCACGGGGGGGCAGCTGTGGCACTGGCTGGGGGAAGGGAACACCAGGTGGGTGGTTGGGGTAGAGCGTGTGGGTGAGGGTGAAGTAGGTTGAGTCGATGGAGGTGTGTGAGGGTCGTGTTGGGGGGGGGGGGGGGGGGTTGACACATGTGTCACGTGGAACCGCAACTCAGCAGGGTCTCACTTACTCACCCATGGATGAACTTCACCTCGGCGACCTCCCTTTCCTCTGGGCCACCGACTACCTGCAGGGCCCTCTGCTTTGCCATGGTGTGGTGCCGCAGGCCCGCGAATCATCTCCCGCTCCTGGCAGTTGTGGGCGGCCTTCGTCTGGGGTGGGGGAGGAGGGGGACAGAAAACGACAATGTTAAACAGTCGGATGCCTCAGCCCAGGGGTGTGTAGCTGGTGGCCTCATTTGCATTCAATATGGGTGCCAACTTGTGGTGCCGGCTGGGGGTTCTGCCGCCCTCCGGGTGGGGGGTTGTCGAGTTACGGGTGTGCAGGACGAGGGTTGGTGCCAGGGGCACAGTGCTACCTACTCACCCTGGCCGCCCTGAGGAGGTCGTGCAGTTTCTTTCAGCACTGCTGGCTGGTCGGACGATGTTGCCCACGGCACTAACCGCCTCTGCCACCTGCACTCAGACATCACAAATGGCGGCGGCTGGAAGCCATCTTCCCAGGCCGGGGTACAGGGTCATCCGCCTCTCCTCCATGGCGTCCAGGAGGGTCTCCAGCTCAGCATTGGTGAATCTTGGGGCCGTGTGTCTTGGTGCCATTGTTGGGATGGTGTGTGTGGGAGTGATGTGTGTTTATGCGGCTGCAGCTTGTCAGCCTCTTCAGTGTCAGTCACAAAACTGGCGAATCCAGCACCGTTTCTCATTGGAATCGATTGTGCTCCATGTCGGTGCTAGCCCCCTTAACAGTAGTGGAATCGGCCAGTTTTGCTGTTGTGGAACTCCACGAATTCTGCGTCAGCATCAACACTTGGGGCTGGATTCTCCGATTGCCGACGACGAAATCAAGTTCGGCAATTGGCTGAAGAATCCGTTTTTACGCCAAAATCGGAGGGCTGCGTCGTTTTACGGACGCTCCGCCTCCTCAAAGACGGCACAAGTGCTGAGTACACGGCACGCCGTTGGGATGGCCTCATGACGTCACCTGAGGCCATCCCCCGATGCTCCGCTCCCATTGGCCAACTTCCCGATGGTATCGGTTACCTATCCGCTCAGTTTTTGGGGATCGCGTGTGGCGGCTGCGGATTGTGTCCAGAGCCGTTTGTCAGGGGGTGGGGGGGGGGGGGGGTGAGTCATGGCGCCCGCAGGGGGATGGGTGACTTTGCCGGGGGCTGGGGGGACGAGTGGGGATGGTCTGGGGTGGCGAGAGGGGTTACAGGGGGTCACTATCTGGCAGGCTGGGTCTGGGCGCATGTGTGGTCATGGGCCCGGCCATTCTCTGTCCGTATCTGACGGTAAAGCCGGGGCATTACGTGGCACAGATGCTAGCCCCCCACCGTGCTGAGCATGGGTGTGGGGGTAGCACTGACATTTTGGTCGTAAAACCAGATGCTTCCTCACGAAATAGCCGCAAAATTGGATAATCCAGCCCATAGTCTCAGAAACGGAGAATCCCACCCCACATCGTGCAGCATCTGCTTGCCTCAAACCAGATTACCTTCTGGACCCCTATGTTCCCCTTGAGCCCAGTGTTCCAGGACCCAGGAATCTTAGAAAAAATATCCTTTTCCAGCTACAGAAAGGAAGGAAACAGCAACAGCGGCCTCCAGGCTTCTGCAGACACCAGCAGGAGCAAGCAGCAAACACAACCTGCATCTATGAAGTGCTTTCACAACTAACAAGGCTGATTCCTTATTAGCAATAGCCGTCAGCTGTGAAGCTAGAGACTTCTCTCAGTGAACGGGAGTTAAAATGACCTTCAGCATATAACCAAGAACAGGATTTTGTCTGGAAGTGTTTGGCAGGACAGACAACCAGTAACTGCAGTTGCCCCTGTTATGGGTATCCACAATATTTAAAGATGGCTTGAAGGCCTCACAGACGGGAGACCCCTCAACTGCCTCCCCTTCCAAGGGCGACACCCGACCTGGAATGCTTCACTCCCCGATCAAGCCCAACCTCTTGAGGTTCCCCACTACCCCCGCAACCCCCCCTCCCCCCACCATTCCTGGGCACTGGAGCAGCAGTTCCAGTGCTCTTGAGCTGCATGCCCGAAAATGGAAATGGCTCCTCACCTCCTCAGATCCTTTCAGCAGCCATTGAGCCAGCTTCACATTTTTAAAAAGGAGCGCTAAATCACGCCCGTGTAATTTCTCGCTGCGTTGCCAGTGAATTCCCAGGAGACCGTTACATTCGGTGACACGGTGGCACAGTGGTTAGCACGGCTACAACTCCAGGGTCCCAGGTTTGATTCCCGACTTGGGTCACTGTCGGTGCGGAGTCTGCACGTTCTCCCCGTGTCAGGGTGGGTTTCCTCCGGGTGCTTCGGTTTCCTCCCACAGCCCAAAGATGTGCAGGTTAGGTGGATTGGCCGTGCTAAATTGCCCCTTATTGTCCAAAAGGTTAGGTGGGGTTTCTAGGTTAGGGGATAGGATGGAGGCTTGGGATTAAGTAGGGTGCTCTTTCCAAGGGCCAGTGCAGACTCGATGGCCCAATGACCTCCTTCTGCGCTATAAAGTCTATGATTCGATGACTTCAATCTTGGTAATCAGATGACAATAGGTGCTAATTGGGCTTAATGATATCCACGCCATATTTGGGAAAGTCCTGGAACTTGCAATTGGTAGCGGGCTAATTAAATGGCAAACTGATTTGGGCCTGGTGCAGATCTCGATTTTGGCCTTTCCCACATTGTGGGTGGCACTGCACCACAGTGGTCAGCACTGCTACCTCACAGCTCCAGAGACCGGGTTCGTTCCAGCCTTGGGTCACTGTCTGTGCGGAGTCTGCACATTATCTCCATGTCTGCGTGACTTTCCTCTGAATGCTCCAGTTTCCTCCCACAGTCCAAAGATGTGCACGTTGGGTAGATTGACCATGCTAAAGGTGTAATAACTGAAGAGGAAATAGAGAACAAAAATAAGAGAACATAACATCACCCTGTCTGCTAAAACGCAGTGGTTTGAAATGTATTTGTTTCAACGCCAGAAGTATAGCGGGTAAGACAGATGAACTTAGAGCACTTGTTAGTACGTGGAATTATGATGTTGTGGCTATCACAGAAATGGTTAAGGGAAGGGCAGGATTGGCAGCTGAGCGTTGGAGGAGGGGCTGGTTTATCTCGGTGAGCTAGAAAACTGGTTTGTGATGCAGAATTATGGCTAGCACCGTGGGTTCAGTTCCCGTGCCGGCTTACCCGAACAGGTGCCAGAATGTGGTGACTAGGGGCTTTTTGCAGTAACTTCATACTTGTGACAATAAAATATTATTATTATTGTTATAGATGCTTCAGGAGAGATAGAGGGGGATGTAAAAGGGGTGGGGGATTGGCATTACTGGTTAAGGAGAATATTATAGCCGTACTGCGGGAGGACACCTCGGAGGGTCATACAATGAGGCAATCTGGGTAGAGCTCAAGAACAGGAAGGGGGCAATCACAATGTTGGGGGTTTATTACAGCCCCCCCCCCCCCCCCCAACTGCCAGCGAGAGATAGAGGAGTAGATAGGTACAGAGATTTTAGATAGGTGCCAAAGTAACAGGATTGTTGTGGTCAGGGATTTTAATTTTACTTATATTGACAGGGACTCACTTAGTGCGAGGGGCCTGGATGGGGCAGAGTTTGTAAGATGTATCCAGGACGGCTTCTTATTGCAATATGTAAATAGTCCAACTAGGGAAGGGCAGTATTGGATCTGGTATTGGGGAATGAGCCTTTGGAGGAAAATGTAGCTGGTCTGATTAGTAAGTTCGCGGATGATACCATGGCTGGTGGAGTGGCAGATAGTGTTGAGGATTGTCAGAGGACACAGCAGGACATAGATAGGTTGGAAACTTGGGCAGAGAAATGGCAAATGGCATTTACTCTGGACAAATGTGAGGTAGTGCATTTTGGTCTAACATGGAGGGGAAATACACCATAAATGGCAAAGCTCTTAGGAATATAGAAAGTCAGAGATCAGGACGTGCAGGTCCACAGATCACAAGTGGGCAAGGTAGCCAAGAAAGCATGCGGAATGCTTGCCTTCATTGGACGAGCCATCGAGTATAAAAACTGGCAAGTCATGCTACAGTTGTATAGAACCTTGGTAAGGCCGCACTTGGAATATTGCACACATTTCTGGTCACCACACTACCAGAAGGATGTGGAGGCTTTGGAGAGGGTGCAGAGGAGGTTTACCAGGATGCTGCCTGGTCTGGAGGGTGTTAGCTATGTGGAGAGGCTGAATAGACTCAGACTGTTTTCGTTAGAAAGACGGAGGTTGAGGGGTGACCTGATAGAGGTCTACAAGATTATGAGGGGCATGGATAGAGTTGATGGGCAGACACTCTTTCCCAGGGTGGAGGGGTCAGTCGCCAGGGGTCATAGGTTTAAGGTCCGTGGGGCAAAGTTCAGAGGATATGTGTGCGACAGTGTTTTTACGCAGTGGGTGGTGAGTGCCTGGAATGGGTTGCCAGGGGAGGTTGTGGAAGCAGATACATTAATGCCGTTCAAAAGACATCTTGACAAACACATGGATAGGATGGGTAGAGAGGGATACGGCACAAGGAAGTGCTGAGGGTCTTGTAAAGATTGGTATCATGACCGGTACAGGCTTGGAGAGCAAAAAGGCCAATTCCTATGTTGTATTGTTCTTTGTTCTTTGTTGTTCTTTGCAAATTGCCCCTCGTGTCCAAAAAGTTAGGTGAGGTTACTGAATTGCAGGGAATGGGCCTAGGTGGGGTGCTCTTTCAGAGGGTTAGTGCAGATAATGGGCTGAATGGCCTCCTTGTGCACTGTAGGCATTCTATGATTTAAGCAGCCCCCCCCCCCCCCCCCCCCAGATCTGTACTGGGCGCAAGGTGGTTGTTATATCGTGCCCCTGAGCTCTGAACACGTGAAGCAATATCTTGTAATTGAAAAGATAGTTGCAAGTACTGTAAATAAACCTGTTGCTGACTTAGAGCTTGTGTCGTCTCTACATTGTTCTGAGCTAAACCAGATACATAAAATGTGCAACAAACTGGCAATTGCACAACATTTATAGGTTTGACCATCAACCAGCATTGCAGTGTTGTTGCTGATTGTTGGTGATATCTGGATCATGGCATTTGTCTTCCTGATGCTAATGACCATACCAAACTCTATCCAGGTATGAGGGAGTCTGCCCATTTGTGAATGGAGGTGTTTCTCAATATGGAACGTGAGTGCAGCATCATCAGTATAGAGCAACTTTCTGAGGAGGACTTGGCACACGTTGGTCTTGAATCTCAGGTGGATAAGGGTGTTCAGCTTCCCATTAGTTCTGGTGTGTAAGTATTCACTCTCTGTGATATATGACAGCAGCAAAGAGCATCAGTGCCAGAACACAACACTGTTTGACACCACTGCAGATCTTAAAGAATTCTGATGTTGTCCTTTTGCAGCTGATCTTCCCTGTCACGTTGTCACTGAAGAAGAGGTCACTCTGAGTAGCTTTGGCAGCCAGCCAATTTTCTTCAGCTTGAACAGGTCCTTCAGCTCACATGGTCGACTGCCTTGGTGTGATTGATGGAGGTCACCTGCAGTGGTCTGCTTTGTTCATGACATTTCCCTTGCAGCTGCCGGAGTGAGAGGGCTACGAGCCTGTCACCACATGATTGGATTCAGGCGGCTGTCTTCTTCCCTTGCCAGATTCGCCACTCCTCCTGGGCCTGCCAGTGGACTCATGGATGGTAGAGAAAACTCTAGCCCATTGTGTTAGATGACTGATTGGACAATGTGGCCCAGCACCAAAACATCATGTGACGGCTCCACTATGAACGCTCAGTTATTCCAAAGTAATGATTTTGTCAAAATAAATTTTCATTGATGACTCACAGGCATGTGTGATTTGGTTATACTGGGCACGATTTAATGGAAAAAAAGCAGAGTCCCATTTTGGACGGTGTTTCCCAACGCTTGGTGCGCCGAGAAGGTTCCTGCTATTAAACGGGACTCTGCCACTTTTTCAAGCCTCAGCGAAGAACTCATTTCCTGCAATAACAAGCTCAGCTCGCCAGTGCAGGAAGAGATTGGTCTCTCGTCCCCCCCACTGTGCTCTCCGGACCACCCCAACTTAGCAATTAGGGGATCCTCGAACCCTCCTGCACGCCACCTTATAAGTGCCGGGCACCCCCAGGCCGGATCCCTGGCACAGACAACCGAACACCATGGCACTGCCTGCCTGGCACCCTGTCAGTGTATGTGCCAGCCTGGCAGTGTTACCTGGGCACCCTGGCAGTGCCTGACCACCCGGGGGCTTCTGATCGCCAGGCAGACCTTCCCCAAGTGCCATTACAACAGGTCCATATTTGTGGACCCCCCCCGCCCCCCGCATACACACACATATCGACAACCATCACTGCCACTCACCTCCCACTGAGGCCAGCCTCTCACCCAATGCTGATGGCATACTCTCTCTTACAAGAAAAATAGAATTCTGTATCATCCCCCCTCCTCAGGAGCTTTTCTGTAATATTGCAATTCTGATCATTCATTTTTGTTTCACATTTGCTTTCTGTGTCATGATTTGGGGGTTGTCCTACTAAGTTGGTTATAGAGGTAAGTTCATTAAGGTGCAATTGATATGTCAGGTCAAGCTGCAGTGCAATCCATAGGGCAACTTCGTGGCCAGCTTATATTTACAACCATCGGGTGAATTGTGGCAGCCATCTTTAGTCAGTGCCTTTTCTTGTCCTTAAAAATAAAAGTTTTCTAAACAGTTGAGTATGTTTTTAGTTAGCTGGTGAAGTTATATCATTCCGCCACAATTTCTCATCATCGTGACAGCACCCACAACCTGCAAATGACCACATTTGTCCTCCATCCGCCAACCTGCAGCCCTGGTTGAATCCATTCCCCGGCAGACAACTGTATATCCTTTTTATTCTGTCCTGCAGACCTGACCTTGATTATTTTCCTCACAGTTATTCATTGGCCTCCAGCCCTGGTCAGATTCCTACTCTCATTTGCAGTCCTTGGCAACCCACCCGGTTGAGCCTTGACTAGATGCTTACCTCCACCTGCCATCCCTCATCCCATTGATCACTGACTATATGTCCCAATTCAAATGGATAGAGGGTAAACAGGAGATGACAGAATTAGAAGGGGGACAAAGACAGGGTGACACAGCAGAAGAGAAGAGCAAGTTAAAAATGAGAAGCGAGAAACAAAGAGACTAGGACAAGTGGAAAGGGAGCAGAGGAGAGAGTGAGGGAGAAAAAGATGTCGAGGACAAAAGTGACCAAGCCAGGAAGAGAAAGATTTCTTCAACTCGTGTTGGGAGCTCCAAATGGGAGATACACTATGCAAACAGATTGAATTTGCAACCTCATCTATAATTACATCATTTGTACCTTCTGACTTTATCTCCACTCCATGACCTCCTGATAGATGCTAATGTAATGATGTGCCACCTTGCATTCTCAGAAATCATCAATGTAGCACTTTGCACCACAAATGGATAAAAAGAATATCAGCGATTGTCTTTCTAGCAACGCTGCGCGCCTCTGCAGGGAATTTTCCATTGAGCTGCTACACCAGTTAAAAAAGATCCTTAAAAGCTTTCTTAAAAGCTTCCTATCAGCGAGTGTATCAGGAATGGAAATATTGCTCGCAGTACTGCCCCTCACAAGCTGTATAATGGAAAATCATTAAATATTTCCACAAGGAAGACTGACTGGATAACTTATGAGCAATGAGGTTCTAGCAAGTTCTGTTTCTCTGATCTGAACAGTGGTGGAAATCGAACGGCATGTGCTATTGCTGATTTTGGAGCAGGACAATTTGACAATCCCAGCAACAAGCCCCTTGTTTTAATTTCCAAAGGTGCTCTGTCTGAAGGATCAAACAGTATTGATATTTGCCAGTATTATCAATACAATATGAATGAGTTTTCTTGGTGTGTCTAAGACAAAGGTGGAGAAGTGAATCTTTTCTCCAGCCATTATTCCACAGTAAATTATTTTATCTCAATTTTTCTTCTTCCCTCTTTAAATGGAAATTTTCCACTAGGTACCATTTTGCAGAAAACATGGAACCACAATTGCTATTTCTCCTTTCTTAAGACAGCTTGATACTGAAACTAATTATTATGAGGTAAAATCAACCTAAGCAGTCTTCACTTTATTGGATTTTATTGATTAATTTTTCCCCCTCCCTCCAAGTTCAGCAAATTAAAGATTTAACACAAGTGGGTAAAGGGAGAACTGGTCTGTGATTATGAGGTTAATTGGTCTTGAGCCTTTAACTGAGCTTCACGATCATTTGGGCAGCATGGTAGCATAGTGATTAACACAATTGCTTCACAGCTCCAGGGTCCCAGGTTCGATTCCTGGCTTGGGTCACTGTCTGCGCAGAGTCTGCATGTTCTCCCTCTGTGTGCGTGGGTTTCCTCCGGGTGCTCCGGTTTCCTCCCACAGTCCAAAGATGTGCAGGTTAGGTGGATTGGCCAGGCTAAATTGCCCTTAGTGCCCAAAATTGCCCTTAGTGTTCGGTTGGGTTATGGGGATAGGGTGGAGGTGTCGGCTTGGGTAGGGTGCTCTTTCCAAGAGCCGGTGCAGACTCGATGGACCAAATGGCCTCCTTCTGCACTGTAAATTCTATGATTTGTGATTTGATATGGGGGTAGGCTGTAGCAAATTACTGGGTCTTTTGAACCAATGCATGAAACTCCACTCAAAATAATTTGGGCAGTGCTCCTCCAGAAGTACATTTTTTCCAGAGGAAAATGCAAAGCTGTAATTCTCACCATTAAAGACATCATAAATTCCAGTATTACATAGAAAACATAGAAAATTACAGCACAGTACAGGCCCTTCAGCCCTCGATGTTGCGCCGACCTGTGAAACCCCTCAAAAGCCCATCTACACTATTCCCTTATCGTCCATATGCCTATCCAATGACCATTTGAATGCGTTTAGTGGTGGCGAGTCCACTACTGTTGCAGGCAGGGCATTCCATGCCCTTACTACTCTCTGAGTTAAGAATCTACCTCTGACATCTGTCCTATATCTATCTCCCCTCAATTTAAAGCTATGTCCCCTCGTGCTGGCCATCACCATCCGAGGAAAAAGGCTCTCAATGTCCACCCTATCTAATCCTCTGATCATCTTGCATGCCTCAATTATGTCACCTCTTAACCTTCTTCTCTCTAACGAAAACAGCCTCAAGTCCTTCAGCCTTTCCTCGTAAGATCTTCCCTCCATACCAGGCAACATCCTTGTAAATCTCCTCTGCACTGTTTCCAATGCTTCCACATCCTTCCTATAATGCGGCGACCAGAACTGCATGCAATACTCCAAATGCGGCAGCACCAGAGTTTTGTACAACTGCAACATGACCTCATGGCTCCGAAACTCAATTCCTCTACCAATAAAAGCTAACACACCGTACGCCTTCTAAACAACCCTCCCAACCTGGGTGGCAACTTTCAGGGATCTATGGACATGGACACCGAGATCTCTCTGCTCGTCCACACTACCAAGAATCTTACCATTATCCCAGTACTTTGTCTTTCTGTTATTCCTTCCAAAATGAATCACCTCACACTTTTCTGCATTAAACTCCATTTGCCACCTATCAGCCCAGCTCTGCAGCTTATCTATGTCTCTCTGTACTTCTGCACTGTCCACAACTCCACCGACTTTAGTGTCATCTGCAATTTTTCTCACCCATCCTTCTACGCCCTCCTCCAGGTCATTTATAAAAATGACAAACAGCAGTGGCCCCAAAACAGATCCTTGTGGGACACCACTCGTAACTGGACACCATTCTGAACATTTCCCATCAACCACCACCTTTTGTCTTCTGTCAGCTAGCCAATTTCTGATCCAAACTGCTAAATCACCCTGAATCCCATGCCTCTGTAATTTCTGCAATAGTCTACTGTGGGGAACCTTATCAAATGCTTTATTGAAATCCATATACACCACATCAACTGCTTTACCCTCATCCACCTGTTTGGTCACCTTCTCGAAGAACTCAATAAGGTTTGTGAGGCACGACCTACCCTTCACAAAACCATGTTGACTATCTCTAATCAAATTATTCCTTTCCAGATGATTATACATCCTAGCTCTTATAAACCTTTCCAAGACTTTTCCCATGACAGAAGTAAGGCTCACTGGTCTATAGTTACCGGGGTTATCTCTACTCCCCTTCTTGAACAAGGGGACAACATTTGCGCTCCTCCAGTCTTCTGGCACTATTCCTGTAGACAAAGATGACTTTAAGATCAAAGCCAAAGGCTCAGCAATCTCCTCCCTAGCTTCCCAGAGAACCCTAGGATAAATCCCATCCGGCCCAGGAAACTTTTCTATTTTCACACTTTCCAGAATCGTTAACACCTCCTCCCCTCTAGTTTAGTAGCCTGTATCTCAGTATTCTCCTCAACAACATTGTCTTTTTCCTGTGTGAATATCTCTCCTATCTCCTCGGACTCCACGCACAACCTCCCACTACTGTCCTTGACTGGCCCTACTCTTACCCTAGTCATTCTTTTATTCCTGACATATCTATAGAAATCTTTAGGGTTATCCTTGATCCTACCTGCCAAAGACTTCTCATGTCCTCTCCTGGCTCTTCTTAGCTCTCTCTTTAGAGCCTTCCTAGCTAACTTGTAACTCTCAAGCACCCTAACTGAACCATCACGTCTCATCTTTACATAAGCCTCCTTCTTCCTCTTGACAAATGTTTCAATGCTTTAGTAAACCATGGTTCCCTCGCTCGACCACTTCCTTCCTGCCTAACAGGTACATACTTATCAAGGACACGCAGTAGCTGTTCCCTGAACATGCTCCACATTTTCATTGTGCCCATACCCTGCAGTTTTCCTCTCCAGCCGATGCATCCTAAGTCTTGCCTCATCGCATCATAATTGCCTTTCCCCCAGATATGACTCTTGCCTTGCGGTATATACCTATCCCTTTCCATCACTAAAGTAAACGTAATCGAATTATGGTCACTATCACCAAAGTGCTCACCTACTTCCAAATCTGACACCTGTCCTAGTTCATTACCCATTACCAAATCCAATACGGCCTCGCCTCTCATTGGCCTATCTACATACTGCGTCAGGAAACCCTCCTGCACACATTGGACAAAAACAAACCCATCTAAAGTACTCGAACTATAGTGTTTCCAGTCAATATTTGGAAAGTTAAAGTCCCCCATAACAACTACCCTGTTACTTTCGCTCCTATCCAGAATCATCTTTGCAATCCTTTCCTCTACATCTCTGGAACTTTTCGGAGGCCTATAGAAAACCCCTAACAGGGTGACCTCTCCTTTCCTGTTTCTTAACTCAGCCCATACTACCTCAATATTCGAGTCCTCATCAAATGTCCTCTCAGCCACCGTAATACTGTCCTTGACTAACAATGCCACCCCTCCCCCTCTCTTACCACCTTCCCTGAACTTACTGAAATATCTAAACCCCGGAACCTGCAACAACCATTCCAGGCCCTGCTCTATCCATGTCTCCGAAATGGCCACAACATCGAAGTCCTGGGTACTAACCCATGCTGCAAGCTCACCCACCTTATTACGGATGCTCCTGTCATTGAAGTAGACGCACTTTAAACCACCTTCCTTCCTGCCGGTACAATCCTGCAACTTTGAAACCTTACTCATGACCTCGCTACTCTCAACTTCTTGTGTACTGGAGCTACAATTCAGGTTCCCAATCCCCTGCTGAACTAGTTTAAACCTTCCCGAAGAGCATTAGCAAACCTCCCCACCCGAATATTAGTACCCCTCTGGTCCAGGTGTAGACCATCCCGTTTGTAGAGGTCCCATCTACCCCAGAATGAGCCCCAATTATCCAGGTATCTGAAACCGTCCCTCCTGCACCATCCCTGTAGCCACGTATCCAACTGCTCTCTCTCCCTATTCCTCGACTCGCTAGCACGTGGCACTGGTAACAACCCAGAGATAACAACTCTGTTTGGCCTGGATCTAAGTATCCACACTAGCTCCCTGAATTCCTGCCTTACATCCCTATCCCTTTTCCTACCTATGTCGTTGATACCTATGTGTCCACGAATTGGAGCTGCTCCCCCTCCCCCTTAAGGATTCCGAAAACACGATCCGAGACACCGCGGACCCTGGCACCTGGGAGGCAACACACCAACCGCGAGTCTCTCTCGTTCCCACAGAATCTCCTATCTATCTCCCTAACTATGGAGTCTCCAATGAGTAATGTTCTTCTCCTCTACCCCCTTCCCTTCTGAGCAGCAGGGACAGACTCTGTGCCAGAGACCTGTACCCCATGGCTGACCCCTGGTAAGTCCCCCCCCCCCTCCCCCAACAGTATCCAAAGCGGTATACCTGTTACTAAGGGGAACGACCACAGGGGATCCCTGTACTGACTGCTTCCCCCCAGCCCCTCTCACCGTCACCCATCTATTTTTATTCTTTGGCGTAACTACCTCCCTGAAGCTTCTATCTATGACCACCTCTGCCTCCCGAATGATCCGACGTTCATCCAGCTTCAGCTCCAGTTCCCTAACACGGTTTTTGAGGAGCTGGAGTTGGGTGCACTTCCCACAGATGAAATCAGCAGGGACACTGATGGCGTCCCTCGCCTCAAACATTCTGCAGGAGGAGCATTGTACTGCCTTCCCTGCCATCCCCTCTAGATAAAAAACAAGAAAAAGAAAGGAAGAGCTTACCTGATATTCCCTCAACCCCTTAGGTTAGAGGAGGTGGAAGGGGGGGGGACACCACAGTGTAGTTTCTCGGGTTTAGCAACCGCCCGACTTATATACAGGTACTCACCTTCACGACAGGCCCCTGCTCCCGCCGAAAATCCAGAGGCCGCTCCCGCTCAAAGGCAAGCAAATTTAAAAGCACACACTCACCTTCACGACAGGCCCCTGCTCCCGCCGAAAATCCGGAGCCCGCTCCCGCTGAAAGGCAAGTAAATTTAAAGGCACACACTCACCTTCCCGACAGGCCCCTGCTCCTGCCGAAAATCCAGAGTATTACATTGTGGGCTGACCTTGCTTCCCTCAATGATATGTGGTGAGAAAAGAGCCTGAAGCTATGGTGGTTCTTTGAGGGCTGGGTCTCTCCCACCCTCTTCCCTGTGAACTGAATAGACCTGAGAGAACTCTAATAGGGGCGCAGAATGGAAATTAGTCCAAATGATAGAGATGTGTCTTCTAACCCAGTGTTTTTCAAACTTTTTTTCTGGGGACCTATTTTTACCAACCGGCTAACCTTCGGGACCCAACCCGGCCGATCTTCGCGACCCACGCCGGCCGACTTTCGCGGCGACCCATGCCGGCCGACCTTTGCAGCCCCTGCCGGCTGACCTGCGTGACCCACCATTTTCTCTTCCCTTGTTTGTTGCTGACAAAAATGGAGGAAATGGTTTTGGGTCCCTTTGGCCACAATGATCCCTTTGTCCCTTTGGGCCCTTTGTCCCCCCGAACTTGAAAAACAAAGGCTGCGACTATATAAAAAAATGCGGCCGCATTGCTCATGCGTGCCCGATCATCGCTGAGCATGCGCAGTGCGGCCGATTTTAAAAAAAATCTGTTCCTGGCCACTTTGACGCAGCCGGCATTAATAAAAGCTGGCTGCTCCAGCTGTTGCGCGACCCTCCTGACACCCGCCCACGACCCACCTCAGGGTCGCGCCCCTGAGTTTGACAATGCCTAAAATTGACGATGAAATATGTACTATGCTTCTAGCTGAAAAAGTGAACGATGTATCCCAGCAACTATCTCCTCATTTTAGGCTCATCATTTAGACTTTGATGTGATAAGCCACTGAAGTGGAGATAATGAGCTGGAGTATGAGTGCAGCATTTTTTAAATTCATTCAGGGGATGTTGGAGCATCCCTAAGTGCCCTGAACTGAGTGTTCGACCATTTTGGAGGGTATTTATGCTGTGGGGCTGAATTCATATGTAGGCCAAGTAAGGGTGACAGGTTCCCTGAAGGAATATTAGTGAACCAGATGGGTTTTTATGTCAATGGTTTTAATTGCAGATTTTTCCTGAATTATTGCACCATCTGCCGTGGTGGGATTCAAACCCAGGTCCCGAGAGCAATACCCTGGGTCTCTGGATTGCAAGTCCAGTGACAATACCACTATGCCACTGCCTCCCCCTAATAAATCGTTCGGATAAAATTACAGTGGGATCTTTTACATTAAAAAAGAAACAAAAGAATGGTTGATTCTGAGAACTATCTGATGCCTGAGTCAGAATTCCTTGTAAAAACAGAAATAGCCGAATCTACTTGGATTGAGAAACTCTTAATTAGTTTTGCAAGAGCCAGTGTGCTGGATTCTATGTAGCTTCATTCTTGCAGCTGAATACCTTCTGGCATTTTTGGAGATTTGTTAGTTGTGTCTGAATTCTTTCTCTCGATACGCACTGAGCAGATAGGAATAAAACAGGAATTTACACTGTTTTATTGCCGATTGTACAATCGAGTCATGACAGTTCTGTTGTTGTTCTTCCTCCCTGGGCAAAGCATTTTATGTGGTCTTAGGGCAACATTATTACAGTTGTGCATCAGCAAGTGTTTATGAATTAAACATGAAGTATACCACCATTCATCCTTCTCATTTTAATGAAAAACATAAAAGTAACCCTCCCACCATACTGTTGCAGCATACGTTCCTGTTAAATTAAACTCTCATTATCCCTTAATAGTTTTGAATCTTTTCCTTCTTTGTGCAATAGGGATCTAGGGCTACAGATTCACAAGTGATTAAAAGCATAAAAATGCAGACAAAGCACCGGCGTTCATTTCTAGAGGAATAGAGTTAGAAAATAGAGAGCTCATGTTAAACTTATATAGAATCCTGGTTAAACCACGCTAGGAGTATTGTGAATACATCGGTTCTCTATTCCGATAGCATGCTTATTAAAAAAAAAATTATTCAAACATTTTCCATTTTATACATAACACCAAAATAGCACAGCACCCCCAATCACAAACCACCCTTTCCCCTGCACCCCCCTCCCCACCCCCTCAGCAATTAACGGTGACCAGCTTTTTAAGGTGCAAGATAAACTGCTGCCATCTTCGGTAGAACCCCTCAAATGGTCCCCTCACCATGTACTTGACTTTCATCAGATACCCTAGCCGTACTGAGGCACTCGCTGGAGAAGCTGACCTCTACCCCATCAGCACTCGCCTCCGAGTAATCAGTGAGGCAAAGGCCAGGCCATCGGCCCCCTCCCCCGCCTGCAACTGCGGCAATTCTGACAGCCTAAATATGGCCCCTGAGGGACAGGGCTCCAGTTCAATTTTCAGAATCGCCGACATGGTGCTAAAAAGGAGACCCAGAACCCGACAAGCTTAGAACACGACCAGAACATGTGAACATGGTTAGCCGGACCTCTCCCACAGCGCTTACATTTGTCCTCCATGCAACCTGAAACTAGTCAAATGAGTCCTATGCACTACCTTAAACTCCATTAAGCCAAGCCTTGCACACAAGGACGTTGCATTCATCCTTTACAGGGCCTCACTCTACACCCCATCCTCCAACATAAGCCCCAACTGCTCCTCCTACTTGGCCTTAACCCCTTCCACCGATACTGTGTCTTCGGCCATAATCTCCGATAGCATTCTTATTCAGGGTTGCTAGCTTGGTTTGTTCGTGGCTTTGAATCTGTTGCTTGATATTTCCTTTTACAATAGCCAGAATTCTCTGGCCTCTGTGATTCTCTTTTTCCGCTGGCAGCTCACCCCCGCCCATGGGTTTCCCAGCAGCATGGGGTGGCTTCAATGGGAAATCTCATTGACAAGCCGCGGGAGCAGAGAATCCCACCACCAGCGAAAGGTGTGCCGCCGAGGAATTCGTGGCTGGGGGACCAGAGAATCCCCCCTAATTTTTGACTTTTGCTCCTGTGAGGGGGTGGTGTAGGGGAATTCTCACTTGCCCAGTAATCCAGAGATCCGGGCTGATGCTCTGGGCACCCCGGTTCAAATTCCACCATGGTATATGGTGACATTTGAATTAAATAAAAATATGGGTTTAACGACCTGATGATGGACATGAAACTGTCATCAATTGTCGTAAAACCTCATCTCGTTCACTAATGTCCTTTCGGAAAGGAATCTGCTGTACTTACCTGTGACCCCGAGATCCACAGTAAAGTGGTTGATTCTTAAATGCCCTCTGAAATGGCCACACAGTTCAAGGGCAACTAGGGATGGACAATAAATGCTAGCCCAGCCAGCGAGGCCCACATCCTATGATTACATTTTTAAAACATTGTTGTTTGGGTGAGAAATGGTGTTCTGTTCACTAAATCTCCAAGGGATTGATCTTGTATGTGAGATACTTCATCAAATTCAGAGAGATATCAAACATCGCTCTCTTGGAATGAAACTTGTCTTAAAGTTGTCTCAGACACATATTTGCTATGGAGCAGATATCACTCCATCATAATACGTGGATGTACTTACAAGTTGGACGATTTTAGGAACCTGGCACTTAACCTCTGGAACTATTAATCTACTGATGATGCTTTCTATAGTCCAATTCATTACCTTTACGCAGTAAATGCATTCGCTTCTGAAAGTGTTTGTGTTCTCTGCAGCATGACCATGGATGTCCCTTTGTAAATAAGGACATAAAGATCCAAAAATTTGGGCAGCTTCCCAGTTCCACAGTCAGCAAGTTTATTAATAGAGTCATGAGTTTGGATTTTCCCTCGGAGGGAGGGAAACAGAGGTCAGGACTGCTTTCAGATAATGAACCCACACATGGGGAAAGTCAGTAGATGATATTTTTAAAGTGGTGCCCCCTTAATAGGCATGGAGGCAGCAAGGAAATAATGATTTACAATAGCTATTATTTACACAGCATGAAAGATCCCAGCCGGGCCTCTCCTGTCGGCACCCAAACTGGCTGACTTTATACAGAACTATATATGGCTTAGGGTTCTGCACCCCTTTAACGGGGGAGCTTGTATTCGCCGAGGCTCATGGGGAATTTATTCATTGCGACCTCTTACGTCCTGTACAGGTTATGATGGGTGGGGTGCAATCAGAGGTCTTCTAGCTTGGGAGGAGCAGCAGGCTTCATTCGTAAGGTAAGTAAGAGAGAGGATGCTTCAAAATGACTTGAAACATGTGTTTGGTACCTTACCTGCAGATTCATGTGGCCTAGTGTAAACTTTCAGGTGTGGACTCTGGATGTTTTTGGTTACCTGTGTCAAAATAACTCATTGAGGTGCATCCTGCTCAAGATATTTGATGTTTAGGAGCCCATTTAGTTCCCGAGAAACAGGCACTGGATCATCAAATGTCAAAGCTAAATTCTCATCACAAAAGGCCAGTTAGCTGGTTCCGTGTGCAGTTGCACAATCTTCTCCACACATCCCAATTTGCCAATTCCCTGTTTTTTTTGGTTCCTTTCCTTAAAAAATGAGATCCAGTTATTAGCTCCAGAATGCTCTGCTTCCCTTCTCAGCCGACCAAGCTTCTTTTTAAAACGGCCAATTGACTCCACCTTCTGGCAATTGAACATAACATTTGTGCCAAGCCAGCAATAGCCAAAATCAGATTTCTGATGTTCTGACTCATCCAGTTACCAGTGAGAATGATCATTCATCATGCTGGATGAAAGGATGTGAGTACTTATCTGACAGACGTGTACTTCACCATTATCTATTTGATATTAAAAATGGCATGTGGGACTGAACAGTGCCAGTGCTTTATTCTGTTGTCTTTTATATCACTGGACTGAAGAAGTGATTGCTTCCTTGTTCTGTTGATTGCATAGAACCCATGTTCAAACAATCTTAATCACATTCCTGATGGATATAATTGCAGAGCAGCAGGTGAAAACTTGTCATTTCAGAGAGAGCTACGGATTGTGTTATGGGAAATGGAAAGATTAGTGTTCTCCTCCAAGCTACACACATCCTGATCTGGAAAATTATTTCTGTTTCTTCACTGCCACTGGGTCAAAAGCTTAGACGTACCCCCCACCCAGCCCATCCCCAATAGCACTGTGGATGTACCTACACCAGATGGCATGCCGCAGTTCAAGAAGGTGACTCACCACTACCTTCTCAAAGGCTATTAAGAATGAGCAATAAATGTTGGTTTTGCCAATGATGTCCATATGCCATAAGCAAACAAATAAGAGTTCATGTGCAAAGAGTCTTGGAGTATCCGTGCTTGTGAAAATATATGAACATGAGAGGAATCACTCCATGCGTGCCTGCATATTTCAGACATAGCCTTTAAAGAAAAATCCCTTGATGATACTGGATATTGGCCAAACGCACACAGCAGCACTGGGAACTGAATAATGTCTGCAGGGTCCTTGTTGGCTGTTGATTCCTTCATGTGGGAGACAGACTGGTTATGGGCTCGACAGAAAAAGTGTCCAAATGAGGTGAATTAGCTCACATCTTAACGTATAGAATGCGAATAATGGAATACACATTCTTCATTCAAAAACACTGTCCCACTAATTTGCCTTATCCATCAAATGGACGGAAGAAATGTGTTCAATGCCCGGGGAAGTGCTTAGCATTCGCTCACTGTCCTGATTGCCATGTCCTCTCCTCATTCTCGACTCCATAGTCCCCTCTCCTAATCGTCAATCATCCAGAAATCACAGGAGGCCATTGGGCCCATGATGTCTGCACCGGCTTTCCGAATGAGCAATTCACTTAGTGCCGTTCTCTCAGCTTCTCCCCATGACCTTGCACATTCTCCCTTTTCAGGGCTCTCTCATTCTTGTGTGCTCTCTCATTCTTGATCTTTTCACAGTGGGAACAGTTTCTCCCTACCTATTCTGTACAGAACACACATAGTGCGGGATTCTCTAATACTGGGGCTATGTCCCCACGCTGGCATGAAAATCGGCGGCAACGTCTCTGGCGTCAACGTCCCCCAAAAGTGAGTAATTCTCTCCTTTCTTGGGGGCTAGGTTGCCGCCGGAGTCATCCCCGCAGCTCCAACCCGCGCGGAATGGCCCACGCGAGTCTACACATGTGCAGAACAGCCGGCACATTTTCACGCATGTGCAGAGCGGCCGGCGTGATTCGGCACATGTGCGGGAGTTCCCATCTCCGTGCCAGCCACTGGGAAATATGGCGGAGTCCTACAGGGGCCCGGCGTGGAGTAAAATAGGCTTCCACGGAACCAGCCCGCCCGCCGATCGGTAGGCACAAATCGCGGGCCCAACCACTGTGGGGCCACCCCGCCGGGGTCGGATCCGCCAGCCCGCCCTCCAGGACAGCCCCCGCACACTCACCTTACAGGTCCCGCCGTGTGTGAGGTGAGTAATCCACGCCGGCAGGACTCGGCCAAACACGTCGGCCACTCGGCCCATCGGGGACCGGAGAATCGCCGGGTTGGGGGGGGGGGGCACTTTCAACGGCACCCAACCGTCGTGGCGACGATCCGCCGGCACCTGAAAAACGGCACTGGAGAATGGGGAAGCCGGCTTGGGACAGCGGGGCTCGATTCTCGTGCCCCCCCGGGGATTCTCCGACCCGGCACTGGGTCGGAGAATCCTGGCCATGATTTTGACATTCTTGATCTGGTCTCCTCTCAGTCTTTTCTCCAAGGAATGCAGTCTTAATCCAATCTAGTTGCATAAATGTAGTTCCTCATCTCTGGAACCATTCCCCTGAATCTAAATCTCCCTCACTCTCGATTTCCCCCTCCAATCACCCCTCTCCCAGATGACCCCTGCCTTCCCCTTGATAATGCTCCCGCCCCAATTGTTCTTTACACAAATAGCCCCTCGACCAATTGCCCTTCCTTTCCTCTCACTCCTGTCCTGATCACGTCATCTGTCAATTGCCCCCTCTCCCAAACACCCCTCTCCTGATCACCTCCTTTTCTAATCACTTGTCTTCCAATCATCCTACTTCATTACTCCACCTCCACTGTCCACTCTCCTAATTACTTGCTTCGCAATTATTCACCCTCCCAATTGCCCTCTTTTCTTGATTCCCAGTCTCTTGATTAGCTGTCTTTCTCCTTTAAGGACTACCTTAGGTTGCTGTTGATGACACAATTGTCATCATAGATTATCATAGAATTTACAGTGCAGAAGGAGGCCATTCGGCCCATCGAGTCTGCACCGGCTCCTGGAAAGAGCACGCTACCCAAGGTTAACACCTCCACCCTATCCCCATAACCCAGCAACCTCACCCAACACTAAGGGCAATTTTGGACACTGAGGGCAATTTATCATGGCCAATCCACCTAACCTGCACATCCTTAGATACAATCAAAGCCTCTCTGTTGGCTTGTTAATTGACAAAACTGTAAACTCATTTTTGCTGTCGTCCAGCAATAAGCAGATTTATTTAAATCCGTAAAGTGCTGTTAAAACCTGATGGTGGGAGGTTCTATGAGTGAGGGGACGTTATCTATACGCTAGATCACTATCAGCATCAGGTGAAAACAGGAACTGGTTTAGCTGTGGTGCCTTCTATTGTCCAAAAGCAGATTAACATACACTGTTCATGATCACAAGTAGAGATCACTTGGATACAGTAACTTGACTCAGTTCATAACATGCTCACTTCTGAGTCAAAACATTACCAATTCAAATCCTACGCCTTCAAATGAGTTATAAACTAATGCCTTGGCTAGTTATTCCTGTGTTTGCACAAGGACCTTAAAAATCACAAGATCCTATTTGCAGCGAAATTGGCATTTCCTTGTGTGAAGTTCTTGGGACATAAAACAATTTGAGAAACCAGAGTTAAAATTGTGACTTTCTTTATTAAAACTGCTTCTGCAGGCTGTAGTAGACTCCCTCTGATGGTACAAATATGTGTGGTAGCTTCAAGTGAACAATGTACAGTGCACTTCTCAAAACGCTACGCACTACATCCCTCCCCTCCTGAGCAAATGTGAGACATAATGTGCTTTGGCTTGTCTCCAAAACCTAAACAATAAACTTAATCATAACTTGAATCCTCAACTTACTACGTATTCTAACCTTTGTATTAATTTAACAATCCACTCAGTCGGAAATAAAGAGATGAAAGATTTGTTCACCAATTGAAAATGGTTCGCTTTTTGACATCATCATTTAACTTGGATGGTGCCTCTCATGTGTCGGATATTATCGAATCTCAGCTGTGGTCTCATTTATCTCGTTCTCCATCTGAGCTGTCAATGTCAGAATCGGGCTTAATGCTTATGAATTGTGTTTTCAGGAAGAATGGCCCATTTTGTATGATGATTTGTGAGCTGCGTCTAGTACCGATCATTGATCCTTTGGTGTTGGTCACAACAAATTGCTGGATGACATAAGGGGTTGTTTATTTTCCAACATGACCATCGTGTTTCATAAGCAATTGGTCTGCTGGTTTTAGCGGTGTAGCTCTGAGTTTCATGTTTCCCTCTGCATTCACTCTCATTTGATCCTTCTCTTTTTGAAGGTGCCCACGGATATGTTGATCATCATCTGTGGCTCAGGAAGACATGTGTACATAGGATGTGCAAAGATGAGTATAGCTGGAAGTGTCCCAATAGTCGAGCATGCAGTCACTCTGTAATTGTTGAGAAAGCAATGCAGCTCTTGCTTCCATGACTTACACTCATGATTAACTCTACGTCTCACTTTTTTCAAGATATACATAAATCTCTTGACTTCTCCATTAGCTCTTGGCCAATGGGGTTTGACCTTTCAATGAGTGAAACCTAGATAATTCCCAAATTTACTGAATTGTCACATTCCGTTGTTTGAGTAATTCCAACAAGGGGAAAATCTGGCTAAACTTTGGGTTGGCTGCTTTCATTGAAGTCAACAAAACTATTTCCACGACTTGAAATCTGCTGTAGTCGTCAATGACACCAAGCAAGCAATCACAGATGATCATAGAGTTTACAGTGCAGAAGGAGGCCATACGGCCCATCGAGTCTGCACCGGCTCTTGGAAAGAGCACCCTACCCAAGCCCACACCTCCACCCTGTCCCCATAACCCAGTAACCCCACCCAACACAAAGAGCAATTTTGGACACTGAGGAAAATTTAGCATGGCCAATCCACCTAACCTGCACATCTTTGGACTGTGGGAGGAAACCAGAGCACCTGGAGGAAACCCACGCAAACATGGGGAGAACATGCAGACTCCACATAGACAGTGACCCAAGGTCAAGCCCAAGGGAATCGAACCTGGGACCCTGCAGCTGTGAAGCAATTGTGCTAACCACTATGCTACAGTGCTGCCCAAATGTTAAGCCTCTAATGTTAATCTCAAACTAGAATTTTGGATGCAGTTCATACATCTTGAGGAGATCAAGAGGATTTAACATAGTTGTTGTTTGACTTGGCCAACACTGATTTTGTGTTCAGCCATGTGGTTGATTCCTGAGAACAACATCTTTTCCCTAAGGAGTTCCTTGGTTTTGACAAATTTCCAATGAGCTTCCTGTACTACATCAACAACACATTCCCTCAGGGATTGTGGAATGACAACAAAGTTGTTGGATAATATGAGATCAAATGTGGTTGTAAGAGTGAATTAACTTCGAACATTGTGAAGACCTTAGGCTGGAATCTCCGCACCCCGAAGCCGAAATCGGAGAGTACACCATGCGGGAAATCCCCTGCCATTGCTGGAGGCCTGCCCCGCCATTCTCCGCCCCCGACCGCTGAAGTCCCAATGGCATGGATTTAACATGGTCCTGCCAGTCAGGATAATAGCGTGGCGGCTGCGGACACAGTCTGTGGCTGCCCTGGCTGGGGGCGGGCCGATCAGAGGGCAGGGGTGCCATATACAGGACTGGGCGATTTTTGGGATGGCAGTCCGAGTCGGACACATGTCTGATCGGGGGCACTATGTTTAAGGTCCAGCTTTGCGGTCTGAGTCCGCCATGGAGCACGGCGCGGCCGCTGACCTGGAAGTGCGGGGGACCCTTATTTGAGGCAAAAGCTGCAAGTTTTATGATGCTAGCCCCTGAAGGGCTATGAATATGTGGTCCTTTCACACTAGTTTTACTGGCGTGAAAGTCCACAGTTTTTACTATAGCGTGGGGACATTGTCCCAAAAACACTTTGGAAGGAGTAACGTGTGTAGCCACCTGGGGTGGCCATGCCCCGATTCCAAAAAGGATACTCGCAAAGAGTGCAGGGAAAAATGGACAGCACTAGGAAAACAAGCAGGTACAAGGTTTCCTGTGGATTGGAACTTGCAGAGCCCAGACAGAACTGAAACTACAAGCCAGAAGCATAGTAATGAGCTATCCCCAGGGACAAAAAGAAACATTGAAACAATCGGTACCAGGGCAGACTCCCTGGCGCCAGTGGAGACTAAAACAAATGCAGGCCAACGGTTACCTAGGGCCCGCCCAACGATCGAGGAACAACCCCGTTATTGGAGAGAATTGATACAAACGATTGGGACATGGTCCAATTAATTGGGACCAAGTCCAGGGTCCGCCCAGAAGGGCGCGAAACCCCTTGGGGTATAAAGCAGAGTCCCCAAGGTCAGTTCGCTCTTATTTCTCCATCTTAACCTTCACCTTGGCCTTAGGCTCTCAGCAACAAGAGGTCCGCCAAGCACCAGCCAAGTAAGTCTAATGTCAACGTACGCTACGAGATAGGCGCTCCTAGCTACTATTCTATACCAGTTCGAAGCCAGCAGCCTCAGAACCAGACAACGGACATTGTTCCTCTGACTGAGTGGGCACCCGAAGCTAAGTACAGGCTTTTAGTAGTAGTTGTAGCTTAGTGAGTAGCATGAGTAATAATTAACTGTGTGTGTAAATAAATGTGCATTGATTTCAAACTTACTAACTGGTGTATCGAGTCATTGATCAGTATTCGGCTTTGAACCTTGTGGTGGTATCAGAAAGACACCTGGCGACTTTTGAGCAAAGGTAATTAAAACAGAGAAATTAAGGGAAAGCATAACGAGCAACATGTGACAAGGAAGTAGTCAGTGAATGGCATGGCACTAGGAAGTTCTGAGGAACAAAGGGGCCTTGGTGTGTTTGTCCATAGATCTCTGAAGGTAGAAGGACAAGTTAATAGGGTGGTGAAAAAGGCATGTGGTACACTTGCCTTTATCAATCGAGGCAAACATTACAAAAGCAGGGAGGTCATGGTGGAGTTGTATAGAACTTTGGTGAGGCCACAGCTGGAGTACTGAGTGCAATTCTGGTAGCCACATTATAGGAAGGATGTGATTGCACTGGAGGAGGTGCAGAGGAGATTCACCTGGATGTTGCTTGAGATGGAACACTTAAGTTATGAAGAGAGGTTGGATAGACTTGGATTGTTTTCGCTGGAGCATAGAAGACTAAGGAGCAACCTGATCGAGGTGTACAAGATTATGAGGGGATTGACATGGTGGATAGGGAGCAGCTGTTCCCCTTAGTTGAAGGGTCAGTTATGAGGGGTCACAAGCTCAAGGTCAGGAGCAGGAGGCTTAGGGAGGATTGAGGAAAAACCTTTTAACCCTGAGGGTGGTGACAGTCTGGAACGCACTGCCTGGTAGGCTGGTAGAGGTGGGTTGCCTTACATCCTTTCAAAAGTACCTGGACAAGCATTTGGCATGTCATAACATTCAAGGCTATGCGGCCAGTGCTGGCAAATGGAATTAGCTGGGCAGGTCAGGTGTTTTCCATGTGTTGGTGCAGACTCGACAGGCCGAAGGGCCTTTCCTGTCATGTATTATTCTGTGATTCTGTGAGATTAAGCTCAATATGAAATGTATGGATGAAATCACTTGTGACGTTGGGGTCCTCCTGTGTGGTTGCAGAGTAGCAGCGCCACTCCTGGGCAGCAGCCTCTTCTTCACAAATTACACGGTTGTCACCCACGGCGACCTAAAATGAAGGTTCTGGCCAGGAGATATGTGTGGTGGCCGGAGTTCAACAAGCACAGCAGAAGTACTGTCAAATGGTGTGACACAACACAACCTTCTGCCTCCAGCAACTTTTCATCCATGGGAGTGGCTAGGGGATCAGTGAATGAGAATCCACATGGACTTTGCGGGTCACTTTTTTGGTTATGATATTTTTGGTTGTAGCTGCCCATTCAAGTGGCTAGATGTCCAACTTATGCGTTCGACCATCACAACAGCCACAGTGGACAAGCCTCGCCAAATCTTTACCACTCACAGCCTGCTTGAGGTGATTGTCTCAGACAACGGTACTGCCTTCACAGCCTCAGTATTTCAACTCATTGTGAAGCCCAATGAGATCCAATATGTCAGGAGAGCCCCCTATCACCCCGCGTCAAATGGACTGGTTGAAAGAGCTGTCCTAATTTTCCAAGCATCAGGAAAGAAACCAGCTCATAAGCCACTCCTTCTCAGCTTGCCGGATGTCTTGCTCTGGTACAATTCAACCCCAGCATACCACTGGGATTAACCCAGCTGAGTTGTTAATGGGCCGGCGTCTCAGGACCCATCTCAACCTTATTTTTCCTGATTTGTCGGGGAGGGTGGAGGCTAAATAAGCCTCAAGGAAAAGTCACCACGATACAGCCAAGAAGGAAAGGTCATTTCAAGCAGACGATTTAGCGTACGTGCGGAACTTTGTTGGAGGACTGTAATGGTTGTCTAAAAGAGTGGTTAAAAGGGTTGGACCAATATCCTCTGTCATAGACCTAAAGGGCCTTGAGGCTAGAAAGGACATTGACCATCTGAGGAGGAGTGTAACTGACCTCCCTGTAAAGGGGCAGGTGGACCCAATCCTACTTACCAATATACCACTTGCCGAACCGAGATCTTCTCAAGGAGATTCATGAAGGGCCATCGAGGGAGCTGATGTGGGAGTCAATACAACCTCTGTTTGAACTCTACAGCTCCACCTGCCATTGCTGAAGACTCAGATGCTTTTCTTCTGAAAGAGCCAGTGGCTAAGTTGAGACGCTCGGCAAGAATTAGGAAGTCACCTGATAGTCTTACCTGATGAACTTTGTTTTAAGCTTCCTTGCTGTCACCCATTTTGATGTTTATAACTGTAAATAAGAGTTTTTCTGTTTTACGGGGATCTGTAAGAGAACTTGAGGGGGAGGAATGTGGTAGCATAACCCCATTAAGGGGAGATATATACTGGCCAAGTGATGGGCTTAGCTCCTATGGGGACACAGTGTGGGTGGCAAGGTGGCACAGTGAATTTGATTCCAGCCTTGGGTGACTGTCTGTGTGGAGTTTGCACATTTTCCCCATGTCTGTGTGCGTTTCCTTCAGGTGCTCCAGTTAGCTCCCCCGGTGCAAAGATTGAAGCTTAGGTGGATTGGCCAAGGTCAATGTGCAGAGTGACAGGGATAGGGCGGGAGAGTGGGCCTAGGTAGAGTGCTCTTTTGGAGGGTCAGTGCAAACTTGATGGACCGATTGGCCTCCTTCTGCATTGCAGGGTTTCTGTGGATTCTTCCTCTTGAAAACCTTACCTAAAAGGGGTTTAGGAGCGGTTCTGGCTGATGGGGCTTGACCAGAGTTAGTCTGGGAATTGTGGGTAAAAAGACCTGTGTATTAGTTGTGCTGTACAGTGTATATATATCGCTCTAGTTCAATAAACCTTGTTTGTGTCTCAACACTGCCTTGTCGATCACCTCGCAATGTAATCTCAAAGTGAAACTGCAGCACATCCAACATCAAGTGGTGTACTGAAGCCAGTTTCCCCATATTATACTCTGCAATCCGAGAGTTTCTACAAAGCTGAAGCCATTGTGCAATGGTATAAATATTAGAAGCTAATTACTTTATTAGAATTCCACATTTACTCTCTGGGTTCTCTTAATGAAGTACATTATTATTCATATAGCTTTAAATAGCAATTTCAAAAGCATTTAGGTAATTTATGTAAATTGCATTTCTAATACATTTTTAGTTGAGCTTTGGAAAATTTACACAGTGGGTAGACTATGTCATATTTTAATACATTTTCATCACATTGCACTTAAACAATATATTATTTTTATTCCAAATATTTTCACAAGTACAAAGGCATCAATCAAAAGACATTGGGCGGAATTCTCCGCTCCCCACGTGGCGTGGGAGAATCGTGGGAGGGCCTCCCAACATTTTTTACGCCCCCCTGGCACCCCCAGCGTTTCTCCCCCCCCCCCTCGGAAAAATCGCCGCTCGCCGTTTTTCACGGCGAACGGTGATTCTCCGAGCCCGATGGGCCGAGCGGCGGCCCTTCATGCCCGCTTCACCATGGCAGCAACTACACCTGGTCGCTGCATTCGTGAAACAGGTGCCAGATGCCCGTTTGGGGCATCTGGGGCCCGATTGGGACGGGAGCACCGCGACTGTGCTCGGGAGGGGACAGGCCCGCGATCGGTGCCCACCGATCGTCGGGCCAGCGTCCAAAACAGATGCACTCTTTCCCCTCCGCCGTCCGGCAAGATCAAGCCGCCATGTCTTGCCGGGCGGCTGAGGAGAAAGACGGCCACCGCGCATGCGCGGGTTCGTGCCGTCTGCGTGATGAAGTAATCCGCGCATGCGCGGGTTGGAACCGGCAACCCGCGCATGCGCGGATGACTTCACATTCTCGGCGTGACGAGGTCGCTGCCGAGAAAGACGGAGGCCCGCTCCTAGCCCCCCGGGTGGGGGTGAATTAGGTGCGGGGAGCGGGCTCCGAGGTCGTTGTGAACCTCGGCCGAGTTCATTACGGCCTTCACGAATTCGGCCCCCTGCGGAGAATTCCGCCCATTATACGCACAGTTCACAGTCTGTGCAAGTTTCTCCCCTTTTCACCCCTCCCCCTCGCACGACAAACAATTCCTCAAACATGGTCATAAACAGTCCCCACCGTGTCTCAGAGCCCTTCGTTGATCCCCTCAGTTCAAACTTGATCTTTTCCAGCCGGAGGAAATCGTACAAGTCTCCCAGCCAGGCCACCATCCCAGTTGGCGTTGGCGACCGCCATTCCAGCAGAATCCTTCGACGGGCAACTAGAGAGGCAAAGGCTCTTCCATCAGCTCCGGCATTTCTGATACTCCAAAAATCCCCATCATACGGTCTGGCCCGGACCCTACCTCCACAACCTTTGCTAGCGACCCAAACATCCCCTCCCAATATCTCTCCAACTTCTTATCCCACTGCACTTAGAAGGGAGTGCCATGAGGCTTTGTTACAATCTGTCAAGTGTCAAGAACTGGGCATTTTAAAGTCACATTTTATCTCTCAATGTTTGCAGTGCCCAAGATCAACAGTGATGCTTCTTGCATCTTCTACTCTTTGGTCCACCCCTATAGTTATACGACAACAACTATAATAGTTATGCTAACTGGAGTAAACCACACACTGATGTTCCCAAAGACGCGTCTTGATGGTTTAGATTCATAGGCAATCAAACACTCAGCACAGAGATTATTTGGTGAAGTTAATGAGTGAATGACAGGGTATATGTATGGAACATCCAAACAATCTTAACCCATATGGTATAGAGCCAGAGTCCTGGTCTGTCATGAACAGGAACAGTACAACATCCCAGTGGATGTATCATTCCACTACTTTTCGAAGAACGTAGAAATTCTGAGATGAACAGAATTCCTATAGTGCAGAAGGATGCCATTCGGCCCATCTAGTCTGCAGCAACTCTCTAAAAGCTTGCTTTGACCCCTTGGTAGTCGCCTGATAATAGAGTTCCCTGACCATAATTTATTTCACGATATTTTATTCCAAATGTAAACAATAACGACACCACATTCCAACAAAACAGATTTAACACTTTGTACATTTTTTCCCCTTTTAGTCCCCCCTCCCCATTCCCCCCGCGACGTGTAGCTCCTCAAATATCGTCATGAACGGCCGCTACCTCGAAGCCCTCTTCCGACCCCCTTAAGGCCAGCTTAATCTTTTACAAACGGAGAAACCCGTACAGATTTCCCAGCCAGGCTGCAACCCCCCGTGGCGTATCCGTCCTCCAATTCAAAAGAATCCATCGCCGGGCAATCAGAGAGGCAAATGCCACAACATTGACCCCCGTCCTTTCCAGCAGCTCCGGCACCCCCGCAACCCCAAAGGTCGCCATCATGTGATCCAGCTTCACCTCGGCTCTCACTATCCTCGATAAGGTCCCAAACATTGCCTCCCAGAAGTTCCCCAACTTCTCGCAACCCTAAAACATGTGACCATGATTCGCTGGCACCTGCCCAGATTTCTCACATCCACCCGTTACCCCCCGGGAAGAACCCACTCTTTTGAGCCCGAGTCATGTGTTCCCTGTTCACCACCTTGAACTGAATCAAGCTCATTCTAGCACAGGAGGAAGTTGAGTTCACTCGCCCCATTGCGCCATCGCTTCACACCAGAGCCCCATCCTATCTCCCTCTCTGCATTGCCCTCCCACCTCTGCTTAATCCTTTCCACCAGCTCCTCACCCTGCTCTCCCAACCACCCTTATATATCCCCGATCCTGCCCTCCCCAACCTCATCAGGGAGCAGCAACGTCTCCAGCAGTGTATACTCCGGTAGTTAAGGGAATGTCGGTAGCTCCTTATGCACAAAGTCCCGCACCTGCCAGTACCTAAACTCTCTCCCCCTCGGAAACTCAAACCTCTCCTGCAGCTCATCCAACCCAGCAAATTTACCATAAGACAATAAGACCAGAAGACCATAACCATATGACTATAAGACCATAAGACCATAAGACCATAAGACATAGAAGCAGAATTAGGCCAGTCGGCCCATCGAGTCTGCTCCGCCATTCAATCGTGGCTGATATTTTTCTCATCCCCATTCTCCTGCCTTCTCCCCGTAACCCCTGATCCCCTTATTAATCAAGAACCTATCTATCTCTATAAGACTATAAGACATAGGATTTCCCCTCCAAGAACATATCCCTGACCCACTGCCACCCTTCCTGGTTCCACCACCTATATATTGCACATATCGCCTCCCCCCTGGCTTAAGCCTGTGATTCCCATACTGTGGTGTCAGCACCGATATGTAGCCCAATTTAAAGTGCCCACCTCAACTGTTTCCAGATCTTAATGGTCGACTCCACCACCCTGTATACTTCCTTGGAGCAACGGGCCATTACTAGAGCCTTCAAGCTCGAGCCCCTACAGGACTCCACCTCCAACCTGTTCAATCCCCCCCCACCTCCAACCAGCACCACCCGGCTCATCACGAAAATATCGATCCGAGATCACACCCTATACACATGCGAGAGGAATGAATACTCCCTTCCTCCCGGATTCCCAAATCTCCACGGATCCAGCATCCTCATCCTTTCCATGAACCCTCCCAGCTCTCTCGCCATTCTCAACCTTCCCATAGACTTGAGGCTCGACCTATCTAATCTTGGCTCCATTACACAATTAAATTTTCCCCCCACCACCCCCCCATGATCAACTGGTGAGAGTCCATGTCCACAATCGCTCCCAGTCACCTCTTAACAAAACCAACATCATCCCAATTAGACGCATACACAATTACAAACACCACCGGCACCACCTCTAACACCCCACTCAATATTTTCGTATTTGAATGAGAAGTCCTCTTCTAAAATGTCTATACCGTTTTCCATCCTGAAAATGATTGTTATCCACCATGTAGAGAAGTGCGGAGGCGGGACTTGCACAGAAGACCACTGAGAGAGATGAAAGGAATGACAACCCTTTAGAAATAATTCCCTGCGTGTTGAAGAGTCGCCAAGGCTGTACTGTTCCTTTTGCGGGCTTCCAATCAGTGCTGAGTAGAGAAACACAAATTGTGCTATTACGAGGATCCTAGACAACATTAATTACCTGCCCTAAATAATTGCAGTGGGAGCAATTGTAAATCCAGCATTACTATTATGTTTAACAAGGAATGGCAAGAAGGAACTTTTATCAACTTTTGAAAGGCTAATGGTAGAAGAGCATAATTCATGACCCATCTATTTTATTCTGCAAAGTGCTGTATATTTTATGAATTAATAATGGAGAGGCTTGTTAATGAGTTATCATAATGATGCAAGCAATGTTGGCACGTCATACTTACAGGTTAAAATACAGCCGGTTTTATTTACAAATTAACAAACACAAAAGCATTAATATTAATATTTGGCTGAATTATTATTGGGTAAATATGACATAGCACAAGGCAAGGGCCTCGTAGATATAACGTGGGAAGTCCATTAAAGCATTAGTTTGTTGAATACATTTCACCTTCAAAGCTCTGATTAAATATGTCAATGTTCCAGGTTTCAGCAGGGTCCCAAGATGATCTGGAACAAATCCTCACCTCAGCACAAATTCTCTATTGTGAGATTCCAAATGGATTTCACAGTGGCTGCTTTTAATGGCAACGATAAATCAGCAGATTTTCTTATTCATGTTTATGGTGTGTTTCCTCCAGATGTCACTAATTCATGCCACTAATGCATTCAGTAAGATGTGCCCCATTTCTTGTTGGTGTCAACATCGAACAAGCCGTCTGTGTTCCCCTTCAGGCCATCGGTAACCTTAATTCGCAGATCTACATCTTCCACATTGCAACAAACTTCATGGACAGGGCCTTGTACTTTTACTTAGGAAAAGGGGCTGTACTCCTAAAAAGGTCATGTGTTTGACCAATTGGCTTCCACCATGGTCAGCTCTAGAACTCATTACAACCTTGGTCCAATCACAGACAAAAGACCTGAATCCCAATCGATGTTTTCTTTGTGTCCATCAGCCATCTATAAACATTAGTAATTTCTCCATCTGTCAAATCGTCAGGTAAGAGAAATTTATCAAGGCGGTTGTTATCTGGCAGTCGAGGGAAAGAGGACAACTCCTTTTTCACCAAATTTTGTCACTGAAGATATTTAAATTTCTCCTCCTCCTGCATTTTATGTTTTCCCTCAATTCTTCAAACTTCGCAAATCTACCTTCTCAGAATGCATATTTTAACTGTCTCAATCCGCCTTTATACCACTGTTTAAATGTTATATCCAATCCTGTCATGGTGAATTGGTGGTCTCCATAAATAGGGACTAGCACCGACATGTTTCCCAAACCAAAATGTCGTCTCAATTGGCTCCAAATGTTTAAGGACAATGCCACCAACTGGACTTTCTGTAAACTTCCCCCGGGCTGCAGCTAAAGCCTTTAAGCTGGCGATGGTGGTGCAGTTGCACCACTTTCCGGACAAGGATGAGCAAGGGATGGGTGGGGACGATGTTCAATTCAGGGATGGATGAAGATATGGGGTGGGGCGGTGTCGGTGAATAAGCAGGTGGCGTTCGAGGTGGGGAGCAATGTAGCTGATTCGGAGGGGAGGTATATGATGGTTAGTGGAAAGTTGGAGGGGATGCCGGTGGTTCTGGTAACATTTATGCCCCAAATTGGGATGATGTATATTTTATGAGACGAGTGTTGGGAAGATTCCTGACTTGGACTCGCACCAGTTGATTATGAGGTGGATTTTAATACAGTGATGGAACCGGGCTTGGACCTGTCAAATCCCAAGTCGTCGAGGGTGTCAGCAGTGGCGAAGGAGCTGAAGGGGTTTATGGGTGGAGTGGACCAGTGGAGGTTTGGGAGCCGAGGGTGAAGAAATTTTCATACTTTGGATTGGATTTGGTTTATTGTCATGTGTACCAATGTACAGTGAAAAGTATTGTTCTGTGTACAGTCCAGACAGATCATTTCATACATGATCTGTATCATGTATAAATACATAAATATACAATACATTTACATAGGCACAGGAAAAGGGTGAGCATAGGGAGTGCAGTACTACTCAGTAGAGAAGATGTGTGAAGAGACCAGTTCAGTCCATGAGAGAGTTATTCTGGAGTCTGGTAACGCGGGGAAGAAGCTGTTTTTGAATCTGTTAGTTTGTGTTTATAGACTTATGTATCTCCTGCCCGATGGAAGAAGTTGGAAGAGAGACTAAGCCGGGTGGTAGGGGTCTTTGATTATGCTGCCCGCTTTCCCAAAGCAGCAGGAGGTGTAGATGGAGTCAATGGATGGAGACATGGTTGTGTGATGGATTGGGCTGTGTTCATGACTCTTTGTAGTTCTTCACGGTCTTGGGCTGAGCAGGTATCATACCAGGCTGTGATGCAGCCTGAGAGGATGCTTTCTTTGGAGCATTTGTGAAAATTGGTAAGAATCAATGTGGACATGCCGAATTTCCTTAATATCCTGAGGAAGTATAGGTGCTGTTGTGCTTTCTTGGTTGTAGCGTCGACGTAGGTGGACCAGGACAGATTGTTGGTGATGTGAATTTGAAGCTATCAACTATCTCCACCTCGGCATCATTGATGCAGACAGGCATGTGTACAATACTTTGCTTCCTGAAGTCATGACCAGCTCTTTAGTTTTGCTGGCATTGAGGGAGAGATCGTTGTCATTGCACCACTCTCTATCTCCCTCCTGTATTCTGATTCGTCGTTGTTTAAGATCTGACCCACTATGGTCGTGTCATCAGAAAACCTGTGGATGGAGTTGGAGCCAAATTTTGCCATGCAGTCGTACTTATCCCATGTGCACTGCGTGTACTCCTGGATTGATTTCTTTGACGTTGCTGCCGGGGGTGGTCGACTTGGTGTATTTGCCGATTGTGATCTCTGACCACGTGCCACACTGGGTGGATTTGCACGTGGCCTAGTGGGGGGTGGCCAGCGGCCGCAGTAGAGACTGGATGTGGGATTGTTGGCGGATGAGGGGGTGTGCGAGAGAGTGAGGGCAGCCATTTGGCGCTACATGGAGCTCAACGACATGGGGGAGAGTCTAGGTCCGGAACCTTCCCCAGCACCCGCCTCATAAATTCCACGGACATAGAAGTTGACCAACACCACCGACATCCCCTCCAGTTTCCCACTTATCATAATGTGATGAATGTTATCAGTAGTTGATATAATGGTACCTTACCCTTAATGCATTGGCCCTTTAAGACCGGGCTTGGAACCCTGGGGGACTCCGCCTCTGGCTCCGCCCCCAGGAAACGGTATATAAGATAAGGCTCACTCAGGCAACATGTTATGAGCACATTTCTCGGCTGCTGTACAGTTCTCAGATGATTAAAGCCTTTGAATCATCTATCTTCTCTCCTGTGTCGTGATTGAGGGTATCTCACATAACATACCTTCCCCCAAAGACAGCCACTATGTTTACCACCTCGAACGCCATTCGCTTATTGACCAAAATCGCACCCCTCTTGTTTTAGAATCCAGCCCTGAATGAAACACTTGCCCAACCCATCCTTTCCTCAGCCTATTCTGGTCCCTCACCTTTAGGTGTGTCTCTTGTAGCATGGCCCTATCCGCCTTTAATTGCATTAAGTGTGCGAACACACGGGCCCTCTTGATCGGCACGTCCCACGTGACCAGCCTCGTTGGACGCACCCCCCCCCCCCAATCAAACGTAGCCCCTCTTGGGCCAGCCTCCGGCCCGTGCCCTGCACCTCCCCAGGCCAGCCCTCGGGTGCCCACCGCCATCAATCCACCAATCCTCCTCCCCTTACATTTTACAAGCCCTACCCCTGTCACCATTACGCCCCCACTGACCTTCCTCTCACCCCCCCATTGCGCTTCCATGAACTAGCCCGCGCAGCTAGCCTAGCGGTGCCTGCCAATGGTATCTAGCATCCTAGCTGATTCCCCGCCCCCCTCTCGAACATTAGTGCAAACAAAAATAAACAACCCCCCCCACCCAACCCAAACAAAGAGACCAATTCCCCGTCCCCTGACAAAGAACAAAAAATAAACCTGAAGCTGAAAAGAAAGAAATGGCCCCGAATATAAGTTAACAGCAACATCATAATAACATCGCTACAAAAGGTTCAAGGTCCACCTTCTCCTGCCAGTCCATTGTCTCTGACAAGTTCTACCGCCTCCTCCACCGAACTAAAGTACAATTCCCAGCCTTCGTCGATCACTCACAGATGTGCCAGCTACAATAGACCGAACTTCACCCCCTTTTTGTAGAGAGCTGCCTTGACCTTGTTACAGCTCGCTCTCCACTTGGCCACCTCTGCACCCAGGTCCTGGGATACTCGAATTTCAGTGCCCTCCCAGGTGCAGCGCCTCATCTGCCTGGCCCACCTCATAATCTGCTCCTTGTCCAGGAACCAGTATAGCCGCACCACCATCGTCCTTGGCAGCTCTCCCCCTGGGGCTATCTCATTAGCGCCCTGTGTGCTCGATCCACCTCCAAGGCCGTGCAAACGCGCCTGCTCTGAGCAACTTCTCCAGCATCCTCCCCACATACGTGTCAGCATCAGCTCCTTCACTCCCCTCCAGCAGGCCAATGATCCTTATATTCTGCCTGCGTGACTGGTTCTCCAGGTCCTCGGCCTTCTCCTGGAGTCGCATCTGCTGATCGTGCATCAGCCACATCTCCGCTGCCATCGAGGCAAACTGCTCCTCATGTTCCCCCAACAACCTCCTCCATCTTCTGGATCGCCTGACCCTGGACCACCAGCTTTGATTCCATGCGGTTGACCACCGCCCTGATCGAATCCACCACTGGGCCAGGCCCTCCAGAATCTCCTTCCATTGCTGGAAGAACTTCTCATTCAAGAAGCTCACCAGCTGCTCTGTCATTCCCTACCCCTCCACCATCTCTATGTGCGTCGCAGGTGCCGCACCAGCTCCAAACGACTGATTCTCTCTTTTCCGACCACTTCTGGCCCTCAGCTCTATACACCAGAGGGTAAATCTTTTCCTCTCACTCTCCTTCCCCAATATTCTGCCTCACATCCAATGTTAGCCGCGGAAAAGGTCAGAAAAAAACGCCACGAGTGGGAGCCACCAAATGTGCAACCACTCACTCCATGGTTGCCTCCGGAAGTCGTTTATTTTATTATTGATTGATTGTTTATGTTTTTATGTATATTCCTTATTTGAATAAAAGTTCTAAGGGGTCGGAGGATGGGTTCTGCGCATGATGGTATCCATTCTCATGCATGTTTAAGGAACTATTTGTCACCAGGGGGAGGTGGGGGGCTGGCTGGCGGGGGGGGGGGGGGGGGGGGGGGGGGGGGAGGGGGGGGGGGGTGGCGGCAGCGGAGAGAGGGATATAAAGGGGAAAAATTTGTGCAAACTGTGTATACTTTGTGTGTGTGGATGTTCTCTCTAACAAAAGTTGGTTTGAGTTTGGAATAAAATACATTTAAAAAAAAACTGAATGCAAAGGTAAGGTGAGAATGATTGTCCTCGACATTAAGACTGCATTTGACCGACATTGTGCAATCATGAAGTCCCTGCAAAACTAGAGTCAGTGGAAATCAGGGGGAATGTCCTCCACTGGTTGAAGTCAAAGCTAGCACAAAGTAAGATGGTCGTGGTTGTTGGAATCCAATCATTTTAGCACCAGGGCATCACTCAGGAATTCTTCAGAGCAGGGTCTTAGGCCCAGCCTCTTCAGACGCTTCATCATAAGATCAGAGGTGAGGATATTCAGTAATGATTGCACTGTACTATTTCCAACTTGTCATGCACTGAAACAATCCACGGAGCCAGGGAATTATAACCCCAGGTAGCTCTACGCCTGTTGTTGGTACGTTGCTAGCATCTATAATTACGAAAAGGGTAACTGAATGTCTTGAATGTTCTCAGCTGATCAGAGAGAGGAAGCACGGATTGAGAAAGGGTAGGTAATACCTGACTAACCTTATAATCTGAAGAATCCCTACACTGCTGAAGGAGGTCATTTGGCCCATTGGGTCTGCACCAACCCTCCGATATAGGCCCACTTCCCTGTCCTATTCTATTAACCCTACAACCCTACAACCACACCTAACCTGTACATCTTTGGTCTGTGGGAGGAAATGTGAGCACCCGAAGGAGACCCAGACAGAGATGGGGAGAACGTGCAGACTCCACACAGACAACACCAGGCTGGAATCGAAAGCGGGTCCCTGGCGCTGTGATGCAGTAGTGCTAACCACTGTGCCAACATGCCGCATTGAATTTTCTAAAGAGGTGGCTAAAGCAGTGTACGGATGAATGTAAATGGATGTTATTTATACGCACTTCCAGAAGGCACCAGATAAAGTTCCTCATGAGAGACTGTACGGAGCTTGCACTTTCTGTGTGAAGTTTCTTCTTTCTCCCGTGTCTCTGTGGGTTTCCTCCGGGTTTTCTCCGGTTTCCTCCCACAGTCCAAAGATGTGCAGGTTAGGTGGATTGGACATGATAAATTGCACCTTAGTGTCCAACGATGTGCAGGTTAGATGGGGTCACAGAGATGGGGCGGGATGTGGGCGGAGGTAGGGAGCTCTTTCAGAGGGTCGATGCAGACTCGAGGGCTAAATGGCCTCTTTCTGCACTGCAGCGATTCTATGATTCGATCCAGGTTCGATCCCGGCCCTGGGTCACTGTCTGTGTGGAGTTTGCACATTCTTCCCGTGTCTGCGTGGGTTTCGTCCCCACAACCCAAAGATGTGCAGGGTAGGCACATCCTGTTGAGGAGAAGATGGCGGCGCCCATGCAGCGCTGGCAGGGGTGCTTCTGCTGGCCACAGAAGTAGCAGCGGGGACCCCAGGGTGCGTGGTGTGGTGGGCAGCGCAGGCATATTGAGTAGGAGAGGCCCCAGCCGGGGGGGGTCGTTTGCGGGGTCCAGGAGGGGTAGGAGGGGTGGGCCGCGCGGTGAGCGGGGTAGGATTGGACGTTGCAAGATGCGACAGTCATGGAGAGCGCCAAAGCTTTCGTTTCCACTAGGACGAGCGTGGCCCCTTCCAGCAGTCGTTGTCGGATGGGGTCCAACGCAATCCCCGTCACGAATACATCACGCATGAGGAGATTGGAATGTTCAGTGGTCGTGATGGCCTGACAGTCACAGTCCCGTACCAGTGGGATAAGAGCCCGTCAGAAGTCTTCGATCGACTCACTAGGTAGTTGTACGTTCGAGTGGCGAGTACGTGCCTTGCGATGAGTGTGTTTGTCTTCTGAACGTAGTTCTCTTTAAGGAGTTCCATCACTTACGTGTAACTTGGGGCTTCCTGGATCAATGGGAACACGCTGGAGCTCAACCTGGAGTATAGAACTTGGATTTTCTGAGCTTCCGTCGGCGCGGGGGTCGCAGTGTTGATGTAAGCCTCAAAACAAGCCAGCCAGTGATTAAAGTCCTTTCTGGCGTCTGGCGAGTGCGGATCCAGCTGCAGGCGATCTGGTTTGATCCTGATGTCCATAATGTAGAAAAATCTGACTGTAATAAATTGATGCACGATCAATTGCACGAAAGACTCAGATTGGTACAACTGTGGCTTTATTACAGTCAGATGTGTGGCCTCCTGCTGCAGCTGGTGAAATGGCTGATCAGGAGGAGGCCATGCATATTTATACGGCTCCTTTTGGGCGGAGCTAGCCGGCAGGGGCTACCGGCGAACCTGTGGTGCAATCCTACCTTACATCCCCTAATACAGGTGCACACAGTGGATCACCACAATGACCTACTTGTGGTCTTAGCTTCTTACAGCCCGAATTGATAGAAATTGTTGGTCAGTGAGTGATGGGAGTGTGGTGATGTGTGCAGTGCCTGAAGCTAGTGCTGCAGTTAGTAACACATGGCATTTGAAGATGCATTTACTGACTTTGCCGGCTCATGTGAGGCCATTGAGTCTTGAGGGGATGCATCTAAGTATTTGGAACTAAACTCTTGGCATTAAACTCTGGGGCTATCTATTCCCGTTACTTTCTCATTGTGTCTGAATGACTTCATGCCCCTGAAGGTAGGGTGTTTCTCATCCTTTTCAACCTCTCCAACAAGACCCACAATACAGCATTGGACAACCTGTCATTCTTCACTTATTTCTTGGTTAGGTTTAGTTGTAAAATGATTCCCAGCACCTTCTCTAGTCATAATTTGCCTCTCTTTTAAGAGTTGCAGACCAGTTAAATCATGCAAGTTGCTATTGGGCTCCCTGCAAATGAGTAAAACCAAGGAACAGTGCTGCATACAGCAATTATAATGAGCAGATAGAATAACACTGGTGTGCTGCTTATAATAGTCTAAATGGGAACATGTTAATTGGACATTGAGACCCTATGCCAATTTTTAGAGGCTACCCATCATACATCCCAGGATTCCTGATTGTGCAGAGGTTAAATTGCTGGTGAATAGAGTGAGCAATCTAGCAATATGGAACGACAATCTAGTTCCATATCAGGATGACATGTGCACGGAGGGAAACCGCAGCTCATGGTGTTCCTATACATCTGCTGCCCTTATCATTCTAGGTGGTAGAGGCCACAGGTTTGAAAAGTGCTGCCAATACTGTGTCCTGATGTTTGGACTTCAGTGACAAGAGCTCTTTCTTTTGTATCAGTCTGGAGAGTATTACCCTAGCTGCCAAGAACAAGACGGTAGCACAGTGGTTAGGGCAGGACAGTGGTTAGGGCAGCACGGTAGCACAGTGGTTAGGGCAGCAGGGTAGCACAGTGGTTAGGGCAGCACAGTAGCACAGTGGTTAGGGCAGCACGGTAGCACAGTGGTTAGGGCAGCACAGTAGCACAGTGGTTAGGGAAGCACGGTAGTACAGTGGTTAGGGCAGCACAGTGGTTAGGGCAGCACAGTAGCACAGTGGTTAGGGCAGCAGGGTAGCACAGTGGTTAGGGCAGCACAGTAGCACAGTGGTTAGGGCAGCACGGTAGCACAGTGGTTAGGGCAGCACAGTAGCACAGTGGTTAGGGCAGCACAGTAGCACAGTGGTTAGGGTAGCACAGTGGTTAGGGCAGCACAGTAGCACAGTGGTTAGGGCAGCACAGTAGCACAGTGGTTAGGGCAGCACAGTGGTTAGGGCAGCACAGTAGCACAGTGGTTAGGGCAGCACAGTAGCACAGTGGTTAGGGCAGCACAGTAGCATAGTGGTTAGGGCAGCACAGTAGCACATTGGTTAGGGCAGCACAGTAGCACAGTGGTTAGGGCAGCACAGTAGCACAGTGGTTAGGGCAGCATGGTAGCACAGTGGTTAGTGCAGCACAGTAGCACATTGGTTAGGACAGCACAGTAGCACAGTGGTTAGGGCAGCACAGTAGCACAGTGGTTATGGCAGCACAGTAGCACAGTGGTTAGGGCAGCACAGTAGCACAGTGGTTAGGGCAGCATGGTAGCACAGTGGTTAGGGCAGCACAGTAGCACAGTGGTTAGGGCAGCACGGTAGCATAGTGGTTAGGGCAGCACAGTAGCACAGTGGTTAGGGCAGCATGGTAGCACAGTGGTTAGGGCAGCACGGTAGCACAGTGGTTAGGGCAGCACAGTAGCACAGTGGTTAGGACAGCACAGTAGCACATTGGTTAGGACAGCACAGTAGCACAGTGGTTAGGGCAGCACAGTAGCACAGTGGTTAGGGCAGCACAGTAGCACAGTGGTTAGGGTAGCACAGTGGTTAGGGCAGCACGGTAGCACAGTGGTTAGGGCAGCACAGTGGTTAGGGCAGCACAGTGGTTAGGGCAGCACAGTAGCACATTGGTTAGGGCAGCACGGTAGCACAGTGGTTAGGGCAGCACAGTAGCACAGTGGTTAGGGCAGCATGGTAGTACAGTGGTTAGGGCAGCACAGTAGCACAGTGGTTAGGGCAGCACAGTAGCACATTGGCTAGGGCAGCACAGTAGCACAGTGGTTAGGGCAGCACGGTAGCACAGTGGTTAGGGCAGCATGGTAGCACAGTGGTTAGGGCAGCACGGTAGCACAGTGGTTAGGGCAGCACGGTAGCACAGTGGTTAGGGCAGCCTGGTAGCACAGTGGTTAGGGCAGCACAGTAGCACAGTGGTTAGGGCAGCACGGTAGCACAGTGGTTAGGGCAGCCTGGTAGCACAGTGGTTAGGGCAGCACAGTAGCACAGTGGTTAGGGCAGCACAGTAGCACAGTGGTTAGGGCAGCACAGTAGCACAGTGGTTAGGGCAGCACGGTAGCACAGTGGTTAGGGCAGCATGGTAGCACAGTGGTTAGGGCAGCACAGTGGTTAGGGCAGCACAGTAGCACAGTGGTTAGGGCAGCATGGTAGCACAGTGGTTAGGGCAGCACAGTAGCACAGTGGTTAGGGCAGCTCAGTGGTTAGGGCAGCACGGTAGCACAGTGGTTAGGGCAGTTCAGTGGTTAGGGCAGCACAGTGGTTAGGGCAGCACGGTAGCACAGTGGTTAGGGCAGCACAGTGGTTAGGGCAGCACAGTGGTTAGGGCAGCACAGTAACACAGTGGTTAGGGCAGCACAGTGGTTAGGGCAGCACGGTAGCACAGTGGTTAGGGCAGCATGGTAGCACATTGGTTAGGGCAGCACAGTAGCACATTGGTTAGTGCAGCACAGTAGCACAGTGGTTAGGGCAGCACGGTAGCACATTGGTTAGTGCAGCACGGTAGCACAGTGGTTAGGGCAGCACAGTGGTTAGTGCAGCACGGTAGCACAGTGGTTAGGGCAGCACAGTGGTTAGGGCAGCACAGTGGTTAGGGTAGCACGGTAGCACAGTGGTTAGGGCAGCACAGTAGCACATTGGTTAGGGCAGCACGGTAGCACATTGGTTAGGGCAGCACGGTAGCACAGTGGTTAGTGCAGCACGGTAGCACAGTGGTTAAGGCAGCACGGTAGCACAGTGGTTAGGGCAGCACAGTGGTTAGGGCAGCACAGTGGTTAGGGTAGCACGGTAGCACAGTGGTTAGGGCAGCACAGTAGCACAGTGGTTAGGGCAGCACAGTAGCACAGTGGTTAGGGCAGCACGGTAGCACAGTGGTTAGGGTAGCACAGTAGCACAGTGGTTAGTGCAGCACGGTAGCACAGTGGTTAAGGCAGCACAGTAGCACAGTGGTTAGTGCAGCACGGTAGCACAGTGGTTAGGGCAGCATGGTAGCACAGTGGTTAGGGCAGCACAGTAGCACAGTGGTTAGGGTAGCACAGTAGCACAGTGGTTAGGGCAGCACGGTAGCACAGTGGTTAGTGCAGCACGGTAGCACAGTGGTTAGGGCAGCATGGTAGCACAGTGGTTAGGGCAGCACAGTGGTTAGGGCAGCACAGTAGCACAGTGGTTAGGGCAGCATGGTGGCACAGTGGTTAGGGCAGCACAGTAGCACAGTGGTTAAGGCAGCACAGTAGCACAGTGGTTAGGGCAGCACGGTAGCACAGTGGTTAGGGCAGCACAGTGGTTAGGGCAGCACAGTAGCACAGTGGTTAGGGCAGCACAGTAGCACAGTGGTTAGGGCAGCACAGTAGCATAGTGTTTAGGGCAGCACAGTAGCACAGTGGTTAGGGCAGCACAGTGGTTAGGGCAGCACAGTAGCACAGTGGTTAGGGCAGCACAGTAGCACAGTGGTTAGGGCAGCACAGTAGCACAGTGGTTAGGGCAGCACAATGGTTAGGGCAGCACGGTAGCACAGTGGTTAGGGCAGCACAATGGTTATGGCAGCACAGTAGCACAGTGGTTAGGGCAGCATGGTAGCACAGTGGTTAGGACAGCACAGTAGCACAGTGGGTAGGGCAGCACAGTAGCACAGTGGGTAGGGCAGCACAGTAGCTCAGTGGTTAGGGCAGCACGGTAGCACAGTGGTTAGGGCAGCACAGTAGCACAGTGGTTAGGGCAGCACAGTGGTTAGGGCAGCACAATGGTTAGGGCAGCACAGTAGCACAGTGGGTAGGGCAGCACAGTAGCACAGTGGGTAGGGCAGCACAGTAGCACAGTGGGTAGGGCAGCACGGTAGCACAATGGTTAGGGCAGCACAGTAGCACAGTGGTTAGGGCAGCACAGTGGTTAGGGCAGCACAGTAGCACAGTGGTTAGGGCAGCATGGTAGCACAGTGGTTAGGGCAGCATGGTAGCACAGTGGTTAGGGCAGCATGGTCGCACAGTGGTTAGGGCAGCACAGTAGCACAGTGGTTAGGGCAGCACAGTAGCACAGTGGTTAGGGCAGCATGGTAGCACAGTGGTTAGGGCAGCACAGTAGCACAGTGGTTAGGGCAGCACAGTAGCACAGTGGTTAGGACAGCACGGTAGCACAGTGGTTAGGGCAGCACGGTAGCACAGTGGTTAGGGCAGCACAGTAGCACAGTGGTTAGGGCAGCACAGTAGCATAGTGGTTAGGGCAGCACAGTAGCACAGTGGTTAGGGCAGCATGGTAGCACAGTGGTTAAGGCAGCACAGTACCACAGTGGTTAGGGCAGCATGGTAGCACAGTGGTTAGGGCAGCACGGTAGCACAGTGGTTAGGGCAGCACAGTAGCACAGTGGTTAGGGCAGCATGGTAGCACAGTGGTTAGGGCAGCACAGTAGCACAGTTGGTAGGGCAGCACAGTAGCACAGTGGTTAGGGCAGGACAGTAGCACAGTGGTTAGGGCAGCACAGTAGCACAGTGGTTAGGGCAGCATGGTAGCACAGTGGTTAGGGCAGCACAGTAGCACAGTGGTTAGGGCAGCACAGTAGCACAGTGGTTAGGGCAGCACAGTGGTTAGGGCAGCACAGTAGCACAGTGGTTAGTGCAGCACGGTAGCACAGTGGTTAGGGCAGCATGGTAGCACAGTGTTTAGGGCAGCACAGTAGCACAGTGGTTAGGGCAGCACAGTAGCACAGTGGTTAGGGCAGCATGGTAGCACAGTGGTTGGGGCAGCACAGTAGCACAGTGGTTGGGGCAGCACAGTAGCTCAGTGGTTAGGGCAGCACAGTAGCACAGTGGTTAGGGCAGCACAGTAGCTCAGTGGTTAGGGCAGCACAGTAGCACAGTGGTTAGGGCAGCATGGTAGCACAGTGTTTAGGGCAGCACAGTAGCACAGTGGTTAGGGCAGCACAGTGGTTAGGGTAGCACAGTGGTTAGGGTAGCACAGTGGTTAGGGCAGCACAGTAGCACAGTGGTTAGTGCAGCACGGTAGCACAGTGGTTAGGGCAGCATGGTAGCACAGTGGTTAGGGCAGCACAGTAGCACAGTGGTTAGGGCAGCACAGTGGTTAGGGCAGCACAGTAGCACAGTGGTTAGGGCAGCACAGTAGCACAGTGGTTAGGGCAGCACAGTAGCACAGTGGTTAGGGCAGCATGGTAGCACAGTGGTTAGGGCAGCATGGTAGCACAGTGGTTAGGGCAGCACGGTAGCACAGTGGTTAGGGCAGCATAGTAGCACAGTGGTTAGGGCGGCATGGTAGCACAGTGGTTAGGGCAGCACGGTAGCACAGTGGTTAGGGCAGCACAGTAGCACAGTGGTTAGGGCGGCATGGTAGCACAGTGGTTAGGGCAGCACGGTAGCACAGTGGTTAGGGCAGCACAGTAGCACAGTGGTTAGGGCAGCACAGTGGTTAGGGCAGCACGGTAGCACAGTGGTTAGGGCAGCACAGTAGCACAGTGGTTAGGGCAGCACAGTAGCACAGTGGTTAGGGCAGCACAGTAGCACAGTGGTTAGGGCAGCACAGTAGCACAGTGGTTAGGGCAGCACAGTGGTTAGGGCAGCACGGTAGCACAGTGGTTAGGGCATCACAGTAGCACAGTGGTTAGGGCAGCACAGTAGCTCAGTGGTTAGGGCAGCACAGTAGCACAGTGGTTAGGGCAGCACGGTAGCACAGTGGTTAGGGCAGCACAGTGGTTAGGGCAGCATGGTAGCACAGTGGTTAGGGTAGCACAGTGGTTAGGGTAGCACAGTGGTTAGGGCAGCACAGTAGCACAGTGGTTAGGGCAGCATGGTAGCACAGTGGTTAGGGCAGCACAGTAGCACAGTGGTTAGGACAGCATGGTAGCACAGTGGTTAGGGTAGCACAGTAGCACAGTGGTTAGGGCAGCATGGTAGCACAGTGGTTAGGGCAACACAATGGTTAGGGCAGCATGGTAGCACAGTGGTTAGGGCAGCACAATGGTTAAGGCAGCACGGTAGCACAGTGGTTAGTGCAGCACGGTAGCACAGTGGTTAGGGCAGCATGGTAGCACAGTGGTTAGGGCAGGACAGTGGTTAGGGCAGCACAGTAGCACAGTGGTTAGTGCAGCACGGTAGCACAGTGGTTAGTGCAGCACGGTAGCACAGTGGTTAGGGCAGCACGGTAGCACAGTGGTTAGGGCAGCATGGTAGCACAGTGGTTAGGGCAGCACGGCAGCACAGTGGTTAGGGCAGCACAGTAGCACAGTGGTTAGGGCAGCATGGTAGCACAGTGGTTAGGGAAGCACGGTAGCACAGTGGTTAGGGTAGCACAGTGGTTAGGGCAGCACAGTAGCATAATGGCTAGGGCAGCATGGTAGTACAGTGGTTAGGGTAGCACAGTGGTTAGGGCAGCATAGTAGCATAGTGGTTAGGGCAGCATGGTAGCACAGTGGTTAGGGAAGCACAGTAGCACAGTGGTTAGGGCAGCACGGTAGCACAGTGGTTAGGGCAGCACGGTAGCACAGTGGTTAGGGAAGCATGGTAGCACAGTGGTTAGGGCAGCACGGTAGCACAGTGGTTAGGGAAGCACGGTAGTACAGTGGTTAGGGTAGCACAGTGGTTAGGGCAGCATAGTAGCATAGTGGTTAGGGCAGCATGGTAGCACAGTGGTTAGGGAAGCATGGTAGCACAGTGGTTAGGGCAGCATGGTAGCACAGTGGTTAGGGCAGCACGGTAGCACAGTGGTTAGGGCAGCACGGTAGCACAGTGGTTAGGGCAGCACGGTAGCACAGTGGTTAGGGCAGCACGGTAGCACAGTGATTAGGGCAGCACGGTAGCACAGTGGTTAGGGCAGCACGGTAGCACAGTGGTTAGGGCAGCACGGTAGCAGTGGTTAGGGCAGCACGGTAGCACAGTGATTCTTCCCCCCCCCCCCCCCCCCCCCCCCCCCCCAACCATGGACTTTTACTTCCCAGAACATGACAGAGGCCTATAGAAAAAAGAAGAATATTTTAAATGGATGAAGATAATCATGGACAATCAGGCTATTAAGGCAAAAGCATTAAGGCAAAAATATTATGAATATTTATATCAATCCAAAACTAGTAGTAGATAAGGCACTACAGGAATTATTGTCCTATTGCATCTTAATAAAATAAATATATATTTTTCTTCATTCTTTATTGAGATGTGGTTGTTGCCATCAAGGACAGCACTTGTTGCCCATCCCAAATTGACAGTTAAAAGTCACCATTGCTGTGGATCTGGAGTCACACGTAAGCCAGTCAGGTAAGGCCGGCAGATTTCCTTCCCAAAAGGATATTAATGAATCAGTTGGGTTTTTACGACAGTCGACAATGGTTCTCTGGTCATCAGTCGGTTTTTAAGCCCACCCAGGTTCCATCCTGGTCCCAGGTCGCTGTCCGTGTGGTTTGTACCCTCTCCCCATGTATGTGTGGGTCTCACCCCCACAACCCAAAGGGTAGGTGGGTTGTCCTCACTAAATTGCCCCTTAATTAGAAAAAAAAAGAATCAGGTAAATTTACAGATAAAAAGGCTTTTTATTCCAGATTTTAAAAACTGAATTTAAATTTCACTAATTGTTGTAGTGCAATTCGAATTTGGGTCCTGGATTACTAGTCCAGTGACAATGGCCGGGATCCTCCCCTACCCGGCGGGGCGGGCTGGGTCCCGGCGTACCGGAGTGGCGAGAACCACTCTGGCATCAGGCCTCCCCAAATGTGCGGAATTTTCCGCACCTTTATGGGCTACGCCCGCGCCGGAGTGGCTCCCGCTCCACGACCAGCACCAACAGCCTTTGGCGCCCCGCCGACCGGCATCAGGGCTGGCCGAAAGGCCTTCGCCGGTCGGCGTGAGTCCGCGCATGCGTCGGACTTCAGCGGCCGCTGACGTCACCCCAGCGCATGCGCGGTGGAAGGGGTCTCTTCTGCCTCCGCCTTGGTGGAGGCCGTGGTGGCGGCGGAAGAAAAAGAGTGCCCCCACGGCACAGGCCCGCCGGCCGATCGGTGGGCCCCGATCATGGGCCAGGCCACCGTGGTGGCCCCCCCCCCGGGGTCAGATCGCCCCATGACCCCCCCCCAGGACCCCGGGGCCTGCTTCCGCCGCCTGCTCCCGCCGGCACCAGAGGTGCTTGAAACCACGTCGGCAGGAGAGGCCTGACAGCGGCGGGACTTCGGCCCATCGCCGATTCACGGGTCCATTGGGGCGGCGTGATTCCCGCCCCCGTCGATTCACGGGTGGTGGAGAATTCCGGCCACGGCGGGGGCGGAATTTACGCCAGCCCCGTACGATTCTCTGACCCTGCGGGGGGTCGGAGAATTCTGCCCAATTTCACTATCCGCTGCCTCTCCTATGCAAACAGCTTGGACAAAAGTATATTATGCCAAATGTTTCTATCTGCACTAAATATGGGGCATTGGCCAACTCCTGTTGTCAGCCTAGTTTGGTCTCACAATGTAATGAATAATGAACATAAAAATGATTGCAGTGCTTTTTCCCATTTGATTCTGTTAATTTGGAAGGTTTCATTGCAGCCCCCCCCCCCTCCCCCCCACTCAACAGCTCAACAACAGTTTAAATAATTGGACTTCAATATCTAGCAACCATAAGCAATACTTTTACAATAATCTCGCTTGTGGAATTTCAGGCTCCTGACAATGAATAATTACTGTAATGCAACTGGATTGGTTGTCATTTTGTCCTTTCCTACCAGGTTCACTTAAAATGGCAAAGCGCAGCAACTAATGTAGCTCCTCCCAAATAGTTAGATACATAAAGCAACAACATTTGGTAAAGTTGAAAAAAAACATAAATGCATCGTAAAAAGAATCCGAGATGGGCAGCTGTCCAGTGGTCCTGAGAATTGAACAATGCGCGTATCAGAACTAAAGTTTCACAATTCATGTAGTAATTCAGCACCATCCTAATCACTAGATCTTTCTAAAATCAAGCTTCAGATGAACTGAATAATATTTAATTAATAAATTCAATGATAAATGCCACAAATATACAAACAAGCACACGGTATCACCCTATTGAGACCTCTGCTGCTAAGAATAAGAAAAAATGTAAAATTATCCCATTATTCTTTCACAATTCCAAAGTCTTGGAACTCCCTAATGAACACGGTGGTGAGAAAAACAGTGTGAGCTACTATTGAAGCTGTTCACCAGAGAGTCCAGCATGGTGTAATCACTGTTGTCTTCATGGGGGTGAAAACCTGATCCCTATTGTCTCCACACTTTTTGTGAGGCCACAGTACAAATTAGATCTCGCGCCCTGAACCACTGCCTGTAAGCTCATTGTCAGGCAAGAGCCTGGTATAGAACCATCCACCATCTTTCGTAGGCTTGGCCTTAAAGTCAACATCTGATCCATCCGCAGCAAAGCCAAAATGTGATCTTGCCCTCTGGTGGACTGGTACCCCGCACATATCCGAACCACTGCCCTAACACCTGCATACTCAGGCCTGCTGTTTTATCACGTGAAGACCCATCCTGTGGAGCCCACTCTGTAAAGTATGCGGGTTGCCAGTCTGAATTGCCAGCTGATCAAGTGATGCAGCATCATCATGAAGGCATCTCTCTTCTTCCTCATCTGCCACTAGAGTCCTCAACATTTCCAATGACTGAAATGAAAGAGAGGGTCTGGATGGGTCAGATTTTAGTGTGACACAAGAACAGGAAACAGGTGAATGACTGGTGCGAGCAGCTGCACTTTGCCTTGCAGATTTGCCTCTGGTCCATGACATCTTTGCCAATCTCTCCTTAGCTCCGATCTGTCACTGACTTTCCATTTTGCTCCCCCCTCACCCCCCAATATACAATTAATCACATTTCTATCCCTTTTCTGTTGGAGGCTCATATGACTCAAAACGTTAACTCTTTCTCTCTCCACAGATGCTGCCAGACTTGCTGGGTTCATGCAGCATTTTCTGTTTTTATTGCAGATCTGCAGTATTTTGCTTTTATAACAAAGGATTGTATGCACTTTATCCAATTTCAGAACATGCCATTCATCCAGTGCACAGCAATAATGGTCGGTATCTGTCACTTCTTTGTCCTGGACTAGCCATGAAGCATAGCGCAGTAGTGACATTAATCATTGCCAGGGACTATTGCTCATGCATAGGACTGACAAAGATTCAATTAAGCAGCAAGAAAGCGGAGAAACTTTAAGAATCATCAAATCATAGAATCTACAGTGCAGAAGGAGGCCATTCGACCCATCGAGTCTGCACCGGCCCTTTGAAAGAGCACCCTACTGAAGCCCACACCTCCACCCGATCCCCATAACACAGTAACCTCACCTAATCCTTTTTTTGGACACTAAGAGCAATTTAGCATGGTCAATCCACCTAACCTGCATATCTTTGGACTACGGGAGGAAACCGGAGCACCCGTAGGAAACCGACGCAGGCACGGGGAGAACGTGCAGACTCCGTATAGAGAGTAACCCAGGCCGGGAATCGAATGTGGGACCCTGGAGCTGTGAAGCAACTGTGCTAACCACTGTGCTACCATGCCGCCCAGCTTGAGTTAAAACGTCTGGGCTGACATCAGGATATATTTCTTGCTCAGACTTCGGTAATGATGTGAACTGGGGAACGGTGGGGGGGGGGGGGGGGGGTGCTGGAGTGGGAGACTGAGGGGGGACATTAGGCGATCCCACAACAGGCTCCCTTGTGGGGAGACCTTAACAGTGATTTGTCGGGTGGGGGGAAGGGGAGGAGGAATTGGCCAGCTTTTGGGAAGGGGCTGCAAGAATTATTCTGAGATAAGGGCACCCTTTAAAAATAACTCCCCGATCTCTGAGGAGAGGGACATGTGAATGAGTTTAGGCCCCTCCCCCCCTCAAGTCTGGCAAAATATCCAACCCGCCCAAAAAAAGTTTCTAATTACCATTGAATGGCACCTGAGCAGAGCTCCCAATGCCAACAGGAAACACCCCAGGTTCCCTGCTGGCGGAAGCACTTAGAATCAAAACAGGAGAATCGTGCCCTGAGAAAAAGGAAAGCCTCTGGCAAGTGGCCTCTTGTTGCTCAGTAATGACTTACTTCTATTTACTCTTCATGCCATAACCCTCTAAAAGCATAATAAAATCAGAGTTGGAATTGAAACTAACCCCCACATATACAAACACCTTAGTCCAGCATGTATCTAACTACAGGTTTTACCTTTCTAAGCACAGAAACCCATTTCAAACTATACCTCATTTCTAATGTTTACCAATACAAATATAATTCCTTTAAAGCTACCTTTGTTTTTCTCACAGTGTGTCCTCTGTTTCTCTCATCTCTTATTTTTCTTCAATGCTTCTATGACCCAACTGGGAAATAGGTGTTACATCATCTGTTGATGTTTTCCCCTCTGTCTGTTACATATTTCCCTTCTTTGATCATATGAATAAGCCTGCCTGCTTTATGTTATTCAGTTTGAGGATGAGTGTCTACCCAAAATATAGACTGTTCTGAATGTCTCACTGCATCTCTGTTTCTGCTCACCTGTCATACAGTCCAATATGCAGGCTCAAGGCTTCAAACATCTGGGACAGAACTCTTTGGTCGTTGGGAATCTTTTTTCCCACTGGCAGTGCACCACTGCCAATGGATTCCTAGGCGACTTGCGGTGGCTTCAAAGGAAAATCCCATTGACAAATGGTGGGAATGTAGAAACTCGCTGCCAGTAAACGGCATGCCACCAAAAAATATGTGGCTGGGGGACTGGAGAATTCAGTCCCTAATATCCATATATCCATCTTTGGGATTGGGAGCTAGGTCTGTATAGTCTTGTTATCATTTTGCGGGGGGACTCTGAGCTGTGGATCTTGTGATGGCATTAAGGGAGAGACTTGGGACTGGCCTTGGTCTTAGTCGGTACAGGCAAGCAAACTCCAAGCTTGAGTTTGAACTCAACATAGACTGTGAAGATATCTGGGGCTGGGCCGAGGCTTGGAGGAAGCTGAAAGGTTGGTGTTTGCTTGAGAAGGAATGGTAAACTGTGAGCTTAGTTGCAGAGTGATAGTCAAGCCCAAAGCCAAGGACAGCTCTCCAGTAGTAAAGTGGGTGATTATGCTTTCATGATCATAGTAACATGGATCATATAGATCTGCCAAACAAACTGAACTGGAAGTAATATACAGAAAATCAGATGGATTCATTATTAACTCTGCAGCATTTATACTGTATTAACTAAATGATTGAGAGAACAGCTGGAGTTATGTAAAGCCTTTCATATTCTCTCCCAGACTGCTGACTCTGGAGGGAAATGTTGTGCCAATTGCCTGACTGTGGTGCAGATGGAAATGCTTCTCCACCATTTTCTTTTTATTTGTTTTCTCAGAGTATAATGTTTCCTTTTGGTTAATAATTACATTGGGGTTCACTGGAGGTCAGTACTAGCCCAGGCACTAATAGCATTCTAAGCAATTAACTTTGAGACTGATATTTATAGGTGAAGATGTTGTATATGTGCTGTGTCTCAGCATAATAGCCCTGAAATAACTCCATGGAATGCCAGGGGACAGATGTTGAATGTGTTTATATTAAACTAGTTGATCTATATTGTAGATGGGCTAACACCCCTGCTGAAGTAGCAGAGAGGGGAATTCAAAAGGCAAGCACAAACCAAAATGTCAAAGGATTTAGTTTTGCTCCTGAAGATTGCTCTTGTTTTCTTTGAGCATTAAATCCTGATGATAAGATAATGGCTTGAAATGTGTACTAACAACTTCATTTTAAAAAGATACCAGAACTATAGTGAAAGTAATCTCTATCGCCCCGCTTCCTAATTACTGTCCATGACCAATCTTGCTCGAAAATGAACTAAACAATGGCTTTCCGATCATTGACATCCTTCACCTCAGCAATGGGTGCTACTCCAGAAAACAATGAATATTTTCGGATGTTAATATTAAAAGGGAGGATTTAGAATGCTGCAAGTGACATTTAATGCTGAGTGGATTAACTGCATTCAATGCAAATTGTGAGACCTTACAGACCATATCATAATCTCAAAATGACATTACAGAACCAAACTGAGCAGCGCTTTGGAATTTCCATGATAAAGTTAAGGATTACGGCACTCAGAAAAATTGTCAAAGTTAAAGGCGACAGCTTGACAGGAAATTATTTCCGGCAGCTCAGAAGACAAGCTGACAGAGCAAAATTCCAATTTACAGAAAGCCCATTAAAACATGCAATTCCATCATAATTTTATTACGTGCCAGGCACAATAATTTCAATTCCTTGTGCAACCATATAAAGTTCTGAGAGACTTTGACAGGGAAGACGCTGAGAGGCTGTTTTCTCTCGGCGAGCAAGTCCAGAAATAGGTTGCAACCGTCTCAGAACAAGGGGTTGACCATTTCGGACTGAGGTGAGGAGAAAAAACTTCATTCAAAGAGTGGAGAATTGTTGGAAATCTGTAACCCAGGGAGTTGTGGATGCGAACAGATGTACATTTGAGACAGGCCTTGATAGATATGCATTAAGGGATATGGGCATAGTGCGAAAAGTGATGCTAAATGTCGAGGCTCGGCCATGTTTGTTGAAAGCTAGAGCTGTCTCAGGGGGCCATTTGCCTTGCCCCTGCTTCTAATTCTTACATTCTCAATCTATTCTGAAAATAAACGGTAGACTTGGGGGCAGTTACAGCGTCCCTGTAATGGAGGCCAATTTAAATTAGGTCACTGGGAAGAAAATGGACGTGCCTAATCAGCAGCTTTTAAAGGAAAGGAAAGTTGGGTGAGGTATGAAATGGGCCAATAATTCACCAGCATTGCTTTTCACCTGACAATTAGAGTTAAAATGACCCCCAAAACGTACAACTAATTTTCTTTCATCTGCAGTTTGAAAACAATCTTGTTATGGGTTTCTGCAGTAAATCCTGGATTCTCTCTGCCGGCTCTCTGCTGGTTGTGGTTCATCACCCTTTAGCTACTGAGCGCTAAAGCGGCTGCTTACTGACTCATCAGAAATTGAGGGTGCATCTGTGACAGTGGTAACAGGCTGGAAATGTACATTCACACCAATGTAAAAGTCAATGGCTTTTTTTTAACAACAAGATTCCTGGTGGTTTAGAAGGCAGTTTGCAAATCGTGCTTGGTGAAGTTGCTTCAGCATCTCCCACCTGTTTTGTTTGGATGTTTTTGTTTTTGCTTTTTGGTTGTGAGTGTTCCGACTGTTTTGTTCCTATCATGATTCAAGCCCTTGCGTTTATTTGCTGTCCAAGACACCAATCCCTCCCTCAAAATAATAAAACTGTTTTAATTCGCAGCAAAAGCATTTAAGAACTCTCTCTCTCACACACATACACACACACACACAAAAGAGGGTAGATTAGTAGTTTTTAAACATCCAAAAATGTCAGTGGTGTATGGACCTTGTATATTCATGACTTAGATGGTTTCAGTCTGGGCCAATGATATTCGGGATTCTGCATCAAGATACTTTAATGATATTGGTGGAGGTTTATTTTTTTCTTTGGAGTCAGCAGTTATTGGTTGATTCTTGAGTAAACACATTGAGGAAGATAACTATGGCCTGGAGAACAGCAGTTTCTTAAACAAAAGAGAGTTATTTCAGCACAGGAGACCCCTCACCAACAGACCAGTTACCCGAAATGGCCATAACAAGTTGATTCGAGGGCCTATAGTTCCAACATAGCTTCCGTCTGTGCACATTTCTTTCCCAGCCAGGGACAAATTTCTAAAGTGATTATGACTAATTGATTGTTTCTCACCCAGTTGAATACACAGGTCATTGTCTGGATGTTGCGTGAATGGGCCGGAGATGTGGCCATTCACATTTCTCTAAGATAATTGTCTTTAGTGTGTTCTTCATTTTCAATGGATTTGGAATTTGCAAGGCATAGTTATGCAAATGTTCGGCCACCTTGGAAGCTGTTGTTTTGAGTCACTGGAATGCTATGCCCATTGGTTTCAGCTCAATAAATAAATAACGTCACTTTCAATATAAACCAGGCTTCTTAACAGTGGGTGACACAAATGAGATTCATAGACTCATTCATTCATTCCCGGGTTTTGGGGCATCACTGACTAGGTGGCCCCATAATTGATCTTGAGAAGATGGCGGTGAGTTGCCGTCTTCAAACCGCTGCAGTCCATGTGACGTGGGGTACACCACGGTGTTGTTTGGAAGGCAGTTCTGTGATTTTTACCCAGTGACAGTGAAGGGATGGTGATATATTTCCAAGTCAGGGCGGTGTTGTGGCTTGGAGGGTAAACTTGCAAGTGGTGATTTTTGCAAGCATCTGGTGACCTTGTCCCCCTAAGTGGTAGAGGTCATGGGTTTGGAAGAAGATGCTGTTAAGAAGGTGCTACAATGCATTTGGTATCTGGTATGCACTGCTGCCCCGTGGCAACTGGTGGTGGAGGGAATGAATGCCAAAGGTGGTGATGCATTACTGCCCAATGTAACTTTTATGGCCCCCTCTGCCCTCCACAACCAGCCTCTAGGGGCCAGAGAAAAATTCCCCTTTTGATGCTTATAATGCTTTTTTTTAAACAGACAAATTTTATTGAGGTTTTTTTGGCATTGTAAACAGTACAATATACATTAGTGTGCAGATGCCAATTACAAAAAACAATACCTCTCTCGCAAATAGACTCCCCTATTCCTCCCCCCTACTATACACTATACTTACCACCCCCCCCCCCCACCCCACCCGCCCCTCCCCCGCTGATGATTAGTTTCCCGCGAAGAAGTCGATGAATGGTTGCCACCTCCGGGCGAACCCCGATAGTGACCCCTCGTAAGGAGAACTTGATTTTTTTCCAAGCCGAGAAAGCTTGCCATGTCCGACATCCATACTTCGGTCCTTGGGGGCTTTGAGTCCCTCCAGGCCAACAGTATTCGTCGTCGGCTATCAGGGAAGCAAAGGCCACAACGTCGGCCTCTATCCCCTCCTGGACTCCCGGTTCCTCGACAACCCAAAAATCACAACCTCTGGATTCCGTCGCCACCCTTGTTTTCAGTACCCGGGATATGACGTCCGCAAATCCCTGCCAGTATCCCCTGAGTTTTGGACACGCCCAGAAACATGTGGACATGGTTCGCTGGTCCTCCCCCACATCTAGCACACGTGTCCTCCAGCCCAAAAAATTTGCTCATCCGGGCCACCGTCATGTGGGCCCGGTGAAATACCTTGAACTGAATCAGGCCAAGCCTGGCACATGTTGCGGTGCGATTTACCCTCCTCAGAGCGTCTGCTCATACGCCTCCCTCCAACTCCCCACCAAGCTCCTCCTCCCACTTGAGTTTCCAGTTCCTCTGTCCCTGTGTCCTTCGCTCCCATAAGCTTCCTATAAATATCTGAGACTCTCCCCTCTCCTACCTCACCCCTGGAACTACCCTGTCCTAGACCCCCTTGTAGAAGGCGTGGAAAGACGGGACCTGTCTACGTACAAATTCCGCACCTACAAGTACCGAAAGTCATTCCCCCTCGCCAGCCCGAACTTCTCCTCCAGCGCCCTCAGCTCGCGAAGCTCCCTTCCAGGAACAATTGCCCATCCTTCCCACCCCCCCGCCCTCCGCCACGCTTGAAACCCTCCATCCATCTTCCCCGGGACACATCGTGGTTGTCACATATTGGGGACCAGATCGACACTCCACTACCCCCGCATGCTTCCTCATTGGCCCCAAATCCGCAAAAGCCGCCACCACTATAGGGCTGGTGGAGCCACTTGGCCGGCGGGAGCGGCAGGGGAGCCGGGACCAGGGCTGCCAAGCTGGGGCCCTGCAGAAGCAGCCTCCACCCGCGTCCCAAACCGACCCCGTACCCACCATCCATTTTCCTTATCATGGCTATGTTAGCCGCCCAGTAATAGTTGCCTGAGGTTCGCAAACGCCACCCCCCTCGCTACGGTTCCGTTCCAGCATCCCCCTCTTTACCCTCGGGGACTTCCCCTCCAAACAATCCCAGGATGATTTTATGATTCTTTTAAGAAGGACCGCGGAATGAAAATAGGGAGACACTGAAAATTAACAGGAATCTTGGGAGATCGTCACCTTCACCGTCTGTACTCTACCCGCTAGTGACAGCGGGAGCGCATCCCACCTCTGAACGCGCTCCTCATTTGCTCCACATCCTAGAGAAGTTCAACTTATGCATCGTACCCCAGTCCACGCCACTTGTATCCCTAAATGCCTAAACTTTCCCCAACCAGCCTAAATGTAGCTCCCTCAGCCTATTCCTCCTGACCCCTCGCCTGCACCACAAACATCTCGCTGTTTGCCATGTTCAACTTCTAGCCCGAAAACCGCCAAATTCTCCTAGGATTTCCATAATGCCGTCCATCCCTGCCACTGGATCCGACACATACAAAAGCAGGTAATCCCGCGTGGAGCGAGACCTTGTGTTCTATCCCCCAACTGACCATTCCCTTCCAGCCCGTTGTCGCTCTCATAGCAATTGCCAGCGGTTCTATGGCCACGCAACACAGTGGAGAGAGGGGGCATCCCTGTCTTGTCCGCGGTGTAGTCTAAAAATACTCAGATGCCGTCCTGTTCGTCCTTACATTAGCCTCCGGGGCCTGATAATAGTCTAACCCAGTCCACAAAGAAGCCTTCTCCAAGCCCAAACCGTCCCAGCATCTCCCATAAATAGTCCCACTCCACCCCGTCAAAACCTTTTGGCATCCATTGCCACCAGTACCTTCCACCCCTCTCTGCCCTCTGGTGGCATCATAATCACATTGCGTAGCCTATTCTTAGATTGGCGACCAGCTGCCTGCCCTTAACAAACCCGTTTGGTCCCCACATCACATCCGGTTCGCAGACTTCGTTCTGGACGGCAAGATCTTGGCCAGCAGTTAGCGTCCACATTAATCAAGGGAGATTGGCCTATAGGACCCACAAGCTTCCCGTTTTAATATCACGAGGTGGTGGCTTGCGACATCGTCGGGGGCAGCACCCCATTGTCCCTCGCCTCGTTAAAAACCCTAACCAGCACCGGCCCCACTATCCCCAAGAATGTTTTTTAGAACTCCACTGGATATCCGTCTGGCCCTGGGTCTTTACCCCTGCATGGCCTTCAGGCCCCCCATTACTTCTTCAGCTCTAATCGGGGCCCCCAGCCCTCTACCATCCCCCTGCCCACCTTTGGGAAGGTCAGCCCATCTAAGAAGCGCCTCATCCCCTCAGGCATCATGGGGGGTTCCGAGGTATACAGCTTACTGTAAAAGTCCCTGAATACCCTGTTCAATCCTGCCGGGTCTTCAACCTGGTTCACTGCCCTGTCCACTACCGTCCCTATTTCCCTGGCCGCCTCCCTCTTCCTAAGTTGCTGTGTAAGCATTCTGCTGGCTTTCTCCCCTACTCATACACCGCGCCCCTGGCCTTTCTGATTTGCTCTACGGCCTTCCCAGTGGATAGCGCCCCCAGCTCCGCCTGCAGTCTCCATCGTTCCCTAAGTAGCTCTGCCCTCGGGGACTCCGCATATTCCCTATCCGTCCGTGTCATCTCCTGCACCAGTCTGTCCATGTCTGCCCTATCCGTTCTGTCCCTATGGGCTCGGATTGAGATCAGTTCCCCTCTCACCACCGCCTTCAGTGCCTCCCAGCACCGCGCTGAGACTTCCCCTGTATTGTTGACCTGCAGGTAGTCCTGCATGCATTTCCCACTCTCTCACACACCCTCCCTCTGCCAACAATCCCACCTCTAATCTCCATTGTGGACACTGGTAACTTTCTTTGCAGACCAGCAGGTCGACCCAATGTGGAGCATAGTCCGAAATAGTGATCGCCGAGTATTCTGTATCCCTCACCCTCTCCAAAAGTCCATATTCATAATAAAGAAGTCAATAAGAGAATAAACCTTGTGAACATGTGAATAGAACGAGAACTCTTTCCCCATCGGCCGGCTGGTTCTCCAGGGGTCTACCCCCCCCCCCCCCCCCCATTTGTTCCATGAACCCTCTCAGTTCCCTTACCATTGCCGGGACCCTGCCCGTTCTGGAGCACGACCGGTCCAGGTCGGGATCAAGGACTGTATTAAAGTCCCACCCATAATCAACTTGTGCAAATCCAAGTCGGGGATTTTCTCCAGCAGCCTTTTGATGAAATCTACATCATCCCAGTTTGGAGCGTAAACATTCACTGGGACCACCTTCACCCCCTCAAGCTTGCCCCGGACCATGAGAAATCTACAACCCCCATCCACAACTGTGCTATCCGCCTCAAATTTAACCCGTTTGTTAAACATGATCGCGATCCCTCTGGTCTTAGTGTCAAGCCCCAAATGGAAGACCTGGCTAACCCAGCCCTTCCATAATCTAATCTGGTCCGCCACTTTCAAATGTGTCTCCTGCTGCAGCATTACATCCGCCTTCAGAGCCCGTAAGTGCGCGAACACACGTGTCCTCTTGACCGGCCCGTTTAATCCTCTAACATTCCAGGTGATCAGTCTGGTTGGTGGGCACCCTGCCCCCCACCCTACGCTGATCAGCCATCCCCCTTCTTGGGCCCACCCTCTGCCCATGTGCCGCGCCTCCCCTGGTCCGCCTCTTGGCAGCTCCCACCCCCGGCCTCTTCCCTGTTACCTGGTTCAGTTCCCTCCCTCGTCAGCAGATCATCCCCCCCCCCCCCCCCCCCCCACTCGCCCCCCAGCAACAACCCCTTGTAACCTAACCCTGTCCTATACTGGCTGTATACACACCCCCCACCTCGCTCCCGTTGACTAGCTCAAAGCAGCTAGCCTGGTGGCTCTCAACTCCGGCGCCACCATGTCTCCCACCCATTGTCCCCCCCCCCCTCCCCCCCGCCCATCAACACCACCTCCCCAGAACAGCCCTGTTCGAGCAATCGCTCTGGGACCGAAACAGAGAGAAAACAAACAAAGAACAAAGCTCGCCCCCACAATAGTGCAATTCACACTGTGTAATGAGGTGGGCGCTACCACCCACCCCCTCCCAACATTCCCAGAAAAATAGCAAAAATAACCCAAACAGCCCCCCAGCACCCAATAACTTGAACTTTAACGATAACTTTGGCTTTAACTTTAAAACTTTCTGAAGTGTTGGCTAGTGTAGACTTGAGAGATGAACAGACACTTCCAACACTGATGAAGCTTCAACTCAATTTTATAACTACTTTAACTAACTAACACACGATGACTGTGGGTTTAAATAATGCTAACTTAAACTAGAGACCTAAGCCTTGTCCGAACCAGTTGATTCTCTCAGCACGTGTTGTGAGTCCGTGCTGGGCTGGATGAGTTCCTGTTACACTCAGAGGCAGCACCCAGAATGAGCAGGAACCGTGGTGCCCTCTACCTTTATAGTGTGTGTATTCTAACTGGTGATTGGTGCGGTGTTTGTACATGTTGCTTGCTCCCTGTGTGTGTCTATCAGTGTGTGTCTGCACCATGATATACTGACGTATATTATGACATCCCCCCTTTTATAAAAAATGTTGACATAGGCATGTGATAATAATAGTGTGGGCATGTGGAGAATGTACCTAGCTACATGTGAGGTGCCAAGACATATGTACAAAGCTATGTACAGGGAACAAGACTATTTACAGAGGAAGGTGCCTGGTGCTGATGACTACCATGAACTGTAACAACCAACAAATCTATTTACAAATCACTGGATAATGAATGCAACAATGAAGGATATAGGAAAAAGAACATTTCAGAGAGTCCACGTGTGTACAGAGTTCATAGTTCAGTCTCTGAGGTGGGCGACGAACTCTGATTGACCGCCTCAAGGGTGGGGCAACAGCTGGTGGCTCAGGAGCCGGGAGGGCTGCAGCACCGTCAAGGGCAGGCAGAGCGACTTGAAGCACCACACAGTCCACGGCGGGATCAGCAGAAGAGCTAGTTGGAGGATCCTGTGACGATCCTGGAACCTAGCAAAGAGCACGCCTGTTGCGGCGCCGAATGGATCCATCCGGTAAGCAGACCAGGAAGGAGCGGGGGGCCACCTGCCTTAGAACGACAGCAGGCGCAGACCAGCCACCATCCGGGAGGTGGATGCGAACCTTGTCGCGTGGATGGACATCGGGAAGGTCAGCAGCCCGTGAGCCATAGGAAGTTTTCTGCTGCAGTTGAGACCTGTGCATGCGGTGGAGCACGGGGACATAATCGAGGTTGGGAGTGAGAATTGATGGCACCGTCATTCTGAGGGTGCGGTTCATTAGCAGCTGAACAGGTGACAGGCCGTGGAGAGCGGGGCGGAGCGATAGGCCAGCAGAGCAAGATGGAAATCTGAGCCGTCGGCGGCCTTGCTGAGGAGCCGCTTAACGATGTGGACCCCCTTTTCCGCCTTCCATTGGATTGGGGTATAGGGGACTGGACGTAACGTGCTCGAAGTTGTAGTGTCGGGCGAAGCCGGCCCATTCCTGGCGCGCGAAACAGGGGCCATTGTCTGACATGACCGTCAGCGGAATGCCATGTCGGGCAAATGTCTCCTTACAAGCCCTGATCACAGCCGAGGATGTGAGATCTGCAGCCTGATGACCTCCGGGTAACTGGAGAAGTAGTCGATGATGATGACGTAGTCCCTGCCCAATGCCTGGAACAAGCCGATGCCCACTTTGGTCCAAGGCGATGTGACGAGCTCATGGGGCATCAGGGTCTCCCTGGTTGGACAGGCCGAAAATACTGGCAGGTAGAGCAGTTGAGCACCACATTGGCCATGTCATCATTGATGCCCGGCCAGTAGACGGCTTACCTGGCCCTGCGGCAGCACTTCTCGATTCCCAAATGACCTTCATGGAGTTGCTCCAACACTAGCTGGCGCATGCTTTGTGGACGACGATGCAATCCAATTTCAGGAGCACACCGTCGACCCGCCAGGTCAACGCGGATGTTGTAAAATTGCGGGCATTGGCCCTTGAGCCACCCGTCTAACATTAGGCGCATCACCCCTGCAGAAGTGGATCAGCCGCTGTCTCGCGGCAAATTTGCATCAGTCGTACATCCGTAGCTGGCAAATGGGAGGCTGCAAACTGAACATGAGTGTCTGTTTGGCAAATGAAGCTGTCATGATCACATGGAGTTGTGATCGACCTTGAGAGGGCATCGGCAACGGCAAGGTCCTTGCCAGAGGTATAGATCAGTTGAAAGTTCTTTCTGCGCAGCTTGAGTAGGATACGCTGGAGGCGAGGCGTCATGTCATTCAAGTCCTTTTTGATAATATTTACAAGGGGGCGGTGGTCGGTTTCAACCGTGAACTGCGGAAGTCCATAGACGTAGTCGTGGAACTTCACGACTCCAGTGAGAAGGCCTGGAGTGAGAAGGACTCTTTCTCAATTTGCGCATAGCGCTGTTCTGTGGGAGTCATCGCCCCCGACGCATACGCAACGGGGGCCCATGACGAGGCCTCGTCTCGTTGCAGGAGCACGGCACCAATCCCCGACTGACGGGCATCAGTAGAGATTTTGGTCTCTTTGGTCGGGTCGAAAAAGGCCAACACTGGTGCCATGGAAAGCTTGGCCTTCAGCTCCTGCCATTCACGCTCGTGAGCAGGGAGCCATCGGAAATCTGTGGCTTTGCAAATCAGGTCTCTGAGAGTGGTGTGTGAGGCGAGATTCGGGATGAACTTCCTGAGGAAATTCACCATACCCAGGAACCGGAGGGCCGCTTTCTTGTCCTCGGGCGTCTTCATGGAGTGATTGCTGCAATCTTGTCCTCGTCCAGACGTACCTCCTGGTGAGAGATGTGATCCCCCAGAAACTTGACACTTGACTGGCCGAAGGAGCATTTGGCCCTATTGAGGCGGAGGCCGTGTTCGTGGATGCGGCTGAAAACACGCTGAAGGCGGGCAATCTGTTCCTGCTGGGTGGTTGACCAGATAATAATGATGTCGACATATACCCGGACGCCGATGATCCCCTCCATCATCTGCTCCATGATCCGGTGGAAAACTTCGGACGCAGAGATGATGGCAAATGGCGTCCGATTGTAGCAGAACCTGCCAAAGGGTGTGTTGACCGTACACAGCTTCCTGCTTGACTCAGCTAGTTGGATCTGCCAGAAACCCTTCAAGGCATCCAGTTTTGAGAATAGTTTGACGTGGGCCATCTCGGACGTGAGCTCCTCACATTTTGGAATGGGGTAGTGCACCCGCATGATATTCTGATTTAGATCTTTAGGATCAATACAGATCTGCAGCTCACCGGACGGTTTCTTGACGCAGACCATGGAGCTTACCCAGTCTGTGGGTTCCGTGACCCTAGAAATGACTCCTTGGTCCTGGAGGTCCTGGAGCTGTTGCTTGAGGCGGTCCTTGAGAGGCGCTGGGACTCTGCGAAGTGCGTGAACAACAGGCGTGGCATTGGGCTTGAGTAAGATTTGTACGTGCAGGGGAGCATGCCCATGCCTTCGAAAACCTCATGGTATTGCTGGATGATGGAGTCGCGTTGCGCCCTGAAGTCTGTGTCAGAGGATGCAGACACATCACTGCCATTGGCAGTGCGATGGCACTGCCATTGTAGTCCAGCAATTTACACGCAGATGGCAGGACAGCAGGCTGTACGCAGAGCTTGCGAAAATCAGACGACGCGATGAGATTGGCAGAAGCGCCAGTGTCCAGACGGAACCTGACAGGGGACCGGTTGAACGTAAGGGTGGCACACCACTCATCATCCTGGCTGATGCTGTGGACGTGGACGGGTTCCGTGCCACGCTTGGGGGACATCCTGTTCGTAGTAACAACGCCGATTTGGAACGGGACCTGTGGGTCATTGCAGGCACAGTCGGAATCAAGGTGTAGAGTAGGTTCATTGATGGCAGGCTGCATAGCCCTGACGTCTCTGTGAGGCTGGGTGGACCTTTGAAAAATAGCTGGCATGGAAGATCTGCACATTACAGCGTAGTGGCCTTGTTTGCCACACTGCAGGCAGCGTCGGGACTTCGCTTTAAGTGGGCGGAGCGTCGGGATGTTCGTCACGCCACTGCGCATGCGCGGGGCGATCCAGCGTAGTGCGCACCTGCGCAAAGCGGTCCATGACGTCAGCACGCTTACTGCGTGTAAGCGCAGGACTCCGCGAAAAACACGCGGAATGGCCGCCATTGTCCAGATCAAGAGCCTGAAAAGATTTCATCATTTGGACCCGTTCTGCCTCATTAGGGCTTGCCGCGCCGTTTCAGCAGCCTGGATGCAGGAGTAGCGCGTGGAACCACGCTCATGAAGCACACAGGTCTCAATGGCCGTGGAGAGAGTGAGCTGCTTTACTTTTAGTAGCTGCTGGCGCAGGGGCTCAGATTGAACACCAAAAACAATCTGGTCACGGAGCATGGAGTCAGAGGTGGACCCGTAGTTGCAGGACTGCGCAAGGGCGCGGAGGTGGGTAATAAAGGACTGGAAAGGCTCGTCCTTACCCTGAATTCGCTGCTGAAACATGTATCTCTCGAAGCTCTCGTTGACCTTGACCACGCAGTGATTCTCGAACTTCAGAATTATGGTCTTGAACTTCGATTTGTCCTCCCCCTCATCGAAGGTGAGCGAGTTGTAAATGTGCAGAGCATGGTCACTGGCTGTGAAGAGGAAGAGAGCAATCTTCCGTGCGTCCGAGGCAGCTTCGAGGTACAGCTGGAAGTGCTGTTTGAAAAGTTTCCAGTTCGAGCCCAGATTCCCGGCAATGCGGAGAGGCGGCGGCGGGCGAACGGAGTCCATTCTGTTGGATGGCGCGAGACTGGTGGAAGGCAGATCACTGAAGGGTAGGTCTCAGAAGTGCGAGCATCCCTCAACTCCTGGTACCATGAAGTGTTGGCTGGTGTAGACTTGAGAGATGAACAGACACTTCCAACACTGATGAAGGTTCAACTCAATTTTATTAACTACTTCTAATTAACTACACGATGACTGTGGGTCTAAATGATGCTAACTTAAACTAGAGACCGAAGCCTTGTCTGAACCAGTTGATTCTCTCAGCACGTGTTGTGAGTCCGTGCTGAGCTGGATGAGTTCCTGTTACACTCAGAGGCAGCACCCAGAATGAGCGGGAAACGTGGTGCCCTCTGCCTTTATAGTGTGTATTATAGCTGGTGATTGGCTGCGGTGTTTGTACATGTTGATTGGTCCATGTATGTGTCCATCAGTGTGTGCCTGCACCATGATATATTGGTGTATATTATGACACTTTCAAACAGGCAAACACAAACACAAGAACACCCCCAATTTTAAGTAAAAGAGCATGCCGAACAACATCGCTAACACGAAGGGCAATCTGCGAACAAATGCAAACATCCCTTAATGCACTCTAACTTGAGTCCATGGGTCCTCAGTTCGGCACCAGTCCATGCCCCTTAGCAAAGTCCATCTCTTCCTCCGGGTCGTCAAAATAATGTTGCTGTTCCCGGTATGTGACCCAAAGCCGCGCAGGGAAAAGTAGCCCGACCTTGACCTTCTTTTTAAACAGGATCTCTTTAATTTGTCTGTAGGCTGCCCTCCTTTTGCCACCTCCTGGCTCAGATCCTGGTAGATGCGCAGGACACTGTTGTTCCACTCTTCGTGCTCTTGGCCCACTGTAGAACCCGCTCCTTGTCCACGAACCTATGGAACCTGACCACCATCACCCCCCCCCCCCCCCCCCCCCCGGCTGCCTCGCCTGCACTCTGTGTGCCCTGTCCAGCTCCAACGGATGCGGGAAGAACTCATCCCCCACCATCTTCTGCAGCACGTCTGCCACATATCCCGTGGCACATCCACGCCCTCGGCCCCCTCCGGGAGCCCAATGATTCTCAGATTCTGCCGGCGAGACCTATTTTCCAGGTCCTCCAGCTTTCCATCAGCCTTGCTTGCTGCTCCTTCAACTTTCTAATTTCCACGTCCGCTACCGTTTTGGAAATCCGCCTGCTCTTCCACTGTCTTCTCCAGTGCCTGGACCTTCTTATCCTGAGCATCCAGCCTCTGGTCAAGTCGCTCCACCGCTTTTGGAGCGGTTTTCCAAATTATCCCGCTTCAGTGCTGCGAAGCTCTCTTTCATGACCTTCAGCATGTTGTCCAGTGATATCTGGACCGTCCGTTCCATGGGTCCGTTCATCTGCCATCTTTCCTCCCACTTGAGCTTCCCACACCACCTTTGTTCAGCCCCTTCTTCGCCTGTTTTCGCTCCTTTCTGCTCCCTAAGTCCATACAACCTCTGTGTGGATTCAGATCTAGAGTGCTATTGTGTTTCACTCCAGCGCTCAAAAGTTCAAAAAAAGTCGGGGGAAAAGGTCTTAAAGTCTGACCGAAGCGAGAGCCACCAAATACGCGACTTACTCCCTCATAGCAGCCTTCCGGAAGTCCTATGCTTGTAATCTTGTGATGGGTTCATCTCTGGCTAGCTGTAGTCCATTGAGAAACCATTAAGGGCTGGATTCTCCGGTCCCCCAGCCACATGTTCTCGGCAGCGAGATGTTCGCTGGCAGTGCGATTCGCTACTCTCCTGTCGCTTGTCAATGGAATTCACATTGAAGCCAGTCCACGCCGCCGGGGAAACCCATGGGTGGGGGTGCACAGCCGACCGGGACAGGGAATCCAACGGCCGGCATATTTAATACCAATTTTCTACCTTCAAAGCTGGACTTTGCTTACGCTACTAACTGTCTAATTTGAGTATTGCTGAAAACTGACACAAGTTGTCAAACTTTTTTAGCTTGCACTCATCAGGACAATTCACAAGGAATACCAAATTGTAAAGGGAACGACAATTTATACTGCATGAGAAAGGAGTACAATTTTATCTGTCTAATTTATCTCATGTTTTAATTCCGTGCTGCCAATCTTGTCTCCTACTGTTTGAAACTGGTCATGTCTGCATTATGAGCCTTGGGCATCCATCTTGGCTTCTCAGTACAAAGAAAACAAGAGAGACATTTGGCCCGTCAAGAGTCACTTCTCCCATGGACCGTTAATAATCTGCTCCTTTTTAAGGAAAATTAGTAAAACTGGAGCATAGCCTACACTAATCAAGCATAAAGGTGGGAGGTGGCCATGCTGGGCTGCTGGAACAACCATATTGTGATCCACATTTCTGTTTAGCGAGGTTTTATTGGGGGAATGCAGCCTTACGTGTTTTTCCTTTAACCTCTGGAGCTAATCTTATGCGGCCTTTGGTAGATAATACAGATCCCTGAATGACAATCAAAACAAAACTGCAGTATTTTTATACATGACTACTGCTGAACGCTAACAGGCTGTCTTACCCACGCCTAGCTCCATTGGCAAAGGAGACATTGATTCCTGCAGGAGTATTTGATAATCTGACGCACAGCTCAAGTTGGAGGGTGAGTGATAGTCAAACTGGTAAAAGGGATAGAGGTAGAAGTGCTATGCAAGAAATGAGTCTGGACTGAATAACGTCAGACTCCCTTATCTACTGCAGAAAAGTAAGACAATATATCGAACGAATAATGTTATAATTTAATGTTGAGTTTCACATAGCATCCAGAAACCATTTCAGGTCCACTCTTGTGGATTATAATGCAATTTAAAGTGCCTTGATTAAATCCCAGCCATATTGCTTTCTCCCAAACATCCATAATAGTATATCTAATTCCCACTGGAGTGCAAGATATTCACAAAGAATCAAACAAAACTGCTGTTATGTGTGATGTTTGCAATCTTATCGCTGCCTTCACTACTTATATGCTGGCCAGCACAGATTTGCATTGGCCATGAAAGAAGCTGTCAAAATGAAAGGTGTGTGAAGCATGTATGTGCCTTCATGACCACCTCTGCTCTGGATTATTTCATCAACCACTTACATTTCCATAGCATCTTTAACATGATAGAACCTCCCCAAGTGCTTCAATCGAAGATTGGCACTGAACCACATAAACTGGATGGATGAACAAAACTCGATCAAAGAGGGTGGGTAAAGTTAACTCATCCACCCCCATCCCATCGGTTTTTGACATAACTCTAGGCAACTGCAACATGGCAGAAGTAACTTTCTATCTCGGTGGGTGAGTAAATTTCAATTCCTGACCAGATCCTGGATAGATTGGCTCAGGGTGATATTTCTCTCGATAAAGGTTCCTTGGTATTGCACAATTTTATCAGCGCTGCCAATAACGTCCAGAAGAAAATTGCCGCCAATCTTTTACATTTGTCACGTCCATATTCCTCATTAAGCTTTGCAACATGAGCACCCTCTCTAACTGAAGCTGAATTTAGGTATGAGCAGTACCCTAATGTGGATAGATTTGCTCGTAAACCCACAGGTTTCAGGCAATGTGAAAAACATGCTGCAGATTTGCTGCCACAGACGAAAGTATTTGCAGTCATACAGGTTGAACTATTTAGCTTTAATGAATTAAGAGCCGAGATGTACCTGTTGATACCCTCTAAGACAGTGTTTCCAAACTTTTTTTCCCGGGACCCATTTTATTAACCGGCCATCCTTTCGGGTCCCCAACCTGGCCGACCTTCGCGACCCACCATTTTTACTGACCTTTAATGTGACAGGTGAGCCTGCTTGGTCCTCACAATCCCACTTGCTTTGTTATTTAATGTACATTCTGATAATGGCTTCAACTCCTGAATTAACCATCTCATTGCATCCATTGAAGAAAATCAAGAAGTTCGTCCTCGAACTCGCCATGCTTAGACTTCAAATGTCTTTTTGAGGGTTTTAAGCTTTCATTTACCAATGCTTCCCTGCATATCACATATGAACTTGAATCCCTGATTTGCAAGTGGCACAGTTAATAAACCTGTGGCACTAACAATTGCACACAAAAGACTCGAGACATGTACAATCGAGGCTTTTATTGCTTTGTGATGCTATTCTCACGGTTGCAGCTGTAGAATAGGATCTCTCAGTGACTCACGTGCATATTTATACAACAAGCTCCCTGTGGGCGGAGGGTAGCCGGCAGGGGCCTACCAGAGGAACCAGTATTACAGGTACGGCCATACATCCCCCTACTGCAAGTACACATATCTACAGTGGTTATATCACTACATTCCCACCTGTACAAATGAGTCCGGCGGGGGTGACGTTAACTATAATACAAAGGATGATCTATTTACAAAAGGGTTCAAGCAAAGAAAACCAAGAGTCCATCCGGTTAGCAGGTTACAGGTTGAGCCGAATCGGCGGTCGAACGTTCCGCTGTGATCGGCGTAGCTGTGGTGGCGACGTCGGCACAGGCGGTGATGGCAACGATGGTGCAGATGCTGGCGGTGTTGGTGCTGGCTGCTGGCGGGATGACTCCGAGAGCGAGCCGAAATATTCCGTGTCCTCCAGTGTGGGCAGGGGGACGAGGGATGGACCTGGTCGGGACATATATGGGGGCGCCGGGGAAAAGGAGGATGGCGCGGGGGGGGAAAGAGGCGTGGGCATGGGATCGGCACCTGAGGGAGCCAGGTCCCGGAGCAAGACTGTCCTGGCGGCCGTCGGGGAACTCCACGTAGGCATACTGAGGGTTGGAGTGGAGTAGGTGTACTTTGTCCACGAGGGGTTCCGCCTTGTGCCGGACATGCCTATGGAGAAGGACTGGGCCCGGAGTCGTGAGCCAAGTCGGAAGCGACACCCTGTAGACTTCCTAAGGAAGGCAAAAACACGTTCATGGGGTGTACTGTTAGTTGCGGTGCACAGTAGTGACCGAATGGAATGGAGCGCGTCAGGGAGGACCTGCTGCCAGCGAGCGGCTGGAAGGTTCCTGGACCGTAGGGCCAGCTGGACGGCCCTCCATACCGTCCCATTCTCCCTCTCTACCTGCCCATTTCCCCGGGGGTTGTAGCTGGTCGTCCTGCTGGAGGCGATACCCCCGCTGAGCAGGAACTGACGCAGCTCATCACTCATGAACGAGGATCCCCTGTCACTGTGGATGTAGTCGGGGAAACCGAACAGAGCGAAAATGGAATCCAGGGCCTTGATGACGGTGGCAGACGTCATATCCGGGCATGGGATGGCGAAGGGGAACCTAGAAAATTCATCGACCACACTAAGGATGTAGGTGTTGCGGTCGGTGGAGGGGAGGGGCCCTTTGAAATCTACGCTGAGGCGTTCAAAGGGGCGGGACACTTTCACCAGGCGCGCACAGTCTGGCCGGTAGAAGTGCGGCTTGCACTCGGCACAGCCCTGGCAGTCTCTGGTGACTGTCCGTACTTCCTCGACAGAGTAGGGCAGATTGCGGGCTTTGATTAGATGGTACAAGCGAGTGACCCCCGGATGGCAAAGGCTCTAGTGCAAGGCACGGAGCTGGTTCACTTGTGCGCTGGCACATGTACCTCGGGAGAGGGCGTCTGGGGAATCGTCGAGCTTGCCGGGGCGATACAAGATCTCGTAGTTAAAGGTGGAGAGCTCGATTCTCTACCGCAAGATTTTGTCATTCTTGATCTTGCCCTGCTGCGAGTTGTTGAACATGAAGGCTACCGACCGTTGGTCAGTGAGGAGAGTGAATCTCCTGCCGGCCAGATAATGCCTCCAGAGCCGCACCGCTTCAACGATTGCCTGGGCCTCCTTTTCAACAGAGGAATGTCGAATTTCAGAGGCGTGGAGGGTGCGTGAAAAGAATGCCACGGGTCTGCCTGCCTGATTCAGCATGGTGGCAAGGGCGACATCTGAAGCGTCGCTTTCTACTAGAAAAGGCATCCCGGCCTTGGCTATGTCAGGTCGACTGCAGGCGAAGGCCTGTTGTGCCTCGGCCGTGAGGGGGAAATGTGTGGACTGGATAAGTGGGCGGGCCTTGTCCGCGTATTGTGGGTCCCACTGGGCGTAATAAGAAAAGAACCCCAGGCAGCGTTTGAGTGCCTTGGGGCAATGGGGGAGTGGAAGCTCCATGAGGGGGCGCATGCGGTCGGGGTCGGAAGGGAACCCTAAGAAATTGGTACAGACGACCGTCTGCCTCGAAGGCAGTGTAGGGACGGTCCGATTTACGGATGGGGAGCTGGTGGTAGGCGGATTTCAGGTCAATAGTAGAGAAGACCCGGTACTGTGCAATCTGATTGACCATATCAGATATGTGGGGGGAGAGGGTACGCGTCGAGCTGCGTGTACCGGTTGATGGTCTGGCTGTAGTCCGCGGCCATCCTGTGCTTCTCCCCAGTCTTAACCACTACCACCTGGGCTCTCCAAGGACTGTTGCTGGCCTCGATGATACCCTCCCGAAGCAGCCGTTGGACTTCGGACCTGATGAAGGCCTTGTCCTGGGTGCTGTACCGGCTGCTCCTGGTGGCGACGGGCTTGCAATCTGCGGTCAGATTGGCAAAGAGGGAGGGAAGCTCGACCTTGAGGGTCGCGAGGCCGCAAACGGTGAGGAGAGGTCGGGATCCCCCGAATTTGAGGGTGAGGCTCTGGAGATTGCATTGGAAATCCAGGCCTAGTAAGAGTGACGCGCAGAGGTTGGGGAGAATGTACAGACGGAAACGGTCGAATTCCATGCCCTGTACAGTAAGTTTAACCAGGCAGAAACCCCGGATCGGGACAGAGTGGGAACCGGAGGCGAGAGAGATCTGCCGGTTGGCGGGATGGACCGCAAGGGAATAGCGCCTTACGTGTCCGGGTGGACGAAGCTCTCGGTGCTCCCGGAGTCGATGAGACAGGAGGTCACGTGGCCGTTGACCAGCACCGTTGTGGAAGAGGGTGCCAGGTTGCGAGGCCGCGACTGGTCGAGTGTAACGGAGGCGAGTAGCGGGCGATCGGCAGTTGAGTCTAATTAGTCCGACGAGTGGCGGTAGCGGCCCGTGTCCCGTGGCCCCGTCCCGGGGGAGGACAAAATGGCGGCGTCTGGAGTACCTGTGTGAGAGAAGATGGCGGCAGACAAGATGGCGGCGCCCATGGAGCGCACGTTGTGGGGTCGGGACAAGATGGCGGCGCCCATGGAACGAACATGGCCGTGGGGGATTAAGATGGCGGCGCCCATGGAGCGCTAGTGGCGGGGGCGGCGAAAGATGGCGGCGCCCATTGATCGCACGTGGGGTCGGGGGAAGCGGACGGCAGGGCCCATTGTGCGATCGTTTGAGGCAAGGGGGGGAACGGGGGCGCGATAGCGGTAACCGTCCGGGTCTGACACACCGCTGCAAAGTGGCCTTTCTTGCCACAAGCTTTGCAGATCACGGTGTGGGCCGGGCAGCGTTGGCGGGGGTGCTTCTGCTGACCGCAGAAGTAACAGCGGGGACCCCCAGGGAGCGCAGTGCGGTGAGCAGCGCAGGCGCAGTGCGCGGGGGTGGCTGCTGTGGGGGCCGGTTGCGGGGTCCACGAGGGGTAGGACGGGTGGGCCTGGTGGGCCGTTTGTGGGGTCCACGACGGGTAGGACGGGTGGGCCGAGTGGCTAGCGGAGTAAGATCACGCACTACGGGAGGCAGCCGTCATTGAAAGCGCCAGAGTCTTTGGCCGCGAGGTCGAGGCCGGCCCCTTCCAGCAGTCGTTGCCGGATGGGTCCGATGCAATGCCTGTAACAAAGGCATCGCGTATGAGTAAATCAGAGTGTTCTGTGGCTGTGTAGGCCCGGCAGTCGCAGTCTCGTACCAGAGGTATAAGGGCCCTCCAGAAGTCCTCAATCGACTCACCCGGCTTCTGGATGCGAGTAGAGAGTAGATGTCTCGCAAAAAGGGTGTTCGTTGACTGTACATAGTTCTCCTTGAGCAGTTCCATAGCTCTGGCGTAGTCAGGCGCATCTTGAATTAGCGGAAAGACACTGGAGCTAAGTCTTGAGTACAGGAGTTGTCTTTTTTGAGCCTCCGTCGGGGGAGGGTCCGCTGACGAGATGTAGGCCTCGAAGACTGCAAGCCAGTGAACGAAGTCTTTCCTGGCGTGAGGCGACTGCGGATCCAGATGCAGATGGTCAGGCTTGATCCTGATGTCCATGGTGTAAGGAAAATCACATAGCAATAAATTGTGGTGCTAACAATTGCACATAAAGACTCGAGACATGTACAATCGAGGCTTTATTGCTGTGTGATGCTATTCCTCCGGCGGCAGCTGTAGAATGGGATCTCAGTGACTCACGCGCGTATTTATACACAAGCTCCCTGTGGGCAGAGCTAGCCGGCAGGGGCTTACCGGAGGAACCTGTATTACCGGTACAGCGATACATCCCCCTACTGCAGTACACATAACTACAGTGGTTATATCACCACAAAACCCACACCTCACGTAATCATCTTTATGCTGCTTTGTTCCTGTTTTCAGCTTCTTCTTCATGGGTTGTTCACCAGAGGCCCTGGAGCTCACACCAGCACTGCTAACAGCTGCAAAATGGAGGAATCTCTCTCGTGTCCAGAGTGTGTGACTTTCTCTCTGCCGCTACTCCAGGCAGGAAGACTTCAGCAATGTAAAAACAAATCTGCTGCTGGGTCAGCGCACTGACGTCAGGAGGAGGTGTTCTGCCCCGCTCCCCGCTGGGCTCTGGGCCTACGCAGTGCTGAGGGAGCACGGATGCGCAGAATGACCAGCAGTCTGAAAGCCAATCACAGCCGGCATTTTTAAAAGCTCGTGCGCTGATGAGCACCACTCCTCCTGATCGGGAACGCATGTCGCATGGCCTCACGGCCTTCCAACATCCGCCTGCGATCCACCCACGATCCAACCCTGAGGTTGAAAATGACTGCTCCAGGATGCCAGTAAAGCTGTGTGGTCTTTTTCTTTATAAGGTTGCACTTCACATCATTCACAAAATGACAACTTGATTCGAAAACAAAACTAAGAAACTGAAAGCGAAACATTTGGTTGAATGAGATAATGGGCTAATTTCAAATAACCAAGTAGAAATTGAAACAACCCAATCTGACCGCTGTAGAATTTCCTTCTGATTATAGGAAAGCTAACGCCAGAATCTGAGGAGCTTCAGCCTCAGGAACCCGCTCGCTGTCCTTAATTGGAGGGTGAATGCAGAAGTGGCCATCTGGAAGATCGCACCAGCTGGTGCGCAGTCATTGATGCGTGAATGGCACCCGAACATGGCCTCAACCTACGATTATTCCTAGCTCTTAAGATTTTGCTCACCATGTCTTGATTCACGTCGATAATACGGTAAGTCCTCACTTAAAGGTGCAGTTGCATTTCTGAAAATACCCACTTCAACTGAAACACCTCGAAGCAAATCCCTTTCCCCTTAAAAACATTGTAAAACAGTAGCTAGATTCTGTAGGACCTTCCCCGTCTGAAAAAAATTAAAACATGTAAGTTGAAATACTTTACATTGCTAAATTCCCATATTGCTCAATGAAATAACTTTAAAAATAAAATAGATTAAAAAATGTAAAGATATATTGTAACTTTTCCGCTTGCTGCGTATCCTGTTCATTTTGATCTTGTTTCCGGAACCTTCTGCTTGCCATACATCCTATTCACAGTGGTTGGCACTGTTGCTTCACAGCGCCAGGGACCCGGGTTCAATTCCCGGCTTGGGTCACAGTCTGTGCGGAGTCTGCATGTTCTTCGTGTCTGGTTGGGTTTTCTCCAGGTGCTCCGGTTTCCTTCCACAAGTCCCGAAAGACGTGCTTGTTAGATGAATTGGACATTCTGAATTCTCCCTCTGTGTACCTGAACAGGCGGCGGAATGTGGCGACTAGGGGCTTTTCACAGTAACATCATTGCAGTGTTAATGTAAGCCGACTTGTGACAATAAAGAATATTATTATTCTCTGGCCTTCCTGGTCACTGTGGATCCTTCCTCTCACTGACCCTCTGACCTACGGCTTCTCCCCCTCCCAGGCCCATGCCCTTGTCAAACCTCCTTTGTGGGATGTCTCTAATGAAGTGGATGGAACAAATCTGAGACAGAATCATCACTTTCGCAGCCATTGGCATGGTACAGCAACTGGGGGTAGTTTAGCACAGATGGCTAAACTGCTGGTTTGAGATGCAGAGCAAAGTCAAAAGCACGGGTTAAAATCCTGACTGAGGCTATTCATGAAGGCCCCACCTTCCCAACCTTGCCCCTCGCCTGCGGTACGGTGGGGTGGGATTCTCTGAATCCCTGCCGGTTCGGAGAATCGCCGGGAGGCGGCGTGGATCCCGCCCCCGCCGTCCGCCGAATTCTCCGGCACTGGAGATTCGGTGGGAGCGGGAATCATGCCGCGCCAGTCGGCGGCTGCTCACAGCGGTCCCTGCCGATTCTCCAACCCGCGATGCGCCGAAGTCCCCCTGGTTCTTTGCCAGTCCCGCCAGCGTAGATCAGACTAGGTCCCTTACCGGCAGGACCTGGCGGCGTGGGCGGGCTCCGGGGTCCTGGGGGGAGCGTGGGGCGATCTGGCCCTGGGGGTGCCCCCACGGTGGCCTGGCCCGCGATCGGGCCGGCCTGTGCCGTGGGGGCACTCTTTTCCTATGCGTCGGGCGTGTCAGCCTCCACGATGGTCGACGTGTAGGTGAACCCCCCTCCCTGCGCATGCTCAGGGATGATGTCAGCAGCCGCTGATGCTCCCGCGCATGCGTGGACTCGCGCCGGCTGGCGGAGTCCCTTCGGCCCTGATTGGCGTGGCACCAAAGGCCTACCATGCTAGCCAGTGGGACGCAAACCACTCCGGCGCCGGTCTAGCTCCTGGAGGTGTGGAGGATTCAGCACCTTTGGGGCGGGCTGACGCCGGTGTGGTTCACACCACTCCGTCCCACCAGGACCCCCCGCCCCGCCGGGTACGGGAGAATCCCGCCCGTGATCTTCAATAAATCACCATCAGTCAGCTCTCCCTCTCAAAAGGGAATGCGGCCTATGGTCACTCGGGATTAAGACACATTTACTTTCTTACTTTACCGTTTGTTAATCCAGCAGACAACAGTTCTTATAGTTGGAGGCTGCAGGGGTCAGCAACAGAGGGCCTGCACAAACTTTCCTTCTTGGGGCACAGCTTTTCAAACATCTTGAGAAAGGTGATCCTTGCCTTTAGGTAAGTGGAGTTTTCTATGGTCAGGATGTTCTCTTGCTGTTACTCCATGTTGAGAGTTCTGCTGTTGCTGTTGCTCCTCCCTCTTCTGCTCCTGAGCCTGGTACGGTGCAGTGCCACCCATCTGCCTTGATCGTGGGGGTGAGGAACCAAAAGACTTTTAAATCAAACTCCAAAGTTCAACAATTTGGAAAGTGCTAATAACTCCTACTCCAACAAGCTCACCAACACACAATCTGGATATCTGTGACTTGTGGTCCCTTTAAATCTGCTCACTGTTTCAACAAATCCGCTAGATTTTCCCTAACAGCTTTGAAATTGGATTTTATTTTCCCGTTAGCATCTTATCGGAGGACCGTGATTAGATTCATATTCATGAAGCCCTGCAGTCAGACACTTGGAAGAAAATGGAAGTGACAATGGACGGGATCAAAGCAACGCCGGGCCAGTCACTTGTAATCTCTCAATTTTAACCCCACTTACATACTGATCCTAACTGAGGGGTTAAAAAAAAATCAACCACCTACTGTTTATGCTAACAGCTGCTGTCAAAGAATAAACCTACCCCCAAAATCAGATAAAATTTTAAGTAAATATTAAATATTAAATCCAGACTTCACCCATTGGAATTTAAGTTTGAGCTGCAATTGCTCTTCGTACTATTTCCATTTTTTGATGCCTTACTAATTTGTAAATAACATTTATTTTGTGCCTGACAACATACACAATTTTCTTCCTCCTCGTTGCTTCTGTTGAAGTCTCCTCACTGGTTGTTTTTTTATCATTGCTATAAATAGAGGTCTTGTGGCTGAGTAGGTAGTGCACCTGCCTCTGATCTGGAAGCTCGAGGTTTAAATCTTACTCCAGGACTTGTTGGCCTCAGGAGTGATTATTATGTAGTTCAACAGGTTGATATCAGTCTGACAATCCAATGCTTCCCCACCAGCTCCCCAAATGGGAAAAATAGTGGGCGCGATTCTCCCAAAAGGGAACAAAGCCCCGAGAGAGCGCGTTTAGCCGTGTGATTCCCAGCACTCGCGTTGAATAAGGGCCTTAATGAGGAATGGGCAGCCAAGGCCCCACATATTCCCATTTTGTACAGTGGGGAGCTCCACTCGCTGAACTCCCCATTGTAGCGAGAGATTGGGACGCCATTTTTAAATGGTACCGTGATCGCCGAGGACCCCGAAACAACCCCCGACCTCCCCACCACCAGCCTGAACGCGCATGCAAAGAATGCCAGCTTGGCACCTTGGCAGTGCCTGGCTGGCACCCAGGTGGCACTGCCAGGGTACCCAGCTGGCACCAGCAGTGCCAGGGCACCACCCTGCCCAAAGGGCATGCAGCTGGGAGGCCTCCGATCCCCTTGAGATCCCCACAAGTGCCTTTGCATCTGGTCCCCGTTTGCGAGGACCAATGCCGAATGGCGCTCACCCCAATTCTCTGAGGCGAAGGGGATGAATCCCAAAATCTCAGGTACCTCAGGAATCTTCACATTAGAGTGAGGCCAGCAGATTTGCTAAAAGGTGATCCTGCCTATTGTGGGGAGGGGGGGGGGGGGGGGGGGGGGGATTTACAGTGCAACATCTCGCCAGATCGTGTCAAATCTCGCGAGGAGTTGCGGGCAGGGTAGATCCCGGGTGCAGGGTTTCAATGGCCACGCTGTGCCGCGGCAAGCTGCTTTTCAGGCGTAGCGTGGCAGTTGGATCGTATCCAGTGTGTGAGAAGATGCCAAATGAACATAACCTTTGTATTTATTCATCACCATTCATGTTTATGCTGATTGTTTTCACAGGAACATTGAAAATAGTAGCAGGAGTAGGTCATTTGTCCCTTTGAGCCTGTCCCACCATTCATCGTGACCATCTCAGTAACCTGCATCTCCATGTCTAGTCCTGTTAGAGTATTATTGGTTTCCATGTGAATCCCCCTCGTTCTTCTGAATTCCAGCGAATATAATCCTAACCAACTAAATCTCTCTGCAATACAAGGGTTCTATAAACGGTGGCAGCCTCACCGAGTTGTGCCCTTCCTTCCCTCTACTAATCCCATTGGGCCTCACTGCACCTCATGAAGATTCTGACCTAAACCTGCCCTGATAATTTGTGGCCAGCACATCTGTCTTTTAAAACAGTGGGCGCAATTCTCCGCACTCACGACGGTGCGGAGAATAGCGGGGTTCGTAAAATTTTACGGCCACGCTAGTCTGACGCCCTCCCGCTATTCTCCCGCCCCCCCCACGCCCGACTACCGATATGAATCGCTGCCGCCGTTTTTTTACGGCCAGCAGCGATTCTCAGCTGGCCGATGGGCCGAGTTCCAAGCCCTTTACGGCTGTTTTTACGAACGGCAAACACACCTGGTCTGGCCGTTCGTAAAAACGGCCGTAAAGTGCCGATTTTTAAAACCATGGCACCGATTGGCACGGCAGTACCATGGGCAGTGGGTCCGATACCCGCGCACTCTTTGTCCTTCCGCCGCCTCGCTGTATCACTTCGCGGGGCGGCTGAGGGGCATCCCGGCCCGCGCATGCGCGGGTTTCGCGCAAATGCGCGATGACGTCATCCGCGCATGCGCGGGTTGGAGTCTTCCAATCCGCACATGCGCGGCTGACGTCATGTGACTCGTCAGCCGGCGCAAACTCTGGCAAGCGGGCTTAATGAAATTCGTTAAGCCCGCGATGCCGGAGTTTACGGCGGCGGCATGCTAGCCCCGACCGGGGACCAGAATCGGTTCCCGGTCGGGGAGGGGGAGGCTGGCGTCAAACCTGCCCGGATTTGACGCCAGCCTTACGATTTCTCCCTCTCTGGGAGAATCGCGCCCAGTGTATTTCAAACTTTTTTTCGGGGGAACCATTTTTACTAACCGGCCAACATTTGGGACCCAACCAGGCCGACCTTCGTGACCCACGCCAGCCGAACTTCGCGACCCACACCGGCCGACCTTTGCGACCCACGCCGGCCGACCTTCGCGACCCACACCGGCCGACCTTTGCGACCCACGCCGGCCGACCTGCGCACCCACCATTTTCTCTTCACTTGTTTGTAGCTGACAAAAATGGAGGAAATGATTTTGGGTCCCTTTGTCCCTTTGGTCCCTTTGGCCCCCCCGAACTTGAAAAAAAAAGGCTGCGACCATATCAAAAAAATGTGGCCGCACTGCGCATGCTTGCCCGATCATCGGTGCGCATGCGCATAATTTGCGGCTGAATTTTTTTTGTCTGTTTCTGGCCATTTTGAAGGCCGCATGCAGCCGGCATTGTTAAAAGCTGGCTGCTGCGGCTGTTGTGCGCTAATTTGCACTAACGAGAGCGCCGCGACGGATGGCTCTGCGACCCTCCCGACACCCGCCTGCGACCCACCCGCTCATAAGTTTGACAATGCTGTTCTAGAACAAAATATTTCACTCCAGTACCTACCACAAGCAGCATAATTGCTCCTATTCCAAGATTGGGCCCTGAAGATATTGCCATTTGCTTTCTTAGAACATAAGAACATAAGAACTAGGAGCAGTAGTAGGCCATCTGGCCCCTCGAACCTGCTCCGCCATTCAATGAGATCATGGCTGATCTTTTGTGGACTCAGCTCCACTTTCCGGCCCGAACACCATAACCCTTAATCCCTTTATTCTTCAAAAAACTATCTATCTTTACCTTAAAAACATTTAATAAAGGAGCCTCAACTGCTTCACTGGGCAAGGAATTCCATAGATTCACAACCCTTTGGGTGAAGAAGTTCCTCCTAAACTCAGTCCTAAATCTACTTCCCCTTATTTTGAGGCTATGTCCCCTAGTTCTGCTTTCACCCACCAGTGGAAACAACCTGCCCGCATCTATCTTATCTATTCCCTTCAAAATTTTATATGTTTCTATAATATCCCCCCTCATCCTTCTAAATTCCAACGAGTACAGTCCCAGTCTACTCAACCTCTCCTCGTAGTCCAACCCCTTCAGCTCTGGGATTAACCTAGTGAATCTCCTCTGCACACCCTCCAGTGCCAGTACGTCCTTTCTCAAGTAAGGAGACCAAAACTGAACACAATACTCCAGGTGTGGCCTCACTAACACCTTATACAATTGAAGCATAACCTCCTTAGTCTTAAACTCCATCCCTCTAACAATGAAGGACAAAATTCCATTTGCCTTCTTAATCACCTGTTGCACCTGCAAACCAACTTTCTGTGACTCATGCACTAGCACACCCAGGTCTCTCTGCGCACCAGCATGCTTTAATATTTTATCGTTTAAATGATAATCCCATTTGCTGTTATTCCTAACAAAATGGATAACCTCACATTTGTCAACGTTGTATTCCATCTGCCAGACCCTAGCCCATTCACTTAACCAATCTAAATCCCTCTGCAGACTTCCAGTATCCTCTGCACTTTTCGCTTTACCACTCACCTTAGTGTCATCTGCAAACTTAGACACATTGCCCTTGGTCGCCAACTCCAAATCATCTATGTAAATTGTGAACAATTGTGGGCCCAACACGGATCCCTGAGGGACACCACTAGCTACTGATTGCCAACCAGAGAAACACCCATTTATCCCCACTCTTTGCTTTCTATTAATTAACCAATCCTCTATCCATGCTACTACTTTACCCTTAATGCCATGCATCTTTATCTTATGCAGCAGCCTTTTGTGTGGCACCTTGTCAAAGGCTTTCTGGAAATCCAGATATACCACATCCATTGGCTCCCCGTTATCTACTGCACAGGTAATGTCCTCAAAAATTCCACTAAATTAGTTAGGCACGACCTGCCCTTTATGAACCCATGCTGCGTCTGCCCAATGGGACAATTTCTATCCAGATGCCTCGCTATTTCTTCCTTGATGATAGATTCCAGCATCTTCCCTACTACCGAAGTTAAGCTCACTGGCCTTTAATTTCCCGCTCTCTGCCTACCTCCTTTTTTAAATAGTGGTGTCACGTTTGCAAATTTCCAATCCACCGGGACCACCCCAGAGTCTACTGAATTTTTGTAACTCATCACTAGTGCATCTGCAAGTTCCCTAGCCATCTCTTTTAGCACTCTGGGATGCATTCCATCAGGGCCAGGAGACTTGTCTACCTTTAGCCCCATTAGCTTGCCCATCACTCCCTCCTTAGTGATAACAATCCTCTCAAGGTCATCACCTGTCATACCCTAATTTCTATCAGTCACTGGCATGTTATTTGTGTCTTCCACTGTGAAGACCGACCCTAAAAACCTGTTCAATTCCTCAGCCATTTCCTCATCTCCCATTATTAAAACTCCCTTCTCATCCTCTAAAGAACCAATATTTACCTTAGCCACTCTTTTTTGTTTTATATATTTGTAAAAACTTTTACTGTCTGTTTTTATATTCTGAGCAAGTTTACTCTCATACTCTATCTTACTCTTCTTTATAGCTTTTTTAGTAGCTTTCTGTTGCCCCCTAAAGATTTCCCAGTCCTCTAGTCTCCCACCAATCTTTGCCACTTTGTATGCTTTTTCCTTCAATTTGATACTCTCCCTATTTCCTTAGATATCCATGGTCGATTTTCCTTCTTTCTACCGTCCTTCCTTTTTGTTGGTATAAACCTTTGCTGAGCACTGTGAAAAATCGCTTGGAAGGTTCTCCACTGTTCCTCAACTGTTCCACCATAAAGTATTTGCTCCCAGCCTACCTTAGCTAGTTCTTCTCTCATCCCATTGTAATCTCCTTTGTTTAAACACAAAACACTAGTATTTGATTTTACCTTCTCACCCTCCATCTGTATTTTAAATTCCACCATATTGTGATCGCTCCTTCCGAGAGGATCCCTAACTATGAGATCATGAATCAATCCTGTCTCATTACACAGGACAAGATCTAGGACCGCTTGTTCACTCGTAGGTTCCATTACATACTGTTCTAGGAAACTATCGCGGATGCATTCTATAAACTCCTCCTCAAGGTTGCCTTGACCGACCTGATTAAACCAATTGACATGTAGATTAAATCCCCCATGATAACTGCTGTACCATTTCTATATGCATCAGTTATTTCTTTGTTTATTGCCTGCCCCACCATAACATTACTATTTGGTGGCCGATAGACTACTCCTATCAGTGACTTTTTCGCCTTACTATTCCTGATTTCCACCCAAATGGATTCAACCTTATCCTCCATAGCATCGATGTCATCCCTTACTATTGCCCGGATGTCATCCTTAAATAACAGAGCTACACCACCACCCTTACCATCCACTCTGTCCTTCCGAATAGTTTGATACCCTCTGATATTTAACTCCCAGTTGTGACCATCCTTTAACCATGTTTCAGTAATGGCCACTAAATCATAGTCATTCACGATGATTTGCGCCATCAACTCATTTACTTTATTCCGAATACTACGAGCATTCAAGTAAAGTACACTTATATTGGTTTTTTATGTCTGTTTTGAATCTTAACATCTCCAGTTTTATTCCTTTTAGTATTACTGGGCCTATTCACTGAGCTCCCCTCAGTCACTGTACCTTGTACTGTCGCCCTTTTTGATTTTTGACTATGTCTTCTCTGCCTTGCACTTTTCCCCTTACTTCCTTTTGCTTCTGTCCCTGTTTTACTACCTTCCCACTTCCTGCATCGGTTCCCATCCCCCTGCCACCTTAGTTTAAACCCTCCCCAACAGCTCTAGCAAACACCCCCCCCCCCCCCTAGGACATCGGTTCCAGTCCTGCCCAGGTGCAGACCGTCCGGTTTGTACTGGTCCCACCTCCCTCAGAACTGGTCCCAATGCCCCAAGAATTTGAATCCCTCCCTCTTGCACCATCTCCCGAGCCACGCATTCACCCTATCTATCCTGACATTCCTACTCTGACTAGCTTGTGGCACTGGTAGCAATCCTGAGATTACTACCTTTGAGGTCTTACTTTTTAGTTTAACTCCTAACTCCCGGAATTCAGCTTGTAGGACCTCATCCCATTTTTTACCTATATCGTTGGTGCCTATGTGCACCATGATAGCTGGCTGTTCACCCTCCTCCACCAGAATGTCCTGCAGCCGCTCCGAGACATCCTTGACCCTTGCACCAGGGAGGCAACATACCATCCTGGAGTCTCGATTGCGTCCACAGAACCGCCTGTCTATTCCCCTTACAATCGAGTCCCCTGTCACTATAGCCCTGCCATTTTTCTTCCTGCCCTGCTGTGCAGCAGAGCCAGCCACGGTGCCATGAACCTGGCTGCTGCTGCCTTCCCCTGGTGAGCCATCTCCCTCAACAGTATCCAAAGTGGTATATCTGTTTTTCAGGGAGATGACCGCAGGGGACACCTGCACTGCCTTCCTACTCTTGCTCGGTCTTTTGGTCACCCATTTTCTATCTCCCTCAGTAACTTTCACCTGCGGTGTGACCATGTTATTTGTCCACTGTCACCTCCGTTGGTTTCACTAATACTTTGAACTTTGCTCCCTGATCTCACTTTTCATTTGAAAAAGAAATGCGTTGAATATATTGTGTGCCTTAATTTGACATAAACCCCTAATTTAATCACAGTTCTCATATGTGACTTCTTCCTTATAATTTTAGGGAATGAGACAATTCAAACCATGGGGCGAGATCTTCTGGCTGATGACGCCGGTGGCGCATTTCCCGCCATGAGTTTCCTGGCGGTGTGGAGTGGATTCAATGTGAAATCCCGTTGACAGTGACAGGACCAGACGATTCCACTGCCATCCAACAGCGGGCCGCCTCCTACTGCCGAGAAACACGCCATGGGGAGGCCAGAAAAACACGCCCCATGGCCGGAATATTCCAGCCATTGGGATTCTCTGTTGCCATGGGTTTCCCGGTGGCGTGGGGTGGCTTACATGGAAAATCCCATTGACAAGTGATGGGAGTAGAGAATTCCGGCATCAGCACACAGCACGCCACCGAGAAACATACCGGGGAGTGGGGTAGGCCAGAGAATCCAGCCCTTTACGTTCTACTAATAAGCAATAAGAGATGGATGGTGCCAAATGATTCCCAAAGCTCTTCAATCGCCAGCCCAGTCATAGGTTGTGTTCGAAATGTAAAACAAAGTTATCATGACCAAAGAATTGATGGAGCAGAACCTATTTTGATTTTTAAATATAGATTTTAGCATAGATTGTTAAATACCAAGGTAAATTTATGTTCACTGAGGAAACGATTTCAACAACAATAGAAGCATCCCTGAAGACAAAGTAAAAATTTACATTTATATTGCCCGTCTCACAATCACCAGACATCTCAACGCACTTTACAACCTATTAAATAGTTTTTGAAGTGTCGGCATTGCTTTAATGTTGAAGCTCAGCAGCTAATTTGCGCACAGCGAACGCCCACAAACAGCAATATGATGATAATCTGTTTTTTTTGTGTGATGTTGATTGAGGGATAAATATTGGCCAGGACATTGGGGAGAACTCCCCCGCTCTTCTTCAAGATGGTGCCATGGGATCTATCACATCCAGCCAGTCAGACATCTTAATGTCTCATCCAAAAATTGGAACTCCCTCCGGACTACAAAAGGTGCATCCGGCCTTGTTTTTTGCACTCAGGCCCTGGTGAACCCCAAAAACTTGCAGCTTAGACACAAGTGTGCTGCCAACTGGGCACACAGCTGACATCTTACATTAAAGTGATTTACGCTGAGCACAGGTGTTCTCAAGCCAAACATTAGAGCAGAGCGGAGAAATGTTCAACATAAATAGATGGACGGAGCAAAGAAAATAATTCTGGGGAAGCAGATTATTTGGGAAATTCCTGAGGGGTTCGGTTGATTGCATGCTGTAAATTCTCACCAACAGATAAAGCATTCAGTTACCTCCTACAGAATTATTTATTTAACTGCAGAAAAATCACTATCAATGTCATTCAGGGATCGAGCAGGCATTTTGATTAGAAAATATCTAACCTTATTGATTTTAGAGACATGCTGAACCTTTAATAGTGTTATTTATAAAGAGTCAAGCCAATTAGCAGAACAGAAATGGTGGAAAAGCAAAATACTGCAGGTGCTGGAAATCTGAAATTAAAACAATGCTCGGGACACTCAGTAGGTCAGGCTGCATTTGTGGAGAGAAAAGGCCGGATTCAGCGGACTCAAGTTAAAGTCCGCTGAACGGCACGGTTAGCAGGCTGTTTTTCGGCAGCTGCAGCAGGGAGGCAGTGGTGTCGTGGTACTGTCACTGGACTAGCAATCCAGCGACCCAGGGATGCTCTGGGGATCTGGGTTCAAATCCCACCACGGCGGATGGTGAACTCAACAGAAAGGAATCAAAAGTCTAATGATGACCATGAAACCATTGCCGATTGTCGCAAAAAGTGATCTGGTTCACTAATAAGCTGGGTCACTGTCTGTGTGGAGTCTGCACGTCCACCCTGTGTGTGCGTGGGTTTCCTCCGGGTGCTCCGGTTTCCTCCCACAGTCCAAAGATGTGCGGGTTAGGTGGATTGGCCATGCTAAATTGCCCATAGTGTCCTAATAGTAAGGTTAAGGGGGGGGGGAGTTGTTGGGTTACGGGTATATGGTGGATACGTGGGTTTGAGTAGGGTGATCATTGCTCGGCACAACATCGAGGGCCGAAGGGCCTGTTCTGTGCTGTACTGTTCTATTCTATATAATGTCCTTTAGGGAAGGAAATCTGTCATCCTTACCTGGTCTGACTTACATGTGACTCTAGAGCCACAGCAATGTGGTTGACTCTTGAAAAGTCCTCAGTGATGGTCAATAAATGCTGGCCCAGCCAGCGACACCCACATCACATGAACAAATTTTAAAAAACATTCCGCTATCCAACGTCACTTGTCTTTGTTTTTGGCTACGGGGTGATCCTCGCTGCCGAGGCCACACTTAGAGGGAGTTTGAAAGACTCCTTGCAGATCAGGGTGCCATTTTGGCTGCCATCTCTGATCTCTCCCCCTGCCACCCCCTCTTTCAGGCACCTCCCGCTCTCCTGAGCCTTCCCCAACCTTGGGGATGCCCCGGAACACTGCTTCACCTCCCTCACCCCACCCCACCCCCGGCATGGCACGTCTGTCCCTCCAAGCCCCATCCCTGGCAGTGCCAACCTGGCACCTGTGCACCTTTGCACTGCCAGCCTGGTGTCCTGTCAGTGCCCCGGCACCCTGGCAATGCCAGGGTGGTACTGTCTGGATGTCCAGATGTCACTGCCAGGGAGTCAAGCTGGCAGTGCCAAGGTGTCTGGGTGCCACGCTACCCTGTCCCCAACCACCCGGGGGTCTGAAATAATCTGATGGTTCCCCCCCCACACTTGCTGTTATGACTGGTCCAGTCTCCCAGTCGCGGCCTGTGAGTCTTGTGCGCATTTAAATATTCAGATTGGGCCGGGCGGAGTGAGTTGGGTGACTCGCGATTGACTTGGTGCAGAACCTGATTTGGGGCCCTTGCATGATTCACCCGCTGCGACCGGTGCGGATCCATTGAATCGCACCCAACATTTTGAATTGAATGTGATTCTTGTTGAGAACTGAAAGAAGGTAGAAATGTGGTGCATTCTGTTCCATTGGGAGGAGGGAGAGGATGAACAAAGGGAAGCTCGGGGTAGAGTAAATGGAAGAAGCAGGAAAACGACAATGATGCTATGGCATAAAAGAAGAAGGGTGAAATAATGGGTGTTGCACCATCAATGGACGCGAGACACGATGAAGGTCCAAACTTAGGCTTTAATCAGCTAGTTGTTAGCCCGGTGGTCGACTACAGTGAAAGGCTGACCGCCGGGAACTCTGGGTACTTATACCCCGCCTCGGAGGTGGGGTCTACTTGCCTCTCGACCAATTGGTGAGCAGTCACATGACTAGTCCCAGCCAATCAGCCGAGAGGCACGTGACCAGCCAGAGCCAATGGGAAACCAGTGATCTGCACCAATGGCAGAGCTCCTATTCATACCACCACAATGGGTGTAGCAAAGAAACAAAGCATTGGTCCAATAAATGGTAGGATAATGAACAGCTGTGTCTGAAGGCAAAAAACATGAAAGTCACGGGAGGGATTTCCCCCCGTTGTGGGACCGGGTGTGAAAATGCCAGCCGCAATGGTGGTTTTCGCACCATATTGCCTGCTTTCCACAGCATTGATTAAGCACGCAAGTGAAACATGCTGGGTCACTAGCGGGTGGCCTCTGAGTTTCCCGCCCCACCATCAGCTCACTGCTTCCTCATTCTGGCACCATATTTAAAGTGCACTCACATAAAGCCTTCTCAATGTTGGCAGCCCAGGACAGCTCCATTGAAGACATGACCCCAAATCCCAAGAGGACGGCAACCTCTAAATTTAGTGACGCCTCACTGGAGCACCTGCTTGATGAAGTCGAAGTCCCCCGCTGTGTCCTCTACCCCTAATCTGGACGCAGGAGATCCAGCAAGGATACCAATCCAGTTTGGAGGTAGTGGCAGTGATGGTCAGTGCCAAAGGGGTGCAGAATACGGCAGGTGCCAAAGCGGTGCAGAATACGGCAGGTACCTAATGCAGGAAGAGGATGAATGATCTCATCCGTGCCACCAGGTTAAGTCAACCCTCTCATCACCCTTCACACATTCACTGGCATCTCACATGCCTCCAGCTCAAAAGACATCACCGCTCACTCTCTCACACTCACATCTCCATCTGGCCTCATTTCCTCCGAAGATCATGTCTGTATCCCAAGCATGGCTCCCCTCTCCACCCAAATCTGACCATTTGGCCTGGCATGCATCTTGCTCACACTCTCTCTGCCTGCCTTTATGCAGAGCTAGCTCACAAGCAATCGGAAGGAGAGGTCCCTGACATCAAGCGCCTGACACCAACGTTCTCACAGATGATGAGAATTGAGCCATTGATTTGACAAGAGAAGATGTGAACCGCGCCTGTTCGAACAGTGAGGTTGACGACAAACACCCAGGTGAGGATCCTGCATCAACTCAGACTGTGCGTGCATTGTCCTGTTTTAGAGACGCCTATCATGCACTAATTATCTCTACTTTCCTATAGCCACCTCTGGAAAGCTCCTGATGGCATCCACCAGCCTCATCTCCAGTCCCGAGGGCACCCTAGATGAGGAACCAGAATAGAGTACCATAGACCACCCCTCACCCACAATCTATACCAGTACAGATACACGCACCTCGGCGAGACCTACTTCTAGACAAGGCTTGGGGTCACGATCTGATAAGCACAACACACAATCTGCTCCACAGCAGGCAGATGCAGGGTCATCCAAGGTTACCGGCACTCAAAGGATTGCTAGAGGACACAATTGTGCTGAGTCCCCGTCAAATGATGAAACTCCGGAATCGATTCTGAAGCTCTTGCTGGAGCTGCAACGACAGTCAAGGAATATCAGGAAGGGACATCATCTGTATTACCCAGATATATAAAATGGAGAAGTCTGTCCGCATTCAATCTGAGATGATAGTTCCGGCATGCCAACCCACCAAGGTCAACACTGGGAGGTTGGCAACCACTAGAGAACTTGGTCCAGGATATCGATTCTGCACCAGTAGAGGAGCTGCCCTCCACCGCTGTAGCCCTTGGTGGCATGCATAAGTGTCAGTACGAGAAGGAGGCGAGCCAGTTCAATCTCACTCCAGCTGTCCCTTCTCATCAAGCAGTCAGCAGGGGCCCTTGGGCGCCGATAGGGAGGAGGACCAGCATGTGTATGCCCCAGGGCAATCCAGCCACATGACTCCAGGAGAGTCCTGCCAATCCAAATCCCCTCTGTCTTTGACCCAAATGCGTACATCTCAACAGATCCAGGAGGGTGCACCTGTCTTACAGCAGGACATGCAAAACAGGCTCTAGGTCTCAGAGCTCCAGAGGACACCCACTGAGGTCATCACAGACAGCAGGGCCTAGCAGTCAGATGGCTGCCTCCACCTCCACTGTGGATGTTGGTGACGTGCCAACACGTAGGAGGCAGTGTTAGGAAAGTTAGAAAGATTCAGGAGCACAACAGTGGCACGGGTGTTCACAACATGTATATAAGTTCACAAATGTAAATAGAATCACACCCGTTTCACATCTCCTCCTGTGTCAGCCTACTTATTATGATTAGCTATGTTACTGTCAGTCAGCTGTGATACCATGTTCCCACCGCCACTTACTGCAGATGTTGCTATCATGGGTCTCCATTGTGGTGATATGCATCACTGTAGATACACAAGGGGTTAATGTAAGTGCACGTAGATTAGCTAGACATTAGAGGGAGCACCAGAGACATGACACACAGACACTCAACCAATAGGCCAGTAAGATCGGACACGACCAATAGGCATTCACGATACACACAGAGGTGACACTACCACAGGGGGGCATTACACCAACCCATATATAAGGACACAGCACACATGATCTTCCTCTTTCCAGTGGATCACTCAGTGAGTACAGACACAGGGTTGATTCAACATCACACCCACCACATGGATTGTAGCAGACTGGTTTGTCAGTCTGAGAAGCTATAGAAGGATTAACAGTAGAGGCGAACCTAAGTAGGAGAAGTGTAAATAGTTTAATAAACGTGTTGAAATTATCTCCACGTCTGAGCCTTCCTTTGTCAGAGTGCACATCAAGGAAGCCGCTTATGCTACGCCAAGAGCATAACAAGACATCCATATGACCACTGTGTGTGGTCGTTTCACACATCATTCTTAACATCAGTCTCTTCATTCATGTTAAGTGTATTTGTGGACTGAACCTTGTTCACCTGCTTGGCAGGGTCTTGTCATGTTTATTCTTGGTTGTATAAGATTGAGGCAGAAGTGTTCTCCTATCTCCTCTGTATTTTTGAAAGTTGAAGGTGTAGTGTACAAGGGAGATGTGTTCATGCATGGCGAAGGGTCATATATCGTGTTCTCTGCCTCACAACAGGGTTTTCATGTGATGACCCCATACTCAGAACTCATGTGCACTGCCATCAGCCAACTGTATTTCTGGGCGGGATTCTCTGTTTCAGAAACTTTGGGTGAGATTCTCTGTCGGCCGACACCAAAATCAGGAAAGAGATTGGGAGGAAAATCGGTCGTGAGTCCAAAATCATGGCTGGCTCCATGCACCTGCCAGAATGCCATGCCCAGTGCCTCGACAGTGATGTCAATGGATTCTACTCCACACGTAGAGTAAACACCGTTCGCATATCATTAATGGGCCTGACCCGGTATTCCCCGGGGCCTCCGCGATGCTTCGCCTCCACTGGGAAGAATTACTGATACCATGTTTCATTTGTGGTTTTAACAATCAGGAAACAGGCGCAGATGAAGGAGAGAGAGGAGGTAGGGCATGCAGAGGTGTGACCAGCCACTGGCAGGGCTGGCTGGGGGAGAGGGGGACTGCCAGGCCTAGGAGAGGCAGTTAGGGGCGACAGGGGGTGACCAGGGGATGGGCCATGGGGTCGGGCTGATCCCCCCAATGGGACTGGGGCGCCCAGGCACGGACTGTCATTTCACTGTCCAACAAGGCAACCATCATGCAATGCGCCATGGCCCATGGTTAAGCAGGGTGACACCTGCCAACTGGGTGTTCCCACCTCACCACCCCCCCACCCCTCCACCCTCCACCTCACCACCCCTGCATTCCACATTCCACCCCACCAACTCTCCCCCCTCCCAACCAGCTACCACCCACCGACAGGGCAGCACGCGGCCCCCACAGTAGCCCCTACAAGGAGGCTGCCGGATGTGGTCCACAGAGCCTACCGCTGGCATGGGTAGCACCAGCCAATGGCACCCCTGACAGCAGGGTCAGGTGCCTGGGCCAGAAGCCCCCATGGTGTCGGGTACCAACGGGACCAGAGGTGCGGAGGGCAGAGTTCCAGGGGGAACGGCTGGGTTGGGTGTGGGAAGGGGGAGGGAGGGGGACATACAGATGCAGGGACTGCATTGCAGAGCAGGGCCACCTTGGATCTGGTTGGGCACGGGGGTGCACACCATGCTAACATTTCTGCTTTTCATCCCCGCAGACAATGGACTTCGCAATGCAACCATCAATGGAGGCCTTCATTCTAGCCACCGGAGCCTTGGGGGATGCAATAATCGAACTCAATGTTGTGTCCAAAGGCTATAAAATGGCTAAATGGAAGAAGAGGTCCTATTCCTTGAGCTTACATTAAGTCACTTACATTGAGTCTGAAGTGTGAGAGCAAGGTGGCGAATTAAAGTGGCAAACAACCAGAAGCTTGGAGTGCATTTCATGGACTGAGTGGAGGTGATCCTCAAAATGTGTTTGGTCTCCCCAGCGTAGGGGAGGCCTAAGTCTTACATGTGATTTGAAACTGCCAACGTGCTCTCCATTTTCAGTTGGTGGTACAGGATCTAGGGAGCCCAATAAAAGTACGGCAGGTTTGGGACATCATGAAAAAAATGGAAAACCTGCTGAGGAGTCAGGAACATTCTGAATGGCAAGGTGTAAAATATTTTTACATCTTCAAATGTCGTCATTGGATGTTGTTGTAGATGTGTTTTAATACAGTGATTCATCCCAGGGGTTTGTTGTACAAAGGTAAATTGATCCTTACATTGATCCGCATTGTGTCATTGTTCACATGCACAACAGCACTTTTCAAGGTGTGTTGAACTATAAACTGCGATCGGGATTCTCTTTTCCGAGTCCGCCCCGCTACCCATGTTCCGAAGATGGGATAATTTGATGTGCCATTTGCCGGCAGCGGGATTTTCTGCCACCACCACTTGACAATGGGATTTCCCATCGAAGCTATCCCACGATGCCGGGAAGCCTGCAGGCGGGAGTCCACTACAGCGGGCCCAGATAATCCCGTCGCCAACCAACGGTCAGAGAATCCTGCCCTGAAGGCCAGATTATCCATCCCTTCCAATCAGTAGGGTCTTCGGGTCCCGCCAAAGATGACCGCACCTCCCCCCACGGCGGCTCTCTGGCGGCATTACGGGCGAGCCATGCAAAATGGCATAAACATCAGCAGGACTGGAAGGTCCCACCAGTGGCCAATGGCAAACTGCCTCCACTGCTCGAAAACACGCCATGGGGGTGGGGAGGGGGGGGGGGGATCAGCACTCTAAAGTGAAGTCTTACTCCCAAGAGCAAATAGCTTCAAAACGAGGATCTATTCCCCCCCCCCCCTCCCCCCCCCCTCCCCCCCCCCCGAGATTAGTTAGCCACCAATGGATACGAATCCAGCTCTTTCAAACTTCAAATATTTAAGGAATGCTTACGGCAACAATCAAAGAGTTAATCAAATTTAGTTTGTTTCATCAGTTTGGGGCCTGTTTCCAAATGTCGGTAATTTATATGCTCACTTTGTGCCAGATAGAAAATTGCACTCTTGGCATTAAGACTTGACCTTAAAATGTCAGTGGAGCTTTAATACAGTGGTACAGGTTTGCTGCTGGAGAGCTAAAAGCTTCATCTGCGCTATTAGAAAAGGCCTCGGGGCGGCATGATGATGCAGTGGTTAGCACTGCTGCTTCACGGTCCTGAAGACCAAGGTTTGACCCTGGCCCCAGGTCACTGTCCATGTGGAGTTTGCACATTCTGCATAAGTCTCACCCCCACAACCCAAAGATGTGCAGGGTAGGTGGATTGGCCATCCTAAATTGCCCTTTAATTAAAAAAAAGAAAAGGCCTCGAATCCAGTGTTGTAAGAAGGCTCTTTTTGGCTCTTTCAATATTGCTATAAATTCCAGTGGGATTAGGATTTAATACTGCAGACTAAAATCTATTTGAATGAAGATCAAATGATAAATGGTTTCAAATCAATTCGACAGTGGCTGAATTTGTATTTTCGGAGAAGTAGAAAAAAAAATGTAATGACTCTCATAAAGGAGGACAAGAGCCAGAGCAGGAGCTCATCCAGGAAATTGTGATACGGGCTGCAACTGAATCGATTCCCAAAGTCGAACAATACTGATGGGAATGGATAGGATTTTTCTTAATGGGTCAGAACCCCAACATAGCCATTAAATGCAGGATCCGGCTCTGTATCACGTCGGGGCAAACAACTTGACCACAGGTGTTTGTTGGATTGGCTAATTAGTTGCCAGAGGGCACACTTGCTGTCCAATTAAGAACGGTGGGCTCTCAAAGCTGGAGAGAAAATAACAGGCTCCTCCCAGCACTGAAGGAGCTGAAGTCTGCCACCACAGGTATTAGAGGAGAGAGATCATGAAAGAGATCATGAAGAACCGACCGCTTGCCTCCAGCCATCTATCATGGGTGGCACGATAGTACAGTGGTTAGCACTGTTGCTTCACAGCACCAGGGACAAGGGTTCGATTCCAGGTTTGGGTCACTGTCTGTTTGGAGGCTGCACGTTCTCCCCGTGTCTGCATGGGTTTCCTCCAGGTTTCATAGAACATAGAAGAGTACAGGCCCTTCAGCCCATGATGTTGTGTCGACCATTTTTCTGCATCTAAGATCAAACTAACCCACACCTCTTCAATTTACTGCTGTGCCTGTCCAAGAGTCGCTTAAATGTCCCTAATGACTTACCCCACCACCTCTGCTGGCAGTGCATTCCAGGCACCCACCACTCTCTGTGTAAAGAACCTACCTCTAAAGGGCAGCACGGTAGCATTGTGGATAGCATAATTGCTTCACAGCTCCAGGGTCCCAGGTTCGATTCCGGCTTGGGTCACTGTCTGTGCGGAGTCTGCACATCCTCCCCGTGTGTGCGTGGGTTTCCTCCGGGTGCTCCGGTTTCCTCCCACAGTCCAAAGATGTGTAGGTTAGGTAGATTGGCCATGATAAATTGCCCTTAGTGACCAAAATTGCCCTTAGTGTTGGGTGGGGTTACTGGGTTATGGGGATATGGTGGAGGTGTTGACCTTGGGTAGGGTGCTCTTTCCAAGAGCCGGTGCAGACTCGATGGGCCGAATGGCCTCCTTCTGCACTGTAAATTCTATGATGATCTATGATAATCTCCCCTATACCTTCCTCCAATCACCTTAAAATGATGTCCCCTTGTGACAGCCATTTCCGCCCTGGGGAAAAGTCTCCGTCTATCCACTCTATCCATGCCTCTCATCACCTTGTGCACCTCTATCAAGTCACCTCTCTTCCTTCTGCACTCCAGTATGAAAAGCCCTAGCTCCCTCAACCTTTCTTCATAAGACATGCCCTCCAGTCCAGGCAGCATTCTGGTAAATCTCCTCTGCACCCTTTCCAAAGCATCCACATCCTCCCTACACTGAAGCAACCAGAACTAGACACAATATTCCAAGTGCGGTCTAATCAGGGTTTTATAAAGCTGCAGCAGAACCTTCCGGCTCTTAAATTCAGTCCCCCTGTTAATGAAAGCCAACGCACCATACACCTTCTTAACAATTCTATCAACCTGGGTGGCAACTTTGAGGGATCTATGTACCTCGACCCCAAGATCCCTCTGTTCCTCAACACTTCCAAGAATCTTGGGCGCGATTCTCCGCTGCCCACGACGGGTCGGAGAATAGCGGGAGGGCCTTCCCGACATTTTTCCCGACCTCCCGCTATTCTCCCCCCCCCCACCACGGCCGCCCCACGACACGAATCGCTGCTCACCGCTTGTTTACGGCGAACAGCGATTCTCCCCTGGCTGATGGGCCGAGTTCCCAGGCCTTTACGGCTGTTTTCACGAACGCAAACACATCTGCTCTCACCGTTCGTGAAAATGGCCGCAAAGTGCCGTCCCGGACAACCATGGCACCGATTGGCACGGCTACACCACGGCCATGCCAAGGGTGGCATGGGCCCGCGATTGGTGCCCACCGATGGTCCTATACCCGCACACTAATTGTTCCTCCGCAGCCCCGCAGGATCAGTCCGCGGGGCGGCTGAGGGGCATGACGGCCCGCGCATGCGCGGGTTTGACGCATATGCGCAATGATGTCATCCGCGCATGCGCGGGTTGGAGCCGTCCAACCCGCGCATGCGCAGGTGACGTCATCGTGTGCGTCAGCCGCCGTGTCGCTAAGCCTGCGATGCCGTGCTTCACGGGGCCGTGCTGCTAGCCCCGCCCGGGGGGGAGAATCGGGTCCCGGGAGGGGACGCGGAGGCTGCCGTGAAACACGGCAAGTTTCACGGCAGCCTTTACAACTCTCCGCATTTGCGGAGAATCGCGCCCCTTGCCTTTAACCCTGTATTCAGCATTCAAATTCAACCTTCCAAAATGAATCACTTCACATTGATCTGAGTTGAACTCCATCTGCCACTTCTCAGCACAGTTCTGCATTCTGTCAATGTCCTGTTGTAACATGCAACAGCCCACAACACTATCTACAACTCCACCAACCTCTGTGTCATTGGCAAACTTACTAACCCACCCTTCCACTCCCTCGTCCAAGTAATTTGTAAAAACAACAAAGAGCAGAGGTCCCAGAACAGATCCCTGCGGGACACCACTGGTCACCGACCTTCAGGCGGAATACCTTCTGCTACAAATACAATTCATCTCAAGGTCTCAGTCCGTCCTGACACATTCCTGTCCACCATGTTAACCAGGGACATTTCAGGCAAAAGAGGGCCTCCTGCAAGAGACAGGCCTCCTAAAATGTGCTGAAGTTGCAGTACAATTTTTATGTGAAATCTTGGTATGCCGACATGGTACCAAATCTGATTGGATTGGAGGCAACTGGACCACACCAATGCTTTGTATTTAACTTTTGTGAAGATTCCATGGCCCATGATTAGCAAGAATGGTCCTCCCAGCTCCATTAGGACTCCTTGAGTGTCTCCTGGCCTTAAGCCTTCCCTCTCCCTCCCCGCACTGGAAGTTCTTTGAGGTCCCACAATCCACTTCTCAGCACCAATTTCTTGTTCTTGATCACCTGTTGTGTATTTTATATATTTGATTAACCATGAGCATTGCAGAAATGTAAATTAATTGCTAAGTGTGCAGGAACATGGGTTTTATACAATATTTTAAAATGTCCACACCATGCTTCAGCTTATGTTTGTCATTGTGCTTAACCAATCAAGCCCAGTGAGCATAGATCAGTTACCAGACTCACATAATCAAATTCAGAACAATTCAACCATCAACAATGTGATATAATTCCCAATAGGCTGCATTATTAAAATGAGGTCCGGGAGTTAAATTGGACAGGGTCTCACTCGAGGTGAACTCTCTGCGAGATTTCATTCTGCCCACTGCCCAGTCCCTGAAGTTACATTCGGCGCTTAGGTTTTTCCTGGTATTTTGTGCGTTCTAACTTTCAGCTGAGGTTGCTGTTAGTACTTCAGCATTAATCTTCCGGTGATTATTTTTATTTTCATATTGCTGAATCAAATGTTCTAGGTTCAATATTCTTTAAGTACTGAATTAATTACATGGGGAAGAGTTGAAGTTTTTTCCATTGAGACGCAAGCTGAATACAGAAAGTGGGAGAACCGTAAAAGGCAAAGAGAGAGTATGAGACTAGATTATTGGGTAGCAGAATAGGGAACCCAGGGAACTATAGTTTGAGGAGAAAATCAAATTCGCCATCCGAGGGTCAGACGACAGCTTCCACAGAATGTGGGAGCCATTCATGCAATTGTTCCGGGACCTGTTTGTGGCCAACGAACAAGAGGAAGAATAGTCAGGTGGCCAAGAATCAGGGGAAAATGGACGGGAATCGGGGGAAGGTAGCCCGGGGGGGGCTCCGGGTTTGTTATGTGGGTTTGTTCGCATGGTTTTATGCTTATTTCTTTTTCTTGTTAATTTATTGTTTTTATATTGGAGGGGAGGGGTTACTGTTTTCCTCTGTTGTGATAAAATTTGTTGTTGAAAACTTGAATAAAAATTATTCCAAAAAAAAAGGAAGGACAAAGCCGCAAGCGACAGTCTGATGGCAAGCTAAGGCCCAAAACCAAATTGTAAATAAATGCCTATAAACATGTGCCTCGGCCATATTGGGGAATGTAAAATATGTATGCCGGTTAAAGGGGTTGGCCACAGTTGTTATTATGAAGATGCTTACCTGTAAATATATATGTTAATTTTTGCGTGTTTTCTTTTCTAATAATTTGTAATTTGTTGGATATAAAATATGAAAACTCAATAAAAAACATTTCCAAAAAAAACTATAGTTTGAGGAACTATCGCGCTGAGGACCCGGGTTCGAACCCGGGCCCGGGTCCCTGAGAGTCTGACTCCCTAAAGTCTGTTCATCATCTACAAGGTACAAGTCAGCGGTATGATGGAATACCCTCCATTTTCTCACGGTAGCATGGTGGTTAGCATCAATGCTTCACAGCTCCAGGGTCCCAGGTTCGATTCCCGGTTGGGTCACTGTCTGTGTGGAGTCTGCACGTCCTCCCCGTGTGTGCGTGGGTTTCCTCCGGGTGCTCCGGTTTCCTCCCACAGTCCAAAGATGTGCGGGTTAGGTGGATTGGCCATGCTAAATTGCCCGTAGTGTAAGGTTAATGGGGGGATTGTTGGGTTACGGGTATACGGGTTACGTGGGTTTAAGTAGGGTGATCATTGCTCGGCACAATATCGAGGGCTGAAGGGCCTGTTCTGTGCTGTACTGTTCTATGTTCTATGAACGTGTGTGGTTTTGAGGCACCATTCTCAGTGTTGGCACTAAGGCAATACAATCATCCTGCCCACCTCCTGATTATAGATGTTAAATGGTTCATTATCATCTTGTTAAAGTGGGAGGTTGAAATTTTCAAGTTAGGGAGGGAAGGGCACTGCCTGGGATGACCAGCTGAAGGGAAGAGGAGACAGAGCGGAGAGCTAGTCATGACCACCCCAGTGAGCTACGCCAGCCCCATATAAGGGTTGGTGGCATTGAGGGGGATCTGGCCCCTGGAAAAGAGGTCCCCTTGGCACTGCACAGGTGCCAGGGTGTTAGGACTCGGGTGCTGAAAGAGGTCGTCACTGCCCTGGCATTTCAGGGACAGAAAATCATGGGCAAGGTTGCCAAGGATAATTGAGTGGCTGCCTGCCCAAAAGGAAGGTTTCAGCTGGCAATAAGGGCATGACTGTCAGGCTTTGGGCCCAGTGACAATGAGAGGCATCAACCTCAGTAGGAAGGGTGGAACTCCAAGCAGCAGGAGGGCACTGAAGAGGAAAGAGGGTGGGAAGGCAACAGAGGCCATACCCACAACATAGGATCCACCACCAAAGATGGAGATATCTGGAAATGACTGAGCAACTGAGAAGACAGGTGATTGTAACTCTTCAGGCCATTGTTGCAAAACACCTTGCAGAACTCCCAGTAATGAGGTGTGCTGTGTGCTCAGTCACTGCTGCCCTGTGCTCTCTTGTAGCCTGGGATGCGATGGACAAAGTCCTGCTCACTTGCCTTGGCTTGCGGTTTAAATGCTTGTGGTGATCATCTTCGTGGCGGTGGTGCCAGGGGGCATCTCTGAAGGGTATGCACCTGCGACATCACAGGGTGGTCTCTGGCTCTACAGCACAGGTGGTTCTTCAGTCAGAGGAGCAAAGGAGGCTGAGAATGATGAGGGTATTCATGAGGCTGACACCCTCATTCTCCCTCAGGGAATTCCCAGCCCTCGCTGAGTACACTGTATGCCTGGAGGACGCCAGCTGGGTGCAGCTGGCACCCTCTCCAATGATCTGTCTCAAGAGCACCCGGATCAATTAACACAATATTAACACACATTACAGGGATGATAACTAGGGGCAGCAGGGTAGCATGGTGGTTAGCATAAATGCTTCACAGCTCCAGGGTCCCAGGTTCGATTCCCGGCTGGGTCACTGTCTGTGTGGAGTCTGCACGTCCTCCCTCTGTGTGCGTGGGTTTCCTCCGGGTGCTCCGGTTTCCTCCCACAGTCCAAAGATGTGTAGGTTAGGTGGATTGGCCATGCTAAATTGCCCGTAGTGTCCTAATAAAAGTAAGGTTACGGGGGGGGTTGTTGGGTTATGGGTATAGGGTGGATACGTGGGTTTGAGTAGGGTGATCATGGCTCGGCACAACATTGAGGGCTGAAGGGCCTGTTCTGTGCTGTACTGTTCTATGTTCTATGTTCTATTCCATGTATCCAGTGGGTATCAGTGCTCAGTTCCTGCATGCACTCCAAATGATGTCATATATGCCTCTCTAAGAGGTTGGTTTCTATGGAGGAGCTCATGGGTGGAATTTTATTGTTTGTCCTGTCGGTGGGATCTTCCAAACTCCGTGGAGCTTTGGACAGTTTACCACATTTACTGCCCACCCCTGCCGGGATGGTCGCAGTTGGTGTAGCATGTCTAATTCTGGGCACTGTGCTTTCGGGAGAATCCCAAATCTTTAGATAGGATTTTTTACTGGAGTGGTACCAGGGATGATAACTTGGAAAAAACTAGAGAAGCTGGGATTGTTGCCCTCAAAGCAGAGCTGATTAAGAGGAAAATTTAATGAGAGGTGTTCAAATCAAGATTAAGTAAATTTGGAGAAGTTGTTTCGAGTGGAAGAAGCGCTAGTCAGCAGAGGCCATGGCCGGGATTCTCCCTTCTGAGGACTAAGTCCCCACGCTGGCAGGAAAACCGGCGGCAACCACGCCGGTGTCAACAGCCCCCGAATGTGCGGTATTCTCCGCATTTTCGGGGACTAGGTGGATGCCGGAGGGGTTGGCACTGCTCCAGCAGGCGCCAAAGGGCCTGCGTGAGTTTGCGCATGTGCGGAACGGCCAGCGTGATCTCGCGGATGCGCGGAATGGCCAGCGTTGGTCAGCGCATGCGCAGACCGGCCGGTGTATTTTCGCGCATGCGCGGGGGGTTCTCTTCTCCGCGCCAGCCCTCGGGCAATATGGCGGAGCCCTACAGAGACCCGGCGTGGAAGAAAGAAGTGCCGCCTGCAGATCGGTGGGCCCCGATCCCGTGCCAGGCCACCGTGGGATTCCCCCTTGGGTCGGATCTCCCCCCCCCCACCCCTGCCAGCTCCTGCCGGTGCATGAGGTGAGTGATTCACACCGGCGGGAATGACCAAAACTGGACTGCCGCTCGGCCCATTGGGGCCCGGAGAATCGTCGGGGGTGGGGGGGCTGCTGTCAATGTCCCCTGACCAGCGTGGCGGGAATCCCGCCGCTGCCCGAAAAACAGCACCGGAGAATACAGCAGCTGGCATCGGGGCGGTGGGACGGGAATCACGCCTCCCCCCCGGGGATTCTCCGACCCGGCGGGGGGTCGGAGAATCCCGTCTCATGGGTTTGATACAAGAACAAAATGAAAAATGAGGAAAACTCTTAATGATCAGGAATGCACTGCCTGAAAGGATAGTAGAAGCAGATTCAGTGGTAATTTTTATTGGGGAACTGCATTGTCATAATATACACCGATATATCATGGTGCAGACACACACTGATGGACACACACAGGGACCAATCAACATGTACAAACACCGCAGCCAATCACCAGTTAGAATACACACACTATAAAGGCAGAGGGCACCACGGTTCCCGCTCATTCTGGGTGCTGTCACTCAGTGTAACAAGAACTCATCCAGCCCAGCGCAGACTCACAACACGTGCTGAGAAAATCAACTGGTTCGGACAAGGCTTAGGTCTCTAGTTCAAGTTAGCATTATTTAGACTCACAGTCATCGTGTGTTAGTTAGTTAGAAGTAGTTAATAAAATTGAGTTGAACCTTCATCTGTGTTGGAAGTGTCTGTTCATCTCTCAAGCCTACACAAGACAACACATCATGATACCAGGAGTTGAGGAATGCTCGCAATTCTGAGACCTACCCTTCAGTGATCTGCCTTCCACCAGTCTCCAGCCTCCTACAGGATGGACTCCGTTCGCCCGCCGCCGCCTCTCCGCATTGCAGAGAATCTGGGCTCCAACTGGAAACTTTTCAAACAGCGCTTCCAGCTGTACCTCGAAGCCAGGGACCTGGAAGCTGCCTCGGACGCACGTAAGATTGCTCTCTTCATCTTCACAGCCGGTAACCATGCTCTGCACATTTACAACTCGCTCACCTCCAATGGGGGGGAGGACAAATCGAAGTTCAAGACCATAATTCTGAAGTTCGACAGCCACTGCGCGGTCAAGGTCAACGAGAGCTTCGAGAGATACATGTTTCAGCAACGAACTCAGGGTAAGGACGAGCCTTCCCAGTCCTTTATCACCCACATCCGCGTCCTTGCGCAGTCCTGCAACTACGGGTTAGTTAGTTAGAAGTAGTTAATAAAATTGAGTTGAACCTTCATCTGTGTTGGAAGTGTCTGTTCATCTCTCAATCCTACACAAGCCAACACATCATGCATCAATTCTCTTGCTGTCCTGTGGGGAAAGGGAGGTAGAATGGGACTAATTGGGAGGCTCTTCCAGCAAGCTAGTATAGGTATGATGGGCTGAATGGCCCCATTCCATGCTGTTAATTATGTACAATTTTATGATTCCGTTGATATCAGATTAATACCATGCACATCGCCTCATATGTTAATTAAATAGTTCATAGTGATGTAGATTCTTCATGCCTATCCATTGCGTATACATAGATGGTAGGTGGCGAAGGAGTTAATCATCCCCCATATAACTGCATCTGCTTCTATTTGAATGAATGGTAACTTAAAATAGATAAATGCATTCTAGCCCGAGATGACACGGACTGAGTGTGAGGGACAGTATCATTATATTCAGTAGGAAAATGCATGGAATCATTTTTGTGAACTTACCACAAATTAAATTTCCATGCACTCGCTTATTATAAATAATCTGGAGCATTTTTAAGAGGCTTCATATCTCGTTTTGTATCAGAATAGTCATCTTGCGTGAAGACAAAATGTAGGTCACGTTGCTTTCTAAATTCAATGCCATCACACAACTCAAGCACTGGCCCATTTGAGTGATTTTCCTAATCTATCAGAGAAGACACACGATTGAAAAGGACAAGTTGTTTGAAGTTTATTTTGTGACATGAATATTTCACTTTGTTGAGACATTTTTCTCCTGTCCTGACTCTGTGACACACAGCGTTTGAGGCCACATGGACCTGTAGACAATCTAATCCTAAATGTCTACCTATGTTGTTCAGAACCATGTGGTGCCTGCTTCGTCAGAGGATGTTACCCAATTTTATATTCATTCCCATTCCTTTGAAGAATGATAGATCAAAATTGATCGGTAAGGAAGTGTGGGAGCAAACCCACAATACACCAGTCTTTGGAGCAGCACGTCATCCATGATTGTATTGGGCAACTATTTTTTCTTAACAATTATTTTAGTTTGCATGGGTTTTCATGTGTCCTGGGGTCTCCAAAAACAAAGTTTCCAGACAGAATGAAATACTTTGGTCTGAATATTCTGCAAGCAACGGTTCACATTTAGACTAAATTAGAGTTGGTCAACAGCATTCGTTCTCTTCTGTAGGGACATGAATAATCAAAAGCAGTACAGGAGCAAAAGTTACATTGGTCAATATATTTAAGTCATAAATCTTACAGATCAGACGTGTTATCTAGGGATTAACCAAAAATCAGAGAACAGGGGTAACCAATGGAAGAAAATAGAAGGTCAAATCATTGATTAACATTTTCACCCCTCGCACATAATAGATGAATTGGGAAGCTGAATTTTACATTATCAATATTAGTAGCAATTTCTGATCGATGACAATCTCCAATATGATGTCCACTCCTACTCAATGAGCTGCTCTTTAAGCATTTGATTTTCAATGATGCCTAAAGAGCATTTCAGAAAAATCTGAGGTAGAAAAGGTTTATTTGGCAGCATGTTTCTGCACTGTGCTGTACTTAACTAAGTTGGTGGAATATTGCAGCTCTCTGTATTAGGCCATGGTGAAACCTTGGCTCATTGTCCAGGAGTCAATGAGCACAATTCTTATAGCCCCTTGTTTTGGTTTAAAAATGGCAGAGGAGCTGAGCAAAACATCACTCGGGTCACGGAAGCACCCATTTACTACTCATTGTTCAAATGTTCCAGTTTTCAGACATACCTTGATTTAGGTGACCTAAATGGAATAAATGGAAAAGTAGGTAAGTAAAACCTAGGATAAGGAATTAAGTGAGTGGCAGGAAACAGAGAGTAGTGATAAGTGGTTATTTTCAGGTTGTTGAAAGGTTTGTCGTGGAGTTCCCCGGAGGTTAGTGTTCGGACCCTTGTTCTTCCTGATATATATTAATGACCCAGACTGTGGTGTTCATGAAATTACTTAAAAATTTAAACATGATACAGAAATTGGAAACATTGCCAACTACGGCGAGAATAATCTTGAACTTCAAAGGGACATTGACATGTTGGTGATTGGGCAGACAAGTGGCAGATGTAGTTCAATGTAAGGAAGTTTGAGGTGACCATAAGACCACATAAAGACAAAGGATCATAAGTAGGCCATTTGGCCTATTGCGTCTGCTCTGCCATTTAATGAGATAATGGGTAAGATTCTCCGTTTGGGAGACGTTCTCCTGGTGGACATGAATCACCTCTCATTTGCACTCATGCTGAGACGCGAATCCAGAAGCGATTCACATCCCTTGCTATGCAAATTTATGCATGGCAGTGATTGTGAGGGATTTCATCGTGAATCCCGCTGTCGGACCATAATTTTGAGCAGGCAGCCTGAGAGCGAGGACTGGTGGCTGGGTCCCATCCCCCACCCCCCCCCCCCCTCCCCCCCATACAGGAATTTCTGGGTCACCGCTCCCATCCCCCACAATATGAGGGTCACCCGACCCACCCCCCCCCCCCCCCCCCCCAACCAACCCCTCACCAGAGACCGCCATGAGAGATATACCCCCACCTGATACCCTAAAATTACAAAGACACCCCATAAAAGAGGCCCCTGCCTGGAAGCTGGAGTCCGGACAGAGGCAATGAAAAAAGATCACTGCTTTAACACTCACCTGTGCAATACACCTGCTGGCTCAGACAGAGGAAGTAGCACCTGTAAATTCCTGGAAAGGTAACATTAATCAGCTCAGTTTAAACCCCCCTCAGATCTTTGGTCTAAAAGTCTTTCAAATCTCACATCTATGTGAGATTGATTTTACTAGGCTGGACTGATAGCTTCTAAACACATCCAGCTGTCTGGATTGTTTAATACATCTCCCTTCAGCTTGAGTGAATTTCAAGTAGTCAGCTGTGAAAATAACCACAATGTTTATAACCATCTATCTATTTAAAAAAAATAAATTTACAGCACCCAATTATTATTTTTTCCCAATTAAGGGGCAATTTAGTGTGGCCAATCCACCTAACCTGTACATCTTTGGGTTGTGGGGGTAAAACCCGCGCAGACATGGGGAGAATGTGCAAACTCCACATGGACAGTAACCCTGGGCCGGGATTCGAACCTGGGTCCTCAGCAGTCTGCCGCAGTTGCAGTGCTATCCACTGTGCCACATGCCGCCCCTAAACATCTATCTATGATTGACAGCACCTAGACCACATAAAGACAGTTAAGTGCTCTCACTTCCTCTTCTTCTCTGCAGAAAGAAGGTGCAGGAACAGAGGAACCTTGCTGTATATGTACAAAAGTCCTTCAAGGTGGCAGGGCATATTGAGAGAGAAGTTAATACAGCATATAGTATCTTGGCCTTTTTTAATAAGGGCATTGATTACATGAGTAAGGAGCTCATTTTGAACTTTTATAAGACATGAGCTAGGCCTCATGTGGAGTACTGTGTCAAGCTCCACGTGCCACACTTGAGGAAGAATGTGAAGGCATTAGAGAGAGCAAGAGGAGATTCACCAGGATGGTTCCAGGGATAAATAATTCTAGCTATGAGGATAGGTTGGAGAGATTGGGACCGTTTTCCTTGTGAAAAGAAGGCCGAGAGGAGTCTTGATAGAGGTATTCAAGATCCTGAGGGGGATGGACAGGGTAAATATAGTGCATTAAGAGAGCATCAAGAACTAGATGGAAGCCAGGGATTAAAAATGATTGGCAAAAACACTAGACGCTGATGTGAGGAAAATCTCTTCACTCAGAGGGTATTTGGAGTCAAGAATTAGCTTTCTGAGAGGATGGTGGAGGCAGGTTTATTCGAGGGCGTTCAAAAGGAAATTGGATTGCTATCTGAAAAGAAAAAATGTGCAAGGTTACGAGGATGAGGCTGCGGACTGGGATGAGCTAGAATGCCCTTTCAGTGAGCCAGTTCAGACTCAATGGGCTGAAAGGCAACGTTCTACATTGTAAACATTCTGTGATTCTGTGAGATCTTGCCCAAAATAGCTGAGGGCTTCAAGAATAATTTGGGTACAGACCCCAGCACCACTTCTTTTATTTTCATTTGTTCACAGGACGTGGGCATTACTAGCAAGGCCAGCATTTGTTGCCTGTCCCATATCGCCCTTAAGAAGGTGGTGGTGAACCATCTTCTTGAACGACTGCAATCCATGTGGAGTCAGTACTCACAGAGTTCTTAGGAAGGAAGTTCCATGATTCTGACCCAGCGATAGTGAAGGAGCAATGATGCCTTTCCAGTTTGGGATGGTGTGTTATTTGGAGGGGAACCTGCAAGTAGTGGTGGTCCCATGCATTTGCTGCTCTTGTCCTTCCAGGTGATACAGGTCATGGGTTCGGAAGGTGCTGTCGAAGGAGCCTTGGCAAGTCCACCTTGTATATGGAATATGCTACTGCCACTGTGCCAATGGTGGATGGAGTGAATGTTTAAAGATGGCAGCTGGAGTGCAAATCAAGTCGGCAGTTTTGTCCTGGATGATGTTGAGTTCCTTGAGTATTGTTGGAGCTGAACACTTTCAACTGTGCCCACAGTACTAGCCCAGCACCAGTGCCTGATCGCATTCACAATCTACACTGACCAATATCCATTTTTAAAATAATAATAATAATATTTTTTGTCACAAGTAGGCTTACATTAACATTGCAATGAAGTTGCTGTGAAATGCCCCTAGTCGCCAGAATAAAGAGCAGGAAGCTGCAGAGGCAGGGAGCCTAGACAGTAGGAGGCATGATCACAGGAATCCTTACCCTTCCAACAGTGTGTATGGCCCTGGGACAACTCCTGGAGGAGCCATACTGTGATTCTCTAGAGTGGGTGTCATGGAATTGTAAACTAACATAATACTGCAGATGTTTGTATTTTGAAAGGCAAACAAAAATTGCTGGAAATACTCAGCAGGTCAGGCAGCATTTGTGGAGAGAGAGAAAAAGTTAATGGCCGGGATCCTCTGGGTCTATCGCCAGAAGCAGGATTCGCAATTGCTGCAGAATACAGTGTTGGGTTAAAATCGGGAGTCGTGTCAGGTGGCAGATCCATTGCCAGTCTCCATGTCCATCCAGACAACCATATCAGGTTTCCTGATGTCCCAGCCAGGCTTCCAACCCTGGCCCAGCGGGGTTGGAAGCCTCATTAGAGCTATTTTACATGTCATTGATGGCAGGATGTACCATCCACTGGCCAGCTGGGACACTCCAGCCACCCCAGCCGAAAGTCCCGCTGGTGTGAATTGGTAGAAGTATTGAGGAATGTGCACCTGGTGGCTTGCAGTCTCATGGGAGGCAATGTGTTAAATAACCCTCCCAACAATTTAAACCTGGGTGCCAAGGGGAATACTTCATGGAAGATGGGGGTCAGGGGAACTTGCGCTGAGCTCAAGGGACTCAGGTTGGGGTCTTCCCTGGGATGACATTGGTTTGGATTCGCTTCCCACATGCAGCATTTAAACCTCTCGGAAACTCTTGAGAACAAAGAGGCAGACTCATTAAAACAAACACGGTTAGGAAAATATCTGCTCACCTGAGTTAATGGATCCCTGTAGAGCAATCAAAATAAGCAAAAACAGAAAATACTGGACAATCACAGCAGGTCTGACAGCAGCTGTGGAGACAGAAAAGAGCTAACGTTTCGAGTCTGGATGGCCCTTTGTCAGAGCTGTGGGAAAGAGTCACCCAGACTCAAAACATTAGCTCCCTTCTCTCTCCACAGATGCCGTCAGATCTGCTGAGATTGTCCAGTATTTTATGTTTTGTTTCAGATTCCAGCCTCCGCAGTAATTTGCTTTTATAAAAATAAACAAATTGAAACTGCCTCGACCTGTCAATCAAGAAGCTTGCAGCAGGCAATGGAGTGTGAAATTAAATGTAAACAATCCAGTTCAAAGCTTTCAGCCTTCTAGCCATACACACGGACAACTACACTTTAAAGGGCAATAAAGTTGACTTATGAAAACCACTTCAAAGGTTTACGTTTATCTCACAGACCTTTAAAAGTGGCATACTGACAGACATTTAAAGGGTTCAGGGGTACAGATGTGAACACTTTTACTTCGTTATCAGAAAACTTTAATTTTTACATACTGGCTGTGACTGACCTCTAACCAGTGGTCACAATTATCTCAATGTTGCTTGCTGCAAACGCGATCACGATTGCCTTGGACATTCGTACACCAGAGAAAATCAGTAACATCTGGCAATTTGCAATGAATAGGTAACTGCTTGTCTGATGGGCCTTTTCAGCAAGAACAGGGTAGGGTTTGCGGGTTTACACAGATTGCAGTCTTGCCCCCAGTTGAGGGCATCATAATTCATGTCACCCTATGCCCGGCTTTAAATTGCCTCAGTGCTTTCATAAATTTCAGGGACTAGTAGTCCATTAATGTGCTTGGTAGCCCACAGTGGCTCAAGCAGAGCTGTGGCGTTTGCACATTCTCCCCGTGTCTGCGTGGGTTTCCTCCGGGTGCTCCGGTTTCCACCCAAAGTCCAAAGAGGTATAGCTTAGGTAGATTGGCCATGCTAAATGGCCCCTTTGTGTCCAAAAGATTAAGTGGCGTTACTGGGTTATGGTGATAGGGTAGGGGGAGTGGGTTGTGGTAGGGTACTCTATCGGAGGGTCGGTGCAGACCTGATGGGCCGAGTGGCCCCTTTCTGCACTATACTTATTCTACGATTCTATGATTTTAGGTCAGCTTGAGCAATATTATAATACCAGATCAATGTTGTCAATTCAAATATTTCTCACAAGACCAAATTCCAAAAGAGAGTATGACTTTATGCTAAGCATGAAGTCTTTGTGCTAGATGGGATCAATTAGGAGGATATTAAAATTAATCATATCAAACACAATGCTAAATTAATCATTGGATGTAAGTATCATCATAATCTTATCTCTCTCCTGCCAAGAATTGCATTGTTTTCCTTTAAGTGACCAATATTATTTATATGAGTGGGCTCTAATGATACAATTAGACAGGATTAGTTTCCTCACTTCCATCATCAGTGCATCATTTCTTTAATTCAATAGAAACTCAATCTGCTGACTTCGCGATAACAGTATTTTGCGCTGCAGTGTCCCAGACCTGTCCGTCTAGGTTTTCCTCATACGCCACTCATCTCCAGTCTGGAGAGACTTCTGCCAGCTGCAGAGCTGCCACACTGACTCTTACCATATTCCTTACAAGAGGGTTATTGAAATATGGGCACAGGTTCCCCTGATCCCTCCTGTTTTAGGGTTAGGGCAGAGATAGGGAAGAAGTCATGGCCCACATGCAGCGCACCCAAGTCCACTAAGAGCCTGGCATTGAGGCAGCCCCAAACCTATTCCATCACGCTGGGTTCCGCGACAAAGCTTAGGAAATCACAGAATCATAGGAGGAGGCCATTGGGCCTGTTAAGTCTGTGCTGGCTTCCTGCCAGAGCAGCTCACCAAGTTCCACTCCCCCACCTTTTCCCTGTATCCCTGAAAACCTCCTCTTCAGCTAATTATCCAATTGTCTTTTCAAAGTTGCAACTGAAGCTTCCTCTCAGTTTGAGCACACTAGAGTCTCGATCCTAACCATTCACTGCAGAAAGAAGATTTTTCTCAGATCATCATTGCTTCTTTTGCCAATCACCACCTGTTTCTCGATCTCTCCACCAACTGAGATGGTTTTTCCCCAATTGCTTTGTTCAGGTTCATCATAACTTTGAAGCTCTCTCTCAAATCTCCTCTCAACCTTCTCTTCTCCAAGGATAACAGCTTTAGGATGTGTTCTCAGGCCTCGTTGCTCTCTCGCTTAAGTGAAACAAGGCCGGTGAATAGCGGGAGAGTCCAAATACAAGAACTGCACCAGGCACCAAATCGTTTGCAATGCAACCAGCCCGCTTCTGTAAGCAAAATCGGGATCGCACCACAGCACGGCGAGAACCAATTAGTACCACTTAAGCCCTATTTCCATACAATTAACAGGAGCCACCCCATATCCAATGGCCTTCCGTGACCAGGAAGTGGTCACGTTGGTGCTGATTAGTACTCCTTTTGAAAAACGTGAACCTGGCGGAAGGGCTTCTGTGGGGAGCCAAGGAGATGAATAGCCATCTTTGTTCACAGACAAAGAGCCCCGGGGGCCTGGGCTTGCCAACCCAGTGTTCGGTGGGGGGGTGGGGGACCCTCGGCTGGTGGGGAGAGACCCTCCACAAGGGTGGATCGCATGGGAGGGTGGGAGGAGAGGCACTGGGGGGGGGGCAACCGCACATGGCACCACCATGTCAGCCCCTGGATCATGTGTACCTGTTCTGGGGGAAATCCTTGTCCCTGCATGTTTGCCCTACCGAATACCCATAACCCCCACCGACTGCTGAGGCCTCTGGCCATGCGGCTGACGGCTATCGCTAATCGGGAATTGTCAATCATGGTTAAGTCAGCACTTCACACAACCTAAGAGGATTCTCGTAGGTAGGTGGGCCATGTAACATGTGGTTGTCACTGCCGACCATCCCAATGAGACCGTGATGTCTGAACACTGTGCCTGAACACTGTAGGAGGCAACACCATACACGCAGCAGCCAACCTCCGAGCACCCAGAATGGGATACAGCTCCAGGGACATGTTTGCCGCTGGAGGGTGGGTGAGTGCCACTGGGAGGGGACGAACGCTCAGTCCAGATGATGTTATGAGCGGGTGTCCACGGTATAGGGTATGGGGTCTGGTGACTTGGGCCCGCTGTGGCCGAATGTGCATGGGCAGGGCATTCCTGGTGGGAGGGGGAGGGGATCAATGGGAAAATGGAGGGTCCAGAGGTCGGAGCCACCATTGTTTGTCGGTCGAACACCCTCACCCAATGCCTTACAGATATTGAAAGGTCTGGACTGTATTTTGGACCCTGCAGAACAGGCCCTAGTGGTGCTGCTGTTCGGCCGGGTGGTCAGACGCTGGAGACTGCGACAGTGTCTGCAGATGCTCGAGGCTGAGGCTCATGTGCCTGGTCCCCGCCTCACACCTTGAGGACCCAGCCGCCCATCAGGCCAGGGAGGGACTCAGAAGGGAGTCCCAGGGTGTACAGGCATCGCTGGTCATCTGAACAGATGATGGACAACATGTGCCGCAGGAGGCTCTGCTTCAACAGGGAGATGGTCCGACACCTGTGCCATGCCCCTGCGCACTTGGCACCACATGGAGAAGAAGGACACCCGCTCCCGGTGTCCGTCAAGGTGAAATAAAAAATGAAATGAAATGAAAATCGCTTAATGTCACAAGTAGGCTTCCAATGAAGTTACTGTGAAAAGCCACGAGTCGCCACATTCCGTGCTGCTGGCCTGCCTTGGTCTGCTTTAAAAGCCAGCTCTTTAGCCCTGTGCTAAACCAGCCCCTAAGGTCACAGCAGCCCTGGACTTTTATCCATCAGGATCACTGTTTGCCTGGCTAGAAAACTATATAAATTTGACATGGACCATGTCCAACAGGATGCCCAGGCAGCAGGTTTCACCGCCAACGCCGGGTTACCCCAGGTCTAGGGATTTATAGACTGCACACTTGTCACCTTTGCTCACTGGGTAATCTGGGAGTATCCTACATTAACAGGAAGGAGGTCCACTCCCTGAACGTACAGCTCATGTGCTACCACCACGTGAAGATCATGCACACTTCCTGGGGAGTGTCCACGGCAGCTACATCCTGGAGCAGTCGTTTATCTGTGGCCTCTTCGAGGACCACCCCAGGATGGCCGGCTGGCTTTTGGGGGTTAAGGAGTGCCTGCTTAGGACCTGGCTAATGATGCTAGTACAAAGGCTGGAGACCAACGTGGAGACCCGATACAACAAGGCCCATGTGGTCATCCTATCTGTCATTGAGTGGTGTATCGATCTGCTCAGAACGCAGTTCCGATGCCTCGACCACTCTGGTGGTGCGTTCCAGTACATCGCCCGGAAGATCGCCCGTTTTGTGATGGTCTTTTGTGCCTTCCACAACCTCGCACAGCAGCAGGGTGACGAGATAGAGGTTGGGGATGAGGAACATGTGGCCACCTCTGAGGAGGAGGAGGAGGAGGATAATGAGGCAGCTCTAGACCAGCAGGGGCTGTAGGATGAGCCGATGGGGGAACCGGAGGACCAGCCAGAGGCTGCAGGGCAGACAGCAGCGGGATGGGCCCGGCAAGCCCGGAGGGCCAGGGAGACCCTTATACCCGCCCGCTGCACTTTAGATGTGGCCTGGTCTGTCATCAATTCCTTATCCGCCCCCCCACCCTCAAATCCCACCCGCCCAGGGTTGTGTCACATCACTCAAGGGTGCTGGGTCTGTGGCGACGCTGTCAGCGGGTCACTATCATGGGCAGGGTGATGATGTTAACCCGCATAGTCCTGAGCACCAGTGCTCCTCAATCTATGCCATAGTCTGACCCCAGTCTGCCTGCTGAGTACTCACTCACACCCATCACCTGCACACGGTATGCCCGGGAGGTGAGGAGGAGATGCCTGGAGAGATGAGCTACAGGTTCAGATGTCAACCTGTATAGCGGAAGAAAGTGACAGAGGTGTCATATTAATTGTGCTCAAGGGATTTTAATGTGTCACAGGTATCATATAATTCCCAACGGTCCACGATGGTGCCTTCCCACTCCATCCCACCACCCACTCACCGCCCCATCACCCCCTATCTACCCCCCAACCCTCTCCCCCCTCTCCCAGTGCCCACAGTGATCCTCAATGTTCTTGGCACTCCCAGCTCTCCCGCTATGTCTAGCTGTGGCCCCAGGATGCACATTTAAGGTGGAGTCAGCCAGCTGTTTCACTCATCCCGTGGCCTTCGATGATCCTGACGGGCATCCTCTGGGGAGTCTGGGATCGGAGGGCCCCGGCGCTGTTGTCAACGGCACATGCACAGTCATGCCTACCTATCCCCTGTGCTGACCTCAGGGCACGGCCTCATCAGAGGGGTGAGGCTCAGGTGAGCAGGTGGCCACCATCTCCACTCCATCAGGCTGGAACCCAGCTAGGTCTTGGGATCCAGCAGACCTCCGACTGCTGTTTCGCTGGGGGTCCTGCCTCCAACTGATGTGCATCATCAGCAGTGTGGTTCTCACCAGATTGTGCCCCAGGTGCCTGTCCACTAACATGTCCCACCGAGGTGTGTATATCTGCGCTGGTGGAGGGTGGGAATGAGATAGGAGTGACACATCGATCGTGTCTTCTTCGGAGCTCTCCTCTGAGGTGAGGCAAGAGAGGGGGCCACTCGGGTTGGGCCGGCAGGAGAATGGACATGTGGTTAGTGGGAGGGATGGGTCAGTCAGAATGGCAAAAACAACTCACTTGTGGCAGGTCTTCCAGGTGGGGCCCGGTGGATCCTCACCTCTGCGGTTCCGCCAACCTCCGTGTTGGTGGCCTCTCTGTCCTCGGCCACCCCCGTCATCTCCAGGGCCTGTTACTCGAAGGTGGTGAGACACCACGGGCTGGATTCTCCACCCACCAATACCAAAATTGCATTCGGCGACAGGGCAGAGAATCCGTTTTGGTGCATGGAATCGGGAGTGGCGCTGGTTCTTCAATTCTCCGCCCCCCGAAAATCGGTGTACTCGTGAAGTACGCAGCGCTGAGTATACACCGCCTCAAACCATTGCCTGAGGCTCGCCCCGCGATGCTCCGTCTCGACCGGCCGAATTCCTGATGGCGTGGGACTGGTGTGGCCTCACCGTCCGGGATCCTCGCGTGGCGGCTGCAGACTCAGTCCGGGGCTGCCGCAGTTGGGGGAGGGCCGATTGACGAGCAGAGGGGGGCTTCATTTGGGACTGGGGGCAATGTGCGGTGGCGGTCCAGGGCGCGCAAGTGGCCGATGCAGGGCACTACTTTGTCGGTCAATGTCCGCGGACTGAGTCCGCCATGGAGCACAGCGCAGCCGCTGAAGGATGATAAGAGAGAGAGCCGGCTGAACAAGCTTGTTGTTTGTATCTGCAGTCATTGGATGATTGCAAGAATGTGGCCAAGTTAGCTAGACCCCAAGATGCTTCACGGCTTCATAGAATCATAGAATTTACAGTGCAGAAGGAGGCCATTTGGCCCATCACGTCTACATTGACCCTTTTGAAAGTGTATCCTACTTAAACCCACAACTATCCCCGTAAGCCAGTAACCCCACCTAACCTTTGGACACTAAGGAGCAATTTAACGTGGCCAATCCACCTAACCTGCACATCTTTGGGCTTGGTTCATAATAGTCCATTTTGTTATAGATATATATACCCTAATACATAATAACCATGCATTGCAGGTGCTTCAGCCTTAGCCCACGCGAGCAACTTAAACGTGATCTGCCTCTGACAGATATGTTCTGGGAAGTTAATTTGGCAATAAGCAAAAGAAAATGGTTAGAGGAGGGGGTGGATTACCCGGGGCCGCACATTGCATTGTAGGCAGCATTGTAAATTAATTTTGTCTGTCGATGTAAGATATTTAACACTTACTATTGCGGCACATACATTCACACATAAACTATTATTATTCCCTGAATGAGACAGTTAAGTTCCAATTCAAATCAGAGAACCACAAAAGTTGCAGGGCAGCAGGTGGCCTTTAGGTGCATTGTGTTTGCACCGACTCTCCAAACGAACATCACGACTTAGTGCCATTCCCCTGTCTTTTACCTGAGCCCCTGCACATTGTTGTATTCAAGTAATCATGTAATGGCCTCTTGAACTCTTCAATTGAACCTGCCTCCACCACACTTCCTGGCAGTGCATTTCAGACCCGATCCATTCACTGTGATGTTTTTTTCTCACATCACGTTTGCCTTTTTTGCAAGTCATTTTAAATCTGCACCCTCTCGTTCTTGATCCTTTTACAAGTAGGAGCAGTTTCTCTCTTATCTACTCTGTCCAGCTCCCTCATGATTTTGAACATCTCCATCAAATTACATCTTTGCCTTCTTCTCTCCAAGGAGATATGACAATCTTGCTGAACTCAACATATATGAGGACTGTTGCTTGGACTATTCTGGTCTATGTGGTTCAGCTCCTCACCACTCAGTGTTGCCCATAGAACATAAAAACATAGAAAATATCAGCAGAAGGAGGCCATTTGGCCCTTTGAGCCTGCTCCACCATTCATTATGATCATGGCTGATCATCAAGTTCCATACCCTGATCCCGCCTTTCCCCCATATTCCTTGATCCCTTTAGCCCCAAGAGCTATATCTAATACCTTCTTGAAATTACACACCATTTTGGCCTCAACTACGTTTTGTGGTAGTGAATTCCACAGTTTCACCACTCTCTGGGTGAAGAAATATCTCCTCACCCCTGGTTCTGGATTCCCCCACCATGGGAAACGTTCTCTCTGAATCTACCTTGTCTAATCCTGTTCGAATTCTGTAAGTTTCTATCAGGTCCCCTCACTCTTCTAAACTCCAATGAACATACTCCTAATTGATTTAGCCTCTCCTCATATGACAGTCCTGCAATCCCAGGAATCAGCCTGGTAAACCTTTGCTGCACTCCCTCCATAGCAGGAACATTATTCCTCAGATAAGGACACCAAAACTGCACACAATACTCCAGGTGTGGCCTCACCAATGCCCTATACAATTACAGTAAAATATCCCTATTCCTATGCTTGAATCCTCTCGCTCTGAAGGCCAACATAGCATTTGCCTTCTTTATTGCCTGTTGTACCTGCACACTTACTTTCAGCGACTGATGCACAAGGACACCAAGGTCTGACTGAGTATCCATCTCTCTCAATTTACACCCATTCAAATAATAATGTCTTCCTATTTTTGCTACCAAATGGATAACTTCACATTTATCCACATTATACTGCATCTGTCATGCATGTGCCCACTCACTCAGCCTGTCCAAATCCTCCTGAAGTATCTCTGAATCCTCCTCACAGCTCACCCTCCCACCCAGCTTTGTGTCATCTGCAAATTTGGAGATAATACATTTAGTTCCCTCATCCAAATCATTAATATATAATGTGAACAGTTGGGGTCCTCGGATAGATCCCTGCGGTACCTTACTAGTCACTGCCTGCCCATCAGAAAAAGACCCATTTATTCCAACTTTTTGCTTCCTTTCTGTTAACCAGCTTTCTATCCATCTCAAGACACTACCTGTAAACCCATGTGTTTTAACCTTACATATTAATGTGCTATCTGAGACACTGTCGAAATATTTCTGAAAGTCTAAATAAACCACATCCATCAGTTCTCCCTGGTCAACTCTACTCATTACATCTTCAAAGAATTCTAGTAGTTTTGTCAAGAATGATTTTCCTTTCATAAATCCATGTTGGCTTTGCTTTCCTATTGCTGTGCTATGAAATCCTTGATAATTGGCTTCAGCAACTTCCCGACTACTGACCTTAGGCTTAATGGTCTATAGTTCCCTGTTTTTTCTCTACCTTCCTTTTTGAATAGTGGGATTACATTTGGTACTCTCCAATCTGTAAGAGCCATTCCAGAGTTCAAAGAATTTTAGAAAATGCCCACCAACGGATCTACTATTTCTAGGGCCACTTCCTTAAGTACTCTGGGATTAAGATTATCAGGCCCTGGAGATTTGTCCGCCTTCAATCCCATTAATCACCCCAAACCATTTCTTTACTAATATTAATTTCCTTCAGGTTCTCACTTGTGCTTCTCAGAACTTTGCGTACATTTCTCATGTCTTCCTTTGGGAAGACAGAAGCAAAGTACAAATTTAGTTCCTCAGCCATTTCTTTGTTCCATGATATGAATTTCCCCCGTTTCTGGCTGTAAGGGGTTTACATTTGTTTTTATTAATCTTTTTCTCTTTACATACCTGCAGAAGCTTTTACAGTCAGTTTTTATGTTCCCCGCTAGTTTACTTTCAAATTGTATTATCAAAGGTCTGCCTTTGCTAAATTTTAAACTGCTCCCAATCCTCAGGTCTATTGCTTTGTCTCGTTAATTTGTATGCCTCTTCTTTGAATCTAATACTATATTTGATACCCCTGTAAGCCATGTTTGGCCACTGTTCTCTTTCTACTCTTGCGCCAAACAGGAATAAACAATTTTTGAAGTTCACCTATTCGTTTCTTGATTACCTGCCACTGCCTGTACACTGTCCTTCCTTCAGGTAATGATTCCCAGTCTGTCATAGCCAGCTCATGCCTCATGCCATCATAGTTACCATTATTGAGGTTCAGGACCTTGGTCTCAGAATCAACTACCTCACTATTCACCATTTTATGGTCACTCGTCCCCAATGGTTCTCTCACAACTAGATTGCCAAATAATCCTTCCTCATTGCTCAACATCCAGTCCAAGATGACCTGTTCCCTTGTGGGTTTCAAAACATACTGGTCTCATTTGTCTAATTTGTCGATCCTCTTGCACCCATTGTGCACTATTCCCTTGTAGCTCTCACAAAAAAATCTTCAACCTGGTCAGTATCAGCATCTGCTAATGCAACTCAACTACACGGTTGAACTTGAGGCCTGAAGTTTCTGCTTTGGGTATAGTTTGGTGATCTGGATGCAAATTGTTTCCACAATCGTATTAGTTTTGAGATGAGTTTTGCTTTGCAGTTTCTGCTCAAGCTCATTTGCATATAGCCAGATATTAAAATCTGTCAAGAACCAGTAGAATCTGGCTGCGTTTATGGAACTTGAAAAAAAAACTTTAAATATATTCCTTGACATATTTGAGATATTTAAGAAGGGAATTTATGCAGCTTGATAAATAAATATAAATAAGGATAGTCAGAATGGCTTTGTCAGAGGGAGATCGTGCCTAACAAATTTGATTGAATTATTTGAGGAGGTGACTCGGTGTGTAGATGAGGGTAGTGTAGTTGATAGAGTCTACATGGACTTCAGTAAGGCCTTGACAAGGTCCTGAATGGTAGACTGGTCAAGAAGGGAAGAGCCCATTGGATCCAGGGCAATTTGACAAATTAGATCTAAAATTAGCTTAGTGGCAGGAGGCAGAGGGTAATGATCGAAGGTTGTTTTTGTGATTGAAAGTCTGTGTACAGTGGCGTACTGCAGGGATTGGTGCTGGGGTACCTTGATGTTTGTCGTGTATATTAATGATCTAGATGTGAAGGTAGGAGGTCTATTTAAGGCAGAGATACATAGAGTCTTGTTCAGTAAGGGGTATGGGGAAAGGGTAGGCAAATGGGCGGAAGGAATGTCGGATCAGCCATAATCCTGTTGAATTGCGGAGCAGGCTCAAGGGGCTGAATGGCCTACTCCTGTTCCTATTTTGTATGGCCTTATGATCAGTAAGTTTGCAGATGACATGAAATTTGTTGGCGTGGTAAATAGGATGATATCGACAGGCTGGTCGGAGGAGTAGAACAATGGCAAATGGAATTTAACGCTGAAAAGTGTGAAGTGATATATTTTGGGAGGACTAACAAGGCAAAGTAATGCACAATGAACGGTAGGACCTTAGGAAATACTGAGGTCCAGAAAAATATTTGCCAGCACGGCGGCACAGTGGTTAGCACTGCTGCCTCACAGCTCCAGGGCCCCGGGTTCAATTCCGGCCTCGGGTGACTGTCTGGGGTTTGCACTTTCTCCCCGTGTCTGCGTAGGTTTCCTCTGGGTGCTCCAGTTTCCTCCCTCAGCCCAAGGATATGCAGGTTAGGTGGATTATCCATGCTAAATTGCCCCTTAGTGTCTAAAAGGTTAGGTGGGGCTACGGGGATAGGGTGGAGGCATGGGCTTAAGTCGGCTGCTCTTCCAAAGGGCCCCTGCAGACTCAACGGGCCGAATGGTCTCCTTCTGACTGTAAGTTGTATGTATGTATGAATGTCCAAAGATTCCTGAAGGTAGCAGGACTAGTAGATAAGGCAGTTAAAAAGGCATATGGGATACTTGCCTTTATTAGCCGAGGCACAAAGTATAAGAACAGGAAGGTTATGATGGAGCTGTATAAAATGTCGGTTAATCCACAGCTTGCACGAGAGAGGGCGCAGAGGAGATTCAGCAGGATGTTGCCTTGGCTGGAACGTTTCAGCTATGAAGAGAGGATGGTTAGGCTGGGGTTGTTTTCCTTAGAGCAGAGAAAGATGAGGGGGGAATCTCATTGTGGTGTGTAAAATTATGAGAGACATAGATAGGGTAGATAGTAAGTAACCTTCCCCCTTAGTGGAGTGGTCAATAACCAGGGGACATAGATTAAGTTAAGTGGCAAGAGATTTAGAGATGATTTGAGGAAAAGCTTTTTCACACAGAGGGTGGTGGGAATCTGGAACTCACTGCCTGAAAGGGTGGTAGAGGTAGGAACCCCCCACAACGTTTAAGAAGCATTTAGGTAAGCACATGAAATGCCATTGCATACACTGTTATGGACCAAGTGCTGGAAAATGGGATTAGCATAGATAGGTGCTTGAAGAACGCACAGACATTCATAGATACATAGATACATAGAAGAATAGATCAGGAGGAAGCCTTTTGGCCCTTTGAGCCTGCTCCACCAACCATCACGATCAGGGCTGATCATCCAACTCAATAGCCTAATCCTGCTTTCTCCCCATAGCCTTTGATCTTATTTTCCCAAGTGCTATATATAGCACCTCTTGAATATATTCAAAGTTTTAGCATCAACTAAGTACTGTGGTAATGAATTCCACAGGCTCACCACTCTGTGTGACGAAATGTCTCCGTATATCTATCCGAAATGGTTTACCCTGAATTCTCAGACTGTGACCCCTGGATCTGGACACACCCATCATTGGTAACATCTTCCCTGCATCTACCCTGTCTAGTCCCTTTAAAATTTTATAAGTCTCTATGAGATCCCCCCTCATTCTTCTGAACTCCAGCGAGAACATTCCCAACCTAGTCAATCTCTCCTCATATGACAGTCCCGCCATCCCTGGAATCAGTCTGGTAAACCTTCACTGTACTCCCTCGAGAGCAAGAAAATAGTTCCTCAGAGAAGGAGACCAAAACTGCACACAATACTCCAGGTGTGGCCTCAACAAGGCACTGTACAATTGCAGCAACACATCCATGCTTCTATACTCTAAACCTCTCGCAATGAAGGCCAACATACCATTAGCCTTCTTTACCGGCTGCTGCACCTGCATGCATACCTTCAGCAACTGGTGCACAAGGACACCCATGTCCCGCTGTACACTCCCCTCTCCCAATTTGCAACCATTCAGGTAGTAATCTGCCTTCCTGTTTTTGCTTCCAAAGTGAATAACCTCACACTTATCCAAATTATATTGTATCTGCCATTGATTTGCCCACTCGCTAGATCATGCTGTAGGATCCCTGCATCCTCGTCACAATTCACCCTCCCGCCTAACTTGGTATCATCTGCAAACTTTGAGATGTGACATTTTGTTCCCTCATGCAAATCATTAATCTATATTGTGAATAGCTGGGGTCCCATCACCGATCCCTGCGGTACCACACTAGTTACTGCCTGCCAATTTGAAAATGACCCATTAATCCCTACTCTTTGTTTCCTCTCTGCCGACCAGTTTTCTATCCACCTCAATACATTTCCCCCAATTCCATGTGCTTTAATTTTGCACAATAATCTCTTACGTGGGACTTTGTCAAATGCCTTCTGAAAGTCCAAATATACTACATCGACTGGCTCCCCCTTGTCAACTGTACTGGTTACACCTTCAAAGAATTCCAACAGATTTGTCAAGCTATGATGGGCTGAAGGACCTATTTCCCTGTTGTAAAACTCTATAACTCCAAGGCAACCGAAAATAGGTTTATCGCATAAAAATAAGCATTTTTAATCAGTCTGGTCCACCTGCGAGGAACTGGATTTTAAAATGCTAAAAATGACTATAAAAACTATACAGAGCCATTTGCTGATCATGGCCATCTGGTTTTCAGAACATTATAAAAAATATATAAAGTTTCGAAATGTGCTTAAATAAACTTTCTTGAGTATTTGCAGACAGACACCGTGTAGCAGAAATTTGCTATATAATTATGGAAGGTGACTGGTTTTGTGGGTGGGATTAGCAGACAGCACTATTCTTTTGTAAATGGACACCAAAACATTGTGGGAACTCAATTTGCCCGGGTATAATGTGCAACTCTGTGACCTTTAGCATTGACCTGGCCGATTTCAGGGACATTGCGCAGAATGATTCCCATTCAGATTGATGCAGATTTCCATTATTTTCAATAATTTGTCTGCTCCAAGCTCCCTGAGTGAAGTCACTGGCATTCTTTGTGACACATATAAATGCAAATTATAGTTTACTTTTGGCCTGCCATTGTTGACAGGCTGTTGAACTATGAGGGGCAGATTCTTCCTGTCGTTTTCAGCATGGGGTCATCAGGACTCTTTCCATGATCATCGTAAGATGATCATCTACATTATAGAAATAATGCCTCAGTGAACAAATGATACGGGCGGCATGGTGGCACAGGGACGGCAGGGTGGCACAGTGGTTAGCACTGCTGCCTCACAGCGCCAGACACTCAGGTTCAATTCCGGCCTTGGGTGACTGTCTGTGTGAGTTTCCTCCGGGTGCTCTGGTTTCCTCCCACAGGTCAAAGATGTGCAGGTTAGGTGGATTGGCCATAATCAATTGCCCCTTAGTTTCCAAGGATGTGCAGGTTAGGTGGAGTTATGGGGTTACGGGGATAGCTGGGGGAGTGGACCGAGGTAGGGTGCTCTTTCAGAGGGTCGATGCAGACTTGATGGGCCAAATGGCCTCCTTCTGCACTGTAGGAATTCCTTGATTCTGTATCATTTTGACCAGAATAATTGTAGTCATTAAGCCTTTTCTTTTAAATGCTGACCGCTTCAATATATGTTCCAGCATTTCCTGTTTACATTTGATTTTCTGCCATATCTTCACAGATTCTGGCTACCTTGTTAACTTACTGAACACCTATTTGCGCAATATGGTTACTTTTCACCCTGTCGCAAAGAGCAACCTTAATTTGACAAGCTTTTATTTGAAAGGACGATTAATTTTTCACGGTGGTGAGAAGTGATGTTTATTTTGCATTTCTGGGAGTACATGTTAATAACTCACATGTGGTCAAGTCAAATGGGAATTATGACCCGACTGGCAACTAGAAATTGAAGCCATTTTTCATCGTTTTCTATACCCAACTCTATTTATAATATTCATGAGGGCTTAAAATGGAATAGCATTTCAATTATTTTGTCATTACTTTTAATAGCTCATTTTACAAATGCTATGTGGCCTATGAGTCACATTTGACCTATTTCCAAAGGTGACCATTTTGCAAATCCCCGAGCCAATTTCGATTATATACAAAAACCAGGGCCCAGCAACGAAGAAAGAAGGAACTAAACTTGTATTTGTGCAGGATGACCTCAGGATGTTACAAAGAGCTCCTTTGAAGTATAATATCGGGAAATTCAGCAGCCAATTTGCACACAGCAAGGACCCCAAAACAGCAATGACTGATATCAGGTTTGTGATGTTACTGATTGACAGCTTGTTATAACCTGAGGCCATGGGCTCTACAATGAGGACTGATTTTCCGAGGTGAGGAGGAGGAGATACACCCTGAAGTCAAAGGTCTCATGGGACATAAATACCCCGACCCCGGTTTGCTGCCCCTGTGCTCGGAGGGGTAGGGGGTGCAACTGTGGGGGAGGAGGGTGCGGCTCCAGTTGGGGTGGGTTGCTATGGGGGTTGGGGGATTGGAGCTGGGCAGAGTTCTGCTGGGGGTGGGGGGGGGGGGGGACAACTTTGCATGGCTCCTCCATTCCAACCCCTGGATCAGGTGCACCTGTTCCAGTGTCATGTTCTGTAGACTAGCCAGTGTGAATAATGCACTATAGAAAATCTAGTTCTTGACTAGTTAAAATTATTTTTTATGAAACAACTCATGGTAAAGATAACAAACTACAAACACTAACTAACTATTCTCCTGCAAAATACGTCTGTCCACCAAAACGACTTACTCCCAACTCCCCCAGACACAGAGACACATGGTAGGTTTACACTGCCACCCGGTGGTCGGAGGTCGTGTACAATATTATATACAGATTGCTTAACATATAGCATCACATCCCCTTTCCTTTGGAAATTTAGTTATTTACAATAATTCGATCATTTTTTACAATTTAATATGACATGCATAACTATTTACATCTTTGTACTATTTCGTCTGTCACAAATTTATCTCTCAGGTTTGCATCCTAACTTGACCTTCTGAGTGGCTGCTGAACTTGTGAAGTTGCTTTGCCTTCCTTTGTTGTGGATGCTGCTTGTTAATCTTCTTGTACTGTATTGTTGTGTCTTTATCTTGTTTCTGTGGTTCCATGTGCTGCACTCTATCTTCTTCAGCTGTCTTAAGTCTGCCACCTACTTGTTCTGGCAGGTGCATTACAAAAGGTTGCTGAACTTTCAGCAGATCTCTTCTGTTTCTCCCTAAGACAACGCCTTCGCCTCATGCGCTCAGGACCCGGGTTCGATCCCGGCCTCGGGTCACTGTCCGTATGGAGTTTGCACATTCTCCCCGCGTTTGCGTGGGTCTCACCCCCACAAGATGTGCAGGGTAGGTGGATTGGCCACACTAATTTGCCCCTTAATTGGAAATAAATAATAATTGGGTACTCTAACTTTATATAGAAAAATAATTAAAAGAATAAGACAACACCATCATCCGTGATGATGAGATACGAGATTGGACCTGTCGCAGTACCTTCACATACTTGGATCTTCCATTCCCTTTGGAATCTTGCAGTCTGACTATGTCATCTGGCTGCAATGATTGGAGTCTTCTCGCGGATTTATCATCAAATCTCTTTGTGGATTTGGCCTGAAATCTCTTTTGCCTTTTTAAAAGAGTGAGTAACTCTTTCGACAATTGGAACTGAAGCATTCTACACTGTGTGCAGTTTTTTAGCTTCCCACACTGTGTGCAGACATTCACTCACCTGCACCGTGTGCACTTTCGTACCATTGCTTCAATATCTTGGTGATGCCCAGCCAGTAGACTGTGGCTCGGATTCTCCATTGCCCGACGCCGATATTGTAATCGGCGTTCGGATGAGGAATCGACTTCAACGTTCATATTGGGGCTGGCGCCGGCCAGCCATGCTTCGCCCCCTCCGAAATGGCGTCACCGCGTCGCGGGGCATTGCAACGGAATTGCCGCATCATTTCCAGGCCCTCCCACAGTTCTCCGCCCCCCGGGCCAAGTTCCCGACTGCACGGGATATGTGTGGCCTCGGCGGTCGGAAACACGGCGTGTCCAGCGCCACCACACTTGTCCGGGGCCCGTGCCGCTGGCCGGGGTGGCTTTCACGAGGGCTGAGGGGACTGGTGGGGGTGGCCAGTGGCTGGCCAAAGGGTGACCTCTGGGGTCACGGATGGCGGGTTGGACCCGCACACAGCCAGCGTTATGTTGTACGGCGCGACCGCTGCAGGTCATCGACGTGCACATGCGCAGCCAGGGATCCGGTCATTCTCTGGCCGTATTCAGCGCGGAGCTGGGAGTTTCAGCCGGCACCACTGCAAGCCCTCACCATTTCCCAGAATTGGTGGGGGGGTCGGCGCCAATTTCTTCATCGTAAGGCGAATTCTCAATTCAAGCCAGCACTTAGATGCTGAAACGGAGAATCCAGCTCTGTCTTCAGCTCTTTTCTTACACTTTTTTCTTCCCATGTGCCCTTCATGGATTTTGCTGAGAATCACCGACCTTAATGATTTTGGAATTACAATTAGATGTTATCGCAGCAAAAATCAATCTGCATCACTTAACTCTGCTCTTACATTGCAAAATCTTGAGCAGGATCCTTTGGGCCATCCTTCATGGAGATATTTTCTCACCTTTGCAAGACTGTGGGCTGGATTCTCCCAAAATGGGACGATGTCCCCCACATCGGTGTAAAAAAGCTAGCATCTCACTCCGGAGTTTCCTTTCAAAAAGATCAGCCAATTCTATCACCTGCAGGGGGCTAGCAGGGACCCAGAGTGATTCACGCAGCTTTAGCTATGGATACGGGCCCCCACACCTCCAGTATTGGCATGCACATGGCAGCGGCCACGCCGAGCGCCATGGTGGACTCGGACCGCAGAGGCAGCTGAAAAATGTACGACACCGATCGGCAGCGCGCCCGAAGATCTAACCCCACCGATTTGTCCCTCAGCTGCCCATAAGGCCCCCCCCCCTCCCCCCGGTGTCCAATCCCACCGTCCCCCACCAGAGCGGACATGGACTGAGTCCACAGCCGCGATGCGAAGTTTCCGAACGGCGATAGGTGGTTAGAACCACACCATCGGGAACTCGGCCAGTCGGGGCGGGCCTCTGGCAATTGTCCCCCAGCCCCGCGGAGTACTCTGCGAGCACGCTGATTCTCAGGTCCCAGAGAATCGGCGCCGAGCCCGATTTTGGCGTGAAATTAGATTCTCTGCCCCCGCACTAAACGCGATTCCGGCGCGGGGCTGTGGAGGACCTGCCCTGTGTCTTTGGTGTTTCTTCTTTTATCCTGACATAACTGATAGAGTTTACCCAGTCTGGAGGTTTTTCGATGCGCTTAATCATGCCTAAAGCTGTCATCCTCTCTGGCTCAACCATCAATTTGTCTTTCAATGGAGCTGCCACACATCTCGATGCAAATCACTGGCTTCGCGTTCTCCTTTAATGGATTTTGTATGTGTAAGGGAAAGTGCCAAAGCCTTGAAATATCTCAGGAAAATTGTTCAGTATGGAGTCTACTTAGTCCTGTGGGATAGTTACAGTGCTATCTGCACTCTAAACCCGTTTAACTAGCTGACGTTCCTCACAGGCTTCTACTCCGTGCAGAGATTTGCGTTCCACCTCCAGAATGGAAAACTTCAACCCGTGAAATCTGTTTTTCACATTTACATTGAGCTGGCATGCTCCTAATGTCGTAATTTCATTTCCGTTGTAGTCTCGTAACAATGCTGTTTTGTTCACTACTTACGGTTTAATTCTCAGCTCTTTTAAATCTGATAAATTGATGAGGTTGGCCCTCGCACCTGTGCTGAACTTTAATGCTATTAATGGGGGCGATTCTCTGAGCTCCACGCCGGGCCGGAGAATCGCCGCAACCGCGCAACGTGCCCGGACACTGGTGCACAATTCTCCGAGGTGCGGAGAATCGGCGCCATTTGCGCTGACGCGTTTTGCGTGGCGCCTGCCACGGGCCGCTGGAACCAGCGGGGCTGCCGATTCTCCGGCCCGGATGGGTCGAGCGGCCGTGCAGATACAACAGAGTCCTGCCGGCGCCGTTCACCCCTGATCGCTGCCGGCGGGAACTCTGCGTTAACGGTCGGGGGGGGGGCCTCTGTCCCGGGGGGGGGGGGCCTCCGATGGGGTCTGGCCCGCGATCGGGGCCCACCAATCGGCGGACCGGCCTCTCTCCCCCCACTTTGGGCCTACTTTCCTGCGTGGCCGGCCCCTGAACACCGACGCCATGTTGAGTCGAGGCCGGCGAGCTGAAGAAGTCCCCTGCGCATGCGTATGGCGCGGCCCAACTGCTCATGCGCGGGTTGGTGCAGCGCCCATTTGTGCCAAAATGCCGGAAATTAATTGGCTGATCTGCTTTACTGTACTGCTAACGTGACATCTTTGGATAGCATTTTCAAGCTGAAGCTCTGATTCTCTCCGGATCCTCTTGCGTACTTTATCATTGGTCGTCCCGAACAGAATCTGATCTGATCGTGGATCATTGATGACTGGAGGGTATTAAAATTACACGATTGCGCCTTCAACTGCACGTCGGTTAGAAAACTATTAAATACCTTGCCTGCGTTCTGGGTGAGTGTGCGAAATATTTCACACTCGAAGGTTTCATTTTTTTTTTCAGAAGATCAATGCCAATCAAATTGCTTGATAACTTCATTGAAGTTCTTACTATCTGACTGGCTTTCAAAAACAAATGTGGTGTAAATTTCAATTGCTTGGGGACCTGCTACATAAGCAGCAAACACGATACGCCTCTCATCGGGCTGTCCCTGCAGACCAAGTGCTGTAACATAGACTTTGAACTGCTGCTTAAACACCTGCCAATTCGTGTCTCCGTTACCGGTAATCTAAGCTGTTGAGGTTCCTTGATACCTTCCATCCTGGGCTTCAAAGTCTTACCGCACATTGAGCACTAATTACCAGTATCTTGAAATGAAATGAAAACCACTTATTATTACAAGTAGGCTTCAAATTAAGTTACTGTGAAAAGCCCCTAGTATCTTACGAGCTTCTTCGGAGTTATCTTTAACTCTTCGGATCTTTGCAGAATCATTTTGTTTTTAGTCGATCATGCAGCCTGGTACCATGTCATGTTCTGTTCTGTAGACTGGCCAATGTGAATGATGCACTACAGAACATCTAAAGCGGGATTCTGCGACCCCCCTGCTGGGTTGGAGAATCGACGGGGGTGGTGTGAATCCCGACCTGCCGCTCTGACGTCAGCTGCCGGATTTTCCGGCATCGGCGGGGATCACGCCGCGCTGGTCGGGGGCCGTTGGCAGCGCACCCTCTGGAAATTCTCCGGGCCCCGATGGGCTGAGCGGCCACCCATTTTCGGCCTGTCCCCCCGGCGTGGATTAGACATGGTCATACTGGCGGGACCTGGCTTGGAGGGCGGTTAGTGGGGTCCGCGGGGACGCGTGGGGGGATCCTTAAGCACAGGGACACTGACGGCATTCACAAGGACGTGCCACCATCAACATCACCACCTCACCAACAAGATAAGAAAGCCACTTGACCATGTTAATTAATGAACTTTGTAGGGCAGCACAGTGGCCTAGTGGTTAGCACAACCGCCTCATGGCGCTGAGGTCCCAGGTTCAATCCCGGCTCTGGGTCACTGTCCGTGTGGAGTTTGCACGTTCTCCCCGTGTCTGCGTGGGTTCCGCCCCCACAACCCAAAAAAAAAATGTGCAGAGTAGGTGGATTGGCCACGCTAAATTGCCCCTTAATTGGAAAAAATAATTGGCTAATCTAAATTTATAAAAAAATAAATAAAAAATTAATGAACTTTGGACTCGTACATATGATTTGGACTTATTGTTTAATGATCACTGTTATCATGATTTGGACATATCATCACTTATCTACCTAGTTTGTTTTATTTTCTTTAACACTGTACAGAAAATATGTAACACGCAAAAAGGGGGGATGTGGTGATATGCATCACTGTAAACACACAACAGGTTAATGTAGATATACTAGGACACTGTAAATACACAAGAGGTTAATGTGAACAGACTACACCTAGCTAGACACTAGAGGGAACACCAGAGACATGACACACAGACATTCAACCAATAGGTCAGTAAGATAGGACACGACCAATGGGCATTCACGATACACACAGAGGTGGCACTACCACAGGAGGGTATTACACCAACTCATATATAAGGACACAGCGCGCATGTTCTTCCTCTTTCCAGTGGAGACACTTAGTGAGTACAGACAGGGTTGATTGAAACACATCACACCCACCACGTGGATTGTAGCAGACTGGTTAGTTAGTCTGAGTAGCTATAGAAGGATTAACAGGAGAGTTGAATCCAAGTAGGAGAATTGTTAATAGTTTAATAAATGTGTTAAAGCTATCTCCAAGTCTGAACCTTCCTTTGTCAGAGTGTACATCAAGGAAGCAGCTTATGCTACGTCAAGAGCACAACAAAACAGGCCCCGCTATTCTCCACCCCCGACCGGCCGAATTCCCCGTGGCGTGGACGACTCATGGTCCTGGCGTTCGGGATACTCGCGAGGAGGCTGTGGACTCAGTCAGCTGGTGCTGCGATGTCCATGACAGCTGCCTGCCAGCCTCCTACGAGGCTGTGAATGTGGCCTTTACATGCCAGTTTTTCTGACGGTGTGGGGACATAAATAATGAAACTGAGAATCCAGCCCCTTAGTTTTTGTCAATACTGGAACACGTCTGAAACTCATAGTTGTGGCCTCAGTCTATAGTTCAATACCGTGGGAATACAAAAATATTGAACTCATTGTAAGAGTCCTTCCTGTTTATTTCCTTTGTCTTATTTTTTATTATTTTGGTCCGTGGACCCATAACCAAGATGTGCCTTTAAGCCCAAAACTCAAGGTGAAACAGCCTCCTTGCAGGATGCTGTGTTTCCACATTTGGTAATTTGAAAAGGAGAAGCCATACCCTTCAGTGGATCTTAGGAACAGGTTTGGAGGGAATCTGTTCAATTGGTTAACTGACACCTGATAGGTTGGCCAGACAGTGTGCTGCCTGACAATGGTCAGTGATTGGTTCCTGCGTGATGCTCTCTGAGAGAACCTAGCAGAAGTGTTTAGATCTTGGAAATGTAAAGAACTCTCTCTCTCTCTCTCCTGCTAGTTGAAGTGAAAGAACTGCTCTATTGTCTGGAAGCAGTGAGTGCCTGGCACATCCTTTGCTGTAAACCTGAAATGATGCTGAGTCTGCAAAGAAAGTAGACAACCTTGCTGGAGAAAACCATCTCAAGCGTCGAAGGAAGAATTACCAAAACAAAAGCCAGAACTTCAGAAAGACATTGACTGGAAGCCATCCCATTGCTTCAAAGATACTTATCCTTTTAGTTTATTGATATTTTGTTTCCTTTTGCACCACCCTTTCCCCTTTGTATTGTTTGTCTGTGTGCGTAGAGAGTGGGGTGAGTTAGAAAGGGAGGATTGAAAAAGGGGTAGCAGATAGTTACATTTTCTGTCCATTTAAATATAAAACACTACATAATTAAAGTGTTTTAAAGTTACAAACCTGGTGACAATAGTTTATTCGGCTCAACCAAGGGTATTTCAAATAAAATCTAATTTCACCTGTGTTCCGACTCCGGATCAAGTGGGGCTGGAATTGACGGCACACTAGCCCAGGTTCTCCTGACATCATCATATCAGAACCACTGGTTTGCCTGATAGCTGTAAAAATAAAAATCAGAATTTCACAAATTGTCACATCATTACATAGCACACCAATACTACTCTCCAGCGAGATAGCTGATAATTAAAAATATGTTTCATAATGTCTGTACTTAACCTTCTAAATAGAATTCAAATTAAGGCCAGCTTGTTTTCCAGAAAACATCTTGACAAGCTGTAAAATATAATCATGTCCGTTAATATATCACACTGCTCCATCTTTGTCTTAGTTATTGGCATACTGGTAAAGTAAGCAGGATTTTGGTTAATCTGTTGATAATATCAAACAAGGTGGGACGGTAAGCTTTAGGGAAGACACAGAGATTGAGGGCATGATTCAATGAAAACATTTCTAAGTGTGGGAGTGAGCGGGAATTGCCGCCAGCTTCCCGGCGATCAGCCCGGCACCACAAAGCAACGTTAATTGATCCACTTAAGCTGGCCCCATGGGCTTCACTCCATAATTCATGAGAGGCACGGCAGCACACGTGGCTAGCACTGTGGCTTCACAGTGCCAGGGTCCCAGGTTCGATTCCCTGCTGGGCCACTGTCTGTGACGTTCTCCCCGTGTCTGCGTGGGTTTGTTCCGGGTGCTCCGGTTTCCTCCCACAGTCCAAACATGTGCAGGTTAGGTGGATTGCCCTTTGTGTCCAAAAAGGTTAGGAGGTGTTACTGGGTTACAGGGATAGGGTGGAAATGAGGGCTTAAGTGGGTCGGTGCAGAATCGATGGGCCAAATGGCCTCCTTCTGCATTGTATGTTCTATGTTCTATGGCTCACCAGCCAATTTACCAAGACCGCGTGTGCCAGCCCCCCCCCCCCCCCCCCCCCCTCCTAACAAGGCCGAGCAGCAATTAAACAGCTCTTGCACAGCCATCCCCACTAAGCCAGCAGCCATGGTGTCGAGACGACCGGCCCCAGGATTTGGAGGTGCATGTCTTGTTATGCTCTTGGTGTAGCATAAGCGGCTTCCTTGATGTGCACTCTGACAAAGGAAGGTTCAGACGTGGAGATAACTTCAACACGTTTATTGAACTATTTACAATTCTCCTACTCGGGTTCGCCACTACTGTTAATCCTTCTATAGCTACTCAGACTGACAAACCAGTCTGCTACAATCCACGTGGTGGGTGTAATGTTGAATCAATCTGTGTCTGTACTCACTGGAAAGAGGAAGATCATGTGTGCTGTGTCCTTTATATATGGGTTGGTGTAATGCCCTCCTGTGGTAGTGTCACCTCTGGGTGTCTTGAATGCCCATTGGTCGTGTCCTATCTTACTGACCTATTGGTTGAATGTCTGTGTGTCATGTCTCTGGTGCTCCCTCTAGTGTATATCTAGGTCTAGTGTGTTCACATTAACCCCTTGTGTATTTCCAGTGTCCTAGTGTATCTACATTAACCCCTTGTGTATTTACAGTGATGCATATCACCACAGGACCGGCCTCGGGCAATGGCCTCCGGTGGTGTATAATCGGCATGCGTACTCCCCGAGTATGCAGCTTTTCGGGGGGTGAATCGCTGAACCGGTGCCCACCACAATTCTATGCGGGAAACTGGAATGCGATTTCATTGTCAGGGTGTGGAGAATTTAGCCCAAGATGTCAAGTTGCACAGGAAATTCCATGCACTTAATGGCAAATATCTCTGGATTGTGACCTTGTGACATAGGAATGTGCATTGAAATTGTGTTTTTGTCATGCAGTGTGTTACTTGTCTTCACAATATAGATTAAAAAGTCTTAAATTTTTCAGCCGCCGCAGGCATGATGTGCCGAATGGCCTCTCTCTACGCTGTAAAAATTTACATTTTTCTAAGTTTTCCAAGTATCAGGAAAGGAGGAATTTTCAGGAAAAGTGCAGGCTAGTGGCAGTTCGTAAATTGCTCCTGAGGACAACCAGCTTGGGGACACGATGGGCCAAATGGCCTTCTTCTTCTTCTGTGCTGTGATGGTTCTCTAATTTTATGGCATTTCCTTATATCATAGGTCATAGAATTTACAGTGCAGAAGGAGGCTATTTGGCCCATTGAGTCTGCACTGGCCCTTGGAAAGAGCACCCCACTTAAACCCATACCTCCACCCTATCCCCGTAACCCCACTTAACCTTTTTGGACACTAAGGGCAATTTAGCATGACCAATCCACCTAACCTGCTCATCTTTGGACTATGGGAGGAAACCGGAGCACCCAGAGGAAACCCACACAAACACCGGGAGAACGTGCAGACACCGCACAGATAGTGACCCAAGCCGGGAATCGAACCTGGGACCCTGGAGTTGTGCAGCAACAGTGCTACCCACTGTGGTACCATGCAGGTCTTTTTTTTGTAAGAGTACTTGGATCACAATTTCTCTTGGTAATTTCCCGTTTTGTTGAGTTAATCCATGTCCCAGAACCTTACTAGTTGCGCAGATTTTGGTTTTGTTGGTGTCCGGTCATTTGTATTTTTAATAGTGTGCGTTTCTTTGTGGCTCTGAAGTTGTATTTATCTGTGGGGCATTGTAAAGGATTTGCTTCGTCCATAAAAATGTGCTTTCAAGTTACACATCCAGCATCGTAAATAACGAGAACGAAACATAGCTTTTCATTGCTGTATTCATTTTTCATGGATATTTGAAGTACTTTATCCCCTCATTGTGTTTGAAATATGTTGACGTTGCCATACAACTCAATTGACTATGCAGAGCATAAGAAAAAAGCTGCATTTATGAGGCATCTTTCACATCCTCAGAATGTTTCAAAGCAGTCAATTAATTCTGCTTGTTGTGTTGATACTAAACAACTTTAAGAGATAAATACATAATTCGTCTATTTTGGTTATTTTGATTAAGCGTTTGCCAGGACACAGAGCGAGCTCCTTGTTCTTCTCTGAATCGTTCAAAGGGAAGTTTAATCTTTCCACCTTATCTGAAAACTAACAAGTTTGGAATTCAATTTTGACAGGGCGTTGACGGATGTTCGGCCCATTATATATCATGCAGAACCTGAGATAATACCAACACTGCTTGTTTTGCATATGTGCTGAAGTTTCATCCCAAATGTTTCCCAATAATACTCAGTAAAAAAAACTGCAGAATGCCAATCTAGATCGCAAGCTGAATCCAGGAATGGGGTTGTGAATTTACAACCCCTGATAGCTGGCAAGTAGCAGATAATAGTCTTGTGCTAAACCTTTTAATCAGATTGTCTTCCCCGTAGCATGGTTTATTTCTCAGATATGAGTGATTCCTAAGATACGTTATTTAAACAGATGAAATCAGAGATTCTAGTCAGTTGTGTTGGTTTTGTCAGGATAATTTGTCCAAATTGGCGGAACCCATGCAAAAGATTTCAGAATTTCAAGTGCAAATTATAATCAGCACAAATCAAGCTCATTGTACTAGGTTAGAAAACATTGTGTTAGAAACAGGCCCTGGCCATAAAACTGGCCAAACTACCAGGATGAATTGTCATTTGCACTCACTCGCAGATCCTGAAGGAGACTGTAAAAATTAGGTGGCATTTTGCATGCAAGGGCAGTAATAGTCACTGTTGCAGTGGTAAAGTTATGCTTGTCTATTTTCTCACCGTCTGTCTGTCAGTAGGGGTCTTTGAATTTTCAAAACTGTCTGTGATGTGTGTGGTGATCTACCACTGTTTATATATGTGTGTGCTTGCATTAGGGGATGTATGACAGTACCTGTATTACAGGTTTTCAGGTAAGCCCCTGCTGGCTAGCTCCGCCCACAGGGAGCAGTATTAATATTCATAAGTTTCCCTGAGGTGCCATTCTACAGCTGCAGCCGAAAGAATAGCATCTCACTGTAATAAAGCCTCTCTTGTACCGAATCGAGTCTTTGTGTGGAATTGTTAGCGCCACAATTTATTACAGTGAGGTTTTCCAACATCATGGACATCAGAATTAAGCCTGATCGCCTGCAGCTGGATCCACAGTCGCCACACGCCAGGAAAGACTTTAACCACTGGCTGGCTGTTTTCGAGGCCTACATCACCTCAGCGGACCCTGCACCATCGGAGGCTCAGAAGGTACAACTCCTATACTCAAAGTTGAGCTCCAGCGTGTTCCCCTGATTCAGGACACGCCTACCTACGCCCGGGCCATGGAACTGCTCAAAGAGAATTACGCTCAGTTGACGAACACTCAGTTTGCGAGACATGTACTCTCCACTCACGTTCAGCAACCGGGTGAATCGATTGAGGACTTCTGGTGGGCCCTTATCCCCCTGGTACGGGACTGCGACTGCCAGGCCGTCTCGGCCACGGAACATTCGAATCTACTCATGCAGGATGCATTTGTAACGGGTATTGCATCGGACCGCATCCGGCAACGAATGCTGGAAGGGGCCGCTCTCGATTTTGTGGCAACAAAGACCTTAGCGCTCTCAATGACGACTGCTTCCCGTAATGTGCAAACCTACCCCGCCAGCCGCGCAGCCCACCCATCCTACCCCTCATGGACCCCGCAACCGACACCCCCGACTGGGGTCGCTCCCGCGCAGTATGCCTGCACTGCTCGCCGCACCGCACACCCTGATGGTCCCCGCTGCTACTTCTGTGGTCAGCAGAAGCACCCCCGCCAGCGCTGCCCGGCCCGCACAGCAACCTGCAAATCTTGTGGCAAGAAAGGCCACTTCGCAGCGGTGTGTCAGTCCCGCGCAGTTGCCGCTATCGCGCCCAAACTCCCCCCCTCGCCTCAGCCGATTGCACAATGGGTCCTGCCGTCTGCTGCCCCCGGGGCCACGTGCGATCAGTGGGCGCCGCTATCTTCCTTCCCTGACTCCACGTGCGATCAGTGGGCGCCGCCATCTTTTGCCGCCCCAGCCATGTGCGTGCCATGGGCGCCACCATCTTCATCCTCCGACTCCATGTGCATTCCATGGTCGCCACCATCTTGCCCCGCCCCCACAACGTGCGCTCCATGGTCGCCGCCATCTTGCCCCACCCCCGCAACGTGCGCTGCATGGGCGCAGCCATCTTCTTCCCCGCAGGTACTCCAGACGCCGCCATTTTGTCCTTCCCTCAGAACGGGACCACGGGACCCGGGTCGCTGCCGCTACTCAGCGGACTCATCGGACTCTTCGGTCGATCGCCCGCTACTCCCCTCCATGACACTCGACCAATCCCGTCCTCGCAACCTGGCCACCGCATTGACGACGGTGCTTGTCAACGGCCACGCGACCTCCTGCCTCATCGTCTCCGGGAGCATGGACAGTTTCATCCACCCAGACACGGTAAGGCGCTGCTCCCTCGCGGTCCATCCCGCCAACCAGCGGATCTCCCTGGCCTCCGGATCCCACTCTGTCCCGATCCGGGGCTTCTGTCTGGTTAAACTCACTGTACAGGGCGTTGAATTCAACGGTTTCCGCCTGTACGTTCTCCCCAACCTCTGTGCGACACTTTTACTGGGCCTGGACTTCCAATGTAACCTCCAAAGCCTCACCCTCAAATTCGGCGGACCCCTACCTCCCCTCACCGTTTGCGGCCTCACAACCCTCAAGGTTGACCCTCCCTCCCTCTTTGCCAATCTGACAGCAGATTGCAAGCCCACCGCCACCAGGAGCAGACGGTACAGCACCCAGGGCAAGACCTTCATCAGGTCCGAAGTCCAGCGGCTGCTTAGGGAGGGTATTATCGAGGCCAGCAACAGTCCCTGGAGAGCCCACGTGGTGGTGGTTAAAACTGGGGAGAAACACAGGATGGTCGTGGACTACAGCCAGACCATCAACCGGTACACGCAGCTCGACGCGTAGCCCCTCCCTCGCATATCTGATATGGTCAACCAGATTGCACAGTACCGGGTCTTCTCAACAATTGATGTGAAATCCGCCTACCACCAGCTCCCCATCCGTAAATCGGACCGTCCCTACACTGCCTTCGAGGCGGACGGCCGACTGTATCAATTTCCTAGGGTTCCCTTCGGCATCACTAACGGGGTCTCGGTATTTCAACGAAAAATGGACCGAATGGTTGACCGGTACGGACTGCGGGTCACGTGTCCGTACTTAGACAATGTCACCATCTGCGGCCATGACCAATAGAACCATGATGCCAACCTTGCCAAATTTCTCCACATTGCATCTCTCCTCAACCTCACTTATAACAAGGAGAAGTGCGTGTTCAGCACAGACCGCTTAGCCATCCTCGGCTACGTAGTCCAAAATGGACTACTGGGGCCTGATACCGATCGCATGCGCCCCCTCATGGAGCTTCCCCTCCCCCACTTCCCCAAGGCTCTCAAACGATGCCTGAGGTTCTTTTCTTACTACGCCCAATAGGTCCCACAATACGTGGACGAGGCCCGCCCACTGATGCAGTCCACACAATTTCCCCTCACGGCCGAGGTGCAACAGGCCTTCGCTTGTATTCGCTCAGACATAGCCAAGGCCGGGATGCACGCAGTAGACGAGACACTGCCCTTCCAAGTAGAGAGCGACGCTTCAGATGTCGCCCTTGCCGCCACTCTAAACCAGGCAGGCAGCCCCGTGGCATTCTTTTCCTGCACCCTCCATGCCGCCGAAATCCGACATTCCTCTGTCGAGAAGGAGGCCCAGGCAATCGTTGAAATGGTGCGGCACTGGAGGCATTACCTGGCTGGCAGGAGATTCACTCTCCTCACTGACCAACGGTCGGTAGCCTTCATGTTCAACAACACGCAGCGGGGCAAGATCAAAAACTACAAAATCTTGCGGTGGAGAATCGAGCACTCCACCTATAATTATGAGATCTTGTATCGCCCCGGCAAGCTCAACAAACTCCCAGACGCCCTCTCCTGAGGTACATGTGCCAGCGCACAAGTGAACCAGCTCCGTGCCTTGCATGAGGGCCTTTGCCATCCGGGGGTCACTTGGTTGTACCATCTGGTCAAAGCCCGCAATCTGCTCTACTCCGTCGAGGAAGTACGGACAGTCACCAGAGACTGCCAGGTCTGTGCTGAGTGCAAGCCGCACTTCTACCGGCCAGACCGTGCGCGCCTGGTGAAAGCGTCCCGCCCCTTTGAACACCTCAGCGTGGATTTCAAAGGGCCCCTTCCCTCCACCAACCGCAACACCCACATCCTTAGTGTGGTCGATGAATTCTCTAGGTTCCCCTTCGCCATCCCAAGCCTGGATATGACGTCTGCCACAGTCATCAAGGCCCTTGATTCCATTTTTGCCCTGTTCGGTTTCCTCGACTATATCCACAGTGACAGGGGATCCTCATTCATGAGCGATGAGCTGCGTCAGTTCCTGCTTAGCAGGGGTATCGGCTCCAGCAGGACGACCAGCTACTACCCCCGGGGAAACGGGCAGGTAGAGAGGGAGAATGGGACGGTATGGAGGGCCGTCCAGCTGGCCCTACGGTCCAGGAACCTCCCAGCCACTCGCCAGCAGCAGGTCCTCCCTGACGCGCTCCATTCCATTCGGTCACTGCTGTGCACTGCAACTAACAATACACCCCATGAACGTGTTTTTGCCTTCCCTAGGAAGTCTACATCCGTGGTGCCGCTCCCGACTTGGCTCGCAGCTCCAGGACCAGTCCTTCTTCGTAGGCATGTCAGGCTCCACAAGGCAGACCCTCTGGTGGACAAGGTACGCCTGCTCTACGCGAACCCCCAATATGCCTACGTGGAGTTCCCCGACGGCCGCCAGCATACAGTCTCTCTCAGGGACCTGGCTCCCTCGGGTGGCGATCCCATGCCCACACTCCTCCCTACCCACGCGCCACCCTCCTTTTCCCCGGTGCCCCCGACTTCAGCCCCACCAGGTCCATCCCTCATTCCCCTGCCCACACTAGAGGATATGGAAGATTTCGGATCGTTCCCGGAGTCATCCCGCCACTGGCCAGCACCAACACCGGAGGCACCTACGCTGTCGACACGGCCTGTGCAGACATCGCCACCACTGCTGCGTTGCTCACAACGGAACGTCCGACCGCCGGTCCGACTCAACCTGTGACGGGCACCGGGTTGCCCGATGGTCTCTTGGTTCCTTTCCCCCCCCCCTCTGTAAATAGATCACGTTTATGTATTATAGTTTCACGTCACCCCCGCCGGACCCATTTTTACAGGGGGTGAATGTGGTGATCTACCACTGTTTATATATGTGTGTACTTGCATTAGGGGATGTATGACAGTACCTGTATTACAGGTTTTCCGGTAAGCCCCTGCCAGCTAGCTCTACCCACAGGGAGCAGTATAAATATTCATAAGTTTCCCTGAGATGCCATTCTACAGCTGCAGCCTAAGGAATAGCATCTCACTGTAATAAAGCCTCTCTTGTACCGAATCAAGTCTTTGTGTGGAATTGTTAGCGCCACAATGTGTTTCCCCAAACCCTCTGATTATGACCTCGCGTGACTCGCAGCAAACACTCATTAGGGTTCAATCAGATGTACAGTTTCTTCGCACATTCAAACCCAGGGGATCGTCACAATTTTATATACTCACACAAGCACTTAATAATAAGATAGGAAAGTGGAGACTTTACAACTCTGAATATCTTAAAAGGAAAAGAACCACAAAAATGGTTATCAGTTGACATGATTGTCAGGGTCCAGAAAGTCCGAATCCAGTGAGGGTTCCTTCATGGAGGAGTATAGTTCAGGTTGGTTCAGCTAGCTGAAGCAGGGGTTTCAGAATTCCTTTAAAGGTGAGATGAAGTTGGTAAACAGAGTCGATGGGTGGACATTTCCCTTTTTTTTGCACAGAGTGCTGGCTGAGGTGAGAAAACCGGCGGGTAATTCTCCAACTGCACAGCTAAGTTATCTTTCCAGGTTTTAGTGCAAAATAACTCAGCACGTGGTTTGCACTGTCACTCTGGCGGCGTGAGGCCCAAGAGAGTTGGCAACGCATACTTCACAGAGATTGGGGCACTATTTACAAAGGTGGTGTGCCAATTTGCATTCAAAATAAACTCCTCCACCCCCACCTCCGACAGACACGGGGCCCGCCCACATAAGCATTGTGAAGCCCCTCCCCCACACAAGCATTGGGGAACCCCTCCCCCCACACAAGCATTGGGAAACCTCTCCCCCAATACACAAGCATTGGGAAGCCCCCCCCCCACCCCCAGAAGCATTGGGGAGCCCCTCCCCCCACACAAGCATTGGGAAACCTCTCCCCAATACACAAGCATTGGGAAGCCCCCCCACTCCCCCGCCCCCCCACACACAAATATAGGGACATCTCCTTATTACAAAGGCATTGGAGTGCTCCCCACCCACAAGCATCACGTCCTCCCCCCCCCCCCCCCCCCCCCATAGGCATCCGGGTGACCCCCTCCACACTACACAAACATTGCTCCCCTACCACACACAGGGGGAAACACTCCCTTGGGGCTTCCCAGAGGGATTGATACTCTAGCAATGCCCAGGCATATCCCTCTCCCTGGGAACTACAACTACTTGTGCCCCAGCAGGTTCCCCTTGATTGACTCCCATTTTTATATCTCTGTTGTAAACCTCCACAAATATTCAGTGAAGGTGAATCAAATGCCTGAAAAACCCTTTATTGCTTCTCAGATTTCTGAAAATGTATCGAAATGAGGTTTCTGCCCACATTAGGTCACTGGCAGGCATAGGGAAAATTGGGAAACTAGATCTCACTGGTAAGAATCTCACCTCCCGACTCTTGGTGGATTTGGGTCCATGTCGCCGTTTACGCTGACTGTGAATGAGCGCTCAAAATTCTACCATCTGTCTGTCCAGCAGGTGATGGCAGCATTCCTCCAGAGAAATAGGCTTTGAGGAGACTTAGGGCAGGATCGACCAGTCGCGTTGCACCTGAAAAGCAGTGTGGCGCGACGCATTGCGACCGGACGATGCTGTCTGATCTCACTTCCGAGATGTACCTGGCTGCAAGGTCTAACGTCATCTCACAAAACGTTGCGATGTGAATCCCGTCCTTTGTGGGCGGGATCACTTTCTGGAAAATCTGCATATTAGAGTGAAACACACAGGCCGGGTTTCTCCGAGCCTCCACGCCGCAATCGTGCCCGAAGCGTGGGCGGAGAATGGGGCTTTGGACACACAATGCCTTCGCACGATTCCCGCGGACGATCGGCCGAGTTCCTGCCGGTATGGTTCACGTATGGTTCCACCCAGCGGGAACTCGGAGCCACGGCTGTGGTGGCCGTCCTGGTTGGGGGCAGGGGATTCGTCACCGGAGGAGCCTCCACAATGGCCAGGCACACGACCGGGGGCCACCAATTGGCGGGCGTGCGCGATCTGGACCGGGGCCTTCTTCTTCGCCACCGGCCCGCTGTGTGGATCCACCATGTTGCGCGGGGCTGGCGCCGCAGGCTGCCGCCGCGCACGTGTGTGGACCCACGGCTGGATGTGCAGGGCCCCGTATCAGCATTCGGAGCTGCGTGGAGCACTCTGGGGCCCTGCAAGCCCCCTTAAAAATGGAGAATCATCCCGGACTTTCTAAAAAAAGTCTGGAGTGATTCGCACCCATTTTCTCGCGGGCATGGGGACATAGTCCCATTATTGGAGAATCCCACCCATAGTATCATTCTAATATACGTTCCCAACATCTAACTAAGGTGTGGGATCTAACCCTCACTCCCTGGAGATCTTGGGCGAGCGCCGTTCAGTACTTGGTCCCCACACGTCAGATGGAATGGCACTCGTCGGGGTCTCCCAGGGGATCGGTGGCCTCCAGGTGCATGCCCTCTGGGCAGAGTGGTCCCATGGCTCTGCTAGTGCCAGCCTGCAATTGCCAAGGTTCCCATGTGGCACTACCGGCTGGGTGATTTGTATATTTAAATGAGCCAGATTCACCCCTCGCCCGGGCCTGTGAGACCTCTCCAGGGTGCCACTTAGTACTGGTCTTTATAAACTTAGACCAGGTGTCATAGCACCTCGGGAGGGGGGTCTCACAGGTAATTAGAGATGCCTGGGTGGTCGGGGACATGGCAGGGTACTACCTGGGTTTCCCCCTGGCACCTGGGCACCATGGCACTGCCAGCCTGCCTGGGTGGCACTGCCAGCCTGCCTGGTTGGCAATGCCAAGGTTCCCAAATGCCAGGTATGTACTCCCAGGGGTCAGCCCTAGGGTGGTGGTGGGGGGCTTGCCCATTGGAGAGGGAGTGAGGGGGATACCAACAGCCTCGACAAGGTTAGCAGTGTAATGGAGAGTATTAAAGCATAACGCCTGAAAAGGGAGGGGTGTAGTTTGAGGCTGCCATTCAAAATGGCACCCTGACCTGCGAAAACCTGGTGAGAGCTGCTGACCAGTGTGGCCTCAATGGGGAAAAACGCCCCAAAGCCAAAAAAACGGCAAAGTGCCGTTGAATAGCGCCATGATTCTCGGCCCTACGGCCGGCGAGAAACCTCTTGCCAAACTTGCTGAAAAGCGGATTTTCACTTTTGTCCATTGAATCACGCCCATGATGTTGCCCATTACTGAGACAGTTTCAGTCTAACAAGCAGTTTCTATGCCTGTGGTCCAAATACATTGGGCTGGATTCTCCGCTGGTGGAATGCTCCATTTTGCCGACAGCCCGGGGGTTTCCTGACGGCGTGGGGCTGCCCCACAATGGGAAACCTCATTGACCAGCCAGCGTAACGGAGCACCCCGCCGGCGGGGTGAGACAGAAATGTGACCCGGCAGGACCGAGAATCCAGCCCAGTGTTCATGTCAGGAGATATAGATGGTGGCTATATGCACCCCTGCAGGTAGAATGCGGTTTGATGGTACTCCCTTTATTGTAGTCGAGGCTGAGGAGACAAGTCTGCTGGTCCCTAGTGTCATTGATTGAAATGTGTTTCAGCATGTGGGCAGCATAGTGGTTATCACAATTGCTTCACAGCTCCAGTGTCCCAGTTTCGATTCCCGGCTTGGGTCACTGACTGTGCGGAGTCTGCACGTTCTCCCCGTTTGTGCGTGGGTTTGTCAAAATTTCCCTTGGTGTTTGGTAGGGTTACTGGGTTATGAAGATAGGGCGGAGATGTGGGCTTGGGTAGGGTGCTCGTTCCAAGAGCTGGTGCAGACTCGATGGGCCAAATGGCCTCCTTCTGCACTGTAAATTCTATGAAAGTCTATGAAAGTGTTCTCAGAATGGGAGGTGTGATATTCCAGATTCCACAGGGAATTAAGGTTGAACTTTTTTCCTGTCACTGCTGTTGGAAATTTCCAGAAACTGTAGCCAACTTATAAATCATGTAACCCTTTTCAGCCATCTTTTGGTTCACCAAAGTCCACTTTTTAAATAAGATTTCATTTAAACAGATTTTGATCTATTTCATGTCTTATGGACATGACAGTCACATTTTAATAGCTCCTCAATGTAGGTTTCATTAAAGCTATGACCAAAATGACTACTGCAGTTTGATATAACTGGCAAATGGTTCTGTATATTTTGGAAAATCATTTTCAGTGATTTGAAATCATGTTACTCATGGGTGTTGGATTGACTCTGGGATTAAATGTTTTTTGCGATAAACCCATTGTCAACTATATCAATCAAGCTACATCAGGTTAAAAACTGCAACTGGAATTTATATAGCACCTTTAATGCACTAAAACATCCCACAGCACTTCAAAGGAACATTAACAAAATCTGACCCTGAGCTGCAGAAAGAGATATTGGGCGGATGACCAAAAGTTTGGGTAACGAGGTAGGTTTCCAGGAGCATTGCAAAAGAGGAAAGGGAGAGGGAGGGAGAGAGAGAGAAAGACAGAGAGGTTTAGGAAGGTATTCCAAAGCATTGGTTCTCCATTCTTAAGTTCATCAAGGAATATTTTCTAAAGTAATATTTGCAAAATAAATTTTGTATTAAAATGAAACCTGATTGTTCTGGATTACCATGGATATTGATTCAGAGATTCAGAGTGGATGCAACAAAAAATATTATTGTTCTTCTTAATTTGAGGGAAAAAGCAGCTACTCAAAATTGGTGCCATTTGCACTAGGATCATCGATTGTGCCAAAACAGAAATCATATCCTGCAAAGCTGTGCATAATTTCTGATGTGGTATAACAGGATTATTTAGGGCTGGCATATTACAGCAGCCTGATGAAAAACTGGCCCCAGAGGAATACCAACTTAACAGATAATTGAACTGGAGGTGGGAGGGAACTTTATTGTAGCGTTTAATGGTTTAATTGATCTTTGTTTGATTGATTAGCCTGGTTCACAGAATCTTGCACATTGGCATGATTGCTTAAGGCTGAGGGCAGAGCTAATGAGTTAAGAAATCTGGAAATGTTCTAAAATGGATCTGGGCTCCTTGCAGAGATGATGCGCGTGTACAAGTCCTGTAAGTTCTGAGATGTTTTCAAGTATTATAAATAAAGATTTAGAACTAGTGTCATCACTGCATTGTGCTGAGATAATATGGTTGTCTAAGATAAACAGCAAGCCGGGATATATATAACAAAAATTGGTGACAAAGGTGGTTGTAATAAGTTTAACTTTATCGACCATCTCTTTCATCACCAGGATACCTTCCCATGTTATGGGAGCAATGGATTTCAGGGTTCAAGACCTACCTGCTTGTTGCAGGGATGGGCAGGCCAAATGCAGCAGTGATCCATAAGAAAACAATACTTGGAGCAGAAGGCCAGTGAATATTTGAACAACTCACAGCAGATATGACTACATTTGGTTTGACAGTAAATGCTCTCGCAAAATACTGCAGGCCAAAGAAAAGTGTGATGATCAAACAATATTCGTTCTGTCAGAGATACCAGGGAAATTGGGAGTCCATTAAACAATGTAAGGCAGTGTTGCCAAATGGGTTAATGCATGTAAATTTGGCATGCTAACCAGTAAACTAATTTAATCGATAAAGCTTCAATTCCACGAATTAGGGAAAGTCTCCTTACGGAAGATGATGATCTCACCTTGAAAAAAACCATGATCTTGGCTGTCCAAAGTGAATCTGCCATGTTAGATTCCAAGAGGTTACACTGGAATGGACCCTTGGGCTCAGGGTCACAGACACAGCATGCCCAACGAGCCCAAGTGTGAGTGTTATGAACAAGGAAACCTCAGAAATCTCATCCATGTGTGCCCTATCACAGTCACATACCTTTAAAACAGTGCCCAAATTGTGGCATTGTTCATGGAGTCACAATGCCACATCTACCTCGAGGGAAAAAGTGCAACTCATGCTTTATGTGCAACCATTTTGCAAAGACGTGTAGAAGACTTCTCATTGGAGAAGACTTCAACTGTTTGACATGAGGAGATTGAGCTGTTATCCCAAAAGAGCTGCAGTAAATTGTATTGCATCTTGCCATGTGTTGTTAGGATGAAACAATGATCCCGTGAAACATTCTGGTGACCAGATCGCTGTATGGAACAGTTCATTAGAAAATGTGTGGCTTGTACACCCAATAAGAGATCAATTAAACAGTGTCCTACACCTTTACAACCAACTGCATGGCCAACAAAACCATGGTGACAAGTAAATATCTTTAGAGAAGTGAAAACAGCACCTAAGACACAAAGCTCTTGTGGTTTACGATCTACAGAGCAAATGGGTGGAATGCTTTACAGCAAATTGCATTACAACCACATCAAGTCATTGTCATAATGGACAAATTGTTTACAATATGGGGTCTGCCAGAGACGATCACTACAGACAATGGACTACAGTTTATTTCCAGTCATTTCAAGAAGTTCCCAGCAGAATTCATCAGCACCTTGTCATGTTAAGCACCCTGAGATAACATGGGCTGCAACTGGATGCAGCTATAATTCAAGTAGACTCCAGACCTTGAAGTTAGTTCAATTTGATTTATTGAATCTGTCACACAGTTAGCACAGTTCTCTGTGAGTTCGACTCTCTGCTAACCTAAGTGTGATCTCCCTGTCTGACTGAACCAGACTAGCTCTTAGCCACGTGCTGTATGCGTTACGTGATATGTACACTGGACTCACTGTGTAGATGTCCCTAGTAGAAAGAGGCAGAGTGTGAGTGCCTCGTGCCTTTTGTAGTGGGAAACCACCCCCAAGTGTTCTGCCTGCTGATTGGTTATGTCCTGTCCCTGTGCTCATTAGCTGTGTGTCTGTATCTCATTAAGTGCATGTCTGTATATCATAGAATTTACAGTGCAGAATGAGGCCACTCGGCCCATCGAGTCTGCACCAGCTCTTGGAAAGAGCACCCTACCCGAGGTCAACACCTCCACCCTATCCCCATAACCCAGTAACCCCACCCAACACTAAGGGAAATTTTGGGCACTAAGGGCAATTTAGCATGGCCAATCCACCTAACCTGCACATCTTTGGACTGTGGGAGGAAACCGGAGCACCCGGAGGAAACCCACGCACACACGGGGAGAATATGCAGGCTCCGCACAGACAGTGACCCAAATCGGGAATCGAACCTGGAACCCTGGAGCTGTGAAACAATTGTGCTATCCACAATGCTACCGTGTATATCATGACATCTCCCCTTTTGGAAACGTTTTTCTGCAGCCTATGTGGAAGTATTTACATGTGTAGGCAGAAAAACTAACGTATTTACATGAGACGGCATTTGTACATTTCAAACAGGTGACTAATGTGCAAAAACAGAACAGAGCAAACAAAACAAATGTTCATAAGTCCAGTCTCTGGGACTTGCGTCTGATCCTGGTCGAGCGCCGGAGAGGTGGTAGTGGGGACGACAGCGCCTTGGTGGGCGGGATTACAGCCAGACTGGTGGTGCAGACCTGCACAAGGCTGCATAGTGTGCAGGCGTTCTGCAATTTAAACAGTGCCTGCCTCTTGCAGGGCAGTGTTTCTTTAAATGGGTGGTGCCACAGTTCAGGCACGCCGTGACATCGTTACGCTCCACGCGTCGTGGCACATGCACAGTGCGGTCGGCAGACGTTTGTACCTGCGCAGTGTGGTGATCGGCCGTTTCGTTATCCCAGTCGCATCGCGCATGCGTGGGGCCCCGGGAAGAGCGCACGAAATGGGCACTTTCATCAAGGCTGAGGCATTACATCCGGGCAATGGCCTGCACACTCTTGACCTCGTGGGAGGCAAGTTTCTCAGCTTCAGCCGATTTGTATTGGGAATACTGATTTTTGGCGTGCTCATGCACTGTACATGTTTCGATCGCGACTGACAGGGTCATATGTTTGATTTTTAAAAGCTGCTCTCTCAGAGGATCAGAGTGGACGCCAAAAACGATCTGATCCCTGATCATGGAGTCAGCAATATCACCAAAGTTGCAGGATAGCGCTAGTAGATGGAGATTAGTGAGGAAGGAGTTGAAAGATTCGTCTTCACCTTGTAGGCGTTGCTTAAAGATATAACGCTCGAAGATTTCATTGGTGTCCACTTCACAATGACTGTCAAACTTGTCCACGATGGTCTGGAACTTCGTCTTGTCCTGGCCTTCGGTGAAGTTAAACGTGTTAAAGATTTGGATGGCTTTATCCCCTGCAGTTGAGAGAAGAAATGCGATCTTTCTTGTATGAGACGCATCCTCGAGGTCTGAGGCTTCGATGTACAGCAGAAACCTTTGCTTGCAAGTCCGCCAGTTGGCACTGAGATTGCCGGAGGTCTGCAGCTGTTGAGGAGGCTGGATCTTCTCATGGTGCCGGGATGCCTTTGCTGGTCGTCACGGAACAGATTGAGGTAAACCACCTCAGGATAGCAGTCTTCTGATACCATGTCGTGTTAAGCACACTGAGATAACACGGGCTGCAACTGGATGCAGCTATAACTCAAGTAGAATCCAGACCTTGAAGTTAGTTCAATTTGATTTATTGAACCTGTCACACAGTTAGCACAGTTCTCTGTGAGTTCGACTCTCTGCTAACCTAAGTGTGATCTCCCTGTCTGACTGAACCAGACTAGCTCTTAGCCATGTGCTGTATGCATTACGTGATATGTACACTGGACTCACTCTGTAGATGTCCCTAGTAGAAAGAGGCGGAGTGTGAGTGCCTCGTGCTTTTTATAGTGGGAAACGACCCCCAAGTGTTCTGCCTGCTGATTGGTTATGTCCTGTTCCCTGTGCTCATTAGCTGCCTGTCTGTATCTCACTAAGTGCATATCTGCATATCATGACGCACCTGACATTGCGCTACAATCGAATGGTGTTGTTGAACGATTCAATGGAGTGATAAAGAACAGTCAGAGCTAGCATGTCAGAGGGGCAAACAATTGAACAATCCATTCACATCCTACTTCGCACATATCGATCCACCCCACATGCTCTGAGTGGAAAGACGCCAGCTGAACTAACGATAGGTTGCTACTATTGCAGGCTACTGACCATTCTTAAGCCATTGACATCAGTTAGTGAGAATGTCAGAGCAAAAGTAGGTGAAATTGCAAAGTGATAAGTAAAACAAAAATATACTTTAACAAAGGAATAGGCACAAGGGTACTCCAATTTTTTTGTTGATCATTGGGTTTAAATCAAATGGTCAAATTGTGACCACAATCTTGCATCGCCTCTATCAGGTCCAAAGTAGATGAACCAGCACCAATGCTTATCTATTAAATGGCAACACCAAAGGGAATGTGAGATGCTTGATAACAAGCAGACCAATATATTTTGAGGACAATGATGATGAGGATACATTTATCTTTCCTATGAATGATGCTGACGATCTGCCTCATCAAACTGATCACACAAATTCACAACACCAAATTTGTGGATTTAACCATAGACTGAAGGGACCTTTGTATCTCAAAGACTAGGGCGGCACAGTGGCGCAATGGACTGGCCACGCTAAATAGCCCCTTAATTGGAAGAAAGTAATTGGGTATTCTGAACTTTAAAAAAAGACTATTTCTGTACTTAGAGAAAACAGACACGTTGAACTCTAAGAAACTACTTGATATGCACGATTTAATGGCGGATTTGCTGTCGCGACGAGGCCATGAATCTTGCGAGATTCGCGACGCTCGAGGCATCTCACGAGAGTCAACCGCATCTCACGAGATGTTGTGAACAGGTTCTCAGCTTCGCTGGGCGAAATCCAGATATGCATATTTAAATGATCCATTAGGTTAATTTAAATATGCAATCACCGGATTCTCCCGAGGCCCGAGACCTAACGGCCTCGCCTGGAGGACCTCGCCCGGGTGCCATTTAGCACAGGTCCACACAAATGCAGACCAGTCGTAACAGCCACCTGGGGGTGTCTAGCAAGCCATTGAAGACCCCTGGATGGCCAGGGACAGGGCGAGGTGACACCCTGGCACTGCCACCTGATGCCTTGGCGCTGCCACCCAAGCATCCTGTCAGAGCCACCCTGGTACTTCCAGAGTGCCTGTAGGGGGCACTGCTAGGCCAACAGGGGCACTGCCATGGTGCCATGCTGGCAGTGGAAAGGTGTCCAAGAGACTCTGTGCTCTCTGCCTCCCCTTTGGATCCCCCTCCAACTTTTTGCTGCCCTGAGCGCGATTGCTAGCGGTTCGATCGCTAGGGCGAACAGCAGCGGAGACAGTGGGTATCCTTGTCTGGTGCCCCTGTGCAGTTGGAAGTATTGGGAGTTGGTATTGTTGGTCCGTACACTCGCCATGGGAGTGTTGTATAGGAGCTTTACCCAAGCGGTGAACCCTGTTCCAAGCCCGAACCGCTCCAGTACCTCTATAAGGTATTTCCATTCGACTCTGTCGAAGGCCTTTTCTGCATCGAGGGAGACAATCACCACTTGTGTTCTCTCCCCGGAGGGGGTCATTATCACGTTCAGCAGACGCCTGATGTTCGAGGTAAGCTGTTTACCTTTGACGAAGCTCGTCTGGTCCTCTGTCACCACCTCAGGTACACAGTCTTCTAGCCTTTTGGCTAGGATTTTGGCCAGTATTTTGGCGTCTGCGTTCAGCAGTGAGATGGGTCTGTATGACCCACATTCCGTTGGGTCTTTGTATTTCTTAGGCATCAGCGAAATTGAGGCCTGTGCTAGCATGGGTGGCAGTGTGCCCCTAGCTAGCGAGTCTGTGAACATCTCCCGCAGGTGCGGGGCCAGCGCTGTCGCAAATTGTTTGTAGAAGTCCGTCGGGAATCTGTCCGGTCCCGGCGCCTTCCCTGTCTGCATGGAACTAATGCTGTCTATGATCTCTCCCAGTGCTAGTGGTACTTCCAGGCCACGTTTTCTGCCCTCCCCCATGACTGGAATGTCCATCCATCAAGGAACCGTTTCATCCCAGCCTTCCCCGTTGGGGGCTCTGAGGTGCACAGCTCTTGGTAGAAGGCCTTGAAGGTTTTGTTAATCTTTTCTGGTTCTGTTTTCAACGTGCCTCCGGTACCCCTGATTTGTGCAATTTCTCTGGTGGCTGCCTGCTTTCTCAGCTGGTGTGCCAACAGGCGGCTGGCTTTGTCTCCGTGTTCGTACAGGGTCCTGCGTGCCTGGCGGAGTTGGTGTACTGCTTTCCTGGTGGAGAGCAGGTCAAAGTTCCTTTGTAGTTCTTTCTTCTCCGCCAGGAGCTCTACGGTCGGGGCCTCGGAGTATTTACGGTCTAACTCCAGTATGGAGTCGACCAGCTGCTGCCTAGCCACCCTTTCCTTCCTATCTCTTTGCGCTTTGAAAGCGATGATTTCCCCTCTTAGTACGGCCTTTAGCGCTTCCCAGAATGTGGAGGGTGAGACCTCCCCGTTTTGGTTGCCCTCCGTGTACTCTGCTATGACCCGCGCTATCCTTTCGCTGAAGTCCTTGTCAGCTAGTAAGGCACCGTTCAACGTCCATGTGGGACGCTGGGCCCTTCCCGTCTCTAGCCGCACGTCCATGTAGTGTGGGGCGTGATCTGATATCACAATTGCGGAGTATTCCACTTTGTCTATCCCTGGAAGCACCGTTTTCCCTACCACAAAGAAGTCAATTCTGGTGTATACGTTGTGTACTGGGGAGAAGGAGAATTCCTTCTCCCCGGGGTGGGCAAACCTCCAGGGGTCCACCGCTCCCATCTGCTCCATAAAGTGACTGAGTTCCCTTGCCATGCTTGAGGTTTTCCCCGTTTTGGGGTTTGATCTGTCAGTTTTTGGATCCTGTGCACAGTTGAAGTCCCCCCCCACCCCCCCATGATTAGTTGATGCGTCGCTATGTCCGGGATTTCTGCCATGGTCTTTTTGATGAAACTTGTGTCGTTCCAGTTGGGCGCGTACACGTTGACTAGTACCACCGGTGCCCCATCCAGGGCCCCGCTGACCATGACGGACCGCCCCCCCCCCCCCCCCCCCCCCGGGTCTGTAACCGTCTTTGTCGCCCTAAACTTCGTCTTGCCGTTCAAGATCGCCACCCCCCTGGCCCTTGTCCCATAGCAGGAATGGTAGGTTTGTACCACCCAGCCCTTTCTTACCCGCAGTTGGTCCTGCTCCCTCAGGTGCATCTCTTGGAAGAAGACTATGTCGGCCCTCATGTTTCTGAGGTGGGTGAGGACTCTAGATCTCTTCACTCGGCCGTTAAGTCCCCTTACGTTCCAGGTGACTATCCTGGTGGGGGGCTTCTGTCCCCTCGTTCCTGTGGGATTAACCATACTTATCTGGTGGACGCGCCCCTGCCCTCCGGGGTTTCCCTTTGTTGGGGGGCCGTCCAGGATGGCTGCTATTGCTGCTCTCTCCATGCGGTCGGGTCTTTGCTCTCCGGGGTTTCCCCTTGTCCCGGGGGCACCTGCCATGGCCGTCCACTATGTGTCCGCCACGCGGGTAGTCCCCTGCACTGTGGGGTCTCCCTTTGCCCAAAGACCGTACTGGATGGGTGCTTGCAGCGGTTCCTTGTTTCGAGCCCTTGGTTGTGGCACTTTGTAGCCCTGTTCCTTTTCTGGCCTCTTTTGTCCCTTTGTCCCCCCACGCCACCCCCCCCCGGTCTCTCCCCTTTCCCTCCTCCCCCATATACCCCTCCTTTGCCCCTCTTTCCCCTATTCCTGTCCCCGCTGCTGCCGCCGCCGCTGGACCGCTCCGCCGCCGGGGCTCCTCTGTCCACAATTTCGTTGGGGGGGGAGGTGGGGGGGGGGGGGGGGAGGTGGGGGGGGGAGGGGGGAGGTGGGGGGGGGGTCCCCTCTTCCCTGCTCTTCCCGCTGCGGAGAAAAAGGCCCCGACCTCGTTACCCTGCGGGAGCCCCTTTCCGTGCCACCGCTTCTCTCGCCGACGCACTCTTCCTGCAGTTAGTCAGTGCAGGAAATGATTAAAGTGTGGCCTCGAGGGAGGGTTCCTCACCAAGGCCAAAAAAGGGCCAACTGCCATTGAATAGAACATGTTAAATGAGCCTGAAACCGGACATAGAACTTTTTTCATTGAATCATGCCCAAGGTCTTTAGTTAGAAGGAGGAAAGATATAATTTAATTGATCTATGTTTGATGAGTTAATCTGGTTCACTAGATACTTGTACACCTGATTGCTTAAGCTTGCGTGTTGAGCAAGAAAGTTAAGAAATCTGGGTAAGTTCCAAAAAGGACCTGGGGCTCCCTGCAGAGACCAGGGGCGGGATTCTCCATCCTGCCAGCCCCGTTTTACGCCACTGCACGCCCCACTGGTAGTGGAATTTTCCGAACCCATTGTGACCACCTCCACTCCATCAGGAAACCCGCAGGCATGGGTGCACTACCCCAAAAGCGGAGGATCCCGCCGATGGAAAATCCCACTGCACGTGGGTAGGGTGCTCTTTCCAGGAGCTAGTGCAGACTCGATGGGCCAAATGGGTGTACAAATCCTGTAAGTTCTAAGATATTTTAAAGTATTGCAAATAAAGATTTAGAACTGGATTGTGAATAAAGATTCAGAACTCGGGTCACTACACTGTTCAGAATTAATTTAATGATAATAATATTCTTTATTGTCACAGGTAGGCTTACATTAACACTGCAATGAAGTTAGCATGAAAAGCTCCGAGTCCCCACATTCTGGCGCCTGTTTGGGTACACCAAGGGAGAATTCAGAATGTCCAGTTCACCTAACAGCACGTCTTTCGGGATTTGTGGAAGAAACCAGAGCACCCGGAGTAAACCCACGCAGACACAGGGAGAATGTGCAGACTCCGCACAGTCGGTGGCTCAAGCCTAAAATTGAACCTGGGACCGTGGTGCTATGAAGCAACAGTGCTAACCATTGTGCTACTGTGTTCGTCATGTAAGGTATACAGAAGCCCAGTGTATTCACAGCATTTACCATAGCCAAGTGAACATAAAAAGGGAGGTTCAGGCGCTGAACGATGCTGGGAGTTGGGGAGTTGAAAACTGTATTGTATTGTACTGTACGGCCTGGCCTTGTGCTTTGCGCTTTTAATCAAAAATGGTGTTTTGATCTTGTTAAAGGAATATCTGCTTATTAGAGAAACTGAGGTTTTCAACTGAACTCAGGGGCATGTCATCGGCCAGGGGCTCAGTTCAATCCTGGGCTCTGGCATCCCTCCGAGTGCTAGGTCCCTGAGTTGTCCCTGCCTCTGCCTGCTGTGGATCATCAACTATAAGGTGTTCACCAGTGAGTGACGCAGAAGCCTACATACTACATATACCCACTGAGGTGTGAGAATCAGTGCTGGTGGCAGCTGTGGTGCCTTTTCAATGTTCGTCTCCAAAATGATTCCCTTGTAGTTACTTGGGTCTGTGGTGCGCAGGGACCATGAGGATGGGCTGCACTGCTGATTGACCTGCAAGGGAAATGAGATGGCATTAATGGAGGACTGGGGGACACTGATAGGAGAAAGATCACTCATGTGAAGCGTGCGCTATTGGTGAATGTATTGAGGGTTCTCACTTGTGTCCCTTGCCCCCACCTCGCCTTCTGCAGAGGTGTGGTCCTGCTCCTCGCCAGCAAGTTCAAGGGCTCGTTCCTCAAACAGGGTGAGGGTCCTGAGCTTGGGAATCACTCTGGCTGGTTGTGCCCACTCATGTCTGTTATGCTCGAGCGTGTCCTGCAATTAGACAGATGGGGAGAGTGTAGGCGGGAGTCGTGCCAGGTCAGATGGGATTGAAGTCTGGCATGTGTGGGAGGTGATTGGGAGCGGGAATGTGAGGGACATAGTTGATACTGGGGTCGGGGGTGGGGGGGGGGGGAGGGGACAGCATGTGGCAGTGTTGAGCATTGCTGCCGATAGCACTGAGGACCCGCGTTCAAATCCTGGCTCTGGGTCACTGTCCGTGTGGAGTTTGCACATTCTCCTGTGTCTGCATGGGTTTCACCCTCACAACCTAAAGATGTGCAGGTTAGGTGGATTGGCCTTGTTAAATTGCCCCTTAATTAGAAAAGAAAATAATTGAAAAAAGATACTGTGGGGGATTATGGGCAGGGGGGTGCAGCATGGCAAGTGCTGGGATCCCGCGATGTGGGCAGTGAATCTGTGGAACTCTTTGCCGCAGAAGGCTGTGGAGGCCAAATCACTGAGTGTCATTAAAAAGAGATAGAAAGGTTCTTGATTAATAATGGGATCAGGGGTTATAGGGAGAAGGCAACTCAGGGACAACTCAGGGACCCAGCACTCGGAGGGATGCCAGAGCCCAGGATTGAACTGAGCCCCTGGCTGATGACGTGGGGAGAATGGGGATGAGAAAAATATCAGCCATGATTGAATGGTGGAGCAGACTCGATGGGACAATTGGCATAATTCTGCTCCTATGACTTATGGTCTTATGGGTGGGAGTGAGATCATCTTGAAAGTGTGAGCGCTGTGTTAAGGGGTGTTGCGGGAGACATGAGACAGATTTACCCTGGCTGCATGAAGAAAGTAATTCATCTTCTTCCAGCGCTGTAGCCCTGCCCTCTTTTAGAATCACAAGATCATAGAATCATAGAATCCCTGCAGTGCCATTCAGCCCATCAAGTTTGCACTGACCCTCTGAAAGAGCACCTTACCTAGGCCCACGCCCGCACCCTATCCCGTAACCCAGTAATCTCACCTCACCTTTTTGGACACGAAGAGCAATTTAGCATGGCCATTCCACCTAAACTGCACATCTTTGGCCTGTGTGAGGAAACCGGAGCACTCGGAGGAAACCCACGCAGACACAGGGAGAACGTACAAACTCTACACAGACGGTCACCCAATGTTGGAATCAAAGCCGGGTCCCTGGCGCTGTGAGGCAGCAGTGCTAACCACTGTGCCATGATTTTGGAGCGAGCTGGCGCTTACTATCGTGGCCACAGCCTCCCAGGCGGCTTTGATCACTTTACTGGCTGGACATCAGCCCAATTGTGGGGAGAGGGTTTCCTGTCTCCACTCGACCCCATCCAGAGGTATACTGAGGGCTCGCTTGGTGAAATGTGGTGCAGTCTTTCTGACAGCTCATACCCCCAATTGCTGTAGAATGCTGAGGAGGCGTTTAAATGGTGAGGCCCACTGATTGCTGCGATTGACTTGTAGTAGGGCAGGTGAATCAGAGGTAGGTCATCATGAACGCGGTGTGAAACTAGTGGAACAAAAATTCCCTTAAAGGTGCTGACAATACAGCGATTTCTCACCAACGGCACCAGTGGACTTTTCTCCGGTTTTCTCACTGAGACCGACACTTGAGAAAAAATATTGAAAAAATTTGCCCCAAAACTTTACTTGAATTATCCTTTTTATATATTCAGGTGCCTCACTTGTGCCCCTTAACTCTGTGATTGGTTAGCAATTCTATATTGTCTTTATGATGCAGTGTAGGCAGGTTCAGGACATGGCACACCAGAACAATGATACATTCACGTCTTTACCAGTGTGGGTGATATCACCCAGGATGACATAAGGGTCAAAACCCTTATTAAACCCCAGACGCCAAGTGACAGGATAGCCAGGAGATGAAGAGGATGTCGAAACTAGTGTGAGTGAAGAATCACTGTGGTAGTATGACTAGGGATATTACGGTACCTGGGAGTATGAGCTGCCATTGGTGCAAAGGACTCGCTGCCCATTGGCTCAGGTATTGTGTGCCTCTTAGCCCGATTGGCTAAGAGGAAGGTAGCTCCGCCTACGAGGTGGGGTATAAGAACCCGTGTTCCCCGGCAGCCAGCCATTCTCCTGTACGTCTGCTGCCGGGTTCACTTCTTGCTAATTAAAGCCTTTCGTTCGGACTTCATCTACGTTTCGTGTCCATTGATTGTGCATCTATCACGCAATGATTTGAGTAGCCCTCATGCTTCATTTGCAAAATCCAACTGTAATAATATCACCACGGCCAGTCTTCAGACAACATTCCCTTTTATTTACAAAATGAAAAAGGCCACAGCCACACCTTACAGCACACAGATCCAAGCCCAGGTACCTACAAAATACCAGCCCAGGTTGAAATAGTGGGCTTTAAATTCTTGCTGCTCATTTCCAATTGTGTGAGCTCCTGTCCACTCAGTCGGGATGTTCATATTCCACTGAACCCACGGGAAGATCGATTGATGATCCCTTAGTGTCCTTTGAGGCCACCATAATACCAACAGACATTTGGTAGGGTAACACGTGTGGAAATTGAATGAGGTATCCAAATTCAATGTTTGATCGAGGAATTGATTGAGAACTTGGGGAAAACCAATTACCTCGCCACTTTCGATCTGATCAAAATCTGCGGAAGAGAGAACTGCTTCACCAGTTCCCAAGGCATTCTACCAATACACCATCACGTCTGCTGCAGGCCGCCACCGTGCGCATGCATGGCCATGGACCTGGCAATTCTCCAGGCATATCAGCAGCTAGAGCCGGATGGTCTATGTTGCCTTGATTCTAGCCCCCAGCAAAACAGGGAATCGCTGGCCGTTTTCCACCATTTTCTCCTCACGTGAAATGCCACTGTTTGCCACGCTGATGTGGGTACATAATCCCAAAATCGGAGAATCCTGACCTCTGACTTTGTATGTATTTAGCGTGGCCAATCCACCTACCCTGCACATCTTTGGGTTGTGGGTGTGAAACCCATGCAGACACGGGGAGAATGTGCAAACTCCACACGGACATTGACCCAGGGCCGGGATTTGAACCTGGGTCCTCAGCGCCATAGGCAGCAATGCTAACCACTGTGCCACCATGCTGCCCTGACTTTGTATGTATTAAAATAGGTCACATTTTAAACCAAAGTGGTAGTCACACCTAATGGGGCAGTGTTATAACCCGCAAGGGTCTTACTGGGTGGGAATGGTTAACTACCCATGGACTTTGCAGAATAGGAGTTCCCAATAAGGGGGTGGGGGACCTCTAACAATGTCTGGCTATGTATAAATAAAGCCGGCCAGTAAGGTACCGACGAATGAAGACTCAATAGGGAACTATTGCACAGTATATAATAGTAGTTGTAAAATAAAGTAAGTTATTGTTTCTACAAACTCAATGCGGACTCTTCGTGGCCTTATAAAAGGCAGGCTGGTCTTTAATATTTTTAAAAAATATTTTGTATCAATATTGTACCAAATGGACCATTGTTCTGCTGAAATCAGTTGCATTTTGTTTGATTTTTTGCACTGCAGACAGATTTTTATTGCATGTAGCGACTATTTACTGCAGAGGGCAGAGTGGCATCTCGGAAATCCTGTCAGAGCTGAGCTTATCGTACAAGTCAAATTTAATTTAACATGAAGATAGAGAATTTCTGCCTGAAGAGAAGCATTTGATAATGTATCAGTGAGGGCAGCACGGTAGCATAATGATTAGCACTGTGTCTTCACAACGCCAGGGTCCCAGGTTCCATTCCCTGCTGGGTCACTGTCTGTGCGGAGTCTGCATGTTCTCTCCGTGTCTGCGTGGGTTTCCTCCGGGTGCTCCGGTTTCCTCCGGAGTCCAAAGAGGTGCGGGTTATGTTGATTGGCCATGCTAAATTGCCTTTAGTGTCCAAAAAAAGCTTAGGAGGGGTTATTGGGTTAGGGGGATCGGGTTGAAGTGAGGGCTTAAGTGGGTTGGTGCAGACTCGATGGACCGAATGGCCTCCTTCTGCACTGTATGTTCTATGAGAGGGAAGTCCTCCCCACTGAATGGGATTCAGAAGTAATTATATCTGTGGACAGTGATTTTTTTAAAATAAATTGCAATCTTCTAATGCACAGATATCATCTGAGCACGGGACGTCCATGTTTTGATATCTGAATCCATTGTTTATTTTCTTGTAATTTTCCACATTTGAACAGAGATTCATTGGATTTATTTGTTTTCAATTGCTTAATTACCGAGTAGACAAATCATCCAATTGAGGCTCGAGATAAAGGCTTTTGAGAGTGAGTCTTAGATTGTAGGTAAATCAAATTACAATGAGACAGACACTCTATATTCATCTCACTGAATTGAATTTTCTTCAAATCCAGGGAACAACTGAAATTCAGAAGGGGATTTTTAATATCAATGAATGAACATACCATAAAAAAGCCATACATATAATCTTTATCATTGTCACAAGTAGGCTCCCATTAACACTGCAATGAAGTTACTGTGAAAATCCCCGAGTCGCCACATTCCGGCGCCTGTTCGGGTACACTGAGGAATAATTCAGAATGTCCAATTCACCCAACAGCATGTCTTTTGGGACTTGTGCGAGGAAACCAGAGTACGTGGGGAAACCCACGCAGACACATGGAGAACGTGCAGACACCGCACAGACAGTGACCCAAGTGGGAATCGAACCTGGAACCCTGGCACTGTGAAGCTACAGTGCTAACCACTGTGTCTGGCGTGGATAGATGGTCGATTCTAAAACCTACAACTGTGGGGCACAGTTCACATTTATGTAATAAAATATTCCGAGGCACTTCATAGGGGCGTTATCAAACAGAGTTTTACAATGTGTCTCACAAGGGTGAGCACAGTAAGAAGTCTTACAACACCGGGTTAAAGTCCAACAGGTTTGTTTCAACTGTAACCTGGTGTTGTAAGACTTCTTACTGTGCCCACCCCAGTCCAACGCCGGCATATCCACATCTCACAAGGGTGACATTGAGGCCAAGGACCAAACGTTTGGTCGAAATGGTTGCAAGAAGCATTTTAGGGGGAGAAAGGCAGAGAGGTTTCAGGAGGAAATTCCAATGGAGGGTCTTGGGGGCTGAACGCATGGCTGCCAAAGGTTGAGGAATTAAAATTAGAAATGCTCTAAAGGCCAGGAGCAGAGGAGATTACAGAGATAAAGAGGGGCCAAGCCATGGAGGGATTTGAAATCAATTATGTGAATTTTAACAGCGAGGTTTTAATTGATGAGAAGCCATTGTAGGTAAGTGAGCACAGGATTGATGGGTGAATGGGGGCAATAAACATGTGGCCATCAGTGCTTTTGGATGACGTCAGGTTGATGGGGTGTAGGATGTAGGAGGCTGGTTAGGAGTGTGTGGAATCGTCAAGTCTAGAGGTAACAAAGTCATGGAGGACAGTTTCAGCAGTAGGTGAGCAGAGGCAGGGTTGGAGTTATGCAATGCCATGGAGTTAGAAATAAGTAGTCCAAGTGGCTCTCCAGAGATATGATTATCTGGCATGCAAAGCTCCGCAAACCATCGCTTTCTAAAAACTCTGCAAGTTGCAGCTGTTTGAGTATTGCAAGTTTAAAAACATGGAAAAACTCTGGGCTACATTCTCCGATGTTGCAGCTAAGTGCCGACGCCGGCTTGGGAACTATGGTGTTTTACTGTGCCAAAATCAACGCCGAACCCTCACCAGCCTGAGACCGGTGAGGGGCTAGCAGCTGTGCTGGGCAAAACTCCCAGCTCCTACACCAAAATGGCCAGAGAATGGCCGGGTCCGTGGCCGCACATGCCCACGCCGATGACCTGCAGCAGCCGCACAGTACAACATGGTGGCAGCGGTGCGTGGACCCGACCTGCCAAATACTGCCCCCTGGCCACACCCACCAGTCCCCTCAGCCCTTGTGGAAGCCCCCCTGGCCAGCAGTTTGGCTCCCAACCGACTGTGGCGGCACTGGACACAGTCCACAATGGTCATGCCGGGTTCCCGACCACTCAGACCGCACGCCAACTGCGCGGTCGGGAACTTGGCCCATTGGGGTGGAGCACCTGGGGAGAGCCTTCCAAAGGCACCCCAATGCCATTCCAATGGCATGTAGAGCGCGATGCAATGACGCCATTTCAGAGGGGGTGGAGAATCAAAAACCAATGTCAAACCGGCGGCGCCTCCGATTTGGGCGTTGGAAGGGATTCTCCACCTGATCGCCGATTATGATAGCGGCATCAGGCAACGGAGAATCCCACCCCCTATATCTGAACAAGATCTACTAGTCTGAGGTATATAAAAATGAATTGGATCACATTTGTTGAATTTATATGCACTGCAGTACTCACTTAAGCGTTCATAAAATAAGAACTGTTTAGATACATACATAGATACACAGAACATACAGTGCAGAAGGAGGTCATTCGGCCCATCGAGTCTGCACCGACCCACTTAAGCCCCTACTTTCACCCTATCCCCATAACCCAATAACCCCTCCTAACCTTTTTTGGACACTAAGGGCAATTTAGCATGGCCAATCCGTCTAACCTACACAGTCTTTGGACTGTGGATGCTCCTTCTGTAACTCTTGAACTTCAGATCATCAGTCTTTTTGGTTCTCAGGATATGTGTGACACTGACAAAGCCACATTAAGTACTTGGCCCTGGTGGCCATGCTGATAGGGCTGCAGTCCTTGGGGTGATGGTGCTTCCACACTTGTGTTGGTTAAGGGGATATGGGGATTCTAAACCACCGACAATGAAGGATTGGCCAAGTCAAGATGGTGTGTAGCCTAGAGGACAACTTGAACATTATGATGTTTCTAAGAGTTGGTTGGTCGCTTTTCTCCTTTGAAGAGACTACGAGACTGGGAAGACACATGATTACAAAATTGGGGAATTGCAGTTTACTTAATCGATAGTATATCCTACAACCTTAGTGAAGGATGAGGACACCAATATATTTACTTGAATCCATTATTTCATAATTATAATATTTTTGTTTTAATATGTACGTTTACTTTCCTACCTTATAACTCACCTCTCTGGCCAAGAATTTAATCGGCCCTCCTAATCTTTCCTCCGGCCAAGGTCTCTGTTTCTTATACATATGAGGAGTGTTTTGGAACATTTTCCTCCATTAAAGCCGTTATACAATTTAAAAATTGATTTTGTTTTATCTTCTAAATATAATTGGTTGGACCCACTTTGTGAAAAATCAAGCGAGAGAAGCCTGGGGTCCAGGAAATGCAAGCTGCCTCGTGGGCATATAGACTTTTTACCAACCTCCCCAACTTGCTCAGCTAAAGCCAATAATTCTATTTCACATAGAGTCCCTACATTGCAGAAGCAGGCCATTTGGCCCATTAGATCTGCACCATCCCTCTGAAAAGGCATCCTACCGAGGCCCCCTCCCAATATATCTGTAACCCCACCTAACCTGCACATCTTTGGACACAAAGTGGAAGTTTCTCATGGCCAATCCACCTCACCTGCACATCTTTGGACTGTCGGAGGATACCGGAGCAAACCCACATCGACACAGGGAGGAAGTGCAAACTCCACACGGGCAGTCATCCAAGGCCGGGATTGAACCCGGGTCCTTTGCACTGTGAGGCAGCAATGCTAACCTCTGTGCCACCATGCTGCCTGAAGTCCAATTGTACAAATTCTGGTACCTTCTATACCTCATGGTCATCTTTCCTCGTCAATGGCAGCTGGTAGACTGTTCAATTACATAGGACATTAAATACAAACCCAATCATGTCCACCGCCAAATTTCCTTAAAGTATCACTAAACCGTGGTCTTAAGCGGCATCCCTGGCTTTTTTAACCCTCTCCCCATTCCCAGGGGCACCAAGGCCAGAACAGACCAATTGTTCTCTTGCTCCTCCCATTTTGATTACCAATCCATAGTCTGGAATAATCTATGGTTTCAATTACTCAGTTGTTCATTGACGTAACCAGATGAATCAGTGAAGAGGGTGATAAAATAATCAAGAGGGGACAATGTTTTCCCTGATGTCTATTGTCTTCAAATTAGGTAATTAACACTTTCCCTCTCCAAATGGGAGGATTTTGTTTTGTTATATTGTCATTTTTGGAGTGTTTTTTTAAATCAAGTCTATAAATAAATCTAGAATGAATCTTATGGCTTCCATTAGTCATGTAGTGCTTTTCTCTGGGTCGAATATTCACTGAATTTTTATGTGGTAAGTTCTGCAAAGTAGGAGATGCCACGCATCGTTGGTTTTGGGGGTTTGCAGCATGTGAAAGGTTCAAATGCAAAGTGGTTTCTTTTATGCTTTAAAAATAAATATTGGCCTCTTATTTACTTTTTTGCTAACATGTAAAGATCATCTCAGCGATTAAGAGATGGCAGAAAAACACAATGTCAAGCAGACAATATTTCATTTCTATGACAACTGTCAAAATCATTCATTCAGCAGTGCATTCTGATACTTCAGAATATCTTTTTCAGCTGTTAAAATAAATTGCGTGTGCAGTGAGGGAATAGATTTGCAAAACATTTAGCCTGGTACATGGAGAGAGGTACCTTTGTTGGCAACTCTTTCTTAGATTGCGTCCCATTTACTGAAGCTGGGTGTTTAATAACTACCTGTTGCAGGTCAGGGAAGAATTTTTTGGGGGGGTTCAATTTTATTTCCTTTCACTTTTGATGGCACCGGTTCATTCTGAAGAACTGCTCTCTGGATGTCAACAGGTTTGTTGTTCCTTGCCCGTGTGGTCATTGGGGTGTGTGAGCCTTAATGTTTGGAATAAGCAAGCTATTCAAATAAGACAGCCATCATGGCCCAGTTGATTCCATCCTCGCCAAGCCTCCCAGCAGCAATTATTAGACAGTGGCCAGGAACACAATCTGCAGATGTCTTTTATTCCCCTTGCTCCCTTCCTAGTCCAGGAATATCACAGCCGCTAACGTAACCTCTTATTTATTTCAGCGCTGTTTGTAGGATCTTGCTACGTACATTTTTGCTGCTAGGTTCCTACATGACAGCAATGAGTATACTTCAAAGTACTTAATTGGCTGCAAAGCAATTTAGGGTGTTCTGAGATGATGTGAGGTGCAATTTCAATGAAAATCCTCACCTTCTCTTAATCCAGTCTACTGAATTGCCATCTGAAAGGACGAGTACATCCCGGATGTTCATCTTTATTTGATTATTAGGAGCCTGTCTGATATTTACCCCTGGAATCAGAAGGTGGATCAGGGTTGAGGTTTGCATTGGAGGGCAGGTCTGAGGAAGTGAAGGTGGAAGTGCTTTTGAGAAGGAACACATTCAAGTAAGTAAATTTGAAAAATCTTGGACCCAAAGCCCGTGGGTCACGACGCTGACTTTGAAACTAACTAGTTCAAAAAGACATACTTCTTGCTGCAGGGAGGGCCTTATCACACAGTATGTGATTTGTGACTTTTTTTTATAGAGTAGATATAAATGCTCGTAAATGGTGAATAAGAACTGTGGAACTGTCAGGCTGCAAATTATTTAAATGGCCAGCCTTTAAATATTTAAAAAGAGCCTGCATATGTTTGAGTTGAACAAAAACTGTTTGCAGTTCAATAGATTTTATTGATACATACTATCATTATAGCATTATTACTGCTTGACTGCTTCCATACCCTATCATTATCATAATTTGGGGCTATAATTGTTGTTGGAATGATGGGATGTGGAGTTATGATTGTGCAAACGTTTGTTTTTCTATGGGATTAAGTTCTTGATGGGATTTAAATGTATCAAATGGGCTGTTATGAAACAGGTTTTTTTATATTATGAAATCTGTGAAAATGAAGTTGCTGAGAAAAGCCCCTAGTCGCCACATTCCGGCGCCTGTTCGGGTACACGGAGGGAAAATTCAGAATTCTCAGCTGGTATGGGAATCGTACCTGCGCTGCTGGTCTTGTTCTGCAACAAAAATCAGCTGCTTGTGGACCCCCAGGTGAGAACCACTGTACCATGCTTAATCTTCAATCACAGACTTGCGCGAAGTCTGCACATCCTCCCCGTGTGTGCGTGGGTTTCCTCTGGGTGCTCCGGTTTCCTCCCACAGTCCAAAGATGTGCAGGCTAGGTGGATTGGCCATGATAAATTGCCCTTAGTGTCCAAAATTGCCCTTAGTGTTGGGTGGGGTTATTGGGTTATGGGGATAGGGTGGAGTTGTTGACCTTGGGTAGGGTGCTCTTTCCAAGAGCCGGTGCAGACTCGATGGGCTGAATGGCCTCCTTCTGCACTGTAAATTCTATGAAATATATCTATAATTTCAAATAGAGTTCTTCTCCCATAAAATTAATTATTGTTAATGAGAGCTGAGAAGAAACTCATCATTCCCCCAATAGTAAATGTATAATTATGATTGATTGGTGGCTTAAATGTTGCATTATCCCTACTAACCTGCTCAAACCTGCCATCTGATGGGTGGCATGGGGGCACAGTGTTGAACACTGCTGCCTCACAGGCCCGGGGTTGATTCCGGCCTTGGATGACTGTGTGGAATTTTCATGTTCTCCCTTTTTCTACATTGGTTTCCTCCCAGTGCTCTGGTTCCCTCCCACAGTCCAAAGATGTGCAGGTTAGGTGGATTGGCCATGCTAACATTTCCCCTTCGAGTTCAGAGATGTGCAGTTCAGGTGGATTGACCATGATCAATGCACGTGGTTCCAGGCATAGGGCGAGGGTGGGGTGGGGGGGGGGGGGGGGGGGGGGGGTGGGGGGGGGGGGGGGGGGACCTAGACTGCTCTTTTGGATGGTCGGTGTAGACTCAAGGAGATGAATAACTTCCTTCTGCACTGTAAGGAATCTATGCACTCATTATACATCTTATTCTTGGTTGACTCTGCCAACTCTGGAAGACAAGGCTTTCACGGCACTTTTGTTTTAAAGGGAGGCTACATAACATTGATCAGTAAGATCACTGATCCTCTTTCAAGTTTGATTGAGCCCCAATTTTGATGATGCTTCACATTCTATCAGAACAATGATAATTGGGTGACACGGTGGCACCATGGCACAGTGGTTAGCACTGGTGTTCGACCTCGGGAGACTGAATGGTGTTTGCACTTTCTCCCTGTGTCTGTGTGGGTTTCCTTTGGGTACTCCGGTTTCCTTCCACAGTCCAAAGATGTTCAGGTTATTGTTCAGACGGTTAGCTTGGACTATTGGGTTACAGGGATAGGGTGGGGCCATGGGCCTATATTGGGTGCTCTTTCAGAGGGGTAGTGCAGACTCGATGGGCCAAATGGCCTCTCTCTGCAGTGTCATGATTCTATGATTCTATGCCGAAAAATATACAAAAACTGATGATAGAACAGTTCAATTCATTTCAAACATGGAACAGGTTAAATCGATCCTTGGTGGTAGTGAAAGGGGTGATAACTTATCGTCAGCCTGTTTTGTCATTCATTCATTTTACAAAATATCAGAAGACCAATTGTCATCCCTCTGGTAGATCACCAATTGCTAATCTAATTAATTAAGATTCAAAGAGCTACATAAAGTTTTAGTTCAAAAAAGTATAGGATGATAAGGTTGAGGTCAGGGCCCTTTGCCTAGCAAGCTTCTAATGAAGCATGTAAGGCTGTGCACTGAACAGTAAATTATACAATTACTGGTGATTAATTTTAGGGTCAAAACTTTGAAATTACCATTGGTGAATGCAATATTAGTGGAATTCCCTGATGAATGAATCTGTTTATTATTTGTTCATGGAATGCGAGCTTCGCTGGCTAGGCCAGCATTCATTGCTCTTTTTTTTTGACCCAGTGACAGTAATATGACATATTTCCCAGTCAGATGGTGTGTGACTTGGATGGGAACTTGTGAACGTATCCATCAATTGGCATTGACATAAAACTAGTGGATACTTAACTGTAATCTGCTAGATCTGAAAAATATAGTTATTTATCTTTTTTTTAAAAATGTTTATGGGATGTGGGCTTCCCTGGCAAGGCCAGCAATTATTGCCGATCCCTAAGTTCTCTTGAGAAAGTAGTGGTGAGCTGCTTTCTTAAACTGCTGCAGTCCACCTGTTGTAGGTACATCTCACAGTGCAGCCAGGGAGGCAATTCCAGGATTTTGTCCTAGCTACAGCGAAGGAACGGCAGGATGGTGAGTGACTTGGAGGGGAACTTCCAAGTGGTGGTGTGGTTCCCATGTATCTGCTGCCCTTGTCCTTCTAGCTGATAGAGGTTGTGGGTGTGGAAGGGGCTGTGCAAGGTGATAACTTGGGGGGGGCGGTTTAGCACAGTGGGCTAAATAGCTGGCTTGTAATGCAGAACAAGGCTAGCAGTGCAGGTTCAATTCCTGTACCGGCGGTCCCGAACAGGCGCCGGAATGTGGCACTAGGGGCTTGTCGCAGTAACTTCATTGAAGCCTACTTGTGACAACAAGCGATTATTATTATTAAATTCAATAATTTGCAAACCGATCACCAGAACGAATTTGTGGGTGCTTTGTGATGTTTTCGAGGAAGTGATTGTCCCACCAGAAAATACAAACATAAACCTCACTCCAATTCTTGCAAAATGCTTCAAATGAGGAATCACAACATCAAAATGTATATGGTGGCAACATTTACGCTCGTAACTTCCACCGCACCACCCACTCTCTGGAGAGCTGCAATGGTACCTTATGATTAAAGAAAAAGACAAAATCACATTTATTTGTTAGACCATTACAATTTAAAGAAAGCCCTTGCTTGGGAGGTGTGGAGGAACTAAAGACGCCGCTTGAATTAGCTGCTGTGGTGCAAATGTTTACGGGTATGTTTATACAAGAAGGGATTTTAAAAAACACAATAAACTTCAGCTTGCCCTAAAAAGCGTGCGGTCGGTGCTGTGGAGCGGAGGGGAGTTGGAAGCGTCAGTGGGCACTGCTGCTGCTGGCTTCTGCTGTATTTGTTCCTGTTCGGTTGGATTGGGAAGAGACGAGTGAGTGTAAGTGAGTGCAGCTCGGAGTGTCCAGCAGTCAGAATTTAAGCTGCATCTCCTGCCCACATCCCCTCCCTCACTCACCTGAGACAACCTCGGCGGCTCCGGGAGAAGCTGAAACCTGATTGGTATTTCAAAAAAAAAAGCAATAAAACGCGGGGTGGGTGGGAATCAATCCATCTCAACAGATTGTCCACGAGTTAGACATGCTCAACGCTGCCTGATTCTACCGTTCTACGCCTGGAGGAGGGAGAAGTAATTCCTCGGTTGCTAAGGTACGATACAGAGCAGATGATGCAGGGAGGAGGGTGGGGGGAATGTGTGTGTGTATACATTTCCACATTTATTTATTTACACAGCATCCTTAAACATATCCAGTTGTTTTGGGTTTGTTATTTTTCGTGCTAAGTGTGTTGAATGCAAATTTTTAAAAAAGATAACAAAGCTCTTGTAATAATGCGCTCTTCAGAATTATTTGTCATTCAGTCCTCATCCCCTCTTTTGGAGTTAAAAATAGTTTGCAGCTAGTGCGTCAACTGGGGAAAGCTGGGGGCCGGCTCTATTTAATATTTACAGAATAAGACATGTTGCAGATTTGGTATCTCGCCGCCAGCGAGCACTCTCTTCCCCCCAATTGACATATGTTCCTCTTATTCCTCTCCCTCTCTTCTGCCTTCGTCGGTTGTCATTCATTCAGAAGCCAAGGGGGCGTTTGTTATTTTTCCTCCGAGTAGGTTTTGTGAGACAATTATTCTCTCAAATTCTCCGCTTTGGCTCCTGTGAGGACGGGATTGTCACAAATTTCATTTTGCTCCCCCCCCCCCCCCCCCCCCCATTTAGAGGCGAGCTTTTCAAGTCTTGACATGGCCCAGGGAACGACTGAACAAACTGTGTGTGGGGCCACTGAGGCCGAAGATAGTTCTCCCAATATGCTGGTGTACAGAAAGGTAGGGATGTGTTTATGTGTGTTCAATTGTTGGGGTTTAGGATTTTGTTCTTCCCCCTCCTTCCCTTAAGGTGGGGGGGGGGGGGGGGGAGTCTGAGGAAAACTAATGATGGCTTTTGAATTGTTTGCCCCTTGAGTGGATCATTATCACAATGTTAACTTTGGCTTCAGGATGTGTTTGTAAAGGGCACTCAGCATGCCGACCTTACTGTGGGTGCAAGGAGGAAACTTTTATTCTTTGCGAGGTTTAGCCCACAATGTCCAGTTGTAATGTCCAGGATGGGACGCTCTGTCTGTTTCTATCCTCTCTGGGAAAAGGTGGTCTTTCAAGCAGCGCCATGGAATCTTTTGCAGAAGAGCTGGAGGTTCTTGCAGGCACTCTCGCCACATTATCCCACTGAGTTGACAAGCAACAGATTAAGCTGTTTGTGCGTGCTTGCAAACAACGTGTAACTCCCGTGTTTGCCCGCGTAAAGACAGTCAATACACTCAGAGACATTTCAGCATAAGTAATGCACTATATAAACACAAATATTATTGCATTCTAGATTACTTCAACAATTACAGGGCATGTTTTGACGAGGACAAAGGGCAAATTATTTACCTGGGGGAAATCTAGAAACTATTGACTTTTCCTGTATCACCGCTCCATATGTCGTAATCTTTCAGTGCGGAAAACTGAAGCACAATATTCTTGCACGATCAATATTATTAGCATCAATAATGATTTCTCCACGTCTGCAGCCCCTCTGCTCGGTCACGTTTCTTTGACTTGTGATTATTTTTTTATCCAGTTGCTGATATCAGTTGGAAAAGGTTGTTAGTTCGAAATATACAAATCTGTTTCACCTTTGCACTGTGTTTGTTTGCCCATATTGATGACTGGATGGGACAACAGTACCTGGAAAGCCTTGTAGACACAGATCAATTGGACATGAAGGCTGGAAGATGAGACTGTAACTGAACAATGGGCTGCGTTTAAAGAAGTGATAGTTCAGGTATAGTCAAGGTATGTTATCACAAAGGCTGACAAAACCAGAGCTCCCTGGATGACAAAAAGATATGGGGATTAATAATGAGAAGGAAAAGTCCGCTTATGACAGAAGTTTATACAACCGATAAGCAGGTTGAATATTGAAGGTTCAGAGGGGAATAGAGAAGCAGAGAGGGAGTATGAAAATAAATGTTAAGATAAAAGGTAAAGTCGCCTTAGTCCCAGATGATCATAGGCTGCTTTCTCCTTTGAGGAGGGGAGCTGACTGGTGGTGATTTAACCTGAGGATCACCACACCTCAGAAAAGGGGCAACGTTGAGAAGGCATGCTTTCATGGATAACCTCACCCAATACGGGAATTGAACCCACACTGCTGGCCTCATTCTGCATCACGAACCAGCTGTCTAGCCAACTGAACTAAAGCGATCCCCCCAAAAAGTCTTCTTCAGGCAAATAAATAGCAAAACGATGGTAAAAGAAGGGATGGGGGCTAATTAGGGACCAAAAGGGGATTTAAGCATGGAGCCGGAGAACCTGGCTGGTCTTAAATGAATATTCTACATCTCTCTTTATCAAGAAAAAATATGTCACCTAGGCCATGGTGAAAAAGGAGGTAATTCAGATGCTCAAAGAGTTTAAAATTAAGAAGAATGAGCTATTGGATAGGCTGTCAGCACTTAAGTTCATAAGGCACCAAGACCTGAGAAGGTGCATCCAAGGGGTAGTGAGGGAAGAGTGAGTAGAAATTGCGGAGGTACGGGCTATCATTTTTCAGTTTTCCTTAGACTAGTTGCAAACGTCACAACCTTGTTCAAAAAGGATGTAAAGATAAGCCTGACAACTACAGGCCAGTCAGTTTAACCTCAGTGGTGGGGAGGCTTCTAGAAATGAAAATTTGGGATAAAATTAATAGTGACAAATGCAAGTTAATTAGGGAAAGCCCACAATGATTTGTTAACATGTTTGTGTTTAACTAACGTGCTTGAATATTTTTGATGAGGTAACAGAGATGGTTGTTGAGGGTAATGCAGTTGATGTGGTGTACATGGGCTTCCAAAAGCTATTTGATACATTGCCACACAGCAGTCTTGTCAGCATTATAGCTCTTGGAATAAAAGGGACAGTAGCAGCAAGCTTACAAAATTAACTTACTGACAGAATACAGAGAGTAGAAGTTAATGGATGTTTTCGGAGTGGAGAAAGGTTTAGAGTGGAGTTCTCCAGGGGTTTGGTGTTAGGATGTTTGCTCTTCCTGGTACATTAATGATCTAGACCTTGGTGTACAGGGCACAATTTCAACATTTGTGGACGGTACAAAACTTGGAAGTATTGTGAACTGTGGAGAGGATAGTGTAGAACTTCAAAAGGCCACAGTTGATGAAATGGACAGACAAGTGGCAGATGAAATTTAATGCAGAGAAACGTGAACTGATTAATTTTACTTTGGAGAAATGAAGGCTGAGTGCAGATTTGATAAGAAGTATTCAAAACCACAAGGGGCCTGGACAGAGTAGATTGGGAGAAACTGTTCCCAATCTTGAAAGATTCAAGAACCAGAGGGGACAGATTGAAGGTCATTAGCAAAAGAAGCTATCGCAACATAGGGAAAAACATTTTAGTGGTTCGGGTCTGCAATGCACTGCCTGAGAGTATAGTAGAGGCAGGTTCAATTGAGGCATTCAAGAAGTAATTAGATTATTAGGAAAAGGGAGAGTGTAGAGGACTGCAGGAGGAAGGCGAGGGAGTGGCATTAGGTGAATTGCTGCTTTGGCAAACTAGCACAGACACAGGGAACAATTTTAAGTTTATTTTAAAGATTTTCACATTCCCCTGAGACTAAAGTATTCAAGAATAATTTAGCTACATGGGAAATGTAAATTAACTGGTGAAGCAAATGTTGCTGTCTGTGGTGCCTGCTGAAATCTAAATGCAGGACGCAGACAAACACATGTATTGGCAGTGATTAGGGCTTTCATTTCAAATGACACCTTGTGAAAAAGTAATCAATGCTTGCTATTTCAGTGCTATTGATATTGGTGAAAGCTCTATGAGTAATGTGAAACAGCACTGTTTGAGGGGAAAGACCAATTTGTTGCTTTTACAGGTTGTACAAGCCTCTTGCTCCCAATTTAAGGATTTGTAACTGGGAAACCTGGAACCATTATACAGTGGAATTGGGAACATTGTTAAGAATGATGTAAGTTGACAATCATACCGACTTGCCCTACAGTTATATGAGGGGGAAAATAAAGCTCAATGGATAGAAAGAACTATTATTCGTCAACTTTTAATTGTTAGTAAAATTACTAATGACAGAAGCAGCTACTATGACCGCCAAACCTTTCCTTCAGTAGAAAATGTACAGATGGCCATGTGAATTCTTTTGGAGGTGTAAAGTTGAAAAATTGAAAGCTTCTGATGATCCCAATCTGCTAACGTACAGCAAACTGGCCATCTTGGCCAACGTATGATTTTTATTCTTTGAGAACTGAATTTTCCTCCTGGGGCTGAGAAGCAGAGATCTGGATGGTTTCTCAGTCCCGAACCTCCCCCCAGGAAGAAACAGTCACATGTGATTATTTTTCCCCCAGGGTTGGAAGTCAATGGCCAGAGGGCAGATTTACCATCCAATTGAAGATGGTGGATGGGTTCTTGAAGCTGGATGGCCAATCCGAGATCATCCAGCTTGAAAAGAACTGCAGGCTGGAATAGAGGGTAAGGAAGAGAGAGGGTGCTTCCAACCTTAAATAAACCTTTTAATTAAAATAGATTCTGTAGCCAGGCCACCCACTGTTGGGAAGGAGGGTGGTGGTGGGGGTCAGGGGTGGTGGAAGCAGTAAGCTTACAGGCTGGATTCTCCAGCCCCCCAGCTGTGTATTTCTCGGTGGCGTGCAGGAAAATCCTCGGGCAGAGATGCACTGCCGACGGGAACATTGAATCCCAGTGGGCAGAGAATTCCGGCCTACATCTACAGAATGATCTGAGGCTGTTCCTGCACCAGCCAGGCAGGCTAGGGTTCCAGGCCTAACTGGAATGTTGACCCCCACCAATCTACCTCAAGGCAGTTAAATCGGCTCTCGCTGCCTGAAGGATCCTGGATGCATGACTTGAAAACTCCAGTCAGCTTCCTTTAAATGGCCTCAATTAGGCTCTTAACCAATCAGATTGTCTACATGCCAAGTGCAAGCAAGCAGCCTTGCCACCCCTGATCCTGCCTCTGCAAAAGTAGCATGGAAGTAGGATGGAGTCGGACAACCAGCACGCAGGCCAACAGCATTACTTTCAGCCCTCTTCCGCCACTGATCCTGGCCCTGGTGGGGGTCAAAATCAAGCTCCAAGTGCCTGGAGAGTTATTTCAATATGCAGGGGACACCAAAGGGCTGAAATATTCCAGTACACAGTGGAATGGCATCAGGTTGAATGTTACTTCCTGCAATTTTATTTCCAATTTGTCCTTCCCTACTGCAACGGGAACAATTTATGTTCATAAAGTGCATTTCATTTTGTAAAGTTTCTTAAGGGCCTTCGCAATAAATCAAAGACAAATTGCCACTATTTTCCTCTTGTAGAAAATGCAACCTTCTCTGCATTCATCTCAGTTTGTTTTGCTGCATGATTTGCTATTGTTTGTTGTTTTTAAGAGTGGCGAATTTAAGCTTCCTGCTTAGAGCTTAAGATAAACTGCGACTCTCAAAGGCTTTCTTGACTGAAACATTCTCTAAGAAACTCACTTCCTTTGTTAACTCGCTTCAAAAAAAATGAGGGGATGCCTAGATTTTTCTGTGCACGGAATTGTGAATGCTATTTGTTGAAATTGAGAATAATGCAATACACATAGATGATTGCATGCAAGACTCGTAAGTTCGCTAATATGTTGATATTTGACTTCCCCCGTCTGCCCATACCCCACCCAGAAAAATACCTGCTTTATCTGGAATCAGTGTTGTCTCACTGGCTCGTGCTGTACTATGGAGTGAGCCAATTCAGCAAATTTCATGAAGCATTTAGCTTGGAGCTTATGTGACTGCAAATAGCTAATTGTTTATTGATGAAATATAATACGTTCAGTAATGTAACACCTAGACAATTAGATTTCAGAAAATTTGCTTTAGTTGTACCCATCACTACTCCATTTCCAGCAGCAAATGCAACACCGTCATTATAAGCTTCAAATACTGAATTCTACATTTCTTATTTTAGAAGTAATGAACATTCTTCATTATCTAATTATTTTGTGACGGATCTCTCACGGATTAATCAGAATCCTTGTTCAAGCTCACATTACAAATTATAATTCTGGATTGTTGTGATCTGAATTAATTCTACTTTCCTCTCTGAGAACCTGAGTAGCTTTCTGAGAATACATTGCCAGGCATGGCATGTATATTGTGAGTCGTAGTTTTGACAGACAAGATCATGTTTACTGATGAACTATTTTTTAAAATATTGAAACTAAAAATAAACCGTGCTAGAAATGCTACCTAAGCAACATAGCGTCATTCAAAATCTTGCTTGTGTTCTCTCTTGTCTCTCTGAATCTGAAACTGTTTATAGAATTAAGTGTCGCCTTCTGCCTTTCATGTAGATACATTCACGAGGATGCCATCTTCCTTTTTGCTTTGATGCTGATGAGTAGAAATAAATAATTTGTCTAAACATAATTCGCAGCACTGGGATTTTGTCCAACATTTAGAGTACAAAACATAGCATTCACTGGAGGTTTCATGGTTTCATGGTACTTTGGTACCAAGCAATTAAATTGTGGGTGAGATTCCTATTACATTACCTCTTTACAATATACAGGTTTGCAATGGAGTGCAACCAGTTTCACTTTGATGGTGGCAGCAGGTTCCCTTGATTCTATTTCAATGTGAATTTATTTTGCAAGTTATCTGCCAATTTCCTCCTCTTTCCCTGAAAGTTATAGTTCTGTTGCACTTCCATTTTTTTTACTTCTGAACACAAACACATGGACCCTTCACATCACATTGGTAAACTCAAATATGGGTTCTTTATTCCGAAGATTTTGTCACATGTACAATCTTGGAGAGTCCTTGATGTGACTCCTTTGATGGCTACAGACTAACTTAAGACCTACTATCATTTATTTTCTGGTGCCGTACTCTAAATGTTGGACAAAATCCCAGTGCTGCGAATAGATTATAGCCACACCCAGCTCGAGGGTGTACAATAACAAGTTCTACAGAAGTCTGGTGCCCGCCAACAACCTGACCCCAGTGGTCTTCTTTCACCTATGAGCACAGGCAGAGGGTGGAGAGGAGGTGGTTGATATCAAGGCCAAACTCAATGCTGTCCTCATTTGACACTCACCTGTCATTCTATCATGGGTTTCTCGACAGTACTCAGAAGTTAGAACAATGGGGCTGGCTTTTTAACCTTCTAAGCTTTGGGTAGTCAATTAACTGATTTGAAGGCTTGCTAACGCAGGACGACTGAGTTTACTGGTTATCCCCAGGTCCCTGCAGGTGACCGGGAACAGCACAGTTGTCTGGAGGCAGCCTCCCAGTGGCAAACCAGGAGACCAGTGCCCCAGATGGGCTTAGAGGCCGTGCCTCGCTGTTGATTCTATTTTTCAACTTCAAGTTTCATAATGTTGGAGAGTGTGTCTCTATTTTGAAGCAGCCTTACCCTCACTTTCCTGGTGTGACATTCTGTAGCTGCTTCCAAGATAGATTGGCGCTCCAGCTTTGAGAGCCTGTCCGCTGTCTTGAATTGGTTGACAAGCCCAAAATTGTTGAAAAGCACAGGTAAGTGACCGTTTCCCACACAGCGCGGGCATCTGACTTCCATTTGAGCCTGACAATAGGGTTCAGACACCAGCAGGGAAAATCATACCCTCGGGTTTTAGCCCCCTCCCCCACCACACACACACACACACGAACCTGCCACCCTGACGAGCCCTCAGCATACTTCTGCCACTGAACCCACAGGATCTTTTTTGATAATTTTGTTTAACTGACTGACTCCTCGAACAAGGGAGATGTCTCTGGCACCAGTTGGTGTGAATTTTAGATTTCTTTCATGTAAAGATGACTGGTTTAATTGAGGATTATGTTTCATATGAAATGATGTTTGATTTGAACCATTGTTACCTGCTACTGCTGTTATAAACCAAAAGTACCAGCCTCCCATGCCAGCCTCCCCGAACAGGCGCCGGAATGTGGCGACTAGGGGCTTTTCACAGTAACTTCATTGAAGCTTACTTGAGACAATAAGCGATTATTATTATTAAGAGTCTTAGCGGAAGAAGGATGCGACAGTTGGCAAAGGGATAAAATACAAGTGTGAAAGGATAACTCCGAATGATATCTCACTTTGGGATGAGACATATTTATTTTGTTGTTTCCCATCCCAATATCTCAATGTACTGCATTGCTCTTCTCAGAGAGGGAATGTGTTGGATCTTGACTGCCTCTAAAGCTGGTTCATTGGAACAGTACCGGACATCTCTCTTCAGTAAAAGATGAGAAATGCCAGAATGTTTTACTATTCCCGCCACATCATTGAAGCATCTTGAAGCCTCACATAGTGAATCTTTTGGATTGCAGTGGCCGTTGTTACATAAGCAACTATTCTTCAATCAAGTCTCCACAAGCAGCAATGAAATGAATGGTAATTTCAGCTGTGTGCTTTTTTTAGTGGCCTTGGAGTATTGATCAAGCTTTTTCCCGGGAATCCCCTGCTGTTTAGCACAGGGCTAAATCGCTGGCTTTGAAAACAGACCAAAGCAGGCCAGCAGCACGGTTTGATTCCCGTACCAGCCTCCCCGAATAGGCGCCGGAATGTGGCGACTAGGGGCTTTTCACAGTAACTTCATTTGAAGCCTACTTGTGACAATAAGTGATTTTCATTTTCATTTCGTTTTTGAGTAGCTCAAGGGCATCCTTAACGTCAACGTGAACCAACCAGTGCAAATCAGCGGAGTCCCCAGCTTAACATTTCATTCAAAGGCGGGCACCTTCAACAATCCTGCCCTCTCTCTGCGGTGTAATCAAAGCTACAAGCTCAAGATTTGGTGTGGTGCCCCCAACCCACAAGCTTCAGGTGTCAAGGTGAGGGGGTTACTACCTGAACCAAAGTGCTTATAAAGATTTATGTGACCTTTATCCGAATCCTGAAATAACTAGTCCTCGGATACCTCATTGCTAAGCAAAACTGCATGCCCTGTACTCAGTGTATGTCCATAGCAAGAGAGATCGGAGGCAAATCAGATGCACAAGCAATGGAACCACACTAATATCATGCGGCCCTTTGTACTCTTTGGTTATTTTAGATTATATGAAGGAACTTAATCATATTATTGCTTTTGTTCATATTTTCCCCACACCGGTATTTCATACCGTTTCTCACGCAGTATTTCATACTGGTGGATCAGAATCATCTGCCTTATTCTGTGAAAAGTATTGAATAACATGACTTCTTGCAGTGAATCGAGATCCGTGGGGAACCAGCTTCTCAGCAATACGATTGATGCTATTTGTTTTACCTCTCTATTTTTGTAAAAAAATGTCAGTAATACCAATGAAATAAATAGGTATCAAACTCCAGCATACTGCTGCCATTGCATTTTAAAATTAAATTTTAAAAATGTTTTCCAATTAAGGGGCTATTTAACATAGCCAATCCACCTACCCTGCCCATCTTTGGGATGTGGGAGGTGAGACCCACGCAGACACGGGGAGAATGTGCAAACTCCACACAGTCAGTGACCCAGGGCTGGGATTCGAACCCGGGTCCTCTGCGGCGTGAGGTAGCAGTGCTAACCACTGTGCCACCGTGCCACCCTTGCTGCCATTGCTAAAAAAAAAGAATGTGCAATTGGTCCTATCACGGTTGCTTCATAAAGTGAAGCTTAATATATCTGGAACTTAGTGCTCAGATTACCATTTGCTTAAAGCATTTGTATTGTGTAGAGCAATATCCATGCCACAAGTCAGTATTTGTGACTTGGTTTATTAGGCAGTCTTCTGTTGTACACAGCTACAAATCAGTATAATGTAATGATTGCATTCTGTGATGTAGTAGTTTTAAGTAACTAATCTTAAGTGAAGGAAAATTTGGGGGAAGATGCGGCAGTAATGGTGCCTTGGAGAAAAGAATGGACTGTAAAAAATGATGCCAATGTTATTGCCAAGAAGGAGTACTTCTGAGTCGGATCTGGTCATTCCAGTCACACCACAAACTGAGGTTTCCCATTTCAAACCAATCTGAGTCAAAGGACTCTTGGAAACTGCCTCCAGAAGATGAGTTGCCCAGAACCAAAGAGGCCTAACTTGATGGCCCTTCTTTTGCTTATGATCTTTATTTGATCCAAAGCAACCCTTTTGGATTGTTTTTACATTAATGATGCTGCATATATGCCATTCAGCAAAAAGAGGTGAGTCAAAAATTTCCTCAGTCTAAGTATGACTTTCTTTTCTGTAACACTGGAGAATACTTTGCTTCTTTCTCCTTTTTAAATAGCAATATTCAGTTCACTATTTTTTTGAAAAACTACTGTCAGGACTTCCAAGAGTTTCTCACATTAATGTATTTTATTTGCTTATTCATTTCCTTGCTTTCTAAGAATATTACTTTGATATGATGCACTATTATCCTGAGGACTCGTTTAGCATTTTGGCACCAATTTGCTTTGGGAAAACTTGCATCTGAGAGCTGGTATATTATAAAACTGTCTGACACTCTTAATTCAGCACCTCACATTCAGCAGATATGATTTATTTGTAACTACTATGCTTGACCCCAGTGCATATTCTTGGGAAACCAAACATAGTTTTAAAGGATTTATATGTGTATGGGTAAACACTAGAAATAAGGTATAGTTTCAATTGGGTTTAGTTTAATGTTTCTGTGCCTGGAAGGTTCAAACCTGTAGTTAGATTCATGCTGGACACAGGTTTTTGAATGTGTGGGGTATGGTTTGAGTTCTAACTGGGATTTTATTGTGATAGAGAGAGCCACGGCATGAAGAATCAATAGGCCAACCATGGTATGCAGGCATTGCTAAGTAACTAGAAGCACTTGTAAAGTAAAACAAAAAGCTTTCCTTTGTTCTTAGTTTTTGTTAACTGAAAGCCGGAGCAGTTGCAGATAAACACCCAAAGGGGAAACATCCCTCATCTCTGCTCAAGGCAAGAGAGGCTTGACCATGGAGTAATGTGCAAGAAAGCAAGCTTCAGAGAAACTAAAGGATGGTTGGTTCTAGAAACCTGGAAATAGAACAGGATACTGTTCATAGGCACCATAGACAACCCTGAGAAGGAATTGGCTGGTGAGTAGATAGCTTTCTAATGCAATCTTGAAGTGTGGAATCCTGCAGTGAAGTCTTACCAACATCTGCAAAACAAATTTCAAAGTACTTGGGAAGACACTGTTGACCTGATATCAGAGTTTGCGTAACAGTGAAAGTCAGACGAGTTAAGAGTTGGTGTAAAATTCTGGAGTGGATTCTCTGGGTAAAAATGAAACAGAATCTTGGTTTACAATATAGTCTTTTGGAAATTATGGACTAGAAGTTGGAATACAAACTGCTAATGGAAAGCATGATTATGAGAGATGATTTTAAAGCATGTTTTGGGGATAGAGTTTGATACTCTGACGTGACAGTCATCTGATGGGATTCTGAGGAGGCATCCACAGATCTTCACTTGGGGTTTCAGAGTGAAGTGTGTATTTGACCATAGGCATCTTGTGTGTGCCAAAAGGATTTTGTGTGTTAATGAGACCCATGTATGTTAAGATGTACTTTGTAATCCATGTTAATCTTTAGATCTGTGTGTATTTGTTTAGCTAAGGGGGGGGGGGGGGGGGGGGTAAAGGAGTATTGTATAATAATCTAACTTTTCATGATTAATAAATGTTTTTTTCTTGTTGGTAAAAAAATAATTTGTGGTTTTATGACTCTATTCCTTCATATTTGATTACAAAAAGTTAATGTTGCCTGTTAAGCCAGGGTTCCATTCTGGGATCTACCCATCCAATTATAACATCAACTGGGATCATAAAAATATTTCCAAGCACAGTACACCAGGGGATTGACAAAGTTAATAGACCGGTGTGCCGAAACACACACCAATCAGGCATTGGCGAGGCCAGTGGTGGACCTTCACCCACGTAGCAAGATCAGCCAACCAATCAGAGACTGGTAGCTCTTGCACTCAGCAGCACCACTGAAGAGACCATGATTTCTGCCAGAAGGACACTTCCCAGAATTGTAGGATCACGGAGGACTCAGGCTACAGATAAGTAATATGGTGCGAGGGGTGAGCGGGGGGGTGTGGGGGGGTGGGGGTGGGGAGAGTGGGTGGGGATTCGGGAGCAGGGGCAGTGGGTGGCTCTCGGTACCACCCACCGCCCCCCCCCCCATCCCTTCCCCAAGGTCTGGTTCCTCTTTCAAGCACTGGTTTCCTTTGAGTGAGAGATACCCCACCCACCCTGAGGTGATGAGTGCCCCCCATAGGTTCACCTGTTATGAATATCATATAGCCAATGGTCCACTTCGAGGTGGAATAATCCCAGAAGTGGCAAGATGGCCACTTAAGGGCCTTAATTGGTAGTGGGTGTTAAGGTTGAGGTTTCTCATCCAGAATTAATTCTATTGGAGGTGAAAAAGCAGCAGTATTTAGATATGGCACCATACCACCTTAGTGCCCTTCCCACCACCAAACATTCCACCATTGGGAACAGCAGATTCTGCCCAGTGTTTCTGTACACTTACAATTCTAGCAATTTGTTATGACCACAGCAGATGTTAATTGCTGAACAAATCAAAACATGGAGGGAAACTTGGATAATGTTCCACACCCTTCTTCTTGTATTCTGAAAACCAGAAGAAAAGTATTAATCTTAACAGCAAGAAGTCCAGTAACAGATCTAGGGTTTTAAAAGTAAACATTTTATTGACAAAAATAAAAGAAAACTTAAGCACACAAGATTGCGGTCTTAAAAAAATCACTCCCCCAAAAGACTCCCTACTTGGTCTGACCAATAAGTAAACACTGTTCCAGGCAACACTTATAATATTACCCAAGGCAAAGCTGCTGTAGCTTTCACAAAGGCATACCACAAGACCTCTCAAACTCACTCCCACTCTGCTGTGGAAATCCAAAACATTAAAACTGCTTTTTACAGCCCAATATTTTTCTGGCTTCGCTGGATAGCTGATTCAAACTGGCATCTTCTCCCCGCCCAAAGTTGTTTCTTGGCAATCTTTATCACACAGCTAAGACCAAATCAACTCAATCTATCTCCTTAAATATTTTTCCCCTTTCAGCTATGATTCCATTTTCCTCAGCATTTTTTTGAACTCAAAGTTTCCAAAATATATAAATCTCTCTTGTTTTCCTACATCGACCACTTCTGGTTGAGTACCATTTAATACCTTTCCCTTGTTTCTGAAACCTTTGCAAGTTGTAAAAGTTCCTTACTCCCTTTGAAATTTAACAGCTGAGGAAAACAAGCCCCTATGTATCTCATAATGCAAATTTCTAAACCTAGCCTATTTACTTATAAGAATTTTATAATCATAATCTTTACTGTCACAAGTAGGCTTACATTAACACTGCAATGACGTTACTGTGAAAATCCCCGGGTTGCCACACTCCGGCGCCTGTTTGGGTACACCAAGGGAGAATTCAGAATGTTCAAATTACCTAACAGCACGTCTTTCGGGACTTGTGGGAGGAAACCGGAGCACCAGAACGAAACCTACACAGTCACTGGGAGAATGTGTAGACTCCGCACAGACAGTGATCCTGGCCCCAAATCACTGTCTGCATGGAGTTTATACATTCTCCCTGTCTCTGCATGGGTCTCATCCACACAACGGATGCGCAGCACGGTAGCATGGTGGTTAGCATAAATGCTTCACAGCTCCAGGGTCCCAGGTTCGATTCCCGGCTGGGTCACTGTCTGTGCGGAGTCTGCACGTCCTCCCCGTGTGTGCGTGGGTTTCCTCCGGGTGCTCTGGTTTCCTCCCACAGTCCAAAGATGTGCGGGTTAGGTGGATTGGCCGTGATAAATTGCCCGTAGTGTCCTAAAAAGTAAGGTTAAGGTGTGGGGGGTTGTTGGGTTACGGGCATAGGGTGATAGGTGGGTTTGAGTAGGGTGATCATGGCTCGGCACAGCATCGAGGGCCGAAGGGCCTGTTCTGTGCTGTACTGTTCTATGTTCTAACGCAAAGATATGCAGGGTAGGTGGATTGGTCATGCTAAATTGCCCCTTAATTGAAAAACAAACAAATGCATGCACCTGTACTCTTTCATGTCTTAAGCCTCCCATACAACCTGTCTCTTGTAACCTTTCCCCAACTATATTAAATAATTTACACATGCACACAACCTTCTTTACAGAACAATGCAATATTCTCCCAAAATATGGGGGGGGGGAAACAACATCCAACTGCACACGTCTTTTAATATTTGGTTGTTGTCGATCAGAGGTTCTGAGCTCAGGAATTTTAATTTTTGAAATGATCTCCCAGCGCACATTCTTATGCACTCGGTTTTTTATTCACTACTGTAAGTGTTACATGCTCAAAGTACTCTCTCAGATATAAGAATCAGATGTAGTTTAAAATACAATTTCCAAATAATATCTTAATATGGAAGGCCACAACTACAACTAAACCAAAGGGTGCTCACATGTTTCCAGTGGATCATGGGCTGGATTATCCATTTTCCGGACTATGTCCCCATGCCTTCGTGAAAATTGTGGTCTTTTACGCCACAGATTCACAGCCTTGCAGGGGGCTAGCAGGCAGCTGTTGTGGAGCTCGCAGCTCCAGCTGCCGATACGGCCCCCAGCACTTCTGGGTCAGAGGCCGCTCATGCGCACGGCGGTGGCCTGCAGCGGTGGTGCCATGCTCCATGGCAGACTCAGCCCACGGACGTGGACCACGGAAAAAGTGCCCCCGACCCGGACCGCCCGCACAAACAATTCTCAGTCCCGAATGAGGCTTCCGGTGCCCTCCGATCGGCCCACCCCTGACTGTGGCGGCCACGGACCTGCGAGTTTCCAGAAAGGCAGGACCAAATCAGATCCACGCTGTCGGGAATTCGGCCGGTCAGAGAATAGCGGGGTGGTCCTCAGGCAATGACCTCAGGTGGTGGATTCTCGGCTTTTCGGGCGGCAGAGAATCACAGAACCCAATTTTGTGCGTGAAACTGGATTCTCCGACCCGTCGCAGAACACGATTTTGGCATCGGGGTGCAGAAAATCCAGCCCATGGGCGGAATTCTCCGCTCCTGGGAAAAATCGGGAAGGCCGTCGTGAACATGGCCAAGTTTCACGACGGCCTCGGAGGCCGCTCCTCTCACCGTATTCACCCCCACCCGGGGGCTAGGAGCGGTGCTCCGTTATTCTCGGCCACCGGGCCCTGACGCTTGCGTCAAGGCAGCGCGCCGAGAATGACGCGGCGGCAGCACCTATGTGACGTCAGCCGCGCATGCGCAGGTTGGCCGGCTCCAACCCACGCATGCGCGGCTGACGTCACGACGGCTCAAACCTGCACATGCGTGGTGGCCGTCTTCCCCTCCGCTGCCCCGCAAGACATGGCGGCTTGATCTTGCGGGGCGGCGGAGGGAAAAGAGTGCGTCGCTTTTAGACGCCGGCCCGACAATTGGTGGGCACCGATCGCGGGCCAGTCCCCTCCCGAGCACGGCCGTGATGCTCACTCCCCTCTCCGCCCCCCACAAGCTTCAAATGGGCCTTTGGCGCCCATGTTCACGATGGCAGCTACCAGTTGTTGTTGCCGCCGTCGTGAAACGGTCGCGAACGTCAGGCCGCTCGGCCCATTCGGGCCGGAGAATCGGCGGTCACCGTGAAAAACGGCGAGCGCCGATTCTGCAAGCGGGGGATGGGAGAATCGCGGGGGGCGCCAGGGGGGCGTGAAATGAGTCGCCCGGCCCTCCTGTGATTCTCCCACATGGCGTGGGGAGCGGAGAATCGCGCCCCATGTGTATTGACATTCTGGTGATACTATTTATGCTGTTGCATTTGTTGGGCTTAATGTAACTGTAGTCCTATGAAATAGCTTCTATTATGTATGTGATACATGCAGTGAAAGCTTTGTGTGAAATATTTCTTTTCATCTGCAATTTTGTGAGGTAACATGATACAGATGCCAACAGGCTTGCAAATAATGGGTGAGACCTTTAATTTCTAATTAAGTAGTGTGCAGCTGCTCTTACTCAGTTTCATTAAAATTACTTATTTAATGAACTGGTCATCACGCGCGTCTTGCACTTGTGATTTTGATATATTGGCACCTTCACCGTGGAGAAGTTTGTTTTTATTGTGACATGATGATAATTTCAGGAGTCTGTGGAGACCATGTTTAACGCCAATGAATAAATTAAAAGCCATCTGTTGTGCTGGGGGAAGATCACAAAATTAAAGTTCAGAGGCCAAATACTTTTGTTAAATGGAAAGTCTATCACGAGTGCTAACACTGCTGGAATTCTATCTGACTGAGATTTAGAAGTCCCATAGTCACTCACCTGTACTATAATTATAATTGTATCCTATTTCAATTGTGACCCTTTAAGTTCTTTTTCTGAGCACTTGTGAAATCATATCGGTTCTTCAATCTTCTTCTTATACAACCTACATCACGTGGTGCAGTGATATATCCTTCTGAGCTTTGCAACAAGTTGTGGGGTTCGCTTGTGATGTGTTACTCAGTTGGCATCATTGGCCAGTTAGCTTAACTGCTGGCTGTTTTTCAGGATAGTTGAATAACAGGAAAATTTTGTATATCTGTTGAATGGTTGCTCAAGTGGTTAAGTGTTTGACACCCAGTCAGAAGGTAATGCATTAGAATTACTTGATTGCCTGGTACTTAAGCTTAATTGCCTAAGTTACTTAGCTTAATGAATTGCATTAATACTGTTGGACCATGGTGCACAGAAGCTAATTTTCTAGATATGTGGTCAGTCTACAATTAAAGCCGTTTGTTTCTCACTGCATCCTTAATCTGTCAAAATCACACTGCGTCACAGTAACTCATTCTCACTAATTACTTTAAAACTGCGGAGCTGTGTTTTTTGTTTGCATTTTTTACTGCCATTACATTCTTCATGGATCACTCCAAGGTTCACTTCCCTGAGCAAGACATAATCCAAGATAACTTTTATGCCTTTTGTTTGACAAACATGCTAGGCCTGAGCTTTTGTGGTGAGGAGCGGTAGGCAGACCAGGGTATTTACTTAATACCAGTTGATTTACATTGTTTACAATATGTACGGATGGGTTACCAAGATGGCTCCACTCACCTAAGAACTGCCCGTTGCTGTACAGAGTATTGGGCATATGACTGACTGATGTCCGGTGATACATCATTATCCACATCATCGATTAGCAAACCCATTCTGATGACACTTTATGCTTCACTTTTAACCACCCAATATCCAGATAATTGCAGTTAGCAATTTCTCATTTTCATCTGCATTCTACCCCTCCAGTTACATTGTCAACAAAACAATGTCAGTTTCCTCATGGTCACTGATGACAATGAACGCTTATGCCACCACCTATCTGATGCCTTTCACTGTCTCCAGGTGGTCAGACTGTGGTGCAACATTCAGTAGTGGATGTGCAGTGCTGATGTTGTATCGGACCCTGAGATGAGTTACTGAACACATATTTGTGCCATCACTAAGACAGCCTTGTTACAGACAGGGAGGAGAAAATAACTGAACCGCATCATTCTGGTGACCTTCTGTCCGTAATGTTACAGCTGATGTTAGGCAGGTTGGGTCGATGTGGACTGCACTTGATGCAGTGTAGCGAGAGACAGACCTCTAACACTGAATAAAATGCAACACAATTTTATTTAACCGTCTTAACTAATATACATATTCAACCATGGGTTGACACTATACTGACTTGACTGGAGACCTAGTGCTAGCCTGACCAGACTTACTAGCTACCGCATGGTGTTTGCACTGGCTAGCTCACGCACTCTGACTGTCTCAGTGGCTGGGTCCAGAGAGAGCGGGAAACCTAGTGCCCTCTGGCTTTATAGTGGTAGTGTCCTGTCTGGTGATTGGCTGCTCTGTTCTGTGTGCTTACTGGTCATCCTGTGTGTCAATCACAGCCTGTCTGCACTCCATTATATACATAGATGTATATTTTGACATCTGCCCCCCTTTTTTTTGTTAGATAATAAATATTAAGGTGCGTGTGCGTATGGATATGTATATGTGCCTGACTATATACAAAATGTGTCAAAATGAAATTATATACATAGGAAGGTGTCGCTAGTGCAGATTTAGGGCAGATGAAATGATAAAACAATATTTACAGAGGTCAAAACGATGAGGTAACACAATGTACAAAGGTTCAGTCTATAAATTTAGTCTCTGTGGCGGGCGACAAATTCTTGTTGATCGCCGCAGGGGTGGATCAGAGGCCGCCTGCACTTGGATAGGCGGGACCGCTGCCAACGCGGTGGTCACTGAGACAGTCAGAGTTTGTGATCTAGCCAGTGCAAACACCATGCGGTAGCTAGTCAGTCTGGTCAGGCTAGCACTAGATCTCCAGTGACCTAGTGGTAGGGCACGTCCGGAAGAAGCATTGTGGGTGGCGTAGCATTCCGGTCAGGTGGCGGGCGTGGAACTCTACGCAGTGCCATCTGTTGCGTCATAGGAAGGAGCCATCAGCCATGCGGACGAGGAACGATCTCGGGGCCACTTGCTTGACCACCACAGCTGTGGCTGACCAGCCGCCCTCAGGCAACTGTACACGAACACGATCAGTTGGGACCAGTTCGGGTAGATCCGTGGCATGAGCATCATATGTAGATTTCTGTTGGGCCCGAGACAGCTGCATTTTTTGTACGCCCATGAGGTGGTCAAAGTCTGGAACATGGATGGCTGGAACCGTGGTCCTCAGAGTGCGATTCATGAGCATCTGCGCTGGAGACACCCAGTGGACAGTGGGGTTGCCCTGTATGCCAGCAGTGCCAGGTTGAAGTCGGAGCCTGAGTCCGTAGCAACCGCTTAACAATATGGACGCCTTTTTCAGCCTTCCCATTTGACTGCGGGTAGTGGGGGCTGGAGGTTACGTGGTGGAAGTTGTAGGACCATGCAAAATCAGACCATTCCTGGCTGTAAAAACAGGGACCGTTGTCACTCATCACCGTGAGCGGTATCCCATGCCTGGTGAACGTTTCTTTGCAGGTTTTGATCACCGCCTTCGACGTGAGGTCAGACAGTTTCACTACTTCCGGGTAACTGGAGAAGTAGTCGACCAGGAGGACATAGTCACGCCCCTTGGTGTGGAAGAGGTCGACACCGAATTTGGACCATGGAGAGGTCACTACCTCATGTTGCTGCAAAGTTTCTTTGGGTTGAGCTGGCTGAAATTACTGACATGTAGGGCAGTTGAGGACCGTGTTGGCAATGTCCTGGCTGATGCCTGGCCAATAGACTGCCTCCTGAGCTCTGCGTCGGCATTTCTCAATCCCAAGGTGACCCTCATGGAGTTGGACGAGCACCATAGCTTGCATGCTCTGAGGAATCACGATTCTGTCGAGCTTCAGGAGGATGCCATCCACCACCATCAGGTCGTCCTTGACATTGTAGAACTGGGGACATTGTCCCTTCTGCCAGCCATTTGTAAGTGCTGCATCACACGCTGTCACAGAGGATCCTTGGCTGTTTCCTCAGCGAATGTAAGGGAGTTGTAGATGTGGATGGCGTGGTCCCCGCTGTGGAGAGGAATAGTGCGATCTTCCTGGCATCTGATGCGGCCTCGAGGTCGGTGGCTTCGATGTATAGGAGGAACTTTTGTTTGAAGATCTCCCAATTTGCACCGAGGTTGCCGGAGCTGCGGGGGAGGCTGGATGTTTTCCATGTCACCGGATGGCTGCTTGCTGGTCAATGCTGATTCACTCGAGGTAGGTCCATCAAATTTCAGTATCACTCCGGTACCATGATGTGCTAGGCAGGTTGGGTCGATGCGGACTGCACTTGATGCAGTGTAGCGAGAGACAGACCTCTAACACTGAATAAGATGCAACACGATTTTATTTAACGTCTTAACTAATATACATGTTCAACTGTGGGTTGACACTATACTGACTTGACTGGAGACCTAGTACTAGCCTGACCAGACTTACTAGCTACCACATGGTGTTTGCACTGGCTAGCTCACAAACTCTGACTGTCTTGGTGGCTGGGTCCAGAGAGAGCGGGAAACCTAGTGCCCTCTGGCTTTATAGTGGTAGTGTCCTGTCTGGTGATTGGCTGCTCTGTTCTGTGTGCTCACTGGTCATCCTGTGTGTCAATCACAGCCTGTCTGCACTCCATTATATACACAGATGTATATTATGACAACAGCCACATGAGGAGGGGGCAAAAGGCCTCCTCTGTCATACCACGCGCAGTCTGGTCATTACAGGGTTTTTTTAAATTGATGAGGATGAATGAGTTTACTCGCTATCTGTGCTTAAACACTTACATGCTGATTCTTTCACCGCCCCTGGATCAAAATACTGGAAATCCCTCCGTAACAGCACTGTGGGTGTATCTACACCTCAGGGCCTGTATCATTTCAAGTTCACAGCTCCCCACCACCAACTCAAGGGCAATTAGCGATGTGAAATTTTAGCAACTTGAAGAAGCCAGCGGTAGTAGAACAGAGATTAATTTAACTATATACAAGCGGCGGCACGGTGGTGCAGTGATTAGCTCTGTTGGCTCACAGCGCTGAGGAGATGCGTTCGATCCCGGCTCTGGGTCACTGTCTGTGCGGAGTTTTCACATTCTCCCCGTGTCTGCATGGGTTTCACCCCCACAACCCAATGATGTGCAGGGTAGATGGATTGGCCAAACTAAATTGCCCCTTAATTGGAAAAAATTAATTGGGTCGTCTAAATAAAAAAAAACGATATACAGTATTCTGTTCAGAGCAGTAACTCCCTCCCACTCCAGCCCTCTCTGGGAAAACGAACCACCCCAGCCCCTGCTTTGGGCCGGCTTTGTTGTATGTTTGTAACAACCTCCAGCCAGGTTCCCTCCGCTTCCTGTCTGGGAGGCTCGTGTTCCACAGGTCCTACTGGGAGATTGACAATGGCTTCTCCTTGGTTCTAGTGGGGGTTAGAACAGCAATAAATTCTGGTCTCACCAGCGATGCACACATTTGTTGATGTATTTTAAAAACATAGTGGACAGGATTCTCTGATCCTGAGGCTAAGTGTTGACGCTGTCATAAACACCGTCACGTTTCACGATGGCGTCAATATGCCCTCAGGAGCATTGATTCTGACCCCTACAGGGGACCAGCAAGGCACCGGAGCGATTCACGGCGCTCCAGCTGCCGATACCGGCATCAAATGGGCGCCATGGGTCTCGGATTTGTTTTGCGGCCGCTCGGCCCACCCCGGGCGGAGAATTACCGGGTGGGGTGGGGGGTCTGTAGAGCGGCCCCTGGCCAACGCCAATGCCGCTGATTCTCCACTCTCCGAGAATCGGCGGACGCGTCGTAGCGGCGTCGCGCGATTAACGCCTGGCCCGGCGATTCTCCGGCCTGACGTGGGCTGAGAGAATCCTGGCCAGCGTGTTCATTTTAATGAGGTAGATTCCACCTCTGATAGTCAAAACCATCGATATAGAAAAGAGGCAGATAGGAGTCTGTATCAGTAGCTTCGGCATAATCAGTTTTGGCATCTCCCCTTTGTTGCCTGGCAGTTCTGGAGACAGGACCCAAGTGTTTATTGCCTTTGCTGTTTGAGCGGCGGAGGTGGTGGTCGTGGGTGGGAGGGGGGTGCTCCTGACGATGGCAGGTGCGATGTTCCAATGGCAGGCGCAACATTGCATGAGGTCGTGGTCATTGTAATCCACTTTAGAAGCTTCCAGAAGCTTGGCAACTTCCAGTTGCAAAGGTCAGGTGATCTGTTGCAGCTATTGGGTGGGATTCTCCATCGGCCAACGCTGAAATCGTGGTACGCGATTGGGCGGAGAATCCATTTCGCGACAAATAGCAATTCTCCGTATGCTCACTGACCTACATTTGGTTCCTGGTTAAGCATCACCATGGATTTCAAGACTCTCATCCGTGCTTTCAAATCCCTCCATTGCTTCACCTCTGCCTGTCTCAGTAATTTACTTTGGCTCCATAATCCTCCATTATATCTGTGGTGTTCCATTTCCCCAATTTTAATAGCTTCACTATTGTTGGCCATGCCTTGAGCTGCAAAGATGTCTGTATCTCTATGTTTTTCTCCTTCTTTAAGACACTTCTTCAAACCTATCTGCTTGGCCAAGATTTTGACCATCTCGCTTAATATCTCCTAATGTGGTTCAGGGTGAGGTTCTGTTTGGTAACGTTACTGTGAAGCACCTTGGCGTGTCATCCAATGTTGATGATGCTACATGGAAAGAAGTTGCAGTTGGGATCAGGGGATGAATCGGTTTTGAATCCTCCTATATTGGCATGGAGTCCCCTCGAACAGTAAATCGATCCCCTGCGCACTGCTGCAAACAGCCATGGTGAAGAACGAGCTGGTGGCACAATGAAAACAAAACATGAGAGTTGGTGTGTCAGACAGACCCAGATTCCAGCTATGGTGTTTAATCATCCCAAGTAATCACTTCTATCAGCACTGAACTTTTAGGCTGTACACAACCTGTCAACAGTCCTACATTGTGCAGCTCACCACTGGCTACTGTTCTTTATCAGCTGGAGGTGATCGAGAGTGGCAAGTCGATTTACGTTTTGTCAAATTAATTCATGAATGAATCTTTTTGCCACAATGAGTTCTAATGATCGGAAAAACTTACAATTTAATTACTGCTATTTAATAGACATTCCTGGGCTTAATATCAACACATCAACATCAATCAACATTTGATAGATTGAATGGAGAGTCATTTTTTGTGGGCAGGGGGAAATTCAATCCATTGAAAATGGTGTTCATCTGGTCAACCCTCCAGGAATAGGTCTAACTAGTGTTAGCAATCCTTAACTGAATAGTAATTGTTGTCTTTGTATTTATCATAGAGGTACAGTATATTGTAACACTTGAACTGTTATGAAGGTTCAGACCGAAGGAGAATTAATAACTAGCAAAGATATAGGTTTGTTTCAAAATCACAAGGATACGAATCGCAAATAACATCATGCTGGATCCATCAATGGAAAACAAAACTCGTTAACAGACCTCTTCAATTCAATTGAGTCCTTACTTTAGGAATATGCCACAAAAACTGAATTCTCCAAATCCAGTTTGTGTTTTATCTTTTACAATACAAGACAACTGATCTCTTTCATCCAGCACCCTGTCTTAGTTTAAATTATGAATTCAAACATTTATCTATTCAGTTGTTTGGATTATATCCACAAAGTTGAATCTTCATAACATCTGCAGCCTTGTCCTTCAATCTTTTTAACCCACAGAAATACTATCGGTCTCTTTCATCAAGGCCTCGTATCTCTAACTTAACCAAAAGCCTGAAAGATTAAAAGTCTCTGAATGATACTCACAATACCCTAGTAATTGTTTGTACCTGGAAAGCTCATTAGATGCTCAATGGTTGCGTGGGGGGAGGATTTGATTTCTGATGTGTTAGCCAATGTCCAGCTGTAGAGCGACAAAGAGGTGCACTTTGTTTATACCCCTCTGTACATGTGTTCAAAACTTGTGGCAATCAGGGACTGATTGCTCTCTGCATATTGAACTCTTGAGTGATCAAAGACGATGGGTGAGATCTTTCGGCTGTTCATGCAACAGGATCCACCCATCCTACCAATGGCACACTCCGGCCACGCCACACATTTCCCAGTGACATGGGGCAGATTCAATGAGCCATCCCATTGACAGTGGCGGGACTGGAAGAGCCACTGAGAAACGCACCGAGGGAGGCCAGAGAATCTCGCCCAACGTCACCACTCCAAGCCAGTGTCTATATGAACTGCTTCAAAATGCCCTTTTTGACCGTTACAAGACGCCCAACAATTCCACACCGTTGATGAGCACCACAAAGATGTACCCTTCACATTGTTTCAAGTCTTCTTGTGAGTGTCTCTGTGGGCCAGGAATAGGCTTTACGGTCATTTTAATGCACATATCCTGCCCTAAGAATGCATTTCTCTTTAAGTATTTGGTTCACAGGTGAATTGACCTTAACTATTTTTTCACTCCATAACCCTCAGATCTGGGCTGGATTCTCCAACAATGGGGCTATGTCCCCACACCCGTGAGAAAACTGGAGAAAGTCCAGAGTGATTTTCCGTTTTGAAAGGGGCTAGCAGGGCCCCAGAATAGTCATCGCAGCTCCGGCTGCCGATACGGGACCCTGCACTTCCGGCCGTGCAACATGGTGGACACATTCTGCGGGCCGGCCCCGTACATATAGGCCCCTCCCAGATCGCGTGCGCCCGCCGATCGGTGACACCTGATTGCGAGCGTGGCCTTCCTGGAGGCCCCCTCCGATGATGGATCCTCCCGCCCCCCCCCCCCCCCCCCCCCCCCCCCTCAACCAGGTCATCTATGGACTGGGTCCGCAGCCGCCACTCCGAGCTCCCGCCAGGTGGAACCATGAGTGAACCACGCTGGTGGGAACTCAGCCAGTAGTCGGCTGAGAATCGCCGCAGGACCCTCTTTCAATGGGCCCTGACCGGCACTGCGTCGACCGCACGCGCAACTGGCGGCGATTCTCTGGTCCCTGGAGAATCGCAGGAAGGCGTCAGACCCGATCGTGGGTCTGACACCCCATTTTACGCCCCCGCGCCAAGCGTGATTTCGACACAGAGGCTCCAAGAATCCCATCCATGGTCTTTGAAAGGTCAAACTAGCAAACTCAGCAGTGGCCAATCCAACTCAATCTAATTGTATCTTCCAGACGTTCTCACAGTAAAACGGACATAACTGTAGTCATAATATGCAGCTAAAATGAATTAGTTACGTTGTTAATTTAGGGTTTTCAGTCCGTATTACAATATTGTGATCACACATCATCTGCTCAACTTCTGCAGGTGATGAAATAAACGTTTTGCTGGGCTGTGGTTACGCTATTATCTAGGAGGAAGTAGATGAACAAATCATAATTAAGATGAACAACAGACAAAAAGGAATACAAATTTGCCAGAATGACACTGGGCCTTAAGGCGTGCCATTACCATATCAAAACCCGACAATCACTTCTCTTGCACTAAAGCACAATGTAAAACTGGCCGAGAAACATGATCCCTGATCATAACTCTATGTAGAGGTTTGCTGCTAACCTTCTGTGGAAATTCCTGGCTCCCCTGATTGTTTTCAGGTCTGCTAATTTGTGACAAGTTCTCTCTGGGTCTGCGTGGGCTTCCTCCAATTTCTTCCCACAAGTCCCGAAAGATGTGTTGTTAGGTAATGTGGACATTCTGAACTCTCCCTCTGTATATCCGAATGGGTGCCGGAGTGTGTCGACTAGGGGCTTTTCACAATAACTTCATTGCAGTGTTAATGTAAGCCTACTTGTGACAATAAAGATTATTAATAAAGTTTTGTTTTAAAATATCAAATCCCTACTTCTTCGTGCTATCACTCCTGGAGTGTAGTATTCTTTCCGCACAGTCATACATAATAAATGAAAGTATTAGGGTTTTGATCCAGTATCCTAGCCACTGTTGGGGTCTGGTCTAGGATCATAATCAGCTACTTTTGCCTGGTTCCATTTTCATCTATCTAATAGTAGCCAAAGAATTGCATGCAATGCTTCCTCTTCTTGCTCCAGTGTGTGTTCCCAGGGACCACTCCTCGACCCCCTCCTATTTCACCTCTGCATGATGTCCCTCGCCAATGTAATCCAACAGCACAGTGCACATTGATGACACCCAGTTCTACACTCCCCCACCCCCTCACCACTACTGGTGGTTAGACGATCAGACTGCATATCTGATATTCAATACTGTCAAAGCAGAAATGTCCTCATTAAACATTGGGAAGATTAAAGTCATTGTCTTCAGGCTTCGCTCCAAACTTTATTCCTTAGTTACCAATCCCATCCTCATCTCTGGAAAGTCAGTCAGTTTGGTGTCACATTTGATTTTGAGAGAATCTCCAACCCCATTTGCCCAGTGATTAAGACTGCCTATTTCCACCGCCATGACTTTGCTCATTTGCTGCACAAGACCTCATTCTTGCCTTTGTTACCTTTAGACTTGGCTATAACACACTCCTGGTGGTTCTGATACATTCTAATCTCCATAGACTTGAGGTCATCTAAATCACTGTTGTTCATGTCTTAACTCGCAGCTTGGCCCTTTCTCTTCTCGCCCCTGTGCTCACTGACTTGCATTCACGACAGGTCAAGAAACGTCTTGATTTTTAAAATCTCATCCTTGTTTTCAAATCCCTCCTTGGCCTCGCCCCTCTCTGGGCTGGATTCTCCGGTCCCCCAGCCGCGTGTTTCTCAGCAGTCGCTAGCGCCGGGATTCTCTCTTCGCTTGTCAATGGGATTTCCCATTGAAGCCATCTCATGCTGCTGGGAAACCCGCAGGCGGGGGTCAACTGCCAGCGCAAAAAGAGAATCGCAGCAACCAGAGAATTCCGGCCCTTATCTTTGTAATCTCCTCCAACCCGGAGTATCACGGCAATGGTAGAGGGAAGTATCTACAGCTGGACCTCCCAGATTCGATGTCCATCTTCTAGCCTCAGAATGTTCCTGGAATTCTGCCTTCTTTTTCAGGTGGCCCCTCTTCTTTCTTCGATGGTGGGTCAGTGATGTTGGGCATCTTTTCAACATGCCACCCAGTGGCGATGGCAGGACTCGCACCATCATGCCCGCCCTGCCACAGAATATTGTGCAAAACCCAGGGTGAACAATTAATGAGATGTGGTAGTTCCCATCCCACCCCCCTCCCACCTGGTCCCAGATAGAAGAATTACTGTCTCTGTTACTGTGTATTACCTTGACTACTTTTTTTATTGAACCTATTTGACATCCTGCAAGCATGAAGAAAACAATTAATCCAAAATGCTGTGGAAAAATGATTCACTCCTGCCACAGGCCTTGCCACCTACAGTCCTCCTCTTTAATAATTGGGCATTTTAAACTCAATGTCCGTGGCACCTATATGCTACTACATTATTTAATTTACTTCCCTTCTGTTTCTTACAAATTGATTTGTGTCTTGCAATGTGGGTTTGGTGCTTAATTAGAACATCGCACAGCAACTGTAATGGCTGCGTTCATAGTGACTGACGGCGTAGACTGATGTCATCTCCCGCAAAATGGGCAACATTGTGTTCCTGGAGGAAAGCATGGAAATATACTTTGCAAAAGCTAGCTCCTAAATATTGAAATAACTGGTATACCTGGTATAACTGGTTGATAGCTAGTTAAATTCTAAATAGAATTGAAATGCTTAATGAGTTATTATAATGTCATGGAAACACCTCCTGTCGCTTTGTATTGCTAGCAGAATCTGAAAGGAGTGAGGAGTTCAGATTTATTTGACAAGACCCGGTTTGGGCCAGTATTGTACCATGGTGACTGTGGTGATCTACCACTGTGTAATTGTGTGTGTGCCTGTACTAGGGGATGTACAGCAGTACCTGTATTACAGGTTTGTCGGTAACCCCTGCCGGCTAGCTCCGCACACAGGGAGCAGTATAAATATGTATGAGTTCTCCTGAGCTGCCATTCTACCAGCTGCAGTCGGAGGATAAACATCTCACGGTAATAAAGCCTCTCTTGTACCGATTCGAGTCTTTAAGTGCAATTGATAGCACATCAATTTATTACCGTGAGATTTTCCGCATCATGGACATCAGAATAAAACCCGATCTCTTGCAGCTGGATCCGCAATCGCCAAACGCCAGAAAAGACTTTAACCACTGGCTGGCTTGCTTCGAGGCCTACATCACCTCAGCGGACCCCGCACCGACGGAAGTTCAGAAAATTTAACTCCTCTACTCCAGGTTCAGCTCCAGCGTGTTCCCGCTGATACAGGACGTGCCGAATTACGCACGCGCCATACAACTCCTCAAAGAAAATTATGTCCAGAAGACAAACACTCTATTTGCGAGGTATGTACTCGCCACTCGCGTACAACTACCGGGTGAGTCGATTGAAGACTTTTGGCGGGCCCTTATCACGGGACTGTGACTGTCAGGCCATCACGGCCACGGAACATTCCAATCTCCTCATGTGTGATGCATTTGTGACGGGGATTGCATCGGACCCCATCCGGCAATGACTGCTGGAAGGGGCCGCTCTCGACCTAACGGCGACAAAGACTTTAGCGCTCTCCATTACGGTCGCTTCACGTAATGTACAGTCCTACCCCGCTCACCGCGCGGCCAACCCATCCTACCCCTCGTGGATCGCGCAACCGACTCCCCCGACTGGGGCCGCTTCCGCGCAATATGCCTGCGCTGCTCGCCACACTGTGCACTCTGGGGGTCTCCGCTGCTACTTCTACAGCCAACAGAAGCACCCCTGCCAGCGATGCCCGGCCCGTGCTGCCACCTGTAAATCATGTGGCAAGAAGGGCCATTTTGCAGCGGTGTGTCAGGCTCGCGCAGCTGCCGCTATCGCGCCCGACCTCTCTCCCTTCCCTCAGCCGATCGCGCAATGGGCGCCACCGTCCTCTGCTCCTGGAGCCACGTGCGACCAGTGGGCGCCGCCATCTTCTCCCCCCAGGTCCACGTGCGGCCCATGGGCACCGCCATCTTGCACGTCCCCACAACGTGCGCACCATTGGCGCCGCCATCTTCCCCCCCAGGTCCACGTGCGCACCATGGGCACTGCCATCTTGCCCCGCGCCCGCAACGTGCGCTGCATGGGCACCGCCATCTTCTCCCCCATAGGTACTTTGGACGCCGCCATTTTGTCCTCCCCTCGGGACTGGACCACGGGACCCTGGTGGCTGCCGCGCCTCGTCGGACTCCTCGGACGACCGCCCGCTACTCGCCTCCATGACGCTCGACCAGTCCCGTCCTCACAACTTCGCTACCGCTTCAACGACGGTGCTCATCAACGGCCACGCGACCTACTGCCTACTAGACTCCGGGAGCACCGATAGCTTCATCCATCCAGACACGGTAAGGCGCTGCTCCCTCGCGGTCCATCCCGCCAACCAGCGGAACTCCCTGGCTTCCGGATCCCACTCTGTCCTGATCCGGGGTTTTTGTCTGGTCAACCTCACCGTACAAGGCATTGAATTCAGCGGTTTCCGCCTTTACGTTCTCCCCAACCTCTGCTACACTTTTACTGGGCCTGGATTTCCAATGTAACCTCCAGATCCTCACCCTCTAATTCGGCGGGCCCCTACCCCCACTCACCGTTTGCGGCCTTACGACCCTTAAGGTTGACCCGCCCTCCCTCTTTGCCAATCTGACTGCAGATTGCAAGCCCGTCGCCACCAGGAGCCAAAATAGTTAACCCTACCTCATCAATTAAAGTGTTTTACAGCAGGAGGGTGAATCTTAGGGAAAAAAACCCAGTGGTAATTCATGATGAGACACTTGGCAAAGTGTTTTGAGAATTGAATAGTTGGACTCTCGTACCAGCCCAAAGATAGTTTGTGGTCACAACTGTGATTTTTCAACTGTTCATCATTGGCTCACGCCACTGAAAGGTAGAATGGTATTGTGCCTAATAAATATGTGAATCAAGGTCAAATAACAGGCAGGATCTTTTTGCCATTTTCTTCTCAACTTACATTGCTGCTGCTAATTCTTAGTCAGGTGGCAGCCATTTTGTAATGGTATCGGAAAGGACCATTGGTCACTTCAGTAGAAGCTGGAAGGTTTTGGGAGATATCCCATTTTTGTTTTGTGTTTTTTTTTGCTATCCTGCTGATTTCAAAATACTTGTGTAGAACATTGGGAACTCTTAACAGGTTTTGGGCAATGCAGCTTTTAAAGTTCTTGAGTAATGTTCCCCTTACAGCAGAGAATTGGTGAAGAGAAAATTTGGTGAGAGGTGGTCAAAAGCGTGAAGAGTTTTGATAAAATAGTTAAGAAGGAATGATTTCTACCAGCAGACAGTTCCAGTAGCAGATGAATTGGCAACCAAAGGACAGAGATTTAAAGTAATTATCAAAAGAATCTGAGGCTTCACAGGAAATACAAATGTGAGGCCGGGGCAGGATTCATAGACTTCTACAGCAGCAAAATTAGCATCGCACCTGGACCGATTCAGCGACCGTTCAGGGACTAGCACCAGTGCCACCTGGAGCACAATTGATTCCAATGAAAAACGGTGCCGGATTCACTGGGTCTGGGATTGACACTCAGGAGGCTGACAAGCTGCAGCCACATATACAGAATTCATTCCCCACACACACCATCCCAGCCGACAAGATGGCAGCAAGACGCGCGGCCTCGAAGTTCACTGATGCGGAACTAGAGACCATTCTGGACAATTTGAAGAACAGGTGGGCAACCCCGTACCCTGGGTAGGGAAGGTGGTGACCAGTCACCGCCTGGACGCCGGTGGCAGAGGTGGTGGGCCACACAGTCCAGACCGGCCTGCAGTGTCGGAAGAAACTGCAAAACCTCTTCAGGACGGCCAGAGTGAGTAGCAGTACTGTGCCCCGGCACCAACCCCTGTCCCACACACACTTTACCCTACCCCGTCCCCCACCCGGAGGGCAGCTGAACTCCCACACTGCACCACATGCTGCCGTTCATCCCGGCTGCCAGCCATCAGCTACCCACCCTCTGGGCTGCATGCGTCGGACTGTCTAACACCATGCGTTTTCTGTCCCCCCGCCAATGCCCCCCCCCCCCCCCCCCCCCCCCCCCCCCCCCCCCACCACCCCCCAAAAAAAGGCCACCCATAACCGCCGGGAGCGGAAGAAGACTGGAGGGGGACCGCCAGACCTGCAGCCCCTCAGCGCAGCAGAGCAGAGGGCCCTGGACATGGTCAGTGGGCACAAGGATAGGGCAGTCGCCAGGGCGGAGGTCGACATCGAGTGAGGAAATGAGGCGCCATTGAGTTGCGGTTCCCCATGGCACGAATGTCAACCCGCCCCCCCCCACCCCCCACTATGAGCACCTCAATACCCACACCACCCTCGCACCCACCACCACCCTCACACCACCGCCACACCCCCACCACTTCCATTCCCCCTGGCCCGTGATGCAGTCATGTGTCTTATCTTGTGTCTTGCAGGACCTGTTGGTGATGGGGTGAGCCCTTCTGGTGTCCCCTGACCCCAGCCACATCCAGAATCCAGGTCTGTGGCCTTCAGTTGGCGCCATCAGCCACAACACCTCTGTTGCCCAAGAGCCAACACCCCAGATGGGGGGGCGTCTCGAAGAGGCCAGGAAATGTCAAAAATGCCAGGATGAAGGTGTCGTGCATACTGCCTGGGTATCGGGCGCAGACGTGCATGGCGTGCATCTGATGGTCACGTTCATAAAATGGGATAGCTTTTGGTTTGTGTAGAGCGGCCTGGTATCTGCAGGTGCTCGTCGGGCATCATTCATCCCGTTGACCAACCCCTGGACCTGGGGCATCTCGGCAATGGCGGCGAACCCCACTGCCCGGGCATCCTGGTGGGCTCGATCCACATTGAAATGGATGTATTGAGCCGCCTGTGCTTATAGGGCATCCGTGATGGCACAATGCTTCTGTGCCCCAAGCTCTGTGAGATCCCTGACAGGTCCCCACTTGGCACCTGGAAGGAGCCCATGGCGTAAATGTTTAGGGCAACCATCACCTTGATGGCCACCATGAGCGGGTATCCTCCCCCATTCCCCCTTGTCGCACTGTCCCCCTTCTCAGCCGGAGTCTTCGATGGCACGCCCAGTCCGGCAGGTCCTTGAATGAAAGGTGCTGGCAGTAGACGTGAGTCCTCGTACAGTGCCTCTTTTGCACCTCCTCCTCCTCGGTCTGTTTGCGGCCGGCTCTCCATCCTCACCAGCTGCCTCCTGGTATTCTGGAGCACGCTCTGCTACTGCAGCTTCCTCCTCCTCGAGCAGCGCCAGCTCGTACAGCCGCAGTGCGTCCCCAGGGCTGCAGCGACTAGCAGGAAGGCCACCATTTCTGGTTGAATTCCAATATCCATTGTCTGCAGGGGGTGCAAGGCCGACATGTTAGCATGGTGCGCATCCCCATGCCCAACCGGGTCTGCCGGGCCTCACGTTGGCCCGATTGATTGGCACTGTGGACCCTGCCCATACATGCATGTCCTCCTCCTCCCCCATCCTTGGCACCGTGGGGCCCTCTGGCCCTGGCACCCACCTCTGCTGCCAGGGATACCATCAGTTGGTGCTGACCTTGCTTGTGGTATGCTCTGCATGCCACGTCCGGCGCTCCCCAGTAGGGGCTGTTGTGGGCATTGCCCTAGGGCGGGCCGCGTGATGCCCCACTGGCAGGTTGGAGCTGTTTGGGGAGGGTGACATGGCGGAGCTTGAGGTGCAGGGCTGTTGTGTGGAGGGTGGGGCTGGGGTGTGGGGGTGGTGGGGTGGGAGCACCCATACACCTGGTGGCACTTTGCTGAACCGCGGGCCACAGTAGGGGGTGGTCACCATTGCAGGCCGCGCCAATGGTGGTCCATGCCTGGACACAGTCCCTATACCGTAGGGGGTCATCCCGACCCCCGGCCCTAATAGTGCTCCCTCCCACACCAGTCAGCCTGGCCAGTATCAGGGCCGGCAATCCACAGTCACGTATCTCCGTGTTCTACCTCCTCTCTCTCCTTCATCAGCCACGGTGACTGTTTCTCGATTTTCAGTGAACCTTGCCGTCGTGACTTCCCCCCAGTGGAGGAGGAGAATCGCAGAGGCCCCGGAGAATAACGGGTCAGGCCCGCTAATAACATGCAAATGGTGGTTTCTGTACGTGCGGAGTGGAACACATGGACGCTGCTTCGAGGCACTGAAGAATTGTGATTTGGCGTGATCAAAACCAATTCTCCATTCAATCTCCTTTCCCGATTTCGGTGTCGGCCGATGGAAAATCCCGCCGTGACCTGGAATGCATTTGCAGAAAAGGTGAGATTGGTGGTGGGCGGCACGATAGCACAGTGCTTAGCACTGTTGCTTCACAGCTCCAGTGCCCCAGGTTCGATTCCCGGCTTGGGTCACTGTCTGTGCGGAGTCTGCACGTTCTCCCTGTGTCTGTGTGGGTTTCCTCCGGGTGCTCCGGTTTCCTCCCACAAGTCCCAAAAGATGTGGGGCGGAATTCTCCGCTCCCGGGAAAAATCGGGAAGGCCATTGTGAACTTGGCCGAGTTTCACGACGGCCTCGGAGGCCGCTCCTCTCACCGTATTCACCCCCACCCGGGGGGCTAGGAGCGGCGCTCCGTTATTCTCGGTGGCCGGGCCTTAACGCTTGCGTCAAGGCGGCGCGCCGAGAATGACGCGACGGTGGCGCCTATGTGGCGTCAGCCGCGCATGCACAGGTTGGCCGGCTCAAACTCGCGCATGCGCGGCTGACGTCACGACGGCTGACGGCTCAAACCCGCGCATGCGCAGTGGTTGTCTTCTCCTCCGCTGCCCCGCAAGACATGGTGGCTTGATCTTGCGGGGCGGCAGAGTGGAAAGAGTGCGTCGCTTTGAGACGCTGGCCCAACGATCGGTGGGCACTGATCGTGGGCCAGTTCCCTCCCGAGCACGGCCGTGATGCTCACTCCCCTCTCCGCCCCCCACAAGCCTCAAACAGGCCTTTGGCGCCCATGTTCACGATGGCAGCGACTAGGTGTGGTTGCCGCCGTCGTGAAACGGTCGCGAACGTCAGGCCGCTCGGCCCATATGGGCCGGAGAATCGGCAGTCGCCGTGAAAAACAGCGAGCAGTGATTCTTCCGAGCGGGGGGTGGGAGAATCGCGGGGGGCGCCAGGGGTCGTGAAATGAGTCGCCCGGCCCTCCCGCGATTCTCCCACCCGGCGTGGGGAGCTGAGAATTGCGCCCCTGCTGTTAGGTACTTTGGACATTCTGAATTCTCCCTCTGTGTACCCGAGCAGGCGCCGGAATGTGGCGACTAGGGGCTTTTCACAGTAACTTCATTGCAGTGTTAATGTAAGCCTAATTGTGACAATAAAGATTATTATTATAAACAAAAATATTTCACATTACCCATTATCATTCAGAAACAACATGGCCGGGTTTTGGGAATCACAGTGGTTACAATTCTCCCAAGTCCAGGGGATCAAGGTTTACACCCACATCGCCTTGCACATTCCTGCTGATGACTGCATTGCTTTTGAGTTGCAAGAGCTCCCATTACTTCATTGTTCACCTGATACACAATCATTAACTTCATAAGATGCAGGTCTGTGGTTGCTTCCCTAGTGGACAAGTTTCATATTATGTTAGGGTCTTCCATTCCTTGGGTGTGATTCTCTGGCCTTGTTGTACACTCGCTCAAGTGAAACGAGGAGGTGAGTAGCGGAAGGGGTGAAAAATGAGAACTATGCCAGGTGCAAAACTGTTTGTGATGCAACCGACCTGCTCCCGTAGACAAATTTGGGATCTCGCCGTAGCATGGCGAGATACCAATTATGTCCACTTAAGCTCTATTTCCATACTATTAACAGGAACCACCCCATAACTAACAGCCTCCCGTGATTCAGCGGCTTCCCCAGCAAGTGCCACGCTGGCACCGATTCGTACTCCTTGTGAGAAACAAGAACCTGGCAGATGGGGTGCTGCGGGGAGCCAAGGAGGTGAGCAGCCATCTTTGCTCACAGGCAGTGAGCTTGAGGGCACTGGGTAAGGTGCCCCTGTGCTTGGGGGAGTGGGGGGGCAACCACGGGGTGAAGGCTCAGTTGGGTGTGGGCCGCCATGGAGGGCCGGGTGTATCGGGGCTGGGGAGGTCTCTGCGGGGTGGTGGAGGGGGGGGGAGCGGGGGAGACGGACGTGCACGGGTTCCCTTGAATGTAGTGTTCCATACTGTTTGCAACTCTAGCCTCTGCCTGTCTGCCCCACCGACCACCCACAACTCCCACTGATCGCAGAGGCCTTGTGGCTGAAGGCGACAGCTAACAGGGAATTGGCAATCGTGGTTAAGTGATCACTTCATACATCCCAAGTGGATTCCCGTGTGTGAGCGCAATGTAGCAGGTGGGAGTCATTGCCTAGCATCCCAATCACACCTTGATGCATGGACACTGTGTTTGAACACTGTGGGAGGCGGCATCACAGATGCAGCGGCTAACCTTCGATCATCCAGGGGATGGGCCCCAGCCTCGAGCACATGTCTGCGGCTGGATGTGCATGGGCAGGGCGTGTTGTTTGGGGGGGGGGCAAGGGAAGCATGTCTGGGGGGGTTGGGGCATGGGATTGGTGGTCGGCCCACATTGCAGAACAAAGAGCCAGAGGTGTCATACTGGTTGTTGTGAGGGTATTTTAATGTTCCTTGTACAAGTGGCACGTCACTGTCCCACTATTCTGATGGTGTCACCCCACTATCCTCACCCTTCCTTCCTCCCCCCCAACCCCTAACAACATCCCCTCCCCCTCCTCCGAATGCACACTCCATTCCTTACCCTCCCATCTACCCACCCCCCGCCCTCCCTTGGTGCCCTCAGTGATACTCAATGTGCTTGGCCTTCGTTGCTCCAATAATAATAATCTTCATTCGTGTCACAAGTAGGCTTATATTAACACTGCAATGAAGTTACTGTGAAAAGCCCCTTGTCACCACATTCCACACAGTCAGTGACCAAAGCTGGGAATCGAACCCAGGTCCTGGTGCTGTGAAGCAACAGTGCTAACCCACAGTGCTAACGTGCCGCCCTGTAACCACCCTGTCTACCCCTACGCCCAGGTGTATCCTTAGGATGCACATCAAAGGTGGAGGCAGCCAGCTACTTACTGGAGGACCTGCGGGAGAATGAACATGTGGTCAGTGGGAGGGATGGGTCAGTCGATATGGCAATAACAACTCACATCTGACACTCCATCTGGGTGGGACCCAGTGGATCCTCATCTCTGCTCTGTGCATCGATCTGTGCGTTGGTGACCGCTTTGTCCTCGGCCACCTTCGTCACCTCCAGGTCGAGGATTCTTATGTCTGGCACCCCTCTGCCGGTCTGGGCCCTCTCCCGGTGATTGTGGGAGAGCCTCTCCTGTAGAGACACAGAGAGGTGGGGGAGGGGGGGGGGGTGTGAAGGGAGGATTGGGTGATGGGAGCGTTGGGGTGTGAAGGGAGGGTTGGTTGGGTGGGGCAGATGGAGGGTTGGGGGGGGTTGCTGGTCGCGTTGAGCATTGGGAAGGTTCTGGGGGAGGGGAGAGTGTGTGGCGGGGGGAGGGGGTGGTGCCTACTCGCCCACGTGCCCGGTGTAGGTCGTTGACCTTCTTACTGCACTGGAGGCCAGTCCTCCTGGTCCTGCTGCTCGAGTGGGGGTGGGGGGGGGGGGGGGGGGGGGGGGGGGGGAAGGAGTGCTGGCCAGCGAGGTCCCATCGAATCGGCTGGCGAGTCTTCATTTGCAGCGTGAAGCCGGGAGGCCTCAGTGTTTACTGGCCTCACCAGGCCGAGCACTGGGAAGCTCGCAGCTGTTCCCCCTCGCTACTACACTTAGAAATCTTTCCGGAGAATCATGCCCCTAGCCTCTAATTTGCTAGAAAGGGGCATTCCTCTTGGGGATAAGGTGATCTACTGCACACTTAGCTCCTGAGGAACCCATGCTTGGGTGGCTGAATTGTGTTGCAATCATACCCGTGACTTCCTGGACCCATTATTCAATCAACCACTGGCATCCTCCAGCAATGCCAGGATAGGCTTCGGTGGGTTCATCAAGTTCAACCCAGGAAGAGTACTTCTGTATGATTTGTGGTTTTCTGTATGTTGCATCACCTCTATTGGTGACATTGGGCTACCATTTAAAAAAACGTCTTGAGCGTGAGGTTACTGAGGAGAGTGGGGAAATAGGAGGGTTCCAACACTTGCCTACAATCCAAAGCTCTTCAGCACTGCATTGAAGAGGAACTCTGCTGACTGACCCTTGCCCAGAGTCTCTCCCAACCCTTAAGATGCATTTGCCACAGAGCTAATTTGTTACTAACGTCAGCTCGCAACTGACATCACAATCTTTAGCTACTACAGGGACATTCACGGCACACATAGGTTTCAAGCCAACTGGGCAGAATATAATGCAGGCTGGAAGTTGGTGATGACGGGGATGGTGTTTAATCAGAGAAGAAGCCACCAGATGGGGAATCTGTCAGCTTTCCCACTCCCTCGAATGAAGTCTGGATGGGAAGGCCAGGCAAATATTCTTGCCCCTGGGTCAATTGAGGCCCTTAAATGGCCAGCTAAAGGCTCCATCCTGCGGTGGGGTGTGTGTGTGTGTGTGTGGGGGGGGGGGGGGGGGGGGGGGGCGGTGGGCACACCATTCAGGCAACCCACCAGGAATACCCTGCAGGGATTCATACAGAATCTTTGCCTCTTCCTTCAATTATATTTATGACTGTAAGTCTCTCTCCACTCTGGGTGGGCCACACCCAGTGCATCAAGCTGGTCTCCTGCAACACAATCTCTGAAAATCAGGGCAATGCCCAATAAGTAAGATAATGACCCTTGTCGGCCGGAACAGGTGAATGGGAAATGTTTTTAAAGTTTTGCATTGCTTCGGGGAGGCACCAAAGGATGGATTATCGTCTCCCTGAAAGTTTTGAGACCTTTAATAGGCCCACATGGAAGCTGTACATGCTCAGAGCAGGCTTGTGCTCCATTGAACTTTTTGGATGGGGTATTATGTTTAATTTCTCCAGGAAGGCCGTAAACTGCCCAGACGTATTCCTTTGTAATGAGAGAAGGGAAGGTGGAATGTTCATCCTGCACACAGTATCCTGTCCCACCTTCCGCAGAGCTGCTGCTCCATGAGGCGACATCTTTTGGAACCAGACTGTGCCTCATTTATACCTTCTCTCGGCAGATGCAGCAAAGATGCATTTGGACCAATGGTGGAATTTGAAGCCCATTAGCGCCCAACAGCATATCTTCACTGTGAGCGACACTGAATAATAGGGTGTGTGTGTTTGTGTGTGCATGTGTGCGAGCGTGTGTGTTCAGATGCATGAATGTGCCTTTAAGAGTAATCTGCAATTACTAATTAAATGAGGCAATGAGGACTTGAATTGAACATCAAAGGAGTTTTGAAAAGAAAGGTCTCAATTCCCAGACAGTTGAAATTATTGAGAGGTGTAATAATTAATGGTCAAATGAACTGACCCAGAAGAGGGGTTTCTTGAGCTGGCCTGTTTCCATGTGCCTGTGGTAATGTGGGATGAAACAAGGGCAATGTTCACATGCCGTTACCTGGTGAGCCATGTGTTCTTCCCATCATATATTTGCACAGGCATTCACCGTGGAGGATTGTGATCCGTGTTTCATAGTTACTAATCAGACGAGCATCTCATAATGTAATTCACGTTTACAAATTAGGGTTTATATGCTTACTACATATGACGTATGCTTCTGTGTTTCAGCATTGGATATTGGTCTCCAAAAAAGCTTCTATCAGTATTCCAAAGAGATGGTGACTTTTAAGTAAATTTTGTTTCTAATCCTATTCCCGAAGTGCCCAGTTGAAGCAGCACTCTGTAACCACTTGTCCTTCCCCTGACTCCTGCTTGTCTAATGGGAATATGGCTAGAAGATATAACAACAAATAATACATTATGTGGAGCCTTATTATTGTGAAAGCGTCTCAAAGCCCTTCAGACACCAAATTGCTTTTGGAATGCAGGAACGTTATATTGACTTTCTTCAGCTTTAAGAATCCATTTCAGTCACTTTATTTTTGACTAACCTGGTGAGACGGCTCAAGTGTCAGTGAGCAATAATAAAGGACTCAAAGCCATTAAAAAAAATCTTTCTCAAAGAATTCTTTTTTCATCTGAGTTAGTCTCGAAGCTCCACAGTGTAGGAAATTTAGAAATTCTATCAGAAGAGCGTTGTGCCCATTGTAAGGCTCCAATTAACTTGAGAGGATTTAATACTTAATTACCTCATTATGTTCTGGTACAGCAGGAGTTGAAACAAAATGCTTTCGGCCAACGTTTTCTTCAGTCGTTTAAATAGCTCAAGAGGGATTTTATCTATTTCTGTGCTTTTCCACAATTTTCGATATGTTGTGGAGATGGGTAGAAAATCACAGGCTGGGGTGTGATGTTGGCATCACCCACATTTTTGTGGTCTTCACTTTATGCATAACTGGTGACGTGTGGGCAATCACTGTCACAGTTGCTGGAGGGCTAGATTGCGCAATAGTTTAGCCAGGTTACCGACTGATGAGCTCAGGCCAGGAAATGCTAAGTAAACCCCGCAGTCTCCCTGTCTTTTACCATTTCTTTCTTTCTTAATATACATTTAATTCCCCCCCCCCCCCCCATCTTATCCACCTTTCCTGCACCTTTCTCCTCTGTGCTTCCCCCTTCCCCTCCCCCCCACACCTACAGTTCATCCTCTGATTTTAGTTTCCCTGCTGTTTGACCTTTCACATCTTTTGTCCTCTCTGGGGACTGCCATTAACACTCTTTCCCCTTAGTATCTGTGGCCATTAGCACCCAGTTTCCCTGGGTTTATGTGGCTATGACTCATTTTTCATTCTCACTCCACAGTATAAATATTTCCCACTCTCTCTGTCTGTTAGCTTTGACAAAGAGTCATCGGACTCTAAACGTTAGCTCTTTTCTCTCCCTACAGATGCTGCCAGACTTGCTGAGATTTTCCAGCATTTTCCCTTTCGTAGTCTCCGTGAGCTTGTGTACTACGGCTCAGAGCATGAAGGATGTGGTGATATGCATCACTGTAGATACACAAGGATGTGGAGATGCCGGCGTTGGACTGGGGTGAGCACAGTAAGAAGTCTTACAACACCAGGTTAAAGTCCAACAGGTTTGTTTCAAACACGAGCTTTCGGAGCACGGCTCCTTCTTCAGGTGAATGGAAAGGCTTGTTCCAGAAATGTTTATATAGACACAGTCAGAGATGCCCCGGAATGCGAGCACCTGCAGGCAATCAAATCATCAAAGATGCAGAGAGAGAGGTAACTCCAGGTTAAAGAGGTGTGAATTGTCCCAAGCCAGTTCAGTCGGTAGGCCTCTGCAAGTCCAGGCTTGTTGGTGGGGGCCGAATGTAATGCGACATGAATCCCAGATCCCGGTTGAGTCCGCATTCATGCGTGCGGAACTTAGCTATAAGTTTTTGCTCAGCAATTTTGCGTTGTCGCGTCTCCTGAAGGCCTCCTTGTAGAATGCTGACCCGGAGATCAGAGGCTGAATGTCCTTGACTGCTGAAGTGTTCCCCAACTGGAAGGGAACAGTCCTGCCTGTTGATAGTCGCACGATGCCCGTTTATTCGTTGTCGCAGTGTCTGCATGGTCTCGCCAATGTACCACGCTTCGGGACATCCTTTCCTGCAGCGTATGAGGTAGACTACATTGGTCGAGTCGCACGAGTATGCGCCGCGTACCTGGTGGGTGGTGTTTCCACGTGTAATGGTGGTGTCCATGTCGATGATCTGGCATGTCTTGCAGAGAACCTCTGCAAGACATGCCAGATCATCGACATGGACACCACCATTACACGTGGAAACACCACCCACCAGGTACGCGGCGCATACTCGTGCGACTCGACCAATGTAGTCTACCTCATACGCTGCAGGAAAGGATGTCCCGAAGCGTGGTACATTGGCGAGACCATGCAGACACTGCGACAACGAATAAACGGGCATCGTGCGACTATCAACAGGCAGGACTGTTCCCTTCCAGTTGGGGAACACTTCAGCAGTCAAGGACATTCAGCCTCTGATCTCCGGGTCAGCATTCTACAAGGAGGCCTTCAGGAGACGCGACAACGCAAAATTGCTGAGCAAAAACTTATAGCTAAGTTCCGCACGCATGAATGCGGACTCAACCGGGATCTGGGATTCATGTCGCATTACATTCGGCCCCCACCAACAAGCCTGGACTTGCAGAGGCCTACCGACTGAACTGGCTTGGGACAATTCACACCTCTTTAACCTGGAGTTACCTCTCTCTCTGCATCTTTGATGATTTGATTGCCTGCAGGTGCTCGCATTCCGGGGCATCTCTGACTGTGTCTATATAAACATTTCTGGAACAAGCCTTTCCATTCACCTGAAGAAGGAGCCGTGCTCCGAAAGCTCGTGTTTGAAACAAACCTGTTGGACTTTAACCTGGTGTTGTAAGACTTCTTACGATACACAAGGAGTTAATGTAAGTACACGTAGACTAGCTAGACACTAGAGGGAGCACCAGAGACATGACACACAGACACTCAACCAATAGGTCAGTAAGATAGGACATGACCAATGGGCATTCATGATACACACAGAGGTGACACTACCACAGTGGGGCATTACATCAACCCATATATAAAGGACACAGCACACATAATCTTCCTCTTTCCAGTGGAGACACTCAGTGAGTACAGACACAGGGTTGATTCAACATCACACCCACCACGTGGATTGTAGCAGACTGGTTTGTCAGTCTGAGTAGCTATAGAAGGATTAACAGTAGAGGCGAATCCGAGTAGGAGAATTGTAAATAGTTTAATAAACGTGTTGAAGTCATCTCCACGTCTGAACCTTCCTTTGTCAGAGTGAACATCAAGGAAGTAGCTTATTCTACACCAAGAGCATAACAAGACAAAGGACACCAGCTCCAAGTTGTCCTGGGGCTTCACATAGATCATGGAGCCCATTCCATCCAATATGGAGAGAGTGGTCAGCTCCATGCATACCCCTGTGGTAGCAGCCATGATGAAACCTCTGCTGATATCTTATGGCAAGTAGTACTGCTGCCATGGAAGCGTGGACAGATGCCAGCTTGGCTCTGGAGACCAATGTTGATGGGACCTTCAGGGTGTCATGTCACTCCTGCAGCTTGTGGGGATGGCTCGAGGTGGGGGGCACAGTTTAAAAATAAAAGCTCTTCCTTTTAAGACGGAGTTGAGGAGAATTATTTTATTCTAGAGGGTCATTAATCTGTGGAATTCTTTTTCCCAGAAAGGTGAAGGGTGGGTCATTGAATGTATTCACGGTTGAGTTAGATGATTGAAAGGCGAAGGTGTCGAGGGTTATGTGGGGCTGACAGGAAAGTGGAATTGAGACCACAATCAGGTCAGCCATGATCTTATCCAATGGAGAACAGGCTCGAAGGGCTGACTGACCTACTCTAGTCCCTAAATCCTATGCTTATATGTACCCACAAAGAATTGGTGCAGGATGAATGAGTCATAGTTGGTGGCAGGAAACTGAGGTTTTTTGCGTCGGAGTGAAAAATGTTTGGGGTATAAAAAATGTTTAAGATGGGGCGAAAGTTCACAGTCTAAAATTTCTGAACTCAGTGTTGAGTCCTGAAGGCTGTAACATGACTAATCGGAAGGTGGTGTGCTGCTCCTTCCATTTGCATTGGTTTTCTATGGGCAATGAATATTGGGCTGGATTCGTTGATTTGAAGACTAAATGCTGATGCTGGCGTGGGAACAGTGGCAATTTACGCCCGAAAAAATGGCGCAAAAGCTGCACCAATTCGCCATCTGATGGGGGGCTAGCAGGCACTCAGCGTAAAGCCCCCGGCATTACCTACAGATACGGCCGGAGAATTGCTGAATCCGTGACCGTGCATGCGCCTGCAGCGGCTGAGCCGTGCAACATGGCCTGCCACATACTGTCACCCAATAACCCCCCTTGCCATCTCTGGACTACCCCCGACCAGTGCCCCCAGCCGCCACCAAAGCCCCACCTACCTGAGGAACGCCCCCCCCCCCGACTGTGGCAGCGCTAGACCGCAACTGCCATGCTGAGGTTCATGAAAGAAAAAAGGATAATTGTTCCACGCCATCGGCAACTCGGCCCATCGGGGGTGGGCCTCAGGTGACATCAAAGAGTATGCCTTTTTTTTGTTTGTTTTTAAAAAAATTTAAAGTACCCAATTCATTTTTTCCAATTAAGGGGCAATTTAGCATGGCCAATCCACCTACCCTGCATATCTTTGGGTTGTGGGGGTGAAACCCACGCGAAACGGGGAGAATGTGCAAACTCCACACGGAAAGCGACCCAGAGCCTGGATCGAACCTGGGACCTCGGCGCCGTGAGACTGCAGTGCTACCACTGCACCACCGTGCTGCCCTGAGTATGCCGTTTTTGAAGGGACGGAGCATCGCAAAAGTTGCGCCGCCCCCGATTTCGGCACAAACGGGGATTCGGTGTCGGAGACCGGTCAGTCCCGCCCACTGTACTGATTTCCAGAGAAAAAGGCCCACAGTTTCGGAATTCAACTGTGAAAGTGCTGGTTTAAAAATATCCAAATACAATTTTACTTAAGCACTTGAGCATTACCTAAACATAAACCACACCAGGAGACTGTGTGTTATCTGTATGTTGGGTGTGGTACGTGTGGTGTGTTGTGTTGTAGTGTGTGTGTTGTTTATGTGCATGCACATGTCATATACATATACACACATATTGAATTGATAACCTCGAGTGATTTCAAGTTAATCTCATTTGAATTCAGATGACTGTTGTAAACAGATGCAATTTGAAATGTCATCAAAATCCTTGGAGGCAATACCTTCTTTCTAATAACTGCCAGTTATTCATTACTCCCTAATAGTCCACCTCATGACTTCTTATGAATTTTGAAAGAGCTCATCGGCAAAATCCAAGTTATAAATTACACCCCTATTTTAAGAACGCGGCACTCGTAATCTGCGAGTTATAAATTGCATTTCACAGGAAAGTGTGTGTGTAGACCTGCAAATTTGCAAGGTTTTCCAGAGAGCAAACCTCCAGCCAATAGATGCTGCATGAAGTGATGATGTTTCCTTTGCTCTGAGACATGGTGGCAGCTTGCACCAGCCACATACAGAAATAACGTACCCTTATTAATTCCTCAAGATGGTGCCAGCCCTATTGTGATGGCAGTGGCAATTACGAGTACAGATGAGCAACTGAGAATGAATCGGCAGAGGGAAAGAACAACCCAAACAAAGGGCAATCACTGATAGGAAAATAGCAGCCGATTCATCAGTCACGTTTCATGCAATGTGGTACCTTGTGAGTTCAAAGCACTGAAAGCCATGGGTGGGATTCTCCGGTCCCCAGTCGCGTGTTTCTCGGTGGTGCGCCATGTGTTGGCGGTGGGATTCTATACTCTTGCCAATGGAATTTCCCATTGAAGGTACCCCACACTTCCAGGAAGCCCATGGAGCAGGCGTGCACTGCCGGTGAGAACAGAATCCCAACGGCCGGAGAATTCTGACCCCTGTGCACTCCTGGGAGAGGCGAGAAGGCAGATTTACCAAAAAACCCAGGACAAAGCGGAGGGCACAAAAAGAACCTCGAGGAGATCCCGATCCACTGATTTTTTGCAGCCTGTATCTGAGGCCCAGGGAAACAAATAAAATTTGACGCAGAACATGAGAATTAAAGTATGAGGCAGGGCAGCAAGGAAAATTAGAAGTGAAACAAGATGATTGTTTCGAGGATTTTGAGGGGCGTGGGAGCTGTTGGCAGCAGGCTAGGAAGTGGCGTTAAGACCACAATCACTTCAGGCACGATCTTAAACGGTGGAGCAGGCTTGAAGAGCCGAATAGCTTGCTGTTGACCCTATTTCTGAAGACCTTATGAGTGAGAATCAATAGGAAAGAAGCTAGCAATAGCTTTTAACCAAGTTCCTCAGACATCCTCAGAACATCCAGAAGCATCTCGTATCAGTTGAAACTCTGTGAACTATTGTGATGTCGGCAAATGGAGCCCTTCGGTACGCAGCAAGGACACACAAACACCAACGAAGGTGGATAGCTACTTAGTCTGTTTTTGGTTGTGTTTGTTGAGAGAAGTTGCTAGAGAAATGCACACAGCTCCAGTCACCCGTTACAGGAAAGATGAATTATTGAATCCTGACAATGCAGAAGGAGGCCATTCGACTCAATTTGTCTGCACCGAACCTCTGAAAGAGCACTTTGTCCAGGCCCACTCCTCCACTCTATCCCCGTAACCCCACCTAACCTGCGCATCCTTGGACACTAAGTGGCAATTTAGCATGGCCAATCCACCTAACCTGTATGTCTTTGGAGAAGGCAGTGGGACGAGTGCATTGGAGACTTATAAGGATTTTATCAGGAATGGGAGATTTTGGATATAAGGAAATATTGGGTGCGCTACGTTTGGATGGATGGCCGAGGGGAAATTGTAGTCTACAAAGTTATGAATGACCTCGATACAATGGAAGGGAAGGATAGTATTTCTATTAACAGAGAGGTCAATAATGGGGTGGTGGGGTGGGGGAGGAGCAGTAGATTGAAAATATTTTGTCGAAGAACCAGAGGGGAGTTGAGGAGAAATATTTTCACCAAGAGGATGGTGGGGTCCGGAACTCACTGCCCGAAAGGGTGGTAGAAGCGGAAGCACTCAAAAGTCCTTGGATAGGAACCAAAGTGCAGCACAGGACAATGGACCAAGAGCTGTTGAGTTTGATTCAGTAGGGGCGCTCCTTTTCTGCAGCACAGACACAATGGGGTGAAAAGCCCTATTCTATACCAGTAAATTATCCATGTTTCCATGGACGAACATTGGTCATAATGTGCGGAGCTCTCAGTTTGACAAGATGCTCTACAGCTGGACTCGGCCTCTGTCCGGTGAGACATTAGCCTGGAACTTGCGACTGTGGCAGCAATGCATGCCGAGAAGTGTAACGTTATTGAGGGACGCAGTGGCACCACAACCTTCGGGGAGCCCACCTGCGCTCAAATCTCAAAGTTGTGGTGTACCTGAATGGGCTGCCGAAGGGTATACCTGCGCACATTGTCTCGATGGTTAGCAAATATCCTCATTGCTCTTCTGACCTTCTACATCAAGCACCAAGATAGGCAAACTGATGGTGTGTGTATTCTGCTGTCAGGGATAGCACTGCTACTGGAACAACTTGTTAGATTGCTGTTGGTGACAAAATCAATAATACAAGTGTCGTACTTGTAATGCTGCCCTTGATCTAGACAGGGGCGCGATTCTCCGCTCCCCACGCCGGGTGGGAGAATCGCGGGAGGGCCGGGCGACTCACGACACACCCCCCTGGCACCTCCCGCGATTCTCCCACCCCCCCGCTCGGAAGAATCGGCGCTCGCCGTTTTTCACGGCGACCGGCGATTCTCCGACCCGGATGGGCCGAGCGGCCTGCCGTTCGCGACCGATCCACGACGGCGGCAACCACACCTGGTTGCTGCCGGCGTGAACATGGTTCCAAACGCTGGTTTGACGCCTGTGGGGGGCGGAGAGGGTGAGTGAGCACCACGGCCGTGCTCAGGAGGGGACTGGGCCACGATCGGTGCCCACCGATGGTTGGGCCGGCGTCTCAAAGGGACGCACACTTTCCCCTCCGCTGCCCCGCAAGCTGCCATGTCTTGCTGGGCGACGGAGGGGAAGACGGCAACCGCGCATGCGCGGGTTGGCGCCGGCCAACCTGCACATGCGTGGCTGACATCATGAGGCGCACCGGCTGCGTCATTCTCGGCGCGCCGGGCTTTGACGCCAGCGACAAGGCCCGGCGGCCGGGAATAACGGAGCGCCGCTCCTAGCACCCCGGGTGGGGGTGAATAAGGTGAGAGGAGCGGCCTCCGAGGGCGTCGTGAAACTTGGCCGAGTTCACGACGGCCTTCTCGATTTTCCACGGGAGCGGAGAATTCCGCCCGTAACCTGTTACAATGAATGGATTTTTTGAAACATTTATCAACTAAAATGTCTCAATTGGTGACCTTTGTGGCACTCTTTCCGGTGAGTACAAAGTTTCAAAACAATACAAATTTTCCTCCTTCAGTTCTGCTCTTTGAATACTGTTCTTAAAATATAATTCTGCTAATTACGCATGACTAGCTGCAGTGAGCCTTCAGAACAAGAACAGGCCATTCAGCCCAAATGCTCTATGCCAGCTCAATGCTTCCACGCAAGTATCCAGCCAACCCTCCATCTCACCTTATAACATATGCCTCCGTTCCTTTCCCCCTCATATGCTTACCCAGCTTCTGCTCGAGTATACCTGTGCAAGTTGCCTCAATTACTCCATGCGGTCGTGAGTTCTACATGCTAATCTCTCTCTGCATGTGAAAGTTTCTCCTAAGTTACCGATTGGATTTATAATTATGATCTCCAGCATTTTTTTACTCGCTAACAAGTGGCAGGGAATTTCCAGCCCTTCCTGCCGATAAGATCTTCCGGACCTGCTGAAGGTGACCCCCACCGCCCCACATCCCCCCCCCCCCCCCTGTGGTGTATTCCCCGGTGGCACAGCGGTGAGAAATGTAAATGGTCATTGACTTGGTCGGGACCGGAAGATCTTGTCTGCAGGGAGGGCCGGAAAATGTCAACCATTTTCTCTACATTAACCTTACAAAATCTTTCCATTACATTAATGGCCTCCATCAGGTCACCCTCTCAAGTCTGGTGAGATCTGTTAGTCTCACCATCAAGAACTCTTTAAATCTATTGCTCAGCAGGGAATCTGTAAAACTATTTTGGAAACACTTCATACCGGCCTACTTACTTAAACTAAAAATGTTTAACTACGGAAAGTAACATTCATATTTTGAACATATTAGTTCATTAACTATTCTTGCTTGCTATTATTCAAATGAAAATCTATGCGCTTCTAAACAGTAATTAAAATGAACCTTTAGGGCATTCTTTGATCCAGAGACTACACCGCGAGCTTTATCCTGAGCAGTATGTTAATTATGTTGCTGCTTTTCACTCTAATAGAAGTGAATTTTAATAGAAAGGTGATGAGAAACGTATGACTTGTTAATGCTGCTTTAACTTTCTTGATAACATCCATCTCTAAGGAAGTAGGGCTGTGTATCTGTCGAAAAGATAATGGACTGGAGTAGAGTTGAATGTGGGTTTATCGCTTTGATTCATCACTTCCCCGGGCTCTGATTTCTGCATGCTCCAGTGTGGTGAAGTGCTGGATGAAAATCAAATGTTTCCGCATGGGAAGAATTGGGAAATTTCCTTCTGGTGTAGTTGTTTATCTCTTGCTCGCTGGCTCTTGTTGCCTTTACCCTTCTACCCTCTTCTCCAGAAAAGGAGAAAATAACTTGCGCCTGTTTGCATTTTTTTCCTCTCATTCCATAAATTCTGATTTGTGCTGAGGTACAGTTCTGTGAACACTGGACACAGTTAGTAAGCCAAGATGGTAAATATTGTCCTTTACTGATTGATCTTTGTTGTGATATCTGCTTCTGATGTCAACAAGTGCATGGATTGCTAAATAGCAATGCAGAATTCAAACTCTGGCTATTTATTCCTTATTATCTTGCCGCTCACATGCCATCCCCCCCCCCCCCCCCCCCCCCCCCCCCCGGCCCTCTCCCCCTCCCCCCCGCACCTTCCCACCACTCATCCCACATATCCCATGCCACGTTTAACCAACCAAGACAAAGGCCTGATTTTCGCCATTGAGGTGGGAAGATCAAGTCTGGAGGTTTTCTGACTCAGCAGAGCTGTCTCCGAGGAAACAATCCTTGAACGTCATATTTTCACTCAAGGGGGGTGGGGGCATTATCAAATGGATCTTGCCTGCTGCCTCCAGAGGCAGTTTCAAGGTGGCCATGGAGCCAGCAAAATTCTTTTTTGGACTGGCCCATTTCAGTTCTCTGAGATAGATCCAGTTGTTTTAAAAGATTGTTTGGCCTTCTCTCTCTCCCCACTCACCCCACCTAGTGTCAATCCCCCATGACACCTCCGTAGCCACTTAGCAAGTATCCACTATGGGCAAATCTAGGGCACCATTTGGAGATGAAAACAAATACAATTCTAACAATATAAGGGATCTCAGTAATATACATTAATTTTGAAAATAAAACTCTCATTCATAAACCATTCAAGATTTTAAATCCCCTCAACACATCAACCCATTATAAAAGCAAACAAACTTCTATTCAGCAACCACAGCAAAGACAACTAATCCTCTAACAGCCTCTTAACCTGTCAGTTAAAATGTAAGGCTGACCTCCCAGCTAACGTAAGTAGTTTTAGAGCTTTTGAAACTCGACCAAGTATTCATAATGGGCTCAGCTGTAATAACAGACCTCGAAAAATATCAGCAATGAAGTCTATTGAAACTAAATGAACAGATGGCTAATTTGTTTTTTTCTAAGCTACACTGGATGGCCTGTTAATCAATGCACCCCAGCAGTGGATACCTTCATTTGTAGCTCCAATTGAAAGCGTCAGTCAGTTTTCTTTTCCATTTTAAATGAAATGAAAATCGCTTATTGTCACGAGTAGGCTTCAATGAAGTTATTGTGAAAAGCCCCTAGTCGCCACATTCTGGTGCCTGTCCGGGGAGGCTGGTACAGGAATCGAACCGTGCTGCTGGCCTGCTTGGTCTGCTTTAAAAGCCAGTGATTTAGCCCAGTGAGCTAAACCAGCCCCCAGTGAGCTAAACCAGCCCCCAGTGAGCTAAACCAGCCCCCCAGTGAGTTAAACCAGCCCCAGAGCTTGGGATTTAAATAACGTCTGGTCATGATGCTTAAACAGTCGTTAAATACTGTTCTAGAATGTTCACGCATTCCACACTGTAGATTAAGGACTTGTAATAGCAAAAATAGGTTATGTTTGAACTCTGCACTAATTTCAAATAGCCCAGGTATATTTAAGTTTTCTGTCTGTGATTCATTCCAGGTGATTGAATCCAGGATAGTCCTGGCCTTTTCAACTCTGTTCTATATTCATTTGTGTCTACAAATTATGCCAGTGGGGGTGAAAAAAGCAGAACATTTTTCTTAAGAAAACACCACAGCAGCAAAAAAAGCCTTGGGCCGGATTCTCCATAGCCCATTGCCAAAGTTGAGAATGGCGATCAGGTGGAGAATGGCTCCCGACGCCAAATTCAGGGCAGGAGCTGGTTTGATGCTGTTTGGCGATTCTCCCTCCAAATCGGCAGCATCGTGATGCTCGCCACGCTCAGTCCCAACGCCATTGATGCATCATCAGCCCGCCCGCCCGCGATGCTCTGCCTCTGATGGGCCGAGATCCCGACGGCGCATGCCACGTGTGGTCCCAGCAGTTGTGAGCCTGGTATCCCGGCTACGGACAGTGTCCAGCACCACCACACTCGGCCGATATCCACGCCGCTGGCCAGGTGGGCGGCTTATGCTAGGGCTGTGGGGAGTGGTGGGGGGTGGCTAGGAGGTGGGCTGTGGGGTCAAGGTTGGCGGGTACGCAGTCCAGCATGGCCGGCACCATATTTTCTGGCGCGACCGGTGTGGGTGTATGCATACGTGGCTGCAGTTTGTCAGCCCTGCGCATGTGCAGCCGGGGACCCGTTGATTCTCCGGCTATTTTCCGCATGTTCCACGGGTGTTGCACGCGATGCCGGTGCTAGTCCTTCACCGGTACCAGAATCGGTGAGGGTTTCGCACAGATTTTCCTGTCGTGGGACACCACGGATTCTTTGTTGGCACTGGCACTTAGCTTCAGAAACGGAGAATCCAGCCCCTTGTCTCTGAGGCCATCCCCTCGCAGAAGCTGTCACATGGATGGATGAAGCTGCAGGGCGAGCAGTGACAAATTAAAAGCTATGACAGTATGAAATTCATGTCATATAACCAAGAATTTATCTTCACTGCAAACCCAACAGCTGATTCCATTAATAATTCAGAAACGGATTGCACCCATTTTCTTTAATCCTTTCAGTCAGCAAGTTATCTCTGCTGAAGCTGCTGTGCAAGTGCAGGAATGACTAAGCAGATTACAACAATCAACCAAGCTGCCAAAACTACAAACTATCGGAGATCAGTATAAATATACCAACAAAATTAACACATCAGCATAATCACTTGTTTTGCCGATGTCTTCGTTCTCCCTAAATGGATGGCTGACATGTTGAGGTGTCTTTTCTGTTCTTCAGTGCTGCCCGAGTGTATCATGATTTTAATGCTGTTTGCTACCAGTTTGTGCTCCATTAATTTATAGCTACCTAATATTTTCCCCTCATATTCTCAAGGACTAATGATTTGGAACCCTTTCTTCCCTAACTTGCTAAATGTGATTGTCATGTTCTGTAGACAGGCCAAAGTGAATGATGAACTACAGAACATGTAGTTTAAACAATTTATAGGAGAACATCTGGCGTGATAAGATAGCTAGAATAAATAAAATAAAGAGCGACTAACACTAATCAACTATTGTGGAACTACTGCAAATACGTCAATCCTCCAGCATGACCTACTCCCATCTCCCCGATCACAGGGTCACGTGACGGGTTTACACTGCCACCTAGTGGTCAGAGGTCACGCACAACATTATGTACAAACTTGCCGTATGCATATGATAGATGGCAAATCTGTTCCCATCTTTCCCAGAATTCCATGTTTGAATCCCCCAATTAGATTTTCACCCCTGACATTGTATTGACATGGACCTTATCAAAGTCACAAATGACTTGTGCGACTGTGAGAAAAAGTATCCAGCTTTATCTTTCAACACCTGTTGCAGCCTTTGACAAGGTTGATCACATGATGCTCTCCTGACACCACTCCATTGACGTTCAGATGGGTGGAACTGTTCTCTCTTGGTTCCATTCTTACCTGTCCAGTAGTAGTCACAGTATCACTTGCAATGGCTTCTCTTCCTGCTTCCACACCATTACCAATGGTGTCCCCCATGGATCTATTCTAGGCCCCATTCTATTTATCATCTACATGTTGCCTTTGGTGACCTCATCCAAAATCACAGCTTTAGTTTACACATGGATGCTGATGACTCTCCACTATACCTCACTGTTATATTTCTTTCTCGCCACAAAGAGAAAAGGTATAGAGGCGCCCACACTCTGAATTCTTGAAAAAAAAAACCACATTGAGAGGTTTATTAAGGGTGTCGATCAATACAATCAAAATGGTGATCTCTCCAAAGTCCATGCAAATGCACTGCTGATGTCACTACAGATCACGTGATACAGAACCAGCAAGAATATATTCCCAGATACATAACACTCACCAGCACCTTTCGCGACTCCTCCATTGTTGGAAAATGATTAGATTGCTAGTCTCACATCCAGTACCGGATGAGCAGAAATTTCTTCCATTTAAATATGGGTTGACTGAATCCATCTCCTCCGATCTGCACTGCAAACTCTGTTCTGTAGCTCCCAGCTCCATTCCTCTCTCTGGCAACTGTCTGAGACTAAACCGGATTGTTTGCAATCTTGGTGTCATATGTAAAGCTGAGATGAGATTCCGACTTCATGCTCACGTTGTCATTAACGCAACTACTCCCATCTCCATAGCAAGGAGTGGCTTCACCCATGCCTCAGCTCAAATTCTGCTGAAACCCTCATTCTTGCTTTGTTACTCAAGGCTTGACTATTCCAATACACTCATGGCCGGTCTCTCACGTTGTACCCTCTGTCACGTCACCCAAATCCCTGCTGCCTGTGTCTTAACTATTTACCCCTGTGCTTGCTGAACTACATTGGCTCCCACTCAACCAGCTCCTTGGTTTGAAAATTTTCATCCTTGTTTCCAAATCCTTGCTTGGTCTCACTCTTCCCTATCTCTATAATCTCCTCAGACCTCACAACTCTGAGGTGAGTGCGCTCATCCAATTCTGACCTCCTGAGCACCCCTGAATTTTGATCACTCCACGATTGGTGGCACCTTCAGCTGTCTAGATCCAAAGCTTCGGGGCTGGATTCTCCGTTCTGGAGACTAAGTCCCCACGCAGGTGTGAAAACGGTGCAAAGCGGCCATGATCTCTGTACGGGGGGGGGGGTGGGGGGGATAGCAGCCAGGCAGCGTAGAGCTCCCAGCGATAGCTGCCGATATGGCCTGGAGAGTTGCCGGGTTCGTGGCCTGCAAAATAGTCTCCCCCCTTCGACCGGCTCTCACGCCTCGGACGTCCCCACCATAATGCCTCCAGCACGAATATGTACCCCGCTGCATCTCTATTTTCTTTCATTCATTTTTTATTTGTGTTTTTTAAACTATTTTTTAGTTTTTTAAATTTGTAAAATATTTATAATATGTACTTTTAGTCTGAAAGCAACTTAGAAAGCAGCACGGTAGCATTGTGGATAGCGCAATTGCTTCCCAGCTCCAGGGTACCAGGTTCGATTCCGGCTTGGGTCACTGCCTGTGTGGAGTCTGCACATCCTCCCCGTGTGTGCGTGGGTTTCCTCCGGGTGCTCCGGTTTCCTCCCACAGTCCAAAGATGTGCAGGTTAGGTGGATTGGCCATGCTAAATTGCCCTTAGTGTCCAAAATTGCCCTTAGTGTTGGGTGGGGTTACTGGGTTATGGGGATAAGGTGGAGGTGTTGACCTTGGGTAGGGTGCTCTTTCCAAGAGCCGGTGCAGACTCGATGGGCTGAACGGCCTCCTTCTGCATTGTGAATTCTATGATCTATGATAATAGGTAATGCTAATCAGCAGTTACTTACCAATCAATGAACGTACCATTTTCCTGTGCCGTCACTCCCGGATTGTTTTTGAAACTCAGCCCACTGCCTGAGTAGAGGTATCTCTCGCAGGTCCAGTTGTCTCCGCTCCTGAAGGGTAAGTATTATAGCAATAACAATAATCTTTATTGTCACAAGTTGGCATACATTGCATTAACATTCCAATGAAGTTACTGTGAAAAGCCCCTAGTTGCCACACTCCAGCACCTGTTCGGGTACACAGAGGGAGAATTCAGAATATCCAATTCACCTACAGCACTTCTTTCGGGACTTGTGGGAGGAAACCGGAGCACCCGGAGGAAACCCACGCAGGCATGGGGAGAACATGCAGACAGTTACCCAAGCTGAAAATCGAACCTGGGACCCTGGAGCTGTGAGGCAACAGTGCTACCACTGTGCTACCGTGCTGTTATAAAGTTGATGTATAAAGTTGATGTTAGCTGGAGAAACAAACATGGAACAATCTAAACTAAAAATGCTTAATTGGAGGAGGGCCAATTTAATTTGTTTGAGAATGGACCATCCCCAGGTAAATTGTGCTGAAAGGTAGGCAGGCAAAACTGCAAAGAAACAACGGGCTACATTTCAGGTTTGGTTGTGCTAAAGGTGCAATCCCGCAGGGGGGAAAGGAGGGACAAACAAAATCTAGGCTCTCTGAGTGATGAGGAAGATAGAGAGCCAGAATCTCCATGAAGTGGCAATCTCAATCAGATTACCACCCTGCATCTTTTTACTTACCTTAGTTGGGAGCTGCATCTTTCTTGCCCAACTTCCTGTCTCAGGTCAGAGGCCCCAAGGCCTGCAAGGCCTTCAGTTGAATGTAGAGGAATTGGGGGAAAAGAAGTCATGCCCAATTTTTGACAACACTAGTAAAGCAAATAAATGTAAAGGTCCAACCACTTTGAGAAGCCTAGAAGGCAACTGTGTCAAATGGTTGGGATGGGGTGGGGTACGGGGGTTTAGTGGATGGGTGGTCATGTATTCAGTGTGAGGAATTAGGTGGATTGGTAAGAGAGGTAGTTGGGGAGTTGAGGGTTGGGAATAGTGGTGGGGGAGTGGTGAGGGTAATCAGGAGGGGGTGTCAGGTGGGTCATCGGGGAATGGGGCCAGAATCAGGTGGATGTGGGGCCAGTCAGGGGGTGATTGTGCGCTATCAGTCTTTTCCCTCAGTCTGTTTAACCCCTGGTACACCTTGGACCCCATTTCAGGTCCCAAGTTCCTAATATCTGCCGAACATAACATAATGCATGATTTGTTGGTAGCTAAAATGGACTTTATATGATTGCTTTACCAGTGGGCTTGCCTATCTCTGTATCCTTCTGCAGCCCTATCCGTGAGATCCTCCACTTCTGGTCTTTATTGCATGCCTATTTTCAGTGCTGTGTTATTGGCAGGTGCTATCGTGATATGATGTACACGTACCTTGTAAGGAGCATATCGTAAACTGCTGTCAATAACTACCATCAAGAGAGGATGTGATGTAGTAGTCCCAGCAGCAGCCCTTCAAGGCAGATGTGCTTTTTTGGTCTCCCAGCTAACACTATGTATTTAGCCTTATCTTCTAGTGAAAAAACCCATGTCATTGTTTTACTGATCCTTGTCATGTGAACATAGAATCATAGAATTTACAGTGCAGAAGGAGGCCATTTGCCTATCGAGTCTGCACCGGCTCTTGGAAAGAGTACCCTACCCAAGCCCACACCCCCACCCTATCCCTATAACCCAGTAACCCCACCCAACACTAAGGGCAATTTTGGACACTAAGGGCAATTTAGCGTGCCCAATCCACCTAACCTGCACATCTTTGGACTGTGGGAGGAAACCGGAGCACCCGGAGGAAACCGACGCACACAAGAGGAGAACGTGCAGACTCCGCACAGGCAGTGACCCAAGCCGGGAATCGAACCTGGAACCCTGGAGCTGTGAAGCAACAGGAGTAGGCCATCCAGCCCGTCGAGCCTACTCCGCCATTCAATATGATCATGGCTGATTGGACATTTCAGTGCCATTTACACCCACTAACCCCATAATCCTTTATGATTGGAATGTAGAAACATAGGGTTTGTATGTTTGTGACAAATAAAAGAACATAAGACACGGCTTCAGCTGACTCAGTCCTAAACTTTGGAATGCCCTTCCTAAATCGCTCTACCTCACAATCTCTCTCTCCCCTGCACCAAACTACTCCTTGAGGCCTCGTTGTACAACCTTTTGGTCACCTTTCCTAATACCGTCCCCTTCCTTTAGCTCAATGGCAAAAATTGGTTTGATGACATTCCTGTGAAGCACCTTAGGATTTTTTTGCTGTATTAAACGTTGTGTTGAAATGCAAACTGCTGCTTTGTTGTTACCTGTAGGAAGTTCCATTTCATTAACTCCATTCACTGGAAGAAATACACCAAGAGTTAATTATTGTTTCCCAAGTCATTTTTCTTCAGATTTCATAGCTGGTTTGGCATTCATCAAAGAAGCAAGGGCGAGATTCTCCGCACTCCCGACGGTGCGGAGAATAGCGTGGCTCGTAAAATTTTACGGCCACGCTGTTCCGACGCCCTCCCGCTATTCTCCCCCCCCCCCCCACGCCCAACTCCCGACACGAATCGCTGCCGCCGTTTTTTTACGGCCGGCAGCGATTCACAGCTGATAGATGGGCCGAGTTCCCAGCCCTTTACGGCTGTTTTTACGAACGGCAAACACACCTGGTCTGGCCGTTCGTAAAAACGGCCGTAAACACTCGCATTTTATAACCATGGCACCGATTGGCACGGCAGTACCACGGGCCCGATGCCGGCGGGCCCGATGCCCGCGCACTATTTGTCCTTCCGCCGCCCCGCAGTATCCATTCGCGGGGCGGCTGAGGGGCACCCTGGCCCGTGCATGCGCGGGTTTCGCGCAAATACGCGATGACGTCATCCGCGCATGCGCGGGTTGGAGTCTTCCAATCCGCGCATGCGTGGCTGACGTCATATGACGCGTCAGCCGGCGCTAACTCGGGCAAGCGGGCTTAACGAAATTCGTTAAGCCCGCGATGCTGGAGCTTACGGCGTCGGTCTACTAGCCCCGACCGGGGACCAGAATCGGTTCCCGGTCGGGAAGGGGGGGGCTGGCGTCAAACCCGCCCGGATTTGACGTCAGCCTTACGATTTCTCCCCATATGGGAGAATCTCGCCCCAAGTGCTTCATTTTTCAAACATATCTCATAGCCTGACATTTTAACATTTTTGAATTGTGTGAACTTGTTTGCAGTTTAGATATATATTTTATGACGCACAAGTCTCCCAACTGAGGTTTCAATATTACTTTCATGTTTCACAACCCACATAGCCCAGACGCCAGTCTTGACATTCAATTTAAACTTGCTTAGATAAACAAATGCTGACAAAAAAATTTCAACTCCTGCGGTTAGACTTGTGGATTTGTTTATTGTCATGCGTGCCGAGCTACAGTGAAAAGTATTTTTCTGCGTGCAGCTCAAACAGATCATTTAGTACATGAAAAGAAAATACATAATAGGGCAACACAAGGTCCACAATGTAAATACATAGACACAGATATCGGGTGAAGCATACAGGGGTGTAGTATTAATCAGGTCAGTCCATAAGAGGGTCGTTTAGGAGTCTGGTAACAGCGGGGAAGGTGCGGTTTTTGAATCTGATCGTGCGTGTTCTCAGACTTTTGTATCTCCTGCCCGATGGAAGAAGGTGGAAGCGTGAGTAAGCCCGATGGGAGGGGTCTTTGATTACGCTGTCCACTTTCCCAAGGCAGCGGTGGCTCACGTTATTTCAATCCTTTCCGCAAATAAAGGGTGGAAGTGAGATTCAAAAACACAGGCCAGAAAATTGGGCTCCCAATCGCCACTGGTGTAAGCATCAGCGAGGTTCATAGCGCTGGAAAGGGCAGTCGATTTGTGTCTGGCCACTTCTGGTGCAATGTGAGAGCAGGGGAGTTCGCTTTGGTTTCCTGGCCAACTTTTACCCCTCAATCAACATCAGAAGAGATTATCTGGTCATTATCACACTGCCTGTTTGTGGGATTTTGCTGTGCATAAATTAGTTGTGGTATGTCCTACAGATGTCATGTCTTAGCCAAAATGGTGCTGGAAACTCATGTCCAGAAGTCCTGCTCCCATTTCTTTTTTTCTAACAAACAATTCGATGAATGGTTGCCATCTTCGGGCGAACCCCAGTACAGATCCCCTCAAGGCGAACTTAATTTTTTTCCATACCCAGAAAACTTGACATGTCCGAAAGCCATAGTTCGGTCTTTGGGGGTTTTGAGTCCCTCCATGCCAGCAGTATTCGCCGCCGGGCTACTAGGAAAGCAAAGGCCAAAACATCGGCCTCCTTCTCCCCCTGCACTCCCGGGTCTTCCAAAATCTTGAAAATTGCCACCCCTGGACTCATCACCACCCTTGTTTTAAGCACCCGGGACATGATCCCCGCAAACCCCTCCCAGTACCCCCTAAGCTTAGGACATGCCCAATTCTTCTCCCATTTCTGACAAATTTTCTAGTGGAATAATGTGGGCAGGGTGTGACTCACAAAAGAGGGAAACCCAAACCCAGAAGGCCCATTTGAATTCAGTGCTGACTTCAAAACAGGCCTCATTTTTGTTGGCGCGTGGGACTACCGTAGTATGTGAGTTACACTTTTTTAGAGTAGATGTAAGTACTTATAAAGCTTGGATAAGTTCTGTGCAACTGTCAAGATGTCAAGTTGTTTAAATCCCCTGCCCTTGAAATTTTGAAAAAAGAAATAGTATGCCTGTATCAGTAAGTTGAAAACTATCTGTGCTTGCAGATTTAATAGATGTTTGTTGACATAACTCAAAGTACTATCATTGTAGCATAATTACTACTTGACTTCTTCAACATTCTATCATTATCACAATGGGGGGAGGGGGGGGGGCTGTATGTTCACAGTTTGAGGTTATTAAAAGATCAGCTATCTTTACAGTGAAGTTATGGATACAAATGTTGTTTTTCTAAGGGTTTCAGTGTCTAATGGGATTTAAATGTACTGAATGGGCCTATATGAATGTTTTTATATATATATATATATAGCCTCTAATGGGTACTTAGAGCTTTATTTCCGTTCTGCATAGCTCTTGAGTCTTCCCAGAGACTGAGTGAGCTGGGGGTGTAAGGGAAAAGGGTGATTGGCATGGGTTGGCATGGATGGAGCATGGGGAGTGCATGGAGGCTGTGAGATGAGGGCTTGAGGGCCTAATCTCTAACAACACATTTGGGATGAAGTCTCAGAGAACTACGGGAGTGTAATTTCACGAGCTGCTTTGGCTCTCAGCAGTCCTTGTAGCAGCCTCTGATCTGCATCCGGTGGGGTGGCAGTGGGTGACGGGCCTGACTCCAACATACACCTCTTTCCCCCCTCAATCTTCCTGTAATGAAGACGGGATTCTCTGATCCTGAGGCTAATGTTGACGCTGTCGTAAACGCCGTTGTGTCTCCCGACATGTCAACAGGCCCCTAGGTGCAGTGATCCTGCACCGCACAGGGGGCCAGCACAGCATTGGAGTGACTCACGCAGCTCCAGCTGCCGATACTGGCGTCAGATTGGGCGCTGCGGGTATGCGCATGCGTACTACGGCCGCTGTAAATTCGCGCATGCGCATGGGTTTCCTTCTCTGCACCGGCCCTGACGCAACATGGCGGAGAGCTACAGGGGCCCAGCGCGGAGGAACACCGTGGAGGCCCCCCCTCCCCCCACCGGGGTCGTATCCCCCCTCCCCCTCACCAGGCCGCCCCCCGCAGCATGAACGCCGAGGTCCCGCCAGGTAGGACCATACGTGAATGGCGCCGGAGGGACTCGGCCTATCTCGGCGGGACACTTGGCCCATTGGCGCGGAGAATCGTGGGGCGGCGTCGCATGAATCGTGCCTCCCCCTGGCGATTCTCAGACCCGGCCCCGTTTGGGACACTTTTACCTGAGGTGGGTGTAGCACAGGTTAAAGAGGTGTGAATTGTCTCAAACCAGGACAGTTGGTAGGATTTCGGAAGCCTAGGCCAGATGGTGGGGGATGAATGTAATGCGACATGAATCCTAGGTCCCGGTTGAGGTCGTACTCATCCGCAGCGCCCAATCTGACGCCAGTATCGGTGCAATGTGAGAGCAGGGGAGTTCGCTTTGGTTTCCTGGCCAACTTTTACCCCTCAATCAACATCAGAAGAGATTATCTGGTCATTATCACACTGCCTGTTTGTGGGATTTTGCTGTGCATAAATTAGTTGTGGTATGTCCTACAGATGTCATGTCTTAGCCAAAATGGTGCTGGAAACTCATGTCCAGAAGTCCTGCTCCCATTTCTTTTTTTCTAACAAACAATTCGATGAATGGTTGCCATCTTCGGGCGAACCCCAGTACAGATCCCCTCAAGGCGAACTTAATTTTTTTCCATACCCAGAAAACTTGACATGTCCGAAAGCCATAGTTCGGTCTTTGGGGGTTTTGAGTCCCTCCATGCCAGCAGTATTCGCCGCCGGGCTACTAGGAAAGCAAAGGCCAAAACATCGGCCTCCTTCTCCCCCTGCACTCCCGGGTCTTCCAAAATCTTGAAAATTGCCACCCCTGGACTCATCACCACCCTTGTTTTAAGCACCCGGGACATGATCCCCGCAAACCCCTCCCAGTACCCCCTAAGCTTAGGACATGCCCAATTCTTCTCCCATTTCTGACAAATTTTCTAGTGGAATAATGTGGGCAGGGTGTGACTCACAAAAGAGGGAAACCCAAACCCAGAAGGCCCATTTGAATTCAGTGCTGACTTCAAAACAGGCCTCATTTTGTTGGCGCGTGGGACTACCGTAGTATGTGAGTTACACTTTTTTAGAGTAGATGTAAGTACTTATAAAGCTTGGATAAGTTCTGTGCAACTGTCAAGATGTCAAGTTGTTTAAATCCCCTGCCCTTGAAATTTTGAAAAAAGAAATAGTATGCCTGTATCAGTAAGTTGAAAACTATCTGTGCTTGCAGATTTAATAGATGTTTGTTGACATAACTCAAAGTACTATCATTGTAGCATAATTACTACTTGACTTCTTCAACATTCTATCATTATCACAATGGGGGGAGGGGGGGGGCTGTATGTTCACAGTTTGAGGTTATTAAAAGATCAGCTATCTTTACAGTGAAGTTATGGATACAAATGTTGTTTTTCTAAGGGTTTCAGTATCTAATGGGATTTAAATGTACTGAATGGGCCTATATGAATGTTTTTATATATATATATATATATATAGCCTCTAATGGGTACTTAGAGCTTTATTTCCGTTCTGCATAGCTCTTGAGTCTTCCCAGAGACTGAGTGAGCTGGGGGTGTAAGGGAAAAGGGTGATTGGCATGGGTTGGCATGGATGGAGCATGGGGAGTGCATGGAGGCTGTGAGATGAGGGCTTGAGGGCCTAATCTCTAACAACACATTTGGGATGAAGTCTCAGAGAACTACGGGAGTGTAATTTCACGAGCTGCTTTGGCTCTCAGCAGTCCTTGTAGCAGCCTCTGATCTGCATCCGGTGGGGTGGCAGTGGGTGACGGGCCTGACTCCAACATACACCTCTTTCCCCCCTCAATCTTCCTGTAATGAAGACGGGATTCTCTGATCCTGAGGCTAATGTTGACGCTGTCGTAAACGCCGTTGTGTCTCCCGACATGTCAACAGGCCCCTAGGTGCAGTGATCCTGCACCGCACAGGGGGCCAGCACAGCATTGGAGTGACTCACGCAGCTCCAGCTGCCGATACTGGCGTCAGATTGGGCGCTGCGGGTATGCGCATGCGTACTACGGCCGCTGTAAATTCGCGCATGCGCATGGGTTTCCTTCTCTGCACCGGCCCTGACGCAACATGGCGGAGAGCTACAGGGGCCCAGCGCGGAGGAACACCGTGGAGGCCCCCCCTCCCCCCACCGGGGTCGTATCCCCCCTCCCCCTCACCAGGCCGCCCCCCGCAGCATGAACGCCGAGGTCCCGCCAGGTAGGACCATACGTGAATGGCGCCGGAGGGACTCGGCCTATCTCGGCGGGACACTTGGCCCATTGGCGCGGAGAATCGTGGGGCGGCGTCGCATGAATCGTGCCTCCCCCTGGCGATTCTCAGACCCGGCCCCGTTTGGGACACTTTTACCTGAGGTGGGTGTAGCACAGGTTAAAGAGGTGTGAATTGTCTCAAACCAGGACAGTTGGTAGGATTTCGGAAGCCTAGGCCAGATGGTGGGGGATGAATGTAATGCGACATGAATCCTAGGTCCCGGTTGAGGTCGTACTCATGTGTGCGGAACTTGGCGAGTAGTGTCTGCTTGGCGATTCTGCGTAGTCACGCGTCCTGAAAGCTACTTGTTAAATCTTGTGATCCAATTCACAGTTTCCATATTAAGGTAAAGAACTCATGCATTTATAGCTATAGTTACTCAATAAATCTTTGTTGTTACTGGACGAGTTTGCGTCTTCTTCAACAAGATTCAGAGGACCTCACTATCAACCAAGGATTGAGTAACACGTGTTATCGACCACGCAGGTAACACAACATGATACCAAGGAGTGTTGGCCTTAACAACAAAAACAGAAACTCGCTAGATTAGGTTCGACAGACAAGAAAAAGAAAAGAAATCGGATAGATATTCGACCACGGAAGGCATAGCAGCAGTCAGACCTCTCGGGCAAGAAAAAACCGGTAAGATGGACTTAGTTCCAGCTCCAGAGCCCCTCAGAACCTCTGGTAATCTCCAGTATAATTGGAAAATTTTCCTTCAACACCTCAATCTATTTCTGGAAATTAAGGACATAACTGCTGCGCCAGATTCTAAGAAAATAGCCTACCTCTTATCTGCGGCAGGGAAATAGGCCATGGAGATATATAATTCATTCAATTTCTTGGAAGGTGAAGAAAAAACTAAATTTAAAGTAATTATCGCAAAATTTGAAGGCTGCTGTAAAAATCAGTCTGGTGAGACGCTGGAAAGACTTAAATTTCGTAATAGGAATCAGAGATTTGGAGAGTCAATCACTGATTTTATTGCAGACCTGCAGGTACTAGCACAAGGCTGTGATTATGCTGATTTCAGAGATGCTATGATAATAGATCAATTAATATATGGACTAACTGATAAAAATGTAACGAAAAAACTTTCACAACAACAGTATCTAACTCTAGAAATGGCAATTAAACAGTGCATAGTGCATGAACAAAAAAAATTCAGTACCTTCAATTTATCCAAAGAAAAAACGGCAACAAAACTTACCACGAGGCAGAGGCAGGATCTCACTCGATGCCACAGCACTTTTTGCTTGGCAGCCGTCCTGAGCGAGAGCGTTCCAGGCCAGTACGCACATGCGCTCTTCTCAAACAGATAAAAACCGGCAAAATACACTTGCGCGCATGCACAGTTGCGAAAAGAGCGCACAGGACAGGAAACTCGGACTGCGCATGCACAGTCGATTCCTACGTGTTACGTCATGACACCAGAGGACCCGGACCATGCCCACTTAAAAGGGAAATGCCCGAAAATTGCAAATAAGAAATTTAAAGCTACAAACCACAGATTTTTTTCCTCTAACGACAAAATGAAGCCCGAGCCTCCACTCACAGTTAAAGATTACCTCCGCAGCACCCTGAAACATACAGTTTGCAGCACCCAAAGAGAAGAGCACAATGACAAATCCATAGCAAAAGATTTGTTCATTGATGATGATTGTTCAGGAGATGGGTTCCTCATTGGACAAATAGAGTACCATGACACATCCTTGACAAGAAGCGATGATTTGCTCGCTGACGAATGCCATTCAGCCATGGATCAGTTCTCCGGATCTGATGGTCATTGCAACAGCAACATGGGTGCCAGGTTCCATACAAGTCTCATGGTGAGAGAATCCAGTACCATGATAACATGGCAGCTCGTCAACAAAATGGATGACAGCGACATGTCACATATCCTAGCAGAAGGCGACGCCACACAGAGAGCACAGATTGACTCCACTGAGGGAGTGATACCGGCCTCCATAGCGAGCTCGTTGATAGGCTACAGAATGGCCGCAACCAACAACTCTGGAGCGACAGCCGTGAACGAGGAAGACTATGAAGGTCTATCCACCTGATCTGAGCAACCAGCAGCAGACTATGAAAGTCTACCCAGCTTATTTGAGCCACAAGAAGAAGACTATGAAAGTCTACCCAGCTCATTTAATCGGCAAGAAGACACTGAATGTCTACCGACTGTTTGTGAAAACAGTGACAAAATGATCGCACTCGACATACGGAGTGTGCAGGATCACAGCGAGACTGACAGATCTCAGCTCATCTGTACAGAAGTATAGAGTAGGACTACTCTTGGGTCCAGAGAGACCACGTCAATTGAAACCTTGAAGATTTTAACTCCTGAAGAGGAGCATAAAGAGATCACAGATGATTCAAATGTACCGGAAATGTCTCCAGCAGAGGAGCACCAAGGCAGCAAAGAAGAGCAATAAAATCCACCACAAATAACTGATGTCACCAACATCAATATGACATCAGATCATTCTCACAGTTCTCAAGAAGAAACGCTCAATGTAACTGACACCAATAATTGTGACAATTACTCAAATTATCCACACGGAACACACATTGAGCGCAACAAGAGTACAAACATGCCATGGCATGGCAACAAATCTCACAAATTCGCAGTTGATCCACAACAAACAAGCAAACCAGCTTTCAAGAAAGATGCAACACAGAATCGCTATCACAAGCATTAAAAAAATGTATAAACCAGACAACAAAGTGATTTGACTATTCCGATATCTCATGATGTCCTCACGTACACACATAAACACTAACGGTGGTCACAACGACATGATGACATCAACACCACTGCCACCTCAACAACAGGCGACGAGATCAACCCACCTGATCAAACTCATGCAGCCTGGACTCACAAAGTTTTTCGTTAGGATTGGACTTTTTAAACGTCGATTGACTTTGTACAGTCATTAATACCATCACATTCTGTACACAGCGTTACTTGTTTTATCTGTTCCCAGTTGACTTAATTCATTATGTTTGTTCAATTTTCGTTACACCATACAGAAAATCTGTAACACATTAAAAAAAAGGGGGATGTAGTGATCTCTGTAGGTGCATGCACACAAGGGGTCAATGGATAAATAGCAGCACAACATGATCACTAGAAGGCTGGACCAACAGGGGTATAAAAAGCAGCCACACGGGCTCTCTCTCTCTCTCTCTCGTGGGTGTACTGTAAACAGGGTAACATCAGAATCACATAGATAGTTAGTGGAATTACGTTTAGTTATTATTGTTAAATCTTGTTAACCAATTCCTAGTTTCCATGTTAAGGTAAAGAACTCATGCATTTATAGCTATAGTTACTCAATAAATCTTTGTTGTTCCTGGACGAGTTTGAGTCTTCTTCAACAAGATTCAGAGGACCTCACCATCAACCAAGGATTGAGTAACACGTGTTATCGACCACACAGGTAACACAACAGTACCGAGGTGATAAATGCATAGCTGAACGAGTGGATTGACTGTGCTGTGTAACGGTTATCTTCCAGGCAGATTCAGGTCTGACACCACATCGCATAATGATTGATCATCGGAGTGTGTGCTTTTAAAACCTATCCGACCCCCAAAATAGCTTTTCTGCTTCGCAGTTAAGATTATTGGGACTCCATCTTTGCCTGGCCTATAGGGCCCAAGCTTTAATGTACCCATGAAGAAAATATTCCTATGTCCTGGGTTCAGGCTGATTTGTTTGTGTTGGCATCTACCCCCAAAAATCGTTGATCCTGCTATATTGCGAGGCGATGGACAAGGCAGTGTTGAAACACAAACAAGGTTTATTGAACTAAGGCAAACTATATATGCTGGACAGCACAACAAAGATGCAGGTCTTGCTAAATTGCCAGGCTAAATCTGTCAAGCCCCAACAGCCAGAACCGCACCTAAATATGACAGGCTTAGGTTCGCACTCCCTCCCCATAGGTTCTAGGACCCCCGCTAAGTATCACCCCTTAAAGGGGCCACGCTGTCATATTCTTCCCCCCTCAAGTTCCCTTACAGATCCCTGTAAAACAGAATAGAAGAACTCTTATTTACAGTTATGTACATCCAAAAGGGTGACAATAAGGGAGCTTAAAACAAAGGTCATAAGGTAAGTCTATCGGGCGACTTCCTAATTCTTGCCGAGCATCTTAATTTGACTGCTGACTCTTCCAGAAGCCGAGCATCTGCGTCGTCAGCAATGTCAGGTGGATCTGTAGAGTTCAAACAGAGGTTGTATCGACTCCCACATCAGCTCCCTCGATGGCCCTTCATGAATCTCCTTGAGAAGATCTTGGTTCAAACACCATTGCTTCGGCAAGTGGTATGCTGGTAAATAGGATTGGGTCCACCTGTCCCTTTTCGGGGAGGTCAGGTACACTCTCCTCAGATGGTCAATGTGCTTTCTAATCACAAGGCCCTGTAGATCTATGACAGGGAATACTGGTCCAACTATTTTAACCTCTCTTCCAATCCTCCACCAAAGTTCCGCACGTACACTAAATTGTCTGCTTTAATAATAATAATCGCTTATTGTCACAAGCCCCTAGTCGCCACATTCCAGCGCCTGTTCGGGGAGGCAGGACGGGAATTGAACCCGCAATGCTGACATTGTTCTGCATTGCAAGCCAGCTGTTTAGCCCACTGTGCTAAACCAGCTCCTTACAGGAACGACCTGTCCTTCTTGGCTGTATCATGGTGACTTTTCTGTGAGCCTTGCTTAGCCTCCCCGCTCCCCTTAAAATCTGGAAAAATAAGGTCAAGATGGGTCCTGAGACGCCGGCCCATTAACAACTCACCCGGGGTAATCCCAGTGGTGGTATGGAGGGTGTTGAATTGTATGAGAGCAAGAAGTCCGCTAAGCGGAGTGGGAGTGGCCAATGAGCTGTTTTTTTTCTGGTGCTTTGAAAATTAGGACAGCTCTTTCAACCAGTCCATTTGACGCGGGGTGATAGGGGGCTCTCTTTACATATTGGATCCCATTGGGCTTCACAATGAGTTGAAATGATGTGAAGGCAGTACCGTTGTCTGAGACAATCACCTCAAGCAGGCCGTGAATGGTAAAGATTTGGCGAGGCTTGTCCATTGTGGCTGTTGTGATGGTCGAACGCATAAGTTGGACATCTAGCCACTTGAATGGGCAACTACGACCAAAAATATCATAACCAAAAAAGTGACCCGCAAAGTCCACGTGGATTCTCATTCACTGATCCCCTGGCCACTCCCACGGGTGAAAAGCTGCTGGAGGTAGAAGGTTGTGTTGGGACTGACAGTGGCCACACCGATTGACAATACTTTTGAAAAATGAAAAAATGAAAATCGCTTATTGTCACGAGTAGGCTTCAATGAAGTTACTGTGAAAAGCCCCTAGTCGCCACATTCCGGCGCCTGTCCGGGGAGGCTGGTACGGGAATCGAACTGTGCTGCTGACCTGCCTTGGTCTGCTTTAAAAGCCAGCGATTAGCCCTGTGAGCTAAACCAGCCCCTATCATTTTGATGTCCTTGTCGAACCCCGGCCACCATACATAACTCCTAGCCAGTACCTTAATTTTAGATTGCTGTGGGTGACAACCGTGTAATTTATGAAGAAGAGGCTGCCACCCAAGAGTGACGCTGTTACTCTGCAATCCCACAGGAGGACCCCATCCTCACAAGTGATTTTATCGTTACATTTCATATAAGGCCAAATCTGTTCCGACATCTCAAAATGCCAGCCCTTAAGAACCATCGCCTTGACTCTTGACAGCACAGGAATTCTGTTGTTCCATGCTTTAGTGTGGCCAGATGAAATAGGTAAGTTATCAAGAAAATTCAGAGTCAGCACGATCTCATGTGGATTGTAATCTCCAAAATTGTTTGCGGTAATGGAAGCCTGCTCAAAGCATCCAGATTTGACATCTGGGTCCCCGGTCTATGCTGAAAGGTGTAAGAATATGCTCCCAAGACCAGTGGCCATCTTTGCACATGGGCTGAAGTTATTTGTTGCAGCTATTATCATCATGAAAAATGCCAAGTAAAGGTTTATGGTCTGAGACGAGGGTTGAAATGGACTAGTAAGGTCAACGACTGCAGGGCCTGCTTCGCTTGATCAGAAAATTCCTCTGGAAATTCTCTTACTTCCAAAGTTGGTGCTTCTTTAGAAGTTGAATCAGCGGTGCTAAAATGGTCAACAGTAGGCCAAAAAGCACCCATAATAATTGCCCATTCTTTAGAAAGACTTAAGTTTCGATGCATGCTTTGGTTCTGGAACCAAAGGTTGATTGCCTTTATCTTATCTTTGCATCAACTCTGAAACCTAAATATGTGGCTTCATCAGCCTGAAGTGTGCACTTTTCCCACCTAAACCAAATACTAGCCTTAAGGACCTCTTAAGGACTTTTTCCAAATTCGTTTTGTGAACCTCTAGTGTTGTCTCTATCACGTCACGAGGACATCATCCAGATACACAACAACTTTCAGAATTCCCTGAATTAGGCTCTTCATTGTGCACTGGAATATTGCACAGGATGACGAGATACCGAATGGCAATCTTGAGTATTGGGTCAAGCCTTTATGGGTATTTACACTAACAAACTTTCTTGACTCCTCTTCCAGCTCAAGCTGCCAGACTGTCTGCCTCTGCAGCTGGCTTGCAAATGTCCTTTTTTATTACATTTGAAACAGCTGAATTCTTTGCACCTGCACCTGTCCTTAAAATGTTCTACCCCATAATGGTAACAAAACTCTGAGCTTTGTGACTGCCTGTCACTTTTCTTCTTTTCAGGTACCGCTGCTGCCATGCTTTGGAAACTTTGAGCAACTGCTGCTGTCCTGCTACATCTGGTTCGCCTCTGCCTGTATGCGTTGTAATGCAAATGTGCTCTGCTCAGCACTTTCAGCTAACTCAACCATCTTGTGCCGTTATGTGGCATGGTGGCACAGTGGTTAGCACTGCTGCCTCACAACGCCAGGGACCTGGTTTCAGTTCCAGCCTTGGGCGACTGTGTTGAGTTCTTCCCCTGTCTGCGTGGGTTTCTTCCCACAGCCCAAAGATGTGGAGGTTTGGTGGATTAGCCATGCTAAAATCGCCCCCTAGTGTTCAATGATGGGCATGGCCCACAAGCCATGACCACGCATTCTCCCTCAGTCTCATGTGAACATCCCTCCATCGCCACGATAATCCCGCGATCACCCTAACCCTGCCTTGTGTGAGCCACCTATCATCACCCTTGATCAATACCTGTCAATGTGTACCTACCTTCCGACACCACCCGCCATCTCCATCTACCCCATCCACAATGCCCAGTATCTGTCACTGCTCCCCAGGACCCTGGGCCTGCCGACCCCTCACACCCTCAAACTGCTAGCCATTATCCTCGACCCTTCCTTTGTCACCCTTGATCTCCTTGGTTCCCATTGACCAAGGATGTCAAGGATGACATATGAAGGGTCAAAGGTAATGGCTGGCAGCTTCGGGGTGTAGGGGGTGGGCAGGTCCAGGGTCCTGGGGAGCAGTGACAGAAATTGGGCATTATGGATGGGGTGGATGGAGATGGTGGGTGGTGTTGGAAGGTAGGTCCAGATTGACAGGCATTGATCAAGGGTGATGATTGGTGGCTCCCAGCTCAACCAATCCTCCTCGATCTGCCGTCTATAACACTTGCTCAGAGATGGACCTTTCCTCTTTCAAGGAGCCCCCTCTGTCTGTCCCCTATGACTCATCTTGGCACGCCACATGCTGACCCCACTCCTCATTACCTTGGAGAGCCACATTCCAACCTCCCTGGACAGCTGCCACTTGAGCTCAATGCAACAGCTCAGCCTCTCTCGTCAAGTCTAACAAACATCCCCACACAGGAAAAGGAGGTCCTACTCATCCCTAATCCATCAGTAAAACTACCTTGCTTGTTGCATGCCACTTTTAATCAGTTGCAAATCTGAAGGCACGCGTTACTCATTTGGTGCCGACTTGATCGCCAGTTTATAAATTAATCTGCTGACCATGTGTTACAATGAATATGCATGGCATGCTAGTAATTAAAAATGGGTTGGTACCGCTTGCTACCATCCGCCTTTAATCCACCGCCAACTTGCTTCCCGACTTTTATCCCATTGTCGGGAAGCTGACATTTTGGCCACTGAGCAATTAAGCGCCCAGCTTGCCTCCTTTCCTGCTCCCAGGAGCTTCATCAGATTCTTCCCAATGTTTCCTCAGATTAGTTTTGCATTCAATCCCCTTTAGTGCAGGCAGTCTACTATGGTTCCATTGTTCCAGATGTCATGGTCCACACTATTTTGTCCCTGAAAATAGAAATTATATCACCTTTCATCATTTTCTTTTCCAATGAGATCTCTTGCTTAGTTTAAAGAGTTGCTCCTCGTAATCCAATCCCTTTATCCCCTCAATCATTCTGTTTGCTCACTTCTACATCCTTTTAGTCACTACAGTGGGTTTAAAGTGGCACGGAAATCCTGGTTTAAGTGAAGCAGAATTTTGCACAATAAGGACACAATAGTCATTGAGCATTTAAATACAGTGAAGATTTAATTCATAACGTTGCATATGATTAACTACATATTCAACCAGGAGCAGGTTGAAAAGAATGATCACCCTAGTGGCAAAATGTTGGAATATGGAGCCAGGGGAATTGTTTCAAACACATTTTGCCTTTTATAATTATTGAATACTAATTTGAAATTCAGAATAAAGTAGAAGATAATAAAGTGCAATTTAACGTTGGGGGAATTTTATATTGGAAAGATTGCAAAGCAAGGAGCCAAAACAATTTGCTAGCAAGTGAAGCTAATTAACAAGGTTTTCAGTAATGTGGCTGGATATGCCTGGCTTTAAATAATAGATAATGCAAATCTGATAAAAACTCATCAAATGTTATAACTGATCCATCTAGTTAAATGATAAAATGGTTCTATGAGTCATTCTGAGCAAGGTAGAGAGGGCAGGTAATTTTCTAGTCTCCATTAGATCAGCGGCAGAATTCTTTGTTCCTGAAACTAAATGTTAATGGGATTTGTGGACTTACATGACAGCAAAACTTGCGCTGCACCCTGGACTGATTCAGCTACTATTAAGGGTCTCACACCGGCACCACGTGGAACAGAATCAATTCCAATGAGAAATTTGCCGGGTCCGCGATTGGCACTCGGGAGGCTGACAAGTTCAACCGCGTATACACATTGCACTCCCCACACAGACCATCCGAGCCAACAAGATGGCACTTGTTGCGCTAGAGCGTGCCCATCCCACTGATGGGTCGGCTGGGGCCAGAGGGCACCTAGGGGAGTGGTCTGGGGTGACACCCATACGACCTGTGTCCCTAAGTTCACAGTGGGCAGCCAGCGGTGTGCACAGCTGCATGGCTGCCTTGCAGGTCGTGGCAATGGTGCTCCGTGCCTGTCCGCCCTGACCCCACAGTCCACCTCCTGGTCACCCCCCCCCCCCCCCCCCCCTCAACCATGTCGGAAACCCTACCCAGCAGCACGACTGTCAGCAAACTATGGAGATGTTGGACATTTCCGTACCCCCTCTGTCTCCCTCAGCATGTGAATGTGGTTTGCTGGTCCTCCCCCGCATCTAGCGCACTTATGCTCTACCCCAAAGTATTTGCTCATCCGAGCTACCGTCATGTGGGCCCGGTGAACGACCTTAAATTGAATCAGGCCGAGCCTGGCACATGTTGCGGTTGAGTTTATCCTACTCAGGGCTTCTGCCCACAGCCCATCCTCCATCTCCCCGCAAAGCTCCTCCTCCCATTTGAGTTGCAGTTCCTCCGTCTGGGACTCTTCCCCCTTCATGAGCACCTTATAAATATCTGAGACTCTACCCTCTCCTCCTTCTCCTCTAAAGACTATTCTGTCTTGGATCCCTATTGGCGGGAGGGGTGGGAGGATTGGGACCGGTCTGCGGACAAAGTCCTGCATCTGTAAGTACCTGAAATAATTTCCCCTTACCAGCCCAAATTTCTCCTCCAAGCCCCTCAAACTCACAAAGCTCCCCTCCAGGAACATATCGCCCACCCTCCTCACCCCCGCCCGCCGCCATGTTCGAAACCCCCCATCCATGTTCCCGGGGGTAAATCGATGGTTATCACATATTGGAGCCCAGACAGACGCACCCACCTCCCCTACATGCCTCCTCCACTGGCCCCATATCCGCAGGGCCGCCCCCACTACCGGGCTGGTGGAGTACCTGGCCAGCGACAGCGGTAGGGGAGCCGTGACCAGGGATGCCAAACTGGTGCCCCTGCAAGAAGCCGCCTCCACCCGCTCCCAGATAGACCGCGTACCCATCATCCACTTCCTTATCATGGCTATATTAGCCACCCAGTAGTAGTTGATCAGACTCGGCAATGCCAGCCCTCCCTCCCTGCGGCTCCTTTCAAGCATCGCCTTCTTCACCCGCGGGGATTTACCCGCCCAGACAAAGCTCATGATGATTTTGCCAGTCCTTTTGAAGAAGGACTGTGGGATAAAGATCAGGAGGCACTGGAAGATGAACAGGAATCTAGGGAGGATTGTCATCTTTACAGTCTGCACCCTCCCCGCCAGTGACAGCGGGAGTGCATCCCATCTCCGAAACTCCCTCTTCATTTGTTCCACCACCCTGGTCAAATTTAACTTGTGCAACCTGCCCCAGTCTCGTGCCACCTGTATCCCCAAGTACCGGAAGCTTTCCTCAACCAGCCTAAATGGCAGCTCCTTCAGTCTATTCTTCTGGCCCCTTGCCTGCACCACAAACATCGCACTCTTGGCCATATTTAATTTGTACCCTGAGAACCGATCAAACTTCCTCAATGTTTCCAATATACTTTCCATCCCGGCCAGTGGGTCCGACACGTACAGGAGCAGGTCGCCCGCATAGGGAGAGACCCTATGTTCCACCCCGCCCCTGGTCATTCCCTTCCATCCATTTGCAGCTGTCAACGCAATCGCCAATTGCAAACAGCAACGGGGAGAGTGGGCATCCCTGTCTGGTCCCGCGATGTAGTCTGAAATAATCTGACACTACCCTGTTCGTCCTAACGCTAGCTTTTGGGGCCTGGTACAGTAGTCTGACCCAATTCACCAGTCCCTCCCCGAACCCAAACTGTCTGAGCACCTCCCACAGATAGCCCCACTCCACCCGATCGAAGGCCTTCTCAGCGTCCATTGCCACCACTACCTCCACCTCCTTGCCCGTCGGGGGCATCATGATCACATTAAGCAATCTTCTCAAGTTAGCTGTCAGCTGCCTGCCTTTCACGAAACCTGTCTAATCGTCCCCAATCACTTCCAGTACGCAGTCCTCAATTCTAATCGCCAGGACCTTTGCCAGGAGCTTGGCATCCACATTGATCAGGGAGATTGGCCTGTATGACCCGCAGGATTCCGAGTCCTTGTCCTGCTTCAGTATCAGCGAGATGGTGGCTTGTGACATCATCGGCGGAATGGTCCCTCTGTCCCTTGCCTCATTAAAAACCCTCGTCAAGACCGGTCCCACTAACTCTGAGAACTTCTTGTAAAACTCTACTGGGTATCCATCCGGCCCCAGGGCTTTCCCTGACTGCATGGCCTTTAGGCCCCCCAATACCTCCTCCACTCTAATCGGGGGCCCCAGCCCGTCCACTAGTCCCCCGCCTACTTTTGGGAATGTTAGCCCATCCAGGAACCTTTTCATCTCCTCTGGCTCTTACGGGGGTTCTGAAGTATACAGCCTACTATAGAAGTCCCGGAATACCTTATTCAGTCCTGCCGGGTCCTCCACTCTGCTCCCCTCCCCATCAATCACTCTACTTATTTCCCTGGCCGCCTCCCTCTTCCTGAGTTGCTGCGCTAGCAATCTGCTGGCCTTCTCCCCATGCTCATACACCACTCCCCTCGCCTTCCTAAATTATTCCACGGCCCTACTCGTGGATAGTGCCCCCAGTTCCGCCTGTAATCTCCGCCTCTCCCTGAGTAGGTCCGCCCCCGGGAACCCCGCATGCTCCTCGTCTATCCGATACATTTCCCTAACCAATTTATCCATTTCTGCTCTGTCCGCCCTGACCCTGTGAGCCCGAATTGAGATCAGCTCCCCCCTCACTACTGCCTTCAGCGCCTCCCACAGGGTCGCTGCTGAAACCTCCCCCGTATCGTTCACCTGCAAGTAGTTTTGCATACACTTCCGAAGTCTCTCACATATCCCCTCCTCCGACAACAGTCCTACGTCTAACCTCCATTGCGGGCATTGGTAATTCCCCCCCCGACCTGCAGGTCCACCCAGTGCGGGGCATGGTCTGAGATAGTGATTTGCGCCCCCCCCCCCCCCCCCCCATTATCAACCTACGCGAGTCCAGGTCCGGGTGATAAAGTCCACGTCGTCCCAGTTCTGAGCATAAATGTTCACCAGCACCACTCTTCTCCCCTCCAGTTTGCCCCTTACCATCAGGAATCTGCCCCCCCTGTCTGCGACTACGCCTTCCACCTCAAATTGAACCCGCTTATTGATCATAATTGCTACCCCCCTGGACTTAGAATCCAAGTCCGAGTGGAAGACTTGGCTGATCCAGCCCTTCCTTAGCCTAGTCTGGTCAGACACTTTCAGATTTGTCTCCTGCAACATAATTACGTCCGCCTTCAGAGCCCGCAAATGGGGGAAAACACACGTGCCCTTTTAACTGGCCATTTAGTCCCCGGCGTTCCAGGTGATCAGCCTGGTTGGGGGGCACAACCCACCCCCCCTCCCACGCCAGTCAGCCATAACCTTTCTCGGACCCGCCCCCCCGGCCCGTGCGCCGCGCCATTCCTGGCTCGCCTCTTGGCTGCCTCCACCCCCGACCTCCTTTCCATTACCTACTTCAGATCCCTCCCACGTCAGCAGAATAACCCCCCCCCCCCCCCCCCCCCCCCGGCAACATCCCCCGGTAGCCCCACCCCTGCCACCCATTGGCTGTATTCTCCCCCCCCCCCCCCACCTGACTCCCTTGACTAGCCAATCTGCTAGCCCAGTGACTCATCACTCCGGCGCCCACTTGTCCCATTCCCATTGTTTCCCAGACCTCATCCCCACTCCCCCAGCACACCATCCCCCCCTCCAACCCACTGGAGCAATCTCACTAACACAGGAAGGTCAAACAAAATGTAAACCTCAAACAGCCCCGCGAGGCTGCTCCAGGTGCAATACAATTCCCGCCGTGTACACAGAAAAGTGTAAACCCACGTCCCTTCGAGCATTAATAAAATAACCCCGCAATACTCCAATACCCATAGAACACCCACCCGAAATCAACCTAACAAACCATAAATACAAATAAAACGAAAGCCCCCAACCCACGTCTATAATCCCCATTGCTGACCGGCCACCCCTTTGTTGCAATACCGGCTCCAGTGCACTCAGCGAGCCCAACAAAAGGTACCCACCACAGCAGAAAGACCCAGGAAAAGAAAATAAAAGCAACAAAAACAGGAAAAAGACCATACGAGAGAGAGATAGAGAGAGAGAGGGGGGGACGAGAGAGAGAGAGAGAGAGAGAGAGGGGGGGGGAGACGAGAAATCCCCCCCCCCCCCCAAGGCAAAAACTGCCGACACAAAAAACAAAAAAGAAACAAATGCCCCACATGGCACCTTTAAAACAGTAAACAGTTGACCAACAGTCTAAGCACAATCGGCGTCCCTTCAAACGGTAGTTCTCGGACCCTAGCTTGCGTCCGTGGGACCTCTTTTCAGGACCAGCCCCTAATCCCTCGCAAAGTCCATCGCTTCTTCGGCCCCGGAGAAGTAGTGGTGTTGGCCCTGATGCGTAACCCAAAGACGGGCCGGGAAGAGCAGACCAAACTTCACAGGCTTCTTGAACAACACCTCCTTAACTTGTTTAAAGGCTGCTTGCTGCCTAGCCACCTCCCGTTATTCCATGCGCTGCTCTTGGCGCTCTTTGCCCACCGCAGCACCCGCTCCTTTTCCACAAACCTGTGGAACCTAATCACCATCGGACGAGGGCGGGGGGGACTCCCGGACGCACCTGTCTCGCCTGCACTGTATGCCCCCTCCAGCTCCGGCGGTCGCGGAAAGGCTTCAGCCCCCATCAGCTGCATTAACAGGTCCGCCACAAACGCTCTGGCATCAGCTCCCTCAGCCCCCTCCAGGAGGCCTATGATCCTCAGATTTTGTCTGTGGACTCTATTTTCCAACTCCTCTACTCTGTCCAGCAGTCTTCTCTGCCTCTCCTTCAACCCGTCGACTTCTATCGCTGCAATCGTCTGCGCATCCGCCTGCTCCTCCACCGCCTCTCCCAGCTCCTTAACTTTTTCGTCCTGGGCATCCAGCCTCTAGTTCAGCTGATCCACTGCCTTCTGAAGTGGGTCCACGTTATCCCGCTTCAATGACTCAAAGCTGCTTTTAATAACCTGCAGCATGTTTTCCAGCGCTTGCTGGATTGCTGGGTCCGAGGTCCGCAGGTCCGCCATCTTGGGTCCTAGGTCAGCTTCCCCTGCACCTTGTCTATGTCCCTTCCTCTCCCGTTTCCGTTGCTTCCTGCTCTCCCGCGGTTCCAAACAGCGCTGCCCGCTCCTCCGCACCTCCCTGGCCGTCCTTTCACCGCTCCACAGTCCCGCTATACCGGGGAACCAGGTCCTTAAGTCCCGCCGGAGTGAGAGCCCTCGAATATGCGGCTCACTCACTCATTGCCGCAACCGGAAGTCCAGTTTCATGATATTTAAAAGCACAAGTGAACATCTCCATCGGGAATTCTCCCCAGTGGAGGCAGAGAGTTGCAGAGGCACTGGAGAATACCGGGTAGGGCCCGCTAATGATGTGCCAAGGGTGTTTACTGTACGTGAGTTCTGGAACACATTGGCGCCGTTGTCGAGGTGACGGAGAATTGCAATTTGCCGTGAATTCAGCATCCGCCACAATCTCGGCATCAAACTGATTCTCAACAGTGTTTCCCCATTCCTGCGTCGCCCGATGGAGAATCCTGCCCCAGATCTATATTGCCTGCTGGGAGGCCTATAGCAATGGACTGGAGCAAATGCATTCCTCAAACTTTCCATCTTTCTGTGTGAGAAAGCATTTGACTTGTGCCCAAATGTCAGGAACGTCACTGGAGCAGGCACTGGAAACTAAGCAGTGAGTGTGTCAAAATGCTGCATTAATGATGAATTCTTCAACAGCAAAAAACGGCAAACTGACAATGTTTGCATACAAGCCATTGCAAGATTGTTTTTTGTACAAATCTAAATGATTTTCTATCTATTCAAAAAATCTTGTCATACCTTATTCAAAATGCATTGATGATTATGTATACAAATTGTGGTATAAGTATTTGGAAAAAGGTATACCACCATTATAATTACTTAGTAATAACATCACTCAGCGAAGACACTGGGCTGGATTCTCCCATTTTGCGACCAAGTCCGGAGGAAGCGTCTGATCTTATGACCAAAATGTCGATGCCGCCCCCGCACCGATGCTCTGCTCGGTGGGGGGGATAGCAGACACGCCACACAAAACCCCCCATTTCCCTGTAGATACGGGAAGAGAATGGCCAGGTCCATGGCTGCGCATGCGCAGGGCGGCGACCTGCGGCGGCCGCACCGTACAATCTGGCTCCAGCCACGCACGGACCCAGCCTGCCAGATAGTGTCCCCCTGAAACCCCCCTCGCCACCCTGGATCACCCCCCAGCCCCTGCTGAAGCCCCCTGGCCAGTGGAATGGCTCCTCCCCCCCCCCCCCACCGACTGTGGTGGCACTGGGCACAGTCCGTAGCTGCCATGAGATGTCCCCGAAAACTGAGAGGACATGTGACCGACACCATCGGGAAGTCGGCCCATCGGGGGTGGAGCAGCGGGGGAGGGCCTCAGGTGACATCCTGAGGCTATCCCAATGGTGTGCGTCGTGCTCAGCAATTACGCCGTTTTTGAGGGGGCGGACCATCTGCAAAACAATGCCCCCCCCCTGGTTTTGCCGTAATAATGGATTACACCACCCCCCCCCCCCCCCCCCCCCCATCTGATGCAGCACATGGTGTGGGGCACACAAAACCCCTTAGACAGTGTTGGGACCAGAAGATTCTGCTGTTGGCCAATGACGGGCCACCTCCGTGCTGGAAAATATGCCACGGTGCAGGGAGGGAGGGAGGGAAGGGCTGAAAATCCCACTGATGTTTTGGATCTGTGAACTTCCATCAGAATTCACATGACAGAATCGTCCAATCGGGATTTCAACACCATCACATAACTTCCAGTGTGGACACAGAAGCACTGACAATGGAGACAGTAAAGACTAGGCTGATGTGGAGACTTTTCCGAAACCAGTGTGCAGATTGTTGGACAAGCTAATCAAATCTATAATCAAATCTACATTTTCAACCATTTGGACCAAGATTCTAATGCAACACCAGAGTTGTAATTGTTGGGCCTCTTCAGTTAACTTGGAAACGTAACTGAGGCCTTGATCAGCTCTCATCAGTGATGGAATAGTTGGTTCAGTGTTTCGACGAGGTGAGAAGGGGTGAACTGGCTCCCTTCTAATCAACCTTAGTTTTTGTTTTGTGATGCAATGCCTTTTCCAAATCAGAATGTATTTAACTGTTTAAGTTGTGATCAGTAAGGATCCAATCAAGCAAGATTCTCTGGAGTCAAAGAGTCAATAGAATGCCTACAGGAGGCCATTTGGCCCATCGAGTCTGCATCCACCCTCCATTCTATCCCCGTAACCCTGTTCATTTATCAGACCCAATCCACCCAATGTGCACATTTTTGGACTCTGGGAGGAAACCGGAACACCCACACAGACATGGGGAGAACATGCAAACTCCACACAGAGAGTTGCCTGAGGCCGGAATCGAACCCGGGTCCCTAGCGCTGTGAGGCAGAAGTGCTAACCACTGTGCCACCGTGCTGCCCAAAGCCGCTGTGCTGCTGCGAGCAATGAAAGAGCAAATTTATTATCCCAAAATCTGAGAAAAATAATAAAAACCTGCTGTGTCAAGTATTTCGCCTTCATGTAATCATTTGGATACATGTAGACACGCACATACACTCAGTTTCTGGTAGAGTAGGCTTCTTGAACTGAGAGAGGGAGAGAGCCATTAGCCTGTTTCCTCTGCTGAAGTCTTCCTTTCCATTGCCTGTGTCACTTGCGATCTTTCTCTAGTGGATGGGCAGCCTTGCCTTGCCTTACACATCCATGGAAAACTAGGCCATCATTGGAAGAGAGACTTAGGAATCTGGTTGCATAGCACAATTGTGGACCTGTCCAGCCAGACGACAACTATACAAACCACTATCACAGACAGGGGAAAGAGTATGGGCAGGCAAAACACCAAGAGAGCCAGCATGCCAACTGGACTTTTGAATGGAAAATGCTCCTATTAACTCTGTTAATTGACTGGTCAATTATCTATTTGTCTATTATTCATAGAATCATAGAATCCCTATAGCACATGGGGAGGCCATTTGGCCTATCGAGTCTGCACTGACCTAGGTTCATTCTCCTGCCCTATCCCCAGAACCCCACCTAACCTTTGAGCACTAAGGGGCAATTTTGGAATGGCCAATCCACCTAAGTGGCCGGAATTGAATGTGGGTCTCTGGTGCTGTGAGGCAGCAGTGCAGAACACTGTGCCACCATGCTACCACTAACTTAATATCCATAGATATGTGCAGAAAATACTTTCACCGTTTGCTCCAACCTGGAAATACGTGCCTCCTTGTCAATTCCATATACGTAATGAGCTGAACAGTCAAGAGTACCTTGTACAGCTCTGAAGATTGCCTTAATTTATTATCAAGTAAATTTTATTACAAATGCTACAATCGCGATCAAGCAATATCTTTCTGAAATCATCGAATCATAGAATTACAGTGCAGAAGGAGGCCATTAGGCCCATCGGGTCTGCACCATCTCCTGGAAAGAGCACCCCATTTAAGCCCACATTTCCAACCTATCCCCGAAACCCAGTAACCCCACCTAAGGAACAGGAGTACGTCATTTGGCCCCTCAAGCCTGCTTCACCAGTCAATAAAATCAGAGCTGACCTGATTGTGGCCTTAACTCCACTTTCCTTCCTGTTCCCCATAGCGCTTGGCTTCCTTGTCTATTAATAATTTGTGTATCTCTGCCTTCAATATATTCAATGTCCTACCCTGCACTACTTGCTGGAATTCCAAGTGCAGATGGCTCTCTGAGGGAAGAAATTCCTCCTCCTCTCTATCTTCAATGGAAGATTAAATCAGCTGTAAAACCTCCTCAGATATTGTGTCATGGCTCAATTACTAGTTTTGTACATGAGTAATGGTCACTTGGGTGAGGTGCCAGGGAGTGATTATATCCTCCAGAACCATAAATCAGCAAGGAGCCAACTCCTTCAGGAGGGAAGAACCTCGTTGAGGAAAAAGCAATCTCGTTCCACGAAACATCAAAGAACCTGGGGACAGTTCCAATGTTCGGTGGGTCTCACAATTGTCCTCCTTCCACAGTAGGATTTTTAATGAAGCAACTGCCAAATGTAACATTTCAGCTGTGAATGATATTGAGGTGACTTTGTAATGATGGCATCAATAGAGTATCAATTTCACAGCACGCTGCATTATTATTCAGTCTTAAAGCTGAAGCTAGCAAGTCTCTCCAAAGACACGTCTTTGCCAACCTGTCAATGTTATTCTGGAATTGGAGCTAATCCAAAACAACTGACAGACAAAATGTCGCTTCTTATTCTTTTCTTTTGAATATAGTCAAATTTGTAATTATATTACAGTAAAAGCTGTGCTAACTGGTTATATGTTCCCTATGACTTGACTACACTTTGGTTGTAAAGAGTTTTGGGACATCTGGAGGTTATGAAAGGAGTTGAATAAATGCAATTTGTTCTGTGTGACTCTGTTTCAGATTTAAATCCTCTGGAATAATTGATTGTTTCAATCAACCAGTCTTGAGTGATATTTTCAGGCAGATAGTCACCTCAGCTGGCATGCTTGGCATAGAGGTGTAAAAGCAGCATGGGAACATTGCCACCTGCACGTTCCCCACTCCAAGCCATGCACCATTCTGATTCGGAAATAAATTGCAATTCCGCCATTATTACAGAGCCAAAATTCTGGAACTCCCTCCCTAGGAGCTCTGTGTGTGTACCTACATCACGCGGACCTACATCAGATGGACTGCAAAGATTCAAGAAGGCAGCTCACCACCACCTTCTCAAGGACAATTCGAGATGGACTTCCCAGCTACACCTTTATCCTATGAATGAATAAAAATAATATTTGACATCAAACAAATACCAAGACAATGATAAAATATGCATGAAGACTTCACTGGCATAAGTACTAATAATATTTCTGTGCGTGTCTGTGTGTGTCTAGACATTTTCTTCCTCCATGAAGGTCAGAGGATGCAAACCAAATCCTCTACTCACCTGATAGCCAAATGTCTACTTTTCCAGAAGGAGTTCTTGCAAAGTGATCATGAGCAGGGATTTTGATATGTTTTATCCCCCTGCTCAGTCCCACCCTGCCCTGCTCACGCTTCTCCCCTGAACCCCTACACCCCAACCCAACCAGGTACTTAGGGCAATTTGTCGTACTTCTAGCCATTGAAAATTCTTCACTTCCGAAAACTAGTTGTCAAAGTGTCTTCCCACCGTAGGACTAGTGGGAGGATAGCCAGCGGTTTCTGAAACGTTCACCTGTGAGTGTCTACTTGTATTGTTGGGTTACAACTGATGGGTTTGGTTGTCATTTTCACTATAGAGTGTCAGCTGATGTATGAACATGTTCCTTTGATATTTATTTCTATTGAGATGGTTTCAAGGAAATTGGAGAATGTAAGATGTAAAATCAGATCCTGTCTCTCAGATTTGATTCTGAAACAATCCTAGTGTTGCATAGAAGGAAGAGATTATCATGGAAAAATAACTTTTAGGACTCAAATGATTGACTACTGAACCTTTGTGCCAAGACAGCATGTTGTCTTGTTTTTTTTAAATACTTTATTATGTAGGTCATCAAATGTGAAGCATTGCTGCCTTTCATCATGTTTGATATGTAACTATTCAGTTTGAAGGAAAGTCATTAAAATAAAGAGATGCATTTTCAGATTCACATTGCATTAGGAGTGATTTGAAAGCAGAACGTAATTTCATGCTCCATAATCTGCCTTGAATTCAATAATATCATAAAGAGTTAAGTTGTTTAAATGAGCCTGTCAGAGTAAACATAGTAACTTGTCTTGTATATTTTATATCTCCGAGCTACTCAGAGATGACACTAATAATAATTATAATCTTTATTGTCACAAGTAGGCTTACATTAACACAGCACTGAAGTTACTGTGAAAAGCCCCCAGTCACCACATTCCAGCGCCTGTTCGAGTACACAGAGCGAGAATTCAGAATGTCCAAATTACCTAATATTGGGCAGCATTCTCCCCTACCCGGCGTGACGGAGGGTCCCGGCGTAGGGGAGTAGCGCCAACCACTCAGGGATCGGGCCTCCCCAAAGGTGGGGAATTCTCTTTGGGGGCCAGCCCCGCGCCGGAGCGGTTTGCACCAGAAGACTGGCGCACAAAACTGGCGCTCCCGGCAGCGGGGCTGGCCGAAAGGCTTTCGCCGGTCGGCGCATGCGCAGGCAGTGATGTCAGCGGCAGCTGGCCGCTGCCGACGCATGCGCAATGTGGGGTTCTCTTCCGCTTCCGCGGCCGCGGAAGGAGAAATAGTGCACCCAGGGCACTGGCCCGGAGTCTGAGTGGGGGGCCCCGATTGCGGGCCAGGCCACCGTGGGGGTACCCCCCGGGGTTCGATTGCCCCGCCCCCCCCCAGGACCCCGGGGCCCGCTCGCGCCGCTGATGCTGTCGTTCCAGAGGTGGTTCAAACCTCGGCGGCGGGAGAGGCCTCCCAGCGGCAGGACTTCGGCCCATCCGGGCCGGAGAATCACCGCAGGGGCCTCTCCGATCGGAGTGGCGAGATTCCTGCCGCCGCCACTTCCCGGGTGGCGGAGAATCTCAGCCACGGCGGGGGCGGGATTTTTGGCGGCCCCAGGCGATTCTCCGACCCTGCTGGGGGTCGGAGAATTTTGCCCATTATGTCTTTTGGGACTTGTGGGAGGAAACTGGAACACCCAGAGGAAACCGAAGCAGACATGGGGATAATGTGCAGACTCCACACAGACTGTGACCCAAGCCGGGAATCGAACCTGGAACCCTGGAGCTGTGAAGCAACAGTGCTACCCACTCTGCTACCGTGCTGCCCCAAGTTTCCATGACCCAGATTTGCACCATGAGGGAGGGTTTCTCTGTCATGATAACAGTGGCACAAATCACAAGTCGTGTCCCTGAACATACGATTTCCCATTTTCATGGGGAGGGGGGGAGCGGGGAGGAGGGAGCAGGGTGGGGGGGGAGCAGGGGGGGAGAGTGGGGGGGGGAGCGCGGGGTGGGGAGTGAGCGGGGCGGGGGAGAGACGGGTGGCATGGAGCGGGGGGGGGGAGAGTGGAGGGGGGCTCGGGGGGAGAGCGGAGCGGGGGGGGGAAATCATGAATAGCGTTGCCGCTTCCATATTTTACAGAAACAGCTGGTTATTTAAATGATCAACTGCCTTTACTCAAGCAGGATTTGGTAGCCTTGGATTGTGAAACGCAAAGTATGGGGTTTAGATCTGGTAAGAGTAGTTCTAAACATTGTGGATTTGTTTGGAAAACCCTTTTGGAGACATGTTTTCCTTTGGATCTGGTCCCAGCACATCTTTTGGGGGAGCTCAGATACCCTTTAGAACTGTTAAAAGCAGGCATAAATAAGTATAAAAAGTGCCTAAATTAATTACTGTCAAGCTCGTTGGAAATGTCAGCTGATTTCTAAAGATCAATGTCAGAAGCACCTGTGGAAGGGTCTGTCAAAATTCTCAAGAGGACCTCTCAAAGGCAGCTATCAAAAGTATCAAGAAGAACTACCAAAAGCACCTGTTAAAGGTAGCTATTAAGACATTCAAAAGTACTGCCCTTTAAATCTTTGAAAAAAAATGTTTGGAGTTTTTTTTTAATTCATGCATTGCTTGCTATTTCACTCCATTACTGGATTACAACTACACGACTGATTTTGCAACCAATCACAGGGTGCCTGCCATTTTACAGTTTGATTGACAGCTACAAGTGGTTATTGACTCTTTGAAGTGGGACTGTGAAATCCTTGTTTTGCATGGGATTATACACTTGAATGAAACGTTTGTAGGTATAAGCTTTATTTAATTGGTGGATATAAACGTAGTAACTGTTTAAGACCAAAAGTGTTTTTCTTGATATACTGATGTCTACAATAGACAATTAAGTTATATTTTGTCTTTTTTTTGCATGGGTCCTGAGGTCTGCCTATAGTTGATACTGGGTGAGTTGGCATTATATGTGTAAAGGCAAATGGTGGTGGGTGGAGGGCATGGGTTGTCATGAGGTGGCACTAAGTTGGCACAGTGGCTATAAAAAGACATAGGGATGGGCGGGGGGCACAGATTGGCATGCAAGATATGAAAGGGTGGGGGTGAGAAGAGGGGCATACTTTGGCATGGAAGCTATGATGGTAATGGCAATGAGTCCAGGTGCATGAGGTGGCCTGGAGGGTGTAAGGGACCATAGGAGGTGGGGGCATGAGGTGAATGGGATGGCATGGGTTGGACTGGGGAGTGTGTGTGTGCCCTGCTTCCGCGCCTGATGGCCAACCTCAGTTCTTCCAGGGTCGTTCGCCCCTACTTCCATTCCAACCTGCCCCTTATATATAGGCAGCCCTTTTTAAAGATCGGATTTGAGGAGTCATGAATTCTACCAGCTCTGCGCACTCAATGAAAATCAATGAAAATCTGGGCTGATGCATGTAGCAGATTTTATTCAGTGCTTTAAAGTATCTACTCCATATGTCTAGTTTGAGCGATCAACTCTTTCTACAACTTTGTTTGTTGTTTACTAAGTCCACACCGTGGCTTAACTAATAATGCACAGTGAGCATCAACAGTAAACATATTTACATTATCAAATGCATTACCTTCATATTAGTGCACATAACAAAATTAATTCTTCACATGGATGGAAAGAATTAGCGTGACCATTACTGATGATCCTGAAAGCAGGTCGGAAGTGGCCTTGGGGGCTGGTGAGTTCTGAAGCAGGCTAGTTGGAATACTCTTTGCCACCTCCATAGCCACTCACTCAGTATCCACCATGGGGAGCCATGTGAGGATGAAAACATGCACAATTGATACAGAAAAAATAAACTTTGAAACCCATTCAAAGATTTCAAATCACCTCAATGGTCAATCTGTTTTAAAAATGAACAAATCTCTATTCAGTGACTACATCAAAGAAAGCTAATCATAGAATTCCTACAGGACAGAATAAGGCTATTCAGCCCATCGAGTCTGCACCAAACCCTCCGAAAGAGCACTCTAGCCAGGTCCACTCCCCCTCCCACCCTTGTCTATCCCCATAATCCTGGAACTGAACCTGCACATCCCGAGGCACTAAGGGGCAATAGATCATGGGCAACCTACCTAACCTGCACATCTTTGGACTGAGGGAGGAAACTGCAGCGCCCAGAGGAAACCCAGGCAGACACGGGGAGAATGTGAAAATGCCACGCAGTCACTGAAGGCCGGAATTGAACCTGGGTTCCCGGCACTGTGAGGCAACAGTCCATTAATATCCCCTTTAAGCGGACTTCTGGTGTTAGCCATGGAGTGAGCGGTCGCACATTTGGCAGCTCCCGCTCAAGATGGATTTTTCTGACCTCTCTCTGCTCGTAGTTTTGATGAAAGAAAGGTGCAAGAGTGATTGGAGAAAGCGAGATTCCATTGGTGGGGCTGGTGCTGGATCCACGGACCAGAAGTGGGTCGAGAAGAAGGGAGCGGTTGGAGCAAGAGAATCTTCATGAGGCAGAGGTCAAGACGGCACAGACCCAGTGGTCGACGAAGTAACTGGTGGACGTCTTGTATGAGAAGTTCGGCCAGCAGATGGGAGGAAAGCCCAGTAGAACCCAGCCAGGGTGGTAGAGCCGCTGAAAGCTGTCATTGACCATGTGGTTGGGGTCCCAGGGCCAGGTGATTCAGAAAGTGGAGGCGATGGTGGGAGAGCACAAAGAGCAGCTTGCCTCGTTGGTGGCCGAGACAGGTGTTTTGCGGGAGACCCAAAAGCAGTTGAAGGCGAAGGTGGAGGACCTGTAAAAACGCTCCAGGACTCATAATTTGCAGATCGTGAGGATGCCTGAAAGGCATCAAGGGAGCAGACGGTGGCATGTATGTATCTAAGATGCTGGAGAAGTTGATGGGGGAAGGAGTCGTTCACCGGCCCCTGGAGGTTGACCGAGCTAATGAGGAAGCTGCCGGTGAACTTGCCACCAAGGGCGATGGTGGTGCGTCTCCACCGGTTCCTGGATAAGTGAAAGATTTTGAGATGGGCGAGGCATTCGAGGAGGTGCACCCGGGAAGGGAACAAGTTGCGGGTGTACCAGAACCTGGGCGTGGACCTAGCGAAGAGGAGGGCCGGGTTTAACCGGGTTAAGGCTGCCCTGTTTAAGAAGGGGGTGAAGTTTGGGATGTTGTACCTGGCCTGCCTCTGGGTGACCTTCCACAACCGAGAACATTATTTTAGAACGCCGGAGGACGCAATGGAATTTTTAAGGGACAATGGACTGGTAGGAGAAAGAGGACAGTGAACTGTGGAGGAGGGTGAGGATATTTTTTTTTGGTCTTCTCTTTTGATGGTTGTTGGAGAACTTTTCTCCTTTGAGATGTTTTGTTGAGTTTGGCTGCTATTGGGGAGCATCAAGGGTGAGCGCACCTTTTTCCTGTTTCTTTGTTGTTTGTTAAATGGACGTGTGCGGGTGGGGGAGGGGAATTAGTGGAGTCCTTGGGCAGGGGCTGCCAAGCTAGCTGGGTGGGCTAGTTAATGGAAGCGCAATGGGGGATGGTCAAGTGTTCGATGCAGGGGAGACGGATGGGATTGTTGTTTTTTGGGAGGATGGGGGGGGGGGGGCTGCTGACAAGGGTGTGGTTGTTGTGGCACAGAAAGAAAAGGGGCGATGACGGTGGGCCTGGAGGCATGGACCGGGGGTTGGCGAAAAAGGGATATGGTTGATCGGCCTGGTGCCCCCCCCCCCCCCCCCCCCCCCCCCCCCCCCCCCCCCAGACCAGGCTGGTCACATGGTACGTGAGAGGGCTGAATGGGTGGGTCAAGCGGTCACGTGTGTTCAGACTCCTGAACTCATTCCATCACACGGTCTCACCAAACCCTTGGGGTGGCGGAGGTGGGGACGATGGAGTGGGGGGTTGGGGTGGAGTGGGATTGGGGACAAATGGGGTACTAGGGCAGTGGACAGTGAGCGGTAGCTGAACTGGGGTCCCTGGCCTGCACGGACCCTCAATGTCCGCCCATCTCCCCTCCCCCCCCCCTCCCCTGCCGCCCCCCCAGCTCCCCTCTGCACCCAGCCCAGCCCAGCTCTTGCAAACTTCTGACAGAACATTGAGGCAGGCTGCAACATTGCGAACAGGTGTTTATTATGAAACGGTGAATATTCTTGCACAGGTTTGTTCCTTAGTCTCTGATACTGCACCCATGCCAACTTAACTGGTGTCTACCTTTCTGGCCTTATGGTCCATAACTCTACCTCTAGGTGGATCCCCAGGTGGTACATTAGGAGTGGAGGTGGCCTGCTGTGATTCCCGCCCTGTGACATGGGTCCCTTTGGCGGCCGACCTCTGTAATAATTGGGCTTGGATAGACCCGGCAGTTGCTCGGGTGTCACAGGTGGTGTGCTGCCACCCTGTTCTGCCTGCTGCAATCAGATGCACCAGGGACAGGAGAGGGGGGGAGTCCGAGGTGTTGCGGTGTTCCGGCACCTCCCCTGCGGGAGTCACTGGCACGGGCTCCATCACATCCCCCTCCCTCAGGGTGCCCAATGGCCCCTGGGCTACTCCTTGAGAAGGGGGTGTTACTGAAGCCAACCCCTGAGGCTTCCCGCCACCTGGCACTGCCAGTCCTGGAGGTCTGCTGTCATCTCTTTTTTTTAAAATAAATTTTATTGAAATTTTTACAAAATATAAACATCACAACAATATTAACAAAACAACCGCGGTAACAACCCAAGAACAACACCCATCCAACTTCAAAAGCAGCTACAAACAAAAGAAAAAACAAAAGAACACCCAAACAACAAAAGGGAAAGAAATAACACCCGCCACATCCCACAAACCCATGTACACAGTTCTCCCTCCCACCGAACCAAACCCCTCCCGGGTTGCTGCTGCTGCCGGCCTATTTCCCTACCGTTCGCCAGGAAGTCCAGGAAAGGCTTCCACCGCCTAAAGAACCCTTGTACTGATCCCCTCAGGGCAAATTTCACCTTCTCCAATTTAATGAACCCCGCCATATCATTGATCCAGGCCTCCACGCTTGGGGGCCTCGCATCCTCCCACTGGAGCAAGATCCTCCGCCGGGCTACTAGGGACGCAAAGGCCAGAACACCGGCCTCTTTCGCCTCCTGCACTCCCGGCTCCACTGCAACCCCAAAAATTGCGAGTCCCCAGCCTGGCTTGACCCTGGATCCCACCACCCTCGCCACCGTCCTTGCTACCCCCTTCCAAAACTCCCCCAGCGCTGGGCACGCCCAAAACATATGGGCATGGTTCGCTGGGCCCCCCGTGCACCTAGCACACCTGTCCTCGCCCCCGAAAAACCTACTCATCCTCGTCCCAGTCATGTGGGCCCTAGGCAGCACCTTGAACTGTATGAGGCTAAGCCTCGCACAGGAAGAGGAGGAATTCACTCTCTCCAGGGCATCCGCCCACATCCCCTCCTCAATCTCCTCACCCAGCTCCTCTTCCCATTTACCCTTCAGTTCCTCCACCGAGGCCTCGTCTACCTCCTGCATCACTTGGTACATGTCCGGAATCCTTCCTCCTCCAACCCACACCCCTGAGAGCACCCTGTCCCGCACCCCATGTGGGGGCAGCAAGGGGAACCCCTCCACCTGCCGCCTGGCAAACGCCCTCACCTGCATGTACCTAAACATGTTCCCGGGGGGAGCCCAAACTTCCCCTCTAACTCCCCCAAGCTCGCGAACCTCCCCTCCACAAACAGGTCCCTCAAGGTCCTAACCCCTACCCTGTGCCAGCCCAGAAATCCGCCATCAATGCTTCCTGGGATAAACCGATGGTTCCCCGTATCGGGGCCTCCATCGAGCCCCCCACTTCTCCCCTATGCCGTCTCCATTGCCCCCAAATTTTGAGGGTAGCCGCCACCACCAGGCTCGTGGTATACCTCGTTGAAGGGAGCGACAACAGCGCAGTTACCAGCGCCTCCAGGCTCGTGCCCACACATGACGCCACCTCCATCCTCTTCCATGCTGCCCCTTCCTCGTCCATTACCCACCTACGCACCATCGCTGCATTGGCAGCCCAATAATACCCCACAGAGGTTGGGCAACGCCAGCCCCCCCCCCCCCCCCCCCCCATCCCTGCCCCGTTCCAAGAACACTCTTCTCACCCTCGGAGTCCCATGCGCCCACACAAATCCCGTGATACTCCTGTTGACCCGTCTAAAAAAGGCCTTCGGGATAAGGATGGGGAGGCACTGGAGCAGGAACAAAAACCTCGGGAGCACCGTCATCTTAACGGACTGCACCCTCCCCGCCAGTGACAGCGGTAACATATCCCACCTCTTGAACTCCTCCTCCATCTGCTCCATCAACCTTGTGAGGTTGAGCTTGTGCGGGGCCCCCAGCTCCCAGCCACCTGGACCCCTAGGTACCTGAAGTTCTTCCCTGCCTGCTTCAGTGGGAGCCTACCAATCCCCTCCTCCTGATCCCTCGGATGCACCACGAACAACTCGCTCTTGCCCAGGTTCAACTTATACACAGAGAAACCCCCGAATTCACTAAGAATCCTCATCACCTCCGGCATCCCCCCCCACCGGGTCGGCCACATACAGCAACAGGTCGTCCGCATAAAGCGACACTCGATGCTCCTCCCCACCCCGCACCAGGCCCCTCCAGTTCCCTGACTCCCTCAATGCCATGGCCAGGGGCTCAATCGCCAACGCAAAGAGCAAGGGGTACAGGGGCACCCCTGTCTCGTCCCCCGGTACAGCCAAAAGTACTCCGGCCTCCTCCTATTTGTGGCTACACTCGCCATCGGGGCCTCGTAGAGCAGCCTCACCCACCGGATAAACCCCTCCCCAAACCCAAACCTCTCCAACACCTCCCACAGATACTCCCACTCAACCTTATCAAAGGCCTTCTCTGCATCCAATGCCACCACTATCTCCGCCTGCCCTTCCACAGCCAGCATCATAATAACGTTGAGGACCCTTCGCACGTTCGTATTCAACTGCCTTCCCTTCACAAACCCCGTCTGGCCCTCATGAATGACCCCGGGCACGCAATCCTCTATTCTTGTGGCTAGGATCTTTACCAGCAGCTTGGCGTCGACATTTAGCAGCGAAATCGGCCTATATGACCCGCACTCCAGAGGGTCCTTGTCCTGCTTCAGGATCATGGAAATCAGCGCACGTGACATAGTTGGAGGCAAAGCCCCCCCTCCCTTGTCTCGTTAAAGGTCCGGACCAACAGGGGGCCCAACAGGTCCACATACCTTTTATAAAATTCCGCCGGAAACCCTCTCCCTATGGGTTCGGATGGAGATCAATTCCCCTCTAGTCACCGCCTTCAATGCCTCCCACACAGTCCCCACTCGGACCTCCCCGTTGTCATTGGCCTCAAGGTACCTCTCGATACACCCCCGAACCCTCTCGGCCACCTCCTCGTCTGCCAGCAGCCCCACCTCCAAGCGCCAGAGCGGACGTTGGTCCCTTCCTTCCCCCAGCCCGAGGTCCACCCAGTGCAGGGCATGATCTGAAATGGCAATGGCGGAGTATTCCACATCCTCCACCCTTGAAACCAGCCCCCTGCTCAGGACAAAGAAATTAATCCTCGAATAGGCCTTATGCATGTGGGAGGAAAACGAGTACTCCCTGGCCCTTGGCCTCGCAAACCTCCAGGGATCCTCCACCCCCCCCCCCCCCCCCATCTGGTCCATAAATCCCCTCAACACCTTAGCCGCCGCCGGCCTCCTACCCATCCGGGACTTGGATCGATCCAATGGGGGATCCAGTACCATGTTGAAGTCCCCCCCCCATGATCAGGCCCCCCACCTCCAGGTCCGGAATGCGGCCCAACATACGCCGCATAAACCCCGCATCGTCCCAATTTGGGGCGTAAACATTCACCAACACCACCCGCTCCCCCTGCAGCTTACCACTCACCATCACATATCTCCCGCCACTGTCAGCCACCACATTTAACGCCTCAAACGACACCTTCTTCCCCACCAGGATCGCCACCCCCTGACTCTTCTCATCCAGCCCTGAGTGAAATACTTGGCCCACCCATCCCTTCCTCAGCCGAACCTGGTCCACCACTCTCAGGTGTGTCTCCTGGAGAATGGCCACATCCGCCTTCAGCCCCTTCAGGTGCGCAAACACCCGGGCCCGTTTGACCGGCCCATTCAGCCCCCTCACATTCCAGGTTATCAGCCAGATCAGAGGGCTCCCTGCCCCCCTCCCCTGCCGATTAGCCATAACCCATCCCTTGCCCACCACCGGCCAGCATCCCCCGCTCTGCCAGTTCCCCACGGCGGCAACTCCCCCCTCCCCCCCCTCCAGCACCCCCTGCATCCTCCAGCTCCCTGACCGTTTCAGCAGCAACCTGGTACCCCCCCCCCCCCCACTCCCCCCCAGGCTAGGACCCCTCCTAGCTGCGCCCCTCCCTCCATAGCACTCACAGCTAACTTCTGCTGACCCCGGCGACTCCCGCCCTACCTCCGACTCCTCCCCACGTGGGACTACCCCTCCTCCATCATGCCCGTAAACGGGTCCTCTTCCCAACCCCCGCTCTTGCGCGGAAAAGAAAACAGCCAGCAACGGCCCGCGCTTCTCAGCCCGACCCCGCCCCCACCATCTCCCAGCGCGGGAAACCCGAGAAAAGCCCGCGCTATCTCCCTGCCCAGCCCCGCCTCCTCTAGGGTACCTCCCATTGTCAGTCCCCCCCCCATCAGCTCCCCGAACTCCCCGTTTACCCCCCTGCCCGAACCCGTCCACCAGACTCATACAGAAAAACCCATACAAAAAAGACATAACGACATCACCCCACCCACCCTAAGGCCAACCCACATCTTACATTAAACCAAGCAAATACAAATACAGTATTATACAGCATCCCCATCTTAGTTATACAGCATCCCCCATCTTAGACCCTCAGTTTGAGTGCAATTTCTCGGCCTGCACAAAGGCCCACGCCTCCTCCGGGGACTCAAAATAATGGTGCCGATCCTTATAGGTGACCCACAGACGCGCCGGCTGCAACATGCCAAACTTCACCCTCCATCTGTGGAGCACCACCTTCGTCCGGTTAAACCCGGCCCTCCGCTTCGCCACCCCCGCACTCCAGTCCTGGAAGATCCGCACCTCCGTGTTCTCCCACTTGCTGCTCCGCTCCTTCTTGGGCCACCGGAGCACACACTCACGATCCACGAACCGATGAAACCGCACCAACACCGCCCGCGGCGGCTCGTTCGGCTTGGGCCTCCTAGCCAGAATTCTGTGGGCCCCCTCTAACTCCAGGGGCCCCTGGAAGGACCCAGCCCCCATCAACGAGTTCAACATAACAACCACATAGGCCGCCAGTTCCGACCCCTCCAGCCCCTCCGTGAGGCCCAGGATCCGCAAATTCTTCCGCTTCGACCGGTTGTCCAGCTCCTCGAACCGCTCCTGCTATCTTTTATGGAGCGCCTCGTGCATCTCCACCTTCCCCACGACGGCCACGGCCTCATCCTCCCTTTCGGAGGCCTGCTTCTGCAGCTTCCGGATCGCCGCCCCCCTGGGCTGTCTGGGTCTCCATCAGCTCTCTGGTGGTAACCTTCAACGACTCCAGCAGCTCCACCTTAAGCTCCTGGAAGCAGCGCAGCAGAGTCGCTTGCTGCTCCTGCGCCCACTGCCTCCAGTCCTCCGGGCCTTCGCCGGCCGCCATTTTGTCTTTCTTCCCCCGCTTTTCCAGGGGTGCTTCCATCGATTTTCTCCTTACCCCACTCCTGGTCCGGACCATAGGACCGTAGGGGTCGACTCCTGTCCTCTTCCCACGTCGGGATTTGCCGATAAAGTTCCGTTGGGGGCCCTGACAAGAGCCCCAAAGTCCGTTTAAAGTGGGAGCTGCCGAATGTGCGGCTTAGCTCCACATTGCCGCCACCAGAAATCCGCCTGCTGTCATCTCGACCAGGGTTTCAGCCATGGAGCACAAGGAGTGGACCACCTCCCTCTGGGACTGTGCCACATCACCCAGTGACTGTGTCATCACCCTCTGGGACTGGACCACCTCCCTCTGGGAATGAGCCACATCACCCAGTGACTTTGCCATGTCCCTCTGGGACTGGACCAATTCCCTGTGGGACTGTGCCACATCACCCAGTGACTGTGCCACCTCCTTCTGTGCCTGGTTCAGATCTACCTGTGCACTTGCAATGACATTGACGCCCTCAGCCATGACACTCTTTGACTGGGCCAAGCTCTTGAGTGTCACCGCAATGTCCATGTGGCCCTGGTATATAGCTGGCTGTAACAGGGATGCCCTGTCCGGTGCCTTGGCCGCCACCCGCACAGAGTGCCACAGGCCTTGGGCATCCTAACCCATGGCCGATAACTTTGCCCCAAAGGCCTCCACTGCGGACACCACCTACCTTTGTGGTGTTGGCCTGGGTGGCACGCATGGTCGACACCACCTTCTCCTACAGGCACACCCTCATGCAGTCCTTGGCTCTGTGATTGTATCTCCACTATTAATGGGAACGGCCTTTTCAGAAGCCCGAACCCCGTCCGGACGGCAGCTAGTGTCTGGGGCTGGGCCACCTCTGACCGTCCTCCTCCTCGGAGGTTCCTACCCCCACCTGATCACTGCACAAGTGTGGTGCACACCAGACTGAACCCCATGAGCCTCTCCACTAACATGCTCAACTGAGCTGAATAATGTTGGAGACAGCTGTGATGTGAAGTCGGTGTCGTCCCCGGACTGGTGCTCTGGGTTGCCTCGGGCTGGCGTATGGGGGCTCTCTTCAGTGTCCGTGTCCTCCTCATTGTTGGTATTCGCTTGGGGTTGGGGGCGGTGGACACAAAAGGGCTGCCTCATTTCTGGGTGAAACTGACACGGGGCAGGATGCATGATTGGATCGCGAGTTGGCATGGTGGTGTGGGGATGGTGAGGGGGTGGTGTGGAGCTGGTTTGGAGGTTGTGAGGGGGTGTGGGTGGTGAGGGGGTGGTGAGGGGCTGGTGTGGGGGTGGTGTGTGGGTGGTGTGCGGGTGGTGAGGGGGTGGTGTGGGGCTGAATTAGGCTGTTGGGCAAATGCAGCATAGAAGGATAGGCAGCTGATGACCTACATGGCCAGGGCACTCAACAATGGTGGGCAATATGGGAGCTGGCATGTGGTACAGGGTGGGGCCATGCTCTCTACTGATGGGTGGGGCCCGGTCATCCTCAGGGTGTGGGGGGGTTATGGGTGTGTGGGGCAGGGGTTGTGCCAGTGGCATGTTGCTGCCTGCTCACCCTGGCCGCCCTGAGGAGGCCGTGCAGCTTTTTGCAGCACTGCTGTACGGTCCTGGAGGTGGGGCCCACGGCGCTCACAACCTCTGCCACCTGTGCCCAGGCCCAAGTGGTGGGTGGCAGCCTCCTTCCCACCCTGGGGTACAGGGTAGCTCGCCTCTCCTACGTGGCGTCCAACAGGGTCTTGAGCAAGCCGGGGTGCCGTTCTTTGCATTGCCATCTTGTTGCCTGGGATGAGTGTGTGTGGGGAGTGGGGTGCTAATATGCAGCTGCAGCTTGTGAGCCTCTCAAATGTTAATCCTGACCCCGGCGAATCGGACATGGTTGTTCATTGGAATCGCTCATGTTCCAAGTGACGCCAGTACTAGCCCATTAACGGTTGTTGAATTGCTCCGGGACCAGCGTCAATTTTGATGTCGCAGAAGCCCTCCAATTCTGTCCTGGCACCAACACTTTGGGCGGATTCTCCATCCCGCCTGCTGGCCAATGGCGTTTCCCATTGTGGGCACTCACATGCCGTGGGTGCGTAGCCGGCGTAATGGAGAATCCTGCCGACGGAGAATCCAGCCCTGAGCCTCTGAAAAGGAGAATTCTGCCCATGGTTCTAACACACTCCTTAAATTAAAACCATGCTTTCGCTGGGTAACTATCCTGAAAATAGGTCTCTGATTTGAATTCTTTCGCTCTCGCTTCGTATTCAGTTGGCGCACTTATGATTTTTCCTCATTTTATTTAATTTCCTGAGGGAACTGAATAAAATTTCCAAGAAAATGGCATTCTGAAATTTCTCCCTGAGCCCTTTGTTAAGTGAGTTAACACTCCAGGATATTAATGTGACATTGCACATTATTTTATTCCAGCAAGACAGGAACCCGAGTATTTCACACAGTGGTTCACCATTAACCTCCACAATTACAAATTCTGATCGATTGCATTCAGAACCAGATATTTAGTCAGTCACACTTTAATCATATGTAAAAAGGGAATGAAATCTAAACAGTGGAGTTCTGCTGGAAGGCTTTATGCCCTCAAAATGTTGAGCTGTCTTTTCACTTTAAAGTGTTGATTGACTTGCGATGTACCGCCAGCATTTTCTGCTTTTTTAAAAGGTGTTATTTGATGTGGTATCTCCATCAGTCCTTTTTTGTCTGGCGTTATTCCACTTAACTGCTGCTCTCTGCAGAAAAATATTCCAACATTTTTATTCTTGCTCATCAATAGCCAACGTCTTACTTGGTCTTGTAATCACAGCTTTAGTTGAATAATCTGTTCACTTCTTCAATATCTCTGTCCTTCAGTATTTTAGATACTTGAGTTGTGCCTCCTCTTAATTTTTTTCCATCAAGGAAATAAAATCAAATAAAATTCCGAGATTCTCTATTTATCGAGCTCTCAGGGAGCACGATGGCACAGTGGTGAGCATTGTTGCCTCACAGCATCAGGGACCCGGGTTCAATTCCCATCTTGGGTCACTGACTGTTGAATTTGCAGGTTCTCCCCGTGTCTGCGTGGGTTTCCTCCAGGTACTCCGGTTTCTTCCCACAGTCCAAAGATGTGCAGGTTAGGTAGATTGGTCATGCTAAATTGCCTCTTGGTGTTCAAAGGTTAAGTGTGGTTGGGGGGATAGGGAGGGGGAGTGGGTGGGCTTCGGTTAAGATGCACTTTTGGAGTTTTGGTACAGACTCTATGGGCCAAATGGCCTCCTTCTGCACTGTAGGGATTCTGTGATTCTAGTACCTGTATTATGTTTGGTATTGTCCTCTACAGCACCTCTGGTGCATTCATATTATTTTCACTGTCAATTAATTATACCTAACTAATAATAACTTGTTTTGCTGTCTAATCAAATATCTCTGAGATAGGTTTTACTTCTCAATTAGCATGTTGCTAAGAATCCCATGCTGTTTCAATGGGCTCCATTGCCAACGGGCACTCATCCACTCTAAATAGACTTTCATGTTTTGTTTTTATTTTTAAATATGATATCCCAATCTCTGAGGAGCTGGTCTTGCCAGCGAGTTTAGTTCCCCACTGCAGAAAAAAATTCTAAGTGTGGGATTTACCGAAGCAAAACTCCCCAAGATCCAAAAAAATGACTCAGTGGGGTGAATACAGGTCTGCGTCTCACCAAAAAGGCTAGCGTGAATCACCCCGCCAAACTTGACCAAATGACACTAGGGCGTGATTCAGTGACATCCTTGCGCTTGGCACGGATTCGGGTGCAATGGGTCAATCGCACGTGAGTCTCAAATCGGACATCGCGCCGGGTGCCGGGTGCATTGCGAGTCAGGGTGCCAGGCTGGAAGTGCCAGGGTGCCCCAGTGCTATATTGGAGAGCCTTTCATGCTGGCGAGTGGAAATCACTCTAAGTGCGACCTTAGACTGGGGAGAACCCCCCCCCCCCCCCCACCCCCGCCCCCAGCCCCCAAAAAACAGTAAAGTACTGTTAGATAGGCATCTCACAAATTCCGCCGTTCAACGGACTTTAACTTGAGTTCGCTGAATCGCACCTCAGTCATTTTTTGCAGTTGGAAATCCAGTCTCCAAAATAACAGTCATGGTATTTACATGCTCATTGGATATTAATATCTGGAAGTAATTCAGGATTTGTCACTTGGTTTCCTGCTCTATCTATTTAATGCTTGTATTTTCTGAAAATATTGTAATGTTACGCTGTTTACCATTCCCGAAGGCAATTCATTAAATATTTTTAAATTTCTTATCACTTAGTGTCCAAAAAGATTTGGAGGGGTTATTGGGTTACTGGGATAGGGTGGAAGTGAGGGCTTAAGTGGGTCAGTGCAGACTCGATCGGCTGAATGACCTCCTTCTGCAGTTCTATGTTCTATCATCTGTCCAGTGCTGAAGGTTGCATTAAAATATTGACAAATAGATTTGCAAATTATTCACTATGGGCCTCAGAATTTTTATTCATTAGTTTCTGTGGTGTAGCTAATCGTGAGAGCAAACTGTACGTGCCCAAGGGCTGAGAATACCGATCAACAAGTGCAAAGTGGTGGTATTATTGTGTCTAACAGTAGGGAGCTACCCAGATAAGGGGCTGGGTTCTCCAGTCCTCCAGCCAGATGTTTCTTGCCAGCGTTTTCTCATCGAAGCCACCCCAAGCCACTGGGAACTCCACGGGTGAGGGTGCGCTGCCGGCAGGAATAGACAATCACAAAGGACAGTGAATTCTGGCCAAGATATCTGGAAATGATAAAGGGATAAGGTAAGGAATGGGGCTGGATTTTCCACTATTGGTAACGGAGTTCCCGATGCGGCAGAGAATCCAGCGTTGGGCAAAAATCGGGATCGGCGCAGGGCGCCAATCGAGGTTCGATCCCTGCGCCAACAGACCAAATTCTCCAAGCCCACATGAATCTCCGGTCCTCTCTGGTGTTTCCCAGCATGGACCTGATGTAGTGGACATTGCGGTGGTCCAAGGGGGAACTCTTTAAGGGATTTGCCTCCAATGTCCTTACGAGGACCAGTTTCCCCTCCACAATGCAAATCCTGTCCACTCCACCCCTACTTGGCCCCCTCCCACCACATCCCCGCCATGGACCTCCCATTGCAGCAACCACCACCATCGACCTCCCATTACAGAGACCCTCTAATTATAGAGACCGTCACCAGCAACCCCCCATTACAGTGAGTTCCACAAGAACCCCCGCCATTACAGAGACTCCTTCCTGGAAGCGCCCCATAAGAAAAACCCCTGCCTGGAAGCTCCTCATAAGAGAGATCCCTGCCATAATATACACCAGTATATCATGGTGCAGACACACACTGATGGACACCCACAGGGACCAATCAACATGTACAAACACCGCAGCCAATCACCAGTTAGAATACACACATTATAAAGGCAGAGGGCACCACGGTTCCCGCTCATTCTGGGTGCTGCCCCTGAGTGTAACAAGAACTCATCCAGCCCAGCACAGACTTACAACATGTGCTGAGAGAATCAACTGGTTCGGACAAGGCTTAGGTCTCTAGTTTAAGTTAGCATCACTTAGACCCACAGTCATCGTGTGTTAGTTAGTTAGAAGTAGTTAATAAAATTGAGTTGAACCTTCATCAGTGTTGGAAGTGTCTGTTCATCTCTCAAGTCTACACAAGCCAACACTTCATGGTACCGGGCGTTGAGGGATGCTCGCACTTCTGAGACCTACCTTTCAGTGATCTGCCTTCCACCAGTCTCGCGCCATCCTACAGAATGGACTCCGTTCGCCCACTGCCTCTCCGCATTGCAGGGAATCTGGGCTCGAACTGGAAACTTTTCAAACAGCACTTCCAGCTGTACCTCGAAGCCAGGGACCTAGAAGCTGCCTCGGACGCACGGAAGATTGCTCTCTTCTTCTTCACAGCCGGTGACCACGCTCAGCACATTTACAACTCGCAGAGAAAAGTACAGTAGTCCCCCTTTATAACGCGGGTGTTGGGGTCCAAGACCCCCACCCGCGTTGTAACCGAGCCGCGGATATCCATGATGGGGGTTTTAAATTTATTTAAAAATCTATGCTAGCGCTTCCCATTGTGAGTCTAGGGGGGGGGGGGGGGGGGGGGGGGGGGGGGAGAGGTCAGACCCCCGTAGACTCACAATGGGAAGCGCTAGCATAGATTTTAAATAAATTTAAAACCCCCATCGTGGATCCAATTAAAATTTCAGCGGCCGGCTCACTTTGATCCGGAGAGGGAAGCTGCTCTCACTGAAATCAGCCGGCCGCTGAAATTGACACTGCCCGCTGCTCTCTCCCTCCAATCCAACTTTTAAGTTTTAATGTTTCTGATTGGAGGGAGAGAGCAGCCGGCAGTGTCAATTTCTTTTTTTTTCCTCCGGCTTGCCCCCTCTCCCCCCACATCCTCCAACTAGACCCCTCTCCCCCAACACCCTCCGGTTCGCCCCCGCAGGGGGGTCTCCCCCACACCCGCAGGGGGGTCTCCCCCACACCCGCAGGGGGGTTCCCCCCCACACCCGCAGGGGGGTTCCCCCCCACACCCGCAGGGGGGGTCCCCCCCACACCCGCCCCCCTCCTCTCCCCCCCAACACCCGCCCCCCCCTCCTCTCCCCCCCCAACACCCGCCCCCACTCCTCTCCCCCCCCAACACCCGCCCCCCCCTCCTCTCCCCCCCCAACACCCCGCCCCCCCTCCTCTCCCCCCCCAACACCCGCCCCCCTCCTCTCCCCCCCAACACCCGCCCCCCCTCCTCTCCCCCCCAACACCCGCCCCCCCTCCTCTCCCCCCAACATCCGCCGCCCTCCTCTCCCCCCCAACACCCGCCTCCCCTCCCCCCCAACACCCGCCCCCCCTCCTCTCCCCCCCAACACCCGCCCCCCCTCCTCTCCCCCCCAACACCCGCCCCCCCTCCTCCCCCCCCCAACACCCGCCCCCCCTCCTCTCCCCCCCAACACCCCGCCCCCTCCCCCCCAACACCCGCCCCCTCCCTTCTCCCCCCCCAACACCCGCCCCCTCCCTTCTCCCCCCCCAACACCCGCCCCCTCCCTTCTCCCCCCCCCAACACCCGCCCCCTCCCTTCTCCCCCCCCAACACCCCCCCCTTCTCCCCCCCCCAACACCCGCCCCCCTCCCTTCTCCCCCCCCCAACACCCGCCCCCTCCCTTCTCCCCCCCCCCACCCCCGCCCCCTCCCTTCTCCCCCCCCCAACACCCGCCCCCTCCCTTCTCCCCCCCAACACCCGCCCCCTCCCTTCTCCCCCCCCCCAACACCCGCCCCCCCTTCTCCCCCCCCTTCTCCCCCCCCCTCTCCCCCCCCCTTCTCCCCCCCCCTTCTCCCCCCCCCAACACCCGCCCCCTCCCTTCTCCCCCCCCAACACCCGCCCCCTCCCTTCTCCCCCCCAACACCCGCCCCCTCCCTTCTCCCCCCCCCAACACCCGCCCCCTCCCTTCTCCCCCCCCAACACCCGCCCCCTCCCTTCTCCCCCCCCCCAACAACCCGCCCCCCCTTCTCCCCCCCCCCTTCTCCCCCCCTTCTCCCCCCCCTTCTCCCCCCCCTTCTCCCCCCCCTTCTCCCCCCCCCTTCTCCCCCCCCCCTTCTCCCCCCCCCTTCTCCCCCCCCTTCTCCCCCCCCCCCCCCCCCCCCCTTCTCCCCCCCCTTCTCCCCCCCTTCTCCCCCCCCCCTTCCCCCCCTCTCCCCCCTTCTCCCCCCCTTCTCCCCCCCCCTTCTCCTCCCCCCCCTTCTCCCCCCCAACACCCGCCCCCTCCCTTCTCCCCCCCCAACACCCGCCCCCTCCCTTCTCCCCCCCCTTCTCCCCCCCTTCTCCCCCCCCCCTTCTCCCCCCCCAAACACCCGCCCCCTCCCTTCTCCCCCCCCCCCCCCCCCAACACCCCCCCCCTCCCTTCTCCCCCCCCCCCCCCAACACCCCCCCCCTCCCTTCTCCCCCCCCCCCCCCCCCACACCCGCCCCCCCCTCGGCAGTGTCAATTTCAGCGGCCAGCTGATTGTTTCAGTGAGAGCAGCTTCCCTCTCTGGATCAAAGTGAGCCGGCCGCTGAAATTGACACTGCCCGCTGCTCTCCCTCCAATCCAACTTTTAAGTTTTAATGTTTCTGATTGGAGGGAGAGAGCAGCGGGCAGTGTCAATTTCAGCGGACGGCTCACTTTGATCCGGAGAGGGAAACTGCTCTCCCACTGAAACAATCAGCTGGCCGCTGAAATTGACACTGCCGGCTGCTCTCTCCCTCCAATCAGAAACATTAAAACTTAAAAGTTGGATTGGAGGGAGAGAGCAGCGGGCAGTGTCAATTTCAGCGGCGGGCTGATTATTTCAGTGAGAGCAGCTTCCCTCTCCAGAGCCGGCCGCTGAAATTGACACAACTGACAGTTGGGATCCATCAGCCCCCCCGCGGTATATCGCGAACCGCGGTATTGCGGAGCGCGGTATAACGGGGGACTACTGTACTTAACTAGTTTTGATGTGGTGCAAGAGCTGTCAATCATAGCTAGATGTTTATAAATATTGCAGTTAGTTTCACAGCTCACTACTTCAAATCCACTCAAGCGTGAAGGGAGATGAGTTTGAATGATTCAGACAGCTGGATGTATGTGGAAGCTATCAATCACAGCCTAGTAAAGTCAATTTCACATAGCTATGAATTAAAGGCTTGCAGATCAGAAATCTGGGGCGGGATTCTCTGTTTCTGAGATGAAAGTGTTGACGTTGACACAAAGCTCGTGGATTTTCACAAGAGCAAAACTGGCACAGAACCTGGATCGATTCAGCAACTGTGGAGGGGCCAGCACCAGCGCCACGTGGAACACAATCGATTCCAATGAAAAACGGTGCGGGATTCGCTGGGTCCGTGATTGACACTTGGGAGGCTGACAAGCTACACTTGTGTATGCACATTACAATCCCCACACACACATCCCAAACACCACGATAGCACTAGATGTGTTGGAGCGCAACCCATGATGGGTTGGCTGGGGCCAGAAGGCACCAAGGGTGGTGGCCTGGGGGGACACCCATATGACCCATAGCCCAAAGTTCGTAGTGGGCTACTAGGGGCATGTGCAGCTGCATGGCTGCCTTTCCGACTGCAGCAATGGTGTTCCATGCCTGTCCACCCCGACCCCACAGTCCACCTCCTGCCCACACCCCGCTACTCCCCCTGGCAATGGCAGAAACCCACCGGCCAGCGGCACAAATGTCAGCAAACCATGGCAATGTTGGACACTTTCCGAACCCCTCTCTCCCTCAAATCACGATGCCGGTTCCGCGATTTTTAATAGCACAAGTGAACCGCACCGTCAGGAATTTGGGCCATCGGAGGCAGAGCATCATGGAGGCCCCAGAGAATATCAGGTTGGGCTGCTAATGACATGCAAACAGTGTTTTCTGTACGTGCATTCCGGACACCACATTGACGCCGCCGTCGAAGTGATGGAAAATTGCAATCGGCTTCCGCTGCGATTTTAGTGTTCGACCTTAGCCTCCGCCCAATCCCGTTTTGCACACACACACACATACACACACACACACACACACACACATACACACACACAGACAAGCAAACACAGAGGGGAAAGAGGAATGTAAAATAATTATGAAAGTAAAAGGATAAGAGTCTTTGGGCGGGATTCTCCGAACACCCGCCGGGTTGGAGAATCGCCGGGGGGGCGGCATGAATCCCACCCCCGCTGGATGCCGAATTCTCCGGCACTGGGGGATTTGGCGGGGGTGGGAATCGCCCCGGTCGGCGGCCGCTGGCAGCGCCCCGCCCCGGCGATTCTCTGGTCCATGATGCGCCCTTTTACGGCCGGTCCCGCTGGCATGAATTAGAGTAGGTACTTACCGATGGGACCAGGCTCTGCGAGCGGCCTCCGGGGTCCTCGGGGGATCTGGCCTCAGGGGGTCCCCAAAGGTGGCCTGGCCCCCGGTCGGCGCCCACCGATCCGCGGGCGGGCCTGTGCCGTGGGGGCACTCTATTCCTCCGTGTCAGCTGCTGTGGACCTCTGCGATATCCGACGCGGAGATGAACCTCCCTACGCATGCGCTGGGATGACGCCAGCATACGCTAGCACTCCCACGCATGCGCCAACTCGCGCCGGCAAGCGGAGGCCCTTCGGCGTTGGTTGGCATGGCACCAAGCCCCTTCCTCGCCGGCTGGCACGGCACAAACCATTCCGGCGCCGGCCTAGCCCCTGAAGGTACGGAGGATTCCACACCTTTGGGGCTGCCCAACGCTGGAGTGGTTTACTCCACTCCTTCGCGCCGGAGTTGCCGGCCCCACCGTTTCCCGCAGAATCCCGCACTTTGTTTCAAATGGATGTATTCCAGTTACTTTCTTCTTCAGTCTAGGCTTTCACATGGATGCTATCTGCAGCGGGATTCTCCGCAATCGGCGCGATGGCCTGATGCCGGTGTCAAAAACGGCAGCAAAGCACTCCGGCGTTGGGCCGGCCGGAAGTAGCGGAATTCTCTGCATTTCTGGGGCTAGGTGGACGCCGGAGGGGCTGGCGCCGCCCCTGCCTGCGTTGAAGAGACTGCGTGAGTCAGTGCATGCGCCAAAGGCCCCCCCCCCCCCCCCCCCACCGAGGACCGCCCCAGCCGACGTACCTGCCAGGTCCCGCCGTGTGGGACCATATCTAATCCACGCTGGTGGGACTGGCCCGAAACCGACAGCTGCTCGGCCCATTGTGGCCAGGAGAATTGCCGGAGGAGCTGCTGCCAACGGCCCCTGACTGGCATGGTGTGGACCTCGCCCCCGCTCGAAACTGGTGCCGGGGAATATGGCAGCCGGAGTCAAGGTGGTGGGGCAGGATTTGCGCCACCCCCCCCCCCCCCCCCGGGGTCGGATAATCCCGCCCCTGATCTTTCAGCTTGTAATGGTTTTCACTACAGACTCACAGAAATAACCAGAAATAACCAGCATTTGATCGAGAGACAGAGAGCTTCTTGTTTCAGAGTCTGAAAGCTTCTCTCTTCAAATAGTGGGCAGCAGAGCAGTGAGAGAGAGAGCTGTGTCCGACTTGTCGATGACTTTTCTCGGGTTCTCTCCAGAAAATCCTACCTGACAGAAAACAATCGCTGTTGGTTGCAGGGCAGAATATTGCCCCTGGCCAATCCATTGGCCTCCAGCCAACCAATCAAAATAACCCTCGCCAATCTTGGGTTCTTCTGCCCAAAATACAAAACTTTCTAACCACAATTTACTATTTTGACACTTTGAGTTGCTTATTTCCTCTGCTCGACTTAAAGGTATGTCTCCATTAACGATTCATGGATCAAAATGGTAAAGACATAATAAAAGAAATAGGAACTAAGAGAATCAACCCTTACAATGTTTACTGCATTTATACATCTCCCAATTTTTAAATTTCATTTATGGTTTGCGGGTGTCAGTGGCTAGGCCAGCATTTATTGCTCTATCCTATTTGCCCTTGAGAAGATGGTGGTTAACTGCTTTGTTGAACCATTTTTGTCCATGTGGCGTAGGTGCATCCGCTGTGCTGGTAGGGAGGAAGTTCCAGGATTGTGACCCAGCAACAGTGAAGGAATAGTGATGTACTTCCAAGTCAAGATGGAGAGTTGCTTGGAGGAGAACTTCCAGGTGGTGGTGTTCCTACGAGTCTGCTGCCTTTCTCCTTCTAGATGGTAGTGATCATTGGTTTGGAAGGTGCAACAAAGGAACCATCGTGAGATTCTGCAGTGTGTCTTGTAGGTGGTACACACTGCTGCCACTGTGTGTTGGTGGTGAAGGGGGTGAATATTTGTGGATGGGGTGACAATCAAGTTGGTCTGATTTGTCCTGTACAGTATCAAGCTTCTTGAGTGTTTGTTGGAGCTGCACTCAAACAGGCAAGTGGAGAGTATTCTATTATAGTCATGACTTGTGCCTTGTAGATGATGGACAGGCTTTGGGGAGTTCGGAGGGAAGTTACTTGTCACAGGATGAAAAATGAAAATCGCTTATTGTCACAAGTAGGCTTCAAATGAAGTTACTGTGAAAGGCCCCTAGTCGCCACATTCCGGTGCCTGTTCAGGGAGGCTGGTACAGGAATTGAACCCGCGCTGCTGGCATTGTTCTGCATTACAAGCCAGCTATATAACCCACTGTGCTAAACCAGATTCCTCATCTCAGACTTGCTCTTGTAGCAACAGTGCTTATATAACTAGTCCAGTTCAGTTTTAGGCAAATGATAACCCCAGGATGTTGATAGTGTGGGGAGGGCTCAGTCATGGTGATGCCACTGAATGTTAAGGAGCAATGATTAGATTCTCTCTTGTTGAAGATGTGCATTGTTGGCCACTTGTGTGGCACAGATGCTACTTGCCACTTGTCACCCCAAGTTTGAATATCGTCCAGGTCTTGCTGCATTTAGACAGCATGTATCTGAAAGTCATGAAAAGTGCTGACTATTGTGCTATCAAAGAACAAAGAAAAGTACAGCACAAGAACAGGCCCTTCGGCCCTCCAAGCCTGTGCCGACCATGCTGCCCGTCTAAACTAAAATCCTCTGCACTTCCAGGGTCCGTATCCCTCTATTCCCATCCTATTCATGTATTTGTCAAGGTGCCCCTTAAACGTCACTATCGTCCCTGCTTCCACCACCTCCTCCGGCAGCGAGTTCCAGGCACCCACTGCCCTCTGTGTAAAAACACTTGCCTCGTACATCTCCTCTAAACCTTGCCCCTCGCACCTTAAACCTATGCCCCCTAGTAATTGACCCCTCTACCCTGAGAAAAAGCCTCTGACTGTCCACTCTGTCTATGCCCCTCATGCTTTTGTAGACCTCTATCAGGTTGCCCCTCAACCTCCCTCATTCCAGTGAGAACAAACCAAATTTATTCAACCTCTCCTCAGAGCTAATGCCCTCCATACCAGGCAAAACCCTGGTAAATCTCTTCTGCACCCTCTCTAAAGCCTCCACATCCTTCTGGTAGTGTGGTGACCAGAATTGAACACTATACTCCAAATGTGGCCTAACTAAGATTCTATACAGCTGCAACATGACTTGCCAATTTTTATACTCAATGCCCCGGCCAATGAAGGCAAGCATGCCGTATGCCTTCTTGACTACATTTTCCACGTGTTGCCCCTTTCAGTGACCTGTGGACCTGTACACCTAGATCTCTCCCTGTCAATACTCTTGAGGGTTCTACCATTCACTGTATATTCCCTACCTGCATTAGACCTTCCAAAATGCATTACATCACATTTGTCCGGATTAAACTCCATCTGCCATCTCTCCACCCAAGCCCCCAAACGATCCTCTGACAATCCTCATTGCTATACGCAATTCCACCAACCTTTGTGTCGTCTGCAAACTTACTAATCAGACCAGTTACATTTTCATCCAAATCATTTATATATACTACGGACAGCAAAGGTCCCAGCACTGATCCCTGCGGAACACTACTAGTCACAGCCCTCCAATCAGAAAAACACCCTTCCATTGCTACTCTCTGCCTTCAATGACCTAGCCAGTTCTGTATCCACCTTGCCAGCTCACCCCTGATCCCGTGTGACTTCACCTTTTGTACCAGTCTACCATGAGGGACCTTGTCAAAAGCCTTACTGAAGTCCATATAGACAACATCCGCTGCCCTACCTGCATCAATCATCTTTGTGACCGCCTCGAAAAACTCTATCAGATTAGTGAGACACGACCTCCCCTTCACAAAACCGTGCTGCCTCTCGCTACTTTGTTCATTTCTTTCCAAATGGGAGTAGATCCTGTCTCGAAGAAGTCTCTCCAGTAATCTCCTTACCACTGACGTAAGGCTCACCGGCCTGTATTATCCTTGCTACCTTTCTTAAACAAAGGAACAACATTGGCTATTCTCCAGTCCTCTGGGACATTACTTGAAGACAGTGAGGATCCAAAGATTTCTGTCAAGGCTTCAGCAATTTCCTCTCCAGCCTCCTTCAGTATTCTGGGGTAAATCCCATCAGGTCCTAGGGACTTATCCACCTTAATGTTTTTCAAGGCGCCCAACACCTCGTCTTTTTGAATCTCAATGTGACCCAGGCTATCTACACACCCTTCTCCAGACTCAACATCCACCAATTCCTTCTCTTTGGTGAATACTAATGCAAAGTATTCATTTAGTATCTCGCCCATTTCCTCTGGTTTCACACATAGATTCCCTCGCCTGTCCTTCAATGGGCCAATCCTTTCCCTGGCTACCCTCTTGCTTTTTATGTACGTGTAAAAAGACTTGGGATTTTCCTTAACTGTATTTGCCAATGACTTTTCGTGATCCCTTTTAGCCCTGCTGACTCCTTGCGTAAGTTCCTTCCTGTCATAATATACATACAGGTATATGATGGTGCACAGACAGACAGTGATTGACACACAGGATGACCAGTGAACACACAGAACACAGCAGCCAATCACCAGACAGGACACGACCACTATAAAGCCAGAGGGCACGAGTTTTCCCGCTCTCTCGGGATCCAGCCTCTGAGACAGTCGGAGCTCGTGAGCAGCAACTAGAACATACACCATGTGGTGGTAAGATAGTCTGGTCAGGTTAGCCACAGGTCTCCAGTCAAGTCAGCATAGTGTCAACCCAAAGTATGTATGATAGTTAAGAGTTCAATAAAATCGAGTTGCATTTCTTCAAGTGTTGGAAGCCTGTCTCTCTCACTACTCCAGTAAACGCAGTCCTCGCAGACCCAGCTTACCCAACACACCACTTCCTACTTTCCTTATATTCCACACAGGCTTCGTCTGTTCTCAGCCTTCTAGCCCTGACAAATGCCTCCTTTTTCTTTTTGACGATGCCTACAATATCTCTCGTTATCCAAGGTTCCTGAAATTTGCCGTATTTATCCTTCTTCCACACAGGAACAGCCCGGTCCTGAATTCCTTTCAATTGACATTTGAAAGCCTCCCACATGTCAAATGTTGATTCACCCTCAAACATCCGCATTCAATCGAGGTTCTTCAGTTCCTGCCTAATATTGTTATAATTAGCCTTTCCCAATTTAGCACATTCACCCTAGGACCACTCTTATCCTTGTGCACCAGCACTTTAAAACTTACTGAATTGTGGTCACTGTTCCCTAAATGCTCCCCTACTGAAACTTCTACCACCTGGCCAGGCTCATTCCCCAATACCAGGTTCAGTACAGCCCCATCCCTAGTTGGACTATCTGCATATTGTTTTAAGAAGCCCTCCTGGATGCTCCTTGCGAACTCTGCCCCGTCCAAGCCCCTAGCACTAATGAGTCCCAGTCAATATTGCGGAAGTTAAAGTCTCCCATCACAACAAACCTGTTGCATTTACTCCTTTCCAAAATCTGTCTAACTATCTGCTCCTCTATCTCCCGCTGGCTGTTGGGAGGACTGTAGTAAATCTCCAACATTGTGATTGCACCCTTCTTATTCCTGATCTCTACCCATATAGCCTTGTTGCCCTGAGGTGTCCTCCCGCAGTACAACTGTGATATTCTCCCTAACCAGTAGTGCAACTCCTCCATCCCTTTCACATCCCCCTCTATCCCGCCTGAAACATCTAAATCCTGGAACGTTTAGCTGCCAATCCTGTCCTTTCCTCAACCAGGTCTCTGTAATGGCAACAACATCATAGTTCCAAATACTAATCCAAGCTCTAAGTTCATCTGCCTTACCTTTTATACTTTGTGCATTAAAACATATGCACTTCAGGCCACCAGTCCCTCTGTTTTCAGCAACATCTCCCTGTCTGCTCTTCTTCAGATCCATACTGGCCCTATTCCCTAGTTCTCCCTCAATTTTTTCACCTTCTGACCTATTGTTGCGGTACCCACCCCCCCTGCCATACGAGTTTAAACCCTCCCGTGTGACACTAGCAAACCTCGCAGCCAGGATATTTATGCCTCTCCAGTTTAGATGCAACCCGTCCTTCTTATACAGGTCACACCTGCCCCTTAAGAGCTCCCAGTGGTCCAGATAACGGAAACCCTCCCTCCTACACCAGCTGTTTAGCCACGTGTTTCGCTGCTCTATCTTCCTATTTCTAGCCTCACTGGCACGTGGCACAGGGAGTAATCCCGAGATGACAACCCGAGAGGTCCTGTCTTTTAACTTTCTGCCTGACTCCCTGAACTCCTACTGCAGGACCTCATGGCTCTTCCTGCCTATGTCGTTCGTACCAATATGTACATCGACCTCTGCCTGTTTGCCCTCCCCCTTCAGGATGTCCGCTACCCGTTTGGAGACATCCTCGACCCTGGCACCAGGGAGGCAACATGCCATCCTGGAGTCTCTTTCACGTCTGCAGAAGCGCCTATCGGTGCCCCTGACGATAGAGTCCCTATGACTATTGCTCTTCTGCGCTTTGACCCTCCCTGCTGAACATCAGAGCCAGCCGTGGTGCCACTGCTCTGGCTGCTGCGGTTTTCCCCTGATAGGCTATTCCCCCCAACAGTATCCAAAGGGGTATACCTGTTCGAGAGGGGGACAACCACAGGGGATTCCTGCATTCGTCGGTGAAAACCCCCACTTGTGATGGAGGGAAGGTCATTGATAAAGCAGCTGAAGATGGTTGGGCCTAAGTGGGTCGTGACCTGCAGGTGGGTCATGGGCTGGAGTCGGGAGTGTCACCGAGCAATCAGTTGTGGCGTTCCAATGATGGTCCCGATTGCGGGAGAAGAGCCCAACAACCGCTACCGGCTTTGAGAATGATGGCCACTGCTACCTTTTAAATGAAAATAAACGGCAGCAGTGAGCCGGAAAAGTACCCAGCACGTACAACTGACCTCAAGCGGCCTCCAAGTGCAGGCTTTTGGCGCCAAATCACGGAGCAGAGGGGCTTCCATTTTCTAGCTTCATGAAAGCAAAAAAGGAGACTGTGAAGATGGATCATTTTATTTCAAGAAAGAGACAGCTAGAGACTCAAATAGACAGTGTTCCTACTTGCCAGGATCTCACAACTGAATTTGCTGGAGAGAGCTGCTCAGACGAGTCCAGGACATTACAGGGCAGCGATAGTGTTAGCTCTGTACAGAGCACCAGGGCCTCTGGTTAACAGACTACAGAGAAGGAACCTGGGAACAAAGCAGGATAAAGGTGATTTCCTGAGGTATGGTTTTGTCTGTTGTGCCAATGCAGATAAGGATAGAAAGCCCATGTATGTGTGTGTTAAATACAGGAAAGTACTGGCAAATGAGAGGAGAGATTTTAGATTTTGAAGAGAACTGGTGGGCAAAAAATTCCTTTTGAAGTTGTGACCCCAGAGTCAGTTATTAACTTACAGCTGACTCCAAATTAAAATACTGGCTGCTGTACCTCACCTCAGATACCACAGTAAATGAATGGCAAAAGCCCATGAGGCTTTCAGCATTCTCGAGTAGCTTCTCTCAGGAGTATCCAATGCTGAATAAAATAAGCATTTTGCTGCTAATACTCTTCACGATGACCTACATGTGTGTTGCTGGATTTTCCATTTTCATAAAGCTGAAGACAGCACAAAGTGCCGGCACAAAGACAGCTGAAGTCTGCAACTGATAAGCACATTGCCCTGTCCTCCTTTGAACCTGATTCAAGTGAGATCGTGAGGACCAAGCAGACTCCCCTTTTGCATTATAGGTAAGTGAACGTGGCATGTGTCACGAAGGTCGGTTGGCATGGGTTACGAAATTCAGCCGGTGTGAGCTGCAACGGTCAGCCAGCTTGGGTCCTGAATGTCTGCCAGTTCATAAACATGGGTCCCAGGAAAAAAAGCTTGACAAACACTGCCCTAAGGCATCCTGCAGTGATGTCCGGGAACTGAGCTGACTGATCTCCAACAACCACAACCATTTTTCTTTGTGCCGGGTATGACTCCAAACAGCGGAGAGTTTCCCCCTGGTTCCCATTGTCTCCAGTTTAGCTAGGGCCCCTTGATGCTGGGGCGGTAATGGCCGGATTGGATTTGTCCTGTTTCTTGTGTACAGGACATACTTGGACAATTTTCTATATTGCTGTGTTGGTGCCAATGTTGTAATTGCACTAGAACAGCTTGGCTAGGGGCATGGCATGTTCTGGAACACAACTCTTCAGTCCTATTGCTGGAATGATGTCAGGGCACATAACCTTTGCAGTATCCAGTGCCTTCAGCCATTTCTTGATATCATGTGGAGTGAATCCATATTGGTTGAAGATTGATGTCTGTGGAGGCCCAGATGGATCATCCACTCAGTACTTCTTTCTGAAGATTGTTGCAAATGCCTCAACCTTATCTTTTGCACTGATGTGCTCGGCGTCCCCATCATGAGGATGGGGATATTTGTGGAGCCTCCTCCTCCAGTGAGTTGTTTAATTCTATTTACAGCTGGATGTGGCAGGACTGAAGAACTTAGATCTGAGGTTGGATTCTCCATCCCGCCAGCCGGCCAATGGGATTTCCCGTTGTTGGCAGTCCCATGCCGTAGGGAAATCCCCGGGTGCGCTTCCGGCCCAACGGAGAATCCTGACAGTGAAGAATCCAGCCCCGGACCCTTAAGTTGTGGGATCACTTAGTTCTGTCTATCACTTGCTGTTTATGCTTTTTTTGCACACAAGTTGTAGCTTCACCAGGTTGACACCTCATCTTTTTAGGTATGCCTGGTGCTAATCGTGACAGGGTTGATCCCCTGGCCAAGTGGTAATGGTAGAGTGGGGGATATGCTGGGCCATGAGATTCCAGATTGTGATTGAATATAATTATGCTGATTTCCCACAATGCCTCATGGAGGCCCACACTTAAGTTGCTAGATCTGTTCAAAGTCTACTCCATTCAGGTGGTGTTGACACATTGGAGAGGATCCTCAATGTGAAGGTGGGTCTTCGTCTCCACAAGGACTGTGCGGTGGTCACTCTTCGACATGGACAGGTGAATCTGTGACTGGCAGCTTGGTGACGACGAGTATGTTTTTCCCTCTTATAGGTTCCCTCACCACTTGGCTGCAGACCCAGTCTAACCTATACACAGTGTTGAGTCAAGTAAAGACACACAGTCCCAGATAACTACAGTTGAGGAGGCGAAGCCGGTATGGGAATTGAACCTACGCTGTTGGCCTTGCTCCACATCACAAACCAGCTGTCCAGCCAACTGAGCTAAACCAGCCCCTGGAGTCAAGTAATGCAGTGCTGTCTGCACATTGTCACAAAACAAAAATCAAAAAGATGTGTTGAAAGGCAAGGATTAAAAGTTCAGTTTTGGAACAGAGCTTAGTGAATTTCAACTCAGCAAACCTGTTTCTGGTGGTTTATAAATAAATAAGATTGATGCCTTCAAGTGCATTGATTGACGCAACTGGAATGCAAGTATCTAAAAGCACTTTTTAAATATTTGAATGTAGCTAGAAAGTAAAAAAGCATTAATGTCATCAAACTTCTCCGTTTTCCAAAGCACACGGGGTAGCAATTGCTGGATTGCCATCTACTGAACATCACATGCCGATTCCTGCCATTTGTTTCCCACGCCCTTCCCCACCTGGAATTTAATTATCATAGATCAATTAGTATTTCCCCACTGAAAAAATATCTGGGCCAGGATTCTCTGGCCGTTTGGATTCTCTTTTTCCGCTGGCGGTGCATCCCCGCTCGTGGGTTTCCCAGCGCCGTGGGGTGGTTTAAATGGAAAATCCCACTGGTGAGGCGTGGGAAGAGATAATCCTGCCGCCAGCAAACAATGCGCTGTCACATGCGGCTATGGAAACCGGAGAATCCAACCCATGAAAAGGTTCAGGCACCCCAAAGGACACCCACTCACCCAACACCTTCTGATGCAAAACATTTTTGTGGCCAAAGCCTAAACTTAATAGGATTAAAAGTACATTTCGAAAAATTCCTTCCTTCATGTAACAACTTCAGAATTTAATGCAGGTGCTTAACTCTGTGCACATGGTTTATTCACACACACAGGCATTAGTTTAAACAGCTCTGGGAAGAGGTCAAGACATTCAGCACTTTTAGACAGATGTGCCTCCACCCAGTCTTGTACAATTATTATAGATCAATAACTTGACCAAAGAAAAGGTGAATGGGTTCAGAATAGGAAGGCTGGATGTTTGATAGGTTTTTACAAATGGAGGGCGTGATTTAATACGCAAAAAAGAATCTCATTTTTGGAGCACACAGCAGGGTCTTTCTGGTGCCAGCAAAGCCGAGAACGACCCCGCTATCAATTGGGATCATGTTTTTCCCTGGCCTCGGTCAGGAATGCACCGCCGAGTCTGCGCTCACCTCATTTCCTCAAAGCCTAATGGCTCACTGAAATATGCAAATCTGGATTTCGCCCAGTGAGGGCGAGATCCAGATCGTGATGTCTTGCAAGATCGCATTAGATCTTCCGAGCGTCGCATATTTCGCAAGACGCCTCTTGCAAGATTTATTTTTCTTTTTTAAATAAATTTAGAGTATCCAATTATTTATTTTCCAATTAAGGGGCAAATTAGCACGGCCAATCCACCTAACCTGCACATCTTTGGGTTGTGGGGGTGAAACTCACACAGACACGGGGAGTATGTGCAAACTCCACACAGACAGTGACCCAGGGCCAGGATTCGGACCCGGTTCCTCAGTGCCACAGGCAGCAATGCTAACCACTGCGCCACATGCCGCCCCTCCTCTTATGAGATTTAACGGCCTCATCACATCACCAAGTCTGACGTGACGAGACTGTTTGATCGTGCCCAGGAATTGGCTCTCGAAAAGTGAATTTGTCTTTAAGGGGTTGGCTCCACATGATTACGCATTCTGCCAGGATGTAGAGACTGTTGGAGCAGCATCAGTTTCGTTCAATATGATCACAGCATCTATCTAGACACTGACATTGGGAGCTGCTTGATCTGCCTGAAGTAGTACCATAACATGCAGTTTTACTTTTGATGTAAATTATGGCAGTTTATAGCATGTAAGGATGCTGTCCAGTACATTTCTTATGCACCAGCAAGGCTTTATAGCTATCCATTGGCCCATTTCCCTTCTCTTTCTAACATGCTTTTGAATTTCCACTTCAAATATTGGCCCATTCCCTTTGAAAAATCAATGATTAATTCAATTTCTACCACTGTTTCAGAAAGAACAATTCATATTCTACGTGGAGAGGGCACTCAGTAGAGCACTCTATGTTAACACTCTATGCTAACACAACATTAGTACAATTATGTAGCTCCTCCTTGGGACTTTTCCCTGCTGGTTAATGCTCAGTAACCATAAAGCTGTATAAAGAAATATTTTTATGAAGAGCTGCCATCTCAGAGGTAGTTTCCAGCAATCCACGTCCAACAACCTGCTCTGAAATCGCTGCGCATGTTTTGACAGCTGTGGCAGATTCCACCACAGAGAATGAGACAATCCACAGCATTCTAAAACAACTAGCAGCATTCTAAATCAAACAACTCACAACATTCTGAAATTTCAGATTGTAACTATTATTCCAAATTCTTGGAATAAGCTACTTCAATTAATAAAGCGCAATTTGTAATATGAATTGTTGATTTTAACTATACTTTGATCAGCTGGGGTTTTGCGCCATGTTCGCTGACAGGAGGATTTTGGCTACCCCAGTACTAGGCTAAGATGGAGGTGGGTTTTCTTTTGCAGTTTGTTGATATCTTCCCTGGAATATTTTGTTTTTTGACTTTCGACTGTTTATTGTCTTATGTCTGGAACTGTGTGCTACTTAAGAACATAAGAACTAGGAGCAGGAGTAGGCCATCTGGGCCCTCGAGCCTGCTCCGCCATTCAATGAGATCATGGCTGATCTTTTGTGGACTCAGCTGCACTTTTCGGCCCGAACACCATAACCCTTAATCCCTTTATTCTTCAAAAAACTATCTATCTCTATCTCAAAAACATTTAATGAAGGAGCCTCAATTGCTTCACTGGGCAGGGAATTCCATAGATTCACAACCCTTTGGGTGAAGAAGTTCCTCCTAAACTCAGTCCTAAATCTACTTCCTCTTATTTTGAGGCTATGCCTCCTAGTTCTGCTTTCACCCGCCAGTGGAAACAACCTGCCTGCATCTATCCTATCTATTCCCTTCATAATTTTAAATGTTTCTATAAGATCCCCCCTCATCCTTCTAAATTCCAATGAGTACAGTCCCAGTCTACTCAACCACTCCTTGTAATCCAACCCCTTCAGCTCTAGGATTAACCTAGTGAATCTCCTCTGCACACCCTCCAGCGCCAGTACGTCCTTTCTCAGGTAAGGAGAACACAGTACTCCAGGTGTGGCCTTACTAACACTTTTTACAATTGCAGCATAACCTCTCGCGTCTTAAACTCCATCCCTCTAACAATGATGGACAAAATTCAATTTGCCTTCTTAATCACCTGTTGCACCTGTAAACCAACTTTTTGCGACTCATGCACTAGCACACCCAAGTCTCTCTTCACAGCAGCATGTTTTAATATTTTATCATGTAAATAATAATCCCTTTTGCTGTTATTCCTACCAAAATGGATAACCTCACATTTTTCAACATTGTATTCCATCTGCCCGACCCTAGCCCATTCACTTAATCTATCCAAATCCCTCTGCAGACTTACGGTATTCTTTGCACTTTTGGCTTTTCCACTCATCTTAGTGTCATCTGCAAACTTGGACACATTGCACTTGGTCCCCAACTCCAAATCATCTATGTAAATTGTGAACAATTGTGGGCCCAACACTGATCCCTGAGGGACACCACTAGCTACTGATTGCCAACCAGAGAAACACCCATTAATCTCCACTCTTTGCTTTCTATTAACCAATCCTCTCTCCATGCTAATACTTTACCCTTAATGCCATGTATCTTTATCTTATGCAGCAAACTTTTGTGTGTCAAAGGCTTTCTGGAAATCCAGATACATCACATCTTGTTCATCATACCAGATGTTGATGCAGAAGAAGTGGAGGGGCGGCAGCCCAGTTCGACTGTGCAAATCGGAGGTTGTGTTGGGGTGCCTTCATGACAAGCTAGAGTCACAGACAGACTCTCGGCAGTTGTGGCAAGGACTAAACAACATAACGGGCTACAAAGCGAAGCCGAGCAGTATGTCTGGCAGCAGCGCACCCCTCCCCGATGAACTCAATGCATTCTATGCTCGGTTTGAGCAGGTAACCAACAATCCGCTGTCGAGTGCCCCAGCAGCCCATAATTCACCCATACCCACCATCACAGCTTCCGAAGTCAGATCGTCCTTCCTGAAAGTGAACCCTCGGAAGGCGACGGGCCCAGACGGGATCCCTGGTTGTGCACTCAGAGCCTGCGCAGACCACTTAGCCCCCTACTCTACTCCCTGTACACACACGACTGCGTGGCAAAATTTGGTTCCAACTCCATCGTCAAGTTTTCTGACGATACGACCATAGTGGGCCGGATCTCAAATAACGACGAGTCGGAATACAGGAGGGAGATAGAGAACCTAGTGGAGTGGTGCAGCGACAATAATCTCTCCCTCAATGCCAGCAAAACTAAAGAGCTGGTCTTTCCCGTACCAGCCTCCCTGGACAGGCGCCGGAATGTGGCGACTAGGGGTTTTTCACAGTAACTTCATTGAAGCCTACTCATGGCAATAAGCGATTTTCATTTTTCATTCATTTCAGGAAGCAAAGTACTATACACACCCCTATCAGTATCAATGGGGCCGAGGTGCAGATGGTTAGTAGTTTCAAATTCCTAGGGGTGCACATCTCCAAAAATCTGTCCTGGTCCACTCATGTCGACGCTACCACCAAGAAAGCACAACAGCGCCTATACTTCCTCAGGAAACTAAGGAAATTCAGCATGTCCACATTAACCCTTACCAACTTTTACAGATGCACCATAGAAAGCATCCTATCTGGCTGCATCACAGCCTGGTATGGCAATTGCTCGGCCCAGGACCGCAAGAAACTTCAGAGAGTCATTAGCACCGCCCAGTCCATCACACGAACCTGCCTCCCATCCATTGACTCCATCTACACCTCCCACTGCCTGGGGAAAGCGGGCAGCATAATCAAAGACCCCTCCCACCCAGCTTACTCACTCTTCTAACTTCTTCCATCGGGCAGGAGATACAGAAGTCTGAGAACACACATGAACAGACTCAAAAAACAGCTTCTTCCCCGCTGTTACCAGACTCCTAAATGATCCTCTTATGGACTGACCTCGTTGACACTATACCCCTGCATGCTTCATCCGATGCCGGTGCTTATGTAGTTACATTGTATACCTTGTGTTGCCCTATTATGTATTTTCTTTTATTCCCCTTTCTTCCCATGTACTAAATGATATGTTGAGCTGCTCGCAGGAAAATACTTTTCACTGTACCTCGGTACACATGACAATAAACAAATCCAATCCAATCCAATGACCCACTGGTGACTTTTTGTGTTAGTGGCTATCTGCTGTTCCTGGTTTGGGAGCCGTGCAAGTTGCTGATGGTTTTTGTTTTCCTTTTTGTACTGTTGTTGGCGTATGTTTAACTGGTGGGGAATTGCAAATTTGTTGTTGTGTTATTGTTGTTCATTGTTTCCCGCCCAGCGACTGTGTGCTCGCCAGTTGCAGCCCCTCCTGCTTGTGTGGCCCTGGATTTGTAAGTTTACCCGTGCTGGTGAAGAGGAGGGGTTTCTCCCTCTCTCTCTCCAGCCTCGCCCCGTGGTACCATTGGGAACCTTCCCACTGCTGTGGGGCTGGGATGGGGCGGGGGCGGGGGGAGGGAGGTGGGGGGGGGGGGGGGGGGTGGGGGGTGGGGGGGGGGGGGAGAGCATGCGCTGGTCCGGGTGCAGATGGCTTTGTTTTCTTAGTGATCATTCAGCGGTTTTGTTCATGGTGCAAAGTTCGTCTTTTCATTTTACTACTGCCTATTTTGTGGTTTCTGTGTTTGCTCTGTATTTTGCCTTGACCTTTGTACGACGAACCTGTTCTTGGACTGAACTGTGCCTCTTCTTGGGAGGGGATGGGTGTTTTCTCCCTCCCTTCCGCTGTGCCCAAAGGGGGGGTTGGTGGCGGTATGGGCTGGCTTAGAAACTGGTGATTTTGTTTCTTGTGGATTGGCTATTGTTTTTTTGTCTATGGTGTATAGTGGGTAATTTCAGTGAATTCAGCTGTTTGCTCTGTAATGTGTTTTGGTTTTTGTACCATGGTACCATTATTAAAATAAAATATCCCCAAGTGGATTCCTGTGGATACACATGTCATGTTGCAGATGAGAGTTACTGCCTCGCATCCCAACCAAACTGTGAGGAGTGGACACTCTGCCTGAACACCGGAGGCTTCAACAACACAGAGGCAGAAAGCAACATCCAAACACCCAAGAGCTGGGCCTCAGCACTGAGGAAAGGCCCGCATCCAGAGGGTGGGTGTGTGCGCCGGGGAGGGAACCAGCGCCGGTCCAAGCAACGTTACCAGGGCGTCTCTGGGGTACAGGGTCTGGGCTCCGGTGCCCGGGGGAGGGGGGGGGGGGTGAAACTGCAGCTGAGGCCGGGAGCGGGGGGTGGTGGTGGTGCATGAGCAGGGTATGTTGGACAGCACCCTAAGGAATGGCAGGGAATATGAGGGGGGAGCCATGGGGGACCAGATTGTACCAGGCTGGAGACCTTTGCTGATTGACTGTCCCTCACCCTTGTCAACTCATTACAGACATTACATAGAATGGATGATATCATGGACCCCTGAGGACCCCGTTGTCCCTCAGGCAGGAAAGGAACCCACAGCAGAGGCCAGTGACAGCTCAAGGTGTATAGGTTTTGCTGGTCGTTTGAACAGATGAAGGACAGTATATACTGCAGGAGGCTCCCCCTCAAAAAGGGGCCAGTGTGGCACCTGTGCCATAACCTTGCGGACTTGACACCATGAGGATATCAGCTCCTGATGGCCATCACGGTCACAGCAGCACTGAACCTTTCCACCTCAGGATCATTCCAGAGCTTGAATGTGGCATCTCCCAACCAAAAGCTCACAAGTGCATCCGTGAAGACATGGATGCCCTTTTTTCTGGGCAGCAAACTATATAAACATTGACCTGGACAACGCCCAACAGGATAAGCGGGCAGCAGGATTCGCTGCCATCGCCGGGGTGTCCAGCTCCAGGGGCTTATAGATGGCATGTATTTCACCTTGTGCACACCGTGCATCAGGTAGTGCTCTATATCAACAGGCAGGGGTTCCACTCCCTCAATGTCCAACCTGTGCGTGACCACCACATGAAGTTCATGCACGTGTGTGCTCGCTTCCCAGGGAGTGTGCAGGACAGCTACATCCTGGAATATTCAGAGTTCCCCAGCATCTTCGAGGGACAGCCCAGGGTGACCAGAAGGCTCTTGGGGGATAAGGGGTAGCCGCTTAGGACCTGGCTAATGCGGAAGCTGGTGACCGATTCGGAGACCCGATATAATGAGAACACCCAGGCTGCCGTTGAACAGTGCATTAACAGTGCCAACGCCTTGACCACTCTGGTGGTGCGCTGTAGTACACACCCCCCCGCTTTGTAGTTATCTGCTGTGCCCTCCACAACTTGGCACAGCAGCAGGGCGAAATGGTGGAGGAGGAGGAACATGCAGCCACCTCCGAGCTCTTCATATGTAATTCTTGAATTTAACATCATATTGATGATCATTTTTTTAATAAGTTTTTGTAATTGAATAATTATTCTGATTTATTCTAAATGAGCTGACCTGACAGAGGTGTTTTTGATCTGTTAGGGTTGAAAGTGCTGATCAGTTCACAGAAGACGGAATCCGAGATAACGTCAGAAACACATGCGTCAGAGATGTTCTTGTGATTTTTGATGAGCATGAAATATGTTTCAATTCTTCCACTGGCATTCCTACGTTTGAAGAAAATTCCGTTCCAAATGACATTCTTCTATATTCCCTGTGCATTGTAACACTTGCAAGAACCTAAAACACATTGAATATCAAAATCGAATGATCTTGGACATTCATTAATTATGTAGGTACATGTGTCAGGGTGCACTTACTGAAGTTAAGGCTGCTGTAATTCATTTAATTGCTTATATAAACTTTAAATAAAAACTAAAAGAAAACATGGAAATTGCATACTACCGTTGAGTTAGCTTTCTGCATTGGACCAAGTTTTTTGGAATCATTAACTCCCTCCCTGTACGATGCTGTATAGATAGGGAAATGAGCCAGATACAGTCCCACTTGGATTTATTTTCCCCAAGTCAGTGGAGAATAAAGGAGAGGTAGGAGTGGATGGATGATAAAGAGTGCTGAAAATCTAAAGTAATTATTGGCAGATACAACATGCCTGTCAGCATAAGTCAGGGAAAGATAGATCATTGATTTGGATGTGGACTCATCAGCAGAACTAAAAGCCAGAAACAGTGAACCTTGTTTTAAGGCTGAAGAAGTGAACTGGAAGGGGCTATAATGGTGGAATTTTATTGTACCTGGAGCAGGCTTGACAGTGGGGGAGCCGGAACAATTGGATGGGATTTTCCGCATCTCATTCCCAAATGTCGGGAAAACCGTCGCCAATTAAGCTGGGGGTAGGAAAAGCCCGATGTGGTAATCCCACCAGCTGGCAGCAGGAGGTCAATCAGGCTCATTAATGCACCACTCAAGAGCAACTATCCCTGAGCCCAGCAGAATGTCCTGGTGGTGTGGGGTTTAATGGGAGTCCCACAGCTCTCCTGTGCCTCCCAATGCAAACCTGGTTGGGTTTGCCTGCGGCCTTGTGGGGAGATGGCCTTTCATGTTCAGGCACTCAGTACCCGATTGGGGGCAACAAGAAGAGCATGATTCTGAAAACTATCCTCCTGGACCCCCCCCCCCCCCCCCCCCCCCCGGGTCCCATTGCAACCCCAACCTATCCAATTCCCATCCCACAACTCTTTCTGCCCCGCTCACCTGTATCCAGGGATGGAGGAGCAGTCCTCTGGCTGGCATTTATGGTATTACTGGCAGCAGCCACCATCCGGTGGAACTGCCAGTCATGAATTGCTGCTGGCCTCTGGTTGGCTACCAGTCTTGCGGATGAGGCCTTTGCCCCACTGTGGACTGGATTGTGTGTAAGGCCCAACGCTGGCCAGTTTTGTGCCTGAGGGGCACATGATGTCCCAAGAGAAGGATTAACATCTGATTTATTAACTGGAATTGATTACCACAAACAGAGCCCATTTCCAATTCCAATGAGGCAATATTGGACAAAGAAGAGGTTTAATGTTCAAAGGTAATTTCACAAAAGCAGATTCATAGGGTGGGTTCTCCGCCCCCCTCCGCCGGACCGGAGAACCGCCGGAGGGCAGCATGAATCCTGCCCTGCCGCTCCGACGGCGGCTGCCGAATTCTCCGGCGCCGGTTTTTGGTGGGGGTGGGGATCGCACCGCGCCGGTCGGGGGCCATTGGCAGCGGCCACCCCTGGCAATTCTGCAGGCCCCGATGGGCCGAGCGGCCACCTGTTTTCGGCCAGTCCCGCCGGTGTGAAATAGACATGGTCCATCCTGGCGGTACCTGGCTTGGAGGGCAGCTTGCGGAGTCCTTGTGGAGTCACAGGGGGATCCGGCCCTGTGGGGGGCCCACAGTTGCCGGTCCGTGATCGGGGCCCACCGATCTGCGGGCGGGCCTGTGCCATGGGGCACTCTTTCCTTCTGTGCTGGCCTCTGTAAGGCTCCATCATGGTGAAGAAACCCCCTGCATATGCACAGGAAACACGCCGGCGGTTCTACGCATGTGCCAAAACATGCTGGCATTCCTGCGCATGCGCCAACTCATGCCGCGGCGGCCCTTTGCCGCCGATTGGCGCAGCGCCAACCCCTCCAAAGTGAAGTCTCTTGGTGCCTTCCTCCGTGGTGCCTTGGTGCCTTCTCCGTACACAGGGGCCATTCTTGGCCTGTACTGAGTTGCGTGATCTCGCTTACGACAGCAACAACTTTGCCTTGAATATCCCTGGGGTAGAATGGGACATACTGGATGGTTTCTTCCTCTTCATTGTAATCCAATGATTCCTCCAGCAATGTATGGATATCAATCACGTGCAGGATCAGGCTTGTTCACATGCAGTCTGCCAATACCTGTTGTGCATGTGAGACTTGGGAGAGGAGTCAGGAAATCTGGAATGTGAACCAAGTATTCTTCAATCATAGAATCCCTACAGTGAAGCCCACCGAGTCTACACCGACCCTCCAAAAGAGCACTCGACCCAGGCCCCCACTCCCATCCACCCCGTCCCGTCCCATAACCTACATATTCCTGGACACTAAGGGGCCATTTTAGCTCAGCCAATCCACCTAACCTGTACATCTTTGGACTATGGGAGGAAACAGCAGCACCTGGAGGAAACCCACACAGACACGAGGAGAATGTACAAACTCTACACAGACAGTCAACCAAGGCTGGAATTGAACCCGGGTCTCTGGCAGCAGTGCCATCGTGCCGCCCACGAGTTGCTTTGTTTGAAATGTTAGATACATTTTGTGCCTTCCAAGGCAGGGATTGTTCTTGTAGGGAGAGTAAACCCTTTCTCTTGTACCCATAGCACAGGCCCCTTCCACTTTGCTTAATCATATGCTTCCCCCAAAGTTTAGGCAAGCACCAGTGTGATATTTGCATTAACCATTTTAATGAGATTGTTAATTAGGTGCTGAATTAATGGATATGGCAGCACTGTGACCCCACACCTGCCAGGAATTAGTTTTGCAGTGCTCAATCTAATTTCAAATGGGACTCTTACATGATGCAATCAGTAGGTAGAGAAGACTTTATGGCACCATTTAAACTGGATGCGAACCCAGCTCTCAAAGGTTAAAGAATAGTATTTCAATCACTTTTATTTCCATGTCTCCACAAATTAGTGGTCGGTTTTCAAAACATAAAATTGGGCAAAGTGCTCACTGATATAGTTCAATACGGGCACGATATGGGCACTACCGGCGGTGTTGTGCCCGAAAGGCGGTGCGGGCAGTGGATGCCGGGTGATACCTCTTTCAGGATCTGCCCGGCTTGCCACACCTCTCAAGATCTAACGCTATCTCACGAGAAATCACGATCTGAATCGCGCCCATTGTGGGCGGGATCAGTATTTGGCAAATCTGCATATTGGAGCGAGACAGCTAGTCTCACTCCAATATGCACTTGCCTGATCTACCGAGGCCCTGGGATCTAACCCCTTTGCCTCAGAGACCTCAGGGGCAAGTAGGGGCAGCACGGTAGCATGGTGGTTAGCATAAATGCTTCACAGCGCCAGGGTCCCAGGTTCGATTCCCGGCTGGGTCACTGTCTGTGCGGAGTCTGCACGTCCTCCCCATGTGTGCGTGGGTTTCCTCCGGGTGCTCCGGTTTCCTCCCACAGTCCAAAGATGTGCCGGTTAGGTGGATTGGCCATGCTAAATTGCCCGTAGTGTCCTAAAAAAAGTAAGGTTAAGGGGGAGGGGTTGTTGGGTTACGGGTATAGGGTGGATACGTGGGTTTGAGTAGGGTGATCATTGCTCGGCACAACATCGAGGGCCGAAGGGCCTGTTCTGTGCTGTACTGTTTTATGTTCTATGTTCTAGGTGAGCGCTGTTTTGTATTGGTCTCCACAAATGGGGAAATGACAGAACAGCACTTTCTGGAGGGGAGATCTCCCAGGGAATTGGAGGCCCCTAAGTGGTTGCCCTCTGGGGACGGTGGCATTCTGGCACTGCTGGTGCCACCTGGACACCTTGACAGTGCCAGTCTGGTACCCTGGCAGTGCCATCTAGGTGCCATACATGGACTGCCAAGGTTCCCGGTTCGGTTCCCGCTGGGTCACTGTCTGTGTGGAGTCTGCACATCCTCCCCGTGTGTGCGTGGGTTTCCTCCGGGTGCTCCGGTTTCCTCCCACAGTCCAAAGATGTGCAGGTTAGGTGGATTGGCCATGCTAAATTGCCCGTAGTGTCCTAAAAAGTAAGGTTAAGGGGTGGGGGGTTGTTGGGTTACGGGTATAGGGTGGATACGTGGGTTTGAGTAGGGTGATCATGGCTCGGCACAACATCGAGGGCCGAAGGGCCTGTTCTGTGCTGTACTGTTCTATGTTCTATGTTCCCAGGTGGCACTGCCAGCTGGTGGGGCAATTCCAGGCTGGCAGTGCCAAGGTGCCAGGCTGGCAATTTTTCCACACCAGGGATCGGGCCTGGGTATGCCCTGCCTGTGTGAGGTTGGGTATGGGGGTTCCCGAGATACCGGGATGCTATTTAAAAATGGCGTCCAGATATCTTCCTGCACTGAGGAGTTATGGCTGGTGGAGTTCCTAATTGCAGGAAACGAGACAAAGTGTAGTCTCGGCAGGGCGTTCCCCGCTGACATCCCGGACTACAACAAAGTCCTGATAGATAGCATGGTGTTCCTCGGCACTGTGAGTAATGGGAAACACCCGGATAAACGCGCTCGGTGCGGTACTCTGTTACAATTTGGTCTGATTGCACCCTACAACTTTCTATAAATCAGGTCTTAACCAAACAACCATTAGATACAATAGTAAAAACTGTTGTCATATAAAAAGAAACTTTGTACAGTTGTACAGTGTTCATAGCCAATAACATTTGATTTTAGTCTGACGTGTAATATTGAACTGTTTCATTTCTCACTACATGAATTTGATGGGCCAACTAAATCACCCAATTTTCAATTTTAAAATGTCCTTTAATACCTTGTAAACTAGCTGTTGGTGGCTATACTGTGTTGAGATATGTCATTAAAAGGGGTCCCATAAAGCAAGAGGCTTTCTCTGTACACAGATGCTGCCTGACCTGAGTGTTTGCAGCATTCTCTGTTTGATTATAGTAAGATGCTGGCGGAGACCCGTCGCTTCCCACATGGCAAATGACCCACATCATCGTGGGCACAGCAATGGAAGCCAAATGCTGAACCACAAGTAGTTTAGCCCAATGGGAAAACTCCTTGCCATTTCTGAAAGCCTGCTACAGTCCACTGATCAAGCAGTCTGAATTCTCAGTCAGGTATTGGTCACACAAAATATTCTGAGACATTGTCCAATGTTTTGATTATACTGTACAAAACTTAGATTTGATTGGATTTGTTTATGGTCACATGTACCGAGCTACAGTGAAAAGTATTCTTCTGCGTGCAGCTCAAACAGATCATTTACTACATGAAAATAAAATACGTAATAGGGCAACATAAGATGCACTATGTAAATACATAGGCACCGGCATCGGGTAAAGCATATAAGAGTGTAGTATTAATAAGATCAGTCCATAAGAGGGTTGTTTAGGAGTCTGGTAACAATGGAGAAGAAGCTGTTTTTGAATCTGCTCATGCGTGTTCTCAGACTTTTGTGGCTCCTGCCCGATGGAAGAAGTTGGAAGAGTGAGTAAGCCGGGTGGGAGGGGTCTTTGATTATGCTGCCCGCTTTCCCAAGGCAGCAGGAGGTGTAGATAGAGTCAATAGATGGGAGGCGGGTTCATGTGATGGACTGGGCGGTGTTCATGACTCTCTGAAGTCTCTTGCGGACCTGGGCCGAGCAGTTGCCATACCAGGCTGTGATACAGCCAGATTTGAGAAAGGTTATTGATTATTGCATTTGGTTTTGTAGATGGCCAACTCAAAAAAATCACTTTGACCTCCCCCATTGAAGCTCTAGAATGAAATATATTAGGCATGTGGAGAGGTTTATGTTGAATAGACTATCTGAGCTTCTTTGATGAAATCCTGAATTTACTATTTGGGCTTACGTAAGTCACCCTTTCTGCTGTCAGTACTGTTCCGAAAGTTCACCTTAATGTGAGTATTTACACTAATTACAGGTGATGCAGATGATTTATTTTTGAGGTATATTTCATGAAAATCATTTTGTAATGCATACCTATGAGTGATCGCTGGACACTAATCTCACTGAGGACCTTTCCTAGGTGTATAGCTCCCTGGAAGGTCACCACTTTGCCCAGTGAGTAGTTCTGTTGTGCCGATCAAGGTTGACCCCTCATTTTTACTGAGCTGGTTCACCTTTGGGGCATAGTGCAAGTTGGTGGAAGATGAAAAGAATTGATGCAAGAGATGAACTACAAGACAGCAATCATATTATCGGTTTAGATTGTTTATACAGTGAATAATAATCTCTGCTCTTTCTCATGAAGAATAACATATACATTTAAACTATATGTGTATAAAGGTCGTTCCCATTGTAGTTTTGTTGATGTGATTACAGGGTAGCAGTTTGATAGAACAGTTCAGATGGCACCATAAACCACAGGAGCAAAGCTGAAGTGGATGAACTGTCATCTGAACAGTGAGAAAATAGCCCGGAAATCACTTTAGCACATCCACTTATGTGTATTTCTATAAATAATATATGTCCTGAAGTCTACAAGGTGGTTTAATTCAGTTTCAATCAAAAGTTTTGCAAAAAGTCGACTTCCGGTTGCGGCTATGCGGAGCTAAGCCGCACGATCGGCAGCTCCCGCTTTAATAGGACTTGTGGGCTCTTTTAAGGGCCCCAAACAGCACTGATTCGACGATTCCTGGTGGATAAAGGGGTCTGGAGCAAAACCCCCCGGGATTTATGGTGCGGACCCGGAGTGGGGCGAGGAGAAAAACGGCAGCAGCTCCCCTGGAAAAGTGGGGGAATGTGGACAAAATGGCGGCCGGTGGCGCCCCTGAGGAGTGGAGGCAGTGGGCGGAGGAGCAGCAGGCGGCCCTTCTACGCTATTTTACGGAGCTGAAAGGGGAGTTGCTGGAATCCCTGAAGGTAACGACAAGTAAACTGCTGGAGACCCAGACAACTCAGGGTGCAGCGATACTTGAGTTGCAGCAGCAGACCTCTGAGCGCGAGGATGAGGTTTCGGCCCTCGTGGGGAAGGTGGAGATGCACCAGGCGCTCCACAATAAGTGGCAAGATCGTTTTGAGGAGATGGAGTTTCGATCAAGGAGGAGGAACTTCCGGATCCTGGGACTCGCGGAGGGGCTGGAGGGGTCGGACCTGCCGGCCTATGTGGCCGTGATGCTGAACTCGCTGGTGGGGGCAGGATCCTTCCATCTGCCCCTGGAGCTGGAGGTGGCCCACAGAGTACTGGCCAGGCAGCCTAAGGCGAATGAACCCCCACGGGCGGTGCTGGTGCGGTTCCATCGGTTCAGTGACCGGGAGTGTGTTCTGCGATGGGCCAAGAAGGTGAGGAGTAGTAAATGGGAGAATTCGGTAGTGCGCATCTACCAGGACTGGAGTGCGGAGGTGGCCAAGCGGAGAGCCGGGTTTAACCGGACGAAGGCGGTGCTCCACGGCAAGCAGGTGAAGTTCGGCATGCTGCCGCCTGCGCGCCTGTGGGTCACCTACAAGGACCGACATTACTATTTTGAGTCCCCGGAGGAGGCATGGGCCTTTGTGCAGGCTGAAAAGTTGGACTCGAACTAGGGATTGGGGGCTGTGGGAGTTTTTTTTGTGTATCACTGTTTATGCTGTTGCTGGTTATTCTGTTTGGGTTTTTTTTTCTCGCTTTCGGATGGTGTTGGTTATGGTTTTGTGTCTTAAGGGGGGTATCGGGGTTTGTGGTTGATCTGTTTTTGTTTGTACGGGGTTGGTGGATGGGTTGGGACTGCTATTTGGGAGCTGCGTTGGGGGGGTAGGGTGGGGCAGTGTGAAAGCGCTGGCTTTCCTCTGGTTTCCCGCGCTGTGGGACGAGGGGGGGTGGAGCTGGTGGCAAGGGGCGTGGATATCAGATCCGTTTTCCCGCGCTGAAGCGGTGCCAAGGAGCTGATGCAGGGGGGGAGGTGTGACCCCATATCGGGAGGGGTCGGAGTTAGGGCGGGAGCTGCCGGGGTCAGCAGAAATCAGCTGGCTCACGGGAGTACTATGGAGGGAATGTCACGGCTAGGAGGGGTCCTAGCCTGGGGCGGGGGGGGGGGGGGGGGGGGGGGGGGGGGGATACCGGGTTGCTGCTGGATTGGCCAGGAAGGAGTTCGGGGGGCGTCGGGGTGAGGTTCTAATGCCGTGGGAAATGGGCCGAATGGGTGCTGGCCAGGGGCGAGCAGTCGATGGGCCATGGCTAGTCGATGGGGGAGGGGGGGCGGGGTGCCCTCTGATCCGGCTGATCACGTGGAACGTGAGGGGGTTGAATGGGCCGGTTAAGCGGGCCCGGGTGTTTTTGCATCTGAAGGGGCTGAAGGCGGACGTGGCCATGCTCCAGGAGACCCACCTGAAGGTGGTGGACCAGGTCCGTCTGAGGAAGGGGTGGGTGGGGCAGGTTTTCCATTCAGGACTCGACGCGAAGAACCGGGGGTGGCGATCCTGGTGGGGAAGAGGGTGGCGTTTGAGGCGATTGAGGTGGTGGCTGATAGTGGCGGCAGATATGTGATGGTGAGCGGTAAGCTGCAGGGGGAGAGGGTGGTGTTGGTAAATGTGTACGCCCCAAATTGGGATGATGCTGGTTTCATGAGGCGTATGTTGGGCCGCATTCCTGACCTGGAGGTGGGGGGCCTGATCATGGAGGGGAACTTCAACACGGTGATGGATCCCCTACTGGATCATTCTAGTTCAAGGACAGGCAGGAGGCCAGCGGCGGCCAAGGTGTTGAGGGGGTTTATGGACCAGATGGGAGGAGTGGATCCCTGGAGGTTTGGGAGGCCGAGGGCTCGGGAGTACTCTTTTTTCTCCCATGTGCACAGGGTTTATTCCCGTATTGATTTCTTTGTCCTGGGTAGGGGACTGGTCCCGAGGGTGGAATATTCGGCTATAGCGATTTCGGACCATGCTCCGCATTGGGTGAATCTGGAGATGGGGGAGGTGCGGGACCAGCGCCCGCTTTGGCGTCTGGACGTGGGGTTGTTGGCTGATGAAGAGGTGTGTAGGAGGGTCCGGGGATGTATCGAGAGGTACCTCGAGGTCAATGATACTGGGGAGGTGCGGGAGGCTCTGAAGGCAGTGATTAGGGGGAGCTGATCTCCATCCGAGCCCATAGGGAGAGGGGGAGAGGATGGAGAGGGAGAGACTGGTGGGGGAGCTGTTGAGTGTAGATAGGAGGTATGCGGAGGCCCCGGAGGAGGGATTGCTGGGGGAACGGCGTAGCCTGCAGGCCAAGTTTGATTTATTGACCACCAGAAAGGCGGAGACACAGTGGAGGAAGGCGCAGGGAGCGGTATACGCGTATGGAGAGAAGGCGAGCAGGATGCTGGCACATCAGCTTCACAAGCGGGACGCTGCTAGGGAGATTGGTAGAGTGAAGGATAGGGGTGGGAATGTGGTACGGCAGGGGGCAGAGATCAATGGGGTCTTTAGGGACTTCTACAGGGAACTGTACCGGTCGGAGCCGCCGGTGGTGGGGGGGGGGGGAATGGTGAGCTTTTTGAACAGGGTCCGATTTCCAAGGGTGCAGGAGGAGCAGGTGGAGGAATTGGGGGCGCCGATCGAGTTGGAGGAGCTAGTCAGATGGATTGGCCACATGCAGTCGGGGAAGGCGCCGGGACCGGATGGGTTCCCGGTTGAATTTTATAATAAATACGCGGACCTGTTGGGCCCCCTATTGGTTCGGACCTTTAACGAGGCATGGGAGGGGGGTGTTTTGCCCCCGACGATGTCACGGGCGCTGATTTCCCTGATCCTGAAGCGAGATAAGGACCCCTTGCAGTGCGGATCATACAGGTCAATTTCACTGCTGAATGTGGACGGCAAGTTGCTGGCGAAGATCTTGGCCACTAGAATAGAGGACTGGGTGCCGGGGGTGATACATGAAGATCAGACGGGTTTTGTGAAGGGGAGGCAGCTGAACATTAACATGCGAAGGCTGCTAAATGTGATAATGATGCCGGCGGCAGAAGCAGAGGCGGAGATTGTGGTGGCATTGGATGCGTAGAATGCCTTTGACAGGGTTGAGTGGGGGTACTTGTGGGAGGTGTTGGAGAGGTTCGGGTTTGGGGTGGGGTTTATTAAATGGATGAAGTTCCTGTACGAGGCCCCGATGGCGAGTGTAACGACAAATGGGAGGAGGTCCGAGTACTTCAGGCTCCACCGTGGGACAAGGCAGGGGTGCCCCCTGTCTCCCTTGCTTTTTGCGTTGGCAATTGAGCCTCTGGCCATGGCCCTCAGGGAGTCGGGGAGGTGGAGAGGTCTGGTGCGGGGTGGGGAGGAGCACCGAATGTCGCTGTATGCAGATGACTTGCTGCTGTATGTAGCAGACCCGGTGGGGGGAATGCCGGAGGTGATGGAGACTCTTGCTGAGTTTGGGAGTTTCTCGGGCTATAAATTGAACCTGGGCAAGAGTGAGCTGTTTGTTGTACACCCGGGAGATCAGGAGGAGGGGATTGGTAGGCTCCCGCTAAAGAGGGCAGTGAGGAGTTTTAGGTACCTGGGGGTTCAGGTGGCTAGGAGTTGGGGGACTCTGCACAAGCTTAATTTTACTAGGCTGGTGGAGCAGATGGAGGAGGAGTTTAAAAGGTGGGACATGCTGCCGCTGTCGTTGGCGGGTAGAGTACAGTCCGTTAAAATGACGATGCTGCCGAGGTTTTTGTTTTTGTTTCAGTGCCTCCCCATTTTCATTCCGTGGGCCTTTTTTAGGAGGGTGAACAGCAGCATTCTGGGATTTGTTTGGGCGCACGGGACTCCAAGGGTGAGGAGGATCTTCATGGAGCGGGGCAGGGATAGAGGGGGGCTGGCGCTGCCCAACCTCTCTGAGTACTATTGGGCGGCTAATGTCTCGATGGTACGCAAGTGGGTAATGGATGGGGAGGGGGCAGCATGGAAACGGCTGGAGATGGCGTCCTGTGAAGGCACGAGCCTGAAGGCACTGGTAACGGCGCCGTTGCCGCTCCCTCCAACAAGCCCGGTGATGGCGGCTACCCTCAAAATTTGGGGGCAGTGGAGGCGACACAGGGGGGAAGTGGGGGGCTTGGTGGAGGCCCCGCTGTGGGGGAACCACCGGTTTGTCCCAGGGAACATTGATGGTGGGTTCCTGGGGTGGCACAGGGTGGGCATTAGGAAGTTGGGAGACCTGTTCATTGACGGGAGGTTTGCGAGCCTGGGTGAACTGGAGAAGTTTGAGTTCCCCCCGTGGAATATGTTCAGGTACCTTCAGGTCAAGGCGTTTGCTAGGCGGCAGCTGGAGGGGTTCCCTTCGCTGCCCCCATGGGGGGTAAGGGATAGGGTGCTTTCGGGGGTGTGGGTCGGGGATGGGAAGGTGTCTGACATCTACCAGGTGATGCAGGAGGTGGGGGAGGCGTCGGTAGAGGAGCTGAAGGCTAAGTGGGAGGTGGAGCTGGGGGAGCAGATTGAGGAGGGGACATGGGCAAACGCCCTGGAGAGGGTGAACTCCTCCTCTTCATGTGCGAGGCTTAGCCTCATCCAGTTCAAGGTACTGCACAGGGCTCATATGTCCGGGACGAGGATGAGCAAGTTTTTTGGGGGTGAGGACAGGTGCATTAGATGTTCGGGGAGCCCAGCGAACCATGCCCATATGTTTTGGGCATGCCCGGCACTGGGGGAATTCTGGCAGGGGGTGGCGAGGACGGTGTCGAGGGTGGTAGGGTCCAGGGTCACGCCAGGCTGGGGACTCGCGATATTTGGGGTTGGAGTGGAGCCGGGAGTGCAGGAGGCGAAAGAGGCCGATGTTTTGGCCTTTGCGTCCCTAGTAGCCCGGCGGAGGATCTTGCTGCAGTGGAAAGATGCGAGACCTCCGAGCGTGGAGACTTGGATCAATGACATGGCGGGATTCATTAAGCTGGAGAGGGTCAAATTCACCCTGAGGGGGTCGGTACAAGGGTTCTTTAGGAGGTGGCAGCCTTTTCTCGACTTTCTGGCTCAACGATAGGGAACTAGGTCAGCAGCAGCAGCAACCCGGGGGGGAGGGGGGGAAAGGGCGGGTGGGGTGGTCTCAGGGGGGTATTGTTTAAGTTAATTTGCTTATTGTTAATTTATTTTGTTGTTTATTGGGTTTGGGGGGGTGGGGGGTTCGTTACATGCGTTGTTACGGGTGCTGGGGGGTGTTTATTATTGTTATTATTATTATTATTATTCTGTTGCTATATATTTTTCAAAAAATTCCAATAAAAACTATTTAAAAAAAAAGAAAGTTTTGCAAAAATGATCTGTATGTGGACAGCAACATCCAAGGTCATCGTGTACCATGAATGTAAGAGGATGTTGGCACAAAGGAAATAATCAATGGCTGATTTCTGGGGAATAGTTTCAGCACTTTTTCTTCCCGTCAGTTTTATATTCTTGTGAGGCGTCAAGCAAGAGGTCAAATTAATCACAAAAAATGAGAGCTGTATTATAATCTGTCACTATTGGATTCACATAACACGTACATTGAAAATTATTATAACATCTTCTGATAGCTTCTGCAATGTAACACTTACTCGCTTACAGCTTTTAAAGAATACTGATGCCATACATGGCTCACACCCCATTGTGTAACGCGTCCCAGATAAAGTGGTGTTACCAGGTGGCAGCCTGCACCTGAAACTTTACAAAGGTCAGACCTAAAACGGCACCTGGTTGCAGGTAACATCACAGCTTTGAATGTGTTAGGTTATTTCCAATAATAAATTTGAGCTTCGGGGAGGCTCCATCACACGTGAAGAGGAGTTGACAACCATGAGACAGGCTGCAACTATACAGTGTTGTCATATTTATCTATTGTATTGGTAAGGGATTGGTTCCCTGGTGGGCCTGTATTCAAAAGGAAGGTGATCAATTAAAGGTTTTCATGTATTTTTTGAGACTGAGTGTTGGAGAATGCGACTTCAGCTTTCTGAGTAGCAATGAATGATGGATTTCCACACTATAACTTGTAGCATAGTCACTCCCATCTGCAGGAGAACTGGAGAGGACAAAGGGAAAAGACCAAGGTGCAGTCAGCCTTATAGACACAATGGCCAGATTTCCTGCTCCCGTTTGCACTGGCGGGTTTGGCGATGGAAGAGGAAAATATGTGGAAATTATGCCCCACGTCAAAAAATCCATCCATGGTGGCGTAATGTCAGAACAGCGTGAAACACGACTGGTCTCAGAAGGCGTGCATAGAATCACTACAGAGCAGAAGGAGACCATTCGGCCCATCTAGTCTACAACGACCCTCTGAAAGAGCCCCCATGCCCCCACCCTACCCCCATCACCAAGTAATCCCACTTAACATTTTGGTCACTAAGGGGCAATTTAGAATGGCCAATCCCAGGGGAATTTGGTTATGAGTGCAGCACTCAGGGGAAGAGGTTAGCCGGTTAGTGCCAGAGTGCTGCCAGAGAGGTGTACCTGGATTAAGATTGTTTCCTAGTTTGCTAGCTGTGCACTTGAATGGCCTTTAAGAATGGCGCCGGGATCATCGGATATCTGATTTGATGTTGGGGCATCAGGTCAGAGGCCGCCCACCAGTGATACATCGTGAAACCTGTGACTTCAAGTTCATTTCTCCAAACAACAGTACTGAGTTAATGAGGCCAATTATGGGAATCAGACAAGCTCTTCCTGTTCCTGACTGAATATCGGTCAAAAAAAACCCAACGGGTTGCAGCTGGATTGTTTTAAAAAATGTTTATCCAAGATGGCGCCAGAACGTGGCAACTCTCTGCGAGCTCTCTCCTACAGATCCTCTTCTTACATCTTTTATCACCATTATTACAGTATGTTCTGTAATTATTATATCATGTTGTATGTATTTATGCATGATCGCACAGTGGTGAGCACAGTTGCTTCGCAGCTCCAGGGTCCCAGGTTCGATTCCCGGCTTGGGTGACTGTCTGTGCGGAGTTTGCACGTTCTCCCCGTGTCTGTGTGGGTTTCCTCCGGGTGTTCCGGTTTCCTCCCACAGTCCAAAGATGTGCAGGTTAGGTGGATTGGCCTTGCTAAATTGACCTTAGTGTCCAAAAAAGGTTAGGCGGGTTTACTGGGTTACGGGGACAGGGTGGGAGGCGTGGGCTTAATTAGGGTGCTCTTTCCAAGGGCAGGTGCAGACCCGATGGGCCGAAAGGCCTCCGTCTGTACTGTAAATTTTATGATTCTATGTATGGAGCAACCTGTCAGGTCTGTAAACAGGACAATACTTTTCACTGTACCTCGGTACACGTGATAATAAATAAATCAAATCAAGTCAAATTTATGGAAACCGTGACTTCAAATTCCCTTTTCTGTGTGTCACAGCATATGGCGCAGAAAGTTGCCATTGCCATCGGCAACTTCAGTGACCTTTTTCCCACCTGACATCGGCATTTGCCGATATTAGAGAAAATCCTGGCCAATGGGTTAGATCTTCACAAAGTTGGGCTGTCTCTGGAAACCTTTAAAATGGTGGCAGGATTTCTAGAAAGCCCAATTTGTGCTGGAAGGGTGAAGGGGTTGGAAAATGAATCACACAGGCAGGAACCCAAATTCAGCAGAACCATTTGAAATTCATACTGAATTTGAACAGACCCCATTTTATGCTACACCAAGGGCACTAATTAACGGGAGTCATGAATTTATGGAGAAGATGTAAATTCTCTGAATGGAGGTTAAGGTCTGTTTGTTTGATGATATAAAATTTATTAAATCCCCAGCCCTTTCAACATGGGAGAAAAATAGGCTGAATCTGTCAAATAGAGTGAAATGAAATATTGGCTGCTTTGATTGACAGGTCATCTGGTATAGGTTATAAAACATTGTGACCATCTGTTTCTGCAGATTCACTTAAACTCTTAATTGTTCCCAAGGAGAGTTATCATAGCTGAGGTTATTATGAGGGCTTGGTTGAGTTTCAAAAACTCAAAAGCACTTATCTCAGTGTGGGGAGGCTGGATTTACATTTGGATTGACAAATAGAAGAGGTCATTAAAGGATTAGCTTTCTTTGTAGATACTTAATAGAAGTTTCTATTTTAGAAAATATTTTTTAAAAATTAATTTTTACAAGACATGGGTTTTGCAGGCGAGGCCAGCATTGGTTGCTCATCCCTAATTGCCCTTGAGAAGGTGGTGGTGAGCTGTCATATTTAACTGTTGCAGTTCATATGGTGTAGGTCCACTCACGGTGTTTGTCGGACTGAGTTCCAGGATTTTGCCCCGGTGACAGTGAAGGAGCGTTGATATATTTCGGGATGGGGAGTGAGTTGGAGCGGAATTTCCAGGTGGTGGTGTTCCCATGTATCTGCTGGCTTGTCCTTCTAAGCGGTAGTGGCCGTGGGTTTGGAAGGTGCTGTCTTAGAAGCCTTGGTGAGCTTCTGCAGTGCACCTTGTAGGTGGTACACATGGCTGCTACCGTGCATCGGTGGTGGAGGGAGTGAATGATAACGGAAGGGGAGCCAGTCAAGCAGGTTGCTTTCATCCTGGATGGTGTCGAGCTTCTCGAGTGTAAGTTGTTGTTGAGACAAATCCCCCACTAGTGTATGGAGATTTGGACTAGAAGTGGCTGTGTCAGAAGCCAAAGTTTAACAAAAAAGACACAGGTAGAGCCGGCAATGCGGGAAAATATGTCGGAGGAGCAGGCCCAGAGGGAGATGGCACAGTGGTCGATAGAACAGTTGGTAAAGTGTTTTGAAGAATGTTTCGCCAAGCTTAAGAAAGACATGTTGGACCCCATTAAGGCATCGATTGATCAGGTGGTGTAGTTTTGAGAAACCTACAGGCGTGCGATTCAGGAGGTGGAGAAAAAGGTGTCCGAGCACAAGGAATATATAATTGTGTTGGAGGCCAAGGTGGAGATGATGAATGACCACCAGAAAATAATACAGGAGAAGCTGAAGGACTTGGAGAACAGGTCCAGGAGACAGAACTTGAGAATCGTCGGCCTCCCTGAAGGCAGTGAGGGATCGGACGTGAGGGCTTATGTGACAAGCATGTTGAAAAAGGTGTTGGGGTGTTTCCATGGCTCCTGGAAGTGGATAGAGCACATAGAACCCTTGCGAAGAAGCCCCCGAGTGAAGGAACCACCGAGGGCGATGGTGGTATGTATGCTCCAGTTCCTGGACAGGGAACATATTCTGCGATGGGCCAAGAAAAAACGGAGCAGCAGGTGGGAGAATTGTGAGTTGCGCATATATACAGGATATTTGGCCAAGAGGCAAGCCGGATTTAAGCGGGCAAAATGGGCCCTCTTTAAGTAGGGGGTGAAGTTTGGGATGCTGTATCCGGCCCGTCTTTGGGGTCACGTTTGAGGACAAGGAATTGGAGACTTGGGCAGAGAAATGGCAAATGGAGTTTAATCTGGACAAATGTGAGGTAATGCATTTTGGTAGGTCTGACATAGAGGGGAAATATACCATCAATGGCAAAACTCGTAGGAAAGGTGATTCTCGACAGGAGCGAGAGTAACAGGGTAGTTGTTATGGGGGACTTTAACTTTCCAAATATTGACTGGAAATACTATAGTTCGAGTACTATAGATGGGTCAATTTTTGTGCAGTGTGTGCAGGAGGGTTTTCTGACACAGTATGTAGACAGGCCAAAAAGGGGCGAGGCCACATTGGATTTGGTACTGGGTAATGAACCCGGTCAGGTGTTAGATTTAGATGTAGGTGAGCACTTTGGTGATAGTGATCACAACTCGGTTATGTTTACTTTAGCAATGGGCAGGGATAGGTATATACCGCAAGGCAAGAATTATAGCTGGGGGAAAGGCAATTATGCCGCACCTGGAGTACTGCGTGCAGTTCTGGTCACCACATTATAGGAAGGATGTGGAAGCTTTGGAAAGGGTTCAGAGGAGATTTACTAGGATGTTGCCTGGTATGGAGGGAAGGTCTTACGAGGAAAGGCTCAGGGAATTGAGGTTGTTTTCGTTAGAGAGGAGAAGGCTGAGAGGTGACTTAATAGAGACATATAAGATAGTCAGAGGGTTAGATAGGGTGGACAGTGAGAGTCTTTTTCCTCGGATGGTGATGACCAACACGAGGGGACATAGCTTTAAATTGAGGGGTGATAGATATAGGACAGATGTCAGAGGCAGTTTCTTTACTCAGAGAGTAGTAGGGGTGTGGAACGCCCTGCCTGCAACAGTAGTAGACTCGCCAACTTTAAGGGCATTTAAGTGGTCACTGGATAGACATATGGAGGAAAATGGAATAGTGTAGGTCAAATAGGCTTCAGATGGTTTCACAAGTCGGCGCAACATCGAGGGCCGAAGGGCCCGTACTGCGCTGTAGTGTTCTATGTTCTATGAAAGTAGAAAGTCTAGAGGTCTGGGCATGCATGTCCATAAACTTTGAAAGTGGCAACACAAGTGCACAAGGTAGTCAAGAAAGCATACAGAATGCTTGCCTTCATTAGACGGGACATCGAGTATAAAAACTGGCAAGTCATGCTACAGTTGTATAGAACCTTGGTAAGGCCGCACTTGGAATATTGCGCACAATTCTGGTCACCACACTACCAGAAGGATGTGGAGGCTTTGGAGAGGGTGCAGAGGAGTTTTACCAGGATGTTGCCTGGTCTGGAGTGTGTTAGCTACGTGGAGAGGCTGAATAGACTCGGACTGTTTTCATTAGAAAGACGGAGGTTGAGGGCTGACCTGATAGAGATATACAAGATTATGAGGGGCATAGGTAGAGTGAATGGGGCATGGGTCCATGGGGCAAAGTTTGAGGAGATGTGTGAGGCAGGTATTTTACGCAGAGGGTGTTGAGTACCTGGAACGCGTTGCCCAGGAAAGTTATGGAAGTAGATCCATTAACGCCATTCAAAAGTCATCTTGACAAACACATGGATAGGATGAGTACAGAGGAATATGACACAAGGAAGTGTTGACGGTTTTGGTAAAGGTTGGTATCATGACCGGTACAGCCTTGGAGGGCCGTAGGGCCTGTTCCTGTGTTGTATTGTTCATTGTATAACCATAATATTTAACTCTGGCTAGAGCTCAATTCTGGCTAGAGCTCTTCTACTGATGATTATGGTTCCAGCAGCAGTTTTGACCATATATTTCTCAGCACTTTGGAAATTAGGTTTATCAGCATTCCAATGATCAATTTGCTAGGACTCAGTTCCTATTTTCAGCCTTTTGTGCTCATTTGCTCCAAGTTATTTTTACGTTAACTGTGCCTCATTTCATCTGAAAGGCCTTTGTTATATTCCCTTATTTCTTTTTCTTCTCTGGGTTGAAAACGTAATAATTTTAATGGTCCATATGATTTAAAGCACCCATGTATTTATGGAAAGAGGGTGCTCAGGATCGCATATACATCCTCAATGTAGCCTTGTCAATTGAGTTATATATTTGGAAGAAAATGGTTCACTGAATTGAATGCACTCAGATTTAATTTCAGCGTTTGATGAACCATGTCTTCAGCTTCCCATTGACTGGTTGCTTCCAATAAATGATTAATAATTACATCGAAATTCCTTTCCATCTTCACCTTGTTTCAAGAAACCTACCTAATCTGACTCTTTAATGTCATGTTTCCAGAAATCTGAGTGGAGTCTACCTTGGTGAGGAATTATTTACAACAGTTGTTCGTGGGCAACCTAAGGCTTGGGCCACATGCGGCTCATCTGGGTTCTGAGTGTGGCCCATGAGACATTTTGTTGACCGTAGCCCACATGCAGGGTTTAGCACATTCTGCTGTTTTCTGTCCACGTAGCTTTTTTCCTACTGCTATGATACACACATAAAGCAAAGGCAAGTGAACTGAGGTGTGGGCTGAATGCTCACAACATTGACTGTGGGAGTCATGCACTTCCTCTACTTCTAGTTAGGCCTAAATGTTTATTTTGTTTGCACCATTTGACTGATTAGTCATTTTCGATAGTTTGTTATGAAATATTTGGCGTGTATTTAAATGTATTCAATGTTATTCATGGGGTCATGGTTGGTGAACAAGCCCAATTTCAATCTTGCAGCCCACTGAGATGAAGGAGACCTACTCATGAGGCCCACTCACTAGCGTAGGTTCGCTGATCTACACCTCTGTGAGCACAGACTTGCCTCGCTTTGTGTTTACACATAACCATCTCAAAAAAGATCTATTTATTCCATTAGCTTTTCAAGCTTCCTTTATTCAGATACCACTGAGTCTCTTGTACACTCACAGACTGTACAAATAGCTCAATGTCCTTATCAAAGATTTCAACATTACGAGAAGCATCTTCATCCTTTTGCTGGCATAACCACCAGGGATATGACCAGGCACTATACTCAGTGTCAAGCTTATTCCCTTCCCGACAGTAACACAGTAGACGCAATTCTCTAGTAACTCCCTTCCCCCACCCCCCCCACAACCCTCATATCGGATTTTCCAGCGCCGGAGGCAGCTCGCCTGATAAATTCCCGACTCCAGCGGGAGTTGAAGATCCTGCCAGTGGGAAGAGCTGGTGAACTCTGTCTAGCATTTTCATGTCCCATCTCATCTGTTGTTTATTGCCTATCTTATTTTCAACCCCATTTTCCAACAGTTGCATGAGCCTGAGATACAACATTTTACAAAATGCAATTGTAAATGGGTGACAATTTCATTGATCCAATAATTCTCCTCAACTAATTTAGTCACTTCTTCCAAGAATCTAAGTGGGCTTGTGAAACTACACTTATTGCTTGCAAAAAGCCAGTGAATGACCTCTACATTGTGTGAAAGAAGACTGGTGACACTATTAAGTGAGCATTCGCAATCCCTTTACAGCCTTGAGTTTATGGAGTTCCTGCATGAAAATTCAAGATATTAAATGAGTAATTAGCCAAAAAGACATAATTTTACCCTGCACCTCTGGCCTTTCTTTTTTAAATGTGGATTTTATCACATTGAATTAAGCTACCATACAGATTCTATTCAAACCGATAACTGCCTCAAGCTATTGCCCACTGCTGTGTTTCTTTCACTGTTAGACAATTCCAGGATTCAGCTCCGCTAGTAAATACTCTGGATAATACTCAGCACGCACAACAATAATGGATGAGATGAAAAGAGCTATGCAATCCAATTAAGACAATATAAATTTCAGTTGCTCAGAAGCCGAAAGTAGGCTTGAAGATTTGGCCGATACCTTTCAACACTTGGAAACAATATTTGTTTCAGGGTTTTAGTTCTCATGTTACAGTGGATAATGTCCATTAGTTCTCCCTGAAAGTTAGGATAATGGCCCAGATTTTGCAGTCAGCAGAAAATAAATGTGGCTCGCCATTCATTACATTTAAACCCACTTCAGCGTGGGCGGGATCCTTATTGCGACTTTTCTTTGTTCTTTGTTCTTTGACGTCTAACCAGATCTCGCGAGGTGTAAAGACCATCGGGAATCCCGGGGAGGCTTCTCCCAGGATCTACCGACCGCATCCCACTCCGATTCCGGCAGGACGCAGCTGGTAAATCGCACCCTCGACTTCCACAGCCTTTTGAGTAACAGAGTTCCTCATCGTCTGTCGTAAAAGAGCGGCAACGTATTTTTAAACAGTGACCCCTGGGAGGCAATTTTGTGAAATAAGGCATGATCCAGATTGCACCGGGCAGAGTGGGTTGGGTGACTCACGTGAAGCATTTTAGACTCTCATAGGATTTATGATGGCTGAATCGAGGCCTATATCTGCAATGTGCAGCAGTTTTTAATGTTAGCTGACTCTCCATTTTTCTTTGGTTAGTATTCCATTGTTATATGGGAGTGATTCAGTGGGCATCAAATTAAGTCCGGTTTCGGGTGCGTTTGGTGGGGTGTTTCTCAGCGGCTGCTGTGCCGAGAGTCACCCCACTATTCACTGGCACTTTGCCTCGGGTAGTTTTGCCCCGCTGAGTCCACACTTCAGTCAATTTCCTGAGCATAAATGGCTTCTCGCAGATCGGGGCGCCATCTTGCCATTACCTCGCTTTTTTCCCCCTTTAAAACAAGGTAACCCTGAGCTCAGTCTGTTCCTTTCCGAGTTTGGAACACCCCCAGCTCTAAACTATTGTTGCAGGGTATTTCTTACTTTATTTGCTACTCACAGTAGAGGGAGGACTGTTCCAGAACTTTCTGGGCAGAGCAAGTGGCAAGATTCTTTTGATGCTCTTTTCATTAAAATATGGCCTAGCCAATGACACCCTCATTGCATGAATGAACTAAAAAGAAACTTTCTGCTCTTGGAGTCTTGAGAGAGCAGCACGGTGGCACAGTGGTTAGCACTGCTGCATCATAGCGCATGGGGCCCTGGTTCAATTCCGATTTTGGATGCACATTCTCCCCAGGTCTGCGTAGGTTTCCTCTGGGCTCTCTGGCTTCTTTCCACAGTCCAACGATGTGCAGTTTAGGTGGATTGGCCATGCTAAGTTGCCCCTTAGTATCCAAAGATGTGCAGGTTAGGTCGGGTTGTGGGGATAAGGCGGGGAGGGGGCTTGGGTAGGTTGTTCTTTCAGAGGATCAGGGCAGATTCAATGGGCTGAATGACCTCCTTCTGCACTCTAGGGATTCTATGGATTCTATGGAAAGTTGGAAGCGCAGGTGCCAATGATGAAGCGTTCAAAATCAGGGATGCTGAGAAAAAGAATTAGAGGAACACAGATACTTTGAAGGAAATTCAAGAGACAGGGAAGGGTGAGACCATGATTGAAATTAAAAGGATACTGAGAATTTTAAAATCAGTCGGGGTTTGCAAAAGTGTGTTGGCCAGTTGTGTTGCGGGTAGGGAGGATGGTGTCGGCCATCTGAGGGGTTGACAGAATGGTAGGGGATGGTGGGCCAGTGAGGGGGATGCAGGGGGGGGGGCGGAGCCAGTCATGGGTGGCTTTCAGGGGTTGGGGGCAGCCCCCTGATGGGAGGGATGGGGGGTGCGGGAAACCATCTGAAGCTTGCGATTCAAATCACAATTTTCAGATGGTTCCCAGTGCAGGGTAACTTCCTAGGCAAATACCATGCAATCCTATCTTTATCGAGAAACTTCTGGTGGGGGGGGGGGGGGGCTATGTTTCCCAGTGCATCATTGGGGTACCCCTCAGATACAATGCCCTGGAACTTGGAAGTTATGGTCCGTATCATTCACAGCCTGTTTGATAACTCTTCCAATTTTCCATTGTAAGTAACCTATTTGCTGTTGCCTTATTTGTTGCTTTGCAACTGTCAAAATTAGCCCAAGGAGTGAGTCTTAACACCGCAGATATAAATATAAGCTACTAGCTTACTTCCTTGAAAGATGCCTCCTGATGGGCTTGATAATTAATGTGTTTACTTCCTGCATTTTGCAAGCGTGCACATATTCACAATCTCAAAGGGGACTGAGCCATGCATTGTTAACATTGTGTGAGACACGCTGTTCCCGCAGAAATGACATGTGTTTGATGAGTCAGTCGTGGAGCTGCATAATGGCATCAAAAGAGCAAAGGGGGAACAAACCAGAATGAGAAAACAAATAAACTGAAATATTGGGAGGAAATGGAACAAACCAAAATGAAAAAAAAACAGGTGAATAAACACCCAATGCAGAGATTGGGTGAAAATCAAAGCTAAAATTCAAAGATGAAAAACAATTAACCCCAAATAAACTAAAACAGATTAACTGGCCCTCCGACTCTTGCAATCTTTGAGGCCTTGCACACTGTCTGCTTTTGTTAATACTTGAAAAGTATTTCATTGGCTTTCCAATTAATATCTGGAGAGGTCCTCAGGATTATGAAAGGTGTGATTATGGATTCAAGAATGTTCTTTCTTCTTTGAAATGTGGCCCTCAGATATCGATGGAGACAAAAGGACAGTTAGAATGGACTGCACATTTATACTAGATGTCCTGATTTTATATCACTCGGTCTCCTGCACATTATTTCTCTCAGTTATATGATTGATTTTAAGAGGAGGGGATCGTAGCATATAATGCAGATATTACCATTTGGCTGCTATCTGAAGTTTGTGTTGGGTTACACTGTTCATTTCTGTGAAGTAACCATTGGCTACGCTCACACAGTTAGATTGCAAGTACTGGGTCTGTAATTTCATGTTATCCGTGAGCATCCTTTGTGTATTTCAAATTACTGTCTTGTCTTCCAATATTTTTTTGAAACCGACACAAATTTCAGGAGAGCTATTTGCACAGTCAGCTCATTTGAACTCTCCCCTTGGAGTAACGATTGGTGTGAACCTCATGTAAAGTGAGTGTGATAAACTGAAGAGCAGCTGTTAAAGTTCAGCATGCAGTTGAGCAGCAGCCTGAGGTGGCCAAGCGTGTAAGGAAGGAGCAGCGTTTGGCTGACTCATTTGTTGCCAATTCCATCACCGCATGCCTCATCAATATTTTCGTCATGACTTTGCAAGAACTATGTCCAGAACAGAAACACCTGCTGCAAGCAGCCAGGCTAATAGGCAAGCCAGGGTCCCAAACAGGAGGAGCATGCTGAATTTACTGACACTGACCTCCAAGCCCTCCTTCAGAAAATCAAAGTAAGGGAGCACAGAGTGCCAGGTGCCCATGCCAGCAAGCTGGCCAGGAATATTATTGATGCCACCTAGAAAATGTGACACTCACACAGAGAACCATTTCCCTCACCACAGCCTGCTAATCAACCTGCATGAAGGCTAACAACATGATGTGATTGTCCCTTTAAGGGCAACACAGCAGAGTAAGGGTCACATGGCCTGTGTGACCATTTGGGACTCAGAGTGTGGAATCACCCCATGGTGAGAGAGACTCTCAGGCAGAGAGTCATTTGGGGAGCTCGCGGCAGTCACGAGGCTGCTGTATAATTCTTATTAATAAGTACCTGTTGTGTTCACCAATGGCATCTGTGAAAGTGCAACTTTACATCTGACGATAATAAATTATCCTGCCTCTGGCCCAACATCTATGAGTATTCTGATATACTCAAGACCAAAAAAAAAGTACGCACTAGAATGCCTCTTTTCGGGTGAATAAACCCATTTGACTCCTCCATGGGGAACTGGACACAATACGTTGAGCGCCTTGGGTATCATTTCCAAGCAAAAGAAATTGTGAGGAGGTGAAATGCAAAGCAATTCTCCTCAGTGCTTTGTGGAACTCACACCTATAACCTTATTCACAGTCTTACAGCTCCAAGCGCGCTTGACTCCAAAACATTTCATGAGCTTGTGGTTTTAGTGAAGGCTCAATTACAACCTCAACCATCAGTCATACTCAAGATTCAAATTTAATTCAAGCAGGAGAGCCCAGAAGACTCGATCATGACTTAGCTTGCTAAACTGAAGCAATTGTCGGAGTATTGTGATTTTAAAGCCACCTTAAATGACATGGCATAGGATAGGTTAGTCTGTGGCATGAACAACAATGCTAATCAATGCAAATTGCTTGCAGAGTTCAACATAACTTTTAAATGAGCAACGGTGATAGTATTGGCCATAGTAAACACTGCAAAAGGTGCATGAGGGCTGCAGAGCAGACAAAATGGCGCTGTTCACCAGTTAGGGCCCAAACCTGCAGTCAGCCATGGCGCCTAAACCCCTGAACCTACAGGTACAGAAAGGTACAGAATGGGCAATTACTCAGTTATGTTTAAAGTGGATTGTTACCAATGTGGAGGTAACCACACTCCTGAATCATGTCAGTTTAAGGAGACAGAGTGTTTTTACTGTCACAAAAGAGGACATTTAGTAAAGCAATGCAGAACAAAGTCAAGTTCGCCGAGTAATTGATTAACCAAGGTGTTACAAGTATCCAATGTGAAAGAGTCTAGCACCGGACATTCTGGTAATCACTCTGTTTAATCTAAGATGTGGTGATGCCAATGTTGGACTGGGGTGAGCACAATAGGAATTCTTTCAAAACCAGGTTAAAGTCCAACAGGTTTGTTCCAAATCACTAGCTTTCGGAGCACTGCTCCTCCCTCAGGTGAATGGAGAGGTAGGTTCCAGAAACATTTATATAGACAAAGTCAAAGATGCAAGACGATACTTTGAATCCGAGCATTTGCAGGGTAATTAAGTCTTAAGCAGTGCTCCGAAAACTAGTGATTTGAAACAAACCTTTTGGACTTTAACCTGGTGTTGTAAGACTTCTTACTCTGTTTAATCTAAAAACAGGCACGATAGATCCTATTACTGTAACGCTCCAAGTAAATGGGAAGCTGTTTAAAATTGAAATGGGAACACAGGGGCATCAACCACTGTGAATGGGTGAGAATACATTCCAGTACATTCCAAACATTGATCTTCACGACCACTTCTGCCAAGTTGAAGACTTATATGGGAGAAGCAATCAAAATATAACCATAATGGTACCTGTGAACTGTGGACAACAGTCTACCGAGCTCCTGGTGATAATAATGGCTGCTGCAGGACCAAGACTTCTCAACCGTGATTGACTTCAAGAAATCAAGTTAAATTGGGCCGGGACTTTTCAAGTGCAGAAAGAGGACTGCCTGAACTGATAAGAAAATACAACAGCATAGTCTGTGTTGAATTAGGCAAAATCAAAGGGCTACAAGCTAAGGTTTATGTGGATCCAGAGGTGACTCCCCAATAATTTAGGACAAGACTGATCCCGTACAAGAAAAAGTGGATACTGAGTTAAACAAGTTGGAAGAACTAGACATTATCCAGCCAGTTCAGCTCTCGGGGTGGACAGCATCTGTAGACCCCGGGCTGGATTCTCCCCTACCCGGCGGGGGCGGAATCCTCCACACCTTTAGGCGCCATGACTTCACCTTGAGGGGCTAGGCCTGCGCCGGAGTGGTTGCTGTCCCGCCGGCTGGCGTGGAAGGCCTGTGGCGCCACGCCAGCCGGGGCCGAAGAGGCTTTGCCAGCCGGCGGAAGTCCACGCATGCGCGGGAGCGACAGTGGCTGCTGACACTGATGCAGGGGAGGGGGTCACTTCCGCGTCGGCCATCGCCTGCGCAATGGCCGACGCGGAAGGAAAGGAGTGCCCCCACGGCCCCCAGGGCCCCGATCACAGACCAGGCCACTGTGGGGGCATCCCTCGGGGCCAGATCACCCCACGCCTCCCCCAGGACCCTGGAGCCCGCCCGCGCTGCCAGTCCCGCCAGTAAGGGAGGTGGTTTGATTCGCGCCGGTGGGACAGGCATTACAGCAGCGGGACTTTGGCCCATCGCGGGCCGGAGAATCGCCGGGGAGGGGCCGCCGACTGGCACGGCACGATTCCTGCCCCCGCCGGATCTCCGGTGCCAGAGAATCCGGCGGCCGGCGGGGGTGGGATTCACGCCGCCCCCCGGCGATTCTCCGACCTGGCGTGGGGTCAGAGAATCCACCCCCCCGTACTGAAACCAGATCCAACCATCCGCATTTGCAGTGATTATAAGCTAAGAGTTAATCAGGCCACAAAGCTGGATATATGTCCAATCTGGAGAATTGATGACCTGTGCAAAGCTGGCAGGAGGTCAATCTTACACAAAGCTGGATATGTGTCAGTAACTCAAATTAGATGGCACTTCCTGAGGGTATGTCACGATAAATACACACAAAGGTCTATTCCAATGTACGCTCCTGATTTTTGGCATGTCTTTGGCCTGAACAATATTCCAAAGGACAGTGAAAAGTTGGCTACAGGGGCTAGTGCATGTTGTAGTACACCTGATGTGTCCTTATAACTGGATCGGCAGAGATCGGGCATCTAGCAAACTCAGAAGAGGTGTTAAAGAGATTTCAGGAGGCTGGAGTTCATCGCAAGAAAGGGAAGTGCACCTTTCAAGCCGTTGAGGTGACTTACCTGAGGCACCATATCGATGCAGATGGATTACAGCTACTGGAAGGTAAGGTAAAGGTGATAAAGGAAGTGCCTGCCCCACAAGCACAACTGAGCACAAATTGCTTTTGAGGATGGTAAACTACTATGGACGTTATTTTACCAAATGTATTGACGATATTGGCTCTTTTGCATATTCTGCTAAAGAAACACTACCATTGGTCTCGGAAGGTTCCCTAGGAGGTAGCTTTCAACAGAATAAAATTATTGCTGCATTTCGCAAACCTTTTAGTACGCTTCGACCTACCTAAAGAACTGACATTGACCTGCGACGCCTCACCATATGGTGTTGGTGTGGTGTTGTCCCATGAGATGTTCTGACAGCCGGTTAGTGATTCTGTCAAGAACCCTCTCAGAAGCCGATAATGGCTCCTCAGAAATTGAGGAGGGAGGACTATCAGTAGTCTTTGGGCGTCAAGAAATTCCACCAGTCTTAACATGGTAGGCACTTTACCATTGTTTCTGACCACAAATCACTCTTGGGTCTCTACAAAGAGAACAAGGCTTTCCTGCCAATCACCTCAGTAAGAATACAACAATGGACATTAATTCTGTCTGCCTTTGAAAATCCTTTCAAGCACCGACCTGGAACTTTCTCAGCAAATTCGGGCACAGTTAGCCACCTACCCTTGCAAGGAAGTATCACATATACTCCAGTACCAAAACAAATCACATGGCATTAAATTGTTTAGACACATTGCCAGTCTTGGCAAAGCATCAGGAACTGGACCAATCGAGATCCATTTCTGTTCAAAGTGAGAAACAAAATAATTATGGGATAGGTATATGAGCCAGTTTCTGAGGAATTGAAACCATTCTTTACCCGCAAGAATGAATTGAATTGTCAGGATGGCATCATACTCTAGGGAACAAAAGCAGTCATTCCTGTACCAGGCAGAGAGTTGCTCCTCATCCTGGCCTCTCCAAGATGAAGATGCTTGCCAGGAGTCATGTGTGGTGGCCTGGTGGTGATGCTGATATTGAGATGCTAGTCAAGCACTGTGCCAACTGTGCCCCACTGAACCCTTGGGAATGGCCTGGCTGGTCATGGATACAAAGCCACATTGGTTATGTTGGTCCATTCCTTGATACAATGATTTTGATACACACCTAAAATGGATGGACATCTTTGAGGAGAACTCTCCTACATCGCATGCACATCGAAAGACTACGTGAATGCTTTTCAACTCACAGATCACCTGAAGCCGGGGCATCAGACAATAGAACATTAGAACCCCTATAGTGCAGAAGGAGGCCATTTGGCCCATCAAATCTGCACTCACCCTCTGAAAGAGCACGCTACCTTGGCCCACTCCCCTGCCCTGTCCCCATAGCCCTGATGTGTTAGGCAGGTTGGTTCCATGTGGACTGTACTCGCTGCAGGGAAGTTAGAATCAGACCTCTAACACTGGAGAAGATCAAACACTGTTTTATTCAACTATAGAACTGCTATACATATTCAGCTGTGGATCGACACTATACTGAACTGACTGGTGACCTTGTAGTAGCCTGACCAGACTTACTAGCTACCGCATGGTGTTTGCACGTGCTAGCTCGTGGACTCTGACTGTCTCAGTAGCTGGGTCCCGAGAGAGCGGGAAACCAAGTGCCCTCTGGCTTTATAGTGGTAGTGTCCTGTCTGGTGATTGGCTGTACTGTGTTGCATGCTTACTGGTTATCCTGTGTGTCAATCACTGCCTGTCTGCATCTCATTATATACATAAGTGGATATTATGACAAGCCCCACCTAACCTGCACATCTTTGGACATTATGGGGAAATTTTAGCATGGCCAATCCACCTAACCCGCACATCTTTGGACTGTGGGAGGAAACCGGAGCACCCGGAAGAAACCCACGCAGACACTGGGAGAACGGGCAAACTCCACACAGACAGTGATCCAAGGACAGAATTGAACACGGGTCCCTGACGCTGTGAGGCAGCAGTGCTAACCACTGTACTACCGTGTCGCCCGCATTCACAAGTGCTGAGTTTCAAAACTTCACTGCTCTCAATGGTATTAAACACACTAAAACTGCACCTTACCACCGAACATCAAACAGACTAGCAGAGAGAGCCATCTAAACTTTAAAGTCTGGCCCCCAAAAAATGTGAAGAGAAACCTTGGAAACCAAAATCTCACTGTTCCTGCTTAGCTATCATACCACTGTGCAAGCAGCTGAACTACTAATGAAACATTGTTTCAGAACGGAGCTAAGCCTTGTGTTTCCAAATTTGCCAGATAGGGTTGAAGGCAGCCAAAGTAATCAGAAAGCAAGCCATAATTCACATACTGCATATGTGAGAAACATTGATAGTGAATCCACTTTGATGCCCGTAATTATTGTTGCTCAGACTCGTCCCCTTTCATACCAAGTGGATGTGGAGGCCTGAATCACTTGTAAACAATTTGGCTACTTGAGGAGTAGAGAGACTCTCCAGCAATCAGTGCTGCCGTCAAGAAATGTTTTTGAACCCTGTACTTAAGTACCTGATCGACCTGTTATCGATATACTGATGTCTCCATGGAAGCAAATTGTGATGAATCACCTGTGCCAGAAGAGGCACCCTTTATTGCAGTTCCTGATAATGTCAATCCTGTGGAAGCATCTCAGACAACAGAATGACACCTCTCTACAAGGAACAGAAACCCTCTCAAAGACTGATTTAGAATTGTCCAATGTATGTACACAATGTTTTGTTTACATTTAAGATTGAGTGATTTAGTAATTGAAGATTGTATAAAGGGGTTAATGGGGAAGGGACGTGATGATTTTTCATTTAAAGGCAACGGGTCACATGGCCCTTGTGACCAATTGGGACTCAGAGTGTGAAATCACCCCATGGTGATTTTTAGGTTGAGAAACATTTTGGAAGCTAGCGACAGCCTTGAAGTTGCTGTACAATTCTTATTTGTAAATACCTTTAGTGTTCATGAATGAAGCCTGTGAATTGGATAAAGAGCAAAGCATCACACGTCCCACGCAGACTTTGAGGTCACTTGCAAACATCTGACTCTCAAGTGGTCAGTTGTCCTTTGCAGAAATATCATGGAAGCTGAATCTTTGTTCAAGGGTTCAATGGATTGAATGCCCCCTTCACTGGAATCTGCAGCAGATTTTCAGTTAAAAGGTGGTCAGGGACAGTTGGTGCCTCTGTCTCTGGGTATGTGGACTGCAGCTCTGATGGCATTAAAGTAGTGCACAGCGGCTTCCACACTACTATAGGTGGGACAGTTAGTTGCAATGAGGAAATAAGAACCTTACAAATGGATATAGATAGGTTAGGAGAGTGGGCCAAAATGTGGCAGGTGAGTTTAACTTGGATAAGTGTGAGGTCATGAATTTTGGTTGGAAGAATGGGAAGGCAGCTTACTATCTAAATGGGGAGAGATCTCGGGGTGCTCCAATGCAGAGGGATCTGGGTGTCCTTGTTCATGAGTCACAGAAAAAGTGCATGCAGGTACAGCAGGTAATAAAGAAAGCGGATGGAATGTTGGCATTTATAGCTAAAGGAATTGAATGTAAAGCAAAGAAAGTGTTGTTACAACTGTACAAGACATTGGTGAGACCACACCTGGAGTAGTGTGCACAGTTTTAGTCCCCTTGTTTGAGGAAAGATGTAGTGGCATTGGAGGCAGTTCAGAGGCGGTTCACTGGGTTGATTCCAGAGATGAGAGGTTTGTTATATGAGGAGAGGTTGAACAATTAAGGCCTATACTCTCTAGAGTTTAGAAGAATGAGGGAAGATCAAATTGAGGTATACAAGATGTTAAAAGGTATGGATAAAGTAGACCTGGATCGGATGCTTCCTCTTATGGGGCATTCTAGAATGAGAGGTCATAGTCCTAGGACAAGGGGAAGCTAATTTAAAACGGAGTTGAGGAGAAACTACTTCTCTCAAAAACGTGTGTATCTGTGGAATTCACTACCCAGGTGGATGCTGGGACAGTGAATAAATTTAAGGAGGAGTTGGAAAGATTTTTAATTGGTACTGGGTTGAAGGATTATGGAGAATGGGCAGGATGGTGGAGTTAAGGCCAGGATGAGATCAGCCATGATTGAATGGCGGAGCAGACACGATGGGCCAAATGGCCTAATTCTGCTCCTATGTCTTATGAACTTACTGCCATGTCTCAAGGCTTTCCTGATCTGATAGTTGCTTGTCGACCATCTACCCTGGTCAGCGGGGCACATGGCTAGAGAAAGCGGAAATATAATTGACTGAACTCTTCTGCCTCACGCTGTTGTCTCTCTGGGTAACAGCATATACCAGGCCCCTGGACTCTCCACCTCAGTGCACCATTGACATGGAATGGGGGCGACAATGAAGGAATTTGGCTGCCCAAGAACAGGTAGTCATGAAATGAAACCACCTCAGTCCGAAACATCTTTAGCAGAGCATGAGAAGCTAATCACTTCTTATGATATCCAGGCTCAGGTGGCACCAAGAAGAAGCAGGTAGTCCGATTATATTTTTAAAAGGACATCTAGTGATAGGATGGACTTACGAAAGATTAGGTTGATATCGAGCACTCTAGAATTTGCTGCAATAAATTAGAATGTCCACAGACATAGTGCCTTGTTATTGATTGAGATTCGAGTCATACAGGAAACATGTGCTTTAAAGGTGATGACGATTGGCATGGTAGCGTTATAGGGTGATCGGGAAAGAGATTTATGTTTTAAATTTAGAGTACCTAATTCATTTTTACCAATTAAGGGGCAATTTAGGATGGCCAATCTACCTACCCAACACATCTTTGGGTTGTGGGGGCAAAACCCACGTGAAGACGGGGCGAATGTGCAAACTCCACATGGACAGTGACCCAGAGCCGGGATCGGACCTGGGACCTCGGCGCCGTGAGGCAGCAGTGCTACTCGGGAAAGAGATTAATGGAATCTCCCTTCATTTGAAAGTGAGGGGAAAAGGAGGTCTGCCTATGGTGTCAGAAGACAGACTTCCAGAAAAGATAAAGATATATCTTGCAGCTTGCAAGCAAATGAAATGGGTTTTGAACTGTAATCTGTTTTAATGTAGGAAATATAATATCTAGTTTTGGCTTTGAGCTCCCACAAACTGCAATGCGGTAATGGCCAAATCAAATATGTTTCTGTGTTGTTGCTTGAGGGATGAATATTGGCCAGGACACTGGGGGACAATTCCCCTGCTCTTCTTCAAAATTAGTGGCAAGGGATCCTTTTACATGCACTGTGGGCGAGCAGATGGGGTTAAGGTTTTAAGGCCTTGACCGAAACAGGGCACCTCTGGCTATCGGCCTATGTTTTTTGTGCTAAAGTCTCTAGGGAGGAACTTGAGCCTGCAACCTTCTAACTCCGAGATAAGAGTGGCCGCAATTGAGACACGCCTGACTGATATGCCATGACTCCATATCTGCTCCTAACCTTCACTGTGGAGATGACAGGCGTGCAAAGGGCCTAAAGGTTGACCATTGGCCTCAACCAGAACTCAGGTGCATCTAGGCCAAATGGCAAAACAATCTTGTTCTGAAAACAAAACTGCATACAATATATATATTTATAGTTCCCCAGCTGCAGAAATCAGTTTACAAATCCCCAGACTCCTCAGTGGCAGAAATACTCCTCAGTTTAATTTGCAGCAGCTGATTCTGTTCTCCCCTGCGCCTCACCGACCTCCGTTTAAGTGTTAACCAGGAAGCCGGAAGCTGCATCTCCATTTGCTCCAATTTGACAAAGGCAAATGGGGCCAGTCGGATTGGTTCAGAGAGTACAACAGAACTCGCCAGAAGTGTTTTTATGCTGGAAATGACTTTCGCCTGATTTTCATGCCCAGTGTAATTCTCACCCATGTTTTACACTTTAAATTGCGAGGAAATTCAGCGCCAGTGTCGGATTCTATCCCTAAAATGGGGTGCAAAGTCTGGTTAAGTTCATCAAATGATCAGGGGGAGATGGTGGTTATGGCACTAGATTAGTAGTCCAAAGGCCCAAGCTAATGCTCTGGTGACATGGATACAAATGCAATCAATAAATCTGAAATATAAACCTGACCTCAGTAATGGTGAACATGGCAACTGTCACTGATTGCTGGGAAACCCATCTGGTTCACTAGAACCGTAGAACCCCACAGTGCAGAAGGAGGCCATGTCTGCACTGACCCTCTGAAGGAGCACCCTACCTAGGCCCACAACCCCGCCCTATCCCCATAATCCCACCAAATTTGCATATCCCTGGACACTAAGGGGAAATTTTAGCATGGCCAATTCACCTAACCTGCACATCTTTGGACTAATATCTTTTAGGGAAAGAAATCCGCCATCCTTACCTGGTCTGGCCTACATGCGATCCCAGACGAAAGTGATGTGGTTGCCTTTGAAATAGCCTAGCCGGCTACTCCATTCACTATTAGGGATGGGCAACAAATGCTGGCCTCTGCTAGCGACACCCATGTCCAGTGAAAGAATAAAGAGAAAACAAAAATCTCTGCTGAGGCTTGGGATCAAAAACCTGCCTTTGTGAGATGGTCAGTTAGAGTTTGCACCGTGCGGCGAATGTTTTCTGTTCCCTGAGCGTTTTCCTGTAAGTTGCACAATGATTACTTTCTCAGTTTTCTTTTCAACAATGCAATGCAGAACCTGGTGCTGAACAATGCACTTCACCTGAGGAAGGAGCAGCGCTCCGAAAGCTTGTTATTTCAAATAAACCCGTTGGAATTTAAGCTAATGTTGCGAGACTTCTTACTGAACAATGTATGGTATCCGATAATGGGATGAGCAGGGGTCGGGCCCATTCATAAATATCTTACAACATAGATTTATCGTCTTCTGTAATGCACCAGATTTTTTCTGAACGTCCCGTTTGCTTTCCCTGCGTCAGTTTAATTCTTTTCATCTGCTGCAAGAAGTGGCTGAATATTCACAGGAAATGTCTGATTGTGGCCTCTGCCACTGACAGAACTGACACATTTTTTTCTAACCTATTGACTGGAGAATATCAGCAAGGAATCATGACCACTACTTGCTGACATTTTTCGTTGTCTTTTTGGGTACATGTTATCCCTTGAAGGATTGATTATAATGGGTGGCACAGCGGTTAGCACTGCTGCTTCACAGCGCCAGGGACCCGGGTTCGCTTCCCAGCTTGGGTGACTGTCTGTGCGGAGTCTGCATGTTCTCCCTGTGTCTGTGTGGGTTTCCTCCAAGTGCTCCAGTTTCCTCCCGCAAGTCCCGAAATATGTGCTGTTGGGTAATTTGGACATTTTGAATTCACCCTCAGTGTACCCGAACAGAGGCCAGAATATGGTGACTAGGGGCTTTTCACAGTAACGTCATTGCAGTGTTAATGTAAGCCTAATTGTGACAATAAAGATTATTATATTGTAGTGATCCATGTTTGTAACAAGGTTCTCCAAGGATTCCTTCTGTTTTCAGGCTTCCCTCAGAATTCTGCATATTCCCATGTGATAATGACCCAAAACAGACATGCCTACCGGGAAGACCTAATTATATAAGCAACGGGGTAGTGTGCTTCAATTGTCTGTTCATTGTAAACTAATGGCATGGCATTGCTTGAGGGGAGTGAGTTAGTACCTGCAATCCAATAACTCCTCTGTAACAATGGAAGATGATTGATAATAAATGGGACCATATCCCAAAGCATCATATCATCTCTGATATGACTAAAATTCAGCAAGAAAATATCTGATGTTGACTGCTTCAGGAGTTTTTTTTTTAAGTACCCAATTCTGTTTTTTTCCAATTCAGGGGCAATTTAGTGTGACCAATCCACCTACCATCTTTTTGGGTTGTGGGAATGAGACCCACGCAGATACAGGGAGAATGTGCAAACTCCACACGGACAGTGACCCAGGGCCGGGATCGAACCCAGGTCCTCGGTACCGTGAGGCAGCAGTGCTAACCACTGCATCACCATGGAGCCCGCTGCAGGAATTTTAAATACTAGGAACAGAACAAACTGTGCCCAATAATGCACTTGGAGGGTATCTTCCAAATTACAAAGTTAGTACAGAGTTAGCAATGTATTTGAATATTGTCCATGCACCTCCGAGGAGGTCTTGTGGCACAGTGGGTGGTGGGTCCCTGCCTCTCAGCCAGAAACCTTGGGTTCGGGTCCCACCCCAGATTTTGATGGTCAAGGAAGGTGCATTTATAACGGGGCCAAACAGGATGAGTGTCAAGCTGCAGTGTCTTTCCAACATGCCAATGACAGGCGGTAAGAGTGGGAGAGGATTCCTGGCCAGACATGCTTGATGGAGAGTGGCGCCCCCTCAAGATATAAACTCCTGGTGACAGGTTAGTGACCTCACTATGGGAACTGATAAACGTCAGCCTTGTGCACCACTAGGTGCAGGAAAAAGAACAAACAACATCCACCCCTTTAATGAGGCTTCGGGAGTCCAAAGTAAGCAAAAAACATTTATTTTACAACAATTATATACATGAGTACCGGTAGAACCTCAGCAGCTACTCTCTCCTGTCGGTTGGGTCCAGATTGACTGACCTTTTATACAAGTACGGGTAAGCTACCCTGCCCCTAGTGGGGGAGCTTGTACCCCTTAAGGAGCATGGGAAAAATAATCATCCCCACATCGTATTTCCTGTGCTGGTTCTTACACCCCCTTGGAATCTGTGTTCACATCCAATGAAAACTGATGGAAAGAAGCATCTTTTCTTAGACTGTAAGGTTATCATTGAAGTAAATCTCAGCTCCATTCTTCCTGGGCATGACTATATGTCAAGAGAGTTAGCTACTAAATGGATTGTCCCACCTCAGAGACAAGAAATATTGCTGTTACTGCAACTCTATTCTTCCCCCACCGACCCCCAGCCCACTGAAAGGCCATGAAAGCTCAGTCACTGGAAATTTTCATGTCTGCGTTTTATAGATTTTAAGGATATTAATCAAAGGCAGGAAAACAGAATTGAGCTGCAGATCAGCAATGGTCTGATTGAATGGCAAATTAGCCTATTCCTGTTACTGTGCTGCAATTTTATGAGAAATGAGATAGAGCTGGAGAGATGCCCAAGGCAGGAATGATTACCTGCATAATATATAGCAATATCCTGGCAGCTGTAACCTTTCCTGGTTTGGCTGCATGCGAGTTGTTAGCCAGGGCAGTGGTATACACTGATAATATTAATGGAGTCACCCCAGATGTAGTGACATGGGCATAGTTAAACCAGATAGGAGGGAAATGGAGATCCAAGATGGTGCTTCCATGAGAGGGAAAATTAGCAGCAGCATCAAGGTTGTCAGGGAATCTTTTACGCTGAAAACCCTCAGGATATTTTACTATGTTAAAGGTGCTCGATAAATGTAAGTTATTGTTGAACATTCATTTTCTTTTATACATTTGTCAAAAAAGTAACGTCCAATCATACTTACACTGGTAGATTAATGTTATAAGAAATATACTTGGAACCTGCTTCGTAACATTAGGCCAGGTTTTCCACCCACCCCCGCTGTGTTTTCTGCAGCGAAGGTGGCTCAACATTGGTCACCGGTGGGATCTGGTGTTTTGTGTGGCTCGTCTGGCCCGCTGCTAGCCAACCCACTGCGGGGTGTCACCTTCGGCAGGATCGGGAGATCCTGCCCATTGAGTATGTGTATATGAATTCTCGCTGTTTAAAAGAACAAATCTGCAAATCTAACGAGACAGGGGTGCTGGTCTTCAGTCTCCACCTTTTATTAATCCCATGTTCAACTGTCACAGTTAATAATCCCTAGTGGTTCTGATATCTCCATAATCATCTAACTCAAGGACTATTTACAAATATGTTTTGAATTAAGCGTGGGAAAGAACACTTAACGTAATCAGCAGTCAGTGCTATTTGGACGATTTCTTTTGATCATCAATTATCAGTTTATTTCCAACTTCCATTGTGCTGTGTAGATGACTTTACAACTTGCACGAACCCTGCCAAGAGAACTGAGTTCCTATTTTGAGCGCTCAGTCATGATTTCACAGTGAAATTCTAATGTCGGTTCCCATGATCTGTAAGTGGGAAGTACAATCTTTGATTTCCATTTTCCCCACAAATTAACCATATATGGGATGGACTACTTGTCCAAAAGGATTCTTTAGCAATTACTGAATGATCATTGCAAGTACGAGTTTGTTATTGCTCTCGCACATTGGCGAAACATCCTTTTCAGTGCTTCCTGGGTTTAGTCTGCACGTTTGCAGTCAATCGTTGGCACGTCACACAACATTTAGCGAGCGTAGAATTTCATGGTATGCTAAGAGTCACTAATCACTTGCTCCAGTTATTCCTGTCATCTTTCCGGGCAGCACGGTGGCCTAGTGGTTAGCACAACCGCCTCACGGCGCTGAGGTCCCAGGTTCGATCCCGGCTCTGGGTCACTGTCCGTGTGGAGTTTGCACATTCTCCCCGTGTCTGCGTGGGTTTCGCCCCCACAACCCAAAAAATGTGCAGAGTAGGTGGATTGGCCACGCTAAATTGCCCCTTAATTAGAAAAAATAATTGGCTAATCTAAATTTATTAAAAAAAATAAAATAAAAAAAAAAAAAAAAAAATTCCTGTCATCTTTCGGGGAATGTTGAAAAATAAACAGGCCTTCTATGTTGTCCCAAGCCTAATGTGAAAATACATTCTCCTAATGTGTTATTTTCAGTTCACTGAAGTAAATCAGGAAGAACACTTACTCTAAAAAAAGATTTGTGCCAATTTGTTCTATTGGCGCTGTTACAATAAGGACTTTGTTACAATAGAGAAAAAAATAAGTTTTTTTAAAAAGTATCTTCAAAATGAAAGTATATTTCACATGAATTGTTGCAAGCAAATGGCGCTAAACATCATTTTAATTTTTCAGCACAGTTTTCTATCCTCAATATAGTTTGCTTAATAGGCCCCAAAATGACCTGGAGCTCTGGACACAGACCCTCCACCATATCTGTAATGAACTCCAATTGGCCAACCAATAAAGCCAATTGGAGTTCATTACAGATATGATGGAGCTCCCTCAATGACCGCTCATTGAGGGGGCCCATATAATCACCTGTGTAGGCTTTGTGAGCCAGTCTTAAGTTGACTGGACTGTTAGCAGCACTGTTTGTAGCTGCTCCTGTAATATCGTTATTGTAAATAAATATTGGTGTGGTGACGGAACTCCTGCCTCCCGTGAATTACTACAGTGGCGACGAGGATGGGATTCGAACCCACGCGCGCATAGCACAGCATCGACAATTGAAAAGCTCAGGGCCTCGTTTGCAACACATGGACTTCCAGAGGCATTGGTGTCGGACAATGGAACGGCATTCGCAAGTGGCGAATTTGGAAAATTCCTGAAGGAAAACGAAGTCCATCACATCAAAACGGCCCCTTACCATCCAGCGACTAACGGCCTGGCAGAGAGAGCGGTCTAGACACTTAAAGCAGGACTCAAGAAGCAGCTGGCAGCGTCAATGGACACAAAGCTCTCCCGCTGGCTATTTGATTACAGGACCACACCGCATTCCACAACGGGCATTCCACCAGCTGAACTCTTAATGGGAAAGCAGCTGTGAACGAGGCTGAGTCTCCTTTTCCCAAATTTAACGGGGAAAGTGGAGAAACAACAGGAGGCCCAACGCAGGGGGCATGATAATAATAGGCAGCAGAGACATTTCCAGGTGGGGGCACCGGTTTGGGTCAAGAATTATGGGAATGGACCAACGTGGGTCAAAGGCACGGTAGAGTCCCAAACAGGGCCCATATCCTATGAGGTTTCAATAGGAGGTAAGGTGCTGAAAAAACACCTAGACCAAATAAGGGCAGCGGAACCACACCTGGAGGCAGGCGAAGCAGGACTGCCTCAAGTTGGGATAGCCCAGACGGAAAGGATACCCACACCCCAGCCCCGAGCAATTTCTCCAGACCCCGTCATCCAGTCGTCAGAGTCGGAGATGGACATGTTCGACGAGGCCGCCGCGACACCTCTCCCCGAGGAGGAGGAAGAGCAACTTCCAAGGAGGTCGTCAAGGAAAAGATGGGCACCTATAAGGTCACCCCGCCCACTTCGGAGAACGACCAGGCGGACGACATAGAGATGACAGACCCAGACAAAAGGAGCAGGAAGAAGCTCAGAGGAATGCCAGCTGGCAGGAATTCCTCAGACCTTGGGGGGGGAGGGGGGGGGGGTGTAATGAACTCCAATTGGCTTTATTGGTTGGCCAATTGGAGTATGAGCTCCCTCAATGATAGCTCATTGAGGGGGCCCATATAATCACCCGTGTAGGCTTTGTGAGCAGTCTTAAGCTGACTGGACTGCTAGCAGCACTGTTTGTAGCTGCTCCTGTAATATCGTTATTGTAAATAAATATTGATGTGGTGATGGAACCCCTGCCTCCCGTGGATTACTACAATATCGCACTGTCTCGAGCATACACAAGTAGTACACAGGGTGCATTGCAGCAACTCACCTTTAACCATATCTCCCTCGTTTATGCTCTCTTGTTGTTCTTGGTCTTCTCAGTAGTCGTGTATTGGGAATTTTACCATCTCCAAGTACCCCACCGTCTTTGGTTACACACTGTGGCCCATTTGCTGGCTGAAAGTTAGGGTGAGGGTAAATGCAGAATTCCCACTTGAACAGCACCGTGGGGTGCACCATCACCATAGGGATTACAGTGTTCAAGGAGAACCCTCAGAACAACCCGAGGTGGGCAATTAAATGTGCCCACACCAGAAAACATTTAAAAGCAAATGCAATTCTCTCTATTTCACAATAATTGCATGAATGTTATGCATCTGTAATCATTGCAAACTGGCAAGCTGAGGGAGTTTTATCTTTTGCCCAATGCTCCTTCAGGGCCCTCGCAGTGGATGGCCTAATTCTCCAGAGGTCTCTGTTGAACCTTGTTAGCCTTTCTCTCTGATGCCAGTTTACAGCAGATTTCGGTCCAGACTTTCCTGAAATAACTGGAGGCAGTTCACACAAGAAGAGACCCTGCTGCCTGGACACACATTGAGTTAAATGTCTTTGTGAACTGAAGATTGGCAATCCACTTTTCAGCACTTAGTAAAGCAATTCCTTTAACATTCATCAAAGCAAGTGCACCAATGGCTTTGAAGTACATTGGATTCAGAAATTAACTCATTGCTATTCCTTTAAATGTGGAATCTGTAGATTTAGCAGGCAGTATTGATGAATAGCAATTTATTCTGGAAAATGACCAGAATCAATGGCGAGCAGCTGTTGTTGGTGGACGCAGGGTAACGGATCCCTCGCCCATTATCTGCAATCTATCTGCCTTATTACCATCTTTTATTCATACAACAAGCTACTTGGGCAAAGGTCTACGAGGGCCAATATCTTTGGATATGTATCCGATCATGGTTCAGTGCCTTGAGGAGAGTGTTAAGAAGGTCAGTGTTATATATTTACAAAACCTTGGGGTAATGTCCTAACCCCAACCATCTTCAGCTGCTTTATCAATGACCTTCCTTCCAACATAAGGTCAGAAGTGGGGATGCTCACCAGCACCATTTGTGACACCTCCGATACTGAAGCAGTCCTGGATAATATCCAAGCTTGGATTGACAAATGGCAGGTAACATTCGCACCACACAAGTCCCAGGCAATGACCATCTCCAACAAGAGAGAATCTAACCATTGCCTCTTGACATTCAATGGCATTACCATTGCTGAATCCCCCATTATCAACATCCTGGGGAGTTACCATTGACCAGAAAGTGAACAGGATTAGTTACATAAATACTGTGGCTACAAGAGCAGGTCTAAGACTAGGAATCCTGTGGCAAGTAACTCCTCATCTGACTCCCCAAAGCCTATCCCATTTACAAGGCACAGGTGAGCAGTGTAATGGAATACTTTCCACTTGCCTGGATGAGTGCAGCTTCAACAATACTCAAGAAGCTTAAAACCATCCAAGACAAAGCAGTCTGTTTGATTGGCACCCAATCCCCAAACATTCATTCCCTCCACTGTCAATGTACAATAACAGCAGTGTGTACCATCTTCAAGATGCACTGCAATGGGCAGCACGGTGGCGCAGTGGGTTAGCCCTGCTGCCTCACGGTGCTGAGGTCCCAGGTTCGATTCCGGCCCTGGGTCACTGTCCGTGTGGAGTTTGCACATTCTCCCCGTGTTTGCGTGGGTTTCACCCCCACAACCCAAAGGTGTGCAAGATAGGTGGATTGGCCACGCTAAATTGCCCTTTAATTGGAGAAAAGTAATTGGGTACTCTAAATTTATTTTTAAAAAGATGCACTGCAAGATCACCAAGGTTCCTTAGACAGCACCTTCCAAACTCTGCTATCTAGAAGGACAAGGGCATCAGATACATGGGACAACCACCACCTGGAATCCCATTTCCAAGCCACTCACCATCCTGACTTGGAAATATATCGCCATTCCCTCACTATTGCTGGGGCAAAATCCTAGAACACCTAATGGAACAGCTTCTGACTGATCTTTGGAATCGCATTAATGCAAGTCCATCACCTTTTAAAGTATCCAAGTGTTATTACTGCAGCACCAAAAGGTGAGACTTTAATGTTGCCAATTTGTTTTTTAACGTTCTTAGCAAGAGCTCAGTCTAATACAGAATTTCCCAATCCATTACCTTTTTTAAAAAATCATTCATGGGATGTGCGCACCACTGGCAAGCCCACCATTTATTGCCCATCCATAATTGCCCTTGAGAAGGTGGTTGTGTCCATCCCCTTGAACCGCTGCAGTGCATGTAGTGCAGCTACACAAACAGCCCTGTAAAGAAAGGAGTTCCAGGAGTTTCCCCCAGTAACAGTGAAGGAGAGGTGATGCAGTTCCAAATCAGGATGTGTCACGGTGAGGTGACAGGAGATGAACTGACTCCCCTCTATGATGTGTTGGGCAGGCTGGGTCTATGTGGGCTGCGTTTGATGCAGTGTAGCGAGAGGCAGACTTCCAACACTTGATGAGATGCAACACGATTTTATTTAGCATCTAACTATTTTACATGTTCAACTGTGGGTTGACACTATGCTGACTTAACTGGAGACCTGAGGCTAACCTGACCAGACTTACTGACTACCACATAGTGTTTGCACTGGCTAACTCACGAGCTCTGACTGTCTCAGAGGCTGGATCCCGAGAGAGCGGGAAAACTGGTGCCCTCTGGCTTTACAGTGGTCGTGTCCTGTCTGGTGATTGGCTGCACTGTGCTGTGTGCTTACTGGCCATCCTGTGTGTCAATCACTGCCTGTCTGCACTCCATTATATACATGGATGTATATTATGACACTCTATTCAGCCTCTGGTTGGTCACAACAGAGGTTTACGTTTCTTTTTCACGAGATATGCCTTTTCCAAATCAGAATGTACTTAACTTTTAAAGCTGTGAGCAAAAGGAGCAAATCAAACAAGTCAAAGAAAGAGCTTTAACCACGAAGGCAGAGAAAAATAATGAAAAAATGAAGCCGAGCATTCAACCCTCAAGTATGCACGCTCACCAAAAATAAGAGAAGCCAGAATCCAATAAAAAAGGTAAAATAACATATTGTTAAGTGTCCTTTAATTGTGCTGGAAGTGTAGAGTTTAAATGCTGTGGCTAATTTGGGTTGTTGGTTTCTTGGATGCGATCAGTTGTGGAAGTTTTTGAAATTGTTATGAGGTCTACTTTTTCTGGTAGGTTTCTGCTAGAGCTGGCTTCTCAAATGGGTAACATTCTCATTCTAAATGAAAGAGAGGGAGAGCGAGCAGCCTTCGGCCTGTTTCCTCTGCTGAAGACTTTCCTGTCACTGCCTGTGTCACTTGCAGTCTCTCTCATGTGGCCTGTCAGTCTTAGTCTTAAGATACTATACCAATTGTAAAGATTTTTTGGATGGGATTGTCTGTCTGTGGCAGCTGTTGCTTCAATATCCAGCACTTTGCATTTTTAATGTCTCTTTCTTTGACAGTTACACGTTTTGAAGGGTGTCTGGATTATAGGAAGTTCTCTCTCTTTCACAGTCTCTGAGGATGATTTGTTTGTTTTTCATCTTCACCGTCCAATGTGGCCTTGCATGTAAGCAGCTTTCTCTCTCAGTTCAAATTGCAAAATTTCAAATTAGTAGAAAATTGAAAATTCATGTTTACAAAAAAAAGAGGGGGCATTGCCTCATGACAGATGGTGAGTGATTTGGAGGGTAACTTGCAGGGAGTAGTGTTCCCCTACATCTGCTGCCCTTGTCCTTAGAGGCGGTAGAGGCCATGGGTTTGGAAGGCACTGTCGAAGGAGTTGCTGCAGTACATTTTCAGATGGTACACAAATGCTGCCATGGTGCTCCAGTGACGAAAGGAGTGAATGTCTGAGCTGTTGGACGGGGTGTCAATCAAGCAGACTGCTTTGCCCTAGATAGTGTTGAGCTTCTTGAGTGTTGTTGGAGCTGCATGCATCCAGACAAGTGGAGAGTATTCGCTCATAATCCTGACTTGTGCTTTGTAGATGGTGGACAGGCTTTGCGGGGTCAGGAGATGAGTTACTCACCACGGAATTCCCAGCCTCTGACCTCTTGTAGCCACAGTATTTACCTGGCTGGTCTAGTTCAGTTTCTAGTCAATGGTGGCAGTCTGAATCTTGATGATTTGTAATTCAACAATGGTAATGCCATTGAATGTCAGGGGGAGCTAGTTTGATTCTCTCGTAACAGAGCTGGTCATTACCTGGCACCTGTTGGCATCAATGTTAGCTATCACCTACTAGCCCAACCCTGAGCGTTGTTGATATCTTGCTGCATTTGGGCACGGACTACTTCATTATTTGAAGAGTTGCAAATGATACTGACAACAGTGCAGTCATCAGCGAGTATCCCCACTTTTGACCTTGTGTTAGAGGTAAGGTCATTGATGAAGTTGCTGAAGATGGTTGGGCCTAGCACACTACCCTGAGGAACTCCTGCAGTGATGTTGTGGGATAGATTGGCCTGTGTGCTAGATATTATTCCAACCATTGGAGAGCTTTTCCCAATTCCCATTGATCTAAGGTTTACTGGACCTTCTTGACATTACCCTTGTCAAATACTGCCTTGAGCTTTCACATGTGCAGTGGGGACACAGCCTGAGTGAGACAGCCAGACTGAAGTCAAACCTTGGGAATTTGAAGCAGAGAGGGAATTAAATTGGTAAGAGCTTCCTTTTCTTTCAGTTTAGTAGTCTAGGTAAGAGGTTAGTAAGGGGCTTCCCCACCCCCACCCACATACCTGAGTGGCAGTTATCTGTCAATCTTCTGTAGCCTGAATAGGAGACAAAAGGTGCAAATTGTTGTTTTTCAAATCTTAACTGATGTGTGAGTCATAGCAGTCCAGCTCAGCTCTATATAAGAAAGAGCTTCAAGCACACGCAGTGGGGACACAGCCGGAGTGAGACAGCCAGAGTGAAGTCAGAGCGGGAATTCAGTGCAGACGGGAAAGAGATGCTTTATCCATTGTTTCTCCTTCTGTTCTGCAACTTTTGCATTGGCAGGGAGAAACCCAGGGAGCACCCTGGGAAGGTAGGTGATATAAAAACTTAGCTTGGCATCTGTGGTGAAAGTGAAGGTAACTGGTGCGTGCAGCTAAGAATTTAAAGTTTAGAAATTAAAGCTTAAAAAACAAATCGGTATAAGGAGAGATATAAAAACAAGTTTAAAAAAAGAAATAACAATAATATATAAGTTAATTTAAGGGTTAAGACATGTCAGGAGAACTCAGACCCGTGCCATGCTCCGCGTGTACGATGTGGGAATTCAGGGACCATTCCGATGTCCCTGACTCCTTCACATGCAGGAAGTGTGTCCAGCTGCAACTTGTGTTAGATCACTTGATGGCTCTGGAGCTGCGGGTGGACTCACTTTGGAGCATCTGCGATGCTGTGGACATCATGGATAGCATGTTCGCTGAGTTGGTCACATCGCAGGTGAAAATTACTGAGCGAGATAGAAAATGGGTGACCAAAATACAGAGCAAGAGTAGGAAGACAGTGCAGGTGTCCCTGCGGTCATCTCCTTGCGATACAGATATACTGCTTTGGATACTGTGGAGGGAATTGGCTCACTAGGGGAAGGCAGCAGCAGCCAAGTTCATGGCACCATGGCTGGCTCTGCTTCTCAGGAGGGCAGGAATAAGAATGGCAGGGCTATAGTGATAGGGGACTCAGTCATAAGGGGAATTGATAGGCGGCTCTGCGGACACAATCGAGACTTCAGGATAGTATGTTGCCTCCCTGGTGCAAGGGTCAAGGATGACTCCGAGCAGCGGCAGGAAATTCTGGGGGGGGGGGGGGGGGGGGGGGGGGGGTGAACAACCAGCTGTTATGGTGCATATAGGCACCAACGATAGAGGTAAACAATGGGATGAGGTCCTACAAGCTGAATTTAGGGAATTAGGAGGTAAACTAAAAAGTAGGATCTCAAAGACAGTAATCTCAGGATTGCTACCAGTGCCACGAGCTAAATGATAAAACATTAAAACATGCTGCTGTGTAGAAGAGCCCGGGTGTCCCAGTGCATGAGTCGCAAAAAGTTGGTTTACAGGTGCAACAGGTGATTAAGAAGGCAAATAGAGTTTTGTCCTTCATTGCTAGAGGGATGGAGTTTAAGACTAGGGAAGTTATGCTGCAACTGTATAAGGTGTTAGTGAGGCCACACCTGAAGTATTGTGTTCAGTTTTGGTCTCCTTACCTGAGAAAGGACATACTGGCACTGGAGGGTGTGGAGAGGAGATTCACTAGGTTAATCCCAGAGTTGATGGGGTTGGATTGCGAGGAGAGATTAAGTAGACTGGGACTGTACTCGTTGGAATTTAGAAGGATACCGGTTTGGGGGGGGGGGGGGGTGTCTTATAGAAACGTGTAAAATTATGAAGGGAATAGATAGGATAGATGTGGGGAGGTTGTTTCCACTGGCGGCTGAAAGCTGAACTAGGGGGCATAGCCTCAAAATAAGGGGAAGTAGATTTAGGACTGAGTTTAGGAGGAACTTCTTCACCAAAGGGTTGTGAATCTATGGAATTCCCTGTCCAGTGCAGCAGTTGAGTCTCCTTCATTAAATGGTTTCATGATAAAGATAGATAGTATTTTGAAGAATAAAGGAATAAATGGTTATAGTGTTCGGCAGGGAAAGTGGAGCCGAGTCCACAAAAGATCAGCCAGGATCTCATTGAATGGCAGAGCAGGCTCAAAGGGCCAGATGGCCTACTCCTGCTCCTAGTTCTTATGTTCTAGATGTCAAGGGCAGTCACTCTTATCTTGCTTCTTGAGGTCAGCTCTTTTGTCTATCTTCGGACCAAGGCTAATAATGAGGAGCCAAGTATCCTTGGTGGAACCCAAACTGAGTATCGGTGAACAGCTGATTGCTGAGTAAGTGCCAATTGATAGCCCTGTTGATGATGCCTTCCTTAACTTTGCTGACGACCACAAGGATATTGATGTGGCAGTAATTGTCTGGATCAGATTTGTGATTCATTTTGTGGACTGGAGAAACCCGGGAAATTTTCCACATTATCTGGTAGCTGATGTTGTAGCTATATTGGGATAGTTTGGCTAGAAGTGCAGTTAGTCTTAGAGTACAAGACTTTCGTACAACAGCTGAATTGTTGTCAAGGCTCATTGCCTTTGCTGTATCCAGCCGGTTCTGCCATTTCTTGATACCACCTGAATCAAATTGACATCTGTGAGGCTGTGGATCTCAGGAGGAAGCCAAGATAAATCATCCACATGGCACTTCTGGTTAATTGTGAATTAACGTGTGGATAATTGTATTTCAGGTTAATAAATAAACAGTGAACTGTCATTAAACATGCAATCTCAATACCCAAACGTGCATGACAAATGTGTGCACAAATCTACTGTATGAAGCTGTTGCTGTAACCACATCTGCAACTAGTCAGCAAGGTGTACTGAACAACTCTTTTCGAATGGAATGTAGCTGGATTCCAAAACTGTGCTTTGTATCTTTTCATATAATTGCAAATGTTTACATTCATGATCAAAGTGCGATAATGGAAACAATTGGAAAACAACCACTCTTCCACTGCATGAACTCTGGCTATTGAATGGTCAAGAGGACATTGCTGCTCAACCTGATCCTATCCTCAGCTGCTGTCCACAGGAGCCCATGGCCCAGCAGTAGCCACTGCTCAGCAGTCAGAGTCAAACCCTTGCTGCTTGCTGCACCTTTGAATTGTTGCTCCATTCAACGCCAGTTCAAATTGGCAAATTCACGAGGGAACAGAAATTTGTACTTTCTTGCTACCTTTTAAGTGACTGCCTCATGAGGTTAATTTGCAAATGTTGAGTCTGTGATGATATATCAAAATGGTGTTCTCCAAAAACGAGACAGTTGTGTATTGGTGGTGTGACGCAGCCTGTCGCGTTGTTCGTTATTCTCCACCATTGACTCAATAGCATAAAACAAAATAGAAAAATGATGCTGTCACCTTTTACTTTAATTAGTAGAACAGGCTGAATTCTGAGAATTCCCAAGCCTTTTTCTTTTTTCGCAGATTCTGAATTAGCTTCCATTTTTTTGCCTGAAGCCTAGATTTTCCCAAAGGGCCCGTTGAAAATATTCTGACAGCATGTTTAGCAATTCCATCTCATCACCTTGTACAACAGCAGTGCCAGTAAGCCCTATCCAAAAATAAAAAAAAGTAATTTCCTCCATCTTGTGTAGCATATCTTACACTGCTGCTAAAAGTATTAATAAAATAAAGCTGCTATACAATTTCCAAGTTGTTTGGAGGATTTGGGATTGCCTTACAGGTAGGGAGGTGTATCCATAGTCCACAGGGGTCGGTAGGCATCTCTCTCTCTATTAGAGAGAGACAATTGGTGATATGGTTTGAGAGGCATCATTCAGAATCACAGAATTATTACAGCACAGAGGGAGGCCATTTGACCCAGCACACCAAACATGGGCAGCTGAGGAGGCAGGCAAGTCTACCTCAGCCAGAACAAGAATTGAACCCATGTTGCTGACATTGTTCTGAACCATATACTAGCCAACCGGACACTGGCACTGTTATGGGCCAGGGTTTAGAGAATCCCAAAGTGTATCATGGAGTTCACCTGACCCACAACTTTTAATAGATTGTGGTATGGGGAGCACATGGCTCAATCTACAGGTGTGGTACAGCAGAAAATGGACCAGTGGTTTTTAAAACAAAACAATGTTTATTCTATGAACTCAAGTTAACCTTTCTAAAACAAATAGTGTATATCATAGCAACCATTAATTCAAATACACCCCCCAAAGAAGACAACACTAGGTAATCTGCATATTGTTCTTTTAACATCCAAAATACTTAACAAACCTCCAAACAGAAGCACATCAGGGTTTACATTCAATACTGAGACCTTTTACAATTCTGAATTCACCAAATGATTAAGATAGTCTTTGGATGGCAGACTTCAGATGCAGCTCCCTGAAAAACAAAACCGAAAAGACAGACACACTCAAGCTTTTCTCAAAGTGAAACTAAAAAGCAGAAGTAGAGCTCAGCTCCACCCACACTCACATCACTCCAGTAACATGAGCAGCTCTATTTCATAAAGGTACATTTCTTAAACACCCATTTCTTAAAGGTACATATGACACCTCCCCCCAAGAAAAAATAAATAAACCATCAACTTCAAGCCGGTTTCATTTTTCACCTTTGCACTACCCTTTATGAAGTGCACACAGTAAATATATTTGTTTGTTTCAAAAAAACAACATACACAAACAGGTATAATAATAATATAGTCCATTTTTTTTCGTTCTTCTTCCTCCAACTGAAATCCTTCTCGATTGACAGTCTTTTTTTAATAAACAATTTTATTGAGGTAGTTTTTGGCTTTGTTAACAGTTACAGACATCAACAGAAAGAAAGCAAAAAAGGCAAAAATGATCAATACATCAATCGTAACACACTGCACAAGCCCGCTCCTCTCCCACCGGTACTACTCGCCATTTTATCCCTCCTACTCTACTCTACTCTACCCCCCACCCCCTGCTGACGCTCACTCTCCCGCAAAGAAGTCAATAAATGGTTGCCACCTCCGGGCGAACCCCTGTACAGATCCCCTCAAGGCGAACTTAATTTTTTCCATACTCAGGAAACTCGACATGTCCGCAAGCCACAACTCAGACTTCGGGGGCTTTGAGTCCCTCCACGCCAATAGTATTCGTCGCCGGGCTATCAGGGAAGCAAAGGCCAAAACATCGGTCTCTTTCTCCCCCTGGACTCCCGGGTCTTCCGAAACCCCAAAAATTGCCACACCTGGACCCATCGCCACCCTTGTTTTTAGCACCCGGGACATGACACCCGCAAATCCCTCCCAGTACCCACTAAGCTTAGGGCATGCCCAAAACATGTGAACGTAGTTCGCTGGTCCTCCCGCACCTAGCGCATTTGTCCTCTATCCCAAAGAATGTGCTCATCCGCGCCACCGTCATGTGGGCCCGGTGAACAACCTTAAATTGAATCAGCCCGAGCCTGGCACATGTCGCGGTCGAATTTACCCTACTCAGGGCCTCTGCCCACAGCCCGTCCTCCATTTCCCCGCCTAGCTCCTCCTCCCATTTAAGTTTCAGTTCCTCCGTCTGGGACTATTCCTCCCTCATGAGCACCTTATAAATATCAGAGACTCTACCCTCCCCTTCTTCTCCCCTAGAGACTATTCTGTCTTGGATCCCCATTGGCGGGAGGCGTGGGAAAGATGGGGCCTGTCTACGAACAAAGTCCCGCAACTGTAGGTACCTAAAATAATTTCCCCTTACCAGCCCAAATTTCTCCTCCAAGCTCCTCAAACTCGCAAAGCTCCCTTCCAGGAACATATCGCCCACCCTTCCCACCCCCGCCCGCCGCCATACTCGAAACTCCCCATCCATACTCCCGGGGGCAAACCGATGGTTGTCGCAGATTGGCGCCCATACCGACGCCCCCGTCTCCCCTACATGCCTCCTCCACTGGCCCCATATCCGCAGGGTCGCCACCACTACCGGGCTGGTGGAGTACCTGGCCGGCGGCAGCGGTAGAGGAGTCGTGACCAGGGCTGCCAAGCTGGAGCCCCTGCACGAAGCCGCCTCCACCCGCTCCCAGATAGACCCCGTACCCACCATCCACTTCCTTATCATAGTGATGTTGGCCACCCAGTAATAATTAATCAGACTCGGCAATGCCAGCCCTCCCTCGCTGCGGTTCCTCTCCAGCATCGCCGCCTTCACCCACGGGGATTTTCCCGCCCAGACAAAGCTCACGATCATCCTGTTAACTCTTTTGAAGAAGGACTATGGGACAAAGATCAGGAGCCACTGAAAAACAAACAGAAATCTAGGGAGGATTGTCATCTTTACAGTCTGCACCCTCCCTGCCAGCGACAGCGGGAGTGCATTCCATCTCCGAAACTCTCCCTTCATTTGCTCCACCACCCTGGCCAAATTTAACTTGTGCAGCCTGCCCCAGTCTCGTGCCACCTGGATTCCCAAATACCGGAAATTTTCCTCAACCAGCCTAAACGGTAGCCCTCTCAATCTGTTCTCCTGGCCCCTTGCCTGTACCACACACATTTCACTCTTGGCCGTACTTAATTTGTATCCTGAAAACTGGCCGAACTTCCTCAACATTCCCAGTATACTTCCCCTCCCGGCCACTGGGTCCGACACGTACAGGAGCAGGTTGTCTGTGTAAAGAGAGACCCTATGTTCTACCCCGTCCCTCACCATCCCCTTCCAACCCTCTGCGGCTCTCAGCGCAATCGCCAGCGGCTCTATGGCCAGTGCAAACAGCAGCGGGGAGAGCAGTCAGCCCTGTCTGGTCCCTCGGTACAGCCTAAAGTACTCCGACACTTCTCTGTTAGTCCTGACGCTGGCCCTCGGGGCCTGATATAATAATTTGATCCAATCCACCAGTCCCTTCCTGAACCCAAACCGTCCGAGCACCTCCCATAGATAGTCCCACTCCACCCGGTCAAAGGCCTTCTCGGCATCCATCGCAACCACTACCTCCACCCCCCTGCCCGCCGGGGGCATCATTATCACATTAAATAGTCTTCTCAAGTTGGCCGCCAGCTGCCTACCTTTCACGAACCCAGTTTGGTCCTCCCCAATCACCTCCGGTACGCAGTCCTCCATTCTAACCGCCAGTACCTTTACCAGGAGCTTGATGTCAACATTAATCAGGGAGATTGGCCTGTAGGACCCGCACGCCTCCGGGTCTTTACCCCGCTTCAATATCAGTGATATAGTGGCTTGCGACATTGTCAGCGGCAGGGTCCCTCTGTCCCTTGCCTCATTGAAAACCCTCGCCAAGACCGGACCCACCAGCTCAGAAAACTTCCTATAGAAGATTGACAGTCTCTTTGAACAACAAGGTCTCTGCACGATCCGTCCATTTCTCTACGCTTCAGCAATTCTCTTTAAAGTCAGATACTTTAGTTCAGTCTGATCACAGAGTCCTTTGTAATTCTCCAACACAGGAGCATTGGTTATCACAGCTTTCAGGCAGTCAAATGCCTGTTGAAAGTCCGCTCGCTGTCCATTGAAATATTTGACGTTTCTTCAGAAAGTCCATCAGTGGAGCAATCACGCAACAAAACCTTTGCATAAATGTTCGAGCAAATCCACTCGTGCCAAGAAATCGCATCATTTCCCTTTTTCCCGAGGGTATCGGAAACTCCTCAAGGAAAGTGACTTGGGCTTTTCCAAATTCACTTTTGGCTAGGTTTATCACCAAGCCCGCCTCCTGAAGTCGATTAGATGTTTTAAATGGTCTTTCCATGTCTGGCTGAAAATTATCAGATTGTCGATGTATACCGCACAATTGGGTAATCTGGAAACAACTTTGTTAGGTAATCGTTGAAATGTGGCTGGGGCGTTGTTCATGCCAAATGGCATAACTTTGAATTGGTATATACCATCTGGAGTCACAAAAGCTGAAATCTCCTTTGCCCTTTCAGATAAAGGTACCTGCCAGTAACCTTTAAGTAAATCCAGTTTGGAAATAAAAGTGGACTGTCCCACTTTCTCAATGCAATCCTCCAAACGTGGGATAGGATAAGAGTCCGTTCTTGTAACTGCATTAACCTGTCTATAGTTCACACACAACCGTCGGGTACCATCTGGTTTAGGCACCATCACTATGGAAGAGCTCCATTGGCTGCAACCCACTTCAATTGTGCCATTTTTAAGCCTACTCTCAATCTCTTTGTTAACCTGTGCCAATTTTAAAGGGTTACATCTGTATAGATGTTGTTTGATTGGAACAGCATTTCCCACATTTACATCATGTATAGCCATTTTAGTACTTCCCAATTTATATCCACAAACTTGCCCATGTTATATCAATAACTCTTTCAGGTCAGTTCGTTTTTCCTCTGGAAGATAACTCAGCAATTTATCCCAATTTTTAAGAACATCCTCATTTTCCAATTTAATTTGAGGTATGTCAAATTCACAGTCATCTGGATTTGGTTCGTCACTTTGAGTTAGAATCATCAAAACCTTTTTCTCTCCTACCCTTTCAAAGTACCTTTTAAGCATATTCACATGACACACTCGGTGAGTCTTCCTTAAATCTGGTGTTTTTAACCACATAATTCACCTCACTTAATTTCCTTTCAATCTGATAAGGTCCACAAAACCTAGCTTTTAAAGGTTCACCTACCACTGGTAACAACACTAAAACTTTATCTCCACTGGCAAAACTACGAACTTTGGATTTCTTGTCTGCTATCCGTTTCATCACATTTTGTGCAACTTTCAAATGTTGTCCAGCCAATTCACCTGCTCTATTTAATCATTCCCTAAAATTTGACACGTAATCCAATAATGTAATTTCCGATTTCTCACCCACCAATTTTTCCTTAATCAATAGAAGTGGTCCTCTTACCTCATGACCAAAAATTATTTCAAAAGGACTACATTTGGTTGACTCATTTAGGTGCATCCCTAATTGCCAGCAGTACGAATGGAATTCCTTTATCCCAATCCTCTGGATAACCTTGGCAATAAGGCCTCAACATTGTCTTTAATGTCTGATTCCACCTTTCTAACGCTCCCTGCGATTCTGGATGGTACTCAGTTGATTTAAATTGTTTTATTCCTAAGCTATCCATAACTTCTTTGAATAACTTTGAGGTAAAATTTGATCCTTGATCCGATTGTATTTCTGTGGGTAGTCCATATCTAGTAAAGAATTTAAGTAACTCCTCCACAATCTTTTTAGCTCTAATATTACCTACTGGAATGGCCTCTGGAAACCTAGTAGACACATCCATTATAGCCAAAAGATATTGACCAAATTTTTTTTTAGGAAGCAGTCCTACGCAATCAATTAGGACCCTTGTAAAATGTTCCTCAAATGCTGGAATGGATATTAAGGGCGGTGGTTTTATCACTGCTTGAGGTTTCCCTACCACTTGACGTGTGTGACATGATTGACAAAATTTTACTACATCTTTATGTAGTCCAGGCCAATAAAAATGTTTCTGAAGTTTAGCTTGAGTTTTCCTTATCCCCAAATGACCTCCCACTGATACCTCATGTGCAACTCGCAACACCTCCTTTCTATACCCTACCGGCAATACTACTTGATGAACTTCTGTCCACTTTTCATCCGCCTGTATATGTAAAGGTCTCCATTTTCACATCAAGACATCACTTTTGCGGTAATAACACTCTGGTATACACGCAGAATCCTCTTCCGTGTATGCGTTCTGATATATCCGTTTTATTTCTACATCTTTCTGTTGTAACTCCACCAATTTTCCTGAACTAAAAATATCGACCTCATCCTGCATCTGTTCTTGTTCTTTTTCAACCATCTGGTCAAAAATCGTTTCTGATAATTGCACTTCAACTTCATCGTCACTCTTTGATTTCTCCTCTTGTCTTGACATGTGACTTTGTGACCTTGTCACTACACAATCCGGAAAAATCCCAGGATATTCGTCCTTCAACACTTCAGTTGTCTGATTTTGCACAGGACTATCAACCACAGTAGGCATCACTCCCACCTGCGATCCAGCTATATCATTACCCAAATTAATGATTTGTCCTTCAATACATTAAACTGTATTCCTGGACAAAATAATTTTTCTATTACTCCTACTACCACTTCACCACTCTTCACTGGACTTTCCAACCTTACCTTTTATAATGGAACTCTACGCCTCTCACCCTGAATTCCACATATTACCACCTTTTCTGGCAACATTCTTCCTAACCGACATAACTCCTCATCTCTTACCATTAAAGATTGACTAGCTCCCGTATCTCTTAAAATTGTGACTTATTTTCCTGCTCCTCCTGATACACATGAGTAAACTTTACCCACACAAGTAAATTGTTTAAAGACATCTGGCACTTTCTTATCAATCACCTCTTGACCAGGCCACACAATCTTTTGCACCTCCTTCGCTTCACTTGGGCTTTCCTTCACTACTTTAACAAACCCCACTGTCTTATCCTGTTTTACCACATCAGCCTTCCCAGTGCATTTCTTCAACCACCAACACTGTGACTTTACATGGCCTAGTTTATTACAATGAAAAAAATTGAAACACTCTCCTTATTATCTCCCATCAGATCACCGTTACCTTTACCACTTGAGTATTTCTAATATCCCCAGTTTCTATCCCTCACAGGCTGAAACTGATGTCAGAAACCAAGCTTTGATTTATGAACTAATTCATGTTAATATGCCATTTTTGCTGCTAATCTCGCAGTTTTAACCCTCTGCTGTTCCACATGAGTTCTCGCTACATTTTTAAACTCCTCCAAAGGTATAGGGCGAAATTCTCCCCTACCCGGTGGGGCGGGGGCTCCCGGCATAGTGGAGTGGAGCCAACCACTCCGGCGCGGGCCTCCCCAAAGGTGAGGAATTCTCCGCACCTTTAGGGGCTAGGCCCGCGCCGGAGTGGCTCCTGCTCCGCCGACTAGCGCCAATGGCCTTTGGCGCCACGCTGATCAGCGTCGGGACTGGCCGAAAGGCCTTTGTCGGTCGGCGTGAGTCCGCGCGTGCGGTGGAGCGTCAACGGCCACTGACATCACCGCCGGCGCATGCGCGGTGGAGGCGGTCTCGTCTGCCTCCACCATTGTGGAGGCCGCGGCGGCGGAAGAAAAAGAGTGCCCCACGGCACAGGCCCGCCCGCCGATCGGTGGGCCCCGATCGTGGGCCAGGCCACCATGGGGGCACCCCCCCCCCCCCCCCCCGGGGTCCGACCGCCCTGCGCTGCGCCCCCCCCAGGACCCCGGGGCCTGCTCCCGCCGCCTGCTCCTGCCGGCACAGAGGTGGTTTAAACCACATCGGCGGGAGAGGCCTGACAGCGGCGGGACTTCGGCCCATCGTGGGCCAGAGAATTGCCGCGGGGGGCCCGTCGATCGGCGCGGGGGGCCCGCTGACCGGCAGGACGCAATTCCCGCCCCCGCTGATTCCCTGGTGGCGGAGAATTCCGGCCATAATTTCTCTGAGAGCTTCATACGTTTGATCTATTTTTAAAGCCCTTATCCACCTATCAAAATTACTCTGTTTGATCCTTTCAAACTCCATGTATGTTTGACCAGGTTCTTTCCTTAAATTTCTAAACTTTTGTCTGTTGGTTCCAGGCACAAGTTCGTATGCAACTTCGATGGATTTTTTCACCTCCTCTGATAGTGATGCAAACACTTCACCAGCTCTACCTACCAACTTTGTTTGAATCAGTAATACCCACATGTCCTGTGGCCATTTCACTTGTTTAGCTACCTTCTCAAATGAAATGCAAAAGGCTTCCACCTCCTTCTCATCAAACCTTGGCAATGCTTGGAAATATTTAAATAGATTCTCACCAAGCCTTCAACTTTGACGCTGTTTCTCACTTTCCTCATTACTATCATCCAACTGTACATTTCCCTTTGCATCTGCCAATTTTAACAGACTGTCATGTTTCATGGCCATTTTCTGAAGTTCAAACTCTCTCTCTTTATCTTTTTCCCTGATCTGTATCTCCCTTTCTCTTTCTTTTTGTCCTGCTGGGGCTGTTCTTTCTTTTCTCCTTTCTTCTCTCTCCTTTTCTTTTTTCTCTCTCTCTTTTCGTATTCAAGCTGCTTTAATTCTTTCTCATGTTCTATTTGTTTAATTTGCAACTGAATTTTTGCCATTTCCAATGAGTCAAACTGTATCTCAGGCAACTTTAAATGCTTACCCACCGCCATAATTACCTCATCTTTTTGCATTTTGTCAGGTAATGCTAACTGCAATGTTTTTGCCAAATCTAACAGTCTGCTTTTAGTCTCTGTCCGTAAGGTACTGCGTGTGACCGTCTCCACCCCCAAAAACTTCTGAGCCTCTGAAAGAGCCATTGTCCACAACACACTCCCCACTCCACAATATGCTCACCCCTCATTGTCTAAGTTCACTAAACCAATCCAATAGATAGACTTTTATCCCAATTGTTATGTGTCAGGGTTTAGAGAATCCCAAAGTGTATCATGGAGTTCACCGACCCCCAACTTTTAATAAACTGTGGTATGGGGAGCACACGGCTCACTCTACAGCAGCACATCAATTTTTTGATGTGGCATGAGTGTCTCTGGCAAGGTCAGCATTTGTTGCCCAACCCTAATTGCCTTTCACCTGAGTGGTACGCTAGGCCATTGCAGAGAGCAGTTCAGAGTCACCCACATTGCTGTCGATCTGGAGTCACACATAGGCCAGGCCCAGGTAAGGATGGCAGAATTCCTTCCCTCAAGGACATTGGTGAAACAGATGAGGTTTATTTTATGACAAGCGATGATAGTTTCATGGTCAATATTACTGGGACAAGCTTTTTAACCCAGATTTTATTAATTGAATTAAAATTCTTGGGATTTGAGCCCACATCCCCAGAACATTAGCCTGAGTCACTGGATTACAAATTATATTGCCACAATGCCGTCATCCTCTCCCCCCCCCCCCCCCCCCCCCCCCCCCCAACCCCCACACGTTTCACGTCATAAAAATAACATTAGTGCAGTGGATAACGGTGGAGAACCCGGCAACTTTCAATTTGAAGAATTATTTTCTGAATTTAAAGCAAGGAATAAAACAGCTATTCAGCCGGAGCTGCATAAAACGCTCATTAGGCCGTAGCTAAAGTATTGTTTGCACCCTATAGGAGAGATGTGATTGCACTAGAGCGGACGCAGAGGAGATTCAGCAGGATGTTGCCTGGGCTGGAGAGTTTCAGATGAGAAGATAGGCTAGGATTGTCTAAAGTAGAAAAGGCTGTGGCGGGACTTCATTGAGATGCACTAAATTATGAGGGATATAGGTAGGGTAGATAGGAAGAAAACTGTCCACTGGGTCCACTGAGGATCGAGGCAACTCAAAACTGATGAAGCTTTGGAGGAATATCGGGAAAGTAGGACGAATCTCAAATGCGCAATAAAGAGGTCTAAAAGGGGTCATGAAATATCTTTGGCTAACAGGGTTAAGGAAAATCCCAAAGCATTTTATTCGTATATAAGGAGCAAGAGGGTAACTAGAGAAAGGATTGGCCCACTTAAAGACAAAAGAGGGAATTTATGCGTGGACTCAGAGGAAATGGGTGAGATTCTTAATGAGTACTTTGCATCGGTATTCACAAAGGAGTGGGACAAGACGGATGTTGAGGCTAGGGATGGGTGTTTAAATACTCTCAGTCAAGTTGTCATCCGGAAGGGGGAAGTTTTGGGTATTCTAAAAGACATTAAGGTAGACAAGTCCCCAGGACCGGATGGGATCTATCCCAGGTTACTGAGGGAAGCGAGGGTCGAAATAGTTGGGGCCTTAACAGATATCTTTGCAGCATCCTTGAGCACGGGTGAGGTTGCGGAGGACTGGAGAATTGCTAATGTTGTCCCTTTGTTTAAGAAGGGTAGCAGGGATAATCCAGGGAATTATAGACCTGTGAGCTTGACGTCAGTGGTAGGCAAACTGTTGGAGAAGATACTGAGGGATAGGATCTATTCACATCTGGAAGAAAATAGACTTATCAGTGATAGGCAGCATGGTTTTGTGCAGGGAAGGTCATGTCTTACAAACCTAATAGAATTCTTTGAGGAAGTGACAAAGTTAATTGATGAGGGAAGGGCTGTAGATGTCGTATACATGGACTTTAGTAAGGCGTTTGATAAGGTTTCCCATGGCAGGTTGATGGAAAAAGTGAAGTCGTTAGGGGCAGCAGGGTAGCATGGTGGTTAGCATAAATGCTTCACAGCTCCAGGGACCCAGGTTCGATTCCCGGCTGGGTCACTGTCTGTGTGGAGTCTGCACGTCCTCCCCCTGTGTGCGTGGGTTTCCTCCGGGTGCTCCGGTTTCCTCCCATAGTCCAAAGATGTGCGGGTTAGGTGGATTGGCCATGCTAAATTGCCCGTAGTGTCCTAAAAAAAAAGTAAGGTTAAGGGGGGGTTGTTGGGTTACGGGTATAGGGTGGATACGTGGGTTTGAGTAGGGTGATCATGGCTCGGCACAACATTGAGGGCCGAAGGGCCTGTCCTGTGCTGTACTGTTCTATGTTCTATGTATGGGGTTCAGGGTGTACTAGCTAGATGGATAAAGAACTGGCTGGGCAACAGGAGACAGAGAGTAGTGGTGGAAGGGAGTGTCTCAAAATGTAGAAGGGTGACTAGTGGTGTTCCACAGGGATCCGTGCTCGGACCACTGTTGTTTGTGATAGAACATAGAACATAGAACAGTACAGCACAGAACAGGCCCGTCGGCCCTCAATGTTATGCCGAGCCATGATCACCCTACTCAAACCCACGTATCCACCCTATATCCGCCATGGAGCACGGCACAGCCGCTGGAGGCCGCCGCCGTGAGCATGCACAGCCTCTGACCCAGACGTGCAGGCGTCCGTATCTGCAGCTGGAGCTGCGAGCTTCACGACAGGTCCCTGCTAGCCCCTTGCAGGGCTGTGAATATGTGGCCTTTTGACGGCAGTTTTTCTGGTGTGAAAGGCCACAGTTTTCACGACCGTGTGGGGACATAGTCCCTGAAAAGGAGAATCCAAGCCCCTATTGGCCAGCCGACGAGACGGAGAATCCTGACGGCGCACTGCACCAGGGGACGAAGAAACCGTCCGATGACTTTATGACACCAGGCCCTTCCCGCTTTACTCCTCCATGCCTGCAACCTCCCCTCTGTCCTTCCCTGGATCCCCCTTCTACTCCTTCATGCCCCCCCTACACCCCCTTATGCCCTTCCCATACTTGGCTCACCCTAGGCCTCATGCAACATGCTCCTCTTCCCCTCCTTTGTGCGGTAGAGTTGAACAAGGAAAGACCCCTGACCTCAGACACAACTGGCCCACCTCACCTTTAAACACATTGGATAACATGAGATTTGCCTGTGCTGCTGAGTTTATCTTGAAGGTACGACCAAATTTTCAAGAAAGGATTTAAACCAATGAGCATTAATAGCTTGCAAATTTATTATAAGTCGGAGCCCGCCACAGCCTGGCGTAAGGCTCGACAGCTGGGGCTGGATTCTCCAGTCCCTCAGCCACATGTTTCAGCAGTGCGCCGTTTGCTGCTGGTGGGATTCACTCTTCCCGGCGCTTCTCAATGGGATTTCCCATCGAAGCCACCACACTGCTGGGAAACCCGCAGTTGGGGTGAGTTGCCAGCGGGATAAGAGAATCCTAACAGCCGGAAAACTCCAGTCCTTATTGATGTGTTGGGTACTCTGGATCCGTGGAGACTGTGTTTACCTCAGCAGTAACACATACAGGCTACCAACAGTAGCTACCAATAGTACAGCACTATTTTATTAAGCTAGAACTGTTGAACATACTTTCACTGTGGGTCGACACTATGTTAGATTAAACTAAGGACCTATGCCTATCCTAACCAGTCGATGCACTCAGCACATGGTGAAGATCTGTGCTGCAAGCTGTGAGCTCTGTCCTTCTGAGAGGCTGCATCCCGAATGAGCGGGAAAACTGATGCCCTCTGTCTTTATAGTGAGTGTGCTCTAACTGGTGATTGGCTGCGGTGTTGTGTGTGTTGATTGGTCTTGCTGTGTGTTAATCAGTGTGTGTGTCTGCACCATGATATACTGGTGTATGTTATGACACTTATCTCAGTATCATGCTGGCATTGTGGCAGTATTTAGCACTGCTATCTCACAGCGCCAGGGACCCGGGTTCAATTCCGGCCTTGGGTCATTGTCTGTGCGGAGTCTGCACATTTGCCCCGTGTCTGCATGGGTTTCCTGTGGGTGCTGCGGTTTCCTCCCACAGTCCAAAGATGTGCAGGTTAGGTTGATTTGGCATGATAAATTGCCCCATAGTGTGCAAAGATTATGTGGGGTGATGGGATTGCAGGGGGTGGGCTTGGGTAGAGTGTTCTTTCAGAGGGTCGATGCAGCCTCGATGGGCTGAATGGCATATTGCACTGTAAGGATTCTATGATTCTCGATCTTAATTCACATCAAGGAATTTAAATTTTGCATCTTCCTTATTGTCAGCCACACTCCTCAGTTCCCGCTCTTGTGGGATCTATAAATTCCCTCCTCCCCACTCCCCTCCCCACCTCAAACTGACCCATGGTTCTAATTTGCATCTGTTGAAGCCTGAGTGGTAACCTGGCGGAGAGAATCCACCTCGATTTCCATCCTTTTACACCAGCGGATTGAGAATCAGGTGTCTCTACAGTGGGGTGGGCGAGCTGTTCCGCCATGGTACCTCTCAGATGGCAAAGTGGGAAATCAACTCCGTACGTCTTACTCACACAGGTTCTTCTGTCTCAGGTGCTGACCCCAGCTGCTAAAATGTTTGCAGTTATAACACGTCTTGTACAGGCAATAGCCTAGCCAGCACACCAGATGGCAGTGTTGTAGGAATTTATATTGTGTGCACTGCTGGCTGCAAGAACATAACCATGCACTTGGCAGAATAGAAGAAGACAGCTCAGCTCCCTGTGAAGGAAAAAAAATGGGATCAATATAACACTTTTTTAATATAATGCTGTGCTGGCTTCATTACTTGTCAGAAGCAGCTGGCACTGTAATGCCGCTCTGTATTTGTGTAAAATATTGCAAAAGATCCAAGGCGGGAACCTACAATCTCGTCCGGGGCGATGACAACGATGTCAATGTGGTGATTTTCAAATACGACGGACACCTTATTGTTCCAGACTCACAAGGCAAAGATTACGAGGACTTTATACTTAAATGCACAAATGACCGCACCTGTTTTTGGGTGTGGCTCACCCCCGTCAGCAATGGGATCCTCTGTCCCAGCAGCCGGCCAATGGGGTTTCCCATTGTGGGCACCGCCATGCTGTCGAGAAACACGCGGGCATGCGTGCGCTGCTGGTGAAGTGGAGGATTTCATAATATCCACTCATGTATATCATGAGATGCAGACAAGCAGTGATTGACACACAGGATAACCAATGAACACACACGACACAGAACAACCAATCACCAGACAGGACACCACCATTATAAAGCCCACAGGTCATTAAGGCTCTCTCTCACAGGACACGGCCAGGGAGATAGTCACAGTGCACAGGCCAATGAACATCATCACCATGTGGTAGAGAGCAAGTCTGGTCAAGCCAGTAGGAGGTTATCAGTTAGGTTAATGGAGTGTCAACCCCACAGCAGATTATGTACAGCAATCAACAGGTTCAATAAAACAGTGTTGGACCATCTCCTGTGTCAGAAGCCTGTTTCTCATTTTACTGCATCCAGTTGCAGTCGATGTTAGACCAACACTGATAACACATCAGAGGATTCCGCCGACAGAGAATCCAGCCCATAATATTATAGAATCACAAAATCCCTACAGTGCAGAAGGAGGCTCATCGGGTCTGCACCGACCCTCTGAAAGAGCACCCAACCTGAGTCCATTCCCCCACTCTATCCCCATAACCCGACCTAACCTGCACATCTTTCACTGTGGGAGGAAACTGCAGCAGTGGAGGAAACCCATGCACACATGGGGAGAACATGCAGACTCCACATAGATAGTCACCCGATGCTGGAATTGAACCCGGATCTCATTGTGGTGTGCTCTCAATGTTGATCAGGCAGAAGTTTAGATTGTGGCACTTTAGGGCCCTCTTCCCTCCGCCCCAGCAGATGGCTTTGTAAATTCTGTTTCTTGTGCAAACAAGGTAGATGCAATATCCCTCCAACTGTTCTAAATGGGGTTAAATTAGAAATGATGCCCATCATGAAATAATTGCAACAGTTCAAACATGACCAAAGCCTGAACCGTAAAGAGAAATTCATGTTAATGTAATGGAATGAGAAGCGCTTCTTGAAGCACAGAGTTGTCACTTTGGTGGGATAAATTTAGGGCCACAGTGCTTATCTGTTTAGACATGTTTTATTTTGGCTGACTGACCCGAGCAGCGAATTAAAAATCGGGGTGAGATCTACCAAGAATTGTTGTCATCCTCACTTTTCAGCAGTTGGAGGAAGAAAATAGCACATGAGAATCCAAGCACCACTAAATATTGAACATTGCCGGCTGTGCTTCCTGAGAAGATTAAATTAAAATATTTGTCTCAATTTGTAAATTAGAGTGGGGCACAATTTTACTCTGTCGTCTTATATAAGGGAAACACATCATGCCTGAAATTGTAGCCTCAGCTGTTGACCATCCAATGAACCACACGTGAGTACAGTTAAAAAGAATGCAGATGGCTCAGCAAACTAACTGTTAAATTACCGATCAAAATCTTTGTATTTGTTTGTGAGATGTGGGCACGACCAGTATTTGTCCCCTTTAAGGAGGTGAGCTCCACTGACCAAAGGACAGGATTGGGGCCAATCGGGCAGGTGCACGCGGGCCCCAGCCAATGGGGAGTTTTGCAAGGCATTGGGATCATGACCCCGGGTATTATGGACTAGGGAGCAGGACAGTAAAGACCTGGGGCACGATCTAACCGAGAGTGTTTGGCCGGTGTTTTCCGGTGCTCGCAGTGCCAAGAAAGACCATGTTATTGAATGGGACGTTGTTGCAATCCGGGGCCTCAGTGGATACGTCCCGCCAAGGCTGCACTTAGTTTTGTTTCCTGCACTGAGGAGCTTTGCTCGCTAGAACTCTTCAGTGCAGGAGGAGATCAGGACGTCAGTTTTAAATGGCAGCCCAACCTCTCGACCCTCTGACTCCACCAAGCCCCAACCCACCTATAAGTAGGTCCTCATCCCCCTCCCACACCCCACCTCATCAAGGTAGGGCACCCCAGGCCCAAACCCTGGTGTGTGCACACTGCCAGGCTGGCAGTGCCATCTGGACACCATAGCAGTGCCAGGCTGGCACCCAGGTGGCACTGTCATGATGCCACGCTGGCAGTGCCAAGGTGCCCAGGTGACCAGCAATGCCAGGATGCCACCCGGCCTGGAGGCCAACCACTCGAGGGCCTCTGATCCCCTGGGAGAGTCTCCAGAGCCATTCCGCCTGGTCTCCATTTGTGGGGATCAGTACTGAACGGCGCTCGCCTAACATCTCCGAGGTGAAAGGGTTCGATCCCAAAACCTCAGGTGGATCAGGCAAGCTGCATGTTTGAGTGAGACTAGCTACTCACTCTAATATGCAGGTTACCAAATACTGATCCCACCCACAATGGGTGGGATCCAGATTGCGATGTCTCACGAGATCCCGTGGGGATCCTGAGGCGGGCTGATCCCAGAAGAGGCCTCTTTTCCGGTAGATCATGCCCCTGTTGTATAGAGTTCTGTGCCTGTTATCCAGCTGCCTTTGCCATTCATCAATAGCTGGAAGCCTCCAGTGTATGTTTCGTGCCACTGTTTTGGTAAAAGTTTTCGATTGCAGCACAGTCATCGTGAATCGAGGGGGAAGGAAGGAATAGTTGAAAAGGTAAAGAAGCTCCAGCAAAAGAGGAATCATTTAAACTGTAAGCGGAAGCCTATCATTGGGAAACTAGACCCATTTGCCCAAGTGGTTGAGTTACGGAGTCAGTACATTGAAAGACTCTGTTTCTACTTTACCACAAATGAGATCACAGGCAAGGACAAGCAGAAGGCGATGTTTCTCACAGTTTGCAGGCTGCAGATCTACTATTTGATTAAGAATTTCACGTCCATTGAGTCACCCGACTTGGAGACCTAAGACCAGATAGTAAAATTGGCTGAAGAATATTACACCCCAAGGTGCTGAAATATCCTTCAATGTTATAAGTTTAATTCAGCAGTGATGGCACATGAAGAGGCTGTTTCTGTCTTCACAGCCAGGCTACACCAGCTTGCTGAGCACTGTGAATTTGGCACTGCGTTTATTGACATGTTGCGCGACCGGCTGGTTTGTGGCATCCCTAACCTTAATATCCAGAAGAAGCTTTTGGCGGAGACTACAATTACCTTTGAAAAGACGATCAAGATAGCTCAGGTGACAGATTGCATCGAAAAAGGAATTGTTGAGCTTTGAAGTGTGGCTGAAGGGGAGGTCAACCAAAAATGGGGCAGTAAGACTGTGTGCTCTGTAGCAGGCTCAACAGAGTCAGATACAGTCTTCAGGACTGGACTGGAACCCAAGGAGCGGGAAGGAATCGGGGCCACAATCCACATCTGAACTGTTATCATTGTGGGGGATCATCCCCAGGAGACATACCTGTTTGTGAGTTTGTGTGCTTACTTTTCAACCAAAGGGGGCACATTCAAGCATGTTGCTGTGTGAGGCAAAGCGCGCCATTGCAAAAAAAAGCAGTAGCAGCAGCAGACCACAGCCCCACTGAACATAACGGAGAAGAATTCTGGAAAAGAGAATTTGATGCATCGGTTGAATGCAGCGTGACTGAGTAAAACAACTCCAATTGAAATTGTCTAAAGGCGAAATGATAGACCCCATAAAATGGAAGTCAATACGAGGACTTTGGTGACCGTAGTTGGTGAGCACACTTCCCAATATCTACATGCAGGAACAGGAGATGGGATTCTCTGTTGGCCGACACCAAAATCAGGAAAGGCGATTGGGTGGAATATTGTTTTTGACGCCAAAATCATGGGAGGCGCTGGGTTCACGCAAAATCGTAATTCTCCAGTACCTTTTTTAAAATAAATTTAGAGTACCCAATTATTTTTTCCAATTAAGGGGCAATTTAGCGTGGCCAATCCACCTATCCTGTACATCTTTTGGGTTGTGGGGGTGAAGCCCATGCAGACACGGGGAGAATGTGCAAACTCCTCACAGACAGTGACCCAGGGCCGGGATTCGAACCCGGGTCCTCAGCGCCGTAGGCAGCAATGCTAACCACTGTGCCACCGTGCTGCCCATTCTCCAGTACCTTGATAGTAGCATCAATGCATTCCACTCAGCGTGTAGAGCAAACGTCATTTGCATATCATTAGCAGGCCTGACCCAATTCTCTGGGGTCCCCATTATTCTCTGCCTCCATCAGGGGGAATTCCCGACGGTGAGGTTCACTTGTGCTTTCAAAAATCGTGCAACAGGTGCCGTGGCTGCTGAGGGGGAGTGGGGAGGTACGGAAAGTATCCAACATCGCCATAGTGTGCTGACAGCTGGCCGGGGTGCTTCTGCCATGGCCAGGGGAGTGGCGGGGGATGGCCAGGAGGCAGGCTGTGGGGTCGGGGTGGACGGGCACGGAACAAGGCAGCCAGACAGCTGCACATGCCACCGACTGCCGACTGTGGATTTAGTGCTCCACGAGGTGCCCTCTGGCCCCAACAGACCCATCAACGGGATGGGCAAGCTCCAGCACAAAGAGTGCCATCTTGTTGGCTGGGCTGAGTGTATGTGAGGAGTGAAGTGTGTGATGCACAATCAATTGCACAAAGACTCAGATTGGTACAACTGTGGCTTTATTACAGTCAGATACATGGCCTCCTGCTGCAGCTGGCGAAATGGCAGATCAGAGGATGTCACGCATATTTATTCGGCTCCTTGTGGGCGGAGCTAGCCGGCAGGGGCTACTGGCGAACCTGTAGTGCAGGTTCTACCTTACATCCCTAATACAGGTGCACATATGGTTCACCACAGTGTGTATATGCGACTGCAGCTTTTCAGCCTCCTGAGTGTCAATCGCGAACCTGGCGAATCTGGCGCCATTTCCCATTGGCGTGGCGTTAGTGCTAGCCCCTCGTTGGTTGCTGAATCGATCTAGATGTGGCACCAGTTTTGCTGTCGTAGACGTCCACGAATCCTGCCCCGGCATCAACACTTATTCAGAGAATCCCATCTACAGTTTTTAAGCCTAAAAAGTGCTACAGCCAAGCTTTCGATATAGACGGGAGAGATTTTGAAGATCCTCAGAATAGCCTGGACGGTGTTGAGCTTCTTCAGTGTTGTTGGAGCTGCACTCATCCAGCCAACTGGAGAATATTCAATCACACTCCTTACTTGTGCCCTGTAGATGGTGAGTGGACAGGGTTTGGGGAGGCAAGAGGTGAATTTTTAAAAAAATAATTTTTATTCAAATTTTCCAACAACAAATTTTATCACAACACAAAAAAAAACAGTAACCCCCTCCCCCCCAATACAAAAACAATAAATTAACAACAAGAAAGAAATGAGCGTAACACCATGAGAATAAACCCCCATAACAAACCCGTAGCCCCCCCCCCCCCCCCCCTCCCCCCACCCCGTGTTGCTGCTGAAGTTGACCACCCTCTAATGCTCCACCAGGAAATCAAGAAAAGGTTGCCACCTCCAGAAGAACCCTTGCACCGACTCCCTCAAGGCAAACTTGATCCTCTCCAGTTTAATGAACCCGGCCATGTCGTTAATCCAGGATTCCGGACTCGGGGGGGCTTTGCGTCCCTCCACTGTAAAAGAATCCTTCGCCGGGCTACGAGAGACGCAAAGGCCAGAATACCGGCCACTCTCGCCTCCTGCACTCCCGGTTCCGATGCTACCCCAAAAATGGCGAGCCCCCAGCCCGGTTCCACCCTGGAGCCGACCACCTTGGACAAGGTCCCCGCCACCCCCTTACAGAAACCCTCCAACGCCGGACATGCCCAGAACATGTGGGTGTGATTCGCTGGGCTCCCCGAACACCTTCCACACCTGTCCTCTCCCCCAAAGAACCGGCTCAGCCTGGTCCCAGTCATATGCCTATGCAGCACCTTTAGTTGGATTAGACTAAGCCGTGTGCAAGAAGAGGAGGAATTTACCCTCCCTAGGGCGTCTGCCCACGTCCCCTCCTCAATCTCTTCCCCCAACTCCTCCTCCCACTTCGCTTTCAGCTCCTCCACCGAGGCCTCCTCCCCCTGCTGCATCACCTGATAAATTGCAGAGATCCTACCCTCGCCGACCCACGTCCCCGAGAGCACCCTATCCTGAACCCTCCTTGGCGGCAATAGCGGAAACTCCGCCACCTGCCGCCTAACAAACGCCCAAATCTGCATGTACCTAAAGGAATTCCCAGGGGGGAGACCCCACTTCCCCTCCAACTCCTCTAAAGTCGCAAACTTCCCGTCTCGGAAGAGGTCCCCCATCCGCCTGATACCTGCCCTGTGCCAACTCAGAATCCCTCCATCTATCCTCCCTGGTACAAACCTGTGGTTCCCCCGTATTGGGGACCAAACCTGAGGCCTTCACTTCCCCCCTATGCCGCCTCCACTGCCCCCATATTTTGAGGGTATCCACCACTACTGGACTCGAAGAGTACCTTGTCGGGGGGGAGCGGCAACGGGGCCGTCACCAGCGCCTCATCACCAGTGCCCCCCCCCCCCCCCCCCCCCCCCGCACAATCCCCCTCCAGTTCCTCGATTCCCTCAGCGCCATGGCCAGGGGTTCGATCGCCAACGCGAACAGCAGGGGAAACAAGGGGCACCCCTGCCTCGTCCCCCGGTACAACCGAAAGTCCTCTGACCTCCTCCCATTCGTCACCACGCTCGCCACCGGAGCATTATACAACAGCCTCACCCACCTAATGAATCCCTCACCAAACCCAAATCTCCTCAACACCTCCCACAGGTAGCTCCACTCCACCCTGTCAAAAGCTTTCTCCGCATCCATCGATGCCACTATCTCCGCCTCCCCATCCACCGCCGACATCATTATGACGTTAAGAAGCCGCCGCACATTGACATTCAGCTGCCTCCCCTTCACAAAACCCGTTTGGTCCTCGTGAATGACCTGCGGGACCACATCCTCCACCCTCCTGGCCCGTATCTTGGCCAGCAGCTTCGCATCCACATTGAGGAGCAAGATCGGCCTGTAAGATCCACACTGGAGGGGGTCCTTATCCCGCTTCAAAATCAATGAAATTAATGCTCTGGACATCGTCGGGGGCAAGGCCCCCCCCCCCCCTTGCCTCATTCAGGGTCCTCACTAACAGTGGGCCCTGACTGCATACTCCCCATCGCCTTGATCAGCTGCTCCAACTCGATTGACACCCCCAGACCCTCCGCCCGCTCCTCCCCTACTCTTGAGAACTCCAGCTTGTCCAAAAGGCGGTCCATCCCACCCTCCTCCCCAGGGGGCACTGACCGGTACAACTCCTCATAGAAGGTCCTGAACACTCCGTTAATGCCCCTTGCACTCCGCACCAGACTCCCTCCTCCGTCTCTGACTCCCCTATCTCCCTCGCCGCCTCCCGCTTCCGGAGCTGGTGGGCCAGCACCCGACTTGCCTTCTCCCCATACTCATATACCGCCCCTTGCGCCCTCCTCCACTGCGCCTCCTCTTTCCGGGTGGTCAATATGTCAAACTCCGCTTGGAGACTAAGACGCTTCCTCAAAAGCCCTTCATCCGGGACCTCCGCGTACCTCCTGTCCACCCTCACCATTTCTTCCACCAACCCCTCCCTCTCCTTTTTCTCCCCCCTCTCCCTGTATGCCCTAATAGAAATCAGCTCCCCTCTAACCACCGCCTTCAACGCCTCCCAGACCACCCCCACCTGCACCTCCCCATTGTCATTAGTTTCCAAATACCCCTTTATACACCTCCGGACCCGCCCACATACCTCCTCGTCCGACAGCAGCCCCACCTCCAACCTCCACAGCGGGCGTTGATCCTTCCCCTCCCCCAGCTCCAGATCCACCCAATGCGGAGCGTGGTCTGATATGGCTATCGTCGAATACTCCGCCCCTACCACCCTCGGAATCAACGCACTGCTGAAGACAAAAAAGTCAATCCGGGCGTAAGCCTTATGGACATGGGAGAAAAACGAGAACTCCCTACCGCCCTGGCCTCATAAACCTCGGCAAGAGGTGAATTACCCACTGCAGGATTCCCAGCCTCTGATCTCGTATTGTAGCTCCAGTATCTATATGGCTAGTCCAGTTCAGTTTCTGGTGAAAGGTAACCCCAAGGTTGGGGGGAGGGGAATTCAGTGATCATAATGCCGCATGAATGTCAAGGAGAGATGGATAGATTCTCTCTTGTTGGAGAGACCATTTCCTTGTGCTGCGTGAATATTATTTGCCACTCATCAGCCCAAGACAGAATGTTTCCCGGGTCTTGCTGTTGCTAGCAGGTGCAAACTGCATCATTACCTGATTTGGCTCAATGTTTTTAGATTTGTGCCCAATGAGAAATGAGAAACTCCAATTTTAAAAATGACGTGCAGATTTTTAAATTTTGTTTCACAAGGTGGAATGTACAATCTCCACCACATAAGACCATAAGACATAGGAGCAGAATTAGGCCACTTGCCCCATCGAGTCTGCCCCGCCATTCAATCATGGCTGATATGTTTCTCATCCCCGTTCTCCTGCATTTTCGCCACAACTCCTGATCTCTCTATTAATCAATAACCTATCTATCTCTGTCTTAAAGACACTCATTGACCTGGACTTCACAGCCTTCTGCAGCAATGACATCCACAGATTCACCACCCTCTGGCTGAAGAAATTCCTCCTCATCTGTTTTAAAGGATCATCCCTTCTGTCTGAGGCTGTGCCCTCGGGTTCTAGTTGCTCCTACTCTGGAAACATCCTCTCCACGTTCACTCTATAATACAGGCCTCTCAGTATTCCGTAAGTTTCAATGAGACCCTCCCTCATCCTTCTAAACTCCATGAGTACAGACACAAACTGCTTGTTTCACAGTTCAATGCCTTCAGTGCACAAAGCATGTAACGTCCGGCTGGCCATTACAAGTGGTGACGGTTTTCACAGAACTGACCAATGTGATTATCAAGTAATTGCGTTATTATTTTCCTCTTCCATCTTCTTACTTCATTCTGGGTAATATTTGCAAATAGAAACGCTGGCCAAAGTTTGCCGACTTTTCCGCAGGTGGGATCACCCGGTCTCGTTAACAATGACACCCCCCCCCCCCCCCCCACCCACCCACGCACACACACACACACACACCCCAATGGTCGAGGGTTCCCCAATGGCAGAGGTTATGAACAACGGGAAAACCTGTCGACAGTGACAGGACGGAAAATCCTACCATCGCAAAACACACCATGTTGGGGGAAGGGGCGCACAGAAAACCCCTTGAAACTGCATCGAAGGAGTCCATTCATCCCATCGCGCCAGTGTCGGCTCTTTGAAAAGCTATCCAAGCTCTGGCCTTTTCCACATCGCCGTTTACATTTCTCCTTCGAGTTTTTATTTCCTTTCCTGATTGAATCTGCTCTCACTGCCATTTCAGACAGCGGCATGTAACTTGCTACGTAAGAGAGAAATCCCTTCAGTCGCTTCCAATGAATATCTTTATAGATTTCAAACTGTACAAAAAAAGCAAGCTAAATTTACTCTTAGAAATCCTTGCAAGAAGTTTGCCTCTCAAGTCATAACTTGTGGCCCACAGCTGCAAATGGAAATTTCACCCAAGCCTCAGCTGCTGGGATTCAGTTAGCCACACGCAGGTGCCTATCACATCATAGTTCCACAGGGCCAGAGCGAACTCTACAATTGACAGTGTGAACCGTGACAAGCCACACATAATAACTAGGTAGAGAAGGAATAAAGAGGATAAGCCCCTGTGGAGACATTTTCTCTGCAATTTCCATCCGGTTTCTCCTAAGCTACACTATAAATTACGTCCAGTTCATCACCCTTGCAGTAAATTAACCAAATATTGTGAAGTACCTCTTAACCTTATTAAAAATTAACGAGCACATGGAACAGATTTCAAAGCTGGAATCTCTATTAGCAATATGAACTGCACTATCACTTTATGATGGCATATGAACCACTTAATGAGATTAGTACATTGCAATCATTCCTGAGCATTCGCTGTGTAGGCGTTTCAGGATACAGTATTTTCAGGATGCATACCTGTCCCCGATGTAAGCATCTGTATTATAGCTCTGCTGCAGAATCCAGCTTCTGCACTACATTTTCTGATCACCTTTAATACACCGCGAACGGAATCCACACCAAGTTTTAGAAAGAAATCAAGTTTTATTCCAATAACTATTATTTACACAGCACGAAAGATCCCAGCTGGGTATCTCCTCTATGTCGGTATCCAAACTTTATACAGATGTTTAGCTATACATGGTTTAGGTTCCGCGCCCCATTTAACAGGGGAGCTCGTATTCAGCGAGGCTCATAGGGAGTTCAATCATTCCCACTTCGTAAATTCCGTAGGGGTTATGGCATCACCGCAGCTACAAGTCTACCTGCGCACTTTGGAGTTGCTTTCTCCAGTTATTGAAGAGGGGCAAAGAAAGGTTAATGAGCAGGACTGCAAAAGGTTTTTGCAGCCCTGTTGCTTGAAGGTGAAGCTGTTATATGAAACTGGTACCCCAGAGTATTTTCAGTTGTAATGGGCATGGGAATGAGGAGGCCCAAAGAATCCTAGAGTGGCCTTGAGGGGTGGGGCGAACTCCCATTGCTCCAAGCCCTCAAGCAGTCCTAAAAGGAGCAGATCCTTAATACCCAACAACTGCTAAACCCCCAGAAGTGCAAGATTCCCTCTGATTAGTTTATGTCATGGCGCTAATGATGTCTTCAAGCTGTGACTTTTGAAGTTAGATGCTCCCTGCCTTTATAGCAGGAGCCATATTGAAGGCCTAATTTGGGATTGTAATGGTTTAAGCTGCCGAAATGGCAGCCGGTTGGAGCCAAGGTGTGGAATTTTAACTGTTTAACCACACCTTTCTTGCTGAGCGGGTTGAATGCCCTGAGAGGATCAATACAAGGGTTCTATAAATGATGGCAGCCTTTTCTGGACTTCCTGGCTCAAAGATAGGTATCTTGGTCAATAGCAGCAGCAATCCGGCCGGGGGGGGGGGGGGGGGTGGGGTGTGTGTTCTTTATTGTAGTTTCTATTCTGTAACTTTATATTGTGTTAATTTGCGTTGTTGTTAAAATGCTGTGTTGTTCATGGAGGTGGGGCGAATGTGTATGATTGCTAATATTATTGTTATTTTTGGTATTTTACTATGGTGCGTTATTGTTGTATAAATTCAAAATTGTTTCAATAAAAATTATTTCAAAAAAAAAAATTGAAATCCTTGAATTCGAGGATTACTCGCGGAGAAATCTAAGAGGACATAGTTTCAAAATAAGAGCACTCCCAAGTCGGACTGTAATTAGGAGGATGTTTTCCTCACAGAGGGGTATTATAGTGTTTGATGTTCTATCCCTGTGGAGGCCATTGAACATATTCAGGGCTAAGCTAAACAGATTTTTGATTGACAAGGGAGTCAAGTGTTATGGGGAACAGACAGGAAAGTGGAGTTGAGACCACACTCAGATCAGCCATGATCTTATCGAGTGACAGAACAAACTCGAGGGGCCGAATGGCCTACTCCTGCTCCTAATTCTTATGCTCTGATGTTTCTTATGCTCTAAACCTGTTCCTCATCTCCTTGATAAGGATCAGACAGCAATGCAAATAAACTCCACCAGCCTCGAATTTGCCATTATCTGTCTCTTGCTCTTGTTGCAGTATCACAGTTAAGTAGCATTCCAAACAAAATGTGTGAAAGCTGGGCTGTAGACACTTACACATTGGGAAAAGCAAATATAGTTTGTGTTTATTCTGTGGTTAATTATTACAATTGGTTTCTTTTTTCGTGCTATTTTGGTTTGAAATGCAATTTTCTATTTGCTGAAACACACTTATCTTCCATGACGCCAATGTAGCATAAATATTTCCTGCTTCAGGCCTCTGCGTTTGCTAAACCAAAGCAGATGAATTTCAACATGCACTTACAAATGCAGAATTCAATTTTTTAACATTATTATGCGTCATGTCTTATGTCAAAGGGCTTGGGTTTCGAAATCTACTTGATGTAGAAAGGTCCTGGGTTTAGTACCTTTCTCTACACTAAAAGTCGTCTGATGTCGGAGTGACTGCTGATCTGGGGCGGGATTCTCCGTAGCCCTTCGTAACGCGGGTTGCCTGCGAGAAAAATCGGTGTTAATGACTCCGGCGTAGGGGCCTTCTTTAAGGCCGCTATTCTCCGTTCCCGGAGGGGCTAGCAGCTGACTGACGCTATACGCGTCAGTTTCTCCAGCTGCGGAAGTGGTGAGACCCGGCGTTTTTTGGAGGATAAGGAGGAGAGAGACAGGGGGGGTGTGTGTTCCGGCATTTGGGGTGTGTTCCGGCATTTTGTGTGGGGGGGGGGGTGTGTTTGTTCCGGCATTTGTGGGGGGGGGGGGGGGGGTGTGTTCCGGCATTTGTGGGGGGGGGGGGGGGGGGGGGGGTGTGTTCCGGCATTTGTGGGGGGGGGGGTGTGTTCCGGCATTTGGGGGGGGGGGTGTGTGTGTTCCGGCATTTGGGGGGGGGGGGTGTGTTCCGGCATTTGGGGGGCGACGGATGCCCGGGGCCAACGCACCATCGCCCCCCCCCCCCTCTGTACGCCGCTGCCCCCTACCCCAACCCCCCCCTCACCACCCCTACCTCAACCCCCCCTACCTCAACCCCCCCTACCTCAACCCCCCCTCACCACCCCTACCTCAACAACCCCTCACCACCCCTACCTCAACCCCCCCTCACCACCCCTACCTCAACCCCCCCTCACCACCCCTACCTCAACAACCCCTCACCACCCCTACCTCAACCCCCCCTCACCACCCCTACCTCAACCCCTCCTCACCACCCCTACCTCCCTCCTCACCACCCCTACCTCCCTCCTCACCACCCCTACCTCCCTCCCCGCCACCCCTACCCCCCTCCCCACCACCCCTACCCCCCTCACCACCCCTACCCCCCTCCCCACCACCCCTACCCCCCTCCAACGCCGGGTCTCCCCCCCCCCCCTCACCGCCGGGTCCCCCCCCCTCAACGCCGCCCCCCCCCCTCAACGCCGGGTCCCCCCCCCCCTCAACGCCGGGTCCCCCCCCCCCAACGCCGGGTCCCCCCCCTCAATGCCGGGACCCCCCCCCCCCCCAATGCCGGTACCCACACCCCGTCCCCCTCCCTCTGAAGGCCGGTACCCACACCCCCCCCTCTCTCCTCCTCCCCCCCCTCTCTCCTCCCCCCCCCTCTCTCCTCCCCCCCCCTCTCCTCCCCCCCTCTCTCCTCCCCCCCTCTCTCCTCCCCCCCCTCTCTCCTCCCCCCCCCCTCTCCTCCCCCCCCTCCTCCCCCCCTCTCTCCTCCTCCCCCCCCCCTCTCTCCTCCTCCCCCCCCTCTCTCCTCCTCCCCCCCCCTCTCTCCTCCTCCCCCCCCTCTCTCCTCCTCCCCCCCTCTCTCCTCCTTCCTCTGTTAGTGGGGGGGGGGGGGGGTGCGGCGTTAGTGGGTGTGTGGGGGTGCGGCGTTGGAGGGGGGTAGGGGTGGTGAAGGGGGTAGGGGTGGTGAAGGGAGGGGGTTGGGGTAGGGGCAGCTGCGTGCAGAGGGGGGGCGACAGTGCATTGGCCCCGGGCATCCGTCGCCCCCCTCCTCTGCACGCCGCTGCCCCTACCCCAACCCCCTCCCCTCACCACCCCTACCCCCTTCACCACCCCTACCCCACTCCAACGCCGCACCCACCCCCCCCCCCCCCCCGATGGCCGCAACCCACCCCCGACACTGAACGGCGTCAGCCATCATCAATGGTTGACGCCGTTTTAAACCAACTCTGATTTGCGCCGACGTGACCCGTGGCCACGTCGGCGGGACTTCGGCCCATCCGGGCCGGAGATTTCAGGTCAGTGCAAATAAAATGAAATCCCGCCGGCGCCAGCTGTTTTCACAGGCTGCCGACGGGATTTGCACAACGCCGGTTTTTTCCCGGCGGGAGAATTACGAAACCTGCGGGAGCGGAAATGACGCCGCTTCCCGCCAATTCTCCGACCCTGCGTGGGGTCGGAGAATCCCGCCCCTGGAGTGTTGCATTAGCTTCAACACCCAGAGGCAAAAAGTGAGTCAGGAATTCCGCTCTGGTTCTCTATCTAGCAGCACAAGATGGAAGCGTGAAAATGGTGGCCGTGAGGCTAAATTAAGCTTAGACATGACCGCCTTTGTGGGCGAATGGTCAGCCGACTTCTTGACTTGACTCAGCTGAAGAATGACCACTTAGATGGCAAGCGCACTTTGTAGACAGTACTGCGGGCGGAGAGATTTGGGGAACGGAAATACAACAGCCCCAATCATGCCTACTTTGATTATCATGGGCAGGATTCTCCAGCCATCCGCCAGCCATGGGATTCTCTGGTCCCACTGGCAGCGCGCCCCCGCCCGTGGATTTCCCGGCGGTGTAGGGTGGTTTCAATGTGAAATCTCATGGACAAGCGGCGGGAGTAAAGAATCCCGCCGCCGGCGAGTGGCACAGCAAAATTCTTCGTTCTCGCTAACAGCGGTAGCGGGGCGGACTGGCAACAGACAATCTAGCCCAATATTTCATCTGGGTGTGAATTACTGTCATCCTTTCCCTGTATATTTACTGGATTCACAGATTAAAATTGTCAGCTGATCCATTGAGAACCAGATACTCAATCGACGGTCAACATGATTTATAGAAACAAAAATACTGTGGTTCTGAAATCTGAAATAAAAACAGATAATGCTAGAAATACTTAGTAAAGTCTTTTGGATGGGATGTTAACTGATGCCCCGTCCACCCTCTTCAGGTGCATGTAGAAGATTCCCTCACGTTTCAAAGAACAGGAGAGATCTCTTGGTTTTCTGACCAGCATTTATTTCTTGACCAACACCTAAAACAAATAATCTTCTGGTTATCTCATTGCTCTTCCTGCGATCGTGTGTGTGAGTTGCCTGCTGTATTTTTTCGACGTCATAACTGTGACTGCACTTCAAAAATACTTAATTGGCTGGACAGTGCTTTGGGGCATCATGAGGTCTACTTTATAACCAAGGGCGCGATTCTTCCAAAAGGGAACAAAGTCCCCTAGTGAGCACGTTTAGCCGCGTGTTTCCAGATGCTCGCAGTGCCGAGAAACACATGGCTATTCAATGTGGCTCGCATTGAATAAGGGACCTGAATGGGGAATGCGCTGCCGAGGATGCACATAGTGTGGCAGTGCCAGCTGAATGCCAGCCTGGCACTGCCAAGGTACCCAGGTGGCATCAGCAGTGCCAGGGCACCACCCTGACAAAGGGCATGCAGCTGGGGGCCTCCGATCCCCAGGAGACCCCACGAGTGCCATTCCATCTGATCCCTGTTTGTGGGGCACTAGTGCTGCACGGTGCTTTTCCGAGATCTCTGAGGGAAAAGGGTTGAATCCCAAAGCCTCGGGTACCTCAGGAATCTGCACATTAGAGTGAAGCTTACTCCCTCACTCTAATATGCAGATTTGCCAACGGGATTCACATCTCAATGCCTTGCGAGATTGCCTGGATCTCGTGGGCAATGGCGAGCTAGGTAGATGCACCACAGAGAGCTGCTTTTTCAGTGCAGTGTGGCGATTGGATCATGCCCATTGTCTGTCTACCTTTTGGTCTCTTGAATGATGTAAAGTTATTGAACATGAATGCAAAAGACAAGACTGAAGCATTCATAATTGTCTTCAACTGGAAATGCTGAGTATTATAACACCCACGAGACCCAAGGGGATGACCAAATTAACGAGCTCCCCCGCTGACGGACAGAGGCCCATCAGCAGGCTTGTTAATTCTACAGGATAAAACCCAGCCCAGGTAGGAGCCAGGGTGTCAGAATAATCCCGGCTGGGACTTGGAATATTGCTTGTATATAGATTTCCTAAACCAAGGTTTGAAATTAAACCATTTTTGACTCTTTCCAGACTTCTCCTTGACTACCACACTGAGTGAATGATCTATCTGTTTCTTCCTGAGGTGTCCATCTTCACAGATGCCTACTTAAGCTAATTTGATTAATTGCATATAATATCAATGAATGTCTGGGTGTACTGGACAAGGCTATGAACCATCCTGACTGTAGTGTTGAAGACATGATCCAAAAATCGAGGTGCTCCTCGCCAAGCTGTCCAGGACAGGTATGGCAGGTCCACCAAATGCAGGTCGAATTCAATCTCGCAAATTACTACCCCATCAGCCTGCACTCAGCCCCAGTTGCAACGTGGTGGAAGGTGTTGCCAAAGCTGTCAAATGACATTTATTCATCAGCAACCTGTTCACAAATTCTCAGTTTAGGTTCTGCCAGGGCCACTCAGCTCCAGACATCATTATTGGTCCAAACAAAAGAACTTGAAAAAAAGAGCTGAATTTCAGATGTGAGGTGAGAGTGACTGCCCTTGAGATCAAGGCAGCATTTGACTAAGTGTGGCATCAAGGAGCCCCAGTCAATGGGAATCGCGAGATGGGGGGGGGGGGGGGGGGGGGGGAGACTCTTAACTGGTCGGAGTCATACAGAAAGGAAGGTGGTTGTGATTGGAGGCGAACCTCAGGACATTACAGAAGGAGTCCCCAGGGTAGTGTCCTCGGCCTAACCATGTTTATTTTGCTTCCCCCCCCCCCCCCTCCCATTATGAGACCAGAATTAGAGATGTTCACTGATTATGTCACTGTATTTAGTGCCATCCCAATTCCTCAGATAATGAAGCAGTCCGCACCCAAATGCAGCAAGACCAGGACAATAATCAAATGTTGGTGAGAAGAGAAACTAGGATTGAAGCCACACAAGTCCTAGGCAATGACCACTTTCAACAAGAGAGAGTTTAAGTACCTCGCTTTGATATTCAGTGGCTTTACCACCTAGAAGGACAAGAGCAGCAGATGCATGGTGATCTAATCATCTCTAAGATGCATTTTGAGTCTCACACCATTCTGACTAGGAACTCTGTCAATGCTTGTTCATTGTTTCTGGGTCACAATCCTGTGGGTCTATCTCGACCACACACAGTGCAGTGGTTCCAGAAAGCAGCTAAGCACCAGCTTCTCAAGTGCAACTAAGGATGGACAATAAATACAGACCTTGCCAGTGATGCCCACGTGTTTTAAAAATAAATTGCATCTCTCCACTGAAAGCATTTTTGATTCCAGAACTCTTATCAACATTTCCCGACAATAGCACTAAGATCACGGATAAATGAAACTGCCTTGAATTCATTTTATATTGAAGTTATGTAAATATTTACAGCGTGCCTGTGAGTTTCTTTAGAAGAATACAATTGCAATCATAAGGCAGGCTTGCTTTTTTCTCTGAATATCAAATGCCATGAAAAGCAATTTTGTCAGTTCGGATGGCAAAACTTAATTAGGAGCCTTTACCAGAAGGCAATTTGAGCACAGGCACAGAAAAGTTGCCTTTGTGAGGAAGACCTTGAGGAGGCTTCTTTCCAGGAAAGATGTGGAAAGTTAGGGATTGTGAGTCAACTTGGGCAGTTTGATTCCTAGCTACGAGAAGGAACTAATGAACGCAGTGTTGAGTGATAGCTGCATACTGGGTGATGCTATGGAGCACATGAATTACCAGGCACCTGCTGTGAAAAAATATTTTGGCTGTTGGTCAAATAGTTTGGATGTTTGGCCAGCTGAGTACATGCCCCTGTTTTTAGCAGATGGGAAAGCCAGTGGGGGGGGGGGGGGGGGGGGGGAATCCAAGAGGAGTTCCCAAACGGCTTTTACGCCAGCCGAATTGCCCCTTCCCATTGTCTCCGTGTTCCCCCCCATCAATGAAGTAATGGAAGTCGCACCATGAAAGTTCGAGTACCCCATTACCATCCATTTATATATCATTCTTGGTCTTCCCCGTCCTATTATTACTCTCCCACTGCCCGCCCCCCTCCCCCCCCCCCCCCCCCCCCCCCCCCCACCCCTCGTATGTCACAGTGGCAGGGTTTATAATAATAATAATCTTCATTAGTGTCACAAGTAGGCTTACATTAACACTGCAATGAAGTTACTGTGAAAATCCCCCAGTCACCACACTCTGGCACCTGTTCGGGTACACTGAGGGAGAATTCAGAATGTCCAATTCACCTAACAAGCACGTCTTTCGGGACTTGTGGGAGGAAACCGGAGCACCCGGAGGAAACCCACACTGACACAGGAGGAACGTGCAGACTCTACTTAGACAATGACCCAAGCCCGGAATCAAATCTGGAACCCTGGTGCTAAGAAGCAACAGTGCTAACACTGTGCTACTATGCTGCCCGCAGGTCTGTGCCAGGGGTGCACAGCTGGGTGCAGCCTCCCCGGGGATGTGGGGTCATGCCTGGGCAGTGCCCTCACACTGAGGGGTGGATTTCCCGGGGAGGTACATGCCTGTTTGGGGGGTTCCATTTCCGTGGATGGGGGTCCTTTTTTTCGGGCCGGGGCACCCTTTAAAAAGGGGCTGAGGTTGCTGGTGAGCCTGCCTTGACAACAGAACTTCGTGAGTCATGTCCTTTCCAATTTATTTATCAAAGTGCCTAAAAACCTTGACAGGAAAAGTGGGCTTCCCCCACCTGAGACAGCACTTTGAAAAGGAATCATAAAATCCCGCCCATGTTTTCAGTTCCCAAACTAAAACTCGCAAAGTTTTGTTGCAAATGTTGCTCTTAAGTGGGTGCTTAATAATTGCCAATAGTTCTTACTGTACGTTTCATAAATCTGTGAATGTTTGATGATAAATGCTGCAGACCCCGTTCTTTTGAGGAGCAACTTATCAGTAATATCACTAAACCATTAATCAATAAAAAGTCTTACAACACCAGGTTAAAGTTCAGCAGATTTGTTTGGAATCACTAGCTGTCAAAGCTTTGACAAAGAATCATCGAACTCGAAACGTTAGTTCTTTTCTCTCCCTACAGATGCTGCCAGACTTGCTGAGTGTGGTAGTCACCACTGTTTGTATAATACTTGTATTGGAGGTACATGGGGACGGAAATGGCGGCGCCCACGGGTCGCACGTGGGGGGTGCAGGAACAGTGGGCCTATGTACAGCAGTGATTGACCGGGCCTGGCACACAGCAGCGAAATGTCCTTTCTTCCCGCAGGCCTTGCAGGTTGCACTCCGCGCCGGGCAGCGTTGTCGGGGGTGCTTTGTCTGCCCGCAGAAATAGCACTTGGGCCCCCCGGGGTTGGCTGGCTGCCGCGGGGCGCAGGCCTGGGGCGGCCGCTGGTGGGGCCCATGACGTCCATGAGGGCGCCGTGCGGTCGGGGGTGTATGCCGTGCGGTCGGGGGCGTACGACTGTATGTTACGGGAGGCTACCGTCAGCAAGTTCGCGAGTTGTCTGGTCGCCGTGAGGTCGAGCGTGCCCCCTTCTAATAGGCGCTGGCGGATGTACGCTGATTCCATGCCCATAATGAAAGCGTCCCTGATTAAGAGTTCTGTATGTTCCCCAACCTCTGCGCTGCCCTGTTACTCGGCCTGGACTTCCAGTGCATCCTCCAAAGCCTAACCCTAAAATTCGGCGGACCCCTACCACCCCTCACCATCTGCGGCCACGACCAGCAGGACCACGACGCTAACCTTTTCAAATTTCTCCACACCGCCAAACTCCTGAACCTCACGGACAAGAAGGAGAAGTGCATGTTCCACATCAACCGCTTAGCCATCCTTGGCTATGTTGTGGAAAATGGAGTTCTGGGGCCCGGCCCCGACCGCATGCCCCACCTCATGAAACTCCCACTCCCCCACTGCCCCAAGGCCCTGAAACGATGCCTGGGGTTTTTCTCCTATTATGCCCAGTGGGTCCCTAATTATGCGGACAAGGCCCGCCCACTTATCCACTCCACAGTTTTCCCCCTGATGGCTGAGGCCCGCCAGGCCTTCAACCGCATTAAGGCTGACATCACCAAGGCCACGATGCATGCGGTCGACGAGACCCTCCCTTTTCAGGTCGAGAGAGATGCATCGGACGTTGTTCTGGCCGCCACCCTCAATCAGGCTGGCAGTCCCATGGCATTCTTTTCCCGCACCCTCCATGCCTCCGAAATTCGGCACTCCTCTGTCGAAAAGAAGGCCCAAGCCATCGTAGAAGCTGTGAGGCATTGGAGATATTACCTGCCGGCAGAAGATTCACTCTCCTCACTGACCAAGGGTCAGTTGCCTTCATGTTTAATAATACAAAGTGGTGCAAGATCAAAAATGATAAAATCTTGAGGTGGAGGATCGAGCTCTCCACCTACAATTACGAGATTTTGTATCACCCCGGGAAGCTCAACGAGCCCCCCGATGCCCTGTCCCGAGGTCCATGTGCCTGCGCACAAGTGGACCGACTCCGGGACCTACACGATGGCTTCTGTCAACCAGGGGTCACCTAGTTCTTTCACTTCATAAAGGCCCACAACCTGCCCTACTCCATTGAGGAAGTCAGGGCTATCACCAAAGACTGCCAGGTCTGCACGGAGTGCAAACCGCACTTCTACCGGCCAGACCGGGCGCACCTGGTGAAGGCCTCCCGTCCCTTTGAATGCCTCAGCGTGAATTTCAAAGGGCCCCTCTCCTCCTCTGACCAAAACACGTACTTCCTTAACGTGGTCGACGAATACTCCAGATTCCCCTTCGCCATTCCATGCCCCGATATGACGTCTGCCACGGTCATTAAAGCACTCAACACCATCTTCGCACTGTTCGGATTCCCTGCTTTCATCCACAGCGACCAGTGATCCTCCTTTATGAGTCATGAGCTGCGTCAGTTCCTGTTTAGCAGGGGCATTGCCTTGAGCAAGACGACGAGCTACAACCCCCGGAAAAATGGGCAGGTGGAGAGGGAGAATGGGACGGTCTGGAAGGCCGTCCTGCTGGCCCTGCGGTCTAAAAATCTCCCGGTCTCCCACTGGCAGGAGGTCCTCCCCGACACCCTCCACTCCATCCGATCACTACTCTGCACTGCGACTTATGAAACCCCCATGAACGTCTCCTTGCCTTCCCTAGGAAGTCCACCTCCGGGGTTTCGTTCCCAACGTGGCTGGGAGCTCCTGGATCTGTCCTCCTCCGCAAACACGTGCGGCTCCACAAGACAGACCCGTTGGTCGAGAGGGTACAACTGCTGCATGCCAACCCTACGTGGCATCCCCTGACGGCTGCCAGGACACGGTCTCCCTCAGGGACCTGGCACCAGCTGGATCCCCACACCACCCGACACCCCCCCTCCGATTGCCCTGATGCCACCCACCCTCCCCCCCAGCGTACCTCACTACAGCCCCTGCCCCAGGACAATCCGTCCTCCCACTGGTTCCACCCGGGGATGAAGTCGACGACAACATGCTCCCGGAGTCACAGGCGACCAAGCCGGATCTTTCATCACCACCGGGACCGAGGCGCACACAGCAGAGGATCAAGGCACCCGACAGGCTAAATTTGTAAATTTTCACCAGACTTTAAACCTTATATTCTCACAAACCTGTAAATAGTTTTCCACCACCCCCGCTGGACTCTTTTTTTAACAGGGGGTGAATGTGGTATGTTTGTATAATACTTGTATTAGAGGTAATACGGTAATGCTCCTGTACTACAGGTACGGGGGGTAGATCCCTACCTGCTGGCTCCGCCCAGTAGGAGGAGTATAAATGTCTGTGCACACCGAGCTGCTCCCATTTCTGGTAGCAGCTGCAGGGGGCAACACATCTCTGCTTAATGAAGCCTCGATTACTCTCTACTCTCGTCTCGTCGTAATTGATAGTGCATCACTGAGATTTGCCAGCATTTTCTCTTTCATTTCAGATTCCAGCATCCGCAGTAATTTGCTTTTAACTCCATGAATAGATTGTGTGTGCCCAATTTCAAAACTGCTGCTGAGTGAGAGACATAACATACAGAAATTAGCTCCTGTTCAGGCAAACTGTGATAGTGAATGAGAAACCTGATGATTGATGCCCTGTTGATGTTTATTGTGCCAACTGTCATCCAGTGCTGCTTGGGGAGCAAGCGAGCAAATGATCGCGTCCTGTCCTGTCCATTCTCATTAAATTATCTTCTGCCATTTACAGTTGACAGTTGCAACATTGATTTCTGAAACAGAGTCATATTAGAGCAGGCTTGTCCAACCGTTTCACTCGAGGGGGGGACCACATTTGGATTTTTTTCTCACTCATGAGGCCGTTGAACAAATTTCAGAAATATAACATTTGGCGCCAACTTTAAACTGAATTTCCAAAAAAGATATTGAGAAAATAAACAATTCCTGAGCAAATGTAAAGCAATATCAACATATATTGGGGACCTTAATACAAACCTGTGCGAGAGTGTTTCTTACAATTCTAATATCCCTGTCATAAAATCGTTTGAAAGAAACTGCAGTACGGTAACTAAAGAACTGATAAAGTGGGTGACTAGCTTGCAACATAATCTGTGGGTGGGATTTTCTGCATGTCCCCAGGGCATGTTTTTCAGCCTTGGAAGCGCCCACTACCTCTGTCAATGGAGTTTCCTACCTTATGCACCCCCGCTCGCATGGAAAGATCCTCCTGACGGAACAGCCGGAAAATTCCAGCCTGTATTTCTATTTTATAGAACAAATTAATTAGGAACAGGAGTAGACCATAAGGCCCCTCAAGATAGCTCTGGACATTCATATGATGATGCTTGATCTTCTGCCTCTGCTTCACTTTCTTGTCCATTCCCATATTCCTCAGTTTCCTTGATGGACCAAAGCTCTATCAGTCTCCGCATGAAACTCACTCAATGATGGAGCATCCACAATCCTCTGGGTGAAGAAATTTATCTTCATCTAAGTCCTACCTGGTCGATTTCTTATCCTGAGACTGCCCTGTGTTCTAAATTTCCCCAGCGAGAGAAACAAACTCTTCACCATCTGTCATGCCTCAAATCTCATATTTTTCAATGGAATTGCCTCTTTTTCATCTAAGCTCCAGAAATTAATTCTGAATGAGCAACTTGCTGAGACCTCCTAATGTACTTAAAGGTCGGCGGGACCTCTTTCCATGTGGAATGTCCACTCTGAGAGGGAGAAGCAATGCAGGAAGGAGCTTAAAGTGTCTATGGGGATTGCAGTTCGGACTTCAAAATAAAAATAATTTGAGACCCAGGGTGCAGTTGCAGCATGAAGGTCCCGTTCCCACCCTTTTAGCTGCCAGTGAGCATCAACACTAGTAACATGTCAAGTCTATGTTGGGTCCCTGGCAAGACCACCTGATGTATGTAGTCCCTGTACTTGATATCATCCTTTGATATATGCAGGTAGTTAAGTTGAGGAATATATTTCTTTTGTCAATGTTACTTTAACTTGAAGGGTAGGCTGGAAATTTGTCCCATCATTTCAGGGCTTCCTTATAACCCCAGACAGATAGGAGGAAGATCTTTAATGTCCAGTCGGTGATAAAATGCATTCCTGGAAGTTTTATCACATGACTTCCTCTCACAGCTTTGCCATTAGTCAGCCAACACATCCACCCGTGAGACACACTGCCTTCCCATACCAATTGGAAAGGAAAAAGATTCAGTAACCCATTGGATGATGCTTTACTGTCAGCCAAGCAGCCTTCCGTCCCCCATTTTCAATATATTTTTAACTGGCAAAAATAAATGTTCAAAGAAAATGGCTAAAAGCACTGGTCAGGATTCTCCATTGCAAGTCCGCCTCCCTATCCGCAGCTAGCGAGGACGGAGAATTTGCCGCTCAACCATATACCCCACTCACTACAGCGGGGCCAGAGAATCTCGCCCCAGTCTTTTTTTAAATGTCCTTGAAGATATTTTTCCAGGTTGGTGGGTCCTGGAGATTGTCCTTCAATTCCTGGAGGGTTAGCAATGCTACAGGCAGGTCAGACTCCCAAATGAAATTAATTTAGCAGATAAAATTCAGTTTGTACATTTATCAATCCTTTCCAGTATCGCACAGATACTATTTTCTGAATTGACTCGGTTGGTCATTTCGTGTGACAATTCACGATGATAGAAATGGTGTGATGTTGGCTGTGTTGCAGTTGTGGAGGAAAGGGGTTTTCAGAGGCTGCGGGTGGTGTCTGTTGTCAGTGAAATATACCCAAGGGGGAAAAAATTCTCAACGCCGCGCATGACCTGTATTTGACTTCAGACTGCTTCATGCTGCCACGAGCTGGGAAAGTGTTCTGGTCCTCTTGCTTTACTTTTGGGCGGATATACAAAGGAATTAATGAACTCAAAAACCTGTCCCCCTAGTCTGTCCTTAAATTTAAAGGTAAAATAAATTAAAATAATACTTGTCACACCAGAGAGTTTTCAGACAGCCAGGGCTATGAACAACAGCTTCAAAAACTGCTGTGATGTGGACAACCTTTCAGCTTTTAGGGGTTCACATTGCTAGAAATTATGTACCTGCTGAGTGTAAATGCTTACACCACATTGTTCACTTTAAAGCAGTGGTTCTCAACCGGGGTCCACATGGACCCTGGGGGTCCATGTAACATTACTGGGGGTCCACACAAAAAAATACCGAATTGGGGGTCCACGGTGATATTTTAGTGGTCCATAGAGCAATTCTACTTCAGAACAATTGTTATTACTGAGAATCAAGTAGAAGAAGAAAATGTTTTCATGATGAATATTCACCTTTCTCTCTCTCTCTCTTTCTCTCGCACTGACAAAGGTCAAAGAGAGATTATAATCTATCTAATTTACCTTGAGGGCTGAAGGGGCTCAGAACCAAAAAGGTGCATTTGCTGTGTTTATTTTTGTGGTACTGTATTCTGAGAAAAAAAAACCATACCGGTTGATGACAAATGGGTTTATTGTGCTTTAATGACAGTTGTTGTTGAAGATTGCCCGGGCTATTGTCCCCTAGGAACACCCCGGAGGACCTTTAATGACAGAAGCAGCTTATTAAATACCCACGGTTGACCTGACGCTTATGTCACGTTTCTCCTTGACAAGTTTAATGAATGATTTAACACAGTAATCACTAGAAACTGTGTATATTTGATATGAATTGGTTATTTTTAGAGTAATTTAATTCAATTTAGTCAGTAAAAAGTTTTTTTCATTACTTTTCATATTAGAATAAGTTTGGCAACGTACAAAAATACCGCTAATCCGTTTCCAACCCTCACGGTAAGGTAGATGGACTTTAGGATTAGTTTACCACGCATATAAGAAGCCTTTTTTTCTGTGGAATGGCTATGGGGGTCCACAAAAAAAAATTAAGAGGAAAAGGAGTCCATGGGTTAAAAAAGGTTGAGAACCCCTGCTTTAAAGTAATGATAAAAATGAGCAACTATGCTGAACGCGAATGCAAAAATAAGGCAGTGTTCCCATTCCTTGCGTGCTATCTTTTATTTCTTATGGACTTCCACCCTTGGGCATTGCACATTTTGTGCTTTCGTTTTGTACGAGTCTGGTACTTTTCCTTGAAACATGATTCACCATTCAGCAGTGCCCCTGTAACTTAGTGAAAGCAATGATGTGTTGCTCAGGATATTTTTTAATGTTCGAGGTGCTGCAGTGTTTTTCTTGGAGAAGAGAGTGGATTTAATAGAGGCATTCAAAATCATGAGCGGTCTGGACAGAGTAGATAGAGAGACGCCATTCCTGCTGGTGGAAGAATCAAGAATGAGGGGACACGGATTGAACATTATTGCCAAAGGAAGCAATGGAGACAGGAGGGAGACATGTCTTCACACAGAGATCTGGGGCGGGATTCTCCGGGAATTGGCGGGGCGGGCAGAAACGGCGCAGTGGAGTGGCGGGAACCACTCCGGCGTCGGGCCGTCCCAAAGGTGCGGAATCCTCCGCACCTTCAGGAGCTAGGCCGGCACCGGAGTGGTTTGCGCCCCGCCGGCCGGCGTGGAAGGCATTTGGTGCCACGCCAGCCGGGGCCGAAGGGACTCCGCCGGCCGGCACGAGTCTGCCCATGCGCGGGAGCGTAAACTGCTGCTTAGGTCACCCCGCGCATGCGCGGTGGGGGTTTACACCTTCGTGCCGGCCATTGCGGAGGCTTACACAGCCAGCGCGGAGGAATAGAGTGCCCCCACGGCACAGGCCCACCCGCGGATCGGTGGTCCCCGATCGTGGTCCAGGCCACTGTGGGGGCACCCCCCGGGGCCAGATCGCCCCCCCCCCCCCCGTCCCCCAAGGACCCCGGAGCCCGCCCGTGCCGCCAGGTCCCGCCGGTAAGGGACCTACTCCAATTTACGCCGGCGGGACCTGCATAGAACGGGCGGGACGTCGGCCCATCGCAGGCCGGAGAATCGCCGGGGGGGCCACTGTGAGCTGCCGCCGACTGGCGCGGCGAGATTCCCGCCCCCGCCAATCTCTGGCGCTGGAGAATTCGGCAATTCCCCCGGCGATTCACCGACCCGGTGGGGGGGTCGGAGAATCCTGCCCCTGGAATGTGGTGGAGGCAGGTTCAATTGAGGCATTCAAGAGGGAATTGGATGATTATCTGAAAAGGAAGAATGCCCCAGGTTACAGGAAGAAGGATGGGAGCGGGACTATAGGTGTATTGCTCATTTCGAGAGCCATCGCAGGCTCGATGGACTGAATGGCCTCCTTCTGTGATGTAGCAGTTCTGTGACTCTGGTCATTAAAGATCAAGGTGAAAAGGAAGTAAGAATCTTTCATGTGGTACATACATGGTTCACATTGGTTACCAATGCTTCTGTAGTCCACAGAACATACCCATCCCAAATGGTCTGATGCACAACTGTCAGGACAATACAGAGACCTTGAGCGGTATTCTCCCCTACCCGGCGGGGCATGGGGCCCCGGCATAGTAGAGTGGCGCCAACCACAGGCCTTCGCCGGTCGGCGTGAGTCCGTGCATGCTCAGGAGCGTCAGCGGCCGCTGACGTCACCACCAATGCATGCGCGCAGGTGGGGGTCTCTTCCGCCTCCGCCATGGTGGAGGCTGTGGAGACGGCGGATGAAAAAGAGTGCCCCACGGCACAGGCCCGCCCGCCGATCGGTGGGCCCCGATCGCAGGCCAGGCCACCGTGGGGGCCCCCCTCGGGGTCCAATCGCCCCGCGTGCCCCCCCCCCCCCCCCCCAGGACCCGCTCGCGATGCCTGCTCCCGCCGGCATAGAGGTGGTTTAAACCACGTCGGCGGGAGAGGCCTGACAGCGGTGGGACTTCGGCCCATCACGGGCCGGAGAATCAGCGCGGGGGGCCCGCCAACCGGCGGGGCACGATTCCCGCCCCCGCCGATTCCCGGGTGGCGGAGAATTCCGGCCACGGTGGGGGCGGGATTTACGAAGGCTCCGGGCGATTCCCCGACCCTGCGGGGGTTGGAGAATTCCGCCCATGCATATCTTGGGTGACACCACACATCATTGTTTGATTTTCATCACTGGCTCAAATCATTCAATCTAACACAAGCAGTGGGTTGGGTCATTTACGGTATTGGTGAATAGCTCATCATCAATTGTAGTTAATGGAGAGAGAGAGTTCTAAATTCCATTTTTCCTGGGGATATCTTCAGAGAAATCTAGAGCTACCGCCTGATTTCATCACAAACTGACAGTCGCCCAGCAGATGAGGGTCAGCCATTTGGGTAGTGTAAAGCCATGCAAGATATAAAGCAACAAAGGCCACAAATTTTCCGATCAGTGCTGAGACCAATGCATTGGACGCTGAACAGTCAGAGAACTGCGCACTTGCGTTTAAAAGGGTCCAACATCCGATGCAGCACTGTGAAGAACTCGTTGAGCGCAGGAATCCTTGCAGAGACCAGCAAAAAGGTTTAGTGCAGAAGACAGCCCACATTTTTATGGCACTATAGATGCTGTATGTTCAGTTTAAATGCCCAATCAGAATGTTAGTGAATGGGTGAGGTGGATAAGTGGGTGAAATCGGTAGGGGCAGGAGTGGGAGAGGTGGGAAAATAAGTAGTTATGTGAGGTGTGTAACGGTTAGGGGGCAGCGGGGGGAGGGGGGGGGGTGCTGATAGAAGGCTTGCCAACTCTGCAGCCCTTGTGACCTGGGAGAATGAGGGTGCCCTCTCGGGATGTGCTTGTCATGCTAATTACAGACTTCCCTCGAATCACCTGTGCCTCTTCTGCCACACGAAGCAGTCATTTGCCGAAAATGCTATCTCACCCTTCCTTGACTAATCAACTGTGTCAATGTACCCTTATGCAAGGCGTGATGGTGATGTCTATCATCACTCACCTCAAGGCCCTGACTGGGGGTGTCTTTGCGATCCCCCATGAGGATGCATGCACTGGCCCCTTGCATCCACTCAACTGTCCTTTCACCTAACACCAGGGTTGGCATGGGAGGCTGGTGGAGGAATGGCCAGGGATAAGGTGCCACTGAGACTCTCGAGGGAAGGGATCATGCACATCATCCAGGTGTAGTTGAGAGAGGGACAACTGTGCGAATGTAGCTATGGTGCGAAAGTGGAAGGTGTGCGGCTTAGTGAAGAGGTACTCAGTAAGGGGGAAGAACACGGGTGGATGTCCCAGGTGACTGAAGGCCAGGGCTTGGTCAGATGTCCTCAAGACTGATTTTGGTGTTCTTTTCAGTGAATGATTCTGGAGAATCATGGAGACAAATAAGTTGACTATTCTTCTACTCATAATGATGAAGCAGCAGCAGAGACAGCAGTGTGCCTCTGCACATAGCCAGGACCAGCAGCCTACAGAGGCTGGGCCCGTAGCTATTTCGGGAGTAGCTCCGCAGGTGGTGGAGCCTCGTAAGAGACACTACTTGCAAAGTGTCTTTTGACATCGAACATGCTACCTGCAGATGTTGGAGCTTCAGTGCCAAATAAAACTGTATCTATCGCGGGGGAATGGTGGACCACCTTTGCCAGCTCCTGCAGGAACATCCCCTGCAGCCTCTCTACACTTTGTCACCAGTGATGAAGGGCACAAATGGGAGGCCTGAGCATTTATGTTGGGTTGGGAACTGGGGGTCTGCGCCAGCAATAGTACGTCTTTATTGAGTCATCAGTGTGAGAGGTGGGAGAGACAGGGTGCTGCCATTCTCACACTGCACAAAGAAGTACTGAGTGTGCGCAGGGGTTTGTGAAGCATGGCATCATGGAATGACAGTGTGGAGGATCTGCTGGTGAATAAAGAGATTTTTAATACAGGTGCTATATTACAATGGTAATCTATCTGAGCTAGTGCCCATAGTTTCTTACTCTTCCTCTCCCTCCCACCGTCGAGGTGCGTTCCCACGATCCGCAGCTGAGGTTGAGGTGGCCTGCTGCCTTCCATGCCCTGTTGCCTGAGATGGCCTTAGCAGGCATCCCTGGGGAGCTTGGATCTTGAGAACCCGTGTCTACTTTTGGGCAGCACAGGTGGTGCAGCATTACCCTCCTCAGTGTTCTGGCTGGAGGAGTGCTGCTCACAGGGAGCGGGGCGTCAGATAGGCTGGACACCCCAGGTTCGTCTGGGTGGAGGGCCCTGGGCTACGCTCCTGCCGATCTTCTTCCCTTCGGGAGTTCACGGGCCCCTGTGTTCCTCCATGGGATAGAGGACACCTGGAATGAGATCCAGATGTGAACGAATGAAAAGGAGGCTGCCATAAGCATGGCATGATTCACGTGGTTAAAAAAAAAATTGTTAAAGATACTCAATATTCCATGAGAACTCCCCCCGGCACCGTGGAAAACAAACCTCCCAGTGCTGGCTGGTACTCCGTTAGAGCCTCTGGGGAGCCTGTGGCTAGATTGTGCGCACTCTTCTTGTTCCTTGGCCCATCTCTGAAATATCTGACCACACCGCTTGGCTGCAGAGAGTAAAGCATGTGTTCAGGTGGCGTTTAAGAATGGCGCGATGAACTTCGACCTCATGAGGTGATGGCGGGTGAACGAATCAACGTGATTCAGCGAGCAGCTCGCCTATGGATAATTATTGAGTTCCAGACAGAAAATCGGGCGTCAGAACCCGACTCGCTGATCGGCGGGAAACTTGCCTGTAATCCCGCCTGCCATTGCACTTCGTCTCCGGATTGGAAATTCTGACCATTGTACTGTTATGAAAATGTGATTCCTGGGGAACATACTTGTGCTGGGTGAAATTCGGCTACCTAACTGAGGTTGCTAAATTATTTAAGTTTTATTTGAGTAGATATCAGAGAAATATTTGGCTGTCTGCCAGAAGCATCCTTATTTTAAATAGAAGTTACATTTCTTAACATTCAAACTGCTACCCTCAAAGGATTTGAATTCAAACAAAATAAATGGCAATGTGGAGTCCGTATATTAGAATTGTTCAGAAGTCGGTATTAAAATCAGTCTGATTGAATTAAACTGCTTTGAATAACCGAGATTTAAACTACCTCTCCTGTTTTAACTCTGTCCTTCCTGTCTCTTCGCATGCATTACTTCAGGTTGACTACAAGGTCACTTCTGTACAAAATATCCTCAAGGCGTCAGTCACCTCTATTGTGTTTTATTTAAATATTCTTTATATCTCTTCTCAAGGCACAGGCTCATAGCTGATGAGGGAACATTGCTCAAGAGGAAATCACCTATTTCCATATATTAGAATCATAGAATTTACAGTACAGAAGGAGGCCATTCGACCCATCAGGTCTGCACCAGCCCTTGAAAGAGCGACGGAAGCCCACACCACCACCCTATCCCCGTAACCCCACCTAACCTTTGAACACCATGGGACAGTTTAGCGTGGTCAATCCATCTAACCAGCACATCTTTGGACTGGGGGAGGAAACCAGAGCACCCGGAGGAAACCTACGCAGAGAGCAGTAGAACGTGCAGACTCCACACAGACTGTGACCCAAGCCGGGAATCGAACCTGGGATCCTGGAGCTGTGAAGCAACAGTGCTAACCACTGTGCCACCATGAGCCCATATATTGTGGCAGTTGGCAGCCTGTTCCATCATGGAAGACATTACGGCTGATCTCAATTCTGATCTTACCCTCTTCTGTTCCCACCCATTAACCGGGACAGCAGCCTGTTCATCCCTTTGTTTATAGGGAAGCATTGCCAGCCCCATATTTAAATAGATGCCATTGCTATGACTTTAGACCCAGTATTTATTTTACTACTCTAAATGATGTGCTGCTACATGACAAACAGATTATTGTTAAGCTACAAAGATGGAGACATTTGTCAGGTCCAGTATTATCAGGATACTTGGTATTCCCTGTGCTTTGTACAAGAGTAATACACTCCCTTCAAAATATACAGAGAAGGATCCCCACTTCATGATGGCTCTTTTGACCTGGGGTCAGGAATTTACAATGATTACAGATGTCATAAGATTGTTGCTAACTTTTCAAATCATCATAATTTTTCTATGCCTATTTGGACCGTCCTTCTTCGGCAGAGCAAATGAGGCCCATAAGAAATAGGTTAAGGTATCTAAACAATACAGTAATGCTCCAGCTCCTACACGTGCACCACTTTGCATCAGATCCACTTATCCAGTTGATAAGCTAATGGGTAAAATGTGTCTATTTATTTATGTGGGTCAATTAACTGACACTTTTGTGACGTACTTTTGGTTCTGGACTTTTTTGTTGCCTTGTGCAACAGATTTAATTCAAATAAAGTGCACAATGTATTCAACATTAATACCTTTATGTAAATAACTCATGTAAATTCATTTCTTAATGGCTTGGCAGGGCTGGGTGAGGTTCTGTAGCGCCAACTACTGCTTTGTCCCTTTTCAATCAGAGTATATCTTGCGTGGGTAAATGTTTTTTCTCTAATTTATTGAACCAAGTTCAACTTCACAAGGTGGTGTGCAAATCCTTTTGGAAATCACCAATTTGTGACATGGTAGGATTTCTTTGCAGGCACAAATAAATAGAAATGACAGATATTAATGTGCTACATAATAGATGCACTAACTTTGTAAAATACATAGGAACCTGAAATGAGCCATGACACACAGCAAATTCAAATGAATTGTCATTATTGTGACAGGTGGCTTATCGGATGCTAGTTACGGTACAATTGTGACTCTCTGGAGAAGAGTGGAAAAGCGATTTTGGGTGGGATTCTCCAAGCCTGTGCCGGGTCGGAGAATCGGCGGGGGCGCGGGAAATTTCCGGCACGCGACTCCGGCGACCGGAGAATCAACGGCAATTGCACCCACATGGTTGCCACAGCGCTGGGTCGGGGGCCGCTGAAATAGGCCCCCGCGGCGATTCTCTGCGGGCGACTGGCTGAACTCCCGCCGAGTCCCATCGGCGTTGTTCCAACCTGGTACCACCCAGCGGGAGCTCGGACTCAAAGCCGCGGTGAACGTCCTGGTGAGGGGACGGGGGATCTGACTCCGGGGGGGGGGAGACGACTCTCCGGGGTCCAGGCCACGATCGGGGGCTTCCGATCGGCGGGCAGCCGCGATCTGGAGAGGGCTTACCTCCCTCCGCCTGGTCCGCTGTAAGGTCCCTGACATGTTGCTCCGCGCCAGCGCGAGGACGGCAACGACACGCATGCGCAGACCCGCGCTGGCCGTGCAGGGCATCCTTTTGGCACTGGAGAAGCACGCAGCACTCCGGCTCCGTGCTATGCCCCTGAAGACCGGTGAATTGCTGCGCCAGGAGGCCCATTGATGCCGGCGTACACCACTCCAGTGTTCATGCCGGCGTCAACACTTGGCCGAGATCTCGGAGAATCCCGGCCATTGTCAGGGCATCCCTAGAGAGGTCAAACATACCCATGGGAGACTCTGGCTTGTAACTGAGCAAAATGGAGAAGACTCACTCAGGAAGGCACCAAGCACATTGAGAGGCTTTGCAGGAACATGCAGAGGTGAAGTCGAGGCGTTGCAGGGAACACACAAACCTCCAATAAACCCTCCAAGCAACACAGTAGCCCACATGTGGCAAAGACCGCACATTGCACAATGGACGTGGCAGTTATCTTATAACCCATCAAACCGGAGTGGAAGCAAGTCATCCTCAATCCCCAGGGACTGCCTAAGAAAAAAATGAGGAGGAGAAAATATTCTTGTTCATCGAAGAGAGCTAATAAAACATATAATGGCCCAGATCGTCTGGTCTCTGGATCATTACTGAGCCAAGATTGGTTTTGGGATCCTGCAAAATCCCAATGCATTTACCCTGTGGAATTGCTTGGGAAGTTTGAATTTTGAGTTAGAGTCAGAGGCTTTCGAAAGTTGAAACTTACCTAAAGTTACCCAGGAAATGGTGGACAGAAAATTCCTATTCTAATTCCTCGGGTACTATACAATTGAGCCCCCCAATTGCTCACACTGATAGCTCCCCCTCAATGCCCTGACTGATCTCCCATTCGACAATCCATCTGCCTCACCCAGCCGCCACCCAACCCACTTATATCACCCATTCCCTCACCCACTCACCCCTTCCCTCACTCAATCACTCATTCCCTCACCCACTCATTCCCTCACTCACCCACCTACCGTTCACTCATTACCTCACTCACCCGCCATTCACTCACCCCTTCCCTCACTCAATCACTCATTCCCTCACCCACTCATTCCCTCACTCACCCACCGACCGCTCACTCATTACCTCACCCACCCGCCACTCACTCACCCATTCCCTCACTCACCCACCACTCACTCATTCCCTCACTCACTCACCCACCCACTGCTCACTCATTACCTCACTCACCCGCCACTCACTCACTCCCTCACTCACTCACCCACCCACCGCTCACTCATTACCTCACTCACCCGCCACTCACTCACCCATTCCCTCACTCACATATTCCCTCACTCACTCACCCACCACTCACTCACCCACCCACTCACATTCATTCCCTCACTCACCCACCACTCACTCATCCATTCCCTTACTCAATCACTCTCACTCATTTCCTCACTCACCAATTGCCTCACTCACACAACCACTTACTTATTCGCTCAATCACCCACCACTAATCACTAACCCATTCCCTTACTCACCCATCCACTCACTTTTTCCTTCACTCACATATTCCCTCACTCACTTACCCAGCACTCACTCACCCATTCCCTCACTCACTCATTCATTCCCTCACTCACCCACTCATTCACCCATTCATTCACTTGCCCACTCACAACCACCACTAGCTTACTCATTCTCTCACTCACTCATTCCCTCACTCACCCACCCACTCACATTCACTCACTCATTCCTGCACTCAATTAGCTACCACTCACCCACCCATTCCCTCACTCATCCACACTCAATCACTCACTCACTCACGCTGAGAAGCATGCGGATCTTGAAACACTTACCAGAATATATAAACTAGTGCTGCAAGAAGTGGGCGTGGCTTCTGCGGACATTCACTTCTCTGTTCTCACGGTGTTTCCCTGTGCTGAGGGATTTCTTCTGCATCATGGATTGGATGTTGGAGCCTTTTCAATGTAATCAGGTCAGTGGGTAGTTTCTGATCAACACTGAACACAGGTGTTCCAATTTTAATTGGAACTTTTGGGCCGGTATATTTTAAATGTGTCACGTGATTTAACGTTTTTTGGTCTCGGTGAGGTGGAGGCATAGTAGTATTGTCACTGGACATGTAATCCAGCGTGGGCAATGCCCTGGGACCTGGGTTTGAAACGGTTTAGCAAGCCACTCAATTAGGGGTGGGCAATAAATGTTGGTTAAGCCAGCAGTGCCCACATCCCATGAATGGATTTTTAAAAAACCTTGGGTAATTTGGACACCATATGGTTTGTTAATGAATTGTATTATTGTTGTGAGTTTGGAACGCAATTCAGCCTACCTTTGCTCACCCATCTAAAAAATCACCGACTGTCACCTGCACCACATTCAACTGCACAAGAATGGGGCAAAAATGATTACATTCTGATATCGAAATGCAAGGAGTTGGCATAGATTATTAGGGAAGTTATATTTGGAAATATTTAACTGACAAACTGTAACTTCCCAGGGCTGAGTTGGAATGTTAATGGAAATCAAATCCTGTGTGTTGGTTTGGTCCAGGTTATTCCAAAGGTTAATTTGTGCCCTTGATGCTGCATTGGAGATTATTTAAAGAGTAAGGGGAATACAGTAGGTTGCTCATTCAAAGTAGCCCACAGAATCCTTGAGTGGGAGGAATAGGAAATATCTATATACCACACTTTACATCTGTTGCTTTGATGAACCACAGAAGAACTACAGAATTCCTACAGTGCAGAAGGAGGCCATTCAGCCCATCGAGTCTGTACCGACCCTCTGAAGGCGCTGTACCTAGGCCCACCCGTCCTCCCTGTCCCCTAACTTGTACATTTTCGGACACGAATGGGCAACCTTAGCATGGCTAATACACCTAACCTGCACATCTTTGGAGGAAACTGGAGCAGCTAGTTGAAAACCACGTAGACACGGCGAGAAAGTGCAAGCTCCACTCAGACAGTCACCCAAGGCCGGAATTGAAGCTGGGTCCCTGGCCCTGTGAGGCAGCAGTGCTAAACACTGTGCCACCATGCTGTGACAGAGTGACATTTGATGCTTTTCCGTCCCAGAGTTATTCCAGTCACTCTCAAGTGGCCAACTGGACAAGGAGGAGGACTAGTTGGGTCCCATTGTCTTCCTTTAGCACTACTCTGCTGTTATACTGTGGGACAGGAGAAGGTCAACCTGAAGCGAATGGAGTCATTTGGAGGAAGCCAGTGACATCTCACAAGAGCTGCCAAATGAACCAAAGCATGCCATCTTCTTCCAGGGTAGCAGTTTAGAGATGTTATTTTTAAAGGTATTAGAATTTGAATTTTTACAGTGCAGAAGGAGACCATTCAGCCCATCAAGTCTGCACCGACCGTCTGAAAAAGGGCCTTACCTAGATCCAGTCCCCCACCCTATCCCGTAGCTCCATGTCTCCAACTAATCTACATATCTTTGGACACTAAAGGGCAATTCATCTTGGCCAATCCACCTAACCCACTAAGCTTTGGACTGTGGGAGGAAACCGGAGCACCTGAAGGGAACCCATGCATACACGGAGAGAATGTGTAAAATCCACGCAGTCACCCAAGGCTGAAATTGAATCTGGCTCTCTGGCGCTGTGAGGCAGCAGTGCCAACCACTGTGCCACCCCATATGTTTACTCTGGATTTTTAACCTGTGGGAACTGAATCATTAAACGGATATTGAGTATTCCTATGTAATAAACATTACAGTATTTTTTTGCCTGTATGCTCAGTGATGGACATTGAGGATCCACAGAACACCAAAGCTCTAATTTGCTATAACAGCATGAATGTTGGATGGATTCGAACACTGCTAATGCTTTTGATGTGACAAGTATAATTGTTCAAGTAGCCTCCAGTTGTTTCATACATAAAGCTTAGTGAAAAGTGAATGACTAAACATTTCTGCATGGTAAATTGCATTCGGGTTTAAGTGCAAGGGCTCACAATTTAGTTCTGGTGTTCGGTTTATGAATCTATTAAACCATACATGCTGATTATCTGAAGCAGTCAGCTCAACAGAATGTTACTGAAGAAGTGAAATGGTTTTGTGTTCCATTAAAAATAATGCTTAGTTATCTAGGTTTTAGTATCAGGAGAAAGAGGGACAAGGCTGTCTCAAAGTGGATTGCAGGTGATCAACAATGAGTGAATCACGGAGCAGGCAGGGAGAGAGATTTCAACTCTTGAGGGTGACTGTGAGCAGAAGGAACTGTGATTGTGAAGTTGACTTGGTCAGAACAAGCACAACATGTTGAAAGGGGTATCACAGGTGTAGAAAGAACAGGTTAGCAGAGTTTGAAATGAAGGACAAACATAGATTTTATTCTGTGGTGAACTGGGAAGCCAGTGAAGCTCGGTCAAGATGGTGTTTAAATTCTGAACAGATGGATGGGGAATGTCAACAAGAAGAGCATTAAGAAAAGTAGCTTTTAAAGATTCAAAAGAAATTCAGGAGCATTCGCTTGTTACCTGAGGATTTGCTTTGAGGTGATTGAAACATGAATTAGGGTGAGAAGAGTAGAGGCAGGGACTACTAAAGTGGTGAAAGATGATGCTCTCAGTAAAGCCTTGGGTATGGAGCAGGAAATAGAGCTTGGAACAGAGTTCTATACCACTCAGCTTAACCTAAGATGTCATCTTTGGGAAGGGTTGAGTGGAGATGAGGCTGAAACTGTTAGGCGGGAGGTGAAGAAATAAAAATAGAATGTACCAGAATAAGCGAGCAGTTCTGGCAGCATCTGTGGAGAGAGAAACTCATCTTCAGAACTCAGAAGTTGATTTTAACTGACATTTAGTGGGAGGAGGATTGCATTCATCCAGGGTTTAATATACAACACTGTTGGAGAGAATGACGGAATACGGATAATTAGTCTTTGATGCTGACAGGGCTACAGCAGATTGCAAAAGCAATGCTGGAATCGATAGAGGACACGCACAGCTGAAGTTGAGTGTTGTCGATGTGCATGTGCGAGGTGACCCTTGTGTTTCTGGATGATGGAACCGAGAGATAATGAAGAAAAAGGGGCTAAATTGGTAACCCTGGTGGTCACTCAAGATAAACAAGCAGCAATGGCTGTGAAATTGTTGGCATTACTGTAGCATCTCCAATTCAACAGGTAGTGGTGAACTGTGCTATGGAGAGATATTCAAGGAGCACTCTGTAGCCAGATTTATCAAAAGAAGCAGGGAGACTGAAGAGGTATAGTGAGGTTTAATTGTTGATGGTTTTGTCCAGTAGAATCTCGATGCTGAGTGTGACGGAATCCTGATTTGAGGGTTCTTTCCAGCAAGCCGGAGAACATAATCATCGAAGAAAGATGTACCTCAGGATTTCAGAAATAGAGAGAGGGTTGGACATGGGTAATAGTTGAAGGAATTAAAGTAGTTTTTTGGGATGAGGGGTCGATGACAGCAGTTCTGAAAGGTCAAGGGCCATTCTAGAGAATAACAAAATGTTTGTAATGTTTAGTGTGGAAGTGGGAAGGTGAATCTCAGAGGTGAGATGTTGGTTTAGGAGAGGCATTCTAATGCATAGACGGTTACCTCCGTGGTTGAGATATATTCAAAGACAATAGGAAGAGGAGATGGAAGCAAAACTCTGAAATAAGGTGGGGGTGGGGTAGTAAGAGCTGATGTGAATTCTTTGAGGCTTAGTGCTGTTCCCTGATTCATTAGCTTTGTAACAAAAATAACATGGAAGAAAATGTACCCATTTGCTTACCTTGGTTAATTAAATCTTTAATGAAGTGTTTTTTTTACAAATGAAGAAGAATGTCTTAAAGCACAGTGAAATGACTCCAGCAATGACAATATTTAATTCGATATTTTAGTAGTATCATCTATAATTTTTTTTCTCAGAACTTGCGAAAATAACGTGAACTCAACCAATTTTTTTTTTAATCCTCTAAATTAAGTTAGATGAGTTTATAAAATAAACCATGGGAAGCAAATGGGTACTTTGGAGTCTGTGTAATTAATCTGCTTATCCAATTTAAGTGGGAGGAATTGAGAAGCGTTTTGGCTTCCTTTTCCTTCTACTTTGTATCAAAGTAACTTGAGTGAGTGGCTGTGCCTCTGCAAAGGACTAATACATCACTTCATGCTCAAGGAATCCATTAAAAGCTATTCTTTTAGTGGATTCATTTTTCTTCAATTGCAGAAAATCACTTTATTAAAGCTGTAAGCTATGAATTTTCAATACAATTCTTAAATGATTGTTGGCGATCCAATCTACCCTTCCCTCCATTACATTCTCTTCCATCTATCCTATTTGGCAGCGTTAAACTGACGTAGCACAATTCCTTTTGGATATCCAAACTCCTTGAATTCTGGCCTCTTGAGCATCCCTGATATTAACCGCTCCATCAGCGGTGAGTGTCTTCAATTGCCGAGGCCGGAAGCTCTGTAATTCCATCCCTAAACCCATTGGCCATTCTTCACTCTTTCTCGAAGGTGCTCCTTAAAATATAGCTCATTGACCAACCTTAGATGAGGTCACCAGTCCTCAAATCCCTTTATGTGACTCAGTATCAAATCTTATATTCCGGTGAAGTGCCTTAGGACATTTTGTTACATTAAAGATACTGGGCTGGATTCTCCTCCCCGCCGCGTCACATTTCTGTCTCACCCCGCCGGCGGGGTGCTCCGTTATGCCGGCTGGTCAATGGGGTTTCCCATTGTGGGGCAACCCCACGCCGTCGGGAAACCCCCGGGGCTGCCGGCAAAATGGTGCATCCCGTCGGCTAAGAATCCAGCCCACTATATAATTATAAGTTGTTAAACAAAAGCCGCATAAGGGAAAAGCTTCAGGTAATTGAAAACCCCACCCACTACATAGAATCATAGAATCCCTAATATGCAGAAGGAGGCCATTCGGCCCATCAGTCAACACAACTCTTATCCGGATCAGTCTTGGTAATGATTGCATTATGGTGATCAAGTCAGATCTTGGGCAAAATTCTCCAAAGACCTGCGTGACGCCCATTTCCGGCGGGCAAAAGCGGTGCGGATGACTCCGGCGTCGGGGCCTTCTTTTAAGCCGTTAATCTCCGTTCCCGAAAGGGGCAGCAGCGGACTGACGCGATACGCGTCAGTTTCACCCGCTCCGGAAGTGACGCGTTACGAGGAGAGGAGAGGGGGGTGGGTACTGGCGTTGAGAGAGAGGGGGGGGTGGTGGGTACCGGTGTTGAGAGAGGGAGGGGGTGGTGGGTACCGGCGTTGAGAGAGAGGGGGGGGGGTGGGTACCGGCGTTGAGAGAGAGGGGGGGGTGGGTACCGGCATTGAGAGAGAGGGGGGGGGTGGGTACCTGCGTTGAGAGAGAGGGGACGGGTACCGGCGTTGAGAGAGAGGGGACGGGTACCGGCGTTGAGAGAGAGAGGGGGGGGTACCGGCGTTGAGAGAGGGGGGGGGGGGTACCGGCGTTGAGAGAGAGGGGGGGGGTACCGCCGTTGAGAGAGAGGGGACGGGTACCGGTGTTGAGAGAGAGGGGACGGGTACCGGCGTTGAGAGAGAGAGGGGGGGGGGGGGTACCGGCGTTGAGAGAGAGAGAGGGGGGGGTACCGGCGTTGAGAGAGAGAGAGGGGGGGGTACCGGCATTGAGAGAGAGAGAGGGGGGGGTACCGGCATTGAGAGGAGAGGAGAGGGGGGGGTGTACCGGCGTTGAGAGAGAGGGGGGGTGGTGGGTACCGGCATTGAGAGAGAGGGGGGGGGTGGGTACCGGCATTGAGAGAGGGGGGGGGGTGGGTACCGGCGTTGAGAGAGAGAGAGAGAGAGGGGACGGGTACCGGCGTTGAGAGGAGAGGAGAGGGGGGTGGGTACCGGCATTGAGAGAGAGGGGGGGGGTGGGTACCGGCATTGAGAGAGAGGGGGGGGTGGGTACCAGCGTTGAGAGAGAGGGGGGGGGGCGGCGTTGGAGGGGGGTAGGGGTGGTGGGGAGGGGGGGGCGGCGTTGGAGGGGGGTAGGGGTGGTGGGGAGGTTGGTAGCGGTGATGGGGAGGGGGGTAGGGGTGGTAGGGAGGGGAGTAGGGGTGGTGGGGAGGGGGTAGGGGTGTTGGAGGGGGGTAGGGGTGGTGAGGGGGGTAGGGCTGGTGAGGGGGGTAGGGGTGGTGAGGGGGGTAGGGGTGGTGAGGGGGGTAGGGGTGGTGAGGGGGGTAGGGGCGTTGGAGGGGGGTATGGGTGGTGAGGGGGTAAGGACGTTGGAGGGGGTAGGGGTGGTGAGGGGGGAAGGGGCGTTGGAGGGGGGTTGGGGCGTTGGAGGGGGGTAGGGGTGGTGGGGGGGTTGGGGTAGGGGCAGCGGCGTGCAGAGGGGGGGGGGGCGACGGATGCCCGGGGCCAACGCACCGTCTCCCCCCCTCTGCACGCCGCTGCCCCCTACCCCAACCCCCCCTCACCACCCCTACCCCCTCTAACACCCCTACCCCCTCCAACGCCCATACCCCCCTCACCACCCCTACCCCCCTCACCACCCCTACCCCCCTCCAATGCCCCTACCCCCCTCACCACCCATACCCCCCTCCAACGCCCCTACCCCTCTCACCACCCCTACTCCCCTCACCACCCCTACCCCCCTCCAACACCCCTACCCCTCTCTCAACACCGGTACCGTCCCCTCTCTCTCAACGCCGGTACCCCCCCTCTCAACGCCGCAACCCCCCCCCTCAACGCCGCAACCCCCCCCCCTCAACGCCCGTACCCCCCCCCTCTCTCTCAACGCCGGTAACCCCCAACGCCGCAACCCCCCCCCAAACGCCGCAACCCCCCCCCCCCCATCCACCCCCCCCCCCCCCCCACCCCTCTCCAACGCCGCTACCCCCGCACTCGCCCTAGGTCACTGAACGGCGTCAACCATCATCAATGGTTGACGCCGTTTTAAAGCTACTCTGATTTCCGCCGACGTGACCCGTGGCCACGTCGGCGGGAATTCGGCCCATCCGGCACGGAGAATGTCTGTCTGTTAAAAATCAATGACATCCCGCCGGCGCCAGCTGTTTTCAGAGGCTGCCGGCGGGAACAACGCCGGTTTTTGACCGCTCGGAGAATTAAAAACCCGGTGGGAGCGGGAATAACGCCGCCGCCGGCCGATTCTCCGACCCTGCGTGGGGTCGGAGAATTTCGCCCCTTATCTCATTCGATGAACAGTTAGAATGCCTTAAGTAGATGTTTTGTCAGTTAATTACTGGCCAGGTAAAATCCCAGCCACTCTCTCTGTATCCACTCTATCAAAACTCTTCACAATTTTAAAGACCTCGATTAAGTTACTCCTCAACCAAAAGGGACCCAGCCTGTCAATTCCATCCTGATATGTAAACCCCCACATTTTTGGTCTAATCCTTGTAAATCTTCTTTGCATCCAGTCTAGTGCCTCTCCATCCCTTTTATAATATGGTGAACAGAACTGTATGCAGTACTCTCTGTGGTTTAACCAAAGTTTAGCATAACTTTTCAACTCCTCTAGAAATAAAGCCGAGTGCTTGGTTTGCTTCTTATGAATTACCCGGCTAACTTGTGGTGATTAATGTATTAGGTCTCGGATTTCCCTTTGGTCCTCTACCCCACCTAGACTGGTACCTTCCAAATAAGTTCCATCCTATTCTTGCAACCAAAAGAACTACCTCAAATATGCCTGTTTTGAAAGTCATTTGTTAATTATTGAACCATTCTGCCAGTATATCAATGTCCTCCCCCGCAATTTGGTGTCATTCACAAATTTAGGAATTGTGTTTTTGATTCTGAAACATTGTTAAAGAATCAAAGTTGCAAAGAAAATACAGATTGAAAAATTGAAGGGCTGACTGTATTATCATAACTTAACAACAAAGAGTTGGAGATGATGGAATTTAACACCCAGAGGGATTCAAGCTGGACGGCGTTTCTATATTCAACGTGATGAGATGAGGGATATCATAAAGAGCAGGTTAGAGTACCAGAGATGACTACTCAAGGACAGAATGACTAAAAAATGGACAAATTCTGGAAATGGAAGTTAAGCGAGCTTGAGAAGTGGAGATCGTGGACAAAATGCCGACAGCTACTGGAGACAAAGAGTAGGATCCTGAAGTTACTACAAGTTGGTTAATTGCAATAGGTCTTGCTTCATTAAAATTGGAATATAATACATTTAAGCTTCTTAATATTGTGGTTGCATTGAATCTCATGTGGCCTTATGTGAAATAATTTTGCAGTAAAAAATAATTATTAACAATTCCCTTGTCTGCTTCTCCAAAATAGCCGCCTTCCAGCTTTAATTCCTCTAGGTGTTCAATCCCATCATCAACAATTCTTCAAGGTTTTAGCTTTTGTTTTTAATCTCTTATACAATCAGCCCTCCTTCCAAATCCTTTCAGATTTTATCTCTGCATTTTCTTTCTACCTTTGATTCCTTTGTAACTTTTTGGAAAGGCCAGAGATTTCCGCTCCTGTTTGCATTGGGCGAGTTTAGCAACAGGCGCGGAAAATATTGAAAGAAGGCTAAATTTGCATTTAACAACTTTGAAAAAAACAGGAGGCGATTGCTTCTGTCAGTGATGGGCTTTGTTTCCCAACGCACTGTGTCGGGATCCTCATTGTAATAAATTTACATATAATTATCAGGCCCATATGTCGGAATCATACCCAACACTAAAAAAAATCCATCCATGTTGACGTGATGTCAGAAATTCGTACAGAGAAACATACATAGAAAATAGAAGCAGGTGGAGGCCGTTCGGTCCTTCGAGCCTGCTCCGCCTTTCATGATCATAGCTGATCATCGAGTTCAATACCCTGATCCTGCCTTCCTCCCCCATATCCCTTGATTCGTTTCGCCCCGGGAGCTATATCTATTTCCTTCTTGAAATTACACAACTTTTTGGCCTCAACTACTTTTTTTGGTAGTTAATTCCACAGATTCACGACTCTCTGGTTGAAGAAATTTCTCCTCACCTCGGTCCTAAGATTTACCTTTCATTCTCAAACTATGACCGCTAGTTCTGAGCTCCCCCACCATCGGGAACATTCTTTCTGAATCTACCCTGTCTAATTCTGTTAGAATTCACTCTTTTGAAAAATTGTTAAAGAATCAAAGTGGGAAAGAAAATACAGATAAGCTCTAAACTCCAATGAATATAATCCAAATGTGAAGCACGACTGATCTCATAAGGGCACACCTGGCAAGCAGGGGATTGCGGAAGTGAGGACAGTGCTTTGGGGGAGAAGGTTGTGTCAGGGTGGTGCCAAGGGGTGCCAGCTTGGTGGTGGGGCATTGCCAGTGATGCACCTGGGTGAAGATTGTTTCCTGCTTTGCTAGCTGTGTGCTGGATCAATGTTTAAAAATGGTGTCCAGATCATCAAGTGACTGATTTGATGGTGGGACGGGCAGATCAGAATCAGCGATACATCATGGAGCCCCTGACTGCAATTTTCTTTTTCGGACCATATGGTGGAAAAAGCCACCATTGGCGTCAATAGCCTCAATGCCGCCGCCGCGGCCCCCCCCCCCCCCGGTGCCTGCTCCGCCATTCAATGAGATCATGGCTGATCTTTTGTGGACTCAGCTCCACTTTTCGGCCCGAGCACCATAACCCTTAATCCCTTTATTCTTCAAAAAACTATCTATCTCTATCTCAAAAACATTTAATGAAGCCTCAACTGCTTCACTGGGCAAGGAATTCCATAGATTCACAACCCTTTGGGTGAAGAAGTTCCTCCTAAACTCAGTCCTAAATCTACTTCCCCTTATTTTGAGGCTATGCCCCCTAGTTCTGCTTTCACCCGCCAGTGGAAACAACCTGCCCGCGTCTATCCTATCTATTCCCTTCATAATTTTAAATGTTTCGATAAGATCCCCCCTCATCCTTCTAAATTCCAACGAGTACAGTCCCAGTCTACTCAACCTCTCCTCGTAATCTAACCCCTTCAGCTCTGGGATTAACCTCGTGAATCTCCTCTGCACACCCTCCAGCGCCAGTACGTCCTTTCTCAGGTAAGGAGACCAAAACTGAACACAATACTCCAGGTGTGGCCGCACTAACACCTTATACAATTGCAGCATAAGCTCCCTAGTCTTAAACTCCATCCCTCTAGCAATGAAGGATGCCCACCGATCGGCGGGTGGGCCTGTGCCGTGGGGGCACTCTTTTCCTTCTGCCTTCGCCATAGTCCTCACCATGGCGGAGGCGGAAGTGACCCCCTCCCCTGCGCATGCGCGGGAATGACGTCAGCAGCCGCTGACGCTCCGGCGCATGCGCGGACTTCCGCCAGCCGGCGAAGTCCTTTCGGCCCCGGCTGGCGTGGCGCCAAAGGCTGTTTACGCCAGCCGGCGGGGCGCCAACCGCTCCGGCGCAGGCCTAGCCCCTCAATGTTAGGGCTTGGCCCCTAAAGGTGCGGAGGTTTCCGCAACTTTGGGGCGGCCCAGCGTCGGAGTGGCTCATGCCAATCCATCCCGCCGGGACGCTCCGCAACGCCGGGTAGGGGAGAATTCCACCCCAGAATTGGAAGCTAGGGAATGATTGCTGAAAACAATCTTCCTCATATTTAATTGGAGGAAATTTCTGCTTATTCTGTACTGGGTGTTGCATAAGTGATCCTGATAATTAAGTAATGGTGGTGTTGAGAGAAGGGGTGGTGAGGTGGAGTTGGGTGTTCCCAGCATATATGTAAAAACCGCGTACTGGGAGAAAAAAAAGGTTTCGCGTTTGGAATACTTTTCAAGAGGAATGTTTGGATTTCTTTTGGATATTTACTGCTGCAAGTTTCCCATCTAAATGCAATATAAAGTTGGCGTGACAGATGTTACTGTAATGATGCCCGGGCTAGTATCTACCTCTGTCTTACCATGATAGTTTTGCCATGGTTGAACTATAATTGGTTAAAGGCATTCAGATTTTTAAAAATGTAATTGTCAACTCAGACAAGTTAATTGAATGCTGCAGCTGCGAGGGACATAGCAGTGCTGATTAGAATCTATTCATTTATCTATTTGGTGGTCGAATTTCACTTGCTGTGTGAAACCCTAGATGGAGTTCTTCCAACAGGTATTGGAAGGTTCGGAAGGTTAAATCTGGGCATATTCTGCCTTGGCAAAACTCATGCTTAAATGATATTGAACATTAGCTTCCTCGCTTTCCAGCTTGCGTGAATATTTAAAAAGTATACTCCGAACGTGTCTGCCTGCAGTGCTTTTGCTGGAAGGCCAACATAACATGAACTTCATGGGGTTTATTATGGCTTGTAGTGGTGCAACTTGCCACTGCCTGGTTCTGAGAGAGGGGCCACGATCTCATATGGGAAAACATTCTCTCCAATCTCCTGTGGTTTACGCTTCAGTGCAATATTGACATGCGTTTGCTCAAATTAAATGTCTCTCGTGGTGAATTACATGGTGCTTCACAGAATCAGTCCAATTTGAAATGCCCCAGCTAGCCACCTGGATAGTTCACAATTCACTGCAACATAACACGTGATTGCTCAGCCCTTGGATGGGTTCACCGAACATTTTGGAAACAGAGCAAAAATATTTAGTGCAACAATCCTCTCTCGAAGGCTGATTTCAACTCCACCTTCATCCTGAATCAGAACAAGATAAAGGCAGAAAGCAAAGATATCACAAATAGGGCAATGCAGTCACATGGATAGAAATGACTGGTGGGTAGATTAGGCACTAACATTGAACGGCACTTGATTTGATATTAGCATATATAAAGTATCTTTAATAGAACCCAAAATCCAGGAATGAATTTACATTTGCATGTGTGGATACATTTCTATTTCCATAGCGTGCAGGACCCAATGTACTGAAATCATGGGCGGGATTCTCCGCCCCCCCGCCGAGTTCCCGACGGCGCGGGACACGTGTTATCTCAGTTGTCATGAACCCGACGTAGTGGCTGCGTGGTCCAGCACCGCCACAGTCAGGGGGGAGCCATGCTGCTGGCCGAGGGGGGCTTCAGTGAGGGCTGGGGGACTGGTGGGAGTGGCCCGGGGTTAGCCAAGGGGACACTATCTGGTAGGTCGGGTCAGCATGCTCCAGCGCCACGTTGTACAGCGGAACCACTCCAGGCGTTTATATTGGAACGTGTTTTATGTGGCTTGGTTGTTAGCCCCTCACCCGTCGGAAAATTGGCGCTGGGGCCTCGCCGATTTTTTGGTCGTAAAACCAGACACTTCCTTTGGTAATAGCCTCAAAATCGGAGAATCCAGTCCATAGTCTCCCAAAAAGAGAATCAGGCCTCAGATTTTATTTAAAATACCCAAGGTCCTTGGGTAAACCCAATAAACTACTGTCACCAGATTTGTAACTTTAAAGCACAAGTAACATTTTATTATGTAGTGTTTTATATTTAAATGGACAGATGGTGCAACTGACTGTCTCCTACCTCTTTCCCAATCCCCCTTTCCCCCCCACACACATACACACACAAACAGAGGGTAAAGGGTGGTGGAGAGATAAAGAAAATATAAATAAAAATAGAATTATAAGCATTTTTGATGCACTGGGATGACTTCCAGTCAATGGGAAGGATGCAAGGCGTCGGGAAGGCTGTCGTGAACTCGGCCGAGTTTCACGATGGCCTCGGAGGCCGCTCCTCGCACCCTATTCACTCCCCCCCCCCCCCCCCCCCCCCCCCCCCCCCCCCCCCCACCCCCGCTAGGGGGCTAGGAGCAGTACTCCGTAAATCTCGGCCACCGGGCCTTGACACTTGCGATAAGGCGGCGCGCCGAGAATGACGCGATGGCGGCGCCTATGTGAAGTCAGCCGCGCATGCGCAGGTTGGCCGGCTCCAACCCGCGCATGCGTGGCTGACGTCACGTCGGCTGCCGGCTCCAACCCGCGCATGCGAGGTTGCTGTCTTCCCCTCTACTGCCCCGCAAGACATGGTGGCTTGATCTTGCGGGGCGGCGGAGGTGAAAGAGTGCGTCGCTTGGAGACGCTGGCCCGATGATCGGTGGGCACCGATCGCGGGCCAGTCCCCTCCTGAGCACGGCCGTGGTGCTCACTCCCCTCTCCGCCCCCCACAAGCCACAAACGAGCATTTGGCGCCATGTTCACGATGGCAGCGACCAGGTGTGGTTGCCGCCGTCGTGAACCAGTCAGGAACGTCAGGCCGCTCGGCCCATTTGGGCCGGAGAATCTGCGGTCGCCGTGAAAAACGGCGAGCGGCGATTCATCCGAGCGGGGGTGGGAGAACCGGGGGGGGGTGCCAAGGCGGCGTGTCGTGAGTGCCTGGCCCTCCCACGATTCTCCCACCCGGCGTGGAGAGCGGAGAATCGCGCCCAATGTCTTCCTGAAGTTCAGGCTTTTGGTTTGGTACTTCTTCCTTCTAGGTTTGAGATGTTTTTATTCTGGCAAGGTTGTCTACTTTCTCTGCAGACTCAGCATAATTTCAGGTTCACAGCAAAGGATGTGTCAGATGCTCTGCTTTCAGAACAAGAGAGCAGTTCTTTCACTTCACCAAGCAGGAGAGAGAGAGAGAGAGAGAATCCCTTTCACTTCCATGGTCTAAAAATTCTCTCACTTCTCTCAAAAAGCATCACACAGGATGCATTCACTGACCGTTTTCAGGAAGGACACTGTTATAACGATTCCAGACCCATAATCCAACAGTGGTTAGGATACTGGATCAAAACCCCAATGTTTTGTTTTAATTTTATAAGACTGTGAGGAAAGTATACCTCATTCCAGGGGCTGGATTCTCCCCTACCCGGCGTGACGGAGGGAGCCGGCGTAGGGGAGTGGCGCCAACCACTCAGGGGTCGCGCCTCCCCAAAGGTGGGGAATTCTCCCCACCTTTGGGGGCCAGCCCCGCGCCGGAGCAGTTTGCACCAGAAGACTGGCGCAAACACCCGGCGCAGTCGGAAGCGGGGCTGGCCGAAAGGCTTTCGGCGGTCGGCGCATGCTCCGGCAGTGACGTCAGCGGCAGCTGGCCGCTGACGTCACTGCCGGCGCATGCGCGATGCGGGGTTCTCCTCCGCGTCCGCCATGGCGGAGGCCGTGGCGGCGCGGAAGGAGAAAGAGTGCCCCCACGGCACTGCCCCGCGGAGTGAGCGGGGGGCCCCGATCGCGGGCCAGGCCTCCGTGGGGGCACCCCCCCGGGTCCGATCGCCCCCTGCCCCCCCAGGACCCCGGGGGCCTGCTCGCGCCGCTGAGCCCGCCGTTCCAGAGGTGGTTTAAACCTCGGCGGCGGGAGAAGGCCTCCCAGTGGCGGGACTTCGGCCCATCCGGGCCGGAGATTTGAGGTAAGTTTTTAAAAAATGAAATCCCGCCGGCGCCAGCTGTTTTCACAGGCTGCCGGTGGGATTTGCACAACGCCGGTTTATGACCGGCGGGAGAATTCAAAAACCTGCGGGAGCGGAAATAACGCCGCTTCCCGCCAATTCTCCGACCCTGCGTGGGGTCGGAGAATTTCGCCCCAGGAGTGATTTCACAAAGAAATGGGGCTACGATATATTAAAACAAACTTCATTACTAACACAGTATTAAAATACCTTTAACATCACAGAAGGAATATAACCCTTAACTGCTATCTTGATTTTCCCTCAAGCAAGAAAACCATCTCAGCTCTCAATCCACTTTTAAATACAATTAGCACTCAGGAATTCCTGCTTTACAGTGATGTTTTTTGTCATGTTTTAAAGAAAAGACCTGAATCCTGTCAGAACCAGGCAGAAACTCTGGCTGTATTTCTTCAGCTCACCTTCCAACTATTCACAACTGCTAGGTAATAAACTGATAATCTGTCTTCAGACATATCGTTAACTGAACTGCAGTGTGTGCAGATGCTTGACCTCTGCTCACATCTCAATCTAAAACTCAATCAAACTGCTGTTCTGCAAAATGCCTGGCACTTTAGCTCCTCCCATTAATTACATCATTTTACCAAGCTGGAATTTAATGACCTCCACAGGAAACCCCCTTATTCCAAAGCTCCATTAGCCCATGCTTTTTACAATTCCTCCTTTCTGGGGTGGGATTGTCCCGTCTCCACGTGCTTTTCGGTGGCATGCCGTTCGCTGGTGGTGGGATTCTCTCTTCCTGCCACTAGTTAATGGGATTTCCCATTGAAGCCACCCCACACAGCTGGGAAACCCATAGGTGGGAATGGACTGCCAGCAGGAATAGATAATCCCAACTGCCAGAGAATTCCGGCCTGATGTTCATAGACTTCACATAGTTCCTTTGCTGGTTTCTTTAATCTTGCACAAAATCAAATCAAACTTAATTCTTTTGTTTTCTGCTTGTGCAAGGCTAAATTAACTGGGTAGATGAGGCCAAGTCAGCACTCCATCCTTTGTTTACTTAAGTGGACTTTACTGGTCCCTATGATTCTCCAAACCCCAATACCTGTATGCATTACAAGCCTTTAAACTCCCTCCCCCATTCTACTGAACTTCTTCAAGCCTTGATGTTCATTTCTCCTTCCCCATTTTTTATGAGATTCAGGAATGTTGCAATGCTGTTTGTTCAGAAGCAAGAGTTCTGGCATAGGTTGCAATCCAAAATAAACCTACTCCTTTGCCTTGCCAAGAATCCCAAATATGACCGATATAAAGTCTACTTTAAAGCACCGGCGGGGACACTGACATTTACTAATGGTGATCCCCATTTTACTTTTGAATGTTCTTTTTGCTTTAGCTCTGGTTTATAACGGAATAGTTGAATCCTCTGCACAAAACAGATTATTAGGAAAATAATGGGCTGGATTTCACCAGCCCTTGGAGGATGGGCTGAGAGGTGGGAAGGTTGGCTAGATGGTGTGGGAAGGTGGTGTTGGGCAGGTCCGTTGTACACCCGCCTCCATGCCACTTTGCCAATGTGGAAAAGGAGGTAAATAACCGTTATGCCCAGAGCCCACTTCAGCCACTTAAGTGGCTGATTAAAGGTCTCTTCTCAGCAGGGGCTCCCTCCACCACACAGGGAGACTGCCAGTTAAACGATCAGGCGCGTTAGTGTTGCAGAAGGCTCCAGATTAGGGGTAGCCTCCTTCGCCAGAACTCTTGGTTTACAGAGGGATGAGTGACATTGGTGCCTCTGTTCGACAACTGCTCCTCCTACCAACCCTCACTGAGTGCCCCGGAAGCCCCCAGATCCAATTTAACCATCTTTAAGGACACACATCGATTGATATGTTGTTGTCCTCCGGGTGCAATCCCAGCAGGATTGTCAGCTTCGGTAGGAGGGGTTGGGGGGGAGGGGGGGGGGGTAGATGTGGGTGAGCAGATTGCTGTCCTTAATAGTCAGCAATTAAATGACTCTCACTGATGCAAAACCACTGCTGTTCCCTCTGGCCACTGAAGCAGGTTCTCTCCTCCATGTTTGGGCCCAGAGGTGACACCCCTGTCGCTACTATCAAATCCAACCCAAAGAACAAAATCATTTCTGGTTGAATGTCTCTACTTCGTTTGCAGCATGTATCAGAACCAAGAGTGATTTGTTGCACTAATGTTGCTGGCTCGTTGTCAGTTGTAAACCCAGACCTTGGTGGGCGTATCGGTCCATGTCATGATTTAGACCGATATGCCTGTCTGTCTAAATCTCAGCATTAGAAAAAGTGCGGGGAATCTCTACCTGTTGTGGACACATAATTTGACATGGTTACACAAGCTTCTTATCAGTATCAGTTGTAGCTGAGTAGGCAGCGCTCTTCCATTTGAGTCCAAAGGTTGTGCACTCACATCCCACTCCACGACTTGAGCAGACCAATTTAGGTTCACACACCCAGTGCAGCACTCAGAGAATGCTTCACGGTTGGAGGTGTCATCTTTTGCTTGAGATGGTAAATGAAGGCCCTGTGGTCTCTTAGGTGCATGTATATGACACAATATTGAAGAATTATCTATGCACCCTGGCCAAGACTTACCCATCAATCAGGATCACAAAATCTATAATGCTGCTTGTGAAAGCAAATGTGCAAATGTTCAGTGTGTGCAAATTAGCAGTTGCGTTTTCTGCAATGCAGCAGTGACTTTGCTTCATAAGCCCTTTATTGGTCGTAAAGCACGGCTCGGTTGTGAAAGGTGCTATATAAATGCACTTTTTCATCCTTTTATCCCCTAATTGGGATGTTTCCCACTGGGACAGAGTTAAACCTGCCATGAGCCATATGGATAAAATGTCATAAGGGATTTCAGCATGGTGCAGAACAACAGAACTATTTTCCACTGCAAAAAGGATTATTATTGATGGATGTAGATTCTGACAGAAGCAGTTAAGCTTTCAGTCGGGTGCAAATAAAAATAAAATAAAAACACTGTAATTGAAAGTGACCTTTCAGCTTATCCACAATTATTAGGGTGGAGTTGACTTTTGAATCATGGTCCTGTCTTTTGGGTGGCAAGCTTTTGTTTTAAAAATAGTCAGAGCTAGTGCAAGGTCTGTTGCTAAGCTAACAACGTCAAGAAGACTTTTGTTTTCTAAAAGAAAGGTCACCACCAACCAATCGAGTCTGCACCGACCCTCAGAAAGAGAACCAGGTCTCTGGTGCTGTGAGGCAGCAGTGCTAACCACAGTGCCATCCTGCCTCTCCTGGGTACTGTCTCTACCACTGGACTAGAAGCTCTGAGTTCAAATCCACGCCAGGAGTTGTTGGCCATGGAAGCAGTCAGCTCAGGAACCCTGCCACCACTTCCCCACAATATTCCCCAAAGGGTGAAAAGCAGTTTGGGTGTGAAGATATGCTTTTTAAAATAAAAAGTTGGACAATCCTGCATTAAAACAGTGTCAAGGGTTTAGAGAACCCCAAAGTGTATCATGGAGGTCATCTGACCCACAACTTTTAATAGATTGTAGTGTGGGGAGCACACAGCCCACTCTACAGGTGTGGTACAGCAGAAATGGAAAAGTATTTTTTAAAGCAAAACAATGTTTATTCTATGAACTCAAGTTAACCTTTTAAAAACATACAGTGAACATCTTAGCAACCATCAATTCAAATACAACCCCCAAAGAATACAACACTAAGTAATCCTTAATAACTCCCCAAACAACATCCAGAAGACAAAATAAACACCCTTTAACAGAAGCACATTAGGTTTACATTCACTACTGAGAATATTTATAATTCTGAATTCAGCAAATGATCAAGAGATAGTCTTTGCATGGCAGAGAGATCAACAGTACACCTGCTCTACCTGGCTTCAGCTCCAACACTGAAAACAAAACTAAACAACACCCTGCAGCAAACAGCCTAAAAGGAAAGTAAAAAGCTGACAGACAGCCAGCTCCATCCACACTCTGACATCACTGTAGCCAAACATTTCTTAAAGCGATATTCTCATGACAACAGTAACCAAACCAAATTGCATAAGCAGAAACCTCCAGGGAATGCTAAAAGAATACCTGAGTAACTCAAGACTGTTTGATTTCAAGCCAGAACAGTTTCTTTGAATGTTGTATGTTGAGATAGAAACCAATCTTGTGTGAAGCTCTTGTCCATTGCCAATCTAACAATGCGCTGAGAATAATTTTTTCTTGTTGTGAAGAGAGCAGAACCACTAACGATTGTGCCAGTGGTGGATTTACAATGAAACACCAATGTTTCCCCCCCCTCCCCCCCCACCTTCCCCTCCCTCCCCGACCAATATGGGTTGAGGGCGTGCCAGCAGCAAGGCATGAGGTGCTAAAAGCCACCATAAGGTGAGCGCCTGCTCGGCGGGCAGGTTTGTCACTCGACCCAGAGCAGGCCATCAACAACACGAGGCAGGAGGCGCCAAATAAAGCCTCAGCCATGAGGAGACAACAAGGAGGTTGCCTTGAAGACCCCAGGCAAGCGAGCTGAGTGAGATTGTGAGAATGGGATCTTGCGGGATCGGTGGGGAGGGGGGGGGGGGGGGCTGTGAGAGGATGGGGCCCAGAAATGAAGGGTCCCATGAACTGTATATCCGCCTCTGGGCTTTGCTGTTTTCTTATTCGGGATAACATGTCCAAGTGCCAAGTTTGAAAATCATTGCTTGATCCAGTGGCAGGAAACAAACAAATAATAGGAGACAGTGGTGTAGTGGCATTGTCACTGGACTAGTAATCCAGAGACCCAGGGTATTGCGCCAGGGAACTCGGGTTCAAATCCCACCCTGGCAGTTGATGGGATTCAAAGACGAATTGTCGATTGCTGTAAAAAAAAAAAATCTGGTTTACTAATGTCCTTCAGAGAATGAAATCTGCCATCCTTACCTGGTCTGGCCGACATGTGACTCCAGATCCACAGCAATGTGGTTGACTCTTAAATTCCTCTGAAATGGCCTAGCAAGCTACTCAGTTCAAGGGCAATTAGGGATGGGCAACAAATGCTGGCCCAGCGAGCAACGTGCACATCCCATGATTGAATTTTAAAAAACAGAACTACCTTTTACGTTTTCTCTAGTGGTTCAAATTTACTGACATCTTTTACAGATAGTGATGACCAGAACCTTGGGCTGGATTGTCGGAGAATCACCGGGGGCCGGCGTGAATTCCGCCCCCGCTGTCTCCCGAAGTCTCCGGCACCGGAGATTCGGCGGGGCTGGGAATCGCGCCGCGCCAGTCAGCGCCCCCCCCCCCCCGGCGATTCCCCCGCCCGCGATGGGCCGCAGTCCCGCTGCTGTAATGCCGGTCCCGCCGGCGTGAATCAAACCACCTCCCTTACTGGCAGGACTGGCGGCGGGGGCAGGCTCCAGGGTCCTGGGGGGGGACGCGGGGCGATCTTGCCCCGGGGAGTGCCCCCACGGTTGCCTGACCCGCGATCGGGGCCCACCGATCCGTCGGCAGGCCTGTGCCGTGGGGGCACTCTATTCCTACGCATGTGCGGGGATGATGTCAGCAGCCGCTGATGCTCCCGTGCATGCATGGACTTCCACCGGCCAGCTAAGTCCCTTCGGCCCCGGCTGCCGTGGTGCCAAAGGCCTTGCACGTCAGCCGGCGGGATGGGAACCACTCCGCCGCCGGCCTAGCCCCTCAAGGTGAGGGCTTGGCCCCTAAAGGTGCGGATATATCCGCACCTTTGGGGCGGTCCGACGTTGGAGTGGTTCAAGCCACTCCATCCCGCCGGGACCCCCCGCACCGCTGGGTAGGGGAGAATCCAGCCCCATGTCTGGATCACAATTTTCCCAATTTTAATTATTATGATGCACACATCATGTTAACACTGGAGTAATAGATGTTAATGAACCTGAATTCCAAGGGTCTCCCATCACTGGCACAAGTGAGCTCAAGCGATATTCCCATTCTCTCATGAATCAAGATGTGGAGATGCCGGCGTTGGACTGGGGTGAGCACAGTAAGAAGTCTTACAACACCAGGTTAAAGTCCAACAGGTTTGTTTCAAACACGAGCTTTCGGAGCACGGCTCCTTCTTCACCTGAAGAAGGAGCCGTGCTCCGAAAGCTCGTGTTTGAAACAAACCTGTTGGACTTTAACCTGGTGTTGTAAGACTTCTTACTGTGCTCATGAATCAAGACATGGACCTTTTTCTTATTTGCCAATGTGAGATATTTTCCATGTTTAAAGTGTGAAGCCATGGCACATTATCGGTACTTCCAAACGGCCAAGGAAAATGACACTTCCCAAGTTCAGCTCCAAAGGTGAGGTCTGGGCCTTTTCAACAGGCCTCATTAGGGTAGGTTTCAATGATGCCTTCCTGAATACACTAGAATTGTAGCTATGGTACTGGACTAGCAATCCACAGGTTGCGATTTCAAATCTCATCATGACAAAAAGGGATAATCTGAAAATAATTACTATTAGCATTGTTTGATTTTAGATAATTTCATTGAAGGAAGAAATTTGTCACGGCCTACCCAGTCTACCTACTTGTGACTCCAATTCCACAATATATTGTTAATTTTAAAACTGCTAAATAATTGAAACCACAACTAAAGATGGCACAACAAATTTGGAGGGATTGTTTGATAATTCGATATTTAAAAAGAACATTCCTTCAGTTGAATTGTTTTTGAACCTAATTATAATCTTGGGCATCAGGCATTCTCAAAGTACTAATGTAATGTATATTTGTTTCCGAAAATACAAGGAGCATGGTTACTTGATTCAAGCTGCGACCTTCATTTTATAAACTTTATTTATTTTTGAGAGTATAAGAGTAGAATTGACACATAAAGAACAATAATATTTGTGGTGCAGATACTGCAAGACTCATCTGTTTCTCGGTCTGCCTAGTTCAGCCAGTTCCCTGTTGAATCTGATCAGATACATTAAGGATCCAGAGGGAAATAAAGGAAGAAATCATGATTGCTTTACAATTTCTGAGTTCTGTTGAGAGTCGATGTGCGCCAGAGGACTAACAACTGACCAGGGTAACATTCGCTTTCGAAAAGGGAGACCAAGTTAACCTGGATAATTGTAGGTTGTTAAATGTAACCTCTGTGGCAGGTAAAAATTTTGAATTTTAATTGAAGATGAATTTGCTAAGTGCCGAGATGAGAAAATAATTAGAAGCAGTCAATGCAGATGAGCACCAAATTCTCTGTTCTCACTGTGAGCAGTGGCAGGACGATGTTGGATCGGAGAATCCTGGCTCAGAAATCATGATATGGACTTGTTCTTTCTATGCCCATGATAATCCAATATTCAGTTTATCTTCATCAGCAGTAGTGGTGTTCTCATACTTAGGAAAGTACCTGGATTTGGATTTAGTGTTCCAAGTCAGGCTAATTGCTTGCAATGCCAGCATTTGAAAACCAGCATCAGGAATCCATTACACTTGCCTCCGTATGTAAGTAAATGCAATGATAATGCATTTTAAGAGTGGGTAAATTCTTGGAGATCTGTGCTGTATCACAAAGGTGCATCCTTGATTGATTTAGAGCTAAACATCAGACTAGCTAACAGCACTTAATCTGGCCAGGTGAAAGAAAATGAACTTTGCAAACAGATCATTGAGTTTAGTCAATAAAGTTGCATTGATCCAAAGGAGAGGGAAAAATGTTGCAGTATACTTTTCACAAAACGAGAAAGAGCTGTGTGAGACAGGCTCCAACATTGGTAAATTGAATAAAATCATGGCTGAAATTCTCCAAACATTGGGTTACCAGTTGGTGTTGGGTGACTGCAATGGGAAGGCCCATTGGCATCCAGCGGGAGTAGAGAATCCAGCTGCTAGCGAATGGCGTGTCGCCAAGAAACACAAAGCTGGGGGGCGGGGAGAATCCAGCCCCCTGTTTCTGAATATAGGATTGGGAACTGATGGCTTGGTCCATTGGGGACCAAGCACCACCATGCACTGCAATGGTAGCACAGTGGTTAGGACTCTTGCTTCACAGCGCCAGGGACCAGGGTACGCTTCGCGGCTTGGGTCACTATCTGTGGGGTCTACACGTTCTCCATGTATCTATGTGGGTTTTCTCCGGTTTCCTACCACAAATCCTGAAAGACGTGGGGTGGGATTCTCTGACCCCCCCCCCACCGCCGGGCCGTAGAATCGGTGGGGGGCGGTGTGAATCATGCTCCGCTGCCCCGACGACGGCTGTCGGATTCTCCAGCGCTGGTTTTTCAGCGGGGGTGGGAAGCGCATTGCGCCAGTCAGCGGCCATTGGCAGCGGTCCCCCCCCGGCAATTCTCTGCCCTGCGATAGGTCGAATAGCCACCCGTTTCTGGCCAGTACCGCCGGCGTATATTACACCAGGTCCGAACCGGCGGAACCTGGCTCTGCGGGCGGCCTGCAGAGTTCTCGGGAGGAACGCGAGGGGATCCGGCTCCTGGGGGAGGCCCCCATGGTAGCCTGGCCCACGATCGGGGCCTACCGATCCACGGGCGGGCCTGTGCCATGGGAACACTCTTTCCCTCCGCGCCGGCCGCTGTAACGGTCCGCCATGGCCGGCACGGAGAAGAACCCCCCTGCGCATGCGCTGGGATGACCATGCCAGTACACGCTGGTGGTCCCGCGCATGTGTCAACTCGCGCTGGCCAGCGGAGGCCCTTCAGCGCCAGTTGGTGCGGCACCAACCCCACCGGCACCGACCTAGCCCCTGAAGGTGCGGAGGAATCCTCACCTTCCGGTCGGCCCAACGCTGGAGTGGTTCACGCCACTCCTCACCGCCGGTACGGCCCGCCCCACCGGATAGCGGAGAATCCCGCCCGTGATTATTATGTGAATTGGACATTCTGAATTCTCCCTCAGTGTTCCCGCACAGGAGCCGTTGAGTGTTGACTCGGGGATTTTCACAGTAACTTCATTCCAGTATTAATGTAAGCCTACTTGTGACAATAATAAAGATTATTATTATAAAAACTAGCCAGGCATGGTTTTGATAAATGGTAAGTTCTCAATCTTTCTCATACTAAGAGATAAAGACTAAGTCATGTGCACCTCTGTCCAAAATGGAAGTGAAAAGTCAGAGCAAGATTTATCCCACGGTATTGTGTGCACTCTCTTGTAGCCATTTGTAGGAATTTGTCTGGAGAAAAGGGGGTGAAAATTTAGATTAAAAAGATAGAATTGATAAAATCACAGTGCAGATTTTCATGGGTAGAAAATCTCTGTGGTAATGCCTCTGATTTCCCAATAGGCACTCTACCATGGAAAAACTCTTTTATAAAATTGATGCCTCGCTCCAATATGTTGCATCGATCTTGCGCTTCTGATACTAACATAAATTGCTATTCTGATTCAGAATTTAATCTTCAACAAGGGTAGAGCATTGCTAAGAATAGCCTTTTCCAAATACTGACAACTAAGACCAAGAAATGCAGCAGATGAATTCAACTAAAACTTGAAGGTCTCCAAATATGCAATCACGCAGGAGATATTTTTTAAAGGCTCAGTGGTTTGTTCCCCCTCTTCCTCGAATCCACTGAGGTGAACCAGTTGAATGGTCACTGAAGATATTATTTTGACCCCTTCACAGTGAATGTGGGGGGGAAATTAGTCCAAAACCTTGATTGAAGTCTATCTGTCTTACAAGGCAGCTATGGAAACAACTGTTTCAAGCCCAACTATAATCCCCAGGAGATCTGAGCAATTCCCCAGGAAATGGAGAGAGAGCCGAGGCAGCGTTTATTTTTTTGATTTGAGTCAGTATTACATTGCTGTGGCCAAATGGGGATCAGCACCCCCAATGTCGAGGGACTTTATGGATTTCTCCTTTGCATCCGTGACTGGATATAGAAAGTTGTTAACACAGAGGGATGGGTAACCTGATCAATAGAAACCCGGCCTCAAATTAGTAGTACCAGTGAGTGGCATCTTTCATCCTTTCGGTAATCTCACTAAACTGAAAGCTCCATCCAGGGTGATGACAATCACTTTATGTGAAGCTCTTTGGAACATAGGGATGGTTTGAAAGGCACAATATAAATTGAGTTATTTCTTTTGGATTTCCGCCTCAGAGATGATTTGAGGTCTCAGTTATGTTGAAAACCAACTGCCACAGCCGTTGCCTTTTTCTTTATTCCAAGACATTTCAGAAGATGAAGTATCAGCCCAGAAGCCACAAGTTATTTGAAGTTCCAAATGTGCAGTGATTTTAACAATTAACCAAATAAACATCATGCCCTAAGAGGACTTCTACTGGATTAGTCCTTGATTATGCTTCCAAAGTGCTGCAGTATGGCTGACCAGGAAACTCTCCCGCCTTTACTGTCTACCAGCAGATGAACTGGAAAATTTTGCAAGCTGATAATCAACCTGTTTGGCCATTTTATGAAAGCACCTTCTGTGTCCATCAAGTCGTGGAGTGGGACTTCAACCCAGAGTTTCTGGCCCTGAGGTAGGTAGGGGCTATATCCACTGCAGCATAAGATGTCCCCAATGCAATAAACTACTTGCCGTTATGGAGTTGCATCTGCTTCTTAAGCAGTGTCATTGACATGCCGAGAAGGCATGAAACGAAAATGATCTAAAACATTTATTTCTCTTCTATATTCTGGTGTTTAGGTTCTGGGGCAGCATTCTCCCCTACCCGGCGTGACGGAGGGTGCCGGCGTAGGGGAGTAGCGCCAACCACTCCAGCCCCGCGCCGGAGCGGTTTGCACCAGAAGACTGGCGCAAAAAACCGGCGCCCCTGGCAGCGGGGCTGGCCGAAAGGCTTTCGCCGGTCGGCGCATGCGCGATGTGGGGTTCTCTTCCGCTTCCCTAGGACCCCGGGGGCCTGCTCGCGCCGCTGAACCCACCGTTCCAGAGGTGGTTTAAACCTCGGCGGCGGGAGAGGCCTCCCAGCGGCGGGACTTCGGCCCAATCGGGCCGGAGAATCACCGCAGGGGCCTCTCCGATCGGAGTGGCGAGATTCTGCCGCCGCCACTTCCCGGGTGGCGGAGAATCTCTGCCACGGCGGGGGCGGGATTTTAGGCGGCCCTAGGCGATTCTCCGACCCTGCTGGGAGTCGGAGAATTTCGCCCCTGTTCTGTTTAAATATTGACAATTGCTGAGCTGATAAAATGGCCGTAGCTGGTCACATGAAGGTAGTCTCCTCATCTTGGAGTGTGACTTCTCTTCACATTGTATGTGCACTCCACCAAGCCACCACAATAATAATAATCTTTATTAGTGTCACAAGTAGGCTTACATTAACACTGCAATGAAGTTGCTGTGAAAAACCCTTTGTCGCCACACTTTGGCCTCTGTTCGGGTACACTGAGGGAGAACGTGCAGACTCTACACAGACAGTGACCCAAGCCAGGAATCTAACCCAGATTCCTGCTGCTGTGAAGCAACAGTGCTATCCAATGTGCCGCTGTGCCGCCCAAAAAGGACTACTAGACGAGATGTCTGCTCCAGCCAGCACTGAACAAAGGCAGAGTTCTTTGTCACTCTTCATCACCAACGTTGTGTTAATGATTCCACAGTTACCTGCACAAAGTATAATGGGTTTTAAAAAGGGCTCTTAAAGTACATCATTAGCTGAATGGCTCAACCCAAAACCACCCTGTCACTTTAACCTCAGTGGAGAAATCCAGACTCCAAGCTGGCAGTTTGACTCTGATTTCCATACTTTTCAAAGTCAGATCCCCAGAAAGAATTCCATACTTCAGCCACAGAGTGAACTAATTCCTGAAGTACAAGAATACTTTGCTGGATCTTCAACTGCCTCAACTGAGCTCCTAGGACCAAGTCCAGGAATTCTGCCAGACATAGCCACCTGAAAGAACTGGACATTGACCGACTGGACTCGACTGATGTGAATTAATGTTAATACCTTTTTGATTTAAAAAAAAAGTAACTTGCAATTTGCAACTTCTTTTCCCTCTCTTTCTCTGCCCTTCCACCTCATATGCTCTCAACCCCACCCCACCCCACACACACACACACACACACACACACAGGTTTTGAATGTGTTGATAAATCATAGAATATAGACCAATACAGCACAGAACAAGCCCTTCGGCCCTCGATGTTGGGCCGAGCCTTGTCCGAACCAATATCAAGCTATCGCACTCCCTGTTATTCTGGTGTGTTCCATGTGCCTATCCAATAACTGCTTGAAAGTTCCTAAAGTGTCCGACTCCACTATCACAGCAGGTAGTCCATACCACACCCTAACCATTCTCTGAGTAAAGAACCTACCTTGGACATCCCTCCTATATCTCCCACACTGAACCTTATAGTTATGCCCCCTTGTAACAGCAATCATAGTTTTGTTTCACTTTTTAAAACTTTGCTGTGGGATTATTGTTCTTATAAAGTGTGGCTTGGGAAACACACCACAGTCCTTTTCAACAAGGGAAAGGAGATTAAGAGAATCAAACTAAATTAGAAATTTAAAAACCATCGGTGTTGCAGGCAGAAGCAGGGAACAGTAGTAATAATTGAATTCACATCTGTAACACTATATTTGGGCGAGATTCTCCGCAAATGCGGAGAGTCATAAAGGCTGCCGTGAAACTGGCTGTGTTTCACGGCAGCCTTCACACCCGTTCCCGGGACCCGATTCTCCCCCCCCATCGGGGCTAGGAGCGGGACCCCGGGAATCACAGCGTTGCGGCCTTAACGACCGTCGTTAAGGCCGCACCAAGGTGACGCGCGGCTGGCGTCTGTATGACGTCAGCCGCGCATGCGCAGGTTGGAGCCGGTTCCAACCCGAGCATGCGCATGACGTCATCACGCCATTGCGGGTTCCGCATTTCTCCACCGCCGCCCGACAAGATGTGGCGGCTTGATCTTGTCGGGCGGCGGAGGGAAAATAGTGCGTCCCTTTTGGACGCAGGCCCGATGATCGGTGGGCACCGATCGCGGGCCTTTCCCCTCCCGAGCACAACGGTGGTGCTCCCGCCCCAAATGGGCCTCTGGATGCCCCAAACGGGCATCCAGCGCCCGTTTGTACGACGGCAGCGAGCAGGTGTGTTTGCTGACGTGAAAAAACGGGCGTAAAGGCCCGGCCGCTCGGCCCATCAGCCGCGGAGAATCGCCGCTTGCCGTAAAAAACGGCGGGCGGCGATTCATGACGTGGGTCGGGAGAATAGCGGGAGGGCGCAAAGAATGTCAGGCCCTCCCGCTATTCTCCCAACCGGTGTGGGCAGCGGAGAATCGCGCCTATCTAGCCTCTTTCTCCTTACAGACCAAGTTTTCAATTTACCATTTTGGCGTATTCACTCTTAGAGGCGTATTCACAGGGGCTGGTTTAGCACACTGGGCTAAATAGCTGGCTTTGAAAGCAGACCAAGGTAGGCCAGCAGCATGATTCAATTCCCATACCAGTTTTCATTTCATTTCATTTCTCATTTCAAGTTTCTCCTCCCTGTGTGTCAAATGCTTCTCCTGCAATTGCTCCGATAGGAATCCTGCATGTCTTTGCTTTGCTTTGAGGCAAGAGCACAGGAGCCCATTGCTGGTAAGATTTACTAATTCATAATCAGACCATTAGATAGAGAACATATAGTGTAGTAGAGCATTAGAACCTCAGGGATATGGGTGGGGAGGGCGGGGGTAGGGTTCAGAAGGAAAAATAAGACATTTTGATAACCAGATTTGAGCTGCTAACAGCAGATTGAGGTGACTAGTCCATATAGATAAGTATCTGACCATGTTGGAGGCTGGGAGTCTTCTTTGACAGTCCCTCAGGGTCGAGGATGACTTGCTTCCACCCCGGGAAGGTGGGTTCTGTGGTGGTTGAAAAGTCCGATCCTGGATCCGCAGACACTGCCACAGGTTTGGCAGGTGGTGTTTGATGAGGTGAGTGGGTGGGACGCTCTGGATTCTATGCTCTCCTATCGCTGTTTATGCTTTGCCTCTGTGTGCTCCACCCTACGAGGCTAGAGGTGATTGGAGCCCTCATGGGTGCTTTTTCACCAGCTTGTGAGTTCTTAGGCAAGCGATTCCCATGTGTTGATGGGGATGTTGTATTTATTTAGGGAGGCTTTCAGAGTGTCCTTGTAGCTTTTCCTCTGCCCCCCCCCCCCCCCCCCCCCCCCCCTCGTGATTGCTCGCCGTTGTGGAGGTTGGAGTAGAGAACTTATTTCGGGAGTCTTATGTCGGGCATACGGGCATCGCAGCTGGTCGAGCGTGGCCAATGCCTCAATACTGCAGCTATTTGCCTGGGAGGCCTGTTACGCCTATCCTGCCAGTGGATTTGCAAGAATTTCCAGAAGCAAAGTTAGTGATATCCGATAGCCAAGGGCACAACCAGTAAAAGCACATGATCCGACTTCTTGTGTTGGCCATAGTCAAGGTCTCAAAAACATAAGCCCCAGTCACTTAAGCACAGGTTGGACAATTGCCTGGAAATGTCACCAGCTATTGTGGGGGTAATGTTTATTTAAAATGTAAATTCATAGAATCCCTACAGTTCAAAAGGAGGCCATTTGGCCCATCGAGTATGCACCAATCCTCCGAAAGAGCACCCCACTTAGGCCAAATCCCCCGCTCTATCCCCATAGCTCCACCTAACCTTTGGGCACTTGGGGGCAATTGATCGAGGCCAATCCACCTAACCCACACATCTTTGGACTGTGGGATGAAACTGGAGCACCCAGAGGAAACCCACGCAGACACAGAGAGAACATGCATACTTCACACAGTCACCCGAGGTCAGAATGCAACCCGGGTCCCTGGTGCTGTGGGGCAATAATGTTAACCACTGTGCCACCGTGCTGCCTTTGACTTCATTAATGGAAATGTGGAGTGAAGTTGAATCTAAACACGGTATTCCACTCTTAGAGAGAGAGTGACAGAAGTTGCAGGGGAAAGATAAAAACAGGATCCTATTAGAAATAATGAAATTTGTTTTTACTGTAGTATTAATTTATCTTTAGGTAATGCTGGACCACAGTGAGTTTTGTTTCAGCTGACAGCCATCGGCAAGCATTAAGAACTACTCCAGCCTTTTTAACCGAAACTCCATTTGACATCTTGGTGGATGGTGTGAAACGACATAAAATGCCTGCTTTACAAGTCCACCCATTAACCTCTTGCACTGTCAGAGTGTTGTGAGTCCTGTTATGAATGAATTATTGCAGTTTAATCTACTTTAGAGTCAGTTTTGTTACCTATACCCGATCTGTGTCCCTATCATTGGCAGGATTGTTATGCTTAAGTCTTGATTTATAATGAAAAAATTATGATGTGATATTCATAAGCAATCTTTGTTGCAATTAAACTATTTGGGGGGACAATATGCATTCCATAGATTTAACAAAAAACAAAATTGTGTTATTGAGGAATGCTTTTCTTCATTGTAGGTTCAGTTCCAAGAATTTCTAGAATGTAATTTTCAATATGGTTCACATTGATCTCTATTGCTATTGCTATTACGAATGCTATTGTGAGGAAATATATCTGCTCCACTCCATTGTCGTCTTCAGGCTTGAAAAGAACTGGCAATATCAGAATCCACTCAAGCACCATAAATGGCTGTTGCGTTTGGTCGAAACTTTTTTTTTTGCTCATGAGATAAAGGTACCTTCTGTGAACCCAACTTTTATTGCCCATTGTAAATTGCCCTTGAGAAACGTGGTGGCGGTGAGCCAGATTACTTGAATCACTGCAGTCCATGTGGTGTAGGTAACCTACAGTGCTGATAGGGAGGGAGCTGCAGCATTTTGACTCAGCAATAGTGAAGGAATGGCAAAATATTGCCAAGTCAGGATAGTGTGTGCCTTGGAGGAGAACTCGTAGGTGGTGGTTTTTTTCCCATACACTTGCTGCCTTATTTATCATTCTAGGTGCTGTCTCCACTGTTTATCATTGTTGGAGCTTCATCAGGTTGGCGTAATTGATGTGTAAGCTTGGTGCTGCTCCTGACATGCTCTTGTACACCCCTCACTGAACCAGGGTTAGTCCTTTAGCTGTTCAGTTTTCGTCAAGTGAGGATCTGCCAGGTTATGAGGTTATAGATTGAGATGAAATACAATTGTGCTGCTGATGATCGGCCACAGAACCTCATTGACACCCAGTTGAGAGCTGCTAGATCTGCTATGAATCCATCCCATTTAGCATAGCTGTGCTACACAACACAATGGAGGTTTTGCTCGTGCGAAGATGAGACATTGTTTCAATAAGGGACAGTGCGGTGCTCACTCCTGAAAATACTGTCATGAACAAATGCATCAGCAATAGGTATATTCATGAGGATGAGGTCAAGTGGAATTTTCCCTCTTGTTGGTTCTCTCGCCAGCCCCAGAGCTTTGATCTTCAGGACCAGCTCGGTTCAAGCGGTGCTTCCAAACTGCTCTTTGTGATGGGCATTGAATATTGAAGTCCCCCCAACCAGTAACATCTGTGCCCTTGCTCGGTTCAGCTTGTGCGGTGGGGGAGGTGGTGGTGGCAGGTGGTAATCAGCAAGAGGTTTCCTTGCCATGTTTGACCTGATGCCATGAGATCTCATGGCATCCGGAGTCAATGTTGAGGTATCGCACTGCAGCACCTTCATAATTGTATATCAGTCTTCCACCACCTCTGGTAGGCCTGTCCTGTTGGTGGGACTGGACGTATCCAGGGGTGATGATGAAGGAGTCTGGGACATGAGCTGAAAGTATAACTATCACTGACTGTTACTTGATTAGTCTGTGGGACAGCTCAACCAATTTTCACGTGTCCTCAGATGTTCATGAAGAAGACTTGCAGGGTTGACAAGGCAGCGTGTCCAATCCCTAGGTTGATTGGGGGGGGGGGGGGGGGGGGGGGTTGCTCCATTTAGTTTTATTCTTGATAGCTTTGTCGAGCTGTAGACACAACTGAACAGCTTGCTTGGCCATTTCAGAGGGCTGAGGAGAATCATCCACATTGCTGTAGTGAAGCAAAGCTGCAAGTCCAGCAGGCAACTGCTGAGCTGGCTTATTTTTTTTTTCAAATCTTCGAATTGTGCACTTGGGGACATCTGCAATCTCGTAAAACTACGTGTGTGAAGTCAGTAAAGTGCCTCGTAGGTTCAGCAGTTTACCCAAACATGGTGCAAAGCTGGACACACGCACAGTTTAGAATTATATCAGATCATGTTGCACACTGAGAAAAATGCACCAGCCTCCACGTAATATGAGGCAATAATCTCGGCAAGGGATTTTTGTTTTGATCGGTTGATGAGTTGAAAGCTTGAGCGCTTGCTGCAAGACCAAATGGTGTGAAACCACTTTCACATCAACACAAAAGTGCAGTAAATCTGCAGTTTCAACACACAAGACTTGATTTTAGCAGGAGGCGAGATATTGTCGTTTAGCTCTTCTTAATGCAAATGCTGCACATGACCACTTTGCCAATATTATAGTGTACCTCTCCATAAAGCCAATGTATCGTTATTGCTTTCAGAAGCAGGGATCGTTCATGACGGGTTTTACACTCCTGGTGCTACTGCATCTGGGCTAACATCTGGCTGATTTCTGTTGTACCTTTTTCATTAACGTTTTTACATTAATTTTTTTAATGATTTCACAAAACCGCACACAGACCATCTGTGGCTGATCCCCGTTTTCCTGTTTGCGGTGTCACCATATTCAGAGCAATCCCACTGGTATAGCAGGAAATGACTGAAGGAAAATTACACATTAAACATACAAGAACAAAACATAAGGACATAAGAAGTGCGAGCAGGAGAGGGCCATCCAGCCCTTCAGCTCCACCAGCCAGTGAGATCATGACTGATCTTCTACTTTGCCTGCACTATCCCCGCATCCCTTGATGGTTTTAAGATGTAGAAATCTATTGATCTCATTCTTGAAATGATTCAATGACTGAGCCTCCACAACCCTCTGGGGCAGAGAATTCCAGATTCACCACCCTCTGACTGAAGAAATTCCTTTTCATCTCAGTTCCTCCACGGGAAATATCCTTCCTGCATCTACCCTGTTGAACACTGTAGGTTTCAATGAGATCACCTCTCATTGCGCAGTAGTGGAATGGGTAACTTTGATTGTTAACCTCAGTGCTGGGCGAAAATATTTGTGGACATTGTTAAAAGTGAGGACTTGGTGCCACACCTTATTGACCTATTTTCTTCTGTTGTTGAGATAGCTCTAGGAGCTTATAAAGAATGTTTGTGAATAACCCAATCCCAGAAATGGGAGATAGAGAAGTCAGGAAGGGAAGGGAAGAATTGAAGATTCCTCATGAGGGGGAAAGAAGGGTAAGAGAAGCTCTCAGACTGTCCTGATGGGGATGGAGGTAAATAGAATTTGGATTAATCTGGTGAAGAGGCGACAGTCCCGGGCCAGGGAATTGGAATTTGTCAAAATGAAAGAGGGCATCAGTTGAGTCGCAGCTGCAGGTGGGGGAGAGAATGGACAAAGGGAGAAAAGAATAGAGTCAAGAGAGCAAGAAAAAGTCAGTTAGGACAGGAGCAGGCTGAAAAGCTAGGTCCACTGGGACAATCCAGTTTGTGGACCTTGGGAAGGAGCTAGAAGCGGTCAATGCAGGTTGGAGGGGCTATAAGGTAGGAAACGATAGGTGAAGGTCTCCAGAAGAGATGAGGTCAATGACTGTCCCTGGAAACAATGGCTTGATGTTCAATGGAGAGGTCATTGTCCAAGGAGGGGGGGGGGGTTAGGAGGCAATGCCAGAGAGTCGGTGTTCAGCCTCTGCGAGGTAGAAGTTGGTACGCCAGACGACAACAGCATCCCGTTGTCAGCAGGTTTGATAAAGCTCAGTCCTTTGCTAAGGATGGATCGTTACTTCAGCCTTACTCTCTCATCATATTATTCCATAGACTAGAAAGGGAGGAAAAGTCTTTGAAATAACTTTGAAAGATATCTTGCCCGGGTTTTTGGAAAAGCATAACTTGTTTCCGGAAAACCGGCACAGTATTGTGGAAAGTGGTGTTATGTTTAATTAAATTGCTCAAATTGTTCTCAGGTATTACTGTGGTTGTGAAAGAAAATTCTGTTCATTTTAGATACTTGAAGTTTCAGAAAGCTTTTGGCAAATTTCCTTCTAGTGTTTAGTGGAGTCAAAGTACAGGAGGAAACGCATCGCAAAGATAAAAAAAACTAGCTTGTAAAAAGAAGGCACCAAAAGGAAAGAGTTCATCAGCAGAGGTCAATTTTCATATTGTTGCTATTTCTTAAATATATTGGGCGGGCAACTCTGGCGCGAAGGAGTGGCGTGAACCACGTTGGCGTCGGGCCGCCCTGAAGGTACGGAATCCTCTGCACCTTCAGGGGCTAGGCTGGCGCCGGAGTGGTTTGTGCCGCGCTGATCAGCGAGGAAGGAGCTTGGTGCCACGCCAACTGGCGCCGAAGGGCCTCTGCCGGCCGGCGCGAGTTGGCGCATGTGCAGGAGCACCAGCGTGTACTGGCGTCACCCCAGCGCATGCGCAGGGGGGGTTCATTTCCGCGCCGGTCATCGTGGACCGTTACACCAGCCGGCACGGAGGAATAGAGTGCTCCCATGGCACAGGCCCTCCTGCGGAACGGTGGGCTCCGATTGTGGGCCAGGCCACCATGGGGGTGGCCCCCCGGGGCCAGACCCCCCTGCGCCCCCCCCCCCCTCCCCCGAGGACTCAGGAGACCGCATGCAGAGCCAGGTCCCGCCGGTAAGTACCTGTCGTAACATACGCCGGCGAAACCCGCCGGAAACGGGCGGCCACTCGGCCCATCGCGGGCCGGAGAATCGCCGGGGGGCCCGCTGCCAATGGCCCCCAGCCGGCGCGATTCGCGCCCCTGCCAAATCCCCGTCGGCGTAGAATTCGGCAGCCGGTGGGGGGGGGGGGGGGGGGGGGAGGATTCACACTGCCCCCCTCGGCGATTCTCCGATCCAACGGGGGGGGGGGGGGGGTCGGAGAATTCCGCCCATTATTACAAACAAAATCTCTCTGACAATAATAACTATTTAAAAAATATATTATTGATTGATTGATGTTGATTTTCTATTTCTAGAGTTTTTCTAATCTTCCTACCAAAGTGAATATCCTCACATTCACACATTTCCAATATAAGCTCTGTCCACAAATAACAGGACAAATGCAACCCAGCCAATTACCGCCCTATCAGTCTGCTCTCCACCATCCACAAAGTGATGGAAGGAGTCATCAACAGAGCTATCAAGTGGCACTTACTCAGCAATAACCTGCTCACTGAGGCTCAGTTTGGGTTCCTCCGGGGCCATTCAGCTCCTGACCTTTTTACAGCCATGGTTCAGACATGGACAGAGGAGCTGAACTCGAGGTGTGGTGGGAGTGACTCCCGTTGATGTCAAGGCTGAATTTGACCAAATGTGGCAACAGGGAGCTGTAACAAAACTGGAGTCAATGGGAATCAGGGGGAAACTCTCTGCTGGTTGTAGTCATACCTAGCACAAAGGAAGATGGTTGTCTGTTGACTGGATATCTGAGTGCCGGAATATCACTGCAGGAGTTCCTCAGCAGACTATGCCAGGTCTAACCATCTTCAGCTGCTTCATTAATGATCTTCCTTCCATCATAAAGTCGAAAGTGGGATGTTCACTGATGATTGCACAATGTTCAGCACCATTTGTGACACCTCAGATACTGAAGAAGTTCATGCCCACATGCAGCAAGACCTGTTCAATATTCAGGCTCAGGCTGATAAGTGGCAAGTAACATTTGCATGACACAAGTGCCAGGCAATGACCATCTCCAACAAGTGAGAATCTCTGCTTGACATTCAATGGCATTACCATTGTTGAATCCCCAAATATCAATATCCTGGAGGTTACCATTGAGAAACTGAACTGGACCAGCCATATAAATACTGTGGTTACAAGAGCAGGTCAGAGATTGGAAATTTTGCGGCAAGCAATAGAACATCATAGAATAGAATAGAACTTTATTATCCACACAGAAACGGAAATTTGTCTTTGGCTTCATCTCCAATATAAAATATAATCATACAGTCAGCACGGTTCAATTCCCGTACCAGCCTCCCCGAACAGGTGCCGGAATGTGGCGACTAGGGGCTTTTCACAGTAACTTCATTTGAAGCCTACTTGCAACAATAAGCGATTTTCATTTCATTTCATTTTCATTAGTTAAAATTTCATGTGCGCCGACAATCATACATTTGTGCATATATAAAATACTCTCCACCAGACTTTATTAAAGCTTCCCTAAAACATCTGGACTCACTCCAAACCCTTTCAGTTTTCTAATTAAAAACTGACGCCGATTAACCTTTTTAAAGATATAATGGGTAATCTCTGTGAAGCTTAGCTTCTGGTCTACAGAAATTCCCCTCGACTTGAAACACTCTGCAACCTCTACTGGTTGATCATCATTAAGATACAGAGGGTTACACATATTCAGGCCATTGCTATATAAAATTAGTTCTTTGGATTTAGCTACATTGATCAGCAGAGCACTCAATTAACACCGGGTGCAATCCACCGGCTGTGTCCTGCTGGAATTGGGGTGGGATGCAGCCAATAGATCCCGGGAGAGGCCTTCCCTGGGATTCCTGATGGCCATTGTGCCTCGGGAGATTTAAGCAGCTCTTGCGAGATGTCGCAATCTGGGTCCTGCCCACATTGGGCCGGTTCCAGTCTCGCACGGCTAAGTGAGTTGAAGAACCCACATAACCGTGCTGATGCTGGATCGATCGGCCGCCGGCATCTATTGGCCTCGCCGAGGAGTCTCCAGCCTGGCGCTGTTCAGTACTGGTCCCCATAAACAGGGACCAGGGGTTGGTCTCCCAAGCGATGGGAGGCCCTCGGGTGGTCAGCCTCTGGGCAGGCTGGCACCTCAGCACTGCTGATGCCACCAGGGCATCTTGGCACTGTCAGCCAGGCAATGCTACATGGGCACCCTGACAGTGCCACCTGGATGCCAGCCTGGCACTGCCAGGATGCCCAGGTGAATCAGCCAGGCTGGCAGGGGCACTACTAGGAATTTGGCTGGCAATTCCAAGGTGCCAAGCTGGCATTATGCTGGTGCACCCCCCCCCCTCCCCCCACCGGTACTCTGCCGGAATGTGGTGGGTGCAGAGAGGCTCAAGCTTGGGAGGTCTGGGGTTGCATCAGGGAGTCGAGATTGGGGCCATTTAAAAATGGCCTTCTGATCTTGCACTAGGAACTCCGCTCATTGCTCATTGATGCTCAGTGCGGCCTCGGGGGGTGGGGGGGCATACCTCACCGGAGCACAAAAACAAGACAGAGTGCCGTTAGATAGTGGGATAGTGCTGGGAATGAGCCCGCTAATCCCATCCAGAACGGACTAAGTTTTATTTTGGTTAGGTCGGGCCCACCATTTCTGAAGGGTGACAACATGTTCAAAGTAATTTCTTTCAGTTGTCATTTTATCTTTTTTTAAATAATCACACCAAAGTGTACTCAAATAAATAAATATTAGTTACCTTGATTCTCATCTCGTTGGTGGATATGGAAAATAACAGAATTAACAGGTCACAGTCCTGAGGAGCTACTGTGTTAAAATTCATTCATGGAAACATGCTGAAGGCGATCAGTAAGAAAATGCCATATCCAGTGAATTAGGCCCCCATTCTCATTCAAAGGAAACGACCTTTGAGCTGAAGCGAAACGAGGCCAGTGAATAGCGGGAGAGGCCAAAAACGCGATCCGCGTCAGGCACCAGAGCTTTCGATGCAACTGGCCCGTTTCTGTAGGCGAAATTGGGACCTCGCCGCCGCGAAGAGAGGAACCAATTTTCACCACTTAAGCCCAATTTCTATGCAATTAACGGGAGCCATTAATACCCAATGGAACATACCCAACGTCTTCCCGTCATTCAGCAGCCTCTCCAGCAAGTGTTCACGCTGGCGGCGATTAATACTCCTTTCTAAAAATGTGCACCAGGTGGAAGGGCTGCTGTGGCGCTGAGGAGGTGAGTAGCCATCTTTGCTCACAGGCAAAGAGCTCCTGGGCGCAGGGCTTGGGGGTGGGGGACCCTCGGCTGGGATGGGGGACCTTTGGCTGGGGTTGGACCACCATGGGAGGGTGGGGAGGAGGAAGCGTTGGAAGGGCAACCAGGAGGCAACCACTCGTGGCACCACCATGTAACCCTTGGTCGTGTGTACCCGTTCTGGGGGTAATCCTTGACTCTGTCTGTCCGCCCCACTGAACACCCATAACCCCCGCCGACTGCCAAGGCGTCTTGCTGTGCGGCTGAAGGTTATTGCTGATTGGGAATTGGCAATCGTGGTTAAGAACACTGCACACATCCCAAGTGGATCCCCGGGGTGGGCGGGCCATGTAGCATGTTGGACTCATTGCCTAGCGTCCCAATCAGACTGTGGTGCCTGGACACTGTGCCTGAACACTGCGAGATGCAACACCACACACACAGCAGCCAACATCCGAACATCCAGGGGATGGGACACAGCTCCGGGGGACATATCCACAGCTGGAGTGTAGGTGATTGCCACAGGGAGGGGACCAGCGCCCGGTCCAGTTGATGCTGTGTGTGGGTGTCTGGGGTACAGGGTCTGGGGTGCGGTGAGGGGGGCCCGCTGCGATCAGAGTGCATGGATAGGCCATTCCAGGTTGGGGGGGGGGGGGGGTAGGGTGGAGGGGGAAGGAAGGGAAAGGAGAGCCACGGGCTGGGAGCCACCGTTGTTTATCAGTCTAACACCCCCTCCAAATGTCTCACAGATATTGAACACTATGGCAAGGATTCTGGACTCAGACGTTGCCCAATTGGTGCTGCTGCTAGGTCGGGCGGCCAGACTCAGGAGATGGCGGCAGCAGTGCCAGCAGATACTCATGTGCCAGACCCCACCCCACACCCTGAGGACCCGGCCACCCATCAGGCCAGGAAGGAACCCCGAGGGGGAGTCCCGCGATGGCCCAGGGTGTACAGGCGTCGATGATCATCCGAATAAATGGCGGACAACGCGGGCCACAGGAGGCTCCGTCTCAACAAGAAGACAGTGCGACACCTGTGCCATGTCCTCGTGAACTTGGCACCACATGGAGGAGGAGGAGGACACTTGCTCATGGTCAAGGTCGCTGCAGCCCTGAACTTTTACACCTCGGGATCATTCCAGCGCTTGAGGGGGGATCTGTATGGTATCTTGCAGGCCACAGCCCACAGGTGCATGCAACAGGTCACGGATGCCCTGTACGTCTGGGCATAACTGCATCATCTTTAACATGGACTAACTCAGCAAGATGCCCGGGCAGCAGGTTTCTCCGCCGTCGCTGGTTTGCTCCAGGTTCAGGACATCATAGCTGCCACGCATGTCACCCTGCGCTCACCGGGCCATCTGGGGGGTGCCCTATGTTATCAGAAATGGGTTCTACTCCATCAATATACAGCTCATGTGCGACCACCAGATGAAGATAATGCACATGTGCCAGGTTCCCGGGAAGTGTCCACGACAGCTACATCCTGGGGCAGTCAGTCAGCCCCGCCCTCTTCGAGGAGCACCCCAGGATGAGTGGCTGGCTCTTGGAGGATAAGGGGTATCCGCTGAGGACCTGGCTAATGATGGCTGTACGGAAGCCGCAGACCGAAGTGGAGACCCAGTACAACAAGGCTCATGTGACTGCTCAGGCTGTGATTGAGCGGTGCAGCGGCCTCCTCAAGATGCGGTTCCAATGCCTCGACCGCTCCGGTGGTGCACTCTAGTACCCCGCCCAGAGAGTCGCCCGCTTTGTGGTAGTCTGTTGTGTCCTCCACAGCTGGCACAGCAGTGGGGCCATGTACTGGAGATTGGTGATGAGGAACATGTGGCCACCGAGGAGGAGGAAGAGGACAAGGATGACGAGGAGGCACCGGACCAGCAGGGATTGGAGTACGAGGCTGGGGAGGAACCTGAGGCCCAGGCGGCAGTTATGAGAGTCCGGCATGCCCGGAGGGTCAGGGAGGCCCTCATACTCGCCCACTTTATTTAGAACACGACCTAGTCCATCATCGCTACCTTACCCACGCACCCCTCCCCCCCCTAATTTCCCACCCACCCAGGGTATGAGTCACATCAATCCAGGGTGCTGGGACTGTGTTGGCCCCATCAGCGGGTCACTGTCGAGGGCAGGTGGGTGATGATAACCCGCAGTGAACTGAGTGCTGGTGCTCCTCAATCTATGCCATAGTCTGACCCCTGCCTATCTGCTGAGTGCTCGCTCACACCCATCACCTGCACACGGTGATGCATTGCAGAAGAAAGTGGCAGAGGCACATTATTGGTTGTGCACAAGGGTGTTTAATGTTCCGTATAGGTGCCCACTCTCCCAATAGTGCTGCCCCCACCAACCCTCCACACCCCCCTCAACGACTACCTCCCCCTCACCACCCCCCCCCCCCCCTCCCATCCGTCCCCCCTCCATCGGTGCCCTCAGTGATCCTCGATGTGCTTTGCCCTCCGATCTCTACCATTACATCTAGGTGCCTCCCCAGGATGCACATCAGCGGTTGAGGCTGCCAGGTGCCTAACTCGTCCTGCAGCCTTCGCTGTCCCTGGCGGGCCTCCTCTGGGGCCGGAGGGCTCCAGCTGACTTTGAAACATGGCTTCATCAGAGGGGTGGAACTCAGGGGAGCTGGTGGCCACCGTTGCCACTCCATGGGACGGGTCTGGATAGGAGCGCCCCCTACTCCAGCTTGGTGCCCATAGGGCTCTGGGGTCCACCTTGGGATGGAAGGGGAGCTGGTTTGGGACCCTGCTGCCACTTCAACATCTGGCTGTGCCAGATCTGGCAGTTCCCCGTGCTCTGCACCATCGTGTTGGTGCCCTCAGCTATGCCCACCTGCGACAAGCTCTGCAGCACCTCAGCCATGCCCATCTGAGAGTGGGACATGTCCTGCAGAACCTCATAGTCAGCCTGATGCTTGGTGACATCCCCCAGCAGGACGGACATTCTGCTGAGACCCTCAGCCATGGTCGTCACCGACTGCGCGATGCCTTGGACACCTTCACTCATGGTGCCGAGGTCATGCACCAGGCTGTCCATGCCATCGCCATCCTGGAAGTGTTGGCCTCGGTGCCACCTCCTGTAGCCTCTAGGATTCCTCCAATTGGCTATGGATCTGATGGAGTGTCGCTGGCATCTCCCCTGAATGTCTTGGCCTCTCCCGATCATCTCCATCAGCTTCGGGTAACCCTGTTCCAGAGGCTCAGCATCAGGCTGGGACCCAGCTGGGTCCTGGGATCCGGCAGCCCTCTGACTGCTGTCTCACCTGGGCATTCCTGACTCCACCTGATGTACATTAGCAGCTGTGTCGTGCTCACCAGGTTGTGCCCCAGACGCCTGACCACTAACATTTCCCACCGAGGGAAATCGATCTGCGTTGGTGGAGAGTGGGGATGACAGCTGTGACACGACTATAACGGTTGCGTCCTCGGAGGTCTCCTCCGAGGTGGTCACCTGGGTGGCTGGAGAGGGTACCGCCCGGGATGGGCCATCGGCTGGAGGACATGCAGGAGAATGGACATGTGGTCCTGCCCTCCACTGCATTTAAGAGTCTCTCCCGGACAGCATCCCTGAATCTTGGGGCCGGTCTCTTGGCTGCCATTGTTGCGAGCTGGCTGGGGTTGGCTGAGCAAGTGCAGCTTAAGTGTTCCTTGACTTTGTTAGCGGGGGGGCCGCTGGCGAGCGCGATCCTGGCGAATCGGCGGCGAGTCTTCATTTGTGGTGAAACGCCCATGATGAGGCCTCATTAAGTGGACCAATTAACGTTGAATCACGATGCCGACCTCGCTGGGCCGCGCGCAGGAATCTCGCGGCAATTCCCAATCGCTACCACACTTCAAAATATTTCCAGAGAATCGTGCTATTTGTAGCAGGATGTGAATTTACATTGTATTGAATGCTGAGCTAAAGTTAATAAATAAGGCATGCACAAAAGACTTTAGCAGTTGGAGGTGATCAGTTATCAGGTTCACCGGATTAAGGGTATCAGTTCACAGATGTGCTTGATAACCAAATTGTCAGAGATCAAGATAATCTGAAGCAAACAAAGTGAGGCAGTTACTAAAGACTCTTTGCACACATTTAGCCGGTAAAGAAATAAGAGCCACATATCAGAAGTCATTAATTGATTTGGCTCCTGGCTTCTTAGGCACAGGTATGATGGTTGATGCTTGGAACAGTACATACATCCAGTACAAATTGAAATAACTGTGGAAATATCCCTTTAAATTGATGAGCACATTCTTTCAGTACTTTACCCTGTAGTCCATCAGGACCAGGAACTTCATATGGTTTAATAAAACAGGATGCAACCTCATTCTCTGATAACTGCACCTTTAAGAAATGCCAACATCCTCTCATTCAGACAATTTTTAAATAATCCCTTGACACCCAAGGTTTATTGTTTGAAAACTGTAACTCACCCCCTGACTCCGCAAAGCCTGTCCACCACCTGCAAGACACAAACAAGTCAGGAGTGTGATGGAATAATCTCCACTTGCCCGGATGAGTGCAGCTCCAACAACACTCAAGAAACCCAACACCATCCAGTACACAGCAACTCACTTGATTCGCACCTCATCCACCAATTTAGTTATTCACTCCCTCCACAGGTGATGAGAGGAGGTCCTCAGAAAGCCATTAGTTGGTTACAAGGGGCATCAGTGGCCCAAGGACAAGTAGCCAGCCAATAGCTACCCTGCTGCTGATCAAATACAAGTAGAGCTGGAAAGGCTATAGACATGGCACCTTCGTCTGCCTTTACATCCACTCCATCCACCCCCCCCCCCCCGCCATTATCCTGATCTGAACTATTTGTCACATTAAGATGTTTCCCTTATTTTTATATTGAAAGACTGAGCAATTTTGTTTCTAATTTGAAATCCTTGTGCACTAATTACATCAATGGTGAGAACTAGGTCTGACTCCGACAAGTGGAGAGTTTCCCTCCTCAATTCCCATTGACTTCAGTTTTGCTCAGGATTCTTAATGGTCAACTGCAGCCTTGATGTCGAAAGCAGTCACTTCACTCTCACCTGCCCTCTTGAATTTAGCTCTTTTTTTACATGTTTGGACTAAGGCTGTAATGAAGTCAGGAGTTGAGTGGCCTTGGCAGAAACTAAATAGAGCGTCCGTGAGCAGATTATTGCTGAGTAAGTGCAGCTTGATAGCACAGTGGACGATATATTCCATCATTTTGTTGATGACAAGAGTAGACTAATGGGAAGGCGAATTGGCCAAATTGGATTTGTCTTGGGTTTTGTGGACAGGCCAGACTTGGTCAATTTTCCACATTGTGGGCAAAATGCCAGTATTGTAGCTGTACTGGAACAGCCTGGTTAAAGGTGCAGTCTGTTCTGGAGCACCCTCAGTACTACAGCCAGGATGTTGTCAGGGCCCAGAGCTTTTGCTGTATCGAGTGCCTTAAGCCATTTCTTGATAGCACCTGGAGTGACCCAAATTAACTGAAGACTTGCATCTGTTATGGTGAGGACTTCAAGAGAGGGCCAAAATGGATCACCCAGTGGACACTTCTGGCTGAAGGTGGTTGCAAGTTATTTGATTGTCCAGTTGTTACAATTCCCTGAGCTAGTGTGCAGTCAATTCCATCTACACTTGACCCAGAATCACAAAGCAGTTTAAATTAACTTTTAATTTTAAAAATGCCTGAAGTCTTTGGCTGCCCTCAATAACCACGTTTGTGAATTTAAACACAATTAACTTATCAACAGTAACTATAATTAAATACAGTAAGAAGTCTTACAACACCAGATTAAAGTCCAACAGGTTTGTTTCAAACACGAGCTTTCGGAGTGCAGCTCCTTCCTCAGCTGAATGGAGAGGCATCATACCTCTCCATTCACCCGAGGAAGGAGCTGAGCTCCGAAAGCTCGTGTTTGAAACAAACCTGTTGGATTTTAACCTGGTGTTGTAAGACTTCTTACTGTGCAGACCCCAGTCCAACGCCGGCATCTCCACATTATAATTAAATAGGCAACAAATACAACTGGATAACTACTATCTAAATTGTAGCCCCCCTTTTTAACCCACCCTCTACACACACACACAAGACAAACAGACACAGAGGGAAAAGAGGGGTGAAAAAAATAATACCAACAATAAAAGGATAAGAATCTTTGTTTCAGGTGGACGTCTTCCAGTTAGATTCTTCCTTCATTCTAAACCTACAATTGGATGATACCTTTGCCTTCAGTTTGTAATGGTTTTCACTGTAGTCTCATCAGGGCATAGAGACTTCTGCCTTTAGACAGTAGGCAGCAGAGCAGACAGAAGAGTGTTACTCCCACGTTGAGGATCCAATGGCTTCTCTGCAAACTCACAGCAACAACAAGCGGTCAACGTTTGAGAGAAAGTGAGAGAGAGAGGGAGAGCAATACAGCCTCTCCGTTCAGAGTCCAGAGTCTTTCAGCTGGTTTCTCTGAAAACCCAACCTGGCAGAATCCAATGTCTGTCTGTTGCCGGGCAGAATACTGTCCCGGCCAATCCATTGGCCACTATCCAACCAATCGAACCAAATCCCTCCCATCTCTCAGGCACCATAAAGTCTGGGTTTGTTTGTCCACAATACGAAACTCCATAGCACATTGAAACTTTTGAGTTCCTCACTTCCTCTGTTCGACTTAAAGATATATCTCCATTAAGGATCCACAGACCAAAAAGGATAATGACAAAATAAAAGAAATAGGAAATAAGGGAATCACAGGAGTGGCCCTTACACAGTCGTGAATGGTGGTGAACTGCAGAGCTTTGATCTGACCTGTTGAATGTGGGGTTGTTTAAAGCAGGCTTGCCGAACCTTTTCGTGTGGAGGGCCTAATTTAAATTTCTTTCTCATTTAAGGGGCTACCAACCAAATTTTGCAAGGTAACATCAATTTCAAAAGAAAATCAATGTCAAAATAATAAATCGATCATTTTTAAAAAGAGTAATTAAGAATAAAGACCATTTAGAAAGTGCTGAGCCAAGTAGATAATCTATAAAAGCTCTTACAGCTTTTTTTTAAATAGCAGAACTAGAGAGAGAGAGACAGACAAGGCCTCAAGTCCTGGTCACCAAGGAAGGGGTGGGGACAGGGACCGAACTCAGGAGTTGGGTTTAACAAACACTGACCTTGATTCACCTCTGGTGGATGCACACTCTGTGCTGACCTCAGTAGCATTCATAAAAATGGGTTTGGAAACCTGGGGCGGGATTCTCTCAGCCCAGGGCCGGGCCGGAGAATCCCTGCGACCGGCGCGAATCACACCACGCCACCCCGACACCGGCACCCGGTACTCCACAGAGCGGAGAATCGGCGCCATTGGTGCCAGGGTGGTTGGCACGGCGCCGGTCGGGGGCCGCTCTACGCAGCCGGCCTGCCAATTCTCGGCTCGGGGTGGGCCGAGTGGCCATCGTAAATACGTCGAGCCCCGCCGGCGCCGTCCACACCTGCTCTCAGCCAGCGGGACCTCGGCGTGGAAGGGTTGGGGGGGGCGGCCTGTGGGGTGGGGGGCCTGTGATGTGGCCTGGTCCGCGATCAGGGCCCACCTATCAGCAGTCCGGCCCCTCTGGCTGCCGGCCTCCTTTGTTCCGCGCTGGCCCCTGTAGTCCTGTGCCATGTTGCGTCGGGGCCGGCGCATTGAAGGAAGCCATTGCGCATGCGCGTTGGCGCCGGTGCCACTGCGCATGCGCGGATCCCGCGGCGCCCAGTTCGCGCCGGGATCAGCAGCTGGAGCGGCATGAACCGCTCCAGTGCCGTGCTGGCCCCCTGCAGAATTGCTGATCCTGAGGACGTGTTGACGCCATCGGGAAACGCGACGGCATTTCCGACGGCATCAACACTGAGCCTCAGTATCACAGAATCCCGCCCCTGGCTTTCCCTACTCTCCTGGCCTGCATTGTGGATAGATTTTTCAAGAAGGAGGTTTGTATCTGGCACACTCCCAGTCTCAGGAATTCTCACACACTCACTCACTCACTCACACTCACTCACTCAGCCACAAACACTCACTCACACACACAAACCTCCTCACTCACTCACACAGATTCACTCAAGCTCATCAGTCAAGCAGCCGGCCCAGAAGGTTTGGAGACCTTACTGCTGAGGAGGAATTTGTGGTTCTGTGAAGAGATGCGCTCCCTCACTGCACTCTGTTGGAGCGTCAAGCTGTCCCGAACAGTCAGGAGGCCAGGCAGGCGCTGTTGCTGAAACTCCTTTTGGGCTCTCCAGCCAACACCGCCATCTTGACCACTGTGCTCCTTTAGGGGGCTGTCACTTGTGTGGGAACAGTAAGAAGTCTTACAACACCAGGTTGAAGTCCAACAGGTTTGTTTCAAACACTAGCTTTCGGAGCACTGCTCCTTCCTCGGAGCTAGTGTTTGAAATAAGCATGTTGGACTTTAACCTGGTGTTATAAGACTTCTTACTGTGCTCACCCCAGTCCAACGCCGGCATCTCCACATCACTTGTGTGGGAGGTCGAGGTATGGCAGGGACAACGGCAGAGAGAGAGCGCTTGCTGTGAAAACAAAAGAGAAATCACTCATTCCACCATTGCTCACTGTTCCTCCAATCAGAGACCCAGGGGGCTAGATTTTCCTGGCCCTCCTGCAGTGTGTTTCCTGGCAGGTGGGAGGCGGCCTGCCCTTGGCTGGCAGTGGGATCATATGGTCCCACTGCTGTCAAAGGGATTTCCCATTGAATCCACCCCTTGCCACTGGGAAACTATCAGCCAGACCGGACGTCTCCACTGGCATGAACAGATGGAAAATCTCCCCTCACTTCTCTCCCGGATTTACTGTTGATTGAATCACATGTGCAGTCGCCTAAGATTGGTGAAGCAGCTCCATGAAGAACCTTTCATTGAACTCACCTACAGTTTGCAGACTGGGTCTACAGGCCAGAGACAGAGGCTTGGCGGGCTGCTTCTGAGCTGTGTGTTCGGGGTTGGACAAGCCTTGTATTTATAGAACATAGAACAGTACAGCACAGAACAGGCCCTTCGGCCCTCGATGTTGTGCCGAGCAATGATCACCCTACTCAAACTCACGTATCCATCCTATACCCGTATCCCAACAACACCCCCCCCTTAACCTTACTTTTTAGGACACTACGGGCAATTTAGCATGGCCAATCCACCTAACCCGCACATCTTTGGACTGTGGGAGGAAACCGGAGCACCCGGAGGAAACCCACGCACACAGGGGGAGGACGTGCAGACTCCGCACAGACAGTGACCCAGCCGGGAATCGAACCTGGGACCCTGGAGCTGTGAAGCATTTATGCTAACCACCATGCTACCGTGCTGCCCCAGGCATGCTTCTGCTGTTTAGCCTGGGTTTAGTCCTTTCAGCTGACTGAAGCTAGAAACTACACCAGTATCAGTAAATAGGATATAAAATTAAGCTTATCTTCATACTGTATTTCTGGCAAAGGAACGATTGAGAAAGTCTTAGTTACTTTTCTGACAATTGGGAGAAAGAAAGAAAAGCTATGATTCCATTACTTTCAGATTCTAGGCACCCACAAGGCTGGAGCACCAGTTAAAAGAAGTCAGTCAACGTTAGCATTATTACAGCTGCCATGCACCATGACATGTTGACTAAAAAGTCGGATCAGTTGCGTTGCCTTCCTCCTACTTCACTTTTCTCAAAAGGTCTAAAGCTAAGACGACAAAGGCACTGGGTGTTTACAGTAGGCCCCGTCCTACAGTGGTGTGTGAAGATCTTTGAGAAGCACAATGCCCCAGTACTGACTGCCAGGCAGGTAGCTGCAAGATTCTCAGGCGTAGCTCCTCTCTGTTGTACCACACCCTCAAGAGAAATACATCAACAATTCAGGCTCTGCTTTCCACAGTGCTCAGAAGTAAAGTACTCTTCTTGCAAACTGAGCAACAAGAACACCTGAAAAAGCAGAGTTTCATCGAGGTGTTCTCAACCTCGCTCACAGTTAGAATGCAATTGAAGTCACTACTGATTTCTGAGAGGCATTTAAAGAGGAAGAAAAATGAGATAATAGGTTCTCGGGGATTACGGTTATCAGATAAATAGAAATGAAGTGGAAATTGTATTCTATTGAAGCTGAACCTGAAGAGCATTTGGAACTAGCAGTTTCGTTTCAGTCTGTTTAGGGCCTATTCCTTCATATTGGTAAGTCTGTGTTCAATATAGAGAAAGAACAAAGGGGGCAATTGCCCATTTAGCAATGGTATTTTTACACTATGAATATTTGTCAGTGAATTCTGAAAAGTTGGCCTTGGTATTAACCCCTCCAAAGAGAGTTGGGATCAACTGGATTCTGCACCCAAAATGCTGTCGCCTACCACCTTATTATTATGGCAGCCGATAGACACGTCTAGCTGTGCTGCTGTGGAGAGATGGCACACTTGATTCCATCATTTAAATCAGGCTCCCAGAATCTCATGGAGGCCAGATTTTCTGACTGATCCTGCCAGTATGATCATCCAGTCCCGCCGGCGGCAGCCCCGCACCTTATGGTGCGAACAACAGAAAACCCCGTTGACAACAGAAAACCCCGTTGACAACGGCGGGACTTGAAGATTCCGCTGCCAGCCAATGGTGGGCTGCCTCTGCTGCCGGAAAATATGCCGTGGGGGAGAAGGCAGTGTAAAAGCCTACCCAGGGAGTCAACTGCACGGTAGCATTGTGGATAGCGCAATCGCTTCACAGCTCCAGGGTCCTAGGTTCGATTCCGACTTGGGTCACTGTCTGTGTGGAGTCTGCACATCCTCCCCGTGTGTGCGTGGGTTTCCTCCGGGTGCTCCGGTTTCCTCCCATGGTCCAAAGATGTGCAGGTTAGGTGGATTGGCCATGATAAATTGCCCTTAGTGTCCAAAATTGCCCATAGTGCTGGGTGGGGTTACTGGGTTATGGGGATAGGGTGGAGGTGTTAACCTTGGGTAGGGTGCTCTTTCCAGGAGCTGGTGCAGACTCGATAGGCCAAATGGCCTCCTTCTGCACTGTAAATTCTATGTAAATTCGCAGGACAACTTTCCCCAGATCAGGAAAGTTGGCAGTGGAATAGTGATGGGAGGTCAGGCTTTGAAAGCAAAATGTCGTTCAGTGCATTCCCTTTTGACCTAGAGAAGCAGGGGTGTTTCCCAAAGCCCCAAACTCTGTTCTCTCCCTCCAACCTGTCAACCCCTATCCCCCCCCCCCCCCCCCCCCCCCCCCCCCCCGCCCGTCTCCCCTCACTGAGAGCAATGATGAAGCCCGCCCCTCCTTCAGTGGATCATCTGTCTCACATCCTGATTGCCAGGGACCGTTCCCAATGTTCTTCTCTCCTTACTGCTGGTCAGGCTCTCAGTTGGTTGACTCCCAGAGGGAGAACAAAAATGTTGGGAAGATGTCCAGTCTCCCGACCTGAAATAATATTGAAGTATCTTTTAAGGCACAGGACATAACACAGATACTATGGTCAGGATTTAATGTCTCTCTCCCCCCCCCCCCCCCCCCACCGGCTTTCCCCCAGAGCGGGTTGCTGGCTCGACCAACATTAATTGTCCATCCAAGATACCTTGAACCGCTGCAGTCCACACGGTGCAAGAACATCCACAGTGCTGTTAGAGAGTGAGTTCCAGGATTGTGACCCAGTGACAGTGAGGGAACGGTGATATAATTCCATGTGTGGGTTGGAGCCGGATCTGAAGGTGGCGATGTTCCCTAGGTGCTAGAGCTCGCGGGCTTGGAAGCTGTTGTCGAAGGCACCTTGGTGAGTTGTTGCAGTGCATCATAGAACATAGACATAGAACATAGAACGATACAGCGCAGTACAGGCCCTTTGGCCCACGATGTTGCATCGACATGGGAAGTCAAAAACTAAAGGCCATCTAACCTACACTATGCCATTATCATCCATATGCTTATCCAATAAACTTTTAAATGCCCTCAATGTTGGCGAGTTCACTACTGTTGCAGGTAGGGCATTCCACGGCCTCACCACTCTTTGCGTAAAAAACCTACCTCTGACCTCTGTCCTATATCTATTACCCCTCAATTTATGGCTATGTCCCCTCGTGCTAGCCACCTCCATCCGCGGGAGAAGGCTCTCACTGTCCACCCTATCTAACCCTCTGATCATTTTGTATGCCTCTATTAAGTCACCTCTTAACCTTCTTCTCTCTAACGAAAACAACCTCAAGTCCATCAGCCTTTCCTCATAAGATTTTCCCTCCATACCAGGCAACATCCTGGTAAATCTCCTCTGCACCCGTTCCAAAGCTTCCACGTCCTTCCTATAATGAGGCGACCAGAACTGTACGCAATACTCCAAATGCGGCCGTACCAGAGTTTTGTACAGCTGCAACATGACCTCATGGCTCCGGAACTCAATCCCTCTACCAATAAAGGCCAACACACCATAGGCCTTCTTCACAACCCTATCAACCTGGGTGGCAACTTTCAGGGATCTATGTACATGGACACCGAGATCCCTCTGCTCATCCACACTGCCAAGAATTTTACCATTAGCCAAATATTCCGCATTCCTGTTATTCTTTGCAAAGTGAATCACCTCACACTTCTCTACATTAAACTCCATTTGCCACCTCTCAGCCCAGCTCTGCAGCTTATCTATGTCCCTCTGTAACCTGCAACATCCTTCCACACTGTCTACAACTCCACCGACTTTAGTGTCGTCTGCAAATTTACTCACCCATCCTTCTGTGCCCTCCTCTAGGTCATTTATAAAAATGACAAACAGCAACGGCCCCAGAACAGATCCTTGTGGTACGCCACTGGTAACTGAACTCCATTCTGAACATTTCCCATCAACCACCACCCTCTGTCTTCTTTCAACTAGCCAATTTCTGATCCACATCTCTAAATCACCCTCAATCCCCAGCCTCCGTATTTTCTGCAATAGCCGACCGTGGGGAACCTTATCAAATACTTTACTGAAATCCATATACACCACATCAACTGCTCTACCCTCGTCTACCTGTTCAGTCACCTTCTCAAAGAACTCGATAAGGTTTGTGAGGCATGACCTACCCTTCACAAAACCATGCTGACTATCCCTAATCATATTATTCCTATCTAGATGATTATAAATCGTATCTCTTATAATCCTCTCCAAGACTTTACCCACAACAGACGTGAGGCTCACCGGCCTATAGTTACCGGGGTTATCTCTACTCCCCTTCTTGAACAAAGGGACCACATTTGCTACCCTCCAGTCCTCTGGCACTATTCCTGTAGCCAATGATGACCTAAAAATCAAAGCCAAAGGCTCAGCAATCTCTTCCCTGGCTTCCCAGAGAATCCTAGGATAAATCCCATCAGGCCCTGGGGACTTATCTATTGTCACCTTGTCCAGAATTGCCAACACTTCTTCCCTACGCACCTCAATGCCATCTATTCTAATAGCCTAGGTCTCAGCATTCTCCTCCACAACATTATCTTTTTCCTGAGTGAATACTGACGAAAAGTATTCATTTAGTATCTCGCTTATCTCCTCAGCCTCCACACACAACTTCCCACCACTGTCCTTGACTGGCCCTACTCTTACCCTAGTCATTCTTTTATTCCTGACATACCGAGAGAAAGCTTTTGGGTTTTCCTTGATCCTACCTGCCAAAGACTTCTCATGTCCCCTCCTTGCTCGTCTTAGCTCTCCCTTTAGATCCTTCCTCGCTTCCTTGTAACTATCAAGCGCCCCAACTGAAACTTCACGCCTCATCTTCACATAGGCCTCCTTCTTCCTCTTAACAAGAGATTCCACTTCTTTGGTAAACCACGGTTCCCTTGCTCTACCCCTTCCTCCCTGCCTGACTGGTACATACTTATCAAGAACACACAATAGCTGTTCCTTGAACAAGCTCCACATATCCAGTGTGCCCAACCCTTGCAGCCTACTTCTCCAACCTACACATCCTAAGTCATGACTAATGGCATCATAATTGCCCTTCCCCCAGCTATAACTCTTGCCCTGCGGGGTATACTTATCCCTTTCCATCACTAACGTAAAGGTCACCGAATTGTGGTCACTGTTTCCAAAGTGCTCACCTACCTCCAGATCTAACACCTGGCCTGGTTCATTACCCAAAACCAAATCCAATGTGGCCTCGCCTCTTGTTGGCCTGTCAACATATTGTGTCAGGAAACCCTCCTGCACACATTGTACAAAAAACGACCCATCTAATGTACTCGAACTATATCTTTTCCAGTCAATATTTGGAAAGTTAAAGTCTCCCATAACAACTACCCTGTTACTTTCGCTCTTTTCCAGAATCATCTTCGCCATCCTTTCCTCTACATCCCTAGAACTATTAGGTGGCCTATAGAAAACCCCCAACAGGGTGACCTCTCCTTTCCTGTTTCTAACCTCAGCCCATACTACCTCGGAAGAAGAGTCCCCATCTAGCATCCTTTCCGCCACCGTAATATTGTCCTTGACTAGCAGCGCCACACCTCCCCCTCTTTTGCCCCCTTCTCTGAGCTTACTAAAACACCTAAACCCCAGAACCTGCAACAACCATTCCTGTCCCTGCTCTATCCATGTCTCTGAAATGGCCACAACATCGAAGTCCCAGGTACCAACCCATGCTGCCAGTTCCCCAACCTTATTTCGTATACTCCTGGCATTGAAGTAGACACACTTCAAGCCACCTACCTGAACACTGGCACCCTCCTGCGAAGTCAAATCTGTGCTCCTGACCTCTATACTCTCAATCTCCCGTACCCCAAAACTACAATCCAGGTTCCCATGCCCCTGCTGAATTAGTTTAAACCCCCCCAAAGAGCACTAACAAATCTCCCCCCCAGGATATTGGTGCCCCTCAGGTTCAGATGTAGACCATCCTGTCTATAGAGGTCCCACCTTCCCCAGAAAGAGCCCCAAATCCAGAAATCTGAATCCCTCCCGCCTGCACCATCCCTGTAGCCACGTGTTTAATTGCTCTCTCTCCCTATTCCTTGTCTCACTATCACGTGGCATGGGAAACAACCCAGAGATAACAACTCTGTTTGTTCTCGCTCTGAGCTTCCATCCTAGCTCCCTAAAGGCCTGCCTGACATCCTTGTCCCCTTTCCTACCTATGTCTTGTAGATAGTACACACAGCTGCCATTGTGCCTTGATGATGAAGGGCTGGGTTTCCATCCCAGTGGGATATAAACAAGCGGGAGACTATACACAGTCCAGGGAGGTGAATGATTACCTTACAATGGCCTCGGGAGAGAAGCACGCAGGACTCCCACCAGTCCTTCAACCAGTGGGCGAGACTCCCATCACAGTCATCAAGTTCCCCCCCCAGTCTCATGTGTTGCAGTCCATGAAGAGATATTTTGTTACACAGCTGCTTTGTATATTCACCTTCTTGAAATCCTGTGGCTGTAGCATGTATAGAACTCTAGCAGTTCAAGGTGGTTGTGATGTGTTTTCGTATAAGCGATATTTATTCTTTTTTATTTGTAGCCTCAATCTAAAAACAATTGTTTTCGGAAGTATATTTAAAGAACCAGCACTAAATATAAATGAAAATAGCACTAGCTTGGATTCACGTCAAGTCAAGAATACTATATATTATGTGCATACAATAAAGATTTTAAAGGTCAGAATTTGAATTTTTTTCTGTTTATCTTTATTGCTTTGCATCCGATTATGAGCTGGTATAAAACGTCAGGCTTTGAAAATCCGTTCATCTTTCTGTGATTCTGGAGTGATCAGGTTGAATTAGAATCCAATTTCAGGCTCTAAATAACATCGAGCAGGTTCACCAGAAAAGTGGCTATTATTTTATCAAGGACGGGAGTTTGTTAATAAGGAGCTTTCGAAATGCACTATGTAAAAGCATAATCTTAGTAGAGGGCTAGAATCTTTTCTTGTAACCTTCTCTTTCACGATACACTGACAGTATCTATAAAAGAATTAGCAAATTGTCAGAAAGGTCAGAAGAAGTTGTGAATAATAAGGGAAAACTGTCGCCAGCCTGATAATTAATTAAATTGCAAGTATTTTGGAGTAATGTTTTGCAGACTGCAATTGATGCTAAGAAGCCCAGTGGGATTGGAGACCTTGATTTCCTACCATACTATGCACCAGTTATTTGAAGGATAACCAAACTTGGACAGCGTTGGTCCCCACACTAATTCAAGCCCCTTGCAGAGTGGAAATCCAGCTGCCTATCACTGATGCAGAGTGGCAGCAGTGTTTACCATCTACAAGATGTACAGTTACCTCTCACTAAGGCTCTTTCGGCAGCACCTTCCAAACCCGTGACCTCTACCACCTAGATGGACAAGAGCAGCAGATGCATGGAAATGCCACCACCTGAAAGTTACCCTTGTGTACTTTTAGTGGAAGCCCCAACCATGAGTAAGAGTGACAAAGCAGGCAGCAACCTTGGTTTCCTAAAAAAGAGAGAGACATTACCTCGGGGTTTTCTGGAATTTTAGTGTAGAAGTTAAAAGAACAGAAGAGGAATCCTGAATAAGACAGAAATTTGTAACTAGGATGATTAGAGTTGATTACAGTCAAATTGAAGCCCTGGAACAGACGGACAACTGTGGCCGTTTGAAGTCATGCAGTCTAACCGCACAAGAACTTGAAAGGTGTTAAGCAGAAGAAAATGAAGCTTGCAAAGAGATGGCAGATGACACACTAAATCTGTATGGGCAAGTGAAGTGGAGAGAAAGGCAGAACTATCTTGTTTGCACGGTAATACTGCCGTCTTATCTTAAAGACATGTTTTTGAATCAACATTAGATAAGTTAAAGCGCTGAATTTTATGTGTCTCCAAAGGGCATGTTTTCAAAGGGACACACACACACATAAAATAGAGCTGATGCCCGCCCCAACACCTTCCCCCCACCCCTGAACTCATCCCAAACATGTGGGTGGGCAAGCACCGAAATTGGCAGTCCGCTGTATTTTAATAAATAATCGAGGCTTCTTATCAAGCCAATTGATCCGAATATGTTGTCCACGCCATGAAATTGTTGGGATGTGCAATTGGACAGGGGCAGGAAACCCGATTATTTTCATTTACGTGGTTAAGAGGTGGAAGAGAAAAGAGTGGTCTTTCTTCAAGGGCTTGCTCCCTTTGCCAATAGAGGGGTGTCTCCGCCCCAACCCAAAGTTGAACCTTCCCTTCCTTCCTATCTGCTCCTGTCCTTGAACGTATCCTCTATCCCACCCCTGCACCTCTCCCTAATTTGCCCAAACCCACCCAAACCCTCCGGCACAAGACCCCTGGCTTGTCCGCTCCGCAAATCCATGGGCTTTGGTTGTGTTCTTCTTCTGCAGTCCCGGCAGTGGTCACTGGCGGCGCTGCGGGACTTCTGGAGCTGCCAACCAATCCAATTGGCAGGCCACCTCCCATGCATTATTCTGCCAATCGGCTTGAGAACCACAGGAAGACATGACTTCAAGGAGCACTAACCTCTGTCCTCCAAATGGAATATTTCTCAGTTACTTTATTGAACTAAATTCAGCTCTGGTCTGTATTCTGAATGGGATTATATGTTAAATTGGACATAGTTAATGCTGTGCTATTGTAATTCTAAATGTTTTTTGGTTTTTTTAAATTTAGAGTACCCAATTTTTTTTCTTTCCAATTAAGGGGCAATTTAGCGTGGCCAATCCACCTAACTTGCACATCTTTGGGTTGTGGGGGTGAAACACAGGCAGACACTGGGAGAATGTGCAAACTCCACACGGAGTAATTCTAAATGTTACTGTTCTGTCTGTGATGACTAAATTCATATCTTGTCTTCGACTCTTTAGAAGAATCATAATAAAATAGCAATTGGTTTTATTACCGTTGATTATAGGTGGATGTGCAACGCGAATAATACAGCAAAGTATCTATAAAGATCCAGAAGACTAAGTAGTCATGGTAATTCTAGCTATTCACATTCAAAGGAAACGGCTGCGACAGCAGCAAATATACACAGCATTAGTCCCAGTCAGGACTACCAGTGGGCTGGTCACTGTCTGGACCGGCCTTTATACAAGTTAATTATGAGCCCCAGCTGGGCAGGCCTCTGCCTGCTAGTGGGGAAGGTCGTATTCTGCAAGTCCCGTGAGGAGATCCGTGCATCTTGTGGTGTTATTACAGTGTCCCAAGCTGCTCTACAGGCAAGCAATTGGACACAAAATGGCACCAGAGCAAAGAAGGAAATATTAGAGTGAGTAAGTAAAGGCCTTGGTCAAAAGTGTTGGTTTTATGAAGGGTCTTAAAAGAGCCCAGAGGGCTTGAGAAGTTCAGGGAGGGATTTCCAGAACTGGGGCCCTAGGTAGCTGAAGGCACAATGGCTAATGGTGGGTCAACGGGAGTGAGAGACATCCAGCCTCCCTGGATCAAACCAGTGATTATCACAAATTGGAGCCCACACTGATGCTCCCTCCACTGTCATATGCTTCCTCCACTGCCCCCAGACTCTCAGGACCGCCTCTACCACCGGGCTTGTGGCGTGCCGGGCCAGCGAGAACGGCAGAGGAGCCGTTACCAATGCCCCCAAACTTGTGCCCTTACACAATGCCGCCTCTACTCGGTCCCACACTGACCCTGCCCCGCCCTCCCCCCCCGCCCCTGTCACTACCCACTTCCTGATCATGGCTATATGCCGCCATCAACATTTTAATCAACATTTTAAACACATCTGATTTACCGTCTCTAGTCTACCGTCGCTAATCTTTCTTTTGTGTCTCCCTATCTCAAAATGTTTCAATTTTCCACTAATTCTGAAGCCATTAAACTCATCTGGATTTTACGGAAGGAAAACCCTGCTAAAAATAATTAGATCACAGTAAAAAGCAGGACTTCTGGCACCAATAATACTGGGGTTTTAAGGTATGCAAGACCAGATTGGACTAGTTTGATTGGTAACCTTCATTTCCAGTATTACTGGTTTTCCCTTTTGGGGATGTGGGAATGGGGGAAGAGGGGTTGGGTAAACTGGGGGGAATGATCAGGAATAATGTCAGGATCTGTTACAAACCAGCAGAAAGAGGAAGTGCACTGAAATTCAGTTCATTGGTGTAGGGAAGGATCTTCTTCCTCCAGTAACCTAAGAGAGCATTGGCAACCAAGGATTTCCAGTGGACAGGTCAATGAGTGTGGTTGGCAAAGTACTGCAGTTGTTTGCTGTTGCCTTCCGCAGTACAGCTGGCCAGGAAACTCTTCCACTCTTACTGTCTACCATCAGGCTTATTGGAAGGATTTACAAGCTGATGATTGACCTGTTTGGCCATTTTATGAACGCATCTTCTGCAACCATTAAGTCCTGAAGTAGGACTTGAACCCAGAGCTTCTGATCCAGCAGATAGGGATGCTACCACTGCATCACTAGACCTTCATGGAGGGAATTATTCATGAGGTTCACAAACAAGGCCCTTATATAGCACTTTTTCACTGTTAGAGCGATCATGCATTTGTGGGCAATGGTAAAGATTGTTAACATTTTGAATGAGAGCCATGAAATCAAAGGAAACATGTTTTACAATCTTTAAATAAATAAATCACTAAGCGGACCCTCAGAACAACAGAGTAGCGGACACTGAACACAATTTCTAGGCCCACGGAGCGCGTAGTCACCGAGACAGAGGTCGGCATTGGGCGAGCAAGTAAGATCCCTTGCGGTTCCCCATGGCACATGTGTCACCACCCCTTACACCACACACACTCCCACCACACCAGGTAATTTATCCACTTTCAGGCCTTCCAGTCTCCCAGAACCCTCTCCTTAGTAATGGCCAATACACTTTTGTCTGTACCCTGATTGTCCTGAAGTTCTGGTATTCCACTCGTGTCTTCCACCGTGAAGACTGATGCAAAGTAACTATTGAGTTCCTCCATCATTTCTTTGTTTCCTATTACTACTTCATCTTTTATATTACTAGCTAGCTTACACTCATATTTCATCTTCTCCCCCCATTATTGCATTTTTAGTTATCCTCAGCTTACTTTTAAAGGCTTCCCAATCCTCTGGCTTCCAACTAATCCTCACCACCTTGTGTGCTTTTTCTTTTGCTTTTATGTTGTGCTTGACCTCCCTCATCAGCCATAGGTATCTCGTCCCCCCCTCAGCATGTTTCCTCCTCTTTGGTGTGAATCGGGCGGCATGGTAACACAGTGGTTAGCATTGTTGCTTCAAAGCACCAGGGACCTGGGTTTGATTTCAGACTTGGGTCACTCTGCGGAGTCTGCACATTCTCCCCATGTCTGCGAGGGTTTCCTCCGAGTGCTTCAGTTCCCTCCCACAAGGCTCAAAAGACGTGCTTAATTTTGAAGAATAAAAGGATTAAGGGTTATAGTGTTCGGGCCGGAAAGTGGAGCTGAGTCCACAAACCATCAGCCATGATGTTTTGATATGCTCTTGACGTAGCATAAGCTGCTTCCTTGATGTGCACCCTGATATAGGAAGATTCAAACTTGGAGATAGCTTTAACACATTTAATAAACTGTTAACGATTCTCCTACTTGAATTTGACTCTCCTGTTAATCCTGCTATAGCTACTCAGACTAACAAACCAGTCTGCTACAATCCACATGGTGGGTGTGATGCGTTTCAAATCAACCCTGTGTACTCACTGAGTGTCTCCACGGGAAAGAGGAAGAGCATGTGTGCTGTGTCCTTTTATATGGGTTGGTGTAATGCCCTCCTGTGGAAGTGTCACCTCTGTGTGTATCGTGAATGCCCATTGGTCGTGTCCAATCTTACTGGCCTATTGGTTGAATGTCTGTGTGTCATGTCTTTGGTGCTCCCTCTAGTGTCTATCTAGACTACGTGTATTTACAGTGTCCTAGTGTATCTACATTAACCCCTTGTATATTTACAGTGATGCATATCACCACAAAAGGGATTAAGGGTTATACTGTTCAGGCCGGAAAGTGGAGCTGAGTCCACAAAAGATCAGCCATGATCTCATTGAATGGCAGAGCAGGCTCAAGGGGCCAGGTGGCCTATTCCTGTTCCTAGTTCTTATGTTCTTATGTTGATAGGTGAATTGGACATTCTGAATTCAGGGTAGCACGGTGGCCCAGAGGTTAGCAGTACTGCCTACGCCGCTGAGGACACGTCTTCGATCCTGGCCCCGGGTCACTGTCCGTGTGGAATTTGCACATTCTCCTGTGTCCGCGTGGTTTTCATCCCCACAACCCAAAGATGTGCAGGGTAGGTGGATTGGCCACACCAACTTGCCCCTAAATTGGAAAAAAAATAATTGAGTACTCCAAATTATTTTTTTAAAAGATAATCTGAACTCTCCCCCAGTGTTTCCGAACAGGCGCCATAATGTGGCGACTAGGAGATTTTCACAGTAACTTCATTGCAGTGTTAATGTAAGCCTACGTGTGACACTAATAAAGATTATTGTTATTACTTCTGTTGTGTCTCCGGAATAACCAGGGGCTGGTTTAGCACACTGGGCTAAATCGCTGGCTTTTAAAGCAGACCAAGGCAGGCCAGCAGCACGGTTCAATTCCTGTACCAGCCTCCACGAATAGGCGCCGGAATGTGGCGACTAGGGGCTTTTCACAGTAACTTCATTGAAGCCTACTCGTGACAATAAGCATTTTTCATTTCATAACCTCAAAACACAATTGCTGTTCCACTGTCTTCCCTGCTAGGCACCCCTTCCAATCAACTCTGGCCAGCTCCTGCCTCATGTCTTCGTAGTTATCCGTATTTAATTGTAATACTGGGCGAAATTCTCCGACCCCCAGCAGGGTCGGAGAATCGCCTGGGGGCGCCTAAAATCCCGCCCCCGCCGTGGCAGAGATTCTCCGCCACCCGGGAAGTGGCGAGGCAGGAATCTCGACACTCCGATCGGAGAGGCCCCTGCGGGATTCTCCGGCCCGGATGGGCCGAAGTCCCGCCGCTGGGAGGCCTCTCCCTCCGCCGAGGTTTGAACCACCTCTGGAATGGCGGGCTCAGCGGTGCGAGCAGGCCCCCGGGGTCCTGGGGGGGCGGGGGGCGATCGAACCCCGGGGGGTGCCCCCACGGTGGCCTGGCCCGCGATCGGGCCCCCCCCTCAGAGTCCGGGCCAGTGCCCTGGCTGCACTAGTTTCTTCCACGTCCGCCACGGCCTCCGCCATGGCGGAAGCGGAAGAGAACCCCATATCGCGCATGCGCCGGCAGTGACGTCAGCGGCCAGCTGCCGCTGACGTCACTGCCGGCGCATGCGCGGACCGGCGAAAGCCTTTTGGCCAGCCCCGCTGCCGGGGGCGCCGGTTTTTTGCGCCGGTCTCCTGGTGGCAACTGCTCTGGCGCGGGGCTGGCCCCCAAAGGTGGGGAGAATTCCCCACCTTTGGGGAGGCGCGACCCCTGAGTGGTTGGCGCCACTCCCCTACTCCGGGACCCTCCGTCACGCCGGGTAGGGGAGAATGCCGCCCACTGTTACATCTCATTCCAGCTTCTCCCTCTCAAACCGCAGGGTAAATTCTATCATGTTGTGGTTACTGCTCCCTAAGTTCCCAAATCAAGTCTGCCTCATTACACATCACCAGATCCAGAATTGCCTGTTCACTAATGAGCTCTGTCAAAAGCTGCTGTGAAAAACCATGGACTGGATTCTCCATTCCAAAGAGTTGATATTCGGCCAGAATTTGTGGACTTTCGCGACAGCAAAACTGGCGCCGAACCTGAACCGATTCAGCGACTAAGGAGAGGCTAGCACCGGTGCCACATGGAACATAATTGATTCCAATGAAAAAACGTTTGTGATTGACACTCGGGAAGCTGACAAGCTACAGCCACGCAGACATATTACAATCCCCACACACTCATTGTAGCCAACAAAATGGCACTGTTTGTGCTGGAGTACGCCCACACAGCTAATGGGTCGGCTGGGGCCAGAGAGCACCTTGGGGAGACATCTATACGACCCATGGCTCGATGTTCAAAGTCGGTAGTCAGCAGCGTGCGGAGCTGCATAGCTGCCTTTCCGGCTGTGGTAATGGTGTTCCATGCCCGTCCACCCGACCCCACAGCTACTTCCTGACCACCGCCACTGCCTCCTACCTCCCCGCTCTCCTCTCCGGTTAAACCTCCTACCTTCCCGCTCTCCTCTCCGGTTAAACCTCCCACCTTCCCGCTCTCCTCTCCGGTTAAACCTCCCACCTTCCCGCTCTCCTCTCCGGTTAAACCTCCCACCTTCCTGCTCTCCTCTCCGGTTAAACCTCCCACCTTCCTGCTCTCCTCTCCGGTTAAACCTCCCACCTTCCCGCTCTCCTCTCCGGTTAAATCTCCCGCCTCCCCGCTCTCCTCTCCGGTTAAACCTCCCACCTTCCCGCTCTCCTCTCCGGTTAAACCTCCCGCCTTCCCGCTCTCCTCTCCGGTTAAACCTCCCGCCTTCCCGCTCTCCTCTCCGGTTAAACCTCCTACCTTCCCGCTCTCCTCTCCGGTTAAACCTCCTACCTTCCCGCTCTCCTATCCGGTTAAACCTCCCACCTTCCCGCTCTCCTCTCCGGTTAAACCTCCCACATTCCCGCTCTCCTCTCCGGTTAAACCTCCCACCTTCCCGCTCTCCTCTCCGGTTAAACCTCCTACCTTCCCGCTCTCCTCTCTGGTTAAACCTCCCGCCTTCCCGCTCTCCTCTCCGGTTAAACCTCCCACCTTCCCGCTCTCCTCTCCGGTTAAACCTCCCACCTTCCCGCACTCCTCTCCGGTTAAACCTCCCACCTTTCCGCTCTTCTTTCCAGTTAAACCTCCTACCTTTCCGTTCTCTCCGGTTAAACCTCCTACCTTCCCGCTCTCCTCTCCGGTTAAACCTCCCACCTTCCCGCTCTCCTCTCCGGTTAAACCTCCTACCTTCCTGCTCTCCTCTCCGGTTAAACCTCCCACCTTCCTGCTCTCCTCTCCGGTTAAACCTCCCACCTTCCCGCTCTCCTCTCCGGTTAAACCTCCCACCTTCCCGCACTCCTCTCCGGTTAAACCTCCCACCTTCCCGCTCTCCTCTCCGGTTAAACCTCCCACCTTCCCGCTCTCCTCTCCGGTTAAACCTCCCACCTTCCCGCTCTCCTCTCCGGTTAAACCTCCCACCTTCCCGCTCTCCTCTCCGGTTAAACCTCCCACCTTCCTGCTCTCCTCTCCGGTTAAACCTCCCACCTTCCTGCTCTCCTCTCCGGTTAAACCTCCCACCTTTCCGCTCTTCTTTCCAGTTAAACCTCCCACCTTCCCGCTCTCCTCTCCGGTTAAACCTCCCGCCTTTCCGCTCTTCTTTCCAGTTAAACCTCCTACCTTTCTGTTCTCTCCGGTTAAACCTCCTACCTTCCCGCTCTCCTCTCCGGTTAAACCTCCGACATTCCCGCTCTCCTCTCCGGTTAAACCTCCCACCTTCCCGCTCTCCTCTCCGGTTAAACCTCCTACCTTTCCGTTCTCTCCGGTTAAACCTCCCACCTCCCCGCTCTCCTTTCCGGTTAAACCTCCTACCTTCCCGCTCTCCTCTCCGGTTAAACCTCCGACATTCCCGCTCTCCTCTCCGGTTAAACTTCCGACATTCCCACTCTCCTCTCCGGTTAAACCTCCTACCTTCCCGCTCTCCTCTCCGGTTAAACCTCCTACCTTCCCGCTCTCCTCTCTGGTTAAACCTCCTGCCTTCCCACTCTCCTCTCCGGTTAAACCTCCCGCCTTCCCTCTCTCCTCTCCGGTTAAACCTCCCACCTTCCCGCTCTCCTCTCCGGTTAAACCTCTCGCCTTCCCTCTCTCCTCTCCGGTTAAACCTCCCACCTTCCCGCTCTCCTCTCCGGTTAAACCTCCCACCTTACCGCTCTCCTCTCCGGTTAAACCTCCCACCTTCCCGCTCTCCTCTCCGGTTAAACCTCCCACCTTCGCGCTCTTCTTTCCAGTTAAACCTCCTACCTTTCCGTTCTCTCCGGTTAAACCTCCTACCTTCCCGCTCTCCTCTCCGGATAAACCTCCCACCTTCCCGCTCTCCTTTCCGGTTAAACCTCCCACCTTCCCGCTCTCCTCTCCGGTTAAACCTCCTACCTTTCCGTGTTACTCTCCGGTTAAACCTCCTACCTTCCCGCTCTCCTCTCCGGTTAAACCTCCTACCTTCCCGCTCTCCTCTCCAGTTAAACCTCCTACCTTCCCGCTCTCCTCTCCGGATAAACCTCCCACCTTCCCGCTCTCCTCTCCGGTTAAACCTCCTACCTTCCCGCTCTCCTCTCCGGTTAAACCTCCTACCTTCCCGCTCTCCTCTCTGGTTAAACCTCCCGCCTTCCCGCTCTCCTCTCCGGTTAAACCTCCTACCTTCCCATGCTGCTCTCCGATTCTCTCCCGAACTGCTCAGCTCAATCCTTTCTGCTCTCAAATAAATCAACTAAGTCCCTCTCCTTACGAAGACAATTACTTACAATTCAATCTGGTTTGCAAAATCCCCACCAGGACTTACTCACCAGTAGCTGCACTCTTTGCAAACTCCCAGCTTCCCTTACTCTCTTTGAGGAAATGTAGGAAATGAAAGGAGTACCTGGCTCCCTCCTCACCAAACTCACTCAGTCACCGAACTGCCACTTTAGCATCTAATGCAGCCCGAAGTCAAACAACCCCAGGGAATAGCTGCTGTCCGGATGGGTTTCGCGATTCTTCCAGGGACTACGTGAGGGTGTGTCAGCAACCATTCAGCGCCTGCAGGTGCAGTTGGAGGAGTCCACTGCCTGCAGGAGCAGGAGGTGATGCCGACCATGCATGCCACCCAGGCCAACACCACATGGCTGGTGTCCACAGTGGAGGCCTTGAGGGTGAAGGTTTCGCCCATGAGTGAGGATGTCCAAGGCCTGGGGCACTTTGTGTGGTGGTGGCTGAGACCCAGGACAGGGCTGCCCTATCACAGGCAGTCATGTACCAGGGCCACCTGGGCATTGCATCAGCGCTCCAGAGCATGGCCCAGTCACAGTGGGTCATGGCTGATGGTGTCAGTGGCAATGCCCAGGTCCTGGCCGATGTGGCACAGTCGCAGAGTGAGGTGGCGCAATCACTGGCTGATGGAGCACTGACCCAGAAGGTGGTGATACAGTCGCAGAGTGATGTGGCGCAGTCCCAGAGGGAGGTGGTCCACTCCATGTGCTCCACGGCCTCAAGTATCGAGACCCTGGTCGGGACGGGTGCCGGCCACCAGTACTAGTGGCACCAGGTAGTGGGGAGCCTCAGGGTTATCTCCACTCGCACTCCCATCCCATGGAATAGCCCGGGGGCTTTTGAGCACCCCAAGGGAGGAGGAGGTGATGGGGCCTGTGCCGGGTTGTCATCATCCTCCATCTAATAGACCAGACCCATTGTTACTGCCAACCCAGGGCCCACACCCAATAGTGAGACAGTTAGGAATCACAAAGGTGGTTGCAAAGGAGGGGTTTACGAAGAGAGGATGTTCATGGGAGGGGGTGGTCGGCCAGTGGGGGTGGGATGCAATGTTATACTGCTGGTTAGGTCCCCTGGTCAGTGAACCTGGAGCCGACCAGAGCACCAACTGCGCACTGGCTCGGGTGCATATGTTGAGTGGCCTCCCGTGTCTGTCTGGGCCCCATGTCCTGCCCATCCTCATCCTGCTCCACATCTTCCTCATCGGACAAGGCCTGATGTTCAGCCTCCTCCTCGCGGCAGGCCAGCACGATGTCCGAGCGCTACACTGGAGGGCCGCTCCAGAATGGTCCAGGAACCTGAACCACATCTTCAGAATGCCAAAGCACCGCTCAATTCCTCCTCCTCCGTCTCTGGCCTCCATATGGCCGCAGTGGATAACCCCTATTGCCCAGGAGCCAACTTCTCAGCTGGGGGTGCGACCCAAAGAGGTCAGGAACTGTCGAGTGTGCCAAGATGGAGGCACTGTGCACACTGTCTGGGTATCAGGCGCAGACGTGCATAATGTGCTGCTAATGGTCACACACCATCTGCACGTTCATCGAGTGGGACCCCTTTCTGTTTGTGAAGACCACCTTTCTCCTGTTCTTGCTATGGAGGGAGTGCAACAAAGGTTTACCAGGCTGGGATGCTAGGTCTGTCATAAGAGGGGAGACCAAGTCAGTGAGGATTATATCCATTGGAGTTTAGAAGAGTGAGAGGGGATCTCATAGAAACTTATAAAATTCCAACAGGATTAGACAGGGTAGATTCACAAAGAATGTTCCTGATGGTGGGGGAGTCCAGAACTAGGGGTCATAGTTTGAGGATAAGGGGTAAGCCTGTTAGGACTCAGGTGAGGAGACATTTCTTCACCCAGAGAGTGGTGAATCTGTGGTATTCACTACCACAGAAGGTAGTTGAGGCCAAAACATTATGTAATTTCAAGAAGGATATAGCTCTTGGGGCTAATGGGATCAAGGGATATGGGGGAAGGCGGGATCAGGGTATTGAATTTGATGATCAGCCATAATCATAATGATTGGCGGAACAGGCTTGAAGGGCTGAATGGCCTGCTCCAGCTTTTATTTTCTATGTATGCCTCTAACTCCCCAGATAGGTTAAAATCATATTTCCGAGTTTCGCTTGAGGCTCATTCATTTTGGAATCTTTGTCCTCTTATTCTGCTGGAGGAAGTTGACGTGCAGAAGGGATAATGTAAAAGCTCTGCTACAAACAAGAGAAGGGCCATTTAACCATTGGACTCTGAGACAAACGTCTTGGATCACTCCCCCTGAGGCAACTATCTGTTGAGATAAGAGCTCATCCATCACGGTCGTTTTATCCTGCAGTGCATGCAGCAACGTTGAGATAGGGAAAATGTTCCATTTTAGTTTGGGGAGAAAATTAAGTACTTCTACATATTCACAAAGAAGGAAGGAGTCTGGGCTCAATGCCAAATATTTCTTTGAAGTGTCTGTTATCTTTTCTTCTTTGTTTTTCGACATCAACTGCAGGGCATAAAGAGAGGTTTAAGTGCACAGGCCTGGATGCTCAATCTGCTCTTAGCAGTTTGGACACATTTGATGGCAGAAGTGGGATGTTTCGGGGTCAGTAAATCCACTGATGCTGAGTGTTGCCACCGTTCAGTACATTCAATCCAGTTCTGATGCCAAGTGTCAGAATTATAAGATGTAGTTAAATCAATAATTAAGGCGTGAAACAGCAGAGAAAGCTCTTAATTACAGTTTAAAAAATCTAGGAATTGACTGATCTGAACTTGGCTTTGTGATTATCAGAACACTACAAAAATACACTCCGTGCACTTGGAAGCATATTCATTACATAGAATTTACACTGCAGAAGGAGGCCATTCAGCCTATCGAGTCTGCACCGGCTCTTGGAAAGAGCACCCTACCCAAGCCCATACCTCCACCCTATCCCCATAACCCAGTAACCCCACCTAACACTAAGGGCAATTTGGACCCTGAGGGCAATTTAGCCTGGCCATTCACCTAAACTGCACATCTTTGGACTGTGGGGGGAAACCGGAGCCCCCGGAGGAAACCCACGCACACACGGGGAGAACATGCAGACTCCACACAGACAGTGACCCAAGCCGGGATTCGAACCTGGGACCCTGGAGCTGTGAAGCATTTGTGCTAACCACTATGCTACCGTGCTGCCCACAAAGGTACAAAGGTATCTTGTGCCTCATAGAGAAGGCAGATGTGTCACTACCTTAGATCTTCCACAACTTTCTTGTAGCAGACTTCTGTCTGACTGAGAAGAGGTGTACCTGCTTCTGAGCATCTCAGACGGAAGAAAATTATACATACATCTATTCATGTTGATAGATTTCCTTTTGATCCGAGGTAAGGGTGGATGGAATTCTCTTTATTTTTAGTTTAGTCATATAATGGGGAGATTGCTGGAAAAAGCCTTTCCCCCACCCTGAATCGCTCCTCAGAAGATGATGGTGAGCTGCTCTCTTTGTAACTAAGTGACTTGTTAGACCATTTCAGAGGGCAGTTAGAAGGTGATGGCAGATTTCCATCCCCATAGGTCATCAGTGAATTAGATGTATTAGATTTCTTTTATTACACCCTCGGTATTTCATGACGAGTGGGGGGGGGGGGGGGGGGTGCTTTAACAGGATGGAGACACCAGACGTAAAGCTGATGTTAAACCGGCCCACTCCATTCCAGACCACCCCACAGTCATTGCAGGCAGGTTTAACAAGGCCAGTGTGGGACCTCTGCCCCTCTCTGGTGAGGAAGCCATGTCCTCTGGAGCTGCCGTTCAATCTGCGGAGGGGGAGGGGGGGCAGATCCATAAATGGAAGCCCTGAAGGGCATACACCCTCCCCCCCCCCCCCCCCTACTTCCTGCCCTTTGAGGAAGGTAGGTGAAAAATCGAGCTGCCCACTCCCACCTGGCTATACACAGCAATTTGTTATGATGCAGCCAGCATATTATCAGGGTCAATTGACTTGGTAATCAGCCTACCTGACCCTTGATTATCTATTTTAATATGGTGAGCAGGCTGCTGATTTTGGCACCATATAATGGGGACGAACTCTGAGGTGAATGGATAGGTGGGTGAGATGGGCACCCGCCTTCTTTTACACGACACTCCCTTGCTGGAAACATACCCACCAGGGGCACATAAAATGCAGCCCATGGTCACCATTACTGAGACTAGCTTTTTATTCTAGATTTATTTCCTGATTTCAAATTCCTCAGTTGCCACGGTGAGATTTGAACTCATGTCTGGAGATCATTAGTCCAGGTTTTTAGGTTAATTGTCCTGTAACATAACCACAAGCTACCAGTCCAGAACATCAATGTTAATGGCCTGAACTCTTGCACATTTATTCATGAGATACATATGATACCTCCAGTGTTGAGAGAATGTCTCCTGCTCACCGCAAATAAATTTTCTACGATGGTAAAGTCCGTGGAATTATTTTGGCAAAAGGATGAATTCAGGTGCTCAGTGCTGAACTGTTTCAAAGTTGGGCTTTAGCGCACAATTCTGGCCCTAATTATTGATGACCAGAATTTAAACTTGTCTGAAAAGGCTAAAATAGAGTCCTGCAGGTTTCACATTCGAGCACTGATTAAACACAGTTTTGTGGAGCAGTATATGTGGGCTCGAAGTGCTATGAGCTCCATTGTAACTCGCTCAATATCCATTCACTTGCACCATTGAAATATGGCCTCCTACTTTCATTGAAGGCATGGAGTACACTGGTTGACACGCAACTTCAGGTTGCAGGGTCAAGCACTGAGTGAGAGGGGGCAAAGATTTTGGACGTGACACCGAGGTCCTGATGGCGGAGGTCAAGAGGATGAGGGCTGCCCTGTACCCACTGTGAAGAAGAAATCTTCCTGTACCTCTCTCCTTAAGCAACTGCTGTTGTTCAGTCTAACCACAGGCCCTCCTCTCAATTCTCCTCCAGATCAGGAAGATGCTGATGACCCAAAAAATAAATGTTGCTTGAATGTTAGTGATATCTTCACAAAGTGTGTCAGAAAGTCCCCATATGTATTTCAGAATTCATTTTCAACATCCAGCAGCAAGTGAACAGGGAAAGGCTCTGAAACAATCTGGGCCATGGACACCACATCAATCTGGGGAAAATGGGGCCCGTGGAATCTAGCACACTATTTTCACAAAGGTTTTGTGGTTAATGTGGCAGCATCAATTCTCCTGGTGACTCCTACAAGGTGTCTAAAGAGGCAAGTAACGCAATCGGAAGGGCGGTAAAGGTGGAATATGAAGAGGGTCAGTGATGCCATTTTGTTCTTGTATTATTATTGTTCCACTCCCCCCCACCAACCCCCTCTTAGCTGTTATTTGGGGGGCGGGGGGGGGATCAATATTGAAGCCCTTGAATTCAGTCTTTGCCAGAAACACAACTGTTATGATATGTATCACTGTAAATATACAAGGAGTTAATGTAGATACACTAGGGCACTGTAAATACACAAGGGGTTAATGTTAATACACTAGAACTAAATAAACACTAGAGGGAGCACCAGAGACATCATCACACACAGAAATTCAACCAATAGGCCAGTAATATAGGACATGACTAATGGGCAGTCAATACACACCCAGAGGTGACACCACCACAAGGGGGCTACCCATATAAAAGGACAGGGCACACATGTTCTTTCTCTTTTATAGGCGACACTCAGAGACATGGGGCAGATCAAGAAGCATCAGACCCACCGCATGACTTAGAGCAGACTGGTTACTTAGATTGAGTTACTATAGTTAGATTAGCAGGAGAGTCGAACTCAAGTAGGAGAATTGTTAACTGTTCAATAAATGTGTTAAACCTATCTCCAAATCTGAACCTTCCTTTGTCAGAGTATACATCAAGGAAGCAGCTTATGCTATGTTAAGAAACATAACACCTTTTTTCCAAGGAGTGACCTGTTGAATCTATATAGTTAAACTGAAGACTCATGACGACCAGCAATAGCACCCAGGCAAGATGTTCGAGATTCAGGTTCCACAGCAGCTCAGGTACCACGGCAATCTCAGTGCAAACTGGCGTGTGTTCAGGCAGAGATTCGAGATCTACCTGGTAGCGTCCGAACTAGATGGTGTGGCGGATGCAGAGAAAATAAAGCTTCTGCTCACCATTGCTGGTGAAAAAGCAGCAGAAATCTTCGAGACCTTCAAATACTCCAGAGGGCAAGAAAAGAGCGACTTCCAGGCAGTCCTGGACAAGTTTCAAGAATTCTGCGAGGAAAACACAAGAAAAAAAAAGTAAAAGAGGCACCAATACTGACCACGAGGGCGAAGGTAGGCCTGCAAATGCAGAAAACGGCAGTGTTGAATGGCAGCCATCTTGGGAAAGCAGCTGCACATGCACAGTTGCGAAAACGGCGCCATGCAAAGGAACAGCGATCTGCGCGTGCCCAGTCTATTCCTGCACTCTACGTCACAAGCGGCATGACGTCAGAGGCCCCGGACCATGCCCACTTAAAGGGGAAATGTCCCAAAACAGTGAAAACATTTTTAACACCGTAAAACACCATTCTTTCACCTGGAACAACAGCACAATGCCTGAACTTGAAAATGAAAAAATGAAAATCGCTTATTGTCACGAGTAGGCTTCAATGAAGTTACTGTGAAAAGCCCCTAGTCGCCACATTCCGGCGCCTGTCCGGGGAGGCTGGTACGGGAACTTTGACCAGTTGCTGAAAGTATCCTCTGCAGAACCCTGCAACAAGCAGTTAGCACCGCCCAAAGTAATAATTTAGTCCTTGATGACTACAACTCAGACGTTGATTACTTTTTTGGACATCGCGAGCACAATGACAGCTCCGACACAAAATGTGATGATATGGTCCTTGAAGACTACGACTCAGACGAAGATTTCATCATTGGACGTGGTGACCCCAGTACCAAATCTGAACCGCAACTAGAGGTGTTATACATTGAAGACTCCGACGACGAGTTTTTCGGATTGGGGAATCTTTAGCCCAGCACATATGACATCCCAACTCGTGAGTGCAGGATTATGCTGTGGCCTGACGCCAAGAGACAGAGAGCGGTACAAGCCCATGGAGAGCGGCCTGCTGCCACAAAGAGAGTGGTCCATGACCGCGAAGGGTCCCCGACTCCACACAGAGTGTGGTCCACGCACCACGAAGGGGCCAGCCTCCACACAAGAAGTGATGACAGTCTCCACAGCAAGACCAATGCACGTTTCCACACAGGGAATGCTGCAAGAATCCACAGAGAGTGACACAAGCCTCCACTGCGAGCTCGTGGACAGACTCCACGATGGAAGCAACGCAAGATTCCAGAGCGCAATCCTTGCCTGAACAAGATCATGAAGGTCTAGCAATCTCATCTGAGCAACCAGCAGCAGATGATGCAAGGCTGCCGCACTCAAGTGCACAGCAAGACGACTATGACAGTCTACCATGCTCACGTGAACAACAAAACGACTATGACAGTCCACCCAGATTATTTGAGCCACCAGAAGAAGACTCTGACAGTCTACCCAGCTCAATTAACCGACAAGAAGACGCTGAAGGTCTACCCACTGTATGTGCGAAAAGTGACGAAAGCATCACAATTCCCACACAGGGGGCAAAATTCTCCGACCCCCAGCAGGGAATTGGCGCCGCGCCGATCGGCGAGGCCCGTGCGGTGATTCTCCGGCCCGCGATGGGCCGAAGTCCCGCCGCTGGGAGGCCTCTCCCGCCACCGAGGTTTGAACCACCTCTGGTGGCGGCGGGATCGGCGGCACGAGTGGGCCCTCGGGGTCCTGGGGGGGGGGGCGCGGGGCGATCGGACCCCGGGGGGTGCCCCCACGGTGGCCAGGCCCGCGACCGGGGCCCACCGATCGCCGGGCGGGCCAGTGCCGTGGGGGCGCTCTTTCTCTTCCGCCACCACCATGGCCTCCGCCATGGCAGAGGCAGAAGAGAATCCTCCAGCGCGCATGCGCCGGTGGTGACGTACAGCGGCAGCTGCCGCTTACATCACCACCGGTGCATGCGCGAACCAGCAAAGGCCTTTCGGCCAGCCCCGGCGCCGGGCGACGGGCCTGAAAGGCCGCTGCTGCCGGTTTTGGCGCCAGTAGGCGTGGTGCCAACCGCTCCAGTGCGGGCCTAGCCCCCAAAGGTGCGGAGAATTCCGCACCTTTGGGGAGGCCCGATGCCGGAGTGGTTGGCGCCACTCCCCTACGCCGGGACCCCCCACCCCGCCAGGTAGGGGAGAATGCTGCCCAGGATGTGCAACATGACAGCGAGACTGACTGTTCTCCGCTAGTATGTACAGAGGCACTCGACAGTCAAAGTGAGGCTACTAGTGACTCCAGTAACACTATGTTAATTCAAACCTCATCCATTCGGCCTGGACGGGGAGAATCACGAAACCTCAGAAGATTCAACTGAACCTGAATTGACTCCGGAGGGGGAGCATCAAGAAATCTCAGCTGACTCAAGTGAGCCTGAAATGACTCCAGGCGGGGAGCATCGGCAAGCCAAAGCTGATTCAAGTAAGCCTTCCATTACTCCAGACGGGGAGCGCCGCGGACTCAGTGATGGCACGCTCAAGGAAACAGCAGATGCCACAAAGGATGCTGACACGAGTAACTGTGTGAAGGACTCGTATTATCCACAGAGGGTGGTCGTTGAGTGCAGCAAACACAACAACAAAACCTACAAATCCAACAACGAAGATAACATCAAGAAGCGTACCAGAGGCGACACCATCGACGACAAGCACGACAAAAACAACAACAATGGAACTACGATTGGTACGACATGGTACAACTCTGCAAATACGGGACACTGTTACTGCTCAGCTCAGTACAATGACATACCATGGCGGGACGTCACAGATTGCATACATCGCTACCACAAGCATCGAAAGAAAACAAGAGATTTGACCACTTCTTGGTTACTTAAGCACAGGGATACTGACGGTGTTCACAAGGACATGCCGCCATCAACATCACCACCTCACCAACAAAACAAGAAAGCCACTCGACCATATTAATTAATGAACTTTGGACTCATACATATTATTTGGACTTATTGTATGATAATCACTGTCATCATGATTTGTACATGTTTCATAGAATTTATAGTGCAGAAGGAGGCCATTCAGCCCATCGAGTCTGCACCGGCTCTTGGAGTGAGCACCCTACCCAAGGTCAACACCTCCACCCTATCCCCATAACCCAGTAACCCCACCCAATACTAAGGGCAATTTTGGACACTAAGGGCAATTTAGCCTGGCCAATCCACCTAACCTGCACATCTTTGGACTGTGGGAGGAAACCGGAGCACCCGGAGGAAACCCACGCAAGGCACTGGGAGGATGTGCAGACTCCGCACAGACAGTGACCCAAGCCGGAATCGAACCTGGGACCCTGGAGCTGTGAAGCGATTGTGCTATCCACAATGCTACCGTGCTGCCGTGTCACCACTGATCTACCAATTTTGTTCAATTTGCTTTAACACTGTACAGAAAATATGTAACACAAAAAAAGGGGGGATGTGGTGATATACACAAGGAGTTAATGTAGATACACTAGGGCACTGTAAATACACAAGGGTTTAAAGTAAATACACTAGAACTATAAAAAAACACTAGAGGGAGCACCAGAGACATCATGACACACAGAAATTCAAATAAATAGGCCAGTAAGATAAGACACGACCAATGGGCAGTCAAGACACACCCAGAGGTGACACTACCACAAGGGGGCTACCCGTATAAAAGGACAGGGCACACATGCTCTTCCTTTTTCCACAGGTGACACTCAGAGATACAGGGGCAGATCAGGAAGCATCAGACCCACCGCATGGATTAGAGCAGACTGGTTAGTTAGACTGAGTTACTATAGTTAGATTAGCAGGAGAGTCGAACTCAAGTAGGAGAATTGTTAACTGTTCAATAAATGTGTTAAATCTATCTCCAAGTCTGAACCTTCCTTTGTCAGAGTATACATCAAGGAAGCAGCTTATGCTACGTGAAGAAGCATAACACAACATCAACCATTTATATCGACTCTTATCTTGTCCTCTGCCACCGTCTCAGACTAAACCAGGCTCTTTACTATCTTGGCACTTTATTTAATTGCGAGCTGAGCTATCAGCCTCCATCACAAAAACAGCCTTCTTCTACCAACAGGACATTAGTTGCCTCCGCACTAACCTCACCACATCTGCCACTGAAATTTTCAGTCATATCTTTGTTACCTCACTACCTGACAATTTCAATGCTCCACTAGCCAGCCTCCCATCGTCTGTAAACTTTAGATCATCCAGAATTCTGCTGCCGATTTAATACATCACCACTTCCCCATTGCCTCAAATTTACAAGTCTCGTCCTTGTGTTTAAATCCCTTCATGGTTTCCACGTCTTTGAAACCTCTTCCATTACTACTGCCTGGCCCCACTACCCTGAATTCTCTGTCTTCTGTTCATCTGACTCTGGCTTCTTGTGCATCACCACGTTCCTTTGTCCCCACCATAGAACATACATACAGTGCAGAAGGAGGCCACTTGGTCCATCGAGTCTGCACCGACCCACTTAAGCCTATCTACTTCCACCCTATCCCCGTAACCCAATAACCCCTCCTAACCGTTTTGGTCACTTCATCTTTACAGGGAGCCTCAGCCTTCCTGGAACATTCTCAGATTTCCCAGGTCTCTTGTTCCACTCAGAGATTTAAGTAATCAAGCACAGTTTAACACAGATCAGAGAACTGACAAACACTAATCAATTAAACCGTTGAACGCCACATATCCCTTCTTGTTTAAGGCCTTCACCTATTAACTTTCCTGAGATGATGTGTCAATTCATTCAACTCATGATTCCTCCCTAATTTTTCAAATGATGGTGCTCTTCGAATTATATCAATATGCACAGTAGTTTTCAATTTCCAGTTGAAAAGAGGGGTCTGAACCTGAAGCATCAACTTGTTTGTTCTTTCCACAGATGCTGACTGACTTTCTCTGATTGTCCTGCATGTCCTATTGTTTCGGATTTCCAGCTTCCTGCTTTTTGTTTCTTACAGATAGCGATGCGATGTTCAATTTGCAATTAATTGTTTCTTTTGTGATTTACACATTCTCTTTCCTTAAGTAAGATACTTCTTTGTGCTCACTGAAATGAGGTAGAGTACACTTCCACACTTTGAGTTTATACATGTGTTTACTGCAATGGGCATACATTGTGCTGCCTGATCAGAGCATTGTGCCTTAAATGGAGGCTGACCTCCAATTGTTAAGCGATGCTGCCACATAACCCAAGGGACCTGTGTGGAAATTGCATGCTAGATTCCATGGATCCCATTTTCCACAGATACCTTCATTGCTCGTGACCCAGTGTGTTGCAAGGCATTTACGGGGCCTTTCACTGTTCACTTGCTGCTGGATGTTTGAAAATGACTTTTGAAATACATCAGGGGACATTCTGACACACTTTGTTAAGATATCGCGAACACTCGAGCACCATTTATTCAAAAAGATTCCCGAAGGACCCCATCTAAAAGGGATGACCTTATATTAGCCAACACTGAAATCCATTTGCCACAGTTTTGCCCATTCATTTATCCTTTGAACATCACTTTTGACAGTCTATCAGCACAGTGGCAAATTTTAAAATGTGGATTTCTATCCCATCATTAATAAAACAGAAAATATTTAAGGTTCCAACCCAGTTTCTTGCAGGACACCCGTAGTCAGGTTAGAGAGCCTGCCCATTAATGCGATTTAATGCCCAAAATACAGAGTGCTGTTTTGGGTGTGAATAGCGGGGTGTTTATTGGCCTGCAGAGTTGAGAACGACCTGGCTATCAAACACGATTATTTTTTTTGGCCTTGGCAATGAACACCCCATCAAAGCAGCAATTACCTCATTTCCTGCACTGATGAATGGGGTATGATTTTTAAATGCTGCCAGGATAACTCCCCCCCCCCCCCCCCCCCCCCCCCCCACCACAGCCTCCGTACCCCCTAACACTCCAACTTACCTGTTAGTGGTCCTCAAGTCCCCTCACCCCACGTCATAAGGGTAGAGCACCCCCAGACCTGATCCCTGGCATGGGCAACTTGGCATCTGCCAGCTTGACAGTGCCACCAGGGCACTGCCAAGGTGCCTGTGTGGCAATGCCAAGGTGCTGGACTGGCAAAAGTGCCAAGGTAATCCTGCCCAGAGCCTGAGCACCTGGCAGACTCCTCCAGGTGCTGCTGTGCCTGGCCCATGTTTGTATGGACCAGTGCTAAACGGCTCCATGGCAAAGTCTGCCCCGGTGTGGGAGTTCACTCCCGGGCCTCGGGAGAATCGGGGCCTAATGGATTACTTAAATATGTAAATCTGGATCCAGCCCAGCGAGGGCGATATCCAGATTGGAACATTCGTGAGAACTCATGTAATTTCACGAGCTGTCCTGAACGTCATAAATCTCACGAGAGTTTTCTCGTAAGGTTTAATGGCCTCGTCGTGTCACCATATCGGGCATGACGAGGCCATTCGATCGTGCCCTCTGGATCCTATTGCTCAACCAGTTTCCTAAGCAGATCAATAATTTCTCTTTAATTTCTTGACCTTCAATTTCAGCTGATAATTTCCTCATAAGAGATTATGTAATGCCTCCTGGAAGTTCATCAATAATATGTATCAAAATTCCTCACTCCACTACTTTAGACACCTTTTCAAGGCATGATCATGATACCCTTAGATCATTGTACCCTTTATCGAATCAATACTGGATCTCTTTAGTTAGCTGAGTATATATGAGCTGTTCAGTCACTAGGTCCTTTGTTACAGACCTTAATTTCCCAACAACAGATGTTAAACTAACTGATCTATAATTCCTTGGTTTTACTTCGTCACATTTCTGAAAAAGTGGAGTGACATGTACAGATTTTCATTCCAAGGGAACGATTTGCAAATTGAGAGAACTTTGGAAGATTACAGTTAGGTGTCCACAACCTTATTCCCTTTAAAACTCTGGTATGGAAACCATCTGGACCTGGGCCTTGTCACTCTTTAGTGTCATTTTCACTACTGTTATTTTGCTTATGTTAATTTTGGCAAGTCTCTATCTCCGATTCAGTGTTAGTTTCTTTGAGACGTCTGACAGAATTACCTCTTCCTCTACTGTAAATGCAAAGTAATTGGACAGCATGTCCACCTTTTCATTGACAATATCAATATGACAATATGATATGGCCATGCTTTATTTCTCTAATGAAAAATTTTGAGTTGATTTCAATATGCCTTGCAAGTTTTTTTCCCCAATTCCCTTTTTGTAATTCTTACTTTTTGTTTTGCTATGTTCTTTGTAGATTTCCCATTCACCAGGATATATGCTTTTTCTTTTGCATTTTTTGTATGCTTTTTCCTTTAGGTTTATGTTACCTGTTTCACTGTCCGTGTTTTTTTTGCTAGCTAACAGATGCTGACCTAAATGGGAATATATAAATCGGTTCAGGATCACATTACTTTTTTCTGAACACCTTCCACTGATCTTTAGTCATTTTACTCATTTCCAGATAGGACCACAGGAATTTAAGAAATTGTGCAGTTGAATGTAGATAGTTTCTGCCTCATCCTATTGAAGTCAGCTTTGGCTAGATCTAGAATATTAGTAGCACTATTTTCCTTTTCAACATTATTTTTAACTTGATCACTGTTAAATTAATGTTCATCTGTTGTTAAGTGTAACAAAATTTGGCTCAATACTCAATTAATGGGGAGGTGGTGGCCTAGTGTTATTGTAACTGGATTAGTAATCCAGAGGCCCAGGGTGCTGTAGGTTGCTGCGTTTAAATCCCTGCATGGCAGATGATAAAATTTGAATTCAATAAAAAGATATGGAATTAAGTCTAATGATGACCATGAAAGCATTGCTGATGGTCACTAATGTCCTTCAGGGAAGGAAATCTGCCATGCTTACCCAGTCCGGCCAGCATGTGCCTCCAGACCCACATACGATGCAGTTGATTCTTAACTGACCGCACTGAAATGGCTTAGCAAGCCACTCAGTTCAAGGGCAATTAGGGATGGACAACAAATACAGGCCCAGCCAGTACAAATTTTGAAAACTAAATAGGATATGGCATGCCACCTTGTTCGTGTAGGATGTATTTCTGTGGAAAACAATCCTGAGCACATTCCAGAAATTCACAGTCTTTCTGACATGTGCTAGTCTGCTTATCTCAATCTATGTGTAAGTCAAAATCCCTTATTAAAATCATTTTGCCTTTGCTAATCTCTGCAGTTATTCAACCGTTATTACATGGCTGTTACCAGGGGACCAAACACAACTCCAGCTATACCTTGCCTTAATTCTGCCTGCTTATCTCCCATGATATCAGATCAAGGAAGCCACCTGAAGGGTGATAAGGCGTCAACGGTCACATTCGCAGGGAATATCGTTCATGGCTTTACTTTGGGTTCTTATGTGCCATCGTTGGACTGGATTGGAGCCATTCAAATGAAATGATGGGCGGGAGGGCAGGGATCACTGAATTACAGAATACTACAGTGCAGAAGAGATCCTTCGGCCCATGGTGTCTACACCGATGCATAAAAGGCCCTGACCTGTCCACCTAATCCCATTTGCTAATACTTGTCCCATAGCCTTGAATGTTACAGTGTGCCAAGTATTCGTCCAGACACTTTTTTAAACAACGTGAGGCCTTTACCACCCTCCCAGGCAGTGCATTCCAGACCATCACCATTCTCTGAGTAAATTTTGTTTCCCTCAAATCCCCCACTAAACCCCCCACCAGTCATTTTGAACTTGCGTCCCCTCGTAAATGACCCTTCAACTAAGGGGAACAGCTGTTCCCTATCCACCCTGTCCATGACACTCTTTAGCATGTACACCTCAATCAGGTTGCCCCTCAGACTTCTCTGCTCCAGAGAAAACAACCCAAGCCTATCCAATCTCTCTTTACAACTTAAATAATCCATCCCAGACAACATTCTGGTGAATATACTCTGCACCCCTTCCGTGCAATCATATCCTTCCTATAATGTGGTGACCAGAATTACACACAGTACTGCAGCTGTGGCTCACCAAAGTTCTATACAGCTCCATCATGACCTCCCTGCTTTTGTAATCTATGCCCTGGTTCATAAAAGCGAGTGTCCCATATACCTTTTTCACCACCGTATTAACCTGCCCTTCTGTCTTCAGAGATCTATGGACAAACACGCCAAGGCCCCTTTGTTCCTCAGAACTTCCCAGTATCAAACCTTTCACAGTATACTTCCATGTTAAATTACTCCTTCCAAAGTATATCACCTCACACTTTTCAGGGTTAATTCTATCTGCCACTTATTTGCCCATTTGACCATCCTGTCTATATCTTCCTGTAACCCAATCATGAAACAATTACTTTGGCGAAGGAAGTGAGGCCAGAGATTGGACGGCTGTTTGCAATGCCAGAGAGGTTGCGGGTAGGTTATTTGAGGAGGGCAATGAGAAAAGTTTTGAAAAAAGGGGCAATGCCTACGGAAATTGGTGCACTTACAATGTCAGTGAGGTGTTTTGGGCTGCATAACTACAACAATTGCATTCCAAAACCAAAGAATTGGTTATGAATCAAAGGAGATCTACAAATTTAGATTATTATTTCTCCATTACTCCTAAACAGATTTTACACTGGCTCACCTCCTTGCAGATCTTGCTGCACTTAGATGCTCAGGGGAATGGGATTCTTGTTACTATTTCAAATGACAGTGGCGGGAAGAGTTAATATCAGAGCAATATTTTTGTTCTAACTCGCTATATATTTACTTGCTTGGTTGCATTCTCCACCCTTTCATATTTACCATGCTTGTACATCTGGCTGGAACACCCCTGATGAGCATTTATGTAATTTAATCTGCCAGTTACTGGTAGGTCTGAAAAATATACAGTGAATTAATTTGGCAGGTGGATTTGTCACTAGCAAAAAAGTATGACTAATTAGGAAGAGGAGAATCCAGTGCTGAGTCTTATAAATGAAGCCACAAAAACCTCCCTTGTAGTTCATGCCTGTCATTGTGACTAAGAAGGGTAAGGTGAGAGGTTGGGCTCGTTAGTGCCCATTTGCAACGAGTGCCCTGACACCCCTAAAATGATGTCAGTGGCATACCTGGGGGTGAATTGCACCAAGTGCCATTATTAGTGGTGACATTAGCATATGTATTGTGAACATTTGCAGGAAGAGGAGGCAGATCATGATGGTAATCAGTTTGGGATGCCACATCTCTACACTGTAGTGTATAGGGTCCTAATCCTTCACAAGGTGCTGTGCCAAATTGGTGCTGTGCTCCTCCATTGACATTGACTGCAGAGTTTATAAGGCTCACAGCGCACCAACCCTTTGCTGTACATACCCATTGTCATTTTGCTGTTAGCTGCTCCTTCAGCGAGTTCATCTAAATCCTCTGCAGCAGAAACCACATGAGACTTTGCCCTCTAGCAAGCTGGCATCGAAGCTATCCCTGCCCTGTGCCTTGCCTGCAAGACACTCATGCCCCATGTCGCACCACATGCAGATTCCTCCTCCAAGATATGTGCAGTGTCAATATCCAAGCGAGTGGCATTGAATGTGAATACGGTGATGATGCTTTGTCTTGATCATTGATCTCTTCTTGGTCTTAATCTGTTACCTGGCCAGGTTCGACCACTTGTGTACGTAAAGGAAAAAACCATGGGAGTAACTTGTGCTACAGGGATGAGCAGACAATAAGAGGTTCATTTCCACACCATCTGCAATTTGTAAACTAGAGCGGAGTGAAGGGCAAATGGGATATGAAGAGGATTAAATACAAGGATAATTCTGGTTGTTTTAGCCTTGCTGCTTGCCTCTGTCTGTACAATGGGCAACATGATAACAGCCATAACTGTCTTCCTAATAGATATTTAGGACATGAAGGTGCACCTTTCCTCCTCCAATTAGCTCCTACTCCATCTTATCGCACGCCACCTTGTCCTGTGAGAGAAATTTAAATATCCCAATGAGTTTCATGCAATCTGTTGTGCTAATGTGGCTGTCATTGGTTGAAGAGCTAGGAGTGTGCACAAGCTGTGGGACGTGGGCGTGGCTCTTGCAGCAATACCAAATGTGTGAGGGCGAGTTGAAGCAAATGAATACCAGGCTTGTGCTCTGATTGATAGAGATTGGGGGGAGATGAGTGATGGGCGAGTTGTAAATTAAACAGTGGCTGAGACCAGTGATGCAATTAGTGGGATATGACATTTACAGATGCATGCATTGACATTGACTATCCATGTGAAGACACTGGACGTTTTGTGGCAATCCATCCATGTCCTTGCAATTTGACTCATGGCATTCACTTCCAGTTATCTGTTCCCACTGCCTTTTCACATGTGTCTAAAGAGTTTCTCTCTCCACTGCAGATACAGAATATCTCTCCTCCCTTTCACTTCCTCCACCAAGGCCCTCAGTGGAATTTTTGGAAACCTTAGAACTCGCTCGCTGCCATATGTCAGCCTTCGCTATTTCCCAAATCAGATTCACTTCCTGAATGACGTGGGTCAGTGCAGACTAGATGGGCTGAATGGTCTCCTCCTGCATTGTAGGAATTCTAATGCCAGTTCGGTCACAATGCACCTGACGTTTAAGAGGTGCAAGTAGACTAGCTTTAAGTGGTGCGTGTGTGAAAGAACAGAGCTTCAAATGGAGAGTTAGAAGATAATCTAGCTGTCAAAAACAGAATCATAAGGTTAAAAATAGTGCTTCTCCTACAAAGTAAGGATTAAAAATTAAAAGCAGAGTTCAATTGCTGGACTAAGGTTCAGACATTTGTAGACATGCCTGGGCATAATTCTGTGCTCAAAGACACTAACATCCTGTAGTATAGGATTTGTTACACCCTCCAACACAAGGCAGTTTCCAGATAAAAAGCAAGGAACTGGCCCTTACATCACCTCAACAATGCACTGATAAATTGTGAAATACCACAAGGTAACAATGAATAACCTTAAGGATGCCCCTAAATCACTCGACAACTGAATCCTGGAAACTGGAAGTAGCAAGAAAGTGACCACCAGTAATCTCTCGGTGTCTTGTTTTCTTGAAGGATGTTGACTAAAACAAGGGATTTTGTCCATCATGTGTGTTCAATATGCTTCTTGCTGCTTCAACTCTTTTATGGGATATATATTGGAACCACGCAGTTGGACTTTTCGACTAATTGGATTCACTGCAGCACATCTCAAGGCAAAAGTATAAATGCTGTATTTAGCAACAATAGTCTTCCCCTTAATTGGGATAAAGGTATCTCACTCAACTCTGTAGCTTTCTACTTGGGGATTTAAGCTAAATACTATTTCAATTGTTGATGGATATCTTAAATATCACTCTGTAACAATATTCAGATTTAAGACTTTGATTCTATAATCAAAACATGATTTTCTTTTCTTTTTGTAGAACTATCAATATAGTTGCAATTGCCTTACCAACATATGTGAATTAGTCACCATTAAGACACTCCTGTACAATTATTGTCCTCTATATCCAAATTCAAGAACGCATCTCTGTGGATTGTTCAGTGGGGAGGTATTGTCTTGGAGAGAGATGCCTGGACCCTTATCCGGGTTGTTGTAATCCAAGGTATTTGTGGCATTTTGCAATTTATCCAGTCAAAACTTATTTAAAAGGCTATCATAGAAACATGGCAAATAGGAGCAAGAGTAGGCCATTTGGCTCCTCAAGCCTGTTCCTCCATTCAAAATAATCATGGTTCATCCTCTATCTCATTGACATATTCTCGCCATATCCCATGACGTCTTTAGTGTCCAACGGGAGGATGGTAATATTCTCTTGTGGTTCCTCTCCTTCAGGGGGAGTTAGATTTGTTTTCAGAGCCATTTAAATGTCTGCAAAGCCTGTCTTTCTCAACCTTAAGAGGGAGTGATCATCTGAAGAGTACGCCAGATCTGAAATAGCCCCAAAAAAGCTGGCTAGGATTAAAATCCACTTCATGGGGAGGTTATGACTTTGGTTCTTCTGGTGATGCCAACAGCCAATGAACAGCATGCTTAATCCTGACTGCATGCAGTAATCAGCCAATGAGCAGGCAAGTTGATCTAATGCCTGCATTTCACTGAATAGGAGTGAGTTAATTGTGTATTGCAATCTCTGTGCCTTTTTTGGGGGCTGTTTCAATTTAGTTCCCATTATCTTTTGCCTCCAGGAAGGATGGCACAGTGGTGCAGTGGTTAGCACTGCAGCCTCGCGCTGCCGAGGACCCAGGTTTGATCCCGTCCCCGGGTCACTGTCCGTGTGGAGTTTGCACATTCTTCCCGTGTCTGCATGAGTCTCACCCCCACAACCCAAAGATGTGCAGGATAGGTGGATTGGGCACGCTAAATTTCCCCTTAATTGGAATAAAAAGAATTGGGTACTCTAAATTTATTTATTATTTTAATTTTTAAAATTCTTTTGCCTCTAGGCAACATTCCAAAAAATCATTACAAATTGAATTTAAGGTACTCAAACTTAGTACAAGCTTTCTCTCAGTGAATTACATTAATCCTATTTTCACCTTAAAAGAGCAATTTTACCATAGCAAGGAGTTTTTCAGTAAACCTGACTTGAGCTGTAACTCAAACTGTGTCCTTTGCTAGATGCCAAGTGAAGTTTCTGTTGTTGCAGAAACTGTGCATCCAGTAATTATTTCATCCTTTGACCTTCATTCTTATTCTGATTATGAGAGACGAACAACTAACATCAGCAGATATGATTGGTGACAGCCGATGTACTTGTGGGATATGCATTGTGTACAAGCATGGTACAGTGAAATTCTTCACCCTTTCAAGCACAAATCTCCCACACATTCCTCTCTCGAATACCAGCCGTTAGTCTTGTTTTATTCCTGACTTTTGCTGAGTAAAATAAGTAACCGGTGCCAATTCAAAAGTACGTTGTGAAACGTCTCCATCCTGGCAGCGTCTCGTTCACTTAATTAGCACCATGTAATTAGTTTTATAGTTTATCATCAAAACCCAGCCTAGCAAGCTGGGAATGCTGCAATAAAGTAATTAGGAGCTCTGTAAATCTACTTTCAAAGTTTTTCCCTTTGCCATAATGTACGAGTTTTGTTTATCTAGCAAGATAGATTTCGGGCAGGGTTTTCCAGTCTCGTTGCAGTGAATTGGAGATTTGACTCAGCGCCAAATTCTCCGTCCTTGCTAGAAGCGTGACCGGTGCGGACTGGCAATGGAGAATCCCGGCCTCCATCTGGGACTGAATTTTCCAGCCCTTCCCACCGATGGGAGCTTCCCGCCTCGCCAATGGCACACCTCCCCACTCCTGCACAGCTGGCGGACAATGCAAACACCATCAACATTGGGGACTGGAATATCCCGCCGTTGGCCAATGGTGAGCTGCCTCCGCTGCCCAAAAACACATTGCGGGGGGGGGGGGGGGGGGGGGGGGCGAAATCCTGCTCTTGGTAATTTGTTCAAAGATGTTCAGTGTTAATTACATTGCAAATTAGGAGGGTAGGGCACAGGCTCTTCCACTCCCACCCACCAGGAGGTGCTGCTGAATATAAAAGCTGCAACAAAGTCAACCTTTCATTGCGATGAGGTTCTACATTTCAGTATCATACATATCGACCCAACTGGAAAGAGATAGTCTTCACATTCTGTTAACTTCTGCTATATTCAGCATATTTCATTTGAAATTGTCCAAACCAGTGTTAAACACAAGGTGGAATTTTAAGCACAAGCTACATTGAGTGTAAATCAAGTTTTTGCACTCTTTGGGTCACACTGGAAACCAGTCATGCCCCTTAATAGCATCACTACAGTGCAGAAGAAGGCCATCAAGTCTGCACTAACCCTTCGAAAGACCACTCTACCTAGGCCCAATCCCACACCGTATTCCTGCAACCCTACCCGAGGGGCAATTTATCATGGCCAATCCACCTAACCTGCACATCTTTGGACTGTGGGAGGAAACCGGAGCACCCGGAGGAAACCCACGCACACACGGGGAGAAAGTTCAAACTCCACACAGTCACCCGAGGTTGAATCAAACCCGGGTTCCTGGTGCTATGAGGCAGCAGGGCTAACCACTGTGCCTTAGATTCAAATAACAAGTACGGCAAATTTCCATGGATAACATTCATTCCTGACTATTTGAGAGGCTCTACAAATCAAGCTGTTCTTTCATGCACAAAGACACGAGTAGGCATATTTTCAACAGATTTTAAATATTAAAACATATTTAAATAACTAAAGAAACTGTCGACACAAATGAAACAAATACAATGTTTAAGATAGTCTTTTTTTAAAAAGAAGTCATTTTCAGCGATTTTTTAATTGTGTTATCGGACTAGACACTCTTATTAAAAATGTTTAATTTCCTAAAACCATTTTTCAGCTGGAGAAATAAAACTTCACCAGGTTACTAAGTTTAAAACTTCAATGAGTATTCATCAATTCTAGAAAAGAAAGGATAAACAATTACATTTGATCACTGTGATTACAAGAGGTCATAGAATACTTTACTTTTGTGATGGTGCAAAGGGTTTGAATGAGTGCTTGATCCAAAAATTGGAAAATCATTGCAATTTCAAGTGCAATTTGCTTGAAATTGCCAATTGCGCCAAAGCAGAAGCTCTTTGTTTAATGTTTGCAAGCCCACACCTTTTGACTGGTATTGTGTTCATCCAATTTCACCTGAATCGTGCCATTTTTACCCAACGTGACAATGCATTATCGTCTTTAAATTAGCACCACTGAGCCACTTGTGCTACACGGTAGTTGACAACAGGAATAAGGGCCAATCTTCCAAGCAATCATCATTAGGTTGCTGCTCTGCTCAAACGTTCCCATGTCTCGATGCTGCTCCATATTTCTTCTGGGTCACCTGAGCCCAGCTTTCCCAGAAACGTGTAGCTCCTAGAACTCCGTTGCAGTGGGGGAGGGGAGAAACAAGACACTCTCCTTTTTATCGCACTGATTACTGTATAGTAATCTTAAAGGTACAGTTTTAAGTTAATGAATACGTGAGTGGATGAATGGGTAGCTTGGTAGAATGGGTGAGGGAAGTAGATAAATAGGGTGGGTGAGTAAGCGGGTCAGATGGGTGAGGTGACAGGTGGGTGAGGCAGCAAGTGAGTGAGGTGGCAGGTGGGTTTGACGAGTGGTCAGGTTGAGAGGAAGGTTGGTCGGGAGTCGGGTCGTGGAGTTGTCAGGTCAGGTCAGGGTGTAGTCGCCATGTCAGGGGTAGTCAGTCGGTGGTTGGAAAGTAGCCAGTGGATCAGGGAGGGTAATTAAGGTGTCAATGTTATAGCTAGCCAAATGTTAGACGAAGGGCGAGATTTGTTCTGATATCAGCAAAGGTTAATATCGTGTGAGGAAAATGGCATTGAGGTTGTTGATGGCATTGGCAGCTTTTTGCACTATACAGTGAGACACTTTGAACAAAAAGAAGGCAGGAGCACTACGTCATGTTGCTGGTGACGATCTCTGATTCACCTGCCCCACCATCAACTCAGTGCCATTTTTAAAGAGAACCCCAGCACACTGTAAACACATCAGGAAACAATCCTCACTCAGGTGCACTCTTGTACCGCAGCCTCCTCCCCCGCAACCCCCCCCCGCCCTCCCCCCCCAACACCACCCAACCCATACCACCCTAGCACGACCTTGGCATCAAGCCAGGATCCCCTGGCCTTACTATGGAAAGGCCCTCTCCCCCCTGAGCACTTCATTCACCTCTGAGCTCCCCTCGGGGTACTGCTCACCAGGTCCATGCCTTCTGAGATCAATTGTATTTCGCACTGTTCCGACATCATGCTGCAATGGACACATTATTTGACGTGGGTGTATGATTCTGGCGTATGGGCCCAATAATGAGATACTCATTTATTACAACGAGGGTACCAACGTTGATTGGTGGGAAATGCGGTTGGCCACTGATGGCATAATCAGGGCATAATCACTTCCTGCTTTGACATGAAATGTGACTTTGGTCTTTTTGCAATATTTCTGATCTCATCTCGAAACCTCTCCCCCCGTCGCCACCATAAAACAGAGCAGAAAATCCCAGCCTAGGGTTTTTCTGTCTAATACTAGCTGGGTAACCATTCAGGAAGCATTGGGACTGCATGAGTGGAAACATTTGTGGAGATTCCCGGAAGGAGGAGAATTGTCCGTCAGAAGTTGAAACTTCGATGGTGATTCCCATGCAGAATCCTCCACAACTTCAGGGGCTTGGCCCAGCGCCAGAGTGGTTGGCGCCCCGCCAGCCGGCGTGGAAGGCCTTTGGCGCCACGCCAGCCATCATGGAAGGCATTTGGCGCCACAGCAGCCGACGTGGAAGGCGGAGCCGAAGAGAGACTGCCGCATGCGCGGGTGCGTCAGCGGCTGCTGATGTCATCCCCGCGTATGTGCAGATCGGTGGGCCCCGACCGCGGGCCAGGCCACTGTGGGGGCACCCCCTAGGGCCAGATCGCCCCGCGCCTCCCCAGGACCCCGGAGCCCGCCCACGCCGCCAGGTCCCACTGGTAAGGGACCTACTCTGATCCATGCCGGCGGGACTGGCAAAAAACCAGTGGGACTTCGGCCCATCGCGAGCCTGAGAATTCGGGCAGTCCCGGGGCCCATTGAGTCACGCCGGTCCCTGCCATCCTCCGGGGCGGGCGGCGCGACTCACGCCTCATTGACTTTTGGAGGGCCGGAGAATTCCGTGGCCGGCGGGGGTGGGATTCACGCCGACCCCCAGCAATTCTCCGACCCGGCGGGGGGTCAGAGAATCCCTTACGTGGCTCGGTATCATACTTTCTTTCATCCAGTGAAGTGCCATGGGACTTCAAAGGCACAATATAAATGTATGCTGTTGTGGCTGCTGTGGTTGAAGGATACGAGGGCTCCAATGATTCTGAGCTCAAGCACTTTAATAGCAATTTGTCCAGATGAATATCTCACTGTATAGACTAGCTAGACTGGTGCGAAATGCCTGACATCGTATTAGGTGAAGGTTTGAATTATGATATAATTAACAAGCTGAATAAATTAATTTCTACGCTTACCCACATTTGACTGTTGTTTTGATGAGGGAAATATTTTATAATTACATGTTTGATGTTTCTATCTCCCTCCAGCATTAACAGACAAACACATTTTGCATTAGTCTAGGCTGTTGCTGACATGACAGTAAAATTTGGAGTCAATTGTGAACATCATTGTCGAAAGCCATGTAAAATACTGAAGAAAGTATGCATCACCTCATCTGCACATACACCCAGAGGACAGATGGTTCTCTATCTTACTCAAAATCCATTTTATTCATAGGCAACCATTGAGAAATCAGTGTTTAAATTGACACACTGAAAAATAAGACTTGTATTCTTTTTTCCGAATGTAGTACAGTTCAACAATAATGCAGAAGAAATATCTAAGGGATGTATTTAGAATCCATAGAATCCCTCCAGTGCAGAAGGAAGCCATTCGGGCCATCAAGTCTCCAAAAGAGCATCCTAACTAGGTCCACTCCTCCGCCTTATCCCCTTAACCATATAACTCCACCTAATCTGTACATCTGTGGACACTAAGGGGCCAATCTGCCTAATCTGCACATCTTTGACTGTGAGAAGAAACCAGGGCATCCAAAGGGAACCCAGGCAGAGAAGGGCAGAATGTGCAAACTCCACACAGTCAGTCACCCAAAGGCCAGAACTGAACCCGGGTCCCTGGAGCTGAGGAGGCAGTGCTAATCACTGTGCCACCATGCTGCCCAAAGCATTTAATATAGCATGCTTGTCACAAAAGCAAGCCGCTCAGCCCAACCAGGCCATGCTAATGTTTATATTCTTCTCGCTTATACCATCGCTATCCCCTTCGCCCTCAAATGCTTGTCTAGCTCCCCATTAAATGCATCCTCACTTCACTGCGACCACTCCCTGTAATAGCGATTTCCACATTCTCACAACTCTCTGGCCAAAGACGTTTCTTCTGAATTGCCCACTGGATTTAACTAAGGATCCTGATTTCCATTTCAGAAAAAAAAATGCTTCTGACCTAAGAATTCATTAACACCTCATCAGCCTTGCTGAAACGCATCAAAAGCTTTAATTCATTCTTATTATCAATCACTCTAGACCATTGGCTTAATTTTAGCAGTGGAGCTCGCCCTCCCCTCCCACCCCAATGGAATGAGCAGACGTCTGTCACTCATCATATGGTGATAACGAAAACACCACTTTGCAATGCTCTGAAACATAATTTAGGCCCTTCACATTTGCAAATCCAGGGTCTGAAACCTGTTTGAGGCCTCCACTCCAAAACCTCAGTGTAGAGCTAGAGGGATCGGGAGAACACAGACCACCTCTCATAACATCATAGAATCATAGATTTTCCAGTGCAGAGGGAGCACATTTGGCTCATTCGGCCCAGCGAGTCTGCACTGGCCCTTGGAAAGAGCACCCCACTTAAGCCTACACTTCCACCCTATCCCCATTACTTCCACCCTATCCCCATTACCCAGTAACCCCACCCAACCGTTTTGGACACTAAGGGCAATTTAGCAAGGCCAAGCCACCTAACCTGCACATCTTTGGACTGTGGGAGGAAACCGGAGCACCCGGAGGAAACCCACGCAGACACAGGAAGAACGTGCAGACTCTGCACAGACAGTGACCCAAGCCAGGAATCGAACCTGGGGGGATCCTGGAGCTGTGAAACAACAGTGTTAACCACTGTTACCGACAGCACATAAGGAGGCCATTCAGCCCATCGAGTCTGCACCAACCCTCCAAAAGCGCATCCTACCAAGACCCACTAACCCCCCCCCACCCCCTCCCACAATCCCTGTAACCCCACATTAAAACCTCATTTTCTGTCTGCGCCATTAAAGAATATCTACATAGACTTTAAAACATTTTTTTTTTAAATGGGCTGCATACATGTGGTTAGCACTGCTGCCTCACAGTGCCAGAGACCCGGATTCAATTCTGACCTCGGGTTACTGTGTGGAGTTTGCACATTCTTCCCGTGCCTGCGTGGGCTTTCTCCGGGGTGCGCCGGTTTCCTCCCACAAGTCCTGAACAACATGCTGTTAGGTAATTTGGATATTCTGAATTTTCCCTCTGTGTACCCGAACAGGCACCGGAATGTGGCAACCAGGGCTTTTCACAGTAGCTTCATTGCAGTGTAAATGTGAGCCTACTTGTGACAATATTAAAGATTATTATAGGTGGATTGGCCATGCTAAACTGCTCTTTAGGATGGGGTTATGGGGATAGAGCTGAGGTTTGGGCCTAGGTTAGGGTGCTCTTTCAGAAGGTCGGTGCAGACTCAGTGGGCCAAATGGCCTCCTTCTGCACTGTAGGGATTCTATGATTAACAAAAAACAAAGTCCAATGATTATTCAGATATTGAATTGTCAGGTACCTGAGCAAATACGAGCAGATTGTGGGAGAAATTGTATTGCTTGACAGAATATGACGCCCAACTATTGATTTAACGGCCCCTGGCAATCTATTTCTCACAATAACTTCCATTACTAAATGTTTGCTGTGTATAGCTGCTGCTCATTTTAGTGGGTTTTTCTTTTATCCATTCACAGGTTATGGTCATGGCTGGCAAGGTCAGCACTTATTGCTTCCCCTTAGACTGTCTTTGAAAAGGTGATAGTGAGCCATTTTGTTAAAATGTCATAGTCGGGCAGCACGGTGGCGCAGTGGTTAGCACTGCTGCTTCACGGCACCGAGGTCCCAGGTTCGATCCCGACTCTGGGTCACTGTCCGTGTGGAGTTTGCACATTCTCCCCGTGTTTGCGTGGGTTTCGCCCCCACAACCCAAAGATGTGCAGGATAGGTGGATTGGCCACGCTAAATTGGTCCTTAATTAGAAAAAATGAATTGGGTACTCTAAATTTATTTTTATTAAATATTATAGTCCACGTGTGACTGTTGTCCCAATTGTTGTTCAGATGGGAATCCAAGGATTTTGATCCAATGTTGATGACGGAATGCCAATGAAGTTCCAAGTCAGGATGCAATGAGTGAGGAACGTCAAGCTGGTGGCAATCCCTTGTGCTTACTGCCCTTGTTCTTCTCAGCAGTAGAGGCCACAGGTTGGGAAGGTGCTTTTGAAGTAGTTTTGGAAGTTACTGCAGTCAATGGTGCATGCTGCTGCTGCCTAGCAACGGCGGTGGAGGGAGTATCAAAGAAACAGACTGCTTTGTCCTGAATTGTGCTGGGCGTCTTGGCTGTTGATGGAGCTGCATTCGTCAAGGCCAAGTGGAGATTATTCGATCACACCCTTGAATCTTGTAGATAGTAGAATTGCTTGGGGGAGTCAGGGGGTAAGTCAGTCATTCACTGCAGAATACCCAGCCTCTGACCTGCCCTTGTAGCTGCAGTACTTATGCCCCTGATATGGTTAAGTTTCAAATGAGTGGTGGCAGGAATGTGATGACGGTAATGCTTACAGAATCATAGAATCCCTACAGTGCAGAAGGAGGTCATTTGGCCCATGGAGTCTGCACCAACCCTTTGAAAGAACACTCTGCACATGTCCACTCACCCATCCACCCTATTCACGTAACCCAATACCCAAAACTGCAGATCCCTTAACACTATGGGGCAATTTATCATGGCCAGCCACCTACCCGCGCTTCTTTGGACTCAAACCATGATGGGAATCACTCCAAAAAAATTAATTTTTAGTTTTGTGTTGGCATTTTCCAACAATTTCCCAAGGTGACATAAGGCCCAAGGTGAGATAAGGACTGTAATCCTCTGGTGATTGATGTGGCCTGTGATTAGAAATGAGTTTGGATCATTTATCTGCAGTCATAATACTGTGTCTTTTCTGGCATGGGTTTGAATGCAATGAGGAAGTTTCTCACATCACCATCTGTCTTCTGATGCCCTTTCCATAATCTTAAACTAAATATGTTTAGAAAGTTTTATTACTGGAATAGGAAAATACGAGCGATCTATAAATTCAATGTCGTTGAATGTCAAGGGACATGGTGAGATTCTCTTGTGTCAGGGGTACATATTCCCTGGTACTTGTGTGGCGCAAATGTTGCTAATAATTTCAAGCTTCAATGTTGACCAGGTTTTGCTGCGTGCCAGCATGGACAGCTTCCTTACTTGAGCAGTTGTGAATGGAACTGGACAGTGTGCAGACATCCGTAAATATCCCCATGTGTCAGAAGGAAGATTATTGATGAAGCAGCAGAAGATGTTAGGATAAAAGCAAAATATTGCAGATGATGAAATCTGCGACAAAAACAGAGAACATGGAAAAATCTCAGCAGGTCTGGCAGCATTTGTAGGGAGAGAAAACTGAGTTTACATTTTGAGTCTATATGACTCCACTTCAGAGCTAGAGAGAGGGAGAGATGTGTTGGATTATGCAGTGTATAATAGGTCAGTGATTAGTGAGAATTAGGAGAGACTGCAGCAAAGATGTAGCAAAACTTTTAAAAATGTGGCAGATAGCCCAGTGGGGAGTGAGGGGGTGGGGGGGGGGGGGGGGTTAGGGAGGGTTTTTGCAGAGGAACAAAAACTGTTTGGCACATAAAAAGTTAAGATGAAGGAGAAAGGTCACAGACTGAAGTTGTTGAACTCAATGTTGAGGCCTGAGAGCTGTAATGTACCCAATCGGAAGGTAAGGTACCACACCTCCATTTTGTATTGGGCTTCACTGGACCATTGCAGCAGGCCAAACTCTTCAAAATGGACGCACACGCTCTCTCTCAAGTCTCATGAGAATCAAAAATAAAGAATGATTGCAGCCTTTGGGCTAGCTTGAGTGCTAGTTATGACCTTCTCAACCTCAGTAGCTCCATTCTCGCGGTGCAATCGAGGGGTGACATCAATGCTCAGTCAAACTGTCACTGGAAAGCTGCCTCCAGTTACCCACTGGGTTCCAGCCTCAGCAGAACACCGATCGGATGGCGGGGAGACCCTAGAGCATCGCAACTGGTCCCGAGTTAGGTCCCTTAATTGACCAAATTGGCTACTTTCCCCTGGAGAAAAGCAAATTACTGCGAATGCTGGAATCTGAAACAAAAGGGAAAATGCTGGAAAATCTCAGCAAGTCTGGCAGCATCTGTAGGGAGAGAAAAGAGCTAACGTTTCGAGTCCGATGACTCTTTGTCAAAGCTAACAGACAGAGAAAGTGGGAAATATTTATATTGTTGAGTGAGAATGAAAGATGAGTCATAGCCACAGAAACCTAGGGAAACCGGGTGCTAATGGCCACAGATACCAAGGGGAAAGAGTGTTAATGGCAGTCCCCAGAGAGGACAAAAGATGTGAAAGGTCAAACAGCAGAGAAACTAACATCAGAGGATGAACTGTAGGGGGAAGGGAAGGGGGAAGCAAAGAGGAGAAAGGTGCAGGAAAGGTGGATAGGATTGGGGGGGGGGGGGAATTTAAATGTATATTCAGAAAGAAAGAAATGGTAAAAGACAGTTAAAATGAAATGAAAACAAATGGGTCGAGGTGGGGCTGATCATCTGAAGTTGTTGAATTCGATGTTCAGGCCGGAAGGCTGTAGCGTGCCTAACTGGAAGATGAGATGTTGTTCCTCCAGTTTGCGTTGTGCTTCACTGGAACATTGCAGCAGGCCAAGGACAGATATGTGGGCATGGGAGCAGGGTCTTTTGTTAAAATGGCAAGCAACAGGAAGGTCAGGATCCTGAATGCGAACAGATGCTCAGCAAAGCGATCACCCAGTCTGCGTTTGGTCTCTCCGATATAGAGGAGACCACATTGGGAGCAGGGAATGCAGTAGACCAAATTGGAAGAGATGCAAGTGAAACGCTGCTTAACCTGGAATGAGTGTTTCTGGGCCTGGGATGTTAAGCATGGAAGAGGTAAAGGGGCAGGTGTTACACCTTCTGCGATTGCATGGGAAGGTGCCATGGGTGATGGGAGAGGTACTGGGTATGGTGGAGGAGTGGACTAGATTGTCTCGGAGTGAACGGTCTCTGCGGAATGCTGACAGAGGGAGTGAAGGGAAGATGTGTTTGGTGGTGGCATCACGCTGGAGTTGGCAAAAATGGCGGAGGATTATGCTTTGCATACGGAGGCTGGTGGGATGTAATGTGAGAACGAGGGGGACTCTATCCTTGTTCTGGGAGGGAGTGGAGGGTGTGAGGGTAGTGGCGCGGGAGATGGACCGCACACTGTTGAGGCCCCTGTCCACAACTGTAGGTGGGAAATCATGGTCAAGGAAGAAGGAACATATTTTCGAAGCACCATTTTGGAAAGTTGCATCGTCAGAACAAATGCGACAGAGGCGAAGGAGTTGAGAGAAAGGGATGGAGTCCTTACAGGGTGTAGGGTGCTAAGAGCTGTCCCCTTTCTGGAGGCTAGCTGCTGCTGCTGCCTTGTTGGTCCTGCCTTTACAGGGATGATCAGATTCCACCCACAATGAGTTAAATTAAGCTAGAGTTCTTGTGGAACATGGCAAGCAAGAGTACATCGTTGATTATTATTTTGTCCAGAATTGTCCTGCTAAGTGCAATGGGTGATATTGGATTGGATTTGGATTTGATTTATTTTCCTGTGTACTCATAGAATTTACAGTGCAGAAGGAGGCCATTCAGCCCATCGAGTCTGCACCGGCTCTTGGAAAGAGCACCCTACCCAAGGTCAACAACTCCACCCTACCCCCATAACCCAGTAACCCCACCCAACACTAAGGGCAATTTTGGACACTAAGGGCAATTTATCATGGCCAATCCACCTAACCTGCACATCTTTGGACTGTGGGAGGAAACCGGAGCACCCGGAGGAAACTCACGCACACACAGGGAGGATGTGCAGATTCCGCACAGTGACCCAAGCCGGAATCGAACCTGGGACCCTGGAGCTGTGAAGCGATTGTGCTATCCACAATGCTACCGTGCTGCCCCTGTGTATATACTGGTGTATAGTAAAAATTATTGTTCTGTGTACAGTTCCATACATGAAAAAAAACATAGGACATACATAAATATTCAATGTAAATACAGAGGCACAGGCATCAGGTGAGCATACAGAAGTGTAGTACTAATCAGGAGAGAAGGTGCGTGAAGAGATCAGTTCAGTCCATAAGAGGGTCATTCAGGAGTCTGGTAACAGCGGGGAAGAAGCTGTTTTAGGATCAGTTAGTGCGTGTTTTCAGACTTTTGTTTCTTCTGCCCGATGGAAGAGGTTAGAAGACAGAATAGCCCAGGTGGGAGGGGTCTTTAATTATGCTGCCCGCTGTCCCAAGGCAGACATGGGAAGAAAGTGCAAACTTCAGACAGTCACCCAAGGCCAGAATTGAACCCAGGTCTCTGGTGCTGTGAGGCAACAATGCTAACCACTGTGCCACTGTGCCGTCAGCAGCTAAAATTAATGTGTAAAGTTTATTGAAACGACAGCCAGTTTCCATTTTTGACCGTCTGTGTCTGTTGAGAGTGTCTGGCGACATGAATCTTTTTTCCTTATATTGGCGAGGCTAGGTTATCCTGCTTCCACTACCTTGAACTACTTAAAAAGTAAAGACAGAACACGGGGTGCATTTAATCATTTTATTAGTGATTAAAAATAATTACAGTGCAGAGTAGAATTTCATGGCAAATCTGTACACTGGGCAGCTCAGCAGTGTCTATTATTTTGCTGAGTAAATTACCACCTGTCCCTGGAGCGGTGCTGAGAACCTTGTGGTCAGTATGTCAGAGAAATTGGCAACAGTAAGATCTGATTTCTTTTGCTAACAGCTGAATCTCTGTGCGCGAAATCTGAAAAGCGACTGTTGGCTCGAGAGTATGTCCAAGGCTGTCTGTGAAACCCTCGGGTGATTGTGTGGAGAACGCACATTTCACACCTGCAGTTTCCGCTGCAACCATCGTTCTGGGTAATTGTGAGGGAAGCTTTTTGAAAGATATTTCAATCTAATGGCTTGATGAACTCACAAGGGAATTCTTTTAATAGTGCAAGCTGAAGGGGAGCATGAGTGCGTGGCATTAGCTTACACTTGGTTATCATCCTGAGGATGATGGATGCAGTAGGCGCATTGCAGCTCCTGGGTTATCAAAATGTTTTAATAGCAAGCCATAGTTCTGCTCACTGTCATATATAGCTCAACCTCTTACTTAAAACACAGCTTGTTGGTGTTAACCAGAATTAAGAAACTTAAGCATAAGGAACCAATATCTTCAGCTGGGACCATCACTAGTCAATTAACTATTATTTGTGTTAGAATTGGGAGCAGGAAGCCAGAATCAGGATTGTCTCTGTTGATCTGTGTTTTTAGCTGCCCTAGGAGGTCAGATTCTCACCAAGTGTGCCACCACCTTCCCCTACAAGCTCCGTAATGCGCTATTAAAGCCTCAACTTCAGTGATGGCACCTGACCACCGCTGGAGAGAGCCACAGGAATGGAGCACTGTCAGTACAGGAACATGTTGTGTTCCGTGATCTTGTCTTGCAATAATGATTTATTCATGTACATGTGGTAAGGTTAACAATAAGAATGTTACACAGACCAAGTTATCATAGAGTTACATTAGACTCGCTTGGAACTATTGTTATGTGCGACTGTCCTCATGTACGCCTTACAACCTCTCCCCATAACCAGATGTCACCTGGCTGATGTCTGACACCTCCTGATGGTGGGAGGTCACACTGCTGAGTACATGTAAGATTATCTACAGGCATATCACCACATCCCCCTTCCTTAAGAGATATTGATGTTTATGTACAAACATGATTAATATCTTTAGTTTACACATCTGGTTTAAGTATAAACAATATAAGCTAATTTAACTAGTGTGCCCATAGATATCATCTGCCTGCTAAGTGTGTGTCCCTTGCGCACAGCTTATTGTGCCTCCCTCATGGTATCGCCACTCTGATCACTTGGGCTGTTGCCAGTCTTTTTGAAGACTGATTTATGTGCAGGTCTCTTGCTTCGTATCCTTTTAACGCAATGCTTTTTGAAGGTATATCTCCTTGCTGGCAACATCTGCATCACCAGCATTTCTTTTCTCGTTTCTTCCCACGACATTGTTCGCTGCTTTGTTGTATGCTCGCTGTGTCTGGCTTGTCAGCCACAGCACGGCATGTTCTCTTTTATTTTTATCAGTGGGATGTGCTAGCTCTCCCACTGTTCTCCTCTTCCTCTTTTTTGTTTTAATGATCATTTGGGAAGTGCTTCCCTTTTTGCATTTGGGTTTGGCAACCCCTGTCTTAGTGCGGGTCTGCACCTTGTGCATAGAAGTGTGCGTCTGGATCCTGAGTTGGGACTTCTGGTGCTGGTGTGTTTCTGAGGGATTGTGTAGCCTTGCCAAATTCTGTGCCCTCATCTGGAGGCTGGAGAACCTCGTTTTCTGGTGCCTGGGTGGAAATCACATTGATGACATCAGGTGCTGTCCCTTCTTGCCTCGTTGGAACAATGATTAATGGCTCCTCATCACTAGTGATTACGATACAAACATTCTCCAGCCCTGATGATCCAGGCGATGGGTCATCCTGGTCTTGCGTTTGTATGCATGTGTGATCCGTCAGGCTACATAGCGATGTAGACATCAGCTCCTGTAACTCATCTTCTGGTGGAATTGAGCATAAGGGAGTCGATTAAAGGAGCTACTTCAGAGGTCTGAGATGATTCACCATGTGCCTCTGGAGCTAGGATCTCCAACTTTGATTTTATGTCTACTGCCATCACCTCACCATACACCGTACTACCAGCACTCCATCATCACCCTGCAGGCCACCATTGTCTTCATCATGTTCATATTCTTTGCATATGTTCTAAATGTCCTCATCATCAGAGTTAACATCATCATACTCATCATCACTATTGTCGTCCTCGTCATCAATGTCATCGTACTCATCATCACTATCATCGTACTCATCATCAATGTCATCATACGGCAGCACGGTGGCACAGTGGTCAGCATTTCTCACGGCGCCGGGGTCCCAGGTTCGATCCTGGCTCTGGGTCACTGTCCGTGTGGAGTTTGCACATTCTCCCCATGTTTGCATGGGTTTCACCCCCACAACCCAAAGATGTGCAAGGTAGGTGGATTGGCCACGCTAAATTGCCCCTTATCGTAAAAAATGAATTGGGTGCTCTAAATTTAAAAAAATCAATGTCATCGTACTCATCATCATCATCTTCCATGAAGTAAAACACTGCTCGTGGAAGTATATGCTCATGCAGGAATTGACCTATTTTAAAATCAGCAGCGAATCTTGCTGCAGAGCTTTCATATAACACTCCATGTTTCGGAACCTCAGGGGGAGTGAAGAAATTGAAGAATGAGCTATTCCGTACAGTTTTCATGATTGCTTTATGAGCAGGCAGAGCAGACATGCTGTTTCAGTCCAATGGTTTTCATTGTGACATTTTTGTCACTCTTCCAGCCAATGTGGCAGCCTGTGCACCCTGTAATTGTGGAGATGAAGAAACCTGCCCCATTAGGCCGTGACTCCATCTAGCATGCTTTCACAAGCACGTCATTCATGAAGTACTCATTCGATTCAAACTTGAATTCCAGAGTGAAACTCTTTGGTTGTCTGGGATCCGAAACGTTTATTGCATTGTCCTGTAGATGCTTTTAAATGGGCCCATCATGTTTCTGTATCATATGGCTGAGCCTGTCCCATTCTCAAGGACTGATAACCTACTCTGCAGTGTCCTTTGGATTATCCATCTCTGTCTCTGTTTGATCTTCCTCTACTTACATTATCGCTCGTATCTCATCAGATAATTGCACCACTGTATCTGGTTGCGAGTTGGTGTTGTTTTCTGTCGGCTCGCTGACTGGGACGAACAACCGCTCCACTAAGTTCAGGGTCTCGGACGCATCCGCCCCTAGGATAGATTCACGATCGTGTCCACAATGGAGAATGGTACAACTTGTCTTCTGTTGTGTATCCATGCTTTTAGGTCATATCTCCCCAACGTCTCAAACTCATTCCCACTGTAGTCAACCTGCACCGTTGGCCGGGTTACGACTTTCGGCGGCACCCGAAGGTCGTGCAGATCACCCAAATTGAGAAGGTTGGCCTTCGCTCCCATGTCGAGTTTACATTTTATCAGTGTGTCGTTTAACATCACTGGAATGGTCCATCTGTTTTCAATGGTATCAGCTGGATGAAAACTGTTGTTCCAACTGGCCATGAAAGTTTCTTCCTCTTTTGTCATCGGACTCATCGTGTCCTTGGTTGAGATTAGATCCACGAAAAATAATTAATCAAGGGTCATCTCATCAATTGCATTGATCGACTCCACTTGATCTGCTGTAGGATGCGAAAAACATTGTTTTGCAAAATGACCGACATGGCAGCACCTCGAACAGACTTTTCCAAAGGCCGGATATTGCCGTGGGCCATATCGCTTACCACATTTCTGGCACAAGATGGCGGCTCCTGTCGGCCTTTTAAAATGGCTGCCCGCGCTGCGACTACATTTCTTATTGACCTGCGTCACAGTGCTGATGACGCTGGCGCCTTCTTCTACGTTGGTGGCAAAATCTTTCAGAGTGATTTGCTGTGCAGCCAACTCACCTTTATCGCGTTTTCCAATTTCAGGTCTTCCTCTCGTAACCTTTCACAGAGCTTATCATTTGATATGCTAAATACAATTCGGTCATGTACCATCGATTATTTAAGATCGCTGAAATTGCAGGACTGGCCTTCAGCCTCAAGCCAGTCAAAAAACTGTCAAAAGGTTCACCTGGTTTCTGGGTACACGTACATAAAATGTGTCTTTCAAATGTTTCATTTTTCTTGGGAGAGCAATGCCGATCGAAGTACTTGATCACTTCATCATATTTCGTGCTCTCCTCTTCACTGCCAAAAGCAAAAGTATTATATATTTCAATTGCTTCTGGACCAGCCACCATGTGCAGCAACGCAATCCGCCTCTCGTCAGGCTGTGCCTGCAGGCCAAGGGCTGAGACATTTAAACTGCTGTTTGAAAACATGCCGATTTTCATCTACGTTACCCGAAACGTGAAGGTGGTGGGGTGCCTTTGAGCCTTCCATCTCGAACTTCCGTGTCGTTTGTTGCATTGAGTCTCCAATGGTCGCAGTTCACCAGGTTGGTGCTTCAGATGAATTTAACTTCACCTTTTAATAATAATAATCACTTATTGTCACAAGTAGGCTTCAATGAAGTTACTGTGAAAAGCCCCTTCTGATGTTACCCTCAAATCTTCAGCACTTCTGGTACTCTGCTGTGTTCCGTGATCTTGTCTTGCAATGATTCTACAGAACTGCTGGTGACTTAACCAGAATGATGATTTATTGATGTACACATGGTAAGGTAATGATCAGAATGCTATTCAGACCAAGTTATTGATTGAGTTACATTAGACTCTCCTGGAACTATCCTTATGTGCGACTGTCCTCATGTACGACTTACAACCTTCTCCCGATAGTTAGAAGTTAGAACAGTACAGCACAGAACAGGCCCTTCGGCCCTCGATGTTGTGCCGAGCAATGATCACCCTACTCAAACCCACGTATCCACCCTATACCCGTAACCCAACAACCCCCCCTAACCTTACATTTTAGGACACTACGGGCAATTTAGCGTGGCCAATCCACCTAACCCACACATCTTTGGACTGTGGGAGGAAACCGGAGCACCCGGAGGAAACCCACGCACACACGGGGAGGACGTGTAGACTCCGCACAGACAGTGACCCAGCCGGGAATCGAACCTGGGACCCTGGAGCTGTGAAGCATTTATGCTAACCACCATGCTACCGTGCTACCAATAGCTGGATGTCACCTGACTGATGTATGATGCACCTGCTGGTGGGAGGTTGCACTGCTGATTATATGTAATATTATCTCCAGGCATATCACCACAGGCTGGAGATTCAGCAATCAGCAAACTTGGGCATCCTGGGTTAGGGGAGACAACAAGCTTGCAAAGTTGGGAGCGGTACTGAAGAGTTGAGGCTAAGACAAGGAGAGTGAGGAGTGGGGGCTCGGGGAGAAAGGATGTAGGAGATCATTAGAAGAGATGGCGACTAGTGGCTTGGGGGATTGGGGTTTAAGGGAGTGGGGACAATGGATTGGAGTTGTGTGACCAACATTTCCCACAGAGCCTAGTGCAGTAGCAAGCTGATGGGTTAGAGTGGCACTGTACAGCTGATTTTGATGTGAGACGCTCAAGTACAGATCTGCGCTGCATGAGGTTCCCAATTTAGTGTTGTCACCTTCACACAAAACCAGAGCCCAAGTCAGTAGAGGGAGAGAGGTCAGGCATTGTTACAGCTTCAGGCAGACAAGTGCCATTATTGCCAGCTAGGGAGAGCAGATAAAATAACGGACAGGAACCCGGAGAGTTTATAATTGTTCGTTTGCTCACCCGCTAAGTGACAAGCAAGTGGGATTAAACCTGGCTGGAGAATAATATTTGTTTGAGTTGCATTAAATCCCACCTCCCTTCTGCTGCCCAGCCATCTATGGAAAAGCAAGAAGAATCGGAGCAAGGAATTCACAATCCTTGGAAATCCATCATAGCATAGGCATCGTTAACAATATAAAGTGCATAAAAAAATACATCTCCAGACAACAAATTTACCAATTTGACACCAATAATGAGTTAAAATATAGTTTGCATTAGCAATAGCTATAATAAAATGAACTGGAACAGATGATAAATGCTGATGTTACAATGTACATAATGGAGAGAAGAATTTGCAATGAGCTGATGTCACAATTGTTTGTGATTTGGTTTGTGACTTTGTTCTTTTGCCCAGGAGAGCTTGATTTACTTAATCACTTTTGCAATTTGTTAAAGAAGATGAATACAAAAGGATGCGGAGAGGAAGCAGAGAAACAGGCCTGTGTAAAGTTTGGCACAAGAGGCACCTCATCCAGTAAGAAGGGCCCAATAATCTGAACTCTTTGCTAAGACATTATTTATCTCTGTATGATCTTGCAACCTTCATTCTAGGACATGCTTTTTGTAGAAGAATAATTTGTTGTCTGTTTCGCCCAAGACTTTGCAGAAGTGGTCTCAAAGCTGCTACGATTAATTGGAAGATTTCAACATCAACACTTTTCAGAAATCTCCCATGTTTCATTTTGTAGATACAATCAAATAATACCTCCCACAACGTCTCATTAATAGCTTGCAACAATTCAAACCTCCTGCACAAATAGCATTAAAAAGACCAACCTCACACAAGTTGAGATTTAATTAACAGAAGGTTGACAGTGAGATACTAGCACTCCTCTTGCCTGCATCAATGGTGTAAGTTTTAACAGCGGAGTAGTTCTTTTAATCAGGTGAAAACATTGCTATTTGAGTCAGCAAAGCCAAAACCAGTGACGGCATTTCAATGTTATTCATAGAAACCAGCAATTGGCATTTAAAAGTGAAAGATATCAATGTTTGCAAGTAATTTTGTGCCATCCTTTTGTATCCACTGTAAAACTTAACCACTACAAAGTCCAAGGGAAAACAGGCAGATCAAATCCCACTTTAAACTGCCTTAATGGTGTGCTCAAATCCTCAGGCTGTTCCCTAATATATCAGTTTTCCACCGTACTCCATTGATCCAAACCAGACACCTTCATGCCCTCATACTTGTTATACACCTTTAAGGATTATCAGTATGACATTACTAGAAGAGAAATATGTCATGTCATCCAGTCTTAGTTCCACTTTTGCTTTGAGTGGCGCACGTAGACACAGCTCTGATGCTTTCAAGTTTTATACCTCCATATATCTGTTCTCATGTGGCTAATCTTCATAAATGAACATATACTGTATTTACCCGATCCCTAATGAGTGATTGGTGCAGTTGTCTTGTACAGTAAATAAACCTAAGGTCCTACATAATTACAATAATATGACAGTACTCAGGTGACTTATGTTCTGGACCTGAATCTCTAGAACTATAACGAGGATACATCAAACTCAGGACACTTTAGACTTAAAACTGAAAGCAACCTATTGCCCTGTGGATCTGGGATAGTTTTAACTCCAGTCCCAAATGTGATGAGACAATAGAGGGGATTTTCCGTGCCCACTGTAGTGTGATTCGCGGTGGTGGGAGCTGGCCCTCCGCTGTAAATGGGATTTCCCATTGAATCATCCCCTGCCACTGGAAACCCGTGGTAGGAGTTTGCCATCGAAAGAGCGGAAAGTCCTCCCCAATATTTTAGCAACTATCTTTCAACCTCATGAAAAATGATTAGTTCTATTGAGGGATGCAACCATAAATTAACACACCTCCTTGTGTATTCATAGTTACTACATTTTTATTCTCTTGCCAATTATCCCTTCCACCTTCCTCTTCTTTTGCTCCTGAAGGTATTAACCTCTTGTTTATGGATGGTTTGATACTGGTCCATGCTTTGTTCTTTTTTCCATAGGTAGACAGTTGCATATTCATGTTTGAGCTTTGTAAGGAAATATTCACAGATGGTTTGACTGTGGAAGCTGGATAACTGAGAGTAATGTGTTGCCCTCTACAGATACTTGCATCTCTGGCAGGTGTCCCCACGGAAACCACAACTCCGCCGATTGATACCCACTAGTAGAAGAAGGTTCAGTAAACCAGCAGAGTTGAGTCTTGGTCCCATCCGGGACATTATTCATGAGATGCGTGGCACTGTTGGCCATTGTTCGTATTCACTGTCAAATGTATCAAATGATTATAAACACCATGCAGAACCTATCCCAGAGGAGTTTCCAATGGCACGACTTCAAAAATGTGCAGGCTAGGTGGTTTGGCCATGCTAAATTGTCCTTATTTACAAAAACGGCTGTGTTGGGTTACGGGAAAAGGTGGAGGTGGGTGCTCTTTGCAAGGGTCAGTGCAGATTCGATGGGCCGAATGGCCTCCTTCTGCACTGTAAATTCACTGTAGATTCTATGACTCCCACTTTGTGCACAGTGAAATAAATGAAATAGAAATTCTGGACTGATGGCAAGCTTGGAGGCGGTGAGGGTATGCTGGGATAATAGGGAAGGGTTATGGCGCTCCCCAATGCATTCTCACTGCTGTGGAAGTTTCCCTGTGGCAGAAAGGGAAGTGAATCAGCTGCCCGCTTCGCAGAGGCGCACTTCCAATTTACATACGTTAGGTGCCAAGTAAGGACAATCGCTGCATTCCCTGGTTGGCGGAAGTCCCCCTTCCCTCCACTCCCCACTCCCACCTGCAGAGGCCTCATGCTCCATGGAGATGGCCTGTCTGCGGCCAGCTAGGGCAGCCTTTGGAATTGGAGGCTGTGTCTCCCATTGAGGGGCCTACTGGCAGGATAGGCCATAACCACAACCCAAATGCTTCTATCGGAGGGGTTTCCCTTCTGATCTAAGGAGTCTCTCTGAATATCTCATTTATATTTACACCTCCACGGGCCTCTCTATTTAATGGGGATTCCAAATCTATAGAGTTAGCCGTCCTCTTATGGGACCAGCAACATTGGAAGCCCACCTACCGTCCTCAAAAGCCAATCAGGAGGTTGCCCCAGGGAAGATTGCTGAGCCAACCTCGCTCCTGGCAAGTGGGGACTCCAGACTCACATTGGACCACTGTCGGGTCCCATAGACCCACGTAAAAATTCAGTCCTCCATTTTTCTGGAGTTCAACAACTTTGTGGCGGTTGGCATTAGGGTTGGAACGTTGGATGTTCTTGTCCACCAGATGCCAGAAAGCGGCAGCAATTTATTTGACTTGACTTGGGTAACGCTTGTTTTAAAAGCAAACAATTAATAACCTTCACACATCATTTGACAGCAGTCAGAAGCAGATCTTTAATGAATGCAGCTAGTTGGGGAAGGAGTTAATATTATCACAGCATAGCTTTGATTTGTTGTGATAGCGGCATTTTATATGTCAACCATTTTAAAATTGCAGCACCACAGAAATAATGCAATTGTCACAGAAGCTAACATTTTAAAGTGTGTGATTAGTCTGAGTTATTTAAACTTTTTCTGCTTTGTGTTCTACCCTGTAATTAGGCATTGTAATCAGCGAACAGGTAGCGTAGCAATTCTTGTTTCAAAGGGTAATTACAAGTTCCAAATCAGGACTGCAAAAGTAAAACCATTATCTGCGATTCATTTCAGCAGTTTGTCTTCCTGCACCATTATCTTTATAAAAGTTCACGGTTTTGCATTCTTTAGAGAAAAAAAAGGAAACTTTACTCTTGTTTTCTTGTATTGCAGCTTGAAGCAATTTGTAGAATGTGGCCTGGGATAAGCATTGCTCCAGTTCTAAAAAAGCCTGCAGTTATTGACCACCTGCATTAGGTCCGGCTGTCTTCCCTGTTGCCAGGGTTGTGCACAGCGGTGGGATGGAGCCGTTACATCCCTGTCTGAACAAACTCAATTAGCGATTGTCAAAGCAAATATATCAGCGAATTACTTCAGATTTGTTCCCCTTTAGCAATCCAGCAGTTATTTGCCATTGCCTGTGCCTGGCATTGACAGGTCGCTCAGACGTTGAAAATTCACGATGCTGTACTGACCATCTTGATTACACCTCAGATGGTCCCGTTGCCATTTTGATTTCCAGGCAGTCCAGCCCTCTGCTTGGATGAAGCGGCAACACCATAAAATGTTCAGTTAGAACTCCTCGCATGCCAAAACCCACAACACTATTCTTCCTTAACATCCAGACCACTCTTCCACACAAATTAAGTCACCACATGAGGCTCCAAATGATACTACATATTGAAGACTTAATGAACACATTTCTTACTGAACCACTATCGATTCAATGATATAAGAATGTGATTTTCTTTATTAAGGGAACAAGTTCATCTCCAATTGATGTCCGCCCAGGTGCAATCCAACAGTATCTCTGCTGTACATGTTTTTCCTACCTCTCGTGCTCCAGTGTCTTGCTACTCCTGTTCTTTCACTATGGCAGTGGCCTATTGTATGAGGCCACTGGGTATGTTTTTGCAGGGTTTCCTTTAGCTGTGCAACTCTAAGGGCATGGCTGCAGATTGGCATATATCGGCTGTTGCCGGGAGAGCTGAGGTGAAGTTGAGGTGACATTAGGTGATGGTCTGACACACTGACCACCTGGGATTCTGATTCTGACTAAAGTAAGAGTTACAAGAAATGATATCTTGTTGGTAAGTCCTCCTTTCTGGGTCATTTGTTAAATTGGGTCATTTTTGGTTGACGGTTCCCCCATGGGGATTGTAAATATATCAGTGATCTGGACTTGGATAGAAAGGTCAGAGGGCTGGATTCTCCGATTTTGCGGCTATGTCTGGAGTAAGTGTCTGGTCTTACGACCAAAATGCCGGCGGCGCCCCTGCACGATGCTCTGCCCGGTGGGGGGCTAGCAGCCGCACCACATAAAGCCCTGGCTTTACCTGCAGATACGGACACAGAATGACCGGGTCCATGGCCATGCATGCGCACTGTGGCCTGTGGTGGCCGCACTGTACAACACGGACCCGGCCTGCCAGATAGTGACCCCCGTAACTCCCCTCGCTACCACGGGACCACCCTCCTCGAGTATCCTGTTTTTGTGGGGGCGGAGCATCCAAAAACAGTACCGCCCCCGATTTCGGCCTAAAAGCAAGATTCTCCGGCCGATTGCCGAATGCAATTTCGGAGTCGGCAATCGGAGAATCCCTCCCATGGTTTCAAAGGTCGCAGAAGAAGCAAAGCTTGGAACTGTAGCAAATAGTGAGGAGAATTGTAACTGCCTTAGGCAGACTTGGTCAAGCTGGTGAAATGGGTAGAAAATGGAATGTAATGCTGAGAATTTTGAAATGATTTACTTTAAAATGACAAATCCACCTAATGTAAATTACATGATACAATTTTGAAGGGGGTGCATAAACAAATCATTGAAGGTGGCAGAACAAATTTGTAAATCTGTTAAAATAGATTATGGGATCCTTGGCTTTATAAATAAAGGCATGGAGCACAAAAGAAGGGAGATTCAAGGTAAATGATTATAAATCATTGGTTAGTCCTCAGCTGGAACATTGGGCACGATTTCACAGAAAGGTTTCTAAGTATGGTAGCGAGCAGGAACTGCCGCGAGCTTCCCGATGCTCAGCCCGGCGAGGCCACCACCGTTATAAAACATTAATTGATTCAGTTAATGAGGCCTCACTGGCTTCACGCCGCAAATGATGGTCCTGCCGGCTGATTCGCCGGGACCGCACTTGCTAACCCCCCACTAACAATGGAGAACAGCGCTTAAACCTGCACAGTCAATCCACTCAGCTCACAGCCAGCCACACAATTTGGGGATGCCTACGTGGCCAGACTGTAGGACGTGGTCAAAATCAAATGGGATGGCCTGTTTCCCCAAGGGTCTAGGAGGGTCAGCCACTGGGTAGCCAGTGCCATATGGGAGGAAATGGGAGCGGCTGCCAGCTCAGGGAATGGAACCAGGAGGATCGGTACCCAGTGCGTCAAGAATGTCAACAACCTCCACCGGCCCCCGGCACTGGCCCCACCCACCGCCCTACGCCTGCGTATCTGGTTGGAGCGACGAGAGGTAGTAGGTTGAGCAGACCTGCATAAAGCAGCATAGTGGCCAAGCTTGCCACATTGTAGGCAGCGTCGGGATTTTACAGGACACTGCCGCTTTAAGTGGGCGGAGCCACAGTTGCCGCACGTCGTGACGTCAGAACGCTCGGTGCGCCACCGCGCATGCGCGGTGCGGTCGTACGTGCGTGCATGCGCAGTGTGATCTTCGGTGTCGCCGTCCCCACGTTCAGTGCGCGCATGCACGGGAGGCCATGAAAAGCATGCAAAATGGCTGCTTTCATCCAGGCTGAGGCCCTGGAGTTGATTGATTGCTTGCACCCGTTCTGCCTCATGGGGAACTTGCCATGCCGTTTCAGCCACTTGAATGTGCGAGTATCGGTTAGTGGCGTGTTCATGCAGAACGCAGGTCTCAATGGCAATCTTAAGGGTGAGCTGTTTAACCTTGAGGCGCTGCTGGCGTAGGGGGTCTGACTGTACACCGAAAATGATATGGTCGTGTATCATGGAGTCGGAGGTGGATCCGTAATTACAGGACTGCGCAAGGATGCGAAGGTGGGTGAGAAAGGACTGGTAAGGTTCATCCTTACCCTGCAAACGCTGTTGGAAGACATAGCGCTCGAAGCTTTCATTCACCTCGATGTCACAGTGACTGTCAAATTTGAGGAGGACCGTCTTGAATTTGGACTTGTCTTCACCTTCAGCAAAAGTGAGAGAGTCGAAGATAATAATGGCGTGGTCCCTGGCCGTGGAGAGGAAGAGAGCAATCTTCCTGATGTCTGAAGCAGCTTCCAGGTCTGTGGCCTCAAGGTAAAGCTGGAATCATTGTTTAAAGATTTTCCAGTTGGCACCGAGGTTGCCGGTGATGCGGAACGGCGGTGGGGCGCGGACGCTGTCCCGGCTGGGTCACTGTCTGTGTGGAGTCTGCACGTCCTCCCCCTGTGTGCGTGGGTTTCCTCCGGGTGCTCCGGTTTCCTCCCACAGTCCAAAGATGTGCGAGTTAGGTGGATTGGCCATGCTAAATTGCCCGTAGTGTCCTAATAAAAAAAAAAGTAAGGTTGGGGGGGGGTTGTTGGGTTACGGGTATAGGGTGGATACGTGGGTTTGAGTAGGGTGATCATGGCTCGGCACAACATTGAGGGCCGAAGGGCCTGTTCTGTGCTGTACTGTTCTATGTTCTGTGTTCTATATTGCAGGATGGCTGATTGCTGGTCGAAGGCAGATCACTTGAAAGTAGGTCTAATAAATTCTAACATCACGTACTGGTACCATGATGTGTTGGATTCTCTGGATCTGTGGAGACTGTGTTTACCTTAGCAGTAACATAGACAAACTACCAGCACTTGTAATAGTACAACACTATTTTATTAAGCTAAGAACTGTTGAACATACTTGCACTGTGGGTCGACACTATGTTAGATTAACTGAAGACCTATGCCTATCCTAACCAGTCTAAACTGTTAGCACATGGTGAAGGTTTGTGCTACTAGCTGCGAGCTCTCTCCGTCTCAGAGGCTGCATCCCGAATGAGCGGGAAAACTAGTGCCCTCTGGCTTTATAGTGAGTGTGCTCTAACTGGTGATTGGCTGCTGTGTCGTGTGTGTTGATTGGTCTTGCAGTGTGTCAGTCAGTGTGTGTCTCTGCACCATTATATACTGATGTGTATATTATGACAGTTACCACTATGAAATCACCAAACAAACATTCATAAGCTTGCAGGGATTCATACACAACTTGCTGTGACTGCAGCTTCTCCAAATCTAAAACAAAACTAAATGCACCCTGTAGCTGTGAGTCCAAAGCAAAAGTAAAAGCAGACAGACAGCCCAGTTCCATCCACACTCTGACATCACTGATTGAAAACCTATTTCTTAAAGGTACATCCACTACAGTTATTTTATAAACTCCCATTTCTGAAAGGTACTCTCACATGACAACTGGCATGCAAGTCAGAATTCCAAAAGGTGCAGATTTAAGACAGTTGATCAAGAAATCCAATGGGAAAAGAGTTATGTTTTATGTTCTGAGCTGCCATCTGGATGTCACTGTTTGAAAAGGTGGTGGATGCAGATTCAATGGCCTTTCAAATATATGTCAACAAGAATAAAAAGGGTGTAGGGCCATGGGAATAGAACTGGGGAGTAGAACTATGTTGACAGACCAGGTGCAGACATGACATGCCAAAATGGCTGCTTCCTACAGACACTCAATAAAACCATCCACCTTTCCAGTCACAAATTCCTTGGTCTGTCGAAATTCAATCCCTGGTCTAATGGTCAGTTGTCACAGTGCCGTCACTATAGCAACCTCAATTTAAAATCCATTTTTTGCGAATCCATGGACCTCGCATTTATGTCCATAGAATAGAATCTATAGAATCGCTACAGTGCAGAAGGAGGTCATTCAGCCAATTGAGTCTGCATCAGCTCTCTGAACGAGCACCCTATAGAAGCCCACTCCCACCCTATGCCCACAACCCCACTTAACCTGCACATCTCTGGATGCTAAGGGGCAATTTAGCATGGACAAACCACCTAACCTGCACATCTTTGGAATATGGGAGGAAACCCGAGCACCCGGAGGAAACCCACGCAAACCCGGGGAGAACTTGCATGCTCCACATCGGCATTCACCCAAGATCAGAATTTAACCCGGGTCCCTGGACCTGTGAGGCAGTAGTGCTAACCACCCTGGCACCGTGCTGCCCCCGTACTTCTGTGTCAACTATTCCAACACTGCCTGAGCTCTTTAGGCTGCATCCATCCAACCTGCCCCTAGTCTTTCACTTTGTCTGACTCCATTGTCATTAACCTCTAGTGTGGTCACTTAAGGGCAGAAAAGTGAGTTCCACATTGAAGCAAACAAATCACACTGGCTCCCTGCGATGTTTCAGGATAACTGACCCAGACAGCCAGAGGAATTCAGCTGGAAAACCGGTTTGTCATTTCTCAGACTTTGTGAAAAATACACTAGCTGACAACCAATCAGAAGAGCCTGGGTATTTAATTCCTGTCATTGTTCACAAATATGTATCCGTGGGTCTTGTCATCTGCTCTGCTTGGAATTGCCCGATAGTCGGCAGTCAGAATCAGGTGTGACATTATAGCGTATGGGTCTGCTGGCCTTCCTGTGAAGGGATGATTTTTCAAGAAGTAAATAAGAAGGCAAAAGCAAAATCCAGGTATTAACGTTGGTAAATTGGCAATCAAAAATGGAATCAAGTTACCAAGAATAAATTTAATCTCAGATAAGTCTGCTCAAAAAGAGTGATCGTTAACCACGCCCCCCCCCCCCCCCAGCCCCCGGAGCTTTCCGAAGTGGTGGGCAGGGAGCAGTGGGGGGAGGGGAGAGTGTTAAATTGTAGGGATACCTGCCCACTGCAACCTGGTTGTGATTCTACACTGGGGCAGGCAGGTCTTCGGATGGTAAACCCACCCTTACCCCAGTTAAGGCCCAGCCTCAATTTTAGGCTGGCGGGCAGATGGCAGTTTGGGGAAAAGGCCAGAAAAAAACAAAGTTCGATCTCGGGTGGGACTTTTGGGGGCGGTGGGGAGAGAGACTCTGTCAGAAGGTCCCTTCTGACCTGACTGGGTCATGCTCACGTTGACCTCTGGACCTCTTCCCCACCTCCCCATCCCTGAGACCCCGATCACCCAACCTTGATGTTTCCTGTCCTCCCCACCATGGGATCCCTGCCACTTACCCAGGACTTAGTTGCAGGCAGCTCACTGTAGTGACCTCTTCTGGCCACTGTGTGTATGTTTCTGCAGGTCCATGAGCCCCTGCCATTCGAAAAATTCAGATCGTGGAATAGATTTCCACAAGGAATAGGTTAAAAGGCTGGCGTCTTTCAAGAAAAATTGGATGCCGAATGGGGAGAACCTGGGGATTTTCCTGAATTCATGAACTACGATGAGCTAAATAGCATTTTTCATCGACAATTATCTTGTGATCTGCACCAATTGCTGACTCTCACTCTTGTAGAAAAATCTTCAGTCTCACTGCACTGAGGTATTCCTCTCTGCTTTATATGGCATCAGAGGAAAAAGAAGTTGCATTAAACTTAATGGCCTGAATGTTACACTTCCCAGAGCGGTGGGGGAGGCAAGGAGCCTGAATTTCCTGCAGATTTCCACCCGTCCTGTCCTCAGCGATTATATGCTGGGCCAAGCAAGGCCTCAGATGGGAGGCCACGCTTTCCTCAATTGAGGCCCCCCAGTGGCCAATTAATGGCCGCCTACAGGCCGTTTCCCATCCAGCTTCAACGTTTACACTTGCAGGCGGATTGAAATGTTGTAGGGAAGCCTTCCTTACCCCCACCCCATCTAGCCATCCAGCATACCGATTGCTCTTTCCCATGCCCCCACAGACCTCCCCAACCTCTGCCCGCCTCCCTCAAACCACCCTGAAACCCCTGACTCAGCATTTCCTCCAGATCCCAGACAAGGGGCGGGATTCTCCGACCCCCCCGCCGGGTCGGAGAATCGCCTGGGGCCGGCATCAATCCGCCCCGGGAATTGCTCCGCGCCGGTCAGCGTGCCCCCGCCCCCCCTGGCGATTCTCCGGTCCATGATGGGCCGAAGTCCCGCCACTGTCATTTTTCTCCCGCCGGCGTGGATCAAACCACCTTACCGGCGGGAGCAGGCGGCGCGGGTGGGCTCCGGGGTCCTTGGGAGGGCGCGGGGTGATCTGACCCCGGGGTGTGCCCCCACGGTGGCCTGGCCCGCGATCGGGGCCCAACGATCGGCGGGTGGGCCTGTGCCGGAGGGGCACTCTTTTCCTTCCGCCTTCGCCATAGTCTTCACCATGGCGGAGGCGGAAGTGACCCCCTCCCCTGCGCATGCGCGGGGATGACGTCAGCAGTCGCTGACGCTCCGGCGCATGCGCGGACTTCCGCCGGCCAGTGAAGTCCCTTCGGCCCCGGCTGGCATGGCACCAAAGGCCTTCCACGCCAGCCGGCGGAGCGCCAACCGCTCCGGCGCGGGCCTCGCCCCTCAATGTTAGGGCTTGGCCCCTAAAGGTGCAAAGACTTCCGCACCTTTGGGGCGGCCCGACGCCGGAGTGGTTCACATCACTCCATCACGCCGGGACCTCCCGCCCCGCCGGGTAGGGGAGAATCCGGCCTTGGTCTCAGTCCTCCGGGTGCAGTTCTTCTTCCGGCCACTGCAGTACTGTTGCTGCAGAGACTGGAGAGGCAGCTCTTTCTCCATCCCGCGTGAGGGGAATGGGAAGTCCTGCCCATTGCCAACCCATTGCCAACCAACGGCCGTTAGAGTGTAAATTAGCAGCGGGGAGACGAGCCTCCGCCACCTTATAAATTCAGGTCCATGTTTCTCGCCAGACAGAATAAAATACATTTCTTAGCACGAATTGTATCTATCACTGGAAGCTTTATTAAATGATGTTGAGTGAATATTGTATTTGGGAGCACTTTCTCTGGTAATCCTCATTTATTTGAACATAAATGACCTAAGTGTGGTTGTGTATGGTGAACGTATTAGAAGGGGAGGTTGGGATATACAAGTATGGATATACAAGTAAGCAAATGCTGTCAATATGGTTTCAAACTTTTAAAAAGGGGCCTCACGGTAGCATGGTGGTTAGCATCAATGCTTCACAGCTCCAGGGTCCCAGGTTCGATTCCCGGCTGGGTCACTGTCTGTGTGGAGTCTGCACGTCCTCCCCGTGTGTGCGTGGGTTTCCTCCGGGTGCTCCGGTTTCCTCCCACAGTCCAAAGATGTGCGGGTTAGGTGGATTGGCCATGCTAAATTGCCCGTAGTGTAAGGTTAATGGGGGGATTGTTGGGTTACGGGTTATGTGGGTTTAAGTAGGGTGATCATTGCTCGGCACAACATCGAGGGCCGAAGGGCCTGTTCTGTGCTGTACTGTTCTATGGATTCTATGGATTTTAAACAGCTGTAGGCAGATGGCATGTACAACACTTTCAGACACAGGTACTGATTTGTGCCAAAAATAACAATCTGGTGATAAAGGTCAAACTGTGTCGTCAAAGTGCTTAGAGGATTAATTAAATAGTTACTATTACTGAAGCTTCTTCATCACTGGCAAATGTTCTTATACTCGTGTATACAGACTAGAAGCCTTTTTAGATGACTGAAAATCAGAAAAAGCAAATAAATATGGAAAAAGTGACAGCAGAAAATAATGCCGTTCTGGGGTGGAAGGTTGCATTCATAAGTGAAAGCCCTAAGGGCAGCACGGTGGCCTAGTGGTTAGCACACCAGCCTCACGGCGCTGAGGTCCCAGGTTCGATCCCGGCTCTGGGTCACTGTCCGTGTGGAGTTTGCACATTCTCCCCGTGTCTGCGTGGGTTTCACCCCCACAACCCAAAAATGTGCAGAGTAGGTGGATTGGACACGCTAAATTGCCCCTTAATTGGAAAAAATAATTGGGTAATCTAAATTAAAAAAAAAAAAAAAAAAAAAAAATAAGTGAAAGCCCTCTTAGATTTAGGACACCTTCAATCAGTGGAAACTAAGTTCAAATCGTCAACACCCCATTGTGTTGAAGCTTGCTTCAAGACGCGCTAAAGCTTTTCAGTGAAATGTATGACCAGCTTTAGTGTAGCCTCTGGTAGGAATTAATCTGAAGCAAAGCACCAAACCACCAAACCCAAACCCAAGGGCCCAAAGTGTACCCCTCCCCCTTTGGTGAATTAAAATACATAATTTATGCAAATAAATCATTCTTTGTTCATTATTCTATATTAAACTAACAGTTCTTTCCTGGTTCCTCTGGAATTGAAGGTGTACAAAGCATCCCTGGAAGACGCAAAGCATTAGGATTTTTGGGGTGAGCATGTTCTGTTTCAGCAAAGTCTAAGTGTTACTGTTACCCTGCTCTGTTCAGTCCAAATCATCTGCAGATTTTAATAGTCACAAGTCATTTCACTGATAAATACCAGAATAAGAACAACATATATTTATAAAGTACCTTTAACATAGTTAAACATCCAAGGCACTGTGGGCGGGATTCTCTAATCCCGCAGAGTGTCTACGCCGTCGTACATGCCGTTGTGTTTCATGATGGCGTGAACGGGCTAACCCGATGACTAATTCTGGCCCCAACACGGCACTGGAGCAGTTCACGCTGCTCCAGCTGCTGATCCCAGTGTGAACTGGGCGCTGTGGAATCTGCGCATGCACAGCGGAGCCAGCGCCAACTTGCACATGCGCGGTGGCTTCCTTCAAAGCGCTGGCCCCGAGGCGACATGGCGCAGGACTACAGGGGCCGGCGCATAGGAAAGGAGGCCTCCAGCCAGCCAGGCCTTCCCGCCGATCAGTGGGCCCCGATTGCGGGTCAGGCCACATCTCCGCTCTACTATTAAGCTATTTTGCTGGTAGGGACAGCTGGTTTTCAAACAGTTGTGCCAGATTGGCTTCAGCGAGAGAATCCCACCCGATATATTCACTGTGATATTAAGTCAACGCTGAACCACAGAAGGAGGTATTTGGACAGATGGCCAATGGCTTGGCCAGAGAGGTTTGAAGTATTGTCTCAAGGGAGTTCCAGAGCTTTGGGGACTAGGCTGCTGTAGGCCATTAATAGTGGAGAGATTAAAATCAGCGATGCACAAGAGGCTAAATCAGTGGAGTGCAGGTATCTCAAATGCTTGTGGGGTTCGAGGAGCCGAGAGAGATAACGAAAGGGCGACATTTGAAAATAAGAGTGAACATTTTAAAATTGAGGTGTTTCTTCATCAGGTGTGTAAGTAATATCACCAGAGGATGCCAGAACAGGAGTGTATTCAGAAAAGCAAACCTATCTTTAAAGTCTTTACAATATTGAAGGGACTAGACTTATACGTGGATCGACTACTTGAATTAGGGAACGTCCGAGAGAGCCAGGGAACATGACATGAGCATTCAACTAGTTTGGATGTCGGGTTTACTTTCTATAGAGTTATCAATCTTTGGGTAAAGTTGTTGGCTTGTGCAGTGGGTGTTGCTTTAGGTGTTGCTTGGTGACAAACATTCAAAAGAAGCTGGCAGACTTCCTGGCCGTGGCTACTGTCCCAGTTTTAAAAAGATTGCTGGGTATTGGATGATGTGCTTCATGACCACCTTGGTCTCCTGAAACTTGTGTTAATTGCCTTTGGGGGCTTGGGGAAAAATTCTTCTGTTTCCGTTGACTTGGGCCTGTGATTTAAAAATATCATCTTTGTTTGTTTCTCCCAAGAGATTATGGGGCTAATCTGACCACTTCCGTGAAGGCTATCTCTGCTTTGTGTACTTCTGCTGCACCCTTTGGCTGCAGTGTTCTCACTTGAGAGAGTTAGTCAGCCCTGCCGATGACGCTGGCCCGGGGCAGGACACTGAGAGGAAAAAAATTGAAAGATGTCCTGCTATGATTAAGGATCCCATGCATAACTTCTCCCCCCCCCCCCCCCCCCCCCCCCCCCCGCCCGCCCGCCCCTCCGCCACTCACCCCCACTGCCAATCTGAGTGTTGACCCATTGGGGATCATGATACCTCATTACACCATGACTGCATAGGACAGGCTGGTCTTTTCCTTCTTATCACTTCTGTGTAATTTCACCTATTCCCTTTTCTATCAGCTAAGAGCATAAGAACGTAGAAGGTGGACTAGGCTCCTCAAGCCTGTACCAACATCAATAAAATAATGGCTGATCTTCATAAACACATACAATGCACCATTTGTATATCATTTATATACAATTTCAACAGTGTGATGGACAGGGAAGGGATATAAGACTGCACTCCTTTATTTTCTTGCCATTTGTCCAAAAGCCAAAGTGTTTTCATTTTTGAAATTGTTCCGTCAAACTTTATGCTTGTGAGGTCAATTTTTAAAGTGACTTGCACAAACACTCAGGTTAAATCAGAAGTATAGTTTATTCATACATTCAAACCCGGGGAATGGTCACTCATACACACACTCAGACAAGCACACAATAAGAAGATAGGAAAGAGGAGTTTTTACAAATAAGAATAGTTTTAAAGAACAAAGCACCACGGATCTGGATATCAGTTTGCATGATTGCTATGTCTAGAAAGTCTGAATCCAGAGGGGCTTCCTTTATAGAGGAGCTACAGTTCAGCTAGCTGAAGCAGGATTTTGAAGAATTCCTTTGACATTATTGAGGATGCAGTTAGATGAGATTGGTATACTTGCCTTGGTCTCATTGACAGGCAATGGCAGGAATCTTACAGAGAAACAGGATTTGAGGAGGATTAGATTTGAAGCTGGCTGGTGTTCAACCTGGAGCTACTTTGATGTTTGCAGCCTACAGTTTAAACAGCATACTGAGTTATGAATCTGAAAATGTAATATTAAAACTTTCCAAAGGCCAGAAGCTTAATTTGTGTGATATTGCCCATCAATGAGCCAGTTGCAGGCTAACAAGCAGTTTGTACGCCTCTGGTCAAAATCCATGTTCACCGAAGGAGATAAATGGTGGCTTTTAATGTCTCTGCAGGTAAAAACGATTTTAATGATTTTCCCTTTGTTATAGCACCAGGTAGGTAAGACAGATTATCTGCTGGTCTCTGACTTTGCTGATTGTAATATATCCTCACAATGAGAGGCGTGAGATCTCACAGGATGAGGGTTGCACTTTTGTCCTGTAACTGCTGTTGGAAATTTCTGGAAACTATAGCCAACTTGTGAATCATACAACCTGTAGCAGCCATCTTCTGGTTCACCAAAGTCCACTTTTTCAATTAGGAAAAAAATGTAAGATTTGATTTAACAGTTTATGGGCTCTTTCATACCTCAGGGACATGACCCAAGTCTTCCACTGATCCATCAAGGCAAATCAACTAATCGCTGGAAAAGGATGCTCAGCATGATAGGAGAAAACGCTTCATATTTCCTTAATGCTGGGATTTCAGAATCAGGACTGTATTCTCAGTTGGCTTTTTTTCAGAATACTGTGGCGTTTATAAATAGGAAGGGTTGCTGTTCAATTAATGGAGAGATTATATGACATAGTTGATCATGTACAGTTGAATGGCAGATACCCTGAAAGTTGTTAAGATGTACTTACCCAATGGAAATCAGCAATGCCTCTTTCATTTAATGGATTTTCAGACTACATGGATGGATCCTGGGAGACCAGGGATAGCTTCTTGAGCAGTCACTCATGGCACCACGTCAAAACCACAAACTGTGCCAGAAAAAAGATTTAAGGCTCAGGCGCTCACAAGAATATAAGCTGGGCATATTATGTCCATGTTGAAACATGATTCGGCTGATTGAATATATCTGCCGGAATTATATGGTACAGCCTCAAAAAGACATCTAGATTGGTTGTAAGATAAAAGCAAAACACTGCAGATGCTGTAAATCTGAAATAAAAACAGAACATTCTGGAAAAACTGAGCAAGTGTGGCAGCATCAGTGGAGACAGAAACAGTTAATTCTTCAAGTCCACATGACTCTTCTTCACTGGTTAAAAGGGGGTGGAACAGCTGTAGCAAAATAGAAGGTCGAGGATAGGTGGGAGCTCAGGAGAGATTTGACAAAGATATAATGGACACAAGACAAAAGGAGTGGTAATGGTAGTATTAAAGATTAAAGAAGGTAAGATAGCAGAATGTGTTAATAGTAGAACAAGTGTTAGCACTCTGTGAAAACAAAACTTGAGAACAAGGGACATATGGCGCTCTGTTGGGGGGGGGTTGAAAAAAGGGGGCATTATGGAGGAGGGACTTCATGGACTGAACTTGTCGAACTCAATGTTAAGTCCAGAAGGCTGCAAAGTGCCTCATCGGAAGATGAGGTGCTGTTCCTTCAGTGTTGGGTTTCACTAGAACATTGCAGAAGATCCAGGGGACATGTGGGAATGAGAGCATGATGGTGAGTTGAAATGGCATGCAATAGGAAGGTCAGGGTCATGCTTATGGACTGAGTAAGCGTGTTCTACAAAGCAGTCACCCAATCTAAGTTTAGTCTCCCCAGTGTGGAAGAGAAGCAGTGGGAGCAGAGATTGCAATAGACCAAATTGATGGACGTGCAAGTGAAACGCTACTTCACCTGAAATGTGAAGAGAGTGTTAATGATAATGTAGAAACTAAAGAAGATGCAGGTAGTGGCATAAAGGTAAGCCAAATAATTTGGCTTACCTTTATGAAACTACCTGCATCTTCTTTAGTTTCTACATTATCATTAACACTCTCTTTGTCTTGTGTGCATGACATATGTGTCAAATTTCTCCCGAGCTTCCATCCATCTTTCTATTTTTATTCCACCTTTGTCTTTCTATTTTGTTCCACCTATTCCACCCCCTCCTAACCAATATAAAATCTATCAGATTTCTCCCTTGCTGAAGAAGAGACATATGGGCATAAAGCGTTACCTCTGTTTTTCTTTCCACAGTTTTCCAGCGTTGTCTATTTTTATCTAGATTGGTAGTGCTGTGTTAAATGTAAAAGGGGCTGCTGAGCCTGACGAATTAGGAGCTGCAATTCCAACAGATTGTGTTGGACAAATAGTTTAATTCATAGGAAAAGTCCACACAGCATAGTTATTGCTGAACATTTGTTGCCAATACACATCAATCACAGCTCTGAATCATCCTGTATGACTATTTAATCAACATTTGCAACAATAATGTGTCCCAGGTGTAATTGAAACCCAGTTCCAGTTATTTATTTCTCAAATCATGCTTGGTGTTCTGTAAGTTTTTTTTTTGTGCCCATTCATTTTTTTCAAATATGGCACATGTGTGTCATATCTAGTATAAAAATACCAAATCTAGTATAAAAAGAAATGAAATGGCTACAGGAGGTTCCAGAATGTTTCCTATGGTAGTTGTGACTCATGTTAGTCTTGCAATCACTGGCACCACTTCTGATGCTGTGGTAGATTGTGTCCAGGTCCTTTATGGGTGATTCAAATCAGGAGGCGAGGTGCTATGGGTTTTAACTTGCCCTTGGAGATAGGTTCATCTATGATTACTCCGGTGCAGCCCTGAACTGTGGCAGTGCTTAACCATGCTTAACATGGGAGAACTCCAGTGTACATTTTCCAGCACGGTGACTCCGACATGAACATTGAGCTCATAATCTCTTGCATTGTTTGGTATATTCCTGAGTCAGTTCCTATGGTTGTCATGATCTTGTATACCTCAATCATGCGAACATGCATGCAAATATACATACAAATTAGGAGCAGGAGTAGGCCACTCGGCCCCTCAGGCCTGCTCCCCCATTGAATAGTATCATGACTAATCTGATTGTAACCGCAACCCCATATTCCTTCCGAACCCCGATAACCTTTCACCTCCTTGTTAATCAAGAATCTATCCAGCTCTGCCTTAAAAATATGTAATGACCCTACTACCATTGCTTTTTGAGGAAGAAAGACTCACGACACTCTGAGAGAAATATTTCTCCTTATCTCTGTGATGATATATGTAAAGCAATTCTATATATAATATCATACACGACCTCCGACCTGCAGGTGGCAGTGTGGCACCATGCGGCTCTGTGCCTCGAGGCAGTTGGGAGTAAGTCTCATTGGTGGTATTTTTCAATAGCTCATAATAGTTAATTAGTGTTTGTTATTTTTTTTTCCAGTTATCTCTACCATGCAGTTGTTTCAGAATAAATTATTTAAACTAGATGTTCTATAGACTATCATTCATATCGGTCAATCTACAGAACATGCTGATCTCCATCATCAATGAGCGACCCCTTATTTTTAAACAGTGACCCCTAGTTCTAGATTTTCTGACAAGAGAAAACATCCTCTCCACATCCACCTTGTCAACACCCCTCAGGATCTTAAAGGTTTCGATCAAGTTGCCCCTTACTCTTCTGAACTCTGGTGGATACAAACCCAACCTATCTAACCTTTCCTCATAAGGACACCCACCCATTCCGCCTATCAAATCTCCTTTGCTCCAAGGAAAACAACTTTCCCCAGCCTGACCCCTTGCAAGATCCCTTATCCATGGAACCAGTCTGGTAAATCTCCTCTGTGCTTTCTCAATGGCCTTCATATCTTTTCAGACCCATCATTTCAGATTTTTTAAAAAGCGAGTCCCATTATTGAAAGGTTTGCAATGCATGAGTGTGAGCGGCCCTGTAATTAATGTGAGAAAGGTTAACAGGTTCAGAAATATTGGTTACATTAAAAATGAAGATGCTTCTGGGAGTACCGGTTGTTAGCGTGCTCATGGAGGACGCAGGTTTCGATGGCGATGGTAAGGGTGAGCTGCTTAACTTTAAGGAGCTGCTGGCGAAGGGGATCAGAATGGTCCCCGAAAACGATCTGTTCGCGGATCATGAAGTTGGAAGTGGAGCCGTAGTTGCAGGACTGCACGAGGGTGCGGAGATGGGTTAAGAAGGACTGAAAAGGTTCATCCTTACCCTGAGGCCTCTGCTGGAACACATAGCGTTCAAAGCTCTCGTTGACTTCGATGTCACAGTGGCTGTCGAACTTCAGCAGGACTGTTTTAAACGTTGTCTTATCCTCGCCTTCAGCAAAGGTGAGGGAGTTAAAGATGTGGATAGCGTGGTCCCCGGCTGTAGAGAGGAAGAGAGCGATCTTCCTGGCATCCGATGCGGCTTCGAGGTCGGTGGCTTCAAGATACAGTTGGAACTTCTGCTTGAAAATCTTCCAGTTGGCACCGAGGTTGTCGGCGATGCGGAGCTGCGGGGGAGGGCGGACGCTGTCCATGTTACCGGATGTCTGATCTCTGGTCAAAGGCAGATTATCTCAAGGTAGTTCTGTCAAACTCGAGCGTGATTCACTGGTACCATGATGTGTCTGGTATGCTGGGTCTTCGAGGACTGCGTTTACTGCAGCAATAAGAGAGACAGGCTTCCAACACTTGAAGAAATGCAGCTCGATTTTATTGAACTCTTAACTATCATACATACTTTGGGTTGACACTATGCTGACTTGACTGGAGACCTGAGGCTAACCTGACCAGACTATCTTCCTACCACATGGTGTATATTCTAGTTGCTGCTCACGGGCTCTGACTGTCTCAGAGGCTGGATCCCAAGAGAGCGGGAAAACTAGTGCCCTCTGGCTTTATAGTGGTCGTGTCCTGTATGGTGATTGGCTGCTGTGTTCTGTGTGTTCACTGGTCATCCTGTGTGTCAATCGCTGCCTGTCTGCACTCCATCATATACCTGTGTGTATATTATGACAAGGTGAAAGTGCATTTGATGTACACTAACTATAAGGTGCTTCTCAAATGTGTTAAACTTCTCCTGGCTCTGTGCTAAAGATACCTTGATAGTTGAAACTTCTTTCATTCTCACAAAGTGATCTCAGGAAGGCACGTATTCTTCCAACCAATAGATGGTCACCATGTCAGTGGTCACTTCAGTAAATGGCATAGTCGCCTTGCTCCCTTCATAAACTGGGAGTTCCCAATCTGACACTTCGGGACCCCCTCCCCAATACCACCAGTGCAGCATGTATTGCAGCAGGCTCAGAACTCTCCATGCCACATGCAGGATTTCCAACAGAAGGAATAAAAGGAATGCCTAAAATAAATCTTTTTATTGTTCTTACTGTGAATGCGAACATGCCTACAAACATACATGTGAATTAGGAGCAGGGCTTCTTACTCTGCTCACCCCAGTCCAACGCCGGCATCTCCACATCGCATCTTTGACTTTGTCTATATAAATGTTTCTGGAACCGACCTCTCCATATACCTGAGGAAGGAGCAGTGCTCCGAAAGCTAGTGTTTGAAGCAAACCTGTTGGACTTTAACCTGGTGTTGTAAGATTTCTTACTGTGCTCACCCCAGTCCAACGCTGGCATCTTCACATAATAAAATAAGTCTGGCAATGAAGCTGTATCCAACCATATTGGCCATGATCTGCCTGCCTTGTCGAGCTCAACGCGAATGAGATCTTGCGAGGCCTCGCAATTTGGATCCTGCTCACAATGGGCTAGGCCCAAATTTGCATATTCAAGTGTGCAGTCAGGTTCATTTGAATGTGCTCTCGCTGGAGTTATCCAAGGCTTGGGGTCTAACCCCTGCATCTTGGAGACCCTGAGCGACCGTCACTTAGCATTGATCTCTACCAATGTGGACCTGGCATACTGGCACTTGGAGGGGGAGGTCTCCCAAGCGATCAGAGACAATCACAGGGGCCCTGGGTGGGGCTCTGGGCAGAGTATGTAGCACTTGGTCTCAATGGTGCTGCCAGTCTAAAAGGGGCACTGCCAGACTGGTAGTGCGAAGATGCCTGGGTTGCATTTAGCCTGCACCAGGAATCAGGCCTGGGGGTGCTCTGCCCTTATGAGATGGGGTGCGGGGGACTTTGGACCCCTCAGTGGTTAATTGGGGTATTGGGTGGAGTCCATGGTGGAGGGAGGGAGGGAGTTCAGAGATCGGAAATGGAGCGTGATCTCTTCCTGCACTAGCAAGTCGGAAATATTGGGCTATCCTCGCCAAGGCCCGGAAATGAAGCAGAGTTTTATAGTGGGGTCATTCTCAACACTTGCAGCATCGGGAAACACCTGGCTAAACATGAAATTCGGAAATGTTCCATTTCCATTAAATTGCGCCCATTGAGTTTCTTCTTGGATAGTTCAAATATTTTTTCCCACAAGGTGCTTGCCTACTTCTGATATATTCCTTACCCATGCCAAAGTTTCACACAAACCACGAGCTCATTATCAGCTTTGACAAAGAGTCATCTGGACTCAAAACATTAGGGGCGCGATTCTCCCAAACCGGGAGAAATCGTAAGGCTGGCGTCAAACCCGGGTGGGTTTGACGCCAGCCCCCCCCTTCCCGACCGGGAACCGATTCTGGTCCCCGGTCGGGGCTAGCAGCCCGACGCCGTAAGCTCCGGCATCACGGGCTTAACGAATTTCGTTAAGCCCGCTTGCCCGAGTTAGCGCCGGCTGACGCGTCATATGACGTCAGCCGCGCATGCGCGGATTGGAAGATGTCGTGGTACTGCCGTGCCAATCGGTGCCATGGTTATAAAAAACGAGCGTTGATGGCCGTTTCTACGAACGGCCAGACCAGGTGTGTTTGCCGTTCGTAAAAACAGCCGTAAAGGGCTGGGAACTCGGCCCATCTATCAGCTGTGAATCGCTGCCGGCCGTAAAAAAAACGGCGGCAGCGATTCGTGTCGGGAGTTGGGCGGGGGGGGGGGGGGGGGGGGGAGAATAGCGGGAGGGCGTCGGAACAGCGTGGCCGTAAAATTTTACGAGCCACGCTATTCTCCGCACCGTCGGGAGTGCGGAGAATCTCGCCCTAGCTCTTTTCTCTCCCTACAGATTCTGCCAAACCTGCTGAGATTTTCCAGCATTTTCCCTTTTGAGCTCATTATTTGCATTTGTTTCATAAGTCTTCCTCAGGAGAACAAACTTTCACGATGCAATGCAGAATTTAAAACTTTGCCACATCTTTTGCGGCTTTAAGCCAATTTAGGGGCTGACAAGTTGCATAACAGTTATTTATTGAAACATGGCTAACGTGCACAAGCCAAATGCACACACTGCCGTATAGGCACTGCCGATGATTGATGTAAAGGCTGGGATTTTATGGGGCCTGTTGGAACAGGGGTGGAGGCACGGGGGGTTCGGAATGGCTGAATAGTCAGGAGGGATGGTGGGGGTTGATGTGCTTGTCACCTTCCCACCACTATGGGATTTGGCCATTAACAGGGAAGGTGGAGGGCAGCCTCCCAACCAGAGGTTAATTAAGCCCCTCAATTGGATTGTATTTCAATGATTAGGCCCTCCACCAGAATGGAAGACCGCCTAGAGAACCTGGGTGACCTTTCTGCGGGGTCACAGTGGTCCTCCTAATCAGACACCCTTTAGCCCATGGAGGGACACCCCAACAACAATGACCACCCCCATGACAACAATCCCTCCCCCCTTTGCCCTCATGCCCCCCCACCCCACTTCACTGGGCCTGAATGACTGGCCCCTGTGACCCCCGACCCCTCTTATCTTGCTGCAGCTCCAGCAGTGGCCACTGCTCCCAATGGCGTCACTGGGACTGAACAGCTGCTAACTCTCCGATTGCCGAGCAGTTCCTCAAAGTAGGCTGTCATTCCCGAAAGGGACGGAAGCTCTGACAGCAGCTCATTAGCTGCAAGATTGGCAAACTATCTATCCTACGGCCCTCAAAATGGCTGAGGAAGTGTTGCCCTGGCTTTCTTGCTCATTGTTGAGGCCAATGCGGCACCAATAACATCCTGATCAACCACCATTAAGGCTGTGGATGTGTCTGTGATGTACTTTCTTTTCTTACACTTCTAGGCTCTTGACTTTATTTGTGATGGTGCAATCAAATGGCAATGAGTCACAAGTCACATAGTTTTGTCCTCAGATATTCGTAGCCATTTCATGCCTTGGAGCAATACGACAAGACAGCAAGCAAGATGAGATTATTTACTTCTGTACTATGATAAAATCAGATGGCTGAAGGGGAAAATAAGTTAAATTTAGGACAGCAATTGCTAGAGAGATATCATCAGGAAGGCTTTGCTGTTTTCCCATGAACCCAAGCTGGTGCCTTTGCTTTCTGTTTGTGTAACAGCATTGTACATTAATGAGCAAGGGTGCCTGTCAAAAATGAGTTGGACAAGAAGAAGGACTAAAAAGCAGGTCCTTGAGCTGTTACAAGCAGGAAGCGATGAGGCTTAGCAGGATGAGAAGAATTACTTTGTGGTGCACACATTTCTCAAAAGTCAGAGCAAAGGTTGTTGGGGCTATTACTGTCTTGGTAAGTAGATAATTGTTTGAGAGGTAAGTAATACTGAACATGGATTGATGATATGATGGAAAGGGTAGGTGTAATTTCAGCTACTGACGCAGCCTACTAAAATGACCAACATAAAGTTGTTTTTCCAAGATTCTAATTTAATGTTCGGGTAAGGATCGATTGCACTTCACTGCTTGTAATTATCAGTTTTCTCCTTTCGTCTTCACATAGAGGCACTGACTCATTCTTAAGCATGTTTCACGAATTCTTGGCTGGTAGCTTGTCCAAATGATGGGTGTCAGGAAATACATCACTTTGACTCTTTTCTTTCTGATCAGGTATGGTGGCGAATTGGCACCTCTCCCCATTTTTTTAACTCTGCATTGGAATTTTATACCGACAGACAAGATCCCCTCCCGCACCCGTCACTGCCGATAAGCAAGTCAACAGGCAGTGACATCACAGCATAGCTCTCTCGACCACGCCTGCCCACTTGCAGTGAGAGTTACGGGATAGCGATCAGCAGTGGGAACATGGGCTTTTTTCCGAAACCTGGGGTCACATTTTGTGCCCCTTAGTGACAACCCGACTGAGGTCAGACGTCTCAGCACAGACCCAACTTCGAATGTGGGACCTCCTGTCTGAATGACTCAGGAAATAAACTTGCTGCACCGTTGAAGGGAACAAACTCAGCTTTCATATTGCCCAACATTATTTGACCTCCTTGTTCAGGTTACTGCTTGCTCGTCACTGTCATAATATAGGGAATGTTTTCAGGAAAACAAAGGTGATTTTAAATTTATATTTTATATTGGTAGACATTAGAAATAAGGTATAGTTTTAAGTATGTTTGATTTAATGTTTCCATGCCTGGAAGAGTAAAACCTATAGTTAGATTCACGCTGGACAAAGTATGTGTGGGGGTTGGTTAAGTGCTTCTATTGAGCTTAGAGAGGACTTTGGCATGAAGAATAAATAAAAGGCAGAAGCATGTGGGTGTTTCTTAGCAATTGGGGCCTTCTAAGATAGAGAAGTTTTTAAGTTTTAGTTAGCTAATTTGATTTCAGTTGAAAGCAGCTAATGAGAGAGAAAGCATCTGGCGGCATCACCTACACCCATAGCCTCGAGATCTGCGAGAAACAATTGCTTTTTGAAGGCTAAAGACGGAACATTTCTCTCAGCCTTGCAAGAAGAAAAACCATACTGTTGAGTAATGGATAAGGAAACAGGTGCCGGAAATCTAAAGTCCAGTTAGTTAAGGAGACGAGAGAAATGAAGAGAAGTTCCCAAGAAGTCTGGAGTTAAGTAAACAACAACTGAGGTGTAGTTCAGAAGAATTCAAGGAAGAGTAAGTAAAGGGCGTGATTCAATGAAAAAGTTTCTAAGTGTGGTAGTGAGTGGGAACTGCCGCGAGCTTCCCAGCACTTGGCCCCACAAGGCCACAATCCAACGTTAATTGGCCCACTTAAAGAGACTCCATGGGCTTAACGCCACACACCATGGCTCGCCAGCTGATTTGCCAGCACCGCTTGCCAGCCCCCCACTAAAATTACACTTGCACAGCGAACCCCCACGCAGCTCACAACCATGACGCCGAGATGACCAGCCCGACAATTTGGGGATGCAGACCTAGGGAGGCCCCAAGAGGCAGTCGAGGCCAGGAGGCGTATCCTGTCCCCCGAGGGTCCCGAAGGGTCAGCCACAAACAGCTAATGTCACCTGGGACTAAGTGGCAGCGGCCGTCATCTTGGGCAACATCACCAGGAGGACCACACCCAGTTCCGCCAGAAGGTCAATGACTTACACCGGGTTGCAGGGGTGAGTTGGCATTCAACCTCCCTCCCCCCCCCCCCCCCCCCCCCCCCACAGGAATATGCCTGGCACTGACCCTGCTCAGCACCGTGCCCTGCCCTGACCCACTCATGTCGCCCATACTGCCCCCTCCCCAACCCCCCACCCGCACCTCTAAAATCTTCCCCCCTCCATGGCGAACCACATATGCGGCTAACGAGTTCCCTCTCCACGTCTCCGCAGGGCTGTCCCACAAACGCCAGGAGAGGGCCCAGATGGGCGGCAGGTTGCCGGATATCAAAATCCTCACCACCTTCGAGGAACTGGCCTTGGAGGTTACGGAGTTGTCTGAGGACAGAGCAGTCACCAAAATGGAGGTCGGCACAAGACGCAGAGGTGAGGATCCACTGAGCCCCACCCAGATGGACTGTCAAAGATGAGTTGAAAATGCCATACTGACTGACCCATCCCTCCCACTGATCACATGTCCATTCTCCCACAGGACCTCCAGCCGATGTTGCCGGCCCATCCAGAGTGGTTCCCCGCACCCCCCCCCCCCCCCCCCCCCCCCCCCAACCCACCAGCCTCCAATGAGGCCACCTCAGAGAAGAGCTCCGAGGATGCCACCATAGATGCGTCACAGCTGTCATCTCCATCCTTCGCCAGCGCAGAGGCTCCTCAGTGGGCACCAGTCATGGACAGGCTTCTGTGGCACATTCTGCTGAGCACCACACAGTTTCTGATGTACATCAGGTGGAGGCAGTAATGCCCAGGTGAGACAGCAGTCAGAGATCTGCTGGATCCCAGGACCCAGGTGGATCCCAGCCTGATGCTGAGCTTCTTGAACAGGATTACCCGGAGCTGATGCAGGCAATAGGGAGCAGCCAGGACATTCAGAGGGGGATATCAGCATCACTCCAGTAGATCCATAGCCGATTAGAGGAGTACTGCAGGCTACAGGCGGAGGAGGGAGTGCCGGCAACGCATGGCACCAGGGTGGCGACCCCAGTGGAGAGTCTGGTGCATGAAGTCAGCAGCATAAATGGATGTGTCCAATGTGTGGCACAGTCAGTGTATGGCCTCAGGCCTCGGTAGACTGTCTGACTCACTGGGTGACGTGAGCCAGTACCAGGTTGACCTTGATGAGGTGCTGTGGGACAGATCCCTGTCTTAGATGGGAATAACTGAGGTGCTACGAAGCTTGTCCCAGTTGTAGGTGGGCATTACCGAGGCACTGCAGAGCATGTCCCAGCCACTGAGGAGCATCGCCGAGGGCGCCGACACCATGGTGCAGACACTAGGGAGCTGCCAGAGCTGGCAGAGCCAGGTGACTCAGGGCTCAATCCAGCTTGCGGTAAATGCCAGGTCCCTATGGGCACCGACCGGGAGGAAGGGATGCAAGGTACCTAACCGGACCCGGCCCATGGAGTTGTTATGGTAGCCACCACTGCCCCAAGTTCCACCACTCTCACAACGTCATATCTCAGAGTCAGCACCCGGTACTGGGCGGCATGGATGTGCATGTGCCGCTGGCAAGTGCACCAGGGCCCTATGGCCCCAGAGCCCCCGGAGGACATCTGCCAGGTTCATTGAAGGCCATAGGACCTGCTAAGCAGCAGACTGCTCCCACCTCTGATGTGCATCCTGGGGAAACACCTAGACACAGCGGTAGAGCACGTCGAGGATCACTGAGAGGGCATGGAAGGGGGAGGGGAGGTACGGGATAAGGGGTGGAGTATGCATTGGGGGGGGAGATTGAGGGGGTGGTGGGGAGAGTGGGGTGGCACCATCGGGAGAGTGGGGCAGTTGTGGACACTTATGTGAGATACATTAAAAAACCTTCACCACAACCAGCAGGATGCCTCTGGCACTTGCATCCGCAATGCAGGCTGACCACCAGAAATTGGGGTTCAGAACCCTCCTGCGCACACCCCCTGCCCCCAGCACACTGCATGCAGGTGATGGGTGTGAGCGCACACTCAACAGGGGTCAGACTATGGCATAGATTGAGGAGCACCAGTGCTCAGCTCTCTGCGGGTTATCATCACTCCCTTAACCCCTACAGTGACCCATTGACACTGCCCCAGCATCCTGGAATAATGTTACACAGATCCTGGGAGAGAGGAGGGGAAGATGGTGAGGGGGGGGGCTGCACAGAGGGACAGAGGGGAAGGGTTGGGGGCGGACTTGCGATGACTGACTAGGCCATGTCCTGCATAAAGCGGGTGACAATGAGGGCCTCCCTAACCCCTCTGGGTTCCCTCCAGCTGGTCCTCCGGTTCCTCTTCAGGATTGTCCTGCAACCCCTCCTGGTCCAGCGCCTCCTCGTCACCCTCCTCCTCCTCCTCCTCGGTGGCCACATGTTCCTCCTCCTCTACCTCCAGCATGTCACCCCGCTGTTGTGCCAGGCTATGGAGGACACAGCAGACCACTACAAAGCAGGCGACCCTCTGGGGGGTGTATTGCAGGGCACCACCGGAGCAGTCGGTACCACATTTTGAGCAGACCAATGCACTACCCGATGACAGCACGGGTGTCCACATGGGCCTCGTTGTATCGGGTCTCCACATCAATCACCGGTCTCTGATGTCATCAGCCAGGCCCTAAGCGGGTACCCCTTATCCCCAACTAACGAGCCGGCCATCCTGGGATGGTCCTCAAAGAGGCTGGGAATGTCCGACTGCTCCAGGATGTAGCTACCATGCAGACTCCTTGGGAAGTGTGCACACATGTGAATGATCTTAAGGTGGTGGTCGCACACAGGCTGTATATTCAGGGAGTGAAACCCCTTCCTGTTGATGTAGGGCACTCCCCATTGGCCTGCTGTGTGCAAAGCGACATGCGTGTCACCTATTAGTCCCTGGACCTGGGGCATCCTGGCAATGGCAGAGAATCCTGCTGCCCGAGCACCTTGTTGAGCTTGGTCCACGTCAAAGTTTATATATGTTTATGTAGTTCGTGGCCTGAGCAAACAGGATATCTGTGACGTGTCTGAAGCATCTATCGGCTGTAGCTTGCGAGATGCCACACAAGTCCCCGCTCAATCCCTGCAATGATCCCGAGGCATAGAATCTTTGGGCTGCAGTGACGTTGACGGCCACTGGGAGCTGGTGTCCTCATCCTCCATGTGGTGCCAAGTCTGCAAGGACATGACACAGGTGCCGCACCATCTGCTTGTTGAAGCGGAGCCTCCTGCAGCACGTGCTCAAAAGACCAGCAACGCTTGGACAACCTCGGACGTCACGGACCTCCTTCTCTGCGTCTCACCCTGATGGACCACCTTATGGGCGAACGGATCCTCAGGGTGTGGGGCGGGGCCCAAGATATGATTATGCCCTCTGGTCCTGGACTCTTAGCATCTACTCTGTTAAGCCCCCTGAGAATCCTATATGTCTCAATAAGGTCGCTTCTCATTCTTCTACACTCCAATGAGTACAGGCCCAACTTCCTCAATCTTGCTTCATAAGAAAATCTGTCCAAACCACTTCTCTGGACTGCCTCTAATGCCAGTGAATCTTTTCTTAGATAACTGGACGAAAACTGTTCACAGAATTTCAGGTGGGGTCCAACTTGTGCCTTGTATAGTTTTAGCAAAACTTCCCTATTTTTATACTCCATTTCCTTTGAAATAAAGGCAAACATTCCAATTCCCTTCCCTATTACCTGCTGAACCTGCATGTTAGTTTTTTGTGATTTATGCACACAGACTCCCAAACCCCTCTGTGCTGCAACTTTCTGTAGTCTTTCTCCATTTAAATAAAATTCAGTTCCTTCATTCTTCCCAGCAAAGTGGATCACTTCACATTTTCCTACATTATATTCCATCTGCCCAGTTTTTGCCCACACACCTAACCTGTCTAAATCCCTCTGTCGACTTTTCGTGTCATCCTCACCACTTGTCCCTCACAGCACTGAGGACCCGGGATCGATCCTGTCCCCTGGACACTGTCTGTGTGGAATTTTCACATTCTCTCCGTGTTTGTGTGGGTCTCACCCCCACAACCCAAAGATAGGGTAGGTGAACTGGTCATGTTAAATTGCCCCTTAATTGGAAAAAAAAAGAATTGGGTACTTCAATTTTTTTTTTTAAATCCTCACCATTTGGCTTCCAATCTATTTTTATGTCATCTGCTTACTTGGCAATCGTGTACTCAGTTCTCTCGTCAGTAATATATATTGTGAATAATTGTGGCCCCAGCATGGATCCCTGCGACACTCCACTGGTTGCAGGTTGCCATCCTGAAAGTACCCCTTTTATCCCAACTCTCCTTCTATTAGTTAGCCAATCCTCTATCGATGTTAATATACTGCTCCCAACATCATGGGCCCTTATCTTATTAAGTAGCCTTTTGTGCAGTACCTTATTGAATGTTTTTTGGAAATCTAAATACACAGCTTCCCCTGTACCTACCCTGCCTGTTACCACTTCAAAGATCTCTAATAAATTTGTCAGGCATGATTTCACCTTCATGAAGCCATGCTGATTCTGCTTGATTATATTGGGGCAGCAGGGTAGCATGGTGGTTAGCATAAATGCTTCACAGCTCCAGGGTCCCAGGTTCGATTCCCGGCTGGGTCACTGTCTGTGTGGAGTCTGCACGTCCTCCCCCTGTGTGTGTGGGTTTCCTCCGGGTGCTCCGGTTTCCTCCAACAGTCCAAAGATGTGCGGGTTAGGTGGATTGGCCATGCTAAATTGCCCATAGTGTCCTAATAAAAAAAGTAAGGTTCAGGGGGGGTTGTTGGGTTACGGGTATAGGGTGGATACGTGGGTTTGAGTAGGGTGATCATGGCTCGGCACAACATTGAGGGCCGAAGGGCCTGTTCTATGTTCTATATTCTGCATTTCTAAATACTCTGCTATTACATCCTTTATAATGGATTCTAACATTTTCCAAATGACAGATGTTAGGCTTTAGGTACCTGGGGCGGAATTCTCTGATAATGGGGCTATGACCCCACACCCGCGAGAAAACGGGCACGAATCACCCTGGACTTTCTTTTTTTTAAATAAATTTAGCGTACCCAATTCATTTTTTCCAATTAAGGGGCAATTTAGCGTGGCCAATCCACCTATCCTGCACATCTTTTAGGTTGTGCAGGCAAAACCGACGCAAACACGGGGAGAATGTGCAAACTCCACACGGACAGTGACCCAGAGCCGGAATCGAACCAGGGACCTCGGCTCCCTGGAGAAAGTCCAGAGTGATTCCCCATTTTGCAGGGGACTAGCAGGGCCCTGGAGTAGGCCTTTCAATGGCTCCCGACCGGCGCCGTGTCGACTGCCTGTGCGCGCGATTGCCGGCGATTATCTAGTCCCCAGAGAATTGCGGGAGCGCCGTCGGACCCGATCACGGTTCTGACACCCATTCTCCACTCCCGCGTCAAGCGCGATTGCGGCGTGGAGGCTCGGAGATTCCCGGCCCTGATTTTTGTCTCACTCCCTTTTTGAATAAGGATGGTATTTTGGCAGTTTTCCAATCTCTTGGGACCTTTCCAGAATTTAAGGATTCTTGGAAGATTAATACCAGTGCATGCACTATCTCTGTAGCTACTTCCATTAATATCCAGTGATGGAACCCATCAGGCCCAGGGACATATCAATACTGAGCATAACTCCCGTTTAGGACCCTTTTATTTCTGCTCTAGCTTCAGGAGGGAGACTTTAACCCACCACCTTCTGACTCTAAGGTAAGAGTGCCACCGACTGAGCTACAGCTAGTAAACTGATTCATTAAAGCAGACTTTTTTCCCCCTCACTCTCACCTTTGGTATTCCTTTACCCTTCATGCTGTTTTCAGGAAAGAAAATGCAAATAAACAACTATTTTTAAAAAAGATTATGCCATTACAAGGCAACATTAGCAGAGGCCGTTGCATAAGAATTTAGTCAGAAGGCATTAGAGAGAGTGCAAGAAAGATTCATGAGAATGGTTCCAGAAATGAGCAACTTCAGTTACATTGATTGAAGAAGCTGGCGCTGTCCTCTTTGTCGAAGAAAAGGTTGAGAGGAGATTTGATAGAGGTGTTCAACTCATGAGGGGCCTGCACAGATTAGAAAGGGAGAAGCAGGGCGGCACGGTGGCACAGTGGTTAGCATTGCTGCCTAAGGTGCTGAGGACCCGGGTTCGAATCCTGGCCCTGGGTCACTGTCTGTGAGGAGTTTGCACATTCTCCCCGTGTCTGCGTGGGTTTCACCCCCACAACCCAAAGATGTGCAGGTTAGGTGGATTGGCCACGTTAAATTGCCCCTTAATTGGAAAAAATGAATTGGATATTCTAAATTTATAAAAAAAAAGAAAGGGAGAAGCAGTTCCCATTGAAGGATCGAGAAACAAGGATGGCAGTTTAAGGTGATTGGGAAGAGGAGCAATGGCGAAATGGGCATTTTTTAATGCAGTGAATGGTATAGGGTCTGGAATGTTGTGCCTGAGATTGGGGTGGAGCCTGGATCTACTGTGCCTTTCAAAAGGGAATCATTATCAGAAGAAGACAACATTTGCAGGACGAGGGGGAAATGGCAGAAGAGTAGCCCTCGGTGAATTGCTCTGGCTGAGGGTCAGCACGGAGACAACAGGCTGAATGGCCTCTTTCTCTGTTGTCACCGTTCTATGATTCTATTCTACGTCTGCCGCACAACATCAAACACGGGCTCCTGAAAATTTCAGCTTCCTCAGGACTGCAGCTTTTTGCGACTTTCTAAGGGTTGAATGTCACAGGTCATGTTTCAATGAGTGTGAATCCTGAAAATGGGCACCATTATGAAAATCAGTTTATGTGAAATTGTAGGGCGGTGCAGTGGTTAGCACTGCTGCCTCATAGTGCCGTGGACCCAGGTTCCATCCCGGCACCGGATCATTGTCCATATGGAGTTTGCACATTTTCCCCGTGTCTGCATGGGTCTCACCCCCCACAACCCAAAAATGATGTGCAGGGCAGGTGGATTGGCCATGCTAAATTGCCCCTCAATGCGAAAAAAATAATTGGCTACTCTAGGTTTATAAAGAAAAACAGAAATTGTACATGAGTGTGGAATAGGATGTTTGCCAGCCGGAATTGTCCTTCAAATATCCCTGAAAGCACTTTTGGTGTGTACCCACCCTCCATAGGCTGTACTGGTTTGAAGTAGATGACTCACCACCAGAGGGGCAGTTCGGGGCAGTGAATGCTAGAATTGCTATTGCCACTTGTGACATGTGGAAGAGTTCCTGAGTACAGGTATAACCAGGAAAAAGACATAACACAAGATTGTCCAGCATTGAGAGGAAAGAAGCAGGAGTGCGCGTCCATGCAGGACATAAGAGACCCTTGTTTCTCATCTTTATTATCAGTCTCTTGGGCAATAAAGAGTGAGATCAAGTATGCTTAACTGTAAACGTTTCTTGACTGTTTCCCCAAATTAAAATGTTACCATTTCCAATCCAGGGACCAGGGGCCCCACTGAGACAATTAAAACCTGCACTGCACCATTTCGCTCTCGATTCTGCACCGGCCTGCTACTGATATTCCTTAATATCGGTTGTGATTAAATTTCAGCACTCGATATACCATTCATGCTGATAATTAGACAGAGTTGTGGAATGTAATTATACACGCATTCAGTAGCAGCCAATCTGTTCCTCTCCAGGGTATGAATTCTTGGTATTGGTGTGTGCTGAGCCGCAAATGCTCCATGGGATTCAAGCTTGGAGCAGGCAGAAGGTGCCTCAGTTGTATAGGTCATTGACCGCTTACATGTGAGCGCCAAGTGTCGTCCTCAGCTTTGCTTCATAAACTTATCACCGTTATCTCTGGGAATCTAAGATTACACGGACAGCGACAGCTGCTTAGGGACGCAGTGTTAAAAATGTCTTTTTTAATCCAAGGTTATGTGAATGACTGAGAGACTATGGGTGGAAACTTCTGTTCTTGCTGCTGTCGAGCTTGAAGGTAGGAAGACCATGTCATTAGGGGAGATGGTGTCCCACCCCTTCTAGCCTTGGTCAGAATTCAATTCTGGGTGGGGGTGTTGGAACGTGCCTGGATCCCATTTCCAAGGGACAATTGGTTACCCCATGTTCCTTAAGGAATATGAGCTCCCTCAATGAGGTGGGGGGGGGGGGGGGGGGGGGGTGCATTCATTAGCAGTGCCGCTGTGTGAATACAGCTGGCCAGTGCGGTACCAGCTCGCAGTAGTGAACTATTGGTACTGTGTACACATCATTGGAAACAATGTTATTTTCTGTTTGAAGATTATTGGTAGCAGGAGTAGCCCAGCAATTTCTTTCCTCTTGAGGTGCTTATCCAATTCCCTTTTCAAAGCCACAATTGAATATGTCTCCACCCCACTCCTATGCAGTGCATTCCAGATCCTAACCACTTGCTGCATAAGAAAATGTTGCCTTTGCCTCCTTTGTCATTTGCTTTATAATTGCTATCCACTAGGAATAGTGGGCAGAATTCTCCGACAACCCGCTGGGTTGGAGAATCTTCGCCGCGCAAATCGTGCCACACCGCCCCGACTCCGGGACGCAATTCTCCGCAATGCGGTCGGCGCGGCGTCGATCGGGGTATGCGCCGACTCTCTGGCCCAGGCCGGCACGGGCTGGTGCGCTGATTCTCCAGCCCGGATGGGCCAAGTGGCCGTCGCCAAAAAGCTGAGTCCTGCCGGTGCACTTTTAACATCCTTTAACACTCCCGTTTTTATGCGGCACTTAGCCGCTCAATGGGAGAATCGCGCCCAGTTTTTCTCTCTCCACTCTGTCTAGACCCCTCATGATTTTGAACACCTCTGTCAAATCTTCTCTCAGCCTTTTTCTTCTCAGCAGCAGTTTTGCAGCTTTTAAGATCTGGTCACGCAACTAAGATCCCTCATTTCTGGAAACATTCTCATCAATCTTTTCTGCACCCTCTCTAAACCCTTTTCCATTCTCCCTGAAGTGTGGTGCCCAGAATTGTACACAATGCCCCAACTAAGGTCCAACAAGGATTTTAGAAATGCTTATCTTAAATCCCTTACTTTTGTACACTATGGCCGAAATGTTCCTGTCCTCGATTGGATGAGGATGGAGTTAGGATGACAAACAAAATGGCCACTGAGCAACGCAGCCAGAAATCCCGCCTCCATTTCCACACTGCACCATTCCACTGAGAGTCGGAGAGGGAATGAGTTCTGGCCAGTCCTGCTCCTGTTAACGAGCTTATTTACATTGCATTGGACTTATTAAGAGGCCGCCTGCAGAAAGTATTGTGATTGTCTGCGCGGCTGCTGGAGTGGCGGGTTTCACACCAGCTGCATTGAGGTGGGAAAAGTTTTAAAAGGCAAATAAATGGTAGACACCTCTCAGAATCTAACAGGTTCGGAACCTAAGACAGACCCGAGGTCATTACTTTGATTTGCATTGTTTCTCAACTGACATGTTTTTTGAACTTTTCAATTGTTCTGCGATGTTACTTTGATGCAATAAGCTGCAACCACAAAGTTTAAACAGTGTGGTCACGGCTGGATTAGTTCACACAGTGGAGGATAGTCTCTTTATTTTGTTGTCAGCTCCGCTCCCACACACACTCGTTCAGCCCGCTGAGTTTACTGGTGAGGTTCGTGTGACTGAATATTATCAGAAACATTCGTAAATCCAGGTAGACAATGCCATTGGAACGCATTGATTTAATCTTCCCTTTATCAAACACACCTTCAGTGTTTGCTGAGCAGTCCCGTCCTTGAAGACAAAGTGAATAATTAAAAGTCCAATTGCATAAGAAATTCTTCACACTCGAAAATTGACTTTTTGTTGGAGAACCTTCACATCACTTGAACATCTTGGCGCATATAGTCAGAGGACATGTGTTGAACCCTGAAAGGTAAAGAACTTTCTGAACAAGATCAAACTCAGTGGAGTCCAGGTAAGGGCAGTAAATCCTTGATGCACCAGATTACATCTTCCTGCTCATTCCTTTGTTCCCCATTGAGTAACGTTATCACTGCTCAATTTCAACTTGAAAAGGAATAGAATAAGGACAAGGCTGAGGTTTTGTTACTTTGGCAGTTATGGACTTCTTGGATACCTTAATAATTAAAACGCCATAACACACAGAAGTACAAAACCGAAATGGTTGCACTCTGGAACAGATGAGAACGCCTTTTAACTATCCCGCTCTGGAGCCTGCCCACCTCGGCTGGTTTATCTCCAGGCCAGGGGAAATCCAGGGAAAATATGGCCTTATGCCTCTATTTTTTGTCTTTTGTGTCCAAACAGATTGATTCTGAACATTAATGCCTCCCAATATACCTGTGGCAGGCAGTAGGAGAGGGTTAATCACCTGGTCAGCCATGCTTAATATGGAGTGACACTTCTCAAGCTGTAGTCTCTGGTGACAGGCTAGCAACCTGTTCCAGGAAAAATAGCTATGGAAACAGACATAAGCACAGACTTTAGTCTGCCTCATGGGAACACCTCTCAGTGCTATATATGTCTTCTAATCATTTGTGGCTCATTGGAAACTTTTATTGTCTCTTCTGTTCTATGGTTCCTTGCCCTTTCAGCATGCAGGGTGCGATCCGAATAGGCATAGAAACTTATAGCACGTGGGATTAGCCAGGTGCTTCCCGCCGCTTGGAGTACCAAGAAACATCTTGCTAACACCCATCCGGGTAGATCGGGGGCCTCAGCGAGGAACACTCTGACATGCTACACGTAGCCTTGTTTTCTGCCCTGAGGGACTCTTCATTTTTAAATGGTATCCCGATCTCTTGTGTAGCCATCTGGGAAGGCCACTTACAACTAGGAACAGAGAAGCTCGCAAAACATAGCGGGTAAAATGGACAATGCAAGATTCAGGCAGGCTCAGAGCCTGAAAATGTATATTTGCGGAGTAAGGAATCCAGATGGTATCGAAACCCCGACCAATTAGCATTTGATGGACCGATTAGCATTTGATGGCCCATCTCCACCAGACAAAGGACTGGTACTTGAGCGACCAGTACAGTCCCAGACATTTTGGCGCCACTCCGTTTTAGGGAAGCGTAAACGACAGGGTCAGTGACCGCTTGGGACACGCTCAGCCATCCAGGCACCTGCACATTTATTGGTTCGATTACCCAATTAGTGGGGTGCAAACTGAAGGACCGCCCAAAAGAGCATGAAAACCCCCAAGCATAAGAAGGGAGTCCACCATGTGAAATGAAATGAAATGAAAATCGCTTATTGTCACAAGTAGGCTTCAAATGAAGTTACTGTGAAAATCCCCTCATCGCCATATTCCGCGTCTGTTCGGGGAGGCTGGTACGGGAATCGAACCGTGCTGCTGGCCTGCCTTGTCTGCTTTCAAAGCCAGCGATTTAGCCCTGTGTGCTAAACCAGCCCTTGTAATAATAATAACCATTTATTGTCACAAGTATGAAGTTACTGCGAATATGAAGTTACTGTGAAAAGCCCCTAGTCGCCACATTCCGGCGCCTGTTCGGGTAAGCTGGCATGGGAATTAAACCCACACTGCTGGCCTTGTTCTGCATCACAAACCAGCTGTCTAGCCCACTGAGCTAATGTGCCTCTAATTTGTCCTCTTTTGGACCTGGCGCCCTAGCAACGATCATCTCCAATCGCCGCACCACCAGAAGCAAGTCCAAGTTTAACGCTCGCTACTAGACAGATGAGCCTAGCTGAGCAGCAGTTACTCCTACAGACTGGATAGATCCAGAATCGAACAGCGGCCACTGTTCCTCTGACCTGAGCCGGGTGCCCGAAGTTAAGTCCAGGTTGTCTTAGTCGATAGGTGTAGTTAACGAGGAGTGTTTATGTTGCATAACTAATTGTGTGTGTAATTAAAGTACCCTTGACCTTGAACTAACTGGTGTTTGGCTCTTTGATCGACAGCCGGTTGAACCTTGTGGTGGTATCGTTTGATACCTGGCGACTCTGAGCATTATAATATAGATATCAAAGAAAGGAGGCCAACCTCACTGATTGCCATAGTTACAGCAGAGCCACAGAAAAGGCAACACTTGAGCCCCCAACCTGACCACCACCCCCCCCCCCCCCCCCCCCCAACTCATTATAAGTAGGTCCTTGAGCTACCCGTACAGTGCACAACCTGACCTGGTCACCCCCGCACAACAAACTCCAGCTTGGCATATTGACCATGTCAGCCTGGGACCCTGGCAGTGCCCATGCCACCTGGAAACCTTGGAAGTGCCAGGCTGCCACACTGGTGGCACTGCCAGGGTGCCAGGCTGGAACTCCCAGGGTGTCGGTCTGTCAGTGCCAGAGTGCCCAGGTGGCACAAGCAGTGCCAGGGTCTCACCATGCCCTGAGGGCATGCACCTGGGGCCTGCAATCCCCTGGACGACCCCCAAGAGTGCAGCTCATCTGGTCCCGGTTTGTGGAGACCAGCACTGAACAGCGTTTGCTCGAGGTCTCCAAGGCGTGGGAATTAGATCCCACGCCTTTGTAAGATCTCAGGAACACATATTAGAGTGAGACTGGCTGTCTCACTCCAACATGCAGACTCTCCAGAAAGTGATCCCGATCACAATAGGCAGGATTCACATCACGTGATCGTGTTAATCTCTTTTTGAAAAAATATTTTTATTAAGGTATTTGAAATTTTTTATAATAATAACAATAATAATGACATAAACATGGTATAATAAACATTTGCCAGTCTCCAGTCCTCTCGCACCACTCCTGTATCCAAGAAGGATCATAAGATTATGGTCACCGTCTTTGCAACTGGCAGCCTTATTTCTCTCAGCATCCTTGGATGCAACCCATCTGGCCCTGGTGACTTACCGACATTAAATACTGCTCGCCCTTCTAATCCCACCTCTTTGTAAAGTTTTAGCACACCCATTTTCACAAGTACCTCCACCTTCGCTATGACTTCATCAGGATCTTCTTCCTTGGTAAAGATAGATGCAAAATACTCATTTAGTATCTCTGCCATGCCCTCTGCCTCTATGCATATGTCCACCTCTTTTGTCCTCAATTAGCCCACGCCTCTTATTAACATATTATTTATGTGTCTTTGGACTCCTTTTCAGCCATAAATCTTTCTTCATATGCTTTCCTTGCTCTCTTTGCCCCTCATTTTTTATTTCACTTCTCTGGACTTTCTAGATTTAGCCCAGTTCTCACGTATTATCGACCTTACACCTGCACTCCTTTACTGCTCCATTTTACACTCTATCTCTTTCTTCATCCAGGGAGCTCAAGCTTTGCTTGAATTACCTTTCCACCTCATGGAAATTTACTTTAACTGTGCCCAAACCATCTCCTCTTTGGTCATTACAGTTTTGCCTATTGATCTTTGATTCTAATTTAGCTGGGATAGGTCTGTTCTCACCTCACTGGAAGTGGTCCTCCTCCAATCAATACCTTTACTCCTGAATTTCTTTGTCCTTTTCTGTAGCTAGCCTAAAACTTATGATACAATGATCACTGTTTCCTAAATGTTCCTCTGCTGACACTTAACCCACCTCTTTCCTCAGAACCATTCCTTATTAATTAATGGAAACATGCTGATTAAGAAAATTCGCCTGAATGTCTTCTTCCTTTCTGTCCTTTACAGTATTACTAATTTATATTTGAATGATTGAAGGTCCCCATTATCAGTCCTCTGCTGCCTTTAGAACTCTTTGTAATTTACTTGCAAATGTATTCCTCTATATCTTTCCCACTAGCTAGCAGCCAATAGATTACACCTGTAGTATAATGGTACCTCTATTGTATCTTAACTCTAAAAGAATTGATTCTATTCTTGATCCATCTGGGACATCCCTTCTCTCGAGCACGGTAATATTCTTCTCAGTCAATGATTCTATCTCTTCCCCTTTCTTTCCTTTCCTCTCTTTCCTGAAACTTTGGGCTGCATTTTCAAATCAATGACAGGAACCCAACACCATGCCACAGCTGTGTTGTGACATTTTAAAAAGTAAATCGTCTAATTGGCCCTCAGGCAAGCTCAGTGCCCATTTTAGTGGTTCTGCATATCTTGAGGAGGCGGGAGCTACCTGCCTGATTCCAGTGGCAAATGCAGGTGGCATCCATATTGGGGACTGTCACTGCCTTGCTAATTAGAGCAAGTCATTCATTAGATGAGGAAGGTGACCACAGCAAAAAGTGGTCATGGAGGACAAGGTTAGGAGCAGTGCCAGTTGTCCCTACTCATTGGAATAAATATCAACTACAAAGGAACTTACTTAGGCCTGCAGGAAACTGATAGTTGTGCACAAACACAGATGGCCATTTAGGGTTGCTGGATAAAACACTGAAACCTCCAGAGCTGAAAGCTCAGGCCTCTTAACAGGCTCCAAAACAAACTCATTGGCATGCTAGTTGGCAGCAACCACATTTCCCGCTGCCTCCCTCCTCCAACCATTTGAAAATTCGATACTGTCCCAGAGGTGATGGGATACTGATCCGACCTCCACGACCCCAATTTTGAATTCCTGCCCACATTGGGTCCTGCCCTTTGTGTCCAGGAATATTGTGTACCCAGTGCTAACATCTTTTGAGCCAGGTCTCTGTTATTGCCACATTGTACTCCCAATGATTAACCTGCACTTACCTTATTTTACCGTATTTTACCATGCTTTGTGTGTTTCTGCTTATACAGTTTAAACTTAATTTCAACTTGATTGCATTCTCTCATATTGTGACCTCACCTAGTACCTTACTACCTCTAACTCTAGACAAGGAGATCTTGTGCTGCCGTGGGGAGCGTCCCTGACATTGAGCCAGAAGTTCTGGGTTCGAGTCCCACCCCAGATGTTGATGGCCAAGGAAGGACTCATACTGTGTCCAAACAGATTGATTCTGAACGTTAATGCCTCCCAATATACCTGTGGCAGGCAGTAAGAGAGGGTTAATCACCTGGTCAGCCATGCTTAATATGGAGTGACACTGCTCAAGCTGTAGTCTCTGGTGACAGGCTAGCAATCTGTGCCAGGAAAAATAGCTATGGAAACAGACATAAGCACAGATTTTAGTCTGCCTCATGGGAACACGTCTCAGTGCTATATATGTCTTCTAATTATTTGTGGCTCATTGGAAACTTTTATTGTCTCTTCTGTTCTATGGTTCCTTGCCCTTTCAGCATGCAGGGTGCGATCCGAATAGGCATAGAGACTTATAGCACGTGGGATTAGCCAGGTGCTTCCCGCTGCTTGGAGTACCAAGAAACATCTTGCTAACACCCGTCCGGTAGATCGGGGGCCTCAGTGAGGAACTCTCTGACATGCTACACGTAGCCCTGTTTTCCCCGCTGAGGGATTCCTCATTTTTAAATGGTATTCCGATCTCTTAAGCCCCCAACCTGACCACCACTCCCCGCCCAACGCATGATAAGGAGGACCTTGAGCTACCCGCACAGGGCACAACCCGACCCGATCACCGCCACACAACAAATGCCGTGTCAGCCTGGGACCCTGACAGTGCCCGCCCGCCCCCCCCCCCCTCCCCGCCCCCTTGGAATACTGCGTCTGCTGACATTTAAATTTTCCCCGAGAAAGTCGATGAACGGCTGCCACCTCCGGGTGAACCCGACCATTGACCCTTTTAAGACGAACTTTATTTTCTCGAGACAAAGAAACCCAGCCATGTCACTAACCCAGGTCTCTACACTCGAGTCCCTCCACATTAACAAGATCCGTCTCCGGGCTACCAGGGAGGCAAAGGCCAAGACGTCAGCCTCTTTCGTCCCCTGAATTCCCGGCTCTTCCGACACTCCAAAGATCGCTACCTCCGGACTCGGCACCACCCGTGTTTTTAGTACCGTGGACATTGCCTCAGCAAAGCCCTGCCAAAACCCTCCAAGCTTCGGGCATGCCCAAAACATGTGGACATGATTTGCTGGGCTTCCCGTGCACCTCGCATGCCAATCCTCCCCCCCCCCCCCCGACTGCGCTCCAGCAACACTTTCTTCACTCGCGGGGTTTTACCCGCCCACACAAAGCCCAAAATAACCTTATTCACCCACTTGAAAAAGGCCTTTGGGATGAAGATGGGGAGGCACTGAAATACAAACAGAAATCTGGGGAGGACCGTCATTTACACAGTCTGCACCCTCCCCGTCAGTGATAGCGGGAGCATGTTCCATCTCTTAAAGTCCTCTTCCATTTGTTCCACCAGCCGGGACAGGTTTAACTTGTGCAGTGCTTCCCATTCCCGGGCCACCTGCGTTCCCAGATACCGAAAGCTCTTTCCTACCATTCTAAGTGGCAGCTCTCCCAGTCTCTTCTCCTGTCTTCTTGCCTGGATCGCGAACATCTCGTTTTCCCCATGTTTAATTTATACCCCGAAAAATTACCAAATTCCCCCAGGATTCGTATTACTTCCCCCATCCCCTCCAATGGGTCTGAAATATACAAGATCAGGTCATCTGCGTTAAGTGAGACCCGGTGCTCCAGCCCCCCCCCCTCCCCCACATCCCCGCACCAGCCCCTTCCCTAGAGGCTCTTAACGCATTGGCCAATGGCTCTATGGCCAGAGCAAACATTAACGGGGAGAGGGGGCACCCTTGCCTCATCCCTCGGTGTAGTTTAAAATACCCAACCTCAGCCGGTTCGTACGCACACTTGCTACTGGTGCCTGATAGAGCAACCGCACCCAGTCAATAAAGCCCTCACCAAACCCAAACCTTTCCAGCGCCTCCCACAGGTAATTCCACTCCACCCGATCAAAAGCCTCTGCATCTATCGCTACCACCGCCTCCACCTCCTCTCCTTCTGAGGGCATCATAATAACATTCAAAAGCCTTTGAACATTGGCCTTGAGTTGCCTGCCCTTTACAAATTCCGTCTGGTCTTCCCCTATCATCCCCGGGACTCAGTCCTCTATCCTTGTGGCCAGTATCTTAGCCAACAGTTTGGCGTCCACAATCAATAGAGAAATTGGCCTGTATGACCCGCATTGCTCCGGATCCTTCTACCGTTTCAAGATCAATGAAATTGAGGCCTGCGACATTGTTGGGGGGAGGACTCCCTTTTCTCTTGCTTCATTAAATGTCCTCACCAGCAGTGGGCTCAATATCTCTGAAGATTTCTTATAGAATTTCACCGAATAGCCGTCAGGTCCGGGGCCTTGCCCGACTGCATGCCCTCCAGCGCCTCGATTATTTCCTCAATCTCAATTGGGGCTCCCAGCCCTTCCACCAGATCCTCATCTACCCTTGGAAACCTCAACTGATTCAAGAACTGTCTCATCCCCTCCATCCCAGCCGGGGGTTCCGACTCATGTAATTTACTATAAAAGTCCTTAAACACCTCATTCACCCCCACTGGGTCAAGGACAGTATTCCCGCCTCTACTCTTTACTTTACCAATCTCCCTCCCGCCTCGCTTTTCCTGAGCTGGGGCGCTAACATTCTGCTTGCCTTTTCTCTGTACTCATAAATCGCCCCCCTTGCCTTCCTCAACTGTTCCACCGCTTTCCCTGTGGTCAACAGCCCAAACTCCGCCTGTAACCTCCGCCGCTCCCCCAGTAGCCCCATGTCCGGGGCCTCCGAGTATCTGCTGTCCGCCGGGAGTATCTCCTCCAATAACCTATCCCTCTCAGCCCGTTCCGCCATTTCTCTGTGGGCCCATATCAAGATTAATTCCTCTCTGTCTACTGCCTTCAAAGCTTCCCAAACTGTTACAGCAGAGATCTCCCCCGTATCATTTGTTTCCAGGTAGTTCTGGATGGACTTATTAACCTGTCCACAGATCGCTTTGTCTGCTAACAACCCCACATCCAGTCTCCACAGCGGGCGTTGCCCTCTCTCCACACTAACCCGTAGATCCACCCAATGTGGCGCATGATCCGACACTGCGATTGCCAAGTACTCAGTATCCACCACCCCTGGTATTAATGCCCTGCTCAGATCAAAAAAGTCAATGCGAGATATACCTGGTGGACATGTGAGAAGAAAGAAAACTCCTTCGCCCTTGGCCGTGCAAACCTCCATGGGTTTACTCCCCCCATCTGTTCCATAAACCCCTTCAATTCCTTTGCTGCGGCCGGCCTCCACCCTCTCCTGGACTTTGACCGGGCCAATTTCGGATCAATGACTGTTAAAATCTCCTCCCATAATCAGGTTATGTGACTCTAAGTCTGGGATTTTCCCTAACATCCACCTCATAAATTCCACACCATCCCAATTCGGAGCATATATGTTCACAAGTACCACTCGCACCCCCTCCAGCTTCCCACTTACCATTATGTACCTACCCCCCTTGTCTGATACGATTCTCCCTGCCTCGAATGCCTTTCGTTTGTTGATCAAGATCGTTACCCACCTGGTCTTTGAGTCCAGCCCTGAGTGGAATACTTGGCTAACCCACCCCTTTCTCAATCTGGTCTGGTCTGTAACCTTTAGGTGTGTCTCTTGTAGCATTGCCACGTCCGCCTTCAGCCCGCTCAAATGCGCAAACACGCAAACCCTCTTGACCGGCCCATTCAACCCTCTGACATTCCGTGTGATTAGCCTGGTTGAACCCCTCCCCCCACCCCCACCCCCACCCTGATGACTAGCCATCACCCTTTTTAGGCCAGCCTCTAGCTCGTGCCCCCCGCCTCCTCGAGCCCTCCCTTGAGCCCGACCTCCCATTTGTCCCCTAGTAACAGTGCCTTCCCTGTCAGCAAAGCAGCTCCCCACTCTCCTCTCCCTCCCCCCCAGCAACAACACTAGAAACGCAACCCCCAAGTCAAGCTCCAGCTTAAAACCTGCTCACCCCCCACTGTGCTTCTGTGAGTCAGCTGACCCATGCTGACTTGATAGCACCCACCCATGGCACCAAGCAGTCTGTCTCCCCATTGTTCTCTCCCTTCTCCCCCCACTTGGACAAACATATTAAAAGCATCACATTCCCCAGTCAACAAACATAAGAAAAAACAGTAAAGAAACAGCCACTTTAGAAAAAAAAACAGAACCAGCACCGAAGACCACCCCCCCCCCCCCTATAACCAGCTCCCTGCAGACAAAGTTACCTTTAGCCATCTAAACAGCCCCTTATTACACGTAACACTACTTCTACTTATACAGCACAGCACAACAAATCGCCACCACAGTACTCTCTAAGGCTTCAGTGTCTTTTAGTTTGCCTCCAGCCTCTTTTCTTCAATAAAAGTCCATGCTTCGTCTGGTGTTTCGAAGTAGAAGTCCTGTTCCTCATGTGTGACCCACAGACAGGCTGCGTACAACATCCTGAACTTCCCTTCTCAAAGAGGGCCGTTTTTGCCCGATTATACCCAGCTCGCCTCTTGGCTAAATCCGCGCCCGAGTCCTGATAAATGCGCAGCTCACAATTCTCCCACTTGCTGCTCCGTTCCTTTTTGGCCCACCGCAGAACGTGTTCCTTGTCCAAGAATCGATGAAACGGTACCACCATCGCCCTCATCAGCTTGTTCGCTCGGGGCTTCTTCGCAAGGGCTCTGTGCGCTCTATCCACTTCCAGGGGCCGAGGGAACGCCTCAGTCCCCATCAACTTCTCCAACATGTCCGTCACATAAGCCCTCACATCCGATCCCTCACTACCTTCAGGGAGGCAGACAATTCTAAGATTCTGCCTCCTGGCCCTGTTCTCCAGGTCCTCCAGCTTCTCCTGCATTCTTTTCTGGCGGTCGTTCATCATCTCCACCTTGGTCTCCAGCACGGTTATATATTCCTCGTGCTCGGACACCTTTTTCTCCACCTCCTGGATCGCTCGTCCATGGGTCTCTTGATTCTGCACCACCTGATCAATCGAAGCCTTAATCGGGTCCAGCGTGTCCTTGAGCTTGGTGAAGCAATCTTCGAAAAACTTCACCAGCAGCTCCGTCGACCACTGTGCCGTTTCCCCACGGCCCTTGCTCTCCGCCATGCTTTCCCGCGTTACCGGCTCTGCTCGCGTCTTCCTTATAGGACTTTTTCTTCTCTCACAGCCACTTCTGGTCCAATTCTCCATACACCGGAGGGGGATTTCTCCTCACTGTCTCACTCTTCACCGATTTATCCCATAAAATCCGGGAAAAAACGGGGGAAAAAGTCTGTCACAGGCCGGAGCTATCAAATGTGTGACCTGCTCCTCCATGGCCGCCAGCGGAAGACCGTCCGTGTTAATCTCGTGAGGGACGGTGAGCTGGGTTGATCCTGGAAATGGGATTTCACAGCATCTGTCGGTCGCATTGTGCCGCGTTGCTTTTCGGGCGCAATGCGACCGGTACATCCCACCCGTATTGTCATACCTCACATCATTATATATTACTCAAACAATGGCCAGCATTTGCCAGTTACTGTCACATTATCACTGAGTGTGAGTCAACCATCTCATTCCATAGAAATGAATTATATAGGTTTCTAAAACACAATTGTCAAAGTTGTCGAACAATAAATTATCAAAATATGCGGCATACTAAAATATTATCGGTTCGGGGACAGATCATGCCATTCATGGTCATTGTTATATACAGTATTTGCCTTTGGCACCTTCTTATTAAGCAGCACCCATGATGAAAATAATTGGTAAGGTTATAGAAATGAGCAAGGGAGCATGGGCAATATGCAAAAGATTAAAGAGTTTGACTGTCCCGTATCTGACCCCCTCATACCTTAGCCTTTCCTAAAGAAAGACAGGTCAATGATGTGTTTCCTGCATTGGTCAACCCATCCTCTGGGCAATATTTAACCCTCAAGCAAAATCAAAAAACACGATTCTCCAGCCAAAATCACATTGCTACTTTTGGAGCTTGTACCTTCACCTATCACCTGATGACCTTTCACCAGAATTGTCTGGAAAGTGTTTCACGGCCCCATGAGGTCTGGGGTGGAATTTTACAGTGGGGGCTGGGGTGGTAAATGTGGTGAGCCACTCAAAAGTCAAATTAACTTCGGCGGCAGTGGAAAATCCTGCCGGCAGGAGGGACCGTAAAACCCTGCCCCTGGAAAGGCGCTATATCAATGCAAGGCCTTTTCTTTCTTCAGTCACTCTTACGTTTTGAGATCTTCCTCACTCTTTGAGCCTAGCCCATTGTATAATTTCTTCTGAAATTGTCACGAATTTTAAAAACTGAAGAGACTTTTATAATATAAAAACAAGAAATGCTGGAAACACTTAGAAGGTCTGGCAGCACCAGTGGGGAGCAAAACAGGGTTAACATTTCAAGTCGGCCTTTCACCAGATCTGGGAGAAGTTAGAGATGTAACTGGTTTTAAACAAGTACAGAGGCAGAGAATGGGATCAGGGAGGGAGGAACAAAAGGGAAGATGCAAGATAGGGTGGAAGGCAGACAAGATTAAATGACAAAAAGGATGCCCTAGGTTAAAGGTTGTAATGATGAAACAAGTGCAGAAACAAATTATAATTCTTGAGGAGATGTAAATGAAAACAACCCGATTTATTACCGGAACCTGCTAACCGAAATAAATGGAAACAGTGGTTATAATTGGGGACTGTTGAACTGTTGGTTGCTGAATTTGGAAGGTTGTAAACTGCTTAATCAAAAGTTAAGGTGCTGATGCTTGAGATGTCACTCAGCTTCATTTGAACACTTAGGACAGAGGCCAGAGTGGGTGGTGATGGGGCGGGAATGAATTAAAATGATAGGCACATCAAGGTCAAGGTCACACTAGCAGAATGAATGGATGGAGATGTTCCACAAAGTGATCAACCAAGCTGCCTTCTGCCTTCCCAGAGTGGAAGAGACCCCATCATGAGCAGCGAATACAATGTACCAAATTGAAAGCAGTGCAAGAAAATCACTGTTCGAAACCTTGGAAAGTGGGAAGGGTGGAGGTCAAAGTGTAGGCATTACCTTTCCATGTAAGCATGGGAGATTCGCCTTGGGAAGAGGAGGTGGGAAGAGGGCGGTGATTGAAGGATGAGCCAGGTTGTTGCATAGGGAACGGTCTCTTCAGGATGCTGAATGAGGAGGGAAGGTGTGTTTGGTGGTGGTATCAAGCTGGAATGGAGTCTCTGACTCCATCCTTCCCTTCTTTGACCTCTCTCCCCATTTGGCTATCAACCAATAATCAACTTTGACAAACAATCATCTAGACACGTTCCACAGATACTGTCAGATCTGCTGAGATTATCATTTATTTTCTGTTTTTGTTCCCTCAATATGTCTTCCTGCTCCTCCACACAAGGATTTCGCTCCCCCAGCATGGTCGACCAGGTCGTCTAAGACTATAAGACATAGGAGCAGAAATAGGTCATTCTGTCCAACGGGTCTGCTCTGTCATTCAATGAGATCATGATTGATCTGATGTGATAATCCTCAACTCCACTTTCCAACCTGATCCCTATAACCCTTGATTCCCTTACTTATTACAAATCGGTGTATCTTAGCCTTGAACATGCTTAATGACCCAGACTCTACAACCCTCTGTGATAAAGAATTCCACAGATTCACTACCCTCTCAGAGAAGGAATTCCTCCTCATCTCTGTTTTAAATGAGGGACCCCTTGCTTTGTGATTAGGCCCTCTGGTCCTAAATTCTCCCATAAGGGAAAACAACCTCTGAGCATCTACCCTGTCAAGCTCCGCGAGAATCCTGTATGTCTCAAAAAGTCGTCTCTCATTCTTCTAACCTCCAATGAGTACAGGTCCAACCTACTCAAACTCTCCTCATAAGAAAATCCCATACCCATGATCAACCTACTGAACCTTCTCAGGCCTGCTTCCAATGCCACTGAATCTTTCGTTAGATAAAGGGACCAAAACTGTTCACAGTATTCCAGATGTGGCCTAACTAGTGCCTTGTATAGTTTTAGCAATATCTCCCTCTTTTCAATGCTTCATTCTCTTTGAAATAAAGGTCAACATTACATTTGCCTTCTTTATTACCTGCTGAACTTGCATGTTAGCTTTTTATGACTTACGCACAAGGACCCAGTCTTTTTCCACTTAATTAAAGGATGGGATTCTCTGTTCATTGCCACAAAGATCGAGAATCCTGACCGGATGGATAATCCGGCGTCGGGCCAAAAACGCGATCGGCGCTGGGTGACAAACCAGTCTCCATTTATGCTTTGTTGACCGTAGCTGGCTTCCCGCGTGGGCAGGAACATGCAAACAGCTGATTTGCATTTGTTTGAATGTAATTAACGAGAAAATGACAGAAAGCTCTGAATTGTCAATGATGTGGTCCAGGAGTTGTCAATTATAGCTAGATGTTTGTAAACCTGGTGGTTAGTTTCAGAGCTGCCTATTTCAAAGCCATTCAAGCCTGAAGGGAGATTAATGAAACAGTGCAGAGAGCTGCGTGTGTGTGGAATCTGTCAATCACAGCCTAAGGAAAGCAATTTCACGGAGAAATTAATGAAAGGCTTTCAGATCAAAGACCTGAGGGTGTTTGAACCCAGTTGACTGATTTTCTCTCTCCAGGAACTGATATCTTCTGATTCTTCTGCCTGAGCCAGCAAGTGTATTGCACAGGTGAGTTTGAAAGCAGTGACTTTGTCACTGCCTCTGCCTGCACTGCTCTCTAGCTTCCAGGCAGGGGTCTCTCTTATGGGGGGCTCCAACGCAGTGGTTCCTCTTATGGGGGTTCTCTGACGGGGGTCTCTCTAATCAGGAGTGTCTGATGGGGGTCTCTCTAATTAGGGGTCTATGGTGGAGGGTTGGTTTTGGGAGGGATTGGGTCGCCCTCTCCTCTGTGGGGGAGCTGAAAATCCCGGTGGGGGAGCTGAATTTCAGCTGAAAGTCCCAGCTGCTGGGCCTCGCTTTTGGGCTGCCCGCACAAAATGGCGGCCCGATCATGGGATTCCCGAGGAAATCCCTTGCCATTCTCGTCACGCATAAAGTTGCAACTCAGCACAAATCAGGTGCAATTCAGCTCCAGCGGTAGAACATGGGGCGCTTCTCGTTTGCGGGGGAACCTCCGCTTTGTCCACAGCGGATTTCCTGACGGCATGGGCGTGGCCACAATGGGAACCCCATTGGCTTGCCACTGTTGCTGGCAGGGGTGCGCCGTGCCAGAAAACAGGTCTGGTGGGACAAAGAATCCTACCCATGGTCTCCCAAATGGAGAATCCTGCCCAATATTCCATTAGATATCCATAAGTAAACAAGTAAATTGGTAAATTCAATGATTATCTCACCTTTACGACTCCTTAATCACAGCTTTAGCAGACACACTGCCTGTATGCCTTTTAAAATAGGTTCTTAATAATATTTCTACAACAAAATATAAAATATAATGGGCGCAATTTAAATAAACGGGAACAAAGTCCCATAGCAAGCGCGCTTAGCCAATTGTTTCCCGGCGCTTTTAGCGCGGAGAAATATAGCGCTATCTAACGCCACTCAGGTTAGATAGGGTGCTCCGCTCACCAGAACTCCTCAGTGTAGTGGGAGATCGGGGCGCCATTTTTAAATGCTGGCACAGAAGACAATAGGATGGGTCTTGTCTTTTCAGCTCTAGGGTCCACACTGCCAGGGCCCCATGCAAGTTCACCATTGGCTGGGGTGTGTGAGCTCCCGCACGATCGACCTCGAGCCAGTCATGTGGTTTGACAGCCCCGCCCTCTTAAAGGGGCCGCACTACCACAAGCATATTCCTGGATGACTCCATGCCCCCACACTACTGTCATTGGTCCCTGAGCACGTCCATCCTTGTGGCATGCCGTCTTGACCAACCACACGGGAAGCAAACAAACACTTTCTCACACCATTGGCTGAACACTGTGTGTCAGACAGCCATTCTCCGCCCCATTTTCAATTTTTTTCCAAGCAACAAAATTGTTCAAAGAAAATGAATATGCATATATTTGTGGTGGGTTGTTTGCAGCAATGTCACGTAAATTAATGTTTAACTTCTATAGACTCCACTACAACGCAGACGGGTTAATCCTGCTCCAAACTGGAGAGCAACGCAGAATTTCCGTCTTCCTCACAATAAAACCTCCAAAGCCATTTGATCTCATCCTCCCCTATAGCCTATCAGTCTATATGTAACAGCAACTGACACACGTTAAGGTGTAACTTTGTGTCGGCTATAAATAATAGATTCCTGTCCTGACTCATGCAGATAGAAGAGATATAACAGAATGTTGAAGGCGTCAATATTTCAGCCATAGTTTGGCAAGACATTTCCTGTAAACTCAGCTCTATCTGTTCAATTATTTAAACTGGTCCCATTAAAATCATATAACTTTAGAACTGCAGATGGCCCTTGTAGAAGCTGAGGAAGCATCCAGCAGGAAGGTTGCTGTCTTTATTTGCGGATAGAAATATCCAAATGTGTGCGTGTGGGATGATGTGAATTGATCCCACACTTTATGTATCCATGCTCGTGTGGCAAATCGCAATTGAGCTGTCACTCTGAGCTTTAATTGGCGCAGTTTTGCAATTCAATCACCAACTTTTTAAGGACTGTTCCATTGTCAGCGAGATCTGCTTGTAATTAACCCGCCTTTGGAGCCATTACATTCTGTGGAAATATTGTCAGCTAAACGGAAAATTGCTATTATTTTAGATCAGACAAAAAAATAAATCTTTGCAGTGTGTTTGTTGTTGAGTTGTTTCTGCAATTCAATAGCCTGTTTTGACCTGAATGTATGTAATCGGATCAGTGTTTGTGGAAGCCACTTCTATGACAAGTGAAATCTCTTTCAAACAGTGGTGAGCAAACTGTACCTGTGTCAATGTAAACTGTCAAGCTCATTCACACAAAAGGAACCTTACATATTCATTTGGCAAGGAATTCAGGAGAAACATTTTTTCAGCTGGACCGTGATTAGAATGAGCACCTCACCACCACACAGAGCAGTTGAGGCAAATAGCATTTTGGGGGAAGCAAGGTCCAGGAGGGAGAAATGAAGAAAGAGGTTATGCTGATAATATTAGGTGAAATAGGGCAAATGGAGGCTTGTGAATTTGAATCGAATGGCCTATTTCAGTGCTGCAAATTCTATATAATCTGAGAGGACACCTCACTGTATTGGCAAGTAGATCCAAGCAGCCTGATTACAAAGCACACTGGGCTTTGTCTTGAATTATTTTAAGATAGACCTTCCAACCTCCATCTCAGAAAACCTCCCTACTTGACTCCCATAAAAATCACTCTTTTTCTCAATCCACAATTGGTTGTCACAGTGCGGGAGTTTCTTAATGGATGAACCAATTAGGATGCCCTATTTATGATTTTGTGATCTTGTGAAGAGGAATATATATTCTAACTCCTTTGAAAATTGTACAGGGAGTGTCTGAGTTGGAGAATGACAGCCTGTTTTCCCAGATTGTCAGGGGGAGCAATTTCAGTAGGTGGTCTGTTAACTTAGAGAGTTTTATCGCTTAGTTTTGGATGGCATCAAGCTTAAGTGTTATTAGAGCTGCACACATCCTGGCAAGAGGAGGGCATTCTATCTCACTCATGACTTGTGCATTTCGATGGTGAATAGGCTTTGTGGAGTGTCACAGACAGGGTTGGGAGAGAACAGACCCCCCTGTACATACTCACCACGTACACACAAATCAAACATACACACACACACACACACACACACACACGCAACACCTGTTGAAGGCAGCATTTTTACTTGAAAGGGGTAATTTAGCTGGTTTCAATAGCTGGCATCATGGGCGGGATTCTCTGACCCTGGGCCAGGTCGGAGAATCGCCGGGGTGGGGAGCGTGGTTCACGCAAAGCCGCTCCAACGCCGGTCCATTAATTCTCCAGTGACTGGAGAATCGGCGCCAATAGCGCTGGTGCTGTCGGCGTGGTGCCGGTCGGGGGCCTCTCTACACGATTCCCCGCGCGCGTTGGGCCGAGTGGCCGCCGAGAGTGGCAGAATCCCACCGGCACCGTTCACATGTGGTCCTACCCAGCGGGACCTCAGCGTTCATCCTGCGGGGGGGGGGGGGGGGGGGGGGGGCGGCCTGCTGGGGGGGGAGGGGGAATCCAACACCGGGGGGGGGGGTCTCCATCGTGGCCTGGCCAGCGATCGGGGCTACCGGTCGCCGGCTTCTCATGGTCGGGGCCTATTTTACTCTGCACCGGGTCCATGTAGCTGTCCACCATGTTGCATCGGGGCCGGCGCGGAGAAGAAACTAGCACGCATGCACGTGTTCGCGCCGGCCGCAGTGCGCATGCGCAGACCCGCACCGCACATTTGATGCCGGAATCGGCAGCTGGAGCTGCATGAGTCACTCCAGTGACATGCTGGGCCCCTGTGAGGTGCAGGATCGCTGATCATGGGGGCCTGTTGATGCCGTTGTAAAACGCGACGCCGTTTACGACGACGTCAACACTTAGCCTCAGGATCAGAGAATCAGGGGATTATTGTACGATTCCTTGGAGATGGAATCTCTTAGACCATAAGACATAGGAGCAGAATTAGGCCACTCGGCCCATCGTGTCTGCTCCGCCATTCAATCATGGCTGATATTTTTCTCATCCCTATTCTCCTGTCTTCTCCCCATAACCCCTGATCCCCTTATTAATCAAGAACCTATCTATCTCTGTCTCAAAGACACTCAATGATTTGACCTCCACAGCCTTCTGCGGCAAACAGTTCCACAGATTCACCACCCTCTGGCTGAAGAAATTCCTCCTCACCTCTGTTTTAAAGGATCGTCCCTTTGGTCTGAGATGGTGTCCTCTGGTTCTAGTTTCTCTTACAAGTGGAAACATCCTCTCAATGTCCACTCTATCCAGGCCTCCATCTTGTGGATCTCTTCTTTAATTGTCCAAGTCGTTTCATGAGAAGGATGTTTAACCTTGGCGAATTAACTTGAACTTAAAGTTAATACCTCAATATCAACCATAACTGAATCCTTTCCATTGGTGAGTTTTGGAAAAATTGTGCAGACGATACAGGCTCACGCTTCACAGCAGTACCAGTGCACTCGGGTGGGATAGGTGGACGTGGAGGACCCTGCAATGCTGTTTGCATGAGAGGAGAGGAGAGGAGATAGACTGTCCAGGACTTGTATCTCACTCAACACCACTGGAACAGATTGCATGGCCGTTTTTACAATGCTGTTGATAGAAAATCTTTATGTGCATAGATTAGCTGCTGTGTTTGCATACATGGAGGCAGCAGTGAGTGTTTGCCTTTGAGGGGTGGCTCATAGGCTCTGAGGTGCTTTTGGGATGATCTGAGGATGTTGAAGGTGCTATATCAATCAAAGTTCTCTTGGAAACCAAAACTCTGTAGCACAGGTGCTGCAGCAATTTACTGCCCTCGCATTTTAAAACGCGAAAAGATGCAATGGCCAGTTTCTTTACTTGCGTATCTGCATTGAATTTGACACATTACTTGTTGCTACATTTTGGCATTGCAAGACTATTGTGGACACCTTTTCCCCACAGCTCTGATACTGAGAGCAGGTGCTTCCTAAGCAATATCCACAGTGTTCAACCCGGGAATTTTACTGAGCGTTCCGAAGGAAATAATAGTTTGGGAGGAGGAAGACGAGGTCATGTAGAGAGAGAAAATGATGGCAGGTGGAATATAGCCTTATGTATCTGGACACACTCAACCACATCCATTGAGCTAATTCTTCACAGATGTACTTGGGGCTATTTTAAGGATTTGCTGTTGTAGTTCACAATACCTGTCACGGCATTATACTGTGTCCTTGGCTCCAAATGCTACTGCCATGACAGTTACTCCAGCATTAGGTTTTTACCTGATTGGATCTTTCCATGCCACAATTATTCTAATTTTTTAAAATTTAGAGTACCCAATTCATTTTTTCCAAATAAAGGGCAATTTAGCATGGCCAATCCACCTACTCTGCACATCTTTGGGTTGTGGGGGTGAAACCCACGCAGACACGGGGAGAATGTGCAAACTCCACACAGTGACCCAGAGCCGGGATCGAACCTGGGACCTCGGCTCCGTGAGGCAGCTGTGCCAACCAATGCACCACCGTGCTGCCCTCCAAGCCACAATTATTAGCATTTGCCACATCACTCGGACTCAGCCCATAAAACAAAAAACAGGTGACGGAAACTTTGGGCTGGATTTGCTGTTTCAGCGGCGAAGTGCTGACACCAGATCGGCTGGTGTGTCTTTTACGACCAAACAATCCGCGTGAATCCCTCACCGATTCCGGGACCGGTGAGGGGTTAGCACCGGTGCCGGGTGAAACTCCCTGCTCCCGCGCCAAAAACGGCCAGAGAATGGCCGGGTCCCTGACCGCGCATGCACATGGCTGATGACCTACAGCTGTGGCGCTGTACAACATGGCGCTGGCATGCATGGACCCGACACACCATCCGCGACCCCACAGCTCACCACCTGGCCACCCCCCACCCGTCCCCCCAGCCCTCAAGGAAGCCCCACTGACCCGCGGCACGGATCCCGGCTGAGTGTGTCGGAGCTGGACACAGTCCGCAGCCGCCACGTTGGATTTCCGCACGGCTGAGACCACATGTGCCCCGCTCTGTCGGTAACTCGGCCCATCGGGGGCAGAGCAATGCGGGAGGGCTGGCCGATGATGCGGCAACGCAGTTGCAATGGCGCACGGCGAACGATGTGCGGCGTGATGATGCCATTTTGGAGGGGGCGGAGCATGGCTGAACGGCCCCGATTTCGGCATCGGAGTCGATTCTCCACCTGATCGCCGAATACAATATCGGCATGGGCAATGGAGAATCCTGCCCCTTATTTTCAGGTGAAATGTCACATAAGAAGCACAAAACCGGATACAGCAGGGCTACCAGTAACACCATGGCCTCATATATCAATATAATATATTGGACCAGATATTGCTATCTAAGTAATGGCGAGACTAATGGCACTCAGCGTTAGTTAAGCATAATTTGTTCCAACAACAATATGCAGGGTAACAGAGAAAAGGCAGGGGAATGGAACTAAGTCATGATGCACGATTGGAGAGCCAGGACCAAATGGCCTCCCTCTGCACTGTTACAATTCTGGGAAAGACACTTCAGGCAAGGACAAAATTTACTTTCTGAATTGTGCTTTTCCACTGTTAGCTTCGCTAAAACACCATCTCACTGTCTGCTTCACTATTAAAACCCATTGACTGGCATGAAGTTGCTGTCTTTGCATGGTAGGCACAAAACTAAATTTAATAAGGACATGGGGAGTCCACACTGAGTAAAACAAAAAACTTTGATTTATTAACAATAACGGCACATACACTTCCTGATAGATCCCAACCTCTTTCTGACCGGTGCCTTCCTGGCTGATCTTTTATCTAATGCTTAATGGAGTTCCTCTGCCCCTCAGTGGGGAAGCTCATACTCTGTGAGGATGCCGGGGAAGATAATCAGTCCCACCCCGTAAGTCCCGTGCGGGATATTACACTAAACTCATCACAGAAAGTTATGTCTTGTCATTATGAACAAAAGATATAACACTTATTTACTGCCAATCAACCTTTCCAGCACTTAAAAATTAACCATTAAAATTGTGCCAAGTCATTCTGTCAGGTATTAATTATTGTTGGAGTTTTAAAAAATATGTCCAGTTTTAAATGTAAAATAACATTCTCACCTCTCTCCCACTTAATCTAGCATTTTACCTCTCTTTATTTTTCTTTTTGTACCTGGAATGACATTGAATTAATTCACTCTAATTTACACTTCCTTCTCCATTGTTGCTCTGTTACTTACAACACCTGATTGAAAGGTAGCTCTAACTGAAAATTATCATGGAACTTGGGTGGATGGTGGCGAATGAGGATGTTAAATGAGCTAAAATTAGTTAGAAATCATTAGTATCACTTTGCCTCCCCCAAGTCTGCATCCCTCTTGACCCAATCTTAAATAAACAAAGGTCAATAAATGATAGAGGGCCTTGCAGACAACACCCACCTATCCTACAGTCACATTAAATAAATATACCAGCACCAGTGTGTGCTGAAACTGATTCTCAAGCAATACTTCCAAGCTAATTAAAGGTTAAAGGCTTTAATTCAATTGTAAAATCATCACAGTTGACCAGAGGGTATGATGTAAAATGACAAAGGTGTGATGCTTCACTAATTTTCTGCAAAGATTTACTTCTTACTGGACTTTAATTATCCAAAAACAGTCTCTGATCTTCTAATTGGATAGCAGTGTTAGTAAAGGAACTGATGCCTGTGACATGGCTTCCATTTTCTCTAGTGTAGGTAATTCAGGTGGCATGTGGACGGATTTTATTGTTGTCTTGCAATACTGAACAATAAAGGCGGGGAAAATCTGAGCTGAGATCCTTGATCTGTTCTAAGTTACCTATTGAGAGACAGTTAGCCTCGATGTTTTCGAGCAATAGGGTGGGTAAAAATTGGACAATGTCTTCATTACTGATTAATAACTGGAAACTCTTCTTAAGATTGCATGTGTGTGTGTCTGTATAAGATCAGGCTTGCTGCTTGAGAGATCATCAATGTGGAGTTTGCTCATTCTCATTCGGCGATGACTACCCTCAATTTGGGGATGACGTCTACTCAGGGGTGGCAAGTTTCTGCCATGGGCTGTCATGTGACTGAACAGACCAATTTTCAATCTCTTTGAGCATGTGCGGTAGGATGTCCCATGAGGTGGTGTGATCTGGAGTACTGCTGTACCTCTGCCTCATCATCAAGATTCTGTGACTCAAAGTGTAATGCAGCTTGCCGAACAAGTTGTCAGCATTTTCTACGCTTGGTAGAAAGCTCCTCCCATTAATGTCATTAATGTCAATGCTACCATGCTTCAAGGAGACATTCAGAGTGTCTTTGAAGTGTTTTTTTCTGTTAAGAGAATGAGAGCTGGCTGGATAGATGCTTTCTGACGATCCAGACACGGTGTCCATTGATCAAAGTTGGTTTTGCGGATGATTTTCCTCAATGTGATGGAAGTGGCTTCAAGAAAGACATGAGTGTTTGTTCACCAATTCTTTCTTTTTTTTTCTTTTATTTATAAATTTAGAGTACCCAATTATTTTTTTTCCAATTAAGGGGCAATTTAGCGTGGCCAGTCCACTTAACCACCACATCTTTGGGTTGTGGATGTGAAACCCATCCAGACACGGGGAGAATGTGCAAACTCCACACGGACAGTGACATAGGGCCGGGATTCAAACTCGGGTCCTCAGCGCCACAGTCCCAATGCTAACCACTGTGCCACCGTGCTGCCCTTTTGTTCACCAATTCTCCCATTAAATCCAAAGGATGGCACAACAGAAATTCCTCCCAGGGAGGAGGAAACATGCTAAGGGAAGGGCAATGCATCCATGGCTGACGAGGGAAGTCAAGGACAGCATAAAAGCTAAAGAAAAAGCATACAAAGTGGCGAGGATTAGTCGGAAGCCAGAGGATTGGGAAGCCTTTAAAAGCGAGCAGAGGACAACTAAAAAAGCAATAAAGGGGGAGAAGATGAAGTATGAGTGCAAGCTAGCTTGTAATATAAAGGAAGATAGGAAGAGTTTTTTTTCAATATATAAAAGGTAAGAGAGAGGCAAAAATAGACATTGGACCGCTGGAAAATGTGGCTGGAGAAGGAATAATAGGAAACAAAGAAATGGCGGATGAACTGAATAGTTACTTTGCATCAGTCTTCATGGTGGAAGACACCAGTGGGATGTCAGAGCCCCAGGTGGCAGAGGTTAGTGCAGTGACCATTACTAAGGAGAACGTTCTGGCGAAACTGAAAGGTCTGAAGGTGGATAAATCACCTGGACCGGATGGACTTCACCCCAGGGTTCTAAAAGAGATAGCTGAGTAGATTGTGGAGGCATTGGTGATGATCTTTCAGGACTCACTGGACGCAGGCAGGGTCCCAGAGGACTGGAAAGTGGCTAATGTAACACAACTGTTTAAGAAGGGAGGTAGAAGACGGGAAATTATAGGCCAGTTAACCTGATTTTGGTCATTAGTAAGATTTTAGAGTCCATTATTAAAGATGAAATCGCCGAGTACTTGGCAGTGCATGGTAAAACAGGACTGAGTCAGCACTGCTTTGTCAAGGGGAGGTCATGTATGACAAATCTGTTAGAGTTCTTTGAGGAAGTAACAAGGAAGTTAGACAAAGGAGAACCAAGGGGCCGCATAGGAGATTGTTAAACAAGTTAAGAGCCCATGGTGTTAAGGGTAAGATCCAGGTATGGAGAGAGGCTAACTGGCAGGAGGCGGAGAGTGGGGATAAAGAGGTCTTTTTCAGGATGGCAGCCGGTGACTAGTGGTGTACCTCAGGGGTCGGTGCTGTGACCACAACTTTTCACAATCTACATTAATGACCTGGAGGAAGGAATTGAAGGCACGGTTGCTAAGTTTGCAGATGATATAAATTTCTGTAGAGGGGCCGGTAGTATTGAGGAAGCAGGCGGGCTTCAGTGGGACTTGGACAGGCTAGGAGAGTTGGCAAAGAAGCGGCAGATGGAATACAATGTGGAAAGGTGTGAGGTTATGCACTTTGGAAGGAGAAATGGAGGCATAGACTATTTTTTAAATGGGAAGTTGCTAACAAAATCACAAGCACAAAGGGACTTGGGAGTCCTTGTTCACAATTCTCTTAAGGTTAACATGCAGGTTCAGTCGGCAGGCAAATGCAATGTTAGCATTCATATCGAGAGGGCTAGAATGCAAGACCAGGGATTGTACTTCAGATGATATGTAAGACTCTGGTCAGACCCCATTTGGAGTATTGTGAGCAGTTTTGGGCCCCGTATCTAAGGAAGGATGTGCTGTACTTGGAAAGGGTCCAGAGGAGGTTCACAAGAATGATCCTTGGAATTAAGAATTTGTTGTATGAAGAACGGTTGAGGACTCTGGGTGGTGTACTCATCGGAGTTTAGAAGGATGAGGGGGGATCTTATTGAAACTTACAGGATATTGAGAGGCCTGGATAGAGTGGACGTGGAGAGAATGTTTCCGCTTGTAGAAAAAACTAGAAGCAGAGGACACCATCTCAGACTAAAGGACCGATCCTTTAAAACAGAGATGAGGAGGAATTTCTTCAGCCAAAGGGTGGTGAATCTGTGGAACTCTTTGCCGCAGACGGCTGCGGAGACCAAATCACTGAGTGTCTTTAAGACAGAGATAGATAGGTTCTTGATTAATAAGGGGATCAGGGGTTATGGGGAGAAGGCAGGAGAATGGGGATGAGAAAAACATCAGTCATGATTGAATGGCGAGCAGACTCGATGGGCCGAGTGGCCTAATTCTGCTCCGATGTCTTATGGTCTTATGTGGTGGAGGCATTACTGATGGAATTCTCCAGTGCTGTTGTGTGTCACTAATATACAGAGCAGTCTCAGTACAGTACAGGAATGCGTTGCAAGATCTGTTTTGTACATTTGGATTTTTGTTGATTCGAGGAGGTCTTTGTTGCCCAATCCTCGGTGTCGCTGTTTGCAGTCGGCTGAGCTAGCACAGATGTTGGATCTCCTCTTCAATGTTGGCCTTTTGAGAGAGGTGGTTGCCCAGGTTGTGGGAAGTACTTAATATATTCCAGAGTCTCCTATGAGGGAGAGTATTTAGCTGACCAGGTATGGATTTATATGAGCTTTGATTTAGCAACATTCAAGGCCACGTTTTTCTGTGTGCAGGATTGAAGAGATTGAGAGTGATTTGAAAATCTGGTACAGAGTGAGCAATGACACTGCTGCCTGCAAACTTTAGATCATCGGTGCGATTTTCCAGCCCACACGCCAGCGGGATCTTCCTGTCCCACCGACAGCACACCCCTGCTGCGGGATTGACAGCGACGATGGATGCATTCAACGGGAAACCCAGTTGACAACGGTGGGACCAGAAGATCCCGTCACTGGCCAATAGTGGGCCGCCTCCCGTCGCCACAAAACATGCAGTGAGTTCATAGTATTTACAGTGCAGAAGGAGGCCATTCGGCCCATCAAGTCTGCACCTGCTCCTGGAAAGAGCATCCTACCCAAGGTCAACATCCCCACCCTATCCCCATAACCCAGTAACCCCACTCAACACTAAGGGCAATTTTGGACACTAAGGGCAATTTATCATGGCCAATCCACCTAACCTGCACATCTTTGGACTGTGGGAGGAAACCGGAGCACGCGGAGGAAACCCACGCACACACGGGGAGGATGTGCAGACTCCGCACAGACAGTGACCCAAGCTGGAATCGAACCTGGGACCCTGGAGCTGTGAAGCAATTGTGCTATCCACAATGCTACCGTGTTGCCCCAGGAGTTGCTTGGTAAACCCTGCCCCAGGTATATGTATGGCATTAGTATGGAGGTGACTGAGGTAAGAGATTTCCATCTAGGCCATATTTACTACCGACACCAGAGTTTGGTTGATCTTTGAAAAGGTGAATAATCACAGTCATGTAGATTGTAAATGGTGCGGGGAATATCACACAGCCTTGCTTGACAACAGTCTGGATTTTAAAGGGATATCATCTTAAAACAGTCGTAAGATTGCGATTAAGTTTCTTGGACATCCAAATCTTTGGAGCACAGTCCACAGAACCTCTTGATTTACTGAGCCAAATGCCATGGTCAGATCAATGAATGCAATGAAAAGTTCCTGGTGTTATTCTCAACCTTTTTACTTGGATTTATTTGGAGGGAAAGACGATGTCAGTGCTCTCCTCACAAATGGAGCATACCGGTGTTGCTCGTTTTCGATCCCAACAGCGTCGCCAATACTGTTGCTAATATTAATGACATTGTTGGTGAACCACAAGCCTTCCGTTATATCGATCAAATGACCACACAACCATTTAGTTAGTCAAAACATGGTTTATTTACATACACAAGAGTTACCTCGACATACAAACACAATATCTACTACGAATTAAACTACACCTATCAACTACAATAACCTATATTTAACTTCAGGGCGACCAACACTGTGCAAATGGATAAGGCCTTTCTCTGGATTTCACTTGGCAGGTCCGAAGAAAGTGGCCCTGTCTCTGCTGGGCTCATCCGTCAGATAGCGATCGTTGGTCTTGAACTTGGCTGGCTGTTGCTGCTACAGTTGGCTAGCACAGGCCGGATTCAAAGGAGACAGAACACATGGCTGTGCTCTCTTTTATCCCTCTGGGATTTTGCGCTCTTTGGGGCGGTCCATAACCTTGGACCTAATAGTTCGACAGGGCTCTGATCTCTGTCTTCGATTTCGGCCAATAAAGGGACGGGTATCTTGGTGGTTGGGCGGGTCCTTAGCGGTCATTGACTGTGGCAGTTGGGCTTTCTGAGTAATGGGAGTGGCGCCGATCAGTCTGTGGCTGTACCGGTTTCTTGATTGGAGTTCTATTGTCCTGGGAAAACGAGCCATTGAAATGTAAACGAGCGGGAGGTTTCGATCAGGCTTGGTTACCTGCGTTTCTGATACACATAACCTCTGTATCTGTCTGAGTCCTGGGTTGGCCATAATTCCCATGGTCCTTTGCAGGTGGCCATCTTAGATGGCTATACCAACTTGGGTGAGATATTGAATGGTTGAACCATCATGTACAGAATTATACACTGAGAAGAGGAACAAAAGAGGAGTGAGGTTAAAACCATCCCACCTGCATTGGAGTTGCTGAGATGCTATGTTAAGCCACAGTTTGGTGTGTAAATGGAGCAGCAATATCAGGCTGTTGCTACGTGGTGCCGATCCATTTTTATCTTTGCAATGATGGTGGCTTGCCCTTTATTAAGAGCTTACTGTGTTTTGCCATTAAACTGCCACACATGAAAGGTAAAGGGGCATTGAGATCAGTGTCTTTGGGAAATGTTCATTATTGGGCAGTCTCAACTGGGTGAAGGCCAAAATAGTGTTGAAGCTTGAGCAGTGATTATCTTCCATTATATTCATTTAAGGAATTAAAATAGCTCTGGAAAAATAACATCTCACAGACGAGAGTGTGAAATATTAGCAGTGTCTAAGTGTAGGACCTAAGCCACAAGCAACACCTCCTATCCATTGCTAAAATTGTCTATTTTTACCATCTTAAAGTGGTGGCTTGAGACATACACTGGAGGCTTCCAGTAATAAACAAAGGGGTTTATTGATGAAATGCAAAGGCAGTTAGGTAACAGGTGCAGAACATGATACAACAGGTATGAACACTTCAGCTCCCTGGTCCACACTGCCTGCGGTCCTGCTTCCAGGGCTCCAAGCCAGTTCCCCATTGGCTGAGGTTCGCATGCTCACGTGTGATTGGCTCAGAGACGGTCACATGGCTATGGAGCCCGCCTCCTTAAAGTGTCCACGCTCCTCCCCTCCTTAGGCCCCTTGACTCATTACCCCAAAACTATGTAGAGAAGTTACAATGGTTAACAGGGAGAACCAAGGAAAGAGATCCCATCAAAAAGTCAATTGGTCAGGAGACATACGGGTCCTCCAGCACCTGTGTAGCCCAGCCACAGGCTCAGCACTATTTTTGGGCAATTGAGTGGTTCACAGTCAATACTACTTCAGGAGGATTAAACGACAGACGAACTAACCTCTCTAGCCTCAACAGACACAGCAGGTTGAGCAAAAACGTGAGTTCCTGGTTCCCCTTGGCTGGACCGAGTTACAGGAGTATTCACGATGCTCGTTGGACTTGTCAACTCCATGCCAGGGGTCGATGTGCTTTTTGACGGTCTTCCAATTAACATCGACCCCATAAGACACCGGCCCTGACTGGGCCACAACCCGGTCTTGGTGAAATGGCAGCGATATATTTAGGGCAAAAGCCGGGTCTCCCACCAGGAACAACGTGTCACCTCTCAGCTCTCACTGCTGACTCTCCTGGTAGGCCTGGCGTGCCCCCACCCTCCCCGCCAAATTTTGAAATAAAATATCCAACCTGATTCTCAACCGACAGCCCATGAGCAGCTTAGCTGGTGGGACCCCCGTGGTTGAATGAGGGGTTGAGTTGCCCAACAACAAAAAGTTAGCCAAATTCTGCGAAGTGGTTTATTAGATTTCTTTTTCATGGCATTCTTGAAAGTTTTAACGGCCCTCTCAGCCAGGCTATTTGACCCTGGATAGTACGGGGCTGTCTTTGTGTGTCGTGTGCCATTTGCTCCCACAAAATTCTAGAAATCATTCGGGTGAAGGGGATGACATTGTCTGAAACTATTGACTCGGGAAACCCATGATGGCAACACTTGGTGAAAGGCATCTGCCGTGGCCACCAAGGTAGTGGACCCATCTCTTGAACTGATAGTCACTTTGTGTGGTCATTTGCCAGCACCAAAATCATTTTACCCAGGAATGGACCTGCATAATCAATGTGGACCCAGGGCCACAGGCAACCTGACCATTCCCGGGGGTGAAGGGTGATGGAAGGCAGCAAAGATTGCTGCAATTGGCAAGGGTGGCATTGTTGGACTAGTTCTTCAATAGATTTTCTATGCCTGACCACCAGGCATAATTATTGCGGCAACATCTTCATCTTTGTCTGCCCTGGGTGGATACTGTCTAACACTTGAAGGAGGAGCCCCCAGTCTTGAGGCGGGATGATCGCCCGTAATCCCCACAGAATCAGGCCATCTTCGCACGCCAACTCATCTTGATGAGTGAAGTAGGGCCTCAGCTGTTCAGACATCTCGTCATGCCAGCCAGACTATATCATTTGTTTGACCTTTGAAAGAATAGGGGTCGGGATTCTCCCTTCCGGGGTCCCCACGCTGGTGGGAAAACTGGGGCCAAAGACTCCGGCATCAACAGGTCCCCAAGGTGAGGAATTCTCACCTGTCTAGGGGGCTAGGTGGATGGCGGAGGGGTCGGCACCGCTCCAGCCAGCGCCAAAGGGACTGCGCGAGTTTGCGCATGCACAGAACGGCAGTCATGATCCCGCGCACTTGCGGACCGGCCGTCGTATTTTGTCGCTTGCATAGAGGGGTTCTCTTCTCAGTGTCGGCCATGGCGGAGCCCTACAGGGCCCGTGCGGAAGGAAGAATTGCCCCCACGGAACAGGCCCGCCCTCAGATCGGTGGGCCCCAATCATGGGCCTACCCAACGTGGCGCCACCCCCAGGTCAGATTCCCCTGTGCCCCCCCCCCCCCCCCCCCCCAAGGACCGCCCATGCCGACTTACCTGCCAGGTCCCGCCGTGTGGGACCATACGTAACCCACACTGGCGGGATTGGCCAAGCATAGATGGCCCCTTGGCCCATCGGGGCCTGAAGAATCGCCGGGGGGTTGCTGCCAACAGACCCTGCCCGCCGTGACTAGAATCCTGCCCCCACCCAAAAAACGGTGGCGGACAATATGGCACAAGTCTACCAAAGTATTTTTTTACACCTCTCTCTAAAATGGTACATACTGATTTGAATATTAGCTGATTTCCTGTGGTAGTGTTCATGAGGAGTGAAGATTGGAACTAAATGGTTAGCAAGGAGATAATTGGACCAGAGCACTTAGAAATTCCACGCACTTGTCCTCATTTTGTGTAATATTTAATTTTATCATTATTGTTATTTAGCTAAAAATAACACAGCAATTTGTCAATTATAGGAATAATGCTGCTTGAATCTTAGGAGCTGGGAGGACAAAGTAAGGTGACATTGTACCACCACTGGTGGGAGGCTATAATTACAGTATCATGTGCTGACAGGTTTGTGCCATCATATATCTCAACGTCTGAATTCATAATGGAACATTAAGAAGAGGAAGTATAGTTTTGTGTATAGGAATGGGATGCAACTATAAAAATGTATGTATATATCATCAAAGGATGTCTGTAATAAATAACTTGACCTTTTGCAAAGGTGCCATCAGTTGGTGACACCCTTTTTTAAAATACATTTAGAGGACCCAATTCATTTTCTTCAGTTAAGGGGCAATTTAGAGGGCCAATCCACCCACCCTGCACATATTTGGGTTGTGGGGGCAAAACCCATGTGAACACGGGAGAGAATGGACATACTCCACATTGACAGTGACCCAGAGCCGGGAACAAACCTGAGACCTCGGCGCCGTGAGGCAGCTGTGCTAACCACTGCAGCACCATGCTGCCTCGTTAGTGACATACTTGACTGAGTTTGAAATCGAACTCAAGTCCCACTCCAGGATCTGAGCACAAACACAATAGGCTAACAACAGCCCCCCCCCCCCACAACCCGCCTCCCTCCCCCCCCAACTGCCCCCCACCTGCCTCTCCCCCACCACACCTCTCCCCACCACACACCTACCCCCACCACACACCTACCCCCCACCACACACCTCCTCGTCCCCACCACACACCTCCTCGCCCCCACCACACACCTCCTCCCCACCACACACCTCCTCCCCCCCACACACCTCCCCCCCACCACACACCTCCTCCCCCCCACACACCTCCTAACCCCCACACACCTCCTCCCCACCACACACCTCGTCTCCACCACACACCTCCTCCCCCCCACACACCTCCTAACCCCCACACACCTCCTCCCCACAACACACCTCTTCCCCCCATACACCTCCTCCCCCCACACACCTCCCCCCACCACACACCACCTCCCCCCCACCACACACCACCTCCCCCCACCACACACCTCCTCCCCCCCACCACACACCTCCTCCCCACCACACACCTCCTCCCCACCACACACCTCCTCCCCACCATACACCTCCTCCCCACCACACACCTCCTCCCCACCACACACCTCCTCCCCACCACACACCTCCTCCCCCCCCCACACACCTCCTCCCCCCCACACACCTCCTCCCCACCACACACCTCCTCCCCACCACACACCTCCTCCCCCCCATACACCTCCTCCCCCCCCCACACACCTCCCCCCACCACACACCTCCTCCCCCCTGCACACACCTCCTCCCCCCCACCACACACCTCCCCCACCACACACCTCCTCCCCCCCGCACACCCCTCCTCCCCCCCACACACACCTCCTCCCCCCACCACACACCTCCTCCCCCCCGCACACACCTCCTCTCCCCCCGCACACACCTCCCCCCCACCACACACCTCCCCCCACCACACACCTCCTCCCCCTCACACACCTCCTTCCCCCGCACACACCTCCCCCCCCACCACACACCTCCTCCCCCGCACGCACCTCCTCCCCACCACACCACCTCCCCCCCCATACCAGCTCCCCCCCCCACACCAGCTCCCCCCCACCACACACCTCCCCCCCACCACACACCTCCTCCCCCGCACGCACCTCCTCCCCCCCACACCACCTCCCCCCCCCACACCAGCTCCCCCCCACACCAGCTCCCCCCCACCACACCACCTCCCCCCCACCACACACCTCCTCCCCCCCACACACACCTCCTCCCCCCCGCACACACCTCCCCTCCACCACACACCTCCCCCCACCACACACCTCCTCCCCCCCGCACACACCTCCTCCCCCCCGCACGCACCTAACCCCCACCACACACCTCCCCCCACCACACACTTCCTCCCCCCACACACCTCCTCCCCCCCACACCTCCTCCCCCCCACACCTCCTCCCCCCCACACACCTCCTCTCCCCCACCACACACCTCCTCCCCCCCACAGCACACCTCCTCCCCCACCACACACCTCCTCCCCCCGCACACACCTCCTCCCCCCCACACACCTCCTACCTCCCACCACACACCTCCCCCCCCACCACGCACCTCCTCCTACCCCCCACCCCACCTCCTGCCCCCCCACCCCTCCTCCTCCCCCCCAACCCCAATCCCCCCCACACACCCCCACTCCCCCTCCAACTCCCCACCCAACCCCCCCCACCCCCTGTCAGTTGACTGTGCTTCTAAGGTGCTGGAAGCACTTCAGGGTGTCCTGAGGTTTTCCAGGGTGCTATACATATACATGTATTTATTTCTAAAATTGCCTGTTAAAACTATGAAACGTGGACTTTTAATTGATTGGTGTCAGAAATCCAATTAATAAACTGATTTCAGGAGAAATGTTTAAGCTTTTTATGGCTGACATAGAAAATCTGTTTAACCAAAAGCACTTTGTGCATTCGAATATTGAACTTAGATCTGTAGGAATCAACACTGGTGGCTGATCCATTTATACTGGTAAGTGCATGCCAGAAGGAGGTGGTTCATTCACGCTAGGAAAAACATCAAACATCTGACCCTTCTGGTAATCAAAGCAGAGTTAACCATTACCTGCCTTTATGACTATCTCACCTGCTGCATACCTCAAGGCAAAAGATTCAGAGAAGAAATGAGGAGAATTACTTTTTTTAAATAGTGAATTGGAATGCATTGCTTGTAAATGTGTTGGTGGCAGATTCTATAGAAAATTTCCCAAAGGGGATTGGATACATACATACTTGAAATGGGAAAATGTGCAGGGCTCTGAATGAAGAGCAGGGCTGACTGGATAGCTTTTTCAAAGACCCTGCCCAGACACAATGTACAAAATGGCCTCCTGTGCAGTATGATCGTTGTGAGTAATACAATAATTGTGCAATAGAAGTTGCTGTTCAGCGACAGGTCTAGTTGCGTTGATAATATTTCAACCACATTTAAGGGTGCAGGCTGGTTTACGTCAAAAGCCTGCACCCTACACTCAACCTTGCCCCCTCCATTGCGGGAATAGACATTTCCTCGGCCAGCTCTTCAAAGAGTCATGGTTCAGGGCACCAGAGAGGTGAAGGGAAAACTCAAATGGTCCTCCGTATTCTCCCCAAACAATTTCTATGGCTGTTGACACCATGCCAAGCTATGCCCCCCCCAAATAATCCCTATGGCTCTAATGCCAAGCTGTGCCCCGCTTGGTAACAGCCCAGATGTCTCCACACCCACCATTTAAACCTGTGACACTTACATGCCCACTATATTCTGTAAAGATCAAATGAACCCCATAGTGATTGGATTGGATTGGATTTGTTTATTGTCACGTGTACCGAGATACAGTGAAAAGTATTTTTCTGCAAGCAGCTCAACAGATCATTCAGTACATGGAAGAAAAGGGAATTAAACAAAATTCAAGAAAATACATGAGAATACATAATAGGGCAACACAAGATATACAATGTAACTACATAAGCATTGGCATCAGTTGAAGCATATAGGGCGTAGTGATAATGAGGTCAGTCAATAAGAGGGTCATTTAGGAGTCTGGTGACAGTGGGGAAGAAGCTGTTTTTGAGTCTGTTCGTGCATGTTCTCAGACTTCTGTATCTCCTGCCCGTTGGAAGAAGTTGGAAAAGTGAGTAAGCCGGGTGGGAGGAATCCTTGATTATGCTGCCCGCTTTCCCCCAGCAGCGGGAGGTGTAGATGGAGGCAATGGATGGGAGGCAGGTTTGTGTGATGGACTGGGCGGTATTCACGACTCTCTGAAGTTCCTTGCGGTCCTGGGCCGAGCAGTTGCCATACCAGACTGTGATGCAGCCCGATAGGATGCTTTCTATAGTTCATCTGTAAAAGTTGGTAAGGGTTAATGTGGACATGCTGAATTTCCTTAGTTTCCTGAGGAAGTATAGGCGCTGTTGTGCTTTCTTGGTGATAGCGTCGACGTGAGTGGACCAGGACAGATTTTTGTTGATTTGCACCCCTAGGAATTTGAAACCGCTAACCATCTCCACCTCGGCCCTGTTGATGCTGACAGGGGTGTGTACAGTACTTTGCTTCCTGAAGTCGATGACCAGCTCTTTAGTTTTGCTGGCATTGAGGGAGAGATTGTTGCCGTTACACCACTCCACTAGGATCTCTATCTCCCTCCTGTATTCGGACTCGTCATTATTCGAGATCCGGCACACTATGGTCGTATCGTCAGCAAACTTGTAGATGGAGTTGGAACCAAGTTTTGCCATGCAATCGTGTGTGTACAGGGAGTAGAGTAGGGGGCTAAGTACGCAGCCTTGTGGGGCACCGGTATTGAGGACTATTGTGGAGGAGTTGTTGGTGTTCATTCTTACTGACTGTGGTCTGTTGGTCAGAAAATCAAGGATCCAGTTGCAGAGTGGAGAGCCAAGTCCTAGGTTTTGGAGCTTTGATATGAGCTTGGCTGGGATTATGGTGTTGAAGGCGGAGCTGTAGTCAATAAATAGGAGCCTGATGTAGGAGTCCTTGTTTTCGAGATGCTCTATGCATGAGTGTAGGGTCAGGGAAATGGCGTCTGATAGAAGGATTTGTTAAAAAAAAACTTTTTTTAAAGTCAGTTGTGTATAACTTTACACTTGCTTAAAACATAGTTTTTTAATCTGCCCCAGTAGATGTGTCAATCATCCAAAACTTCTGCGGTCTCAATGCAGAAACTACAAGCACATGAAACCTCTCCACCTTGTATAAAAAAACATTGTGCAATTGACAGCATAGATCAGAGAACCAGAGGTGTAGAAGACTATTTTCTCTGGGGCTCAAATGTTTCAACAGGCTAATTGATTTCTAGGCTCTCTTATTGTGTATTCTTCGCTGAGAATCCAGACATTCATTAGAGTACTAAAACACCTGCGCCTCAAAGAAAAGATGCTTCATTGACAGCCTTGGGCCATAGGGATTGGGGGGACATAGCTTGGCAAGAGGAACCAGAGGGATAAGTGAGCGATGAGGTGGCATTGGGAGTTTGAGGGCTGAAGGCTGGTGGGCCTGTGATTATTGTAACTTGGATGAACTCCCACAGCACCAAGGTGTGGTGAATGTAACTCCGTAATTCACACTGTTTGTATATACATGAGACCATGCATTGATAAGCGCAATTGCGTTGCCCGACCACTAGGGGGAGTAGCGCTGGGAATGCTTAGGAGTTTGTACAGGGCTCCACTCTTGGCTCCGCCGCTGACCCCCCTCCCCCCCCCCCCCCCAGACTGCTGTATAAATACCAATGCTCAGAGCCAGTCGTTCAGTTCATTGAGAGTTCAACGTGGAACAGGCTGGCTCTGTTGTAAGTAGATTAAAACCACTGTTCATATCTTAAAGCACGTGTCTAGTGAATTGATGGTTCCATCACAAGGCGAGCCTTTTCAGCAGCTTGCCTCTGCACCAAGCAGCCCATGTGGCTGACTCTGAATTTTTATCCAGTCAGTTGACCCGACTACAGCCCCGCATACACCTGTACCAGAATGAAAATACCAACCTTATGAGCACTGTCTCCCAAGGTGGGCAGGCATTGCCGGGAATATTCCCAACGCCCGCTATCCACCTTGAGGATGCAAATCCAATCCGATGTGTCTATTTATTTGCAGACGTCTGGTTACCATTTAGTGCAAAGCTTTGTAGTCTTACCCTTTCACCAAAGTTTGGAATTCCAATATAGGTTACTGAGTGCAGCTTCTACCCAGTAATTGTGAGAGGTATTCTGAATCCATCAGGGTTTGTTGGCAGTCTTGACTCACACAATGAAAGCTACCAGCCCAGCTCTCCACCCGGAACTAAGTTGAATGCTGGTTGCTTTTTGCCATGACATGCCCTGCTGAAGTTGCTAATTATTGGTTGGGGTTTCTTCTGAAGACCTGGAACAGTTATGACAATTGGATGAACTGAACACATGACAACAGCATCCAATGTGTTTCCTCGGCCTGAAGCCTAGGGTATTCATAGATGATGCACAGCATTTTAACAGTAACCAAGGAAGTGGAGAACACACAATGATCAAAAACACGTGGACAATCTTTTTTTCCTCTTAACATTTAACCAACAAAATACACAGAAGGATTAATGTATATACAGCATGTAATTAAGTATTCAGATTGTTTGCTCAAAAATGGTGTCCATTACTCATTCTTGTTTTATTTATCAAAAGTGCAATTAGCCACTTCCACATCCCCAATTAATGGTTTACATATCAGACAACACTGCAATGGAGGTTGCCATTATGTTGGCTTTGATTTGACTGCACTTTTCTCAAGATGGCCGCTCTGGCCCACTCTTGTCATTGAGTTAGAATTTTGTGGGTTTGAGACTTACTCCAGTACCTAAGCACAAAACCCAGAGTTAGCTTTCAGATGAGATGCTCAACTAACACCCAGTCTGCCCTCTTGGGTAGACAGAAAGATTTAGTGGTGCTTTTTTTGAAGAAGAGCAGGGAAGCTTTTTCCATTATCCTGGTCAATATTTACCCTACAAGCGACAACACTTTAAAAACAGATGATTTGGTCATTATCTTATTGCTGTGTCCAAATTGGCTGCTTTTATTCACATTGCACCACAACAGGGACTACATTTCCAAAGTATTTCAACTGAAACTAAAGTACATTGGAATCTCCTGAGGACCTGCAAGGTGTGATACAAATGAAAGCCCTTCCTTTCCCTTTTGCATCTAAGTTAGATTTTGGCAATAGATGAAGTACGGAGCACACCCACGCAGAATCATTCCATTCTATCTGAGCTACTCCAAGTGCATAACAGGGTTAACCGCTCTTCAATTTCAAGTCGGAAAGTGTTTCTTTGTGAGTCTGCCATTATTCGTCATGACAATTAATTGAAACAATGAATGCAGATTAAATAAATTGAGAGTTTATATGATGCACTTTAAGATGCATGAATGTGATAATCTGCCAAATGTAAGATTTACTGCTTCTGGTAATCATTGATTCTTGCTCTGGTGGAAATATAATGGCAATTTATGTGCTTTTAAGTCAAGTTCGGCTCTGAGATAAATTTTCCTCTCTGTCTAATCTGAATAGTTTTCAATTCTAGTCAAGGGTAAGAATACAGCATTAGGAAAGCTGAAAGTGAGGATTGCTTTATGAGTTCAGATCTATTACCTGCCCGAAGTGCAATATTTGTTTTCATACAGTGCCCATTCACATTACAAACCCAGCTTCACATCAGACTGGAGTTATGTTGCCACCAGGATGAACTGTAACCTGTGCTTGACAACCTTCTGATGACCATCTGGAACCGCTTGGCTGTAGTTCAATTTGGGTGTCTGATTGAGAATGGGCACCTAATACACATTTGCATTTGCAACCCAAGCCACTTTGCCCAAACTTCATACTTCTCTTTGCATTTTTGAAGCTGTATCTGTTGTAGCAAATACGATAGAAGAAATTCTATTCAAAGCCGTACCATAGAATGAAATGGAGGAATGGAAATGGCATTGCTGCTGAGCTGCAGGCATCTCACATTTACTTTTATTAATAGATGGCTATGTGGGTCTGAAGTGGAACTCAGCAATCTTCAGGGAATATAGCAATACAAACAAACTGTAGCTCATGCTATCCATTCTGTCCTGTTCAATGCTAGTTTTAGCTCTGATAATGTCATGCCCAGAAAAGACATGTCATATTCATAATTTTAAACATGCACTATAATCAGTACAGAACTTTTTTTTAAAAAATGGATATTAAAGAGCTGCTAAGATGACTACAGAGGGTTGGGTGTTTTTTTTTGCAATTTCTGCACAAGCCCATAAGTCCCTGGGAAGTCCCTAATTGAATGGATGGAATGTCCTTCTTGAATGGAAAAAAATACATTTGTGGAATTCATACCTCCCACTGTTTGTGGACTTACCCTCAACTCTAAATCTATAGACTCCTAAAGCCACTTTCTCCAAGCTTGATACTTAAGAAATAACAGCTGCAGAAAACAGTTAATCATAGAAATATAAAAAATAGGAGCAGGATTAGACCATTCAGTCCTTTCAGCCTGCTGCACCATTCATTACAATAATGGCTGATCATCCAACTCAATAACCTGTTCGGCTTCCCCCTCATATCCTTTAATCCCTTCAGCCCCAAGAGCTATATCCAACTCCTTCTTGAAAACGTGCAATGTTTTGACCGCAACTGCTTTCTGTGGTAGAGAATCCACCAGCTAACCACTCTCTGAGTGAAGAACTTGCTGCTCATCTCAGTCCTAAGTGGTTTATCCCGTATCCTTAGACTGGAACCCCTGGTTCTGGACTCTCCCCCTATCGGAAACACCCTTCCAGCATCTGCACTGTCTCATCCTATTATGATTTTATAGGTTGCTATGAGATCTCCCTTCATTCTTACAAACTCTAGCCAATGTAATCCGAACTGACTCAATCTATCCTCAGACGTTAGGTCTGCCATCCCAGGAATCAGTCTGGTAAACCTTTGTTGCACTCCCTCCACAGCAAGAACCTCCTTCCTCTCGCAATGAGTTGATTTTGAACATTTCTGACCCTTTTTGGAAAGTGTGAGGTGATGACGGCTTGGTATGGTCAACAGGATATCTAGAACCTTGCGAATTACAGAATCAACATCTACTCAGTGAAATTTAAACAGTTGAATGGTTAGCAAAGCTCTGAAGTGGCAACTTGAACATCTGATTATTTGAGCAAAGTTTATTAAGTTATCACTGGAATAAATGCAGGAAAGTGCATAAGACAGCCTTGTTGCCACGGTTCAGTTTGACTTTAATTCATGAAATATGTGCCGACACACATAAGCCAGATATTTTATTGCAATTCCAGTTGTGTCTCACTTGTGGAATCGGCATGTTGATTATTGGTTACTTATAAATTAGTAAATACATGAACGGGGGTGGGAAATTCTAAATGCTGACAAGCTGAAATAAATTTAACATTGACCATACTCACACTCCATAATTCTCAACAAGTTAAAAGTAGCAAATCAATTTAGTAGGTTTAACTTGCAACTTTGGCGTGTGCCTCATGTGGTATGTGCAAACCAATTATAACTTAACTGCTTTCAAAGTGAAGGTTATTGGAAATGTAAATTGCCCCATTCACAAGGTCCTTGCATGATTGACGAGGGCAGCACGATGGCATAGTGGCTAGCACTGTTGCATCACAGCTCCTGGTACCCTGGTTCGACTATGGCCTAGGGTGACTCTCTGTGAGGAGTTTGCACATATTTCCCCGTGTCTGTGTGGGTTTCCTCCGGATGCTCCGGTTTCCTCCCACAGTCCAAAGATGTGCAGATTCGGTGGATTGGCCATGCTAAATTGCCCCTTAGGGTGGGGTTGCAGGAATAGGATGAAGGATTGTCCCGAGGGAGGGTGGTCTTTCGAAAGGTCGGTGCAGACTCAATGGGTTGAATGGCCTCCTTCTGCACTATAGGGTTTCTATGACTAGCAGCCCGCCATATTCAAGTCAAAAATACAGCAATTTCACAGGGAGGTCGATGGTGTGTTCATTACAAGCTGGAGGCACACTGGCTCCCATACTGGTGTAAGCAAAAACTATTGCATCCAGGATTGTCAACGGAAACAGGCATGAAATAATCCCTCATCCCTAGAAACATTCTCGTAAACCTTTTCTACGTCCATCCTAAAGCCTTTGGGCGCGGCCAGTAGAATCCGGGGAACCCTCTTCCAGGATCTACCCATCTCGCCCTGCCTCTCGGGATCTAACGCAATCTCGCAAGGCATCATGATCTGAACCTTGCCCATTGTGGGCGGGATCAGTATTTGGCAAATCTGCACAGTGGAGTGAGACAGATAGTCTCACTCTAATATGCACCCGACTGACCTACCGAGGAGAACTCAGGTGAGCACCGTTCAGTGCTGGCCTCCACAAATGGGGACCAGATGGAACGGCACTTTGGGGGCGGGGGGGAGATCTCCCAGAGTATCTCCCAGAGTATCTCCCAGAGTATCTCCCAGAGTATCTCCCAGGGGATCAGAGGCCCCTAGGTATTTGTCCTCTGGACAGTGTGGCACCCTGGCACTGCTGGTGACACTTGGGCACCTTGGCAGTGCCAGCCTGGCACCCTGGCACTGGCAAGATGGCCAGGTGGCACTGCCAGGCTGGCATTTTTCCTGTGCTGGGGATTAGGCCAGGGAGGTGGGGAGTGGGGGTGTCCTGAGGATCCCCTTATAGCTGATTTGGAGCATTGAGGGAAGTCGAGAGATGGGGGTGCCATTTAAAAGTGGCGTCCCAATCTCTTCCTGCACTGAGGAGTTCCAACGTGTGGAGCTCCTCAGTGCAGTAAATGGGAGTATGTGCGGCCTTGCAGGGTGTTCCCCGCTGAGGTCCGGATTACAAGAAAGTTCCGACAATGTGGTCTTTCTTAGCCTGGAAATACCGGCTAAATGCGCTCATCATGGGACTCTGTTGCAATTTGGTTAGACCACGCCCTTCATGTCTATCCTGAAGTGTGATGCCCAGAATTGGACACCTCCACTTAAGGCTGAAGTAGTAGTTCTTGAAAGGCTGCTTCTGTACCCCATGCCTCAAGCCCAGGGTCACAAATGCCTGCTTAATCATTTTCTCAACCTGCCTTGTTGCCTTCAACAATTTGTGCGTATATACCCTCAGATCTCCTTGTTCCTGCACCTCCTTTTAGAATTGTACCTGTGATGGTTTGAGACATGCACTGGAGGCTTCCAGGAGTTAATAAAGGGATTTATTGATGAAAGGCAACAGGCACAGAACACAATAAAACAAGTCTTGACACTTTGGTTCCCAGGGCCCTGCGCAAACTCCCTATTGGCCAGGCTCTGTGCCCTCCCCTGCAATTAGCCCCAATCCAGTTGCGTGGTCTGTTGTGATCAGCCCCTTAAAGGATCCATGGTGCCACAGGACCCGTTAGTTTTTATTGCTGACACTAATTTTTTCCACCAGGATGAATCACTTCATTAGCGGCTGGTTTAACACACTGGGCTTAATCGCTGGCTTTTAAAGCAGACCAAGGCAGGCCAGCAGCACGGTTCAATTCCCGTACCAGCCTCCCCGAACAGGCGCTGGAACGGGGCAACTAGGGGCTTTTCACAGTAACTTCATTGAAGCCTACTCGTGACAATAAGCGATTTTCATTTCATTTCATTTTATTTTCATTTCACTTCACACTTCTTTGCATTCAATTTTATCTGCTATTTGTTTGCCCATTCCACCAATCTATGTCCTTTTGAAGTCTATCACTACCTTTCTTACATTCACAATTTTTCCAAGTTTTGTGCCATTTTAAAATTTTGAAATGGTGTCCTGCACACCCAGGTGGCTCTCCATTACTGCAGTGGCTACATGTCGAAAGTATTTTGTTGGCTGTAAGCCTCGTTGGGACATCCTTGGCTTGTGAAAGGCGCTATAAAAATGCAAGTTCCATTTTCTTAATTTAATCATCTGTATTAGTGGGAATTTGAAGGGGTAGTTTTGTTCAATTCCAGTCTCGTTCTAAAGTCAGCCCAGGCTCTCCGCATTCCTGTCCTTGGCACCTGGTCATATTCACGCTGACACAGGGGCAGCTGCCACCACAAGCTTACGAAGAAATCATTTACAATTGGAAAATTAGGCGGAAAATTGCAAATACTAGAGATTAGCCAGAGAAAATATTGGAAAAATAATATCAGCATTGGAGAAAACAATAGAGTAACATTTTGTATTTAAATCCTTTCTTATTCTGGCAGACAAGTCACCCACCTCGGTAGATTCTCATGTTTTATTGGAGTTTCTGCTGTTCTTATGCCAAGAATTACTGTAGTCAGAATACCACATTTGCTATATTCATAGAATGAAAGTAATTGAAATTGACAGGAGAAAATAAGGAAAATTATTGAATGACTTTTGTTATCTTATTTTTGATTGCCTTTCTGGGAATTGGGTGAAGGGTCAAAGACGAACTTCCATCTGTTGAATTGAGAAATGGTTTCATGAAATGATCTTTGCCCTCCGCAAACCAACACCCAGCATGAATTTCCCTAAATTAACTCAGGGAATGAGAACTTTATTTCTGGAGGTGGATGGGATCACAAATGTGTGCCCAGCTTCATTATAGTTAATATTCATTCATTGGTCGGATCCTCCAGCAAGTGATTGCATCAAACAGTATGCGAACCTGACTTGGAACAGCCTCTGCCAAAAACAATTTCAAGTAAAGATATATATTGCCTTGTCCACTTGATGCTCAGCGCTGACTCCACTGATTAAGCTGTTACTTCTGAACAAGATTGGCATACGTGCTGCTTTCTGCTGACGATTAGCCAAGCCAGACATGCTGCTGTGGCTGGAATTGTTTGTAAATGTTGCGTCCACTTACCATAGGTACTCTGAAGGCAACAATGCAAATAAACTTGCCTCTGTACTTGTCGACTCTCTCCACCCATGATCTTAACCACTTATTTGTTTGTGGGAGCTTGCTGTTTGCAAATTTGTATTTATTTATTATTTTATGGGATGTGGGTATCCCTGGTTGGGCCAGCCTTTGTTGCCCATCTTTTATTGCCCTTGACCTGAGCTAGGCCATTGCAGGGGGCAGTTAAGAGTTGACCACATTGCTGTGGGTCTGGAGTCACGTGTAGGCCAGACTGGGTAAGGGTGGCAGATTTCCTTTTTTAAAAGACATTAGTGAACCAGATAGGCTTTTACAACAATCGCTGATAGTTTCATAGCCGCCATTACGGAGACTAACTTTCAAATCCAGATTTTATCAATTCAATTTAATTCCAACAGCTGCTTTGGTCGCATTTGAACCATGCCCCCCCCCCCCCCCCCCCCCCCCATTGATTATGGCAGCACGGTAGCACAGTGGTTAGCACAGCTGCTTCACCGCTCCAGGGTCCCAATTTGATTCCTGGCTTGGGTCACTGTCTAGAAATCTGCATGTTCTCCCCGTGTCTGTGTGGGTTTCCTCCGGGTGCTCCGGTTTCCTCCCACAGTTGAAAGATGTGCAGGTTAGGTGGATTGACTAAGTTAAATTGCCCCTCATGTGCAAAACAAAAGGTTAGGTTGGGTTATGGGGATAGGGTGGAGGTGTGGGGCTAGGTAGGGTGCTCTTTCCAAGGGCAGGTGCAGACTTGATGGGCCCAATCGTCTCCTTCTGCACTGTAAATTCTATAATATCTATGATTAGATTTAGATTTGGATTTATTGTCAGGTGTACCAAGGTAGAGTGAAAAGGATTGTTCTGGATATAGTCCAAGCAGATCGTTCCATGCATGTAAATAAAACATAAGACATACAATAAATACACAATGTAAATACATAGAAATAGACATCGGGTGAAGCATACGGAGTGGCGACTGCATTTTCGGGATTGCCACAGTGACTACATTTCAAAAGTACTCCGTTGGTTATAAGATGTTTTGGGACATCCTAAGATCACAAAGATGCTGCATAAATGCAAGTCTCTTCTTTTTAAAAATGCCTGTTGAAGAATATCGTTGACAGGCACAGATATTTCTCCAAACCCTAACCCAGAGGAGATTCTGCATGTGTGAGGATAGATTTTGTAATTTGACAAGATTTTGAGAGCAAAATCTACTTCTTCCATTCCATCCACGCATGATCATTGCAATCAAGGTCAATGGTTTGTGATAAGGAGCAGGAAGCTTGCCTGTGTCTCTGCCCCCTTTTTGGATCATCGGGTGTGGAGGGGTGGAAGTAAGAAAGGGGCAGATGTCCGGTGAAGTATAAATGTAAGGTTATTCCCTGACTGAAGGTACAGGGACATGACGGGAAAAGAGAAAGGTAGGAGGAAGAAAGGATAGAATGTTTTAAAAGCAACAGGGTGGAATCTCTATCCCTCTGTAGCAACGGGTTAGGTGCTGGGGATACATTTAACGAGGTGGGTGGGTCAACACTACCTTCCTGCCACCACGCGGAATAGGTCCGTGGCAGAAGACCTGTGGAGATTCTTCCCATCCCAATACAAATTGAGGCCCTTAAATGGGCAATTAATGCCTGCTTAAAGGGCACAGACTGCTGCTGTTGCTATTAACCTGGTAGCGGTGGGAGAGGGGGGGGGGGGGGGGGGGGATGCTCGCCCTGTGGGGAGCCCGACAAGAAAAGTCTGGCATATTTGCCTGTGGCCTTGAAGCCAAGTCATTCATTCAAAGGCACTCTGCTCGACTCCCACAGAAACGTGGTTAAAGGAAGGGCAGGACTGGCAGCTGAACGTTGGAGGATATAGATGCTTCAGGAGAGATAGAGGGGGATGGAAAAGGGGTGGGTGAGTAGCATTACTGGTTAAGGAGAATATTATAGCCGTACTGCGGGAGGAAGTAGGGCTCATACAATGAGGCAATCTGGGTAGAGCTTAGGAACTAGAAGGTGGCAAGCACAATGTCGGGCATTTATAACAGGCCCCCCAAATGCCAACGAGAGATAGAGGAGCAGATAAGCAGAGAGATTTAAATAGGTGCAAAAGTAACAGGGTTGTTGTGGTAAGGGATTTTAATTTCATCTATATTGACAGGGACTCACTTAGTGCTCGGGGCTTGGATGGGGCAGAGTTTGTAAGGTGTATCCAGGAAGGCTTCTTGATGCAATATGTAGATAGTCCAACTAGGGAAGGGGCAGTACTGGATCTGATATTGGGCAATGAGCCTGGACAGGTGGTTGAGGTTTCAGTAGGGGAATATTTTGGAAGAAGTGACCACAACTCCGTAAGTGTTCGGGTACTGTTGGATACGGATGAGGGTAACCCTCGGGTTCAGGTGCTAAACTGGGGAAAGGCAAATTACGATAATACTAGATAGGAATTGAAGAATTTGGATTGGGTGCGGCTGTTGGAAGGTAAAATATCGGACATGTGGGAGTCTTTCAAGCAACAGTTAATTAGGATTCACCAAAGTCACGTTCTGAGAGAACAAAGGCTAAGTATGGGAAGTTTAGGGATCTTTGGATAACGAGGAATATCGTGAACCTCGTCAAAAAGAACAAGGAGGCTTTTGTATGGTCTAGAAGGGTGGGAGACAGTTGAAACCCTTGAGGAATATAAAGAATGTGGGAAAGTACTTAAGCGGGAAATTAGGAGAGTTAGGCGGGGTCATGAAAAGTCCTTGGCAAGTAGGATTAAGGTGAATCCCAAAGCTTTTTATTCATATGTAAAAGTAAGTGGGTGGCCAGTGCAGTGCAGAAGGAGGCCATTTGGTCCGTCACTTCTGCGCCGACCCCCCAAAGAGCACAGCCAGGCCAGGCCCACTCCCCGCCCTATCCCATATCCCAAGCATTGATCATGGCCAATCTTTGGACTGTGGGTGGAAACCGGACCACCCGGAGGAAACCCACAGAAACACCGGGAGAAGGTACAAACTCCAGACAGTCACCCAAGACCAAAATCAAACCCAGGTCCTGAGCACTGGGAGGCATCAATGCTAACCACTGTGCCACCCCAGCTGAGCAAGGGCACAAGATAAATGCCTCAATGGAGACCGCACGCTCTGTCACAACTGGCTCCATGTTGCAGAGAGCTCTTTCTTTCATAGGTCTCAGGAGCTGCAGGCATCCTTATCCCCACCCCCACCCATTCTGCTTTCCTTCCTTGGTATGTATGTAACTTGCTCGCAAAATGGAGGGCAGAATGTCAGTGACTGTGTTGCAGTGTGTTTTGGTGATAAACCTGCCTCAACTGCATAGCTGATGGGTGTGTAGTGGCAGCAGGAGCTGGATTTGAGAGTTGCCTTATTAGAATGTGTGTTTGAGTGAGGGGAATACCTAGATGTTAGACCTGAGGCCGGAGTGCTCGGGACTGCTGATGGATGGATGATGTGGATGCTGTTTGTTGAGCAGCACAAGAGGTGGACGGTGTTGTGGGAAAGAGATGCCAAGTGAAGATGCAATCATTGGCCTTGACTATCCTTGTGAGGATATTAAACCTCCTGCGACATAGCTGTCAGCTCCTGAGGGTCAGACGCCCTGCATTGTCCTCCCTTGCCGCCTGTTCCCATTCTGTTTGGAGGATGATCCTTGAGAACCTTCTGGTTCCTCTCTTCCTGTCCACCTCCACCAATAAGGCCTCCAGCATCACATCGGTGAACCTTTGAACTCACTCTCTTCCCTGGTGATCCATTTGTGCAGCTCCTACATGCAAGGATTGTCAGCACTGGCAACCATTAGCAGCTCTCTTCCACTGTTCAGTTTCCCTTTAAAATGGACAGACTGCCTTTAAAAGGAGCAGGCTGGCTGCACCATGTGACATCAATGCATGCTTCTAGGTCCCCTGCTGAGCATTCAGGAAGCCAACAGTACTGGATCTGCTCAGACCTGGTGAGTCTTCGGGCATGAGTGTGCTAGAGCCAGGCATGGGCAAAGGATGGTTCATATGCCAGCTACCTGGAGGGTAAAGCTGGAGCGAACTCAAATGAGGACCTTGAAAGGGCATCATTCAGGAGGACGCCGATGAGGATCAATATTAAGGTGGCTGGCAAGTTCCTGTCACTGTCAAGAGGCATGGAGAAGTCTGGTTCCAGGTTGACAGAGGGTATCACGCGAATCTTGGCCTCTCCACTGCATCTGCTCCAACTCGCCATGTTGTAGAGCCAAAAACACTGCAGCGGCAGCCCCTGTGCCTTTTGTCACTCTTGAGTGGGCAAGTCTGCCTTTCCTCTGCCATTCCCATGAGGGGCTGGTTTTGCACATTGGGCTAAATAGCTGGCTGGTAATACAGAACAATGCCAGCAGCACGGGTTCAATTCCCATACCGGCCTCCCCGAACAGGCGCTGGAATGTGGCGACGAGGGTTTTTTCATAGTAACTTCATTGAAGCCCATTTGTGACAATAAGCGATTATTATTATTATGTAACCACACTCCTTGGCAAATCCAGAAACTCACCACCATACCTCCAAAAACACTCCACAGCACTTCTAGAAATTTTACAATAACAGAAGTTAGTTTAAATTTTAAATTGTTTAAATGTCAGTTAGCTTAACTTAGCTTACCTACAAATTGGATGCGTATTGCTTTCCATAATGTAAAAAAGGGGTTGTCTTACTGTCGGAATGTTCTTTGGTGAGTGGAAACTGAATATATTGACTGAACCTGCGCAGGCCAACTTTGTAAATCGCGCATCAAATCAGACAGTCGGGATGTTTGTCATCACAATTTGACGTGTTGAGAAGCTTCAGATGCAAGCATGGCGCATGCCTGCTCATGCATCCTTCCCAATAGCTGTGCTGGAAATACTGTGCTCTCTGCTTGAAGAGTCTCTTGCTTCATTAGCACCGGCTTCACCAGCAGAGCCGATCTGAGTTTTGGGCCTTTTCACGTCAGTATTATTCACCCAGATGGCAGTGGCTCTTTGGAATTCTCTATCTCAGAAGACTGTGTAGTCTCAATCTTTGTGTTTGTTCAAAATAGAGATGGCTAGATTTTTAGATTATTGGAGAATTAAGGGTCATGGGGCTGCTTTGAGAATGTAGAATTTGTGCAGAAGATCAGCCATGATCATAGTGAATGGTGGAGCAGGCTCAAAGAGCTGAATGGCCTCTTCCTCCTCACACAAGACCATAAGATATAGGAGCAGAATTAGGCCATTCAGCCCATCGAGTCTGCTCTGCCACTCGATCATGGCTGATATGTTTCTTATCCCTAACCCCTGACCCTTCTATTAATCAAGGATCTGTCTATCTCTGTCTTAAAGACACTGTGACTATATGACTATTTCTTACATGTATTTGATTTTTTTGTTTTTAATTTGCAAGTTTTCTCCCCCATCTCTCCTGACGCGACCACCTCTTGCCAGGGCAGATTTCTACTGGTCACTGGTCACTGGCCACTCTCTGTGTCTCCCTCCCACGGGAATTCTGCACTTGTGCTTGGCTGTGATTTTTACATTACTAGTCTACACAAATCCTTCCCACTCCTCCGTGATATTTAGAGCCTTGTTAGTGCTGCCAACCCGCCAGAAGCACTGGAGAAACGTGCTAAATGATTACTTTTTGAACTCCTTTGTTTATTAACTGCAAGAGCATTGAAGATGGAGAGAAAGAGAGTGTTTGTGTGGGTGGGCTGAAGCTATGCAACATTAGAGGACTCATAGTAACAACAGGTCACCCATTCGTTCAGCTACACATGGTGCAGAAGAATAATGAAAGAGGAGATAATAACACTGATGAGAAAATACAATCCTGAGTGGCACCCATCCATCTTCAAAGGATGATAGACGCGCTGTGGACATTTCAGACAGTGTCTTCCTATAGTGCGCCTTTGCTGATAGTCAAAGAAGCAAATCCTTGAGAGGCAAGTTCTACCCCAGGTGTCACATGTTAAACCACCAGGTGTCATTGTGAGTGGTTTATGCATTGGCGCCTGTTGCCAAGCTGCTGTAACCACCAGTGACCGTGATGATGCACATGGGCCTACTGGAGCTGTAGCCATTTTCCCCTCTCGCTAGCTTGTGACTCCTAGGTGCGATAATCAATGCCAAGGGCTTCCTGTCAGACTTGCAAGCATCCTTGAACCTCAGCTTTGAGCATTGTACTGGTTGTCTGGCTCTCAATAAATCCCCATTCAGAAAGCTTAATAGTCATACAGCAAGGTGTTGAGAACATGGGCCTTATAAGGACCGGCTTCTTCTTACCCTATATGTGATACATGAGTCAGCCAAAGGTGAGTAGCTGGTTTCGCTATGTGTATTGAGCTGGGGCCAGTTTAACTCTGTTGTCTGGACAGCTGGTTCGTGATGCAGAGCAAGGCGTGGGTTCAGTTCATGTTACAGCTGAGGTTATTCATGAAGGCTCCACCTTCTCAACCTTGCCCCTTGGCTGAGGTGTGGTGATCCTCAGGTTAAATCACCACCAGACAGCTCTCCTTCACAAAGGGGAAAGCAGCCTATGATCATCTGGGACTATGGCAACTTTACTTACTTTATTGAGCATCAAGTGACAGATTGTCACTGTGAATTTGAGGAAACAGAATTTGCTGTTATTAGTATTATTTAGTGTGAATAGGGGGAGAGATGCAACATCTTGTCCTATGACCACGGTTTTCCTGGCTCCTGTAGTCAGCAAGAACCAGTTCCAGGCGTGGGAGAGACAGTCCTTGGGTCTTTGCAGCTGAGCTTCTGTGTGGATGACTGGTGCAGCATCGTCAGCCTCGAGGAGTTCTCTCGCCAGGATGCAATGCGTTTGTATCTACACGTTCAGTCTTGATAGATTGCAGAGCTTGCTGTCTGACCCATTGTGCGAGTCAACTCCCATCCACAAAAGGCAAAGGTTAGGGGCATAGAGAAGAAGATGCCAAACAGAGTAGGGGCTAGGAAACAGCCCTCTTTCGCTCCATTCTTCACTCTGAAACTGTGGATAGTAGAGCCATCAAACTGTACATATGAAAGGAGCAGATGAGACTGAGCTGTTTTAGTGGAGAAAACACAACTTCAGTAATACGTGATGAAGACTGAGTTGAGATTGTTTCATACTCTCACTGCACACAGTAATAAATCCGCATTGTGCTTTGGCGTCTTCTCCGCGGGTGCACAGGCCGTGTATGATTACTGTAAGCTATCATAAAATATTTACTGTGTAAACTGCCTCACTCTCAGAAAGGATATTCTACTAATCTTATACAGTGTAATTCAAATGAGTGTGGAAAATAATTGCTTTCCTTGAAGCAAATAATTACCTTACGATCCCTCTGTTGAGAAGCAATGCTTCACTTCATTACGTAGAATGTTTTCGAATCCTCCAAAAGTAGCAAACAATTAAATATACCCCAACGGAAAAGGAAAGAATCATTCCTCACAGTCAAAATGCTGTGTAGATGAATTGCCTCTTAAGAGATTATCAGCAAATTTCTCCAATTTGCTTTAACTGGTATCAGTTGAAATTGCACTCAGAAGAACATGTTTGCATCTTTTAAATGTATTTTATTCCAAACTTACATAAAAGGTAATAAAACATATAAATGCTTCAATACACAACTACACAGTTTGTACAAATCTTTCCCTTTTTCACCCCCTCCTCCCACCCCATCACCCCTCACCCCCCACCACTTGAACAGCTCTTCAAATACGGGCACGAACATCTCCCACCTTGCCTCGAAGCCCTCCGCTGAAACCTTTAATTCGTACTTGACCTTTTCTAACCAAAGAAAGTCATAAGTCCCCCAGCCAGGCCTGCACCCCCGGCGGCGTTGCTGACCACCACTCCAACAGAATTCGTCGTCGGGCAATCAGAGTGGCGAAGGCCACGTCGGCCTTCCTCCCCTCCAGCAGCTCTAGCTGCTCGGATAGCCTGAATATCGCCACCAAAGGGTCCGGCTCCCCCACTATCCTTGTGAGCGCCGCGAACATTCCCGCCCGAAATCTCTCTAACTTTTCGCAGCCCCAGAACATATGTGCGTGATTCGCTGGTCCCTGCCCACACTTCTCGTGCTCGTCTGTCACTCCCTGGAAGAACCCATTCATTATTGCCCGAGTCAAATGCACCCTGTGTATGACCTTGAACTGTATTAGGCTCATCCTTGCGCATTTACCCTTTGTAGCGGCTCACTCCATACTCCCCAGTTCATCTCCCTTCCCAGCTCCCCCTCACATTTCACCACTGATATACCATCAATTCAGACACGAGCTGTAGAGTGAGTCCAAAACTTTGGCTTTAATGAGCTAGATGTTAACCCTGCAGTCGACTTACACAGAATGGCCGACTGCCAGGTGCGATGGTACTTATACCCCTCCCCGTGGGAGGAGCCACCAGCCTCTCGTCAGCCAATTGGCAGAGAGGCACAAGACTAGCCAGAGCCAATGGGCAGCGAGTCCTCTGCCCCATTAGTAGCACACCTCTTAAGGTGCTGCAAGGTCTGCTAGCCATACCACCACAACCACCTGCTCACCTCCCTGCTCTCGCAGCCACCTGTATATGTCTCCGATCCTGTCCTCCCTTCCACATCCGGAAGCAGCAATTGCGCCAACAGGGTGTACCTCGGCAAACTGGGGAACTCTTTCCAAACCTTCCATGCGAAGTCCCTTACCTGCAGGTACCAAAACTCACTTCCTCTCGGGGCTCTACCCTCTTCTTCAGTTCCTCTATTCTAGCAAACCCCTTTTCCAGGTACAGATCCCTCATCTTAACCAGCCCCACTCCTCTCCATTTCCTATACACAATGTCTATCCCACCCGGCTCGAATCCATGGGCCGGGATTCTTCAAAATGGCAGCTAAGTTTTGACACCGGCGTAAACACCGGAGTGTTTCATGCCGGCGTCAACGAGCCTCTTGGTCCAGCGGCTCCATGGCCCACAAGGGGCCAGCACAGTGCCAGAGTGCTCCACGCAGCTCCGGCTACCGATACGCGACCCTGCACTTCCGGGCCAGCACACGCGACATGGCGGACTCGCACAGCAGGCCAGCGTGGAAGAAGGTAGGCCCCCCAGATCGTGCACGCCCACTGATCGGTGGCCTCCGATCGCTAGCCTGGCCGTTGTGGAGACCCCCCCCCCCCTCCCCGGAGACTGCCCGCCACCAGAACAGCCACCGCAGCCGCGACGCCGAGCTCCTGCCGGATGGAACCATATGTGAACCACGGCAGCGGGAACGCGATCAGTCGGCCACGGAGGATCGCCGCGGGGGCCTCTTTCAACGACCCCGACCGGCGCCACATGTGCGACTGGCAGCGGTTCTCCGGCCGACGGAGGTTCACGTTCTGGTATCGGACCGGATCGCGGGTCTGACGCCTCATTCTCCGCCCCGCGCCAAGCGCAATTTCAGCGCGAAGGCTTGGAGAATCCGGGCCATGGTTTTTGCACAGCGGCGCCAACACCGAGATCCCTTCAATCCTGAAATGCCTCCTCAGTTGGTTCCAGACCTTTACTGTGGACTGCACCACCAGACTCTCCGCGTATTTCCATGGCACCATTAGCAATGCAGTGGTCACCATTGCCCTCAAGCTGGATCCCCTACAGGATTCTTCCTCCATCCTAGCCAATTCTGCACCCTCTCCTTCCCACCATCATCTCATCTTCCGCATGTTCACCGTCTAGTAATAGTGTAGCAGGTTCGGCAACGCCAACCCTCCTTTCTGCCTCTGTCTCTGTAACAGGGTCCTCTTAACCCTTGGCACCTTCCCTGCCCATACAAAGTCTGAGATAATCATACCCAGTTTTCGAAAGAAGGCCAAAGTACAAAGATCGGGAATGTCTGGAATATGAACAGTAACTTCGGCAGAATGTTCTCTTTCACCACTTGGAGCCTCCCTGCCAGAGTCAGATGCAGCATGTCCCGCCTTTTCAGATCCTCCCTAACCTCCTCCACCAGCTTTGTTGCATTCCACTCCCTTGCCACCTGAATCCCCAGGTATCTAAACCTGTCTCTGGCCACCTTGAATGTCACTTTTACCTACGTTTAATTTATATCTCGAGAACGCCCCAAACTTCCACAATAGGCCCATGATCCTTTCCATACTTTGCAGCTGGTCAGAAATGTACAATAGGCGGTCGTCCACATATAGCGACACCCGGTTCTCTATTCGTCCCCTTGTAATCCCTTGCCACTCTTGCAACAGCGGGCACCCCTGCCTTGGCTCCCTGTGTAGATCAAAGTTTCATGAGCCCATGTTGTTGGTCCACACGCTTGCCTTCAGTGCCAGGGATAACAGGCTCACCCATGCCACAAACTGTGGCCCAAACGCGAAACTTCCCAGGACCTCAAACAGGTACCGCCACTCCACCCAGTCAAATGCCTTCTCCGTGTCCATGGACACCACTACGTCTGATACTTGAGGTCCAGACGGGGTTATGACCACATTCAACAGCCTCCTTATATTACTAGAATGCTGCCTGCCCTCTATGAAACCTGTTTGGTCCTCCACACCATCCGCGGGACACATCCTTCCCGTCGCCAACTTAGCCAGCACTTCCACATTCGTATTTAACAGTGATATGGGCCGAGACAACCGATATTCCAACTGGTCTTTCCCCTTCTTTTGTATTAATGTGATTGTTGCCTTTGTCATCGTCTCCAGCAGCACCTCCTTCTCCAATACCTCATTAAACGTCCCTGAGAGATGTGGAGCCAGGACCACCGCAAACACATTATAGAATTACGCCGGGTAACCATCAGTCCCCGGGGCCTTCCCGGACTTTATACCTCTTATACACGCTGTACTGTCTGTCATGTTCTGTAGACTGGCCGAAGTAAATGATAACTACAGAACACCTAATTTAAATAATTTATTATTTAACAACTATGCGATTAAGATAACTAAGTTGAATAAAATACTGAACTACCAACACTAATTAACTAATGTAGGGCTACTGCAAAATATGTCTGTCTTCGAGCACGATCTACTCCCAACTCCCAGAACCAGACTCACGTGATCGGTTAACACTGCCACCTAGTGGTCAGAGATTGTGCATAACATTATGTACATAACTGCTTTATGCATATCATCACACTGTCCAATACCTCCCTCAGCCCCAGGGGCTCCTCTACCACCTGCCTCTTCTCTTCCTCCAACTTAGGGGCAGCATGATGGTACAGTGGTCTCACAGCTCCAGTGTCCCAAGTTCAATTCCGGCCTCTGATGACTGTGTGGAGTTTGCACTTTCTCCCTGTGGATTTCCTCCGGGTGCTCTGGTTTCCTCCAACAGTCCAAAGATGTGCAGGTTAGGAGGATTGGCTATGATAAATTGCCCTTAATGTCCAACGGTTAGGTGGGGTTTCTGGGTTATGGGATAGGGTGGAGTCCTGGGCTTAAGTAGGGTGTACTTTCCAAGGGCTGGTGCAGACTATGTGAGCTGAATAGCCTTCTTCTGCACTGTAAATTCTATGATTCTACGAACTGTAGAAAAACAGTCCCATGTCCCCCTCTCCATCCCCCCAGGTATGCCTTGTACAGCTCCTTATAGTAATCCGTAAACACCTTGTTTATGTTCCCCAGCTCCAACACCACATCCCCTGCCCCAGTCCGCCCTGGACGCTGCCTGCCTTCATAGTTGATGAATTAACATTCGATTTGCCTCCTCCCCATAATAGTACTGCATCCTTCTTGCCCTAGGCAGCTGTCCTACTGCCCTCCCTGTCGTCAACCTATTGAATTACCCCTGCAATTTTTTCCTCCTCGCCAATCACTCCGTGGTGGGCGCCCTCACGTGCTCCCTATCTACCTCCTCTGTCCCGTTCATTAGCCAGCCATATTCTTCCCTCCTTTCCCTATCCGCATGTGCCTTGAATGAGATCATCTACCCCTGGACCACCGCCTTTAGTGCTTCCCAAAATGTGTCCGCCAACATCTCCCCGTTTTGGTACAATCTTACATAATGTTTAATCACATTAAACCCTCTATCTGCCAACAACCTCGAATCGCGCCTCCACCCCGATGTCTGCTCCCGTTCCGATCTCAGCCGAATCTCCAGCTAATCTCCAGCCAATGGGGCGCATGGTACGAGATTACTATCCGCACATACTCTGCCCCTTCACCCAACCAAAACCTCCCGCTCACCACAAAAAAAAACCGATTCATATATACACCCTATACACATGTGAGAAAAAGGAAGACTCCCTTCCCCCTGGGTTCTTGAAGCACCACGGGTCCACTAGATCATAGAATTTACAGTGCAGAAGGAGGCCATTCGGCCCATCGAGTCTGCACCGGCTCCTGGAAAGAGCACCCTATCCAAGGTTAACACCTCCACCCTATCCCCATAACCCAGTAACCCCACCCAACACTAAGGGACACTAAGGGTAATTTATCGTGGCCAATCCACCTAACCTGCACATCTTTGGACTGTGGGAGGAAACCGGAGCACCCGGAGGAAACCCACGCACACACGGGGAGGATGTGCAAACTCCGCACAGACAGTGACCCAAGCCAGAATCGAACCTGGGACCCTGGAGCTGTGAAGCAATTGTGCTATCCACAATGCTACCGTGCTGGCCTCAATCGATCTTTTCCATAAATCCTCCCAGCTCCTTTTGTATCCTACCCATTGACCTGGGGCTCGACCTATCTACCCTTGGCTTTATAACACAATTGAAATCTCCTCCCATAATCAACTAGTGCGTGGCCAAGTCCGGGATCACTGCCAACAGCCCCCTCATAAAATCTACATCATCCCAATTCGGTGCACACACATTCACCAGTACCATAGGAATCCCCCTCTAATACCCCACTCACCATCACATACCTCGCACCCGGGTCCCTCACTTTCTTTCATGCTCACAAACTCACAAAATCAAATAGCCACCCCCCGCGACTTTGAATCAAACCCTGAGTGGAAAAGCTGTCCCAGCCATCCCTTCCTCAGCCTAACCTGGTCCTTCATGCGGAGGTGCATCTCCTGCAGAAAGTGCGCAAAAACCCGAGATATTTTCACCGGTCCATTGAGCCCTCGCACTTTCCATGTTATCAGCCTTACCGGGGGCTTACGCCTCCATTCCCCTCTACCATCTGCCATCCTCCCCTTTTGGCTCTATCTCTGTTAATTTTACCCAATACCTGGCCCATCCAAGATGGGCCCTTTCTATGCCGCTGACTATGTTTCTTCTCCAACCTCGCCATGTCGCATCTTCCTCCCTTGCCCCCAAACCCCCTCTCCCCTCCCCCCACCCCTTCTCACCCCCCACCTACGGCCTCCTCTCTCGGCCTTCTCCCCCACCTCACTTCCGTTCACCAGCATTATCTGCCAGCGCGGCAACTCTTGCCCAAAGGCTCTACCTACTGACTCTCCACCACCTTTCTCACCTCTTTGTTCTCTGAAGAAGGCTCCCCGCTGACCTCCTCCTCTCCAACCCAAACAAAGATTCATCTCGAACCAAGGGCAGGATTCTCCGGTCGCCGCCACCAAAATTGCATTCGCCGATCGGCCAGAGAATCAAAGTTTACAACCAAATCGGGGGTGGCGTCGCTTTTGCGATGCTCCACCGCCTCCAAAGCAGGACGTCGTATCGACAGCCTCAGCACATTGAATGAGGCCTGCCCCCTGATGCTCCGCCCCTGACCGGCCAAGTTCCTGATGGCTTCGGTCACTCAAGGTCTCATCCGTCGGGAACTCGGTGTGGCAGTCGGGGAGGGCCATTCCGCAGCATGGGGGATTTTGCTTGGGTATTGGGGCACTGTTGGGGGGGGGGGTGGTCTGGGGTTCGCGAGCCAACCAAACGGGGGGAAACTGTTTGACAGGCTGGATCCGCGAGAGGCCGGCACCATGTTGCACGGCGCGGCCACGGACCCGACAATTCTTTGGGCCATATTGGCAGCTAGAGCCAGGTGCTCTACGCTGCCTTCCTGCTAGCCCCCAGCCAAATGGAGGATCAGGGGCCGCTTTACGTCCTTTTTTCTGTCGTTAAACGCTACCATTCCCATGCCGGCGTGGGGACATGGCCTCAAAATCGGAGAATCCAGTCCCACAGGTCACTTCCCCCGAAGACAAATAAAAAGATAAAACACAGGCACTGGCAGCAGGAGGGGGTGGGGACAGCCATCTCCTGACAAACTTTTCGCCCCTGCTACCCTTTATCGACCCAATAGAAAAAAAAAAGAAAACCCCTCCACATTGGAGGAAAAGAAGAAAGCCCGCCTTCCCTCCAACCCCCACTCTACCCTTATTCCAGTGGCGTGCAGGGGGGGGGGGGGGGGGCGACGGTGCATTGGCCCCGGGCATCCATTGGATGGGGGCATCCAATCAGAGAAGGAAAAAAAAAAATTTTTTTTAAAATTTTTTTTATTTAAATTTAGATTACCCAATTATTTTTTTCAATTAAGGGGCAATTTAGCGTGGCCAATCCACCTACTCTGCACATTTTTTGGGTTGTGGGGGTGAAACCAACGCAGACACGGGGAGAATGTGCAAACTCCACACGGACATTGACCCAGAGCCGGGATCGAACCTGGGACCTCAGTTCCGTGAGGCGGTTGTGCTAACCACTAGGCCACCGTGCTGCCCCAGAGAAGGAAATAAGATAGTAATTTTAAAATTTCAGCGGTGATAAATCAATTTTTGGAGGCTCACCACACTGCAGAGGCAGTTGTTAGCCCTTTATTCCTTTAACATGGTGTACCCTTTCTGTCTAGAGAAAATGGTCCTTCTCCCCATCCCCCCACACGCATGTGGATGATGTATGTGGTGCAACCATCAAAAGCAACAAGCAGACATGGCTGTTCGTTCCTGCGTTTCCTCGAGTCATAACTCGTCTTTTCTTCAGCTTTTTGTGCATCTAGATTAGTTCTTTTACCTACTCAGGTCAGTGAATAGCTCTAGAACAGGTGCAACTACGGTTTTGTATAGGTTTTTTGGCGATATTTAATGAAATATTTACGTGGGATGTAGTAAGAGTGAAGCCTGGATGATCAGAGGACTGCTATGGCATTTAATCTCGGAATAGGAGACATTTATTCCTTAACATGCTAATATTCGAATACAGATACCACTAATTTGCAAGTCTATGATATAAATTGCACAAAATTATCAGTGGAGAATCAGTGTGAAATAATTTGATACGAAGGAACAAAGAAATGAAATATGGTTTATCCGTCTGCAACTGACCGATTGTTTACCATTTTCTTCCCATTTTCTCATGCGTCTTACGGTTTTTGAGATAGAAAATGAAATGTTACGAGTATTTCGTGTACAACCGAGTGGAGCACAGAACAGGAAAAAAAAGAGGGCCAGAGTCGAAGAAGAGTCCCATCAAAGAGGGGCATTAGATGCATGGATAAAAAGAAGTAAAGAAGAAGTAGGAGAACCTGGAGAAGTAAAAGATGATGTGGGTGCAGAGAAGGATTTTTCTGATACGGATTCAGCTCGGTCAGAACATAATACTCTCTCTCCACAGTCTCGTTGTCAGGATGATGATCCATGTGAAGAAAGTAAAGAAGATATTTGCATATTTTTGCAAAGAAGCGATTTTGGCTGTTTGAAGAAACCGATTCCAGATCATTTGAAGATGACAATATTACAACATGGCCCTGAAAGATATCAGAATAAAAGTGGTCCATTTGCTGAGAAGGATGGGAGATCATTTTCCAAACAGTGGTTTGATAAAGTTTCCACAAACGGAGAAATTGTGGAGAGAAAATGGTTGTTATACTCTCCATATCGGAAAGCATGCTACTGTTTTGTTTGCTTTTTGTTTTCAAAGGAGCATTTGTCGTCTGTGTCAAACTTTGGAAAGGAAGACGGTTTCTCCACTTGGAGAAAATTAAATCCAACAATACCTGACCATGAGAAAAGCCCTTCTCATAGAGCTCACATGAGGGAATACCTGGACCTTGTAGTTCGACTCCATCATTCAACTACGATAGATGCTGAACTTCAACAGCAAATGTCTGCTGAAAAGAAAAGATGGAAAGCTATAACTGAACGGATTGTCGAGGTTATATCCTTTCTGGCAAAACAGAATCTGGCCTATCGTGGACATCGAGGAGAAGGAATATCTGGGTTATCAGAGCCAGGGGAGACAGTCAGTGAAAATACAGGAAACTTTCTAGCAACAATCAGACTTTTGGCCAAATATGATGACATCTTAGCAAAACACTTGCAGAGAGGGAAAGAGAAACCAAAAAGTGTCACCTACTTGTCCAACAGAATTCAAAACGAAATAATCAATCTTCTTGGTGAAACTGTCAAGAAAAATATAATTTCCGAAATTAAGGACGCAAAATATTTTAGCATAATGCTGGATTCAACTCCAGATATTGCCCATGAAGATCAGGTTTCTGAAATTCTGCGTTACGTTCATATTGATGAAAACAGAAAAGTAGAAATAAAGGAGACATTTCTGGGATTTTTTCAAGTCAACAAGAAAGATGCAGTCAGCCTGGTAAATAAAATTCAGGAAAAATTGGAAGAAGACAAAATTTCCATGAATGACTGTCGTGGTCAAGCATATGATAACGCAGCAGTTATGGCTGGAGTGAGAGGAGGTGTTCAACAAAAAATTCTTGAAGTTAACCCAAAAGCTGTGTTTGTGAACTGCGAGAACCACAGCCTCAATTTGGCCTGTGTCCATGCAAGTGAGGTGCAACCTGTTGTTGTTACATTTTTTGGCATTCTAGAAAAACTCTTTACTTTTTTTTCTTCATCTACTTCTCGTTGGGAAGTGTTAAAATCATTTGTCACTCGGACTGTGAAAAGACAGTGTGACACAAGATGGAGTTCCAGCCATGATGCTGTGCAAGTAATCCACGAAGAGTGTGACAACGTTATTGCAAGCCTTCAACACCTGCTGGAAGGAGAATTTTCAAGGGAAACTAAATCTGATGCAGGATCGCTACTTAACTCTATTCAACAGTTCCTGTTTATAGCTTTATTAAATTTTTGGTACTCAGTTTTATCATCAGTGGAGAAAGTCTCAAAACGTTTGCAGGATCCGAAAATGGAGTTCCATGAAGCTTCTTGTGATCTGAGAGGACTTATTCATATCTTGAATTTGAAGAATGACGAAATTATCCACAATGCAATAGAATATTGTGAAAATTGGGGAATACCAATTGCACGAACAAGGAGAAGAAGAAGAATGCCTGGAGAGTCAGCAAGAGATAGTGGACTGACGGCACAAGAAGAAATGAATAGAGTAATGGTAGAGATTGTGAACAGATTAAAAACTGAAATTGAAGACCGCAGTGTCCATCTTCAAAGACTCAGTGACCGATTTTCTTTTCTTCTGAACTTGAATTCAGTAGTGATTGAAGATGAACAAGAAAGAGAGAAATTAAAAAAGGAATGTTCAGACTTTGCAAATTATTATGACAATGATGTGGTTGCAATTCAGTTATATGACAAAATTATTGATTTTGTGATGCTCCTTCGAGCTGGAGGGAATAGAGTTCCCCCTGATCCTAAAGATGCTCTGGAGTCTTTACTGCAGTATGGGAGGGATGTCTTTCCGACGCTGTGTGTTTCATACAGATTACTGCTTACAATCGCATTTTCAGTCGCAAGCTGTGAAAGGTCATTTTCAAAACTGAAATTAATAAAAACATATCTGAGGTCTTCTATGTCACAGGAGCGACTGACCAACCTGGCTTTAATAAGCATTGAAAAAAAATTTCTCACAGCTGATGTAAAAAGTGAAGTAGTTCAGGTGTTTTGTGACAGGAGGTATCATTTGGGGAAAAGAACTTAATAAATTTGATTGATTAATATTAAAATCGAATAAAGCGTTTATTTCATGTTTCTTCTGTGTTTATATATTCAAAATGTTTTCCTTTCTCATAATATTTCTCAGTATATTAGGCCTTATACTTGAGTCCTTGGGGCATATAATCAAGATTTGCCCCGGGCATCACCAGACCTCTGCACGCCGCTGCCTTATTCTCCATTACTCCAGAGTGCCAACACCTCCATCTCACAAAATTGTTCAGTTCTCCCCCAGTTTATGCTCCTTGATAAAATCATTGGCCGCTTCTGGGGTCTCAAAATAATATTTCCGACCTTTGTAGGTCACCCATAGTTTTGCCTGGTAGAGCACCCCAAATCGCCATCGATACGGCACCGCTTTGGCCAAGTTGAACCCAGCACGCCGTTTTGCCAGGTCAGCTCCAATGGCCTGGTATATTTGGACCTTGTTCCCCTCCTATTCACAGTTCCGCTTCTCCTTGGCCCACTGCAGGATCTTCTCTTTCTCCACAAAATTGTGGAGTCTCACGATCACCGTCCATGGCGGCTCCCCACCTCTTGGCTTCTGCCTCAGAGACCTGTGCGCTCTGTTCACCTCAGGGGCCTTGTCAGCAGCCTCTCCGCCACAGCCCCACCTACATCCTTGAAACGTACCTCTTGGCACTCGCACCTGCCACTCCTTCAGGCAGTCTAACTATTTACAGATTCTGCCTCCTCAACCTGTTTTCCTGCTTCTCCACCTTTGCTCTTGACATCTTGCAAAGGTATCCTCAGACCCCCAGTGGTCCCCCTCCAGTGCCACCACTCTGTCACTGTATTCAGAGATCACCCTCTCGATCTCTCGGGTCTGCTACACCTGAGCCTCAAGACATTTTCCACCCTCTCCATCAAGCCCTTCGGGGTGCCACAGCCCCTTCGATGACCTTCGAGCGATCCTCCTGCATATCCAGCCTCTGCTGATGGAATTCTTCCCTGATGAAGGCCATCAACTGTTCCATTTGGAGTTTTCCAACTTGCACTGACCCTTCCCCCTCTGCCATCTTTCCAATAGCTGCTGCGCCACAGATCTCTTCCAAGTCCATGGCCAGGACTTTCACCTTCTTCTGATGGGTTTGGTAACCAGCAGACATACCATTCCGGGGGAACTTCTACTCCGACCTTCAGCTACACTTTTCCGTCGAAGTTAGACTCGATTTCGGGTAAAAAGAGTTTTTTTCTACGCCTTCAAGCAGGAGCTGTGCGAACACCCACAACATGGCCGCTACCGGAAGTCAACATGTATCCATCTTACTGACCAATCAGTCTGGCTAATTCCCATATTAAAATGCCCATATTAATTTCCCTATTCAGGGGTCAGTGCAGAATGTGATCACTTCTTTATTAACAGGCCCACATCTTCCCCTATCCTGAGGTTGATGTTTTCTAACCTTGTAATATTTCGGTGTTGCTGGTCTGCCCAGCCAGGCCTCCTAACAGGATCCTTCCAGTGATTCAATTACTCTTGATGTGGAGATGCCGACATTGGACTGGGGTGAGGATAGTAAGAAGTCTTACAACACCAGGTTAAAGGTTTGTTTCAAATCACTAGCTTTCGGAGCACTGCTCCTTCCTCAGGTGAATGAAGAGGTGGGTTCCAGAAACATATATACAGACAAAGCCAAATATGCAAGACAATACTTTGAATGTGAGTCTTTGCAGGTCATTAAGTCTTTCCAGGTCCAGACGGAGCAACTGGACAGAGGGATAATCACAGGTTAAAGAGGTGTGAATTGTCTCAAGCCAGGACAGTTGGTAGGATTTTGCAAGCCCAGGCCAGATGGTGGGGGGTGAATGTAATGCAACATGAATCCAAGGTCCCAGTTGAGGCCGTACTCATGTGTGCGGAACTTGGCTATGAGTTTGTGCTCAGCGATTCTGCGTTGTCGCGCGTCCTGAAGGCCGCCTTGGAGAACGCTTACCCAAAGATCAGAGGCTGAATGCCCCTGACTGCTGAAGTGTTCCCCGACTGGTAGGGAACATTCCTGCCTGGCGATTGTTGCGCGATGTCCATTCATCCGTTGTCGCAGTGTCTGCATGGTCTCGCCAATACACCATACTTCGGGACACCCTTTCCTGCGGCGTATGAGGTAGTGAACGTTGGCCGAGTCGCACGAGTATGTACCATGTACTTGGTGGGTGGTATTCACATGGGTAATGGTGGTACCTATGTCGATGATCTGGCACGTCTTGCAGATATTGCCATGGCAGGATTGTGTAATGTTGTGGTCACTGTTCTGAAGGTTGGGTAGTTTGCTGCAAACAATGGTTTGTTTGAGGTTGCGCGGTTGTTTGAAGGCAAGTAGCAGGTGTGTGGGGATGACCTTGGCAAGATGCTCGTCTTCATCGATGATGTGTTGAAGGCTGCGAAGAAGATGTTGTAGTTTCTCCGCTCCAGAGAAGTACTAGGCGACGAAGGGTACTCGGTCAGTTGTGGCACGTGTTTGTCTTCCGAGGAGGTCGGTGCGGTTTTTGCTGTGGTGCGTTGGAACTGTCGATCGATAAGTCGAGCGCCATATCCTGTTCGTATGAGGGCCTCTTTCAGCGTCTGCAGATGTCTGTTACTCTCCTCCTCGACTGAGCAGATCCTGTGTATATGGAGAGCTTGTCCATAGGGGATGATTTCTTTAATACGTTTAGTTTGGAAGCTGGAGAAGTGGAGCATCGTGGGATTATCCATGGGCTTGCGGTAAAGCGAAGTGCTGAGGTGACCGTCCTTGATGGAGATGAGTGTGTCCAAGAATGCAACCGATTTTGGAGAGTAGTCTCTAGATGGCACTTCATTAGATAAGGATGAAGTTGAAGAAGACCAAAGTCTTAATTGGCTTGACACTCAACATAAAGCCGTAGAAAAACATGACCCCCATCTAAGAGCCTCTTTAATTCTTTACTGCTTAAAGTGTTTGGTGAAATTTGGCCACTGTACTGCTGTCCAACTTCTTAATGTTTCTATTGATTGCTCGTCTCTGCAGCACTCCAGTTGAAAATCGCATTGCTGCCTCACAGCTCCAGGGACCCACGTTCAATTCCGGCATTGTGCGTGGGTTTCTTTTGTGTGCTCCAGTTTCTTCCCACAGTCCAAAGATATGCAGGTTAGGTGGATTGACCATGTTAAATTGCTCCTTAGTGTTCAAAGGTTAGATGGGGTTACGGGGATAGGGCAGGGGAGTGGGCCAAGGAAGGGTGCTCTTTTTGAGGGTCGGTGCTGACTCGATGGGCCAAATGGCCTCCTTCTACATTGTTGTGTTGTATCTGTAAAACCTCACACTATCGACCAGTTCAAGTACTCAAAGGGTTTACCAAGGTGTATTTATTAACGAGGAGAACAAACCACAAATTCAACAATATTCATTTAACACAATTAACTCATAAATTACCCACAAAATATACTAGAGGTTCCCAAGATCAGTGTATACTACCCGCAAAGATGGCTTGGTAAGGCTATGGATTTGATCACTACGTTTCTCTAGTCCGTCTTCACAAAGGTAGTCTCGCTGGCAGTCCCTTCCTTCCTTCCTTCTCTGGTCTGGTGTTCTCTGGTCTGGCCAAGGTCACCTCCCACACCGAGTCTTCGCTGTTGAGGGATCCGGTGTGGCTACTTCTATCCCCCTTTGGCTTTGTGCCCTTTTTCCCACTGCCTGTGGCCTTTTGCCAATGGGGTATCGAGAGGGGGTTTTAGTGTCCAGTGATCCAATTGATGCCCGATTGACAGGTCATCTGGGCCCGCCCCAGGTGTCCATCTGCAGTCGTGTTATTCGCACGTACACCTTTATCAAATAAGGTGAAGACGGGAACTTTAGGCAACTGAGATTCTGGTACGGCCAGGACTTGTAACAATAGATTGCATATTAATCTGATCAATGTGGTTAGCATAAATGCTTCACAGCTCCAGGGTCCCAGGTTCGATTCCCGGCTGGGTCACTGTCTGTGCGGAGTCTGCACGTCCTCCCCGTGTGTGCGTGGGTTTCCTCCGGGTGCTCCGGTTTCCTCCCACAGTCCAAAGATGTGCGGGTTAGATGGATTGGCCGAGCTAAATTGCCCGTGGTGTCCTAAAAAGTAAGGTTAAGGGGAGGTTGTTGGGTTACGGGTACATGGTGGATACGTGGGTTTGAGTAGGGTGATCATTGCTCGGCACAACATCGAGGGCAGAAGGGCCTGTTCTGTGCTGTACTGTTCTATGTTCTATGTTTTAATTATCCTTGATGGCTGATTGACAGGGTAGGTATGGGGCACGTCTTGGCAGCCTGTCTGACCTTTAGTTTATTCAAACTTGGCCAGTTTGAATTCCCATGGGGTAATGTGCTGAAGTGACTTTGGCTTGTTTTAAAGTGCCCAACTTAAAATGGACAATTTTAATCGGGCCTAAAAGCTAGGCTCTGGTAGGTCACCACAGTAGAGATTCTACGATTCTAGGTAGACCTGCTGGTTGCTATAAAATGAGAAAGCACGCGCGACTAGGAGCCCACATGATACCTTGTTGGTGTGGTGATATGCATCACTGTAAATACACAAGGGGTTAATGTAAATACACTAGAACTAAATAAACACTGGAGGGAGCACCAGAGACATCATGACACACAGACATTCAACCAATAGGCCAGTAAGATAGCGCACGACCAATGGGCAGTCAAGACACACCCAGAGGTGACAGTACCACAAGGGGGCTACCCATATAAAAGGACAGGGCACACATGCTCTTCCTTTTTCCATAGGCGGCACTCAGAGACACAGGGGCAGATCAGGGAAGCATCACACCCGCCATGTGGCTTAGAGCAGACTGGTTAGTTAGACTGAGTTACTATAGCAAGATTAGCAGGAGAGTCAAACCCAAGTAGGAGAATTGTTAACTGTTCAATAAATGTGTTAAATCTATCTCCAAGTCTGAACCTTCCTTTGTCAGAGTATACATCAAGGAAGCAGCTTATGCTACGTGAAGAAGCATAACACAACAGTTGGTACAGGCATTGTTAATTTGCAGAGCCCTCTCTGGGAAATCTGTGTGCTGGGGTTGACCTGTCAAGTGCTGAATGTTGCCCTGGTGTGAGTGACTACAGGGCTGTGGGGTGATGAAGTCAAATTGCAAATTTAAAAAAATTGCAAGAAAACAAACTGCTTCAGCTTTCTCCAGTCACACAGTAAATGGGAACTCAGCTTGGCTGCCCCATTCGCACCCTGCTCGATATTCAGTTCAGTTGACTGCAATGGAATTGAACATTGAGTGGAGTGCCATCCATTTGCTGCTACTGCTCAAGACAAGGTTCTAACCCTTTCCCTTTAATCTGGGATAGGCAAGTTGCTACTTGCAAAGTAATCAAGCAGTGACGCGACCCAGGCGAGAGGAGGTGATTGCAACTGAGGACCTGGGCTTGAACTTAGAAAGTCATTTCAGCTACAGCACAAGGAGATCAAAAATAAGTTTGAATTCTGAGGAGGTGGAAAATATTTTCCCTGATAACCCTAATAAGTGCAGGGGCTTGGAAACAGTAATTACCACATCGAGTTTGGATACGTAATTTACACTCGAGTGTATTGTGTGATTAGCCACAAAATAACTGCATTGAAAAACAGACACTGCAACTAATCTACTGACACGCATCATTAGTGGCATCATTTGCAAATCTGTAAATGTCACTAATAAGTTCTTGTGGCTAAAATCTATCTCCGAGTTTAACTGATTGGTTCCAGCCTCCGATTCGGGCTTTCTAATGAATGTTTTACATCTGGTCATGAATTCTGATGACGTGAAAATGTTTTTTTCCTCAGAAGTGACATCTAACTATTTCCAAGATGCTTTGATAATCCTGCCAAAGCTCGCCACGGTTTAATTGAAGGCATCTGCAATTATTTCATGAAATTTCAGAAATGATTAGCACCTTCTGCTGCTGTGGGAGGTGCCTACTTTCTCGAGAGAAGTCGGGACAGGTTTATTTATTTTGTTTATACCGGCAGTCACTGGGGAACTGATACATAGCAGAATGCTCAGAATTCTCTCCCCCGAGAGCTGCAGTCTTGAAGTGAATTAACAAACTAATTTGCTTGGGCATAAGAGTTGACTCAGTGTCTTTTTCTCGCCTGTTGCCAGCAAGCAGGTACAGGAGGTACTCTGGTTAGGCTGCAGTCTATATGCTAACATTTCATATTGAGATGGCACAGCATCCAGACATGGATTCAGCTCCACTGTGCTGCAAATCCTCAGCCTTGCTGCTAAACCTGCTTTCTGTACAAAGGGAAGAGAGAAGGTTATATGAAGGACAGTATGCTGACATAATTCTCCCCTGTGTCGGCTTTCTGATGGCCGGTTTGAAGTGACCCTGCCGGATTAGTTAATGTTATTGTAGAGACCTGGAGCAGTTGGTTTTGCTGCGATTTTAATGGTGATTTTGGTTCAATACTTCTGTAGTCATTCAATTCTATATTTGTGAAGTGCACAAAACTGATTTACTGAACTTGGCACAATGATGGAGAGGAGGTATTGCAAGAAGGCTGAGAATTATATTATGGTCTCAACTTCAGAATAAGACTGTTCAGCCCCTTTATGTGATGCTGATACTCTGCAAGAGCAATTTAGCTGATCCCACTCCCCTAGCTTTTCTCCAAAAAAGCAGTGCATTCCAGATCATGACCACTCTTCGGGAAGAATGTTTTACCTCATGTTTCCAGAGGTTCTTTGGAAAAGAACCAAAGCTTTGACAAAGATTATCAGACTCGAACCGTTAGCTCTTTTCTCTCCCTTCAGATGCTACCAGACCTGCTGACATTTTCCAGCATTTTCTCTTTTGTTTCAGATTCCAGCATCTGCAGTAACTTGCTTGTATCCCATCATGCTCCTGGCTTACGTCTTGCAGATGGTGGACAGGCTTTGGGGAGTCAGGAGATGAGTTGCTCAGCACAGGATTCCTAGCCTCTGACCTGCTCTTGGTGCAACAGTATTTCTAAGACTGGTCCAGTTCGGTTTCTGGTAAATAGTTAACCCCAGGATATTGATGGTGTGAATGTTACTTGCCCCTTAACAACTCAAGCCTAAATGTGGTCCCAAGACTTGGAGCAATCTTCAGTGCTTGAGAATGGTACTCAAAGCTGTGCAATCGTCAGCAAACATCCCCACTTCTGATGGATGGAAGGTCATTGATTAAAGATTTGAAGATGGTTGTGCCTCAGACACTATCCTGAGGAACTCCTGCAGTGATATCCAAGGACTGAGATAATTGGTCTCCAAGAACCACAGACATCTTCCTATGTGCTAGGAATGGCTCGACCAGTGGAGAGCTTTCTTCCTGATTCTCACTGATTAATTTTTCTCGGGCTCCTTGATACTACAATCGGTCAAATGCTGCCTTGATGTCAAGGGCAGTCACTCTTGCTTCGCCTCTGGAATTCAACCCTTTTCGCCATACTTGGAGAAAAGCGGTAATGAGGCCTCGTGCCACGAACTCCTGGCTGTACCCAAACTCAACAGGTTTTGCGGATCATGTACAGCTCTACAACACTGTCAATGACACCTTCCATTACTTCCTAATGATTGAGAGTAGACTGCAGGGTGGTAAATGGCCACATTGGATTTGTCCTTTTTTAGGACAGGGTGCAGAGTAACGACTAATGGTTATTTTAACACAACAATGATGTTCGTGATGATGTAAGCATGACACCAGGGCCAGATGATCAAGAGGCTCCAAGAGAGCAAGACACAGAACAGTCTTTATCCAGAGAACAACACACTTACCATGAGGTCTTTGTAAATAAATAGTTGAAAGAAAAATTACATTTGATTATCTTCAAGTCACTCCTGGAGTAAGTGAAACCAGGACTTACCTGGGCAAATTTCCACATTGTCAGGTGCCAATGCTGTCACTGTATTGGAATAGCTTCACCTGAGGCACAAGAAGCAGAAGGCAGCTTGGGTTCAGTGTTGGTTTCCAGTGGTATTTCTTTGTCCTTCAGTCACAACAACATCAATTCATTTTTGACTGAATTGCGGTTGGATAACTCCTTTCTTTTTCATTGGGCAGATATTGTCCATGACCTGGCATTTATTGGTAGTTGGCCAAAAATGGGGACCAGGGTCATGAAACTGGGCTCGGAATGTCACTGGTGTTGCTACCTCAGAAGCCCCAAACTCACCAAAGGAAACAGCCCTTATTTATTGGAACCTTTCATAATTTCAGAAACCTCTACTCAACGTGCAGACTCCACACAGACAGTGGCCCAGCCGGGAATCGAACCTGGGATCCTGGAGCTGTGAAGCAACTGTGCTAACCACCATGCTACCATGCTGCCCAACATGAAAAATCAGAGGCGGCCCGGTGGGTGACAGGGATAGCCACTTTAACCTCATCAATGACTTCCTCTCTGTTAGTTGATCATGTGAGGATAGCACCTCTTTGATTAGAACCATGCAGCTATTAGAAACATTGTTCAGCAAACCATCGTCCTGTGGAAGCATCGTCCTGTGAAATCCACTGCCTGGATAATGCTGGAGGAGTTCTTCAGTACTCACCAGAGCATGCTTCCAGATTTGTCACCTTCTCCTACATCCTCCATAGCCTTACTGCAAGGCCTTCAGATGCCACTTCCAGAAGGAGGAGGGAGATGTGAGAAGGCATCTGGGGCTCCGTCATTCTGAGCAGACTCCATGAACAGATACTCAGACTTCAGCTCCCCTGAGGTGTCATTCCCCACGTTACAGCTCATCCGCAATTTCTCACCTATCAGTCCTCTAGCCTGCACTATTATAATGCTCTATTGGTCAAAACGCTGAAATAAAAGCCACAAATAATTGGAAACACAGAACAACTTAATCTAACACTTCCAATCTTACACAGAAAACTGAAATCCTCATCCTTGTGCATTTTCTTAGAGCCTGCATTATTGTAAAATTTATGTATCAAATACATGCAGAGATGAAATATCAGCTCAGATGTGTGTAGGTACTTTTACAGCATTTAAAATACCTATGCAGCCAGAAAGTGTCTGCATTCACAGCTCAGGCTCCTAGCTCTCACTACAGCTTTGCTTACTTTTCTCTGAGTCCACACCCAGTCTTAACTGATCAAGCACAGTGAGCATCAATAGTAAGTAGACTCAATGTTCAAACATGGAGCAACTGAACAATTGAACCCTGCAATATATTTTCTGTGACTACCCCCACTGGCTGCAACATTTTGGTGGAAGGTTGCCAATTTTCCCTGAGGAAAACTACAGATGGCCTTGTAGGACACCTCGAGAAGCTCTTGGCCTAACATGCCTGGCTTCAGACTGTAGTGATATGCATCACTGTATATGCACAAGGGGTTAATGTAAATACACCACAATTAAGTAACCACTAGAGGGAGCACCAGAGATGTATATAATAGGAAGCCAAGGGGAACTCTTCACCGGAACAGCAGATGGAGAATAGGATACAGACAGGCAACTTTGACGTAACGTATGGTATAAGCACTGGAGAGAGAACAAACTCACACAATAAAGCATCTACTTCAACTGTAAGACTACGAGCTTTATTCAGACACATGGAATAATACATGGTACCAGGATACTTCAGAATGCTTACTAGAAGTTACACAAGATGCAGACAAAGAAAGATCGACATGACAATAAAACACGTACCAGACATTCGACGTGGGGAGACTTCGCTGAGTCGATGAAACTCGTTGGAACTCCACCGCAGCTGAAAACAACTGGTAATTTAAGTCATAGATGGAAAAATTTTAAACAAACGTTCGAACTATATATCGTAGCTAATGATTTGAGCACGGCCTCAGAAGAAAAGAAAGTAGCATTGCTATTAGCAGGACATGAAGCTAGAGAAATCTATAACTGCTTTAATTACTTGAAAGGTGAAGACAACACCAAATTAGAAGTAATACTAAAAAAATTTGAAGATCACTGTAACACCAGTAACAATGCTGCTTTAAGAGATTCAATGCTCGGAGACCAAATTGCACAGGAGATGGGTGATGCGAAACTCAAACAATCATTAACAGAACAGATCGGTTTAATACTGGAAATTGCAATTGAAAAGTGCAGATCGCAAGAAAAAATGACATTCAGTCTTCACCTAGGAAGAACACCGAAAAAGTTCTCCACGGGTCTAAAGAAGTTAAAATGGCATCTGAGCACGTTTTAAACTGCCCGGGGAGCGCAAGATGCAAATCTGCTTCTGCGCATGCGCAGGAAACCAAAGCCATGCATGCGCAATTGAAAATGGCCGTTTTGCCCGAAGACCATTCTGCGCATGGGCAAGATGCGCATACGCAATTGAAAAAAGACATTTCGGCCGCAGATCGTTCTGCGCATGCAGTCAGAAGAAGATCGAACATGGTTCGAAGATGGTTGCGCATGCGCAGTTCATGAAAAAGCGCACAGTAAAGGAAAATTGATTTGCACATGCACAATCAATTCCTACACTTTACGTCATGAACGTCATGACGTCAGAAGACTCAGACCATGCCCACTTAAAGGGGAAATGCCCGAAAATCACAAACGAGACTCTCAAAGGCACAAAACAAAAAAATTGAACCTCAAAGGGCACAACAATGCCTGAACTTCTACCAGCAGTTGAAACTAACTTTCACAGCACCATAGAATAAGCAGTTTGTACCACCAAAAGTGAAGAGCACAATGACAAATCTGAAACAAAAAGATGATTTGTTTATCGACAAATACTACTCAGACATGGCTGAGTTCTTTGGCTATGATGCTCATAAAAGCGTCAGCGAGTCGGTTGAAAAGCTCAACACTAATCTACTCATGGTAGATGTATCCGATACCATGATTCAATGGCAGATCATTGATACATTGGATGACAGCAACCTGTCAAATACCCAAGAAGAAAAAGACGCCACACAGCGAGTACTGAACGACTCCGTTGAGAGAGCACAGATCGACTCCACAGAGAGAACACTGTACGACCCACACAGAGAGCAATGCAAGACTCCACACAGAGAGTGACGCATCCTCCACAGAGAGCTCATTGACAGACTCCAGAATGGAACCAACTAAAGACTCCAGAGTGAAATCCATGCATGAACAAGACCATGAAGGTCCAACCACTTATCTGAGCAACCAGAAGCAGACTATGAAAGTCCACCAAGCTCACGTGAACAACAAAAAGACTATGTAAGCCTACCCACTGTATGTGAGACAAGTGACAATGTGATCACAATCGACATACAAGATGTGCAAGATCACGGCGAGACTGACAGATCTGACTTGTCTGTACTGAACCACTCAACAATCAAAGTAAAATTATTAATGAGTCCAGTGAGACCACGTCAATTGAAACCTCACCCACAAGAAAATGAAATCTTGATGATTTTGACTGCAGAAGAGGAGCACCAAGAAACCAAAGATGATTCAAGTGAACCAGAAATGAATCCAGAAGAGGAGCACCGAGATCCCAGATGAAGCAGATCAACCAGATATGACTCCAGAAGAGCACCAAGAGATCACAGATGAAGAAGATCAACCAGAAATGACTCCAGAAGAGGAGCACTAAGGAATAAAGAGGAATCAAATCAACCACAAATGACTGATGTCACCAAGATCAATGCAACATCAGATCATTCTCACAATCCTCAAGAAGTAACACTCAATGAAACATCAGATACCACAAAGGACACTGGCACCAATAACTTTGAGAATTACTCAAATTATCCACACGGAACAGTCATTGAGCGCAACAAGAACAACAAAATCAACAAGAAGCACAACAACAAAAACTACAAGCACAACAACAAAAACTATAAGTACAACAAAAACAACAAGAAGCATAACAAAGACAACAACAGCAACAACAAGCACGACAAAAACAACAACAAGAACAATGAAAACAACAAAGACAGAAACGACTGAAACAACGACCTCTACAACAGGGTACAACTCTGAACATGAAGGACAATGCAACAGCACACTCCAAAACAATGACAAAGAGTAGAAACATACCACGGCATGACAACGAATCTCACAAATTCACATTTGCTCCAGAACAAACACGCACACCAGCTTTCAAGGCAACTGACACACCAAATCGATACCACAAGCACAAGAAAAAGTCCACGTCAGTCAACATCAGTGGTTCGACCATTCGAACACCTCATGATGACTCCTTGGTTACTTAAAAACAGGAACACTGACGACATTCACAAGGAAATTACAATATCAACATCACCACGTCAACAAAAGAAGAAGAAAAAACTCAACCGAATAAATTCATAAAGTTGGACTCATAAATGTTTTTATTAAGATTGGACTCATAAATATTAATTGGCATTGTATAATCATCAATATCAGCACAAGTTGTACATATCATCATTTATCTACAAGTTTTGCACAATTTCCTTTAACAACGTACCGAAAATATGTAAAAAGAGAAAAGGGGGATGTAGTGATCTGCATCACTGTATATACACAAGGGGTTAATGTAAATACACCACAATTAAGTAACCACTAGAGGGAGCACCAGAGATGTATATAATTGACAAACAGGAAGTCAAGGGGCACTCTTCAAAGGAATGACAGATGGTGAGCAGGACATAACGTATAGTATAAATGCTAAAGAGAGAACAAACTCACACAATAAAGCATCTACTTCAACTGTAAGACTACGAGCTTTATTCAGACGCAAGGAATAATACACAGACGACACCTAAATTAAATATATGCTTGTCTTCGAGTGCAACAAATGTTCACTAGATTGATTCCCCAGTTCCCCAGATGGGTGGGTTGTTCAATGATGCAAAGTAATATATTTTGGCCCAATAATCTCTGGAGTTTAGAATAACGAGTTAATCTCATTGAAACATACAAGATTCTGGAAGAGGTTATTCTGCCTGGCTATAAAATCTACAACATGGGGCATGGTCTCAGGATACAGGGTAGGCCATTTAGGACTGAGATGAGGAGAAATTTCTTCACTCAGGGGTTGAAACTTTGGAATTCATTACCCCAAACAATTGTGAATACAAGGCAGCATGGTGGCGCAGTGGGTTAGCCCTGTTGCCTCACGGCTCCGAGGTTCCAGATTCGATCCCGACTCTGGGTCACTGTCCGTGTGGAGTTTGCACATTCTCCCCGTGTTAGCGTGGGTTTCGCCCCCACAACCCAAAGATGTGCAGGCTAGGTGGATTGGCCATGTTAAATTGCCCCTTAATTGGAAAAAATGAATTGGGTACTCTAAAACAATTTTTAAGAAGAAAACAATTGTGAATGCTGAGTAATGCAATATATTTCAGGCTGAGATCAATAGATTATTGGATGATTTCATGTGGCCCAACCGAGATTGAGGCACCATCTTTAAATGGGTGGCACCGATCAGAACAAATGTGTGATGTAACATCCATTCATGCAAATAAAGATTTCCTTAATTCCCAGTGGTAATTTTTAATTAATAGTCCCTAACCAAAGGAAACAGCCCTTATTTATTGGAACCTTTCATAATTACAGAAACCTCTACTAAATCTCTGACTGGTTTACTTTGCCTCCGTGAAAATTGCCCCAGTATCTCAATTCACATCCCATCTCTGTAGCTTCCCATCCTTGGCATCAGTCTGATGCATCTATACTTTATGGTCTCTCTCACTTGAATATCCCATCAATAATAGATGGGTAGAATTGAAGCAGCACTCTAATTATAGTTTAGCCAGTATGTTACAAAAAATTATCATTGCCACTTTACTCTTGCACTCTATGGCTCAATATCTAAAAGCTGAAGTGTTCTTGCTTGAAGCCTTTGCTACTCCACCACTTGCATTTTCAGGGGGTTCTGTGTTCAGTGTCTATGCATCTTGGATAGGTGCCAAGGATTGAATTTACCCATCCTTTCTCTTGGCCACTTTGACTACCAACCAGGAGGTGGGGTGTATATCTTGAGGAACCATTGCCACAAATATCATGTTGTTGGGGCACCAGATCTGTATGAACTGAACGGATGGACTTGGATGGCTGCATAATAACTCCCACCGTGCAAATTCAGTTCCCGCTGCAGAAGTAGTTCTTACGAACATACAGATTTAGAGCAGGAGCAGGCCACTGGGCCCCTCGAGCCTGCTCCGCCATTCAATAAGATCTTGGCTGATTAACTATAGCTTCTTGAAGCCTGTCTTCTTGATTTGCCCCAGTGATATCCCGGCTAGGGTTTGCCAAACGTGATTAAGTGTTTGCATTCCTGGAGATTTCATCACATGATCTTCTCCCACACTCCAGCCCATTCATCAACCAACGCGTCCATTCTTGTATCTTCCTACACCAATTGGGAAGCAAAAGACTCAATATCCAAATCGATGATGCTTGACTGTCAGCCAAACGGCCTTTTTCTCATTTATTTTCATATCTGGTAAAAATAAATGATTATTGAAAATACCAGAAAACATTCTTTACTGTCCCGATGATTTTTCTTGAGGGTCGCACACAGCATTGTCCTGGAGATTGATCTTCAATTCCTGGAGACCCCAGACCAAACCTGGAGGGTTGGTAACCCTAATTCCTGGCAAAGGCATGATTGACCACCCTTGAGCAATGAGGATTCTGCATGAAAAGGTAGTGAGGCAGAGAAGATGTAGGGTGGGAATTTTAGGGTTCTGGGCCATGGCAACTGAAGACATCATCACTGATGGTGCAGCAATTACAATTGGTAATGCACAAGAGGTCAGAATTAGAGGAATGCAGATAGCTGGGAGGGTTGTGGGCTGTGAGGTTCTACAATGTCTCAGTTATAGAGATAGGGAGGGGCTGAGCCATAGAGAAATTTGAAAACAGGGATATGAAATATAAAGTTGGATCTTTGTTTGACCTGAAGCTTGAATGTGAGTCAGTGAGCACAAAGCTGATAGGAAAACGGGACTTGCAGTGAGTTAAGAGATGGGTAGCAGAGTTTTGGATGGCCTCATGTTTATGGAGGATAAAGTGGAGGAGACAAGGAGTAAATTGAAATTGTCACGTTTGGAACTAACAGAGACAAGCATGAGCATGTTAGCAGTGACAAGCTGAGGCAGGGGTGAAGTCGAGCATTGTTACGGAGGTGGAAACAGGCAGACTGAGTGCTGGCATGGATGTGAGATCGGAAGCTCATCTTCAGATCAAATGTGACGCCTAGGTTTGAAGATACTGGCTCAATGTGTGCGTCACGGTGGCACAGTGGTTAGCACTGCTGCCTCACAGCGCGAGGGACATGGGATCGATTCCAACCTTGGGTGATGTGTGGAGTTTGCACATTCTCCCCGTGTCTGTGTGGGTTTTCGCCACTTTCCTCCCACAGTCCAAAAATGTGCTGGGTAGATGGATTGATCATGATAAATTGCCCCCTCGTGCGTCTAAACGTTACTTGGAGTTACGGGCTTCGGGCCGGGGAGGAGGAATGGGAGTGATCCTCTTTCAGAGGGTCGGTGATGATTTGATGGGCCAAATGGCTTCCTTCAGCACTGTAGTGGTTCTATGATTCTATAATCTCAGACTATTGCCAGGGGAAAGGATGGAATCAGTAGATAGGACGTGGACTGAAAACAATATTTAATTGGGGGACATTTTAGCCCATCCAGTACTGAATGTTGGATGAGCAATCTGATCATCTTGGAACAGTGTAGGAGTTGAGAGGCTGGGAGTGTAGTAGAGTTGACTGTTGTCAGCGTAAGTGTGAAAAATAATGCCATGCCTTTGGATAAAGCCTTTGAGAGATGTTGGGAAATAAGAGAGGGTCAGGGATAGAGCCTTGAAGGGCACCAGAGGTAATAGTGCAGGAACAGGAGGAGAAACCAATGCAAATGAACCTCTGCCTATGATGATATAGATAAGAATGCGTGAGAGCAGTCCCTTAGGTCGGTGAAGTTTACAAACAGTTTTTCAAAAATGGATTCAGTTGAGGGAGCCCTCCAGGGGCACCAAGGTAAGTATAGCCCCCAGGGGAGAGGGACATGCCTGGCACTGGCCCCGCAGCATTGCCAGGGTGGACTGTCAGGGTGGCAGTGTCAGCCTGTGCCGGGGGCAGTGGCAGGTGCAGGTCCTCTTGGGAGTACCATGGGAGGGTTGAGGGGAGAGGTTAATTTATGTATGAGGGGGAGGGACGAGCGGGCACTGAGGGTGAAACACCAGTGATACGTCCGCGGTGGTGGTGGTGAGTGGGGAGCCCCGGAGTAAGGGGAAAACCCTTGATACCTCCGTGGTCGGTATGGGACAATTGGGCGCAGCCGTTTTGGCGCGGCCGTTTGGACGCAGCCGTTTGGGCGCCATGGGACAATTGGGCGCAGCCAATTTGGCGCGGCCGTTTGGGCGCAGACGACAGAAATTCTTTTCGTTTTTGTGGCTAGTAAATTGTTGCAAATTGTTGCAAGTAAATTTAAAAACCTTAAATTAGTTCATTTAGTTTAGTTCATTTGGTGATTATGAGCAAGGTTCATGGCCGGCTAGTAACCTTTCATAATATGCATCTCTACCTTTCTGTACTTTATGCAGGCCATCAATTAGTTTCCATATGGTGGGATGATGCATGCCAAGTTCATATTTCAATCGACGGTGGGCTGCCTCCGCATTATTGTTTGTGCGGTCTTCCCCGTTTAATGTTCTCTGATAAAGGTTCCAAATCTCAGGGCAAAATAAAGGTGTTCGTCTACCATTTCCTCGTCTGTTCAGACGACCAACATATGTATCTTCAAACCAGTTGAGTAAATCTTGAAGTTCTTGCGGCAGTTGGGTCGCTAAAGCATCCAGATATTCATCGATTTTGTTCAAAGGTACAAAGGCAATGGCAATAATCATTTTAGCTTTTAACGTGAAATCTGGATCAGTGTTATACAAACTACGGAACCCCATACTAGCTAGATGTTTTTGCATATTTTGAGCTAAATGAAAAAAACATCCTTTTATTTGAACATCAGGGAATATGTCTTTCATAGCACTATGCGCAGCTTGTTCATAATCACAGACGATTGAATTGGGTTTCAAGTTGGGTTCGATTTCTTTCAATAATGCGTACATTCTCGCCTATGTGGTGGGTTGCTTTTGGGCAAAAGAGCATAAACCGTAGGAGTAACTCCTCCGTGTTTTTTTACCATAATTACATATATCTGAGAAAAGAGGCTGGGAGCAATACTGAATGTGCCATCTGCAAACCACATATCAGGTGTCAATAAGTGCTGTAGCCAGCTCTGTCTTCCGAAGATTAATATCCGGTCGTGACCTGGTCCTCTATCACAAAGTAAAAAATTTTCTTCCACTCCTGGTTGAGGGACATATATCCTGCAGCATTCTGGCATAATCAATTGTTGTAAATCACTTGGATTGGTGGGGGCGTTCAATACATAATTACGCTTTCTGCTTATCATTCTCCTCAAAGCAGATATATTAGGAATGGCTGGTAGACTAGCTTGGGATATGTCTGTCAAACATTCATTAACAACTACAGTCGGTGCTTCAAGGGTTTCCTGTGCTCTCTTTTTTATTTTAGTTTTCACGAGTGCAACCTCTACTTGTGCAGCAGAAGCATCATGCGAATGGCTGTTCAGCTGCCTCACCACGTTTGGAGCTTTAGTATGGAGACGTGCTTTGCACCAGTTTTTTTGCTCACAACGCCAAAATTTCACTTCGCTGTCACCTTTGCTTGTTTTGTCAAAGACGTAAAGGAATCCGTTATGAACAAATTTTTCTTTACCACGTTTCGTTGATACTGCCTCAGCCATCATATGGGTATGCAAATTGGTTTAGTTAAAAAATATATAAAAAGATGGTGATAGAACGCACCAGCACCCAACTCAACGCACCCGCACCAGCAGCCAACTCAACTGAGGCTAATTCACAAATAAAGAAATGTTATTTTGGTGCCAAAACGTCAATAATGCCAATATATAACACCAATATATAAAAGGATGGTGATAGAACGCACCAGCACCCAACTCAACGCACCCGCACCAGCAGCCAACTCAACTGAGGCTAATTCACAAATAAAGAAATGTTATTTTGGCGCCAAAACATCCGGCGCCAAAACGGCCGCGCCACAACGGCCGCGCCCAAATGGCTGCGCCAAAACGTACCTAACCCCTCCGTGGTGGGGGATGGGGAAGAGGATGGAGGTGGGGAGTTATACTTTACTTCTGATCAGGGCACCCTTTAAAGATGGCGCCCTGATCTCTGTGGAGCTGGTTGCTGGCTCCATCAGGCCCCGTCCCACCAGAGTGATGGTGTAAACCATGCCCACTCATTTCTTATCTTTAAAGAGGTTCAATATCTAAAGTAAAAGCTGGTATGTGCAATTGGAGAGCTACACGCCAATTTGCAGCCCGAGCCTAACACTTTGAAAAAATATTGCAAGATTCAGCCTCATGTGTGAAGAAACGTTTCCTAATTTCAATCCTGAAGGGTCTGGCCCTAACCTTTTTGATGCTTCCGAGCCCTAACTCCCCAGCCAGCAGGGATTGTTTTTCTCTCTCTACTCTCTGTTTCCCTTCCTTTCACGAAAACCCCCTCAACATTTTCAAATCAAAGAATTGTTATGGTGCAGAAGGTGACCATTCGGCCCATCTTCTCTGCACTGACCCTCCAAATGAGCATTAAGACTTACTACCATTCTCCAGCCAGGGAAATCACAGGGAATATAATTCTGTTTTGTTTTCTCTACTACCTTTAGAGCCCAGGTGAGGATGAAATTGTTAGAGGATGAATGTACTTATTTATAAGATACTGCTTAAAATGTATGATTTCACACAATTACAGCTAGATAGCCATATATTTATTAAACATACCTACTAATGAGAATAATTATACTTAACAATATCCCTTTCTTGTCTTTTCTATCTGATACAAAAAAACAACCACACGAAGAGGATGAGTAACTCAATTAGGTGGTTTACTATATTTGAAGAGATGAAACTACATAAAACAATAGGTGCCCAATGACCAACTCTTGGGGAAAAAATGAAGGCGCGGTGGACTGTATGATGGGGGTGGTGAAAGGGGCTGGTGCTGGTGTGGAAGGGTTGTTGATACAGCTGTCAGAGTGGAGGTGAGGAAACAGGGATCAGGTGAGCCAGCGAGTTGCTGGCTGGAATGTGAAAGTGACCAGTGTGGCAGGGGTCTGTAGGGTTAATGGTTAATTCTGCCAAACCTGTGAGCACAGGTCACTAAAAAGGGAGCAAGTGCGTACTGCACAGGCACGAAAATCGAGGATCAGATGTATGAAACAGTGTTGTGACGGCGAACAAGCTGGGACATGGGATAGGCTTCTCAAATATGGATTCCTCCCGTAAAATCTGGGATGGCGGTCACTCTGTATATCTGGGAGGCCAGTTAACATGACCGATCTCTAGGACTGCTCCTATCACCTGCCCGATGGTTACATGACCATATACATCACATCCTGTGATAATGTCGCAATCCTGTCACAATGAGCTGCATGCTCTAATTGCAAGTGAGAGCATCTGTTACTAATTGGAGAAAAGGTTAGGGCACTATTCTTAAGTATGTGTACAGTAAGAAGTCTTACAACAGCAGGTTAAAGTCCAACAGGTTTGTTTCAAACACTAGATTTCGGAGCAGTGCTCCTTTCTCAGGTGAAGAAGGAGCTGCGCTCCGAAAGCTAGTGTTTGAAACAAACCTGTTGGACTTTAACCTGGTGTTGTAAGACTTCTTACTGTGCTCACCCCAGTGACCTTACTGTGCTCACCCCAGTCTCACAAACTCCCTTTGCCGGCATCTCCACATCATAAGTATGTGTAGGAACTGGTTTCCAGCTGTGTGGAGGTCAGGCAAAGCGAGTTTGTGCCTGTGTCCTCTGGTTCATGTTAAGGAAAGGCAGGGTCCATATCCCCCCTGTACTCAATGAATAACCAAACAATTTACCACATCTTGTCTGGTGATGTACAGCAGTTTTAGATACACCTCTTGAAGATATAGAGCTAAACTTCGAGTTTCTAACCTGGAGAACCCACACATTAACCATGGAGGCCTCTTTAAAGCCTGACTTATCTCGGCATCAACCATATTTACATATTTTTCAGTGCTACAGCATTAGCTAATCTTCCTTTCGTGTTCTTTATCAGTGACTTCAGTTTTGCACATGCTGATTGATATGTCAATCAAAACTTTAAGCTGACGACTGTCTTAGAAATAACTATCAAAGGAATTCTAACATTTCTGTGTAGGTGGTAATTACTGTCACCCACCCCATGCCATATTCCTTTTGACAGGTGTTGAACCCCATTGTGATCTTCACCAGCAGCCAAATGTATATCAAAACAACCGTGGTCAATTCTGTAGGCACAAGGGGTGATTTTTTTTAAAACTCCCAAATAGAAGTGTGTTGGAGATGGCCAAAGATTGTAAACCTTCAAACCGGCATCTGACCTGCCCCCTTTAATGGAGGCCGAACAAGATACAGGCAGTCATCCCACTCCCATAAGGCAGTTTGGTAATTTATATTATAGTAAGGCTAGGAGCCTCTCAGTTAACCTCCCCTTACAGGTCTTATAATAATAATAATCTTTATTGTCACAAGTAGGCTCACATTCGCACTGCAATAAAGTTACTGTGAAAATCCCCTATAGCTGGTTGGGTTTCTCAGGTTTCAGGAAACCTGGTAGCTGAAAGGGGATAAGGAGAGCTCCGGGGAATGGGTAAATGCCTTTGCAGCACTGTTCATGGCCCTGGAGGAGCAGCAGTCTCACCCCAGGGTCTCGCCAAGCTTATCTGCTCTCCTGGAATTGGATTATCCTTGCCCCCAACAGACCCCTCCTGTTCAAAGGCATTTCCTCACAGGAACCAGAACCATTCTAAGATTGGGGATTGTAAACAAAGAACCATAGAATTTACAGTGCAGAAGGAGGCCATTCTGCCCATCGAGTCTACACCCACCGGCCCTGAAAGAGCACCCTACCTAAGTGCACACCTCCGCCCTATCACCCTAACCCAGCAACTCCACCTAACATTTTGGACAATAGGGGGCAATTTAGCATGACCAATCCACCTAACCCGCATAACTTTGGACTGTGGGAGGTTACCGGAGCACCCGGAGGAAACCCACGCAGACACAGGGAGAACGTGCAGACTCCGCACAGACAGTGACCCCAAGCCGTGAATCGAACCCGGGTCCCTGGCGCTGTGAAGCAACAGTGTTACCCACTGTGCTACCGTGCAGCTCGGTAGCATACCAGAGGTTGGGCTTTGGACCCCTCCCACCAGGATCTTGATCTTCGTACTAGAAGTCCTGGAATCCCTACAGTGCAGAAGGAGGCCATTCGGCCCAATGGGTCTTCACTGACCCGCTGAAAGAGTACCTTACCTGGGCCCAATTTCCCGCCCTATCCATGTCACTCCCCCATCCTTGGACACTCAGGTGCCATTTTAGCATGGCCAATTCATTTAACCTGCACATCTTTGGACTACAAGTTTGATCATTTCATTCCAATCTCTTCCTGCACCAATGGTGCACTAATGCAGACTTTAAATTGTTTCCAATGCTAGTAATTCCAGGGCGCTAGTCTGTAGTTGTAGTTTGAGGGCGCCACTCCACATCACCCATGTCTGACCAGGAATCTCTCCCACTCTTACCACCTGTCGTTGGCATGTTGAAAGGATTTTGCAGGTTGATACTCAAACCTGTTTGGCCACATTATGAACGTACCTTCCTTGGCCATCAATTCCTGGGATAGGACTCGACCCCGGAGCTTCTGGCTCAGAGGCAGGGATGCTACCCACTGCTCCACGAGACCTCCCTCTTGTGCACTCATTAGCACATGGGAAACCCCCCATTGGAACACCATCTGAAATTAAAATGTTCAATGGCAATTAAATACGCCTGTAATCTCAGATGCTTGCCTCTGACTGTGAACAATACAGATTTCCTAGACTTCCTGGAGCTTGCCATGTGAAAATAAGGGAATACTGTGGGTTGACAGGGCTGCACAATTCACAAGTGAGACAGACTTCAAATGTTGAGGTATGACAGATGCTTCCATGCAATTTTCGGAGGGTGTTTTGAAAGAATGCTTTGACTGCTTTCGAGGTCAAGATCGCGGATGCCATTTCCACTGCCTTGGTGTTTTGCCTTTGGTCTGTAATTCCCAGATATCATTATCCTCCAGCAACTCCACCTTGGAACTCTGGTGAAGAAGCAAAAGGAGCAGAACCAGCAACAGAAGCTGCACCTAAAAACACAAGAAATAGGGGCAAAACTAGACCATATGACCCCTTAAATGTGCTTTGCCATTGAGTAAAACCATAGCTGATCGTCCTTCTCAAATACACTTTACCGCCCCCCCCCCCCCCTTCCCCGCCACTGTTCCCCATATCCCTTGATTCCCCCAGAAACCAAAAATCAGCCTATCACAGCCTTGAATGTGCTCAACTATGGAACTCTCTGTGATCGAGAATTCTGAAAATCGCAGTGAAGAAAATGCTCCTCATTTCAGTCTTAAATGAATCGCAATGTATCCTGAAACTGTCATCAGTCAGGGAAAACAACCTCTCATGGGCTGTAATGCCGATGGAGTGGCAATTGATTGGGCCTTTCGCAATCAGGGAGAAGATAACCAGAAATGGTAAATAGGGTTAGGATTAGGAGGGGTGTGGTGGGGGGGTCCTTGGGGAGGAGACCCTTGGGTCAAGGGGGGACCCCTTGGGGGAGGGGAGAAGCCCTTTGGAAAGGGGTGGAGGCTCTTGGGGGAGCCCTGTGGGGGAGGGGTAGCCCATTGGGTGGGGAGTTCCCGTCTGGCGTGGGGTGGGGGGGGGGTCTAGTCCATTTGAGATGGGAGGAAATCTGAGAGGAGGGGGGGGGGGGGGGGTAGTGGCATGGGAGAGTACCGGATGGAGGAAAGTCATGAATTGGGAGGTTGGGAAAATCTGGTGGGTTGCCCAGTGGAAGGGGGAGTAGTCCATTGGAGGTGTGTGGGGAGGGGGCATCCTGTGAGGATTAGCCACAGATTGGGGAAGTTCTGTGGGGGGTAGTCGGGCTTGGAGAGAGTCCCCTGGGGGCTCAGGGGTGTGAGGGGTTTGCCCCTTTGGGAGGCCCATTGTGGACCGTGCAATAGTCAAAAGAAGCTTGAATTAGTTTTAAGTCTTCGAACTGTTTATGAGTAAGTATTGGTGTAACACAGTCAGAACCATCCGAAGTTTGTTGTTAAAATGTATTTTCAGATGGTTCCCAGTGCAGGGCAATTGCCCATCAGGAGCTTCCAGTCCCCAAGAAATTGCCGTGCAGACATTATCTGGGAACGGCTGGGAGGGAGGGAGGAGTTTCCCAGTACATCTTTGGGATAATTTCTCAAGGACAATTAGGGATGGGTAACAAATGCTGGCCTAGCCAAAGAAGCCACATCCCTTGAATGAATAACAAAAAAAAAAATCTTGGAGGTTATGACTCTCAAGTCTAAAACTGTGTATTGTTCTACAGTAGTTGACGACTAGTCTCACACAATTGTAGTATGTTTTTCACCAGCTCCATTACAATTGTAGTACGCTATTCTTAGACTTTCATACAAAATTTAATTATATTACGGTCACTATTTCCCAGAGGGTTGCTTGTTGGACCTATGGAGATGATAGGAAGGTTGTAATTCATCATTGTGCCTGAACATCGTCTTTATTGGCTGCAGAATACGAGTTGGCGTCAGTGAGCATTGCCTGCCATGTGGCTGTTACATTTAATTTTGTCACTAGTTAGCAGTCAGACACCCCCTCCACACCCCTGTCTCCCCATTGCCAATGGCCATGCATGCCGAGACTTGGTTTGTGTCAATCCCTGCCTATTCAGCAACCATCACGATGAATGGAGGGGCAATCTCTGTACTCTACCTCTCTCTGGAGCTCCATGCTTGCAAGGACAGATAAGAGAGACCCATGAGTGTGAGAGGTGGAATGTTGTGAGAGAGTAGAAGGACAACATTTGTGGAGGGTCATTGTAGTGCGAGGGGTGGGGGTGGGGAGAGGGTGCGTTTAAATGGTGGAGCTGAGAGTGACTGATGTGGGTTGTCACCATGGCTGCCCACTCTATTTGATTTCATCAGATACAAATGCTGTGACTGACTTAAAAAGCCATTGGCAAACGTGCTGCTGACTCATCTGGGTTCTGGTGCTTTGCCACCTTCACTCACTACTGGTGGCAGGTCTGATATTTAAAATCTAGCCCTTGGTGTCCCAAAGGTGCCTGTTGGCGCTGTTGATTACAAAGCCAAAAACAGCTTCAAATGGCACAATGATTGTCACTCGACAGGATGGCAACACACCAATATCTTGGTTGAGATTTTTAATGTAATGTAAATTAGGGACAGTTTTGACACCTTGGGCAGGATTCTTCGAAATGGAGGCAGAGTGTCCACGCCGTCGTGAACGCCGTCGCGTTTCACAAAGGTGCGAAACAGGCGCGGGCACTACCGATTCTGATGCGGGCCAGCACGGCGTTGGAGTAGTTCATGCCGCTCCAGCCTCCCTTCCCGGCACCAACTGGGTGCAGCGCCAACCCGCACATGCACAGTGGCAACGCGCCAACCCGCGCATGCGCGGGGGACTTCCTCAATGCGCCAGCCCTGACGCAACATGGCGCGGGGGTTCAGGGGCCGGCCATGTAACAAAAGAGGGCCGAGGCTGGAGAGGCCGGCCCGCCAATCGGTGGGCCCCAATCGTGGGCCAGACCCCATTGGAGGTTTCCCCCCCCCCCCCGGTGAAGGAGCCCCTCTCCCCACCCCCCACAGGCTGCCCTCGACCCTGCGCGCAGAGTTCCCACCAGCTGCAAGCAGGTGTGGACGGCGTCCGAGGGACTCTGCCATTTCTGCGCGGCTGCTTGGCCCTTCAAGGCCGGAGAATCGACGGTCCAGCCGCGGACAGCGTCCTGTGACCGGTGGCGCGCCAAATGCTCCTCGGAGAATCGCGTGCGGGCATCGGGGCAGCGTGGCGCGGTTGTGGCAATTCTCCAGCCCGGCGCAGGGCTCGGAGAATCCCACCCATGGGGTCACAATCATCAGAACTCGGTTGACACTTTCTAATTCATGCCAAATTGGCCACAACGATTGCCAATTAAGGGCAATTTGAAATAAGGATAAGTAGGCATTGACTGAGGGAAAATATTCCCACTGGTATCTTTTAAAAAGTTGGTTACAGTACTGCACTTGAACTATTTTATACAGGGCTGTGTTTACACTCAGATATTTCCTGATGCATTATTGGTTTTGCAATATTTTAAAGAAAATTGAATTTTCCATTCACTTGATATTTCTTGTTTCTCCTGTGCTCAATTTTTATCCTAATTTTGAATCTTTACTCTCTCTGCCATTTCAATTCCCATTTTATTTATTCATCCGCTTTCTTTCATGTTGTATTCAGTTGCCTAGAATGTCACTTTGACTTTGATGTTGTTTTCTGACAAGTCGTGCTCTGCTGTCGAGTTGGTGTTGGTAGCACGTGGAATCTGATAGCTGACCGCAGCAAAGATGCCCCATGTACCATATCATTGCTTCCTAATTTTAAAAGAGCAGCAGCACTTTAGACCTCCCTTGTTAGTTTCGGAGAAAACATCTTTGGCAGTGAACAAAATGATAAAGAAGGTGGTTGTTGATCTCTGATCAGTCAGAGATTAGGAACTAATGGAACAATAGAACTAAGAGTAAAGTGAGCTAGAGTGGCTACAATCAAAGAGTGCAGACAGAGTTTCAAAATGAAAAATAAAGCATACGTGGAGTTTTGGAACATTGTAATTTCTTGTCTTCAGTTCTCTTAGTTGATCCGTTGCACGTTGGCAACTCACACTGTCTTCATTTCCACTGTGCAAGTAACCCAAGGACAAAACAGCCCACTGCATTGGTACCCCTTCCACAAACATTCACTCCCTCCAGCACCGATTAACAGTAACAGCAGTGTGTATCATCTACAAAAGGGTTTTTCAAAGTGCACGTCGCTACTCAGCAGATGTCAGAAGTGTTGCGACGCTATCGGTCGCGGTGTTCCCGTGGTGGTACCGAATGTGGGTGAAGCACACAACGGCCACTACTGGCATTTTTATTGAGAGTAGTGGCCATGCCGCCTTTTAAATGAGAAGGAAATGAGGCTGTCTGCAGTCTTCCGACCATAAGCGGTAGCAGTGAGCATATCACATGCTCTGCACGTACACTTTACGTCAAGCGTCCTGTATGTATATGCTTTTGGCGCCAAATAATGGAGGGGAGCTTCTTCCTTTTCTGAGCTGCTGGCAAGCAAGACAAGAGGACTGTGAAGATTAATTGTTTTCTTACAAGAAAGAAGGCCAGAGACACAACTAGCAGAGACCTACTGGCCAGGATCTCTCATCTGAATCTCCTGGAAAGAGCTTCTCAGGAAATTCCTGGGCAGAATAGAGCAGTGCTTTTGTTAGCTCTGTAGAGAGCTCCATGGTCTCTGGTTAACAGTCTACAAAGAAGAAACTTAACTCGGGAACAAAGCAGTATAAAGATATTTCTTGAGGTATGGTTTTGTCATTTGTTCCAATGCAAATAAGGATGCAAAGCCCATTTGTGTTATGTGCAGGGAAGTACTGGCAAATTAGAGAAGTTTCAGATTATGAAAGAGAAGTTGTGGGTGAAAAATTTCTTTTGAGGTTGACATCCCAGAGTCAGTTATTAACTTACAGCTGACTCCAAATGAAAAGACTATGGGCGAAATTCTCCCAAAACGGGAGAAATCGTAAAACTGCCGTAAAACCCGGGCGGGTTTTACGGCAGCGCGCCCCTTCCCGACAGGGGACCGATTCTGGTCCCCCGTCGGGGCTAGCAGCCCGACGTCGGAGGCTCCGACAAGTCGGGCTTAACGAAAATCGTTAAACCCGCTTGCCGGAGTTAGCGCCGGCTGACGCGTCATATGACGTCAGCCGCGCATGCGCGGGTGAGAAGACTCCACCCGCGCATGCGCGGGTGACGTCATCGCGTTTTTTTGCGCGAAACACGCGCATGCGCGGGCCGGGTTGCCCCTCAGCCGCCCCGCGTATTGATACTGCGGGGCGGCGGAAGGACAAATAGTGCGCGGGCATCGGGCCCGCTGCCCACGATCGGTGCCCACCGATCGCGGGCCCATGGCACCCTTGGCACGGCCGTGGTACTGCCGTGCCAATCGGTGCCATGGTTATTTTTTGCGAGTTTGTCACGACGTTTTTACGAACGGCAGGACCAGGTGTGTTTGCCGTTCGTAAAAAGGTCGTAAAGGGCTGGGACTTCGGCTCTTCTAACAGCTGAGAATCGCTGCCGGCCGTAAAAAAACGGCGGCAGCGATTCTTGTCGGGATTTCGGCGGGGGGGGGGGGGGAGAATAGCGGGAGGGCGTCAAAAAAGTCGGGAAGGCCCTCCCGCTATTCTCCCACCCGTCGTGGGGGGCGGAGAATTTCGCCCTATGCTGTTGTTCCTGACCTGTGACAGCATACTAAATATATGCCAAAAGCTCACAAAGGTTGCCAGCATTCTGGAGTAGCATCTGTTAGCAGTATCCAGTGCTGAGTAAAATAGGCATTTTGTTGCTATTGCCCTACACAACGACCTACATATGCGAATTTGGATTTTTCACTCTCATAAAGATGAAGATGAACAAAGGAACCAGCTGAACTCTGCACCTGATATGCACTTTGCCCTCTCCTTCTGTGAACCTGATTGGAGTGAGATCGTGAGGACCAAGCAGGCTCCCTTTTTGCATTAATGCTAAGTGAACATGGCATGTCTCATGAAAGTCAGCCAGTATGAGTCACCAAGGTCAGCTGGAGTGGGTGGCCAAGGTCACCCGGTGTCGAACCTAAAGGTCAGCCGGTTAGCAAAAAAGTGGATCCTGAGAAAAAAAGTTTGAAAAACACTGATTTACAAGAAGCACTGCACCAACTCACCAGGGCTCCTTAGGCAGCACCTTCAAAACCCATGACCACTACTATTTGAAGGACAAGGGCACCAGGTGCCTGGGAACTCAACCACCTGCAAGTTCTCTCCAAGTCACATGCCATCTTGATTTGGAACTGTGTGACTGTTCCTTTACTGTCTCTAGGTCAAAATCCTGAAACTCCCTCCCTAACATTACTGTGGGTGTACCTGCACCCCGGGGATTTCAAGAAGGCAGCTCACCATCGCCTTCTCAAGGGCAATTAGGGTTGGGCAATAAACTATTAGTACTATGTGCTGATCTCTTTGAATCGGCTTTCATTGAATGGAGCCATACAGCATTGAACCCTTCAAGCCCACTTTGAAAGAGCTATCAAATTACTTCAATTTTCCCAACTTATTCTCCAAAGAATTTTATTTCCTTTTCGAGTATTTATCCAATTCCCTTTTGGAAGTTACAATTGAATTTGCCCTGTTGCCCTGTCAACCAGTGCATTTCAGATTGTAACATCTCGATATATATTTTTAAAATCTCCTAATTCCACCCCGTCAAGATTTTATTACCTATTGTCTGAGGTAAGAGACAAGCTGAAGTTGCCAACCCTCCTGCCACTTTCTTCTTATTTACTCTGTCAAATATATTTGAACAGCTCTCTGTAATCTTCTTTGCTGGATGTTTCTCCAGCCTCTCCCACATCGTGAATACCCTTGGTCAATCTCTGCTGTATCTTCTTAAAGACCATGATACCTTCCCTGAAGGCTCTGAATTGGACACAGCAAGGTGAATGGTTATTAATTGTCTTTGGGCAGATATAAATAGGGAACTCTACTCAAAAAAAGTATAATAGACGATACCTCCTGTCATTTTTGTTTGATTTATTGTTTTTATTTGTTCTAATAAAAAGAGTATGTATAAATAGGGAAATAAATCACTTGGGAGGACAGCTGTGAGACTGACCCAATCAATAAACCCTGATAAAGGGGTCATTGTGTAGCTTGGGGAAAGCAGGTCTTTAGGTGAGCTCGATCGGAAAGCTTAGCTTCCAATTGGGTGGGATGCACTCCGGAGCTACCCACATCCTCAGGTAGGTTAACTGCTATTGCTAGCGAGAGTGTGGACGTTTGAAACCCCGGGATGATGGAAGTCAGCTCCCTGATTCAGGTGGAGTGCGTATGGAGGGGCATCGTGGTCTGACGATGGTGAGTGTCAATAGGATGCAAACCAGTTGGTGAAGCAGAAACCAAGGCTCAGAGCTTTTCTATATTGAGTGAGTTTATTACATTCAATAGCATTACCATCATCAAATCCACCACCATAAATATCCTGAATGTGTGTGTGTGTGTGTGTGGGGGGGGGATGCGGTGCTCACCATTGACCACAAGCCTAGCTGGACCAGCTGCATAAATACAGTGGCTCTCAGAGCAGGTCAGAGGCTGGAAATTCTGCATTAGGGGACTCACCTCTGACCTCAAAAAGCTTTTCACCATCTACAAGCAACAATCAGAAATGTGATGGACTAGTCTCCACTTGCTTGGATGTTTGCAGCTCGAACAACACTCGAGCAGCTCAACACCATGCACCACCTGCACACTGTGGTCACTCCAACACCAACTCTGCTAGGCGGGGCATAGAACATAGAACATAGAACGATACAGCGCAGTACAGGCCCTTCGGCCCTCGATGTTGCACCGACATGGAAAAAATCTAAAGGCCATCTAACCTACACTATGCCCTTATCATCCATATGCTTATCCAATAAATTTTTAAATGCCCTCAATGTTGGCATGTTCACTACTGTTGCAGGTAGGGCATTCCACGGCCTCACCACTCTTTGCGTAAAAAACCCACCTCTGACCTCTGTCCTATATCTATTACCCCTCAATTTAAGGCTATGTCCCCTCGTGCTAGCCACCTCCATCCGCGGGAGAAGGCTCTCGCTGTCCACCCTATCTAACCCTCTGATCATTTTGTATGCCTCTATTAAGTCACCTCTTAACCTTCTTCTCTCTAACGAAAACAACCTCAAGTCCATCAGCCTTTCCTCATAAGATTTTCCCTCCATACCAGGCAACATCCTGGTAAATCTCCTCTGCACCCGTTCCAAAGCTTCCACGTCCTTCCTATAATGAGGCGACCAGAACTGTACGCAATACTCCAAATGCGGCCGTACTAGAGTTTTGTACAACTGCAACATGACCTCATGGCTCCGGAACTCAATTCCTCTACCAATAAAGGCCAACACACCATAGGCCTTCTTCACAACCCTATCAACCTGGGTGGCAACTTTCAGGGATCTATGTACATGGACACCGAGATCCCTCTGCTCATCCACACTACCAAGAATTTTACCATTAGCCAAATATTCCGCATTCCTGTTATTCTTTCCAAAGTGAATCACCTCACACTTCTCCACATTAAACTCCATTTGCCACCTCTCAGCCCAGCTCTGCAGCTTATCTATGTCCCTCTGTAACCTGCAACATCCTTCTGCACTGTCTACAACTCCACCGACTTTAGTGTCGTCTGCAAATTTACTCACCCATCCTTCTGCGCCCTCCTCTAGGTCATTTATAAAAATGACAAACAGCAACGGCCCCAGAACAGATCCTTGTGGTACGCCACTCGTAACTGAACTCCATTCTGAACATTTCCCATCAACTACCACTCTCTGTCTTCTTTCAACTAGCCAATTTCTGATCCACATCTCTAAATCACCCTCAATCCCCAGCCTCCGTATTTTCTGCAATAGACGACCGTGGGGAACCTTATCAAACGCTTTACTGAAATCCATATACACCACATCAACTGCTCTACCTCATTGGCATACCTGACACCAGGCTCCCAAAGAACTGCGCTACTTGGAACTCGGTCGCGACAGGGGACTCCCAGAAGGTCAGTGGAAATGCTTTAGGGATGTCTGCAAATCGCACAATATTAGCCACCCCAGAACCCTTCAGAATGGAGTGGAAGCAAGTCATCCTCAGTCCCAAGTGACTGCCTAAGAAAAAAGGAATGACCGTGGCTGCAGTTTGTACCATCTCCAAGGTTCACTGCAGCAACTTGCCAAGCCTCCTTGCAATAGCACCTTCCAAACCTGCAACACTACCACCCAGAAGGACAAGGGCAGCAGATGCAGAGGAGCACCAACACCTGTAAATTCCCCTCCAGGTCGCAGGCATCCTGACTTGTAACTACATCGCTGCCATTTCATTGTTGCTGGGTCAAATTCCTGTGTGGTGAGATAACCACTGTAGTTATGTGTACTGCAGTAGGGGGATGTATGCCTGTACCTGTAATACAGGTTCCTCCGGTAAGCCCCTGCCGGCTAGCTCCGCCCACAGAGAGCTTATGTATAAATGTATGAGAGCTGCTCAGACCCTTAGTCTACTGTTGCAGATGGAGGGACAACATCGTACAACAATAAAGCCTCTATTGTACTAGTCTCTCGGCTTTGAGTATAATTGTTAGCGCTACATCCTGGAATCCTCCCCCTTTCATCACTGTGGGTGTAACTACACCACATCGACTACAGCAGTTCGAGAAGTCAGCTCATTGCCACCATCTCAAGGAGAATTAGGGATGCGGACAAAATACTGGCCTCTCTGGTCACCCACAAAATTCATGAAGGAATAAAAAAGTGGCCCAACTGCATTCAGTTCAGGAGAAATATGTATAGCCAAAGCATGGGATGTAGTATCGGCACATGGAAATAAAAAATGAAGAAAAAACAGTATTATTCATTATCAAAAGACATGATAGTAAATTTAGACTTCAAATGTCCTTTGGGTGCATGGATAAAATGCAGTTTATTCTTTGTAAGGTTTAATTTTGTGTGATATTAATTGTAGTAAACACCTGAAGTGCTACCTTTATTTTTACATGTGCTGCATGGAGAATGATAGATGAGGCCTATTGGCAAAGACATGGGGGAATTCAGATTAGAAAATCTTCAACTGAGGTAACAATTAAACACTTGAGATCACTGCAAGTAATCTCGCATTACATAAGATAGAGCACGTGGGTGATGTTATTTTGTTTGGGTTACGGTGTTCATGTGTCAACCATGCCTCAGTTAGCAGCTCTGTCACCCCTGACTCTCAGAAGGCGGTGGGTTCAAGTTCCACTCCAAGACTGCAGAAGTGCAGCACTGTCCGCGATGCCGTTTTTCGGAGGTTTCCTTGGCACTATTTTGAGGAAGACCAAAGAAGGTCTACCCAGTGTCCTGGCCGATATTTATCTCCAGTCGACTGGGAATGTTGCTAAACATCACAAAAATGGAATATATTGATAATACCAGATTACTGTTTGTGTGAACTTTGCTGCGTTCCCTCCAAATCAATAGCGGCTGCACCTCAAAGTATTGACTGCAAAGCACTTTTGGGATTCCAGTTGTAATGAAAGGTGCTTATAAGAACGTCTTTTTTTTCATTATTAACTGCTCCAAGGTGTCACAGCAAACTTTGTCTGCATTTGGTGGGGTTGATCATTTTTACCCTGAAGCATTACAGCCCAACCTGGCAGTGCTAACCTGGCAGTTTCAATCTGTTTTTGTAAACCAGGAGTGATTCCCACCGTCGAAAAATACGGTGAATCCTGAAGGTAAGGTGATTTACACAGACGCGCAGAAGGAGGCCATTCTGCCCATCGTGTCGACACTAGCCAGCAAACGTCTTACTGCACTCATCCAATTTTTCAGTGCTCGACCCAGAACCCTGGAGGTTATGACAGTGCAAATGAATGTCTAAATAGTTCTTCAATATTACAAGAGTTTCTGACGCAACCACTCTTTCGGGCAGTGAGTCCCAGACTCCCACCACCCTCTGGGTGAAGAGGTTTATCCTCAACCCCACCCCACCAGACTCCTATCCCTTACCTTAAATCACAAGTTTTGCTTCATCCAGAGTTCATAGAATCATAGAATTTACAGTCAAGAAGGAGGCCATTCGGCCCATCGAATCTGCACAAGCCCTTGCAAAGAGCACCCTACTGAAGCCCATGTATCCACCCTATCCCTGTAACCCAGTAACCCCCACCTAACATTTTTTGGACACTAAGGGCAATTTTAGAATAACCAATCCACCTAACCTGCACATCTTTGGATTGTGGGAGGAAACCGGAGCACATGGAGGAAACCCGAGCACATGGAGGAAACCCACGCACACACGGGGAGGACATGCAGACTCCGCACAGATAGTGACCCAAGCCAGGAATCGAACCTGGGACCCTGGAGCTGCGAAGCAACTGTGCTAACTACTATGCTACCGTGCTGCCCAAAGAGCTGAACCTTAACTCCTGGTGATTGGGGTGAATGAAACTTGAAAAATCTCAAACTCATCCCAACTCGTCTACTTCATGTTTAGCATAGGTGGGAGATGCACATCGGGCCTCCCAGAGAAGTAAATGGTCTACGCAGAGTGGGCGACAGGCCGTCCGGGGTGGGGACCCAGTTATGGTTCGTAGCTTCGCCTCAGGGCCACGTTGGCCAGCTGGACAATTGTGGTCCTGTCAGGGCCTGTGACATACATGGTCAATGTAAATGGAAGAATGATCATAAAACACGCCAACCACTTGAGGAATCAAGGGGGTGACAACCTCCAGTTTGGAGCCAAAAAGCTCCACTGGTGTTATTGACATTCCTGTAAGTGTTTCTGATCAAAGGAAGGCCAGGACCCTAAAGCCACTCAATCAGTGGCACCTGCGGAAGCTGCCGAGGGCAGTTTACCTGTCATTAAGGCGGTGCCTCCTAAAGTGCCTCCAGCTGCTGTCAACTTGACTACCTCGAAGAATGCCGAGCCTGGGTGAAGGTTTTCGGGTGAAGTGCTTTACCTTTGTTCGACTCAAAAATGTAGACAAGGATCAAGCTTTGAATTTAGTTCATGTGATTTATTGAAGATTATAAAATGGCCGGGAGACCGAGTTTGTCTTATCCTTCACGTAAGGTTTCTGACCAACACACAAAGGAGGAACAATCCAACTTCCGAATCGTTCACCTTCCTTTACCATTGCCAGGTTCATGAAAGTACTGAATACTGTGTTGGAGTCGGATTAGAGTGATACTAGATTCTTCCAAGGACGTCAATGTAGATTCAAAGCCAGTCTGTGCTATCGCTTCTGGGGGCTTTAGTCACAGTTCCTTTTAGGCTGCAGCAGGACAAGATGACAGCAGACAGAAGAAGCTGAGCAGAGAGGGAGGTGGAAAAGACAGAAAGGTATCCAGGGCATTATCATTCTGAACCAGGCTGTCCATGAATGGCTAACATGCCAGTCCCTCTTAATTCCCCACTTTTCCGTCCCTCTTACCCAGCCCGTTGCATATCCTCTTCACCAAATTCCTGAAATAAAAGGCACCAGAATTTTTTTTACATACAACACCTTACGTCAACATCACTTCCAATAACACATACAAAACTTAACGCTTCATCCTTAGGCATTCCTTTAGTGCTTGTCTAGAGGATGGCTTTGCCTGTCCGAGTGTTCCAATGCAGTGCAACCCCAGTACAGGACAACTCCAAACAGCTCTGGATCTTGAGGGCCCAGTCTCGGGCTGCATCACCTTGGCTGTCTGGCTGATGGTGGTCTGGACTGGCTGTCTGGCTGATGGTGGTCTGGACTGGCTGGCTGGCTGATGGGCATCATCAGAGGTATTGATAGACACTCCTGAGAGATAACAGCACATTTGTACACCCTGAAGGAGTGGGCTTAGGTAGAGTGCTCTTTCAGAGGGTCGGTACAAGCTCAATGGTTGAATGGTCTCCTTTTGCCCTGTAGGTATTCTATTCTATGTGGGACTGGAGAACAGTACTGCCTACAGTGTGATGTAGAGGAACACATGACAGACAGGAGAGACAGAGTTATGTGGACAGCTTCGAGTAGGAGTTAACAGGAAGTTAACTCCAAGTTTGAGATATAATCTATACATATGAATACTTATGCATTACCAATAAATACTACTGTTCAACTTTACAAGCCTCTGAACCTCTTTCTGTGATCTAGTGAACCAATCCTTACAACAGCTACCTGCTCCTATTCCCTCCTTCAGTATGTGCCTCCTGATCCCAGTGGAAAATAACAATTGTCCTCATTTCCACTTCCTGGATTAAGGCCACCAGCATTGCATCAATGAACCTGGCAGTCCTCTGCCTGCCTAGCTGATCCATTGGTAGTCTTGTTCCTACCCTGAATGACTTTCAGCAACAGTTTCAACAGCTGCTGCAGGCAGAATGAAGCTCACTCCCTCCCCCCTTTAAGAGGGGTGGGCTGCCTTGAAGAAGTGCAGACTAGCTCCAACTTGTGCTAGCCGTGCATGCGCCTGTGCCTCCTACTGAGCATACAGCCAGTGAGCAGCACTTTCGGCACTGGTCAGCACACCACACTCACGGTGATAAGCAGGCAGCACCAAGTTTGTCTGCCTGACTCACCTCAATAAACTGCAGGGCAATTTTCCGTCCCTGCATTTGCAAAATAGCTTCATCAAATTTTTAGCAATTTCTATTCATGAATTTTACTTGAACAGATGTGATCTAAAGGTTTTGTCGTGGACCTTTGATTTTAATTAGTCCCAATGACAGTACAAGCTGAAGTTTAATCCCTTCCCAACAATTTATTGTGGTTGTCACAATGAACTGGGACAAAGCTGTCATCTGTGATAATAAGCGACACAGGATGAAAGCAAGCAATGATTTAGGGAAGACAAATAAATAGGCCAGGGTTTTCTCATTTCTACTTATTCTTGTCGTCAGTTCTTTGTGTCTTGTCCAATACAGATAATCGAAGAAGCATTTTGTTCAAACTATTAGTTAGAATGGCCATTTTTAATTATCTCTGTCAGGTATTATACAAGGTACGAGCATAATGGTTGCAGTCAAACAATCCTGTAGCTGTACCAATATTGAGGCTTCCTTTGAAGAGAATTGAATTGCGAGGCATAATAAAATGTGTGTGAAGACAATGGATTTTGATGGTAAAATACAAATACAAGTTACACAATAAAAGCCAGCAGGACAAAAAAAATCACAATTATTCAAACTAGCTTTCAATAATTCAGCACAACTTTCTGAGGAGGATTTCCGAATAAGAAACTGAAGGGAAAAACATTTCAGGACCACAGGGAAAAGGCGGGCAGGTGGGACTAGGTGAGTTGCTCAAACAGCTGTCATGGACACAGTGGGTTGAACGGCCTCCTCCTCCTGTGCTGTAACCATTCTGCGATCCTACAAAGTCAAAACTTGCCAAAGTGGGAAAGAACAGATTGCTGTAACTTCTTTTATGTTGCTGTTCAAAATATTTGAGACTTCATACGAATCTGAATTGTTGATTTGTTGGGATATTAATTTCCAGGGACCAATACAAAATAGAGATCAGGACAATGGCGCAAAAAGTGAAACTAGATCCAAGCCCTTCTTTAGGGTCTGCAGACGCACTGGAGTCTCCAAGCCAAACAACTTTAAAATCCACAAAGGTACACTTCACTGACCTTAGCCCGGAGAACTTGGGTACAGGTTGTAAGAGACACTTCAACTCCACTTTCCTAGGACAGCACGGTGGCGCAGTGGGTTGGCCCTGCTGTCTCACGGTGCTGTGGTCCCAGGTTCGATCCTGGCTCTGGGTCACTGTCCGTGTGGAGTTTGCACATTCTCCCTGTGTTTGCATGGGTTTCGCCCCCACAACCCAAAGATGTGCAAGGTAGGTGGATTGGCCATGTTAAATTGCCCCTTAGTTGGAAAAAATTAATTAGGTACTCTAAATTTATTTTTTAAAAAGAAGAAAAAAAACTCCACTTTCCCACCTTATCCTTATAACCCTTGATTCCCTTACTGATTAAAATCTGTCCATCTCAGCCTTGACCATACTTCATGACCCAGCCTCTACAGCCCTTTGTGGTAAAGAATTTGACAGATTTACTATCCTCTAAGAGAAGAAATTCCTCCTCATCTCTGTTTTAAATGGGTGACCCCTTACTCTGAGATTATGTCCTCTGGTCCTAGATTCTCCCACAAGAGGAAGTATCTTCTCAGCATCTACCCTGCCAAGCCTCCTGAGAATCCTATAAGTCTCACTCAATAAGGTCACGTCTCAGTCTTCTAAACTCCAACGTGTAGAAGCCCAATGTACTCAAGGTCTTCTCATAAGAAAATTCCTCCATACCTGGGATCAATCTAATAACGTTCTCTGGATTGCCTCCAATGGCAATATATCTTTCCTTAGATGAGGGGACCAAAACTGTTCACAATATTCCAGTTGTGGCGCGCAATTCTCCCAAAGGGAGACAAAGAGGCGACGCCGGAGTGAAAACCGGAGTGTTTCACTCTGGCGTCGGAGGCCGCTCCTCGGCCCCTATTCTCCCAACCCCAGGGGGCTAGGAGCGGCGCGGGTCAATTTCACATGCCGGGCCTTGGCGCCCACGTCAAAGTGGCGCCGCCTGAATGATGCGGCCGGCAGCACCTAAATAACGTCACCCCGCGGGCACCCCGCAAGAATGGAGCATTGATCTTGCGGGGTGGCGGAGCGAAAAGAGTGCGTCTTTTAGAGATGCCGGCCCGACGATCGTTGGGCACCGATCGCGAGCCAGACCCCTCCTGAGCACCCCCCTGGTGCTCGATCCTCCCTCCCCCCCACAGGCCCCACACGCAGTGGTCGCGCGCTGTTCACGCCGGCAGCGACCAGGTGTGGTTGGCACCGGCGTGAACCGGTCGGATTAGGCAGGCCGCTCGGCCCAACCGGGCCAGAGAATCACCGCTCGACCGTTAGAAATGGTGGGCGGCGATTCTCCGAGTGGCCTGTCGTAAAACACGACACGTCATTTTGGGGAGGTGGGAGAATCTCGTGCGGGTGCCAGAGCGGCGTGAATCGCCCGGCACTCCCGTGATTCTCCCACCCGGCGTGCGGGTCGGAGAATCGCGCCGTGGTCGAACTACTGCCTGGAATATTTTTAGCAATACTTCCCTATTTTTATACCCTTTGAAATAAAGGCCAACATTCCATTTGCCTGCCCTATTACCTGCTGAACGTGCATGCTAGCTTTTTGTGATTTATGCACAAGGACCCTCAAACCCCTCTGTGCTGCAGCTTTCTGCAGTCTTTCTCCATTTAAATAATATTCAGCTCCTTTATTATTTCTACTGAAGTGCATAACTTCACATTTTCTGACACTATATTCCATCTGCCAAGTTTTTGACCACTCATTTAACCTCTGTACACCCTTTGTCATCCACACCACATGCCCATCAATGATGTTATGGTCTATGAGAGAAAAAGAAGAACTAATATAAATCAGAAACTTGATCCAAATTTCCTCGAGGGCAAGTTTAAGGGACCTCAAGCAAATTAATCTTGATTATTTAGCTTGAATGGTATTCTCTGTCTCTTCAATTGGCCAACTCTCTCACACAGTCATTTTCACCCTTGCCTATCTGTACATATTAAATTTGTGGATTTTAATTAAGGAGCCTGTTCTATGATATGTGTAGGATTATTATTTTTTAAATTTTGCTTGCCCTGGATTTTAAAGGAATAACTTTATCACATGTTGCAAAATTGAATGAAGACAACAGTATTAAGATTACGAAGCACTTTATTTGATTGCGGAACAATGATAAGCAAAAGCTTGAAGCAATACTCCCGACTATGGAGGTTCGGAATGAGGTTTGACCAGATCATCAGTAACTTCATTGCAGTGTTAATGTAAGCCTACTTGTGACAATAATAAAGATTATTGATAAAGATTATTATTCAGTGGAGTGACTGATCTACCAATGCAACTCTATTCCCGTTCCAGCCTCCCCGACCAGGCGCCGGAATATGGCGACTAGGGGCTTTTCACAGTAACTTCATTGAAGCCTACTCGTGACAATAAACGATTTTCATTTTTTTCATTTTCATTTCCTTGTCTTCCTTATTTGACCTCTCATCAGCACAGGTCTTAATATTGTGTTGAGGTGAACCTAATCAATAGTCTATTAAAGCAATCTTCTGAATCTCCGGACTCCAGACTACCAACAAAGTGCTGCTCACTGTAGTTTACTGTGTTCACACACAGTGGTGGCCTTTGCTGTCCTTTGCCAGTTTTAGCAGCCGCCTGTGATCTGCAGTTAACTGACACAAAGTTGTTCCAACGGCTTACAGGCTGCCGTTTTCTCCCTTGAACCAACAAGTCTAAAGAGTCCAAAGTTCTCCATCACCATTGCAAACTGGACGTGCTAATGTTTATGCAAAATTCTGTACCCCACATCGAGTTACAGCGAGAGATAGAGATCGGCTGAAGTGATATTTCTGCACCACTGCCACTGATAAGGCTCAGGATCACTTCAATATATAACAATGGAAACCAGAATAACTTTCTCCTTAATTTTCTGCCTTTAATTTGCGTTTGTAGTAAAGACTGATCCTCAATTATATTCTAATCAGCTGCTTTGTGAAATACTTTAGCCCATTGGAAATTATATTTGAGCTCTAAGAGGTTCCATGAACTGTGACTACTGCACAATGTTCAGTCAATTTTGATGTTTGCATTGCAGAGCTATGGAATGTCACTTTGAGGAATAGATGTCATGTTTAACTCCTACTTTAGCTTTAATCGTGACAAATGGAGGAAGCCAGGCATTTATGGGTCTTACATCTAAAATGCTGCCAGGAGCTGTAATTAAGGACCTTGGACAAGTCACCTAACAAATAGATTTCACTGATTTGTCCTGAACCGTCATGGATTTGTCATTTCCAATGTCTCTGTCAAGTTGCTTTCCAATTAAGATTTAGGTCTTGGGCTTTATTTGCAACTGCTAGTGATTTTACTGCTATAATAATCATTAATCAGTGATCTCTGGTGGGGTTAATATGTCGTCTCTACAATCTATGGGCGCAATTTTGTGGATGCGTTGTGCTTGAGTGAGAGTGCGATGAGATCGTTAAATTGCTGGAGATGCCAAAAATCAGAAGGGGCCAATCTGCGATCTAACTGGCCCGCTCCCATTGGTGAAATCAGGCTCCCGCCGTCACATGGCGAGAAACCAATAATCACCACTTAAGCTCTATCTCCATACAATTAACAGGAGCCACCCATTATTTAATGGCCTCCCATGATTTAACCGCTCCCCCGCAAGGGGTCACACGGCTGCCGATTAGTGCTCCTTTTTAAAAACGTGAAGCTGGCGGAGGGACTGCTGAGGGGGCCCAAGGAGGTGAGTAGCCATCTTTGTTTCCAGGCAAGGAGCTCAGGAACACTGGCATGCTGCCCTGGTGCTCGGAAGGGGTGTGGGGGGCAAATTGGGGGGGGTGGCTGTCATGGTTAGGGTGCTCTGCGATTGGCACCGGCTGGTGGGGGCTGGCAGAGCAGGGGGTTCACTGCTCCTGGTCTGGGGGGGCGGGCAGAAAGAGATGGGTGTCTCAGCATCCGCGGTTCTGACATACCAACCCCTGGACCATGTGCTCCTGTGCCGGGGGTGCAACCCCAGCCCACCTCCCCCACCGATGACCCATAACCCCCAATTACGGCAGAGGCCTCAGGCCACATGGCTGAAGGCTATTGCTAATTGGGAATAGTTCAGTTACCACTTACCTGCCAATGGATGCCCATGGGTAGGCGTGCCAGGTAGCATGTGAGGGTTCTTGCAACCCAATCAGACCATGATACCTGGACACTGGGCCTGGACACTGCAAGAGGCAACACCCCGGATGCAGCAGCCAACATCCGAACACCCAACACTGGGGATATTGTAATGACCAGAGGGTGGAGTGTGCACCGGGGAGAGTACCAGCGCCGGGTCTAGGTAACGTTACGTGCTGGTGTCTGGGAGAGAGGTTCTGGGGTCCAGTGACCATGGGACCCCGCTGTGGCCAAAGGTGCGTGGGTTGGAGATGTCAGATGGCAAGGGGTTGAGGGGGGAGCAATGAGGAATGGAGCGTCCCGGAGTGGAAGTCACTGCTGGTTGGCAGTCTCACACACGGAATGGTTGATATCATGGATCCTGCAGCAGCTGCCCTCATGGTGCTGCTGGCTGTCCAGGCGCCCAAATGGCAGAGAAGGTGGTGGCACCAGCATCGACAGATGCTCGAGGTGGCGGCCCATGTGCAGAGCCCAGCACCACACCCTGAGGACCCGACTGCTCATCAGGCCAAGTCTGCCCATGGTGTATTGGCATCGCTGGTCTTTTGAAAAGGTGACAGACAGCGGGTGCTGTAAGAGGCTCTGCCTCAACAGGGAGATGGTGAGGAACCTGTGCCATGTTCTTGCAGACTTGGCACCACTTGGAGGAGGAGGCTATCTGCTCCCGGTGCCCGTCAAGGTCAATGCAGTCTTGAATCTCTGTGCCTCAGGATCATCCCAGTGATCAAGCAGGACATCTAATGAAGTAATGAATGCCCGGTTTGCCCCGGCAGCAAACTATATAAACTTTGACATGGACCAGGCCCAGCAAGATGCTGGGCAGCAGGATTCTTCGCCATCGCTGGGATGGCCCAGGTCCAGGGGGTAGTGGATGGCACTCATGTCACCTTGCACTCACCGGGCCATCTGGGAGTGCCCCATATCAACAGGAAGAGGTTCCACTGCCTGAACATCCAGCTCATGTGCAACCACCACATGAAGATCATTCATGTGTGCGCACACTTCCCAGGAAATGTGCACGATAGCTATACCCTGGGTCAGTTGGACATCACCGGCCTCTTAGAGGAGCACCCCATGATGGCTGGTTGGCTCTTGAGGGATAAGGGGACCCACTGAGGACCTGGCTAATGATGCTAGTAGGGAGGCCGGTGACTGAAGCGGATACCCGATACAACGTGGCCCATGGAGTCATCTGGGCTGTCATTGAGTGGTGTATCGGGCTCCTCAAGATGCGGTTCCGATGCCTCAACCGCTCTGGTGATGCACTGCACTACACCCCAAGGGAGCCATCTGCTTTGTGCTGGTCTGCTGTGTCCTCCACAACCTGGCAGGGAGGCAGAGTGATGTGCTGGAGGTGGAGTGAGGGGGGGGGGGAGAAATGTGGCCAACACCAAGGAGGAGAACTAGAAGGATAAGGAGAAGGAGGAGGATGGGGACGAGGAGGCGCCGCACCAGGAGGATAAGCCCGGGGAGGACCCGCAGGACCTGCAGAATGCTGCCTTCCATATCCCATGGCCTTCGATGACCCTGGCAGCAACCCTGGGGCACTTTCTGGTGGCACATGTCCCACCGTGCTGCCCTGTTCCTGGTACTGACCCCGAGACGCACCCACCCGAGGGGGTGGGTCTCGGTGAAGCTGGTGGCTGCCATCGCCACTCCGTAGGGTGGTTCCGGGTTGACACCCAACACTCCATCCTCCCTGTCGGTACCCGTGGGTCCAGGGTTAAACATCTGGATGGCGGAACAGCTGGATCATGCCCTGACTGTCCCTGCATCATCTGACTCTGCCAGCCCTGATGGTTCCCCAATGTCTGCACCATGGTGACTGCTTCGGCCATGCTCTTCAGAGAGTGGGATGTGCTCTGGTGCACCCCAGCAATGTCCAACTAAGACTTGGAGACCTCCCTCAATGAGCGGAGCATGCTCTGCAGCACCTTGGCTATGCCCACTTGAGACTGGGACATACTCTGCACCACCTTATCGAGGTTCGCCTAGTGATAGGCCGTGTCCCCCAGCGACTGAGACATGCTGTCGAGGTGCTCAGCCATGGCCGTCACCTCTACTAATGCTGCTGACATCAAGCACCAGGCTCGCCACTGCGACCGTTACCCTATCAGTGTTGGCATTGGTGCCACGCATCTCTGGCACCATCTCCTGCGCCCATAACCTCTGGGACTCCTCCATTTGGTTATGGACTTGAGTGTTGCTGACATTCCCATCTGAATATCACGGCCACACCCTAGTATATGCATCAGCTCCGGGATAGCCTGTTCCACAGGCTCAGCATGTGACTGGGATCCAGCTGGGTCCTGGGATCCAGCAGACCTCTGACTGCTGTCTCACCTGGGGGTTCCTTCCTCCACCTGATGTGCATCAGCAACTGTGTGGTGTTCATCAGAATGTGGCCCAGATGCCTATCGACTACATTCTCCCACCACGTTGTGTGTCTGCTCTGGTGGAGGGCGGGGGTGACGGCTGTCATGGGTATAAGGTGGTGTCCTCCGAGGTGTTCTCATGGGATGCGGACGTGGGGGGGGTGGGGGGTGGGGGGACCACTGCGGATGTGGATCCTGCAGGAGAATGCACATGTGGTCAGTGGGAGGGATGGGTCAGTCTGTATAGCAATATACAGATCGTATAACAGGTCATCTGGGTGGGGGCCGGTGTATCCTCACCTCTGCGCCGCGCTCCGACCTCCCCAGTAGTGATGGATCTGACCTCGGCCACCCCTGTAAACTATAGGGCCCATTCCTCGTAGGAGGTGAGGACTCGTCTGTCCGGCACCCCGCCGCCTGTCTGGGCCCTCTCCCTTTTGTTGTATGCTGCTGTTACTTGTGAGCAGGTGTTGGTGAATCAGACAGTGAACCATGATTTACGGCGTGACTCCCGTGGGCCTCGTTAAGTGGGCCAATTAACATTTTGTAGCAGTAACGACCTTGCCGGGCTGAGCGTTGGCATTTTTCCCTCGCGAGCACCCTACGTGTTACTTGGCAATCGGATAATTATCTATTTCTACTGCACCCTAAAGCTAAAGTGACCTCGTCCGCTGGGCTAACTGCAATATTAATATCTCCAGACTTCGATCTCAATACGTCTGAAATTTTATCTCATAGACAATTTGCAACGAAAATTATTTTCAGCTAACCGTGGATGCAACTTTAGCTCAGGTACATCTGCAATACACACGTCAATACTTCCCTTGAATAATTAGACAGATAATGGCACAAAACTGTGTTGCACCTTTGCCTGCTAATGTCACTATGACAAACATTCTTTTTTGTGCCAAAGTTTGATTTAGTGGCTGTCTCTCTGAGGCTCAGTTATTGTGCTCAGGGAATTTAGTAGCAAATTGGGGCCAAAACCTTGCGTCAAGCCTGTCTTAATGCGTCATAGAGACATTTGTTTTCATGGTTCCCCTGGTAACAGGCTTGAGGGGGAGTCTAGCGCACAATTTTTCAAATATTTAGACTTTTCCATTGGTTCCATTTGTTTTTGATAGGTCGCTTTTGAATTTGAGGAAGTTATTTTTCAACCTTGTGTAAAAAAAGGAGTTTTTTTTTCCGTGGAAAGAAAGCAGCTGGTCGTTCAACAATCAGTTTGAAGGAAAAACGTACTTGCTATTCCTGACCGAGAAATACTAATGTGTGTACGTTATAATTTATCAGCAAAGATCCAACTCACTTACAATCGTTTTGTTACTATGTCGATTTGAGTTAGATAAAAATCATTTTGCAGTAAATCTGTAACTATTATGTCATTGTAATTTGCTCACTTCATTATTTGCACAATTAATATGTGTCATATTTTGACATGAAACAAAATCTGATGCTCTCCGCTTTCAAAGACTTCAGGGCTGGATTCTGAGCTGCCTGCTGCCAGTAGCAGAGTTCCTGACGTGGCGGAGAATCCAACATTGACAAAAAAAAAGGGCTCAGTGCTGCCCCCCACCCATTGGCGGACTGGGTCTAAAAATATTGGTTGCCAGGAGACAAAGGGGGCCCACCCACAACTACAATGCTGTCATTTAATATTCATAACGAATAAATAAAATTTTCAAAAAATACATATGAAAAAAGGGTACAATTAAAATTTTTCTGGAAAAAAATGTGTATTTCTTAGTAATTACAGTGTACATGTACTGTACATATTACTGGCAGTAGATACCAAATGTAAATACAGAATGTTATAATTGAATTTTTAATTTTTTTTTTAAATTTTAAGTAATTGGTTGATATTTTTTAATAGTTTACTGCACAATTTACACATTAACAGATAGTTCAAAAGCACAATAGAGCATTGCATGCAGTCCACTATATTAAGAGCAATCGTTTGTGTTCGCTAGATGATTGTGCAAATCTGCCAATAATTGCTTCTGCATCCAATTCATCTAACAATTCCTTTTCAATGGATAGCAACATGTATGATTCCAAATTCTCCTCAGACAGCGAATTTCTTAACCTTGTCTTTATGATCTTTAGCTTTGAAAATGTCCTCTCACATTGGACTTGAGTAACTGATAGTGTGCAGATGACTTTATAAAGTTCATAAAGGTTATCATATGCCTTGTCATGAAGTCTGTTGGATGCCAGAATTTTTAGTATACACGATGGGCAAGTGCTGCAAATTTTACAATTGTTGCAACTGGAATCCATATTCTCACCATCATTAAGCAATAGCTTTAATACATCAAAGTTTGAAGCAAAAGAAAACAATTCCAATATTACTTGATCTTTGCTGATTTGTGGAAACAGCTTAATAATACCTTCCAATGCTTCATCTTCAAGGCCCTTCTCTGCAATAGTTTTAAACTTTGCTGGGTCCAAGCAGGACAAATCTTTATACAACTGTTTGTGTTGTACAAAGCGTGATTCTAGTGACTGGACAATGCGATCCATTATTGGGTTAAACACATTTACTCGAAAATCAGCTAGAGAATCTGAGGAATTTCTTTCATCATCAATAAGCTCATCTGCCATTCTTTTCTTCTTCCTCTGCCTCTTAACTGGCAATGCTGTTTCCAACCCATCAATTTCCAATGTTTGATTTTCATCCATATTCATCTGTGAAATCCTGTCATTACATTTATTTACAAATTCCAAAGCCTTGCTGTGAACGTTATCAAATGTTCTTGTCTGTTCCTTCAACTTTGTTGTAGCTGAATCTACCAAACTCCATGCAGTAAACATATCTAAACCACTTGTCTGTAGATAACTTGATAATGGGGTTGTAGTTTCAATATATATACAAGTAAGTAAATGCTGTCAATATGGTTTCAAACTTTAGAAGACTTTGAAGTAAAACATTTGCTTCATGTTTTGTTTTTGCATCAAACTTTTCTGAATCTTGTATCATTGATAAGCATGTCAATAGATTTACGAAAGTACTGGCAGCGGCATCATCAAAACGTCCAAATATAGTTGTTGCTGCATTGGATTTTCCTGACCATCTGGTCTCACCAATTAGCTTTAATCGTTTCATTTTTTCTTGTCCTAGATGTTTTCTAACAACTTCTATCCATACAGCCATTCTCTTGTATGATGCTTTCACAAAAGTTGCTATATTCTGGAGCAAATTGAAAAAAGAAACTGCAGGCACACAACATTTTGTTGTTTCAGTTATCACCAAATTCAAGACATGGGCATAGCACCATATATGAACATGTTTATCAGCCACATCAGCAATTTTACTTTGTAAACCATTATACTGGCCATGGTAGCTTGCAGCACCATCTGTGCTATCAGATAAACATTTTTTGGGGTCAATTTTAAGATACTGTAATGTTCCAATCAATAGATCAAAAAGTCCCTGTCCTGTACCATCATTACTTGGCACAACTGAAAGTAGTCGCTCACAGATAATACCTTTACGCACATACCGAATAATAATGCTAAACTGATCGATGGATGAATTATCTTGTGTTGAATCAACCTGAATAGAATAATATTTTGCTTGAGAAACTTCATGACTAATTCTTTCTTGTATCATATTCTTCATAATTTTGGTTAACATGTTTATAGTTGTTTTACTCAGGTATGTAACAAGTCCACCACGGTCTTTACTTTGAGCCTTTCCTTGTTGCTCTAATCATTTGATTCTTTGTTTAGACTTGTTTTGCACTGCAGAAACGTGAGCTGCCATAATGGGGTCATATTTTGCCATCAACTGCACTGTAGCTTAAAAAATTGCCATGATTCAGAACCTCATTATCTATAGTGTAGGCCGATTCATTTCTGTGACCTCGAAAAGGAAGTGCTTGCTTGCCTAACATCTTTATGATGTCTATAATCCTCATGACAATACTTCTCTGCTTCAATACTTCTTCTTTCCTTTTAATTAGTGATGCTGCAAAAAATGTATCTAAGGTGCCATCATTAACCACACTGATATATTGCTGAGCATTTCTGACATGTGTTGTTGTCGATTCATGTAAAGTCAAGCTCTGGCTAATACGCCTGTAGTCACTAAAGCCACGTACAAAGGGTGATGGATTACAAGTGTTGGGAAACTCAAAGGCTAAGCAGTATGAACAATATAAGCATCTATTTTCTTTGTTATATGTTAGCCATTTTCTTGGGACTGAGTCATTCATAATTTTCCTCTCATACAAACGAGCATCAAATGGCAGATCATCAAGTGGCTGAAGTGGATGTTCAGCAAAAAACTGTTTTAGCTTTGCTCGTGATGGATATTGGAAAATTCCAGTAATTGATCTTTCATTTTCTTGCGTATGTTCATTTACAGGATGTGCTTCAGAAACCAAGTCATTTATGCTTGAAGGAATATCTGATTCCCTGTCACTAGTTGAAGCTATGTGTTCAGATGTTGCAACTACAGGCAGTGCAGATACCGGAACAATGAAGCCAGAAGAAATATTGGGCCTGGGTTGATTAGTAATGGATGCACTTGTATTTGTCTCTGCATTCAAAGTAGCTCTTCTCTGCTCTTGTAACTCGCATGTCATTGCATCATCACCATGAGCATTGTTTCTTGCTTCTTGATTATTTGTTGCAGAACTGGATATTGATGTGGATTGTGCTTGTGGTATTATAAACTCTGTAATAGGCCTGCATCGCTTGGCTGATGCCTTCCTTTCTGCTTCTTTTTGTTCTTTGCGTTTTAGTGACACAGATTTATGCTTTTTCTTTTCCATGCTGGTAGGGGTAATATTCCTGAAATAAAAACTTAATTAAAAATAGCCCACATTGGGAAAAGTGAATATTGATGATTGCAAGAATAACTTGAAGGAACGCCAGATAAACCCTTACTTGATAAAAAAAATAAAATAACTTACTTACACTTCAATAGGCTATGTTCATTAGTCAATACTACTGTGGCCTATGCAGCTTCAGAAGAGGAGACAATCCACTGTCCAGTGTTCACACCAGCAAGCAACTGAGACAACTGTTGAAACTTAGAAGTTTAGCCCGACTATAGTAAGACATTAAGAATAGTCCCACGACCAAAGTTAACATGTCCAGTTTGATACCAGTGTAGTGTTACAAGTCGCAACCCTTTGAGTTTACCGATCATGGCTTATCACTTCAATATCTTTGACCTCATGATTCACGGTCAAAGGTACCGCTTCTCCTTTTCGGTGACCTCACGACCCTATGTACTGCTTGATATCCTTTCAAGTTGCCGACCATCTCAAATCACGAACTGTAACTTTATCTTTAAATTCACACACTCTTGCTGAAAACGTGGATTTCCAACTATGTCCGACCCAGGTGAACCAGCCCACCCCCCCCCCCCCCCCACTCCTTTTCACATCCGTTTAACACTGCTTCGTTCCTTCATACACTGAGTGATTATTTGTTTGTTTCTTTATTGCATTTTTATTTGGTATTGCTCTTTTTAAAAACAATTATATTTTATTAAGTTAGAATACAAATCTCAGGAAAGAAGTTGGAGATTTATTTATCTAATTAATTATAATTTTTAAGGGCCCTTCAGAGATTCACGGGCCCCTTCTTGGCTCTCCGGGCCCCGGACCGATGTACCGGTTGAACCAAGACTACTGCTTGATATCCTTTGAAGTTGCCGACCATCTCAAATCACGAATTGTAACTTTATCTTTAAATTCACACACTCTTGCTGAAAACATGGAATTTCCTTAATTATGCCCGACCCGGGCTCCCCTATTCCACATCCTTCCACTACCTCCCCTGCTTCGTTCCTTTTCATGCACTGCTTATTTGTGTCCTGTTCTCTTTTTTTTCTTATTCCTTTTTATTACTAAAACAGTTGTCTGTGTTTGTTTCTTTATTGCATTTTTATTTGATATAGGGGGCCCACTTCATCAGAGGCCCACTTGCCATCGGGCAAGCTGACACCCTGGCCAGTCTGCCACTGCCCCCCCCCCCCCCCCCCAACCCCAGCTGGCGGTGGTATCAAAGTTTGTGGGCCGCACTACCGGGAGGATGCAAATGGGTAATTGGAAGGCTGGGCATCAGATTCTCAAAGCCTGCATGATTCTCTGGGCCGGGATTCACATCGGCAAGAATTGGTGTAGGTATTTACCAGTGTGTCCCTGGCAAGGTGGACCGAGTTGCCCTCAAAGTCCATCGGAGGGGCTTCACAATGCAAATCCTGTCCAGCTCAACCTTGCCAGGCCCACCCATCCGACTCCCTTCCACCAAAGACTCACCCATTACAGAGACCCCCACCAAAGACCTCCCATTAGAGAAACCCCCACCAGAGACCCTATTGCATAAACCTCCACCATGGGCCCCCATAAGAGAAACCCCCAGCAGAGATCCCCCATAAGAGAGGCCTCCACCAAAGACCCCCATTAGGGAGCCTCCCCACCAGAGACACCTCATTACAGAGACCCCCACCAGAAACCCTCCCATTGCAGAGACCCCCCCAGCAGAGATACCCACATAAGAGAGACTCCCCCATAAGAGAGACCCCTGCCAGAGACCCTCCCCCCACACAAACATGGTATGTATGTTGCTCAGGAGATAAATTAAAAATAACCTGACTTTGTCCCCATTCAATCGATTGCAATTTTCATATTGATTTTTATGTTAAAATAGATGAGAATGGTATAAAATGGTATCAAACTAAGCTAGAGTCACAGACAGACTCTCGGCGGTTGTGGCAAGGACTAACCAAATCACGGGTTACAAAGCGAAGCCGAGCAGTATCTCTGGCAGCAGCGCACCCCTCCCCGATGAACTTAATGCATTCTATGCTCGGTTTGAGCAGGTAACCAACAATCCGCTATCGAGTGCCCCAGCAACCCATTATTCACCCATACCCACCATCACAGTTTCCGAAGTCAGATCGGCCTTCCTGAAAGTGAACCCACAGAAGGCGATGGGCCCGGACGGGATCCCTGGTCGTGCACTCAGAGCCTGCGCATACCAGCTGCCAGAGGTATTCACAGACATCTTTAACCTATCCCTACTCCACTCCGAGGTCCCCACCTGCTTCAAGAAGACCACCATCATACCGGTACCAAAGAAGAACCAGGCAACGTGCCTCAATGACTACCGCCCGGTGGCCCTGACGTCAGTTGTAATGAAGTGCTTCGAGAGGCTGATCATGAAGCGCATCACCTCCATACTCCTGGAACGCCTTGACCCACTTCAATTCGCATACCGTCGCAACCGGTCCACATCAGACGCCATTTCCCTGGCCCTACACTCATCCCTAGAGCATCTCGAAAACAAGGACTCCTACATCAGACTCCTATTTATTGACTACAGCTCCGCCTTCAACACCATAATCCTAGCCAAGCTCATATAAAAGCTCCAAAACCTAGGACTTGGCTCTCCACTCTGCAACTGGATCCTTGACTTTCTGACCAACAGACCATAGTCAGTAAGAATGAACACCAATACCTCCTCCACAATAGTCCTCAATACCGGTGCCCCGCAAGGCTGCGTACTTAGCCCCCTACTCTACCCCCTGTACACACACGACTGCATGGCAAAACTTGGTTCCAACTCCATCTACAAGTTTGCTGACGATACGACCATAGTGGGCCGGATCTCGAATAACGACGAGTCCGAATACAGGAGGGAGATAGAGAACCTAGCGGAGTGGTGTAACGACAACAATCTCTCCCTCAATGCCAGTAAAACTAAAGAGCTGGTCATCGACTTCAGGAAGCAAAGTACTGTACACACCCCTGTCAGCATCACTGGAGCCGAGGTAGAGATGGTGAGCAGTTTCAAATTCCTTGGGGTGCACATCACCAAAAATCTGTCCTGGTCCACTCACGTCGACGCTATCACCAAGAAAGCACAACAGCGCCTTTACTTCCTCAGGAAACTAAGGAAATTCGGCATGTCCACATTAACCCTTACCAACTTTTACAGATGCACTATAGAAAGCATCCTATCGGGCTGCATCACAGCCTGGTATGGCAACTGCTCGGCCCAGGACCACAAGGAACTTCAGAGAGTCGTGAATACCGCCCAGTCCATCACACAAACCCGCCTCCCATCCATGGACTCCATCTACACCTCCTGCTGCCGGGGGAAAGCAGGCAGCATAATCAAGGATCCCTCCCACCTGGCTTACTCACTTTTCCAACTTCTTCCATCGGGCAGGAGATTCAGAAGTCTGAGAACACGCACGAACAGACTCAAAAACAGCTTCTTCCCCACTGTCACCAGACTCCTAAATGACCCTCTTATGGACTGACCTCATTAACACTACACCCACGTATGCTTCATCCGATGCCAATGCTTATGTAGTTACATTGTATATATTGTGTTGCCCTATTATGTATTCTCATGTATTTTCTTGTATTCTGTTTAATTCCCTTTTCTTCCCATGTACTGAATGATCTGTTGAGCTGCTTGCAGAAAAATACTTTTCACTGTACCTCGGTACACGTGACAATAAACAAATCCAATCCAATCCAAGAAATGAAGATTGAGGAACTGAGAATCTTGAACATGTTGCACATAAACAGATCTTTTAGACACACAGACTTGAGTGGTTTGATTCGTACACACTGTGACAATGAAGACAAATCCTCACACCTGTGTGAATTCATCCTGCAGCTGCTTTTGAGATGATTATCCCTTTGGTTCCAATTTGCAATCCAACTTGATGCTAATTCTTCATCCTTTTTATTATTCCAGTTATTTGAGAATTGTGGCTCCAACATGCTTTTCCCTGCTGAAGCTTTCCTAAAGATAAAATTGAACTCAAGAGTGGGACTTTCCGGCCCTTCCCGCTGATGGGATCTTCCGGACCCACCGAACGCCAACCAACCCCCCCCCACCGCGGTAGGTTCCGTGGCAGTGGGACAGGTGAAGCATGCAAAATGTAGTAGGTCCCACCGCTGGCAGCCGTTGGCGATCCTACTGGAATACAGACCGGGAAATCCCGCCCCAAATGTTATTGCAAGATTAAAATGAGCGGTCAAACCTGTAAAATAGGTCTCAATAGTTAATTAGCTCATTAAAATGCAAAATCAAATAATTTGTAAACACGTTTGTCTGATTTGTCTGTAACATGGTATAAATCCCAGATTTTTCATTCCATGTTGGTGTTTATTTCAGCGGTTTGAGTTCAAAACCACACTGACCCTCCATTGAAGTCCCTTCTCTTTGGCCTTGACTGTACAATTACGGCAGGATACCTCAGGGATCTGTGCTAGGATGCCAACTGTTAACATTATGTATTAATGGTTTAGATGGGGGAACTAAATGTCGTATCTCCAGAATTGCAGATGACACAAAGTTGGATGGGAGGGTGAGCTGTTAGGAGGATGCAGAAATTCCTCAGTGAGATTTGGACAGGCTGAGTGAGTGGGCATATGCATGGCAGGTGCAGTATAATGTGGATATGTGGATACCGATACTTCGGTAGCAAAAATAGGAAGGCAGATTATTATTTGAATAGGTGTAAATTGAGAGAGGTTGATACACAGCGAGACCTTGGGGTCCTCGTGCATCAATCGATTAAAGTAAGCGTGCAGTACAGCAGGCAATAAAGAAGGCAAATGGTATGATGGCCTTTATAACGAGAGGTTTCAAGTATAGGAATCGGGATGTTTTACTGCAGTTGTATAGAGCATTGCTGAGGCCACACCTGGACTATTGTGTACAGTTTTGGTGTCCTTATCTGAGGAAGGATGTTCTTGGTATGGAGGGAATGCAGCAAAGCTTTACCAGGCTTATTCCTGAGATGGCAGGACATGTCATATGAGGAGAGATTAAATCAGTTAGGATTATATTCATTGGAATTTAGAAGAGTGAAGGGGGATCTCATAGATACATATAAAATTCTCATAGGATTAGACAGGGCGGATTCAGAAAGAATGTTCCCCAATGGTGGGGAAGTCCAGAACTAGAGGGATCATAGTTTGAGGATAAGGGGTAAACCTTTTAGCACTGAGGTGAGGAGAAAATTCTTCACCCAGAGAGTGGTGGATCTGTGGAATTCACTACCACAGAAAGTAGTTGAGGCCAAAATGTTGTGTGATTTCAAGAAGGAATTACATACATACATAGAATTTACAGTGCAGAAGGAGGCCATTCGGCCCATCGAGTCTGCACCGGCTCTTAAAAAGAGCACCCTACCCAAGGTCAACACCTCCACCCTATCCCCATAACCCAGTAACCCCACCTAACACTAAGGGCAATTTTGGACACTAAGGGCAATTTAGCATGGCCAATGCACCTAACCTGCACATCTTTGGACTGTGGGGGGAAACCGGAGCACCCGGAGGAAACCCACGCACACACGGGGAGGATGTGCAGACTCCGCACAGACAGTGACCCAAGCCGGAATCGAACCTGGGACCCTGGAGCTGTGAAGAAATTATGCTATCCACAATATAGCTCTTGGAGCTAAAGGATGAAGGGATATAAGCAGAAGGCAGGATCACGGTATTGCACTTGATGATCAGTCATGATCGTAATGAATGGCGGAGCAGGCTCGAAGGGTCGAATGGCCCCCACCTGCTTCTATTTTACATGTATGTTTCTGTGTATTACTACTGTCATCTTCCAGTTCTCATTGCTTTAAAGAGAGAACTGGATCTCTATAGAATCATGGCCATGGTCACACTTTTAGAAGAGAGACACGTTTGTTAAAATTGGAGAAAAATAGTTTTGAACAAGATTTTTGGTGAAAATCAATGAGCACAAGACATAAAAGTTGATTTCTTAAAGATTCCTGCAGGAAAGCTGCACCAATTTGAGACAGTGATTGCTCACGCTTAATGGGGCTTAAGACAAACCACAGTATATTACATAATTCCTCTCAGTTAACGTAGAACAGAAAATTGAACATAGTTAATAATGCCACATGAAGCATCCTTGAAATAGGTTTACTGCTGTACTAGGTTGCCTTGACTTTCGATCCATTAGAAAGGTGAGGTACCTCTGCAGAATACACTGAATGTGTCTGGTTTTATGATTAACAAAATCATTCAGATTCAGAGTCATGTGTTCATGCTTAATTCTGAAAATTCTATTCGGACACTTATACAGTCACTGCATCTACATTATGGGTTAAAATTGACCTGCGGTTATCAGGATTACACGAGACCTAGGTTGGATTTGTCCGGCTTTTGGGGTTCTCGTTTCCCATTGGCAATGCAGACCCGCAGGTGGGTGTTTCCTGGCTCCAAGCGGTGGCTTCAATGGGAAATCCTATTGACAAGTGATGGGAAGAATGAATCCGGCCGCCAGTGAATGGCGCACTGCCGAGAAACACATGGATGGGGTACTGGAGAATCCCGCCCTAAATCTTGACATTTTTCCTCAATAAGAATGTTCCAACATAACAAAATCTTTACTATTTACCATGCACCTGTAGGGTGAAATTTAACGGGGAAAAAAACAGAGTCCTGTTTTAGGTGCGTTTAGCAGGGAGTTTCTCAGCACCTGCAGTGCGGAGACGACCCTGCTATCAAACGGAACTCCGTTTTTTTTTTGGCCCCGGCGCAGAATGTCCTACTGAGGCTGCACTCGCCTTCATTTCCTGCACTAGCAAGCTCAGTTCATCAATGCAGGAAGAAATTGGGATGGCAAATTTAAATGCCGTTCCGATCTCTCAACTCCCGACTCCTTCCTCCCTCCCCACTGTGGCCTCCGGAGCTAACCACCCCCCCGCCCCCATAAAGTCCCAATTTACTTGTTACAGGATTGTCGAGCTCCCCCCATCCCACTTCATAACCGCAGGGAGCCCCCAGGCCCAATCCCCGTCATGGGCAACCTGGCACCCGGGCACCTTGGTGCTGCCAGCCTGGCAGTGGTGCCCCATCCCTAACAGTGCCACCCGAGGGCCTCCGATGGCCTGGAAGACCGGTGGCATTTCATTTGTGTGAACCAATGCTAAACGGTGCCATGACAAGGTCTCCCAGGCATGGCTGTTACTTCCTGGGCCTTGGCAGAATCTGGCATCAACATATTAAGCGAGCCTGACTGCTCACTCAAATATGCCAATCCAGATCGTTGCCAGTGAGGGCGGGATCCAGATCGCGACATCCCGCGAGGCGTTCCGAATGCCACAAATCACGTGAGAGGCCTCTCGCGAGATTTAACAGCCTTGTCGTGTCACTGGGACGGGCGGGATGAGGCTGTTCAATCGCACCTGTACTCTCTAATGTGGTGGGACTGGAATTTCTGTCTGCCAACTGAGCACAGATCTGTTGAGAATTATCAGACATTTGGCCTGAAGAATATTTTCTCTTTAATTCCTTGTGGAATGGTTCCCTTCTAAGAATTTTTTAAAATCTTTTACTATCCTTATTAGTTTCTGTGTAACCATTCTTATAAATAAATCTTATTCTGTCAGCCTGAATGTATTGACTTACTACTTTTTAGGATACTCAGGAGCATGAGTTGGACACCTTGTGCAACATGTCATGGTCAAGAGGGGTTTACAAATTTGTGCCACACAATTCCACTTTGCCAAGCTGAAAGACACGGCTTTCGGTTCAGGTGAAACCCAATCTGTGCTTTGGGCACAGGATGAACATGGTGTGAGAAAGTTCAAACTGCCAGACACCTTCACTCCAACACAAACTGCAAAGTTGAGCACATTTCTTCCTAAAAACCTCTAAATGTGGTCTCCGACTAGCCTCAATGTCAAAACAAAGTGACAGATCCCACTGCCCCGCCTCCCAAGGACATCACGACCCCCTGCAAACAATGGGTACACCACCAACCCTTGACCACAGACGGGGGAACCTTCCCCCCATCACTAAATGTCTGAGTCACCACCCCCACACCATGCAGGCATTAGGGTGACCAGACTCTTCCCTTCCCCCCCAACATCCTCGCCGGCATCAGTCCATCTCCCACCCGCCACCCACTCCCTCCCCCCAAGTGAGCAACACTCTGATATGGGGTCGCCAAAGGTCCCACCTCCTTCAGGCCCCCCCCTTCAGATCCCACCTCTTGGCAATGCGAACCTGGCACCCTGACTGTTCCAACCTAGCTGGGGACAGTGCCAGGGCACCTGACCACCTGACTGCAAGTACCTCCGTGCTCCCCAGCGTGTTTATCACATCTATCCAGAGAATTCAACAGTGACTGCGAGATGGCCCTCATTGAGGAATCCTTCGACTTTAATGTCGGAGTTGTGCCAGCTGCTTCCATGATGGCAAACAACCTCCAGTGCCAGCATCCTGTTCAAGCATCAGAGGTTGAACAAGACTCAATATGAAAAAAATGGAGTCAGATAGAGCAACTTATCTTTTAGGAAGCACTTCGGATTTCCAAAAAACCATGTCAGACAGAACACCTTCTCAAAAGTGGAAGCACTTCACAGTGAATGGACCGTGAAGTGCTACGAAAACAAAGAAATCAAACCCTCCTTTGAAACAACCTTCATCTGTCAGTCAAGAGGCTTGTAAAAATCCATGTGGTGTGAAGTGTAATATAAACAAGAAAGTACAAAGGGATAAAAGCAGGTATACTGCAAAAGTATTTAAATAGTATTAAAGTGACCCCCATCCCAGGAGAAACTCCCAACCTGACCGCCTCCAGTCTAGCCTGAGCCTACAAAACTCCAGTTCCCTTGAAGGACCCCGTCCCCCATGGCAGCTGGCCGGCGGCTGGTGTGCCCTTGCGTTCCATGAAGGTAAGTTGAGACGAGTACACACCTCCTTACTCCCCCTCGCAGTCCACACTGCCTGGTCCCCACTTTTTAGGGACCTGCATTGTTTTACGCCCGGGTGACTTCCCACTGGGAAAGGGGGGGGGGGGGTTTGCTTGGAGCAGAAGCATATCAGGACGCTGCTGCATTTGCCTCTAATCTCAGTAATACAATTAAAACAAATGCAAATGAGCTCTAATCAGATTCTCACCCTTTTCTGGACAAGAACCTGAACCCACCAGCTGAAGTGGGCAGGGAACATCGGAAACTGCTTAATGCCCGGCACAAATCCCATTTTGGTCTTCCCCCTGGATTTACCCTATTTAGTAGGATTTGTGCTGTGAGCAATGTGGCAGAGAATCACTCCCATTGTTTTTTGTTCCAGGGATAATCAACAGCTTAGAGAAAAAACAGAGCAGTAAAGTTTAACTGCAGCGTGCAGTGAAGAATGGTCAGTAGCAAATTGATTGGCAAGTGTGCACCCCATTTATGCATCCTGCCTGATTTCCATGTCCATTGACTTCACCAACGTGGGAATTCACTCCTACTGTGTCATAAAAACATCAAAAAATGTAGCTTCTTCCTCCCAGTCAAAAGGTAAGATGTGCCACAAAACTGCCCTGACAATAATTCTTTTGGCAGCCTTGTGTCTCGGAGATTAGAATTTCCGACCTTGGTGGCCATCTCTGTTAAGCATCACTTGGTGTGGCTCACGAGCTCCATTCCATCATGGGCCCTTTTTGCTCCAGATGCTGGCAGTGGACTGAGACAATTTCTTTGGATCCATTTTGTTGTACTGTCTATTCTGTTTTACATGGATGGCTCGGTGTTGAATAAAGAACACAAAACTTTGTTACCGAACAAAACTGTAAATTTATTACACTACTAAGATTTATTCACATTCCTAAAGTAGAAGGTTATTATCTAGTACTGTGCAATGTCTAACTTACAGAGCTCTCAAGTGTACAACTGCTCTCTGTGCCTGACTATCTTATCCAGCTCTCTCCTAACTCTTAACTCCTAATTATCTAATCATTTTCTAATCCCAGCATCGCCTAGTCACATGACATATGTGACTGTTCTGTGGTTCCCTCTAGTGGTATGAATCATTATCATTAATTTGTTAACACTTTACATCCCAGTCAATTTACATATCATAACTCATTTCTCAGCCAGTTGAGCTCTCTATTTCTCCTCACCACTTTTCATGAAATCCAGGTACGGCCTACGCAAAGTCATCAGGGATGCCAAGAGACAATATCAGACCAAGCTAGCATCACAGACTCTCATCGGTTGTGGCAAGGCTTAAACAACATAAAGGGCTACAAAGCGAAGCAGCAGTACATCCCTCCCCGATGAACTCAATGCATTCTACGCTCAATTCGAGCAGGAAACCATCAAACCGCTGTTGACTGCCCCAGCAGCCCCCGGTACACACCCATACCCACTGTCACAGCTTCCAAAGTCATATCAGCCTTCCTGAAAGTGAACCATCGGAAGGCGTCGGGTCCGGAGGAGGTTCCTGGTCAAGCACTCAGGTCCATCAGCTGGCAGGTGTGTTCGCAGACATCTTCAACCTCTGTTTCAAGGTCCCCACCTGCTTCAAGAAGAAACACCATCTATACGGTGCCAAAGAAGAACCAAGCAACGTGCCTCAACAACTACCGTCCAGTGGCTTTGACATCAATTGTAATGAAGTGCTTCGAGGTTGGTCATGAGGCACATCAACTCCATACTCCCAGAATGACTTGATCCATTGCAATTTGCATACCACCGCAACCAGTCCACAGCAGACACCATCTCCCTGGCCCAACACTCATCCTGCATCTCGACAAGGACTCCGACATCAGAATCCTATTTATTGACTATAGCTCCGCCTTCAACACCATAATCCCAGCCAAGCTCATATCAAAGCTCCAAAACCTAGGACTTGGCTCCTCACTCTGCAACTGGATCCTCAATTTTCTGACCCATAGACCACAATCAGTAAGGATAAAGCACAACACCTCCTCCACGATTGTCCTCAATACCAAGGTGCACATTGCCAACAATCTGTCCTGGTCCACCCACGTCAACGCTACAACCAAGAAAGCACAACAACGCCTATACTTCCTCAGGAAACTAAGGAAATTCAGCATATCCACACTTGCTCTTACTAACTTCTACAGATGCACCATAGAAAACATCCTATCTGGCTGCATCACAGCCTGGTATGACACCTGCTCGGCCCAAGACCGCAAGAAACTTCAGAGAGTAGTGAACACCTCCCAGACCATCATATGAACCTGCCTCCCATCCATTGACTCCATCTACATCTCCCGCTGCCTGGGGAAAACGGGCAGCATAATCAAAGACCCCTCCACCGGCTTATTCGCTCTTGTAACTTCTTCGATCGGACATGAGATACAAAAGTCTGAGAACACGTATGAACAGATTCAAAAACAGCTTCTTCCCCGCTGTTACCAGACTCCTAAATGACCTCTTATGGACTGATCTGATCCTTTCAGGTGCTCATCTGCACTACTGAGTAGTGCTACACTCCTGAATGCTCACCCGATGCCTGTGTCTAGGTATTTACATTGTGTAATTTATGTTTGCCCCATGCATTTTCTTTTCATATACGGAATGATCTGTTTGAGCTGTACGCAGAACAATATTTTTCACTGTACGTCGGTACATGTGACAATAAACAAATCCAATCTCTCCATACAGTCAGCTTCCAGAGACCCTTCCCCCACTGCTGCCACCAGCTCTCCTCCAGTTGTCTCTGCCGATATCTGATACCTTCATATCTCACTTGCAGGCGTCATCATAGTGGAGGCATGAGCATCCAGCAGGTTATGATCAGGTGTTCAGTTCACCATCAGGTCTTTGAGGGATAAAGGCTGTGTAATATTGGCCGTGCAACTGCGGACGTCGTTGCCTTAGTAATGAGTGCATGATGATGGAATTAACACACTCCAGGACTTCCAAGTTGGTGACTGTCATAATATCCACTCATGTATACAATGAGATGCAGACAGGCAGTGATTGACACACGGGATGACCAATGAACATGATGTGTTGGGTACTCTGGATCTGTGGAGACTGCGTTTACTTCAGCAGTAACACATATAGGCTACCAACACTTGAAATTGTACAACACTATTTTATTAAGCTAGAAACTGTTGAACATACTTTCACTGTGGGCCAACACTATGTTAGATTAAACTAAAGACCTATGCCTGTCCTAACCAGCCTATGCACTCAGCACATGGTGAAGATCTGTGCTGCAAGCTGTGAGCTCTGTCCTTCTGAGAGGCTGCATCCCGAATGAGCGGGAAAACTGATGCCCTCTGTCTTTATAGTGAGTGTGCTCTAACTGGTGATTGGGTGCGGTGTTGTGTGTGTTGATTGGTCTTGCTGTCTGTCAATCAGTGTGTGTGTCTGCACCATGATATACTGGTGTATATTATGACAGAACACACAACACAGAACAACCAATCACCAGACAGGACACCACCACTATAAAGCCCACAGGGCATTAAGACTCTTTCTCTCAGGACCCAGCTACTGAGACAGTCAGAGTGCAGAAGCTAGTGAGCACTATCACCATGTTGTAGCTAATAAGTCTGGCCAAGCCAGTAAGAGGTCATCAGTTAGATTAGTAGAGTGTCAACCCACAGCTGAACATGTACAGCAGTCCACTAGTTAAATAAAACAGTGTTGGATCATCTCCTGTGTCAGACGTCTGTTTCTAGCTTCACTGCATCCAGTTGCAGTAAACGTTGAACCAACCTGCCTAACACATCAGTGACCTTGCCCAGCTAAGATCATAAGGATGCATCTGAGAATCTGAGACAGCAAGAGGTGGAAACTGTTCAGCCTTCTCTCCTGCCAAGCAGAGGCTGGCTTTGTCTCAGTTCTGTTGCAGAGTGTGCTGAGGACACCAGCTTGGTAGACTCTCACTGTTGGTGTTCCCAGTCAGGCAATTATTGTTCCATACCATTGGCATTTCCACAGGGACTGCAGTCCTGGTGACAACTACACAACTCTCCTATATAATATTGAGTTATTGGCCCCATTAGCCATATCGTGCTTCTATTTCATGGGCTGGGAGATACATTAACATTGTTCCTAGTGACACAGACATTTGTTCACAATCCCTGGCCTCAGATTAATAGCCTGCCAGCTCAAGATAAATCAATTCCGCTTTTGAACATTCTTAGCAATAACTCCTAAATGCACCGCCTACCAATAATTTAAGAGGATGGCGTGTTTGAGAATTAATCGTTGGGACGTTGTAAAAGGATAGCTGTCTTTTTTTTTGTTGAAAGCTGTCCCATTTCTTGTGACACTTCCTTTCGATGACGTTACTTCAAATATAGTAACTCTAAAGTGGTCCCCAGAGGTTTGTGAATGTTTAATGCCTGTGAAGATTTGTATGTTAGCTTTGTAAGAAATAAGAGTGCATGCAGTGTGTGAGTCGGTGTGAATTCTGAGCACTGGTTAGTTCAGCAGCTGTTAATACAGCCCACGAAACCATTGCTTCTACCTCTTACATTTCAAATGCTTCAAAATCAACAAATAGTCTCGAGTCATTTCAGATATGGAAAAGTCTATTTCATTCACTTTAAATTCTACTGCAATCTGTTCAGAGACACTTGTTTCCTTGATCAATATATTGGGTGTTCCTTTTGATCTCTGGGGAAAGAATTTCCTCAATGCAAGTGTCAGCTACAAGCTGGGGAAATCTTAAAATGCCCATAATGACAGAATACGCAGTCAATTACTCAGAACAAACTACCCTAATCAGGCAGGAGGGTAATGAGCAACAAATGGTAGTTAATACATCTGGTTTATGCTTTTAAGTATGCATCCCGGAGCCTCCAAAACTAATCTGAGACGGTGTACAATCTATCCACCATAAAAGCCATCATAGCAGCAAGATTTACAATCTCAGGTTCAATGTTTGAAAAATTTAGCCCACAGGTTTGCCAGCTGTTTTTGAAGGACAAATTCGTAACTTGTACCACGAAGCTACCTTTCTGCAACGCCATAGTTTAATGCCAAAATCACCGAATGTTCTCTCGAATGCACCAATACGCTAATAAACTTGTACTCAGTCAGTATCACCCTCATCTTGAGTCACATGGTTTTGAACCAAGTCTCACTCCAGGAATTGAATTCATTGTCTGGGCTGGCCCTCCAGTGTATAGAATAAAGGAATGAAGATTATGCATTGAACCGAGGCCATACCTGCTCTCGCAGGTGGACGTCAATGATCATTGGTGTAATGTAATGTAGAAGAAGAGCAGGGAAATTATCCCCTGTGGCTGGAAATCTTGTGCCATTGGGATCCCATGTTATTGCCGGCAGCGCACCCCCGCCCTCAGGTTTCCCGCCGGCGTGGGTTAGTTTCAATGGGAAATTCCATTTCTGGGGAATGGGAGAATCGAGCTCAGTGCCTTGGTCAATATTTATCCATTAATTAACATCACAAAAACAGATAATCTGGGCACGGTCACAGTGCTGTTTGTGGATGTTTCCCGTGCGCAAATTGTTTTTTAAAATTAATTAATGGAATGTGCGTGTCACTGGCCTGGGCCAGCATTTATTGCCTGTCCCGAAGAGGCAACCACATAGTTGTGGGTCTGGAGTCATGTGTAGGCCAGACCAGGTAAAGACTGTAGATTTCCTTCCCTAAAGAGACATTAGTGAAGAAAATAGGTTTTCAACCAACAGTTGGCAATGGCTTCATGATCATTAGACTTTTAATTCTAGATTTCTTTGTTATTGTTGTACCTATCCAATTCAGATACTTCAACCAACTCTTGAGTTAACCCAGGTATCTTTATTTATGAGTAGAACAAAGTAGGACAGATATAATGCAACAGACTTTATTAAATATAGTTAACCCATAGATTACCCACTATATATACAAAACACACCCAGGATTCGACTATATTACCCGCAGAGGTGATTCGGTAAGCTGCAGGTCCAATCCCGGAGCTTGCTGGCTGTTGCTTGCTTGCTTCCTTCTGGTCTGCTCAAGGTCACCTCACGCACCAAGCTTCGAGTCTTTGCTTTGAGTCTTTTGCTCCCAGTCTTTGGTTCCCAGTCTTAGCTTCCAGGCCTTTCTCCCCAGATGTTTGGATGCCTATTTTTTTTTTATCCCCCTGTCGCCACCCACCTCCTTTCGCCATCTGCTCTTGGGTTTGGCCAATGGAGTCTCTGGAGGCTTCCTTCTGGTCTGCTCAAGGCCCAATGGTCTGGTTGATGACCTGTTGACAGGGTACCTGAGCCCGCCCTGGGAGGAGCGATGATTGTTGATGGGATATCAGGAAATGTGGACAATAGGCCAGTGAATCTCAAGTAGGAGCCATAATCACTTGATGGGTTATCAGGAACTGTGGACAATAGGCCAATGCATCTCAAGTAGCAGCGATAATTAACTGATGGATTATTCATGGCCTGCTTCAGCCAGGCCCTGGCAGCTTGTCTGAGTTTTGTATATTTGGATTCCACAGACTGTGGTTTTTAAAGTGCCCAATTTTTAAATTTAAGATATCCAATTTAATTTGCCTTAACACTAGGCCCTGATTATTACTACATTATTGAATTCAAGTTTCACCACCTGCTTTGGTGGGATTCAAGCCCGGGACCCCAGAGTATTACCCTGGGTCTCTGGGTCTAGTGCCAATCCCACAGTGCCACCGCCACCACTTCCTCACAGCCAAATTTCTTACAGTATAGCAGTATTTCCACTTCATAAAAATGTTTCATTGGCTGTAAATTATTTTGGGATGCCTGGTGGCCATGAAAAGCGCTATAAAAATGCAAGTCCTCCTAACTTTCAAAATAAGGATTGAACTTTCACCAATTACCTTGTTTTCCTGAAAGAGTATTGAACAGACAGTGGGCGATGTGAATATAAAGAATACTATCTTGCAATGATGGCAAAGACCAGCACGGTAGCATTGTGGATAGCACAATCGCTTCACAGCTCCAGGGTCCCAGGTTCGATTCCGGCTTGGGTCACTGCCTGTGCGGAGTCTGCACATCCTCCCCGTGTGTGCGTGGGTTTCCTCCGGGTGCTCCGGTTTCCTCCCACAGTCCAAAGATATGCAGGTTAGGTGGATTGGCCATGATAAATTGCCCTTAGTGTCCAAAATTGCCCTTAGTGTTGGGTGGGGTTACTGGGTTATGGGGATAGGGTGGAGGTGTTAACCTTGGGTAGGGTGCTCTTTCCAGGAGCCGGTGCAGACTCGATGGGCCGAATGGCCTCCTTCTGCACTGTAAATTCTATGTAAATATCACTCCTTCGCTCCTCCCACCATCCCCAATCCAATAATTATACATGAACAAGATGGTTTTATTTCCTCAGCTAACATTACATATTGCTTAAAACAGAATGAAATGTAATTAACACAGTGTCATGCAACTGAATAAACACGTACATAAAATAATATTTGATGATTCATGCTTATCGTCATAAAATCCCTGCAGTGCAGAAGGAGGCCATTTGGCCTATCGAGTTTGCACTGACCCTCCGAAAGAGCAGCCTACCTATGCCCACACCCCTGCCCTTAGTAACCTCATAACCTCACCTAACCTTTGGACACTAAGGGGCAATTTAGCATGGCCAATCCACCAAACCTGCATATTTTTGGACTGTGGGAGGGAACCGGAGCAGCTGGAGGAAACCCACATAGACCCAGGGAGCACATACAATCTCTACACAGAGAGTTACCCCTGGTCGGAATTGAACTCAGGTCCCTCGCCCTGTGAGATAGCAGTGCTAACCAATGTGTCACCGTGAGTGGGATAAGCCTGTAAGAGATAAATAGGTGGATAATGTTTTAGGATATTAATGGGGAGAAAGTAGGAATGTAGCATTGAGATCAAAGATCGTAATGAATGGCAGAGCAGGCTCGAAGGGCCGAATGGCTTACTCCTTCTCCTGGGTTCTATGCTTCCCAGTGTACGATTTGTGGATTGCCCCTTAGATTTTGATGAGTTTCAGAAAGAAATCAGTTTCCACATTAAAGCTTCTAAATTTGCTCTTGAGGTAAATAAATGTAGAAAATCCCCCTTCACACTGATCCATTGGGGTAAAGTGGACAAGTATTGTCAAGGGTCAGACATTGGGGGCGAAATTCTCCGACCCCCACGACGGGTCGGAGAATAGCGGGAGGGCCTTCCCGACATTTTTCCCGCCCTCCCGCTATTCTCCCCCCCCCCCCCCCCCCCCCCCCCCCCGCCCAACTCCCGACACGAATCGCTGCCGCTGTTTTTTTACGGCCGGCAGCGATTCACAGCTGATAGATGGGCCGAAGTCCCAGCCCTTTACGCTGTTTTTACGAACGGCAAACAGACCTGGTCTGGCCGTTCGTAAAAACGGCGGGAACAACTCGCTTTTTATAACCATGGCACCGATTGGCACGGCAGTACCACGGCCGTGCCAAGGGTGCCATGGGCCCGCGATCGGTGGGCACCGATCGCGGGCAGCGGGCCCGATGCCCGCGCACTATTTGTCCTTCCGCCCTATTTGTCAGCCGCCCCGCGAATGGATACTGCGGGGCGGCTGAGGGGCATCCCGGCCCGCGCATGCGCGGGTTTCGCGCAAATACGCGATGACGTCATCCGCGCATGCACGGGTTGGAGTCTTCCAATCCGCGCATGCGCGGCTGACGTCATATGACGCGTCAGCCGGCGCTAACTCCGGCAAGCGGGCTTAACGAAATTCGTTAAGCCCGTGATGCCGGAGCTTGCGGCGTCGGGCTGCTAGCCCCGACCGGGGACCAGAATCGGTTCCCGTTTTGGGAGAATCGTGCCCTGGGTTTTGAATCAAACATGAAAATCAGTGGCATCGATCAAATTCTCTTTTGGACTAATGCCAATCCTGGTCTTTGTAACAAAGACTAAAACATTTTCATCCCAGGTGAAATTTTGCTTGACGCACTCTCAGGAAAATCTTCACTACACTTTGTGTAAAGCTGACACAGTGACAGCAGAATTACACCTTGAACCTCTGAGTGACATTTCACTGAAGACAAAAGTTGGGAATGTAGTTGCATTGTCTTATAACACAAAGCGACCCATTGCAAAGGAATTTTGGCAAAGCTCAGTGGATTTTCATCCAGATTGAAATAATGCATGTTTGTACCTCACTAAGAATAGTTCATTATGCCTGTCAAGAATGCCAGCTGCATAGCCTAGATTAACTCTGAAAGTGCTGGTTGAGAAAATGAAGATGCAAGGAGGTTCAGTGTTGATCAAAAAGGTGCAGCCCCTCCCCTCCTATGTCAGCAAATCTTTATCAAAAGTTACCACAAGACAGCCTTCAAATTCCTTTGATTATCTTTGTGTCCTGTCAGTTGAAACGTTTAAAAAAACTTGTGTTTTATCTTTGAGGAGAAGATGGCTAGAATTCTCTGTCTATCAGCCTATCAGAGGAAAACAACAGTAGCCAGAACAGTGTACCACAACTGGCTCTGTTGCTCAGCAAGGGAAGGCAATGTGCAGGGGAGTGGTAGTTATAGGGGACTCTATAGTAAAGGGCACATATAGACGCTTCTGTGGAAGTGAAAGACACTCCAGGATGGTCTGTTGCCCTCCTGGTGCCAGGGTCAAGGATGTCTCTGAATGAACACAGGACATCCTGAAGGGGGAGGGTGAACAGCCAGAGGTCATAGTACACATAGGTACTAACGACATAGTCAGGAAGAGTGAAGAGGTCTGCAGGAGTTCAGGGAGTTAGGCAGTAAGCTAAAAAGCAGGACCTCTAGGGTTGTAATCTCAGGATTACTCCCTGTGCCACATGCCTGTGAGGCTAGAAATAGGAGGTTAGTGCAGCTAAACAGTGGTGTAAGAGGGAGGGTTTCAGATTTATAGACCATTGGGTACTCTTCCGGGACAGGTGGGACCTGTACAGAATGGACAGGTTGCATCTCAACACGAGGGCCAATAGCCTGGCTGGGAAGTTTGCTAGTGTCACTCGGGAGTATGGCAGGGATGTGGGAACCAGAACATTAGCTTACAAGGTGTCATATATCTGAAGGGAAAATAGAGAACAAAAATAAGAGAACGATATCACGCTCAGGCAGAGCAAAAAAGGTGACAAGTGTGAGAAGGGAGGTGGTCAATGCAGGACTGAGGATGTTGTACCTTAATGCACACAGTATACGGAACAAGGTAAATGAGCTTGTTGCGTGCATTGAAATTGGCGGTACATTGTTGTGGGTATCACAGAGATATGGCTGCAAGGGGATCAGGGCCGGGATCTAAATATACAAGGATATGTCCTATTGAAAAGACAGGCAGATGGGCAAAGGGGGCGGGGTTGCATTGTCAGTAAGGAATGAAGTTAAATGGATAGCAAGGAGCGATATAGGATCAGAAGGCATAGTATCTCTGGGTAGAGTTGAGGAATCGCAAAGGTGAAAAGACCCTGATGGGAGTTATGTACAGGCCCACTAGCATCAGTCAGGATGTGGGGCAGAAAATAAATCAGGAGATAGAGAAAGCAAGTAAAAAAGGCAATATTACAATAATCATGGGGGACTTCAATATGCAGGTGAACTGGGAAAATCAGGTTGGTAGTGGATCCCAAGAAAAGGAATTTGTGGAATGTTTAAGAGATGTTTTTTGGAGCAGCTTATGGTAGAGCCCTCCAGGGAACAGGGAATTGTGGATTTGGTGATGTGTAATGAGGCAGTCTTGATTGCGGATCTTATGGTGAAGGAACCCTTAGCGAGTAGAGACCACAATATGATAAAATTTACCCTGCCTTTGAGAGGGAGAAGCTGCAATCAGATGTAACGGTATTATAATTAAATAAGGGTAACTACAAAGATATGAGGGAGGAGCTGGCCAGAGTTGATTGGAAAAGGAGCCTAGCAGGGAAGACAGCGGCAGGAGTTTTTGGGGGTTATTCGGGAGGCCCAGCAGAAATTCATCCCAAGCAGGAGGAAACATGCCAAGGGCAGGACAAGGCATCCATAGTTGACGAGGGAAGTCAAGGACAGCGTAAAAGCAAAAGAAAAAGCATACAAAGTGGCGAGAATTAGTGGAAGCCAGAGGGTTGGGAATCCTTTAAAAGCGAGCAGAGAACAACTAAAAAAGCAATAAGGGGCTAGAAGATGAAATATGAGTGCAAGCTAGCTAGTAATATAAAAGAAGATCGGATGAATTTTTTTCAATATATAAAAGGTAAGAGAGAGGCAAAAAGAGACATTGCACCACTGGAAAACGTGGCTGGAGAAGTAATAATAGGAAACAAAGAAATAGCAGACAAACTGAATAGTTACTTATCATCAGTCTTCATGGTGGAAGACACCAGTGGGATGCCAGAGCTCCAGGATCACTAAGGAGAAGGTTCTGGGGAAACTGAAAGGTCTGAAGGTGGATAAGTCAACTAGACCGGATGGACTACACCCCACAGTTCTAAAACAGATAGCTGAGGAGATTGTGGAGGCATTGGTCTTTCAGGAATCCCTGGAGGCAGGAAGGGTCCTAGAGGCCTGGAAAGTGGCTAATGTAACTCCACTGTTTAAGAAGGGAGGGAGGCAGAAGATGGGAAATTATAGGCCGGTTAACCTGACTTCGCTCATTGCTAAGATTTTAGAGTCCATTATTAAAGATGAAATTGCGGAGTACTTGGAAGTGCATGATTAAATAGGACTGAGTCAGGACGGCTTTGGCAAAGGTATGCCATGTCTGACAAATCTGTTAGAGTTCTTTGAGGAAGTAACAAAGAAGTTAGACAAAGGAGAACCACTGGACATGATTTATTTAGATTTCCAGAAGGCCTTTGACAAGGTGCCACATAGGAGATTGTTAAACAAGTTAAGAGCCCATGGTGTTAAGGGTAAGATCCTGGCATGGATAGAGGATTGGCTGACTGGCAGAAAGCAGAGAGTGGGGATAAAGGGGTCTTTTTCAGGATGGCAGCCGGTGACTTGTGGTGCGCCTCAGTGGTCTGTGCTGGGACCACAACTTTTCAGGAACTGCTAAGTTTGCAGGTGATACAAAGATCTGTAGAGGTAGTATTGAGGAATCAAGGGGGCTGCAGAGGGATGTGGACAGGCTAGGAGAGTGGGCAATTAAGTGGCAGATGAAATACAATGTGGAAAAGTGTGAGGTTATGCACTTTGGAAGGAGGAATTTGGCATAGACTATTTTCTAAATGGGGAAATGCTTAAGAAATCAGAAGCACAAAGGGGCTTGGGAGTCCTTGTTCACAATTCTCTTAAGGTTAACGTGCAGGTTCAGTCGGCAGTTAGGAAGGCAAATCCAATGTTAGCATTCATGTCGAGAGGGCTAGAATACAAGACCAGGGATGTACTTCTGAGGCTGTATAAGGATCTGGTCAGACCCCATTTGGAGCATTGTGAGCAGTTTTGGGCCACGTAACTAAGGAATGATGTGCTGGCGTTGGAAAGGGTCCAGAGGAGGTTCACAAGAACGATCCCTGGAATGAACAGCTTGTCGTATGAGGAACGGTTGAGGACCCTGGGTCTGTACTCGTTGGAGTTTAGTAGGATGAGGGGGGATCTTATCGAAACTTACAGGATACTACGAGGCCTGTATAGAGTGGATGTGGAGAGCTGTTTCCACTTGTAGGAAAAACTAGAACCAGAGGACACAATCTCAGACTAAAGGGACGACCCTTTAAAACAGAGATGAGGAGGAATTTCCTCAGCCAGTGGGTGGTGAATCTGTGGATCTCTTTACCGCAGAAGGCTGTGGAGGTCAAATCACTGAGTGTCTTTAAGACAGAGATAGATAGGTTCTTGATTAATAAGGGGATCAGGGGTTAAGGGGATAAAGCAGGAGAATGGGGATGAGAAAAATTTCAGCCATGATTGAATGGGGAGCAGACTGGATGGGGTGAGTGGCCTAATTCTGCTCCGATATCTTATGGTCTTATGGTCCTTTAGGATTCTCTGTTTCTGCCGGCAGTGCACCACCCCCGCCCGCAAGTTTTCCGATGACTTTGGGTGGCTTCAATGGGAAATCTCACTGACCAGCGGCGAGAACAGAGAATCTCGCCACAAGTGAACGCCGCTGTGCCAAGAAACACATGGCTGGGGGACCGGAGAATCCAGCTCGGTATGTTTGAGCCCCATGTGGTGTTTTGGTTACTTTCAATTCGTACCATCTGGAGCAACGTCTTCATCATAAACAACGCACCAGTCAACAATCTTCACTTCATCTCAGGGCGCAGTAACTCAAATACTCTGGTCTGCTCTAAAGATGACCTTCATCCCAGTCGTCAGCCTGGTGATTAGTCATTGCAAGGTCCTTCTTAAGGTCAGACACCTAATTATTTATGAGGTGCGGACATCGTTGACAGAGAACAGTTCATTGTCAACCATGTTGTTGTGGATCGAGAGTCAGATGTAGGCCAGACCAGGTAAGAAAGGCAGATTTCCTTCCCTGAAGAACATTAGTGACCCAGATTGGTTTTTACAACAACGGCTCCATGTTGACTTTTAATTTCACATTTTTATTGAATTCAAATTTCACCATCTGCCGTGGTGGTATTCAAACCCAGGGCATTACCCCGAGTATCTGGATTACTAGTCCAGTGACAAAACCACTTCACGACCACCTCACCATTCCCACAAATGGTGTTTGGCCAGTACTTTCTGGCAATTCCTTGCTTTTATATTCTAAAGTTGTCATGAAAAACAAACTGTGGGATTCTCCGTCGGCAATGCACCCACACCCACGGGTTTCCCGACGGCATGGGGGTGCCCACGTTGGGAAACCCCATCGGTCGGCTACGCGAACGGAGAATCCCACTGCCAGCGGGGGCACGCTGTGCCGGTAAAACATGCCTGGCGGGACGGAGAATCCCACCCAACATTTTTATCTTTGCACCGAAGTGTGCAGGTTTCCACCCATAACGAGTACCTGTCTCGTCCTCTGAGAAGATTATTCTCATTTGAGTGTTAACAACGGATAGGAAGACAGCCAGGGCTCTATCCATAACCCTGGCACAAGACATACTTTACACAATTCTGGCAGACGCCATTAGATGGCCCACTAGCGGGCACGATTAGTTAGGTATTTCCCGGTGTGCCGAGAAACAACACGCTATAGAACAGCCATTCGGGTAGATTGGGAACCTCAGTGGGGAATGCGCGGCTGAGGTTGCACTTAACCCGTTTTCTCCACTGAGGACCTCAGTTCCCCTAGTGCCTCCTGGGCACTTTGGCAGTGCCAGGGCCAGGGTGACCAGGTGGCATCAGCAGTGCCAGGGTGTCAGCCTACCCAGAAGGCAAGCACCTGGGAGCCTCCAAACCCGTGTGAGACCCCCCCCCCCGCCCCCACCGAGTGTCATTCCATCTGGTCCCCATTTGCGGAGATCAGCACTGAATGCCGCTCACCCGAGGTCTCCAAGGCAAAGGAGTTCGGTCCCACGCCTTGGTTAGATATCAGGAACACATATCAAAGTGAAAGTAGCTGTCTCACTCTAATGTGCAGATTTTCCAGAAAGTGATCCCACCCACAATGGGATTCGCAATGCGACATCTCGTAAGATCATGTTAGAGGTGTGGATCGATCCGGGAAGTGGGATCACCCGGCATCTACCAGCCGGGCCGCGCTGCTTTTCGGGCGCAACGTGGCCGGTAGATCTCACCCACAGAATATAAATTGAAATGGATGTTTGAACGGATTGTCAAATTTCGGCAGTGAACCTGTACCCTGAAATTACTCCTGTCCATGTTGTTAATCCGAGGGGCTCCTGCAATACTACTGAGTGGAAGGATTTGCAACAGGAACTGAAGGATTGTAAGAGAATATTGTTTTGTGCCAGAGGCAGATGGAAACTGTTGGAGGGCATCTGGACCCTTTCATTACTCTAATTTGATAAAGATAGAAAGCAGATGGACTCAGACATTAGATGAGATATTTATTATTCCTGGTGTTGCCTGTTTCGATCCCAACAGCGTCGCCAATACTGTTGCTGATATTAATGATGGTGGTGAAACACAAGCCTTCCGTTATATCGATCAAATGATCACACAACCAGTTAGTTAGTTCAAAAGATGGTTTATTTACATACACACGAGTTACCTCGACATGCAAACACTATATCTACTACGAGTTAAATGACACCTATCAGCTACAATAACCTATACTTAACTTCAGGGTGACTGGTACTGTGCAAATGGATAAGGCCTTTATCTGGATTTCACTTGCCTGGTTCGAAGAAAGTGGCTCTGTCTCTCCTGGGCTCATCCGTCAGGTAGCAATCGTTGGTCTTGAATTTGGCTGGCTGTTCCTGCTGCAATTGGGTTGGCACAGGCCAGATCCAAAAGAGACAGAACACAGGGCTGTGCTCTCTTTTATCCCTCTTGGATTTTGCGCTCTTTGGGGCGGTCCTTAACCTCGGGCCCAATAGTTTGATCACTGTCTTTGATTTCGGCCAATAAAGGGGCGGGTGCCTTGGTAGTTGGGCTTTTTGAGTAAAGGGAGTGATGCCGATCAGTCTGTGGCTGTACCGGTTGCTTGGTTGGAGTTCTATTGTCCTGAGAAAATGGGCCATTGAAATGTAAATGAGCGGGGGTTTCGGTCAGGTCTGGTTATCTGTGTTTTAGATACACATAGGCTCTGTATCAGTCTGAATCCTGGGTTGGCCATAATTCCCATGGTCCTTTGCAGGCGGCCATCTTAGATGGCTACACCATCTAATGTTTGCAGCTTCCCTGTTTAAAGGGTTGTATTGTGCATAAACCAGTTAGACTTGTTCAGTGTTACTTTTCCATGCAAGTCCTTCATATTTGTTTCAACAGAAGAGGGCTGGATTCACCGCTATCCGGCGGGGCAGGCCGTACTGGCGCCGAGGAGTGGCGTGAACCACTCCGGTGTTGGGCCGCCCGGAAGGTGCTGAAGCCTCCGCACCTTCAGGGGCTAGGCCGACACAGGCGGGGTTGCCGCTGCGCCAACCGGCACTGAAGGGCCTCCGCCATGTAGTGGCGTCATCCCAGTGCATGCGCAGGGGGGTTCTTCTCCGTGCTGGCCATGGCGGACCGTTACACCAGCCGGCGCGGAGGGAAAGCGTGCCCCCACAGGCCCACCCTCGGATTGGTGGGCCCCAATCGTGGGCTAGGCCACCATGCCCCCCCCCCACCCCCCACCCCCGTGCCAGATCCCCCCTGCGTGCCTCCGAGGGCTCTGCAGGCTGCCCACAGAGCCAGGTCCCACTGTTACGAACCTGGTGTAATATACGCCGGCGGGACTGGCCGAAAATGGGCGGCCACTCGGCCCATCGCAGGGGGGAGAATCGCCTGGAGACCACGACCAACGGCCCCCGACCGACGCAACGCGATTCCCGCCCCCGCCGCGTTGGGGCGGCGGGGCGGGATTCACGCCGCCCCCCGGCGATTCTCTGGCCCAGTGGGGGTCAGAGAATCCCGCCCCTTTTTTCTCCTCGTAAAAATAAAACCACCAAACAAACAAAATGCTTTACATATCTATCTGTGACTAATAATAGTGCCTGGGAGGAGATCATTTGCGTTTTGGTTTAAATGATGTGAAATGTGTTACTTGTCCAACAGATTGATCACAATGGGATCAATCAGCTCAGATTGAGCCTTTAGCCATTAACACATTCTAATCTCTTTATGTGTCACTATCAGCACCCTTCTTAGCCTTGATCACCACCATTTACAGTACCTTGGTCTTTCTGTCCATGACATCTTTGTCTATCTCTACCTATCACTGGCCGTCTATCCAGCCCCCTGCTCCATGACCTCACATGACAGAATAAATCTGCCCCTATTTCCAGTTCTCTTTAGATTTGACAAAGGGTCATCCAGACTCAAAATGTTAGCCCCCTACTCTCTCCACAGATACTGTCAGACCTGCAGTGATTGTCCAGTATTTTGTTTTAGCTCAGATTAAAATATGGGGTTGTACAATTTATCAAAACATCACGATAAGAATACTGTAGTATCCACACGGAGAGAATATGCATGAAATGGCAAATAGCATGTAAATGATACTCTTTTATTAACTATACACAAATACCTCGTCACCCCAAAGGGTCTCCCCCCCCCCCCCCCATGACCTGCGCCCAGGTAAGAGTTCTTAAACTATGAGGGCTCCCCTCGTTAAAGGGGAAATCCCGCCTCATTAACGGGGAAGTTTGAATTCAGTGGAGGTCACGGGGAACCAAATGGTCCACACTCTTGTGGCCTCCATGGGGTTTATAACAAATGCCTTGCCCCAGTCTCGAATGAGCATGGGGCTGCAATCCGGGGATTTCTGACAGGATTGTGCAAGCCAAGTACTCGAGTGCTGACCTTGTCAGTCTACACGGTGGGGCTGGGATTGCTCAATCCACACGGGTCCCGAAATCACTAAAGGTGAATCTCAAGGACTTCACTTTTCCCTGTCACCCAGAGATTTCAGTGCCTGTTTCTGTTCAGGAGGCTTGGTTTCCCCCCCACCCCAACCAACCCCAGAAGATTCAGTTCTTTCTTGAATCTGCCAGTGGTTGAAAGCGCACCCTGGATCTTCCGGTCCCTTCATATTGGGCCCACTCCAACCATCACCAGGCAAGTCTGACAATCTCCCAGCATTGGGAGCTCCCATCTTTTCCGCTTCAGCGGTTTCATTTTGGGGTCCAGAGTTTCCCCAAGTGAAGCAACAGGACAGGAGGATAACTCTGGTAGCCTCGCTTATCCAGGTCCCAGTGCAGCTTCTGGTCATTCCACATGTCTTCCAGTTCAGGTGGATGTAAACAGTCCCATGGCTTTGTTGATGTGGGATGAGTGGAGTTCTCCCATTGTCCCGGCCAGCCATCCTCCTTGAACCAACCACCACCAGAAGTCTCAGGTCGACAGATGCTGCCATAGCTGCTCGGTATTCCGAGCATTTTCTGTTTTTATTACCCCGAGATGAATGATTTACTTTTTTTGCCTCATTTGCAGGATGCATATTGGCTTATTTTCTCTGTACAACATTGGTCGTTGTGCATCAAAGATAATGATTTGGTTGTGAAATGTTTTGGGATGGCTTGAAGCCCTGATAAAGCCTGTGCTAAAATGCTAGATTTTCTTGCCAAATGTTCTAAAATGATGAGGTGTGGGATCTATTCCAGGGACTCTAAACTGGCACTTCTGGTATAACTCCAGAAGTGCAGTTCCAATTCCAATTCTCCTCCCACACCGAGTGGTGCACTGAGGCAGACTTTCATCTGCTTCCATAGCTAGTAATTTCCGAAATAGGTCGCTCATCTGTCACTTTATAGCTTAAGGGGGGGCCACTCCACACCAAGCGTGGCTGACATGCCCCCTCTTACTGCCAGCCATTGGTGTGTTGGAACGATTTGCCAGTTGACACTCAACCTGTTTGGCTGCGTTATGTTTGAAACTTCCTTGGCCTTCAAGTCCTGGAGGAGGACTCAAACCTTCTAGCTCAGAGGCAGAGGTACTACTCACAGTGCCACAGGAGCTAATTACCTGTAATGCTGAGTGACAGTGTAGTTGATAAATATTTTCATAAAGTTTAACGCTTAAAACTTGAAAGCTGCAATAAATAGAAATAAATTATAATGCAGCATGGTATGAACAGATTGGTAAAATAGAAATCAAATTCTATATTATAAAGGGGATTGTTAGTTTGCACAAAATGAAACACTGAGTGGACCTGTCAGAATAACTACAAGGTCTTATTTGAAGTAAATTACACTCTTCTGATGCACGGTTGTTTGTGGGATGTTTTTTGATGTTTTTTTCAAAGACAGTTTAAGTGAGTCAGAGGTTACAGAATGGTGTGCATGTCCGGATAACATTAATTTAAAGATGTTTTGGAATCTAATTTTAGAAAATGTGAGAGTGTTCAGAGAAAGGCTCGGCCTTCTGAATGAATAATTCTTTTAAAAAACAGAAAAGGTGAGGAGCTGACTGTCAAAATGGTCTGCAAGCCGAGAATTGCAAATCGCAATATCAGCTTAAGTTGCCGACCCTAACACCAGGGTCCCCTCCTGCTCATCTTGGAACGGAGAAATTGACACTAAAAAAGAGTTTCAAGGTTCTGGCACCACTTATACCGGTTGAAATTCCCCAGGGGATATGTCATTTAGCAAGGTTGTGAGCAAACATTGTACGTTGGAAGCTCAAATTGGGAAACGTAACAGCTAATTCCTTTCAGCTTGAGTTTACAAATGGATCTTTCCTGTTTTAACATGAGCATCCTTATTAATGAGATCCCAACGTGTGGTATGAAATTAGACACAAAAATCCCTTTCTTAATAGTTGGTTTATTACAGAATGCAGCATTACATATGCACGTCTCCTACCTACCCAAGGAGCCTTTCTTTGCACTCTTTTGATAAATTTAATTTAAAATAAAACTAGTTCAAAGTGCCCATTCATGTTAAAATGGCAACTCTAACAATGCAGCATTCCCTCAGCACTGCACTGGAGTATCTGTCTTGTTTTTTCCACTCATACCCTGGAGTGTGACTTGAACCTGAAATATTGTGATTCATGTCGTATAAAGGTATTGGGGTTAGTAAAGGTTAATGTGGGAATGGGGAAACAGTGCGATGGAATTTTTTTGCTGCCCGCCATCGGTAGTGGGGTTCCTGATGTGGTGGAGAATCGAGCATCGGAAGATATCTGCTGGTGGTCTGGACACCCTCATGTGTGCTGTCGGGGCGGGGAGGAGAGGATGCCCCTACTTGTCAGCGGGGGTGGGGGTGGTAGGATTTGTATTGTGGTGGAGAGGGTGCCCGCCGCAGGATCTCAATATTGGGTCGCCCGCTCAAAATGGCGGCCCAATAGCAGGATTCCGGCAGAATCCAGCGAGCTCTCCGCCGTGCATGAATTTGCCTGGCAAGTTAGTAAAGGTTAATGTGGGAATGGGGAAACAGTGCGATGGAATTTTTTTGCTGCCCGCCATCGGTAGTGGGGTTCCTGATGTGGTGGAGAATCGAGCATCGGAAGATATCTGCTGGTGGTCTGGACACCCTCATGTGTGCTGTCGGGGCGGGGAGGAGAGGATGCCCCTACTTGTCAGCGGGGGTGGGGGTGGTAGGATTTGTATTGTGGTGGAGAGGGTGCCCGCCGCAGGATCTCAATATTGGGTCGCCCGCTCAAAATGGCGGCCCAATAGCAGGATTCCGGCAGAATCCAGCGAGCTCTCCGCCGTGCATGAATTTGCCTGGCAAGTGTTGGAACCAACAATTCTACGGACACGTGCTTGTAGGATTAGAATAGCGGTTTTAATATACTTACAGGTGGGCAGAACTGGAGAATCTAGCTGGAGTGAAAAGATCAGAAGCCACCCAATGCAAAATCACATTGCAATTCTTCCAAAGGTGGGTTAATGGTACCTGTCTTGCTGCTGATTCATGGCGTGAACGCTATTTGCATTCATTTGCATCTACTGAACGCTCATTAAGACAGCTGCCCACTGGTGTCCCGTCAGGCCTTCTAATCTTGCATCACACCAGCATGAAATTCCTTCGGTCTAAATCCCAGTGGGTGGGGGTTGCTGACAAAGGCTAGGGGGACAGTGTGGAGGCAGGGCTGTGCAAGATGGGGGGAGGGGGGGGGGGGCGAGGTCGCACAATGGCAGGCAAAGGGGCAAAGAAGATGAGCAATGGAAGGCAGAGGGAAAACCAAGAGGAGGGAAGCCAGACCCCCCATAAAGCTGCATGAAAAGCTCACAATCAAGGGGGTCAAAGGGATATCACAGTATACTGGAAGGGGTTGGGCAAGACTGCAGATGTGGTGAGTACAGGTCCAAATGGGGCATGGGCTTGGGGGAGGGTGTTTAAATCGAGGAACAGACTTCTTCTTGAGGCTGCTAGCCTTTCCCCCTTGTTTGCTGACGTCCAGCACAATCTGGTGAAGGGAGGTGAGCTGGAGAGTGTGATACGAATGTGCTGGACTGGTATTTAAATACAGCGCCGGGACCTTTGAACCCACTAGCTGATTGCGGGTGGATGAATCAGCTGGATGCCCAGCTGGAGAGTCCAAGAGAACTCACCTGTGCATAATTAATGAGTTTCCAAGCAGAGATTCTGGCACGGGATCCCACCATTCTGGCCACCCGCCACTGCAATTAGAGCATGATTCTCTGGAAAGATTCTGAAGTGTGGGAGCGAGCGGGAAATGCCGTGAGCTTCCCAGTGCTCGACCCGTGAGGTCGGCAATGTTGTTCAATATTAATTGGTTCACTTAACGAGACCCCATGCCAAAAATGAAGGCTCGCCAGCCGATTCACTGGGAATGTACTCGCAAACCCCCCTGCTAACAAGTTCGAGCAGCACTTCAACAGATCTTCGATGGCCAGCACACAGAGCTCGCAGCCATGGCGCCAAGACGATCGGCTCCACGATTCGGGGATGCAGACCTGGAGAGGCTCCTAGATGCAGTGGAAGCCAGGAGGGATGACCTCTTCCTCCGAGGGTCCCAGAGGGTGAACGACAAGGCAGCCAGTGCTCCACCAGCGCAGATACACGCACCTCGGTGTGACATGTCATGGACAGGCTTCTGGGGCACAATCTGGTGAGCACCACACAGCTGCTGATGCAGGTGGAGGCAGGAACACCCCAGGTGAGACAGCAATTGGAGGTCTGCTGGATCCCAGCTGGGTCTCAGCCTGATGCTGAGCCGCTGCAACAGGTTTAACCGGAGCTGATGGAACGATAGGGAGCAGCCAGGATCTTCAAGGGGAGATGTCAGTGACTCTCCAGCAGGTCCATAGCCGATTGGAGGAGTCCCAGAGGCTATGGGACTGTCCAACTAGATGGGGATTGCGGCCCAGTAAAAGACTGACCTTGATGAGGTTCTACGGGACATGTCCCGCTCATAGATGGGAATGGCCGAGGCGCTGCGGAGCTTGTCCCAGTCACAAGTGGGCATTGCCGAGGTTCTGCAGAGCATGTCCCAGTCGCTGAGGAGCATTGTCGGGCTCATAGACACGATGGTGCAGACATTGGTGAGCCACTGGGGCCGGCAAAGCCAGATGATCCAGAGGAGGTTGGGGCTAAACCAGATGTCCCTCCATCCTGAGGTGAACCCCAGAGCCCTCTGGGCAGCGACTGGGAGGAGAGGGTTCTGGATGGCAACCTGGACCCATCCTTTAGACTGGTGACGGTGTCCGGCCCCAGAACCACCAGAGGATGTCCGCCAAGGGCATCAAAGAACTTGGGATGAGGTAAGCCACCTCTGATGTACATTCTGGGGACACACCTAGACGCAGCGGTAGAGCAAAGAAGCACAAGCTCATCAAGGATCACTGAAGGCACTGGAGAGGGAGGAGGGGTCGGTGAGGGTAGGTGGGGGGTACGGAGTGGAGTGTGCATTCAACGGGAAGGAAAGAGGCTCTGCGGGAGGGCGTTGGGAGGGAGGGAGGGTGAGGATAATGGGGTGGCATCATTGGGATGGTGGGGCATTGGTGAACACTTAAACGACGAACATTAAAATACCCTCAACACAACCAGTCTGACGCCTCGGCCTCTTTGTTCTGCAATGCGGTCCAATCACCAATCCCAAGCTCCATCTCCCCAGACATACCCCCCATCACCCACCCGACATGGTATTCTCATGCACACCCGGCTGTGGACATGTGCCCGGAGCTGGGGCCCATCCCCTGAGAGTTCGGAGGTTGGCTGCTGCATCTGTGGTGCTGCTTCCCGCAATGTTCATGCATCAATGTGTGATTGGGATGCTAGGCAATGAGCCCCACATGCTACATGGCCCCGCCCACCCACGGGGATCTACATGGGATGTGTGAAGTGCTCACTTAACCACAATTGCCAATTCCCTATTAGCAATAGCCTTCAGCCTCAAGGCCAGAGGCCTCCACGGTCAATGAAAGTTATGGGTGGTTGGTGGGGCACATAATGGCTAGGCTTGCCCATGGTACGGGAACACACAGAATAGGGGTTGGCATGGCGGACCCACGAACGTTCCTCCCCCCCCCCCCCCCTCACCCTAATGCCCCCAGCCCTCATGGTAGCCCACCCCTAACCAGGGGTACACCTCCCAGTTGCCCCCACCCCCGAACACAGGGGCAGCACATCCAGTGACCCCATGTTCATTGCCTGTCAGTGAAGGTGGCTGCTCACCTCCTCAGCTCCCTGAAGCGGCCCATCCACCCGGTTTACCTTTTTCAAAAGGAATACTAATTGGCGCCAGCTCGACCACTTGCTGGGGAGGCCTCAGAATCACAGGAGGTCGATGGATATGGGGTGGCTCGCGTTAATTGTATGCAAATTGGGCTTAAGTGGTGATAATTTGTTTCTCGCCAAGCTACAGCGGGATCCCAGTTTCACCTATGGAACGTCCCGGTTGTAATGAGGTCAGAAAATCGCGCCCTTAGTCTCAAAATGGGAGACTTCTGCCCAACGGTGTAGAGAGTCACATGATGGTAAACTGTGTCGAGAGAGTCTGAGAGAAGCCAGCATGAAGATAGCACCTAGACAGGAGGCATGTGTATAGTTGCGTGTTAACAATAACTGGCGTATGTTCAACCACACAAGCCGCAGAACCTCTTCGTGAGACACCAAACTACCTTACACAATTCAACAGCAAGTGTGGTACTAACTGAGTCACAGCGAACACAACCTGCAGGATTCTCCCTCGGCGGGATCCTCCTCTTCGTCGGCATGCCCATGGGGTTCCCGATGGCGTTGGGTGGCCACAACGGGAAACCCCATTAGCCGGCTGTGAGAACGGAGAATCCTGCTGCCAACGAGGACCCGCCATGCCGGAAAACAGGGCTGGCGGGATAGAGAATCCCACCCAAAAGCCTTTCTTTGACCGGAATTCTCCGATCGTTCACTTGCGGCGGGATTCTCTTGTCCCGCTGGCAGCGCATCCCTGCCCATGGTTTCTTGACGGTATAGGGTGGCTTCAATGAAAATTCCCATTGACAGCAGCCGGAATAGAGAATCCCGCCATCAGTGAACATCACGCCACCTTCCGTTGCCAAGAAACATGCAGCTGAGGAGGGCAGAGAATCCCACCCTTGATATTACTTTCAGTACAACAGTGAATCAAATTAAAGAATTAACAGGCCCTTAAAGCAACACAAACAAAAATCTAAACTTTAAAGGAAACTTAACAAATTAAAATAACCTTCCCGGGGCTGTGTTTCCTCTCATCATTTGAGTATCAAATAAACTAATCGTCTAATGAACCGCCCCTTATCGGAGAAGTGCCTCTTTATACTCCTCTGGAGTAAGAAGAATCAAATGAACAAATTAACTAATTAACACTTTGACAGTCCCAAATCTTTCTTTCGTACTTGTTTGAGCATTCCAATAAACTAAACAATCAAATTAACTCATTAAAAGCCCCTTAAAGCAGCAGTGTAACAAAAAACTAAAAGGAACTGAACAAAAGAAATAAAAATAACATTCCCAACCCCTGCAGCAGTCCTTCTTTATAATCTTATAAATGAAACCAATAAACAGTAAATTAAACGAAAATGACAGGGGGTGACATCTCTGGTAGGGTTCTGTGACTAAAATAAAATGTCAAAAGGAATTAAACCAAAAGATCATTGCTGGTGGTGCTAATGGTGCACCTCAGCCCCCAGAACACCCACCGTAAATAAAACAATAATTAATTAATTGGTCAGAAATGGCAGAGATGATAGCCCCTAATGGGGATACTGTAACAAAAAGATATCAAAGCGTTAAAGGAAATTTATAAATTCAAAACAAAGTGTCATCACCAGGAGGTGATGATGCACCCCAGCTCCCATTGTGCCCACCAGTCATGGCAGGAGTCTTTCTCTATATGTGCTCAAGATATTTAATCAATCAAAGCCCGTCACCTACGTATCCTTCACCTTGACAACGCAATTAACAGATCATTAACAATCCTATTTTTGGTATGGGGGTTGTGTCTTTGCACAGCTCTTAAAAATCTTCAGCAGTGAGAACGACACAACAAACCATCACAATTATCATTAACACCTCAACATAAAACTATTCTCTATGCATTTGTGGTGCAAACAATGTTCTAAATCAAGTTTTAAATCTAGACACTTTCATTCAGGCTTGATTCACCAGTTCTTTAGCTAACATCTGTTAGCTGTACAGCATTTAGGGAGCCTCATTTAATGAAGAATTAAATTTAGTCTCCTCCAGAATCAAGGAGTTATGCTGCTGAGTTGAAAGGAATCAGTCGTGATATTTGTCTCATATTTAAGCCTTGCATCTAACGTGTCTAAAATATATATCGCAGCTCTTGTGTGGGCTCTGGAAAAAGAATGACGAACCCTGTGGAACAATGCATGCCTGAGGAATTTATCTAGAGGATAGTAGCAGATGCTTTTTCGGGCCAGTTGTTCTGCAGGCAAAGCTTTGCATACTTCGTATTGATCTGCTTTGAAAACAGCCAGCGGTGACTGCAATGATGAGTCACTCGAATCAGATCAGGCATACAGAGACGTGACCTGTCCCGTCTACTGAGAGAGCACAATATCATTAATCTGTGCGAAAGAATGGCTGCAAATAAAGTTCCCTAATTAGAAAGGTCATATGCTGAAGATGGCTCTTGAGCCGTCAGCACTAAAATCGGCAGGTTCTTCCTGGTTCAATTATTTTTGAGTTCTGTCTCTTTAGCTGGCATTTCCTGCCTTGCTGCGGCGGGTCCTGCAACGGATTGGACTGGAAAATGTGGCACGCCACCCAAGCGTCCATTGACTTTGTGGCACCGGTAAATCCCGCTGGCGGGCTGGACCGGAAGATCCCGCCACTTGTTCCGTCATTTTCCATCCATGATACATACTTTCAGCAAATTGCAGTGACTCCACTCTGCTTCAGGAAATCAAGCACACAGACCCGGGAACTAAAAGCAGAGAGTGCTGGAAATACTTATCAGGTCTTGGAAGCATCTGCAAAAGCTGGGAACGTCCCCTCCTTAGAGGCATATTTTCCGACAGCGGTCCAGTCCCGCCAATGTCTATGTGGTTTTGTGAGCCCCGCACCCTCTGCCGCTGGGGATGGTGCTGTGTGGCGGGGTCGCCGGAAGATCCCACCGGCGGCAAGGGCCGGAAAATTCCGGGCAACGTTTCAGATCTGTGGCATTTCAGAAGAAGTGGGGAAAGTTAGAAATGTAATAGGCTTGAAGCAAATGAAAGGGTGGGAGAGTGGGAAAAAGAACAAAGGGTAAGTGATAGGATGGAAGAGGGATCAAATGGCTAGAGTTGATGATATAACACCAAGGGGAGTAGTAATGGGACAAGATAAAGTGCAAAAGATATGTCCAGAGAAGGTGTGAATGGCAGAATGATGAGCTGCTGGTAATTGAAAGCAAAAATAATGGAAAAGCAGGAAATGAAATGGGGACAGAGATTACAATCTGAATTTGTTGAACTCAATGTTTAGTCTGGAATGCAGGCCTAACCAACAGCTGTGATGCTGTTTCTCGAATTTGCCGTGAGTTTCATTGGAATACTGCAGGAGGCAGAGCGAGCAGAGTGGGAACAAGTTAGAGAATTAATATCACAGGCAACCAGAAACATAGGGTGGAGCTTTCCGTTTCTGAGGGTTATGTGCGGTGGCAGGGGGTATCTGTGGCGCCAACCCACTGGTCGGAATGGTGGGAAATCACACTCGATTCCGCACTTGGGAGTTCATTATGCACAGACAGGTATCAGGCCCAATCACCTGGCGGGACAGGAGATGATTGTTTGCCTGCCGTCAGCTGGTGGGGACGAAGATCTGGGCGCCATATTTAAACACCAGTTCAACACATGCATCTACTCTCCCCACCCCACCTGTTTCCAAGTGACCACCATAGATGTCTTACAGCCGTTTCATGAGCATTCATGAGATGCAAATGGCACTCACGGCACTCGACAGCGGGATAACTGGGCGGGATTCTCCGAGCCTCCACACCAAAATCGCGATTGGCGCCGGGGCGGAGAATAGCCGTTGACGCTGAAATTCTGTGCGGCACCGCTTCCGCAATTCTCCGGTCCAAGGAAAATCGCCGGGAATCGCACACGCGCAGTCTATGCGGCACGGGTAGGGGGCCATTGACAAAGGCCCCCGCGGCGATTCTCCAAGTGTAATTGGCCGAGTTCCCGACAGCGTAGGTCTCTCATGGTCCCATCTGTCGGGAACTCGGCATGGCAGCTGCGGATCAGTCCATGGCCACCCTGGTGGGGGGATCCTTTACCAGGGGGGCCTCACAGACAGCCAGGCTATCGATCGGGGGCCACTGATTCACGGGCACACGCAATCTTGGGAGGGGACTATCTTTTTGGTGCCGGTCCACGGTGTGGGTCTGCCATGTCGCACGAGGCGGCCAACGCAGGCCGCCACCGTGCGCATGCTCAGACCCACGACCAGAAGTGCAGGGCCCCGTATCAGCAGCTGGAACTGTGAGGACTACTCTGGGGTCCTGCTGGCCCCCTCCAGGCAGGAGAGTCACTCTAGACTTTCTACCGGAAAGTCCAGAGTGATTCGCCCGCGTTTTCACGCTGGAGTGAGGACTGAGCCCTACTATTGGAGAATCCTACCCCTGAACTGCCATTAACCTGCTATTGGGAGACTAGCAAACTGTTTTCATGCCTGCGGGCTTCCAACTGCTTGCCTGCCACAAAACCCGGCACGGGCGGAATGGGAAAATTCCACCCTTGGAGTCATACGTGCAGACTGACTGACAAAGCGGTCATCCAGTCCGCATTTGTTTGTGCATTGTACAGCAGATTACATTATGAGCAGTGAATACACTGCCCTACAGATGTATGGATAGTTTCACATTCATTTTTATCAATGATAAGGTGCTGTAATTAAATGAATAAAGAAAATAACAACATGCAACGACTTACTGGGGCTGGTTTAGCACAGGGCTAAATCGCTGGCTTCGAAAGCAGACCAAGGCAGGCCAGCAGCACGGTTCAATTCCCGTACCAGCCTCCCCGAACAGGCGCCGGAATGTGGCGAGTAGGGGCTTTTCACAGTAACTTCATTTGAAGCCTACTTGCGACAATAAGCGATTTTCATTTTCATTTCATTGAGATACCTGAGGTCTGATTTTCTCTTCATGGTATTTGTAATGACTGATTTACCAGTTTTTTGGTCTTCTGCCTTTAACTACTGCATACAAAGGCATGCAGAGGAATTTTGTTCAAACCAATTCTATGTGTTTATTGCACAGCACAGCTTTAATCCTTGGTACTCTCTGGGTTAAGGAGAGATTTCCGTCTCCAGAACCTGTTTTCTGAGTGGGACAGTGGTGGGCAGGGAAGGAAAATCAGCCTGTGGAGCATTCCATTCATTCCCATTCTTCTTCCAGAAGTGATGACAGATGTAGTATATGCTTAATACGAGGGCTTGGTCAAGGAACATGTTAAAAAGGTAATTGAGTTAAACTTCTTTACTGATTACCTAACAACGTGGAGTAAGAGGAATGCCATTCTATCCACTTTTGCCATTGAGGCATTGGAGCAGGGTGGAAGGAGGGGAGGTTGGACATTTAAAAAGTCTCCAAGCCACACATTAATTTTGGGATGATTTCTTTGTAGAAGAACTGAATACGTCTTTAGCTGCCATGGAGACAGACAGGTATGTTCTGGTTCTTCACATGCCAATGGCCACCAGGAATGATTATTCCTCCATTCACCAAGGTGGCGCTCCCAATTGGAGCCCACCCAATAAAATTCATCTTGGTCAGCACTGGCAACCATAACTGGGACCATCTCTGGGAGCCTTGGCCTAGCTAAGCAAAGAGCCATGGCCAGAGACAGCAATAGGAGCCATGGCCTAGCTAAGCAAAGAGCCATGGCCAGAGACAGCAATAGGAGCCATGGCCTAGCTAAGCAAAGAGCCATGGCCAGAGACAGCAATAGAAGCCATGGCGAAAGACAGCATTGGGAGTCATGACCAGAGACAGCACTGGGAGCCATGGCCATGGCGAGAGACAGCATTGGGAGCCATGGCCATGGCGAGAGAAAGCATTGGGCGCCATGGCCATGATGAGAGACAGCATTGAGAGTCATGGCCATGGCGAGAGACAGCATTGAGAGTCATGGCCATGGCGAGAGACAGCATTGAGAGTCATGGCCATGACGAGAGACAGCATTGAGAGTCATGGCCATGGCGAGAGACAGCATTGAGAGTCATGGCCATGGCGAGAGACAGCATTGAGAGTCATGGCCATGGCGAGAGACAGCATTGGGAGTCATGGCCATGGCGAGAGACAGCATTGAGAGTCATGGCCATGGCGAGAGACAGCATTGAGAATCATGGCCATGGCGAGAGACAGCATTGGGAGCCATGGCCATGTCGAGAGACAGCATTGGGAGCCATGGCCATGGCGAGAGACAGCATTGAGAGTCATGACCAGAGACAGCACTGGGAGCCATGGCCATGGCGAGAGACAGCATTGAGAGTCATGGCCATGGCGAGAGACAGCATTGAGAGTCATGACCAGAGACAGCACTGGGAGCCATGGCCATGGCGAGAGACAGCATTGAGAGCCATGGCCATGGCGAGAGACAGCACTGGGAGCCATGGCCATGGCGAGAGACAGCATTGAGAGTCATGGCCATGGCGAGAGACACCATTGAGAGTCATGGCCATGGCGAGAGACAGCATTGAGAGTCATGGCCATGGCGAGAGACACCATTGAGAGTCATGGCCATGGCGAGAGACAGCATTGAGAGTCATGGCCATGGCGAGAGACAGCATTGAGAGTCATGGCCATGGCGAGAGACAGCATTGAGAGTCATGGCCATGGCGAGAGACAGCATTGAGAGTCATGGCCATGGCGAGAGACAGCATTGAGAGTCATGGCCATGGCGAGAGACAGCATTGGGAGTCATGGCCATGGCGAGAGACAGCATTGGGAGCCATGGCCATGGCGAGAGACAACATTGGGAGCCATGGCCATGGCGAGAGACAGCATTGGGAGCCATGGCCATGGCGAGAGACAGCGCTGGGAGCCATGGCCATGGCGAGAGACAGCATTGGGAGCCATGGCCATGGCGAGAGACAGCATTGGGAGCCATGGTCATGGCGAGAGACAGCATTGGGAGCCATGGCCATGGCGAGAGACAGCGCTGGGAGCCATGGCCATGGCGAGCCATGGCCAGCGACAGCATTGGAAGTCACAGCTAGCGACAGCAATAGGAGCCATGACCAGAGACAGCTCTGGAAGCCATGACCAGAGACAGCTCTAGGAGCCATGACCAGAGACAGCACTGGGAGCCATGACCAGAGTCAGCACTGGAAGCCATGACCAGAGACAGCTCTAGGAGCCATGACCAGAGACAGCACTGGGAGCCATGACCAGAGTCAGCACTGGGAGCCATGACCAGAGACAGCACTGGGAGCCATGACCAGAGACAGCACTGGGAGCTATGACCAGAGCCAGCACTGGGAGCCATGACCAGAGTCAGCACTGGGTGCCATGACCAGAGACAGCACTGGGAGCCATGGCCAGAGACAGTATTGGGAGCCTTGGCCCAGCTAAGCAGAGGGAGCTGTGGATGGAATGTAAAGCCCACTGCCATTCTGCAGGGCTTGTCACTAAAAGGTAAGTTCGGCCTCAAACCGGATGAATCTTGAACAATCCATGAAAACCTCATCTCAATGTCACTTTAATGCAACTTACTTCCTGATCAGCACGGTAGCATTGCGGATGGCACAATCGCTTCACAGCTCCAGGGTCCCAGGTTCGATTCCGGCTTGGGTCACTGTCTGTGCCGAGTCTGCACATCCCCCCCGTGTGTGCGTGGGTTTCCTCCGGGTACTCCGGTTTCCTCCCACAGTCCAAAGATGTGCAGGTTAGGTGAATTGGCCATGATAAATTGCCCTTAGAGTCCAAAATTGCCCTTAGTGTTGGGTGGGGTTACTGGGTTATGGGGATAGGGTGGAGTTGTTGACCTTGGGTAGGGTGCTCTTTCCAAGAGCCGGTGCAGACTCGATGGGCTGAATAGCCTCCTTCTGCACTGTAAATTCTATGATCAGCATATGGTGGGGTAATGGTAATGTCACATGTTCGCAATTTAGAAGACAGGCTCTGTGGACATGGGTTTCAATCCCACTATGGCATTTGGTGAAATGAAGCTGCAGTTCAAATTAGTCTCAGTAATAGTGACCATGAGCTATCATCAACTGTTGCAAATTAATGTCCTTTAGGGAAGGAAATCTGTTGTCCTTACCAGGCCTGGCCTCTGTTTGAATCTAGACCCACAGCAATGTGATTGGCTCTTAACTCTCCTCTTGAAATGGCCGAGCAAGCCACTCAGTTCCACGGCAATTAGGGAAGAGCAACAAATGCTGACCTTACCAACATTACCCTCACCACATAAAAGAATATAGGGAAAAATATTGGTAACCACTTAATCATAGGACTTTTCTTTCAAGAAAAATGTACCTTTTTCCAACTATATTTATTCCCCAGAGAAGTGACGGAGCCTCTTTTTTGAATATTAATCAGAATCCATTCATCTCTTCTTAAACTGAGAAACAGAGCAGCGCACTGACATTCTTGACATCGAGGCAGGAAAAACTGACTGGCGTGGGATGGTGAGGAGGAGGAAAACATTGATCTTGAAAATTGAAAATAGGGTGAGAATTTATTTCAAGAAAGAATACTTGCATGCGGGCGTTTTTCTCCGCAATTCTTTCTGCATACTGTCAACGACAAGCCGATGAACCAGAAGAAATATGAGGCACACAACGAGAGCGAGTGGATTGAGATAGCCCAGCCAATGCAAATTGTGCTTCATAGAGGTGTTGAGATTGACAGATTCTTGGGAATAGAAAATCACAATATTATCGGAGCCATCGAAAATAGTATAAAGTACAAAAATAAACATGTCCCAACTGAAAACAAGCTATCCTTGAAAGAGAGGCACAATTATTTTTTTCAAAAGGGTCTCCTAAATAAACAAGACTTGCATTTAAATAATACCATTCAGTACCTCAGGACACCCAAATGTGCGTCAGAACGAGTAAAATATTTTGGCAATTCAGGCAATTTGCAAACAGCAAGTGACATAACCTGGGGTTAAGCAGGTCATGAGACACTAATGAAACCGTATGCAGGTCATGATTATGAGACTGGAGGATTGATATTCCCAAAGGACCACTCCCCCGCTGAGGGGTAGGGGAGGGCGAGGCAGGGCAGTGTGGGGCAGGACAGGGCGGAGCACCTCCTGCTACATCCTGAACCAAGCCGGAGGAGTGTGAGCAGGCTCCCATGGTAGAGTAACTGCTCTGTACTCTTGTTCTGTTGCATCAAGCCTTTTTCCTTTGACTCAACCTGTTTGGCTCGGTGTGGTCTCCTCTCTGGACCTGATAATACCAGCTCCCTGCAGAAAGTAGTGAGATATTTGACAATGGACAGAATTTTCCAATCGTGCGCCATGAAGGAATCGTTGCGGGTGGGAAGGAACGATTCATGGATCGGCAAAAGGTGTGTTGACAATGATTGGTCTCGAGGCGGGCAGACAGGACCAGAAAATGCCTCTCAAATGTTTTCAGTGACATTAATTGAGAGATAAACGTTGACCATGACACTGAGGATCATACCCTTCACTTTGAAATGGCGCAACGGAAACTTTTCCAGCAGTCAAATAGAGCCTTGGTTTAACACCGCATCTGAAGAAACAGAATTTCCACTTGTGCAGAGCTCCCTCAATATTAGAACAGAATGTCAGGCGAGATTTAAGTCTCTCTGAGTGGGACTCAAACCCAAAACCTTTTCACTCAGGGTTGAGAGTGCTCAACCACAGCTGGCACAACTTTCAGTCATTTGATTTTGAGGTACTTGTACTTGGTTGATGTCTTGCTACATTTAGCCCAGCACAGCATATCACATTCCTTTTAAGCCTGATTCGGTGCAATTATAATTACTTGCGCTACATTTATGTGGTGTCCTGATGTGTGTGCTGGTCTTATATCGTAAACATTACAGTACAATTTGGAGATATAGTAATTAAGGTGTAATTAGCTCTCGGAGTGCCCCCTCCCTCAACTGTTTTTCATCACTCTACGAATGTTTTGATGCTCTGATGATCAATGCCTGGTTAAATAGCACTTAAAACTTATTCTCAGATCTTTTCTGAATCACAGAGCAAGAGAGCCCTTTCCCCTCCAGAGATTCTCCGATCTCGGCAGCACTGCTCCTGTTAGGGCTATGGTTCCGCAGGCACTGGGGTCCCTGACACTTCATCCAATCCGACCTCGAACCAGAGAGTGCTCTGTCCCAGCCACAAATTCTGGGGAGAAGCATTGAAGGACAAAGAGTCAGCCTGGAGGGGCCACCAGAGATAGAGGTCTCCCTGGCGTGTGACCCTCTCCCCCGCAAACGTCGCCAATCCAGATTCTTTTCCATAGATGTCACGCCCAGTCGCCGAAAGAAGAGGCAAGGGGATAGTAAGGGAGCTGCCGCTGTCCCCTGAGCAGGGTGCTTCAGGGTCGCGCGGGGCCCAAGAGGGCCCATTCCACCCAGTACAATTTAGCACCCCGGACTTGTTCAATTTCTCTGGGGAGGGGGTCAGCGATAACCCCCAGCTTCTTAGGTTCTCAGCGGGTTATAGTTTGGAAGACCCTCTGTCCCAACCCATGTCTTTGGACACCTCTGCCACCATCCTGGACCTGTTTCCGGAGCTATTTACGGGGCCTTCCAGTGACCAGGAGATGGGGACGGGGCCGGCATCTGCACCATCGCCTCCCGCTGGCCCGGGATCCCGGGAGGAGCCTGAGGAGATCCCTCCTGTCGATGATCCCGGTGGCGGGATCAAGGCAGCCCCAGGGTTGGTTGGTGGGTCCGGTCGCTCGCTGCACTCAGTCTGGTGGAGGACTCGTGCCCGGAGGGCGACTGTCCGAAGGCTGTCAGCCATCCAGTGTCAGGAGCGCGGGGTGCACGAGATGCTCTGTAGCGGGGTGCGGGTCTCACTCATGCCTGACACTGTGTCACCCCCTCACCCCCTCTGGGAATCTCCCGGAATCTGGCACATCATAATTGAAGGTTCTTTTGTTTTTCTGCCTCTGTAGATAGTTCAGGCAGTGCCCTATTGCCCTGCCCCCTCCACCAACACTCTGACTCCCTCCCTCCCCGCCACCCCCCTTCCTTTCCCTTCTGTTGGTACAGTGACGAGGGTATCTGGTCTCTCCAGCGCAAAGTTTAGTGCTTGTACCTTTTGTGTTTTGTAGAAACGTGTTGTGAACTGTTTTAATAATCAGAGTATCCACCCCCCCCCCCCCACCCCTCCCCGTACACTGGCACTGAGGGGAGGGTACCCTGTTTCTCCAACACAAAATGAGCGTTTGTACCGTTTGGCCTTGTATATATTTTTTACTGTTTTAATAAAAAGATATGGACACAAAATTAAGGGCAGATTGCACAAATATTTGTTACCGGTGCAGAGCCTCTCTCACCTGCCATAGATATGAGGCTGCCCTGGACACGTTGTCCATGATTAAAAAGGTAGAAAATTGTGGGCACCGTGGCAATGGTTTTCTGATATGAGGGGAGGATCTGGTCCGGCTGCAGAAGACACTGCATCTTCCAGACTGAGTCACGAGATTCCCGTCCTCCTGAGCTCCAAAACTGCTGCAGCCCTCAATCTGAAGATAAGAAGAGCCTTGATAAGATTCAGGCTGTTGTGCTAAGATTAGCACATCAGGTCCTCTACCCATTCCAATGCAGTTCTCTGCTGATTTCAACCAGGAGAGTTAGACATTTGCCCAGGTATGGGATACGTTGGGTGATGTAGGCCAGGCACTGTGCGGTTTCATAAGGTCCAAAAATAGTGGGTAGGAGTTTTGCACTCTGCCCATTTATTGAGTAAGGACAAACAAGAATAGGTTTTTTATCCATGTCCATAGCTATTGTTAGGCCTTACACAAAAACCAAATGCTTTCTTCTGCTTCCCAATCCACCATTGTTTGCCTTCAGGCAGTCAAGCCCGAAGGTAAACAAATTTTGAACAAAACATACTTAAAACAAGTATCATTACGATCCTGATTGCTCAGATGGTCCCAAGATCCCCACTCTCAGACTGGAAGGCTTTAGTCCCAAATTCCAGGACCCTGTAAGAGCCCAATGCTCAACTGTGAACTTAACTTCTAGGACCCTAAGACCCCAATTTTCAACTGCGACCTCAAACTCCAGAACCCCCAAAGCCCCCACCACGCAACTCTGACCACAACCTCAAGTCCCAGGTTCAATCCAAAACTCCAAATTTTAGGCCACCAATCCCTTACTAAGCCTCTTTCTCTGAACCCCTGTAACCTTCATCGATGCTTGCCCCTCATCCCAAATCTAAAGCCTCTAATACCTCCGCAAGCTCTCTCGTCCCTTATTCCTCTCCAACTACTCCTTGGCCTCTGATCCCTCGCTGAGCCCCTGATCCCTGCCCGTAATCAATTGCTCTCAGACCCCCGATCTCTCCATGATCCTCCCAATCCACCCCACCTCCTCAATTCGTGAACCTGAACACTGATCACTTCCCTGACCACCTGATTTTGACATCCTGATCCTTCCATGACCCCTGGTCCCTCCCAACCACCCATCTAAATTTCCTGATTATTCCCAGATTTCCAATTGTTTTTCAAGCCCCTGAGACATTCCCAATTCCCTGATACAAGCATACATACAAACATACATACCAACATACAAATTAGGAGCAGGGGTCGGCCACTCGGCCCCTCGAGCCTGCTCCACCATGCAATAAGATCCTGACTGATCTGACTGTAGCTTCAACTCCACATTCCTGCCCACCCCCAATAACCTTTCACCCCCCATTAGTAAAATACCTCTACAATCACAAAATGTCTGCACTCTTGCTTACAGTTCAACTTCTAGTAGCTTCTGAGGTATCAGTTTACTTTGCTCAGAGTCCACACCCAGGCTTAACTAATCAAGCACAGTAAGCATAGATCAGTTACCAGACCAACAGTGAATATGAAATGTTAACAGAATTGGAAAACAGTATTAAAATTACAAAAATCTACACAGGACATAAATAAATCGTAGCACCTTACATCAAAGACTTGGAAATATCTTGACAACATTCATTGTGACTACCACCTCGCGACTTATGGGAATTAAATTCTCTGGAAAAATAAAGAGACAGTTTTATAATGAACAGCGGATCATTGCGATATGTGCTCAATATGTCCTCTGGAGAGGACATGAACCTTCTGACTCATGGACACTTGGCCAATGCTGCACCATCACCTCTTTGTCAAAGCCGATCTTTCTTGTCCGCATACTTAGTGAATATTTTAAAATTATCTTTGAATACTTACTGTCAATATATATTCCTAACCCTTTCCACAACTTGGGGAATGAGGTCAGGATTGTGTTTGTTTGCTACGGAGTCTCGAAACAGCTTAGAAACTCGGAGCACACTGAAACCTGAAAACGCATGAAACTCAGCCAGCATCTGAAAAAGAAAGATAAGGTCACATTTGAAGCGAGACAGTTATATTAGAACTTGAATGATGATTCTTCACGATAGAACAGGGGGGAGCCAGATAAGCAGGGATCCTTCAAGCTTGAGTTGATTCCAAGGTGACTTGAATGGTGATGTGAAACTTGAACCAGTGAAGCCTTTGGGGAAGGCTGTATTCCATGGCCTGCATCAGGCAAGTGTAGCATTTCATAGCCCGGTTGGTATTAGCCAGCTCGGCTCATTGACGGGCGTTGGAGGGGTGGTTCTTTTACTGGTCCCTGGGAATCTTTCTCTAGCCTCTACACAACCTCGCAAGCCAGTGCCTCAAATGGGAAGGGTTAGCCTGACTTGGCAAGTCAGGGAAGTTTGCCAATACTTTGTATTTTCATGTGTCGCTTTAGCTACTTAAATGTGGAGGAGTGCCAAAGTCTTGGTTCAACTCATTTGGATCTCAGTTGTCTCTATTAAAGGAAATGGGGTATGTCTCTACAGAGAGACTGTAAGGACTCTGTAGCAAACAAGCACAAACCTGACCTCACTGTCAACATCCTGGGGGTTACCATTGATCAGAAACTGAACTGGACCAGCCATGTAAACACTGTGGCTACGAGAGCAGATCAAGCTTCGGGATCCTGCGTTAAGTAACTCACCTCCTGACCTCGCCCACCCCCACAAAACACTGTCCACCATCTGCAAGGCACAAGTCAGGAGTGTGATGGAATACTCTCCACTTGCCTGGATGAGTGCAGCTCCAGCAATACACAGGAAGCTCAACACCATCCATGACAAAGCAGCCCATTTGATTGCTACCCATTCCACAAACATTCAATCCCCCCACCACCGACGAACAGCAGTCGCTGTATGTACCATCTACAAGATGCACTGTGGTAACTCACCAAGCTTCCTTCAACAGCACCTTCCAAACCCACGACCACTACCATCTAGAAGGACAAAAGCAGCAGATACCGGGGAACCCCACCACTTGGAGGTTCCCCTCCAAGTCACTCACCACCCTGACTTGAAAATATCGGCGTTCCTTCACTGTTGCAGGTTCAAAATCCTGAAACTCCCTCTCTAACAGCATAGTTGGTCCATCTACATCTCAGGGCCTGCAATGGTTCAAGAAGACAGTTCACCACCATCTTCTGAAGGGCAACTAGGAATGGGCAATAAATGCTGGCCTAACCAGTGACCCCCACATCCCAAAGAATTAATTTAAAAACCAGTTCAGTCTGGAGAATTGCAAGCACACCTGACCGACCAAAGAAAAACACTTCAAATGCTAATTATTTCCCTTTTAGAATCTGTTTACCCTACTGTGCATCATAACTATTCACTATTTTTAATTTCCTAATGATTCATCTTTCCAGCTAATTCTCTGTGGGCGCAGAATGAATAATCACCAGCGTGCAGATAGCTCTTTGTGTAGACAGCAGGTGGGATCGGAAGTGGCTTAATGGACAAGTCAAAGTAGGAACTGTGCTCCTGGTATGTAAATGTATTTCTGAACGATCATTAGCTACTCATAAGGAAGGTCAGGGTTGGGGGTTGGAATGATGAGATTAAAGCCATGTGATTTAATTTCACTGCAATAGTCAGGGAACACTGCATTCCCTGAGTTGCTATCTTTTAGTGAGGTGTCAAACCATCACAGGTGGGGTAACAATAGGAACATTGGACTGAGGGGCGGGAACAAACCATTCAGGCATTTAAGTCTGCTCCATTATTCAATAAGATCTTGGCTGTTCTGGATATCTCAACTTTGCCATCTCCCCCACCATAACCTTTGGCTCCGTCTAACACTGCTTTGAATCAATTCAATGATACAATCTCCACAGCTCTCTGGGGGAGTGAATTCCAAAGAGCCATTTGAAATGGTAAACTTTTGATTATTAAACTGTGTTCCCCAGTTCTTGCACGGGATTCACCGTCGTCCGATGCCGATATCGTAATTGCCGATCAGGTGGAGAATTCCTTCTGACGCCCAAATCAGGAGCGGCGCTGGTTTGACGCCGGTTTTCTATTCACTGATATGGCGTCAGCGCATCACAGGCCGCATGCTGTTGGAACGGCATTGGCGCGTCACCTGAAGGCCCTCCCGCGATGCTCCAACTCCGCCACGACCAGACATACCACGCGCGGTCGGGAACTCGGCGTGGCAGCTGCGGACTGTGTCCAGCGCTGCAACAGTCGGCCGGGAGCCATGATACTGGCTGGGGGGGGCTTCCGAGAGGGCTAGGGAGACTGGTGGGGGGTGGCCAGGGGGCAATATTTGGCAGGTTGGCGTCCACGCACGGCCGGCTCCACGTTGTACGGCGCAACCACAGCAGGTTGTTGCAGTGAGCATGCATGGTCACGGACTTGGCCATTCTCCAGCCATTTTTATCGTGGGAGCCGGGAGTTTTACCCAGCGCGGCTGTCAGCCCCATGCTGGTCCCAGGATCAGTGAGGATTTTGGCATTGTAATACGCCACAGTTCCCACGCCGACGTCAGCACTTAGCCTCAAAAACGGTGAATCCAGCCCCTAGTCTCTCCCAATTGAAAGGTATAATTTTGAAGAAGGACACAGGAACTCTCTTCACTGCCCTGACCATTATTTATCCCTCAAACGACAGCATTAGAAGTAAGCGATCTGATCATTATCACACTGCTGTGTGTGGGTGTGTGGGAGCTTGCTGTGTGTCCCAATATTGCAACGATGGCTACACTTCAAAAAGTACTTGTCCAGATTTTCTGATGAAATTAGCGATGAACATTCAAACATTTGCTGCTGTTGAGTGTGGGGATCCAGAGGCGGTCCCAACGAATGTAATATGCATGGTAATCACCCAGGGAGTTCAAACTTCCAACAGGCAGAGATATGCTGCCTGAAACACTGCGTGGATTCCTCTGACACTGACATCGTAGACTTGGACAAGATAGATTGAACCTGCCCAGATATTTACTCCAGGATACTTGTGCTATTAATCACAGGCATAAGACCTGGATTGATAGTGATTAACAACAGAAGCTGTTTCCAAGAGGCCTCAAAATGTATTTCAAAGTACATTTGCTGAACAATTAACAACCTTCTTATCAACCCAAGCACCACCACCACCTCCCTCCGCCCCTCCATCCGCCCATTCTTGACAATCCACAATCTACTTCCCACACACTAATCACCCTCCACCCCAACCCTGCGATTCTCCATCTCACCCCTTTTCCACCTCCCCCATCTACCCCCAACCAACCCGAATCACCCCCACCCACCACCCCACTTGTAAATAGCCCTTGTCAACTGCTAGTCCATCTGTAATCAAAACAAATCAATGCACTCAAAGCTCTAATGCACTTAGCAGCAAATGTGTCCACTTGTCATAACCATTGGGTAAGCAAATACAAAAACAAATCAATGCACTCGAAGACCTAAAGCACTTTACCATTTATTTCATTTGAAGTACTTTTTCAATTCGTGTCAAGAATTCTCCCCATTTACAGTCGGATTGCACAAACTCAACAATAGCGATGAAAAGCCTTTGAAAGTTTAAATATAGTTCAAAAAGAAATACATTTGAGCACTCAACATGACACTGTAAACCAGCTGGGCCTAATGGGACATTATGCTGCTAACCTCAAAGGAGCTGTGGCATCAATACTTCTACACAGCGCCGGCTCTAGGGTTGCTGGCGCCCTGGGCAAGATGAACTTCGGCGCCCTTGGGGGGGGGGGCGAGGGAGGGGGGGCGGGGGCGGGGGGGGACCCGCGGGGGGGGCGGACCCGAGGGAGGAGGGGCGGGGGGGGGGCGGACCCGAGGGGGGGGGGCGGGGGGGGGCGGGCGGACCCGAGGGGGGGGCGGGGGGGGGGGCGGACCCGAGGGGGGGCGGGGGGGGACCGAGGGGGGTGGGCGGGGGGAGCGGACCGAGCGGGGGGGGGGGCGGACCGGGGGGAGGCGGACCGGGGGGGGGCCGCCCTGGGGGAGGGCGGCCACCGCGCATGCGCTGGTTGGCACCGGCCCAACTGCGCATGCGCGGGGCCCGAGTCTCTGGCGCCCCCTCGCACATGGCGCCCCGGGCGACTGCCCGAGTTGCCGGTGCCTTGAGCCGGCCCTGCTTCTACACCTTGCGATGACCCCTCACCCCACCCCAACCAATTGGATTTCTCATTGAAATCACCCCACAACGCCAGGAAACACATTGGCGGGGGTGCGCTGCCAGTGGGAAAAGTGAATCCCAACATAGAACATAGAACATAGAACGATACAGCGCAGTACAGGCCCTTCGGCCCTCGATGTTGCACCGACATGGAAAAAAACTAAAGGCCATCTAACCTACACTATGCCCTTATCATCCATATGCTTATCCAATAAACTTTTAAATGCCCTCAATGTTGGCGAGTTCACTACTGTTGCAGGTAGGGCATTCCACGGCCTCACCACTCTTTGCGTAAAAAACCCACCTCTGACCTCTGTCCTATATCTATTACCCCTCAATTTAAGGCTATGTCCCCTCGTGCTAGCCACCTCCATCCGCGGGAGAAGGCTCTCACTGTCCACCCTATCTAACCCTCTGATCATTTTGTATGCCTCTATTAAGTCACCTCTTAACCTTCTTCTCTCTAACGAAAACAACCTCAAGTCCATCAGCCTTTCCTCATAAGATTTTCCCTCCATACCAGGCAACATCCTGGTAAATCTCCTCTGCACCCGTTCCAAGGCTTCCACGTCCTTCCTATAATGAGGCGACCAGAACTGTACGCAATACTCCAAATGCGGCCGTACTAGAGTTTTGTACAACTGCAACATGACCTCATGGCTCCGGAACTCAATCCCTCTACCAATAAAGGCCAACACACCATAGGCCTTCTTCACAACCCTATCAACCTGGGTGGCAACTTTCAGGGATCTATGTACATGGACACCGAGATCCCTCTGCTCATCCACACTACCAAGAATTTTACCATTAGCCAAATATTCCGCATTCCTGTTATTCTTTCCAAAGTGAATCACCTCACACTTCTCCACATTAAACTCCATTTGCCACCTCTCAGCCCAGCTCTGCAGCTTATCTATGTCCCTCTGTAACCTGCAACATCCTTCCGCACTGTCTACAACTCCACCGACTTTAGTGTCGTCTGCAAATTTACTCACCCATCCTTCTGCGCCCTCCTCTAGGTCATTTATAAAAATGACAAACAGCAACGGCCCCAGAACAGATCCTTGTGGTACGCCACTCGTAACTGAACTCCATTCTGAACATTTCCCATCAACTACCACTCTCTGTCTTCTTTCAACTAGCCAATTTCTGACCCACATCTCTAAATCACCCTCAATCCCCAGCCTCCGTATTTTCACAATAGCCGACCGTGGGGAACCTTATCAAATGCTTTACTGAAATCCATATACACCACATCAACTGCTCTACCCTCGTCTACCTGTTCAGTCACCTTCTCAAAGAACTCGATAAGGTTTGTGAGGCATGACCTACCCTTCACAAAACCATGCTGACTATCCCTAATCATATTATTCCTATCTAGATGATTATAAATCGTATCTTTTATAATCCTCTCCAAGACCTTACCCACCACAGACGTTAGGCTCACCGGCCTATAGTTACCGGGGTTATCTCTACTCCCCTTCTTGAACAAAGGGACCACATTTGCTATCCTCCAGTCCTCTGGCACTATTCCTGTAGCCAATGATGACCTAAAAATCAAAGCCAAAGGCTCAGCAATCTCTTCCCTGGCTTCCCAGAGAATCCTAGGATAAATCCCATCCGGCCCCGGGGACTTATCTATTTTCACCTTGTCCAGAATTGCCAACACTTCTTCCCTACGCACTTCAATGCCATCTATTCTAATAGCCTGGGTCTCAGCATTCTCCTCCACAATATTATCGTTTTCTTGAGTGAATACTGATGAAAAGTATTCATTTAGTATCTCGCTTATCTCCTCAGCCTCCACACACAACTTCCCACCACTGTCCTTGACTGGCCCTACTCTTACCCTAGTCATTCTTTTATTCCTGACATACCTATAGAAAGCTTTTGGGTTTTCCTTGATCCTACCTGCCAAAGACTTCTCATGTCCCCTCCTTGCTCGTCTCAGCTCTCTCTTTAGATCCTTCCTCGCTTCCTTGTAACTATCAAGCGCCCCAACTGAAACTTCACGCCTCATCTTCACATAGGCCTCCTTCTTCCTCTTAACAAGAGATTCCACTTCTTTGGTAAACCACGGTTCCCTCGCTCGACCCCTTCCTCCCTGCCTGACTGGTACGTACTTATCAAGAACATGCAATAGCTGTTCCTTGAACAAGCTCCACATATCCAGTGTGCCCAACCCTTGCAGCCTACTTCTCCAACCAACACATCCTAAGTCATGACTAATGGCATCATAATTGCCCTTCCCCCAGCTATAACTCTTGCCCTGCGGGGTATACTTATCCCTTTCCATCACTAACGTAAAGGTCACCGAATTGTGGGCACTGTTTCCAAAGTGCTCACCTACCTCCAGATCTAACACCTGGCCTGGTTCATTACCCAAAACCAAATCCAATGTGGCCTCGCCTCTTGTTGGCCTGTCAACATATTGTGTCAGGAAACCCTCCTGCACACATTGTACAAAAAATGACCCATCTAATGTTCTCGAACTATATCTTTTCCAGTCAATATTTGGAAAGTTAAAGTCTCCCATAACAACTACCCTGTTACTTTCGCTCTTTTCCAGAATCATCTTCGCCATCCTTTCCTCTACATCCCTAGAACTATTAGGTGGCCTATAGAAAACTCCCAACAGGGTGACCTCTCCTTTCCTGTTTCTAACCTCAGCCCATACTACCTCAGAAGAAGAGTCCCCATCTAGCATCCTTTCCGCCACCGTAATACTGTCCTTGACTAGCAGCGCCACACCTCCCCCTCTTTTGCCCCCTTCTCTGAGCTTACTAAAACACCTAAACCCCGGAACCTGCAACAACCATTCCTGTCCCTGCTCTATCCATGTCTCTGAAATGGCCACAACATCGAAGTCCCAGGTACCAACCCATGCTGCCAGTTCCCCTACCTTATTTCGTATACTCCTGGCATTGAAGTAGACACACTTCAAACCACCTACCTGAACACTGGCACCCTCTTGCGAAGTCAAATCTGTGCTCCTGACCTCTATACTCTCAATCTCCCGTACCCCAAAACTACAATCCAGGTTCCCATGCCCCTGCTGAATTAGTTTAAACCCCCCCAAAGAGCACTAACAAATCTCCCCCCCAGGATATTGGTGCCCCTCAGGTTCAGATGTAGACCATCCTGTCTATAGAGGTCCCACCTTCCCCAGAAAGAGCCCCAGTTATCCAGAAATCTGAATCCCTCCCGCCTGCACCATCCCTGTAGCCACGTGTTTAATTGCTCTCTCTCCCTATTTCTCATCTCACTATCACGTGGCACGGGCAACAACCCAGAGATAACAACTCTGTTTGTTCTCGCTCTGAGCTTCCATCCTAGCTCCCTAAAGGCCTGCCTGACATCCTTGTCCCCTTTCCTACCTATGTCGTTAGTGCCAATGTGGACTACGACTTGGGGCTGCTCCCCCTCCCCCTTAAGGGCCCGGAAAACACGATCCGAGACATCACTTACCCTTGCACCTGGGAGGCAACATACCAAACGTGAGTCTCTCTCGCTCCCACAAAATCTCCTATCTGTGCCCCTGACTATTGAGTCCCCAATTACTAGTGTTCTACTCCTTTCCCCCCTTCCCTTCTGAGCAACAGGGACAGACTCCGTGCCAGAGGCCCGTACCCCATGGCTTACCCCTGGTAAGTCGTCCCCCCCACAAGTATCCAAAACGGTATACTTGTTACTCAGGGGAACGACCACAGGGGGTCCCTGCACTGACTGCTTCTTCCCAGTCCCTCTTACAGTTACCCATCTATCTCCAGTCTTTGGTGTAACTACTTCCCTGAAGCTCCTATCAATGACCCCCTCTGCCTCCCGAATGATCCGAAGTTCATCCAGCTCAAGCTCCAGGTCCCTAACACGGTTTTTGAGGAGCTGGAGTTGGGTGCACTTCCCACAGATGAAATCAGCAGGGACACTGACGGCGTCCCTCACCTCAAACATTCGGCAGGAGGAGCATTGTACTGCCTTCCCTGACATCACCTCTAGATTTAAAAAAAACAAGAAAAAGAAAAAGAAAGGAAGAGCTTACCTGATATTACCTCAAACCCTGCTCCCGCTGAAAGTTAAGCAAATTTAAAGGCACTCACTCACCCTCACGACAGGCCCCTGCTCCCGCTTCCCAACCACCGTGGGGTGGGGGGATTGGTTAGAGGAGGAGGTAGGGTGGGAAACACTCACGAAGTGTTTCGGGTTTAACTGTCAGTTGCCAACAGCCCTTCCACAAACCACCTTCAACTTAGGCTGACCGCACTGCACGTATGCAAATTTCCCCTGAACAGCTGATCAGTAGCTCTGCTCTGCTGCCCTCTGCTGGATGCTTGTCTTCACTCAAACTCCTTGGGTCTCCTTCGCCAGTTCACCTTCAACTTAGGCTGACCGCACTGCACGTATGCAAATTTCCCCTGAACAGCTGATCAGTAGCTCTGCTCTGCTGCCCTCTGCTGGATGCTTGTCTTCACTCAAACTCCTTGGGTCTCCTTCGCCAGTTCACCTTCAACTTAGGCTGACCGCACTGCACGTATGCAAATTTCCCCTGAACAGCTGAACAGTATCTCTGCTCTGCTGCCCTCTGCTGGATGCTTGTCTTCACTCAAACTCCTTGGGTCTCCTTCGCCAGTTCACCTTCAACTTAGGCTGACCGCACTGCACGTATGCAAATTTCCCCTGAACAGCTGATCAGTAGCTCTGCTCTGCTGCCCTCTGCTGGATGCTTGTCTTCACTCAAACTCCTTGGGTCTCCTTCGCCAGTTCACCTTCAACTTAGGCTGACCGCACTGCACGTATGCAAATTTCCCCTGAACAGCTGATCAGTAGCTCTGCTCTGCTGCCCTCTGCTGGATCGGAGAATTCCTGCCCTGAGCTCAGGAAGGCTGCGGTACAGATCCATGTCTTTCTTTTGTTTTATTTCCCACTGAAAATGCAATTCAGTGACTAATCGGCGGGCTCGGCACCGGATTGGCCGCAAGTCAGCGGACCGCAATTCTTTGATACGTGTGCCTCCTAATCTGACAGGGGAATCTATGCGTTCAGCTTCTGCTGCGCCTGACTGATTTTCTAGAAACCCTACTCTTTCCAAGTCAGTGAAACAGCCAGTGACAGGAACATTGTGACTGCTGCAGTAAATAGCGTATGTAAATATTATGCTGTACTCAGACATCTATCAGATCCTCCACTGCAGTGTAAGAGCAGCCCACTCCCAGGAAAATAATGTAGAGGATCTTAATGCGGCAGTTTGCCCCAGTGATTCAATTTTAGAACCACAGTTATTACTCCTTGCCCTCTCCTGTGGTTTCCCATACTTGGTAAATAAAATGTTTGGCTGATGCTAACCTAACCCAGGCACCTAATTTATACCACCCCTCCCCCATTTTATGCTTCATTGACTTTAATGGAGTTGAAAATTAGGCAGACACTATCTCGAGTGTGGTATGAATTGGGTGACTGTTGATTGAGCGGGTGTGAATCAGGTGGTCACGTGCAGGGCCGGTGCTAGGAATTGCGGGCCCAATTAGAAAAGTGATGGCGGGGCCCCTACTCTACAAAAGTAAAAATTTATGTATGTTTATATTTCGTGTAGTATGCTCGTCTTTAACCAAAAAAAAAAATTAAATGCTTGATATACCAAAATTTTGAAACTTACTTACCCGGGCGGAAGGATTTGGCGGCGCAGGGCTGAATGATTTGTCGATGGTAATGCGGTGCGTTCCCCAAAAGTAAAAACTATCCTATAGTTCCTCTTAGAATACAGAAAAGGCTTCAAACGGTAGCTCTGTCGCCGCTGGCGCGGGGCCCCCTTAAGATGCGGGGCCCAATTTGATGAAATTGGTCAAATAGGCTTAAAACTGGCCCTGGCCACGTGTCAGGAGGGGGCGTGTGTTGGGAAGGGGCTGAACTGGGATAGTGGTGAGTCAAGAATAATGGATTGGGAAAACATTGACGGGGCACAAGTTGGAAAGGGGGCATGAGAGTCAAGAGTATGCAAGTTGGGTGAGTGCAAATCGGTGGTGGGGTGCAGTTGGACAGATGTGCATCGTGTAGGTGTATCAAATGGGTGCCAATCAACTGTTGTGTTAATCTAGTGGGGTGTTAGTTGCTCCAAGTAAGGTATAAATCAGGAGAGGGTGTATGTCAAAAGTTAAAGGCATGATTTAACCAAATGGATTCAGAGTCCCATGGTGAGCGCGTTTAGCCGCATGTTTCCCGGCATTCACAGTGATGAGAAATACAACGATATCTAACGTCACTCGGGTTAGATATGGGGCCTCAGTGGGGAACGCATGGCCAAGGCTACACTTAGTCCCGTTTCTTGCACTGAGGAGCCATGCTCGACAAAACTTAGTACAGGGAAGGATCGGGGCATCATTTTTAAATGACGTCTCGATCTCTGAAGCCCCCAGTGCGACCCCCAAAACCTCTCCCAAGCACCAGTTCATGGTAAGGGGGTGGCTGGGCCCCCCTCACACCCCTGACTCCCCTCACCCGCGCACAGTGCCCCCTTGGCAGTGCCAGCTGGGCACCCTGACAGTGCCCCTACAAAGTGGCTGTGCCACCTGGGCACCGTGGCAGTTCCAGGCTGGCATCCAGGTGGCACTCGAAGGGTGCCGGGCTAGCAGTGTCCCGAGGGTGCTCCAAATTAGGGCTCGGGTTAGAGTTTAGGGTTAGGGTTTGCTACCTGGTGGCGGGCTTAATGCACGTCCACACGGGCGGATTTGAGAGTGGTGCCCGGGCCTGGGGTGCAGTTGGTGGGGCGCTCAAAGGTCTACGTCGCCATCGTTGGCGGTCCAGATGGGAAGGGCGTAGGTATGATCGCGTGGGTGCACCACATTAGGGTTAGGGAGTTTAGGGTTTGCTACCTGGTGGCGGGCTTAATGCACGTCCACACGGGCAGATTTGAGGTGCCCAGATGGCATCAGCAGTGCCAGGGTACCAACCTGCCCAGAGGGCAAGCACCTGGGGGCCCCCAATCCCCTGAGAGATCCCCACGAGTGCCGTTCCATCTGGTCCCGTTCGTGGAGACAAGTACTGAAGGGTGCTTGCCTAAGGTCTCCAAGGTGAAGATCCCAATACCTTGGTTACCTCAGGGAACTGCATGTTAAAGTGAGACAACCTCTTGGTCTAATAGAAAAGTGATCCTGCCCACAATGGGCAGGCTTTAGATCGTGACGTCTCGTAGATCACGTTAGATCTCGCGAGGCATGGTGAGCTGGGTCGATCCAGGACTGGGAACTCCCATTATTTATCGGCCATGTTGTGCCCCGGCGCGCTGCTTTTCGGGCACATCATAGCCGGTGGATCACACCCAAAATATTACAAGTGCGGTGGACTTTCGCTCGTTGCTTCAATTTTTTATGTAACAGGATAAATAATGATCATGAAGGAAGAAATGTTTCAGGTGAAAACTCGATACAGTCCAATAAAGGTTAATGGAACCAAAATCTCCATGGTTATTGAGGGAGATAGAGAACATGAGGGTGAATTTTTCAAGTGAGTACTAAGCCAAATATAATAGGTTGGGAAGGGAACTGAAGAGAAAAATAAGACAGGCAAAGAGAGAGTGTGGGAATGACAAGCTAACATGAAAGGGAACCCAAACAAGGTTCAGCTGCCATGTGAAGAGTGAATGGGCAGCAAGAGATTGGGGCCAAGAATTCATCTTGATGTTGGGTTTCCAATCCCACTTTCAAAATCCAGCCCTGAGATGACTAATTGAAATTGGAGATTGTCACACCCCTGGGCTAGTGTGCTGTCAATTCCAGCTCCAACTGACCTGGAGTCACAACACAAGCCAAATTAGACTTCAAAATACCTGAGGTCCTTAGCTAGGAGAAATAAAACTGAGTCACTAAGTTTGTAACTTTAAAAGCACAAGTAACCTTTGATTAAGTAGTGTTATAATTAAATGGTAAGAAATATAGCTGACTATACTACCCCTTTCCTAACCGCATCCACTCTATATTATATGTATATATATATATACACACACAGTCAAATAAAACATCACACACACAGACAAACAACACACCACAGACACAGACAAACAACATAGAGGGGAAAGGGCGGTGGAAACGGAAAGAAAATATTAATAAAAATAAAAGGATAAGGATCTTTGATGGGCTGGGATGACTTCCAGTCAATGTATTTATGATGTTCAGGCTTTCGTTTTGGTACTTCTTTCTTCTAGGGTTGAAATGATTTTCTCTGGCAAGGTTGTCTACTTTCTCTGCAGACTCAGCATCATTTCTGGTTTACAGAAATTATATTTATTATATTTATTATTATTATATTTGGCACTCCCTGCTTTCAGAACAATAGAGCAGTTCCTTCACTTCAGCCAGCAGGAGAGAGAGAGTTCCTTTCACTTCCAAGATCTAAACACGTCTGCTAATTCCGCTAAGAAAGCATCACGCAGGAACCAATCACTGACCGTTGTCAGGCAGAACACCATCCCTGGCAAACCTCACCCCCCCCCCCCCAACCCCCCGTTGCCCATTAACCAATCGATCAGACGTCCTCCAAACCTGGTCCCGAAGATCCACTTGGTGTTGAGGAGTCTGGCTTCTCCTCTTCAAAACCAAAACCTGGGAACATAGTGTCCTGGCAAGCAGGTTGTTTTAAGTTTGAGTCTTCTGCTTAAAGACACATCCCGATTATGTAACCCACCAAAATAATAAAATAACATTAAAGAATTGGGAACAAGGACTTCCGGTAGTGGCACGTAGGTGGAGTTCACATGTTTGGTGGCTCCTGCCAGAACTGTCTTTTATGGCCTTTTTTGCCCAGTTTCTGGTGAAGATTTGCTCGTGAGGGGCTTTGAGAAGGTTTGGCCATTTATAGAATGTCAAAAACCGGCAAGAAGAATCCAGGGAAGAAGGCAACGAGCGACAGTCCACCGCCGACTGGGGTGAGGGGTGCAGCAGGAGGAAAGATGGTGGGAGAGAGCCCGTTGGGTGGGGCAGCACCCATCACAGTGGAGAAGATGGTGGATGTGATGGTTGGGATGTTTGAACAGTTGTTCCCGAAGCATTTTGAAAAGCATCAGGTGGTGGTGATGGCCTCGCTGAAGGCGTGGGTGGGAGAGACCCTTGCCCCGTTAAGAGAGGAGTTGGTGAAAACTTCGACGATGATGCGGGAGCAGCAGGAGAAAATGAAAGGGGTGGAGGAAGCCTTGTTACGGCATAGTAACCATTTCTCCTCGGCGGATGAGGAGCTGCGGAGGGTGGCAGAGATCAACAGACGGCAGAGAGCCATGGTGGAAGACCTGGAGAACAGGTCTCGAAGACATAACCTGAGGATCATGAGTGTGCCCAAAGGTGTGGAGGGCCAGAGGCCTACAGAATATTTTGCTGATACGATGGCGAAGCTGATGGGGGAGGGAGAGGAGCTCTCCCAGTACGAGTTGGACAGGGCCCACCAGTCACTCCAGCCAAAACCAAGGATCATGAATGGGCCATTGAGGGCAGTGATCGTCTGTTTCCATAATTTTCAGTTGAAGGAGAGACAGACATGGCTTTAGATCATAGAATTTACAGTGCAGAAGGAGGCCATTCGGCCCATCGAGTCTGCACTGGCTCTTGGAAAGAGCACCCTACCCAAGGTCAACACCTCCACCCTATCCCCATAACCCAGTAACCCCACCCAACACTAAGGGCAATTTTGGACACTAAGGGCAATTTATCATGGCCAATCCACCTAACCTGCACATCTTTGGACTGTGGGAGGAAACCGGAGCACCCGGAGAAAACCCACGCACACACAGGGAGGATGTGCAGACTCCGCACAAACAGTGACCCAAGCCGGAATCGAACCTGGGACCCTGGAGGGTGCTGAGATGGACGAAGCGGAGGGGTGAGGTGGAGTGGGAAGGCAAGGGCATACATATATTCCAGGACTTGACAATGGAGCTGACAAGGAGGCAAGCAGCCTTCAGATCGGCTAAGGCGGCGTTGTATAAGTGCCACGTGCGCTTTGGTGTGGCCCACCCGGCGAAGCTGATGGTCATGCACAATGGCAGAGACTATTATTTTGAGACGGCAGCGGAGGCAAAGGCGTTGGTGAAGGCAAAAGTCCTGGGATCAGAATGAATTTGGACCTTTGATGATTTTTGGCTGAGTTTTTTTCTGTATTGGGTTCTTTTTCTTCTATGGATGTTTTGGATAACTTTGCTTTGGGGCTTTTTGGATGTAATGGGGATTGGAGGGGTGAGGTGGGCATTGGGGTTGGTGTGGTTTTGTTTTCAATGTGGGGGAGGGGGCTCTGGCAGGAGCCATCATGCTAGCAAATGCATTGTTGGCTAGTGATGGGATGGAGGAGGGCCCAATCAAGCAGATTGCTTTGTCCTGGACGTTGTCGAGCTTCTCGTGCTGTTGGAACTGTACTCATCCAGGAAAGTGGAGAGTACTCCATCACACTCCTGACTTGTGCCATGGAGATGGTGGGCAGGCTTTGGGGAATCAGGTGGTGGGTTACTCACTGCAGAATTCCCAGCCTCTGACCTGCTCTTGTGGCCACAGTATTTATATGGCTATTTCAGCTATGTTTCTAGTCAGTGATGGCGCCCCCCCCCCCCCCTCCCCCCACAAGGGGATTAGTGATGGTAACACCATTGAATGTCAAGGGATTGTGTTTCTTGTTGGAGATGGTTATTTCCTGGCATGAATAATATGTGTCGCTGAATGTTATCCAGGTCTTGCTGTATGTGGGCCCAGACTGCTTCATTATCGGAGGAGATGTGAATGGAACCGACCACTATGCAATCATAAACAAACATCCCCACTTTCAACCTTTTGATGAAGGGAAAGTGATCGACGAAGGAGATGAAGATGTCGGGGACTAGAAGGTTTTCTCGTGGAAATCCTGCAATGATGTCCTGGGACTGAAATGATTGGCCTCCATCAACAACAGCCATCTTCCTTTATGCTTGGTATGGCTCCAACCAGTGGAGACCTTTCTTCCATGCTCCAATCTATTAGATTTTACTAGGGCTCCTGGATATTACTGCCTTGGCATTGAGGACAGTCTCTCACTTCACTTCTATTCCAGTAGCTGGTCTTTATTCTGCACGCCCATTTTTCAAATCCTCCAGTGTAAACACTCTGATATACTTATGTTAGTTCCTATCCTACTTCAGATTCTGTTCACTTTAGTCCAGAATGATCTCTATTTTGAAGTTTTCTCTTGAGTGCTGATTCTACTCATCCTTCAGTAGTTGAGGTAAACAACATGGATGCATTGAAGGGGAAACAGATCTAGCATATGAGGAAGAAAGGAACAAAAGGAGGCATTGCTGGGATGAGGTGAAGTGGGATGGGAGGATGCTCGTCCAGACCATAAACAGATTAGGCTGAAAGGCTTGTTTCCGTGCGACAGACTCCACCTAATCCTTCCGACGACACATTTCACCAGATTGGCTGCTGTCGCTCATCCAGGCCTCGTCTCTTCCTCACCTCTCTGTTACTGATCCTCAAACCAGTTCCCTCACTGGCACTGGTTCTGCGTACACCAACTGTCCTCGGCTCCCTGCTTCATTGCTCCAGGCGTGGTCACGAGTGTCACCAGATCTCCTCGTGAGCACTGCTAAAACCTGTGGCCACTTGCTGGACCCTTGGGCTATCCTCGAGAAAATCTATGATTCTGTGATTCTTGTAGCTCTACACACTTCCTTGGCCCCTTATTTTAACTGGACATGCCCTCTCACTAACCCTTCAACAGCTCTGCAGTTTACCTCCTCTCCAGAAACACTGAGAACCTGGACAGTGGTTGTGATTGCTTCAAGTTGACTCCACTCTGTCTAAAAGACAACACTATTCCATTGCCGGACCTTATACTTCATCTCTGAACTCTTTCATATTGCCTCCCTCTGCTGTCCTCCATTGATGACCAAGATCCCTGTCGTGGTCACGTGGTCTGATTTTCATCGGTGTCCTTTCAAACGTTAAGCTGCTGCTCCAAACCCCATTCCATAGCTCGCCTGCTTTGTCTCCTAAATCCTCTTGGATGCTTTTCTCCTGCTTCCTCCACTTCTAGTCACCCTGTGTGGTACATCGTTCTTGTTTTTCTCCTGATTATAACAGAAAATTAAAAACACAACAATATCAACTTTGCGCATTGCGGGATGTTGATATAAATGAAAGTGCTAAGGAATGTAAATTTATTTTTGTAAAGTGTTTGGAGCCCCAATTGTGTGGAACAAAAACAGCATGGGGTAGATTTGTTGTGAATTACGGAAAGAATTGCTTTGTCTGACACGGCTGCTGTGACTCATTTAATGCCCACATTTAAATGACAATGTATCTGCCAGCATAATTTCACAAGTGCTGTATATGATTTTATTCCGTATAGAGTGCAGGGTGAATCAATGCCGGTCACGTTGGTTCAGCCATTTATTGGACGCAATTATTGATGCAACACAGATGACTCCCCCACCCCCCGCCCCCATGCCCGATCCTGAACCCCCATAACACGCAGAATCCTAGAAAGGTTTTTTGTTAATCAGCCATGTTAATTTGTCTCACCAGCTTCTATGTCTGTCTGGTCCTGAAACCCCTTTATGTGGAGCTGCAACAAAAAAAAGGCCATTCAGCCCCAAACATCAATGCTGGCATTTGTGCTCCACATGATTTGTGCTTCACTTTGTTTCACCATGTCCACCGAATCCCATTCTTCTTGGGCCCATAGTTTGCTGTTCCCTGAGAAATAAAAGCAACTTCTCTACATCGACCCTATCAAACCCTTTGTAATTTTAAAGACTCCCTCCCTTCTATTTTCTCGTGAATAGGGACCCAACCTACCTCTCAATTCTGGTATTATCTCTGTGAATATTTTTTAAAAAAATATTTTTTTGAAATATTTGTGAAATTTGATAACAAAAACAGCAAAAGAACAATTGGCGTTAAACATGAACATAGTGCAAAAATAGGTATTTCCCCGAACGGCTCTGTCTTCACAGACCATCGAAAATAGCAAAAAACAAACAAAGACAACGCTAAACCACACCCCCCTCGAAAAGCTGCTACTGCCGACATTTTAAATTAAATTTCCCCAAGAAAGTCGACGAATGACTGCCACCTCCGGGAGAACCCTAACATTGATCTTCTTAAGGCAAACTTTATTTTCTCAAGACTGAGAAACCCAGCCATGTCACTAATCCAGGTCTCTACACTCGGGGGCTTCAAGTCCCTCCACAATAACAGGGTCCGTCTCTGGGCTACCAGGGAGGCAAAGGCCAGAACATCGGCCTCTTTCACTCCCTGAACTCCCGGGTCTTCCGACACTCCAAAGATCGCTATCTCTGGACTCGGCACCACCCGTGTTCCTAGCACCTTGGACATTGCCCTGGTAAACCCCCACCAGAACTCTTCAAGCTTCAGGCATGCCCAAAACATATGGACATGGTTTGCCGGGCTCCCTGAACACCTCGCACATCTGTCTTCTACCCCGAAAAACTTGCTCAACCTCGCCGCCGTCAAGTGTGCCCGGTGAACCGCTTTAAACTGTATGAGACTGAGCCTGGTACATGATGAGGAGGAATTGACCCTACTTAGGGCTTCCGCCCATAGTCCCAGCTCTAACTCCCCTCCGAACTCCTCCTCCCACTTGCCTTTAAGCTCCTCCACCGGGGTTTCCTCCGCCTCCAACAACTCCTGGTAAATATCCGACACCTTCTCCTACCCCAACCAGGTACCAGACACTACTCTATCTTGTATCCCCCGTGGCGGCAGCAGCGGGAAGGCCACCACCTGCTTCCTCAGGAAGGTTTGCACTTGTAAATACCTAAAGCTGTTTCCTGGTGGCAATTCAAACTTGTCCTCCAGCACCTGCAGGCTGGGAAAGCTCCCATCTATAAACAGGTTACCCATCCTTCTAATACCCACCCTCTGCCAGCTCTGGAACCTGCCGTCCATCCTACCCGGCAGGAACTGTGGTTATTACATACCGGGGTCCAGACCGACGCTCCCTCCACCTTCGTGTGTCTCCTCCACTGCCCCCAGATCTTTAGTGTCACCACCACGACTGGACTTGTGGAGTAATGGGCCGCCGGCCTTTACCAGCGCTCCCAAACTGGTGCCTTTGCATGACGCCACCTCCAACTGTTCCCATGCCGACCCCTCCCTCAATTTGCACTTTCTGATCATGGCAGTGTTGGCCGCCCAGTAGTAGTTGCAAAAGTTCGGCAGCGCCAGCCCACTCTCCCCCCAACTGCGTTCCAACAACACTCCTCACTCTCGGGGCCTTATTCGCCCACACAAATCCCGATTTGATCTTATTAACCCGTTTGAAAAAGGCCTTAGGGATGAAGATGGGAAGGCACTGGAATACAAATAAGAACCTGGGGAGGACCGTCATTTTCACAGTCTGCACCCTCCCCGCCAGTGACAGCGGGAGCATGTCCCATCTTTTAAAGTCCCCTTCCATTTATTCCATCAACCGGATCAGGTTAAGCTTATGCAACAAATCCCACTTTCCCAGGCCACCTGTATACCCAGGTAATGAAAGTTCTTCTCTACCCTCCTCAGTGGCAGCTCTCTCAGTCTCTTCTCCTGTCCTTTAGCCTGGATCACAAACAGCTCGCTCTTCCCCACGTTCAATTTATACTCCGAGAAACTGCCAAATTCCCTTAAGATCCGCATGACCTCCCCCATCCCCTCCAATGGGTTTGAAATATACAGGAGGAGATCATCCGCATAGAGTGAGACCCCGTTCTATATGCCTCCCACAGGTATATCAAATTTACAGTGCAGAAGGAGGCCATTCGGCCCATCGAGCCTGCACCGGCTCTTTGAAAGAGCACCCTACCCCCTATCCAAGGTCAACACCTCCGCCCTATCCCTATTACCCAGTAACCCCACCCAACACTAAGGGCAATTTTGGAAACTAAGGGCAATTTATCATGGCCAATCCACCTAACCCGCACATCTTTGGACTGTGGGAGGAAACCGGAGCACCCGGAGGAAACCCACGCACACACGGGGAGGATGTACAGACTCCGCACAGACAGTGACCCAAGCCGGAATCGAACCTGGGGCCCTGGAGCTGTGAAGCGATTGTGCTATCCACAAGGCTACCGTGCTGCCCACTCCCACTCCACCCGAGGTACTCCCACTCCACCCGATCAAAAGCTTTCTCTGCATCCATCGCTGCCAATCTGCTTCTTCCCCTTCCGAGAGCATCATAACAATATTTAAAAGCCTCCGCACATTAGCATTAAGTTACCTGCCCTTAATGAATCCAGTCTGGTCTTCCCCTATCACCCACGGGATCCTTGTGGCCAAGATCTTAGCCAATAGCTTGGCATCCACATTTACCAATAGGATTGGCCTGTAAGACCCACACTGTTCAGGGTCCTTATCCTATTTCAGAATGAGTGAAATCGAGGCCTGTGACATTGTAGGGGGGAGCATCCCCTTCTCGCTCGCCTCATTATAGGTCCTCATCAATAGTGGGCGCAAAAGCACTTAAAATCTTTTTTTAAATTCCACCGGGAAGCCATCCGGCCCTGGAGCTTTGCCCGACTACATGCCCTCCAGCCCCTTAATTATTTATTCTGTCTCTATCAGTGCCCCCAGATCCTCCACCCTCGGGAACCTCAACTGGTCCAGAAATTGCCTCATCCCTTCTGCACCCGCCGGGGGTTCCGACTCATATAGTTTGCTGTAGAATTCCTTAAAAACTTCATTCACCCCCTCCGGGTCTGAGACCAAGTTGACCTACTTATCCTTTACTCCCACAATCTCCCTGGCCGCCTCTCTCTTCCTAAGCTGCTGCGCCAGCATCCTGCTCACCTTCTTCCCATATTCATACACCGCACCTCTCGCCTTCCTCAACTATTCAACCGCTTCCCCTGTGGTCGACAATTCAAACTCCGCCTGAAGCTTAGGCTGCTCCCTCAGGAGTCCCGCGTCCGAGGCCTCTGCATATTTCCTATACACCCGGAGTATCTCCTCCACCAATCTCTCCCTCTCCGCCCTTTCCCTCTTTTCTCTATGGGACCGTATTGATATAAGTTCCCCTCTAATAACTGCCTTCAGGGCTTCCCAGACCGTCGCTGCCGAAACCTCTCCCGTGTCATTTATTTCCAAATAGTTCTGGATACTCTTATTTACCCGCCCGCAAATCACCTCGTCCGCTAACAACCCCACATCCAGCCTCCACAGCGGACGCTGCCCTCTCTCCTCCCTAAGCTGCAAATCTACCCAGTGCGGGGCATGGTCCGAGACTGAAATCGCTGAGTATTCCGTCCCTGTCACCTTTGGGATCAACGCCCTGCCCAGAACAAAAAAATCAATACGGGAATAAACTTTGTGGACGTGAGAGAAGAAGGAGAACTCCTTTACCCTCGGCCGTGTAAACCTCCAGGGGTCTACGCCTCCCATCTGTTCCATAAAGCCCTTCAGCTCCCTTGCCACTGCCGGCCTCTTCCCTGTACTGGATTTTGAGCAGTCCAATTCAGGTTCAATAACCGTATTAAAGTCCCCTCCCATGACCAAGTTGTGTGACTCCAGGTCCGGGATTTTACCTCGCACACGCCTCATAAAATCCACATCGTCCCAGTTCAGCAGTTCAGGGAGTAGACATTCACGAGCACCACTCAGGCCCCCTCCAACTTCCCACTCACCATGATATATCCTCCACTATTCTCCCAGCCTCAAATGCCACTCCCTTGCTGATCAGAATTGCTACCTCCCTGGTCTTCGAGTCAAGCCTGGAATGGAGCACCTGACCCACCCAACCCTTCCTTAGTCTCATCTGGTCTGTGACCTTCAGATGTGTCTCCTGGAGCATTGCCACGTCTGCCTTCAGTCCCTTTAAATGCGCGAACACGCGTGATCTCTTCACTGGCCCATTCAGACCTCTCACGTTCCAAGTAATCAGCCTGGATGGGGTGCTACCACCCCCCCCCCCCTCCCCCCCCTGCCATCTAGCCATCACCCTTTTTTGGCCAGCTCCGAGCCCCCCCCCCGGCACCCCCTCAAGCAGCAGCCGCCCCCGACCCTCCTTTTATTCCCTGGAGAAAATTTTTCCCTTGCCCGCAGAGCAGCCATCCCCCCCACCCCCCTCCCCCCCCCCCCCCCCCCCCCCCCACACCAAAAACCTAACCTCCCAAATCCAACAGCAACTCAACACTAAGTCACCCCCCACCACGCTCCCGAGAGTCAGCTGATCCATGCTGACCCCGATGGCCCCCGCCCCTGGTGCCGGTCAGACTATTGCCCTATTGTTCGGGCCCCTCTCCCCACAGAGAAAAGCCTATTTACAGGATCACATTCCCCAATAAGTAAACATCAGCTCTCCAAAACCATTAGCATAACCATAAAGCCAAACAGACACACTCACTTAAAACAGAACCCAGTCCCCCGAAGGGTAGTGCTATAGCATCAGCCCCCCCCCGCCCATATCAACCACCTTCTAAACAAAGCATCCTCCAACCGTCCCCCCCAACCCACTCTCTCGCCCATGACTAACCACAATCTTATTTAAAACAGAACACAAGTACAAACCGCCACCTCCCCCCATCTTCGAAGCATTAAGTGTCTCTTAACTCGAGTGCAACGTCTTCTCCTTAATAAATGTCCAAACATCATTTGGCGACTCGAAATAATATAACGGTCCTCTGTGCATTACCCACAGTCTCGCTGGGTATAACACCCCAAACTTCACCCCCTTCTTAAAGAGGCCCGGTTGAACTCCGCACGTCTCTTGGACAGCTCCGCCCAGGTCCTGATAGATGCGCACCTCATTATTCTCCCACTTGCTGCTCCGTTCCTTCTTGGCCCACCGCAGGACATGCTCCTTGTCAGAAAATCGGTGGAAACGGACCATAATGGCCCTTGGCGGGTCATTCGCCTTGGGTTTCCTTGTGAGGGCTCTGTGGGCACCATCCAGCTCCAGGGGTCGAGGGAAAGCCTAATCTCTATAAATATTTATAGCTCCTTCACTAGTGTTTCTATTGTATTCTTGTAAAATGCAGACCTAAACTGCGCACGCCACGTCAAGTGTGATCTAATGTTGGTTCTTTTTAAACAAAAATTGTGAATAAAATCTTACCAACAATCATAATGAATAACAATGCAGAAAATAGCTTGCAGTACATCAAATTAATCTAGGAAAGGTATATAGTATAATTTATTATTTTCTGGAGTATGCCTGTGCCAGCTGTGTGGGCTATCTCGTGTGTTTTGGAAGCTCTTTTAAGGCTATAGTTGCCTTATTGAATTGGGAGTGTTGGCTTGTGTCTATGGCGCACACAAGTACTGCTTGATATGTCAGACAGAACTAACTAGTGCATGAGAGAGGGAATGTGTTTTACTGCCCACACTTTTGCTTGTTGTGTGAATAAACATTACCCTTTCTTTTGATTAAATTTACCCAAAAGCCTGGTTCATGTTTATGACATGGATCGCAACTCTCAAAATGCTTATGAGGCTCCCTCCTAAACGCATCCTGTTGTGGACAACTGAGATGTGAGGAAAAAAAGGAAAAGTGATCCAACTATTTCTTCCCTAGTGTGCAATGAGTGCCATGTGTGCACTCCCTGTGCATGCTTTGAATGATCTTCCTTTCTTAGAGTCACAAAGCCAATGCATAGAGTGGATGGGGCAAAACCCTTAATCCATCCCCTTGCTTGCTCCAAAATCCAATTCAAATCCAAATCGAATTCATGGGCTCCACAAGAGAGACATACTAGATCCAAGCTGACAAGAAGAGCCTGAGCTTGGGTTTGAGAAGTGAAAAATCTGGAATTAACTTCCACTACCTGCTGTGGTGGGATTTGAACCAGGATCCCTCGAGTGTTACCCTGGGTCTCTGGATTGCTAGTCCAAAATACCACGACATCCCCACAAAGTGGCCCATGCAATAGTGTGGCACTTCCACTGTACTGCACTGATATGTCAGTCTCACACCTATGGAGTTGGATTTGAAACTGAAACCTTCTGATTCCGAGGCGTGAGTGCTGCCAACCGAGCTGGTTGAATCATAGTGTTGACATTGATAGACAACTTAATCCACATGAGCTTAATTTGACCTTGTGGCTCAGAGAACATAAAAACTGGCAGTGATCTTCTTTAAGTTGCCGCAGAGACCAGCAGCTCAATCACTTCTAACTGATAGATCTAACTGAGTTACTGACTAGCACATATTGAAAGGTTGCTTTACACTAAGATTAATCTTTTATTTCATTCTCTGAATGAGGACATCTTTGGCCATCGATTGCCCATTTTTAGATGCTGAGGGAAAACTCAGCAACTTGCGAGGATACCTCAGGGAGAATTTAAGAATCAAACACATTTTAGGCCGAAATTGAGCGATATACAGGTCAGACTGGGTAAGGGTTGAAGGACATCAATGAACCTGTTGGGTTTTATCCACAACATTTACTGGCACCAGCTTTTGATTTCCAGTTATTTTAAAACTGAATTCCTAGCCTCAAACTGCCACGTTGGTGCTTAAACTCTTCCAATGCCAGCAGACTTGGGGCAGGAATTTGGATTTGGGTTAGGATCCTGACATCAGGGTCAAATGGGAGGTCCCAAACTCGCACTGCGTCGTGAGCAGTCATCCGCAGTGCTGTTCCCTGAATTGGCCAGTCTGCATAGTTTACGCTCGCCACCCGATTAACCCCTTCACAGGGTGGCTTGCAGCCACAGCTGTGGCCAGGAAAAGAGAGAACACCTCAAAGCCTGGCTACAGAACCGTGAAGCAATGGGCCTGATCCGACCACTGTGGGGAGCCTGTAGGCCGACTGGAAAATTCCAGTCGAAGCTGGATGTCAACAGGTCTGCTTTCCTGTCATAATTGGAAGAAAGCAACTGACTGAGATGAAGCAGTTTGTACAATATATCTGACTCAGTGGCTCCAATATTTTACTGCATACTTCCTCCAAGTGGGAGAAAGAGTTCTGATCAGGATGGAATCCCAGGTCCAAGTGCCTTGGAGTTTTGACTCCACAACGTGCATGCTTGTGTTTTGAACAGGTTGCCTGCCCTGACACCAGCCTGTTTGACAGGCCTGGCACCCTGTTTTCCAGCAAATTCCACAGCGAAGGCCGCAGACTAAGAATTGTACGTTCAGTGCTGTTTGCGAGTGTGTAGGAAGGGGGGGGGGGGGGTGTTTCATGGAGAGAGTGGCTTGTAGAATCAAGGGAGTTTGGTCGCAGGATTAGACAGACACAATTCGGGAGCAGGGATGAGGAATTGGGGGGCTGGGAGGATGATCCAGTCATGTAGGGATGGGGTTAATGATATCATCGGGATGGTTCATTTGTGGGGCCTGTTCTGCAGTGAGGGTGAAATTGATGTAACATGGGAGGCTTGGGGGAAACCACTCCTTCTCCCCCTGCTCCCATGCAATGCTGGTAAGGCACTTAGAACATACAGTGCAGAAGGAGACCATTCGGCCCATCGAGTCTACACCGACCCACTTAAGCCTTCACTTGCACCCTATCCCCGTAACCCAATAACCCCTCCTAACCTTTTTGGTCACTAAGGGAAATTTATCATGGCCAATCCACCTAGCCTACATGTCTGGACTGTGGGAGGAAACCGGAGCATCCAGACGAAACCCACGCAGACACAGGGATAACGTGCAGACTCCGCACAGACAGTGACCCAGCGGGGAACAAACCTGGGACCCTGGCGCTGTAAAGCCACAGTGCTATCCACTTGTGCTACCGTGCTGCATATTCCATGCAACGATTCCCAGCCCTCTTCAGCTGCCGAATGTTTGGAAACCCAGGAAACTTGGTTTGCCAGATCTAACCCCAATTTACCGTGGTAACAAACACCTCAAAGGGCTGTTAGACCAGTGACATTTACCCCTCTCATGATTCCAGCCCAGTGATTTTTAAAACAACGTAATTCCTTAAATTGACTATTGGGTGTTATATAAGATATACAAGATTGAATAGCAAGATGATATTCAAGTAACATAACCTGGTTCATTCTGGTCTTCCAGAATATTCACTTTTGACTCTGTAGTCTTCATGCATGTAAGACCCTGAGAGCACGGAAATCCCAAAGAGAACAATATAGCCTTTCTCCTAAGATCTAGAGCAACAAGATCCAGCCCTCTGTCCTATGATCACCCCAAGAACACTCTTCCTTTGGGTGTGACCAAGTCCTATTCTTATGCTATTGGTTATCTTGGGCTGTGCCTGCACACTATAATGCTTAGGTGCATGTTTGTGCATAATACCGGGCAGCATGGTAGCACAGTGGGGGCAGCACGGTAGCACAGTGGTTAGCACAATTGCTTCACAGCTCCAGGGTCCCAGGTTCGATTCCCGGCTTGGGTCATTGTCTGTGTGGAGTCTGCACGTTCTCCCCGTGTGTGCGTGGGTTTCCTCCGGGTGCTTCTGTTTCCTCCCACAGTCCAAAGATGTGCAGGTTAGGTGGATTGGCCATGATAAATTGCCCTGAGTGTCCAAAATTGCCCTTAGTGTTGAGTGGGGTTACTGGGTTATGAGGATAGGGTGGAGGTGTGGGCTTGGGTAAGGTGCTCTTTCCAAAAGCCGGTGCAGACTCGATGGGCCGAATGGCCTCCTGCTGCACTGTAAATTCTATGATTCTATGTTGCAGAGGCCACGTTTTCAGTTATTTACTGCATTTTAAATCTTTTGTGCCTCAAACTCTTCTTCAAGACTTTTATACTGTACGTACACCAATCTTTATTTTATTTTTTATGACAGTATGTGATGTCTGAGCATTGATTCTCTTTGCAAAGCATAACCTTTATCTTGATCTGGGTGTTTAACATTCCCTGTCTTTGGATTTCCACACTGTCTGTTGTTCACACATCGGGTGAGATTATCCCCCCCCCCCCCCCCCCCCCCCCCTCCCCCGCCCCCGCCCCGGCAGAAGAGACAGCTCATCATTGACTGCTGAAGGAAACTTTTGGTCCTGTCGATGCCTACAGTGTTGTGCATGGCTCGTCCTTCCTGCCGCTGTTGAACCTGCCAGAGCTGGTCACCTCTGGGATATCCCACCGGAGGGAAGGGCCAGAAAATCCCACCCACTGAACATTTACAGGCGTTAAAAAAGACTTTAACAAAGGTTACAACTTCACTGTTAGTGAGGCATGAAATGATACAGGACCTGTTCGACATTCGCACTCTCCAGAAGGAAGCAAGCATTTTAATGTATTATTCATTAGCGATCTGCTGAAAGAACTCCCATTGCTGAAGCCAGAAAGCAGCACAATAATTCCGGCAAGGAGCAGCTTCAGTGCTCTATGGAGTGTTAAATCCTGTGCTACGGTGCCCGGACCACATAGCAATTTATATTATAGAACTGGGCGAGATACCAACAATTTTTAATCTGTAAAACTGTGAGGAAAGGATAGTTCACTCCAGGGGTGATTCCACTGACAATTAGTGATCTTTTATATTAAAAGAAACGTTATTATTAACACAGGATTAACCCCATTAACGTCCAAGGAAAATGAAACAGCTTTTCAATTAACAGTTAAGCAGTGCTTGCAAAAAAAATCTTACTTTTCCAACTACTTCCAAACTTTCAATCAAGCAAATTCCACACACAAGTCAAATGCCACTTATTTATACAGTTAACACAGATTTATGTGCAAAGTCCTTGTGAGAGAAGCTTTCAGAAGTCAGTCTGAGAAACACACCTCATTTGTCAGAACCCAGAGCAGAACTTTAAAAAATGAAACTAAAAACAACAGTCACAGGGCAGGGCTGAAAACAAAATTAAAAACTGACGCAGCCCCGGCCATGAGCGACATCATAGCCTGCCTAGATGTTAACCCCTTAGCCTCACCCATGAGTGACATCATAGCCTGCCTAGATGTTAACCCCTTAGCCTCACCCATGAGTGACATCATAGCCTGCCTAGATGTTAACCCCTTAATCCCACCCATGAGTGACATCATAGCCTGCCTAGATGTTAACCCCTTAATCAAAGCTTTAGCAGACATATAGTGGGCAATTTTCCAATATGGAGCCCACGTGTTCGCGCCATCGTGAACGGCAACGCGTTTCACGACGGTGCGAACCAGGCCCTGGTATGACCGATTCTGGCCCCCACAGGGGGCCAGCACGGCGCTGGAGTGGTTCATGCTGCTCCTGCCTCCTTTCGCAGTGCCAAATGGGTGCCGTGCCAACCCGCGCATGCGCAGTTGTGCCACGCCAACCTGCACTTGCATGGGGGACTTCTTTAGTGCGCCGGCCGTGACTCAATATGGCGTCGGTGTTCAGGGGCCTGTCGCACTAGAAAGTAGGTCGGGGGTGGAGAGGCCGGCCCGCCGATCAGTGGGCCCCAATCGCGGGCCAGACCCCATTGGAGGCCCCCCCAGTGAAGGAGCCCCCCACAGGCCGCCCTCCGACCATTTGCGCAGAGCTCCCGCCGGCAGCGACCAGGGGTGAACGGCGCCGGCAGGAGTCAATGCGATCCGTACAGCTGGAGAGTCGGAAGCTCCGCCGATTCCAGCGGCCTGTGGCCGGCACCGCGCCAAACGCACCGGCGCAAATGGCGCCGATTCTCTGCACCTCGGAGAATCGCGCGCCGGCGTCGGGGCGCGGTTGCGGCGATTCTCCGACCCGGCCTGGGGCTCGGAGAATCGCCCCCATAGGGTGTGATTCAAAGGAGAAAGCTCTATGTCCGATTTTGGGATGTTTCGCGGAGTGTTTCTCAGCAACTGCAGTGCCGAGAAACACATTGCTATTCAACGGCTCTTTGCTGTTGTTTTTGGCATCAGAGTCTCTTTCTGCCGAGGCCCCACTTGAATTACGTTCTGCTGGCAAGCAGGCCAGAATTCTCTAGCCATTGTGGTTCTTGGTTCCTGCCAGCACACACCCTTTCCTATGAGTTTCCCAGTGGCGTGGGTAGCTTCAATGGGAAATCCCATTTGACCAGCGGCGTGAGTAGAGAATCCCGCTGCCAGCCAACGGCGCACTGCCGGGACCGGAGGTTGGGGACTGGATAATCCAGCTCATAATCTGGATTCCAGAACCTAAGTTATTTTAATAACATTTCTCATAATCCAATATATATAAAAATGTCCTATTCATCACACCTGTTCCTTGCTTCATGCAGCGACCTGTTATCACATTCATAGAGACTAGGCTTCTGCAATGAGATGTTATTGTGTTAGCACTGATCTCTTGACCAGAACAGCAGCCGAACCCACTTGGGTTTTTCTCCTGAATGTACATTTTATAACAGCAATGCAGACAGTGCATATTAACAGGTACTGCCACTTGGAACAAGGTTACATCTCTCACATTCTGGCCATCCATATTTGGGATATTTACCTTTATATTTAAATGAATCGACCTGTGAAACCCCTCAACTGCACAATAACTAATTTATTATGAATGAATAGCAAGTTATCAGCACGTGTCGGGACTGCGCACGAGGAGTGAAGATTAATGAAATGTATTCAGATGAAAGCAAAGTGCTTTTTGCATATTAATGTAGACTGGCCCTTTCTGGCACACAGTGCAATACTGTTGGGGTGCTACATTGCTGGAGGCGCTGTTTCTTGATTAAAGGGATTAAATCGAATTCCCCTCTATTCTCACAGATAAAGGTAAAGGTTTAATTTGGTGATGCCACAACTGCACAGGACACACTTCCTGCACATGTATTTGCACTGCCTGTGATGGCAAAGCCAACGACTGAAGAACTCTGATTATTAATACACAGCAGATCAAAAGTTGAAACAGATTTATGGAATTCACTATGGATTAGGAGTGCCGCATTGGCTCCTGTAGAAACAACCCAAATGACAGACAGTAAATCCTACTTATAAGGTTACACTTTGCTTTATATTACTTCCCAGACTGCAAATATGTTCGTATGTGCTTATACAAATTCCTACATCCGAGTCTTGCAAAATCTGAAATCTAAATTCGTACTTTGCTTTTGTCTTCACAAAGGAAGACATGAATGATGTACCGGAAGTTCCGAAAGACACAAGTTCCAGTGAGGAGCTGAAGGAAATTAGTATTAGTAGAGAAATGGTTTTGGGGAAATTAATGGGATTGAAAGTGGATAAATCACCAGGGCCTGATAATCTTCATCCCAGAGTATTTAAGGAAGTCGCCCTAGAATAGTAGATACATTGGCAGTCATTTTCCAAAGTTCGTTGGACTCTAGAATGGTTCCTACAGATTGAAGGGTAGCTAATATAACCCCGCTATTCAAAAAGGGAGGTACAGATAAAACAGGGAACTATAGACCAGTGAGCCTAACATCGGTAGTAGGGAAGTTGCTTGAGTCCATTGTCAAGGATTTCATAGCACAGCATTTGGAAAGCAGTGGTATAATCAGACAAAGTCAGCATGGATTTATGAAAGCAAAATCATGCTTGACAAATCTACTGGAATTCTTTGAAGATCCAATTAGTAGTTGACCAGGGAGACCTGGTGGATGTGGTTTATTTAGACTTTCAGAAGGCTTTCGACAAGGTCTCACATAGAGGCTTACGATGTAAAGTTAAAGCGCATGGGATTGTGGGTAGTGTCTTGCAATGGCTAGAACGCTGGTCAGCAGACAGGAAGCAAAAAGTTGGAATAAATGGGTCTTTTTCTGATTGGCAGGCAGTGGCTAGTGGGGTACTGCAGGGATCTGTGCTCGGACCCCAACTGTTCACATTATATACTAATGATTTGGACGAGGGAACTAAATACTTTATCTCCAAAGTTGCAGATGATACAAAGTTGGATGGGAGGCTGAACTCTGAGGAGAATGCAGAGATGCTTCAGTGGGATTTGGACAGGCTGAGCGAGTGGGAATTTGCATGGCAGATGCAGTATAATGTGGATAAATGTGAGGTTATCGGCTTCAGTAGCAAAAATAGGAAGGCAGGTTATTATTTGAATGGGTGTAAATTGAGAGAGGTGGATACTCAGTGAGACTTTGGTGTCCTCGTGTGTCTGTCATTGAAAGTAAGCGCGCACGTACAGCAGGCAGTAAAGAAGGAAAATGGTTTGTTGGCCGTCATCGTGAGAGGATTTGATTATAGGAATAGGGATGTTTTACTGCAACTGGACAGAGCATTGGCGAGGCCACACCTGTGCAGTTCTGGTGCCCTTATCTGAGGAAGGATGTTCTTGCTCTGAAGGGAGTGCAGCAAAGGTTTACCAGACTCATTCCTGGGATGGCAGGACTGTCATATGAGGAGAAACTAAATCGGTTAGGATTATATTCATTGGAGTTTAGAAGAGTGAGGGGGAATCACATAGAAACTTATAAAATTCTAACAGGATTAGACAGGGTAAATTCAGAAAGAATGTTCCCAATGGTGGGGGAGTCCAGAACTAGGGGTCATAGTTTGAAGACGAGGCGTAAACCTTTTAGGACTGAGGTGAGGAGAGATTTCTTCACCCCGAGAGTGGTGAATCTGTGGAATTCACTGCCACAAAAAGTAGGTGAGGCCAAAACTTGTGTAATTTCAAGAAGGAATTATATCTAGCTCTTTTAGCTAAAGGGTTCGAGGGATATGGGGAGAAGGCAGGATCAGGTTATTGAACTTGATGATCAGCCATGATCATAATGAATGGCGGAGCAGGCTCGAAGGGCCAAATGGCCTCCTCCTGCTTCTATTATCTAGATACGTTTCTATGGTGTGAAAGAATTTGGGATCACCAGGTAACTCAGTGAGGTGCAGTGTTGTTTTGGCACCCTGAAACAACTGACCATCACCACTGTCAGAGACTCCACGGGCTGCCTACAACTGGAGATGAGACCTCCACACAGCGAGGACTCGGGAGAGGGGAATCAATCACCATTGCCTGATAGAGTGCTCTGGAGAGGGCGGCAACCATTGCTCTAGGCAGTGGCAGAAATTAGGCGAGGGCTCAGGGCAATCGAGGGGGCAGGCCAGTGGTGGACAAGGTGGACTAGAACCTTTTGAATAAAGCATTTTTTTTTCTTTATTCGTTCATGGATGTCAGCATCGCTGGCAAAGCCAGCATTTATTTCCCATCCCTATTTTCCCTTGACTTGAGTGGCATTTTGGGCCTTTCAGAGGGCGTTTATGAGTCAACTACATTGCAGAGCTTCCAGAGCCACTTTCAGGCCAGACCAGGATGGCAGATTTCCTTCCCTCAACGGACATTGGTGAAGCAGATGAGTTTTTAGAGCAATCAATGATAGTTTCATGATCACTATTATGGAGACTAGCTCTATATTCCAGACATGTCACTCTAGATTTAAAAGTAATGTTGTACCTTTACTGAAGAACTGGTATCTGTATATCCACAGCAAGTACTGAAATTGTAAGTAATTAGCCTCAGATAAGCTGCAGTTTGCTACTTAATGATGTTTCATTTTGGTGTTGATCCAGTAGTCCGGATAGTATTGGTTAGCATTGCTGCCTGAAAGCGCTGGGACCCAGGTTCAATTCCGGCTTCGGGTGCCTGTGTGGAGTTTGCACTTTCTCCTAGTGTCTACGTGTGTTTCCTCCAGGTGCTCCGGTTTCCTCCCACAGTCCAAAGATGTGCAGGTTAGGTGAATTGGCCATAATAAATTGCCTCTTCGTGCCCAATGGTTAGGTGCTACAGGGATAGGGCAGGGAAGTGGACCTGGGTAGGGTGCTCTTTCAGAGGGTCGGTGCAGAATCAATGGGCTGAGTGGCCTCTGCACTGTAGGGATTCTGTGGATTCTGTTGTTGGTGAATTGTTCTGTTTGCACACTGGTTAGGACTTGTTTTTTCTGTTTACGTCTGCCATTAATGACTTTCACAGAAGTGCTGAGAGGGAGTGCTCCTGCCTTACATTGCACATGCTACTCTCCTGAGAAACCCTATAATTAGATTCATTTTAACAATAATAATAATTGGGAAGGGTAGCACTGATCCAGTAATCTAGACATCTAAATTAATGATTCAGAGTCAGGCATTCTATCCCACCCTTACAACTGAGGAAATTAAGTGCAGCTTAATTAAATAACTCTGGAATAAAAAGCTAGGATAGGTAATGGTCATCAAGAAACTATCGAATTGTTATAATGATCACTCTATAAGGAAGGAAATCCGTCACCCTTACCTATTCCGGCCTATATGTTTCCCAGAACCACAGCAATGTGGCTGAATCTTAACTGCCCTCTGCAATGGCCGAACAAGTCACTCAGTTCTTTCAAATGGTTACAAGAAAGGCAGAATGAGGCAAAGTGCTCCATGGACCTAGGCATTGGTTTTGGACATAACAAAGGCATATCCTGCCCATTAAACCCTGAAAATCCCTCCTCAATAATATCTGGGGGCTTGTGTCACAGTCTGGTCGAGCAGCAGCCTGACCTAGTCACACCATAGTTATACCATACAGCCATTGTCCCAGACGCCACTATCACCATCCAAGATATGTTCTATCTCACCTGAAGGACAGGCATACCAGAGAGTGTGGTACACGGTCTGAGGGATGCATTGAGTTTGAACCTCACGTAGACACATGGCAGCAGGTCAATCATGGGCAAGGAAACCTCTTGCTGATTACCATCCAGCACAATCCCTCTGATAACTTCTCACTCCGCCATGTTGAACACCATTTGGAAGAAGTATTGAGGGCAGCAAGGGCACAGAATGTTCTTTCCGTGCCTAGCCTGAGTTTTTTGGCAGGTGATGGGAGCACCAACAGAAAGGAAAGACTTGCATTTCTATAGCGCTCTTCACAACCGCCGGACATTTCAGAAGGCTTTACAGCCAATTAAGGACTTTTTGAGGTGTAGTCATATTGTAATGTAGGAAACACAAGCGAAAAAGCCTACTTAGCTGCCTCCTCACCAATCGATCGCAGTTGTGCCGGTCCATCACTGTGCGATGGTTGCTCTGACCAATTTAGTCTTTTTGGAGGGGAAGTCCTGGCTTCACATTAAGGATACCCTCAATCCTGAAGTATGATCCATCTCTATGCAAAATGGGATAAATTCTGATCAGATCTAGCAGCTCAAAACTGGATATCCATTAGATGCTGAAATCATCATCAAAAGCAGAATCATATTTTGTCACAGCCTGCAACCTCCTGGCCCAGCATATATCTGTCACTATACCATTACCATCAAGATCAGGAACATCTTTTTGGCGGCACAGTGGCACAGTGGTTAGCACTGCTGCCCCACACCACCAGGGATCTAGGTTCAATTCCAGCCTTGGGCAACTGTCTGTGTGGAACATAGAACATAGAACATAGAACAGTACAGCACAGAACAGGCCCTTCGGCCCTCAATGTTGTGCCGAGCCATGATCACCCTACTCAAACCCACGTATCCACCCTATACCCGTAACTCAACAACCCCCCCCCCCTTAACCTTACTTTTATTAGGACACTATGGGCAATTTAGCATGGCCAATCCACCTAACCCGCACATCTTTGGACTGTGGGAGGAAACCGGAGCACCCGGAGGAAACCCAGGCACACAGGGGGAGGACGTGCAGACACCACACAGACAGTGACCCAGCCGGGAATCGAACCTGGGACCCTGGAGCTGTGAAGCATTTATGCTAACCACCATGCTACCCTGCTGCCCCAGTTCTCCCCGTATCTGCGTAGGTTTCCTTTGGGTGCTCCGGTTTCCTCCCACAGTCTAAAGGTGTGTAGGTTTGGTGGATTGGCCATGCTAAATTGTCCCTTGGTGTCCAGGAATGTGTGGTTAGTTTGGAATAGGATGGGGGAGTGGGTCTAGGTAAGGTGCTCTTTCAGAGGTCAGTGCAGGTTCAATGGGCCAAATCCTTCTGTCCTGTAGGGATTCTATGAAATTCTATTCTATTCTATGAATTCTACAATGAGAATGTCGGAAAGAAGTCAGGAGCAGCACCTGCATTAACTAAAGATGAAATGCTACCTGGTGAAGCTACGGCATAAGACTACCTGCATGCTCAACAATGGATTTGCATGCCAAAGACTGAGCAAAGTGATCCTACAACCAATCGTTGAGATCCAAACTCTGAAGACCTGCCAGACCCAGTCAGGAATGGTGGTGGAACAACTAATCAGAGCAGGAGGCTCCATGAACAACCAAATCCTCAATGATGGGATAGCCCAGTCAGTCAGCGAACAAGACTATGCTGAGGCCTTTGCAACAATGTTCAGACAGAAGTGCAGAGTGGATGATCCATCGAGGTCTCCTTCTGAGTTCCCCAGCATCATAAGTTGTCAGCCTGCAAGAAATTTGATTCAGGCCATGGGATATCATGGGATGGCGCACCCCTAGCTAAGCTTCCAGTCCAGCTAAAGCACGGCATCTACCCGGCAATGTGGAAAATTCCCTGGGATGTCCTGTACACAAGTAAACAAACAAATCCAATCCAGCCTGTTACCTCCCTGTCAATCTACTCTCCATCAACAGCAAAGTGATGGAAGGAATCATCAATAGTGTTATCAAGAGGCACTTATTCAGCAATAACCTGCTCACAGATGCTCAGTTTGAGTTCTGCCAGGGTCACTCAGCTCCTGACCTCATTACAGCCTTGGTTCAAACATGGATAAAAGAGCTGAATGCCAAAGTGAGGTGATAGTGGCCGCCCTTGACGTCAAGGCAACATTTGACCCAATATGGAATCAAGGAGCCCTAGCTAAACTGGAGTCAATGGGAATGAGGGGGGAAACTCTCTGCTGGTTGGAGTCATACCTGACACAAAGGAAGATGTTTGTGGTGGTTGGAGGTCAATCATCCCAGCTCCAGGACATCACTGTAGAGGTTCCTCAGGGTAGTGTCCTCGGTCCAACCATCTTCAGCTGCTTCATCAATGACATTCCTTCCATCATAAGGTCAGAAGTGGGGATACTGGCAGATGACTGCACAATGTTCAGCGCCATTCACGACTCCCGAGATAATGAAGTAATCCATGTCCAAATGCAGCAAGACCAGAAGATCCCACTGGCCGGAACAGCCAGAAAATGTCAGCCAGCAATTTTGTATATTATCATAAGCTGCCTCTTTTTGGGGTTAAGACCTTCCATTTTCAGTATCTGTTCCAAAGCTCTTGTTCTTTAACATAGCAGATGAGATTTTCATAATTATCTCATACTTTAACATACCTCTTGGCATGTATTGAGTTATACAAAATAGGTTGAGTTGATATAGCGGTGGTAGTACCAAAGTTGATCTTAATCACCCTGGGTTTAGGAAGAGAGAAATGCAGTGAGGTTCCAGCTTCTAATGACGATGGCCTCTACTGAGACTGATGTCCAAAGGGACCCGGGTGTCTTAGTTCATAAGTCACTAAATATTAGCACGCAGGTACAGAAAGCAATTAGGAAGACAAATGATATGTTGGCCTTTCATAGCATGGGGTTTGAGGAGTAACGGTGTCTTTTTGCAATTGTACAGCCTTGGTGAGACTGCACATGGACTATTGTGTACAGTTTTGGTCCCCTGATCTACGGAAGGATATACTTTTCCATTGAAGGAGTGCAATGCCGGTTCACTAGACTGATTGTTGGGATGGTGGGATTGGCTTATGAAAAGAGATTGAGGAAATAGGGCCTGTGTGCTCTATAGTTTTGAAGAATGAGAGGTGATCACATAGGAATTTACAAAATCCTTACAGGACGTGACAGTGAAGGTGACGGTGTTTCTCCTGGCTGGTGAGTCTAGAACCAGTCTCAGAATAAGAGGTAGGTAACTTAACCGTGAGAAGAGAAAGTTCTTCACTCAGAGGGTGGTGAATCTTTGGAATTCTCCACCCCCGAGGCCCGCAAAAGCTCAATCATTCAGTTCAGCACTAAAATTGATAGTAATGACATCAAGGAATTTGGGGACTGTGTAGGCAAGTGGCGTTTGGGTAGTTGATCAGCCGTGATCTAATTGAATGGTGGGGCAGGCTTGATGGGCTGAATGGCCACCACCTCTCCTATGTTCCTCTGTGCCTAAGTGTTCTTTTGGTTATGGCAGTTTTGAGATCAACAACCATGCACCCTGAGCAAATAATTTGCTCAGGTTGACCAAGGCTAAAGTTTTCCAGCCCTTCCCACCGGCATGATTTTTCAGTCCCGCCAGTGGTGACTACCCGCAGTGTGCTCAGGATGGAGGAGGGTGCGGGGCATGCAAAACCTCGTAGTCATCAAGATTCCGCTGCCAGGCAATGGCGGACCAATTCCACCACTGGAAAGTATGCCATGGGGTGGGCAGAGGTGGTTGCTGGAAAATATATGTGAGAAGCACCAGAAACCTGCCAGAAACTGCCGCAGGGCAGCAAGGTGGAACAGTGGTTAGCACTGCTACCCCACAGCACCAGGGGCCCGGGTTCAATTCTGGCCTTGGGCGATTGTCTGTGTCAAGTTTGTTCATTGTCCCCGTATCTGTGTGGGTTTCCGGTTGGTCTGGTTTCCTCCCACAGTCCAAAGATGTTCAGGTTTGGTGGATTGTCCATGCAAAATTGCCCCTCAGTGTCGAGAGATGTGTATGTTAGGTTAAGGGGTTATTGGAATAGGACTGGGGAGTGGGCTTGGGTGGAATGCTCTTTCAGAGTGTTAATGCAGATTCGATGGGCTGAAAAGCCTCCTTCTGCACTGTATGGATTCTAAGTAGCATTAAACTATTTACGTCAGATCCTTCAGGAAAGGAGTGGGGAAAATAGGACAAATCCTGAGGGGAAAAAGAAAAACTGCTTATCTGTTGTGTAATGTCAGAAGTATATTTAGAGAAATAGTAGATCCATTAAAACTGACTCTTCATATTTCTGAAGCTACATCTTCAGTTTTGTTGACAAATTTATGTTGCTTCCCTTTTTTTGATAGTTTTTTCACTGGATGGAAAACTAACATTTCTCAATTGGTGTCCTCAAGACACCGTACTCCATTTGCCTCTTCGAAAACTCAGGGTGATTAAGATCAAAGGGCAGCACGGTAGCATGGTGGTTAGCATAAATGCTTCACAGCTCCAGGGTCCCAGGTTCGATTCCCGGCTGGGTCACTGTCTGTGCGGAGTCTGCACGTCCTCCCCGTGTGTGCGTGGGTTTCCTCCGGGTGCTCCGGTTTCCTCCCACAGTCCAAAGATGTGCGGGTTAGGTGGATTGGCCATGCTAAATTGCCCGTAGTGTCCTAAAAAGTAAGGTTAAGGGGGGGTTGTTGGGTTACGGGTATAGGGTGGATAGGTGGGTTTGAGTAGGGTGATCATTTCTCGGCACAACATTGAGGGCCGAAGGGCCTGTTCTGTGCTGTACTGTTCTATGTTCTATGTTCTAAATGGTCGGTTTGTTGAATGCCAAGATTATGCCGGAGGTTCAGTGGTTCAACTGCACTGAAAACAGGGGCAGCATGAGCTTTGCTTTCTCAATTTCAACCTTGGCGCGGTGAATATTTTATTACTCCTATTATATCCTATGTCCTATGTGTAGGCTAAACCAGTGAGAAACTCCCCAGGGCCCAAAAAAGTGATAAAAGGCGGGATTTACCGGCTGTTCATGCCAGCGGAAAATTCCGGTCCCACACCGGTGCACGGATTTCCCGGCGGTGAGGGGCGTTGTCCCGTTGACAACAGTGGGACTGGTAGATCCCGCTGGCGGGCTGCCTCCACTGCTGAAAAACACACAGCGGACAGGTCGGTAAATCCTGCCTGAAATGATATTTCCCGACGTTAGCGTAGGGAACTCATTGGCAGAGCCTGCACGAAGCTCCCCGCAAAACCCACCACAAATGAATTTTTGAAATGTTTCCATTAAATTCTGTCCAACGTGAATGTTACTGAAAAGAGAGACATGTGACCAAAGCTGTTCATCGGGACAAATGCAAGAATGCCAAATTTCAATCAATCACAACAATGTATGCTGGAGGAGCAATGGGTTTTGATTATTTAGTAAGTTGAATCAGATTGATTGACAGAGGCAATTGCCATCTGGTCGGATCATTGATCGCTGTGTATTGCAAACTCACAGATTGGCCAAAGGCTGCCATTTTCAGACTTGGTCAAATTACCGCAGAAGAGCAGAGTATCTCAAAAATCTGAATAGGGAAAGGTAATCCTTTTCACACTGCTACTGTGCAGTGGCTACTTCCATGAACAGGATGCCACCATCAGTCCCACGACGACAGTCCGCCCACCCTATAATTGAGCGATGCTGTGTAGGAATTTCAGGATTGATGTGATGGCAAGTACCTCCCAACGATTGGCAGATTAAATCCCACGGTTGTTTATAATAGGCAGAATACAGACCATGGACATCTAGCCTGTGCTTGCAAAATCCAAAACAAAATGTCTGCTGTTGGAGGTGATTTTGCGATTAAGCAGCACATATTGAACAATCCTGAGTGCTCTAACAGCTACACTAACAACAAATTAAAGATAATTAATCAAGTTTATAATGTGACTCATTCAGACTTATGAAAAATGACATACACAGGCATCCGTTAATTTGCAAATAAAAGTTAAAGTTTTAATAAGGCTCAGGGGGTCCAGGGCAGCACTGTGGCCCAGTGGCGCAGTGGTTAGCACTGCTGCCTCACTGTGGCGGAGACCCGGGTTCGATCCCAGCACCGGATCACTGTCTGCATGGAGTTTACATATTTCCACTCTGTCTGTGTGGGTTTCACCCCTACAACCCAAAGATGTGCAGGGTAGGTGGATTGGCTATGCTAAATTATGCCAAGAAAAAGAAGGCTTAGGGACTCCAAAGTAAGTAAAAATAAACATTTATTTTACAAGTTATAAACATGACCACTGGTAGAACCCTACCGGGTACTTTCACCTGCTGGTCGGTTCCACACTGGCCAACCTTTTATACAAGTACGGATAAGTTGCCCCGTCCCTAGCGGGGGAGCTCCTACCCCTCAAGGAGCAAGGGGAAAATAATCACCCCCCACACCGTATATTCCATTCTGGTTATTGCAAAAGTCTTCAGCTTTTTTTGAATTACCTGAGAGCTTGGGGAGCCAATAGTTCCCACTGCATTCTCCGTGTTAATCCATTGCTCTTGTTATTCCTTTGGGTAAGAGGACTACAATGTAACTGGGATGTCGGGCCTGTAATCACCATCCACATGGGATCTGTATGAATGTTTTATTTACACCATTACCTCTGGAATCCACTAAAGACATATCCTTGGCCTCTTTTCTCATCTACATGACATGGACAAACATCATTTGTAGACAAACAATCAGCTTCAACATGTGCTTTGACCATGTCCAATTCTACCAGTCCACCAGTTGTCTTGACCTCTCTGCTGCCTTTGCATTCTCAGATTTCTTGCCCAATATCATGATTTTTACCTCCTCTTTCCTTACTATTCAAGTCGCCGAACACTCCTTCCAAGTGAAGCAATGATTTATGTGTATTTCTTTTGATTCAGTATACTGTATTTGCTGCTCACAATGTGGTGTCCTCTACGCTGAGGAGACCAAACGCAGATTGGGTGACCAGTTTGCAGACCGCCTACATTTGACCTTCAAGCTTCCGGTAGCATCTGTTTTAATTCCCCATCGTGCTCTCCCACTGACATCTCTGTCCTTGACCTGCTACACTGTCCCAGTAAAGCCCAACGTATACTTGAGCAACAGCACCTCATTGTTCAATTAGGCGATTTACAGCCTTCCAGACTCATCATGAGATCAACTATCTATCTGCCCATTTTGCTTCCATTTTTTTGCATGTTTCAGTTTTTCTTTTAATTTTCCTTTCAGTCAGTTGTACACCCCCTGTCAATATATCCTTTGTTTCCTTCCTTGCCCCATCACCATTCCCTTTAGTCCTGTGAGACCCCTCTGTTGTTCAATCTCTGCTGTCTTCCACCCGATCACAGATCTGCCTTATTTGTCATTGTCCCACCCAGCCCTTACTCAAAACTAATTGCACCTTGAACTTTAGCACACTGGGCTACATCGCTGGCTTTGAAAGCAGACCAAGGCAGGCCAGCAGCACGGTTCAATTCCCTTACCAGCCTCCCCAAACAGGCGCCGGAATGTGGCGACTAGGGGCTTTTCACAGTAACTTCATTGAAGCCTACTCGTGACAATAAGCGATTTTAATTTCATTTCATTTTCATTTTCCCAGTTCTGGTGAAAGGTTATCGACCTGATACTGTTTCTCTGTCTGACCTGAAATGTTGGGAGGGATTTTCCGACCGTTCTTGCCAGCAGGATCTTATGGGTTGATTCAATGGAAAGTCCCATTGACAGCAACCGGACCAGAAGATCCCACCACCAGCCAATGGTAGGCCACCTCCCGCCACTGAGAAACACGCTGCAGGGGGCACAGAAAATCCCCTCCCCTATTAACTCTGTTTCTCTGACCACAGGTGCTGCCTGTCCGACTGAGTAGCTCCAGCACATTCTGTATTTATTGTGGATTACTGGATCTCAAGACTTTGATGTTGGTAGAGCCACAATTTCCTAAACATTGGGAAAACTGAAGCCATTGACTACAAGCCCCATACCTTAAACATTGATCATCTTCATCGTTGGCTGCTTCCTCAGGCTGAGTCAGTTTGTTTGCAGTCTCGGTATTTCGTTTGATCCAGAGCTGAGCCTCTGATCCTGACATCCTTTCTATTATAAAGGCAGCCTACTTCAGTTCCATAAAGTAACCCATCTCTGTCTCTGCCTCACCTTAACTGCTGCTGACCCCCTCATTTATTCCTTTGTCACCACCAGATCCCACAATTCCAATGCTCTTCTGGGTTGACCAGACAACCTCCATTCTCTGTATGTTTCAGCTTATACAAAACTCTGATGAATATATCTAGTTCCACAATAAACCCTGCCCAGTCATGGCACCTACTGAGCTTCCTGACAACTCGTCCTCCAACTCCTCAAATTTAAGATACTTGTCCTCTTGTTCAAACCTCTTCATGGGCTTGGCCACCGGATCTCTGTAACCTATTTTTTCTTTAGCCTTTCATGAGGTAAGGGCATTGTTGACGAGGCCAGCATTTGTTGCCCATCCCTAATTGCCCTTGAACTGAGCTAGGCCATTTCAGAGGGCAGTTAAGGATTAACAACATTGCTGTGGGCCTGGAGTCACATGTAGGCCAGACCGGGTAAGGATGGCAGATTTCCTTCCCTGAAGGATATTAGTGAACCAGATTTATTTTTAACAACAATCAATGATAGTGTCATGGTCACCATTACCAAAACTTGCTTTCAATTCCAGGTTTTAGTAATTGAGTTTAAATTCCACCAACTGCCGTGGTGGGATTTGAACCCACAACTCCAGAGTGTGGCCTGGGGCTCTGGATCACTAATCCAGCGAATTTGGTGCCACCATCTCTCTGTCATAAACTTGTTTCAGCCCCCACCCAAATCCACTGACTCTGACCATCATTGCATGCCTCCATTCTCTTTGTCCCAAGCTCTGAAACACCACCCATAAACCCCTCTACCAACCGATCTAGAATCATAGAATCATAGAATTTACAGTGCAGAAGGAGGCCATTTGGCCCATCGAGTCTGCACTGGCACTTGGAAACAGCACCCTACTTAAGCCGATGTCTACACCCTATCCCTGTAACCCAGTAACCCCAACTAACCTTTTTGGACATTAAGGGGCAATTTAACATGGCAAATCCATCTAACCTGCACATCTTTGGACTGTGGGAGGACTCCAGAGCACCCGAAGGAAACCCACGCAGACACGGGACAAACGTGCAGACTCCGCACGGTCAGTCACCCAAGCCGGGAATCGAACCTGTAACTCCGGAACTGTGAAGCAACCGTGCTAACCACTGTGCTGCTATGCCGCCCAAACTCCAGAATTTTCCAGCACCAAGTGTCTTTTTTGGTATGCAGTTCCATTTCTCATTGTTGGTTTAATTTCTATGATTCATGAATGCTTCCCAGAATCATCCTGGTCTCTCTTCTTGTTTTTGAGAAGAGATTCATGTGCTATAGGTGTCATCACTACTCCCGTCTTCTCCCAATCTCAGCCTCTCCCAAGGTTGCTGATCCAAGCTGGGGTGGTATTATTCTACAACCACTAGCTGCCCTCCATTTCCTGGCCTACTTGGCCTGTGTTTATATATGTGATGAAATGGTGAGTGCCAGAAGGCTCTCCGACCATAAGTACAATTACAGCCGAGCCCAACGCCGTGTTTACCTTGACAGCCACCTGACTCAGGAAGAGCAGCAGTCGGTGGGTCACTGGATGGTGATAAAAAAAACAGAGAAGTACTGGTTGACTTTGTTTGCCACCCCTAGACCAGGGGGCGCTGACCCCAGCTGTAACAACAATGTTGCTCCCTCAACTGAAAGCCCATAGCATAGATTTTGGATCGAATGTTGGATCTTCTTGGTCAATACCGCTGTACACTGAGCAGCAGAGTTTACAACGGAGCCACTGAACATGCTCATATTATGTCGAATGTTACTTCAATCGACAAATTAATTAAAAATTAAAAGCACCTGTTAATAATGTAACATGCAAGAGGAGGAGTAACTGGCAGCTCTAGAGGAGTCTCAGTGTGAGGAGAGAAATGTGCAAATTAATTACAGCAGGGAGCACTAAAAAGGAAATTAAAGAGAGGGCCTCAGGCTGTGTCTCTTTTCTGATGGATCATTTTTAATCGCACAGTGTAAGAATCCTACTGTGGCTGTCAGGTGGTCCTGTGGGAATGCTGGCTTGATTCCCACAGGATCATAATGGAAGGAGCAAAGATCTTTCAGAATGTTCAGGGCTGCAGCTGAGCAGAGGGAAATGTTGCTTTCCCCTACCCTCCTACCTCTCCTCCAACTCGCCACCCTAGCATTTCAATAACAACAACCTGTATTTGTATGGCGCCCTCAGCATAGTGAAACATGCTGCTCCGTAAAGGGGTGTTGCCAAGCAAAGTCTGACATCAGGGCATGCAAGGAGACGTTAGAACAGATGACCACAAGGGTAAATGAGTATCTGTGAGGAGGAAAGGGAGGTCGCGAGGGGGGAGGGGAGATTCAGGGAGGGAATTCCAGAGCATGTGGTCTCGGAAGCTGAGGCCCATGAATGGTGTCCAAGCGGCCGAGACTGGAGGAGCACAGCCAACTCAATGGTTTGTGGGGCTGGATCTTACAGAGTTAGGGAGGGGCGAGACCATGGAGGGGGTTTGAAAACTAGGAAGAGAATTTTAAAATCAAGGTGTTGTTTGATGAGAAACCCAATGTAAAACATGTGAGCAAGAAGGTGATGGGGGCATAGGTGTGAGTCAGGACACGGGAAGCAGAATTTTTGATAACCTCAAATTTATGGAGGGCAGAATGTGTGAGGCTGGCCAGGGTTGTGGGGGGGGGGGGGGGGGGGGGGGGGAGGGGGAGGGCCTCAATCAAATTCAAAAGTAGCAAAGGTATGGCTCAGGGTTTTTCAGCAGCAGATGAACAGAGATGGGGCAGAAATGAACAATGCAATGACTCACCTATGGACCCACTAGTTACAAAGCAAACTGCAGACTGTTTCTTATTAAGTGTATGGGAGATCTTAGCCTGTTTCTAGGAGTTATCTTTTAATGCAGCCCAGCTTTTCTTTTGCATGGGAACGCCACCACCTGCAAGTTCCTGTCCAAGCCACCCACCTTTCTGATTTGGAAATATTTCACCGTCCCTTCACTATCGCCGGGTCAAAGTCCTGGAACTCCCTCCCTCACAGCGCTGTATGTGTGCCAACAGCACCTGGACTGCATCAGTTCAAGATGGTGACTCGCCACCAACTTCTCAAGAGGAATTAGGGAGGGCAGCACGGTGGCCTAGTGGTTAGCACAACCGCCTCACGGCGCTGAGGTCCCAGGTTCGATCCCGGCTCTGGGTCACTGTCCGTGTGGAGTTTGCACATTCTCCCCGTGTCTGCGTGGGTTTCGCCCCCACAACCCAAAAACGTGCAGAGTAGGTGGATTGGCCACGCTAAATTGCCCCTTAATTGGAAAAATGATTGGGTACACTAAATTTATTTTAAAAAAGAGGAATTAGGGATGGGCAATAAATGCTGACCTCGCCAGTGTCATAATATACACCAGTATATGTACCCAACACATCAGCCAGCAAGGCTCACATCCTCAAAACAAATAATTAAAAATAACTCTCCAGGTCCTTTTACTGTTTGCTATGGTGTAGCCTCACAGTTCTGGTGCCATTCTTGAAAAAAAAGGTAGTTCCCGTTCAGCAATGCTTTAATAGAGGACCGGTAAGGTCAGGGATAAGCCTTACCCCGCTTAACTGATCTCCAATTGTACACCTGAGCCTAGATTTTGCTCTTGGGCTCAGAATTGTGACTTCCGTAACACACACCAGCCTCGTGATTGACTTTGTCCATAATTTATGTTCTTTCCAGCAAGGGCTGGGTTCCATGTGCAGTTTGCAAGCCACAGTGCAGAGGTATGAGTGAAGAGGCCGGCTGTTTAGTAGGTCTGCCTCGGTTCTTGGGGACATCAGCCCAGTTGCTGTTTCCAACCTGTTGGAACTGTCAGTGCCTGCCCTGACCAGCTGTGACAACAGGAGTTGAGTACTCCAGCAGCAGTGAAACTCAGCTAAGTATTCATATGAGCCAAAACTTTCAAAACATCAGCTTTTAGCTCCAGATCCCCTGAAATGGAAAGAACAGATGGAGTATTTTCCATTTTGAAGCAGATTGTCTGTCAATTAATGGGGTGGAGCAGGTGGTCAGATATTTTTTAAGGTTCATCAGCAGGATATTTTAAAATATATCTCAACATTTACATTTCAGTTCAAAATATGACAGGAGTGATTGCCAGAACATTTCTCAACTGTTTTGAATTGATTATAGCAATTTTCCCATTGGAAAAAGTACTGCACTACATATCAACTGTTACATAATGTTGGTCAATGTTATGATCAACTAGCCTTTGCAGGACAGAGCCTTACAATCAACGCCTTCATGCCCCTTAATACTTCCCATTACTGACCAAAAACACTTGTACATTACAATACGACATCTATTGGGGAAATCTGAAGGTGTCAAAAATTTAAAACGTACCTGTCAGAATGTATCTGACTCTTCAGCAGGCTTCCCTTGTTGATCACAAACTCTTGAAGGAGACGAGTATTTTAGGGATTCCAAAATCTGAATCAGAACACAAAAATAGAGTGAGGAAAATAATAATATTTACTGTATTGCTCACAATGGCAATCATGACCTCAACAGGTGTATGAGTGCTTTTCACCAAGGACCTTTCTGACCAGCAAAAGGTCAGACAAAAATAGCCCGGGGTTCGGAAGACAAGGGAAACTTATCTTTGCAACCAAAGGTTTACTGCCGTCCATCTGGTAGGAACAGAGGTGGAATTGGGGTGAGGGGGGGGGGGGGGGTGAGGGAGGGGGTTTCAATTGAAGGGAGCTGTGCCAGCATGCTCCACGGTGATGGGCAGCTTATTTTCATGATTAAGGCCTCAATTTTGGCCCACTGAGGGGACGCCATTTTCTTGCCAGCCGAAGGCCAGCACCCTCTCCTCCCCTGCAATGCTGGGTGGGGAGACCACCAGCTTCCTGAAGGTGGACTTCCTGCAGCAAACCAGGGGTCCATTCGAATCAGAGGCTTTAAGGTACATAGAAAGAGCTGCGGTCAGGGAAGCAGCCGCCAAGATCTCAATACTCCCCCCCCCCCCCCCCCCCAGAGGAATTTCCGCTTTGTCCTTTTGTGCATTAAATTTGTGCCTTTGAATTTACTTACCTGGAAGGACCCTGAGATTCCTGGCCTCCGTCAACCATGTCTGCCTCCTCCAGTGGCACCGCTGAGGCTTCAGAGCTGCCGACGCTCTGATGGGGCCAGCAGAATTAGGAGGCCGCTCTCCATTAATAGGATGGCGGTGTGTGTGTGGGGAGTGCAGGTAGGGGACACCTCCGGGAATTGTACCAAGCCAGTTTCACAGCCAGCAAGTGCAGACTTAGGGGCCACTTTTCACTCCAACGTCGGGGACTTGAAGCCCAAACGTCTTTATATTTTTGTGTTCCTTTAATTCTTGTAAACAATTCAAGTGCCAGTTATTGGAAGAGGCTGTAATATCTTTCGAAGGAAATGCTCAAGAATTTCTGTTTCTATTTAGAGTGCAGAAACAAAAACGTCATGGTTGTGTTTACAGTGGCGGCTATCAGTCTGAACATGCCGCCATGCCAGTGTTTGCTGTCTTATCTTCGCATCCAAATTCCTGGGAATGTAACCCAGAGCCAGTAATCCGAGTAATTCAGGTCCACGGAAGGAGAAGGGCATTACTGTCCCCTTTGATGTGTCAGATTCACTGCAGTAATTAGAGTGATCATTTCTATTGCAACAACTAAATGGCTCACACTGTGTGACTGCTCAAGACACTTCGCTGTGAGCTGTGGTTGAGAAGTTTAATCCTTTTTCAAGGTGACCTTTATCAAGAGTGAAGGGAGCTATTTGCACAGTTTCCACTGCGCAAAAGGCTGAAGCAGGCAACGTCTGGCAAAATTCTGGAGAGCAATAGTGTTTGTTCAGATAATCATAGCTTTGTACAATAATACCAGCTCCACATTCAACCACCCTGCTATTGAACTGCCACTCCTCTGCCACTGCGGACATACACCTAGCCCAGTTGTTACCGTATGAGGCTTGAAACAGATGTACGCATACCCACAGTCCCAGAGATGCAGTGTGTGCAGAGAGTCTACTACATTCAAACAATGCTTGTTGCTGGCCTCAGTCTGTGTCAGATCACGTGCTTGACTCATTTAAATAAGGCATCAGCCTGGCATCTGTGCAGTGGTCCATTCGCAAAGCAATTAAGTGATTTTTTTCCTTTTTAATATTCTTCCCCATATTCCTTTTATTCATTTATAGGATGAGGGCATCGCTGGATAGGCCAGCTTTTATTGCCCATTCTTAGTTGCCCTTCAGAAGATGGTGGTGAGATGCCTTCTTGAACATCTGCAGTCCTTGTGGTGAGGTAGATCCACAGTGCTGTTAGGGAGGGAGTTCCAGGATTTTGACCTGGTGACAGTGAAACAAAGGCGGTATATTTCCAAGTCAGGATGGTGAGTGGCTTGGAGGGGAACCTTGGTGTTCCCAGGTATCGCTGAGTTATTCATGTCCAAGGTAGGAGACCAGTGTTACCATCGCCATTAACGTGTAAGATTTACTGTAGAATGATCATATCAATTGTAACCACTAAATGGCCCACACTGTAAGGTTCAGTGGTCACAGTAAGAGACTTCTTACTGTGCTCACCCCAGTCCATCGCCGGCATCTCCACATCATGGTTCACTGGTGGCAGCAATTGAATGTGGCTGGGATGAAAATAATGGGCAGATTCTCTGCTGGAGTTCTAATCAATCCCTATCATTACTTGAGTGGACATGCTTGGGAGATTAGTCCAGGGGTCTTCAATTGGGCCACACTCTTATCCAACACTTCCAGGATTTTCAGCCAGAAGTAATTGATTATGTAGAATACTGAATACTGTATGGGTGAAAAACTCACATTCAAATTTATGTGGCCTATAGAGATGTCAGTCACAGTCCCTCAAAATTTATATTTTTGTGCCAAATATTTAAAACATGCCCTGCAGCTGTTGACCAGCAGGCAACCCAAGATTGTTTTGTAGTTGTCCATGGCTTTATATAGCCATTTATCATTGACTCCACACACCCACCCACCCCCACTCACATAGCCCCCACCCCATCACACAACCACCGCTATAATAATGGAAGCCAAAGTCCCTCTCCAGGTACCCACCACAAATATAGTCGGCATCAGGGATGGACTATTGGAGCAGGCAGAACTCCTGTCTTGCTCTTGAAACAAACACTGATTCTGCCAAAACTTAAATCATCTCATTCAACTTCATTTGGTACCTTTAGACAGTCAGAGATTGAGTTTTGGTGTTTGTTTGCTGTTTATGTAGATTAGATGATGGCCTTAATAACAATGATAAATAAGAACAGCATGTTGTAGGATGCTGAAGCAAGGTAGGGACAAGGAACGTCTCCACAAAGATGAGGGACCAGAAAATCAGCTCAGTAGCACATTCTTTTTGTTTGCAGTACGTGTGTTGGTTTGTGGCCGAAATAGCATCTGTTCCATTCATACACAATTCTGGTGTGGGCTACGATGGACTCTATTATATCAGTTTTATGTGTATCTTAGATATCTAATTTATCTCAGAATAAACGCAGAGATGTAACAAGTTTATTTAAATTACTTTAAGACATCTCAAAATGTACAGGAATTTCTTTATACAAATGGTCACAGCTGGGAGCCCAGGTTCTATCAGGAATCTCTCAGATTTCGAAGCTCCACCCGCTGGCTTAAGCAATCCAGAGTTACAAAGCCAGAGAACAGAATAACATAATCAAGTACAGATCAATCAAACCATTGAACACCACAGACACTATTTTGGTATAGGCCAAACAAGAGACATCCTCTACTCACATCAGAAACAGGCAACTGTAAATAAGGAGTCCAGTTTCTGTTCTCTCCTACAATTTTGGTTTGTGTCTGAAGCAGGTGCGCCTATGCCGATTACCTCTGGGAAAAATATAAGAAAAAGGCTAGCCCATATCACAACCTCTGTTGAAATCTCCAATCTTCGGGCAACAGCGCCATTCTCCCACCCCACAATCCTTCAATTTTATCCCAATCTCCTTGCCCCCTCCAATTGCAACTACTAAACTTTAACCAGAGCTTTATATAATAGTTTATTTCACTTCAAGTTTCTGCACTTATAGTTATTTTTCCTTTTACATCATGTAGAACCTATTAAATGCATTTCCTCCATTTGCTTTGTCTATCTATTTAACTGTCATGCTGCTTGCCCCAAATCTGCCTTTCTTTGTAATTTACCAGGTTGTTATATGGAAAAAGAGCAATTATAATATTCTCTCATGCATTACAGCATTGTTACCTTGATGGTAAGATCTAACAGTGGATGTCCAGAATGTTAATGGGAAAATCCAATCATACAGTTGTTAAATTAGTATGAGCAAAGACAATCTATATCTAGTTATTCAATATTTATCTTCAACCTGCGTGGGTTATTGGGCATAAGCAACCCAGAATATAAGATTATAAGAAATAATCTGATAACTTTCCTACTATACATCTTAACAAATGAGGTAGTAGGAGTGAACAGTTAGGAAGTAGGATATTAATTATGAGTACACTATGTAATATTTAGTTATTTTGTTGTTCATTACCTTTACAAAACCTAGAATTATGTTTTTCTTTAAATTGCATATTTATCAAGAACAACGTTTCTTATTTTGTTGAATAAGTAAATTGAATTTTGGAGTGGTTTGAATTTATTTTTATCCATTTATGTGATGTGGACTTCGCTGGCTAGGCCAGCATTTATTGCTCATTCCTAGTTGCCCTTCAGAAGGTGATGGTGAGCAGCATTCTTGAACTGCTGCAGTCCCTGAGGTGTAGGTACACACACAATGCAGTTAGGGAAGGAGTTCCAGGAATGTGACCCATCGACAGTGAAGGAAAGGCGATAAGCGGGATTCTCCGTTGGCTGATGCCAAAACCACAAAACGCGATTGGGCGGAGAATAGGCTCCAATGGCAAAACCGCGGCAGGCGCTAATTTGTTGCCAAATTGCAATTCTCCATCAGCTCGACAGCAGTGTCACTGCAGGCTGGAACACATGTACGGTAAGTGCTGTTGGCATATCATTAGCGGGCCTGATCCGGTATTCTCTGGGGCCTCTGCAATTCTCCGCCTCCAATGGCTGAGTTCCCGACGTGGTTCACTTGTGCTTTTAAAAATCGTGAAACCGGTGTTGTGACTGCTGAGGGAGAGAGAGGGGTTACGGAAAGTGTCCAACATCGCCATAGCTTGCTGACAGTCGTGCCGCTGGCCGTGGAGGACTTCTGCCAGGGCCAAGTAAGAGGCGGGAAGTGGCCAGGAGGTGGGCTGTGGGTCTTGGTAGATGGGCACGGAACACCGTTCCGCAGTCGGTGCGGCAACCATGCAGCTGTGCACACTGCTAACAGCCCATTGGAAACTGAGGGCCACGGGTGGTATAGGTGTCGCACTAGGCCAACCCTCTAGGTGACCTCTGGCCCCAGGCAACCCATGAGCTGTATGGGCGCGACCAGCACAACCAGTGCCATCCTATTGACTGGGCCAGGTGTGTCTGGGGATTGTAATGTGAATAGGCGGCTGCAGCTTGTCAGCCTCCCGAGAGTCGATCACGGACCCTGTGAATCCCGCACCATTTTTCATTGGAATCGATTGTGTTCCACGTGGCGCCGGCACTAGTCTCTCCACAGTTGCTGAATCGATTTAGATTCAGCGCCAGTTTTGCTGTCGTGAATCCATAAATTCTGCCCCAGAGTCTCAGAAACGGAGAATCCCACCCGATATATTTCCAAGTCAGATTGGTGAGTGACTTGGAGGAAAACGTCCAGGTGGTGATGTTCCCAGATACCTGCTATCCTTATACTTCTAAATGGTAGCGGTCATAGGTTGAGATTGTGCGTCTTCAGGAAACTTGGTCAGTTCCTGCAGTGCATCTTGTAGATGGTACACAAGGCTGCCACTGTTCATTGGTGGTGGAGAAACTGAAAGTTTGTGATGGGGTAGCAATCAAGTGAGCAGTTTTGTCCTGGATGGTGTCAAACTTAAGGGGCCGTATGGTCTATCCTGCTTCTATTTCTTGCATTAGCTTAATAGAAGGCTCCACAATCCAATCTAGAAAACTGACAAATGCTGAGAAACAGTTACAAACAAATACCTCAAAGACATCTGTGATCCTTCTAGCTGTGAATGCTTTTTATAGCATCAGCGGTTTGTGAAATGTATTCCGAGTGCTGAAGGATTGGGATCTTACTGGTATCCACCAATCAGCACCAAAGAATTTTGGATTTTGAGACTTCAGGCAGGATTCTCCAACCCCCTGCCGGGTCAGAGAATTGCTGGGGGGGGGGGGGGTGACGTGAATCCCACCCCCGCCGGCTGCCGAATTCTCCATCGCTGGGGATCTGTCGGGGGCGGGAATCGCGCCGCGCTGGTCGGGGGCCATTGGCAGCGGGCCCCCCGGCGATTCTCTGGTCTATGATGGGCCGAGTGGCCACCCGTTTTTAGCCAGTCCCACCGGCGTATGTTAGGACAGGTACTTACTGGCGGGACCTCGATCCGTGGGCTGCCTCCGGGGTCCTCGGGAGTGTGTGCGGGGATCTGATCCGGGGGGGGGTGCCCCCATGGTGGCCTGGCCCGCGATCGGAGCCCACCGATCTGTGGGCAGGCCTGTGCCGTGGGGACACGGAGATGAACCCGCGTAAGCGCTGGGATGACGCCAGCACACGCTAGCGCTCCTGCGCATGCGCCAACTCGCAGTAGCCGGCGGAAGCACTTCGGTGCCAGTTGGCATTGCGCCAGGCCCCTTCCACGCCGGCTGGCGCGGCACAAACCACTCTGGCGCCGGCCTAGCTCCTGAAGGTGCGGAGGATTCCATACCTTCGGGGCGGCCCGACGCCGGAGTAGTTCACGCCATTCCTTTGTGCGGGTGTTGCCCGCCTCGTCGGTTTCCGAAGAATCCCGCCCTTCATTTGGTGCATTATCTAGTACCTTGAAGTACACTGTGATTCTACTTTGAAAGGCTAAAAATAAATGATCATGTTTTGTGGATGTCTGAAATGGAAGACTTCAGCAGAATGTAGCAGACTTCAGTCCCTTTAAATATCCATTTTTAATGTATTTGTGATGTTGTTGCTCAGTAACAGATTAATTATTTCCTTTCCGCCCTCCACTGGTTGAGCTGCATGAATTTGGCAAGCATGTTTCTTTGTTCGATGCAGTCTGCTTTGCTCCAGAAATGCCACTAATAGCCAAGAAAGCAGCATTTTTTAGAAGTAGTCTCGGAATATGGGTGTTATTGAAAGGACGTCATTTTATTGCTTGTTCCTCCTTGTCCTTGAGGAGGTAGTGGTGAACTTACTTCCAAGTGCTGCAGTCCATAATATAAGAAGCTACCACAGCGCTGTTCAGCCGGCATGTCAGGATTTTGGTCCACCAAATACATAGGGACAAAGATAGCTCTTCAAGGCAGGGTGGTGTGTGATTTGGAGTGGGCTGCGAAGGGCAATTATGTTCCAATGAATGGGCTGCCCGTGTCCTTGCAAATGGTGTTTGGCGTTAGACTGGTATTTGACGGTGCTGTGCCCATCTACGAGGCACCAAATGTGCACCTAAGCCTCCAAATGATGGGCAGGAACCACCACCTTAAGTACTAGAAAAAATCTAGGCATCCAAGGCCTGAACCTGAAGCAAATACTAGAGGCTCTTTAGCAGCTTACTGCCTGTTGAGGCCCCCTGTGCAGAATTGCATTGCCTTAAACACAGATGCCACTGGGTCAGCTGCGTGTAGGAAAGCCAGGTCTTCATGTGGCCTAATGAACCTGAAGCAACCAATAATTTATTTTAAACAAGCATATTTACCTGAATAAGTGGCTGTAATGATAAGATTTGAAAGTAGTAACAAATAAGGCACATTGCTGTGTGGCTTCACATGACACAACATAGGATATCCACAATGTGAAATGAAAACAGAAAATTCTGGAAAATCACAACAGGTCTGGCTGCATCACTGGAGAGAGAGTGAATGGTTAAAGCCTGTATGACTTCTTCAGTCATAGTGCTGGAGAACACTTTGATGAAGTGGGGCACTGAAAGGGTTAAGTCTAAGGTATCTGTTGACCTGTATAAGACATGTTGGCACATAGAGTGAGCCTGGGCCATGATCCAGGGGTGCACAGACTCATTTGATTGTGATGTTTGATTTTCCATGGAGCTGATCACTCCAACAATGCAAAGGCATTGCTGCCATGGCCGGCATCATCAAACCCCTCATGCTTGAGGTGAACTGGTCAACTGTCTCTGAAGTTGTGGTCAGTGTGCTTGGAGAGCCCATCAAGCCATTACACATTCACTGCTGCTTCTCCTCAATTATTATCCTGTCATCAACTATCCCAGGGGTACGTCGGTGTCTAATTGTGGGCAGAGCTTGGACAGGGCTGTGCCCTCCCACAATCGCTTGTGAAGTGTGAATCACCAGGTGAAAACACAACTCGCTGCCTTACAAGTCACACTGAAGTATGAGTATCTGAGCTGATGCAGAGTAACCTGTAATGGTGCAACCTCAGAAGGAATCACTACCTCTCAGGCTCCAATTTTCACAAGGTGTCTGTGAAAGATTTGGAAAAGTGAAATTTCATGAATTAGAACTGTCAAGTGTGTAGCAACTCACCATTATAAAGTTGGTGATGTTTAATTCCCCATTGACATTATGCCTAAATGACTGAGTCTTGTGTGACTCTTGAGGCACTGATGTTTAACTGTATCAACGGGTAACTGATAACCTCATCACTGCCCCCTCCCGCACCTCCAATGGACATTACTAATCTCCAGCTCTTCCTCCTCTGCAGCTATGAGCTGAGAGATCTGTGGAGAACTATCTCTGGTTCTCTCCCTCTCCCTTAGTGTCATCTTCTGCGAAGAGAGAAGAACAGACCTGTGAGTGACCAATGGCATATGTGCCCCCAATGGATGCTGTGTATTTGGTCAGGATGACTATGGCGCGAGGGGGCTGGGGTCAATTATACAAGGGTGAGGGTGAGTGTAGTACCTTCGCCAAGGCTAGACTTTCAATAACAAACCCCTTTATTGCAGTAACGAAAAGGGCTGCAGCCACAGCTTACTACAATACATGCAATGAAGCCCAGGGACCTACAGAGATGTCCGGCTGGGTTGGAACAGCAGGTTTTAAGCTCCCACCATACATTTGTTATTGGGAAAACTAATGTCTGCTTAATAGGGGAAATCATATTCCACAAAGCCCATAGGGAGATCTAATGATGTTCCCCCAAGTCCTTCGTGGCCACTATAAAATCTCTCCACCCTCAAGTCCATTTCTCCCACAGTACTCCCGCGGCGAGGGTGGAACTGGACCAGGAGGTGCAAACCGAATTGAAGACCTTCGTTTCCAGAGAGAGCGCCAAAGAGTCACCAACTCGAATTCCTCCTCGGTGTCTGCTACGGTCAAACACTTGCTTTCTCAGATTCCATCTTGGAACCTGAATCCTTGTTATCGGGAGAGACAGACAAAGGGTTCTCTTTGGGCTGTCGCCCTGCACTAGCGCGGCCACCTCTGTGGCCAGTGGTGAGGCTTGTACGGAGATGGAATTCCGACTTCTGAGATGGTCCAGGTGTTTCCTGAGACATTATCCTAGACCTTCACTTTGTAGGGATGCAGGCCCTGTTTTCTCCAAAATGACTCCAAGGATCCAGCTGGAGCCATCTCCAAAGTTCCTCACATAGACCAGATCACCTGTCTTGAATATTCTTTCAAATCTCGCAGAATGATAATTTCTTTTCTGGTTCTCTTGTTGGGTCTCTACCATCCCCGCCAGCTTTGGGAATAGTAGGCTTAGTCTTATAAGAAGCTGCCATCCCATTAGCCGTTCCGCTGGGGCAGTTCTTGTTGTAGTATGAGGAGTGGTCCTCTAATCGAATAACAAACGTGTCAATTTGGTCTCTATGGAGGCTGCTGATTGTCTCTTCATGTTGATTTTAAAGGTCTGCACCGCCCGTTCTGCCAGCTCATTTGATTATGGGTGATAAGGTGGCTGATGCCATTGGATTGCATCAAGCTTTGGAACTCACCACTGGTGAAGGCAGTGCCATTGTCGAAAGCCAGGACTCCAGTATGCCATGCTTGCAAAAGTTCTCTTGTAGCTTCCGGATCGTAGCGTGGGAGGTCGTGGAGCCCATGCAGTATTATCTCCAAACATTTAGAATGTTCATCTGCCAGGATCAAAAACATGGAACCCATAAAAGGCCCAGCAAAGTCCTTGTGCACTCGCACCCTTGACCTGCCTTGCCACACTCATGGGCGTAAGGAGGACGAAGGAGGGAGTTTCTGATTCTCCTGGCATAAATCACATTGCTTCACCAAGTCCATTCCGTGATGTCTGAGTCAAGACGGGGCTACCAGAAGTAGCTCTTGGAGAGCATTTTCATTATGTCCATAATGGTGGCCATTATGTAGATACAGTACAATCAGCTGATGTCCTGGGGTGGGGGCAACTACCTGGGAATCCCAAAGAATTATATGATCCTCAACACTGAGTTTGTCTTCCTTGGTCAGATAAGGTTTCATGTCGTCTGAGGGTTGTCCTTGGATTTCACCGTTCAGGATCATATGCTTCAATTTTAACAGTATTGGGTCCTTTTGTGTACAGGTCTTGACTTGCTTTGCAGACGCTGGTAATGTCTCTGAAACATTTAGGGTCATTGTGACGTCTTCCAACACAAACAAAGGAACCAGGCTTGTGGGCAGCAGGAGGGAAATCGCGACATTAGCGTCAGCTATTTGCATTCCAGGGCGCTGCTCAAAGAGATAGACATAAGTTGCAAGTAATGGTGCCCAATGTTGTGTCTGGGCAGAGGCAATAGAAAGGATTGCCTTATCCTCCTTAAAAAGTTACAATAAGGGCTTTTGGCCAGACACTATTATAGAGCGCTTGCCATGGACATGTTGGTGAAATTTCTAACACCAAATACGACAGCCAAGGCCTCCTTCTCGATTTGAGAATACGTCCATTCAACATCCGAGAGAATCCTGGGTGCACAGGCAATGCTTCTTTCTGTCCCGTCTTTCCAGCGATGTGAGAGTACCGCCCCAACTCTGTAAGGAGAAGCATCACATGTCAGGATTGACACCACACCCTGGGATAGTACATGGTCAATTCCAGCCCCACTTGACCCGAAGTTGCAACACAGCTTAAATAAGCGTTTATTGAAAATACCTGAGGTCCTTGGCTGAGCCCAATAAAATCCAGTCACCAAGTTTGCAACTTTAACACAAGTAACCTTTTATTATGTACAGTATTATAATTAAACTGTCAGAAAATGTAACTGACTATCTCATACCCCTTTCCCAAACTGTCCCCCTTCCTAACTACCCCCACTCTCTACGTAAACATAGACAAATAACACAGAGGGGAAGGGTGGTTGAAAGGTAAAGAAAATATTCATAAAATAAAAAGGATAAAATATCTTTGAAGCACTGGATGACCTCTAGTCAATGTCTTCCTGAAGTTCAGGCTTTCATTTTGGTATTTCTACCTTCTAGGCTTGAGATGGTTATCTCCAGCAAGGTTGTCTACTCTCTCTGCAGACTCAGCATCATTTCAGGTTTACAACAAAGGGTGTGGGATGTGCCAGGCACTAGCTGCTTTCAGAACAATAAAGCAGTTCTTTCCCTTCAGCAAGCAGGGGAGAGCGAGTTCCTTTCACTTCCAAGGTCTAAACACTTCTGCCCAGTGCTCTCAGAAAACATCACACAGGAATCAAACACTTATGTTGTCAGGCAGAACACTGTCCCTGGACAACCCATTGGCCAATTGAACCGACTTTTTTCAAAACTGACTTCTAAGATCCACTCGGTGTCAAAGAGTCTGCTTTCTTCCCTCCAAAATACAAAGCCTGGAACATAGTGCCCTGGGAAGCACTCTTCCGCTTCAACGCACATTCCAATTTAGGGTCAACGGACCAAAAATAATAAAATAAAAGAAACAGGATCAGAGGAAATAAACAGGGAGGACTCTTACATGATGAGTTCCTTTTTGGAGTTAAAATGAGCCAATAAATTGGACGGGGGCAGCTGTTGTTTTACTTTGTCAAAGGCCTCCACCTGTTGTGCCTCCCAAGACCATTTTTGGTACTTTTGCAGTTGTATGTGAAGTTGAGACAGCAAGGAGGTCACATTTGTGATAAACTTCCCAAAATGGTTGACTAGTCCGTGTAAGGATTTCAATTCCGTGGTGTTTCTAGTTGGTGGTTCCCTGATGACCCTCACCTTGTCCTCCACCAGATGTTGATCTTTTTTATCCACCTGATGGCCCAAATCGATTACTTTGCTTGCTTGGAAAATGCATTTTTTCCTTTTGATTGAAGAGAATGAAGGAGGCAACCAAGCTAGGAGGTAAGGGGGCATGCGATTAAGGGCAACTGTCTGAATTTGCAGCTGCTCCATTTCCCTGGAAAGTTTGCACCATTAGTCCAGCCCAAACCAAGAAGCTTTAGCAGCTCCCCGAGCCCAGATGAAGAAAAAGGTCCCAAGACACTGAAAGGAAGGGGGGGGCTACTACTTCTAGCTTCCTGCTTCACTACGGGGCAGTACGGTGGTTCGCACTGTTGCCTCACAGCTCCAGAGACTCGGTTCAATTCCGGCCTTGGGTGGTTGTGTGGAGTTAATAGATTCTCCCTGTGTCTGCCTGGTTCCCTCCGTGTGCCACGGTTTCCTCCCACAGCACAAAGATGTCCAGGTTTGGTGGATTGGCCATGATAAACTGCCCCTTAGTGTCCAAAATGTTCCGGTGTGTTGTGGGGATAGGGTGGGGTTGGGCCTAGGTAGGATGGTCTTTCAAAGGCCCTGTAATATCCTGCACGGAAACTACAGGTTGGAAATACTTGTCTTCCCAGTGCTCCTTGCGGGGTACAATCTCCCCCACTAGGGGTGGGTCTTTCAATTAACCCATGTATAAAAGGTCAGCCAGCAGCGACCAGAACAGAAACCTGTAGGGATCTACCAGGTAGTTTAAATTAAACTTTGTTTTTTATTTTAGTTGGTGTGGACTTCCCGTGTCCTTATTAAAGGTTCAGTGCAGACTCGATAGACTGAATAACCTCCTTCTGCACTGTAGTGATTCTATGATTCTACTGGGCCAGAGAAATTGCATTGATTACAAAGCCCAAAATCCAAACTTGGAACACTTTCTGAGAGACTTGACTCAGAGTCTCATACAAAAATAAAAATAGCAATTTTACTGTGCATGGGTTTGGAAATGGCAGGTCAATGGTCAGTCAATGATGTCATCAGGTCTGAAGAAATTAATCTCCCTGAAGAGCTTCACTCTGAGTTGACAACTCTATTCGACAGTGCACTTAGAGAGAACATTGTCACTTTCTGTTTTATTATTCCAAACTTACTTTGAACCAAACTAGCCTTTTGACATTAATTCCATGATCCTTAATTGCCTTTAGAAGTTTCAAGTGCGGCGTTCCAAATCCAAGATAGGCTGCATCTATTGCTTAGTCCCTGCCTAGTAGTTTGATTGACTCCTCAAGGAATTCCATCAAACCTCGTGGGTACACAGCCCAATGGGTCTGGTCCTGCAGGCTTTGATTTTAATGCCAATATAAGATAATAGATTAAAGTATAGTATTTTTACAAATGCTTTCCTCATTCAGCACAGATGGTAAAATTAAGCTGGTGCCAATCTCACTGAAAGTAACTGCACTTTTCCTTGCTGTGGTGTCATGGTGCATTATGTTTCAGTTACTATCATTTTGTATCTCAAACAACCAACAGCAGAAGAGCATTTTCATTCTAAGCAGCAAGTCAAGTAGCAGTCGTTCTCCACCGCAAGTGCTTCATGACACGAGGATTATTGAATTACAAAGACTCTGAGCTAACGCTGCTGTCAAAGCAGATTCATGGAATCCTTGTCTCCATATTCATTATTGATGGATTTTGTGACCCAGTCTCTAACGAGTGGAAGGCAAACTACCTTGGCTGAGATTAAAGAATATGACCAGTGGAAGATCGGGCAGGGATTTCAAAACAGTAAGACAAATTGAAAGGTGGCTGATTAAATCCACGATGGTTTACAACTCTGGAGAAATTATAAAGGAAAATTCAAAAAGTAGTGTCGACAAATCAGAGAGCATGAAAGGGTATGGTGAAGGGGGAGGGGGGGGGGGGGGGGGGGGGGCTTAAAGCCAGATGAGCAATAAATCACCCAATCAGGTAATGAATTTTTTCTTGTGTCCTGGAGTGACAGAAGGGCTGTCAGCAGCCGCTCAAATATGAATCACAGAATAAACTCTCTTGCCAGCATATCTTTATGTTTTAATGGCTCCTTTCTTTATCCTCATGGGAGCGGCAGTTAAGTATTAAAGCCACTCAGCCTTTCAATTATAAAGGGAGGGAAGAAATGTATTGATATGAAAGGAAAAATCTTAGTTTGTTGAGGCAACTTTAACAACCAAACATTAAGATAAAAGCAAATTACTGCGGATGCTGGAATCTGAAACAAAAGAGAAAATGCTGGAAAATCTCAGCAAGTCTGGCAGCATCTCAGCATCTGTAGGGAGAGAAAAGAGCTAACGTTTCGAGTCCGATGACTCTTTGTCAAAGCTAACAGACAGAGAAAGTGGGAAATATTTATACTGTGGTGTGAGAATGAAAGATGAATTATAGCCACAGAAACCCAGGGAAACCGGGTGCTAATGGTCACAGAAACCTTGGGGAAAGAGTGTTAATGGCAGTCCCCAGAGAGGACAAAAGATGTGAAAGGTCAAACAGCAGGGAAACTAACATCAGAGGATGAACTGTAGGTGTGGGGGGGGGGGGGGGGGGGGGGGGGGGGGGGGGGGGAGGGGAAGGGGGAAGCAAAGAGGAGAAAGGGAAAGGAAAGGTGGATAAGATTGGAGGGGGAAATTAAATATATATTAAGAAAGAAAGAAATGGTAAAAGATAGTTAAAATGAAATGAAAACAAATGGGTTGAGGTGGGGTAGAGCTGATCATCTGAAGTTGCTGAATTCGATGTTCAGGCCGGAAGGCTGGAGCGTGCCTAACCGGAAGATGAGATGTTGTTCCTCCTGAGGAAGGAGCTGTGCTCCGAAAGCTAGTGATTCAAAACAAACCTGTTGGGCTTTAACCTGGTGTTGGAAGACTTCTTATCGTGCTCACCCCAGTCCAACGCCGGCATCTCCACATCGTTGTTCCTCCAGTTTGCGTTGCACTTCACTGGAACATTGCGCAGGCCAAGAACAGACATGTGGACATGGGAGCAGGGTCTTTTGTTAGAATGGCAAGCAACAGGAAGACCCTGATCTTGGTCTAATACGACAAGATTTTCTGACCCCAGCCCCGTGGCATGTTTTCTGGTAGCGGAGGCAGTTCGCCATTGGATGCTAATGGATCTTCCAGTCCTGCCGATGTCAACGTTTGTGTGGCTCACCCATCCTGCCGCCAGGGAACCCATCGCGAGGAAGTCACCTTTGGCAGATCCTGCGGTGGGAAGGGTCAGAAATTTGATTTCTATTGCTCTGTGAATGGACATGGAAGAGATGAAGGTCGCAATGAGCAATGATTGTCCAGTGAAGGAGCATAATCTGAAGGAAGTTGAAGAATGGAAAGTGGAATCAACAGCAGGAGAACAGGCGGGTAGTTGGGAGATTATTTGATCTGAAGAAACATTTTTCTTTGGCAGAAATGTTTATGGAGTAACCCTGGAAATCATGGAAAAAATAGATACATTTTAGCACAAAAGATACTGATTTAATAAGTAACCAGATACCTGTGGCCAAAGGCTGCCCTCTTAAATGTAATTTGAACAGACTAATAGATATCAAAAAGATTTCAGCTTGGATAAATTGAAGGATTAAACTTTGGTAATGAAACATGAATGCTCATTAGCAAAGAATGGAAAAAATATTTGGGTGTGAATATTGGTCATTATGAAAATCATATCAGGCAAATCACAGCCTAAGATGGATCCGAAGGACATTTATGTATAAAACAAAACATTTTGGGCGTGATCTACCGGCCGCACTGTGCCCAAAAGGCAGCGTGGCACGGCCAGTAGATGCTGGGAGACAGCTCTACTGAGATCTACCCGGCTCGCCACACTTCGCGATATCTTAACGTGATCTTATGAAACGTCGCAATCTGAATCCCGGCCACACTATTTTATAAATCTACATATTAGAGTGAGACAGCGAGCCTCACTCTAATATGCACTCCCATGATCTAACCTCTGCTTGCCCTCAGGGCAGAATGGCACCCTGGCACTACTGGTGTCACCCAGCACCTTGGCATTGCCTGCCTGGCACCGACACCTGGTATTAGCCAGACACTGCCAATGAGCCCAGGTGGCACGTCCAGCTGGCAGGGGGACTGCCAGGGTGCCAACTGGCAGTGCTAAGGTGTCAAGCTAGCATTTTACCTGTGATGGGGATTGGACCCATGGGTATGGGAGGTGGGGCAGGGTCCCGAGGACGCTCTTATCAGTGAGTTAGGACTTTGGGGGTGTTCGGGGGTCAGGTCCAGGGTTCAATGGATCAGGACACCATTTAAAAATGGCATCCTGATCTCCTGTATTGAGGAGTTCTGGCGAGCAGAGCTCCTCAATGAAGGAAACGGGACTAAGTGTGGCCTTGTCAGGCATTCCCTGCTGAGGCCCTGAATAGAACCAGAGTCCGGCAGATAGTGTGGTGTGTCTCGGTGCTGCAAATGCCAGGAAACACCTGGCTAAATGCGCTTGTTACGGGAATCTGTTTCCATTCGGTTCAATGTGCCCTTCATTTCAGTTTTTCTGCTCAAAGTGAATTGCTCCTTCAGGGGGCCAACATGCACACACACACACAACAGGCTGAATGGCCTTCCTCTTTGCTATCTATGATGATTTGATTTGATTTATTGTCACATGTACCGAAGTACAGTGAAAAGTATTTTTCTGCGGCCGAGGGAACGTGCACAGTACGTACATAATAGACAAAAGAATAATCGACAGAGAACATTGACAAATGATACATCGACAAACTGTGATTGGTTACAGTGTGGAACAAGGGGCCAAACAAAGCAAATACATGAGCAAAAGCAGCATAGGGCGTCGTGAATAGTGTTCTTATAGGGATAAAGATGGGGAGGCACTGGAAAACAAACAGAAAGCTCGGGAGGACCGTCATTTTCACGGTCTGTATGCCAGTACATGGCCAGTGACAGCGGGAGCGTGTCCCACCTTCGAAAGTTCTCCTTCAGTTCGACCTTTCCACTCCTACCTCCATGGGGGATACAGGACAGGGTAGTTTCCAGAACATGGGTGGGAGAGGGGAAGGTTTCGGATATTTATAAAGACCTCATGGAGTCGGAGGAAACGCAGACAGAGGAGCTAAAGCACAAATGGTAAGATGAGCTATGGGGCGAGATAGAGGCAGGTCTTTGGGCAGATGCGTTAAGCAGAGTCAATACGTCCTCATCATGTGCCAGGGTCAGCCTGATTCAGTTTAAGGTCGTTCACCGGGTCCTAGCCGGGTCAACTTTAGTTTATGTAACAGTCCCCAGTCCCGTGCCACCTGGAGTCCCAAATACCGACAACTCCCTCCCACCACTCTGAACGGCAGATCTACCAATCTCCTCTCCTGCCCCCTTGCCTGGATCGCAAACATCTCGCTTTTCCCCATATTCAATTTGTACCCCGAAAACCGGCCAAATTCCCCTAAAATCCTCATAATCTCTCCCATCCCGATAACGGGTTGGAAATAGACAGGAGCAGGTTGTCAGCTTATAGAGAGACCCTCTGTTCTACCCCCCACCCCCCTCCCCGGGCCAACCCCTTCCAGTCCCATGAAGCCCTTAGTGCCATCGCCAGTGTTTCTATGGCCAAAGCGAACAGTGGTGGGGAGAGGGGGCATCCCTGCCTCGTCCCCAAGTGCAATTTAGAATAGTCCGACATCAACTGATTCGTTCAGATACTCGCCACCGGTGCCTGGTACAACAACCGGACTTAATCAATAAAGCCCCGCCCAAACCCGAACTGCCCCAACACCTCCCACAAATTGTTCCATCCCCCCGGTCGAAGGCCTTTTCTGCGTCCATCACGACCACTACTTACACCTCCCTCCCCATCATGATCATGTTTAAGAGCCTTCTAACATTGGCAGTTAGCTGGCAGACCTTAACAAACCCCGTCTAGTCCTCCCCTGTCACCTCTGGGACACAATCTTCTATCCTTGAGGCCAAGATTTTAGCCAACAGTTCGGCATCAACATTCAATAGGGAGATTGGCCTGCATGACACACATAGCTCAGGGTCCTTCTATGCTTCAAGATCTGTGAGATCGAGGCCTGTGACATTGTCGGGGGAAGAACACTCAGCTCCCTTGCCTCATTAAATCTCATCACCAGCAGTGGGCCCAACATCTCAGAGAAAGTTTTGTAAAATTCCGCAGGATAGCCGTCCGGTCCCGGGGCCTTACCCGACTGCAATCCTCCAGCCCCACTGCTATTTCTTCAATCCCGATCGGGACTCCCAACCCCTCCACCAACCCTTCCTCCACCTTCGGAAACTTCAACTCACCCAGGAACTGCCTCATCTCCTCTACCCCTGCTGGGGGTTCCGACTCGTATAGCCGGCTATAAAACTCCTTAAATGCCCCATTCACCTCTGCTGGGTCCAAGACTGTGTTCCCATCTCTGTCCTTTACTCTAACTATCTCCTTGGCCACCTCCCTTTTCCTTAGCTGCTGTGCAAGCATTCTGCTGGCCTTCTCTCCACACACATATATCGCCCCCCCTCGCCTTCCTCAGCTGCTCCACCGCCTTCCCCATAGACAACACTCCTTCAATAACCCTGCCTCCGGGGTCTCCGAATATCTCCTGTCGACCTGGAGTAATTCCCCAACCAGCCTATCTATCTCTGCTCTCTTCATCTTCCTCCTGTGGGGCTGTATCGATATTAGCTCCCCTCTGACCACTGCCTTCAGCGCTTCCCAAACCATTGCTGCCAAGATTTCCCCCCCCCCGTCGTTTATTTCCACATAGTTCTGGATGGACTCCCTCACACGCCCGCATACCCCTCGTCCGCTAACAGTCCTATGTCCAATCTCCATTGCAGTCGCTGGCCCCCCTCCTTGCACACCTGTACATCCACCCAATGTGTGGCATTTTCTGAGACAGCAATATTCGGTATCTACCACCCCCGCAAGTAGAGCCCTGTTCAGAATTTAAAAATTGATCTGGAGTATACTTTCTGTACATGCAAAACGAAAGAAAACTCCTTCACTCTTGGCCGATCAAATGTGGGGTCCATGGGCCTACCCCACCCATCTGCTCCATGAACCCCTTTAGTTCCTTTGCCATTGCTGACACCCTCCCTTTCTTTGAGCTCAATCGATCCAACCTTAGATCAATGACCGTATTAAAGTACCCACCCCCCATGACCACCTTGTGTGAATCCAGGTCCGGGATCTTCCCTAACACCCGTCTTATAAACTCTGCATCATCCCAGTTTGGTGTGTAGACATTCACGAGCACCACCGGCGTCCCCTCCAGCTTCCAGCTGACCATGATATACGTGCCCCCCCATATCCGCAACTATTTTCCCCGCCTCAAATGACACCCGTTTAGTCATCAGGATCGTGTCTCCCCTAGTCTTAGAGTCCAACCCCAAGTGAAATACCTGTCCGACCCACCCTTCCTCAATCTGGTCTGATCGGTTACCCTCAGGTATGTCTCCAATAGCATTGCCACGTCCTCCTTCAACCCCCTCAAATGCATGAACACGCGAGCCCTCTTAACCGGCCCATTCAGCCCTCTAACGTTCCACATGATCAGCCTGACCTGGCGGCATCTCGCCTCCCCACCCCCCTAAAAATCAACCATCACACTTCTTAGGCCAGCCTCCAGCTTGCGCCCACGCCCGCGACCCCGCAGGCCTGCCCTTCGGCACCCTCCGTCCTCGACCTCCCATTTGTCTCCCAGCAACAATCCCACCCCTGTCAGCAGAGCAATTTCTCCCTGCCCCCTCCCATTAACAACACAATAATTCCAACCCCCTTTAGCAGACTTATCATCTGCTCACCCCCCACTACGCTTCCCTGAGCTAGCCCACCCAGCTAGCCTGGTAGCTCCCCACCCCCCATGGCGCCATACATCTGACCCACTATTGTTCCCCCCCCCTTCCCTGCTCGGACATACATATTCAAAAAACACAGTTCCAACCCAACACAAAGAAAAGACAAGGAAGATAGATCCACCCTTCCCCCACCAGCAACAGGTTAACTCACAAAACTGAGCAACAGCCCAAAAATCAATCTAAAAAACATTTCACACATAGTTCAAACGCGAGAATAACTATAACAAAATCGATACAGCATTACCCATCCCAAGAGTTCAGTGTCCTCAGTCACCTGCCAGCCCTTTACTTTTAATAAAGTCCATTGCCTCGTCCGGCGACTCGAAAGAGAGTTCCTGTTCTTCAAAAGTGACTCATAAACGAGCTGGATATAGCAGCCCAAACTTCACATTCTTCTTGAAAAGGGCCAATTTTACTCAGTTGAACCCCGCTCTTCTTTTGGCCAGATCTGCACCCAGGTCCTGGTAGATGCGCAGCATGCTGTTCTCCCACTTGCAGCTCCATGTCTGCTTGGCCCTCCGCAAAATCTTTTCATTATCCAGGAACCGATGAACTCGCTCCACTTTCGACCTCAGTGGCTCGTTCACACGCGGTTTTCTCACACGTGTTCTGTGCGCTTTATCCACTTCCAATGGTCATGCAAACGACCCATCACTCATTAATTTCTTGAGCATATTCACTAAATAGGCCCTCGCGTCCATTCCCTCGCAGCCCTCAGGGAGTCTGACAAACCTCAATTTCTGTCGACGGGCCAGTTCGCCAGGTCCTCCACCTTCTCTTGCAGTCTTTTCTGCTGATCCCTCATCAGCCCCACCTGTAACTCCAGCACAGTTAGGTGTTCCTCATGCTCAACCACCTTCTCCTCAACATTTCTGGATCACGCGACCTTGGGCTTCCAGCCCCTGCTCCACCCAGTCGATCGATGACTTGATCGGGTCTAGACCTTCCTCCTTTTGCTTGGCGAAACCCTCCTGAATAAATTTCACCAGCTGCTCCGTTGACCACTGGGCCACTGAGCCAGTACCCTGCACCTCCACCATGTTTTTCTGTGCTGTGGGTTTTACAGATGCTTTCTCATTTTCTTTCTAATATGACCACTTCTGGTCCACGTCTCCATATAGTGATGTGGGATTCCTCCTCACTGTCCCATCCACTTCGCAATTTTTCAAATAAAATTCGAAAAAAGTTGGGAAAAAGGTCCAAAAGATCTGTCACGAGCGGGAGCTACCAAATGTGCGACATCCTACTCCATGGCCACCACCGGAACTCCCATCACCACCTTCTTAAGGGTAAATTAGGAATGGGCATTGACTGCTGGCCTAGCCAGCGATTCCAATATCCATGACTTAATTTTACAAAAATACTCCGGATGCTGGAAATCTGAAATTCTATTTCTTAGGTGGTCCTTCGGGGCCAAGGAGACGTTCTTCCACTCTGGGGTTGTAGGCCCTGAGGTGACAAAAAAGTCCTGTGCTGGATATGCACATGCTGCCACAGATGGGACAGGTAGTGTTCGCTGAGGTGGGTGGGATGAATTTGGTACTTTTGTGCTTGGCCTCCACCTGGGCCTATCAGAGACGTTCAAGATGGTTTACACGTTCGCGGATGTCTCTTCTCCAGTTTGGGTGGCTTCGAGTAAGAGATTCCCACAAATCGGTTGTGGATGTTGCATTTTTTCAGGGAGACTTTGAGGACATCCCCAAAACCTTTCCTCTGTCCCCCGGTAATGGCTTACCATGAATGTACAATCCAACATATGACAATCACATATAACAGAAAAAGGCATGCTTCCCAAAATGCTCGGGCCTGTTATTTTCTATTTTTTTTTAATTTAGATTACCCAATTATTTTTTCCAATTAAGGGGCAATTTTAGCGTGGCTAATCCACCTACTCTGCACATTTTTTGGGTTGTGGGGGCGAAACCCACGCAGACACGGGGAGAATGTGCAAACTCCACACAGACAGTGACCCAGAGCCGGGACCGAACCTGGGACCTCAGCGCCGTGAGGCGGTTGTGCTAACCACTAGGCCACCGTGCTGCCCTTGCTCGGGCCTGTTATAGTACTTGTATCTTACTCCGACCAGGAATAAGGAGGGTAACTGCACAAGAAGGAATAATCTTACGAAGGTGGGGAAGGAGTGCTGTGGTGTGTGGGGAGAGACAGCAATAAGAGGAAGACAGGGACCTCAGTTAATAAGTGGAACAGAACAATAGCTTAATACAGTGAAGCTGAAATGCTCTCTGAGACCGGATCAATGAGAGGTTAAAGTTGAAAGCATTTTTTTTTGTAGGCCACAAACGAGTCTGAAGAGAGTTAGCAAAAAGAAAACTTGCTTTATCGCAAAGCAATTGTATTTACAATATACACAGGATCCCAGCCGGGGCTGCTCTGTCAGCTCCATACCTGACAGACTTTATACAGATCTTAACCATGAATGATCTGGGTCTCCCGCCCCCTTTAGCGGGAGAACTCGTATTCGGTGAGACTGATTGCTCCAACCCCGGAGGTCTCGTGCGGGTTATAACAACTTTCCAAGTGTTTGAAGTCTTCTCTGTTTTGGGATTATATATCATGTGTGCCCTTTCAAAGTTTTCTCCATCTCCACTGGTCATACACTTATTACCAGCTTGGAGAGTTTGTATCATGCCAAATCCTTGTCAGCATAGTACTCTGCCATTGACTGCTATAAGATGCACAAAAGCAGCTGGAGTTTATTTACATTCTAGAAAGGAGTAAGAGGAGGACATTCGGCCCTTCAAAACTGCTCCACCATTCATTAAGATCATGGCTGATCATCCAACTCAGTAGCCTTATCTAGCCTTTCTCCATATCCTTTGATCCCTTTCATCCCAAGAGCTATATGTAACTACTTCTAGAAAATATGTGTTTTGGCCTCAATTACTTTCCAAGGTAGTGAATTTCACAGGCTCACCACTCTCGGGGTGAAGACATTTCACTTAATCTCATGTCTAAATGGTCTACCCCATATCCTCAGACTGTGACTCCTGGTTCTAGCCTCCCCAACCAATGGGAACATCTTTCCTGCATCTACTCTGTCCAGCCCTGGTAGAATTTTATAGGTTTCTATGAGATCCCTCCTCATTCTTCTGAACTCCAGCGAATATAATCCTAACCAACTCAGTCTCTCCTCATATGCCATTCCCGCCATCCCAGGAATCTGTCTGGTAAACCTTCGCTGCCCTCTCTCTATAGCAAGAACATCCTTCTTCAGATAAGGAGACCAAAATTGCATGCAATATCCCAGGTGTAGTCTCAGCAAGGCCCTGTATAATTACAACAAGACCTCCCTGTTCATGTTCTCAAATCCTCTTGCTATGAAGGCCAACATACTATTTACCTTCTTTACCGCCTGCTGTATCTGCATGCTTACCTTCAGTGACTCGTGTACGAGGACACCCAGGGCTCATTGCACATTTCCCTTCTCAATTTCAAATCATAGAATTTACAGTGTAGAAAGAGACGGCTATTTGGCACATCGAGTCTGCACCGGCCCTTGGAAAGAGCACCCCACTCAAGCCCACGCCTCGACCCCATCCCCATAATCCAGTAACCCCATCTAACCTTTTGGACACTAAGGGCAATTTATCATGACCAATCCACCTAACCTGCACATCTTTGGACTGTGGGAGGAAACCGGAGCACCCGAAGGAAACCCACGCACACACAGGGAGAACGTGCAGACTCCGCACAGACAGTGACCCAAGCCGGAAATCGAACCAGGGATCCTGGAGCTGTGAAGCAACTGTGCTGACCACAATGCTACCGTACTGCCCACTTTGTAGCAATTCAGATAATAACCTCACATTTATCCAGATTATTCTGCATCTGTCATACATTTTTCCACTCACTCAGCTTGTCCAAATCACACCAAAGCATCTCTGCATCCTCCTCACTACTCACCCTCTAATCTAGCTTTGTGCCATCTGCAAATTCCCTCATCTAAATCATGAATATACATTATGAAGAGCTGGGGTTGCAGAACCAATCCCTATGGCTCTCCACTAGTCACTTCTGCCTCTGAACTCCTCTCCTCGTCAGCCAAGGTTACAACCTCACTACGTGTCCAGTTTATTGAGCTTTAGGTTCAGATGACCTTAGCCCTGCCAAGTAGGGTTGACAACTTTTCGGGACTTGCCAGGCATCTCCAAGAATTAAAGATCAATCTCCACAATACTACTGTGTGCAACCCTGGAGAAACATCATCGGGACGTTGAAAAAGATTGTTTCTTTTTGTCAGTTTCTTTTAATATTTCTCTTGACCAGATATAAAAATATTGAAAATTGAGGGAAAAATGGCTGTTTGGCTGACAATCATGCATCATCTGATTAGATCATTTTGCTTTACAATTGGTGTCGGAAGGCAGTGCATCACAAAGGTGGGTATGTTGGCCGACTAATGGCTGGAGCGTGGGGGCAAGTCATGTGATGAAATCTCCAGGAATACATTTAATCACAGTTGGCAAACTTGGGCGAAATTCTCCGACCCCACGCAGGGTCGGAGAATCGGCCGGCGGCGGCGTTATTCCCACTCCCGCCGGGTTTTGAATTTTCCGAGCGGCCAAAAACCGGCGTTGTGCAAATTCCGCCGGCAGGCCTCTGAGAACAGCTGGCGCCAGCGGGATGTCATTTAATTTTTAATGTCAACAAATCTCCGGCCCGGATGGGCCGAAGTCCCGCCGACGTGGCCACGGGTCACGTCGGCAAAAATCACAGTAGGTTTATAACGGCGTCAACCATTGATGATGGTTGACGCCGTTCAGTAACCTACATCGAGTGTGGGGGTAGCGGCGTTGGAGAGGGGTGGATTGGGGGGGGGGGGTGGGGGGGGTTGCGGGGTTGAGGGGGGGGTTGCGGCGTTGAGAGGGGGGTTGCGGCGTTGAGAGAGGGGGGGTTGCGGCATTGGGAGGGGTTGCGGCGTTGAGGGAGGGGGGGGCGGCGTTGGAGGGGGATAGGGATGGTGGGGAGGGGGTGGGGGGGGGTTGGGGTAGGGGGCAGCGGCGTGCAGAGGGGGGGGCGACGGATGCCCGGGGCCAACGCACCATCGCACCCCCCCCTCTGCACGCCGCTGCCCCCTACCCCAATCCCCCCCTCACCACCCCTACCTCCCTCCGACGCCCCTATCCCCCTCCGACGCCCCACCCCCCTCACCACCCCTAAACCCCTCACCACCCCTACCCCCTCACCACCCCTACCCCCCTCCAACGCCCCTACCCCCCTCACCACCCCTACCCCCCTCCAACGCTGCACCCCCCTCTCTCAACACCGGTACCCCCCCCCTCTCAACGCCGCAACCCCCCCCCTCCTCTCAACGCCGCAATGGCCCCCCTCTCTCAACGCCGGTACCCCCCCCTCTCAACGCCGCAACACCCCCCTCCTCTCAACGCCGCGACCCCTCCTCTCAACGCCGCAACCCCCCTCTCAACGCCGCAACCCCCCTCTCCTCCTCCCCCCTCCTCCTCCCCCTTCGCCTCCTCCCTCCCCCTCGCCTCCTCCCCCCTCTCCTCCTCCCCCTCCTCCTCCTCCTCCCCCTCCTCCTCCTCCCCCTCCTCCTCCTCCTCCCCCTCCTCCTCCTCCCCTCCTCCTCCTCCTCTCCTCCAACTCCCCCCTCCCCCCTCCTCCCCCTCCTCCCCTCCCCCTCCCCCCTCCTCCCCCCTCCTCCTCCTCCCCCTCCTCTTCCCCCTCCTACTCCTCCCCTTCTCCTCCTCCTCCCCCCTCCTCCTCTTCCTCCTCCCCTCCTCCTCCTCTCCCCTCCTCCTCCCCTCCTCCTACCCCCTCCTCCTCCTCCTCCCCCTCCTCCTCCTCCTCCTCCTCCTCCCCCCTCCTTCTCCTCCCCCTCCTCCCCCTCCTCCTCCTCCCCCCCCTCCTCCTCCCCCCCTCCTCCTCCCCCCTCCTCCCCCTCCTCCTCCTCCTCCCCCCTCCTCCTCCTCCCCCTCCTCCTCCTCCTCCCCCTCCTCCCCCTCCTCCTCCTCCCCTCCCCCTCCTCCTCCTCCTCCCCCCCTCCTCCTCCTGCCCCCTCCTCCTCCTCCTCCCCCCCACTCCTCCTCCTCCTCCCCTCCTCCTCCTCCTCCTCCCCCCTCCTCCTCCTCCCCTCCTCCTCCCCCTCCTCCTCCTCCCCCCTCCTCCTCCTCCCCCTCCTCCTCCTCCTCCTCCTCCTCCCCCCTCCTCCTCCTCCCCCTCCTCCTCCTCCCCCCCTCCTCCTCTCCTCCTCCTCCTCCTCCTCCCCCCCGCCTCCTCCTCTCAACACCAGTACCCGTCCCCTCTCTCTCTCAACGCGCCACTTCCGCAGCGGGTGAAACTGACACGTATCGCGTCAGTCCGCTGCTGGCCCTTTCGGGAACGGAGATTAACGGCTTAAAAGTAGGCCCTGACGCCGGAGTCATCCGCACCGCTTTTTCCCGCCGGAAATGGGCGTCACGCAGGTCTTCAGAGAATTTTGCCCCTTATTTCCAAACCTGATATTCTCTATTTGAGCATCACTTGATATTCTCTCCCTAGTTGTTTCATCAAATATTTATATTGACTGTCTTCCCAGTTTTTTCAGAAAATTAAATATCAATAATAAACCTTGAGCCCTTCTGTTTGTTATTGTGTTGCTCCTACAACGGAAAGTTCAAGATGGAGCAAGGTTTCCCCTGCCAGTCTTTTTTCTACATACTGATCTGCACACACCACTGCCAACAGCAGAACAGTAACCCGGGGGAGATCAATGCAACTGGCCTGCAGGATCCAAACCCTCTCCTGAAGATACCAACATATAAGGCTTGATCAACACTGGACCTTGGCCTTCACTTACAAAACAAACAGCAAGCTGTAGACGGCAATCTGTGATATGATGAAGCTCACGTTCGGGAGTCTCAGCAATGCCAAGTTTTTTAAAAATTATTTACGGGATGTGGATGTCGCTGGTTAGAACAACATTTCTTGCCCATCACTAGTTTCCCTTCAGATGGTGGTGGGAAGTTACTTTCTTGAACCGCTGCAGTCCTTGAGGTGTAGGTACACCCACAGTGCTGTTAGGGAGGGGGTTCCAGAATTTTGCCCGAGCAAGAATAAAAGAACAGCGATATATTTTCAAGTCAGGATGGTGAGTGACTTGGAGGGGAACCTCCAGGTGGTGGGGTTCCCAGGTATCTGCTGTTGTGTGCTTCTAGATGGTAGTGGTCGTGGGTTTGAAAGTTGCTGTCTAAGGAACCTTGGTGAGTTACTGCAGTGCATCTTCTGGATGGTAATAATAATAATCTTTATTAGTGTCACACATAGGCTTGCATTAACACTGCAATGAAGTTACTGTGAAAAGCCCCTAATCGCCACACTATGGCGCCTGTTCGGGTACACTGAGGGACTTGTGGAAGGAAACCGGAGCACCCGCAGGAAACCCAAGCGGACACGGGAAGAACGTGCAGACTCCACACAGACAGTGACCCAAGCTGGGAATTAAACCTGGGTCCCTGGTGCTGTGAAGCAACAGTGCTAACCACTGTGCTATCATGCCACCCGTACACATGGCTGTCACTGCTCATTGAAGGTGGAGGGTTTGAATGTTTGTGGAAGGAGGAGCAATCAAGTGGCTGCTTTGTCCTGGATGGTGTCAAGCTTCTTGAGTGTTGTTCGAGCCGCACTCATCCAGGCAAGTTAAGAGCATTTCATTTCACACCTGACTTGTGCCTTGACGATGGTGGACAGGCTTTGGGGGGTCAGGAGTTGAGTAACTCGCCATAGGATTCCTAGCCTTTAACCTGTCCTGGTAGCCACAGTATTACTATGGCTAGTCCAGTTCAGTTTCTGATCAATGGTAATTCCCAGGATGTTGATGAAGTTAACTTGTGGGCAGTAGGGAGAATGGAGGGCAGAGAGTGAAGGCAGCGTCAACCCACAGTGTTGTTGTGGAGCCTTGGTTTATTAATGTTGCCTAATTTCCTTGCCATTTATTGACATATCCATCTGTTTCTCCTTTCCAAAATCTACTAGTAGTCACTTTTGTTCAAAGCAGGTTGAGTCAACAGTGTGGTACTGCTACCTGGTCAATTCGGTCTACTCTATTCACTGCTGCTACTGTGGTCTCCTCTACATTGGGAAGACTAAACACAGACTGGGTGACGCTTTGCGGAATGCCTTCTCTCAGTCATTAAGCATGACTCCGACCTTCCTGAGGCTAACCATTCCACTCACCATCATGCTCTCATGCCCACATACCATCCTTGGCCTGCTGCAGTGTTCAAGTGAAGCCCATGGCAAACTGGAGGAACAACATCTCATCTTCCAATTAGACACTTTGCAACCTTCTGGATTTAACATTGAGTTCAACAACTTGAGAGCATAGATACCCTCCCCTATCTTGACCCCCATTTTTTAATCCAACTTTTGTTGTTCCCAACTCTTCCCCCTCCCCCAACACAGGGCCTTTTGTCACTTGTTTTTTTTTTAAATTTTCACCGAGCACTGACTCTCGTTCTGCTATTGACACAATTTGCTATTTTACCTTTATGCCATTATCACGGTCTTTAATACCACCATTAACACTCTCTTTGTCTGTGTCCATTATGCCTTTGTCAAACCTCTCCCTGAGCTCACTCTTCAGGTTTGTGTGGAGGGGGGCAGGCGCATTCTACTTTTTAGGTCTTGTACATGTCTCTCATAAACATTGCAGGCTGTTTTTGGAGTAGCCTTCAGCAGTGCTTTTAAAGGTTAGTCATTTCACCATTCAATAAAGACTGATAGGTGACCTGATGGGTCTCTTTAAATGACAAATGAGTCCGATTTGGCTTATTGTGGAGAGATTGCCTCCACCTGCAGACAAGAACAGAATTAGGGTCCATAAATATCACATGGCCATTAATAAATGCCAAAGGGTATTTTGGAGAAACTTCTTTACGGAGAGTGGTTAAAAGGTGAAACTCATTACTAGTTGAAATAAAACGCAAAGGAAAGACTTCCATCTGTGTCGTGTTTTTCACCCCCAGAGGACTTCTCGCAGCGCGTTACAGCTGGTCACACACTATTGAAGGGTGGTCACTGTCATAATTTACACACAGGTATATGATGGAGTGCAGACAGGCAGTGATTGACACACAGGATGACCAGTGAACACACAGAACACAGCGACCAATCACCAGACAGGACACGGCCACTATAAAGCCAGAGGGCACTAGTTTTCCCGCTCTCTCGGGATCCAGCCTCTGAGGCAATCAGAGCTCGTGAGCAGCAACTAGAACAAACACCATGTGGTAGTAAGATAGTCTGGTCAGGTTAGCCTCAGGTCTCTAGTCAAGTCAGCATAGTGTCAACCCACAGTTAAAGTATGTTTAAACTTAAGAGTTCAATAAAATCGAGTTGCATTTCTTCAAGTGTTGGAAGCCTGTCTCTCTCACTGCTGCAGTAAACGCAGTCCTCGCAGACCCAGCTTACCCGACACATCAGTCACTGTCGTGATGCAGGAAACATGACAGCTAATTTTCACACAGCGAGCCCCCACAAACAGCAATGCAATGACCGCATCATTTGTTTTTGTTATATTGACCGAGGGATAAATATTGGCCAGGACACTGTGGATCCCTTCCTCTTCTTCAAAATAGTGCCATGGGTTCTTCTACCTTTTGCCCAGAGAACTCAGTTTCATATCTCAACCAAAGGATGGCACTTCCCTCCTGCACTGGGGTGTCAGACTCAATTTTTGAATGGGGTTTGAACCTGCAACCTGCCGATTCAGAGCACAGATGCCAGCAACTGAAGCACAGCTGGCACAGTTAAGAAGTATAGTAGATTTATTCAAAGGGAAGCTTGATGAGTACACAAAGTTATGCTGATATAGAATGTGCATAGCACTGTCTGTGGCTAACGGGCCTGTGGTGACCATGAACTTTGATCCCATGGGCCTTTTCCGGCTGCAGTCGGTGACATTACACAATTGGCCATGCATTTGTGTATCAGGGAGGACCCAGGAGGTCTCTACACCAGGAGAGGCACCCATATTTCCTTTCCTCTACTGACATAGAGAGGCTTCGGATGCGAGAGAACTAATTTTCTCATGCTTTGAGGACTTCTCCAGTGTGCCATGAACTGTGCACACTTTGCCTGGACCCTGCCCCCCCCCCCCCCCCCCCCCACTCCCCCTCAAAATCTGTGTGGACTTTGTATCAATCAAAACTGGGTTTTATTCCTTCAACGTACAGCATGTTGGGGTCTACAGGCAGCGTGTTACGCAGGTCCGTGCCCACTCTCCAGCAGGCGTGATGACGCCTCCATCCAGTGCCAGTCCTTGCTGCAGTCCCTATGCCTGCCAGGCTGCCAAGTTACAGGCTGGCTGTTGTGCAGGAAGGGTTAGCTCCTTCAGACTTGGCACGTGAAACCTGACAGGAACCCAAATCACCATTGCCCAGCTCGCCTACAGAAGGAGCCATATCACCACCACTGGGCAGATGTCAGGCCTCAATCACCAACTGCAACATGTATACACATATGTTAAAAAATAATATATATATATATACATACACGCACACATACACACACATGTACGCGCACACACATATACACACATCTACAAGAACAACTTATATTTATACAGCAGTTTTAATGTAACAAAACATTCCAAGACACTTCATTGGGGATTCTATCAGAAAGAATAATGCTGAGCCACTTACAGATAGATTAGTCAGGTGAGTAAATGTTTGGTCAATGAGGTAGGCATAAAGGAGTGTCTTGGAGGAGGGAAGTGAAGTTGAGAGACTAAGAGGTGTAGGGAGGGAATTCCAGAACTGCGGCCTCAGAGACTGAAGCCACAGCCACCAATGGAGTTGCTGAAAAGGCCAGAATTAGATGAGCCACACATCTCAGAAGGTTGTGGGTTTGGCGAGGATTACAGAGATAGGGAGGGGCAAAGCTGTGCGGGGTTTTAAAAACAAGGGTGAGAATTTTAAAATCATGACGGTGCTCGGCCAGGTGTCTGAATAGGTCAGCGGGCACTGAGGTGTTGGGGAGTGAGACTTGGTGCGAGTTAGGACACTGGGAGAAGTGGTCTGGCTGACCTCCGGTTTATGGAGGGTAGAAGGTGGAAGACCAACCAGGAATGTGTTGGGATAGTTGAGTTTCGAGGTGAAAATATGAATGAGGATTTCAGCAGCCGATGAGCTGAGACAGGGGCAAGTTATGGTGGTGGAGAAGATCAGACTGAGTGCATAATGGGATGAGTATGTTGGTCAGCAGCTTATCTCGGGGTCAGATATGAAATCAAGGCTGTGCACAGCCTTATTTGGTCCCAGACATGTGACAGGGCGAGGGATGGAGTTGGTACCTTGGGAATGGAATTTAGACAGGATATTGAAAACAATGAGTGGGATTCTCCGATCCCGCACTGGGTCGGAGAATAGGCAGGGGGTGTCGCGAATCCCGCCACGCCGCTCCGATGCCGGGCTGCCGATTCTCCATGCGACTGGAATTCTTCATTTGCGGCACCATTCGGGGGCCACTGAACGTGGCCCGCCCCACGCTCGACGGGCCGAGTGCCCACTGAGTTCCGCCGTGTCCCGCCGGCGTCGTTCGCGTGTGGTCCTACCCAGCGGGACCTCAGCGTTCTGGCTGCGTGGTCCGTACTGGTGGGGGAAGGGGAGGGGGGATCCGACCCCGGGAGGGCCTCCACGGTGGCCAGGCCCGTAATCGGGGGCTACCGATTGGCGGGCCAGCTAATTCTGGGGGGGGGGGGGGCTATGTTCCTCCTTGCCGGGCTCCTATAGGTCTCCACAATGTTGCGTGGGGGCCGGCACGGAGACGGTAACCCACGCGCTTGCGTGGACCCGCGCTGGCTGTGGCGCGCATGCGTGGCCACGCGCCGGCCGTGCTGTGGCCCGTATCGGCAACTGGAGCTGCGTGAAGCGCTCCAGTGCCGTGCTGGCCCCTGTGGGTTGTGGGATCGCTGCTCCAAGTGGCCGGATGACGCCGTCGTAAAACGCTCCGGCGTTTACGACGGTGTCAACACTCTGCTGCTAAAATGGAGAATCCTGCCCAATGTCTTCAATCTTTCCAATATTTAATTGAAGGGAATTTCTGCTCCTCCAGTACTGGATTTCAGAGAATCAGCCTGATAATTTAACAAAAGTGGAAGAGTTGAGAAGTGGGTGTGACCCAGAGCTTGATGTCGTCACGGTGCCATGTTGTAAGAAACAGAAGGGAGCCAAGGATTGAACCTTGGAGGACACTAGAGATAACTGTACTCAGAATCACAGAAACTTTAAAATGCAGAAGGAGCCTATTACGTCCATTGAGTCTGCACAGGCTCTCTGAAAGAGCATCAACCTCGGCCTATTCCCCTGCCTTATCCCCATGACCTTGAACTTTCTTTCTTTTCAAGATAGCAAACCAATTCCATTTTGAGTACCTCGATCAAACCTGCCCCATCACCCTTTCCCAAAGTTCGGTCCGGACTCCATTCACCCTCTGGGTAACAAAAAAATGTCCTCAAATCTTTCCACTCCTTTTGTCAATTATGTTGAATCTGTGGCCTGCACGTTGTTAATGCTGTCAAAGGCTACATCTAGGCCGAGATGGATGAGAATGAAGAATCTACCCTTCATCACACTCATCATAGATTATCATCATAGAATTTACAGCGCCGAAGGAGGCCATTCGGCCCATCGAGTCTGCACCGGCTCTTGGAAAGAGCACCCTACCCAAGCCCAGACTTCTACCCTATCCCCATAACCCAGTAACCCCACCCAACACTAAGGGCAATTTTGGACACTAAGGGCAATTTAGCATGGCCAATCCACCTAACCTGCACATCTTTGGACTGTGGGAGGAAACCGGAGTACCCGGAGGAAACCCACGCACACACGGGGAGGATGTGCAGACTCCGCACAGCCAGTGACCCAAGCCGGGAATCGAACCTGGGACCCTGGAGCTGTGAAGCATTTGTGCTAACCACCATGCTACCGTGCTGCCCTCACACAGGATGTCAATTATGACTTTGATAAAAGTTGTTTCAGCACTGTGTTGGGGGGTTGTGTGTGTGTGTGTGTGTGGGGGGGGGGGGGGGGGGGGGGGGGGGTGGAGGCGTGGGTGGTTGGTGGATGGCTGAATCTAACCTGACTGGATGGATTCAAACATCCAGTTCTGGGAAAGATGGGCGCGGATTTGGGAGGCGACAACACATTTGAGGAGCTTGGAGATGACAGCGAGGTTAGATATGGGCCAATTGTTTGTAAGGGTGGGTAGAGGGGATGGGGGGGGGGGGGGAGCTGGTCAAGAATTGCTTTTTTTTAAAGAGTGCACTGATAATGGTGATTTAAAGGAGAAAGGGACACCAGCGAAAGAAAGGTATCTATTAATAATATTAGCGAACATGTGGACGAGGAGGAGAAGTCAACGGTTTCGTAGCAATAGAACTGAGGGAGGAAGAGGTTTGCCTCATGATTCACAGTGAAAGCTTTTTATCGTAGCAAAGTAAGATTCTGCATTGAAGTGAATAAAAAAATTTCTAGGTCACCCTCCTGTTCCACAAGGGAAGACATTTCTGTAAGTTATCTCCTTGTCACAGTCCCCAGCCAGCGAAGAGATCTTAATATGCCAACACAAGCGTGGTCACAACTTCTTCTGCAACACAAACCACAATGCCCGTCAGTAACTGGTCTTACTTAAAATTGTCACACATCTATTCCCACTCTTGCACTACATCTAATGTTTCTGCCTGAGGCATTTACTCAGATGATCTGAAGCATGGCTTTTCACGTGATTCTGACAAGATGAAGCCTTCTTATCGCTGGTTAAACTCCAACCATTGAAGCACTCTCAGCAATAAGCCGGTGGATAAATCCATTAATAATTCAAGATGTTCAAACACAAACAGGTCAATGCTTAACCTGGTGAAAATAATCCACACAGACCAGAAATGCATTGCTGTCGTTTTGTAGAACAAGTCCACACCAAGTTGTTAAAAGGAAATAAAGGTTTATTAAAATAACTATTATTTGCACAGTAAGAAGTCTTACAACACCAGTTAAAACACAACAGGTTTGTGTCAAATCACTAGCTTTCGGAGCACAACTCCTTCATCGGATTCACCTGGTGATCCAAACAAACATGTTGAACTTTAACCTGGTGTTGCAAGACCTCTTACTGTGCCCACCCCAGTCCAACGCCGGCATCTCCACATCATTATTATTTACACAACATGAAAGATCCCAGCTGTGTCTCTCCTGTCGGTATCCAAACTGGCCAACTTTATACAGAAGATAATGATACATGGTTTAGGGTTCCCCTGCCCCTTTAACAGGGAAGCTTGTGTTCGGCAAGGCTCACGGGGAGTTTAATCATTGCTACCTCTTAAGTCGCGGGTAGGTTATGAAACCCCCCCACCCCCCAAAAGTCCAAACTATTCTCCGAGAGATGCAGAGTTATGTGGCACTGGACCTGCTTCGTATTTGGCTGTGTGTTGTGTACCCATGGTGCAGGATTGGGTGGTGTGCATACCGGGAAGGCGAACGTTGCTTTCGACTGGAATTCCAAGGCGGATTCTCTGCCGGAGACTGCTGTACTGTGGACCACCAACTAGTCGGCAAGTGACGTCAGCGGCCGCTGATACACTGGCGCATGCGCGAACCGGCGAAGGCCTTTTGGCCAGCCCTGACGCCGGGCGGCGGGCATCAAAGGCCGTTGACGCCGGTTTTGCCGCCAGTCGGCATGGCGCCAACCACTCCGGCGTCGGGCCTCCCCAAAGGTGCGGAATTCTCCACACCTTTAGGGGCTAGGCCCACGCTGGAGTGGTTGGCGCCACTCCTCTACGCCGGGACCCCCCCGCCCCACCAGATAGGGGAGAATCCCGGCCCAGGACACCATTTGTAAATGGCGTCCCGAAATCTAAGGCCCCCAAAAGAATGCCTGATCCCCCCACAAGACTGAAAGCAATATGGCAGGGTCTCCCGTAACCCCCCGCCCCACCCCACAACACCCACACCGGGCACTGCCAAGGTGCCATGCTGGTGCTGCCAGGATACCAGGTTGACACTGCCAGGGCACCCAGGTGGCACCAGCAGCGCCAGGGAACCACCCTGTCCAAAAATTCAGCTGAGGGACTCCAATCCCCTTGAAGACCCCCATGAGGGCCATTCCACCCAGTCCCCGTTTGCAGGGACCAGTACCAAACGGCGCTCGCCCGAGGTTCCTGATACAAAGGGACAGACCCAAAGCCTCAGGTACCTCGGGAATCTGAACATTACAGTAAGGCTTACTGCCTCGCTCTAGTATGCAGATTTGCCAAAACGTGATCCCGCCCATTGTGGGCAGGATTCCCCTTGCAACGTCTCGCGAGATTGCGTTGAATCTCACGAGGCAATGTGAGCTGGGTAGAACCTGGGAGCGGATCTCCGGGCTTTCAACAGCCTTGGCACCGAGGCAAGCTACTTTTCCAGTGCAACGAGGCTGAAGGAACGTGCCCGAAATGTCATTTTGACAGGGTGTTCCCTGTTGGCTTTTTGGGTGAGATCCAGACCTGGATTCATCCACACTTAGTCATTTTTTGGGGTGAGCTTGGGAGTTTCTGCCCGGTCTAGCCCAGAAAAAAAACGATGGCTCAATTAAATATAATTATCTGGATCATGCACAACAAGAACGTGATCCAGATTGCGCTTCGCGGCGCGCGGCGGATGACATGCGTGAGCTTTCGCGCCGGGCGCAAAGCCCGATTTATAATACTAATCTTTATTATTGTCACAAGTAGGCTTACATTAACACTGTAATGAAGTTACTGTGAAAAGCCCCGAGTCGTCACAAACCGGCTCCTGTTTGTGTACACAGAGGGAGAATTCAGATTGTCCAATTAACCTAACAAGCACGTCTAACGAGACTTGTGAGAGGAAACAGACGCACTGGGAGGAATCCCAGACCTCTTCCGTGATGCGCCTGCTGCGCCCAGATCCGCACCAGTCACAACATGATGGGCGAACCCCCCCCCCCCCAGTGTGTGTGTGTGTTTCGTCTCCTGAGTGTCGAGGAACCACATTGTGAGCATTGCTCTGAGTAATGACCCAGATTCAAATCCTGCCACTGCAGATGGTGAAATTTGAATTCAGTAAAAATCTGGAATTAAAAGTCTAATGATGACCATGAAACCAGTGCCGATTGTCGTAAAAACTCATCTGGTTCACTAATGTCCTTTAAGGAAGGAAATCTGCGTTCCATACCTGTCCCTGTATGTGATTCTAGAGCTATAGCAAAATGAAATGAAAAAATGAATGAAATGAAATGAAAATCGCTTATTGTCACGAGTAGGCTTCAATGAAGTTACTGTGAAAAGCCCCTAGTCGCCTCATTCCGGCGCCTGTCCAGGGAGGCTGGTACGGGAATCAAACAGTGCTGCTGGCCTACTTGGTCTGCTTTAAAAGCCAGTGATTTAGCCTGGTGAGCTAAACCAGGTTGACTCTTAACTGCCTCCTCAAGGGCAATTAGGGATGGGCAATAAATGCTGGCACAGCAAGCGATGCCCACACCCATGAACAAATAAAGAAAAAGAATACAGTCTATGTCAAACACTGTTTGAACTGGAAGGAAAATCTGGGCCTCGACTGTGAGAAGGGAGGAGGTAAAAGGGGAGGTGTTACATCTGCTGTTCTGCATGGAAGGTTCCGTTTGGAAGGGACGGGTGGCTGATAGGCTGATGGGGGTAACTGAGGAGTGAACCAAGTTGTGGCAGAGGGAATGGTCCCTTCGGAATGCTGAAAGGGAAAAGGGAGATGAGAAGAATGAGTTTGGTGTGGTACTGTACTGGAGGTGGCAAAACTGGCAGAGGATAATAAATTGAATACAAAGATTGGTGGAGTGGAAGGTGAGGATACAGGGAACCCTATAGGAATGGAGAATTATTGTGAAAGCTTTGGTGAATTTTAACTCCTTTCTTGAATTCAGAGGTGTCAGTCATTTTCGTAACCAGTCTGATCATGTCACCCCTCATGGCTCTGTATCTACTTGCTCACCTCAGCAGGTCTCCTTGTGACCTTCACTGGATATTCATGTTTTCAATTGTGTGCCTCTTCAATCCTTTCAAGGGGCGGGATTCTCCCCTACCCGGTGGGACGGGGGGTCCCGGTGTAGGGGAGTGGCGCCAACCACTCCGGGGTCGGGCCTCCCCAAAGGTGCGGAATTCTCCGCACCTTTGGGGGCTAGGCCCGCGCAGAGCGGTTGGCACCAAGTCGACTGGCGCAAAAACCGGCGCCAGCGGCCTTTCAGGCCCGCCGCCCGGCAGCGGGGCTGGCCGAAAGGCTTTCGGCAGCTTGCTCATGCGCCAGCGGTGGTCGCTGACGTCACCACCGGCGCATGCGCGCTGTGGGTTTCTCTTACGCTTCCGCCATGGCGGAGGCCGTGGCGGCGGCCGAGGAGAAAGAGTGCCCCCAGGGCACTGGCCCGGCCCCTGATAGGGGGGCCCGATCGCGGGCCTGGCCACCGTGGGGGCACCTCCCGGGGTCCAATCGCCCCGCGCCCCCCCAGGACCCCGTGGGCCCTCTCGTGCTGCCGATCCCGCCGCCACCAGAAGTGGTTCAAACCTCTGCGGCGGGAGAGGCCTCCCAGCGGCGGGACTTCGGCCCATCGCGGGCCGGAGAATCGCCGCAGGGGCCTCGCTGATCGGAGTGGCGAGATTCCCGCCCCCGCCAATTCCCAGCTGGCGGAGAATCTCTGCCACGGCGGGGGCAGGATTTTCGGCGGCCCCAGGAGATTCTCCGACCCTGCTGGGGGTCAGAGAATTTCGCCCAAGGTGAGACTGTACAAATGCTTGGTGAAATGAAACCAGATACAAGCCATGAAATATTTTGTTCCACAGCAAACAAACATACAGATCAATCATTATGGTCAGATCCACGTTGTTCGATTTGACACTACATAACAACACCAAATACTGAATATCCTACCAGTCCCCACCAAAGCATGTCATCTGGCTTTGATGAAACAAAATCAATTCTAAATTGTCACTTGGGCACTCCCTCCTCCGAACAGCCAATGCTGACTGACTGCCAGTCAAACTGAGTGGAGGTACATATATAAAACACCTTAGTGATGTATCTCTCATTGTAGCATGTCAGAAAGTGAGGACGCACTAGACCTATTTTCTTTTGGAAAATAGGAGACAGGTTTAGATAAAGGATCAGGATCGGCACAGGCTGGGAGGGCCGAAGGGCCTGTTCCTGTGCTGTAATTTTCTTTGTTCTTTGTTCTTTGTCCTGCTAAGCACTTGCATCAATGATTCCAAAGACAATAAGTGTGTTGTGTTTATTGATTAAATGCACAAAATGACAAATTTCTGATTCACAGCCTTTGAAGAGACATCAAAGCTAACTTGTGAGCATCTTAACTAACTTGTCTCAGAGCTCCTTCCTCAAACTTATATGGGCACGTCATAGTTCGAAATAAAACATTTCACTTAGCTCTTTTTTCCCAAATCCTTCCTCGAGGAAAAATGGTCAAGAGGTCACAGCATATGACAGTGATGAATGAAAACACTTCTCGCAAAGTAGACACTTTTTGGCTGATCTAATTATAGTGGAAAAATAGCAGTCTCAGAACAGCGAAGAAAACTCAGCAACCTGCAATTATGGGTTGGGCAAACTGCCCCCTGGAGACCTACGTGATGGACACAACTTGCCACTATTAACCACCTTAAGCATATCCCTTGTGGATGTGGTGACCTACAACTGAAATTGCAAACAATGATTTGCCCGATGTTGACAGTTCTCTAAAGGATGCTTCAAATGTATGTGTTTCAATAAACTGGAAACTGACTATATGCACATCATTGGGAATGGTAGTGAGTTCACATTCCACTGTGGAAAGATGTGAAATCTCATATGCGGTTGGTTGGGGGAAGTGGATGTTTAAGTCAATGGATGGGCCGCTAATTAACGGCTGCTTTGTCTTGGATGTGTTGGTCTTCTTGAGTGCTGGTGGCAGGATTCTCTGGTCTGGCTGGCAGCATTCCCCTGCCCACGGGTTTCCTGGCAGCGTGGGGTGGCTTCAATAGGATTTCCCATTGATAGTGGCGGAGGCAGAGAATCCCACTGCCAGCGAAAGGCGTGCTGCCAAGAAACATGCTGCTGGGCGGCCGCTGGATCCCACCCATAATGCTGTGTGTATTGACATCTGCTAGGATGGCACCCCTTCCAACTGTTAAACAACACCTGTTGACTCTCACAAAGTCATACACTCCAAGCTTTTGTCTCCTAATCAGCCAGATTTATACCCACGTTGCTGGGTTTCCTCCGACACCGGAGGGTTGGATGCTCCGATTCTGAGGCTATGTCCGGAGGAAATGTCTAGTTTTACGACAGAAAAATTGGCGAGGCCCCAGCACCAATGCTCCGACAGGTGAGGGGCTAGTAGCTGGGTCACGTACTACACATGGCCTTCACGAAATAAACCGCCGGAGAATTGCTGGGACCGTGGCTGCGCATGCGTATGGCGACAACCTGCAGCGGTCGCGCCGTACAACATGACGCCGACCGTGCATGGACCCGACCTGCCAAATAATGCTCCCCTTTGGCCAAGCTCACCATTCCCGGACCATGCCCCACCAGTGCCCCCAGCCACCGGTGACGTCGTGAGGCCATCCACACGGCGTGCAGCATACTTGCAGTTATGGAGGGGGCGGAGCATTGCAAAAGCGGTGCCGCCCCCAATTTCGGCGCAAACAGGCATTCGCCAGCCGATCGCGATCTCGGAGACAGACACTGGAGAATCCTGCCCAGTACGTCTCAACCAGTATTGTTCGATGGGTTCAGAACACTCACCATTGCCCTGCTTCCATGTTGTGTTGAGACTCAATGTTCGCCTAACCACCGAAATGCAAAGAATGCATGGAAACACTTACAGTATGAACAGCTTTTAAACTAATCTTGTGAATAGGATGCTGTTTAGCAGGTTAAGGTTCACTTGAGTGACCGCCATTTATGCTGAAACGCTGACACTTTGCATCTGTGGCAACATCAGTTGATTCTTAGTGCAAGTCATTTTCTGTCAAAGATTCAGATCTTAAAATGGGCACCCTTGCCAAATATATCCTCTTTGTGACATCTGTTGAAGATTAAATTCCAATTAGGCATTAAATGAAAGTAAGAGATACAAAAAAAATCAGGAATTTCTATAGTTATCCTCCTTATTGACACAGTGGCACAGGTATTCCCTCCTGTATTTACATATCTCGCTGATATCTCACATTTAGAGCTGTAACTCTAATTTAGCCAGAAGGTAAATGGAGGCAATTCCAGGCACGAGTGTGCTAACTGTGAATAAACATCCATTCTGTAATGCTCACTTGGAATTCAGTTGTCTATACTGTAGTGCTCTTTGGTCACCTGTATTGTGTTCCCGGTCAGGGCATACACTTTCACTTTCCCTGTAGGACATATGCAAAAAATTACAAGTGCCCTACCTTTGATGATATCTGCTGCAAATTGTCATGCAATTAAACTTACGGCTTGTTTTCTGCTGACACTTTATCGAGGACCGTAAGCAGCAGGAAAGTCTTTTTTGGGGTCCACCCCTAGAAGATTGAAAGATGTCACTGAGTGATGTTTAACAAGCCAACATGCTAATCACTGCCTATTTCAATGGCACCAACTTCATTTTTAAAAATCTAATTATTCCACTGACACAATAGCTTCAGCAAAATACTTCCTATGTTCTGTGGATACTGGGTATTCTCCGTGGTGTTATGCGTTTAGGCGTATCTATGTATAATTGTGCATAGTTGTATCAATGTATATATTTATACAGAATAGCACCACTCTACATAGCCACTGACCAATTCATGCAGGGACAGTTCTGACCTCCTGCCAGCAGGTGGAACCATACACCGAAACATATATCTATATATATATCGGGGGACGGACAGGAGACAGGCACTTGGCAGTAGGACGGATAAGCAGACAGGCATCTCCGACCCTCCATGACTTTACAGTAAATGAGACGGAATTGTTTGCACACAGAATAAATACTTGTAGCAATCATATCTACAAGTTCTATGTGTACCTTCATGATCAAAGAAGCAACCGAACACAACATTCTCCATTACCATTGATTCTGTGGGTACTGGGCTAGCTCCATCCCCATTGGTTCAGTGGGAACTGGGCTAGCTCCATCCCCATTGGTTCAGTGGGAACTGGGCTAGCTCCATCCCCATTGGTTCAGTGGGAACTGGGCTAGCTCCATTCCCATTGGTTCTGTGGGTACTGGGCTAGCTCCATCCCCATTGGTTCAGTGGGAACTGGGCTAGCTCCATCCCCATTGGTTCTGTGGGTACTGGGCTAGCTCCATCCCCATTGGTTCAGTGGGATGTGGCTAGCTCCATTCCTATTGGTTCAGTGGGAACTGGGCTAATTCCATTCCCATTGGTTCTGTGGGTACTGGGCTAACTCCATTCCCATTGGTTCAGTGGGTACTGGGCTAACTCCATTCCCATTGGTTCAGTGGGTACTGGGCAAGTTCCACTGGGCACTCTTTTTCTTCCACCTTCGCCATGGTCTTCACCATGGCGGAGGCGGAAGAGAGCCCCTCCCCTGCGCATGCGCCTGTATGATGTCAGCAGCCGCCGACGCTCCGCGCATGTGCGGACATACGCCGACCGGTGAAGTCCTTTCGGCTCCGGCTGGCATGGCGCCAAAGGCCGTTCACGTCAGCCGGCGGAGTGGGAACTACTCCGGTGCGGGCCTAGCCCCTCAATGTGAGGGCTTGGCCCCTAGAGGTGCAGAGAATTCCGCACCTTTGGGGCGGCCCGACGCCGGAGTGTTTCCCACCACTCCAACGCGCCGGGACCCCATACCCCGCCTGGTAGGGGAGAATCCCGGCCATGGTACTGGGCTAGCTCCTTTGCGTTTTGTCATACAACCAGAACTGAAGATCAAACAGTGCTGAATTTCAATCATGCCATTGCCAGCCGTTGCAGGTTTAGCGAAGCCCAATTGAGTCGACCCTGGGTTATTTTTTGAGGTACATTGAGATTTTGTCATGAATCCACACAGCTTCCTATATACAGTTAACTCCTGAATCATACCACAATACTGCAGTTTTGTAATGTCAGTGTGGATTTGGAGATGGTGCCAACTCCCCTAGAAGGAAAATAAACAGTTCAGACCAGTATTCTTATTTCCCCCTTTTACTGCCTTTTCCTCCTGGGACGGGCTAAGTGGTTCAGTCGGTAAGACATCTGTCCTTTCCCTTTGGCAGTTGGGTTTGAATCCAGCTCAGGCTGAAAGAAGATCTCCTTACTCTGCTGGCTGTTGTCATGTTCATTTAATCGCAAATGCACCTGGCTGACACGGTTAGTCACATAATCCTTGTGGCTGAGAGTTAGAGAATCAATAAATTGTCAAATTATCGTTCCCGGAACAAGAATTTAAACATAGTAATTAGCAATAAAGGTAAATACTGTAATCTTGTTAAAGAAATTTTATTCCATCGGAATTCCGCACATGCACTCACTCGCTTACACGCACTTTCATATAAAGTAAATATTTGCATTTATATAGCACCTTCACAACCACTGCATGCTGTCATGATATGCAGACATGCAGATGATAATATGCAGATAGGCACAGACAGGCAGCTAATGAACACAGAGAACAGGACATGGCCAATGAGCAGGCAGGACACTCAGGTGTGGCATCTCCCTATAAAAGGCAGGAGGTGCTCACACTCCACCTCTTTCTACTGGTGAACATCTACAGAGTGAGTCAGGGTGTATGTACAGCATCACACCTCCAGCACACGGCTAAGAGCTAGTCTGGTACAGTCAGACAGAGTAACCATACTTAGGTTAGCAGAGAGTCGAACTCAAGAGAACTGTGCTAACTGTGCTACTGGTTCAATAAATCAGATTAAACTAAGTTCAAGATCTGGAATATCTTTTGGTTAAAGCTGCATCCAGTTGCAGCCTGTGTTATCCCAGAGTACATAACACATCACATGCCTCAAACCACTTCACAGCTAATGAAGTACCTTTAACTGTTGTATTGTAGGAAACACAGCAAGCAATTTGTGAACAGCAAGATCCCACAAACAGCAATGTGGTGTTGGCCATATAATCTGTTTTGTCATGTTGATTGAGGGATAGATATTTTCCAGGACACCGGGGAACGATTCCCCCTACTCTTCTTCAAAAGAGTGCCATGAGGTCTTGTCTACATCACCCACCTCAGCAGCCAGAGAGAGCCTTGGTTTATCGTCTCATCTGAGGGAGGCAGCACCTCCGACAGTGCAGCACTCCCACGGTACTGTGTTGGAGTATCAGCCTTGATTTGTTTTTGTGCTTTAGCTCTGGGACGGAGCTTGGAAGCCAGAAGGCTGCGACTCAAAAGTAGGAATGCTACCAGTTGAGCCACAACTGACATCACAACAGTTTGAAGGACTTTGGCATGGGTCTGGGCTGTCTCCTCCCAATTTGTAAGACACAAAGCATGAAATGACTCTGACTTGAAACTAATAGGCATTAAAGTTGGTGAACACAATCCTGGACAACTGGTGGGAGAAATGAAAATGGTGCACCAGGAGTGCTTTACCTGAGGGACTCTGGCCTGCAAATAGGGAGCTTTATCCTGCAGATTATCTGAGAGAGGTTGATGGCAACCCAGTTTGCTGGCGTTGTTGTCTCTTGCCTTGATGAGCACAAAAGAAAGTTCTGGAAGAAATAAGTATTAAACTCAGATTTTCTTTTCCCTGACAGATCGAAAATATCATCACACGGATGCAAGATGAAAAAGCCGGTGGGGTGCCGATCCGTACAGTGAAGAGCTTTCTGTCAAAGATTCCCAGCGTCATCACAGGCAAGTCATGATATTTCAATTGACTGGGAATCTTCGGATCAGATTTCCTTAAAAGTGGTGCATCCATCCTTATACAGCAAACACCATTTGTTGGTTATGTTTATCGGTGGGTCCCAGGGCTGGATTTTATGCCTCCAGGTGAGTTTTCGGTGTGATTTATGGGAGTGGCATGTAAAATATGAGGGTTGGCTAGCCCACCACCTTACCGCCCACACCCGAGATATCCTCCCATAATGCTTCAGGTGGGAGGGAGCCAAATCAGCAGCCCGCCTCCCATTTTTAAATCAATAATCAACAATCAATAATCCAAAAATGGTAAAAAATGCAGGAAGGAAGGTTAGATCCTGTGTGCATGGGGCAGCACCTTCACCAAGATGATACCCCACTTCGTTCACCCCACCCCATTCTGGTTCCCCACCGCCACCTCCCCCTTGCCTGCCTTCCTAAGCTCCCTGATGGTTTCCAGCTCAAAAGCCAGGTTTTACCTGGGTCTGGAGGCCAAGGCCATCTTCATCTGTGGGCCTGCTTGCAGTCCCAGCAATGCCCACTATTGAGTTTGCCATCATGCTTGGCTCTGGTCCCATGTCTTTGTGTCGCTGTGTTTCTACTGTGCCCATTTACATTTATTAAAGGATATATCATCATCCAGGATGTTTTACTTAACTTGGACAGTTGCTCTGTTTTGTATGCTCCAGCACATACCAGGTTTACTCCTGTATTGGGCTTGAACAACATCTCCTCTCTGTCCTTTTTGTTACTGATAACTAACACACTTCCATTTTCTGGACATTCTTTTCTTTATTAAACAAGGGGCGGGATTCTCCAGTTCCCCAGCCGCATGTTTCTCCGCGGCACGCCATTCACCATGGATGGCGACGGGATTTTATCTTCCCGCCACTTGTCAATGGGATTTCCCATTGTAACCACGCGCGTCGCCGGGAACTCCGCGGGCGTGGGTGCGCTGCTGGTGGGAAAAGAGAATCGCAACGAGCGGAGAATTTCAGCCAAGGTTTTCAGGTTGTTGCTGATTGGATCCCTGTCATTTACCATTGTTGCAGGGAATTCTCCTGGCGACCTGGCCCGCAAGCACCAAAATAAATCATTAAACTTACTGCTTTTTATGGGACCTTAATTTAATTATTTGGGCTCATATTTTATAACTAGACATAGCAATGATCGATGACTGAGGGAATTATCTTTCATTTATTGCTGTCTTTGTGTGCTTGTTTTCATCTTTCTCCGCAGGTCACTAAAAAATGTCACAAATATTCATGACATGTGCTTTTAGGAGAGGAAGTCCACAGGGATCATTTTAAATTAACCCACCATCGGAAATGGACAGGTTCAGTCAGGGCATCTTTAAGCAACCTGCTCGATATTAGTTTCCATAGACGATAGCTTGGTGGGTTATCTTAAAATGAACCCTATGTCTGCCCCAATGCTATTTCCTTATGTGTGGACTTTGGTTAGTGGCAACTATCAATGGTTTTTTTTTCTTTTTTTTTCTTATAAATTTAGATTACCCAATTATTTTTTCCAATTAAGGGGCAATTTAGTGTGGCCAGCTACCTATCCTGCACATCTTTGGGTTGTGGGGGCGAAACCCACGCAGACACGGGGAGAATGTGCAAACTCCACACGGACAGTGACCCAGGGCCGGGATTCGAACCCAGGTCCTCAGCGCCGTAGGCAGCAATGCTAACCACTGTGCCACCGTGCTGCCCCGCAACTATCAATGTTTGATTCACAATTTGTATTGTTGGCGTAATAACTCAATACACACACCTATTAATTCTGGCATCTGGTTTGAGTCTCGTGTACGTTGATAGATGACTGTACGGGTTTGATGTCAAACGAATTTGGGTCATTCCAACTAAACCATTTTTAGGCACAGACCCAAAGGCACTAAACTGCTCACAAATTTGACAATCTCAGTCTGGGAGATCAAAGGGGTGGCTGGAGTGGAAAACGTCAAACTGCAGCAGTTGGGAACTGCTGCCTTCTGCTCTGGCCAAGCCATACCTGAGCGGAGAGTGCTTTGCACTGACACTGGGTACTCCCAAATGAAAGGCGTGTTTCACATTGCAGCTTTGACATCCATCACCCGAATGAACACAGAATGCATCAAAAAGGAAAAAGCGAGCCTCTCAGAGCTGTCGCTTTGATTGTACATTGCAACATTCACATGGGAAATAACAGTGAAATCAGATTTCCAATATCACTTTGACAAAGTAGCATCTCCAGACAATACTCCCTTATTTCCTTTCACCTGAAAATGTACAAAGCTACAGAAATATTTGTTCATAGATGAGTTGAAGCCAAAATATGTTGCAAGGTGATTTACTTGAATGTATCATGGATAGCGGGTATAAGGTCAGTGTCGCGGTTTGGAGAGCTAACTAGACCTTGCTCACTGACCGCTTTATCATCGTGTGCTGTTGAAACAAATGTGCAGATCCAATTTCTGAGTGATAAGCCCTCTCTAAAAGCAGTGATGGACATGGGGCAGAAATGTAGCAATGCAAGAAGCAGTAACACAATCACTGGATTTAGAGAGTAAAAATTGATTGAGAAAAATGGGTGTCTTTTACAAGTAGTTTAAACCCCAAACCAAAGTTGTACTCTCGTGCTCAGTTCCATCCATATTGTCGTATTACTTTCTAACCAGTTATAAAGCATAAAGGGCACGATCTAACCAAATTGGAACAGAGTCCCGTGAGGATCTCATTTAGCCGGGTATTTTCTGGCACTTGCAGCACTGAGAAACACAACGCTATCTATCGGGACTCTACTGCAATTTGGGACCTCAGCGGGAACGTCCTGCCAAGGCCGTACTTAGTTCCATTTCCTGCCCTGAAGAGCTCTGCTCACTGGAACGCATCAGTGCGGGAGGAGATTGAGACGCCATTTTTAAATAGCGTCCCGATCTCTTGATGCCTCCCCCCCCGAGCAACCCCCGAATCTCCAACTCACCTTTGGAGAGAGGGGGGGCCCGCACCACACCTCACATGTGCAGGGCACCCCCAGGTCCAATCTCCAGCATGGAAAAAATGCCATCCCAGCACCTTGGCACAGCCAGCAAGGCACCCTGGCCCGAGGCCTCCGATGTGAAAGGGTTAGATCCCAAAGCTTTGGGTGTATCAGGGGAATGCACATTAGAGTGAGACTAGCTGTCTCGCTCTAATATGTAGATTTGCAAAACAGTGATCCCGCCCACAATGGGCAGGATTCAGATCGCGATGTCTTGTGAGGTCGCGTTAGATCTCATGTTGTGTGGCAAGCCAGGTAGACCCCGGAAGAGGGATCTCCTACCATCTACCGGCCGTGCCACCTATCGGGCGCAATGCGGCCAGTAGATCACGCCCAAAGTATATTGATGATCTTTCAAAGGTGTCTGCTGTGGAAAAACTGTGAAGTTCATGATTTCAAATTATTACAATAAGTGCTGTTTTTTGGCATTATACCATGCATGATATGCTATCATGTTACTGATACTTGAGTGTTGTGTTATCAATTATCACGTTGAGATGTTGGGTTCACAGAATCATAGAATCTCTACAGTGCAGAAGGAGGCCATTTGGCCCATCGAGTATGCACTGACCCTTTGAATGAGCACTCTGCCCATTCATAAGTGTCTGCCCATACCTATCCCCGTAATCTCATAACCTAACCTGCACATCCCTGGGCATTAAGGGGCTATTTATCATGGCCAATGAACCTAACCTACACATCTTTGGAATGGAGGAAATCGGAGCACCTGGAGGAAGCCCAAGCAGACACAGGGAGAATGTACAAACTCCACACAGTCTCCCGAGGCCGGAATTGAACCCGGGTCCCTGGATCTGTGAGGCAACAGTGCTAATCACTGTGTCACCGTGCCAGGTTGTTCATTGCTTTGTATATTTTCAACTTGGCATAAGGATTAAAAGCCAACAGCAAGCTTTTCTGTTGGCCGAGTGCCATAAATGCACTCCCCATATGATGCACTATCAATTACGACGAGACGAGAGTAGAGTGTAATCGAGGCTTTATTAAGCAGAGATGTGTAGCCTCCTGCAGCTGCTGCCGAAATGGCTGCAGCTCGGTGAGCACACACATTTATACTCCACCTACTGGGCGGAGCCAGCAGGCAGGGATCTACCCCCGTACCTGTAGTACAGGAGCCTTACCGTATTACATCTCATGTATGTGATATATACAAACAGCGATGACTACCACACTATAGCACTGAATAAATGTAAAGTGGCGCAGATTTAATCCTGGGTCTGTACTGGGTTAGCTGACCTCAACTCGAGTGGCAGCAGAAATGCCACAAGTGGCCACACTGCATCTCGCCGAGAAAATAATAAATTAGCACCAGATTCTTCTGCTAATCACCATCAGCTGGCTTCTGCAGGGAAATGTCAATAAGATGTGAGGAGAGGGCTAGGCTGCATTTCTTATTCACAGCTGAGTGGTTTACTAGCATTCAGTACCAAGGTTAATACATGAGTATTAACCAGCCACTTTCTTTACCTGTGGATCTATATTGTGCACCTCAGGGATTTTTTAGAAGAAGCAAAATGTAAAAGGCTTTCCTTTATAAATAAAGGAATATCAGCAGTATCTCGAAACACTTCACAGGTAATATGTTACTTTGAAATGTAGTATAGTAAACTACAGCAGTCACTTTGCTCTCCATATCCGACAATAATCAGTTCATCGGTATTTGCCATCGTCGATTACCAGAGATTTCTTTGGCCAATGAAAGCAAGAGAGCTTCCTAACCTTCCTCAAATATCGCAACAAAACAATGCCACATCTCATGCAATGGGCAGAATTTGTGACATCCCGTCTGCACTGTTCTGAAATGTTCGTCAGTAAAAATGAATAGTTTTCTTATTGAGGCGGGCAACTTTTATTTGCAATTGGCACTGATGCCAAGTTTAATGGTGCAGGCCATCTCCTTCACCGATTACTTTCTCCTGGGCAAATAGGTTCTGCTTATGCACAGTGCTTGCATCCAAATCTTTTGTGCATACATTGTAGGTACTTTCTATTTGTTTTCAGGATACGGGTGAATTTAGCTATGCCATATTTCTTGTGCATTGTAGTGATGGCCTAGGCTCATTCCGAGTGTTAAAAGTCGGCCATGTTGTGTATGACTGGGATCACAGAGTGGATAGGGATGGCAGGTTCCCTTCCCTGAAGGACATTAGTGCAGCAATTGGATTTTTACTACAAACCATCAATTCTCATGGTTGTTTTTCTCGTTCTAGCCCACAGGTTATCAGGTTTATTCAATTCTGTTTCACTTCTCGCTGGTTGGTTTGACCTGACTTTAAGAAAGAAAGACTTATGTTGGCATAGTGCTTTTCACAGCCACCAGAAATCTCAAGTGCTTTACCGCCAATTAAGTATTTTTGAAGTGAAGACACAGATGGAATGTAAGAAACACGCCAGCCATTATACCAACAACAAACTCCCACAAACAGCAATGTGAAAATAACCTGTTGTGATGTTGGCTGAGGCACAAATATCTGACAGGACACTGAGGATAACTCCCCTGCTCGTTGACAAAAATAGCAGTAGAATCTTTTTCATCCATCTGAGCAGATAGATTGGTCCTCAGTTTAACCTTTCACCTGCAAGACAGTACTTCTGACAGTGCAACAATCCCTCAGTACTGCCTGGGAGTGTGAGTCTTGATTACTGCACTTAAGCTCAGGATTGGACCTTGAACCCAGAACCTTATGACTCAGAGACAAAAGTGCTTCCAGCTGAGCTGTGGTTGACACTCACACAGTCCTGCTTTAACCTGAATTTGACGTCATGGAGTCAGGGAGACACCGTGGAGCGATAGAAATGGTGGCCGGGGCCTGATTCAGGGATTTGTGACCTCATTGTGGTGATATACATCACTGTAGATACACAAGGGGTTAATGTAAGTACACGTAGACTAGCTAGACACTAGAAGGAGCACCAGAGACATGACACACAGACACTCAACCAATAGGTCAGTAAGATAGGACAAGACCAATGGGCATTCACGATATACACAGAGGTGACACTACCACAGGGGGGCATTACACCAACCCATATATAAAGGACACAGCAGACATGATCTTCCTCTTTCCAGTGGAGACACTCAGTGAGTACAGACACAGGGTGGATTCAACATCACACCCACCACGTGGATTGTAGCAGACTGGTTGGTCAGTCTGAGTAGCTATAGAAGGATTAACAGTAGAGGCGAATCTGAGTGGGAGAATTGTAAATAGTTTAATAAACGTATTGAAGTTATCTCCACGTCTGAACCTTTGTCAGATTGCACATCAAGGAAGCCGCTTATGCTACGCCAAGAGCATAATAAGACAACCATTCCCAGGGATTTTGATTCCCAGGAGTGCCTTTTAAGGGTGTGCCTGGTTCAGGTCATACCCTATACTCCAAACCTGGCTGGCTCCATTTCCGGGATAGGTATATCTGAGTCACTTTTCATGGAGTCAACAACTGAGACATCATCAGCCAAGTGATATCCTGGACAAAGCATCATTCACAACACTTAATCCTTCGTAGTGTCAATGGATAAAGCACTTCCGTATTTTTGTTGAATTCACCAGGACAGAATTGCGACACAGCTTAACCCTCCACACCAACAACAAAAAAAGGACTTGGAATCATTTCTAAAATGGAGTTGTTCTTTGATCTTGCAGGTTAAAAAACCGTCACACACACACAAGTCATGAACAGGTTTCCTGATCTCCCTATCTCCCCCGCTGCTACTCGGGTTCAGCATTACTGAATTGACCTGTGCCATTCTCGGCTGAGCTTTGCCCAGATTTGATCGCTGGCTCATTTTTATGGCCCCCACAGCACCAGGAGCTCAAATGTTTGGAGTTGGCTTTGTTTTCTGGTGGGGCCCAGTATTGGAAAAGGGAATGGGAAGCAGGCGCCCAGTCACAACCTCAGGAGCTTCCATTAGACCAGAGATGACAGAATGCCTTCAAACTTTAAAATACAGCCGATCCTCCCAAAACAATTGAGCCTCCTACTTCTTAATTCCTTTCGTTATTTATATTATTTGCCGGCCAAGCTCTTTCAGTTCATTTTGTTTATTTGGAAAAGTTATTTGTAGAGTAATGGAAATTTGCTAATATCATAAAATCATTTGTTTTCTTCAGAATAGTGTAATGCTGAGGACGATTATGCTTTCTACTTCAGTGTCACTTTGAGATGATTAACTATAAAAAGTAGCTGTATAAATCCATGCAAAGGAAATCAAGGTTGTATGAATACATTTATTCTGAAATAATGCAGTGCCTTTTTTGTCAGGAGGGAGAATACTTGTCAAGATTATAGCAGTTCGTGATTGAAAAGTGGAGACCACGGGCGGCATTCTCCCCTACCCGGCGTGACGGAGGGTCCCGGAGTAGGGGAGTGGTGCCAACCACTCAGGGGTCGGGCCTCCCCAAAGGTGGGGAATTCTCCCCACCTTTGGGGGCCAGCCCCGCACCGGAGTGGTTGACACCAGAAGACTGGCGCACAAAACCGGCGCCCCCGGCAGCGGGGCTGGCCAAAAGGCTTTCGCCGGTCGGCGCATGCACCAGCAGTGACGTCAGCGGCAGCTGGCCGCTGTCGTCACTGCCAGCGCATGCGCAATGTGGGGTTCTCTTCCGCTTCCGCCATGGCGGAGGCCGTGGCGGCCGCGGAGGAAAATAGTGCACCCAGGGCACTGGCCCGGAGTCTGAGCGGGGGGCCCCGATCGCGGGCCAGGCCACCGTAGGGGCTCCCCCCGGGGAACCCCCCGGGGTTCGATCGCCCCCCGCCCCCCCCCCCAGGACCCCGGGGCCCGCACGCACCGCTGATCCCGCCGTGGTGGTACAAACTTCGGCGGCGGGAGAGGCCTCCCAGCGGCGGGACTTCGGCCCATCCGGGCCGGGGAATCACCGCAGGGGCCTCGTTGATCGGAGTGGCGAGATTCCTGCTGCCGCCACTTCTCGGGTGGCGGAAAATCTCTGCCATGGCGGGGGCGGGATTTTCGGCGGCCCCAGGCGATTCTCCGACCCTGCTGGGGGTTGGAGAATTTCGCCCGTGAAGCGATGGATGTTCAAAATATCTGATTGCGAAAATACTAAACGAAATAAGAGTCTGAGAAGTACTCTTTCAGAATCCTTAGAATGAAAGGATCATAGAATGCCCACAGTGCACAAGGAGCCCATTCAGTCCATCTAGTCTGCACAGAACCTCTGAAAGATCCGCCCACCCAGGCCCACACCTCAGCCCTATTCCCGTAACCCCACCTAACTGTAGGACATTGGGCGAAATTCTCCAACCCCCAGCAGGGTCGGAGAATCGCCTGGGGCTACCGAAAATCCCGCCCCCGCTGTGGCAGAGATTCTCCGCCACCCAAGAAGTGGCGGCGGCAGGAATCTCGCCACTCCGATTGGAGAGGCCCCTGCGGTGATTCTCCGGCCCGGATGGGCCGAAGTCCCACAGCTGGGAGACCTCTCCCGCCGCCGAGGTTTGAACCACCTCTGGAACGGCGGGATCAGCGGCGTGAGCGGGCCCTGGGATCCTGGGAGGGGGGCGGGGGACGATCGAACCCCGGGGGGTTCTCCCACGGTGGCCTTGCCCGCGATCGGGGCCCCCCGCTCAGACTCCGGGCCAGTGCCTTGGGTGCACTATTTTCCTCCGCGGCCACCACGGCCTCCGCCATGGCGGAAGCGGAAGAGAACCCCACATCGCGTATGCGCCGGCAGTGACATCAGCGGCCAGCTGCCGCTAACGTCACTGCCGGCGCATGCACCGACCAGCGAAAGCCTTTCAGCCAGCCCTGGGGGGCACCGGTTTTGTGCGCCAGTCTTCTGGTGCCAACCGCTCCGGCGCGGGGCTGGCCCCCAAAGGTGGGGAGAATTCCCCACCTTTGGGGAGGCCCGACCCCTGAGTGGTTGGCGCCACTCCCCTACGCCGGGACCCTCCGTCACGCCGGATAGGGGAGAATGCCGCCCATGCAGGGTAGCATGGTGGTTAGCATAAATGCTTCACAGCTCCAGGGTCCCAGGTTCGATTCCCGGCTGGGTCACTGTCTGTGTGGAGTCTGCACGTCCTCCCCCTGTGTGCGTGGGTTTCCTCCGGGTGCTCCGGTTTCCTCCCACAGTCCAAAGATGTGCGGGTTAGGTGGATTGGCCATGCTAAATTGCCCGTAGTGTCCTAATAAAAGTAAGGTTAAGGGGGGGGGGGTTGTTGGGTTACGGGTATAGGGTGGATGCGTGAGTTTGAGTAGGGTGATCATGGCTCGGCACAACATTGAGGGCCGAAGGGCCTGTTCTGTGCTGTACTGTTCTATGTTCTATGAAGGACAATTTAGATGGCTAATCCACCTAACGTGCACATCTTTGGACTGTGGGAGGAAACCGGAGCACCCGGAGGAAACCCACGCACACACGGGGAGAAAGTTCAGTTTCCACACAGACAGTGACCCAAGACTGGAATCGAACCTGTGCCGCTAGTGCTATGATGCAAAACACTATCTTCTTAAAACATTTCAGCTGGTGAGAATCTTTCACCTACAAATGTGTAATGAGCTTAAGTCGCGCTTGTAAAATAATTACCAAAATTAGAGATTCTGCCGGAGCTGAGGCATGCAGAGAAAAAAAATCTTTGTTATTTTGTTTCTCAAGTAAAGGGCTTAGTTTCCCACCCAAGGTTCTAGTTATAGAAGATTTCTAAAGCTATGAAGATTGAATTATTATCAGGAAACATTGAGAGGCAGTTTCTGCTAGTGAAGTGGTAGAAGGAAACAGTATTCTTACAATGTCATATTAGTGGTGGACAAAGAGTAATTGGACCCTCAGTGATTGAAAATAGCAATGCAGAGTAAAGCCTTGCATTGCTTAAACGACTCCTAATTCAAGTCGCTGGCTTCTATTAGTCATTGAGACTAGCACTCAAATGAGCAGCAGAGATGATTTCCAGCATACCGATATTTCCTCATCCGAACCTCATTATTCCCTTCCACGAAAACAGCAGGTCATTTATATTCCAGGCTGCACTTAAAGCATTTTGAAAAAATAACGTGAAACTATAAGCTGCTACAGTATCAGCTTGTTTTATTTGTGACGACATTGTTCAGCTGCATTTTCCACCTGGATGCTTGACCTGTCAGGAGATTTATTTTTCTCTGAAGCAGCTGGAAATTAGCTTCATATTTTATGGGAGAACAAGTTTCCTTAAGCAAGCAGCATATAAATAAATGTGCTTCCAGCAAGGAATAAATTGATGTCACAGGCCAAGCACCTGGTGCGCTGCAGATACACATGTTATTGGGCAGGGCAAAGCAAAGACAGTCAACGCAAATATTTTCAAAACTTTTTTTTTCAAAAGTGTGCCTTCTGCATCTTTGCATATTCCAAATAATGCCACATTTGGCTTACTTAAATGTTGCTTGACTGATTTGTAGTGCTTTTCCATGCAGAGAGCTGAATTAAGAATCGCGGATTTAAAATGTTGGGGATGCTGTCTGTCACACTAGTCCCACACTGCTACAGTACAATCTCCATTTGACAAATGTCGTAGAATCCCTACAGTGCAAGGACGGGCCACTGAGTGTGCACTAACCCTCTGAAAGAGCTTCCTACCGAGGCATACTCCCTCGCAACCCCATAACGGCACCAAACGTATGGATACAAAGAGGCAATTTAGCATGGCAAGTCCACCTCTTCGGACTGTGGGAGGGAGCCGGAGCATAGATTATAGATCTTAGAATTTACAGTGCAGAAGGAGGTCATTCAGCCCATCGAGTCTGCACCGGCCCTTACAAAGAGCACCCGACTCAAGCCCACGTATCTACCCTATCCCCGCAACCGAGCAACCCCCACTAAATCTTTTTTTTTTGGACACTAAGGGCAATTTAGCATGGCCAATCCAGCTAACCTGCACATCTTTGGACTGTGGAAGGAAACCGGAGCACCTGGAGGAAACCCACGCAGACACGGGGAATACGTGCAGACTCCTCACAGACAGTGACCCAGCCTGGAATTGAACCTGGGACCTTGGAGCTGTGAAGAAACTCTGCTAACCACTATGCTACCGTGCTGCCCAAAGCACCCGGAGGAATCCCAGGCACGGGGTGCACGTGTTAACTCCACAGTCACCCAAAGCCGGAATTGAACCCGGGTCCCTGACACTGTGAGGCCACCGCTTAATTTGAAAGCATCAAATTACATGGCTCCACTGGATGAGGTGACAAGAGTTGAGCTTCCAAACACAATTAGGCATGCACTATATGTTAGATTGCTGCTTTGGAACAATCAGTCCTCTCAAATTAGAATGGGAGTGGCTGTGTGGCAAAAAACTGAAACTCCACCTGCGTGGAGTCCCTAGAACTCAAAACCAACAAGGACTTCTATCTTTGATGGAGCAAAATGGGAGCTAGGATTTTCAAACACAAAATTGTTCCTGGGATGTGGGAAAAGCTGTGAAGGTTGGACTTGTTGCCCATCCTCATTGACCTGTGAAGGAGGTGGTGGGCCTTCTTTTTCATGGACCACTGTGATAAGGATACTATCAAAATGTTCGGGAAGCATTGCCACAATTGTAACTCACAATGAAGGAATGTGGTGTACATCTAAGTCAAGAAGTTGTGTGCAAGTGATGGTGACCCTATGACATTGCTGCTGTTATCTTTTGAGGTAGAGGTTGTAGGGCTGGGTCCTGCTGTTAAAGTTAGCTTGCAGAGTTGCTCTCAGTGCTGTTGTTGTGAACAAAGCTAAGAATTGTACACAGGAGATGATGGCTACCCCCTTGAGCCTATTCTGCCTTTTAGTAGGGCCAACACTGACCTGCACCTCAAATTCATTTACCTGTCTTTGGTTCAAAACTCTTGATACCCTTACATTTGTTTATTTAACAAATGCAAAGTCCCCACAGCAAGCAGTTTCTCCCGGTCCTGCTGTGTTGAGTGCGTATAGGCCTCCTCTGTGTCTGTGGATGGGACATTTTCGACGATGTGGTGCAGTTTTCTCTTTCCGACAGGCTGATAGGGGGCTGACGCATAATGCTTTATCTGCTGAGGTTGGCCAAGCAGGGGCCATGGCCGGTTCTGAACCTGCTAAAGATGCGCCACTTAGAGGCTGGTTTAGTACACGGCTAAATCGCTGGCTTTGAAAGCAGACCAAGGCAGGCCAGCAGCACGGTTCAATTCCCGTACCAGCCTCCCCGAAAAGGCGCCGGAATGTGGTGACTCGGGGCTTTTCACGGTAACTTCATTTGAAGCCTACTTGTGACAAGAAGCGATTTTAATTTCGTTCATTTCACTCTTTCCTTGGAAGGTTGAAACTAGGCAGCTGTTAGGTTGAGTTTGAGACCAGCTACTTGTTTGTCCAGTCCAATGATTCCCATTCATTTATCCAGGTGGAATTAGTGTTGAAGTCCTGTGTGGGAGGGTTTTTCCAGATTCGCTTTCTTGATTTGAGTTGTACCTTGGGTGGGCTGAATAGATCCACTTGAAGAGGCTGTTGCAAACTTTTTCTATCATTACCCTTACATTAAAAATACCGTACAATTATCTGTCAATCCTGGTTGTAAAACTTCAGTTGATGTAGCATCTGCAACATTTTTGCGGTGGGAGTGGTGAGAATTCTAGATGTACCCTGCCCTTTGTAAAATTATCAGCGCACAAGCCAACTCCCGATCCTGTGAGGGAAGGTGTTGCAGAATGGTGAAGCTGATTGGTGAAGGATGCCATCCAGCAGTGTCCAGGGGCTGATTATCCATCGACAACACAACCACCTTCTTGGTGCATTCAATGGAACGGAAAGTAATTTTACATCAAGTGTAGGTCTAATTTTCAGCTGTTGCAAGATGAACACAAACCTACTGAGAAACCAATTATCCAGGTTAGAACAGGCGAGATCGCACTTTAACATCTCATCCAAAAGCTTGACACCTTGCAGCATTCCCTCAGTACTCTACTGGAGCTTCAGTTAGGATTTTGTGCTCAAATGCCTCCATGGCATTAGCTATTTCTCCAGGCTTTCTTGCAGTGTGTTCGATGACATGCTGTCTAATGTTACACAATGAGTGTCCATCCTGTGTGGTAAACACCACTGCCCATTGAGCTACATAATTGTACCTTCTACGATCAGAAAGTCAGACTTGTGATGGAGGGGGGAGAAAGGTTGGTGTGCTGTGGAGGAGAAGGTTTTTTCCAGCTCTGGGATGGCAATTCAGAGGGAGTGGTGAGAAGCAGATTTGACCTTGGGTTCCATTACAGCTCTGATTCCTCCAAGCAACAGCATCACCTGCCATGGAGTTCAACCTCAAAGGATATACAACCATAATAGATAAGCCTGTTTCGGCATGATGGAGCCAAGAGTAAAAAGCAAGTGGTATGGGAAGTAGGTGTTACATTTACAAAATTGTGTGCTACATGCAAGACTTTGGGTTTCTGGTGGATCATATATTCTGCCACCCTTGCTTATTTAGTAACAGTCATTGCACTGAAAAAGTAATTTGAAAGTTAAGTGTTTCAGTGACATGACAAAGTGCACTATAAATGCAAATACTTACATTTTTCCAGCATATTATCAAAAGCTTATAATGAAAATAAAATATTCGTCTTGTCATATTCTCGAAATGAAGTGTGACAACCAACTCAATAAAAAGAAAAACCTGAATGTATGTAGCACCTTCCATAACCACCGGATGCCTCAAAGTGTTTTACAGAGATACTTTTGAAGTGGGGGCATGGTCTTTGTTGCAATGTAGGAAACGCAGCTGAACATTTTGCTCTCAGCAATGTAATGATGGTCAGATGATTTGTTGCATGATGTTGATTGAGGGAAAGATATTGTCCAGGACACTCTTCATCGAATCAGTATGAGATATTTTACATATTCCCCTTCCCCAAACAGGCAGATTGTTTTAATGTGTCTTCCAAAAGAGCGCATCTCCAACAAAGCAGTGCACCTTCAGTGCTGCACTGGAGTGTTAAGATTGAATTTGGTGCCCTAGGGTGAGACTTCAACCCAGAAGCTTGTAATTTACAGGTGAGCATGCCACCAACTGAGGCATGGCTGGCACAACAGAACAATACATACATAATGGAAAGGCTTGAAAAACACACCACGTTCTCTGGATCTCTGCAGGATGAAGTTTAAACTGCACCCCCCTCATTCCCGTGCGTTATTGTTAGTGGGTGAGTTCCATACTGTCTAAGCCTTCAAAATGTAATCGCCAAACAATTTTTTTTCCCCAAAGAAGCTGATTCAAAAAATTGCAACAACTTAAAAAATACATTAAAATGTTTGAATGGTGGGCAAAATCCAACAGAAATCATTCGAAATCCACTCTACTGACCAGGTCATAGATTTTATTACCTCAAGGAGATCATCGAATCCATAGAATCCCTACAGTGCAGAAGGAGGCCATTCGGCTTATCAGGTCTGCACTGACCTTCCGAAAGAGAACCTTACCTACCTTATCCCCACAGCCCCATAAATCCAGTTTACCTTATTTTATTCGTTCATGGGATGTGGGATCTGGGCCAACATTTATTGCCCATCCCTGAGGGCATTTTAGAGTCAATCACATTGCTGTGAATCTGGAATCACATGTAGGCCAAACCAGGTAAGGACGACAGACTTCCTTCCCTAAAGGACATCTTTGGACATTAAAGGGCAATTTATCATGGCCAATCCACCTAACCTGCACATCTTTGGGCTATGGGAGGAAACCGGAGCAACCAGAGGAAACCCACGCAGACACGGGGAGAACATGCAAACTCCACACAGACAGTCACCCGAGGTTGGAATCGAACCCGATCCCTGGTGCTGAGAGGAAGCAATGCCTCCGAGTCGCCTTGAATACCTGACACTATGACGTATGAATTTCTCCTAGCCCAGCGCTAAACACAACAGCTCACTCAGTAATCTGTAATGTTCAGGAATGAAGAAAAAAATCTTTTTTTTAGTGAACTATTGTTTCATAGTCGAAGGGTCTGGTAGATTAAAGATTAATGTGGGACTGAGAGTACAGTACTCCCCACACAGTAATATAAGAAGAAACCTGACTCTGACTCAGGGTCAGTCTGGTAGATGGATAGAGTTGGGTTAAGTTTTGACAAAGAGTCATTCAGACTCGAAACGTTAGCTCCCTTTTCTCTGCACAATGCTGTCAGACCTGCTGAGATTGTCCAGCATGTTCTGTTTATGTTTCCGGTATCCACAGTAATTTGTTTTTATCAGTTGGGTTAAGACCTAGAAAGGGATTAGCTCCATACCTGTATCTTCTATTGTAAATATGAGTTGTTAATGAACTCTTATTGTAAACATACTCCAGACTGGAAGCCTACTTTATGGTGTCCAAAGCACGGTTCCTCAAATTGGGAGCTAGGAGACTAACTGTGGGAATAAAAGGAATACTACCTGATTTGTGGAATGGTGTTCCCAGGAATATGCACCAAGGGCTCAAATTTACATATGTGTCGGTGATTTGGATGAAGGAACAGAAAGAACAGAACTTAAGTTCGGAGAAACAGCAAGTTGTGCAGATGGGAGCAGGCGATTACCAAAAGACCTAAACAATGAAGCTAAGAGGTATGGGATCATCTATTGTTGGACAGGAAGTGCAAAATTGCTGTTCTGTATTTGACCAAAGCAGCTGCCCTATTACTGGTTCAATGATATTAGGGAGGGTGTTGTTGAGCCACATAGATCAAATAGATTGCAGGTGTGAAGCCAAGTTTGTGCTGAGTTAACTAAGTTTGTAGACTTGGCATAGGAACAATTCAATTGAGTTCCAAGCTCCTCAGTTAAGGAGAAAAACATTCAACGTGGCTCATGCTGTGGTCCATTATCTAACCCCTTTTGGAAAGTGGGTATGTGTAGATGTTGGACAAGTGCAGAAATATTCTGCTGTGTGATGCTGACATCCACTACCGAGCCACACACATGAATGGCTACTTAGAGGAGATAGCAGAGGGCCCATGGAAGCACAGTCCTGCAATGTAGAATTCTCCTGGAGTGTGAAGGAGGTGGTGGTGTGGTGCTTAGGGGGGAATTTGATTAAGAAAACAGGCAAGAAAAAATATTGGCAATTAGAATAGTTTATTCAGTATGAAGGTTGATGTTGATGTGTTGTGCGAAACCTTGCCCTCTCCTTGATGGAGCATTAAAAGAATTGTTTGGCTTATTTAGTTTCTTTGCACACTCGTTCATTAGTTTTAAAAAGTAATAAAGTGAATATGTTTGATTGGAAGGATCGGTGGCCGGTCATGTGATGCAATCTCCAGGTATATGCCCAAGCAGAGTCAGCAACCCACCTAAACCCACCATTAAAATTCAGTGAGAATATTTGCAATAGGTACATGGGGGTGGTAGAGTTTTCTCCCAAGCTAACAGACCCTGTGTTGAAATCCCACCTACCAGCCTGCCCCAGCCCTAGAGATCTTTGTATGTGTCAATCCCAGAGTTTCTTGACCACCAGCTCTGCAGAGAGGCTAGGAATTTGCTCCACAGGACGTGCAGCCCTTTCCAGCCAAAATTGGTCATTTTATGGGAATAAAACCCAATTTTGTAATTACCATTGGGAAACTGCTATTATGGAGCTCTCTCCCACCTGGAATGACACATAAGTACATCGCATCTTGCAGGAATACTTCACATTGGAAAAGGGTGTATGTGTGTTTGATGGGGAGGGGGAGGGTGGGGGGCTGGGATGTGTTGAAACAGCTCCTGCAGGAACTGTTGGCCCCTCCTGGCCTGTACGTCAGCAGCACTTACTACCCAGATTTCAGGAGTTTAGCAGGGCCTAGAAGCAGCTTGTATCATCTCTCCTTTCCCAAGTAAAGATCATAATGCAATATCCTAGAAGTGGGGGAGAATAATTAACACGGGCAAGAAAAAAACATAAGGGGCGGGAATCTCCGACCCCCCGCCCCCCCCCCCCTCCCCCCCCATCGAGTGGGAGAATCGCTGGGGGTCGGCGCGATTCCCGCCCCCGCCATCCTCCCAATTCTCCCGTCCCCCAAAAGCCGGCCCGGCGTGAGTCGCGCCGCCCACCTCGGAGGATGGCGGGGTCCGGCGCGACTCAATGGGCACCGGTGCCGCCCGAATTCTCCGGCCTGCGATGGGCTGGAGTCCCGCCTGTCTGTAGCCAGTCCCGCCGGCCTAAATTAGAGTAGGTCCCTTACCAACGGGTCCTGGCGGTGCGGGCGGGCTCTGGGGTTCCTGGGGGGATCTGGCCCCGGGAGGTGCCCTGGCCCGCGGTTGGGGCTCACCGATCCACGGGGGGGCCTGTGCCGTGGGGGCACTCTATTGTTCTGCACCGGAGGCCGTGGTCCTCCGCCATTCCCGGTGCGGAAGCAATTCCCTCTGAGCATGCGCGGGGATGATGCCAGCACGCGCTGGTGCTCCCGCGCATGTGCCGACTCGTGCCGGCCGGCAGAGGCCCTGCGGTGCCGGTTGGCATGCCGCCAAGCCCCTATCCCGCCGGCCGCCGGGGCGCCAACCACTCCGGGGCAGGGCTAGTCCCTGGATAACTCCGCACCTTTGGGGCGGCCTGACGCCAGAGTGGTTCACGCCACTCCGTCCCTCCAGGACCCCCCGCCCCGCCGGGTACAGGAGAATCCCGCCCAAGATTTTTAAAAATCAGTCATTAGTAACATGCATTAATGTGTGCTACCACTCCTTACATATTGTCTTGTAACATCTGTTTCTATTAAACCTTTGATCTTAGAATCCCTGTAGTTAGAAGAAGGCCATACACCCATCGAGTCTGCACCGACCCTTTGAAAGAGGACTCTACCCATGTCCACTCACCCGTTCGTCCCGCCTTACCCCTGTAATCCCATAACCTAACCTGTGCATCCATGGACACTTAGGGCAATTTTGCATGGCCAGTTTACCTACACTGCACACCTTTGGACTGTGGGACGAAACCGGAGCACCCGGAGGAAACCCACACAGACACGGGAAGAATGCACAAACGCCACACAGTCACTCAAGGTCGGTATTGAACCTGGGTCCCTGGCTATGTGAGGCAGCAGTGCTAACCACTGCTGCCACCGTGCCACCCATGAAGACCATTATTTGCCATGACTCAGTTAAGGAAGAGCATTCTTTACTGGCATCACCCTAATAAGATTTGAAATTGTCGCCTTATTTAACGGTTATTAACGGTGCATTTGAAGTATGTTATTAACAAACAATGCCAAGCTGTTGAATAATTAATTTAGACTGAATCAGGTTTTGAGCAGGTTAGAATTTGGCAGCCTCCAACTCACAATGGCTTTAAAATGTAAGAAGTCTTACAACACCAGGTTAAAGTCCAACAGGTTTGTTTCGAATCACTAGCTTTCTGAGCACAGCTCCTTCCTCAGATGAACTGTGCTCACCCCAGTCCAATGCCGGCACCTCCATATCATTTCAAATGTATGTCTGTGAGTGGAGGCAGACTCCAAATGAGGGCTGGAGATTTCAGAACACTTTGCTTTATCCAGTGTATAGATAGTAAGCAATTTGAAATGTAAGACAAGAGGATTTTGTAAGTGCTTGTCATGCTGAGGATTTACATTCTCGGTAGCTCTCCTTATCTTGCTTGTTCTGGTAAGGTCATTAATCCTAACCTGGCACTGTGTTGTTGAGTAGTTGGCATTGATAGCTCTGGTCCGTTGCTACTGCTGAGCACATTTCTGCCAATCTGTGTAAACTTCAAACAATGCATTTACATATGTTTGACTGTGAGCCAGGATGATCTTTCCACCCTTTCCTCTCCCCACCTCCTCCAGATCTTGCTGGCTTCTCACCTGGCCGCTTGTTTCAGGGGGAGGGTGGGGTGTGGAAGGAGTTTCTGTTGCTGCATCGCTGGAGCCTTGTGCCTGGACAGATTACTCTCACCCCGTGTGTTTTACTCCCTCGGTGCTCCAAGTCAAAAGCTGGTGTTTCTGTGCTAAGAACGGATAACCTCATCAAAGCCAACGTCTAGCCAATGCCATTCACCTGGTGCCTGGATTGCTATAAGAAGAAAGAGACAGCAGCCTGTATCCTGGTTCCTGTGGACTGAATGGCAGTATATGGGGACAGTCTAAACTGCCCTCCATCCCCGCCAGAGCTGCAGTTGCTATTTCTGTGGTGTCGGAGTCACTGACTGGTGCCAGGTTATTTCTAAAATGCAGAAATATCCCAGGTTCCAGTCGAGCTGCCACAAAATGGGCTGGATTTTCCGATTTGGAGACTATGTCCCCACGCCGGCATGGGAACGGCAGGAAAACTGGTGCAAAAGGACCACCAAATCCCTGTTTTGCTGGGGGTTAGCAGGGAGGCAGCATAGAGCACCCGGCTCCAGCTTCTGATATGGGCACGAAAATTGCCGGGTCCATGGCCGTGCTTCATGGCGGATGCCGCTCGCTGACCCTGCCCGCAAAATAGTCCCCCACTTCGGCCGGCTTGTGTGCCCCGGACCACCCCACCACAGTGCCCCCCAGCCCTGAATATGTCCACTCCTGCCACGGATCAGCCCTCCCCAGACTGTGGCGGCGCTGGGCTGGGTCCACATCCGTCGCGCTGAGTTCCCAACGGGTGAGACCACACGTGCCCCAAGCCGTCGGGAACTCGGCCGGTCGGTGGCGAAGCATCGGGGAGCGGGCCTCAGGCAATGGCCTGAGGCCGTGGAGCAGCTTACTCGCAGTGGGGGGGGGGGGGGGGGAGGGGAGGAGAATCGTGGAAGCGCTCCTACCCCGATTCTGTTGGGAATTTGGATTCTCCGGCCTGTCATCGAACGCGATTTTGGCGTCGGCGACCAGAGAATCCAGCCCAATATCTTGGATCTTGCATTTTCCAGAGGTTGCTCGGAGGGCTGATGACTTCAGAATCAGTCAGTTGCTGTAGATCCTCAGAGGCAGATGTCAGAGCTTCCATGTCGGTATTTTATTCCTTGAATCATCCTATTTGGCAAGTACCCATGGGTTTGAGGTCCATGACTCTACTGTGAAGCTAACACTTGCCACTCTCTTGTTAATCAAGCAGTGCCATATCCTCTGTTGTGGGTAATTAAGGGGAGTAATAGTGATGAAGGTATAAGGATGAGGAGAAGGTTGTTTAGTGAAGTGTGCTGGAGTGAGTGTTGGACAGTGCACGGTAATGGGAGAGACCAGCATTGAGAGTACCCTTGGTTTTGCAGCATTTGCTGCTTTTATTTCAGGTTTCCAAGTTGACATTAAAGTGTAAAGTGACTGCTGCAGTTCCAACATTACAACAGATTCTCCTCTTCCGAAAGAGTTCATTAGGTCGTGAAAGGCAACATATAAATGGAAGACTTTTTTTGAAACTATTTGGGAAGTTTGACTCCGCCAGATATTGCTCTGATGCCCAGCGCAAAAAATCATTTGACCACGGCAGTCAGAGTTGGCTGGGGTGGGTCCCAGCTTGCAATGGGGTTGGTGTTGGTGAGCGGGCCTTCACCTCGACACTGCCATGTGCATCGGGATGATGGCCGCCATTGAGAATGTTGTTGTAGAGAAGGATCGCTTCTCCATGGGGCGGGTCTTTGCAGCTCACTCTGAAGAATCATGAGGTATCCTTTTTATTTATTTTATTTATTCTATCGTGGGACGTGGGCGTCGCTGGCAAGGTCGGTATTTGTTACGCATCCCTAATTACCCTTGTCTTAGCTTACGAGGCCATTTCAGGGGTCAGTTAAGAAACAACCAGATTACTGTGGATCTGGACCATGTCCTTTCGTGAAGCTTCTTACGTGAATCAACAACAGTTTGTTGGTCGCTATTACTGAAATGAACTTTTAATTCTGGATTTTAGTTGAATTTAAATTCCACCAGCTGCCATGGTGAGATTTGAACCCATGTCCCCAGATAATTAGCCTGGCCATGGGATCATTAGTCCAGTGACATTACCATGACACTACCACCTCCCTCAAGTTGTAAATAATAAAGTTGCGAGTGATGCAACGATGATCAGAAAGAATTTTCTCATCTTACCTCAACAAATCATGTTAGGTCATTGAATGTTTTTCTTACATTGCAGCCACGCTCTTGGGCAATACGATGAGCATTGACATTTTCAGCAATCTTGCGGCATTTCTGTTTCTGCCGTTTGTTTCATTGGTATTTCCTAATCACTTGTTCCACAACTATGTTGTGTTTTGTATGAAATCATGGTATATGTTTCACGGTTATTGGGAACTAGAGCACAGTGTAGGACACACAACCAAACTTTCTAACTTGACATTGCTTCACTGCGGATAGGGGAAGAATCTGGCAGAAAGCATTCAAAATCAAGGTCCTTCACTACAGGGCAGAATTTGTCTAGACATCTCTGAGGTTACTCTTGTCCTTACATGTAGAGGCAGAAACTGATTGAACAACTTCCCTCACCCATAAATTGAAGGATCAAATTAGGATCTAGCAGCAGGCCACATGTCTGAGCTCTGGGTCACTGATAGAGCAAAGATATGGGGCTGGATTCTCCGCCGTTGGGATGCTCCGCTTTGGTGGCAGCCCGGGAGTTTCCCGACAGCGTGGGGCTGCCCTACAATGGGAAACTCCATTGACCAGCCGGTGAAACTGAGCATACCACCGGCATGCTGAACCAGAAATCTGGAGAGGTGGGTTGGAGAATCCAGCCCACCACGTGCCAACACAAAGCAGTCCAAGTTTAGAAATATTGAGCTTATTGAGCTTTGACTAAGAGTCGTCCAGACTCAAAAGTCCATTCTTTCTCCACAGATGCTGATGACCTGCTGAGATTGTCCAGCATTTCCTGGAGGGATTCTCCGTTTAGGAGTTGTGTTGCCATCAGGACTGAGTTGGGTGCAATTCGTGTTCCCATTGGGGCGCTATTTGGAAAGTGAATCAGGATATGCAAATGGGCCAGCAATTTGCCGGTGCTCATTTTGAGCAATTTCTGGCCCAGTGGGCATTCTAACCACTGGGGCTGGAGTTAGAACTAAAGAAACTGGCAGCTGTTTCTTTGGTCTTTTGTTCTTCTTTGTTCTTCTGGTAAGCGCTCCACTTACCACACACTCACTGCAGCCATGAAGATGGCTCACAGAAGACCTTCCCCCTAAGGTCAGGCATCTGAGGTGGACCCACAACTCCATGCCTGTGAGGAGAGGAAAGGCACCCTCTTCCCAAGGGTATGCCGCAGACTCAAGCCTGACCGCCTGAACGCCACCTGGGAAGTGGCGGCAGAGGCAGTCAGCTGTGCCAGCCTCACCAGGAGGAGACAGCTGGTGATCCAGGAGGGTGGGGGTCGTTGGTGATGCCTCTGCTCTGAGAGGGGCAGAGAAGCAATGAGGGCTGCAAAGGCCACAGTGCAGGTGTTCTCTGGTTGCAGCTTATTCCCCGCTTTCTATGCAGTGGGGCAGCACGTCTGAGGAGCACTAACACGCGTTAGGTCCCTGATTGAGCTTGGCCACACCATCCCCTTGCTGAAACAGCTAGAGTATGAAGGTGTCCAAAGGGTGGCCTGGATGGGCGCCCAGATGACCAGAGGCTCCATGAGCATTGAAAGGACCATCCTGATTCCATGGGGGACATCCCGAATCCATGGACTTGGCACCAAGTCACTGTCTGCTACTGACCCAGGCCCGGGCTCCATGGACTTGGCACCAAGTTGCTCTCTGCTACTGCCCCATGCCCGGGCAGCCACCATCCTCCCCCCCCCCCCCCCCCCCCCCCCCCAACCCCCAGCCCCCCATCAAGCCCGACAATTTTCAAGGCTTCTCAACTGTTTTTTTACGCTCCCATTTCACCTGCGCATTCATGGCGCCCAGGCCCTGCCTTTCAATACGCGCCCACAAGACCTCCGCCTAAGAGAGACGGAGCATCGTGCAGGGCTGGAGCATTTGTCCAAGCCGCCAATGAGATGTAAATCCATATACACCACATCAACTGCTTTACCCTCGTCCACCTGTTTGGTCACCTTCTCAAAGAACTCAATAAGGTTTGTGAGGCACGACCTACTCTTCACAAAACCATGTTGACTATCCCTAATCAAATTATTCCTTTCTAGATGATTATAAATCCTATCTCTTATAAACCTTTCCAAGACTTTGCCCACAACAGAAGTAAGGCTCACTGATCTATAGTTACCGGGGTTGTCTCTACTCCCCTTCTTGAACAAGGGGACAACATTTGCTATCCTCCAGTCTTCTGGCACTATTCCTGTAGACAATGACAACATAAAGATCAAAGCCAAAGGCTCAGCAATCTCTTCCCTAGCTTCCCAGAGAAATTCCATCCGGCCCATTCCTTCTTTATTTTCACACTTTCCAGAATCGCTAACGCCTCCTCCTTATGAACCTCAAGCCCTTCTAGTCTAGTTGCCTGTATCTCAGTATTCTCCTCGAAAACATTGTCTTTTTCCTGTGTGAATACTGATGAAAAATATTCATTTAGCACCTCCCCTATCTCCTCGGACTCTACGCACAACTTCCCACGACTGTCCTTGACTGGCCCTACTCTTAACCAAGTCATTCTTTTATTCCTGACATAGCTTTAGGGTTATCCTTGATCCTACCTGCCAAAGACTTCTCATGTCCCCTCCTGGCTCTTCTTAGCTCTCTCTTTAAGTCCTTCCTAGCTAACTTGTAACTCTCAAGCACCCTAACTGAACCGTCACGTCTCATCTTTACATAAGCCTCCTTCTTCCTCTTGACAAGTAATTCAACTATTTTAGTAAACCACGGTTCCCTCGCTCGACCACTTCCTCCCTGCCTGACAGGTACATACTTATCAAGGACACACAGTAGCTGTTTCTTGAACAAGCTCCACATTTCAATTGTGCCCATCCCCTGCAGTTTCCTTCCCCATCCTATGCATCCTAAGTCTTGCCTCATCGCACCATAATTGCCTTCCCCCAGCTATAACTCTTCCCCTGCGGTATATACCTATCCCTTCCCATCGCAAAATTAAACGTAACTGAATTGTGGTCACTATCACAAAGTGCTCACCTACCTCCAAATCTAACACCTGTCCTGGTTCATTACCCAGTACCAAATCCAATGTGGCCTCGCCTCTTATTGGCCTATCTACATACTGTGTCAGGAAACCCTCTTGCACACATTGGACAAAAACGGACCGATCTAAAGTAATCAAACTATCGCGTTTCCAGTCAATATTTGGAAAGTTAAAGTCCCCCATAACACCTACCCTGTTACTTTCGCTCCTATCCGGAGTCATCTTTGCAAACCTTTCCCCTACCTCTCTGAAACTTTTCGGAGGCCTATAGAAAACTCCCAACAGGGTGACCTCTCCGTTCCTGTTTCTAACCTCAGCCCATACTACCTCAGTAAACGAGTCCTCATCAAACGTCCTTTCTGCCACCGTAATACTGTCGTTGACTAACAATGCCACCCCTCCCCCTCTTTTACCACCTTCCCTGAGCTTACTGAAATATCTAAACCCCGGAACCTGCAACAACCATTCCTGTCCTTGCACTATCCATGTCTCAGAATTGGCCAGAACATCGAAGTCCCAGGTACCAACCCATGCTGCAAGTTCACCCACCTTATTCCTGTAATTTTCTTTGTTCTTTACGTAGACCTTGGAAAATAGGCAACAGGTTTAAATAAAGGATCTGGATTGGCGCAGGCTGGGAGGGCCGAAGGGCCTGTTCCTGTGCTGTAATTTTCTTTGTTCTTGTTCTTTATTCCGGATGCTCCTGGCGTTGAAGTAGACACACTTTAAGCCACCTTCCTGCCTGCCGGTACACTACTGCACCTTGAAACCTGACTCATGACCTCACTACTCTCAACCTTCTGTATACTGGAGCTACAATTCAGGTTCTCATCCCCCTGCTGAATTAGTTTAAACCCTCCCGAAGAGCATTAGCAAATCCCCCCCCCCCCCAGGATATTGGTACCCTTCTGGTCCAGGTGTGGACCATCCCGCTTGTAGAGGTCCCACCTACCCCAGAATGAGCCCCGATTATCCAGGAATCTGCACCATCCCTGTAGCCACGTGTTCAACTGCTCGCTCTCCCTATTCCTTGTCTCGCTAGCACGTGGCACAGGTAACAACCCAGAGATAATAACTCTGTTTGTTCTAGCTCTACGTTTCCACCCTAGGTCCCTGAATTCCTGCCTTACATCCCCATCCCTTTTTCTACCTATGTCGTTGGTGTTGAGATTCAGATCTATGGGGTCCATGCAGGTCGTTGTTTCCCTTCTTGACACAGACATAGAATTTACCCAATCTGTAGGTTCTTCTATGCGTTTGATTGTGCCTGAAGCTGACATCCTTTCTAGCTCATCCTTCAAACTGTCTTTCAATGGAGCTGGTACACATCTTGGTGTGTGCATTACTGGCCACGCATTCTCTTTTAACTGGATTCTGCATGTGAAAGGTAAGGTGTCAAAACCTTGAAATATGCCAGGAAATTCCTTCAGTATGGAATCTAGTGATGCAATTTGACTGGTTACAGCAGGGTCTGCACTGCAAACCCACTTAACTAGCTCAAGTGCTTCACATGCTTCCACTCTCAATAGAGATTCACATGCCGCCTCTGTAATGGAAAATCTTACTGTGTGAACTCTGTTCTTCACCTCTATATCAAGCTGGTAAGCTCTTAGTGTAGTAATTTCATTTCCATTGTAGTCTTTCAGTAGTACTGCTTTATTTAACACGTAATTCGCAGCTCATTTAAATCTGACAAACTGATAAGGTTCGCTCTTGCTCCCGTGTTGACTTTGAAGTTAATTATTGAGTCATTAATCATTAATGGAACTGTCCATTTTTCTTTTGGAGTTTCAGCATTTACTTCACTATTGCTAAAATTGTCATTGCAACATTCTCATTTTGCATGCCTTGTCCTCGCTAAAGATCATGGTGATGAAGAACGTGTCTCCGGGGCAGCACGGTGGCGCGTGGTTAGCATTGCTGCCTATGGCGCTGAGGACCTGGGTTTGAATCCCGGCTCTGGGTCACTGTCCGTGAGGAGTTTGCACATTCTCCCAGTGTCTGCGTGGGTTTCACCCCCACAACCCAAAGATGTGCAGGATAGGTGGATTGGCCACGCTAAATTGCCCCTTAATTGGAAAAAATAATTGGGTACTCTAAATTTAAAAAAAAAAAGAACGTGTCTCCAAGACATACTTCATCAACCATGTTGATTGATTTTGTTTGTTCCACTTTTTTACTGGTATAGCATTGCTTAGCAAGATGGTTTTCGTCTTTACATCTAGAGCATTGCCTACCATTGTTGTGGTAAATGCCGATTGCCGCATCTCTGACATGAAATGGAGGTTTCCGTCAGTCGCTTAAAATGGTTGGCGGCGGTGCGAGGACCATGGTTTGAACTCAAGTGCATGACTACACTAATGGCATTGGCTGCCTCTCCTATCTTCATGCCAAAATATTTGAGATTCAAAGTGCTGTGCAGCTAGCTCACTGGCAGGACAAATTTTGATAGCACAATCAAGCTGAAGTTCGTTTTCTCTTAACAGCCTCTCGCGTACGTTGTCATTACAAATCCCGAATACAATCTGATCGTGTATTACCGATGATTTTAGGGTAGCAAAATTACACGACTGCGCCTTCAGTCTCAAATCGGTCAGAAAACTATCAAACGAGTCGCCTGCCTTCTGGGTAAATATGTAGCCTTCAAACATCTCATTTTGTTTTGGAGTGCAATGCCGATCAAATTGCTTTACAACTTCCTCAAAGTTCTTGCAATCTGCCCCGTTATCAAAAATTAAAGTATTAAATATTTCTGTTGCTTGTGGACCTGGTACAATGAGCAGCAATGCTATGCATCTCTCATCAGGCTGTGTCTGCAGACCAACAGTTGCAACATAGAGAGTAAATTGCTGTTTGAATACACGCCAGTTCTCATCCAACTGTCAGTGACTCAAAGATGGTGAGGGGCCTTCAAGCTTTCCATCCTGAACTTTCAAGTCTCTCATTGCGTTGATTATAAGTTGCTAGTGGTTCACAAGGTTAGTAGAAGATTTTATATTTTTTACCTTCGGAGTTATCTTTGGATATTCGGATCTCCAAAGAATCTGGTTTTATTCACAGTTCTTCAATCCTGGTACCATGTTATGTTCTTGTGCAAGGCTGGTGTGAATGATGCACATAAGAAGATCTAGTACTTGACTAGTTTAAGTTTTATTATAATATAAAATAAATGTGTGGTAAAGATAATTATAATAAATACATTACAAACTACTAATACTGATAAATTATCCTCGAGCTACTGCAAGTATGACTATCCACTAACTCCCAACTCCTCGAGGTCACATGGTAGATAGATTTACAGTGCCACCTGCTGGTCAGAGGTCATTTATATCATTATATACAAGATAGCTTATGCATATCATTACAGCTTGGGTGTCATATTTTATTTTTCGGGCAGCACCATGGCACAGTGACTAGCACTGCTGCCTCACGACGCCAAGGTCCCAAGTTCGATACGGCTCTGGGTCACTGTGTGGAGTTTGCACATTCTTCCCATGTTTGCATGGGTTTCGTACCCACAGCTCAAAAAGGTGATCTGGGTAGGTGAATGGGCCTTGCTAAATTGCCCATAATTGGAAAAAAGTAATTGGGTACTCTAAATTTATTTAAAAAAATTTTTTTTAAAATTTCAAATATTTTAATTTATAATGCTTGTGAATGCCTGGGAATGTGTTTCATAGCAACACTACAGTGTAGAAAGAGGCCATTTGGCCCATCGAGTCAGCACCGATCCTCCGAATGAGCATCCTAGCTAGGCCCAAGCCCCCACCTAATCGCTGTATCCTCATAACCCCACCTAACCTGCACCTTTGGACATTAAGGTCAACTTAGCATAGCAAATCCACCTAACCTGCAAATCCCAGACTGAGGGAGGAAACTGGAGCACCCAGAGGAAACACATGTAGACACAGGAAGAATGTGCAAACTTCACACAGTCACCCAAGACCGGAATTGAACCCAGGTCCCTGGTGCTGTGAGGCAGCAGTGCTATCCACTGTGCCATCGTTTCACCCTTATTTGGTATTTGTTATATTAAAGGTGCCACATAAATGCAAGTTGGTGTTGTTTCTACATAGTTTCATACCATTGGACAATAAAGTATGGCCTCACTATGATTTGCAGGTGAGAGTGAAGGTAGATTTGTGGATTATTAATTCACCCATTTTAACTGCAGTTAGGAGTTAAGGTAAGTTGAGTAAGTTGGAACATATCATTGTGGCGAGGATGATGGTCATTGTGCTGATAACAGAGCTGCACTTTTTACTAAGCCCATTAAGAATCCCTATGCATACCGGCTGGCTGGCTCATTAACTGAAATGTTCCTGGGTGAGTTGGAAGGGTGTAGGTGGGTTCCCATGGTGACACACCAAGCACTTTTGCTGGCTATCATCAACTTATCCAAATGGTTGGCATTGGTTTGACAATTAAATAGGGCATCTTCATTCCTAGAAAGAAATGTCATGAAAACATTTTTAAAAAAGAGTGGGTAGGAAGAAACATTAAATGAAATCGGAGGAATAGGAGAAATCAAAGGGAAAGGATGAAAGATTTTGCTAAGTTTTAATGGTGGAATTGGAATAACTCAATGGGAAAGGTTTCTATGCATACTGCATGAAACAAAATGTAACTTGGTCGTGCAAATCTTAGTATTTCTGAAAAAAGAGACAGCCTGTCAAAGTTTTTCATCTTGCACTCGTCAGAGCAGCTATGCAAGAATACAAGTTTCAAAGGGAACAACAATTTATACCGAATGAGTAGAAGGTGCTGAGTGCTTGGCAGATGGATACTAATTGGCGGAGGGATTGAAAGCATGTATTGGTAGTTAACTATTCTCTGATACATTCTCCATGGTAATGCCTCTCCAATCAGAGTCTACTTGCCACCCAACCAACACCCTCCTTTCATGCAGAAATAGTTTTTGTTCCCTTTTTCATTTGCTATGCTTGCAAAACTGATGAGAGCACAATGAAAAGATTCGGCAGCATCTCTTTTTTCCAGTAAAAATGTTTGGAAATAATTTATTTGTAAGCCTGGTATATATAGCGCCAACAATTTGGAGCAACTGGGGGAAACTGTACAAACTGTACACTCTGTTGGATGTTAACGTTGTGTTGCTATGTTGAACATGTTTGGAATAAAATACCTTTTAAAAAAAACAATGTGGGACACAAGCCCAGACGTTTGTGGTAGTTAAGGAGGCTGGCTTCTTGGAAGGAATAAACATTGCAGTATCTACTTGATACAGGTTCTGAACTCTGACAACACTGCACAATTCCATTCCATAATATCCAATATAAAGGATGCCAACAAATAGTGTAGAAGAACACAAGTGATGGCCATAAACATGATCATCCTTATACTGCGCCAAGCAAATCGCAGCTCTGAGTTTTAACATGGCATTTAAAATACTGACTCTCCTTGCTATTTCGTCCCTGAAGAGATCTACCATGTGGAATTAGTGAAGTCTTGCAACACTAAAATTCTGTCGAAATTTGAGTTAAACTTCTCGGTTGCAAATAAGAATCTTTACTGCCTCTATTAGCACAGTAGCATTGTGGGTAGCACAATCGCTTCACAGCTCCAGGGTCCCAGGTTCAATTCCGGCTTGGGTCACTGTCTGTGCGGAGTCTGCACATCCTTCCCGTGTCTGCATGGGTTTCCTCCGGGTGCTCCGGTTTCCTCCCACAGTCCAAAGATGTGCAAGTTAGGTGGATTGGACATGATAAATTTCCCTTAGTGTCCAAAATTGCCCTTAGTGTTGGGTGGTGTTACTGGGTTATGGGGATAGGGTGGAGGTGTTAACCTTGGGTAGGGTGCTCTTTCCAGGAGCCGGTGCAGACTCGATGGGCCGAATGGCCTCCTTCTGCACTGTAAATTCTATGATCTATGATCTATTTGATTACAATTTGGTTACTTTATTCTCAATAAAGTCCGGCTAGCAAAGGACTTAAAGAGAAGTAACTTATAAACAATTTAACTTTCAAAATAATACAGAAATGGTTTCTTGCTCACGGCAAAACAGCTTACTTCAAGTGTTAGAATGGAAAAGTGAAAATATGAAAAATAGAGAAAGCGAATAGTTAGATCAAAGTATAGGATGATCCTGGAATAAAGATGGCCGTGCGGACCATCATGTTTAAAGGAAATCTTATCAGTCTTGAGCCATCTATCTACACCTCTATGTTGTCCTAATTGGTTTGGGTTAGAACCAAATACATTTGATTCGATGGTTAACTGTCAACCTTAATGTGCAACATAAGTTCTGAATGTTTCATGGTTGAATATTTGTGTATGTTGTGGAATGTGATTCTGTGCTTTTATCTTGACTGGTTTCTACTGGTTTTCTGCTGACTTTGCTTTTATCCAAATTCTGGACAATGGTGCCTTCATATTGCTATGGTTCTTACTTGGCCTTGATCTTATTATTGGTACAGCTCATTTCTTCATGTCAAACTGTCTTTGAAAATATGTTTATTAGAACAATAGCTTTTTCATCTTGCTTAGCGAGAGGCAGTTTTGTGAAGGGGAGGTCGTGTCTCACTAACTTGATAGAGTTTTTCGAAGGGGTCACAAAGATGATTGATGCAGGTAGGGCAGTGGATGCTGACTATATGGACTTCAGTAAGGCCTTTCATAGTTTCATAGAATTTACAGTTCAGAAGGAGGCCACTCAGCCCATCGAGTCTGCACCGGCTCTTGGAAAAAGCACCCGACCCAAGGTCCACACATCCACCCTATCCCCATAACCCAGTAACCCTACCCAACACTAAGGGCAATTTTGGACACTAAGGGCAATTTAGCATGGCCAGTCCACCTAACCTGCACATCTTTGGACTGTGGGAGGAAACCGGAGCACCCAGAGGAAACCCACGCACACATGGGGAGAATGTGCAAACTCTGCACAGACAGTGACCCAAGCCGTAAATTGAACCTGGGACCCTGGAGCTGTGAAGCAATTGTGCTATCCACAATGCTACCGTGCTGCCCTTGCGATCTGGACCGAGCAGTTGCCAAGCTGTGATGCAGAACAACTCTTGGGCCTCCTCCTCCACCATGTATATGGTGTGCACGTGATACCCCTGATAAACCCACATGTCTCCAGTTTCCACAGTCTTCAGTCTCAACAGGTTTCTCCCATTCCCTCATCAATGGTTTAGTCATCATGGTAGACTGGTACAAAAGGTGAAGTCACATGGGATCAGGGGTGAGCTGGCAAAATGGATACAGAACTGGCTAGGTCATAGAAGGCAGAGAGTAGCAATGGAAGGGTGCTTTTCTAATTGGAGAGCTGTGACTAGTGGTGTTCCGCAGGGATCAGTGCTGGGACCTTTTGCTGTTCATAGTATATATAAATGATTTGGAGGAAAATGTAACTGGTCTGATTAGTAAGTTTGCAGACGACACAAAGGTTGGAATTGCGGATAGCAATGAGGACTGTCAGAGGATACAGCAGGATTTAGATCGTTTGGAGACTTGGGCGGAGAGGTGGCAGCTGGAGTTTAATCCGGACAAATGTGAGGTAATGTATTTTGGAAGGTCTAATGCAGGTAGGGAATATACAGTGAATGGTAGAACCCTCAAGGGTATTGAAAGTCAGAGAGATCTAGGTGTACAGGTCCACAGGTCACTGAAATGGGCAACACAGGTGGAAAGGTAGTCAAGAAGGCATACGACATGCTTGCCTTCACTGGCCAGGGCATTGAGTATAAGAATTGGCAAGTCATGTTGCAGCTGTATAGAACCTTAGTTAGGCCACACTTGGAGTATTGTGTTCAATTCTGGTCACCACACTACCAGAAGGATGTGGAGGCTTTAGAGAGGGTGCAAAAGAGATTTAACAGGATGTTGCCTGGTATGGAGGGCATTAGCTATGAGGAGCGGTTGAATAAACTTGGTTTGTTCTCACTGGAACGACGGAGGTTGAGGGGCGACTTGATAGTCTACATAATTATGAGGGGCATAGACAGTGTGGATAGTCAGAGGCTTTTTCTCAGGGTAGAGGGGTCAATTACTAGGGGGCATAGGTTTAAGGTGTGAGGGGCAAGGTCTAGAGGTGATGTACGAGGCATGTTTTTACACAGAGGGTAGTGGGTGCCTGGAACTCGCTGCCGGAGGAGGTGGTGGAAGTAGGGACGATAGTGACGTTTAAGGGGCATCTGGAAAAATACATGACTAGGATGGGAATCGAGGGATACGGACCCAGAAAGCGTAGAAGATTTTAGTGTAGAGGGGCAACATGGTCGGCACAGGCTTGGAGGGCCGAAGGGCCTGTTCCTGAGCTGTACTTTTCTTTGTTCTTTGTTCTTTAGTGAAAATATTGTTTTTATCTCCAATTAGTTTATGCATGTGTCAGGCTTTTGTGTCTCTGTTGAAGCTGTGTGTTTTGTCATGACTTGAGGTTATGAGTGCTGAAATCCTCATTTTAAAATGGGTATTAAAACTGGGTCTTAATATTTACATTAAAATAGCCTTTTTACCTATCACAGCTATCAGGAAATAGTCGATTACTCTCAGTCCCCCTAACAGATTGTGAGTACATGATCAGACTAGTAGCAGGCTACACAAAATGCAACTTCTGTGCTGACATTGACGTCTTGAAATTTTAAGGAAGTGGTTATTTTACTTCTTTTTGGTGTTTTGAAGGAATGAAGCATGCCAATATTTTTCGAAGCTGGTGTCTTTATCGAGCAGAACCATGTCAGCAGTAATCAAAATCTCCAGTCCAGCTCTTCTGCTGCAAGGCAGCAGCAATTAAATTTTACATTGTGTTGTATTGGAGGGGTCAGGGAAAGCGTAGACTTCATTTACCATGGGAAATGTAGGGGCAGGTTTAGCGCAGTGGGCTAAACAGCCAGCTTATAAAACAGAACAAGGCCAGCAGCATGGGTTCAATTCCCGTACCAGCCTCCCCGAACAGGCATCGGAATGTGGCGACTAGGTGCTTTTCACAGTAACTTAATTTGAAGACTACTTGTGACAAGAAGTGATTTTCATTCAATCAGGAATAATTTAACCCAACATCATTATCCCGTGAAATCCAAACATCCATTCAGAACTAATGATGATGCAATGATTGACTAAAATAGCAATCAAAAGCTTTTGATTTTATAATCCCATCTCCTTTGATCCCTGAAAGTTTTTATTTAATTTTCAAAGGCATAGATTTTGCTAAGTAACAAAATAATTTCGAATTTGAACAAAGTACAATGGCCTATAAATGAGTTTAGGCTCAAGGGCTGCATCTTCAGCCTGAACCACGAGGCCCAAAGATCCGGTCTTGGGTGACTGTCTGTGCGGAGTTTGCACATTCTCCCTGTATCTGTGTGGGTTTTCTCCAGGTGCTCCATTTTCCTCCCACAGGCCAAAGATGTGCAGGTTAGGTGGATAGACCTTTGCCCCTTAGTGTTCAAAAATGTGCAGGTTATGTGGATTGGCCACGATTAATTTGTGGGGTCACGGGGATAGGGCGGGGGAGTTGGCCGAGGTATAGTGCTCCTTCGGAGGGTCGGTACAGGCTCAATAGGCCGAATGACCTCTTTCTGCACTGTAGGGATTCGATGAATCACTGGAGAATTTGTTTTAGCATCATCATATTGCTTGCTGCTAGGGCTGGGCTCACCCCCACAAGTAGGCCGGGCTGAACAATGACCTTCAGGTAGACCCTGGGAGAGGGAGACGGTGATTGGAATGTGCAGGGAGAGAATTTCCGTTCTTCCTCATACGCCCACATCAATTGTCGGCTGCAAATTTGTCAATGAAAACCACCCATGATTACTAAATAGTAGCCTGTGCAGGTTGAGTTCAGGCTATCCAACTGCGAGATTCGAATGCTTTGTAGCCATTTATGCCTGCAGGCACATTTTAACTGCTATGTTCCATGCTATTTTGGTGATTTGCATCCTCTTTGTGTTTCTGCCACTCAACGCTTTTTTTTGTCAGCAGCTGTTTTTCATTATGGTCTTGTTTACGAAGGGACAAAATGTAAATGCTTATTAAGTAATTCAGTACTGGTCAAAAACATGCATATTGGGTTTATCTGTGTTTTCTTGTACCAAACACACTTCAGGAAAAACGGAATCATACACATATACAAAAAGGGAGTTTCTCTGTTATTTCTCTCTTTTCTCATTCTGGGATCTTCCGATGCAAGTTGTACCAACATTTTTTTATTTGCTCAAGGAATGTGGGCTTCGCTGGCCGGGTCAACATCTATTGCCCATCCCTAATTGCCCTTGAGACGGTGATGGTGAGATGTCTTCTTAAACCAGTCTATGTGGTGAAGTATACTGTCAGGTGTGTGGTTTGGAGGTGGTTATGTTCCCATGTATCTGCTACCCTTGTCTTTCAAGGTGGAAGTGTTCATGAGTTTAGAAAGTGCTGTCACAGGAGCCTTGGTGAGTTCCTGTAGTGCATCTTGTAGATTTTACACACTGCTGCTACTGCGTGTTGTGATGGGGAGAGTAAACGTTTAAGGTGGTGGTTAGGGTGCCAATCAAGCAGGCTGCTTTGCCCTGGATGATGTTGAGCTTCTTGAGTGTTGATGGAGCTGCCCCAATTGAGGCAAGTGGAGAATATTTCATCACACTCCTGACTTGTGCCTTGTAGACGATAGACAGGCTTTCGGAGTCAGCAGATAAGTTACCGCAGAATTCCTAACCTCTGACCTGCTCTTGTTGCCTCAATATTTATATGGCTGGTCCAGTACAATTTTTCATCAGTGGTAACCCCAGGATGTTGGTAGTGGTGGATTCAGTGATGATAATGCCATTGAATTCTCAAGGGAGATGGTCATTGCCTGGCACTTGTGTGGCACAAATGATACTTGTCACTTATCTGTCACTCACCAACTTGGCCAAAGTAATACTGAGCCATTGCTTTGTTTCAGTTCGAACTTGACAATGTGATAGTTTTGTCAGAAGCACATCCAAAAATTATGGGCACGATTCAGCAGCCCGAATGTGCCCGGCATGGAATTGGGTGAAGTGGGTGAATTACGCAAGAGGCCAATATTGGGCCACACCCAATCCACTCCGCCCGCTGTAATCTGGATCTCGCCCTTGCTGAGCAAAATCTAGATCTGCATATTTAAATGAGCCGTACTGCTCATTTAAATACCCAGATGCGAGATTCACCTGCTGCCCAGGATTCAACGGCTTCACCTGCAGGACCTCACCAGGACTGAGCTTACCAGCAGGAATGGCTGCTCACAGTTCTACACCATTTTGACAGCAGCCTTGATCATCCGCCCGCCCGTTTTTCAGAACCCCACCCCCCACTTTCTGGAACCCACCCCCCCATCTCCCAACTTTCCCGAGATCCCCTGGGAACTCCCCCCAACCTGGTACCGGGGTGCCCAGCCACTGCCAACCTGGCACCCGGGAATCCTGGCAGTGCCACCTGTGCATCCTGGAAGTGGCACCCTGGTGCCAGGTTGGCACTGCCAGGCATGGGGCCCAGGGGTCCTTGCCAATTGGAGGAGGGTGAGAGGGTGAGTGGGTGGCCAATCTAGCTTTGGTGTCCTCCAAACTCAAAAGTAGGATGCCAGTCTGGCGGTGATTAAACGTCTGTTATCTAAGGAGCCAGGAACCCCTGTGTCTACCTCCATTTCTAACAGATGACCAATCAAAAGTAGCCTTATCATTATTGGAGCAACCTTAGTTGCAATGATACTGTTTAATTGCATTGTCTCGTTGTCTGGAAGTGGGCATACTTGCAAGGTACAAACCTGTGCTGACCTTGGCGGCTCTCCTGGTCAATACACATATTGACCAGTCCATCATGGCCTTGGTTGTGCGCTTCTTCTGTGCTAACAATAGTCCATTAGCTGGCATTTGCATTTCCGTGGTATGGTTTGTCTGGTATACTTGGATTATACCATGGTTTCCTCAACTACCAGCGAGACCTTGCAGAGCTTTGGTTAGACAATGGACAACTGCCATAGAAGCCTTCATATAAGGTATGGGGTTGGTAGTGTGAGGTCCCCCAGCCCCAACCTGAGGATGCTACTGTCTGGTGTCTCTTGTATTTCTTGAGTCCCTTTCTCTGCCCTGTCCCTGTAGAATCCCGTCCCCAGGTCATTGTCCATGTGGAGTTTGCACATTCTCCCCGTGTTTGCGTGGGTTTCACAAAACTAGACATGAGCCACAGCTACCTCCAGCATGAACTAGATAAGACTTCCAGGAAATACGCCACAATTAACACCCATTAGGACCTGCATGAGTATACTCACCTACCCTTCAGGGTTTTGTAGGCTTAGGCCATATTTCAGGGTCATGGAGAATATGCTCCAGGGGCTGCCAAGGTGGTGGTGTATCTAGATGGTACTCGGATTACATGGGCTACAGAGCAGGAGAACCAAGAAAACCTAAATGAGGTCTTGCAACTATTTACAACATCTCAAAAGGGAAAAGTGTGTTTTCCAGGCAAATGAAGCAACCTATCTTGTTTGCCGGATAGACAATAAAGGCCCATGGAAGACAAAGTCAAAGCCATCAAGGAAGTGCCTATCCCACAAAATACCACAGAACTGAAATCTCTCCTGGTACTATTCAATTATTATTAGAAGTTCATCTAAAAACATGGCATCCTGGTTGGCGACATTATATCTGTGATGGAACCATCAATTCACTAGACACGAGCTTTAAGATATGAACAGTGGTTTTAATCTACTTACTACAGAGCCAGCCTGTTACCCGTTGAACTCTCGATGAACTGCAGGCTGGCTCTGGACAAGGGTATTTATTCAGTAGTCCAGGGGGAGGAGTCGTGGGCGGAGCCAAGTGTGGAGCCCTGTCCAAACCCCTGAGCATTCCCAGAGCTACTCCCCCTAGTGGTTGGATAACGCTACTGCGCTTACAATGGTATTGGTAAATACAGTGTGAATTACTAAGTTACAATCACCACAATCTTCTATTGAAGAAATCCCAGAAATGGTCTTGGGAGGTGCCACAAGAAGAGGCCTTTGAAAGGCTAAAACAGCAACGACTAATTTACTTGATTATTATGATCCCAAGAAGGAGCTCATAATAAGCTTTGGAGTTGAGGGGAGGAGGGGGTACTCTTGCATCGTTGGAAAGATGGCACAGAAAAACATATTGTTGAGACTGGACTCTTGTGGATGCAGAACAGCCCTACTCACAGATTGAGAAGGAAGGCTTGGCGGTCATATTTGGCAGAAAGAAATTTCACCAGTACATGTATGATAGGTATTTTGTAATCGTGACAGACCATGCACCTTTATTGGGCTGTTTTAAAGATGACAGGATAGTCCCTCCTAGGGCAGCACGGTGGCCTAGTGGTTAGCACAACCGCCTCACGGCGTTGAGGTCCCAGGTTCGATCCCGGCTCTGGGTCACTGTCCGTGTGGAGTTTGCACGTTCTCCCCGTGTCTGCGTGGGTTTCGCCCCCACAACCCAAAAATGTGCAGAGTAGGTGGATTGGCCACGCTAAATTGCCCCTTAATTGGAAAAAATAATTGGCTAATCTAAAAAAAATTTTTTAAAAAAAGGATAGTCCCTCCTATCACCTCTGCCCAGAAATCTTGTTATTGACAGCCTACAACTATTGCTTTGAGCATCGCCCTGGATTGCAAATAGCCAATGCTGATGCCTTGAGTCATCTCCCGCTGCCCACAAGCCTGGCTCCCTTGTATGCATGCATAATGTATGCATTGGAAGAGGTCACCCTGACCTTGAATTTCTTTGAAGTCCTACTGGTATTAGTGGAACAAATCAAGGCATGGATACAAAAGGACCCAGCATTATCAAAACTAAAACACATGATCCTGAGCGGTGGCATCCGAGGACAACTTCCTGATGACATGAAGCCATATCTCACTGAGCGAGAAGAACTCAGTGTGGAGGATGGTATAATCCCGTGGGGATCCATGATGTCTGTTCCCCACCCAGGGTGGAGAATGGAGCTAGATAACAGCCACCCTGAGGTTTCTAAAATGAAAATGCCCCACCAGGAGCTACGATTGGTGGCATGGGCTCAACACAGGCATCGCCAATTTGGGAAAACAATGTAACGTATGCCAGGAAACCGGAAATCCCCCCTTCAACCTCCCTGCACCCATGGGAGTGGCCAGGCAGGCCATGGGTGTGGGTGCATGTCAACTACGTTGGGGCTATCTTGCGTGCTATGTTCCTAATCTTGGTGAATGCCCATTCCAAGTGGATGGAGTACATCAAGTATATTAGGGCAGTGTCACATCATCAATTATCTAGCGTTGGCAGAGCAAGGAGTACAAACCTTCAAAAATAGTATGAAAAAGCAACTGGATGCATCTATAGAATCTAGCTTTGTGTTTGATATCCTGGCGGAACTATTGATAAGACGATGGCTTTGCACTGGGTTACACTTGTTATTTCTGAATTTGATGGGTGGTGGAGCCCCAACAAGAAAATCAAAACAGAAATTGCGATGCCACAAGACCCAAGAGAATGTTCGAGACTGGTGATGCACTTCGAATTTTGAAGATGGATCCAGTTTGGTCCCTGGAGTCATATTTGAAAAAAACGGGGCCTTTATCCTACAAGGTGATGATCCAAGACAAGGTTTTGCGGAAACACCTGGCACAACTCAGAAGTAGGGAGTCTATCTCTGTTGAGACATCGCCTCCAACCCTAGTGGTGGCCGTTGCTGGCGCAGGGCTATGGCCTGTAGAGAACCCTGTGCCGCCTCTCCCGATTGTAAGGATTTGGCTTCAGATAGGGAGGCCGTGGAATTGGGGTTCCCTCAATAACCAATACCAAAGAAGAACCAACGTCGGCGACCTTCAGGCTCCTCAGGAGGAGCGATGATCGCCTATTCGTTTCACACCTCCTGACCTTGCTCCGCCTGCCACAAATTTGAGACCAAGTGCGAAGAGGTGGAGGAGACCTCCTCGCCGTGGAAACATCGAGGGTGAAATGGACCCGAGGTGGGAGGGATCTTATGACGACCACGAATGCCACCGGGTATCGTCAATAGATCTCCCCGTGAGGGTTCGTGGAATATGAGTTCCCCTATTGAGCAGGTGGAGGTTCGCCCAATAGGAACTGCGGGAGTTTAAAACCTGCAGTCCAGATCCGGACTGTCTTTCCCAATAGTCCCCGTGATGGGACATTAGCCTTGTACCCCGCGACTGCAACTCTGTTTGTTATCCAAATAAGCTAGAGTTTGTATGAAGCCTGGCCCTGGACGAGTTACTGCAGATTTTTTTCCTTGGTTGTTGTTGTTCAGAGTTAGCTGCATGATGGTTTATTGGCCAGGAATTTCCTCCGATAATGGTCACTTCCATCCGAAGTGATGGTGGTAATGTTGGCTGAGGTGGCAATTCTGGATGGAGGGGATCGCGGCATGGAACTGCTATGTAGTATTGCTATCATTGCCGGGGGGGTGGCCTCAACAGCATTTTGAGGGAACGGGTGCCAGAGTTCAACTACCCTCTCTTGTGTGAAGCAAGGCTGTTTGACATCACTCCTGTACGAACTATCTCCAATTTAAGGCTATCATACCTGTTCTGGTCTCTCTCATACCAGGCAAAATCTTTCCCCTCGGTAACGACGCTTTCAAATCATTTAATTAACATAATCCCCTTCATCAGATCACCCCTTAATCCTCTATATTCAAGAGTTCTTTGTACAATTTCTCCTCATAATTTAATCGGTTTAGCCCTGGCATCAGCTTCTTTAAAGTAAAACAGCCTTTCTAAGATGTGCTGTCCACATCTCAATGCAGTTCTCCAGATAGAGTTGAACCAGAACTTTGTACAAATGCCGACACAACTTCCCTCCCTTTGTTTTTCAGCACTCTTGCGATCAAGACCAATATGCCATGAGACTTTTTGATGGTCCTTTTTGTACCTGTCATCTAGTTTTTAGCGATTAATCTACTTGGACTCTTAAATCTCTCTTCTTCCACAGTTCCTCACTTCTCAGTATTTGATTTACCCTGATCTATCGTTCTTGGGTACCATTCACATTGAACTCTATCCCCCTACGTGCTTAGGGCGGAATTCTCCGCAACGGCCGACGCCATCGTGAAACCCGGAGTGTTTCGTAATGGCGTCGGAGGCCGCTCCTCGTCCCCTATTCCCCCGGGGCTAGGAGCGGCATTTCGTCAAACTTGGCCGGCGGGCCTTGATGCTGGCATCAAGGCGGCCCGCCGAGAATGACGCGGCAGGCGGTGCCTAATGACGTCAGCCACGCATGCGCAGGTTGGCCGTCTTCCCCTCCGCTGCCCCGCAAGATTTGGCGGCTTGATCTTGCGGGGCGGCGGAGGGGAAAGAGTGCGTCTCTTGGAGACGCCGGCCCGACGATCGGTGGGCACCGATCGCGGGCCAGTCCCCTCCCGAGCACAGCCGTGGTGCTAAATCCCCTCTCCGCCCCCCACGGGTCCCAAACTCACCTTTCACGTGCTGTTCACGCCGGCAGCGACCAGGTGTGGTTGCCGCCAGCGTGAACAGGTCGGGAACGGCAGGCCGCTCGGCCCATCCGTGCCGGAGAATCGCGGTGACCCGCGATTCTCCGAGCGGTGTGTTGCAAAACGCGACACGCCGTTTGGGGGGGGGGGGGGGGGGAGAATCACGGGGGGTGCCAGAACGGCCCTCCCGCGATTCTCTCACCCGGCCTGGGGAGCGGAGAATCGCGCCCTTAATCTATCAATGTCTCTCTGCAACTTTCTGCTCTCATCTATATTGTTTCCTGTGCTACCTAGCTTAGTGTCAGCAAATGTGAAAGTCTGGCTCTCTTTTCCTTCATCCTAATTATTAATAAATATGGCAAAAAGCTAGGGCCCTCAGTCCCACGAGGACACCACTCGTCAGATCCAAGCAATTTGAGTCTATGACCATTATCCCTATTCTTTGTCTCCTACCTTCTCAGCAATTCTTTATCTAAGTCAAAATTTGCATCTAAAGGGCAGCACGGTGGCACAGTGGTTAGCATTGCTGCCTCACGCCAATGAGGTCCCAGGTTCGATCCCGGCTCTGGGTCACTGTCCGTGTGGAGTTTGCACATTCTCCCCGTGTTTGTGTGGGTTTTGCCCCCACAACCCAAAAGATGTGCAGGGTAGGTGGATTGGCCGGGCTAAATTGCCCCTGAATTGTAAAAAATTAATTGGGTACACTAAATTAAGAAAAAAGTTGCATCTAATTCCATTTCATAGAATCCCTACAGTGTAGAAGGAGGCCATTCAGCCCATTTAATATGCACCAACCATCTGAAAGAGCATCCGACCTAGGCCCACACCCAAGCACTATTCCCGTAACCCCACATAACCTTTGGACACTAAGGGGCAATTCAGCATGGCCAATACACCTAACCTGTGGGAGGAAGTCAGAGTACCCGGAGGAAACCCACGGAAACACAGGGAGACTGTACAAACTCCACACAGACAGTAACCCAAGATGGAAATTGACTCCGGGTTCCTGGCACAATGAGACAGCCGTGCTAACCTCTGTGCCATTGTATCACCCCCATGTCCATTTATTTTGATTAACGGAGAGGGATGAAATGGATAACTTTTTCAGAGGGCCATAGCAGGCACAGTGGGCTAAATGATCTCATTGAATGGTGAAATATTCTACAATCCGAACTATGCCCATCCTCCCTTCCCCTCACCAGGAACACTGAGTCTAAATCTAGCCCTCAGACCAACGCTGGATAACCCTGTACAGATCAGCGACATGGATGGCCCTGATCTGTATTTTCTCCAATTTCCTGTTTGAACTTATTGAACTATTCCAGCTATACCTGGATCTGTACAAAATGCATTTTGTTGACAAACAGGAATAAATCAAAGCAGGAGCACGTGTCTTCATAGACCATCTCTCTGCAGCATGTTAACATTGATGCAGCTCGAATATTTGGAGTTAGTTGTGTTATGGGCCAGGGTTTAGAGAACCCCAAAGTGTATCATGGAGTTCACCTGACCCACAACTTTAATAGATTGTAGTATGGGGAGCACACAGCCCACTCTACAGGTGTGGTACAGCAGAAATGAAAAGTATTTTAAAAAACAAAACAATGTTTATTCTATGAACTCAAGTTAACCTTTTAAAACATACAGTGAACATCTTAGCAACCATCAATTCAAATACAACCCCCAAAGAATACATCACTAAGTAATCCTTAAGCTGTCCTTTTAACGTCCATAAGACTTAAAAAAAAACTTTAAACAGAAGCACATCAGGTTAAAGTCACTACTTAGTGCAGTTATTAGTTTTAAATCACCAAAGGATCGATTTGCAGTCTTTAGATTACAGAGAGAGAGATTCAGACACATTCTGGCTGTGACTGCAGCTATCCAGCTCTGAAAACGAAACTAAAACACACCCTGCAGCAAACAGCCTAAAATGAAAGTGAAAAGCTGACAGACAGCCCAGCTCTACCCACTCTCTCACATCACTGCAGTAATAAACACCCATTTCTTAAAGGTACTCTCACTACAGATATTTATATACACACCCATCTATAAACACCCATTTCTTAAAGGTACTCTCACATGACAGTTGCGACTCTTGTGTACGATGGTTCATTGATGAGCAGCACACATTTTTTCTATAGCGTTCACTTCCATCTGAAGTGACGACAGTAATGATGGAAGAGGTGGAAATGCTGGATTGAGGGTATATGGCAGCACGTAAGCGCTATGTAGATTTGCTTTTGTAGGAGAGATGGTTTACGGAATTTTCCGGTCGTTCGCGCCAGTGGGATCTTCTATTCCCGCCTACGGCAAACCTACGCCACTGATTTCCCGGGACGGGTGGGGGGGAGGGGGGGGGGGGGGCGGTAGAGTGGATTCAATGGGAAATCCCACCAGAAGATCCTTCTGCCAGCTAATGGTAGGCCGCCTCCCGCCTTTGGGAAACATGATACAGTGGGTTGGGGAGGGGGGGGGGGGGGGGGGGGGGGGGGGGGGTGGTGTGGAAAATCCACCCCCCACCACTGTTTCACACTGAAATGGAATAGATTGCTCGATATGCGTACTATTTTTTAAAAAATTATTTTTTTCCAATTAACAGGCAATTTATAGAACATAGAACACACAGTGCAGAAGGCGGCCATTCGGTCCATCGAGTCTGCAACAACCCACTTAAGCCCTCATTTCCACCCTATCCCCATAATTCAATAACCGTTCCTAACCTTTTTGGTCACTGAGGGCAATTTATCATGGCCAGTCCACCTAACTTGCACGTCTTTTGACTGTGGGAGGAAACTGGAGCGCCTGGAGGAAACCCAACGCAGACACGGGGATAACGTGCAGACTCTGCACAGTGACCCAGAGGGGAATCGAACCTGGGACCCTGGAGCTGTGAAGCCACAGTGCTATCCACTTGTGCTACCGTGTTGCCCAATTTAGCATGGCCAATCCACCTTGCCCGGTGGGCACCGCAGGGGTTGGGGTGCTTTATTGACCCTTTTTTTAAATAAATTTAGATTATCCAATTATTTTTTCCAATTAAGGGGCAATTTAGCGTGGCCAATCCACCTACTCTGCACATCTTTGGGTTGTGGGGGCGAAACCCACGCAGATACGGGGAGAATGTGCAAACTCCACACGGACAGTGACCCAGAGCCGGGATCGAACCTGGGACCTCAGCGCCGTGAGGCAGCTGTGCTAACCACTAGGCCACCGTGCTGCCCTATTTATTGACCCCTTTAACTGCACTTTTATTTGATGTGTTTTAAGTTTCCGTTGATCTTTATTATGTTCGGACAGTGCCCCTAACAGGAGCGGCCCTTTTTTGCTTTGTCCCTCAGTTTGTTTTCCTTCCTTCTGTTTTGTTGGTGGACCTCAAAAGAGTGGCCAATCCACCTCCCCTGCACATCTTTAGTTTGTGAGGGTGAGACCCATGCAGATATGGGGAGAATATGCAAACTCCATACGGACTGTGACCCGGGCCGGGATTGAACCCGGGTCCTTGGTTACGTGAGGCAGCAGTGCTAACCATTGCGTCACTGTTCCACCCCTATTGTACTATTTTTAAAAATAAATGTGGCCCACCTCTTCGGCTGCCTTGGGGTAACCAGCCGATTGCACTTCAATAAAAACCCATGTCATATGGTATTTCTCACAGAGAAGGTCCACTCGGCTGATTCCTGGGATGATGGGGTAATCTTATACCGAAAGGCTGGGCAGGTTGGCCTGTATCCATTGGAGTTTATAGAATATTGAGGGGTGACATTATTGAAACGTATAAGATCTGAGGGATACTGAGGTGGATGCTGAAATGCTGTTACTTCTTTTGGGAGAGACTAGAGGCCGTATCAAATGGCCTTGTCACGCCCGATTCCAGAACCGACAAGGCCATTACATCTCACAAGAGGTCCCTCGTGAGATTTACGACGCTCGGGATACCTTGCGCGACACGATCTGGACCTCACCCTCACTGGTCAGGATCCAGATTTGCATATTTAAAGTGAGCAGTTAGCTTCACATAAATATGTCTACGTTGGAGTATCCCAAGGCCCAGAAACGAATGCCCACGGCTGCGGCGCCACTTCGCACTGGTTTCCACAAATGTGGACTAGGAGTAACAGCACCTTTGGGGGGGGGGGTCTCACAGGCGATCAGAGACCCTTGGGTGGTCTGGCTCTGGGCACGGTGGTACCATGGCAGTCCCGATGCCACCTGAGCACCTTGGCACTGCCAGCCTTGCACCCCGGCAGTGCCTTCCCCGTCGAGATCCAAAAGAAAAACAAAGTCCCGTTTAATAGCTGAGTTCTTCTCAGTGCTGCAGGCGCTGAGAAACACCCAGCTAAACGCACCCAAAATGGGACCCTTTGTTTCCCATTAAACCACACCCCAGAGCTATGGGGCGCAGTTTAAGGAATGACCTATAAGATGGGGATGAGAAGAAATCCCTCCTCCCCCAACCCAGAAACCAATACACGTTTGGGTGAACAGGTCCTCAGGTGAGAAACCTGCCCTTCAAGGGCCCCTTCCCGCACAGCTTCAATTTTTAGGCTGGCAGGAGTGGGTGCGAGGAGGGTGAGAAATAGAGACTACACTTTTCTCTATCTCGGGCAGGAAGAGGCATGGGGCTTCATTCTAAAGGCCCCTTCATATTTGGGGGCGCTATCCCTTATGGGACCTTAGAGCTCTGCCACTCCCATACCCTCACCCACCCCCCTGGCCTATCCCTAAAAGTCCCTATTGTTTCCCCGCCTCCTGACCCACCAGGATGTCCCTTACCCACTCGTTCCCAGGAGCCCTGGGACTTACCTTAAGGATGGCCTTGGGGCTTTCCGGGCACTGCAGCACTGTGCCTGACCAGATTGGAGAGCTGTCAGCAATCTGATTGGCCAGCAACTCTCATCGGCAGGACTTCCTCCCAAGGGCAGAAGTCCCGTCCACTGTCAATTAATGCTGAAGTGGGCGATACATGGCAGTGGGATGTTGCCTCAACGGTGGCGTGTTACATGCCTACTTTCAGGTTGGAGAGTGCTTGAAATTCTAAGTTCCTTTAAATAACATCACATGGTAAATTTGGACTATGGGCTGAGCTCATCTGCAGATATCATCGAAGTGGTTGAGATAGAGGTAGAGTGTGGTTGGCAAACGAAGTCAGGAATGCATGAGTCAGAATGTCTTGGCAACGATTGAAAACAGAGAGCCTGCAACTTTCGGATTTAAAGGTCCATTTACAGAAATGGCACTGAGAGAGGGCAGCTTATTTCAATACTCTAAAATTATGTTCCAAGTTAGTACTGATGGATACCCATTCTGCCACTCAAATATAAATTGTAATGCTCCAAGGCTTGTGACTTAAAAGCTATAACCTTACAGTAGCTGTTATGGATAATTGCAAGCTACAAAACATCCACCTTGCATTTCCTATAATTACATCCAGCTATTTCTGGACCAAAAAGGGCTGAGAGGTATGAAGAACTGTTTGGACACATTGCGCCATGATGAGGTGCAAATACTGAGGTACACTTCGGTCGTTTCTAAACCCAACGGCGGCTATTTTGATGAAAGAGTGAAAACAGGTGTTACGCTAATAAGACAGGCCTGTTTGAAATTCTAATTTTAGCACATTATTTTAGTCCTTTAGCTGATTTGCCAAATTTGAATTTGCTTGCAGGTTTAGCACTAAAGGACCAATTAGACAGTTTTTATCGAGCTGTATAATGGGCTGCACATATTCACCACTGGGGGGGCGTGGTAAGGGGGTACAGGGTGCATTGGATGACACACACAGGGCGAACACGTCAGGAGGTCTAGAGATTCAGTGAGAGGGCATGCACACGGACACGGCGCTGGATGTCCTGGTGGAGGAAGTCCAGAGGAGAAGGGCTGTTCTGAATACACAAATAGGAAGGAGTCCACCTCACCCCCTGTCCCTCTCTCCTTGGGCAACTGGTGCTGCTTTGCCTGGCCTCATTTCATCCTCCCGTTCCTCATCCAGACCACTGGGAGACTCCGAGCAAGAGACCCATGACCGAGCACTCGCTTTCTTCTGGTGACTCCCATAATGTTTCTCATCAGCACTTACTGCTTTTAGATGAAGTCCGTGGAATTTACAGAATAAAAGTTCATAGTGCATCGATTAATTTTTTGTCAAAGTGCCTCAGAGAATCTCCCACTGTGTTTCAAAAATCCTCTGCAAGCCACCAGCACTAAATGAAAAGGTGACTTACCCTTAGGTAGCCCTCAAAATCCTCTGCAACAACTTACTGACTACCAATCAGCTGGTTGTTGTTGGGAGTAGACTGTCGTGTTGGCTTGTGTAGGCTTGAGAGATGAACAGACACTTCCAACACTGATGAAGGTTCAACTCAATTTTATTAACTCCTTCTAACTAACTAACACACGATGACTGTGGGTCTAACTAATGCTAACTTGAGCTGGAGACCTAAGCCTTGTCCGAACCAGTTGATTCTCTCAGCACGTGTTGTGAGTCCGTGCTGGGCTGGATGAGTTCCTGTTACACTCAGAGGCAGCACCCAGAATGAGTGGAAACCGTGGTGCCCTCTGCCTTTATAGTTTGTGTATTCTAACTGGTGATTGGCTGCGGTGTTTGTACATGTTGATTGATCCCTGTGTGTGTCCATCAGTGTGTGTCTGCACCATGATATATTGGTATATATTATGACATAGGCCAGGTGCAATCTGCTAATTAACAGCTATGCAGCCTTGTTACTGAGCACCAGCAGACAATTTGAGTGGTATTCAGCCCCTCAACAACATCAGCACAGGCTTCAACTCTTTTTCCAAGATGGCGTCTCCTGCATGGGCTAATGCAGCGTCTCAGCTCAAGACCATTTAAAGTGCCATTTAAAGTCACCCTCAATGGGTGTAGGCATATTTCCCTAACTCCTCGTTCCACTTGTTACCAGTTTCAATGCGAATAATCACTGCTTCACGTCCAAATTCTGTGAGGGTGAATCTGTAAGAGGCCGAAGTGAGATGTGATGCATGAATGAGGAAGCTGATGAAGTAGAGATAAGTGCCTGTAGAACTTGGAAGAGCAACATTTGGGAGGAGATATCTAACAATGATTGTGGTCAATGTTCTTCTCTCAGGGGAGGGCTGATGTACAGATTGAACTGCCACCATTAAAATTCGATTTATTTTTACTGGTGAAAGCTACTGTTGCATACAAGCACACGAGAGCACAAGAGTTTAGCTCATTTTAGATTACAGTGTGATTCTGCCAGCAATCCATCAGGCTAAGCTACAGAGAGAAAGGTGATTTGGGTGGAAATACTTTTTCTAAAGACCACACAAATTATTATACCCTTGGGCAAAATTGCAACCAATGTGAACAGCATTATGCAAAAAAGTCACATTTATCATACCTTTAACACATCTCCTAGAAATGTTTGAAAGTGTTTTGCACACATAGGTAATACTGTGAAATGCACAGCATTTGTTACATAGAAGGTGTTGATGTCCTTGTTGGGCACAGCAAGATTCCACAAACAACAAGATGAATGAATGATGAGTCAATCTGTTTCTACTCATGTTTGATGGGGCCACACTGTCAGCTAGCAAATAGCTGGGAGATGTCGGCTGCTGAAATGAAAATCGCTTATTGTCACGAGTAGGCTTCAATGAAGTTACTGTGAAAAGCCCCTAGTCGCCACATTCCGGCACCTGTCCGGGGAGGCTGGTACGGGAATTGAACAGTGCTGCTGGCCTGCATTGGTCTGCTTTAAAAGCCAGCAATTTAGCCCAGTGTGCTAAACCAGCCCCTGAACCTGCTGAAGTAAATAGAAGCCTACTTTCAAAAAGTCTTTATCTTGTTAATATTTATCACCTGTGACCCAGTCAGCAGCACTGTTGGCTGCGGATCAGAAGATTGCGAGTTCGAACCCCACATGGGCGGCCTGAGCACAAAAATATAGCCTGGCACTCCAGTGCAGAACTAAGAGAGTGCTGTGCAGTTAGGGGGTCCCTCTATTGGTTGTGACTTTAAACCAAGGCCCAGTCTTCCCTCTCAGGTGGACATAAGCGATCCTGTGGCAGAAGAGAAGCAGGTGAGTTATTTTGCTGGCCTGGCCAATATTTATCTCTTAATCAACATCACAGACACAGATGATCATCATCGCACTGCTGTTTGCATGTGAGCTGTCAAATTGATTACATTACTACCAGAACAAAACTTCAAAAGAATTTAATTAATTGTAAAGTACATGAGGAGGTCCTGAGGCTTTGAAAGGTGCCAGGTAAGTAAAATACTTCCTTTTTACAGTAACAGCCGTTGTAGAATAGGATGCTAGCTCAGCAGACTGGTAAATCACAAGCTGACCAAAGTGCTATTATAAATGGCACGAGTGAGGACCTAAGTTCCTACTGGATTTTGTCACCACCCCTAAAGAAAGATCCAAATGGAGGAGCCTCTCTTTTTTCAGTAAATAATGAAACTGGGCAGATAATCAACAGTCCTTGGGCTGGATTCTCCCGAAATGGGACTAATAATAATAACCTTTTATTGTCACAAGCATGAAGTTACTGTGTAAAGCCCCTAGTTGCCACATTCCGGCGCCCGTTCGTGTAAGCTGGTACGGGAATTGAATTCGTGCTGCTGGCCATGTTTTGCATCACAAACCAGCTGTCCAGCCCACTGAGCTAAACCAGCCAAATTATGTCCCCACGGAGGCGTATAAATGCTGGTGTTTCACTCCTGAGTTTCCAATAAAAAGGATTAGTCGATTCATTTACTTGCAGGGGGCTAGCAGGGACCCAGAGTGATTCACACAGCTTTGGCTGCGGATACGGGCCCCATCACTTCCGGTCTGGAGTCTGCACATGCGCACGACGGCGCCCTCCAGCGGCCACGCCGAGCGCTATGGCGGACCCGGACCGTGAAGGCAGCTCCCAAATGTAGGCCCCCCCCAATCGGGCGTGCGCTCGAAGATCTGACCAGCACAATCTGTCCCTCAGCCACCCATAAAGCCCCCCTGCACCGCTGGTGCCCCATCCCACCGCGCCTCACCAGTCCACTGAGTTCGCAGTTGCCACGTGAGGTTCCCGAACGGCAATAGGTGGTTAGAACCACGCCGTCGGGAACTCGGCTGGTTGGGAGCGGAGAACGCTGGGCGGGCCTCTGGCAATGGCCCCCCAGCTGCGTGGAATACTCCGCGGTCACGTTGATTCTTGAGTCCCGAAGAATTGCCGGACCGATTCCAGATCTGATTTAGACCAGAAAGTTGATTCTCCGCCCCCACGCCAAACGCAATTTCAGCACAGGTCTGCGGAGAATCCAGCCCCTTATGGTTTGGAGTTATATTCATGACAGAGGAACATGGCAGGCATAGAGCAGCCATTATACAATTTGTATATGTAGATTGTTCCCTTACAGGAGATTGTTGCTTGTGGGCTGTGTACTTAGATGATGGGGGTGATTCTCTGGCCGTGAGAATAGTGGGAGAGCCCCTCAACAGGGTTTCCGCTGGGTGCCGAACAGAGCATTATGCTCCTGGTCCGCTGCACCTGATGTAATCTGGTTCATGTCTTAGCTGGGCATGAACCAGATTAGCATATTTAAATCAGCATTTCAATATGCTTGGTCAGTTTAAAGCCAGATTTTCCTGGTATTCATGCCCCCCCCCCCCCCCCCCCCCTTCCCCCAGCTTTAGGCCTGTGAGAATCATTACTGGTCTCCACCGCTGGAAACCAGACCATGGGCTGATGACCATGCCGGGGGCTCAGAAGCCATTGGAGCCTTCAGGTGGTCAGGGACATGACAGGGCAGTGCCCTGGCAATTCCCCTGGCACCCCGGCAGCACCAAATGGAATTGCCAGGCCGGTATGGGCAAAGGGTGGAACTGAAAGGGCAGGGCTATGAAGGGTGCGATGACATGAAGGGGAGTATTGGGGGGTGCATGAAGGGGGGAGGGGCACTTGGTGACACGGTGGCTCTAAAGGCGATTGGGGAGGGATGGCCTAATGACGTCTAGAAGAGGGATCTCTTTGTGGGTGAGAACAGGGAAGGGTCTGAAGGGGGACACTTTGAGAGGGCCACGATGCTAGCAATCCTTGGGTGAGGAGAGGAGGTTGATGCTGGCGAGGATGGTGGATGGTGATGGAGGGAGGGGAGGCACTGAAGCCCATATGCCTGCAATGTTGGTGGGCAGGCTGCACTGAAACTTTTTCGATGCATTTTTCCCCTGGCACCAAAAAAATGACTAAATGTGGAACGATCATGATGGGAATGGTGCCGGAACAGCCGGCAGGTTTCGTATCGGTTTTCCACCCAAAATGACCCTCATCTTCTTGTCATCGGGATTCCCTGTTCCTGCTGGCAGTGCCCTGCAGGATTCCCGGTGGTATGGAGTGGCTTCAATGGGAAATCCCATTGTCAAAAGGTGGGAGTAGAGAATCCAGCCGCCAACTAACGGCGCACCGCCAAAAAACCGCGGCTGGTATAACCGCGGAGAATCCAGCCCGGCCAGAATTCTCACTCCGTTCGTTCCGGCTGCCAGTCCAGTCCAGTTTGTGGCCAATGGTAACTCCAGAATGTTGATAGCATCCAGCGTCATTTTGGACAATACAAAGTATTTCTTTTTTTTTATAAATGTTTTTATTCAGTTTTCATATTTTATATTGAACAAATTACAAATTGTTAGGAGAAAAAAAAACAACAAACAAACACGCAAAAATTAACATACATATTTACAGGTAAGCATCTTCGTAGTAGTAACTGTGCCCGCCCCCCCCCCCCCCCCCCCCCCCCAACATGTTTATTTAGTTTGGTTTTGGGCCTTAGCTAGCCATCGAACCCCCGTACCGAACCTGTAGCCCCTCCCGCTACCTTCCCCCGACTATTCTTCCTCTTGTACATTGGCCACAAATAGGTCCCGGAACAGTTGCATGAATGGCTCCCACGTTCTGTGGAAGCCGTCGTCCGACCCTCGGATGGCAAATTTGATTTTCTCCATTTGGAGAGATTCCGAGAGGTCGGACAGCCAATCCGCAGCTCTGGGCGGTGCTGCTGACCGCCAGCCAAACAGGATTCTACGGCGGGCGATCAGGGAGGCAAAGGCAAGGGCGTCCGCCCTCCTCCCCAGGAATAGATCTGGCTGTTCTGAAACCCCGAAGACCGCCACTATCGGGCATGGCTCCACCCTCACTCCCACCACTTTGGACATAACCTCGAAGAAGGCTGTCCAGTACTCCACGAGTCTGGGGCAAGACCAGAACATGTGGGCGTGGTTGGCCGGGCCTCTTTGGCACCGTTCACATCTGTCTTCCACCTCCGGGAAGAACCTACTCATACGGGTTCTTGTTAAGTGGGCTCTATGTACCACTTTTAGTTGCGTCAGGCTGAGCCTTGCGCACGTGGAGGTGGAGTTGACCCTATGCAGTGCTTCGCTCCAGAGTCCCCACCCTATCTCCATCCCCAGGTCGTCCTCCCATTTCCTTCTTGTTGCGTCCAGTACGGTGTCGTCCCTATCTACCAGTCGGTCATACATGTCACTACAGTTCCCTTTCTCTAGGATACTTGCGTCCAGTAGGTCTTCCAGTAGTGTCTGTCGTGGCGGTTGTGGGTACGTCCTTGTCTCCTTTCGTAGGAAGTTTTTGAGCTGCAGGTACCGTAGCTCGTTCCCCCCAGCTAGCTGAAACTTCTCTGTCAGTTCGTCCAGTGTTGCGATCCTGTCGTCCGTGTATAGGTCCCTGACTGTCAGTGTCCCCCCGTCCTGCCTCCACCTTTTGAAGGTGGCGTCAGTCAGTGCTGGTGTGAACCTATGGTTGTTGCAGATGGGAGCCCTGTTCGACATTTTGGTCAGGCCAAGTTGCTGCCGCAGTTGGTTCCAGGATTGGAGGGTGGCTGTCACCACTGGGCTGCTGGAGTGTTTTTTGGGTGGGGATGGGAGTGCTGCCGTGGCGAGGGCCCGGAGGGAGGTTCCCATGCAGGAGGCCTCCTCCGCACGCACCCACTCAGCCTCTGGCTCCTGGATCCATCCCCTTACTCGCTCGGCTGTTGCTGCCCAGTGGTAGAATTGTAGATTCGGGAGGGCTAGCCCTCCCCTGGTTTTTGTTTTTTGTAAGACCTTCTTTGGGATCCTAGCATTTTTACCCCCCCATACGAACGCCATGATGAGTTTGTCCAGCGCTTTGAAAAAGGCCTTGGGGATGTAGATCGGAATGGATCTAAACAGGAAGAGGAACCTGGGCAGTACGTTCATTTTGATCGTCTGAACTCTCCCCGCGAGGGAGAGCGGGAGTGTGTTCCATCTTTGCAGGTCCTTTTTAACTTCCTCCGTCAGGCTGGTGAGGTTCCATTTGTGGATCCCTTTCCAGTCATGGGCTATTTGGATCCCCAGGTAGCGGAATTTATGTCGGGCTTGATTGAACGGCAGCCCCTTTAGTGCTGCCCCCCCCCCCCCTTGCGGGTGTACTGGGAAGATCTCACTTTTGCTCATGTTGAGTTTGTAGCCCGAGAAGGCTCCAAACTCTTTCAGGAGCGCGATGATTCCGTCCATGCTGCTTTGTGGGTCCGAGATATAGAGGAGCAGATCATCCGCATAGAGTGAGACTCTGTGCTCTCTACCTCCCCTTCGGATCCCCCTCCAATTTTTTGCTGCCCTGAGCGCGATTGCTAGCGGTTCAATTGCTAGTGCGAAATACAAAGTATTTCTGCCACTGTTGGCATATCGTTTCAAGCCTTTAGCCTGACTTATGTCAAATCAGTACTTCATTAAATAAATAAAAGCAACATGCTCTGGGTGCTGGGGATTAGAAATAAGTGCTGGAAAACCCAGCGGAAATAGCACATTTGCGGAGATAGACACAGAGTTGACCTTTCGAATCCAATGTGATTCTTCTTCTTCATCCTTCATTAATTTCCATTCGTTGTACTTACGTTTCCAGATTTCTCTTTTCCACCACCTGGAGGTTCTCCTCCAAGTCACTCACCATCCTGATTTAGAAACATATGGCCGTTCCTTCACTGTCGCTGGGTCAAAATGCTGGAACTCCCTTCCTAACAGCACAGTGGGTGTACCTACACCACATGACTGCAGCAGTTCAAGGAGGCAGCCAATCACCACCGCCTCAAGGGCAATTAAGGATGGGCAACAAATGCTGGCCTAGTCAGTGAAGTCCGCAACCTGTAAAAATAAATAATTAAATAATGGGTGAGTAACAATAGTCCAGGATTTTCTGTCGTGGACCAAATAGCCTTTTTTCAACCCTGGCTTTTCCTTTGGCAAGCAGAGACCCTTTGGCAAGCAGAGACAACTGTCTGTTTATAAACAACAAGCTTTGAATGCTACTGAGCTATTTAAGTGGGATTAGATTATGAAATTTTCACTTCCTGATTTCAAAAAAGAAATCTGTGGTAGGCATGAGGCATAAATTGAATGATGAGAGGTGTAGGGCGACAGGCATTGTGTGTTCTGACACATTTTCCTTTGAAAGCATGGCTAAATGTTGTCACAAAAATTAATTAGGCACTGGAGCCTATTTAACACTGATCTCATTAATCACAATAAAAATATCTTCGAGCCATGAACTGGGCTCGAGCTGCTGAATTGAGCTATTGAATGCCAGTATAAGGGCTTGCAAAATAAAAGCAGAAAGTGCTAGAAGGTCTCAGGTAATCTGGCAGCATCTGTGGAGAGAGAAACAGTTAACGCTTTGCATTAAAGATTACTTCATCAGGAGGGTAGTGATGTGTTGGGTATGCTGGGTCTATGATGACTGCGTTCACCAGAGCAGCAGAAGAGACAGGCAACAAACACTTGTACAAGTACAACTCTATTTTATTTAACTATGAGCTGTTAAACATACTTGCACTGTGGGTCGACACTATGTTAGGTTGACTGGAGACCTGAGGCTAACCTGACCAGACTATACTGCTAGCACATGGTAGATGTTCGTGTTGCTGATTACGGGCCCTGGCTGCCTCAGAGGCTGCATCCCGAATGAGTGGGAAAACTAGTGCCCTCTTGCTTTACAGTGACCGTACCCTGTCTGGTGATTGGCTGCTGTGTTGCGTGTGTTGATTGGTCTTTCAGTGTGTCAGTCAGTGTGTGTCTCTGCACCATCATATACTTGTGTGTATTATGACAGGTAGAAATATGATGGGCTTTATTCCATCGAAAGGGTGATGGGGAGGATGAGCAGGAAGAAAGGTCTGGGTTCGGGTAAAGCGCGGGTGAGATTAAATAACAAAGATGCCCTGGAACAAAAGGCAAAGGGAGGGATAATGATTCTAGCAAAGAGACAAAGCATTGGTCCAGAGTCAGTGTTAATGGCAGAATCATGAACAGCTCTGTCTGAAGCAAGAACTTGAAAAAACAAGTTTTAAATGGGTGCATGGCCATAAAAAACAGCTTCAAAATGGAGGACAGTGTTCATGGTCTGAGTCCAGGAGGCTGTAAGGCGCCTAGTCGGAAGAGTAGGGCAGCACGGTAGCATTGCGGATAGCACAATCGCTTCACAGCTCCAGGGTCCCAGGTTCAATTCCGGCTTGGGTCACTGTCTGTGCGGAGTCTGCACATCCTCCCCGTGTCTGCGTGGGTTTCCTCCGGGTGCTCCGGTTTCCTCCCACAGTCCAAAGATGTGCAGGTTAGGTGGATTGGCCATGATAAATTGCCCTTAGTGTCCAAAATTGCCCTTAGTGTTGGGTGAGGTTACTGGGTTATGGGGATAGGGTCGGGTGCTCTTTCCAAAAGCCGGTGTAGACTCGATGGGCTGAATGGCCTCTTTCTGCACTGTAAATTCTATGAAATTAAATGAGGTGCTGTGTTGCACGTTTTACTTGAGTGTATTACGCGTTTATTGGAGTGTATTAACACGCCTCCGTTTAAAGGCCGTGTGCTTAACACTACTACAGCTCTGTGTGTGTATTTTCAGCTCGGAGTCGCCAGGTGCCGTATATAGACACCTCACAAGTATTTCAAGGTCAGGTTCAAAGTAATAAAACTATACACCGATTAGTAAGTTCCAATGATCAATATTTATTATACAAATATAATAAATACGCATGCACACGCTAAAGACTAATACCTATTTCTACTATTAAACGACTAAATACTTATCTAAGTAGGAACCAGCAAGGTCAGGGGACAAGGCCTTTGTTCCTTTCTGGGCTGCACCTTCTGTTCGTTACTAGTCGATTAATGTATAGGCAATGTTGGGTTCATGTAGCGAGCGTCGTTTTGGCACTTACTGAACGATGGCTGGTGCTCAACGGCTGGTGATGGAAGACAGGATCAACGGCTGGAGTCGGAGTCAGGATACAACAGCAGATCTGGGCCGGAGTCAAAGCAGCAGTCCAAGCCGGAGCACAAAAACAGCGAGGCCGGAGCAAAACAGCAACGGAGCCGGAGCACAACAGACAGAACCATGTGCGGGGTCTATCTTTATAGGGCCCCCAATGTCCGTGCCTTTTCGGGGCGGGTCTTTACCTGCCATGTATCGATTGGATCATTTCCCAATCGATGTCTTACAAATCCCCCAATCTGAGAGTCTCTTCTCGATGGGTGGGGCGGTCTCTAGGGTCTTTGGTGATGGATACTTCTGGTGCCGTTTCGTCTGGGCGTCTACTCAAAGTATCCATTCAAAACCAAATGTTGCTATTGTGTGTGCCCAGATCTGGATTGCCTCATTACTATGCAAAGCGTTTTGCTATTTACACCTTTGGTTGAGATCTTCCACCTGGCCATAAACTAGTTTTGCTACGTGCAGAATGCTAATTAGCCTTTGCAGACTGCTTGTCCTGGCTAAACTGTTTTCTCCATTTTGTTAGCCCAGTGTCCATCTTAGGTGGCTACAGCTGTTCTTGAGGTGAGCCTCACTGGAACACTGCAGCCTGCTGAAGAAAGAGATGTGGGCGCGAGAGTAACGCAGTGAAATAAAATGGCAGTCATCGCGAGGGGTCGTGCTTGGGGACCAAGCGGAGGTGTTCCGCAAGGTGATCACTCAATCTGCATTTGGCCTCCCCAGGGTACAGGAGAGCGCATTGTGAGCAGCGAACTGAATTGAAGGTAGTAAAGTACTTGATTTTGATCAGCCAGTCAGTAAAATGGTCATGATCCTCCGCAGGGAAAAACATTCCTGTCTCTCGGTCAGCAGATTGGGAGGCTACCAATCTGGTGCCATTATGCCAAACTCCTGATTTAAACTGGCAGTCCAGTGCAGCAGAAGGGCACACGGTGCATTTTTGGAAGCACTATCCCGCAAGCAAACCTTCAAGGCATTCTTGTGGTGTTTTGAATATGTTCCTTTGTCAGGTACCGTCAGAAGATAATCTCATTGCTGTGTGTGCATGTGCTAAAGCGGCTGTAGAATGGCCGCTGTATTTCCACACCAGTTTACAGTCATTATGTTGCAAACTAACTTAATTATTTGAGTGTTTTGGTTGTCGGATGCGGTAAAAACTCTGAGTCTTACTTACTTGAGTATGTACTCATTCTGTGTGCTGTCAGGCAAGCCCTGAGAAATGGAGCAAGTTACTTGGTCATAAGCCTGGAGGCAACACACCAGGGCAGGAGGGATTTGAGTATAAATAACTTAGCTGAGAATTAACTAATATTATAAGAACCAAAGGTGAGGAGCCAGACCAAGTCTGTTGCTGATAAATGTCAGGGGTGAACAATAAATCATAAGGCTCCAGGTTTTCACTCCTAGGTCGAGTTCGCAGAGATCGGAGAATTCACAGCTCTGTGAACACAACATTTTAAAATGGCGACCAGAATTTTGGAAGAGGGGGGTTGATGGGAGGGGAGGTAAGGGCTATGTTAGAAGTTGGGCTTATTTCCCCCGGAACTGAGTGTGGAGGCTGCAGGATATGGAGTCCGGCCTGCCTCTGTGCTCAAAAAGAAAGATCAAAACAAAAAAACAGCATTCACCTCTCCACATACTCCCAATGGCGCTTCCATGTCAGTCTATGCCCCCTCATTGTCCCATTCCAACCTATGCCCCATTACTCACTCCCCCATTGTTCTCATACACTTTGTGCCCCCTACAAGCCCATGCCCTTTACAGCTCCTGTGCAAATCTGTGCCCCCTCATGTCTCCCACATCACCCTATTGCCCCTCATAGCCCTATTCCAATCTATGCCCCTCTACCAATAGCGGGTATTGTCCCTCAGACCTCTTGTACCCTCCACCTTCCATGGCCCTTTATAGTCCCTTTGCCAACTTAGTGGTAACCCATGTCAACACAAGTCCCCGCTCCCAGCTACCACCCTTTTCCCTTAACCTCCCCATGCCAACTCATCTAGCATCCTTTAACAATTCTTTAACAGCGTTAGCAGTTCTTTGACAGTTCCAATAACCCTCCCAAAGGTGTCCCGGGATCATATCCAAAGGAGTACCTTAACTTTCCAAGGGGTATCCAAGCGAATCCACCATGTTCTGACCAGCTTACTGGGTTGAATCCACCCACTGCAGGTTTCACACTCCTGGCTGATGAAGGTAGTGGATGATTTAAATGCCCAGCTGCCTTTGTAAACCCCACATGCCCAAAATCTTATCTGACTCTGGACATGTCCCCGCAAAAATAGGAAGTTCTGTGCCCAATGGTGGAGCTTAAATTTCCAAGCACCTCCCACATTTCTGTCATACTGGCGAGGCTCTCCCTGGTACTGAAAATCTGGGCCAATGATTTCATTCAAGCTAAGCATCGCAATTTTCAGTGGTCATCGTTTGGTTGCTTTTACAAATCAAGGTCTCTGAATTGGCAATACAACGGATTGTGAGACTGGTAACTGGAGATGATTTTGGAACTCTGATGTCGCGATGGACAGGAGGATTTGAACAGTTCTTGGACATTGGATGGGTTTTTAAAATTCTTTCATGTGATGTAGCCTCCCTGGCTCGGCCAGCATTTATTGCCCATCACTAATTGCCCTTGATAAGGCTGTAGTCAGCTGCCTTATTGAACTGCTGCAGTCCACCATGGTGTATCTGCACCCACAATACTATTAGGGAAGGGGCTTCCGGACTTTGACCCAGTGACAGTGAAGGGAAGGCGATATATTTCCATGTCAGGATGGTATGTGACTTGGAGGGTAAGTTCCAGGTGGTGGTGTTCCCAGGTATCTGCTGCCCTTCCATCTAGGTGGTAGAAGTGTAGAGGTCGCAGGTCTGGAAGATGCTGCCTTAAGGAGCCTTGGTGAGTTGCTGCAGTGCAACTTGTAGAAGGTGCACCCGGCTGCGATTGTTTCGGTCGTGGAAGGACTGAATGTTTAAGCTGGTGGATGGAATACCAATCTTGACTGCTCCATAAAGGATCAGGACAAGTGCAGTGTTCAAAGTTTTACTTGTTCTGTGTTTGATTATTTGAGTCTGGTAATTGATCTATCATCACTGTGTTTGCTTAGTTAAATCTAGGATGGAGGCTCAGAGCTTAGTTCAACGATGTTAATACAATTGAATCTCAAACGGGGATGGTCATTGCCTGTCTCCATGTGGCACAAGTGTTGTTTCTTATCAGCCCACATCTGGATGTTGTTGAGATCTGGGTGCATTTGGAAACGGAAATGCTTCAGTATCTGAAGAATCACAAGTATACACTTTGCAATCATCAAAGAATATTCCCAATCCTCACTAATCTTACATTGGAGGGAGGATCATTTAATGAAACCAAAGAGAAAATGCTGGAAAATCTCAGCAGGTCTGGCAGCATCTGTAGGGAGAGAAAAGAGCTAAAGTTTCGAGTCCAGGTGACCCTTTGTCAAAGTCATAATTTAATGAAGCATCTGAAGATGATTGGGCCGAGGACACTACCCTGAGGTAGAAACATAGGCACATAGAAAATAGGATCAGCAGGAAACCATTCAGCTCTTTGACCCTGCTCCATCATTCATTATGATCATGGCTGATCATCCAATTCAATAGCCTAATCCCTCTTTCCCCGCATATCCCTTGATCCCCTTCACCCGAAGAGCTATATCTAACTGTGTCTTGAAAACTTACAATGTTTAGCCTCAACTACTTCCTGTGGTAATGGATTCCACAGGCTCACCACTCTCTGGGTGAAGAGATTTCTCCTCATCTCTGTCCTAAATGGTCCATCCCATATCCTCAGATTGTGCCCTCTGGTTCTGGCATAACCACCATCGGGAACATCCTTCCTGCATCTACCCTGTTTACTTCTGTTGGAATTTTATAGGTTTCTATGAGATCCCTCCTCATTCTTCTGAACTCCAGTGAATACAATCCAAACCGATTCAATCTCTCCTCATACGTCAGTCCTGCCATCCCAGGAATCAGTCTGGTAAATCTTCGCTGCACTCCCTCGAGAGCAAGAATATCCTTCCTCAGATAAGGTGACCAAAACTGCACAGTTGTGGCCTCACCAAGGCCCCGTATAATTTCAGCAAGGCATCCCTGCTCCTGTACTCGAATCCTCTCACTATGAAAGCCAACATACAATTTGCCTTCTTTACCGCCTGCTGCACCTGCATGTTTACCTTCAGTGACTGGTGTATGGGGACACCCATGTCTCGTTACACATTCCCCTCTCCTAATTTATGGCCATTCAGATAATAGTTTGCCTTCTCCTTTTTGCTCCCAAAGTGGGCAATCTCACATTTCTCCAAATTATACTGCACCTGCCATTCATTTGCCCACTCACTCAACTTGTCCAAATCACACTGAAGGATCACTGCATCTTCCTCACAGCTTGCCTTCTCACCCAGCTTGGTGTCATCTGTAAATCTGGAGATCTTACATTTTGTTCCCTCATCTAAATCATTAATATATGTTGTGAATAGCTGGGATCCTAGCACTGATCCCTACGGCATCCCACTAGTCACTGCCTGCCAATTTGAAAAACACTCGTTAATTCCTACTCTTTGTTTCATGTCTGCCAACCAGTTAGTTTTCTGTACATCTCAATACGCTACCCTAATCCCATGCATTTTACTTTTAAGCACTAATCTCTTCTGTGGTACTTTTTTAGAAACCTTCTGAAAGTCCAAATATACCACATCTTCTGGCGCCCCCTCATTAACTCTACTAGTTACATCCTCAAAAAAGTCCAGTGGATTTGTCAAGCATGATTTCCCCTTCATAAGTCCACACTGACTCTATCCGATATTTTCGAAATGCTCTGCTATAAAATCTTTGATGACAGATTCTAGAATTTTTCCCACTACTGACGTCAGGCTCACTGGTCTATAATTCCCTATTTTCTCTCTGCTCCCTTTTTAAATAGTTGAGTTACATTAGCTCCAGAGTCTCTAGAATCCTGGAAGATCACCACTGCAGTTTGGGGGTCTACATATGAAGCCCACTAATGTTTTTTGCTTGGTGTTTCTCAGCTCTACCCATACAGATTCCACATTAACGGAGCTAATAGCCTTCCTCACTATTGTGTTAATTTCCTCTTTAACCAGCAATGTCACCCCACTGCCTTTTCCTTTTTGTCTGTCCTTCCTAATGTCATGTGAGAGTACCTTTAAGAAATGGGTGTTTACTACTGCAGTGATGTCAGAGAGTGGGTGGAGCTGGGCTGTCTGTCAGCTTTTTACTTTTGTTTTTGAGCAGCATGCAGGGTGTGTTTTAGTTTTGTTTTCAGTGTTGGAGCTGAAGCCAGACCAAGCAGGTGTACTGTTAATCTCTCTGCCAGCAAAAGACTATCTCTTGATCATTTGATGAATTCAGATTTATAAATGTTCTCAGTAGTGAATGTAAACCGAATGTGCTTCTGTTGGAAGGTGTTTTTAAGTCATATGGATGTTAAAAGGAGCGCTTAAAGGATTACTTAGTGTTGTATTCTTTGGGGGTTGTATTTGAATTAATGGTTGTGAAGATGTTCACTGTATGTTTTAAAAAGGTTAACTTGAGTTCATAGAATAAACATTGTTTTGCTTTTAAAACATACTTTTCCATTTCTGCCGTACCACACCTGTAGAGTGGGCCGTGTGCTCCTCATATCACAATCTGGTAAATGTTGTGGGTCAGGGAACTCCATGATACACTTTGGGGGTTCTCTAACCCTGGCCCATAACACTAAATACTGCTGGACATTCAGGTCTCATCCCTGGTCACCCTTACAGCCATGTCCCCATAATCCCGATTGTATCATACTCGTTTATGTCTGTTTGCACGATTAGTTCATCTGCTTTATTGCGAATGCTCCACGCGTTGAGGCACAAACCCTTTAAGCTCGTCTTTTTAACATTACTGGTCTCACTCCAAATGTTTTTCACTGTGACCCTGTTTGAATCTGGTTTCCCTCCTATCACTTTTCTTATTCCCCTTTCCGACCTTTGTTTTTCTCCTTCATTCCTCCTCCTCTGACTCTTTGCCTAGGTTCCCAACACCCTACAATTTTAGTTTAAACCCCACGCCATCCCCAAACTAGCAAATACTCCCCTTAGGACATCAGTCCCAGTCCTGCCCGGGTGCAACCCGTCCAGTTGTACAGGTCCCACCTCCCCCAGAACCAGTCGCAATGTCCCAGGAATCTGAACCCCCCCCCCCCCTGACATCATCTCTTCAGCCATGTATTCATCTAATATATCCTGCTATTTTTACTCTGACTATCATGTGGCACTGATAGTAATCCTGAAATCACTACCTTTGAGGTCTGACTTCTCAACCTTCTTCCAAACTCCCTACATTTTGCTTTTAGGACCTCGTCCCTATTTCTACCTATGCCGTGGTACCGATGTGTACCACAACCACTGGCTGTTCATCCTCCCTTTCCAGAATATCCTGCAGCGCTCCAGTACATTCTTGACCCTGGCACCAGGGAGGCAACAGACCAACCTGGAGTCTCATTTGCAGCCACAGAAGCACCTATCTATTCTCCTTACAATTGAATCCCCTATAAATGTGCATTCCCTATAAGTGTGCATTCCCACACTTTTTACTTCTTCCCTCTGCAGGAGAACCAACAATGGTGCAATGGGTTCGGTTGTTGCTGCTTTCCTCAGAGAGGTCATTCCCCTCAACAGTATCCAAAGCAGTATATCTGTTTTGCAAGGGAATTGCCACAGGAGATTCCTGCACTGCCTGCCGAGGTCTCTTGTTCTGACTAGTGATCACCCATTTTTTTATTTCCTGTAGAGTCTGATCCAACAGTCTGACCACCATTGTATACCTGCTATCCATTGCACTCTTCGCCTTGAGAATGCTCCTCACTGTCCCCAGCTGCTGTTAAAGCTCTGAAACATGGGCTTCCAGAAGCTGTAGCTGGAGACACTTCCTGTACACATGCTGGTCCCGGGCACTGGAAATGTTCCCGGCTTCCCACATGGTGCAAGGGGAGCAAACCAAGTCTTTGAGGCCTGGTCAGCTGGAGTGGCAGATAGGCTGGGCACATATATGCAGGAAAGAACATGACCCAATGATGAGCCAGCAGGAAAGCGGGCTGGTGAATGTTAGTACTACTTTCAAAGGAGAGAATCGGGTTCAATGATTGGGCTGTTGGACATGAGGGGGTTGGTTCTCCGTTGCCGGTAGCGGAGTTCCTGATGTGGCAGGGAATCCAGCGTCGTCCAAAAAACGGGATCAACCCCACTGGCAGCGGCTACCATTTGCATCCTATTAACGGGCTGGGCACCAGACTTTCCAAGCCCACGTGATTCTCTGGTCCTCTGGGCCGGGATTCACATGGGCGGGTATTGGTGCAGGTATTGCCCAGCATGACCTGGCATTGTGGACCTCGCTGTGGGCCAAGGGGGTAACTCTTTAAGGGAGTTGCCTCAAAATCCATCCAAGGGTCCTTCTCCTCCCATAATGCAAATCCTGCCCACCTCATCCCCACCAGACATTCCCCCACCAGAGATATCCCCATGACAGAGACTGCTATCAGAGATCCCCCACAGGAGAAACCCCCACCAGAGATACCTCCATTATTGAGACCCCCACCAGAGACCCCCCATTACAGGAACCTACACTAGCAACCCACCATTACAGGAACCTATACCAGAGAACCCCCATGAGAGACCCCCTACCAGTGATCCTCCATTAGAGAGGGCCCCACCAGAGACCCTCTCCATTCTAGTTGGGGTCTCTGTAAAGAGATCTCTGTTGGGGATAGGTGGGTATGCGGGTCACCATCGTACTGTGGAGGGGGGAGGGGACCCTGCAAATCCCATGGTGGAAGGTGGAATTCTGTTGCGGGAGAGGGTGGGGGTGGTGGGGGGATGGGGGGGAGTCGGTGTGTGGGAAGCCAGCTGCTGGACCTCGCTATCGGGCCACCTGCTAAAAATGGCAGCCCGATCGCGGGATTCACAAGGCAATTCCTCCTAATTCCTGACATACCTAAATTTGCATGGCAAGGGATAGTGGGTGAAATTCTCCGTTCCTGAAAGAATCCGCGGGAGTTTTATGACGGTAAATCGGCGCGAACCCCTCACCGATTTTGGTACCGGTGAGGGGCTACCACCAGCGCCGCATGAAACGCCTGCGGATCATGCGTAAAACAAGCGGTGAATCACTGGGTCCCAGGCTGCACATGCGCAGGGCTGACGGCCTGCACCGGTTATGCCGGAAACATGCGCCGGCTGTGTTAGAACCCTAACCACCCCGACCCCACAGCCTGTGGTGATATGCATCACTGTAAATCCACCAGGGGTTAATGTAAATTCACTCCGACTAAGTAAACACTAGAGGGAGCACCAGACATGTCATGACATGCAGACATACAGCTAATGAACACATAGAATAGGACACGACCAATGGGCAGTCAAGACACCCAGAGGTGACACGACTACAAGGGGGCATTACACAACCCATATATAAGGACAGGGCACACATGCTCTGTCTCTTTCCACAGGCGACATTTAGAGAGTAGGACAGGAGCAGATCAGAAGTATCACACCCACCACTTGGCTTAGAGCTGACTGGTTAGTCAGACTGAGTTACTATAGCAAGATTAGCAGGAGAGTCGAACTCATAGAGAACTGTGCTAATGTTTCAATAAATCACATTGAACTTACTTCAAATTCTGGAGTATCTTTTGGTCAAAGTTGCATCGAGTTGCAGCCTGTGTTATCCCAGAGTACATAAACCAACATAACACCTGTCCACCCCCCACCATTCCCCCCAGCCCTAGCAGAAGCCCCCCAACCAGCGGCACGGACCCCAGCCGAGTGTGGCGGCACCAGACACAGTTCGCAGCAAGCATGCCAGCTCCCAGCCACTGAGACCACATGTGGCCCGCGCCATCAGATACTCGGCCTATCGGCGGTGGAGCATCATGAGTGGGCGGGCCGATGGCACGCCAACGGTGTTGCAGTTGCGCACGCCGCACATCCCGATGATGTCGGTTTGGAGGGGGCAGAGCATCTTGGACAAGAGTCAAACCTGCCACAATTCCGGCGTCGGAAGCCATTCTCTGCCCGATCGCTGATCCTGATTTCTTCATTGGGCTATGGAGAATCCAGCCCAATGAATCACCTCTGGATTCCCGCTTCCAACGAGAGCGCAAGTCAGTGGCGAGAACAGTGTCCCAAACGGAGAATCCAGCCCAAGAGCAGGAGATCAGCATGAGGGGATCAATTAGAACTCTAGATGAGAGAAGGAAAGGGGAAACTGGTGGGAATGAGTCGGGGCTGGAAGGGACAAAGTATTTACTAAAAGTTCAAAGGTAACTTTTACAGATTTACCCTTGCACTCTTTATTTGATGGCAAAGAAAAGTTCAATGATTTGAATAGGTCCACAGTGACACTCAGTGGCCATAGCCTGTAGCTGCAGGAAGGCTTACCTTGTAACTTTAATAAAACTCCACAATTGAGCTGCTGGCATTTTAGCTGCTAACGTTATTTTTTTTAACATAGAATTTACAGTGCAGAAGGACGCCATTCGGCCCATCGAGTCTGCACCGGCTCCTGGAAAGAGCACCCTACCCAAGGTTAACACCTCCACCCTAAACCCATAACCCAGTAACCCCACCCAACACTAAGGGCAATTTTGGACACTAGGGGCAATTTATCATGGCCAATCCACCTAACCTGCACATCTTTGGACTGTGGGAGGAAACCGGAGCACCCGGAGGAAACCCACGCACACACGGGGAGGATGTGCAGACTCCGCACAGACAGTATCCCCAGCCGGAATCGAACCTGGGACCCTGGAGCTGTGAAGCGATTGTGCTATCCACAATGCTACCGTGCTGCCTCATTAGTTATGTGACAAGTACCTTGGTTCAATCACTAAATGGAATCCAGATAAGATTAGATATGGCAAAAAGGAATAACCAGTGACTGAAATAGTGTCTAAAAATCCAAAAGCATCAACGCAAAGCTGAAAAAAATGTCTCGTACATTTCTCATGTGGAGTGTTGCGCTCCATGAGAGTTGAACTCTGAGGATGGAGGATAAATGTGGGCGTGAAGAATGCTTATGATCAACTGGATGGACAGAAAGACAAGTGAGTGGGTTAGCTCAAGAGGATCATTGGTTCAGGAATCAAAATGTTGCTAGAAACAGTTAGGGAGAGAAAGACTGTCAGGAACAGACTTTGAAAGCAAGGACCTGCCAATCTCACCTTGGCAACAATTGAAGGAAAGATTGAGGGGAAAAACAGAAGAGGAAGAAAGAAAATTGGATGGGGGTGGATAACATTCAGATGTGGACTGAGGGAGGCTTGAAGAAAGCCAGAGAAGAGGCAAGACAACGCTAAAGGCCCTGCCAAAGCTGTGGTGAAAACAAACACGTTAATCTTATGTGACAATTAACATTAGAGGAGAAAAATTACAATAACTCTGCCTACTGTTAAACATAAACACTGTTGTTATCCATTTTGCCAAGTTCAGAGGCTGAGAAGAATTTCCAATACATTTGGAATTCTGTGATTCACTCAGCTGTTTTAAAATGTACACTGTTTATGTTTATTGAGAGAATTCTGCACTGTAGGAGAGCCTTCCCTCTGAAATCCTTCATCGGTTTAATTGGGAGGCATTACCATTCTGAGCTTTACCCTTTTCTTCATCCCCTCTTCATTAGTCCTGATGACGTGCAGAGTGCTAAATATAGCTATTTAATGGAGAGATGCCTGTGTTCGTTTGTCACTGTGGCCTGATAGCATGGGACTGTTGTAACACAAGTGCTTGCAGCTCTCTGGCACCTCTTTGGCTTGCTATATCAGTAAAGTGAACATCGGTAAGCTGTTGGCCCATGAAGAGTACCCCAGCTAACCAGATCCACATTCTGCTAGCTTACCTTTTACCACGATTAACACTTTTTATCCCATAATGTGACCATTAATATTCCCCTTTGTCTAATGCCAATGTCAAATTGGATTGGATTGGATTTGTTTATTGTCACGTGCACCGAGGTACAGTGAAAAGTATTTTTCTGCGAGCAGCTCAACAGATCATTCAGTACATGGAAGAAATGGGAATTAAACAAAATTCAAGAAAATACATGAGAATACATAATAGGACAACACAAGATATACAATGTAACTACATAAGCATTGGCATCAGATGAAGCATACAGGGTGTAGTGTTAATGAGGTCAGTCAATAAGAGGGTAATTTGGGAGTCCGGTGACAGTGGGGAAGAAGCTGTTTTTGAGTCTGTTCGTGCGTGTTCTCATACTTCTGTATCTCCTGCCTGATGGAAGAAGTTGGAAAAGTGAGTAAGCCGGGTGGGAGGGATCCTTGATTATGCTGCCTGCTTTCCCCCGGCAGCGGGAGGTGTAGATGGAATCAATGGATGGGAGGCAGGTTCGTGTGATGGACGGGGCGGTATTCACGACTCTCTGAAGTTCCTTGCGGTCCTGGGCCGAGCAGTTGCCATACCAGGCTGTGATGCAGCCCGATAGGATGCTTTCTATGATGCATCTGTAAAAGTTGGTAAGGGTTAATGTGGACATGCCGAATTTCCTTAGTTTCCTGAGGAAGTATAGGCGCTGTTGTGCTTTCTTGGTGATAGCGTCGACGTGAGTGGACCAGGACAGATTTTTGGTGATGTGCACCCCTAGGAATTTGAAACTGCTCACCATCTCTACCTTGGCTCCGTTGATGCTGACAGGGGTGTGTACAGTACTTTGCTTCCTGAAGTCGATGACCAGCCCTTTAGCTGGTCAAAATTCCTTTGCCCAGATCTATCCCGTTCATCTACCCTGCTCCACCTCCTCTGGTCCCTTGCCAGCTATATAATTCTGTACATTTCTGCCTTTCTGCAGGAGGTTCGTTTCGACCCGAAACGTTAACTCTGGGCGGGACTTTCTGGTCGTTCACGAGGCAGGATCTTACAGTCCCACCGACAGCACACCTTGCCGTGAATTTCATGGTGGCAAGAGATGCAAACCCACATTGGCACCGGCGGGACCCGAAGATCCCACCGCCGGCCACTGGTGAACCGCCCCCCCCGCTGCTGTAGAGCACGCCGCGGTGGGGGAGGAAAATCCCACCTTCAGTTTTTCGCTCCACATATGTTGCCAGGCCTGCTGAGTTTATCCAGCATTTTTTGTTTTTATTTCAGATCCAACTCTGACCTCAGGTCCACCTGTACATCTTCCAAAAGTGAGCACTTGATCATGCTGAGAAGCAAAAACCTCTAAATGTTGCTTCTCCCCACTCCTCAGTCAGGAATGCTGAAGCCAGTTGCAGTAATAGGTACCCTCCAGCCCTGCCCGATCTGTTTCTTTTTGATTCATTCACAGGATGTAGGTGTCGCTGGTTGGGTCAGCATTTCTTGCCCCTCCCTAATTGTCTTGCTTGGGCATTGGCGAGTCAGATACATTGCTGTGGGTTTGTAGGCCAGACCAGGGAAGGATGGCAGATTTCCATCCCTAAAGGACATTAGTGAAGCAGATTTTTTTACGGCAATCTACAATGGTTTCATGGTCATCATTACTGAATTCAAATTTCACCCTCTGCCGTGGTGGGATTTGAACCTGGGTCCCCAGAAGCATTTCCCTGTTTTCTCTTTAATAAAGGTAACTCGCTCTTTTTCACCCTCATCCCAGTCACATGATTTCAGTATATTTAAAATCATCCATGGCAGCATCAGATTTGGGTGCCTTGATGTGCCATCAATTGCACGAGAGACGAGTTGCTTTACAAAAGTTAGGCTTTAATAAACTAGAACTTAGCCCTGCGGTTGTCTACAATAAAATGGATGACCGCCGGATGTTTGACGATTTATACCTCGGCAAGGAGGCGTGGTTAACTCAGCCTCTCGACCAATCGGTCGAGAGGCACATGACCGACCAGGGCCAATGGTAAGCCGGTGTTCTGCCCCAATGGCAGACAGGTATGCAAATCATATAACCACATGCCTACATTCAAAATGGTGTGTATTCTGCTTTCTCTTCCACTCATTCCCCAATTCACATGCATTTCAGGATCAGGAGTCACCCTGATCACTATAAAATGTTAGCCAAATGGATGTAAATTCTAATGGAGAAAGATTTGACGATGGGCTACATTTAATGGAAGCAAAAGGGGTCTTGCCCAACATCTGGAGAGCAAGCAAGAGCCCCACTTTGCCTTTCTGGGGGTATTTTTCTGGTACTGTATCAACACATCCAATGACAACCGAGAGCCGTGGGTCAATGAACGTTGATGAGGAGAAACATCGAAGCCTCTGTCCTTGGATAGTCTTGAACCACTGCTCTTTTGCTTAACAGCTGAACGTGCTGACAGACAGCACCACACAGGCTGACGCCACATTGCTTTTTTTGGAAAGCCCACAGAACGAAGTGCCAATTTGGCGTTTAACAGAATGGGGGGGGGGGGGTGATGGAGGGGTGGGGGGGGGGGGGGGGGAGGAGTTGTACAGTCCAATTTCAGAATGATTACTGAGGTTCTGGTTTATTTTTTACAATGAACTTTTTTCAGCTATCCATGACGAGGCGTTACGCTGCTGGACACATGAACGTTCTTCATCTCCTCTCCAAGTCATGTGTTCTCTTCTCTCATCAATCTGGGATGAGCTTTTTACACAGTTCCACACATTAACCCTTACAAATCATTGAACCACACCTCCCATATTTATTACATTCGTATTTGCACACGACATCATCTCTCTCCCAGGTCTCTGATATCACAGATTGAATCTATTAGGAAGGTTTCTCTGCACTCCTTTTCCTTGGCTTGGGTGGTCTTCATTGAGAGTTCGAGTATCTGGTACTTTATTCATTTCTGGCACAACGTCTGTTTCATGCAAATGGATGGCTGATTTTTGGCTTTGATGATCAGAAATAAAATTCCTCCCCTTTCCACATGTGGAAACTACTGAAGTATGTAGGAAATAAGGGCGGGGATTCTCCGTTGCGGGTCCGCCCCGCTACCGCTGCTAGCGAGGACAGAAAGTTTCTCCCTCAGCCAAATCTCCCATTCACTGCTGTGGGACCACAGAATCCCACTGCTGTCAATGGACGGAGAATCCCTCCGAAGATCTCTGTTGATTACTCCGGGTGCGATTCAACAGCCTCTTCAGACCCATCTTGGTGTCGGGCCGAGGCCATTGAATCTCGTGAGATTTGCAACGCTCAAAATGGAATCTCACGAGGCATCACGATCTGGATCTCGCTTTTGCTGGGCAAGATCAGATATGCATATTTAAATGAACCATTAGGCTCATTTAAATATGCATTCACCAGATTCTCCCGTGGCCCCAGGATTCACCAGTCGTGCCTGGGAGGGCGGCATGGTGGCACAGTGTTTAGCACTGCTGCCTCGCAGTGCCAGGGACCCTGGTTCAATTCTGACTACGGGTGACTATGTGGAGTTTGCATGTTCGCCTTGTGTCTGCGTGGCTTTCCTCCAGGTGCTTCAGTTTCTTCCCACAGTCCAAAGAAGTGCAGGTTAGGTCGATTGGCCGTGGTAAATTATCCCTTAGTGTCCTAAAGGTTAGGTGGGGTTACCTGATTGCAGAGATAGTGTGGGGGTGTGGGCCTAGGTAGGATATTCTTTCCAAGGGTCGGTGCAGACTCGATGGGATGAATCACCTCCTTCTGCACTGTAGGGATTCTATGATTCAATGAGACGCCGCCAAGGCCACCCAGGTGACACTGCCAGAGTGCCTGAGTGGCACTTCCAGGGTGCCAGGCTGGCAGTGTGAGGGTGCCCAGGAGTCCTCAGGGGTTCCAGGGTACTACCCTGCCCAGAGTCTGACCACCCAGGGCCCCTGATCACTTGGGAGAACCCCGCCCCCTTAGTGCCATTCCGCCTGACCCCTAATGGTGGAGACCAGTGCTGGACAATACCCGGCTAGGGTCTCCTCAGCAAGGGGATTCGTTACTGGGCACTGGTTAGTTCCAGCAAGTGCCTTACTGCACACAGGTTGCGACATCACGCGAGATACGGTGAGATCACGTGAGGCGTAGCGAGCCGGCTAAATCTCGCAAGAGGCTTCTCATGAGATTTACCGGCTACATCGCGTCCCGTGTCGGATGTGGCCTTTAGATTTCCCCCATAGTGTGGGTGAATGCCCGTCCCTTGATCTGTCTTCTGGATCAGGACCCTATCTGTTCCTTCCTCTGTTTACTGTTATACTTTCGCAATCGCATTACCTTCTCTCTTTATTTCATTTTTCAAGTTTTCCCCTCTCTTTGCATTTTGCATGCTCCTTGCTTCTTGAGTATTCCCTCTTTCCTTTATTTATTTTTTCTCGCCATTCTTACTTCTGGAGCGATGACTCCTTGCAGTCTTTTGTTCTTGAACTCACAGATGTTCCTGAACTTCCAGCTGTGGAAGTAATTCTTTGGGTAGAATGGGAAGCTGTGAGGAATCCACCTTCTCAATGTCTTGGTTTCTCTCAGAATCCAGCACACTTGGTTAAGCAATAAGTTCACTTTCTCCCCACATAGAAAAGGTGGACATTGGTTCCATGCCTGGTTATTGTCTCTTTTAATTACTCGCATCCTTGATGACCAATTTGTGGTGGATGGATAGGTGCCGAGGTACTTTCTAGAAGGTCACCACTTTTGGATGAATGTGGTATTTGAACAGGTCTCCCGTCACCGGATTTTCATCTTCCACTTTTGAAGCGATAATACAGAGTGATAAATGATCATTCTCATTCTCCTGTAGTTTTCTGCTTCATACATTCCACTGTGCAAACATTGAGAGAATCCCCTCCTCCTTCCCCCGGATGTCCTCCTCCAAAATGGCCGAATTATCAATCTCTGTGAAGACTGTTAAAAAGTCAGTGCGAGAGTCGTAATCCAGTTCTTTGATGCAGCTGGATAGTTTGAGGGATTCATTTCTGTTGTTATCCTTGGATTCTTGCTAATTGACTTCTGCCACTTTCTATATAATAATAATCTTTATTGTCACAAGTAGGCTTACATTAACACTGCAATGAAGTTACTGTGAAAAACCCCGAGTCGCCAGATTCTGGCACCTGTTCAGGTACACTGAAGGAGAATTCAGAATGTCCAAATTACCAAAACGCACGTCTTTCGGGACTTGTGGGTTCACCCGGAGGAAACCCACGCAGACACGGGGAGAACGTGCAGATTCCACACACAGTGACCCAAGCCGGGAATCGAACCTGGGACCCTGGCGCTGTGAAGCCATAGTGCTAACGACTATGCTACCATGCTGCCCATATAAGATTAAAAGCTCGACAAAACTCTTCCACTTAAAACGGGGCATTCCTGATTCTGTAGAACATGTAGGCTGGATGCTGGATTCTCCGCTTCACCAGCTGTGTGTTTCCCAGCAGCACCATGTTTGCTGGTGGTAGGATTCTCTGTTCCTGCCGATTGTCAATGCATTTTACATTCACATTTAGTCGCTTTGTTGAGGCTCACACTAATAGTTAGTTTCGGCCTCCCTAAATCCTTGAAAGTTTCCTCATGCAGCAGGAATAAAAACCTGTGTTCAGCTAATTCTCAACAAAGTTGATAATGATGTGCAAATGATCACTGGCAAACAGATTTCTTGAAACCTAACAAGTGGCAATGCATCATATGGGGACCATGCCAACAGCAAAAAACCCCTGGAGGGTTTTGGAAGGGTTGCAGCAAGGTTAATTAGCGAGCAGTGTAGGTGTAGGATGTTTATCATTTGCACAGCTCTCCCTTTAATTACTGCAGCCAAAGCACGCTCCAGTGACATAAAATGAAATAGGCTTTGGGTCAATTAGTGCTACTGAGGAGCACTAAAGTCTTTGTGTAGGTTAAGAATATAATTTCATTGACAGCAGCTGGCCATTTACATGGAGCCTCACTGAAGGCCAAGGGTAATAGCCACAATCCGGAGTAAGTGTTAAGGCAGGTGAATAAAGCAGCTTTTCTGGAGCCATTTGATAATGTTTAGGGTGAGAATTCTAGGGGCAGTGTTGGAGGGAAGAAATGCTCAGGGTCCTTTTGCGACCACGTGGTGTTGGCAAAACTTCCGTTTATTTGAAACATGGCTGTGTGCACAACAGGAGAACTAGAAACTGCTGCTGCCTTCAGCTAGCACGTGTCTGTTCTGATTTCTACAGGGATTTCATGCATATATATTTTAAATTCATTCACAGTTACAGATAAGCATTGACGTCATCGATCAATTTCATACAATACAATCTGATCAGTAGAGATGTTTCCTGAGCCCCTCAATGGGAAACCGATTGACTCATACAATGGGTTTTACAAGTTGCCAGAATGATCCCCTTAATCTGACATAATGCCGTTAGTCCTTGATGAGGTGTTAATGGGTTTGTATTCCCTGCTCTGGGGAGAACAATGAATCTCCTGCAGATAAACTGGGGCCATTGTCTCGTAACGTGGGTTCCCCATTATTATTATAATGTCCTGTAAAATGATTAAATTATCCTGAGTGCAGGTTTTCTTAAGGTTTCTGGTTGATCCAACAATTATAGTTGGGATCGAGTGAGATCAGCTGAAAGATCACTCACTTTCAGGTGATGAAAGTGTTACAGGAAGGGTTCACTGGAGGAGGTCATGAAATATGAACCGGGCAGGCATGTGGATGATAAGAAGCTGTCGGCATCAACTTGCAAACATCTTCAATGTATTAGTCATCCCAAGATTCTTCACAGAGACAAAATGGACACCAGCAAAGAAGGAGGTATTAGGTTCAAGGGTCAACCAAAATCTTGACTGAGGAGAAGCATTTCAGGGAGGGTCTGAAAAGAAGGAGGGGGCAGTGGGGAAGCAGCAGGAATTACAGAGGGCAATTCAGGGGTTAAGGCCTAAGGCTGAAGGCACAGCCACAGTTTACCGAATAATAGGGAAGGGGGCTGCACAAAGGGCAATTATGGGAGGAAGAGTGGAGGAGGTGGGTGGGGATGGTGTGGGATTAAAGGCAGCTAAAGGGATGAGAGGGGTAAGGTGTCCCAAGCCACTTTACAGCAAAAAGTATCAAACAGATTTTGCCACCGAACCATTAGAATGATACCAAGGGTTCAATTTCAAGGAGAGATTGAACAAACTCAGGTTGTACTTCCTGGAATTTAGAAGGTTAGTTTGATCCAAGTTTTTGAGATATTATGGGGCACAAATAGGGAAGGCAAAGAGAAATGATTTCTGCTTTTGGGAGGCAAGGACTAGGGGCAGAGTCTAAAATTTAGAAACAGACCTTTCAGGAGTAAAATTCAGAAACACTTCTGCACACAAAGGGTGGTAGAAGTTGTGAACTCTCTTCCCCAAACTACAATTGATGCTAGCTCAATTGACCTTAAATTTGAGATTGAGTTTTGTGCGTCAAAAAATATTAAGGAATATGGGACAAAGTCAGGTTCAGCAGTGGTCTCCACAAATGGGCATCAGTCGGAATGGCACTCGTGGGGGTCCCCCAGTAGATTAGAAGCACCCAGCTGCGTGCCCTTTGGGCAGGCTGGTGCCCTGGCACTGCTGGTTTGACACATTGACACATTGGCAGTGCCAGTCTGGCACCAAGGTGGCCATGCCAGGGTGTCAAGCTGGCATTGCCAAGGTGCCAAGGTGTCACTTCCAGCTAGCAGGAGCATTGCTGGGTGCCAGGTTGGCACTGCCAAGGTGTTAAGCTGGCATTTTTGCATGCGCACAATCAGGCCTGCAGTGCCCTGCGTTGGGCAGGGGAACGGGGCGGGTGGCGGGAACCCTCCCATGTTACGTTTGGGCTGGGGGGTGTCAGGGGTCACTTTGTGGGGCCTTGGATATTGTGATGCCATTTAAAAATTGGGGTCCTGATCTCTTGCTACACTCCCCAATGTACAAAATGGGGCTATGTGCGCCTCAGCTGCGCATGTCCCATTGGGGCCTGCTGCGAACACCGGGAAATACGTGGCTAAACGTGCTTGCTATGGGACTTTATTCCCAATTAGTTGAATTGCATGCTTAGAAAAACAGTGCAATCACGAACTACCAGGCATTCCACCATCCTTGGTCATGGTGACCAGAGCTGCTGGCTCAATTTTCATGCGTAAAGAACATTTGTAGATTTAGCATAGCCCTGCCTTTCACTCAGCAACTACAAAAGCCAACAATGAAGTTCAGGGTTATAAGGTCTTCATCTACTGTTTATGTTTTCCCCAACTTTTCTGTCATTCTTTTCTCTTTCAATTGAATCTCTTTTCCCCTTTTTATTCCTCTTTCTGTCTCTATATTACATTTAGTTCTAACTCACCCTATTTCTTCTCTATCTCGTTCTCTCTCTATGCTCTTGCTACAGTACAAAACCTGTACATACCCCTCCTGTATTATCAAAGTGCGGAGTTATCCTCATTATTACAAATACTCACTGAGTATCCAGTTTCGCCCTTTCACCGAAATAACCGCTTGATTTTATGCAATTGCTGGTTTGAAAGGCTCTGTTCAATTAATAAGGCATCTCACTGCCTGGTAGCAAATTTATCACACAGCGACATGACAACATTGCGACTAGCACAACAATCAACTGGGAACTTAATCATTTTGTCTTCGTGCCCCAGGGCTAAATATTCACACCAAATCTGCAACTCTTGATTTAAAGCAAAAATGGTTCTTGAAATGAATAATTCATCGCCCTGAAGGATGCTTTTCAGGTCATCACTGATTGCATTGAGAGAGTAGTGGCAGCTCAGATGAAACGCGGACTGTCTATCATAACATTGTTCACATTTTGTTTCCACCTTTTTTTATTGATCTCACGCTTGATATGTGCACAATATGTTAAGAAAACGAGTTTTCAATAATCCTTACGTAAAGCTTCTTGTGACCTTGTAGTACCATGAGGTTTACTATTTAACAGCCAATTGAACAGCTTTCTTTACACATTAGTGTAATGACGTGAAGAATAACTCAAATTTATTTAGCATTTTTCACATTCTGAGGACATTTTTTTGAACTATTTTGCTGTTTCTCTTCTCACGCCTAGTGGTGAACAAGGCAAACTTTAATCTATGTTCCCATTGCAAGGTTTTTTTCCCTGGAACAGGACGCTAGTCTGTCGCCAGAGGCTTATAGTTTTTTTTAACATTTAGATTACCCAATTATTTTTTCCAATTAAGGGGCAATTTTAGCGTGGCCAATCCACCTACTCTGCACATTTTTGGGTTGTGGGGGCGAAACCCACGCAGACACGGGGAGAATGTGCAAACTCCACACGGACAGTGACCCAGAGCTGGGATCGAACCTGGGACCTCAGCGCCGTGAGGCGGTTGTGCTAACCACTAGGCCACCGTGCTGCCCCCAGAGGCTTATAGTTGAGGGGCGTCACTCCACATCAAGCGTGGCTGACGAGCAGTCTCTCCCGCTCTTACTGCCAGCCATTGGTGTGTTTGGCAGGATTTTGCAACCTGTCTGGCCACATTATGAATGCACCTTTACTGGCCATCAAGTGCTGGGGTGGGACTCGAACCCGGGCTTTTGGCTCAGACGCAGGGATACTACCCATTGCACCACAAGAGCCCCTACTTTTAAAGCGTATCATTTTACAGGCAAACACTGAAGCCACTCACTGCATAACAAGGACCCACAAACAGTGAATGAGATAAATAACCACATAAACTGCTCTGTTCTGTTAGTTAAGGGACGGAGTTTGATCCAATGTGCAGGATGCAAAGGGCTTCAAAAACAAAAGAAAATAATACATTTCTGGGGGCCAGCGAGACCAGGAGCGCTCCTCTGAGCTCCAGAAGTCTAACGTGAGCCACTGCCTTTTCCAGGCTTTCCCATTTCCTGATCCACTCCTTTACTCTCCCAACCCTTGCCAGTGGGGGTGTCCAATCTAGGCGAGCAGCATAACCCTCAATATGATTGGCAGGCACAAACAGGCATTGCCGTGTTATTCTGTGCCTGGCATTAAAATGTACTTCATTGCCTCATCCGAAGTATGGTTCCACTGATATGAAGAATATGAAGAATGAGAGCCGATCTGATTGAGACTTATAAAATCCAAAGGGTGGATACCCAGAGGATATTTTCACTTGTGGGGGAGACCAGAACCAGGGGACACAGTTTAAGAATAATAGGTCTACCGTTTAAGATGGAGATGAGGAGAAAGTGTTTTCCCTCAGAGGAATCATTAGGAATCACCTCCCGCTGCCGGGGGAAAGCGGGCAGCATAATCAAGGATCCCTCCCACCCGGCTTACTCACTTTTCCAACTTCTTCCATCAGGCAGGGGATACAGAAGTCTGAGAACATGCACGAACAGACTCAAAAACAGCTTCTTCCCCACTGTCACCAGACTCCTAAATGACCCTCTTATTGACTGACCTCATTAACACTACGCCCTATATGCTTCAACCGATGCCAATGCTTACGTAGTTACATTGTATATCTTGTGTTGCCCTATTATGTATTCTCATGTATTTTCTTGAATTTTGTTTAATTCCCTTTTCTTCCATGTACTGAATGATCTGTTGAGCTGCTTGCAGAAAAATACTTTTCACTGTACCTCGGTACACGTGACAATAAACAAATCCAATCCAATCCAATCCAATTAGTCTGTGAAATTCCCTTCCCCAGAAAGAAGTGGCAGCTGAGCCATTGAGTATATTCAAGGCCAAGTTGGATAGATTTTTGACAGACAAGGGAGTCAATAGTTATGTGAGACTGGAGGGGGGGCACACAGGAAAGTAGAGCCGAGACCACAACCCGATCATTCATGATTTCATCAAACGGAGGAGTGGGTTTGAAGGGCTGCACGACTTACTCCTGCTCCTATGTTCCAATATGTCCTATGGCTCCCTCAATACTGCAGCAAAGTATCCACCCTAAAAAGCCTAAGTTCAGGTCCAAGCTACAATTGTCGGACTGAGAGGAAAGTGGAATGTCATTGAGCCAAATTATCGGGCAGCACGGTATAACTGGTGCTTCACAGCATCAGGGTCTCAGGTTCGATGCCCGGCTTGGGTCACTGTCTGTGCGGAGTCTGCACGTTCTCCCCATGTCTGCGTGGGTTTCCTCCGGGTGCTCTGGTTTCCTCCCACAGTCCAAAGATGTGCAGGCTGGGTGGAGTTATGGGGATAGGACGGGGGAGTGGGCCGGGGTGAGGTGCAAACTCGATAGGCCAAATGGCCTCCTTCTGCTCTGTAGGGATTCAATTGATTCTGTGATGGATAGACAGGTGTCGATACAAGTTAGGACAATGGCAACAGTGTTTTCGATGATCTCTAGTTAAATGGGAGTGGAATATGGGGCACTGACCAGGAATAGAATTCCTGAAAAAGATTTGGATGAGGGTTTCAGCAGCTGAGGAGCTAAGGAGTGGAAAGGAAGAATAAGGAACTTGTGTTTTACCTGGCATGTTTAACAGCCAAAGATGTATTTTAAAATGCACTTGCTGGGATTAATTTTCCAGTCCCGCCTGCCACGGAAATATTGGTAAGTGAGACAGAAAATTTGGTGGACCTTTCAAAATTCCATTGACCTCGGGCGGGAAGTTCCAGTCTCAGGGCATGCCTGACCGGAATGTCCCACCCGCTGACTAATAGAACAGCAGCCGCCTTGATCCAGATAAAATTCCCAAAACACCAATGATATTAATGACAAAATGATCTGTTTTAATGATGTTGACTAGGATACTGGGAAGCCCCCGCATTGTGGTGTTGCTCGTTCTGGGTGAGTGTGCTTAACACTCAATTTGGCTCTGTTTCTTTACTTAGCTCTGGAGTTAAGATACCGCCACAAGTTTCAAGGTGAAGTTCAAAGCAATAAAACCATACACCAATTAGTAAGTTCAAACAACTGAGTTTATTATAATACAATTATAAAACTACCCATGCACACGCTAAGAGGATTAAACTATTCCTACCGCTAAATAAACTAATACTTATCTCGAAGGAACTGCCGGATCAGGGAACAAGGCCTCTTGCTCTGCTCTGCTCTGCAGACTTCAGGTTGGTATAGGTTAAAAGGGGTCAGGAGTGTCTATCTCTGGTAGCGATCGTTGTGAGACACTTGCTGGCGGCTGCTGTCCCAAACCTCTCCTCTCTCTCGTTCAAGGTCGTATTGGCAAAAGCTGGTCGAGGTGCTGGTCCACAGAAGAGGGCTGGTCAAGGAGAGAGGAGGGCTGGACAAGAAGAATGAACCATGTGTGGGACCTGTCTTTTATAGGTCCCAGGGATCCGCGCCCCTTTGGGCGGACTCTCTTACCTGCTCGGAATCGATTGGGTCTCTTCCCAATCGATATGTTTGAATCCCCCCAATACTGAGGCTGTTCCTTAGCTACTGGGTGGGCTTTCGGGTTCTTTGTCTTCGAACCCCGCTGGTGCCGGGGTGTCTGCTATTCTTTACAATGTTGCAGTTACTTCCCCATTTGTGTCCATTGCCTCTGGAATCGTTCCATTAATATGCTAACTATCCCGGAGATTGTCTCATTAGTATGCGGAATGTTCGTTTCGGTGCTGTCTGCTTTCTTTGCAGACAGAATCCACACCTGCTTGGTGCAGCCTGCTGGTGCTGCAAACATTGTCCATTTTAACCTGTATGCTTTGCGTTCCTCCATTTTGTATTTAGGGAATGGCCAACTTCGGTGACTACAGTGGCACGAGGTGGTCGGTATCCATTTGAGAGGGCAGATTTCATGGTGCCGCTGTGGCATGCTTTCCGGCAGCGGGGGTGGATCGCCTTTGGCCACTGGCGGGATCCCCTGGTCCTGCCAATGTCTGGTGCGTTTTGCATGGCTTACCCATCCCATCACTGGGAGGGAGGGCTGGAAAATCCCACCCCTTATCTGATCTGAAAGATAGTTACTTCTGACTGTCAACGGTTAACATCAGAAGTATCCATTTTTTTTTCATTCATTTATGGGATGCAGGCGTCGCTGGCTAGGCCAGCATTTATTGCCCCTCACTAATTGCCCTTGATGGTGATAAATGATGTCACATCACATGACTGAGGAGTAAGCGAGATCTTGAAGAGAGTAGAAAATCCTACCTCCTATGAAAGTCCAAATGTGTAAATGCTTACTGTGAATAAATGATCCTGATTTAAAGAGACCACGGACTCGAGCAGCATACTTGTGGGACGATCACCAAATCCCATCAAAACCCGGATCACACAACAAAACATAACCACACAACAGCCGGGATTCTCCAACCTCGGGTTCACTTCGCCACTGCAGCCAGTGAGAACAGAGAATTTGGCGCTCAGCCAAATCTCCAATCAATGCTGCAGGAACAAAGAATCCCAGCCGGGGGCAAGGTTGGAATAATTCCAGCCGACATTTCCTGAATACTTCATTGAAGTATCAGCCTGGATTATGTTTGATGGTTCAGGACTGGGACCTTGAACCCAAGAGCTTCTGACTCTGAAGTTTATTTGCTTCCATCTCAGAGTAGCTGATATTCTCCAATTTGTCTTGATGAAACTGGACATTTTAATTTCTTGAGAATGTCTCATTATTTCTCTTCGAAATAAGAGCATCCAAGAACAATAGATTTCTCATAAAACCTCTCAACTTTGGTGCTGTACGAGTCCGTCCTGTTTATTTCCTTTTTCCCATTTCTTACATTTTATTTTTTTATATCTTTGGCCCATGGACCCACAATCCCATGTATCTTTAAGCAGAAGATTCAAAGTGAAATAGCCTGCTTGCCAGGACACTGTGTTCCCAGGTTTTGGGATTTTGGAGAGGAGAAACCGGACTCTTCGGCGGCGTGATCTTAGGAACGAGCTTTGGAGGGACTCAGTTTGATTGATTAACTAGCAACCAGTGGGTTGGCCAGCGACAGTGTTCTGCCTGACAACGATCAGTGATTAGTTCCTGTGTGATGCTTTCTGTGAGAGTTTAACAGAAATGTTTAGACTCTCTCTCTCCCTTTCCTGCTTGCTGAAGTGAAAGAACTGCTCTATTGTACTGGAAGCAGTGAATATCTGGCACATCCTTTGCTGTGAACTTGAAATGATGTTGAGTCTGCAGAGAAAGTAGACAACCTTTCCAGTGAAAACCATCTCAAGCCTAGAAGGAAGAAGTAACGAAATGAAAGCCTGAACCTCAGAAGACATTGAGGTCATCCCGGTGCATCAAAGAAGGGGGGGGGGGGGGGGGGGGGTGTGGAGAGGTAAAGGAAAGGCAAGGTGCCATAGTCCCAGGTGACGACAGGCTGCTTTGCTCTTTAAGGGGGGAGAGCTGTAAGGTGGTTTAACCTAAGGATCACAACACCTCAGGCAAGGTGCAAGGTGAGAAGGCGGGGCCTTCATGAATGACCTCAGCTGGTACCAGGGAAAGGGGTAGTAGATAGTCAGTTACATTTACTGTCTGTTTAATTTTAATACTGTACATAATAAAAGGTTACTTGTGTTTTAAAATTCAAACCTGGTGTCTGTAATTTATTGGGATCAACCAAGAACCTTGGATATTTTAAATAAAATCTAATATCATCTGTGTTGCAACTCTGGGTCAGGTGGGGCTGGAATGGACCACGTACAAGCCCAGGGGGTCTTGACAGTGGTAAAACATCCAGAATTGTCTCCCGTTGCAATTCCAGTTTTGTCAGCATGAGAATTTAATTATTCTAAAGACATAATCAGGTTCTCTTTTAGAAAATTCTCATTTCTCACTTGTTCTGAATCAAAATTATGCTCAAACACATTATTGAACTTCTTTCATATTTTTTGGCTTGTTAACTGCCCTTTCCCTTTGCTTCTTCAAACCTGCCCGAACATAAATCCGAGTGTTCCCTCAAAGAAAATTTTTTAAACCCGCAAGTTCCGCCAGTCTGAAAGAAACACAAATTGCTGGATCGCTGCGTAACCTTGGCAACCACCTGAAGGAGAAACGGTTAGCTAATACTTTGGGGTAATTTTGGGGTATGACACATTTTGCCAGAACTCAGCTCAAACTCGCTGTTCTGCTCAGAATGTTAACCCACTCTTTCTCTTCACTAATGTGACAAAGTTGCTGTTTATTTCCAGCATTTTCTATAATTGATTTCTACAAATTGCCCTGTCAGCTTCCAGTAAGATAATGTACTCAACCCCTAGGGTATCATTGGAGATAAAAAAAGATCTTTAATGCTTCCGAATGTACTGAGTGGAAATGATCTTGGACTGAAATAGTACCAAGGGAATTCTTTAGATTGAACTCAGGTATTTAAATCCGCCTGCACAAACCCACGATCCAATGTATTATTTATTAGCTATCACTTTGCGTTGTCATTAGAGGCTTGGCAACCAGTGTGCACCGATCAAAATGTGTTTCAATCATTCCCCATAGGATGTTTGATCCACTCGATCCATCTCTGCATCAGGGCCCAGAGACCTCCCTGTTTGATTTTTCACTTGGCAAATATTAACCAGCTGGAGGGGATCAGGAACAAAATTCCATTGGGAATCAATGAGCCACCCTATAATTTAAATAATTGGACAGGTGACATCTGATGGTTCATGGCTCGAGCAGACTGATGGTAAAATTGCCCCCGCTTGTGGACACAATGCAGATGGAATCGTTGTTGCTGCTGCCCATCATACAACTAAATATGCCTGATATTTAGTTCTATTGTCACACCAGGCTGTCCAATGAGTGATCGGAGTGCACTTTGAGTTTGGGGGCCACAGGTTGTCCAACAAAGGGGGTCCTGCTGATAAGCGATTTTAGAGCAATTTATTAAGTAGATTTATTAAAAAGCAACAGGTTAAATAAGATGCATGAGCTAAATAGACAAAGCATAATACCCCATGACAGGTGAAAATGGTTTACTAGTTCTAAAGGTAAATGGATGGATGAAGCCGATTGCTCACCCGGTGCAGGGAGGGAGGAGGACCTCCTCGTGCTCCTGGGCCTGGCCAAACTTGCCAATCAGTGGGTGACCAAGGGGTCATCCGACCCGACTGCCTACCCCTCTATCATGGTTACATTTGCATCCAGGTGTCCCTGGGGAGGAACCATGGGGTGTACCATCGAGTCCTTACATGGTCAGTGGGCCCCACAGGGTCTGGGGTGCTTTATCGACCCTCATAATCACAATTTGGCTGGATGTTTTAAGTTTCATTTGTGGTTTGTTTCTGTTTAAGGTAGTATCCCTTTAAGAAGTTGCCCCTTTTATTTTGTCCTTCAGTTTATTTAATTTAATTTGATTGTTTCAATCAAAATAGTTGAAGTTGATTGTTGTAGCTTGAGGTGGAAGCCTCTTTTCTGTTCTAAAGAACCATAGGATCCCTACAGTGTAGATAGAGGCCACTTGGCCCATCAAGTCTGCACTGACCCTCTGAAAGGCCACCCTACCTAGGCCCACTCCCTTGCCCTAGCCCCATAACCTCACCTAACCTGCACATCCCTGGACACTAAGGGGCAATTTTATCATGGCCAATCCAGCTAACCTGCACATCTTTAGACTGTGGGAGGAAACCGGAGCACCTGGAAGAAACCAACGCAGTCATGGGGAGCAATTGCAAACTCCACACAGACAGTCACCCAAGGTCGGAATTGAACCCGGGTCCCTGGCGCTGTGAAGCAGCAGTACTAACCATTGTGCCACCGATTCGGTTCGCAGTCATCTTCTGTTTTGCTCTCTGCCTTCTCCAGCTAACTGAGGTGTTTCAAAGCCCCTTTCTCCCAGTCCTCCGTCTGAGGATGTTTCCCTTCCGGGTATCCGTTTATTATCAATTTATATATGGGCGGCACGGTAGCACAGTGGTTAGCACTGTTGCTTCACAGAGCCAGGGTCCTGGGTTCGGTTCCTGGCTTGGGTCGCTGTCTGTGCAGAGTCTGCACGTTCTCCCTGCGTCTGCGTGGGTTTCCTCCGGGTGCTCCGGTTTCCTCAAACAAATCCCGAAAGACGTGCTGTTGGGTAAGTTGGACATTCTGAATTCTCCCTCAGTGTACCCGAACAGGTACCGGAATGTGGGGACTAGGGGCTTTTAACAGCAACTTTGTTACAATGTTAATGTAAGCCTGCTTGTGACAATAAAGGTTATTATTATTGAATAATGATATTTTATTCAAGCAGCACATTCGCAGTCCGAAAAGTGAATTGGAATGAAGTTCACATCATTAAATTCATATTTAGGTTAACTAATTAGGTTAAAAACATGCAAACAGGTAACAATCATAGAATAACAAATCTAGACAGACAAATTCAGGTAACAGGGAAGTGGTTGACAGAATATTAAAAGGATAAAATCAAATTAAAATTACAAACCAACAAACTTTATGCTCTATTATACACTATACATGTTGTGTATTGTACTAGCAGGAGAAAAGAATGGAAATGCTGAAGCATGTGGGTTGATCGCAATACTCAACTGAAGTTTATAGATGATTGTTAACTGTACAAAGGCTAGTCTAACTCTAAGCCTGCGAAGTCGCTGATGAGGTCACAGACTATCACGTGACTAAACACTAAAAATTAGCATGCGACAACACAACAATAACCCACACATATAACATCTCTCCCCTTTACTTCTAAGGTCTTACACAAATAAAACTGTAGTATTTTTACATATTCACTTATACATATTTACAAGGGCAGGCATTCCATTTTTACACAGTGAATTTGGATTTGATTTATTGGTTTATTGTCACGTGTACTGAGGCACAGTCAAAAGTATTGTTCTGCGTACAGTCCAGACAGATCGCTCCATGCATGACAAAAACATAGGACATACATGAATACACAATTTAAATACATAGATACAGGCATCGGGTGAAGCATACTGAGTGTAGCACTACTCATGTGTGAAGAGATCAGTTCAGTCCATAAGAGGGACTTACAGGAGTATGGTAATAGCGGGGAAGAAGCTGTTTTTGAATCTGTTAGTGTGTGATCTCAGACTTTTGGATTTCCTGCCCAATGGAAGAAATTGGAAGAGTGAATAAGCCAGGTGGGAGAGTTCTTTGATTATGCTACTGACTTTCCCAAGGCAACAGGAGGTATAGACAGAGTCAATGGATGGGAGGCAGGGCCGGCCCAAGGCACCGGCAACTCGGGCAGTCGCCCGGGGCGCCATGTGCTAGGGGGCGCCAGAGACTCGGGTCCCGCGCATGCGCAGTTGGGCCGGTGCCAAATGCGCATGCGCGGTGGCCGCCCTCCCCCAGGGCGGCCCCTCCGCCCCGCGCCTCGGGCCCGCCCACCCCGCCTCCGCCCCAGCCCCCCCCCCCGCCTCGGGCCCGCCGCCCCCCCCCCCGCCTCGGGCCCGCCGCCCCCCCCCGCCTCGGGCCCGCCGCCCCCCCCGCCTCGGGCTTGGCCCCCCCCCCTCTGGGCTCGGCCCCCGCCCCCCTCTCGGCCCCCCGACCCCGCCCCCCCACCTCCCCGCCCCCCCCCCCCCCCCGAAGGGCGCCGAAGTTCAGCTTGCCCGGGGCGCCAGCAACCCTAGGGCCGGCGCTGATGGGAGGCGGGTTCACATGATGGACTGGGCTGTGTTCACCAGTCTCTGTAGTTTCTTACGGTCTTGGGCTGAGCAGTTGCCATACCAGGCTGTGATGCAGCCAAATAGGATGCTTTCTATGTTGCATCTGTAAAAAGTGGTTAGAGTCAGTGTGGACATGCTGAATTTCCTTAGTTTCTTAATGAAGTATAGGCACTGTTGTGCTTTCTTGGCCGTATCATCGACATGGGGGCCTCACGGTAGCATGGTGGTTAGCATCAATGCTTCACAGCTCCAGGGTCCCAGGTTCGATTCCCGGCTGGGTCACTGTCTGTGTGGAGTCTGCACGTCCTCCCCGTGTGTGCGTGGGTTTCCTCCGGGTGCTCCGGTTTCCTCCCACAGTCCAAAGATGTGCGGGTTAGGTGGATTGGCCATGCTAAATTGCCTGTAGTGTAAGGTTAATGGGGGGATTGTTGGGTTACGGGTATAGGGTGGATACGTGGGTTTGAGTAGGGTGATCATTGCTCGGCACAACATCGAGGGCCGAAGGGCCTGTTCTGTGCTGTACTGTTCTATGTTCTATGGGTGGACCAGGACAGATTATTGGTGATGTGAATAACTAGGAATTTGAAGCTGTCAATCATCTCCCCCTCGGCACCATTGATGCAGACAGGGGTGTGTACGATACTTCGCTCCTTAAGTCAATGACCAGCTCTTTAGTTTTGCTGACATTGAGGGAGAGATTGTTGACGTTACACCACTCCACTAGATTCTCTATCTCCCTCCTGTATTCTGACTCATCGCTGTTTCAGATCCGACCCACTATGGTTGTGGTCTTCAGCAAACTTGTAGATGGAATGCGAGCCACATTTTGCCACACAGTCATGTGTGTATAGGGAGTACAGTAGGGGGATAAGTACGCAGCATTGCGGGGGCCCCGGTATTGAGGAGGAGGAGTTGTTGTTTATCCTTACTGATTGTGGTCTATGGGTCAGGCAGTCGAGGATCCAGTTGCAGGGGGAGGAGGTTTAGGTTTACATAGAATATAGAACATATATTCTGAGTAGCCCCATGAGTGGTGTTGCGATATGTCACCCAAGAAACTGTTTAAGGGCGATGTGATGGATCTTGGTCCTTGGAAGCTTTCAGTGCATGCTTCAGGGACTGGACAAACCTTTCAGCTGAACCATTTGTGGATAGGTCATAAGATACTGATTTGATGTGTTGGATAGCATTCATCTTTAAATAGTTCTCGAACTCCTGAGTCGTGAACTGTGGACCGTTGTTGCTCACAATTTGTTCTGATTTCCCAAATCTGGCAAAAATTTCTTCGAGATTTTCAATGGTTTGTTCTGCAGTTGTTGACTTCACTGAGCCCATCTCAGGCAACCTGCAGTGTGCATCTGCTATGGCCATGAATATGTGTCCCTTGTATGGACCATCAAAGTCAATGTGGAGACATTGCCAAGATAATTTAGGTCACTGCCATGGATGTAATGGAGTCAATGGTGGTACGTTCCCTATCCGCACACACAACTGGCACAGTCCTGCTTTCTCCTCTATCTAGGCGTTGATTCCTGGCCAATAAAAGTAGCTCCGTGCATGTTCTTTCTCTTGAACATGAACCTGGCTGTCTTCGATATAATTGCTCCAATATTCTTTGTCCCAAATTTGGAGGAATTATTGCTCGCAGCTGTTATTCTACCAGAAACAGGCTGGGAGGGGGGGGGGGGGGGGGGGGGGGGGGCACAGTCGTTCACAGGCACCATGCCCAAACGAGGGACCCAACATCAGAAAGGAGGGGGTTATAATGATTACGACGAACCAGGGTCCTTCACACTTACACTGGCTGCCATCAGCTCAGATATTGACATTGCACGTATCCATGAGGATAGCATAGAGGTGGGATCTGCAAATGGTGAGATACTGGACACATTTGCTCCACAGGCAGAGTAAAGGACAAAGACATCATAGGTACCAGCACACTGGAGGGCAATGTGGGCCACAGGTTCTGCTGTCGAGGACTGAGATGAGGTCATTGATGGCCCAAACACAGAAGGAGGCTATTGGGTGTACACGGGTTGGGTGCATTGGAAAGGCTGCCAGAGAGCCACTGGTCAATGTGAAGGAGCATGGAGGAGTCATGCTTCAACTTGGGCAGGACTTTGCACAGAAACTGAAGACCACCTCTTCAAGCATGAAACTGGTGGTCAACTGAATTCACACACTTGTGAATCCAGCCATAATACAATGCCGGATTGTTGATGTATCAGCTTCCTTTTCAGCACAAGCAGCAGCCATCATAAGTGGTGCCCACCGATCATCGGGCCGGCATCTCTGAAAGATGCACTCTTTTCCCTCCGCCGGCCCGCAAGATCAATCCGCCATGTCTTGCAGGGTAGCGGAGGGGAAGACGGCAACCCCGCATGCGCGGGTGACATCATTTAGGCGCCGCCGGCTGTGTCATTCAGGCTGCGCCGCTTTGATGCAAGCATCAAGGCCCAGCGGGCGAGATTGACGTGCCGCCGCTCCTAGCCCCCCCCCGGGGGGGGGGGAGAAAAGGGGGCGAGGAGCGGCCTCCAACGCCGGGGTGAAACACTCCGGGTTTCACTCTGGCGTCGGCACTTTGGGCGCGATTCTCCACACCCCATGCTGGGTGGGAGAATCGCGGGAGGGACAGGCAAATCACGCCACACCGCCCTGGCACCCCCCGTGATTCTCCCACCCACCCCCCCAAAATGGCATGTTGTGTTTTTCGACAGGCTGCTCGGAGAATCGCCGCTCGCCATTTCTCACGGTGACCGGCGATTCTCCAGCCTGGATGGGCCGAGCGGCCTGCTGAACCCGACCGGTTCACGCCAGCGCCAACCACACCTGGTCGCTGCCGGCGTGAACAGCGCGCGACCTCTGTGTGTGGGGCCTGTGGGTGGCGGAGGGAGGATCGAGCACCACGGGCGTGCTCAGGAGATGTCTGGTTTAGCCACCGAAGTTGGCCACTTCCCGACCCAAAATGGTGATTTACAAAGCACGCAGGGAAAATTGGACACTTTAAGAAAGACAAGCAGGTTGCAGAATCTCCCTGTGTATTCTGTCTGCAAAGAAAGCAGACAGCACCGAAACCAGCAGTTTGCATATTAATGAGCGATTCCCGGGAACAATGGATACAACAATTAGCTACATTTGGGACATCCTATAGCAGGTCAGACCTCGGCGCCAACGGGAGTCTGAAACAAAGGAGACAAACAAGCCAGGGAGAACCGCCCAGTGATCAAGAAACGGCCCCAGTATTGGGGAATTCAAACCAATCGATTAGTATGGGATCCAATCGATTGAAAGTACGCTCAGGGTCTGCCCAAAAGACAGGTCCCAAGTTCAGTTCGCGCTCTTAGCCGGTCCTCCCAGCAGAACACCTCCGCAGCTCTCGAAGAACTTAACCATAAGGAGGAGAGGCCTGGCCAATTGCTGCACCACCAAGTAAGTGTCATACAACGCATGCTACGAGATAGACACTCCTGACCCCTTAGTCCATACCAACTGGAAGCCTGCAGATCCAGTACAGAGCAAGAGGCCATTGTTTCCTGATCCGGCGGGTTCCCTTATCCAGATAAGTATTGGCCTATTAGTGGTAGGAATAGTTTAGTCTTTTAGCATTATATGCATGAGTAGCGAATAACTGTGTATTAATAAACGTGTCTTGTTTTGAACCTTACTAATTGGTGTATTGAGTCATTGATCTGAACTTGAACTTGAACCTCGTGGTGGTATAAGGATACCTGGCGACTCTAGAGCTAAGTATTAAAACAGAGCCAATTGAGTGTGAAGCACACTCACCAGAATGAGCAACACTGGCTTGGTGCCCACCAATTGTCGGGCCGGCGTCTCTAAAAGGCGCACTCTTTTCCCTCCGCCGCCCCGCAAGATCAAGCCGCCATGTCTTGCGGGGCAGCGGAGGGGAAGACGGCAACCGCGCACGCGCGGCTGATTTCACTTAGGCGCCGCCGGCCACGTCATTCCCGGCGCGCCGCTTGACGCAAGGCCCGGCACCCGAGATTCACGCGCCGCCGCTCCTATCCCCCGGGGGGGGGGGGGGAGAATAGGGGGCGAGGAGCGGCCTCCGCGCCGGAGTGAAACACCCCGGGTTTCACTCCGTCGTGGCTGTTTGTCTCCCGATGGGAGAATTTCACCCATTGTCTGTAGGCCTTTTTTGTTCTGTGCTTTGACTTCAACTCAGTGGTTTGAAGAATGTGCGTGTTATTTTACTTTTCATGAAAAGACCTTAGAGCAGTGGATTGGCTGTGATTATTAATTAAGGCTACAAAATGATTTTATCTCCTCTTGCCTGATGCATGTCAGCATAGTTCGCTGAAATTGAAATATGTCACTCAGAACATTGAAAGAATATTAAATGTTGGTTTTACTCTGGTTAAAGCACGTGCTTTAATCTGCTCTCCTTTCAATTTGGTGATTCAGTTTGTCACTGATTCCTCGTGGTGTGCGAAATAGATTTTGTTAGAATTTGGAATGATTTCACTTGTTCCCAGATTGAGCTGTTGGAAATGCAGTTGTCAGGCAGAGGAATTGGAAGCTCAAACCGGCCACGAATAGACAGACATTGCGGCACCACAGTGGCTTTCACGGGGAAAAGCCATTACGAATTGCATGTTTGGGGCATTTGTAGGAAGGAACAGATTCAGGATTGGCAGATGCTTTTGTCTTGCTAATATTAATACAACAGTCGAATGCATTGCATTGCTTTATACTAAATTCAGTTTGTCAGCTTCTTCCTGCAGGGGAAACCAAAAGGACATTGATGGTAACCCTTTAAGTGGGATTCTGAGAGCTCAGTGCCCAGCTTGCTGTCAATCAGATTCAACAGGATAAAGGCTCAAGAGGGGCTGTTAGAATACAGGAGGGAGATAGAGAACCTAGTGGAGTGGCACAACGACAACAATCTCTCCCTCAATGCCAGCAAAACTAAAGAGCTGTTCATTGATTTCAGGAAGCAAAGTACTGTACACACCCCTGTCAGCATCAACAGGGCCGAGGTGGAGATGGTTGACAGCTTCAAATTCCTCGCGGTGCACATCACCAAAAATCTGTCCTGGTCCACCCACGTCGACGCTACCAACAAGAAAGCACAACAGCACCTATATTTCCTCAAGAAACTAAGGAAATTTGGCATGTCCACACTGACTCTTATCAACTTTTAGTGATGGACCATAGAAATATCCTATCTGGCTGCATCACAGCCTGGTATGGCAGCTTCTCAGCCCAAGATCGCAAGAAACTTCAGAGAGTCGTGAACACAGCAAAGTCCATCACACAAATCTGCCTCCCATCCATTGACTCTATCTACACCTCCCGCTGCCTGAGGAAAGCGGGCAGCATAACCAAAGACCCCTCCCACTTAGCTTACTCATTCTTCCAACTTCTTCCATCGGGCAGGAGATACAAAAGTCTGAGAACATGCACACTCAGATGGAGTGTGATGACAACCTGCTCTGCGATGAGTTCTGGTGCTCCGCATCGTTTGCCAATATTTGACTCCTGCCCATGGTAGAACTTTCCACTGTCCACCTGGGTGGCCACTGTATGCGAGCTGGCCATTCCTTCACACGGTCCCACTGAACCCCTGTGGTGGCGGAGGTGGAGGCAGGGGTGGGGGGTTGGATGGGAGTGCGTCACAGGAGCGGTGAACACTGTCTGTACTGGGGTCCATGGCCCAATCCCCACTGAACCACCACCCAGCACCCCAGTGCTCCCACTGCAGCCAACCCAGCCCATCCCTCACACCCTTCTGATAGAGCACCGAGGCAGGTTGTAACGTAGTGAACATGTGTTTATTGTGAACGTATATGCACAAATTTGTGCCCTAGCCCCTATCGCTATCTTATGTGCTGCACCCATGCCAACCTAACTGGTGTCTACCTATCTAGCCTACGGACCTTAACGCTACATCTAGGTGGATCCCCAGACGATACATCAGGAGTGAAGGCGGCCTGCTGTGATTCCCACCCTGTGACCTGGGTCTGCGTTGGCGGCCATCTTCTGGGGTGACCAGGCCTGGATGGGCCCAGCTGTTGCTCGGGTGTCCCAGATGATGAGGTGCCACCCTGTTCTACCTGCTGTATTGTGATGCACCAGGATCGGGGTGATGGGGAGTCTGAAGCACTGTGGTGTTCCGGCACCTCCACTGTGGGAGTCACCGGCACGGGATCATCAGCCCCTCTTCCCAAAGGTGTGCCCGATGACCCCTGAGCTACACCATTGCTCCACATTGTCATCAACGGGTCCCACACACCAAAAACTCTGGCCATTTTTCTACGAATGGAGGTTTCCCAAATGCATGCTTTGCAACCATGTTTTCAGCAGCTACCTTGATTCCCTCGCGCACAAGTTGTTTCCAAATGCGGAGAATCGTCAAGGCTGCCGTGGGACAGGCCGTGACCCACGGCAGCCTTCACGGCCACTTCCGGGGCCGATTCTCCCCTCCGGGCGGGGCTAGGAGCGCGGCCCCGTGCATCACGGCAGCGCGGCCTTGACGACGGTCATCAAGGCCGCACGTCAAGCGGCATGGCGGCTGACGCAGCCGATGACGTCAGCCGCGCATGCACAGGTTGGACAACGTGAACCCGCGCATGCGCAGTTGACGTCTTTCTCCTCAGCCGCCCGGAAAGACGTGGCGGCTTGATCTTGCCGGGCGGCGGAGGGGAAAGAGTGCGTCTGTTTTGGACGCTGGCCCGACGATCGGTGGGCACTGATCGCAGGGCCTGTCCCCTCCCGAGCACAGTCGTCGTGCCCCCGTGCCAATCGGGCCTCTAGATGCCCCAAACTGGCACCTGGCGCCCATTTCACGACGGCAGCAAGCAGGTGTGTTTGCTGTTGTGTTGAAACGGGCGTGAGGGGCCGGCCGCTCGGCCCATCGGCCTCGGAGAATCGCCGCTCGCCGTAAAAAACGGCGAGCGGCGATTTGTGGCGTGGGTCAGGCATGGCGGGGGGGGGGGGGAGAATAGCGGGAGGGTGTGAAAAATGTCGGGAGGCCCTCCCACTATTCTCCCACCCGGCGTGGGGGGCGGAGAATCGCGCCCTTTGAGTTTCAGCCTCTTATTTATCACTGATCCAGTATGATCTGTTCTGTGGGCAGATTATCATTAGTCACGTCCACCTTGCCAATTAGTTTCCATAGCAAGTGTCGTGGCGGGTGAAAGGTTTTCCTTCCTCCTTTTTTCCCGGATGGCTAGCCAGCATGGTTCGTAGCCCTCGTCGCCAGTTTCTATGTTGTGTTTTGGAGGTGTGAAACGAGGGAGCACAGAGGTTTAAAACAACGGAGCTTTATTTCCAGTGTGTTATCTCTTACATGGCTGTTCTTCTCTATCTGTTTCCCACGCCAGGGCTCGCAATGTCATTTCCACTGAATACATTAATGCAACAGAATTTCATGGGAACTAAGAAAAATTAATGCAAAACGTAATAGATAAAGGACAGAAAATTCTGCATCACGATTAAACTTTTTTTCACTCTATGTTCTTTTAAATGACAAGCAGATTGTCTGCACAAAATTGTAATCCAGTTTGTTGAGGAAATTAAGCTGACAATCACGCATTGCTAATCAATAGCCAAGCAATGAAACTTGAATATGCAGGAGGAGAGAGCCCCACTGAGGACATGTTGGAGGGCTTTGGAATTCTGCTGGGAAACTGAAAGGTGGCAGCTTTCATTTTTCACATGAAGTGAGTAGAAAATATGAAAACTAATAATTGGCAAAACTATGCTTCCCATTTTTTACTGAAGTGAATAAAATGGGACACCTTGTGTTTTGGAACAATATCCTTTCACGTCTCAACTCCTATCCAATCCAGCCTTCTGAATGAAGATCTGTCTCGGGCAGCCTTACTTGAAGTTAATTTCTGGATTTGCAATTCCAGTCCTTCATGGGCATCATCCAAAAGGTCCCGTGCTGAATTGGCATCTTTTGTAATGATTCAAATTCTCTGGGACAGCAAAGCTAATTGATCGTGCCAAAGTATATTACTGTGCTCTTTTATTATCATTGCTCTGAATGCAGCCTGATAGGAGAGTGCTTAATACCGTTGTTGCTCACCAAGTCATCAGACATTTCTGATGTGTTGGCTAGTGTAGGCTTGAGAGATGAACAGACACTTCCAACACTGATGAAGGTTCAACTCAATTTTATTAACTACTTCTAACTAACTAACACACAATGACTGTGGATCTAAATAATGCTAACTTAAACTAGAGACCTGAGCCTTGTCCAAACCAGTTGATTCTCTCAGCACGTGTTGTGAGTCTGTGCTGGGCTGGATGAGTTTGTGTTATACTCAGAGGCAGCACCCAGAATGAGCGGGAACTGTGGTGCCCTCTGCCTTTATAGTGTGTGTATTCTAACTGATGATTGGCTGCGGTGTTTGTACATGTTGATTGGTCCATGTGTGTGTCCATCAGTGTGTGTCTGCACCATGATATATTGGTGTATGTTATGACAATTTCGAGATCAGGCAGGCTATTCGGCCCATTCAAACAGCATAACCCTGCACTCCCCACATCCCTGTATTCCCTGAAATTATTCCAGAATTTCAACCACTCTGTTCCAATATCATACCAAACATAGATTACTCTTGGCATGAAGGAGAACTTCCTGGTATCGTTCCTAACTGTGTCATTACTGGTCAGATTTTGTATCCTCTTTTCCTACTCCCACAAATTCAAATAATATTCCAGATTAACCTATCTTTACTCGCTGCTATTCCACCAAACTTTATAAGATCACCCCAAGGCATCGCCATGCCAAGCGCAAATCTCTCCAGTCCTTCCAGATAACTCAGACTGTTTGACTTGAAGAATATGTTCGTGGCTCTTCTCAGTGCACCTTGCAATGCATGAAAGATTCTCTTGATTCTGATCGACCAGAACCAGACACAGCAGTCAAGATGTGATTTGATCAGAGCACTTGGCAATTTGCACACAATATCCTCGGGCTTTTATTCCAGTGAGTTTATGGTGTAGTTCAATGTTCTGCTGATGGTGTAAATTGCTGTCCTGCATTAGCCGGGCATATTCAGCATTGAATCTATGAAGAATTTGACCTCCACCTCCAGCTATTTGAATATCTTTCATATATCTTTCATACTTCTTTTACCTTCCAAAGTGTAATACTTTACACTTGTCTGTTTTAAAGTTTAATTATCATTGTTTAATCAACATACATTTTCTGTAGTTTTTTATTCCTGTTGTTGCAGTTCCAGTCCCTGTTCCTGCTTTTCTAGTCCAGGATCTGTCCCAGTCTGGGTTCCATTTCAGTTCAGACCCAAATCCTCCTGCTTCATCCAGTTCCGATCCAAAACCTGCTGTTGCTGTCCAAATCCCATTCCTGCTGTTCCTGTCCAAGTCCCATTCCTGCTGTATCTGTCCAAGTCCCATTCCTGCTGTTCCTGTCCAAGTCCCGTACCTGCTGTTCCTGTCCAAGTCCCGTACCTGCTGTTCCTGTCCAAGTCCCATTCCTGCTGTTCCTGTCCAAGTCCCGTACCTGCTGTTCCTGTCCAAGTCCCATTCCCGCTGTTCCTGTCCAAGTCCCAAACCTGCTGTTCCATTCCAAATCCCATTCCTGCTGTTCCTGTCCATGTCCCATTCCTGCTGTTCCTGTCCAAGTCCCAAACCTGCTGTTCCTGTCCAAGTCCCATTCCTGCTGTTCCTGTCCAAGTCCCATTCCTGCTGTTCCTGTCCAAGTCCCATTCCTGCTGTTCCTGTCCAAGTCCGTACCTGCTGTTCCTGTCCAAGTCCCATTCCCGCTGTTCCTGTCCAAGTCCCAAACCTGCTGTTCCAGTCCAAGTCCCATTCCTGCTGTTCCTGTCCAAGTCCCATTCCCGCTGTTCCTGTCCAAGTCCCAAACCTGCTGTTCCTGTCCAAGTCCCAAACCTGCTGTTCCTGTCCAAGTCCCATTCCTGCTGTTCCTGTCCAAGTCCCAAACCTGCTGTTCCTGTCCAAGTCCCATTCCCGCTGTTCCTGTCCAAGTCCCATTCCTGCTGTTCCAGTCCAAGTCCCATTCCTGCTGTTCCTGTCCAAGTCCCATTCCTGCTGTTCCAGTCCAAGTCCCAAACCTGCTGTTCCTGTCCATGTCCCATTCCTGCTGTTCCAGTCCAAGTCCCATTCCTGCTGTTCCTGTCCAAGTCCCATTCCTGCTGTTCCTGTCCAAGTCCCATTCCTGCTGTTCCAGTCCAAGTCCCAAACCTGCTGTTCCTGTCCATGTCCCATTCCTGCTGTTCCAGTCCAAGTCCCAAACCTGCTGTTCCAGTCCAAGTCCCATTCCTGCTGTTCCTGTCCAAGTCCCATTCCTGCTGTTCCTGTCCAAGTCCCATTCCTGCTGTTCCAGTCCAAGTCCCATTCCTGCTGTTCCTGTCCAAGTCCCATTCCTGCTGTTCCAGTCCAAGTCCCATTCCGGCTGTTTCTGTCCAAATCCCATTCCTGCTGTTTCTGTCCAAGTCCCATTCCTGCTGTTTCTGTCCAAGTCCCATTCCTGCTGTTTCTGTCCAAGTCCCATTCCTGCTGTTCCTGTCCAAGTCCCATTCCTGCTGTTCCTGTCCAAGTCCCATTCCTGCTGTTCCTGTCCAAGTCCCATTCCTGCTGTTCCTGTCCAAGTCCCATTCCTGCTGTTTCTGTCCAAGTCTCATTCCTGCTGTTCCAGTCCAAGTCCCATTCCTGCTGTTCCTGTCCAAGTCCCATTCCGGCTGTTTCTGTCCAAGTCCCAAACCTGCTGTTTCTGTCCAAGTCCCATTCCTGCTGTTCCTGTCCAAGTCCCGTACCTGCTGTTCCTGTCCAAGTCCCATTCCCGCTGTTCCTGTCCAAGTCCCAAACCTGCTGTTCCAGTCCAAGTCCCATTCCTGCTGTTCCTGTCCAAGTCCCATTCCTGCTGTTCCTGTCCAAGTCCCATTCCTGCTGTTCCTGTCCAAGTCCCATTCCTGCTGTTCCTGTCCAAGTCCCATTCCTGCTGTTCCTGTCCAAGTCCCATTCCTGCTGTTCCAGTCCAAGTCCCATTCCTGCTGTTCCTGTCCAAGTCCCATTCCTGCTGTTCCAGTCCAAGTCCCATTCCTGCTGTTTCTGTCCAAGTCCCATTCCTGCTGTTTCTGTCCAAGTCCCATTCCTGCTGTTTCTGTCCAAGTCCCATTCCTGCTGTTTCTGTCCAAGTCCCATTCCTGCTGTTCCTGTCCAAGTCCCATTCCTGCTGTTCCTGTCCAAGTCTCATTCCTGCTGTTCCTGTCCAAGTCCCATTCCTGCTGTTCCTGTCCAAGTCCCATTCCTGCTGTTTCTGTCCAAGTCTCATTCCTGCTGTTCCAGTCCAAGTCCCATTCCTGCTGTTCCTGTCCAAGTCCCATTCCCGCTGTTCCTGTCCAAGTCCCAAACCTGCTGTTCCAGTCCAAGTCCCATTCCTGCTGTTCCTGTCCAAGTCCCATTCCCGCTGTTCCTGTCCAAGTCCCAAACCTGCTGTTCCAGTCCAAGTCCCAAACCTGCTGTTCCAGTCCAAGTCCCATTCCTGCTGTTCCTGTCCAAGTCCCATTCCTGCTGTTCCTGTCCAAGTCCCATTCCTGCTGTTCCAGTCCAAGTCCCATTCCTGCTGTTCCTGTCCAAGTCCCATTCCTGCTGTTCCTGTCCAAGTCCCATTCCTGCTGTTCCAGTCCAAGTCCCATTCCTGCTGTTCCTGTCCAAGTCCCATTCCTGCTGTTCCAGTCCAAGTCCCATTCCGGCTGTTTCTGTCCAAATCCCATTCCTGCTGTTTCTGTCCAAGTCCCATTCCTGCTGTTTCTGTCCAAGTCCCATTCCTGCTGTTTCTGTCCAAGTCCCATTCCTGCTGTTCCTGTCCAAATCCCATTCCTGCTGTTCCTGTCCAAGTCTCATTCCTGCTGTTCCTGTCCAAATCTTATTCCTGCTGTTCCTGTCCAAGTCCCATTCCTGCTGTTCCAGTCCAAGTCCCATTCCTGCTGTTCCTGTCCAAGTCCCATTCCTGCTGTTCCTGTCCAAGTCCCATTCCTGCTGTTCCAGTCCAAGTCCCATTCCTGCTGTTCCTGTCCAAGTCCCATTCCTGCTGTTCCTGTCCAAGTCCCATTCCTGCTGTTCCTGTCCAAGTCCCATTCCTGCTGTTCCTGTCCAAGTCCCGTACCTGCTGTTCCTGTCCAAGTCCCATTCCCGCTGTTCCTGTCCAAGTCCCAAACCTGCTGTTCCATTCCAAATCCCATTCCTGCTGTTCCTGTCCATGTCCCATTCCTGCTGTTCCTGTCCAAGTCCCAAACCTGCTGTTCCTGTCCAAGTCCCATTCCTGCTGTTCCTGTCCAAGTCCCATTCCTGCTGTTCCTGTCCAAGTCCCATTCCTGCTGTTCCTGTCCAAGTCCCGTACCTGCTGTTCCTGTCCAAGTCCCATTCCCGCTGTTCCTGTCCAAGTCCCAAACCTGCTGTTCCAGTCCAAGTCCCATTCCTGCTGTTCCTGTCCAAGTCCCATTCCCGCTGTTCCTGTCCAAGTCCCAAACCTGCTGTTCCTGTCCAAGTCCCAAACCTGCTGTTCCTGTCCAAGTCCCATTCCTGCTGTTCCTGTCCAAGTCCCAAACCTGCTGTTCCTGTCCAAGTCCCATTCCCGCTGTTCCTGTCCAAGTCCCATTCCTGCTGTTCCAGTCCAAGTCCCATTCCTGCTGTTCCTGTCCAAGTCCCATTCCTGCTGTTCCAGTCCAAGTCCCAAACCTGCTGTTCCTGTCCATGTCCCATTCCTGCTGTTCCAGTCCAAGTCCCATTCCTGCTGTTCCTGTCCAAGTCCCATTCCTGCTGTTCCTGTCCAAGTCCCATTCCTGCTGTTCCAGTCCAAGTCCCAAACCTGCTGTTCCTGTCCATGTCCCATTCCTGCTGTTCCAGTCCAAGTCCCAAACCTGCTGTTCCAGTCCAAGTCCCATTCCTGCTGTTCCTGTCCAAGTCCCATTCCTGCTGTTCCTGTCCAAGTCCCATTCCTGCTGTTCCTGTCCAAGTCCCATTCCTGCTGTTCCTGTCCAAGTCCCATTCCTGCTGTTCCAGTCCAAGTCCCATTCCGGCTGTTTCTGTCCAAATCCCATTCCTGCTGTTTCTGTCCAAGTCCCATTCCTGCTGTTTCTGTCCAAGTCCCATTCCTGCTGTTTCTGTCCAAGTCCCATTCCTGCTGTTCCTGTCCAAATCCCATTCCTGCTGTTCCTGTCCAAGTCTCATTCCTGCTGTTCCTGTCCAAATCCCATTCCTGCTGTTCCTGTCCAAGTCCCATTCCTGCTGTTTCTGTCCAAGTCTCATTCCTGCTGTTCCAGTCCAAGTCCCATTCCTGCTGTTCCTGTCCAAGTCCCATTCCGGCTGTTTCTGTCCAAGTCCCAAACCTGCTGTTTCTGTCCAAGTCCCATTCCTGCTGTTCCTGTCCAAGTCCCGTACCTGCTGTTCCTGTCCAAGTCCCATTCCCGCTGTTCCTGTCCAAGTCCCAAACCTGCTGTTCCAGTCCAAGTCCCATTCCTGCTGTTCCTGTCCAAGTCCCATTCCTGCTGTTCCTGTCCAAGTCCCATTCCTGCTGTTCCTGTCCAAGTCCCATTCCTGCTGTTCCTGTCCAAGTCCCATTCCTGCTGTTCCTGTCCAAGTCCCATTCCTGCTGTTCCAGTCCAAGTCCCATTCCTGCTGTTCCTGTCCAAGTCCCATTCCTGCTGTTCCAGTCCAAGTCCCATTCCTGCTGTTTCTGTCCAAATCCCATTCCTGCTGTTTCTGTCCAAGTCCCATTCCTGCTGTTTCTGTCCAAGTCCCATTCCTGCTGTTTCTGTCCAAGTCCCATTCCTGCTGTTCCTGTCCAAATCCCATTCCTGCTGTTCCTGTCCAAGTCTCATTCCTGCTGTTCCTGTCCAAATCCCATTCCTGCTGTTCCTGTCCAAGTCCCATTCCTGCTGTTTCTGTCCAAGTCTCATTCCTGCTGTTCCAGTCCAAGTCCCATTCCTGCTGTTCCTGTCCAAGTCCCATTCCCGCTGTTCCTGTCCAAGTCCCAAACCTGCTGTTCCAGTCCAAGTCCCATTCCTGCTGTTCCTGTCCAAGTCCCATTCCCGCTGTTCCTGTCCAAGTCCCAAACCTGCTGTTCCAGTCCAAGTCCCAAACCTGCTGTTCCAGTCCAAGTCCCATTCCTGCTGTTCCTGTCCAAGTCCCATTCCTGCTGTTCCTGTCCAAGTCCCATTCCTGCTGTTCCAGTCCAAGTCCCATTCCTGCTGTTCCTGTCCAAGTCCCATTCCTGCTGTTCCTGTCCAAGTCCCATTCCTGCTGTTCCTGTCCAAGTCCCATTCCTGCTGTTCCTGTCCAAGTCCCATTCCTGCTGTTCCAGTCCAAGTCCCATTCCGGCTGTTTCTGTCCAAATCCCATTCCTGCTGTTTCTGTCCAAGTCCCATTCCTGCTGTTTCTGTCCAAGTCCCATTCCTGCTGTTTCTGTCCAAGTCCCATTCCTGCTGTTCCTGTCCAAATCCCATTCCTGCTGTTCCTGTCCAAGTCTCATTCCTGCTGTTCCTGTCCAAATCTTATTCCTGCTGTTCCTGTCCAAGTCCCATTCCTGCTGTTTCTGTCCAAGTCTCATTCCTGCTGTTCCTGTCCAAATCCCATTCCTGCTGTTCCTGTCCAAGTCCCATTCCTGCTGTTCCTGTCCAAGTCCCATTCCTGCTGTTTCTGTCCAAGTCCCATTCCTGCTGTTTCTGTCCAAGTCCCATTCCTGCTGTTCTAGTCCAAGTCCCATTCCTGCTGTTCCTGTCCAAGTCCCATTCCTGCTGTTCCAGTCCAAGTCCCATTCCTGCTGTTCCAGTCCAAGTCCCATTCCGGCTTTTTCTGTCCAAATCCCATTTCTGCTGTTTCTGTCCAAGTCCCATTCCTGCTGTTTCTGTCCAAGTCCCATTCCTGCTGTTTCTGTCCAAGTCCCATTCCTGCTGTTCCTGTCCAAATCCCATTCCTGCTGTTCCTGTCCAAGTCTCATTCCTGCTGTTCCTGTCCAAGTCCCATTCCTGCTGTTCCTGTCCAAGTCCCATTCCTGCTGTTTCTGTCCAAGTCTCATTCCTGCTGTTCCTGTCCAAATCCCAAACCTGCTGTTCCTGTCCAAGTCCCATTCCTGCTGTTCCTGTCCAAGTCCCATTCCTGCTGTTCCTGTCCAAGTCCCAAACCTGCTGTTCCTGTCCAAGTCCCATTCCTGCTGTTCCTGTCCAAGTCCCATTCCTGCTGTTCCAGTCCAAATCCCAGTCCCGCTGTTTCTGTCCAAGTCCCATTCCTGCTGTTCCTGTCCAAGTCCCATTCCTGCTGTTCCAGTCCAAATCCCAGTCCCGCTGTTTCTGTCCAAATCCCATTCCTGCTGTTCCAATCCAAGTCCCATTCCTGCTGTTCCTGTCCAAGTCCCATTCCTGCTGTTCCATTCCAAATCCCATTCCTGCTGTTCCATTCCAAGTCCCATTCCTACTGTTCCAGTCCATGTCCCATTCCTGTTGTTCCAGTCCATGTCCCATTCCTGCTGTTCCTGTCCAAGTCCAATTCCTGCTGTTCCAGTCCAAGTCCCATTCCTACTGTTCCATTCCAAATCCCATTCCTGCTGTTCCAGTCCAAGTCCCATTCCCTCTGTTCCTGTCCAAGTCCCATTCCTGCTGTTTCTGTCCAAATCCCATTCCCGCTGTTCCTGTCCAAATCCCATTCCTGCTGTTCCAATCCAAGTCCCATTCCCTCTGTTTCTGTCCAAGTCCCATTCCTGCTGTTTCTGTCCAAGTCCCATTCCTGCTGTTTCTGTCCAAGTCCCATTCCTGCTGTTTCTGTCCAAGTCTCATTCCTGCTGTTCCAGTCCAAGTCCCATTCCTGCTGTTCCTGTCCAAGTCCCATTCCGGCTGTTTCTGTCCAAGTCCCAAACCTGCTGTTTCTGTCCAAGTCCCATTCCTGCTGTTCCTGTCCAAGTCCCGTACCTGCTGTTCCTGTCCAAGTCCCATTCCCGCTGTTCCTGTCCAAGTCCCAAACCTGCTGTTCCAGTCCAAGTCCCATTCCTGCTGTTCCTGTCCAAGTCCCATTCCTGCTGTTCCTGTCCAAGTCCCATTCCTGCTGTTCCTGTCCAAGTCCCATTCCTGCTGTTCCTGTCCAAGTCCCATTCCTGCTGTTCCTGTCCAAGTCCCATTCCTGCTGTTCCAGTCCAAGTCCCATTCCTGCTGTTCCTGTCCAAGTCCCATTCCTGCTGTTCCTGTCCAAGTCCCATTCCGGCTGTTTCTGTCCAAATCCCATTCCTGCTGTTTCTGTCCAAGTCCCATTCCTGCTGTTTCTGTCCAAGTCCCATTCCTGCTGTTTCTGTCCAAGTCCCATTCCTGCTGTTCCTGTCCAAATCCCATTCCTGCTGTTCCTGTCCAAGTCCCATTCCTGCTGTTCCTGTCCAAATCCCATTCCTGCTGTTCCTGTCCAAGTCCCATTCCTGCTGTTTCTGTCCAAGTCTCATTCCTGCTGTTCCAGTCCAAGTCCCATTCCTGCTGTTCCTGTCCAAGTCCCATTCCCGCTGTTCCTGTCCAAGTCCCAAACCTGCTGTTCCAGTCCAAGTCCCATTCCTGCTGTTCCTGTCCAAGTCCCATTCCCGCTGTTCCTGTCCAAGTCCCAAACCTGCTGTTCCAGTCCAAGTCCCAAACCTGCTGTTCCAGTCCAAGTCCCATTCCTGCTGTTCCTGTCCAAGTCCCATTCCTGCTGTTCCTGTCCAAGTCCCATTCCTGCTGTTCCTGTCCAAGTCCCATTCCTGCTGTTCCTGTCCAAGTCCCATTCCTGCTGTTCCTGTCCAAGTCCCATTCCTGCTGTTCCAGTCCAAGTCCCATTCCTGCTGTTCCTGTCCAAGTCCCATTCCTGCTGTTCCAGTCCAAGTCCCATTCCGGCTGTTTCTGTCCAAATCCCATTCCTGCTGTTTCTGTCCAAGTCCCATTCCTGCTGTTTCTGTCCAAGTCCCATTCCTGCTGTTTCTGTCCAAGTCCCATTCCTGCTGTTCCTGTCCAAATCCCATTCCTGCTGTTCCTGTCCAAGTCTCATTCCTGCTGTTCCTGTCCAAATCCCATTCCTGCTGTTCCTGTCCAAGTCCCATTCCTGCTGTTTCTGTCCAAGTCTCATTCCTGCTGTTCCTGTCCAAATCCCATTCCTGCTGTTCCTGTCCAAGTCCCATTCCTGCTGTTTCTGTCCAAGTCCCATTCCTGCTGTTCCTGTCCAAGTCCCATTCCTGCTGTTTCTGTCCAAGTCCCATTCCTGCTGTTCCTGTCCAAGTCCCATTCCTGCTGTTCTAGTCCAAGTCCCATTCCTGCTGTTCCTGTCCAAGTCCCATTCCTGCTGTTCCAGTCCAAGTCCCATTCCTGCTGTTCCAGTCCAAGTCCCATTCCGGCTGTTTCTGTCCAAATCCCATTCCTGCTGTTCCAGTCCAAGTCCCATTCCGGCTGTTTCTGTCCAAATCCCATTCCTGCTGTTTCTGTCCAAGTCCCATTCCTGCTGTTTCTGTCCAAGTCCCATTCCTGCTGTTTCTGTCCAAGTCCCATTCCTGCTGTTCCTGTCCAAATCCCATTCCTGCTGTTCCTGTCCAAGTCCCATTCCTGCTGTTTCTGTCCAAGTCCCATTCCTGCTGTTCCTGTCCAAGTCCCATTCCTGCTGTTCTAGTCCAAGTCCCATTCCTGCTGTTCCTGTCCAAGTCCCATTCCTGCTGTTCCAGTCCAAGTCCCATTCCTGCTGTTCCAGTCCAAGTCCCATTCCTGCTGTTCCTGTCCAAGTCCCATTCCTGCTGTTCCAGTCCAAGTCCCATTCCGGCTGTTTCTGTCCAAATCCCATTCCTGCTGTTTCTGTCCAAGTCCCATTCCTGCTGTTTCTGTCCAAGTCCCATTCCTGCTGTTTCTGTCCAAGTCCCATTCCTGCTGTTCCTGTCCAAATCCCATTCCTGCTGTTCCTGTCCAAGTCTCATTCCTGCTGTTCCTGTCCAAATCTTATTCCTGCTGTTCCTGTCCAAGTCCCATTCCTGCTGTTTCTGTCCAAGTCTCATTCCTGCTGTTCCTGTCCAAATCCCATTCCTGCTGTTCCTGTCCAAGTCCCATTCCTGCTGTTCCTGTCCAAGTCCCATTCCTGCTGTTTCTGTCCAAGTCCCATTCCTGCTGTTCCTGTCCAAGTCCCATTCCTGCTGTTCTAGTCCAAGTCCCATTCCTGCTGTTCCTGTCCAAGTCCCATTCCTGCTGTTCCAGTCCAAGTCCCATTCCTGCTGTTCCAGTCCAAGTCCCATTCCGGCTTTTTCTGTCCAAATCCCATTTCTGCTGTTTCTGTCCAAGTCCCATTCCTGCTGTTTCTGTCCAAGTCCCATTCCTGCTGTTTCTGTCCAAGTCCCATTCCTGCTGTTCCTGTCCAAATCCCATTCCTGCTGTTCCTGTCCAAGTCTCATTCCTGCTGTTCCTGTCCAAATCCCATTCCTGCTGTTCCTGTCCAAGTCCCATTCCTGCTGTTTCTGTCCAAGTCTCATTCCTGCTGTTCCTGTCCAAGTCCCAAACCTGCTGTTCCTGTCCAAGTCCCATTCCTGCTGTTCCTGTCCAAGTCCCATTCCTGCTGTTCCTGTCCAAGTCCCAAACCTGCTGTTCCTGTCCAAGTCCCATTCCTGCTGTTCCTGTCCAAGTCCCATTCCTGCTGTTCCAGTCCAAATCCCAGTCCCGCTGTTTCTGTCCAAGTCCCATTCCTGCTGTTCCTGTCCAAGTCCCATTCCTGCTGTTCCAGTCCAAATCCCAGTCCCGCTGTTTCTGTCCAAATCCCATTCCTGCTGTTCCAATCCAAGTCCCATTCCTGCTGTTCCTGTCCAAGTCCCATTCCTGCTGTTCCATTCCAAATCCCATTCCTGCTGTTCCATTCCAAGTCCCATTCCTACTGTTCCAGTCCATGTCCCATTCCTGTTGTTCCAGTCCATGTCCCATTCCTGCTGTTCCTGTCCAAGTCCAATTCCTGCTGTTCCAGTCCAAGTCCCATTCCTACTGTTCCATTCCAAATCCCATTCCTGCTGTTCCAGTCCAAGTCCCATTCCCTCTGTTCCTGTCCAAGTCCCATTCCTGCTGTTTCTGTCCAAATCCCATTCCCGCTGTTCCTGTCCAAATCCCATTCCTGCTGTTCCAATCCAAGTCCCATTCCCTCTGTTTCTGTCCAAGTCCCATTCCTGCTGTTTCTGTCCAAGTCCCATTCCTGCTGTTTCTGTCCAAGTCCCATTCCTGCTGTTTCTGTCCAAGTCTCATTCCTGCTGTTCCAGTCCAAGTCCCATTCCTGCTGTTCCTGTCCAAGTCCCATTCCGGCTGTTTCTGTCCAAGTCCCAAACCTGCTGTTTCTGTCCAAGTCCCATTCCTGCTGTTCCTGTCCAAGTCCCGTACCTGCTGTTCCTGTCCAAGTCCCATTCCCGCTGTTCCTGTCCAAGTCCCAAACCTGCTGTTCCAGTCCAAGTCCCATTCCTGCTGTTCCTGTCCAAGTCCCATTCCTGCTGTTCCTGTCCAAGTCCCATTCCTGCTGTTCCTGTCCAAGTCCCATTCCTGCTGTTCCTGTCCAAGTCCCATTCCTGCTGTTCCTGTCCAAGTCCCATTCCTGCTGTTCCAGTCCAAGTCCCATTCCTGCTGTTCCTGTCCAAGTCCCATTCCTGCTGTTCCAGTCCAAGTCCCATTCCGGCTGTTTCTGTCCAAGTCCCATTCCTGCTGTTTCTGTCCAAGTCCCATTCCTGCTGTTTCTGTCCAAGTCCCATTCCTGCTGTTCCTGTCCAAGTCCCATTCCTGCTGTTCCTGTCCAAATCCCATTCCTGCTGTTCCTGTCCAAGTCTCATTCCTGCTGTTCCTGTCCAAATCCCATTCCTGCTGTTCCTGTCCAAGTCCCATTCCTGCTGTTTCTGTCCAAGTCTCATTCCTGCTGTTCCAGTCCAAGTCCCATTCCTGCTGTTCCTGTCCAAGTCCCATTCCCGCTGTTCCTGTCCAAGTCCCAAACCTGCTGTTCCAGTCCAAGTCCCATTCCTGCTGTTCCTGTCCAAGTCCCATTCCCGCTGTTCCTGTCCAAGTCCCAAACCTGCTGTTCCAGTCCAAGTCCCAATCCTGCTGTTCCAGTCCAAGTCCCATTCCTGCTGTTCCTGTCCAAGTCCCATTCCTGCTGTTCCTGTCCAAGTCCCATTCCTGCTGTTCCAGTCCAAGTCCCATTCCTGCTGTTCCTGTCCAAGTCCCATTCCTGCTGTTCCTGTCCAAGTCCCATTCCTGCTGTTCCAGTCCAAGTCCCATTCCTGCTGTTCCTGTCCAAGTCCCATTCCTGCTGTTCCAGTCCAAGTCCCATTCCGGCTGTTTCTGTCCAAGTCCCATTCCTGCTGTTTCTGTCCAAGTCCCATTCCTGCTGTTTCTGTCCAAGTCCCATTCCTGCTGTTTCTGTCCAAGTCCCATTCCTGCTGTTCCTGTCCAAATCCCATTCCTGCTGTTCCTGTCCAAGTCTCATTCCTGCTGTTCCTGTCCAAATCCCATTCCTGCTGTTCCTGTCCAAGTCCCATTCCTGCTGTTTCTGTCCAAGTCTCATTCCTGCTGTTCCTGTCCAAATCCCATTCCTGCTGTTCCTGTCCAAGTCCCATTCCTGCTGTTTCTGTCCAAGTCCCATTCCTGCTGTTCCTGTCCAAGTCCCATTCCTGCTGTTTCTGTCCAAGTCCCATTCCTGCTGTTCCTGTCCAAGTCCCATTCCTGCTGTTCTAGTCCAAGTCCCATTCCTGCTGTTCCTGTCCAAGTCCCATTCCTGCTGTTCCAGTCCAAGTCCCATTCCTGCTGTTCCAGTCCAAGTCCCATTCCGGCTGTTTCTGTCCAAATCCCATTTCTGCTGTTTCTGTCCAAGTCCCATTCCTGCTGTTTCTGTCCAAGTCCCATTCCTGCTGTTTCTGTCCAAGTCCCATTCCTGCTGTTCCTGTCCAAATCCCATTCCTGCTGTTCCTGTCCAAGTCTCATTCCTGCTGTTCCTGTCCAAATCCCATTCCTGCTGTTCCTGTCCAAGTCCCATTCCTGCTGTTTCTGTCCAAGTCTCATTCCTGCTGTTCCTGTCCAAATCCCAAACCTGCTGTTCCTGTCCAAGTCCCATTCCTGCTGTTCCTGTCCAAGTCCCATTCCTGCTGTTCCTGTCCAAGTCCCAAACCTGCTGTTCCTGTCCAAGTCCCATTCCTGCTGTTCCTGTCCAAGTCCCATTCCTGCTGTTCCAGTCCAAATCCCAGTCCCGCTGTTTCTGTCCAAGTCCCATTCCTGCTGTTCCTGTCCAAGTCCCATTCCTGCTGTTCCAGTCCAAATCCCAGTCCCGCTGTTTCTGTCCAAATCCCATTCCTGCTGTTCCAATCCAAGTCCCATTCCTGCTGTTCCTGTCCAAGTCCCATTCCTGCTGTTCCATTCCAAATCCCATTCCTGCTGTTCCATTCCAAGTCCCATTCCTACTGTTCCAGTCCATGTCCCATTCCTGTTGTTCCAGTCCATGTCCCATTCCTGCTGTTCCTGTCCAAGTCCAATTCCTGCTGTTCCAGTCCAAGTCCCATTCCTACTGTTCCATTCCAAATCCCATTCCTGCTGTTCCAGTCCAAGTCCCATTCCCTCTGTTCCTGTCCAAGTCCCATTCCTGCTGTTTCTGTCCAAATCCCATTCCCGCTGTTCCTGTCCAAATCCCATTCCTGCTGTTCCAATCCAAGTTCCATTCCTGCTGTTCCTGTCCAAGTCCCATTCCTGCTGTTCCATTCCAAATCCCATTCCTGCTGTTCCATTCCAAATCCTATTCCTGCTGTTCCTGTCCAAATCCCATTCCTGCTGTTCCATTCCAAGTCCCATTCCTGCTGTTCCATTCCAAATCCCATTCCCGCTGTTCCTGTCCAAATCCCATACCTGCTGTTCCATTTAAAGTCCCAATCCTGCTGTTCCATTCCAAGTCCCAATCCTACTGTTCCATTCCAAATCCCATTCCTGCTGTTCCATTCAAAGTCCCAATCCTGCTGTTCCATTCCAAGTCCCAATCCTACTGTTCCATTCCAAATCCCATTCCTGCTGTTCCATTCAAAGTCCCAATCCTGCTGTTCCATTCCAAATCCCATTCCCGCTGTTCCATTCCAAGTCCCATTCCCGCTGTTCCTGTCCAAATCCCATTCCCGCTGTTCCTGTCCAAATCCCATTCCTCCTGTTCCATTCAAAGTCCCAATCCTGCTGTTCCATTCCAAATCCCATCCCTGCTGTTCCATTACAAATCCCATTCCTGCTGTTCCATTCCAAATCCAATCCTGCTGTTCCATTCAAAGTCCCAATCCTGCTGTTCCATTCCAAATCCCATTCCTGCTGTTCCATTCCAAATCCCATTCATAGAATTCATAGAATTTACAGTGCAGAAGGAGGCCATTCGGCCCATCGAGTCTGCACCGGCTTTTGGGAAGAGCACCCTACCCCCTACCCAGGTTCAACACCTCCACCCTATCCCCATAGCCCAGTTACCCCACCCAACACTAAGGGCAATTTTGGACACTAAGGGCAATTTAGCATGGCCAATCCACCTAACCTGCACATCTTTGGATTGTGGGAGGAAACCGGAACACCCGGAGGAAACCCACGCACACACGGGAGGATGTGCAGACTCCGCACAGGCAGGACGCAAGCTGGAATCGAACCTGGGACCCTGGAGCTGTGAAGCAATTGTGCTGTCCACAGTGCTACCATGCTGCCCACTGTTCCAGTCTAAGACCCATTCCCGCTGTTCCTGTCCAAATCCCATTCCCGCTGTTCCATTCCAAGTCCCATTCCTGCTGTTCCATTCAAAGTCCCAATCCTGCTGTTCCATTCCAAATCCCATTCCTACTGTTCCAGTCCAAGACCCATTCCCACTGTTCCATTCCAAGTTCCATTCCCGCTGTTCCTGTCCAAATCCCATTCCTGCTGTTCCATTCAAAGTCCCAATCCTGCTGTTCCAGTCCATGTCCCATTCCTGTTGTTCCAGTCCATGTCCCATTCCTGCTGTTCCTGTCCAAGTCCAATTCCTGCTGTTCCAGTCCAAGTCCCATTCCTGCTGTTCCTGTCCAAGTCCCATTCCTGCTGTTCCAGTCCAAGTCCTATTCCTGCTGTTCCTGTCCAAATCCCATTCCTGCTGTTCCATTCCAAATCACATTCCTGCTGTTCCTGTCCAAATCCCATTCCTGCTGTTCCATTCCAAATCCCATTCCTGCTGTTCCTGTCCAAGTCCCATTCCTGCTGTTCCTGTCCAAATCCCATTCCTGCTGTTCCTGTCCAAGTCCCATTCCTGCTGTTCCATTCCAAGTCCTATTCCTGCTGTTTCAGTCCAAGACCCATTCCCGCTGTTCCAGTATATGTCCCATTCCCGCTGTTCCTGTCCAAGCCCTATTCCTACTGTTCTTGTCCAAGTCCCATTCCCGCTGTTCCAATCCAAGTACCATTCCCGCTGTTCCAATCCAAGTCCCATTCCTGCTGTTCCAATCCAAGTCCTATTCCTCCTGTTCCAATCCAAGTCCTATTCCTGCTGTTCCAAATCAAATCCAATTCCTGCTGTTCCAGTCCATGTTCCATTCCCACTGTTTCTGTCCAAGACCCAGTCCCGTTGTTCCAATCCATGTCCCATTCCCGCTGTTCGTATCCTTGTCCCATTCTTGCTGTTCCTGTCCATTTTCCATTCCCGCTGTTCCTGTCCTAGTCCCATTCCTGCTGTTCCAATCCATGTCCCATTCTTGCTGTTCCAATCCATGTTCCATTCCTGCTGTTCCTGTCCAAAGCCCATTCCCGCTGTTCCAATCGAAGTCCCATTCCTGTTGTTCCAATCCATGTCCCATTCCCGCTGTTCTTATCCTTGTCCCATTCTTGCTGTTCCTGTCCATGTCCCATTCCCGCTGTTCCTATCCATGTCCCATTCTTGCTGTTCCAATCCATGCTCCATTGCTGCTGTCCTGTCCAAGGCCCATTCCCGCTGTTCCAATCCAAGTCCCATTCCCGCTGTTCCAGTCCATTTCCCATTCCTGCTGTTCCTGTCCATGTCCCATTGCTGCTGTTCCTATCCATGCTCCATTGCTGCTGTCCTGTCCATGTCCCATTGCTGCTGTTCCTATCCATGCTCCATTGCTGCTGTCCTGTCCAAGGCCCATTCCCGCTGTTCCAATCCAAGTCCCATTCCCGCTGTTCCAGTCCATTTTCCATTCCTGCTGTTCCTGTCCATGTCCCATTGCTGCTGTTCCTATCCATGCTCCATTGCTGCTGTCCTGTCCTGGTCCCATTGCTGCTGTTCCAGTACAGTGCCCAATCTCTGAATTTTCATCACCCAATTGAGGGCGTTCGCTGTGATTAAATAATTGATGATGTGGAGATGCCGGCATTGGACTGGGGTGAGCACAGTAAGAAACCTTACAACACCAGGTTACAGTCCAACAGGTTTGTTTCAAACACGAGCTTTCGGAGCACTGCTCCTTCCTCAGGTGAATCAGGTTAAATTATTCAGCAGAGACCTGGGTCCAGTGTTGTGATACTCCTGATATTGTTATCTCATTTCTAAATTACATAAATTCATTGAGTCATGAGGAGAAAAGTTGGAACCCTGTAAATACTATGATTGAATCAAACTGTAATTAATGGTAGAACTGGAGTGAATTGTGAATTGGGTTGGATTCTTTTTTTAGGACCAGATTGAAATCTAGTGCTGTCTGATGGGATGAAAACCTGCTCTTAGTGCACATTTTAATGGCCCAATGTGAAGGCTGGTCACCCATTTTCTAGGATATCGTGTGTGAAAGTCTGATTCCAGCACTCAGCCTCACACAATTGTGAAATGTGTAAAACATTTCTGCACTTTTTTGTCAAGGTCCCAAATCGAGAAGGAGCTTTGTAAAACATTCCCCCATATATACAGCAGGGACATGTAGCTCCTAAATAGAACCAATTAAGTAATTCCATGTGGAAACTATAAATTCACAAGTGTCCTTAAGTGCTCTCTCCTACCTTCCATAAGGTGAACAGATTCTAGTGAGGCAAGGCCAACTGAGAACAACAGAGTGATTACCATGCAGGCTTTGATCGATCTGAATACTTTTTACATTGAATTCAATGTACATCACAACAAGAAATAACCAAACACCTAACACTATCCCTAATTCCAATTATTTTCCTGCACCTAGTGGTGCACGAAGGCAGGCTTTCATCTGTTCCATATCTAATCATTTCTGGAGCAGGTCGCTAATCTGTTACTAGGGTCTTACAGCTTGAGGGATACCAATCCGCATCAAGCATGACTGACCATGCTCTTACTGCCAGCTATTGGTGTGTTGGAAGGATTTTGTAGATTGATATTCAACCTGTTTGACTGCGTTATGAACGCATCTTCCTCGGCCATCTGGTCCTGGGTTGGGACTGGAACCCAGAACCCCTGGCTCCGAGACAGGGGCCCCTACCCACTGCACACCACAGGAGTTCCTCAATATCCCTAATAACAAGTTAAATTCACCTTATGGACGAGCATGTTCTTTAGTTCTAAGGAAAGAGCTCTCTCCCCTCTGTATCCATCTGGCTTTTCCAGCTGCCATTACTTTTTCATCGGGCTAAGAAGCTTCTGGACCTCTGACCACCTCATCCTGGTGGAGTTCCCAATCAAACCCACCATCTTGAATGAAAAGCGTGCCATGCTTTTCTTAAATGAGTGAAACAATCCAAACATATTCGATGTGAATGCTACTGGAATGTCTCTGTAAGTTCCATTGTTTCAAGTTGAAGTAGTTTGCAAGAAACAATGGTTCAGATAAATGTAGACAGATTGAAATTGAATGAAGAACCCAGGATTCAGGGTGTGGATGTGGACAATGGGCGGAATTCTCCGCTCCCGTGAAAAATTGGGAAGGCCGTCGTGAACTCGGCCGAGTTTCACGACGGCCTCGGATGCCACTCCTCTCACCTTATTCACCCCCACCCGGGGGGGGGGGGAACCCACACAAGCGCGGTTGTTGTCTTCCCCTCCGCTGCCCCGCAAGACGTGGCGGCTTGATCTTGCGGGGCAGCGGAGGGGAAAGAGTGCGTCGCTTGGAGACACCAGCCCGACGATCGGTGGGCACCGATCGTGGGCTAGTCCCCTCCCGAGCACGGCCGTGGTGCTCACTCCCCTCTCCGCCCCCCACAAGCTTCAAACCAGCATTTGGCGCCAGGTTCACGACGGCAGCGACCAGGTGTGGTTGCCGTCGTCGTGAACTGGTCGCGAACGGCAGGCCGCTCGGCCCATCCGGAGAATCTTCCGAGCGGGGGGTGGGATAATCGCGGGGGGCACCAGGGGGGCATGTCGTGAGTCGCCCGGCCCTCCCGCAATTCTCCCACCCGGCGTGGGGAGCGGAGAATCGCGCTCAATGAGTTTAATGTTAAGATCTCACTCCCATTTATTTGTTCCATTTCCAGCCTGCAGCCGATCAAACTCGACTGTGGCTGGGATCAGAGGATTGGAAATTGGGAAATGGGAGGTTAACGATCAAGGCCAGGGCTATAAATAGAGGGGGTGGAGCTACGATCAACAAGGGAGGTGAAAGGGAGCAGGAGGAGCACACGTGCTCTCCTTGGCCCACAAGGAGTGCTGGAAAAGAACTTAATTTGTGGGGACGATAAGCTCCCATCTCACTTTCATTGCTAAGCAGCCTGGCCCCGAAGCCCAAGGCAGCTGTGCATTTTAGACCAAGTTCCCAATTACACTGTGGGAGCCTGGTTTAAATGCCCTGCAGGACACTCAGATGCTCCAATATCTCCACCCTGAAAATGGCAATGGGTATGTACACGACGAGTTGGGAACACATTCCTTATGTCATAACATGAAAAGCAAGGAAACCCAGTAATTGAGGATGTGTTGTGGTGATTGTATGTTTTAAAAACAGACTATTTGAAAATAAAACTTTAGTAGAGACAAGTTGGCTGGGTTGGTGAAACGGGTGTTTTGATATGACTATTAGCAGATGTTTCCCTGAGGCAAGTTGGTAACAATGGAGGGTAAAACACCAAAAGTAAGTAAAAGTTCAAAGGAGAAGATGGCTGTATTGTTATGTAACACTGAGTAACGTAAGCCGCTACTTGCTGTAGCTCCAGACTTCGAGGTAAGTTGAATGCATTTATTGAGCAATTAACAAAGCTCCAAAATGAGTTCTACACTCTACAGTTCTAATTCTAGTAACACAGTAAACTTGACTATCTATATAGACTTACTCTAAACCACATGTGGTGGCATGAATGTGATACTTGCTACACATGTCCTGCTCTCTAGGTTTCTGCCAGCGAAAAGGGGCTGAGGGCCTGTGAGTCTTGTGTTTTATAGTGGTCGCATGATGCCCACTTGTGGTGATGCCACAGCTGGGTGTTCTGATTACCCATTGGTTGTGTCTGGTTCCGATTACCCATTGGTCACATGTCTACATATCATTATAATGGCGACCAGAATTCTTCGGCCATTTGCTGCCGGGATTCTCTGGTCCTGCTGCCAGTGCACCCCCTCCCGCGGGCTTCCCGGCAGCGTGGGGTGGCTTCAATGGGATTTCCACACAGCTAGGAGGCTAGAGAATCCCGCTCAGGGTGTGAATTTCACGATTAGGTTCTGAAAGGTGAATTCACAGAATGAAGGTAATTAAATGTGACTTCTGAGAAGGTTAGTTCAGATAAGGGAAGATGAAAAGGGCAGCACGGTAGCATGGTGGATAGCACAATCGCTTCACAGCTCCAGGGTCCCAGGTTCGGTTCCCGGCTTGGGTCACTGTCTGTGCGGAGTCTGCACATCCTCTCCGTGTGTGTGTGGGTTTCCTCCGGGTGCTCCGGTTTCCTCCCACAGTCCAAAGATGTGCAGGTTAGGTGGATTGGCCATGATAAATTGCCCTTAGTGTCCAAAATTGCCCTTAGTGTTGGGTGGGGTTAGTGGGTTATGGGGATAGGGTGGAGGTGTGGGCTTGGGTAGGGTGCTCTTTCCAAGAGCCGGTGCAGACTCGATGGGCTGAATGGCCTCCTTCTGCACTGGCAATTCTATGATCTATGAAACCAGTATATCAGGAGCAAGTTCGCCCAATGCAAGCTAGCTGGCCATGAGATCTCAGCCCACAACAGGAAACAGTGTCAACTCCCAACAAGTTGTGGTTGGAGTGAAGCGTGTTTGAGGAACAAGTTGTTTTATCCCCAGTCAGAAATGTAAGAGTCCTTCCTGTTTATTTCCTTTGTTCCCATCTCATTTATTTAATTTAACTATATTTGGTCTGTGGACCCATAAACGGAATGTGCCTTTAAGCAGAAGACTCAAGCTGAAGCAGCCTGCTTATCAGCACATTGTGGGCCCAAGTTTTACGTCTGGAGCGGAGAGACCAGGCTCCTTGGTACAGAGTGAAGCTTAGGAACCAGTTTTGGAGGAAGTCGGTTTGATTGGCTAACCTGCAACTGGTGGGTTGGCCAGGGACAGTGGTCTGCTTGATAACAGTCAGTGATTGGTTCCTGTGTGGTGCTTTCTGACAGAACTGGGCAGATGTGTTGAAACCATGAAAGTGAAAGGAACACTGTCTCTCTTGCTTGCTGAAGTGAAGAATTGTTTTATTCTTCTAAAACCAGTGAGCATCTGGCACACCCATTGCTGTAACCTTAAAATGATTCTGAATCTGAAGAGAAAGCAGGCAATCTTACCAGGGAAAATCAGCTCAAGCCTAGAAGGAAGAAGTACCAAAACAAAAGCCTGAACCCTAGAAAGACATTGACTGGAAGTCATCCCAGTGCATCAAAGATACTTATTCTTTTATTTTCATATTTTCTTTACTTTTCAACCGTGCTTTCCACCCCGTCGTTTGTGTGTGTGTGTAAAAAGTGGGGGTAGTTAGAAAGAGGGGGTTGTGAAAGGGGTATTGGATAGTCAGTTACATTATCTATCACAGAGGTGGGCAAACTACGGCCCGAGGGCCGCATGCGGCCCGCCAAAGGTCTTTATGCGGCCCACCAAGATCAAGTCATTAAAAAAAAAAAATTTTTTAAAGAAATTTTTTTTTTTTTAATTTTTTTTAAAAATCAGGTTAATGTGGGGGGCTGTTGGGTTACTGGTATAGGGTGGATACGTTGACTTGAGTAGAGTGATCATTGCTCAGCACAACATCGAGGGCCGAAGGGCCTGTTCTGTGCTGTACTGTTCTATGTTCTATATGAGGCCCCCAGAATCATAACCGGGTGAAGCGCCATTTTTGAAAAGTAGAGAAAAAGAGGGCTAAAGGCAGGATGCCGCCGGGGGAAGCGCTGAGGTATATGCCGCACACTAATTTGTTACAACCGGGACTATTAATACTATGCGGCCCTTTAAAATTGTGAATTTCTGAATGTGGCCCTTGCACAGAAAAGTTTGCCCACCCCTGATCTATCAGTTCAATTACAATACTGTACATAATGAAAGGTTACAGGGGCGGCACGTGGCAGTGGTTAGCACTGCTGCCTCCAGCCCTGAGGACCTGGGTTCAAATCCCGACCCTTGGTCACTGTCTGTGTGGAGTTCGCACATTCTCCCCGTGTCTGCATGGGTTTCACCCCCACAACCTAAAGATATGCAGGTTAGGTAGATTGGCCACGCTAAATTGCTCCTTAATTGGAAAAAAAAATAATTGGGTACTCGAATTTATTTATTTTTTAATTGAAAAATAATAACAAAGAGTTACTTGTGTTAAAGTTGTAAACCTAGTGACTGCAGTTTATTGGGCTCAGCAAGGTCCACTGGTATTTTAAAATAACATCTAATTTCACTTGTGTTGTGACTCTGGGTCAGGTGGGGCTTGACTGTTTTTTTATAAATGTTTTTTATTGGGTTTTTGAACAAGGTATATTTACCGTTATGTACACAGGATAAGAGACACATATATATATGTACACATACATAGGGCACACCCAAACATACCCAAAAAAAGAAAATAGTAAATAATAAAAAACATACAATAAAAAATGAAATAGAATAACTGGTAGGGTATTGTGCACCAGCATTACAGCAGCAACTCTGTACACCTAGCAAAAGTATTTACAACACATAAGTAGGCAACTGTTTGCGAAGAGGGGGGGGGGGGGGGGGGGGGGGGGGGGGGGCGGGGGGGGGGGGAGAAGGGGGGTGTGGGGATTGGGGAAGCAAATATACATTCAGGTGACGGAGAGATAATTACAGTGGGTGATACTTGGCTGTGTTTTGTGTTGTTGTCGCTTGCTTCTCCCGGACGGATCTCGCTGCTGTCTCGCGCTCGCCTCCGCTTCTGCCGTTCCTCCCGTCTTCCGTCTTTATTCTCCTCGTTCCCTGCTCCTGGAGATGCCATGCTCGTTTTGTATCCTGTGCCTTCCTTCTGGCTCTCATTTCCCTGCTTCCCCCCACCTCCCTGGTTCTCCTCTCATGTTCCGCATCTCCTGCCTCTCCACACCCCCCCCCCCCCCCCCCCCCCCCCCCCCCCCCGTGGTTCGCCTCTCTTTCCTCAGGTTTAGCTGTCTCCCCCCTCCACCCCTCCCTCCCGGTCTATCTCTCCATTTCATGCTTTGGCTACTTTCCCCTGATTCCTGGCTACCTGGCTATTCTTCATCTTGTTCGTTGGCCACAAACAGGTCCCGGAACAGTCGCGTGAATGGCTCCCACGTTCTGTGGAAGCCGTCGTCTGACCCTCGGATGGCGAATTAGATTTTCTCCATTTGGAGAGATTCCGAGGGGTCGGACAGCCAGTCTGCAGCTTTGGGTGGTGCTGCTGACCGCCAGCCAAACAGGATTCTACGGCGGGCGATCAGGGAGGCAAAGGCAGGGGCGTCCGCCCTCCTCCCCAGGAATAGATCTGGCTGGTCCGAGACCCCGAAGACCGCCACTTTTGGGCATGGCTCCACCCTCACTCCCACCACTTTGGACATTGCCTCAAAGAAGGCTGTCCAGTACTCCACAAGTCTGGGGCAAGACCAGAACATGTGGGCGTGGTTGGCCGGGCCTACTTGGCACCATTCATATCTATCCTCCACCTCCGGGAAGAACCTTCTCATACGGGTTCTTGTTAAGTGGGCTCTATGTACCACTTTTAGCTGTGTCAGGCTGAGCCTTGCGCACGTGGCGGTGGAGTTGACCCTATGCAGTGCTTCGCTCCAGAGTCCCCACCCCGTCTCAATCCCCAGGTCGTCCTCCCATTTCTTTCTTGTTGCGTCCAGTACGGTGTCGGCCCTTTCTATCAGTCGGTCATACATGTCACTACAGTTTCCTTTGTCTAGTCTGCTTGCGTCCAGTAGTTCTTCCAATAGTGTCTGTTGTGGCGGTTGTGGGTACGTCCTTGTCTCCTTTCGTAGGAAGTTTTTAAGCTGCAGATACCTTAGCTCGTTCCCCCCAGCTAGCTGGAATTTCTCTGTCAGTTCGTCCAGTAGTGTCTGTCGTGGTGGTTGTGGGTACGTCTTTGTCTCCTTTCGTAGGAAGTTTTAAAGCTGCAGATACCTTAGCTCGTTCCCCCTGGCTAACTGGAATTTCTCTGTCAGTTCGAGGTGGGGCTTGAATTGACCAAGCACTAGCCCAGAGTGTGTGACAGAAGCAACCCTGAAATATAAAAGTGCCTGGTGTGGAAACAATTGCTGGGTATTGCCTATAGTTTTAAAACTTATGGGATGTTGTTTGGGGAGGTTTAGCTCTGATGTTAGGAAAATGGGCAAATTCAGAACTGGATGAATTTAAGATACTGGGTGGAATTTCCTCTTATTTTGTCTACGTGTCAACTCAGGAGGGAAAAAGGTGTGGCCATTGGCTGCACTGATAGAATCATTGAATTTACAGTGCAGGCGGAGGCCATTTGGCCCATCGAATCTGCACCAGCCCTTGGAAAGAGCACTGCTAGCTTTTCCTACCTTATTTCTGACAGCTATTCAAAAATAATCCTGGAGGATCCAATGATGACATACTGGTGGAATGGGCTCTGAATGAGCCCACCCCACCAGCAACCTCAGCTCCTGACAGATCATGCGCCATTTTTAAAGGCGCAATTCTGAAAACAATTAAAACAAAAAAGGAACCCTCTCCCACGGACCTGGAACCCTCCCACCAAGGACACAGGACCTCTCCATGGACAAGGGACACCCACCCATGGACATGGGATCGCTCCCATGAGCACAGGATTCTCCCCGTGGACATGAAACACCCAATGGACATAGGGCCCCCCCACACAGGCATGGGACTCCCCAGTGGGACCAGGGGTACTGCCAGGGTACTGTCCAGGCATGACCGTCTTCCCCCTGGGGGCTGTGCTTACCTGTGTGACCCAACGGGTCCTCTTCGCCAGGTCCCCGTTTGCCCGGGCCTTTTGTAAACCCTACCAATGTGACATCACATCGGCGGTGGGGGTGGAATTCCTTCTGTGAGGTGATGATACAGCGGGAAGACCCTCCAATGACATTTAAATGTATGCTAATGGAGTTCCTGACCCTTCGTGGCAGGAACTCCATTACACCTTTAGCAAGGGGGGGGGGGGGGGGGCAGGGACCATCTCAATGGGAAATCCTGCCAATATAAATTCTGTTTCGGGACACCCGTTGGATTCTCCGCCTCCTCAAACTTTCCCATCCACCAAAAATGGGGGTGGGTAAAATCCTCCCTCCTCGCCACAGTGTATAGCCATTAAGTTAGTAAGTACATTTCTAGTTGACTCTCCTGTTTGTTTCATAAACATTTATTTTGCTAAAATCATCATAAAAATGTCTGGGACACCCCTCACTGGTCTTGGCATTTTTCTTCAGACTACAGCAACTTGCAAATGGACAGTTGAGAGTAGGCGTTCAAAGCTTCTCTTCTCGGATTTGGAATACCCTGTCATAGGACCATAAGATGTAGGAGCAGAAATAGGCCACTCGGCCCATTGACTATGGTCTGCCATTCAATAGGATCTTGTCTGGTCTGATAATTCTCATCTCCATTTACCCACCTTATCCCCATAACCCTTGATTCCCTTGCTGATTACAAATCTGTCTATCTCAGCCGTTAACATATTTAACGACGCAGCCCCCACAGCAATCTGCGGTAAAGAATTCCACAGATTCACTACCGTCTGAGAGAAGAAATTCCTCCTCATCTCGATCTTAAATGGGTGACCCCATACTCTGAGAGTATGCCCTCTGGTCCTAGACTCTCTCACAAGAGGAAACATCCTCTCATTATCTACCCTGTCAACTCCCCCCCCCCACCCCCCGAAAATCCTATATGTCTCAATAAGGTTGCCTCTTATTCTCCTAAACTTCAATGAGTACTGTCGTTTAAAATCAGATGTGCTTTTAAAACTCACACTTCAGTGTTTAACCCCCACCCTCTCACACTAATCGTGGAGGGGCAGTTTCAAGGCTGATATTTTGCTGGCCACTTCACCTGGATTTGAGCCACATTCCAGAAGCGGATTAAATCCCATGTTGGGTTGGATTTAAATGAGTAGCATCATCTTAATATAAATGAATACAAAATGCTTCCTGTACTGAATGGACAAAACTTTCAGTGTGACTGCTCCACCAAAGACAAAGGTTTTAGTTTGACATGCATTTATGACACATTAAGACCATTTCAGAGAAGTTAGACAAAGAATAGCTGATGGTACAAGGACCAGGGGACATAGATTCAAGAGTTTGAGCAAGAGATGCAGGGTGAATGTGAGTACGAACATTTTTAACGTAGTGAGTGATAATGAATTGGAACTCGCTGCCGACGAGGGTGGTGGAATATTGCAAGAGGACGAGGGGTGGGCATCTGAGTGAAATAAACTTACAGGGCTACGGGAATAGAGCAGGAGAATGAGACTGACTGGGTTACCCTATAGAAAGCCGGTATAGCACTGAGGGGCTGAATGGCCACTTTCTATGCTGTTATGATCCTAAAAGATATTTTATGTGCAGCGCAATAAACACATTGGCAAAACACGTCCCCCAAACAGCCATTGCAGGATTTTCTGCTGCCCCACAATGTGTTTTGTGGCAGAGGAGGTCACCCCGTACCCACCCCCCACCATTGGCTGACAGCAGAATCCTCTGGTCCTGCCGCTGTCAGCGGATTTTCGAATTGGTCAATTCGACCAATTCCGCCATCAGCGGAAGATCCTGCGCGTGGGAATGGCCAGAGAATTTCAGCCTTTACCCTGATTCATACTTCTCAGTGCAAAAATGGAAACAAAAGATCCCGTGAAGCCTCCAATGTTTCCCATCTCATAATTTCCTTCACAGCTCAACATTAAGCCACGGACGTTGATTTAAAACAGACTTCTAAAACAGCCATGCTGGATTTGTTTGTACTCTTCCTCCCGAGGTTACTATTATCCTGCATTGATCATGGGTTTAATTGTACAGACATGTTTGCCTTTGATTTTAATTATGTCAGTGTTGTTTTCTAACTCAGAACGTGGCCTCAGACTCACTGTTCAACTCATTTCATCCAAGCTCCCAGATGATTCGCTGTGATAGACTTGTTAAAAATAACCGCTCATTTGCCTTGGGCTCTCGAATCAATCATTTGTTTCAATTACATTTCCATTTCAGGTGCTGACATTGTGCAGTGGCTGATGAAAAGCCTGAATGTTGAAGATCAAGGTAAAGGAAGTGTGTGAAGATTCTGAGTTTAATTATCAGAAAGCAGAATTCTGCATATACAATCTGCTTTTCACAGGTCAACTTGCAAATTATTTTACCAAGCATGCCAAATCCATGACAGCAATGCTGACTTGATTCTATGATGGATGTTAAATGATTGAAAGGGAAGGAAGATTGAAGGAATTTAAAGCTGAGCCAAGACCTGGTGTATAAGAGCCGCTAATTCATTCACAGGATGTGGCCAGTATTCACTAATGCATCCCTAAATGCTCTTAAGAAGGCAATGGTGAGCTGCCTTCTTGAACTGCTGCAGTCCGTGAGGTGTGGCTATATCCACAGTGCTGTTAGGGAGGTTGTTCCAGGATTTTGTTTCAGCGACAGTGAAGCAAAGCCGATATGTTTCCAAATCAGAATAGTGAGTGGCTTGGAGAGGAACCTCCAGGTGGTGGTGTCCCCATGTATCTGCTGCTTGTCCTTGTAGTGGTCATGGGTTTGGAAGATGCTGTCGAAGAAGGTTTCCATGCAGCGCACCTCGCAATTTAATAAATGTTTGCTGCCTCATTTCTTGTCACCAATCTCTCTCTGCATATATAGAACATAGAACCGTACAGCACAGTACAGGCCCTTCGGTCCACGATGTTGTGCCGAACACGTCTGAAACTAAGATCAAATTAACCTACTCCCAATCATTCTAGTGCACTCCATATGCCTATCCAATAACCCCTTGAAAGTTCCTAAAGTGTCCGACTCCACTACCATAGCTGGGAGTGCGTTCCACGCCCCAGCCACTCTCTGAGTAAAGAACCTACCTCTGACATCCCTCCTATGTCTTCCACCATGAACCTTATAGTTATGCCCCCTTGTGACATCTACATCCAGCCGAGGAAAAAGTTGCTGAATGTCCACTCTATCTATCTCTCTGATCATCTTATACACCTCAATTAAGTCACCTCTCATCCTCTTTCGCTCCAAAGAGAAAAGCCCTAGCTCCCTCAACCTTTCCTCATAAGACCTACCCTCCAATTCAGGCAGCATCCTGGTAAAATCTCCTTTGCACTCTTTCCAATGTTATCTCTTTCTATCTTTTACTAATTTATGGATATTGTTGTGGCCAAAAAAATATTCCTTTTTTCCCTGTAAGCGCATGGCCCAATTCTAACTCACCCTTGCATCTCCACTATGTTGAATCAAGACACACCACACTGTCTTCTGCTCTAACTCATTCTGTCCCAGGGCCGCATAATTCCTTAGCTTCTTTGTCTTTAGTTCCTGCTAGGCAAATCTATGTTACTTAATAGTCACTTCCACTTCATCTCTTTTACTCTGTTCAGTCTTTAATGGCTCATTGCCTTGGCTTGGCGAACAAATAATGACTGTTTGGATTGATGTTCCATCATGGTCAAATGTTGGAAGGAGAGGAAATATTACAACAAAACCTTTCTAATTGGAACTCAGCATATCCATGTTGAATATCGATCTGGTGCATTTTGCTAAGTTGCACTGGTGAATGATGTTGGGCCATGCAGCAGACTTTGTTGAAAGGAGTGTAAAAGTGGGTTACAATGACGAGGGGACCTTCAAACCAAAGAAATGGGTATGGGAGATGGGGTGGGTGGTGGGGAAAACTTTGAATGGAATTGGTAATGGAAAAAGCACTCAAACTATTGTGTTTTTCTCCCTATTCACAGGTGAAGCGATACACTTGGGGAGCCTCATTGCTGCCCAAGGTTACCTGTTTCCTATCTCAGATCATGTGCTGACATTGAAGGATGATGGAACATTTTACAGGTTTCAGGTGAGTCAGGACATCACCTTTGCCAAAACCAGAGAACCCTTTAGCTAAGATACGTTAAGCTTAAGAAGTCTATCTGTTAGGTGTTTCTTCCAGTGTTCCTTAGCTGGTGAATATGCCAAGAAAATAGAACAAGGTCAAAATACCATTAGACCCATCAGTGAAAAACTCAACATCAAGAACTTCCACATCAGATCTTGAGAGGGGAGAGATGATGGAATTGGGTATCATGGAAGAAAGAATGTTCAAGTCCTGCTCCTTTTTTAAAATTACCCAGGAGCATAGGAGCCTATTGTTCCCTATTGCGTTCTGCATGGCAGCATCTCAACCAATTAGAATCGACTTGTCAACCAATCAGCACCCTTTTCTCCTGTAGTGTACATTGTTGTGATTGTTTAAAATTTGGCATTCTTGCATTTGTCGTGATGAGTGCCAGATGAAAAGCTTCGGCAGCGTGGCTCTCTTTTTCAGCATTGTTCAAGATTGGAGGGAGGTTGGTGATAGCGAGGTGTGGTCTGGGAGGGAATTGTGGAGGTGCTGTTGGAATTGGACATTTTACTCTGGTGATAGGGTTTTTTCAGTTTAGTTTATAGGGAAACACTCTTGCACCTTCTGACCCACAAGGAGTGCTATAAAGGCATTAACGAGATCAACCAAACCCATGAAACGGTAGTTAAAATGAGAAACCTTGTTAAAATGGACCCTACCTCACCAAGCGGAACTTCTTAAATACCTTACCTTACTTTGTTCATATTACATGAGCTCTGGTGGGAAATTGATAGCTGCTAATTGCGGGAGATTGATAACTTGTTAACTCTAATCGAGGACATTTTAGCCAGTTGGAATTGCATGTTGGGATAATTCTCCATTCTCAGCTGCATTTACATGCACTAGGATACAGGCAGCAGGTTTTTACAAAGTGTGTAAAATTGAAGGTTGGCCAGGAAAGCATTGGAATAGTCAAGTCTAGAGGTAACAAGGACACCGATTAAGACTTTCAGCAACAGAAGGGCTGGGGCAGTTGCAAAGTTAGAAGTAAGTAGTCTTAGTAATGGCATGGGTAAAATGTTGGAAGCTCACCTCAGAGTCAAATTAGACGTCAGGGTTGTGAACGCATGGTAACCAAGAAGAGCACGGCTGATGGTAAACGCTGGGTTATTCCAAATCCCTGATGGGACCTTGAAATAACTGCCCTCAACTGTATTTTGCAATTTGATATGATGAATGTGAGGAAAGATTTGAAAGACTTGACTGATGTTCCAGCCTTCATAATGATTTCAAATAAAATAAACATTTATTAAACAATAAAATAAACGTCAATAAAGTCAATTAGAAGTACACATAACTAAAACAATGGCTACGTTACGCTGTTGCAAACACATTTACTTCACTCCCTTCAGAGCTATTTCTCCCTAAACCGCCACAACATCTTACAGGTCTTTTTAAAACTATGTACAAAATCTAGCGGCAGTTACCATACTAGGCAGTTATATCTTTTGGGGGTTGCTTCTGATGTAGGACAAAACAACTGGGGCGGGATTCTCCGAACCCCCGCCGGGTCGGAGAATCGCCGGGGGCCGGCGTCAATCCCGCCCCCGCCGTGTCCGAATTCTCCGGCACCGGAGATTCGGCGGGGGTGGGAATCGCTCCGCGCCGGTTGGCGTGACCCCCCGGTAATTCTCCGGCCCACGATGGGCCGAAGTCCCGCCGCTGTCATGCTTCTCCCACCGCCGTGGATCAAACCACCTACCTTACCGGCGGCGCGGGCGGGCTCCGGGATCCTGGGGGGGCGCGGGCGATCTGGCCCCGTGGGGGTGCCCCCACAGTGGCCTGGCCCGCGATTGGGGCCCACCAATCGGCGGGTGGGCCTGTGCCGTGGGGGCACTCTTTTCCTTCCGCCTTCGCCATGGTCTTCACCATGGCGGAGGCGGAAGTGACCCCCTCCCCTGCGCATGCGCGGGGATGACGTCAGCAGCCGCTGACGCTCTGGCGCATGCATGGAGTTCCGACGCCCGGTGAAGTCCCTTCGGCCCCAGCTGGCGTGGCGCCAAAGGCCTTCCACGCCAGCCGGCGGAGCGCCAACCACTCCGGCGCGGGCCTACCCCCTCAATGTTAGGGCTTGGCCCCTAAAGATGCGGACACTTCTGCACCTTTGGGGCAGCCCGACGCCAGAGTGGTTCATGCCACTCCATCACGCCGGGACCTCCCGCCCCGCCGGGTAGGGGAGAATCCCGGCCCTGGTTGTTCAAGGCAGGCTTTCTTCACAGACATGGCTTGCTGGGAGTAAAAGCCAGCTATTCCTCCTGTCAGCTGAGGTCGCAAAGCAGCTTCCCGTACATAGGTTGAATTGCTTCTGATATGCAATATTTTCCCTTTTGATTTTTATTTATCTGAACTAACCTCTTCAGAAGGCAAGCTTAATTACCTTCATTTTGTGATTCTACCTTTTAGAGTTCACACTTTGTCTCCTCCTTTGAACCTCCGACACCTTACTCAAACCCTTTATGTTCTATTCCCCATTGTTACCAGCTTGCCTCATCATCAGTAAGGAAATCAAGGGTTGTGGGAACAAAGTGGAAAAGTGGAGTTAAGGATTATCACATCAGATCAATCATGATCTCATTGAATGGCAGAGCAGACTCAATGGGCTGAATGGCTGAAATCTGCTCCCTTGTCTTTTAGGGAGCAGATTATGTACTTCCTGATATTTGACTTCTAGTGATACCAGAACAATATAACTAGTCACATGAAGCAACAATTAACTGAAAAGGAACATTTTTCTTGAATATATTCTATAGGCTTTGCTCCACTGGTTAATAAGCATGCTACATGCATCCAAATGTCTGAACTGTTGACGGATTCAATGTAGTAACAAATAAATCTTTATTACAGGCTCCATACTTTTGGCCATCAAACTGCTGGGAGCCAGAAAACACGGACTATGGTAAGTGAATCTCTCATTTCATTTGCCACAGTGCTGAAAAAATATGTAACACTTCAGTCCGTTAACCCTTGCACATTGTTTACACAGGCACAAACAGAGTGGTAATGGGCAGTAAGCTGTATATTCCATTTATCTTGTCTAATTTTTGCACCGTTTGCTTTGCCAGTTGCTTACTTTGGCACGAAAGAGTGCAAACGCAGCATAACATACCCTCCATGCACCCCGTCCCCACAAACCCCCACCCCCTAGTGGTCTTCATGAATTGAGTTTGATGCTTCCTGTGTGCCAAGTCACATTAATTCTTCTCTACCTAATAATGATAAATCTATGGGTGGGATTCCCTCCCACCCCCGGCCAGCGTGTTTGTCCGGCAACAGAATCTTCTGGTCCTGCAGCTGTTAATGGGGTTTCTTGTTTGTTTGCCCCCTCCGCCGCTGGTGAACCCACGGCAGGGGCTCGGCAGAAAATGCTGTCGGCGGTAACAGCCGGAAGATCCCACCCTTGGAGATTGGTCTCCCAACATGAAGACCAGCACGGGGCAGCATGGTAGCACAGTGGTTAGCACGGTTGCTTCACAGCTCCAGGGTCCGAGGTTCGATTCCTGGGTCACTGTCTGTGCGGAGATTGCATCTTCTCCCCGTGTCTGCGTGGGTTTCCTCCGGGTGCTCTGGTTTCCTCTCACAGTCCAAAGATATGCAGGTTAGGTGGACTGGCCATGTTAAATTGCCCTTAGTGTCCATAAAAGGTTAGTTAGGGATATGGGGATAGGGTGGAGGTCTTGGGTAGGGTGCTCTTTCCAGGGGCCGGGGCAGACCCAATGGGCCGAATGGCCTACGTCTGCCCTATAAATTCTACGATTCTATGATGAAGACCAATCACTTGACAGGAGCACAGATCAGATGATTGTGCAGACGGCCTCCTCCCATGAGTCACAGTGCTCCCAATATCCCCAGTTAACCAAATTACATGGCACGGTACCACAGTGTTTAGCACTGTTGCTTCACAGCGCCAGGGTCCCAGGTTCAATTCCCGGCTTGGGTCACTGTCTGTGTGGAGTCTGCACATTCTCCCTGTTGTATTCCTCCGGGTGCTCCGGTTTCCACCCACAAGGCGTGCTGTTAGGTGAATTGGACATTCTGAATTCTCCCTCCGTGTACCCGAACAGACGCCAGAGTTTGGCTTCTCGGGGGTTTTCACAGTGGCATCATTGCAGTTTTAATGTAAGGCTACTTGTGACAATAATAAAGATTATTATTATTATTATTCTTCTTTGCCAGAAATTCAGCTGCATCACAAATTGGGAATGTGACCTTGTGCTCCAAAATCCTTCAGCTGCACTCCCAGTGAATGAAGCTGTGCTCCACCAGTCTCGAGAAAAGCATTATCAATAGTCATTGCATTGTACAATTTAAGATTAGGTCAGTTTGGCAAAACAGGATTAAGGAGGTTCAATTACTTCTATCATTGTAATTTTTCATTTTGTATGGCTTCCAGTACATCCATGAAGGCAGAGTAGCAAATTATCCTTGTTTTTAAATGTGGGCCAGTATTTACCATCCATCCCTAATTGCCCTTGAACTGAATGGCTCGCTAGACTATTTCAGAGGCAGTTAAGAGTCAACTACATTGCTGTGGGTTTGGCACCTGTAAGCCAGACCAGGTAAGGATGGCAGATTTGCTTCCCGAAAGGACATTCGTGAACCAGATGGGTTTTTACAGCAATGAACAATTGTTTCATGGTTATTATTTCACTTTTCATTGCATATTTTTAATTGAATTCAAATTTCACCATCTGGGGTTGGAAACTGGGTCCCCAGAACATTACCCTAGGTCGCTGGATTTTTAACCGCTGTCTTCTGCATATTTTGCCATATTTGGACCCAATACCCACCTCAGAAAGAAGAGGCTGCCTTTAAGAGTGGGAGACTATAATGAATTCTGTGATGAATTAGTAAGGGATACTACAATGGTAACAAATGGTAGAATTGCAACATTTTTGTATTCCCAATAGGCAGTGTTAATGTCCTAAACGATCTATCGCACTATTCAATGCAAAATAAGATTTTATCTATATTAATGTTGAAGCCATAAGACATAAGACATAGGAGCAGAATTAGGCCACTCGACCCATCACGTCTGCTCCGCCATTCAGTCATGGCTGATATTTTCTCATCCCCATTCCCCTGCCTTCTCCCCATAACGCCTGATCCCCTTATTAATAAATAACCTACCTATCTCTATCTTAAAGACACTCAGTGATTTGGCCTCCACAGCCTTCTGCGTTAAAGAGTTCCACAGATTCACCACCCTCTGTCTGAAGAAATTCCTCCTCATCTCTGTTTTAAAGGATGTCCCTTTAATCTCAGAATGTGTCCTCTGCTTTTAGTTCTTCTACAAGTGGAAATATTCTCTCCATGTCCACTCTATCTAGGCCTCACATTATCCTGTCAGTTTCAATAAGATCCCCCCTCATCCTTCTAAACTCCAACGAGTACAGACCCAGAGTCTTCAACTGTTCCTCATACAACAAGTTCTTCATTCCAGGGGTCATTCTTGTGAACCTCTTCTGGACCTTTTCCAAGGTCAGCACATCCTTCCTTAGATGCGGGGCCCAAAACTGCTCACAATACTCCAAATGGGGTCTGGCCAGGGCCTTATGCAGCCTCAGAAATACATCTCTGGTCTTCTATTCGAGCCCTCTTGACATGAATGCGAACATTGCATTTGCCTTCTTAACTGTCGACTGAACCTGCACGTTAACCTTATGAGAATCGTGAACAAGGACTCCCAAGTCCCCTTGTGCTTCTTATTTTCTAAGCATTTCCCCATTTAGAAAATAGTCTATGCTTAAATTTCTCCTTCCACAGTTTTCCACATTGTATTTCATTTGCCACTTCATTGCCCATTCTCCTAGCTTGTCCAAATCCTTCTGCAGCCCCTTTGCTTCCTCGATACGACCTGTCCCTCTCCAGATCTTTGTATCATCTGCAAACTTAGCAACAGTGCCTTCAGTTCCTTCTTCCAGATCATTAATGTATATTGTAAAATGTTGTGATCCCAGCACAGAACCCTGTTCACACCACTAATCACCGGCTGCCATCCTGAAAAAGACCCCTTTATCCCCACTGTCTGCCTTCTGCCAGTCAGCCAATCCTCTATCCATGCCAGGTTCTTACCCTTAACACCATGGGCGCCTAACTTATTTAACAGTCTCCTATGCGGCACCTTGTCAAAGGCCTTCTGGAAATCTAAATAAATCACGTCCACTGGTTCTCCTTCATCTATCTTCCTTGTTACCTCCTCAACGAACTCTAACAGATTTGTCAGACATGACCTCCCTTTGACAAAGCCGTGCTTACTTAGTCCTATTTTACCATGTACTTCCAAGTACTTTGCGATATGGGGCAGGATTCTCCCCTACCCGGCGGGGCGGGGGTTCCCGGCGTACCTTTGGGGGCCAAGCCCTCACATTGAGGGGCTAGGCCCGCGCTGGAGCGGTTGGCACCACGGCGACTGGCGCCAAAACCGGCACCAGCGGCCTTTGACGTCCGCCGCCCGGTACCGGGGCTGGCCGAAAGGCCTTTGCCGGTTCGCGCATGCGCCGGTGGTGCCGCTGACGTCACCACCGGCGTATGCGCGCTGGGGGATTCTCTTCCGCGCCCGCCATGGTGGAGGCCGTGGCGGTGGCGGGAGGGAAAGAGTGCCCCCATGGCACTGGCCTGCCCGCCGATCGGTGGGCCCCGATTGCGGGCCTGGCCACCGTGGCGGCACCCCCCAGGGTCCGATCGCCCCGCGCCCCCCCCAGGACCCCGGTGGCCCACTCGCGCCGCCGATCCTGCCGGCACCAGAGGTGGTTCAAACCTCGGCGGAGGGATAGACCTCCCAGCAGCGGGACTTTGGCCCATCGCGGGCCGGAGAATCGCCGCAGGGGGCTCGCCACTCGGTGCGGCGCATTTCCCGCCCCCACCAATTCCCGGGTGGCGGAGAATTTCTGACACGGCAGGGCGGGATTTCGGCGGCCCTGGGTGATTCTCCGACCCTGCTGGAGATCGGAAAATTTCGCCCCTCATCTTTAATAGCAGACCAAAGTCAGGCTAACCGGCCTATAATTTCCTGTCTTCTGCCTCCCTCCCTTCTTAAACAGCGGTGTTACATTAGCCACTTTCCAGCCCTCTGGGACCCTTCCTGCCTCCAGTGATTCCTGAAAGATCACCACCAATGCCTCCACAATTTCCTCAGCTATCTCTTTTATGACCCTGGGGTGTAGACCATCCGGTCCAGGTGATTTATCCTCCTTCAGACCTTTCAGTTTCCCCAGAACCTTCTTCTTAGTGTTGGCCACTGCACTCACCTCTACCCCCTGATTCTGCTGGAGCTCTGGCATCCCCTGGTGTCTTCCACTATGAAGACTGATTCGAAGTAACTATTCAGTTCGTCTGCCATTCTTTGTTTCCTATTGTTACTTCTCCAGCCATGTATTTCAGTAGTCCTATTTTGCCTCTCTCTTACGTTTTGGATATTGAAAGAAACTCTTCCTATCTTCTTTTATATTACTAGCTAACTTGCACTCATATTTCATCTTCTCTCCCCTTATTGCTTTTTTAGTTGTCCTCATTGGTACAAAGGGATTGGTATAAAGCATTGGTATAAAGGGATTAGCTTTGCAGGGCTCTTTGAATATTATACTATAAAACTGGAATAAGGGCCTGACGAGACTCCTGAACAAAACAAAATGTCATTTCCTTCTTCGTGACGTTTCACTTTTCTTTCGTCGAGGATCATATCGGACCTTGATTTTCCATAACATTTACACAGCATTTTATAGCTCACAGTTTGATTGTAAATGAAACCTAAAAGCATCCCCCCCGCCCCCCAATTTTTCTCCAGCTTAACCTTAAGCGTCGCTCCTTAAACTATTTTCAAAAGAGGTGTCGCAAACATTATTTTTCCAAATTTTAAGACTTAAGTCCTGTTGTAAAGAATCTTAAGAACTGAAATTTGGAAGGTCCTCACTGTTGATGAAGACACAAGGCTAAAAACTGTATCAGTGTCAGACCTGTCACAATTTCGTCTTTCTCTGCTCCTCCTGCTGGTTGAGGCATAAATCTAAGTCAGAGGAAGATTTGTTCTGTCCAATCGCAGTGGTTAGGCTTTGACGATTTGGTGTCAACCAATTTCCTCAGAGGTTAAGACAGGTACAAGCCTTACCCTACTGCATGTCCTTCTAGCTTACTTGTTCCAGGCTGTGGAATGCAGGGACCTCTCTCATCAATTGTGTACACTTTGACAAAGTCTTCCTTCACAAGGGCATGTCTTGACTTTCCTAATGAATGCTAAAGGCCTTTCAATGTGTAGTTTACTCATTTCACACTGATCAACTTTTTTGGGACTTTTGAAGACATTTCTAAACTGGTTGTTCTTCATTTTAAATCAGTGTCCCAGCAATTTAAATGTACAATGTCTGAGGGTTCAATGTTCATCCCTACCAACAGGGATGTCATTCTGTTGCACAGGACTCAAATAAGAACATGGGAAATAGGAACATGAGAAGAGTAGGGCATTCAGGCATTGCGCATCCGCTATTCAGTAAGATCATGGTTGATCTGATTGCAACCTTGACTCCACTTTCCTGCCTAACCACCCCACCTCCCCAATAAACCTCAACTCCCTTGTAAATCAAATATTTGTCTAATTCAGCTTCAGATATACTCAATAGCTCAGCCTCTCACTGCTCTTTGAGATAGATAATTCCAAAGATTCAAGATCGTGTGAGAAAATATATTTTTCCTAATTTTTCATCGTAAATGGAAGACCCCTTATTTATAAATTGTGCCCCACCCCGAGTTCTAGATTCCCCAATAAGCAGAAGCATTCCCTCAGCATCCACCCTGTCAAGCTCCCTTAGTATCTTGTATCTTTCAATGAGATCACCCCTCATTCTTCAATGAGTATAAGTCCAGCCTCCTTAACCTCAGTAGTATGGAGCAGGAACAAGTCTGAAAGCATTGTGGAGTATATGGTGACCATTCTGTTTAACATAAACCTGGTGGTCAGCTCTATCAACACCTTAGCAGAACCGTCATGATGGATAGTCTTATGACAGTTTACTTGGCAGCACAAACTCTGTCCTGGAAATCAAGGTGACTGCCATCTTATTTGGGAGCCATTACTTAATGAGGCTTCAAGAACACCACCTTACTTTTGCATTCTGTTCTTCAGCAGAGCACTTGGAGTGCCGAGGCAGTACTCTAGAGATTGTGAGGAACATGTGCCGTACTCCATAAGAATCATAGTGTGTCTACTACTTTGCCAGATACTCCCTCCACCAGTCCTCCCGGTTTGCTGCATTCAAAGGTGGTGCAGCCTGTTGTTGGGTCCTCGTGGTCTAGAGCTGCTCGAGGTCCACCACAACCTGTCAAAATGTTTTCAATTGGAGCTTGTAGTTTCCTAAATTGGGGAAACACTTTGTCGGGGCACGAGGATAATTTAACAAGTGCAAAAGACAAGCACTGAGGGTGTGCAGAAAGATGGTCAGTCATCTCTTTTGATCTCTGCTGACACGATGAGTGAAAGTTTAACTCATTAAAAGCCCATCCTCTTGTGAAATGCAACATGATTTGCTTGATAAATCTGTTTCTTTTCTGGATTTGATGTTGCTGTATGTCTTCACAGTGAAGTGAGTTCAATACCAATGGGCAGAATTTCATGGGAACCACTGTCCAACCTTTATGACTGTAAAATTACCCAGGTAGCTGCTTTTCCATCCTCGCACACCCACCCCTGACCCGTCATCAGTTCTATCAGGGTGACGGGATGGGGAAAGGTGAGGCCTTGCCCCAATGGAGGCCCCTAAGTGGCCAATTAATGTACATTCTGACTGGAAATCTGTATTTTCCTCTTGGCTGCTGCATTGAGTTCTTATTTGCCTCTTAGTGATCAAAGAAATAGGGTATCCCATGGTCAAACGTCTACACCCCCATGTCTGACCTTGATTACGATATCACTTATCCAGTTGAACAGCTCAACTGCAAAGGACAGTTTCCCAATGAACCTGGGGGTGTCAAAACCTTTTAAAGACATTAGAAATATCAAAGACTACGACCGTAACTACACAGTAGACACCAAGGTAATCAACCTATTTCTAAGCTATTAAATTGAGGATGTTACAAATCATCCCAAAGTTGGCCTAACGAAATGAGAGACAGGGGTGTGATTCCCCATCCCGCCAGCTCCGGTTTTCTGGCGCGGCGTGCCCCCGATGGCAGTCGGGGTTTCCCATTGTGGGCCTCCCCATGTCGTCAGGAACCTTGCGGTAATGGGTGCGCTCCGCCGGGGCGGAGGATCCCTTCGATGGAGAATTCCACAGCAGATTGTTAAGACCGACATTTGAAGTGTTACAACAACGTGCGATTCAGTGTGCTGCTCACTCACAGATTTCCCATGGCACAAAGTCAAGTCATTCCATGCAATATGTTGTCTTATCAATGCACCACGGCGCCGAGGCGTCTTCCCTCCTTTACAAATTATGCCAATGTAAGCTCAACTTGTTAAGGAAAAGAATTGAATGTGCTCACTTCCAATATTAAATCTTGGGCTGCTGAAGGGTCTCCATTCATTACTGAGAGGATGGTTATAAAATGCATGACAGACCATCAAACATCATATTTTCCCCCTGAAAGAAACAAGTTACTGAGTGCAAATTAAATCTCTTGTTTAACAGCATGATAACTGAAGCTACCTTGATCATTTTTTGTGCAAATCTTTCTGTATCCTGATCAACCTATCCTCAAAATGGAAAAGATTAATTAAAATCACAACCTTCTCTCTGCTAAATTTGTCACACATCTCATGTTTTACATTGCATTGCTTCTGAATTAACATATTACATGGATAAGATATAAATCTGCTTGGAAATATTTATGTTTTGCATTCAAATGCATGGAAACTTATAGAATGCATCCTTACTAAGCCTGTAGCTCTGTCATGAAGCAGTAATAAATAATGACAACCTCCCAATCACAGCCAACCGTAGCTCATTTGTCAGATGAATAATTTGCATTAACAGGACAATGTACTTGACAAACAATTTCTCATACTCATCACTTCTTGGGGACAGCCAGGCTAACATTGAATTTCTTTTTTCCTTTTGAGGCACTTTTCCTTCAATGCAAGATTTCCTTCAGATTTTTGCCTATATCCGGTACCCTAGCTGCTAAAAAAAGACAGTTTGTTGGTGATCTGTTTCAGACTGCTTCTGAAACCTTCCTTACCCAGCCACCAATTACAACCCAACGACAAATCCACATTCATCCCATCATGCACCCATCCAATCCCCCCCCCCCATAGAGCAAAGTCATAGTGAATACTTATAATACATCTAATATCATTCTGTTGAAAGTAAAACACTTCCCCATATAGAATTTATCTTTTTTAAAATGATTTTAGAGTACCCAATCCTTTTTTTCCAATTAAGGGGCAATTTAGCGTGGCCAATCCACCTACCCTGCACATCTTTGGGTTGTGGGGGTGAGACCCATGCTGACACGGGGAAAATGTGCAAACTCCACACGGACAGTGACCCAGAGCCGAGTTCGATCTCAGGTCCTCGGCACCGTGCGCCACCATGCTGCCCCATTGAATCTATTTTGGATTTTAAATACTGGTGAAATATTACACTGTCCAACTTTCTGAGCTAATTTCATTCCACAGTTGAGCCCTAATTTGTGTCTTTTTAAGTAGCCAAAATTGAGACATTTCCCAGGATCAATCTGTCAATTTGCCCAGAGCCAACTGCAACTTAAGCTTGGAAAATATTACCCCTCTGTATATTGACCAATTATGATTTCTGTTACGACATAGCCTGCTGAATATCGAGACATCCCAGAATCACAGAATCCCTACAGTGCAGAGGGAGGCCATTCGGCCTATCGAGTCTGGATTGACCCAGGGAAGAAGCATCCTACCTAGGCCCACGCCCCCACCCTATCCCCGTAACCCAGTAACCTGCTAACCTTTTGGACACTAAGGGGCAACCTAGCTTGGCAAATCCACCTAACCTGCATATCTTCGGACCGTGGGGGGGGGAAACTGGAGCACCCGGAGGAAACCCATGGAGACAGTTACCCGAGGCTAGAATTGAACCTGGGTCCCTGGCGCTGTGAGGCAGCAATGCTAATCACTGTGCCACCATGCTGCCCCTACTTCAATTTATCCAATACAAGGGGCTGGATTTTCCGCTGGTGGAATTCTCGATTGCGCCGGCAGCGCACCCACTCCCGGGGACTTCCCGATGGCGTGGGGCTGTCCACACAAACCCCAGAAAACTGGTGCAGCGGGATGGAGAATCCCGCCCAATGAGTCAGAAAAATATGACCCTCTGATTTTGTTCTATTTAATCAAACTAAAGGGGACACCCTTTTTTTGTGTTTGAATCACAATCCATTGTTCTCTTCCATTCCATCTTATCCCAATCACTGCCTATGCACATTCTCATGCTCCTCCCCCATCCTTAACTAGGTCTTTTGCCCAAGAGCCTTATCATATCTAAATCCGTTAGCGGATGGGGGACCCTGAACCAGGCTTCTGATATTTGTCACATGATCCATGTCACATGCCATGAAATCATCTGGTAGGTTCCTGAAGTTTGTTAGAAATTGTACTGTTTGCAAATTGAATGCAAAGTCTTGGTTCAGGTGGATGGGAAGGAGCAGGAATGTGCTTCTTGTCATCAGCATTGGTAAAGTGAAAAGTCAATGGATTAAAATTGTGCTTGAAAAGGAAAGGTTTGGGTAATTTTAACAGTGTAGTTAATTACTTAATCTTTTTTTCACCATCACAGCCATCTACCTGTGCAAGCGGACAATGCAGAATAAAGCGAGACTGGAACTTGCAGATTATGAAGCCGTAGGTATACTAATTTTATAATCAATGGCATACTATTGTAATACCACGCTGTCATTTTGAAAGCTACAGCATGGATTCCAGTCAGTGCTTGCATTAACATATATCAGTGATTTAAAAAAAGCAGATATCTGTTATCTGTTTTAACACAAAACTATTCCTTCCGCAGGAAAACTTGGCCAGGTTGCAAAGAGCATTTGCACGAAAATGGGAGTTCATCTTTTTGCAAGCAGAGGCCCAAGTAAAGTACGTAACAAACAACTTTACAAATGTATAAAGTGAGAAACCATTAGGAAATAATAAGACTGCTTTCCATATGTGTGTGGAGCTGATATCGCATGGCATTGCTCGCAACTGATCAGGATCTGGAGCATGAATTGTCGTAGAATCCTTATAGTCCAGAGGGAGGCCATTTGGCCCATCGAGCCTGCACCAACCCTTAAAAAGAGCACCCTATTTAGGCCCTTGCCTCCACTCCATCCCTGTAACCCACCTAACCTTTTGGACACTAAGGGGAAATTTAGCATGGCCAATCCACCTAACCTGCACATCTTTGATCTGTGGGAAGAAACTGGAGCACCCGGAGGAAACCCACGCAGACACAGGGAGAAAGTTCAAACTCCACGCAGACAGTCACCCGAGGCAGGAATTGAACCCGGATCCCTGCTACTGTGAGGCAGCAGTGCTAACCACTGTGCCACCGTGCTGCCCAAATGATTGTATGTTTTTAGCTGTTAGTCAGGTCTGTGATCAGTTATTCCTTGATCGGGATTCGTCTGAGCACATTCTGAAGTCAATTTATAAACTAATTTGTTGTTTTGTAACAAATTCCGGTCTTTTGGCTAAGATCAAGTGCAGGATCAAAACCCGAGAGCAGGGGCGGCATTCTCCCCTACCCGGCGGGGCGGGGATCCCGGCGTAGGGGAGTGGCACCAACCACTCCGGCATCGGGCCTCCCCAAAGGTGCGGAATTCTCCGCATCTTTGGGGGCTAGGCCCGCTCCGGAGCGGTTGACACCACGCCGACTGGCGTCAAAACCGGCACCAGCGGCCTTTCAGGCCCGCCGCCCGGCGCCGGGGCTGGCTGAAAGGCCTTCGCCGGTTCGCACATGCGCCGGTGGTGACGTCAGCGGCAGCAGCCGCTGACGTCACCACCGGCGCATGCACCCTGGGGGATTCTCTTCCGCTTCCAATATGGTGGAGGCCGTGGCGGCGGCGGAGAAAGAGTGCCCCCAAGGCACTGGCCCGCCCTCCGATCGGGGGGCCCCGATCGTGGGCCTGGCCACTGTGGGGGCACCCCCAGGGGTCTGATCGCCCCGCGCTTGCCCCTCCCCCCCGCCCCAGGACCCTGGGGGCCCGGTCACGCCGCCGATCCCGCTGCCACTAGAGGTGGTTCAAACCTCGGCGGCGGGAGAGGCCTCCCAGTGGCGGGACTTCGGCCCATCGCGGGCCGGAGAATCGCCGCAGGGGCCTCGCCGATCGGTGCAGATGTCACGCCGATCAGCGGGGCGTGATTCCCGCCCCCGCCAATTCCCGGGTGGCGGAGAATCTCTGCCACGGCGGGGGCGGGATTTTCGGCGGCCCCAGACGATTCTCTGACCCTGCTGGGGGTCGGAGAAAGTCGCCCCAGGTTAGTGCCTGTTCTTGTCTTCTTGGATCTTGTATGTCTCCTTTGAGGGGACCATGAATCGGAAACAATTTAAATTGGTTTTTGGAGCAAACAAGGGGATGGATTAGGGCTTGTCCTGTCCATTCTGTGCATTGGCATTGTAACTCTGAGAATGGAATACATTTCTTTTTAAAATTCTCCAGATTGACAGGTAATTAGTTCATTTCCTTTCTATGTATCTTTTTAAAAAAATTGAGATATCTACCTTTTTCTTTTCAGGATTGTACAGTTGTAATTTATTGGTGAATTATGCCAATTTGGGAAATGATGGGCATTTTCAAAACTTTATTGAAAAAAAGTAATTTTAAGGCTGTAGATAAATCATTTCAGCACTGGTATTCAACTGCGCCTGTGCCAGATGCTAAATGAGATGAGTTCTTTCTTAAATATTAAGATAGAGCCGTGCAGTGGCAAAGTGGTTAGCACCATGCAGCACCAGGGACCTGGGTTCAATTCCGACCTTGACTATCTGTGTGGAGTTTGCACGCTCTCCCCGTGTCTGTGTGGGTTTCCTCTGGTGCTCCTGTTTCCCCCATAATCCAAAGATGTGCAGGTTAGGTGGATTGGCCATGTTAAATTGCCCTTCAGTGTCAAACAGTTAGGTGGGGATGGTCAGGGAGTGGGCCTGGGTAGGGTGCTCTTTCGGAGGTTCGGTGCAGGTCCAATGGGCTGAATGTCCTCCTTCTGCACTGTATTGAATCTATGATAAGCACAAATTATGTTTTATTATCTTGCCTGCTGTTTGTGAAAAATACCGTGACCTTATAATGTAAGTGTCCTCACTGAATTTGAAAGGGTAGTATGTCCTGTGAGATTGATAGTTACAGAGATGCAATTTTTATCCATGGCAATTTGTAAAATAAAACCCATATTTCATTTTCTTCTGGGTTCTCCATGTAACTGTGTCCCATCTTGAACTGTTTAGAGGGAGGGGAAGTCACCAGAAGGGGCTTGAGTGTGCCTTCTTTAGCTCATATCCAAGGGAAGCTGTGGTGCATCATCTCCCATTTTGTTGAACAGAAATCACTGCATGCCGCAAGGAAAACATAAAGGTACAGAAAGCAAAACAATATTTCCAAATGGAAAATGAATTTAATGAATACTTCCCAATGTCCACTTGCTGTTACTTATTTCAGACAGTGGCTCACCACCATCCTACCAACAATCAAATGTCCTTTTATCTGTAATTTGCATAATGCAGAGGCAAGCACCCCCTTAGTCACCATTAGCACTGAGGCTATGGTTGCATAATAACTTCATCAAGCCTGTTCAATAGCTATTACTGTCAAGTGGGTTCAAGTCCCTGCATCGGTGGTTGAAGTTGACAATACAGTGGAGTACTGAGGGAGAGTTGCACTGTCTTCACACTCGTGGAAGAGTCTGGGTATTTTCCCCCTGGTCTCCTTGTCAATATTTATCTCTTAATTAACATCAAGAGGATATTTTAATTGGTCATAGAATTATAATGGTGGAACGGTTACCGTACAGAAGGAGGCCATATGGCCTATCGTACCTCTGCTGTCTCTCTGCAAGAACAATAGGGCGGCACAGTGGTGCAGTGGTTAGCAGTCTTGTGGTACACCCATTAAAATCAAATATGCAGTACGTTTTTGCAGCCTCAAAATGCAGCAAGGGAAAAGGTAGTTTCACCCACAGAGTCCATCATCCCAAGTGGCCTTTTAGCAACTCATTTCATTTACAGTACTATTCGGCTGTTCTTGTGGTGCAGTGGGCAGGGTCCCTGCCTCTGATCCAGAAGCTCCGGGTTCAAGTCCTACCCCAGGGCCTGATGGCCAAGTAGGTGTGGTCATAATGCAGTTAAACATTTGAGTGTCAACCTGTAAATTCTTCCAACACACCGATAGCTGGTGGTAAGAGCTGGAGAGACTCCTGGTCAGTCACACTTGATGTGGAGTGGCACTTCTCAAGCTATAAGCCTCTGGTGACAGACTAGCGAACTGTCCCGGAATTGCTAGCTACAGAAACAGACAAAAGTCTTCCTTAGTGCACCACCAGGTGTGGGAAGAGAATTGGAATTGGAATGTTTAACAGTCTGTAGAAGTCCAATTGCTGAGGTATCCGCTCTTACACTCTCTCACCTGCCCCAAGTATGTCTAATTTTAGGTTGCGTGGGTGAAGCTAGCAGGAAGAAGTCAAGGCCAAGAAGGGAAGATCATGCTGTCCGACTAGAGAGGGGGCTATACTGGACCTAGTACTCGGGAATGAGCCCGGCCAGGTCATCAAAGTTGCAGTGGGGGAACATGTGGCGAACGGTGACCACAATTCCGTAAGCTTTCAGATACTCATGGAAAAGGACAAGTGTTGTCCTAGGGTTAAGGCGCTAAATTTGGGAAAGGTTAACTACAACCAGATTTGGCTGTTGCTTGGGAGAGGCTGTTTGAGGGTAAATCCACATTTGGCATGTGGGAGTCTTTTCAGGAGCAGTTGATAGGAGTGCAGAACAGGCATGTGCCAGTAAAAAGGAAGGACAGGAAAGGCAGGATTCAGGAACCATGGATGACCAGGGAAATTGCGAGTCTCGTCAAAAAGAGAAAAGATGCAAACATGAGGTACAGGCAACTAAAAACAGATGAAGCACTTGAGGAATACAAGGAAAGTAGAAAAGAGCTTACGCTGGGAGTTAGGAGGGCAAAAAGGGGTCACAAAATGTCCTTGGCAGACAGGATTAAGGAGAATCCCAAGGCATTTTATATGTATATTAGGAACAAGAGGATAGCTAGAGAAAGAGTTGGTCCACTCAAGGACAAAGGAGGGAAATCATGTGTAGAACCAAAGGAAGTAGGTGAGATCCTTAATCAGTATTTTGCATTGGTATTCATGAAGGAAAAGGACACGTTGATTGGTGGTGTCTCAGAGGGACGTGTAAACACTTTAGAACAGGTCGTTATTACAAGGGAGGGAGTGTTAGGTGTGTTAAAAAGCATTAAGGCCAGATAGCATCTATCCCAGATTACTGAGGGAGACAAGAGATTAAATCGCTGGACCTCTAACAGAACTCTTTGAGTCCTCGTTGCCCACAGGTGAGATCCCAGAGGATTGGAGGATAGCCAATGTTGTATTGTTATTTAAGAAGGGTTGCAAGGATAATCTGGGTAATTATAGGCCAGTGAGCTTGACGTCAGTGATAGTGAAAATTTTGGAAAAGTCTCAGAGATAGGATCTATGCACATTTGGAAGTGAATGGTCTTATTAGCGACAGACAGTATGGTTTTGTATGAGGGAGGTCATGTCTCACTAATTTAATTGAGGGTTTTGAGGAGGTGACAAAATGATTGACAAGGGAAGGGCTGTGGATGTTGTCCCGCATGGATTTTCGTAAAGCGTTTCATAAGGTCCCTCATGGCAGGTTGGTGGAAAAGATTCGATCACATGGGGTCAGTGGTGAACTAGCTGGATGGATTCAGAACTGGCTAGGCCATAGAAGACAGAGGGTAGCAGTAGAAGCATGTTTTTCCGAATGGATGTCTGTAACTAGTGGTGTTCCGCAGGGATCAGTACTGGGACCTCTGCTCTTTGTAATATATATAAGTGACCTGGAAGAAAATGTCTGATTAACAAGTTTGCGGATGATACTAAGATTGCAGGAGTTGTGGATAGTGATGAAGATTGTCAGAGAATACAACAGGATAAGCTGCAAAATTGGGCAGAGCAATGGCAGATGGAATTTAACTCGGACAAATGCGAGGTGATGCATTTTGGGAGATCCAGTTCAGGTGGGAGCTATAAAATAAATGGCAGAACCATCAGGAGCATAGAGACACAGAGAGATCTGGGCATGCAGGTCCACAGATCCTGAAAAGTGGCAGCACAGGTGGAAATGATGGTAAAGAAAGTATATAGGCATGCTTGCCTTCGTAGGTATCGAGTATAAAAACTCAAAAATTATATTACAGTTATATAGAACGTTGGTTATGCCACATTTGGAATACTGTGTCCAATCCTGGTCACCACACTACCAGAAGGATGTGGAGGCTTTGGAGAGTGTACAGAAAAGGTTTACCAGGATGTTGCCTGGAATGGAGGGTATTAGCTATGAGGATAAACTGGGATTGTACTCCCTAGAGAGACGGAGGCTGAGGGGCAACTTGCTAGAAGTTTATAAAATTATTAGGGGTATAGGTAGGGTGAACAGTTCGAGGTTTCTTCCCCAGGGTGGAATTGAAAATTACAAGGAGGCACAAGTTCAAGGTGAAGATGTGCGGGGTAAGCTTTTTTACACAGAGAGCGGTGGTGGCCTGGAATGCACTGCCAGGTGAGGTGGTTGAGGCAGATACGTTAGTGACCTTTAAGACTTATCTGGATAGGCACATGAACAGATGAAGTATAGAAGGATACAGATGGTCGGTCTAAATAGGACATGTGATTGGCGCAGACTTAGAGGACCGAAGACTCTGTTCCTATGCTATATTGTTCTTTGTCCTTTGAGCCTTGAGGTTTGTAGGAATCAAAGAAAAATGCATCGTTCTTGGAAACTACATCAAGACTTAGGTTTGCCACCCATCTGATTTTGAACTGAAGACTCTCTGGGCGCGATTCTCCGCAAATGCGGAGAGTCGTGAAACTGGTCGTGTTTCACGGCAGCCTCCGTGCCCCCTCCCGGGACCCAATTCTCCCCCCCCCCCCGGTCGGGGCTAGCAGTGCGGCCCCGTGAAGCACGGCATCGCGGGCTTAGCGACGGTCGCTAAGCCCGCGCGCCAAGCGTCACGGAGGCTGACGCGCACGATGACGTCAGCCGCGCATGCGCGGGGTGGACGGCTCCAACCCGCGCATGCGCGGATGACATCATCACGCATATGCATCAAATCCGCGCATGCGCGGGCCGTCATGCCCTTCAGCCGCCCCGCGGACTGATCCTGCGGGGCGGCGGAGGAACAAAGAGTGCGCGGGTATTGGACCCGCTGCCCGCGATCGGTGCCCACCGATCGCAGGCCCATGCCACCCTTGGCACAGCCGTGGTGCGGCCGCGCCAATCGGTGCCATGGTTATCCGGGACGGCACTTTGCGGCCGTTTTCACGAACGGTGAGAGCAGGTGTGTTTGCGTTCGTGAAAACGGCCGTAAAGGCCTGGGAACTCGGTCCATCGGCTAGGGGAGAATCGCTGTTCGCCGTAAAAAACGCCGAGCAGCGATTCGTGTCGTGGGGCGGCCGTGGGGGGGGGGGGGGAGAATAGCGGGAGGTCGGGAAAAATGTCGGGAAGGCCCTCCCGTTATTCTCCGACCCGTCATGGGCAGCGGATAATCGCGCCCTGGGTTTATCAATTTTTGAAAAAATCTAGTCTTATTATTAGTTAAGGTTTTCAATTAACTCTCAAAATTAGCAAAGCAATCAGCACAACCGTGGAGTGGTAAACCATTGTCTTGACCAATGCCAGTGCTGACCATATTCAGCTTTGGACTTGGCAGTCCCGCTGTATTAAGGTAACTATATTTTTGTCTCTGACTCAGTAAAGTAACTAATTTGGTGGCTGCCAGTTGAACAGGGCAAAAGAACAATGGAATTACTCGCCCTTTGTATCGCACAGAAAGGGGTCGATCAAATTATACATGTTCTAGATCATGCTCACTTTGCATCATACATATTGAAAAATGCATGTATAAGAAGAAGCTTCAGGCTATTTCCAATGCATAATTGAAGTACATCTGAGAAGGTGACTGCCCTGTAGGTTCAGCGTGCCTTTGGAAGTTGATATCATCTTCTTTTAGAATTGACAGGAAAAAGGACAAAACAGAACGGAAGATTCTGGACAGTCAAGAAAGAGCTTTTTGGGATGTTCATCGACCCGTCGTGAGTATGATTAGATTTTGCCCTTGAGCGCGCATATGATTGATGTCGTCATAAGCAATCGTTTGCCAACTTGGTGTTGCCAGCAGGGAGCCTCACATATAGTTGCTCTGAGGCTCAGCCATGCATGGCAAGTAATTTTTAAGGACCATTAACTAAAATGGCCAGAAAATGAGGTGGCACGGTGGCATAATGGTTAGCACTGCTGCCTACAGCGCTGAGGACTCGGGTTTGACCCTGGCCCCGGGTCACTGCCCTTGTGGAGTTTGCACATTCTCCCCATGTCTGCATGGGTCTCATCCCCACAACCCAAAGATGTGCAGGGTAGGTGGATTGGCCACACTAAATCCACCTACCCTGAATTGGAAAAAAAGAATTGAGTACTCAAAACTAATTTTTTTTAAATCGCCAGAAATTCATATGCTCAAATTTCAGATATGTGGTGATGACAGGTGTGGCTCCACTAAAGAGATGAAGTCATAAATGGTTCCAATAGTGATTTCCACTACACTGCAATCCTGGTGAATATTAATTTGCTTAGCTAACTGGTTCTTTGTTCATGATTTCTCAAATGTTTTGTTGAAATGGCCACTTTTTAAATTTCGTGTCCGAGTCCCTTTAATCTCTTGGGGGTAGATTTTCTGGCCCCGCCCCCCCACAGGAATCGTCGCAGGTGGGACATAAAATTTGGCACCTCGAACGGGAATGTCTGGTCTTGGGGTGAGCGCAACTGGAAAATGCCACCCCTATACTGCAAATGATTCAGAATGAAAGCATCTTCCTTTCTGAGGTAAAAGGTTGGGGGGTTGGTTAGCTCAGTGGGCTGGGTGGATGGTTTGTGGTGTGGAGGAACACCAACAGCATGGGTTCAATTCCTGTTCTGGCTGAGGTTATTTATGAAGGCCCTGCCTTCTCAACATTGCCTCTTTCCTGTTGACCTTCAGGTTGAATCACCACCAGTCAGCTCTCAAAGAGGAGAGCAGCCTGTGGACCTCTGGGACGATCAGGACATTTGCATATGTTATGATTGAAATGGCGGCAGCACGGTGGCGCAGTGGTTAGCATTGCTGCCTCACACCGCCGAGGTCCCAGGTTCGATCCCGGCTCTGGGTCACTGTCCGTGTGGAGTTTGCACATTCTCCCCGTGTTTGCGAGGGTTTCACCCCCACAACCCAAAAATGTGCAAGGTAGATGGATTGGCCACGCTAAATTGCCCCATAATTGGAAAAATGAATTGGGTCCTCTAAATCCCACATACATTGGCCAATGAAATAGTGAACAACAGGGAAACACTTTACACTTCAAACTGAGTCTTTTACCCCCATCAGGAATCCTGTGTAACGAGGGTCTATTTAACTGCAAATTCATTCTTTTGCACTTCCTGGTTGCAAAGTTTTGGTATAGTGTACTAGCATTTTAGTCTGATGTTGGGAATGCATTTCGATGGCGTCATCTCTAAAACCAAATCAAATCAACTTCTTTATTATTAAAATCCCTACATGAACACCAGGCACTGCAAAGTTTAAAGTAAAGGAAGAGACAAGGGTAGTATTTTCCAGCCCTTCCTGCCGCCAGATTTTCCGGTCCCACCGAAGGCAGACCTTCCCGCGGCAGGTTCCCCGGCGGCGGGAAGGACGAGCCACACAAAATGTTGCAGACATCAGCAGGACCGGAAGATCGCACCAACGGCCAATGCCGAGCCACCTCTGCCACCAGAAAACATGCCAATGGGGAGGGAGTGGGGGGAGGGGGTGGAGGGGGGGGGGGGGGGGGGGGAACATGCCACGTGAGATAGCTGTGACCGAATGACACCAAACTTAGATAGGGGATAGATTTCTGTCTTCACTCCCTGTGGAAATCCGCCTTCGCTTTATGGAACTCACCAAATCTATATTCCGGTGGATGCTGAGCTAGAATAGGCCACGGTGAGATGATACATAACTGATGCAAGGAGGAGAATAAAACATGGCCTGATGTATTTGGAGCTTAGTAAGAACAGGAGACCAAATTTGAAAGCCAAATTAATGTTGACAAAACAACTTTTTAAAAGAATTCCATTGCTTTCCAGTAAAGTGAATTTTATAGGGGGCGATTTTTTGGCCTCTCTCTCCATCCGCGAAAAAGTCAGCGCAGGCTCAAAATCTGGAGAGAAGCCAAAATCGTGATTCTCTGCAGTGTGATTGGCTTTTGGAATCCTACCCCTCCCCTACCAGTGGAGTAATGCAAACCGTGTGGCGTGAGCCCAGGAACCTCATTTTAACATATTACTATCTTGTTAAAAAAATATTTTTATCAAAGTTTTACATTTTTACACTGTACATTCGTTAAAGATAGATGAGGCGGTTACAATTTGTAAGTTATTCTTTTTTGGTGTTCTTCCCCCCTCCCCCCCCACCATCTCTCCCTCATCCTCACCCTCCCTCTCACTCTGCTGCCCTCGCCCCTCCCTTCCTATGAGCGAGTTCCCTTACTCATAGCGAGGCAGTGCCGTCCCGTGCAAAATTGTCCATTTCCGTCACTTTTCCTCTTTGTGTCGTCCTCACCGCTGCCTCGTTTTCCTTTTGTCCAGTCCGTTCGTAAGGACAAACTCGCCTGCCACTGCTGGAGTGGTAAAATAATGTTCCTTACTCTGGTATGTCACCCAGAGCCTAACTGGGGATAACACCCCGAATTTAACATTGTTTTCTTACAGGGCCGACGCTGCATGGTTGAATTCGGCCCTGTGCTTCGCCAGGTCCGTCCCAATGCCCTGGTGTACCCTTATCCTGTGTTTCTGCCAACTGCTTCCCTTCGTCTGCCGAGCCCAACGCAGGATCCTCTCCCAATCCGGGTATTTGTGCAGCTTGGCTGTTATCGCTCTTTTTAAAAAAATAATTTTTATTAAAATTTTTGAAAAATGTATAACAACAGAACAATAATAATAACAATATTAAACACCCCCGGAGCCGTAACAATGCATATAACGAGCCCCCCCCCCCAAACCCAATAAACAACAAAATAAATTAAAAATAAATTAAATTAACAGAAACAATGCCCCCTGAAACCCCCCCCCCCCCCCCCCCCCTTTCCCCACCTCCCCCCGGGTTGCTGCTGCTGCTGACCTAGTTCCCTATCGTTGAGCCAGAAAGTCGAGGAAAGGCTGCCACCGCCTAAAGAACCCTTGTACCGACCCTCTCAGGGCGAATTTGACCTTCTCTAGCTTAATAAATCCCGTAAGAAGTCTTACAACACCAGGTTAAAGTCCAACAGGTTTGTTTCAAACACGAGCTTTCGGAGCACGGCTCCTTCTTCAGGTGAATGGAAAGGCTTGTTCCAGAAATGTTTATATAGACACAGTCAGAGATGCCCGGAATGCGAGCACCTGCAGGCAATCAAATCATCAAAGATGCAGAGAGAGAGGTAACTCCAGGTTAAAGAGGTGTGAATTGTCCCAAGCCAGTTCAGTCGGTAGGCCTCTGCAAGTCCAGGCTTGTTGGTGGGGGCCGAATGTAATGCGACATGAATCCCAGATCCCGGTTGAGTCCGCATTCATGTGTGCGGAACTTAGCTATAAGTTTTTGCTCAGCAATTTTGCGTTGTCGCGTCTCCTGAAGGCCTCCTTGTAGAATGCTGACCCGGAGATCAGAGGCTGAATGTCCTTGACTGCTGAAGTGTTCCCCAACTGGAAGGGAACAGTCCTGCCTGTTGATAGTCGCACGATGCCCGTTTATTCGTTGTCGCAGTGTCTGCATGGTCTCGCCAATGTACCACGCTTCGGGACATCCTTTCCTGCAGCGTATGAGGTAGACTACATTGGTCGAGTCGCACGAGTATGCGCCGCGTACCTGGTGGGTGGTGTTTCCACGTGTAATGGTGGTGTCCATGTCGATGATCTGGCATGTCTTGCAGAGATTACCCTGGCAGGGTTTTGTGGTGTTGTGGTTGCTGTTCTGAAGGCTGGGTAATTTGCTGCAAACAATGGTTTGTTTGAGGTTGCGCGGTTGTTTGAAGGCCAGTAGTGGGGGTGTGGGGATGACCTTGGCAAGATGTCCATCCTCGCTGATGATGTGTTGGAGGCTGCGAAGAAGATGTCGTAGTTTCTCCGCCCCAGGAAAGTACTGGACGACGAAGGGTACTCTGTCAGTGGTGTCCCGTGTTTGTCTTCTGAGGAGGTCGGTGCGGTTTTTTGCTGTGGCGCGGTGGAACTGTCGATCAATGAGTCGAGCGCCATACAGCCATGGGGACCAAATTTTCACCTCAATATGCCAACATCTTCATGCACAAGTTTGAACAGGACTTCCTCACCACACAGGACTTTCAACCGATGCTATACACCAGATACATCGATGACATTTTTTTCCTTTGGACCCACGGCGAGACATCACTGAAACGACTACACGATGACATCAATAAGTTCCATCCCACCATCAAACTCACCATGGACTATTCTCCAAATTCAGTTCCATTCTTGGACACACTCGTCTCCATCAAGGACGGTCACCTCAGCACCTCGCTTTACCGCAAGCCCACAGATAATCTCACGATGCTCCACTTCTCCAGCTTTCACCCGAAACACATTAAAGAAGCCATCCCCTATGGACAAGCCCTCCGTATACACAGGATCTGCTCAGACAAGGAGGAGCGCAACAGACACCTACAGATGCTGAAAGATGCCCTCGTACGAACGGGATATGGCGCTCGACTCATTGATCGACAGTTCCACCGCGCCACAGCAAAAAACCGCACCGACCTCCTCAGAAGACAAACACGGGACACCACTGACAGAGTACCCTTCGTCGTCCAGTACTTTCCTGGGGCGGAGAAACTACGACATCTTCTTCGCAGCCTCCAACACATCATCAGCGAGGATGGACATCTTGCCAAGGTCATCCCCACACCCCCACTACTGGCCTTCAAACAACCGCGCAACCTCAAACAAACCATTGTTTGCAGCAAATTACCCAGCCTTCAGAACAGCAACCACAACACCACAAAACCCTGCCAGGGTAATCTCTGCAAGACATGCCAGATCATCGACATGGACACCACCATTACACGTGGAAACACCACCCACCAGGTACGCGGCGCATACTCGTGCGACTCGACCAATGTAGTCTACCTCATACGCTGCAGGAAAGGATGTCCCGAAGCGTGGTACATTGGCGAGACCATGCAGACACTGCGACAACGAATAAACGGGCATCGTGCGACTATCAACAGGCAGGACTGTTCCCTTCCAGTTGGGGAACACTTCAGCAGTCAAGGACATTCAGCCTCTGATCTCCGGGTCAGCATTCTACAAGGAGGCCTTCAGGAGACGCGACAACGCAAAATTGCTGAGCAAAAACTTATAGCTAAGTTCCGCACACATGAATGCGGACTCAACCGGGATCTGGGATTCATGTCGCATTACATTCGGCCCCCACCAACAAGCCTGGACTTGCAGAGGCCTACCGACTGAACTGGCTTGGGACAATTCACACCTCTTTAACCTGGAGTTACCTCTCTCTCTGCATCTTTGATGATTTGATTGCCTGCAGGTGCTCGCATTCCGGGCATCTCTGACTGTGTCTATATAAACATTTCTGGAACAAGCCTTTCCATTCACCTGAAGAAGGAGCCGTGCTCCGAAAGCTCGTGTTTGAAACAAACCTGTTGGACTTTAACCTGGTGTTGTAAGACTTCTTACTGTGCTCACCCCAGTCCAACGCCGGCATCTCCACATCATTAATAAATCCCACCATGTCATTGATCCAGGTCTCCATGCTTGGGGGTCTTGCATCTTTCCATTGCAACAAGATCCTCCGCCGGGCTACTAGGGACGCAAAGGACAAAACACCGGCCTCTTTTGCCTCCTGCACTCCCGGCTCCACCCCAACCCCAAATATCGCGAGTCCCCAGCCTGGCTTGACCCTAGACCCTACCACCCTCGACACCGTCCTCGCCACCCCCTACCAGAATTCCCCCAGTGCCGGGCATGCCCAAAACATATGGGCATGGTTCGCTGGGCTCCCCGACCACCTAATGCACCTGTCCTCACCCCCAAAAAACCTGCTCATCCTCGTCCCGGACATATGGGCCCTGTGCAGTACCTTGAACTGGATGAGGCTAAGCCTCGCACATGAAGAGGAGGAGTTCACCCTCTCCAGGGCGCTCGCCCATGTCCCCTCCTCAATCTGCTCCCCCAACTCCACTTCTCACTTAGCCTTCAGCTCCTCTACAGACACCTCCTCCACCTCCTGCATTACCTTGTAGATATCAGATATCTTCCCCTCCCCGACCCAGACCCCCCAAAAGCACCCTATCCCTTACCCCCCGCGGGGGCAGCAAAGGGAACCCAACATACGCATCATGAAACCAGCATCATCCCAATTTGGGGCATATACATTTACGAACATTATCCTCTCCCCCTGCAGCTTACCGCTCACCATCACATATCTGCCGCCACTATCAGCCACCACCTCAGACACCTCAAACGCCACCCTCTTCCCCACCAGGATCGCCACCCCCCGGTTCTTCGCGTCGATCCCTGAATGGAAAATTTGCCCCACCCACCCCTTCCTCAGACGAACCTGGTCCGCCACCTTCAGGTGAGTCTCCTGAAGCATGGCCACGTCCGTCTTCAGCCCCTTCAGATGCGAAAACACCCGGGCCCGCTTAACCGGCCCATTCAACTCCCCTTCCCCCCCCCACAGGCTAGGATCCCTCCTAGCCGCGGCGCTCCCTCCATTAGTACTCCCGTGAGCCAGCTGACTTCTGCTGACCCCGGCAGCTCCCGCCCTAACACCGACCCACCCGATATGGGGTCACCGCCCCCCCCCCTCCCCCCCCGCCCCCTGCAGCAGCTCCTTGGCACCGCTCCAGCGCGGGAAAACGGATCTGATATCCACGCCCCTTGCCTCCAGCTCCACCCCCCTCGTCCCACAGTGCGGGAAACCAGAGGAAAGCCCGGGCTTTCCCACTGCCCCACCCCACCCCCTCAACGCAGCTCCCAAATAGCAGTCCCAACCCATCCACCAACCCCGTACAAACAAAAAAGAACAACCACAGACCCCAACACCCCCCTTAAAACACAAAACCATAACCAACATCATCCGAAAGCAGGAAAGAAAAACCAGAATAGCCAGCAACAGCATAAACAGTGATACAAAAAACCCCCACAGTCCCCAATCCCTAGTTCGAGTCCAACTTTTCAGCCTGCACAAAGGCCCACGCTTCCTCTGGGGACTCAAAATAGTGATGCCGGTCTTTGTAGGTGACCAACAGGCACGCAGGCGGCAGCATGCCAAATTTCACCTGCCTGCTGTGGAGCACCACCTTCGTCCGGTTGAACCTGGCCTTCCGCTTGGCCACCTCCGCACTCCAGTCCTGGTAGATGCGCACTAACGAATTCTCCCACTTGCTGCTCCTCACCTTCTTGGCCCATCGCAGAACACTCTCCCGTTCACTGAACCGATGGAACCGCACCAGCAGCGCCCGTGGGGGTTCATTCGCCTTAGGCCGCCTGGCCAGTACTCTGTGGGCCCCCTCCAGCTCCAGGGGCAGATGGAAAGATCCTGCCCCCACCAGCGAGTTCAGCATCACGGCCACATAGGCCGGCAGCTCCGACCCCTCCAGCCCCTCCTCGAGGCCCAGGATCCGCAAGTTCTTCCTCCTTGACCGAAACTCCATCTCCTCAAAACAATCTTGCCACTTTTTGTGGAGCGCCTCGTGCATCTCCACCTTCCCCACGAGGGCTGAGACCTCATCCTCGCGCTCAGAGGCCTGCTGCTGCAACTCAAGTATCGCTGCACCCTGAATTGTCTGGGTCTCCAGCAGCTTACTTGTCGTAACCTTCAGAGAGTCCAGCAACTCCACTTTCAGCTCCGTAAAGTAGCGCAGAAGGGCCACCTGCTGCTCCTCCGCCCACTGCCTCCACTCCTCAGGGGCTCCACCGGCCGCCATTTTGTCCACTTTCCCCCGCAGGGGAGCTGCTGCCGTTTTTTTCCTCGCATCACTCCAGGTCCGCACCATAAATCCCGGGGGTTATTACTCCAGACCCCTTTACACACCGGGAATCATAGAATCAGCACTTAAAAGAGCCCACAAGTCCTACGAAAGCGTGAGCTGCCGAACGTGCGGCTTAGCTCCGCATTGCCGCCACCGGAAGTGCTGTTATCGCTCTTGACTGCTCCTCGGCCTTGGGCTTTGGTCAGAGTGACCTGTGGGCCCTATCAATCTCCAGTGGCTTGGGGAAGCTGTCCATCAATAATTACCTCACTCTTTAACAACTTCTTTTCTTATTTTTTAAAGTTGTTTTTTAAATAAATTTAGAGTGCCCAATTCATTTTTTTCCAATGAAGCGGCAATTTAACGTGGCCAATCCACCTACACTGCACATCTTTGGGTTGTGGGGGTGAAACCCACGCAAACACGGGGAGAATGTGCAAACTCCACACGGACAGTGACCCAGAGCCAGGATCGAACCTGGGACCTCTGCCCCGTGATACAGTAGGGCTAGCCCACTGCGCCACCGTGCTGCCTGCTGATGCCTTTTCGAGTTCCTCTATTGTTTTCTCTTGGGCTTCCAGCCTCCTTCCCATCCCATCGAGGGCCGTCTGCATGGCAACCAGTGCCTCTGCCACTGCCACCAAAACCGTCGTTTGGATCTCTGCCTTAACCTCGCCCTTCATCTTGGTCAGTTCCTCAGTTAGGAACACTTCCAGTCATCTTCTGGTCGGGGTGGGAACCTGTTGTCCGGGTCACCGGTCTCCCTCTCCCAGGGAGAGGACATTGACGGAGGTCGGGTGATGATTGTCAGGGGGGAGAGCCCCAACACCTCTGAGATGTGGCCTGGGTACCATTCAGCTGCAGCGCACGGCGGGCATCCTTTAAAGGCGCTCGGATCTGTTTGAAGCTGATTCCCGGCTCAAACACTTTTTTTTCAGAGAGCCTCAAAATTCCATGATACGATGGGTTTCACTCTGGCTTTCTTGCCGGAACTGACGCTTTGTGGTATGATTCTGCCCATATATTCATATATTGTCATAATATTTTAGAAACCATTTTATTCAAAAATGTCTGGATGCATATTCATATATAAGTGTAGAAAGTTATTTCATTTAATTGGAATTGAAAATTCTGACCATAGTAAAGACAGAAATAAGGCTGATACCCATTTCGTCGAAAGTGCTTTTTATGACCCAAACATACACAATCTCATCTACTGCTTTCTCACCATATCCCTCTGTACAAGACTCCGTTTAAATCTATCTTCCCTCCATTTACACTTCCTGCAGCAGTGACCTTTCTTGGTAAACCTCACCACTGTATTAGTCCTTGGAGTAAATAACAGCCATCTTACATCTTGGGCGAAATTCTCCAACCCCACGCAGGGTCGGAGAATCGGCCGGCGGCGCCGATATTGCCGCTCCCGCCATGTTAAAGATTCACCCACCCGCCATAAAACGGCGTTCTTCAAATCCCGCCGGCCGCCTCGGATAATGGCTGGCGCTGGCGGGATGCCGTTGTTTTTTTAAGCTTTTTTATTCACCGGCCCGGATGGGCCGAAGTCCCGCCGACGTGGCCACGGGTCACGTCGGCGAAAATCAAAGTAGGTTTATAATGGCGTCAACCATTGATGATGGTTGACGCCGTTCAGTTACCTACATCGAGTGCAGGGGGGGTAGGGGGGTGGGGGGGTAGGGGGAGTGGGGGGTAGGGGGGTGGGTGGGGTAGGGGGGTAGGGGTAGGGGGGTGGAGGTGGGGGTGGGGGGGGGTAGGGGTAGGGGTGGGGGGGTGGGGGTAGGGGTGGGGGTAGAGGTGGGGGGGTGGGGGTAGGGGTAGAGGTAGGGGGTAGGGGGCGGGGGGGTGGGTGGGTAGGGGTGGGGGTAGAGGTACGGGGTAGGGGGGTCGGGGTAGGAGTAGGGGTAGAGGTAGGGGTAGGGGGGTAGGGGTAGGGGTAGGGGTAGGGGGCAGCGGCGTGCAGAGGGGGGGCGACGGTGCGTTGGCCCCGGGCATCCATTGGATGGAGGCATCAGCAGATCTTCCTCAAGGCTCCCCTTCCTCCCAGCTGCCTTGTCTTTGTTTGAGACAGAGAGAGGGAGATTGTGGGGACAGATAGAGAGAGAGAGACAGAGAGAGGGAGTCCCGTCCATCCTCTGGCTGAGAGCAGGGCTTTGGTGAGTATATTGCAATCTGTCTAAACCCAGGAATATTGCCTGGTTAGAATGCAGAGGGAAATGCTGGGATCCCGGGGTGGGAGATGTGTCTGGATTTGTCTATTTCTGCTTCAGCCTCTGCGATTTCAGGTCAGTTTCACAACAACAGGAAAAACGCGCGGAGAGAGAGGGAAAAACTTTTGGCAAAGTTTCTGGGTTCTGCCTTTATAATTCACAGCACTGAAAGGGTTCAGACTTTTGTATCTCCTGCCCGATGGAAGAAGTTGGAAGAGTGAATAAGCCGGGTGGGAGGGGTCTTTGATTATGCTGCCCGCTTTCCCCAGGCAGCGGGAGGTGTAAATGGAGTCAATGGATGGGAGGCAGGTTCGTGTGATGGACTGCGCTGTGTTCACGACTCTCTGTAATTTCTTGCGGTTTTGGGCCGAGCAGTTGCCTTACCAGGCTGTGATGCAGCCAGATAGGATGCTTTCTATGGTACATGTGTAAATGTTGATGAGAGTTAATGTGGACATGCCGAATATGCTTAGTTTCCTGAGGAAGCATCAGGTCAGGAACAGTCATAACCCCCACCGTGACCAGTGACATGCACAAATGACCAGCTATCACTCACTGTCAAGTCCCGCGTATGAATAATGGCTATTGAGGCGGCACAGCGGCAGGGTGGTTAGCACTTCTTCCTCACAGCGCCAGGGACCCAGGTTCAATTCCAATCTTTGGTGACTGTCAGTGTGGAGTTTGCATGTTCCCCCGTGTCTACATGGGTTTCCTCAAGGTGATCCGGTTTCCTCCCACAGTCCAAAGATGCGCAGGTTAGGTAGACTGGACGTGCTAATTTGCCCCTAAGTGTCCAAAAGGTGGGGGCGTGGGCCCAGGTAGGGTGCTCTCTCGGAGGGTCGGTACAGACTCAATGGGCTGAATGGCCTTCTTCTGCACTGTAGGGATTCTACGACTGGTCTTCCCCCCATGATATTGTATCTCAGGTATGTAGAAGAACAGACTAACCAGGCTAAAAATTAGAAGTAATGAATACAGTAGTAGTGTGAAAAAGCTAATAATCCATTGAGATTCTCACAGTCTCTTTTTAAAATCTTCCTATGTTGATTTTCTTACAGCCTGGCTGTGTGAATACCACTGAAATGGATATCAGGAAGTGCCGCAGGATGAAAAACCCAAACAAAGTGAAAAAGGTGTGTACAAGCAACCTCACCTGAACTCATTCCAAGAGGAGAAAATATTCAGTCGATAACAAATTTCTCAACAGAAGTCACTGTAGTGGCACCTATCAGATCAGGATTTGTTGATGGTGAAAGTTGATCGTTCCCTGTTGATGGTGATAGAGAATGGTGAAAACTGGCAGCAAATGTTTATTCTGCTAATTAAAATAATCTGCCCAAACAATAAGGTCAATTTGCCCCAGTAAACGCCTTTTCATTTTTATGTTTAAGAGTGAAAGGCTCTCCGTTGGTAAATGCATTGCCTGGCATACCATCGAGTCATTCAGACATGGAAGGTCCTTGACTAGATCTCCAGCTTGTGCTGAATTAGTGTAAGAATGTACTCCAGCATCCTCTTGACTCGAGAGCTGGTTGACAGCTGGTTTCCCCACTGCACGTTGTTTTCCAGGCACCATCAATTGGAAGTACCTGCTTGCCTGCAGATGTTGTGTGATACAGGCCAAGTACTCTTTATCCGAAACCATCAAAGTCAATGTCGTCTTGGATTGCAGATCATTTCAGTTTTTGGATACCCCTTATAGGCCTACTGAGAAACATAGAAACCAAGATAATAGGAGCAGGAGCAGGCCATTCAGCCCTTTGAATCTGCTCCTCCATTCATTATGATCATGGTTGATCATCCAACTGAACAGCCTAACCCTGCTTACTCCCCTCATATCCTTTGATCCCCTTCACCCCAAGTTCTACATCTAACTGCTTCACAAGTGGATAGCACTGTGGCTTCACAGCACCAGGTTCGATTCCCCGCTGGGTCACTGTCTGTGCGGAGTCTACACGTTCTCCCCTGTCTGCATGGGTTTCCTCCGGGTGCTCCAGTTTCCTCCCACAGCCCAAAAGCGTGCAGGTCAGGTGGATTGGCCATAATAAATTGCCCTTAGTGGCCAAAAAGATTAGATGGGGTTATTGGGTTACGGGGATAGGGTGGAAGTGAGGGTTTAAGTGGGTCGGTGCAGACTCGATGGGCCAAATGGCCTCCTACTGCACTGGATGTTCCATGTTCTATGTATACAGGGCGGGATTCTCCATCCCGGGGTGCCCAAAATGCATTCTCCAATGGGATGGAGAATCAGGCATTGGGGGTAAATTGGGATGTGATGCTCCGACACCCCCCCACCCTCCCTCCCCGCTGCCGGTGTGAATGAGGCCCACAGTGCGCGCTGGTGGGGGGATGTAAATCAATTCAAATGGATTTTAATGACCCATTTGCAGGTGCTGCAACCTCTGCTCCACCCTCCCGTCATTCTCCTGTTCCCGTGGCAGGGAATGACATCGGCGCGGATCACTTGTGGTTTCTACCAGTGTGGTCATACTGTGGTGGATCTTTGGCCCACCGCAAGGTCCACCACGCCAGGGCCACGCTGGTAGAGACTACCCAAGCCCATCTGAGGGCCACTATCCTCCCCAACAATGCACTGCCTACCCACGCCTCCTCTACTAGACACCCCATGCCCCCCGATAGAGACCCCTGTAATAGGGGGTCCCCCACAGGGACCCCGATAATAGGGGAACACCCCACAAGGATCCCTGTCATAGGGAGAGCCCCCACAGGGACCCCTGTATCAGAGAGATCCCCCACAGGGACCCCTATAATGGGGAACCCCACACAGAGACACTTGTAATAGGGAGACCACCTGCATGGAACTCTGTAATAGGGGGACTCCCCACAAGGACCCCTCTAATAGGGAGACCCCACCTAGTCCCCTATAATAGGGGGACCCCCCCAAAGGGACCCCTGTATTAGGGAGGACCTCCATTTGGACCCCTATGATAGGAGGAGCCCTACAGTGACCCCGAGAATAAGGAGAACACCCTCAGGGACTTCTCTAATCGGGGGAGCCCCCCACAAGGACACCTATAATAGAGGGCCTGCACAGGGACTCCTGTAATAGCAGGACCCCTGTATTAGGGACCTCCTGCCTAAAGGAACTCCTCCCTCTCTCTCTCTCTCTCTCTCTCCCCCCACCCCCTCTCTGGAACTCTCTCCTGAAAAGGCAGTAGAAGCAGAATCTGGATAGATTCTTGATTGACAAGGAGGTGAAAGGTTATTGAGATAGGCAAGAATGTGGGGTTGAAGTTACAATCAGATTAGCAATGATCTTATTGAATGGTGGAGCATGCCCGAGGGGCTGAGTGGCCTACTCCTACTCCTGTTCATAAGTTCACATGTACAGTTTACAAAAGTGCCATTGGGGACAATCAAATCGAATCAGATAGGAAATCCCACTGACACCTCTGAAAACAATGGTGATAAGAATGAGGAAAAGCCATACTAAAGAAGAGGCGATTCTCCATTGCTTGGAGGAAGTTGGCACAAATTTGATCAACACAATTCAGGATGGAAAATGCCCTAAACTTTGAATCCGGAATAAACTGGGACAAGTTGCCATTGTCGGTGATATGGTATCAACAATTGGCGTGCCAAAATGTGCGTCCATTTTGTACCGACAATATTTCTGCATGCCGGACTCCCATGGAGGGGGAAGAAAATCGCGCCTATTTAGCCAACATTTCTCCCTCGCACAACAACAAACTGACAAAAAAGAACACCAGTCATAGCTGCTGCCGTTGACAGCACATATATTATCCTGCTCTTCATTGGTAATACATTTGTGTGACTGGTGTTGAGAAAGTGGCCGGTCGCTGACGGCAGGATTCTCAGTCCCGCCAGCTGCACACCCCCGCCCGTGGGTTTCCCGGCGGTGTGGGGTGGCTTCAGTGGGAACTCCCATTGACAGCGGTGGGAGCAGAGAATCCCACCACCCGCGAACGGTGCACTGCCTCCCAAAGCCAAGAAATATGCGACTGGGAGGCCAGGGAATCACATCACTTTGAAGATGGGCTGAATTTCCCAGCGGTGGAATCTTCCAGTCCCACCGATGGTGAAACCACGCAGTGGGTTCCCCAGTGACCCAGCCGGCGAACAACGCAAAATGCTATTGACATTGATGTGAACGGAAGAATCCGCTGCTGACCAATGAAAAACACCCTCCGCCCAGAAAGTGGGGTGCGGAATATCCGGCTCTATGGGCGGGATTTTCCGCCGGCGGGATTTAACGTTTTGCCGGCGCCCGGGGATTTCCCGACAGTGTGGGGCTGCCCCACAATGGGAAATCCATTGACCGGCCGGCGTAACGGAGAATCCCGCCGGCGTTCCGAGGCTGAAAAGCGGCGTGGCGGGGCGGAGAATCCAGCCCTATGTGTTTTATAACTGCATGGATCAGTGCAGGTTGTCTGCAATGCTACCTCAAGTCACTAGTTTTCAGATGCTTGTTTAGACCACGTGGCACTTGTTTTGTAGCAGAATTTGAACATGAAAGAGTGATGAATCAGTGCATTTCTGACCCTGCGGTTTTGTTTTGTGTACAGTCAGTATATGGGATTTCTGAAGACTCGCAGACGCACAGTCCTGTACATACATTCGCATCCACAGTTAAACAACCAGCAAAAGATGATCTGAAGAAACAGGTAACATGATACCAGAGGCTCTTCCATTCATTGTATAATATTGCATTGGAAATATGGTCACTTAATAAACTTAATAATCTAATTGTCTTTGTTTACTGAGCTGCCAACTAAATCCTGAATATGCGGTATGACACTGATCAAGCTTATTCCACTATTGACTGTTGTGCATTGTCACTTGTTACATACATTTTGAATATGGTGTGTGCAATTCTGGAGTGTAATTTGCTCACAATATGTTGGATTAGTTAACTGGTCAAGCATGTAGCTGTACTCTGTTCTACGCACATCTTAAACCTTATTTCCTTCAATTTCCAGATAACCTTATTAAATATCCAGCTCGACAGACATTGTTTAAAAATGTCCAAAGTAGCTGAAAGGTAAGGGTTTTATTCTGTAATAAGTTAAAATTATTTTTGTAGCCAACGGTTTTCACATGCGTGGAAAAGGATGATGCCGGTACTGTACTGAGTGATTAAACTATCAGGAAAAGATTGAACAAACTACAACAAACTTTCTTCCCTCCCTTTCCTGGTCCTGTACTTGTTTTAAAAATTGTTACATCTTTACCTTCTTCTAGTTCTGTTGAAAATTTGATTACTTGAACGATTAACTTTGCTTCATTGTCCATAGATTGTGTCAGACCTGCTGGATATTTCCTGTTTTTCTTTCAGATTTCCATCATCTGCAGCTTTTTGCCTTTGTATTTACACTTGTTGATGCTTTCCTTTCCAGTTTGGTCAGTTATGCAGAGCAATATCTGGAATATGATCCACTGCTGACACAACAGGATCCACCTAACCCATGGGTCAGTGACGATAGTGCATTCTGGGACATGGAAGCCAGGTAAGAAAGGAAGTTTGTTGCTAATTGTTAAAATAAACAAGTGATTAAGTGGAAGATACATGGTACCAAGAGGTGGCACGCCGGTACAGTGGTTAGCACTATTGTCTCCTAGTGTCAGGGACCCGGGTTCAATTCCAGACTTTGGGTGACTGTGTGGAGTTTGCACTTTCTCCCTGTGTCTGCATGGGTTTTCTCCAGGGGCTCCAGTTTCCTCAGACAGTCCAAAGATGTTCAGATTCGGTGGATTTGTCATGCTAAATGGCCCCTTAGTGTCCAAGGGTGGAGGTTAGCTGGGGGTATGGGGTTACAGTGATAGGGTGGGGGAGTGGGCCTAGGTTGGGTGCTCTTTCAGAGGCTTGGTGCAGACAGGTTGAGCCAAATGACCTCTTTCTGCACTGCAGGAATTATATTCTTCTGTGGTAACAGTGAAAAGTAACAATTAGAAAGGGATTGTATGGCACGCTGCCTCAGACAGCAGTGTAGCAAGCAGCAGCTGTTACTTCATAGAAAAGCAAGACACATCACAAGGCTTCAAACTCCCTCATATCCTTTGATTTGTGAGGCTTCTATTCACTTTCGAGGAGAAATAGCTTTTACTTGGCTGAAATTGTCAGGATAATAACTTCCAGACAACCAGGTATCTGGATTGTTTAATTTCATCTCCCTTCGCGCTTGAATGCATCTCAAACACCCTGCTGTGAACCGAAACACAATATTTATAAACATATTCAGAGATAAGTACTTTTGATGTGGTGATGACCTGCCAGTCATAGCTACATATTTATAAACATTGTGGTCAGCATCAAAGCTGGGTACTCAAGCATGAAGGGAAAGATAGATTAACAATCCACCAAGCAAATTCCTCTGCAGTAATGAAACTGTTAATCACTGGCTATTGCAATGTATTGCTGTGTAAGATTGAATTGAAGATCTGCATTTCAAAGGCTGTCAAGGGATTTGAAGCCCTTTGACGTGCATAGCCCTCTCACTTGAAATCTTCAAGATTCATCTTTAGATTGTTTCCATTTATAAGGTTTTCATCAGCAGGACCACCATCTCAACAGATCCCGCCGCTGTCAAAGGATTTCTCCTTGTTTCCATCCTCTGCTTCTGGGGTGCCCGCAGCGTGGGGGTCATCGTTAGTGGGACTGGAAGATCTGATCAGCGACCAATGGCGAACAGCCTCCCCCACCAGAAAACACATTGCTGGGAGGGGGGGGGGAGGAGGAATATCTTGCCCATTGTATTGATACGTTTTCTATTGCATTTAAGAATTTCTATCCTATTTCTTGTGTGTTAAGCAAAGAGCTCAACCAGCAGCGTGTGAAGAGATGGGGATTCTCCTTCGACGAGGTGCTCAAGGATCCTGCAGGACGGGAACAGTTTCTGAAGTTTCTAGAGTCCGAGTTCAGCTCTGAGAATTTAAGGTAAGGCGGTCATCACTGCATTAAAGTAACATACGATTGGGAACACAAACACCCCAGTCTCCAGATGGATTGAAAGACGTAAGATGAAATTTCAAAGACTTAAGACAGAGTAGAGGAGAATTTATTTTTGCACAGGAGGTTTTGAAGCTGTGGAATGCACAGAAGTAGTGATTCAAGCAGTGACATTATCTACATTTTAGAATAATTAGACAGGTTAGAAAGAGGAAATAAATGGGTGTTCAGATATAGCAGGTGCATTCGCATTACTGCTCCTATGGGGAATAAACAGCAACATGGACTGGTTAAGAACATAGAACATAGAACACAGAACAGGCCTTTCAGCCCTCGATGTTGTGCCGAGCAATGATCACCCTACTCAAACCCACGTATCCACCCTATACCCGTAACCCAAACAACCCCCCCTTAACCTTACTTTTTAGGACACTACGGGCAATTTAGCATGGCCAATCCACCTAACCCGCACATCTTTGGACTGTGGGAGGAAACCGGAGCACCCGGAGGAAACCCACGCACACACGGGGAGGACGTGCAGACGTCGAACAGACAGTGACCCAGCCGGGAACCGAACCTGGGACCCTGGAGCTGTGAAGCATTTATGCTAACCACCATGCTACCGTGCTGCCCCTAAGGTAGGTGGCATTATGCTGGAGTTGGCGGAAATGGTGGAGGATGATCCTTTGAATGCTAAGGCTGGTGGGGTGGAAAATTAAGACCCTATTATGGTTCTGCTACCATAAAACACATCTTCCCCTCACCCCCTCCATCAGCATTCTGCAAGGACCACTCTCTCTTTGACACCCTGGTCCACTGCTCCATCACATCAAACTTCCCATCCTCTTTCCTATCTCAGAAGGTGCAACACCTCTTTACCTCCTCCGTCCTCACCATTCATGGCCCCACATACTCCTTCCAGGTGAAGCAGTGTTTCACTTGCACCTCCTTCAATTTGGTCAATTCTATCCGCCGCTCCCAATGTGGTCTCCTCTACATTAGCGAGACTAAAGGCAGACTGGGTGACCGTTTTGAGGAACAGCTTTGCTCAGCTCACAAGCATGCACTCAGCCTTCCTGTTGCATACCATTTTAACTCAGCACCTTACTCTCATGCCCACGTGTCTGTCCTTGGCCTGCTGAAATGCCCCAGTGAAGCCCAACACAAACTGGAGGAGCAGCATCTCATCTTTCGATTGGGGATGTTACAGCCCCAGGACACAACATTGAGTTCAACAACTTTAGACTGTGACCTTTCTCTTCCACATTAAGCCCTTTTTTTAATATCCCAGACATTTAGGGCGGGAATCTCCGCGAACCGGCGGGGCGGGCCACTCTGGCGCCGAGGAGTGGCGTGAACCACTTCGGCGTCAGGCCATCCCGAAGGTGCCTCCACCGGCCGGCTGAGTTGACGCATGCACAGGAGCACCAGCGTGCTCTGGCGTCATCCCAATGCATGTGCAGGTGAGGTACGTCTCTGCTCTGGCCATCACGGACTGTTACAACGGCTGGCGTGGAGGAATAGAGTGCCCCCACGGCACAGGTCCGCCCGTGGATCGGTGGGCCCCGATCGCCGGCCAGGCCTCCGTTGGGACACCCCCCGGAGCCAGATCCCCCTGCGGCGCCAGAGAATTCGGCAACCGGCGGGGGCGGGATTCACGCCGCCCCCCCCGCCGATTCTCCGACCCGGCATGGGGTCGGAAAATCCCGCCCTTAGTGTATCAATGCAATAACCCTCCCTTTCTCTCGTTCCCCCCCCCCCCCCCCCCACCTTACCAAGCCATCTGTCTTTTGTTCTTAAGGTTGCTGCATCTTGTTGCAATTTCTCCCAGCTACAGTTTAATATCTAATACATTCTCCATCTCTTTACTTCTGATGAAAAGCCAAATGGACACGAAATGCGAACCCGGTTTTCTCTCCCTACAGCTACTGCTAGTGCTGTTGAGTTTTCCCAGCATTCACTGAACCTGTTTTAACATTGTAACTCTTGTGGTGATTGCAGATCTGAGTAGATGCAATACAACTGAGCAAGCACTAGAGGGAGCACGGGAGAGCTATATATACACAGGGACAGGAAGTGAGGACACACTTCACGGAAGGCAGAACTCGTAGCAGGACACAGACAGGCAGCATTTGAGGTAGCCATAAGTTAAGCTCTGAAGAGAGAACAAATTCACAATAAAGCATCTTCTCCAACTTTGAGACTACGAGCTTTATTAAGACACGAGGAACAACACATGGTACCAGGCGTGGCTTCAGACGCTTACTACAGGACAACTCAGCTGCAGACACAGAAAGAACAAAATGGCATGGAAATCTCCTACTGGACATTGGACTTGGGAAGACATTGCTGATTCGAGGATGTGGCTTGGATACCCACCTCAGCTGGACACGACTGGCAATGTAAGAAATGTCTGGAAAATGTTTAAACAAATGTTCGATTTTTATATCATAGCTAATGATGTAGCAGCAGCCTCAGACAAAATTCAAATAGCAATGCTCATCGCAGGACATGAAGCTAGGAAAGTATATAATGGATTTAAATACTCAAAAGATGAAGACAGCAACAGCTTACAAACAATACTAAACAAATTTGAAGAGTACTGTAAGGAATTTGAACAGCACGGTATGCTCAGAGGCCAAACTGCACAGAGACTGAGTGATGCAAAACTTAAACAATCACTAAAAGAACAAGAAATCGCGAGTGAAAAGTACAGATCAAAAAGAAGAAATAACTTGAATTTTTCACACAGGCACAATGCTGAAATCCAGTCCAGATCGAAAGGAAAAGGTAACTTACAACTTTCAGAAAGAAAAAACGCTGAAATCCGCGATAAAATGGCGTCGGACCACATTTTACAGTCTCGGGCACACAAAGAACTACAAACTGCGTCTGCACATGCACAGGAAACAGAAGCCACGCATGCGCAGTTACAATTACCCGTTTTGCGTTCTGCGCACGCGCAAGCCGCGCATGCGCAGTTTTAAAAAGTTCGCGGCTTGCGCAGTCTCAAAACATTTTGGTCGTGGATCGTTATGCACATGCATACAAGCACAACAACAAAAACTACAAGAAGAACAACAAAACCAACAAGAAGCATAACAAAGATAGCGACAACAACAAAGACAGAAACGACAAAAGCAGCAACAAGAACGTCAACAAAGACAACAAAGACAGGAACGACAGAAACAACAGCAATGAAACAACGACTTGTACAAAATGGTACAACTCTGCACATGAAGGACAATGCCACAGCACACTGCAAAACAATGACAAGACTACAAACATGCCATGGGATGACAACCAATCGCACAAACTCACATCTGCTCCAGAACAAGCAAGCACACCTGCTTTCAAGGCAGATGAGATAATAAATCAATACCACAAGCACAGAAAAAAGTCCATGTCAGTCAACATCAGTGGTTCGACCATGCAAAAACCATGGGATGACGTATTGGTTACTTAAAATAACAAGGAACACCAACAACATTCACAATGGAGTTGTAATATCAATATCACCACGTCAACAACAACAAAAGAAAAAACTCTGAACAAATTCATCAAGTTTGGACTCATAAATGTAAAAAAGGGGGATGTGGTGATTGCAGATCTGAGTAGATGCAATACAACTGAGCAAGCACTAGAGGGAGCATGGGAGAGCTATATATACACAGGGACAGGAAGTGAGGACACACTTCACGGAAGGCAAAACTCGTAGCAGGACACAGACAGGCAGCATTTGAGGTAGCCGTAAGTTAAGCTCTGAAGAGAGAATGAATTCACAATAAAGCATCTTCTCCAACTTTGAGACTATGAGCTTTATTAAGACACGAGGAACAACACAACTCTATTTTGGTGTGACACAACGCTGTTCAGACTGAACAATCCGAGGTTTGATTCCAGACCTGCGCTGAGCTAACTGGGCCGGGTTTCCTGGGGTGGCTTCAATGGGAAATCCCATTGACAAGCAACGGGAAGAGGGAATCCCACTGGCAGTAAATGGTGTGCCGCTGACAAACACTTGGCTGGGGGACTGGAGAATCCTGCCCATGAGCTCAGTCAGCTTGATGACTAAGTGAGTCTCAGTGACAGAATTCCCAGACTTCCTGGTTATCCAGTGACTCCTCCTGAAAAATGCTTGTGTGACCACCAGAAGAAAGCAAGATCAGCAAGATTTGTGAACCCCCCCCCCCACAGTTGAGTAGCCCTGTTTACACTTGCTGTGGAGGCTTTTGCCTGACTATTAGATGAGATACAAGAGGCTTTTGTGCCTGTCGAATGTACCCAAGAAAAAACAAATTATTTTAGGATGCGTGCAATCCAAGGCGACTGAAATTAATAAATGTAGGTCAGCATAATGGGCAGAGTTTTATGGTTGTAATGACGGCGAATCTGTCCACAATTATGGTCACTACCTTGTAAAGCTGACAGTAACTTCTGGCACCTACACATGTGGCAATCCAGACTCTGTTGATGGAGATGCCCTGCTCCTTCATATGTGTGCTGTAAATCTATAGAACTCATTGAATTGATGAGAACGTCCTTTTTACATTGTAAACATTTTTACACTGTTACATTTTTACACTGTTAAAACCCTCTGAAACAGTCAGGCTTTCCCAATGAGGTGGAACTGTGTTTTTAATTATGTACTCAGCCATAAATCTGCTGAACAGCTCTATGACCCTTCAGAATTAATTTTATACATGCCGAATGTCAATTTTGTTCTAATATGATAGAAAAAAATGCTTTAATACAGTTAGATACTGATTTTGATTGTTTATGATATTTCAGCTTCTAATCTGTGATAAACTCTGTGTAAAACCGATAAAAGGTGAAGGATAATCAGCCCATTTTACTTTGAAGTTTACTGTCTGTTTGTCTCTGCGAATTCTTCATTGTGATTGGCTGCTGACCCTGCTAAATTACATAATTGTTGTTGGACACTTGGAGGTCCCATTGACTTGGCGTCAGATTCAAATTCATTTAGGGAAAGATGAAATCCACACTGTCACATTATGTGCTTAATATGAGTTCTTTATGTTGCAGTGGCGGTGGCTTATTGACGAGATCTTGACGCGTGTGTGTTTAAGCATGAACACTTTTATTGGTAGGCTTTAACTATTTACCATTCCAAGGGTGGGATCTCCAATAACGGGGCTATGTCCCCACGCCTGTGAGAAAATGGGTGCGAATCACATCGGACTTTTTTCTAGCTTGCAGGACCCAGGAGTGCTCCACGCAGCTCCGGCTGCCAATACGGGGCCCTCCAATTCCTGCCTCGTGCAACATGGTGAACCCACACCGCGGGCCGGAGCCGAAGAAGTAGGCCCACCCACAGATCACACATGCCGATCAGTGGCCGCCGATCACAGGCCTGGCTGTCATAGAGACCCCCCCTCCCCAGTGATGGATCCCCCTGCCCCCCACCAGGATGGCCACCGCAGCCACGACTCCGAGCTCCCGCCGGGTGGAACCGTACGTGAACCACGCCAGCGGCAACTCGGCCGGTCGTCAGCGGATAATCTCCGCAGTGGCCTCTTTCAATGGCCCCCGACCGGCGCCGCGTCGACCGCGTGCACGCGACTGGCAGCGATTCTCCGGTCGCCGGAGAATCACGGGAAGGCGTCGCGGGTCCGTCGCCCCATTCTCCGCCCCCGCGCCGGGCGCAATTGCGGCGCGGAGGTTTGGAGAATCCCGGCCCAAGCATTGAAATAAAAGTTAAACTAGTTTCAACTCAAAAGTAAATCCGCACCTGCGGCATACAACAGTAGCGTCCCAGCCCAGGACTACCAGGAAGTACCAGTCCAGGTTTTGGACAGTATTTACAAGGCTTGGTAATGGGTTCCAGCTGGATGGGCCTCAGCCCGTTACCATGGGAACTCGTACTCAAAGCGCAGGGAGATCAGTGAGTGATTCCTCACGATCCTTGTGAGATTTAACACAGTCTTGCATGGAACTGTTCCATGCAGGCTTGCTGCATATAACATTCTGTTCCAGATTTTTCTTTGACAATGTGACAACGTACAACACAGTGGGCTGTGCCACTCTCCAGTCACATGTTAATCCTTGCTCTGCTGAGCACCTTACCTTATAATGCATGCAGGCACATGACGTCAAATGCACCACAGATACTGTTAGATCTTTGTGGGCAACTATATTCAAGGTTACCAAAACTTTGTCACTGACTGTAAAATCTGGACCAATATCCAATAATTCACTGTTCTGCTGAAGAGCTCCGTTTGCAGTTTATCTGTCTGGGGCTTCGACTGATTCAAACCAATCGCCTGACTAACACAATGTCAGGCATTGGTTGATAATAGACTGTTCGAATGAACAAATTTTGTTTCCCAAATGGTGCTGTCCTTTACAGGTACACCTGAAAGGATTCTGGTGTAACTGGTCCAAAGTAGGTAACTTACTCGAGCAAAGAATGAAAATGAAATGAAAATCGCTTATTGTCACGAGCAGGCTTCAATGAAGTTACTGTGAAAAGCCCCTAGTCGCCACATTCCGGCGCCTGTCCGGGGAGGCTGGTACGGGAATCGAACCGTGCTGCTGGCCTGCCTTGGTCTGCTTTAAAAGCCAGCGATTTAGCTCAGTGAGCTAAACCAGCCCCAGATAAAATAGCTTATTGTCACAAGTAGGCTTCAATGAAGTTACTGTGAAAAGCCCCTAGTCGCCACATTCGGCGCCTGTTCAGGGAGGTTGGTACGGGAATTGAACCGTGCTGCTGGCCTGCCTTGGTCTGCTTTCAAAGCCAGCGATTTAGCCCAGTGTGTTAAACCGGCCCCAAACCTCAAAGACACTCCAAGCATGGTCAGACCATACCATTGCAAGCAAGGAAAGGGGGGACATTTCAAATCAATAGTTACTGATGTGGCGACCGGTTTAGCTCAGTTGGTTAGACAGTTGGTTCATGATACAGAGTCAGGCCAACAGTATTGATTCAATTCCCAAACTAGCTTCTCAACTTTGTCCTTCGCCTGAGGTGTTGTGATCATCAGGTTAAATCACCACCAGTCAGCTCTCCCCCTCCAAGGGGAAAACAGCCTTTGGTCATCTGGACGATGGTAACTACTAAAAATTCGGGAGTACTCTGAAAGTTATTAAAAAGAGACCAGATATTTACTTCAGGCACACATTAACGAATGCATTGACGGAGAGAGACTTGCAATTCTTTTTGACAAACCTTCAGTGATCGCAGTGATTTTACCAATTTGTGCTCAGGCCTATTGACGTGGGCAGGACTTTCTGGCACTGCTCGCTGCCTGGATAACCCAGTCCCAATGGCCTTCTGGCTAGACCACCGAGTTGCAGAACACAGCACGATGGGGCTGGAAAATCCCGGCCACTATTTGACTGAAAAATTACCAAGGCACTGTCTGAAAATCTCCAGCCATTTCCGCCGGTGGGATCTTGTGGTCCCACCAATAGCTCCCCCGCCTGCGCCACACCCCCAAGGTGCGAACAACAGAAGAATCCATTCACAGCGGCGGGTCCGGAAAATATCGCTGACAGCCAATGGTGGTCTGTCTCTGTCGTCGCAAAACATACCGCAGGAAGGGGGGGAGTGGGCTGAAAATCCTGCCCACTATCTTTTAGGGATAATTAACAGAAATTAGTTGTATTTACTCCAAACAGCAACCCTTTAATGCAGAGGTAAATAAGGTAAAATGTCGCACATTCTTTACAAATCAGTTTCCTGCATAAGAACATTGTTAGCAAGGTCAGCATGTTTTGCCTCTCTCTAGTTGCTGTGGATAAGATGATGATGGGCGTTCGACTTGAAGTACAGTAGCGTGTGTGGAGTGGGTACTCCTGCAGGTAGTTCCAGAATTTAACCCAGTCACAGCTGGGACTCTCGCTGCAGCTTTCTTCTTGCTGCTGCGCTCTGGATGCGCTAATCCTGATGGCTGCCCACTTTAAAAGGGTACGTTCAGCTTTTTTACCCTAATTTCTTTGTTCACCCTTCCTGTGATTTGGCTAAATCTGTTGATTGCTTTCACTCAGGCCTGACTTTTCATCTGCACTGTGGGTAACTTTTAGTTTTCAGCCTTTGTTTTCCCTTTATTCATTTAAATTTTGCTCAGCCTTCTTCTGATCTGGCCAGGTTCTTTGACTCTGCTTCTATATGTAATCAAGTGTGACTTTTCATCTGCACAGTGGATTCACTCACTGCTGTTCAGCTTTTTTTTTTCCGTTTTGGAATTTTGCTCAACCTTTTTGGATGCAGCCATACGGCCATTGACTTTGTGGTGATCTGGCAATGGATCACCGCAGGCCTTGGTGGAGTCCTCCAGCCTCCACCCCTGAAATGGAGCTTTTTATTCAGGTGCTTCCCAACTGTGTCTTCAATTTAGGTCCACTTCTCACAATTCAGGCTTCAGTTTCTTTACTTCTTCATAGTTTGAGATTCTGGGTTCCTTCTCCAGCTTCTCTGGGAATTCAGGATCTGTCCATTGCTGTCACCAGGTTGTAAATGATGTTTGGTGCTTCACAGAGAGGTTTGGAGGCTTGTATGATAGATAGATAGAGAAATACAGCACAGAACAGGCCCTTCGGCCCACGATGTTGCACCGAACTTTTGTCCCAGGTTAATCATAGAATTTTGGACAATTTTTCATGGCCAATCCACCCAACCTGCACATCTTTGGACTGTGGGAGGAAACCGGAGTACCCAGAGGAAACCCACGCAGTCACGGGGAGGATGTGCAGACTCCACACAGACAGCGACCCAAGTCGAAATCGAACTTGGAACCCTGAAGCTATGAAGCAATTGTGCTATCCACAATGCTACCGTGCTGCCCTTAAGAAGTTAACCTACACTCCATTATTCTACCCTAATCCATGTACCTATCCAATACCCGCTTGAAGGTCCCTAACTTTTCCGACTCAACTACTACCACAGGCAGTGCATTCCATGCCCCCACTACTCTCTGGGTAAAGAACCTACCTCTGACATCCCCTCTATATCTTTCACCATTTATCTTAAATTTATGTCCCCTTGTAATGGTGTGTTCCACCCGGGGAAAAAGTCTCTGACTGTCTACTCTATCTATTCCCCTAATCATCTTATAAACCTCTATTAAGTCGCCCCTCATCCTTCTCCGTTCTAATGAGAAAAGGCCTAGCACCCTCAACCTTTCCTCGTATGACCTACTCTCCATTCCAGGCAACATCCAGGTAAATCTCCTTTGCACCTATTCCAAAGCTTCCACATCCTTCCTAAAATGAGGTGACCAGAACTGCACACAGTACTCCAAATGTGGCCTGACCAAGGTTTTGTACAGCTGCATCATCACCTCACGGCTCTTAAATTCAATCCCTCTGCTAATGAACGCTAGCACACCATAGGCCTTCTTCACAGCTCTATCCACTTGAGTGGCAACTTTCAAAGATTATGAACATAGACCCCAAGATCTCTCTGCTCCTCCACATTGCCAAGAACCCTACCATTAACCCTATATTCCGCATTCATATTTGTCCTTCCAAAATGGACAACCTCACACTTGTCAGGGTTAAACTCCATCTGCCACTTCTCAGCCCAGCTCTGCATTCTATCTATGTCTCTTTGAAGCCAACAACAGCCCTCCTCACTATCCACAACTCCACCAATCTTCGTATCATCTGCAAATTTACTGACCCACCCTTCAACTCCCTCATCCAAGTCGTTAATGAAAATCACAAACAGCAGAGGACCCAGAACTGATCCCTGCGGTACGCTACTGATAACTGGGCTCCAGGCTGAATATTTGCCATCCACCACCACTCTCTGTCTTCTATCGGTTAGCCAGTTTGTTATCCAACTGGCCAAATTTCCCACTATCCCATGCCTCCTTACTTTCTGCATAAGCCTACCATGGGGAACCTTATCAAATGCCTTACTAAAATCCATGTACACTACATCCACTGCTTTACCTTCATCCACATGCTTGGTCACCTCCTCAAAGAAGTCAATAAGACTTGTAAGGCAAGACCTACCCCTCACAAATCCGTGCTGACTATCCCTAATCAAGCAATGCCTTTCCAGATGCTCAGAAATCCTATTCCTCAGTACCCTTTCCATTACTTTGCCTACCACCGAAGTAAGACTAACTGGCCTGTAATTCCCAGGGTTATCCCTATTCCCTTTTTTGAACAGGGGCACGACATTCGCCACTCTCCAATCCTCTGGTACCACCCCTGTTGACAGCGAGGACGAAAAGATTATTGCCAATGGCTCTGCAATTTCATTTCTTGCTTCCCATAGAATCCTTGGATATATCCCGTCAGGCCCGGGGGACTTGGCTGTCCTCAAGTTTTTCAAAACGCGCAACACATCTTCCTTCCTGACAAGTATCTCCTCAAGCTTATCAGTCTGCTTCACACTGTCCTCTCCAACAATATGGCCCCTCTCGTTTGTAAATACTGAAGAAAAATACTTGTTCAAGACCTCTCCTATCTCTTCAGACTCAATACACAATCTCCCGCTACTGTCCTTAATCGGACCTACCTTCGCTCTAGTCATTCTCATATTTCTCACATATGTGTAAAAGGCCTTGGGGTTTCCTTGATCCTACCCGCCAAAGATTTTTCATGCCCTCTCTTAGCTCTCCTAATCCCTTTCTTCAGTTCCCTCCTGGCTATCTTGTATCCCTCCAGCGCCCTGTCTGAACCTTGTTTCTTCAGCCTTACATAAGTCTTCTTCTTCCTCTTAACAAGACATTCAACCTCTCTTGTCAACCATGGTTCCCTCACTCGACCATCTCTTCCCTGCCTGACAGGGACATACATATCAAAGACACGCAGTACCTGTTCCTTGAACAAGTTCCACATTTCACTTGTGTCCTTCCCTGACAGCCTATGTTCCCAACTTCTGCACTTCAATTCTTGTCTGACAGCATTGTATTTACACTTCCCCCAATTATAAACCTTGCCCTGTTGCACGCACCTATCCCTCTCCATAACTAAAGTGAAAGTCACAGAATTGTGGTCACTACCTCCAAAATGCTCCCCTACTAACAAATCTATCACCTGCCCTGGTTCATTACCAAGTACTAAATCCAATATGGCCTCCCCTCTGGTCGGACAATCTACATACTGTGTTAGAAAAGCTTCCTGGACACACTGCACAAACACTACCCCATCCAAACTATTTGATCTAAAGAGTTTCCACTCAATGTTTGGGAAGTTGAAGTCACCCATGACTACTACCCTGTGACTTCTGCACCTTTCCAAAATCTGTTTCCCAATCTGTTCCTCCACATCTCTGCTGCTATTGGGGGACCTATAGAAAACTCCCAACAAGGTGACTGCTCCTTTCCTATTTCTGACTTCAACCCATATTACCTCAGTAGGCAGATTCCCCCTCGAACTGCCTTTCTGCAGCTGTTATACTATCTCTAATTAACAATGCCACCCCCCCCCCCCCCACCTCTTTTACCACCCTCCCTAATCTTGTTGAAACATCTATAACCAGGGACCTCCAACAACCATTTCTGCCCCTCTCCTAGCCAAGTTTCCATGATGGCCACCACATCGTAGTCCCAAGTACCGATCCATGCCTTAAGTTCACCCACCTTATTCCTGATGCATCTTGCATTAAAGTATACACACTTCAACCCATCTCCTTGCCTGCAAGTACTCTCCTTTGTCATTGTTACCTTCCCGACTGCATCATTACGTGCTTTGGCTGTATGGTTGAATATAAATGTTTTTTTGGTGACCCATAAATATATCCATATTCAAAGTACTGCCCTGCTTAGGTGCTGTCTCCAAGCTGTCTCCAAGCTCCAGACTCTACTCCACACAGTCTACCCTCAATGACTCTCTAGATCATACTGTGGGTGGTACTGTTCTCCAGTCCCACATTAAACCTTGCTCTGCCAAATACCCTTATCCACAGAATCCATAGAATCCCTTCAGTGAGGCCATTCGGCCCATTGAGTCTGCACCCACCCTCTGAAAGAGCACTCTACCTAGGCCCACTCCCCCGTCTTATCTCCACAAGCCCGTGCATTGATCATGGCCAATCCACCTAACCTGCACATCTGACAGGTGAAATGCCGGAGACTACTCTCTGGAACTCCTGTACTGATGTCCTGGGGTTGAGACGACCACCTTCATTTTTCTTTGTGCTTAGTGCAAATCCATCCAACTTGTAGCATGTTTTCCCATTGGCTTTAGTCACTAGGGCTCCTTGGCCGACTGCTGCCTTGGATCTCTGGAATTCAGCACTTTTGGGCATTTATAAGCCAAGGATGGAATTCTCCAGTCCCCTGGCCGTGTGTTTCTCGGCGAAGCGCCATTTGCTGGAAGCAGGATTCTTTCTTCCCGCATCTTGTCAATGGGATTTCCCATTGAAGTCACCCCACACTGCCATGAAACCCATGGGCGGGGTGCGCTGCCAAAAGGAAAAGAGAATCCCTACATCCGGAGAATTCTGGGCCAAGGCTGTAATGAGGTCTGGGGTGAGCGAACCTGATAGAACATCAGTGAACAAGTGCCAGTATTCACTGCATTTAGCATTTCAAACAACCTGATAACTGGGATCAACAACTGGGTTCAGACTGAACATTGAACATTTGGCAGCTAAGTAATGTTGCATGTGGTTCCTCTTTTTCAATATTCTTGGTTCCTTTGCTCAATGCAACCTTGGTATGAATGCAGTGGAGCAATAATATCCTGATCAAGATCCCAGTAGATATATCTTAGCATCAGTATGAAGGGCTGTTCACTTCTATATTAGCCCCAGTACTCACTTCCATTTCCCAAAGAATGGGGTGATAAGACAGTACCACAGCATGAGGAGATTGGTGCAAAGACCTACCTCCAACTGAGGAAGCCAACTGAGCCATTCTATTCCTAATCAAATCTGTGGAGGATCTTTCATTGAGTTAGCCTGATCCACGTGCTGCTACATATTTCATTTCCATTTGACCAACTTGTTGAACAACTAAAGTACATGTGTTTGACCTCTAAATTATTTGTCTTTTGTCAATGATAGTGCCTCTAATTTTGTTGACTATCTTGACCATCAGAAAGTGTGATTTGCCAATCTCTTGTCAGACAAAATCCTTGAGTGCCAAATTTGAATTTGTTGATTTAGGTGTTCGGAGTAACCTGAGAAACCCTTTGTCCTCAACCGTCATCAGCTTCCCTCACCTCCATACCTAAGCTCCTGTGGAAGGGAAATTAATGAGTTGCCAACTTAGAAGCATGCTGGGAAATGCTTGACTATAGTTCAACACTGCTTTTGAATGAAAATAAGTAGGTCAGGTAACATAAATGAAATACTGCTTAATATTCTGGTCTCGGCCTTATTATGAAAACACATTGTCCTCCGAAAGATAACAAAATGTGTACTCGAGTTGTTTTCACCCAAGGGCAAGAACATACGTACTACGTATTTCATCGTGCGTACTTTCTGAGGTCTATTTAATATAAACATGCCTGTTTACTTCAAGCTGTTATTTCAGACTATAAAGATATGCTTCCTTCAATCGAATCTCAGAGTGCAGTGCACTGGCTTTGCAGCTGGAACACTCTCTCTCCGCAAATGTATTTGTACAAAAAAATTTCCTTAAATCGAACATCGAGGAATTTGTCTTTATTATAATTTCCACGACACCTCCATACTTTCCCTCAACTTCATACTTTCCTTCACCTCTATACCTTCCCTCACCTCTGTATTTTCCCTCACCTCCATACCTCACCTCCATACCTTCTCTAACCTCCATACCTCAGCTCCGTACCTTCCCTCACCTCCATACCATCCTCTATGTCCTCTATTATTGTGCACTGTCATTAATCTAGATATGAACTAACCCACAAGCTTCCAGACTAAGCCAGTTGTTATATTTTTTTAGGGGGAGGGATTTATTTCACAAACTGCAGAGATCAAAGATTTAGTATTTAATTCATGAGAGTATGTTACTGCTGCTGCATTCAACATTTTAATTCATGTTATTACAGAGTTACGGTGTTCAATATTTAATAATTACAATCGTTTTCTTTCATCCGTTGCTTGAAAAGACAAGAGTGCACTTCAAGATTTTTCAGTGAGCTTAAATTTGAGTCCAGGCCCTTGATGTAACAAAATGTTCCCCACGCTGAGAGCTGTTAATTCTATTTTGTGAACATCAATGACAATTCCAATCAATCGCTTTCATGATTAATCCAGCAGAAGCCTACGGTTCAGAGCTGCCTGAACTGTTTCCAGTATTGCTGGATGCCTCCATCGAGTTGTTGGTTTCTTGTCAGCATCAACACCACAGTAACTGTGACAGCTACCAGTGAGTGTGGCAAAAGAGTCCGCACAGACTCTGCTCATTTGCACAAAACGTTTCAGCCTATTATTTTCACAAGGTGTAATTACTCAAACTTTATGATGACAAAGCTTTTCCTACTCTTAACAACGTCAAAATTGCAGAAAGCTTCGGGGTAAAGTTTGTGTCATTAAACAACCAAACAACAATTTATATTGATAATTTAGACTTTGGAATCAAAATCACAAATCCTAAATCGGCGGACGATGGGAAGATTCTTGTTCCCACCTTCATGGCACGTTTAGTGCCGGGGGGGGCTAATTAATGAGGCGTGGACCCCCCACCCCGCCACCTCCCCAGTCGCACCCTAATTAATTCCAAGGTGGGATGGTCTTCCCATCCCACTACAAAATGACCCTTAAATGAATAACTTAAGGGCCTCCTTCCGTCACCGCTTGTATTAACCCGGTGGCGGGTGGAGGGGCTCATCAGTTAGGAAGGCAAATGCAATGTTAGCATTCATGTCGAGAGGGTTAGAATACAAGAGCAGTGATGTACTTCTAATGCTGTGGTCTTACCCAATTTCCATTTGGAGCATTGTGAGCAGTTTCAGGAAGGATGTGTTGGCCTTGGAAAAGGTTCAGAGAAAGTTCACAAGAATGATCCCTGGAATGAAGAGCTTGTCGTATGAGGAACGGTTGAGGACTCTTTTCAATCCCAGCTTTGGGTCACTGTCCGTGTGGAGTTTGCACATCCTCCCTGTGTTTGCGTGGGTTTCGCCCCAACAACCCAAAGATGTGCAAGGAAGGTGGATTGGCCATGCTAAATTGCCCCTTAATTGGAAAAAATGAATTGGGTACTCTAAATTTTAAAAAAAAGAAAGATAGCAGAATTGTTACGTAGCAGAACCAGACCACATGGCCCATCAGTTGGTACTGTGATTGAAAATCAGGAAGCAAACTTGCTAAATGATTGGTTTCAGATGAAGCCGTATAAGAAAAGGAAAAGGCCCCAGAGATGAAGGAAAAAATAAAAATAAATCCAGGGGGAAATGGCACTGAAGACAATGATCAGACTAAAGATAGACAATTCTCCATGACTTAACAGTTTCTACATCTGGGTATTAAAGTTTGGTGAAGAAATTGTGAATGTTCTCATCCTGATCTTCAAAAATTCTTCAGAACTCCCCATTGGAATGGAAAATTCCCAGTTTTTCACCACTATTTAAGAAGGGTAAAAGAGGCAAATTGGGAAATTATGGGCGGGATTCTCCGGACCCCAGTCGTATGTTTCCATGCGGCACCCCGTTTGCTGGTGGTGGGATTCTCTCTTCCCTTTGCTTGCCAATGGGATTTCCCACTGAAGGCACCCCACACTGCTAGGAAACCCAGGGGCAGGGGTGAAAGAGGATCCAAATGGCTGGAGAATTCTAGCCTACGTCTCTTAGTCTAGCGGCCATTTTGGGGACGTTACTTTGGGGAATCTTTTTCGAGGGGCATTGTGAATGAACACTTGGACAAACATGAATTCATTGGAGACAGCTCCAACATGGATTCCCAGAAGGGAAAACTCCTAAAACGTGGAAGTGACTGGTATTGGTCCAGCCTCGAGTTCCATTTTAAGGAATACCAAACCTAGTTCCAGTCATTTTCCAAGCTTCACTGGTTTTCCAAAGACTGTTTACAAAAATGAGAACACCTGGAATTGGAGGCAACTAGTTTGGAGTGAGAATAGGAATAAGTATTTACTCAAATTGGCCCTTAGAGACCTTTACTAAGAGCAGAGCTGTTCATCATATTTATAAATGACATTGGATGAAGGAATAGAAAGCCAACCATTGAACCATTCATCCATTGCTGACACCTCGCCAGGAAGCTGGGAACACAAAGCTGTAAAGGAGCATCGATAGATTAAGTAGGTGGGGGAAAACAGTGGAGATGGAATTCCATGTCTGGATTTGTGAGATCATGCACTTTGGGCATAATAAATAGTTCAGTATTTTTTCTAAGTGATCAGCAGCCGGGACAATTATAAAAGATTGGATTGGATTTGTTTATTGTCACGTGTACCAAGGTGCAGTGAAAAGTATTTTTCTGCATGCAACTCAAACAGATCATTTGTACATGAAAAGAAAATACGTAATAGGGCAACAGAAGGTACACAATGTAAATACATAGACACTGGCATTGGGTGAAGCATGCAGGAGTGTAGTGTTAATCAGGTCAGTCCACAAGAGGGTAGTTTAGGAGTCTGGTATCAGCGGGGAAGAAACTGTTTTTGAATCTGTTCGTGAGTGTTTGTATCTCCTGCCCAATGGAAGAAATTGGAAGAGTGAGTAAGCCAGGTGGGAGGAGTCTTTGATTATGCTGACCGCTTTCCCCAGGCAGCGGGAGACGTAGATAGAGTCAATGGATGGGAGGCAGGTTTGTGTGATGGACTGGGCTGTGTTCACGACTCTCTGAAGTTTCTTGCAGTCTTGGCCGAGCAGTTGCCATACCAGGCTGTGATGGAGCCCGATAGGATGTTTCTATGGTGCACCTATAAAAGTTGGTAAAGAGTCAATGTTGACATGCTGAATTTCCTTAGTTTCCTGAGGAAGTATAGGCGCTGTTGTGCTTTCTTGATGGTAGTGCGACGTGGGTGGACCAGGACAGAATTTTGGTGATGTACGCACCAAGGAATTTGAAGCTGTTAACCATCTCCACCTCGGCCCCGTTGATGCTGACAGGGGTGTGTACAGTACTTTGCTTCCTGAAGTCAAAGACCAGCTCTTTAGTTTTGCTGGTATTGAGGAATTGGTTGTTGTCGTTACACCACCCCACTAGGTTCTCTATCTCCCTCCGGTATTCTGACTCATCGCTATTCGAGGAGTAATGAGATTTAGGAGTCAAGGTACAAAAATTACTAGATACGAGTTGATAGGTAAAAAATGGAATTTGAAAAACTAATGGAATGTTGTCTTAATACCAAAGAGGCTAGAATACAGAGACGTGGAGATTTGACTACATGAAATGAAAAATGAAAATACATACATACATACATATAAAGCTTTATTTAGGCCCTCATCTAGAGAAGTGTAGCACATTCTGTAGTAGGCATCAGAAAGGATAGATTGGCCCTGGAGAGGGTGCGGCTTAGATTGAACAGAATATTACTGTGCTAAAAGAGTTAATTGAGAGGACATGTTGTCTACACCAGGCTTGTATTTGCCTGAAGATGAAGGAGGAGGGAGCTGGTAATCTAACTGAGAAAATGAAATAAAATGAAAATCGCTTATTGTCACAAGTAGGCTTCAATGAAGTTACTGTGAAAAGCCCCTAGTCACCACATTCTGACGCCTGTTCGGGGAGGCTGGTACGGGAACGAGGGTACGAGGGGTACGAGGCTAGTACGAGGGGCTGAAGATGATTAAATTAATGAATGCAGGAGCAAAATATGCTGTAAATCTGAAATTAAAACAGAAAATGCTGGGATACTCAGCCAGTCAGACCAGCAACTGTGGCTGATGACATTTCATCAGAACAAAGAATGGGGTTGTGATTCTCCCATGCAAATCTGCCCAGCTGCTAGCGAGGATGGAGAATTTTGGTGCACCATTCTCTGGCGACGGGATTCTCTACTCCCGCCATTCGCCAATGGGATTTTCCACTGAAACCACCTCATACTGCCAGGAAACCCGCGGGCGGGGGTGTGCTGCAGGTAGGACCAGAAAATCCCGCCGCCAGCGAACGGCTGGAGAATCCCGCCCTGGGATGATAGTTAGAGATAAACCATTGGGGGCGGCTCATTGGTCAGCACTGCTTCCTCACAGTGCCAGGTTCAATGACAACCTTAGGTGACTGTGTGGAGTTTGCACGTTCTCACCGTGTCTGCTTGGGTTTCCTCCGGGTGCTCCAGTTTTCTCCCACGGTCCAAAGGTGTGCAGGTTAGGTGGGTTGGCCATGATAAATTGTCTCTTAGTGTCCAAGGGTTAGGTGGGGTTACAGGGACAGGGTGAGGTAGTGGACCCAAGTAGGGTGCTCTTTCAGAGGGTTGGTGTAGACGCGATAGACCAAATGGGCTCCTTATGTAGAGATTCCATGATTCTGTGATTCTCTTATGGGAGAAACTAGAACAAGGGGCCATGAATTGAAAATTAGAGCTGGGGTTTACAGTGTTGATATCAAAAAACTCTTTTTCACACCAAGTGTGGTGAAAATCTGGAGACTCGATCAACCAAAAATTTCAGAACTGAAATTGATCATATATGTTAGGCAAAGTGGGTAATTCGAGTTACAGGCTGAAGGGTCTGAATGACCTACTCCTGTTCATACATTAACGGCGTTCAAGATACATTAATGGTGTTCAAGATACATAAACACAGTTCAGATACATTAACGGCGTTCAAAAGGCATCTTGACAAATTCATGAATAGGATGGGTATAGAGGGATATGGCACAAAGAAGTGCTGAAGGTTTTGGCCAAGGTTAGTGTCATGACTGGTACAGGCTTGGAGGGCCGAAGGGCCTGTTCCTGTGCTGTATTGTTCTTTCTTTTTTGTTTGTTTTTTGTATACCGCTAGGCCTATTTCTCTGCACATTCTGCTCACTGTCCCATCTAATTTGTTGAGGAAAACCTGGGCCCTTTAAAACCACCACTTGGTTGGAAGCTTCATGATGGTTCGCTACTGGCAAATTGAGCAGGATCTATTCATTGATAGAGGTGCAGAGGATGAAAGTACTGATATTATTTACTGGTTTCTTGCTGTCCACCCTTTCTGGATCATGTGAATCCTTGGTAATGTGCACACCATGTTGTGAGCTTGAGGCATTGGTGGTTTAGAATGTCTGGCTGGGATTTTCCACTGAACATTGTGGACGTTGCAAATGATTGGGTTCTTTGAGTATCATGCACATGTATACATGTTACCACTGTACAACCATTCGCCACCATTGTATTCTATAGACTATTTTGTCTCCTCTGAACAGTCTACCTCTGCCAGTTGATGGCTTACCTTTCAACTCTCTTTTTTCCATAAACGCGGGAAACTCCGGGGTTCTGTCCTTTCTCTCACTGCTTTCCTCTCACCTCACCTCAATGTTCGCCTTCTCCTCATTGTCTACTTTTACCAGCCTTCCTTCAAATTGCGCACATTTCAAACCTTCCACTGCTGTGTTTTCTTGTTGTCCAGTGCTTGAATCATTACATCTAGCTCTCCATAAGGGATAAGAACATAAGAAATAGGAACAGGAGTGGGCCATTTGGCCCCAAGCGTCAAGAATGGATCCTACTATCGAAGATTATTGAGGAATAGTTTCCTCTGCCCCTTTATAATTTAGCACTTCAGAAAATATATTCAGTCACCGAGTATATTGAAGACCGAGATCATCAGATTTCTGGATATTGAAGATATCAAGGGATATGGGGATAGTGCAGGAAGATAGCATTGAGGTAGAAGATCAGCCATGATCTCGCTGCATGGCTAAACAAGGTCAAGAGGCCAAATGGCTTCCTCCTGCTGTTGCACATTCCTATCCAGCTGCTCTGAGTAACATTAATGAACTCAGATACTCACCCAAGGAATTCAACACTTGTGTATCCTGGCTCCTCGGCATTGGATAGTTAATCATCTCCTTGGTGATGAAATTGGCAAGCACGGGTTAGAAACTGACCAAAGTGTGCTGAAATGACACAACTTAGAGTAGAAACTCCATTGTGCTCACATTGGTTGAACTTTCATAAATAGTACCACCTGACTAAAGGAAGCTGGAAAATGTATGAGTGAGGAGAAATTATATGTAAAAGAGAACAAAAGATTCATTAAAGCAGCTCGACTTGACTTATACCAAGGGTGGGATATATTCAGTACTGGAGTCAGGCATCTGATATCTGTGAGCCACAATTATTTTTCCCTTGTTCCGAAATCTACTTGTCTCCTTGACGATGCTAATAATTCAAAAAAAAAGAAGAGCATCCTTGACATTTCCTGTCCTCCTTGCGAAAGCCTTTTTTGCTTTTGGTGCCACATTAGGGATGGTGAATAATTACAGCAAGACATCCCTGTGTGGAATTTGCACATTCTCCCCGTGTCTGTGTGGGTTTCCTGCGGGTGATCCGGTTTCCTCCCACAGTCCAAATATGTGCAGGTTAAGTGGCTTGGCCATGCTAAATTGCCCTTAGTGTCCAACACTTGGGTGGGGTTATGGGGATAAGGCAGGGGAATAGGCCTGGGTGGGTTGCCCTTTCGGAGGGTAAAACAGAGCTTTCACCAGACTTTAGGTCCACTTTAGGGCGAGTGAGAGTTTGAGGAAATTCAGGGCCTTAAATATCTTTGTCATTCTGCCAAAGGAGTTGCATATTTGTGACCACCAGAGGGCAGCCTTATCTGTATTTACAATTTGATTGACTCCAGCAAAGTCTTGACTTTACCAGGATTTTTTTTAACTTCCAGGGTGTTCCTGTCAGTTCAAAATCATTTCCTTTTATACAAAGAAAATTTGAATGATCGAGCAATTCAAGTCGAGCCATTCTGAATTACCAGGAGTGAGGTGTCGACCCAACTAGACTGTATTCAAGGGCCTGTATTCGCTAGAATTTCGAAGAATGAGAGGGGATCTAACGTATAAAATTCTGACAGGACTGGACAGCTTGGATGCAAGGATGTTGTTTTCACTGGATAGAGGGTTCTAGAACAAGGGGTCACAATCTCAGGACAGTGAGTAGGCTATTTAGGACTGAGATGAGGAGATATTTCTTCGCTCAGAGGGTGGTGTACCTTGGTTCAGGACACCCCCACTGTAGTGGGGTTCTCCACCACAGAAGGGTGCGGAGGCCAAATCACAGAATGTATTTCAGAATGAAACATAGATTTCTAAACACTAAAAGTTTCAAGGGTATGGAGAGAGCGCTGGAATGTGACGTTGAGGCAGACAATCGGCCATGATCGTAACGAATGGCAGAGCAGGCTTGAAGGGCCAAATAGCTGACTCCTGACTTTTTCTTCCATTACTCTGACTGGGAATTTATTCCACATGTTGACCATGTTCTTCGTGTAAAGAATTCCATGATATAAATCAAAAAAGTTTCAATCTGTGTCCAGTAGTTATTCTCATTTTATAGTATAAATATTTTGGATCAAAATTTGTATACCCTTACTAGTGTTATAAACCTTTCAGAATCATAGAATCCATACAGTGCAGAAGGAAACCATTCAGCCCATCGAGTCTGCACTTACCCTCTGAAAGAGCACCCTAGCCGAGACCCAATCAGCCCGCCTCATCCCCCGTCACCCCACCTAACCTTTGGCCAATAAGGGACAATTTAGCATGGCCAATCCACCTCACCGGCACATCTTTGGACTGTGGGAGGAAACCCGAGCACCCAGGGAGAACGTGTAAACAGCACACATGTGTGAGGGTGACCCGACCCTCCCCACCATCGACACCCATGACCTCCTCATCAGACCTCCCCATCAGAGACCCCATCAGAGATCCCATTAGAGACCCCATTAGAACACCCATCAGACATCCCCAGCAGAGACACCTGCCTGAAATCTGAAGGGCAGACCAGTCAGTACATTGAAAGATCAGTGCATTTTCACACCCTTCCTGAACATTTGCTGCCTCAGATAAATGTTTTTAAAGCAGCAGCTGCTATACGTGTCAGAGGCTTCTCTGAAAGCCAAGTATATTTGAAAAGCCTTCAACTCCCTTAAAAGCCTTTGAAATGCAAAGCTCCCATTCAATTTCATACAGCAATACATTTTTCTGGCCAGTGATTGACAGTTTTATTAGTCCAGAAACAGATGCTTATGGATTATTTATCTAAATATCCCTTCATGCTTTAATGCATCTCCATTATCCTGCTTTGATGCTAACCACAATGTTCATAAATACTCTTGCTGTGATTGACAGCTCCTCACCACATCAAAGGCAGTGAAGTGGCAGTTCACATCTTCTTATTTACAGCAGAAAGCACTTTGCTGCTTTTGATGTGGCGAGGAGCTGTCAATCATAGCAAGAGTGTTTATAAACATTCCACAAATTATGTAGTTTTTCATATTCTTTGAACATGTTTGTTTATTAGTTACAGAAATATTAGAGATGTGATCCAAGAAATGTTTAGCTAACAGTCAAGAATCATATGATTGGATAATTAAATCTGGTCACAGTCCAATTAGCATGGGATGTGCTGGACCAATTATGATGCAGTTTAGAGCGATTAGAGGTGGGAGGTCATGAGGTCAAACATGTTATCCAATCAGAGTCATCGCCCCAAAGCTGAATGGTGTTTTTTAGTTCATGCAGTGTTAGGGGACTCATCCCCTTGACACAGTTAAGCCATTTGAATGCATTCACTTGTCATTGGTTCAAACCTGAGTCTATAAAGTTAGAATGAGCAACTATTAATTTCTGTCTTTGAAGGGAAGATAAATATCTGAGGTCAATTTAGATCCAAAATTAGTTGTCTAGCGATGGAATATTCAAACTTAGCAGACCTCTGGAGCCAGGAAGGACTGTATTCCTCCTGGGCACTGATGATGATTGCCATGGCTTTGGTGGAGTAGACTTGGCATCGGACATGGGGATTATTCCCACTCAGCTTCCACTCAAGCCAATGCACTAATGAGTGGGTTGGCCAGAAGGGGTGAGCAGCAGAAAGTTAACCAGTCTTCTGTAGTGGCAATCTGTCTGGTTTTAGCTGGTTAAACCGCAGCAGGATCCTGTGCACATCTCTAAACTTTGGTTTGTAAACAACATGTCCCAAATTTTTCTGAATTCAGATAAATGGTGAGTGCCCCTCAGAACAGAGAGGATTATGATGAATGTAGGAATTTTTAAAATCGAAAGTATATTATGTGCCTTGCAGTAAGGTTATTAAAATAACTTAGGTTAAAGTATCCAGATTATATGCCTGCTAAAGCTGTGATGAAGGGATTAACATCTCGGGAGACTGTGAATGGCAGCACAGTGGTTAGCACTGTTGATTTCAGTGTCCCAGGTTCGATTCCCGGCTTGGGTCACTGTCTGTGCGGAGTCTGGACGTCCTCCCCGTGTCTGTGTGGGGTTTCCTCCGGGTGTTCCGGTTTCCTCCCACAAGTCCCAAAAATCATGCTGTTAGGTGAATTGGGCATTCTGAATTCTCCCGTTGTGTACCCGAACAGGCGCCGGAATGTGGCGACTAGGGGCTTTTCACAGTAACGTCATTGCAGTGTTAATGTAAGCCTACTTGCGACAATAAAGATTATTGTTATGACACTCATAGGAGGGGCTGGGTGTGTTTTTAGTTTTGTTTTCAGCCCTGTGTCTGTTGTTTTCAGTTTCATTTTATAACACTCTGCCCTAGGTTCTGAGGAAAGGAGGTGTGTTTCTCAGACCGACTTCTGAAAGCTTCTCTCACAAGGACTTTATGAATAAATTTGTAAGCCACTGAATATTGACAGTATTAAGAAACGGCATTTGACCTGTGTGTGTAGATTTTGCTTAATTGAAATTTTAGAAGAGGCGAGAACTCTTTCACTGTTAATTGAAAAAGTTTTTTTTCCTTGGACGTTAATGGGGTTAAACCTGTGTTAATAATAACGGTTGTTTTAATATAACAGATCCCTAGTTGTCAGTGGGATCACTCTTGTAGTGAACTATCGTTTCCTCAGTTTACAAATGGAAAAATTGTTGGAGTCTCGCTCCTAATATAAATTGGGGTCTGGCCTGGGTACCGTAACACGAGGAACTCATTAACACGGGGGCAAACGGAAATGACCTGCGTGGATTTTTCAATTACTTGGGCCTGGTCCATGTCAAAAACGATGTCGTCTACTGCCCGGGAATACAGATCATTCATGACCATGCCTAAACATTATGATGCAAAAATACTTATATTTGTATCCAACCCATCAGAAACAATAAATAAAACCTTGCATTTCTATCACATCTTTCACACTCCGCAGATGTCCCAAAATGCTGACAGCCGATGAATTACTTCAGCTCGTGCTGAAATTTAGGAAAGACAGCAGTAAATTTGTGCATGGCAGTGCCCCACAAACAACAATATAATAATGATGAAATCATCTGCTTTTATAATGATTAAGAGATAAATATTGACCACAATACCAGGGATAACTCCCCTCCCTATTCTACAAAACAGTACCTGGGACCTTTTACATCTATCCCCCCCCCCCCCCCCCCCCCCCCCCCCCCTCCACCGAGCAGGCAAATGGTGCTGCAGGTTAATGTCTCATGTGACAGTTGTCACCTCTCGCATTCCCTCGCACTGCACTGGAGTGTCAGCCTTGATTTCTGTTCTCATGCCCTGAAATGGGACTTGAGCCTGAAACCTTGTGATTTAGAGATGAGAGAGTTACCACTTAAGCCATGGCTGACGCAGATACATTCAGACAATCACAGAGGTAACCTGCGCATCATCCAATCCTCCAGTTCTGCTCTTTTCATCGTCCAGGATCCTCCCATTTGTACAGCTTTCACTGATCAGTGCTGTCATTCGAGTTGAAACTTTGAATTCTTCGCTGGCGGGGTTTTCCATTCTGCCAGCAGCGCACCTACGCCCACGGGTTTCCCATTGGCTGGTAGTGGGAACGGAGAAGTCTGCCGCTGGCGAGGGCGTTCCACTAAGCAACGCGCGGCTGGAGACTGGAGAATCCTGCCCTTAAACTGCGAAGTAGGTTCAGTTGCGTTAATAGAAATAGTTTGGCCGGGGTGAACGTCACTTGAAATCCGATATCAGGTTTAAGGACATCTCCTCGTGGCTGGAGATAGAATTGGAGTGGGAGGGGGAGGATCTGGCTGTTGTGGTCGATGTAGGACCCAAAAACGTGGATAAAACTAGGAATGGTGTTCTGTTGAGATAGTTTGAGGAGTAATTAGAACGGCAGAATGGACAAGGAGGAGTAACTCTGAGAGGAAAGAACGGCAATAAGGACAGTAGTGGGAAAGGATCTTGGCTCAGTAGGTTAGGTGTAGAATTATGACTGGAAATTAAGAATAGTCAATGTCAGAAAACACTGGTGGGAGTGGTTAGTAGGCCCTCTATTGCACCATTGGAGAGAATATTAAGCAAGAAATAATTGGTGCTTGTAACAAAGGCAGTATAATAATTGTAGAGGACTTTAATCTTCATGTAGATTGAACCAATTAAATTGGTGGTCTGGAAAATGCTTTAGTGGAATGCTTTTGTGGAACTATGGAACCAGCTAGGGAAGTGAGGTAATTGACCTGAAATGTTAACTCTGTTTCTGTCTTCACAGATGCTGCTAGACTGGCCAAACATTTCCGGCATTTTCTGTTTCTTTTTCAGATTTCCAGCACCTGCAGTATTTTACTTTTGTGCTGTTGAAGAGATAAATCTATTTCCAACCAAGTATTGTGCAGTCAGGCAGTTGTGTCACAGCAGCGGGTCTCTGGGAAAAACTGATCATGATAATTCCATGTTAAGGGCGCAATTTAATGTCCAAAAAGTCCAGTTTTGGGTGCATATAATGCAGAGAATGACCCCGCTATCAAATGGGATATCTCATGAGATCTCATTGGATCTCACAAGGCACTCCAAGCATCACGAGATTTAACGGCCATGTCGGGTCACCGAGTCGGGCATGACGAGGCCGTTCGATTGCGCCCTCAGTCTGAAAGCGACATACTCCAGCCCTAATCAAGACTCCTGCAAAATGTCAGTGCTTAGATATGAGGTGAGAGTTCATAGAATTATTCATAGAATTTACAGTACATAAGGAGGCCATTTGGCGCATCGAGTCTTCATTGGCCCTTGGAAAGAGCACCCTGGGCGGAATTCTCCAACCCCCCGCAGGGTCGGGGAATCGCCCGGGGCCTTCGTAAGTCCCGCTCCCTCCGTGGCCGGAGTTCTCCGCCACCCGGGATTCGGCGGGGGCGGGAATGCCGCTCCGCCGATTGGCAGGCCCCCCGCGCCGATTCTCCGGCCCGCGATGGGCCGAAGTCCCGCCGCTGTCAGGCCTCTTCCGCCGACGTGGTTTAAACCAGCTCTGGTGCCAGCGGGAGCAGGTGGCGCAAGTGGGCTCCGGGGTCCTGGGGGGGTGCGAGACGATCAAACCCCGGGGGGCACCCCCACAGTGGCCTGGCCCGCGATCGGGGGCCACCAATCGGCGGAAAGGCCTGTGCCATGGAGGCACTCTTTTTCTTCCGCCGCCGCCACGGCCTCCACCCTGAGTCCGGCACATGCGTGGACTCACGCCAACCGGCGAAGGCCTTTCGGCCAGCCCCAATGCCGGTCGGCGGGGCACCAAAGGCCGTTGGCGCCAGTAGGCGGAGCGGGAGCCACTCCGGCGCAGGCCTAGCCCCTAAAGGTGCGGAAAAGTTTGCACCTTTAGGGAGGCCCGACGCTGGAGTGGTTCTCGCTACTCCGCTACGCCGGGACCCCCCGCCGGGTAGGGGAGAATCCCGGCCCTAGCCCTGCAACCCAGTAACCCCACCTTGGGCATTAAGAGGCAACTTTTAATGGCCAATTCACCTAACCTGCACATCTTTGGACAATGGGAGAGAACCAGAGCACCTGGAGGTTACCCGCGCAGACACGGGGAGAAGGTGCAAACACCACACGGACAGTCACCCGAGGCTGGAATTGAACCCGGGACCCCGGGGCTGTGAGGGATTGATTGGGTAAATAGACTAAAAGGTAAGGCAGTAACTCAACAGTGGGAAAGACTTAAAAACAATACAAAGCGTTAAACAAAAATATATTCCATTAACAAATATATTCCATTTATGGGCAGCACAGTAGCACAAGTGGCTAGCACTGTGGCTTCACAGCGCCAGGGTCCCAGGTTTGATTCCCCACTGGGTCACTGTCTGTGCAGAGTCTGCACGTTCTCCCCGTGTCTGCATGGGTTTTCTCCGGATGCTCCGGTTTCCTCCCCCAGTCCAAAGATGTGCAGGTTAAGAGGATTGGCCATGATAAATTGCCCTTAGTGCCCAAAAAAGGGTTACGGGGATAGGGTGGAAGGGAGGGCTTAAGTGGGTCGGTGCAGACCCTATGGGCCGAATGGCCTCCTTCTGCACTGTATGTTCTATGTTCTACGTTCTAAACAAAGAGTCATCAAGGAAGATCCAGCCATGCTTACGAAGGACAATAAAGGTAACACTGTAAAGTCAGTCCTCAGTTAAAGTTGTGGTTGCGTTCCATAAAACCGCAACTTTAAATAACACAACTTGAAATGAAACATTGCTACCCGTAAGAATCAATGTTAAACTGCAGTTAGCTTCAGTAGAACCTTTCTTATCTGAAGAAAACAAATATTAAAACATTAAGCCCTCTAAATTGCAACATTTTACATTGCTAAATTCTTATATTGGTAAATGAAACAATTTGTATATTTTAAACAATTTATTTTGAAAGAAAAATTTAATTTTCTACTTAAAATATGTGCTGCTGACCACCGATCCTGCTTCCTGAGCTTCCCGTTCCCTGATCCTTCTGGTTGTTGCAGATCCTTCCCCCTCCCCAATCCTCCAAATGTTGGCCTTTCCTGCTCCATGACGTCTGAGTTGTGACCTCTCCCTGGCCTAACCTCTCGCCAAACCTCTGGCTCCCTGACTCACCCTCTCATCACTTCCTTCTCCTAGGCTTGCAGCCCAATTCAAAATCCTGATCCGATCTGAAACTGGACATTGTGGAAGTGCGAATCCCAATGCTACAGAAGGTTTTTTGAAACGAATTTTCAGCATGTGGGCACTGCTGGTTAGGCCAGCGTTTATTGCCTATCCCTCCTTGTCCTTCGGAAGGTGGTGATGAGTTGCTTTCTTGGACCACTGCAGGTGCTGGTTTAGCACAGGCCTAAATCGCTGGCTTTTAAAGCAGGCCAAGGCAGGCCAGCAGCACGGTTCAATTCCCGTACCAGCCTCCCCGAACAGGCGCTGGAATGTGGCGACTAGGGGCTTTTCACAGTAACTTCATTTGAAGCCTACTTGTGACAATAAGCGATTTTCATTTCCTTGAGGTGTAGGTACACCCACTATGCTGTTAGGGAGGGAGTTCCAGGATTTTGCACCAGCGACAGTGAAGGAACGGCGATATATTTCCACGTTAGGGTGGTGAGTGACATGGTGGGCTTCCCAGGTATCTTCTGCTCTTGTCCTTCTAGATGGTAGTGATCGTGGGTTTGGAAGGTGCTGACGAAGAAACCTTGGTGAGTTACTGCAGTGCATCTGGTAGATGGTACACAAGGTTGCCACTGTTCGTCAGTGGTGGAGGGTCTGAATGATTGTGGAAGGGGTAGCAATCAAGCGGGCTGCTTTATCATAGGTGGTGTCGAGCTTCTTGAGTGTTGTTGGAGCTGCACTCATCCAAGCAAGTGAAGAGTATTCCATTACATTCCTGACTTGCGACTGATAGATGGTGGACAGGCTTTGGGGGGGTCAGGAGGTGAGTTACCTGCCTCGGATTCCTCGTCATTGACCTGCTCTGGTAGCCACAGTATTAATCTTATTCGTCAAGTTCAGTTTCTGATCAACAGTCGCCCCCCCCGGATGTCAATTGTGGGGGATTCAGCGATGGTAATGCCATTGAATGTGAAGGGGCGATGGTTAGATCATCTCTTGTAGGAGGTAGTCATTGCCTGGTGCGAATGTTATTTGCCACTTGTCAGCCCAAGCCTGGATATTGTCCAGGTCCTGTTGCATTTGGATATGGACTGCTTCATTATTTCTGTCTGTGTGGAGTTTGCACATTCTCCCCGTGTCTGCGTGGGTTTCCTCCGGTTTCATCCCACAGTCTATAGATGTGCAGGTTAGGTGCAGGCCATGCAAAGATATTGCCCCTTAATGTCCAAAGATGATTTAGGGGACAGGGCCTGGGTGGACTGCTCTTTCAGTAGACTAGATGGGCTGAATGGCCTCCTTCACTGTTGGGATTCTATGGTATTCTATGGTAAGTCATCCGTGAATATCCCCACTTCTGGCCTTATGATGGAATGGAGGTCATTTATGAAGCAGCTGAAGATGGTTGAGCCTAGGACACTCCTCTGAGGACCTCCTGGAGTGATGTCCTGGAGCTGGGATGATTGACCTCCAACTACTACAACCATCTTCCTTTGTGCCAGGTACGACTCCAACCAGTGGAGAGTTTCCCCCCTGATTCCCATTGACTGCAGTTTTGCTCGGGCTCCTTGATGCCATACTTGGTCAAATGCTGCCTTGATGTCAATGGCAGTCACTCTCACCTCATCTCTGACATTCTGCTCTTTTGTTCATGTTTGAACCAAGGCTGTAATGAGGTCAGGAGCTGAGTGACCCTGGCGAAACCCAAACTGAGCGTCCGTGAACAGGTTATTGCTGAGTAAGTGCCGCTTGATAGCTCTGTTAATGACTCCTTCCAGTGCTGAGGTGGGACGGCTGCTCTCACTGACCAGATCCCTCTCCTGAATCCTTACTGTGATCGATGCTCAAGAGAAGAGCAACAAGGCAGGAGCACCTTGTGCCCCCCTTTGCAGCTGACCCAGCCACGGTGCCATGTGCCTAACCATACCTGCACTCAGCAGATTAACCACACCACTATTCAGAACTGAATAAATTAGGGGCTGGATTCTCCGATAGTGAGGCGATGTCCTCACGCCGGCGTGGGAACAATGTTGTTTTTGCCCGAACATTCGTCGATTGGGGAAGTGAGACCCCGCTTGTATGCAGTTCCTGTGACCTGTGTGTCAACCCCCCTCAAACACCAACCCACACAACCCTCACCCTCAGCATAACCCCCACCCTCACCCCCACCCTAACCCCCACCCCATCCCACCATCACCCCCAACCCTCACATCCACCCTAACCCCCACCCCATCCCCAGCATCACCCCCACCCTCACCTTACATCACCCCCACCATCACCACCACCCTAACCCCACATCCCCTCCACCCCCGGCCCCGGCCCGCGGTTTAATCATGCATTTTGTCTGCTGGTGATGGGGCGGGTCCATCTGGTGTCCCCCACCTCCAGAAGGTGCCACAGCCAGAGTCCCGGGTGCCGAGCAGCGAGCCATGGACCCGAGTCCCAAGGCACCCTGGAGCTCGAGTCTGAGGATGACACTGACTCCAACACCTTCCACCATCCCAGAGACACTCACCTCGGTTGGGCATGTTAATGAAGAGGCTCCTGGGACAGTGTATGGTGCGCACCACACAGCTGACCCGGAAGAGCATGTGGATGTACGAACTCCTGAGGGGACGGACGGTGGTAGCGCAGGCCAGACACAGGACTAGCTGCCATCCAGATGGGTTTCGGGCTTCTGGAACGGACAGTCCTGATGGAACCATCAATTCAGCGAACACGTGTAGTTGGATCTGAACAGAGGCTTTAATACACTTACAATAGAGCCAGCCTATTCGTCGTTGAACTTCAGGTGAACTGGCAGGCTGGCTCTAAGGCACTGATCTTTATACATCGGTCCCAGGGGGAGGAGTCCTGTGCGGAGCCAAGGGAGGAGCCCAGTACAAACTCTCGCGTACTCCCAGAGCGACTCCCCCTGATGGTCGGATGGTGCAACTGCACTTACAATGGGTAAATAACGAACATATATACATGGAGTGATATTGGCAACAATATATAGTGTGAATCACATTCACCACATTCACCCCCTGTTAAAAAAAATCAAGTCCGGCGGGGGTGATGGCTCAAAGAGTCAGTCTGTCCGGTGGACGAATTGTCCGTTTTGATCTGCGGAGCACCGGTGTTGCAGCCTCTTGCAGTGGCTGGCGGGCGTCGAGGTCTGGGGTACGGTTGCCGGCTCCAGGGCGAGTCTTGTCCGAGCCTCATACACCTCCTGGCCGAATGGAGACTGGGGTCGCGGGGGCGGGCTGGTGCTGGCGCTCGGGACTGGTGGGGTGAGCTCGCAGAATCGGGGGCGCAAGGGGGCGGCCGCATAGGGAATGGGGAAAGGAGTTCTTCGGTGGGGGTAGATGGGGGGCTGGATCCAGCGGGTGCCAGGTCCCGGAGGGATACTGTGTCCTGGCGACCGTCCTGGAACTCAACAAATGCGTACTGTGGGTTGGAATGAAGCAGGCGCACCTTTTCAACAATGGGGTCGGTCTTGTGCGCCCTGACGTGCTTCCTTAGGAGAACCGGGCCTGGCGTCCTCAGCCACGCCGGAAGTGAGATCCCCGTGGTAGTGCCCCTGGAAAAAATGAAGAGCCGCTCATGGGGGGTTTGGTTGGTAGCTGTACACAGGAGGGATCTAATTGCATGGAGCGTGTCAGGGAGGACTTCCTGCCATTGGGAAACTTGGAGCTTCCTGGACCTGAGGGTCAGTAGGACGGTCTTCCAGACCATCGCGTTCTCCCTCTCCACCTGTCCGTTCCCCCTGGGGTTGTAACTGGTAGTCCTGCTCGAGGCGATGCCCTTGTCGAGCAGGTACTGACGCAGCTCGTCACTCATAAAGGACACACCCCGGTCGCTGTGCACGTAGCTGGGGAAACCGAACAGGGTGAAGACACTATGCAGGGCCCTAATGACTGTGTGGGAGGTCATATCGGGGCATGGGATGGCAAAGGGGAATCGGGAGAACTCGTCAATAATGTTAAGGATGTAAATGTTTTTGTTAGTGGAGGGGAGTGGCCCTTTGAAATTGATCGCAAGGCGTTCAAAGGGCCTAAAAGCCTTGACCAGGTGGGCCCTGTCTGGTCTATAGAAGTGCGGTTTGCACTCCGCACAGATCGGGCAGTCCCTGGTGACCGCTTTTACCTCCTCGGTGGAGAAAGGCAGGTTTCGGGCTCTGATGTAGTGGGCGAGCCGGGTTACCCCTGGATGGCAGAGGTCATCGTGGATGGCTTTTAGGCGGCTGATTTGCGCACTGGCGCATGTCCCGCGGGATAGGGCTTCCGAGGGCTCGTTGAGCTTCCCCGGTCGATATTTGATATCGTAATTGTAGGTGGAGAGTTCAATCCTCCACCGAAGAATTTTGTCATTTTTAATTTTGCCCCTTTGCGAGTTGTCGAACATGAAGGCGACTGACCGTTGGTCGGTAATGAGGGAGAACCTCCTACCTGCGAGGTAGTGCCTCCAGTGCCAGACAGCCTACACGATGGCTTGTGCTTCCTTCTCGACTGAGGAGTGTCGGAGTTCTGAAGCGGATAGGGTACGGGAGAAAAATGCAACGGGCCGCCCTGCTTGGTTTAAAGTGGCTGCTAGCGCTACCTCTGAGGCGTCGCTCTCAACCTGAAAGGGAGTGGATTCATCCACCGCCCGCATGGCTGCTTTGGTGATGTCGTCCCTGATGCAGCTGAAGGCTTGGCGCGCCTCAGCAGACAGGGGAAATAGTGTGGCCTTGAAGAGTGGGCGGGCTTTGTCCGCATATTGGGGGACCCACTGGGCGTAGTACGAAAAGAGCCCCAAGCACCGTTTGAGGGCCTTGGGGCAATGGGGGAGGGGGAGTTCTGCATGCGGTCCGGGTCTGGGCCCAGGACTCCGTTCTCCACGACGTAGCCGAGGATGGCTAGTCTGTTTGTGCGGAACACGCATTTCTCCTTGTGATATGTAAGGTTTAATTTTTGGGCCGTCTGGAGAAAACGGTGGAGGTTGGCGTCGCGGTCCTGCTGGTCATAGCCGCAGATGGTAACATTATCCAGATACGGAAACGTGGCCCGCAGCCCATACTGGTCTACCATTCGGTCCATCCATTGCTCGTTGGAACACCGAAACCCCATTAGTGACGCCGAAGGGAACCCGGAGGAAATGGAAGAGGCGACCATCGGCCTCGAATGCCGTGTAGTGGCAGTCCTCCGGGCGGATTGGGAGCTGGTGGTATGCAGACTTCAGATCCACCGTGGAAAATACCCGATATTGGGCGATCTGGTTTACCACGTCTGTGATTCTGGGGAAGGGATACGCGTCTAGGAGCGTAAAGCGATTGATGGTCTGGCTATAATCGACGACCATGTGGAATTTTTCCCCGGTCTTGAAGACCACCACCTGAGCTCTCCAGGGACTATTACTGGCCTCTATGATCCCCTCACTGAGCAGCCTTCGGACCTCCATTCTGATAAATACCCTATCCTGCAGGCTGTACCGCCTGCTGCGAGTGGCTACCGGTTTGCAATCCGGGGTGAGGTTGGCGAAGAGAGGAGGGGGGGCGATGCGCAGCGTGGCAAGGCTGCAGATAGTGAGTGGGGGCAGGGGCCCGCCGAAGCTGAGGGTGAGACTCTTGAGATTACATTGGAAAGCCAAGCCTAAGAGGAGTGGCGCGCAGAGGTCGGGCAAGACATACAGTTTAATTTTGGAATAGCTAGCGCCTCGAATCGTTAGCGTTGCTGTAGTGCGGCCTTGGATTTGGATGGAATGGGAGCCCGAAGCGAGGGCGATAGTTTGGTTGACGGGATAAATAGGGAGGGAACAGCGTCTTACCAGCTCTGGGTGTACGAAGCTCTCTGTGCTCCCGGAGTCGAAGAGGCACGACGTGTTGTACCCGTTGATCTGGACCTCCGTCATCGAATTTCTCAGATGCTTTGGGCGAGATTGGTCGAGGGTGACCGTGTTGAGTTGCGTGGTGGTGGCCCGGGGGAGTTGAATTCTTCCGATCGGGCGTCCTGTCGAGTAGATGCCGCTGCGTTCTGGCGAGCTTGATGCAGGAACACTGCGCTGAGTTGCGGGCCATGTGGTGACTGCCCAGGTAGGTCGTACTCCTCCGATGAGCTGTTTGAGTCTGGGGATGCAGCTAGGGCCCGTGGATCGCACGTGGAGGGTGGTGATGAAGATGGCATCCAAGATGGCGGCCCCCATGAATCGCACGTGGCCGGCCGCATGGTGGAGGTTTGCCAAGATGGAGGCCCCCATGGATCGCACATGGCGGGAGGGGCGGAGCCTGAGCGTAGGCCGCAGCGTTTCGGGCCCCGCGGGCCTGCTGGTGCTGGGGGCGATGTTTTTGGACTGTTGGGGTGTTGAGGGCTGGGGCCCTTCTGCCGAGGCACACTTTAGCATAGTGGCCTTTCTTCCCACAGCTGCTGCAGGTCGCGGATCGGGCTGAGCAGTGCTGCCGCGGGTGCTGGCTTTGTCCACAGAAGTGGCAGGCTGGAGCAGTTGAATAACTGGTTTGGGGAGCTGAATAGTGGCAGACTGGAGCAGTTGAATAACTGGTTTGGTGAGCTGAGTAGCTGGCTGGGGGAGCTGAGTAATTAGCTGGAGCAGCTGGATAGTTTGAGTAGTTGACTGGGACAGTAGGACCGGCTGTGGCAGCGCGATAGCTGAGGGGCCTTGCGGCACAGGCTTGGGGGGTCCTCAGGTCGGGGGCCCATACAGGGTCCGCGGGAAATGAGTTGAGGCTGCGGAAGGAAACTTCCATCATGATAGCAGCCTCTATGGTAGTCTCTAAGCCCTGGGCCCCATTTTCTAATAGTCTCTGGCGTACATAGCTAGATCGAAGGCCCGCTACAAAAACATCCCGCACAGCAGGCTCCTTATGTTCGGCCGCAATTACGGCCTGGTAATTGCAGTCATTTGAGAGATTGTTCAACTCGCGTGCAAATTCAGCTAAAGTTTCAGTAGCCCGTTGTCAGCGAGTTTTGAACACATGGCAGGCAAAGACCTCGTTCATGGGCCTAATATACATTTTGTCCAAAATCGCCAGCGCAGCGGTGTAGGAACCGGCTGAATTTAGTTGTGTAGAAATTCTGTGGCTTACCCTCGCGTGCAGTAGGCTGAGCTTTTGTTCCTCCGTAGTTTCAGCGGTGCTGATTTCGGCCAGGTAGGCCTTAAAACATTTCAGCCAGTGGCAGAAGGTTTCTTTCACCTCTGCATCCTGCGGATCGAGTTCTAGACGTCCTGGTTTTAGAGCGGATTCCATGCTTTACTTCAGCAGCTTCTTAAGTGTATTAAATTGATGGAACCATCAATTCAGCGAACACGTGTAGTTGGATCTGAACAGAGGCTTTAATACACTTACAATAGAGCCAGCTTATTCGTCGTTGAACCTCAGGTGAACTGGCAGGCTGGCTCTAAGGCACTGACCTTTATACATTGGTCCCAGGGGGAGGAGTCCCGGGCAGAGCCAAGGGAGGAGCCCAGTACAAACTCTCACGTACTCCCAGAGCGACTCCCCCTGATGGTCGGATAGTGCAACTGCACTTACTATGGGTAAATAACGAACATATATACATGGAGTGATATTGGCAACTATATATAGTGTGAATCACATTCACCACAAGTCCCATTGATTGTGGAGTTGCAGTTAACAGAGCCAGGGACTACATAAGAGGTTGCTGGCAAGCATCCAGTACCTGCAGGTGCAGGTGGAGGAGTCCAGCACGGTGGCATCCACAGGGGAGGCATTGAGGGTGAGGGTTGCAGCTATGGATCAGCATGCCCAATGTGCAGGCGCTGTCAGAGGCCGAGAACAGGGTTGCCACCTCGCAGGCAGCCATGGCCCAGTCATGGGGACTATGGCTGAGAACGTTGGCGGCATTGCCCAGGCACTGGCCAACCTAGCACAGATGCATATGGAGGTGGCTCAGTCCCACAGGGAGATGGTGCAGTCATCGGCTGATGTAACACAAACCCGAAAGGTGGTGGCACAGTCAATGGGTGATATGGTACAGTCCCAGATGGCAATGGTCCACTCCCTGTACTCCATGGCTGCCAGCATGCAGACCCTGGTTGAGACCAAAGCGGGCCTCCAGGACTGGGAGCCTCAAGTAATAGCTCTGCCCACATCCCTGTCCCATGGAGTAGTCTGGGGGCCATCGGGCATCCCGAGGGAGGAGGAAGTGATGGGGCCTGTGCCAGTGACTCCTGCAGAGCAGGTACCAGAACACTGCAGCTCCGCGGACTCCTCCCACCATTCCTGGCGCATCTGTTGGGCAGCAGGCAGAACAGGGCGGCACCACGTCGCCTGGGTCACCCGAGCAGCAGCCGGGCCCATCCAGGCGCGGTCACCACAGAAGATGGTCACCAACGGGGACCCAGGTCGCAGGGCGGGAATCACAGCAGGCTGCCTCCACCCCTGTTGTACCATCTGGGGATCCATCTGGATGTAGCATCAGAGCCCATAAGGGCATGAAGTTAAGACACCAGTTAAGTTGGCACGGGTGAAGGGCAGCTCGAACATGGGGGGTGGGGGGGGGGGGGGGGGGGGGGGTGGAACTCGAACATGTCAGGAATTGCTAAGTGTGCCAGGATGAAGGCATTGTCCACACTGCCCGGGTATCGGGCACAGACGTGCATGATGCGCAGCAAGTGGTCACAAATCAGCTGCACGTTCATTGAGTGGAATCCCTTCTGGTGGTGTAGAGCAGTCTGTCACCTGCAGGTCCTTGTAGGGGGACATGCATCCCGTTGATCACCTCCCTGGACCCGGGGCATGTCGGTGATAGCCGTGAACCCCGCTGCCAGGCATCCTGGTGGGCTTGGTCCACATTGAAATGGATGTATTGAGCCGCCATTATAGGGCCTCCATGATTGTGCGGCTGCACCTCTAAATTGAGTTGTGTGAGATCTCGGACAGGTCCCCACTCGGCGCCTGGAAGAACTCCGTGGCGTAAAGGTTGAGGGCGACTGTCACATTGATGGCCACCGGGAGTGAGTGTCCTCCCCCATACCCCCTATGGTGCCAGGTGCACCGTGATCTGGCAGATATGTTGCACTGTCTCTCTGCCCAGCCAGTCTTTGATGGCATGCCTGGTGTGGTGAATGTAATTCACACTGTATTGTATTGTAAAGTATTATGTCCTTGTGGGCTCTGTCTGTGAGCCGTTGCACGGCTCTGCCCATAGGGGGAGATGAGGAGCTTGTACAGGGCTCCACCCTCGGCTCCACCCATGGCTCCGCCCATGGCCCCTCCAACTACCGGAAGTATAAAGTGCTGCAGCCGTGTGAGCCTGCCCTCAGTTCTTCTGGTCGCAGGCAGGTTCAGTTGTAAGACTATTAAAACCACAGTTTATTTCCAATCGTGTTTCGAGTGAATTGATGGTCACATCAATTTACTAGTCTTAGAAAACTTGAAGACAACTACTATGGAATCAGCCCTCAAACCTGATCGACTAGAACTCGACCCGCAGGCTGCAGAGGCGAAGGAAATCTTCCTACACTGGCTTCGGTGTTTCAAGGCCTACCTGGCTGAATCGAGCACCACCGAGCCTACAGAGGAGCAGAAACTCAGCCTACTGCACACACGGGTGAGCCATCGCATCTCTACGCAACTCAATTGTACCAACTCCTATACTGAGGCTCTTGCTATGCTCGATTGATTGTACGTGCGGCCGATAAACGAGGTCTACACACGGCACATTTTCACTATCCGCCGCCAGGGCCCCGCAGAGTCGCTAGAGGACTTACTTCGCGATTTAAAAGCCCTTGCTCGGGACTGCAACTTTCAGGCTGTAACGGCCTCCCAGCATATGGAACTCGCTGTCCGTGATGTATACGTTGCGGGGCTCCGGTCGAACTATGTGCGCCAGTGACTACTCGAGAATGGGGCCCAGAACTTGGAGGACATGGTAGAGCTAGCAACTGCCATGGAGGTCACGTTCTGAAGTCTAAACCCATTCCTCCCCCACGCGGCCGGCCATGTGCAATCCACGGGGTGGCCATCTTCTTCATCACCTGCCATCTTGCCCATCACCCGAAGTTCACGTCAACGACTACGACCTCTGCGGACAGTCATCATGGGGCCACTCCAGCACTGCTTATCGAGCCGTCGACTACCCGCAACTCAACGCAGTCACGTTGGACCAGTCGCGTCCGAAGCACCTCCAGAGCTCAATGATGTCCGTTCAAATCAACGGGTACAGGACACCGTGCCTCTTCAACTCCGGGAGCACCGAGAGCTTCGTACATCCTGACCTGGTAAGACACTATTCGATCCCTATCTTCCCTGCACGGCAAACTATCTCCCTCGCCTCGGGCTCGCACTCGGTCCAAATACAAGGGCGCACCGTCGCGACCCTAACGATACAGGGCGCCAGCTACTCTAATTTCCAGCTGTACGTGCTCCCTGACCTCTGCGCCCCACTCTTACTCGGGCTCGATTTCCAATGTAATCCCAAGAGCCTCACACTCAGCTTTGGCGGACCCCTACCTCCACTCACTATATGCAGCTTAACGACTCTAAAAATCGACCCCCCTCCACTCTTCGCTAACCTAACGGCAATCTGTAAACCAGTAGCCACTCGCAGCAGGCGGTATAGCCTGCAGGACAGAGTATTGATCAGAGCCGAAGTCCAGCGGCTCCTACGTGAGGGAGTCATAGAGGCCAGTAACAGCCCCTGGAGAGCTCAGGTGGTGGTCGTCAAGACCAGGGAAAAGTTCCGGATGGTGGTTGATTATAGCCAAACCATTAACCGGTTCACGCACCTCGATGCGTTCCCCCTCCCCAGAGTTCCAGACATGGTCAACCAGATCGCCCAGTACCGCATATTCTCCACGGTAGATCTGAAGTCTGCATACCACCAACTACCAATCCGCCCGGAGGACCGCCACTACATGGCGTTCGAGGCAGATGGCCGCCTCTTCCATTTCCTCCGGGTCCCCTTTGGCATCACAAATGGGGTCTCGGTGTTCCAACGAACAATGGATCGAATGGTGGACCAGTACGGACTGAGGGCCACGTTTCCGTACTTGGACAATGTCACCATCTGCAGCCATGATCAGCAGGACCACGATGCCAACCTCCACCGATTTCTCCAAACCGCCCAGAAAATCAATCTCACCTATAATAAGGAGAAATGCGTTTTCCGCACTACCAGACTAGCCATCTTCGGCTATGTCGTGGAAAACGGAGTCCTGTGCCCCGACTCAGACCGTATGCCCCCCCTCTCACAACTCCCTCTGGGCTGGTTTAGCACACGGCTAAATCGCTGGCTTTGAAAGCAGACCAAGGCAGGCCAGCAGCATGGTTCAATTCCCGTACCAGCCTTCCCAAACAGGCGGCAGAATGTGGCGACTAGGGGCTTTTCACAGTAACTTCATTTGAAGCCTACTTGTGACAATAAGCGATTTTCATTTTCATTCATTGTCCCAGGGCCTCAAGAGGTGCCTGGGATTCTTCTCTTATTACGCCCAGTGGGTCCCCCAGTATGCGGACAAAGCCCGCCCACTATTTAAGACCACACTTTTCCCCCTGTCAGCAGAGGCCCGCTAGGCCTTCAACTGCATCAAGGAGGACATCGCCAAAGCCGCCATGCGGGCGGTGGATGAATCTGTCCCCGTCCAGGTGGAGAGCGACGCCTCAGAGGTCGCTCTCACTGCCACTCTGAACCAGGCAGGGGGACCAGTAGCTTTCTTCTCCCGGACCCTCTCCACTTCGGAACTTCGACACTTCTCAGTCAAAAAAGAAGCTCAAGCCATTGTGGAAGCCGTAGGGCACTGGAGGCACTACCTCGCAGGTAGGAGGTTTACCCCACCGGCCAAAGATCGGTTGCCTTCATGTTTGACAACTCGCAAAGGGGCAAAATAAAAAACAATAAAATCTTGCGGTGGAGGATCGAACTCTCCACCAATAATTATGACATCATATATCGGCCGGGGAAGCTCAACGAGCCCCCAGATGCCCTGTCCCGCGGCACATGTGTCAGTGCGCAAGACGACCGCTGAAGGCTATCCACAATGACCTCTGCCACCCGGGGGTCACCCAGCTCGCCCACTACGTCAAAGCCCGAAACCTGCCTTTCTCCACCGAGGAGGTAAAAGCCATCAGCAGGGATTGCCCGATCTGCGCGGAGTGCAAACCGCACTTCTATAGACCAGACAAGGCCCACCTGGTAAAGGCATCCCGGCCCTTTGAACGCCTGAGCATCAATTTCAAAGGGCCACTCCCCCCGACCAATCGAAATGTGTACTTTCTCACCGTCATAGGCAAATTCTCCCCCTTCCCCTTTGCCATCCCGTGCCCCGATATGACCTCCCACACAGTCATTAGGGCCCTGCACAGTGTCTTCACCCTGTTCGGGTTCCCCACCTACGTACACAGCGACAGGGGTTCGTCCTTCATGAGCGACGAGCTGCGTCAGTACCTGCTCGACAAGGGCATCGCCTCGAGCAGGACTACCAGCTACAACCCCATGGGGAACGGGCAGGTGGAGGGGGAGAATGCGACAGTCTGGAAGACCGTCCTACTGACCCTCTGGTCCAGGTATCTCCCGACCTCCCACTGGCAGGAGGTCCTCCCCGACGCGCTCCATGCAATTAGGTCCCTCCTGTGCACAGCCACCAACCAGACCCCTCACGAACGATTATTTGTTTTCCCTAGGGGCACTACCACGGGGGCTTCGCTCCCATCTTGGTTGAGGACACCAGGCCCGGTTCTCCTCCGGAAGCACGTCCGGACACACAAAACGGACCCACTAGTAGAGAGGGTACTACTGCGACACTCAAACTTACACTACGCCTTTATTGAATACCCCGACGGCCATCAGGACACCGTTTCCCTCCGGGACCTTGCGCCTGCAGGATCCACCACTACCACCACCACCACCGAGGTACCCCTCACACTACACCCCACCCCACCCCCCCACGCTCTGCGCCCCGCACCTATAGGTTTCCTGCGCCCCCCCATTCGCCCGTCACACTGGTCAGGAATGGAGCTCGGACCAAAACACCCCCGGAGTCCACACCCATACCCACACCAACCGTCACCACCCAGCCACCCGAAGAGGCTGCAACCCCGGTGCTCCGCCGATCCCAAAGGATGACTCGGCCACCGGACCGGCTCAACCTGTAAACCCGTCACCCCCGCCGGACTTGATTTTTTTACATGGGGTGAATGTGGTGAATGTAATTCACACTGTATTGTATTGTATGGTATTGTAAAGTATTATGTCCTTGTGGGCTCTGTCTGTGAGCCGTTGCACGGCTCTGCCCATAGGGGGAGATGAGGAGCTTGTACAGGGCTCCACCCTCGGCTCCTCCCATGGCTCCGCCTACTACCGGAAGTATAATGTGCTGCAGCCATGTGAGCCTGCCCTCAGTTCTTCTGGACGCAGGCAGACTCAGTTGTAAGACTATTAAAACCACAGTTTACTTCCAATCGAGTTCCGAGTGAATTGATGGTCACATCACCTGGTCTGGCAGGTCCTCGAGGGACAGGTGCTTCCGGTACACCCGAGGCCTCATGCATCGCCCCCTTGGCACCTCCTCCTCCTCGGCCGGTTGGGCGGCTCGCTCTCCATCCTGGGCGGCTGCCTCCTGTTCCTCTGGGGCAGGCCCTGCAGCTGCATCTTCCTCCTCCTCGAGCAGCTCCAGCCGCAGTACATCCCCCAGGGCTGCAGCAACTAGCAGGAAGGCCACCATTGCTGTTTAAACTCCAATATCCATTGTCTGCAGGAGGGAAAGGCTGACATGTTAGCATGGTGCATACTCCCATGTCCTACCGGATCCAATCAGGGCCGGCCCAAGGCACCGGCAACTCGGGCAGTCGCCCGGGGCGCCATGTGCTAGGGGGCGCCAGACTCGGATCCCGCGCATGCGCAGTTGGGCCGGTGCCAAATACGCATGCGCGGTGGCCGCCCTCCCCCAGGGCGGCCCCCTCCGCCCCCTCCCCTCGGCCCCGCCCCCGCGCCTCGGGCCCGCCCCCCTCGCCTCGGGCCCGCCTCGGGCCCGCCTCGGGCCCGCCCACCCCGCCTCGGGCCCGCCCACCCCGCCTCCGCCTCGGCCCCCCCCCCGCCTCGGGCCCGCCCCCCTCGCCTCGGGCCCGCCTCGGGCCCGCCCACCCCGCCTCGGGCCCGCCCACCCCGCCTCCGCCTCGGCCCCCCCCCGCCTCGGGCCCGCCTCGGCCCCCCCCGCCTCGGGCCCGCCGCCTCCCCCCCGCCTCGGGCTCGGCCCCCCCCCCAGCCTCGGGCTCGGCCCCCCCCCCCCGCCTCGGGCTCGGTCCCCCCCCCCCGCCTCGGGCTCGGCCCCCCCCCGCCTCGGGCTCGGCCCCCCCCCCTGCCTCGGGCTCGGCCCCCCCGCCTCGGGCTCGGCCCCCCCCCGCCTCGGGCTCGGCCCCCCTGCCCCCCCGCCCCCCCCCGCCTCGGGCTCGCCCCCCCCCGCCTCGGGCTCGGCCCCACCCCCCGCCTCGGGCTTGGCCCCCCCCCGCCTCGGGCTCGCCCCCCCCCCGCCTCGGGCTCGGCCCCCCCGCCTCGGGCTCAGCCCCCCCCACCGCCTCGGGCTCGGCCCCCCTCCGCCTCGGGCTCGGCCCCCCCCGCCTCGGGCTCGGCCCCGCCCCCTCGCCCCCCCTCGGCCCCTCGGCCCCGCCCCCCCCTCGGCCCCGCCCCTCCTAGGCCCCCCCCCCCCTCCTCGGCCACGCCCCCCATCCTCGGCCCCGGCCCCCCGGCCCCGCCCCCCCTCGCCCCCGGCCCCCCCCCGGCCTCGCCCCCGGCCCCCCCGGCCCCGCCCCCGGCCCCCCCGGCCCCGCCCCCCCCGAAGGGCGCCGAAGTTCAGCTTGCCCGGGGCGCCAGCAACCCTAGGGCCGGCGCTGGGTCCAATGGGCTACATAGTGGCTCCGGTTGGCAATGCAGGCTCTGCCTCCCATGCCCCCTATCTCTGCGCCCCTTGTCCTGTTGGTGCCAGAACCATGGGATACTGTGCTCCTGGCACCCATCGCTGATGCCAGGGGTGCCGCCGGCTGGCATTGCACCTTGCCAGCAGTATGCTTGGCGGCCACTATCCGGCTTCCTGTCGGGGCTTCAGTGGACGTTGCCGTTGAATGGGCTGCGACATGCTGCACCTGTGGGTGGCAGCTGGTTGGGGGACGGTGGGTATAGCAGAGGGTGGTCAATGGGGGGTGGGTGCTGGGTTGTGGGGGTGGGGGGTTGGGGGCACCCATACGGCCGGTGTCACTCTGCAAATCAGAGGCCAAGGTGGGTGGTCAGTTGGGTGTGTAGGAAAATGGCTGCCTTGCAGGCCGCGGCATTTGCAGTCTGTGCCTGGACATGCAGGTCCCCTGGGACTCACCCTGGTCACTTGGCCCATTCCCCCGTCATCACTCCCCTCCGGTACTGGCACGGTCCCCCCACCTCAGCCAGCCCAGCCAGTGTCCAGACGGCAGCCCAAAATCACGCTTCTCTGTGTCCTTCCACTTCTCTTTCCCTCATCAGCTACGCCGCCAATTTCATGATTGTGAAAAGCACAAGTGAACCACGCCGTTGGGAATAGCAAAGGCCCCGGAGAAATCTGGATCCGGCCTGGTAATGAAATGCAAACGATGTTTACCATTCTGGACCACATTGGCACGACTGTCGAGGCGATGGAGAATTGCAATTTGGCGCGAAATCGGCATCTGCCGCGATTTCAGCATCGGAATCGATTCTCTGCCCAATCATCTTTCTCAATTTTGGGGTCGGCTGACGGAAAATCCTACCCTTTATTTTTCATGCCTTTCTTCAAAACTATAACCTCTTATTGCTAGTATTATTGCAGCCAATCTACTCTATATACTGCAACGGTGGACTAAATATCTCAATATTCAATATTACTTCCTTTCTTTAGTATTTACTGATACTGTATTTAAAATCCAGAATTTCAAAAATCCTTCTTATTCACTTTTTACTTGCACTGCCATCATTAAAGTGAAATGTATCTCTCGCGGGTGTGCAAATGGAGTTGATATATACCTTTAATTCACTGAGAGGCAGAGAGAGCAAGTGAACAGTCGGCTTTATTAGTCATGAACTTGCCTAGCCAGAGTCAGCTGTACAGATGATTGCCGCCCACAGGTGGCCAGTCCATATATGGCGCCGGTGAGGGTGGAGCCAGAGGCGGAGCCATACCGGGGTTACAGTACAGTACCTGGAAGCAGTTCATATCACCACTTCCTGGTCATAGGTCATAGGTTACAGTATCATGCATGCATTATGGTGAATACATTCACCACAGGAGCAATGGCGGATTATCTACCTGCCCGACTCTTCACTCTATTTGCATCCATTTCTCAACACTCAGTTTTACCCCTTGTGCTCCTTTTCCTAAAGTGCAAGACTTCACGTTACTTTCTGTTGGACTGCATCTGCCACTTACCTGCTGGTCTTCTGACCTGCGTAAGGCCTGCTGCATGTAACAGATTGCAGCGGTTTGGTGGCTTGTGGGCAGCACGGTGGCACAGTGGTTAGCTTTGCTGCCTCACTGCACCAGGGACCCGGTTTCAATTCTAGCCTTGACTGACTGGAGTTTGCACATTCTTCCCGTATCTGCGTGGGTTTCCTCGTGGTGCTCTGGTTTCCTCCCACAGCCCAAAGATGTGCAGGTTCGGTAGATTTGCCATACTAAATCGTTTCTTAGTGTCCAAAAGGTTAGGTGAGGTTCCACGGTTATGGAGTCAGTGTGGAGGTTAAGGTCTAGGTAGAATGCTCTTTTGGAGGGTTGATGCAGATTCAATGGGCTATATGACCTGTAGTGATTCCATGAAATGCTAAAAAAGGATGGGTTGGGTGATGATAAGGGTTCAGACAATCCCTTCACGTTAATGAGGTTAACGTGCGGTTAATGAGGACAACGTGAAAATGCAGGTGACAATAGTGGAGATCGCGAAAAACATACGAGGACCTAAATGTGCTATCTATGAAGTTCCCAAGCTTGGGATGCACCACAATGTTTCCAATTGCTGTTCTAGCTCCAAAACCCAGAGATCTTGAGCTGTTGCAATTGACAGTGCTTCCTGTACATATAGTTATCCAGGACATGAGAAGCATGCTGGAGTTCCCACGTGTAACCGGATGTGCATTGCAAAGGTCTAAGAAAGGATTGTGCAGAAAAGGATGTGAGCAGAGAGATGAAGCGGATGTGGGGATAGAGAGGAAGAGCACATGAGGATAGAGAGGAAGATGTAAGTTTGAAGCTGAGAAGAACAAAATGGTTAGAGTAGTAACAACTATTGGGATGCTGACAAACCCGAGAAACAAGTTGGACCGGTAGCATTGTTGATAGCACAATCGCTTCACAGCTCCAGGGTCCCAGGTTCGATTCTCGGCTTGGGTCACTGTCTGTGCGGAATCTGCACATCCTCCCCGTGTGGCGTGGGTTTCCTCCGGGTGCTCCGGTTTCCTCTCACAGACGAAAGATGTGCAGGTTAGGTGGATTGGCCATGATAAATTGCCCTTAGTGTTCAAAATTGCCCTTAGTGTTGGGTGGGGTTACTGGGTTATAGGGATAGGGTGGAGGTGTTGACCTTGGGTAGGGTGCTCTTTCCAAGAGCCAGTGCAGACTCGATGGGCCGAATGGCCTCCTTCTGCACTGTAAATTCCATGAAATAAAAGCAAGTTACTGCGGATGCTGGAATCTGATACGAAAATAGAAAATACTGGACAATCTCAGCAGGTCTGACAGCATCTGTGGAGAGAGAAAGGAGCTAACGTTTTGAGTCTGGGTGACTCTTTGTCAAAGATAGACCGGGACTTGGAGAGAGAGGATGGAAGCTACCGATGAATAAGCTTTCTCTTCTACCCTTCCCAGGGATGCAAGAGGGGCAATAGACAGACCTTCCTGTAAATGAGCCCAATATTTAAGTTGTGGATGGACATGTGGATGAGACAGGGTTGAGCCTCAGAGTATGAAAGCCGATAGTTTATTCATGGACAGTTAGTAGTTAAATCCTGGTACTTTGGAGATACGGAAAATCTGCTTTCAGTCATTACAGGTTTTACAATTCTGAACTCATTGCCTATCTTATATAGAAATCATTTCCTTTGGAATATCATCTGTCAATTATGTTTATATATTACCAGTTGACCTTTTACTGAGCTAAATCAGGTATCAGATCATTAGGCCAATGATTAAATCTCTTCAGTCAATTACATTGGATCATTTGTAAAATTAACGTGTTGAAATGATGATATTGCTCGTCAGTTAGTGAACGATTGGATTCATCAATTGCTTCGGATTATTTTTTTGTACTGGCTCAGTTTCAATCCATGTCTATTCCTTCCCTCCGCAGGTTTTGGTTGGCTGCAGAGGACCTGAAGAAACGCCCTCTGCTGGAAGTCCCAGACAAGGTTCAAGAAACCTGGCAGGAATTCCTTGCTCCAGGGGCACCCAGTGCTATCAACCTGGATTCCCATTCTTATGAGATAACCAGTCAGAATGTCAAGGATCCTGGAAGGTATATCTTTGAGGATGCACAGGTGTGTTTGAGTTTACATTTAGGTTTAATGGCACCAATGAACTAACACAGGGGTGTTTATTTTAAGGCCAAACAGCTTCAGATGGTTATAAAAGAACAGCCGGTCATGCCCGAGAGTTAACCAGTCGGCATTCAACCCCCTATCCAAGCCTCTTCTGCCATTCAATTACAATAATAATAATCTTTATTAGTGTCACAAGTAGGCTTAGATTAACACTGATGGCAGACTCAGGGGGCTGGAAGAGTCATGGAGTGGATTCTCCACTGCCTGACGCCAGTATCGGCATTCATGATCAAGTGGAGAACGGCAAGTCACTGAAAAAAATGGGATAGGCACCAGACCCGTTGCAATGGTCCACTGTACTGCCACCAACCTCAGAGAACTATCTAACCCGCAACCCGTGGCACAATGCAAATCGGCGATTTGCATGTATTTAAATCTGCATAATGGGCTGGAAGTCCGAATCATCATCCCCCTCCCGTTATGCCCCACCCATCACAGCCAGGAGTCACGCCGACATGATTTGGTCCAAGCATTTACAAACGGGCCCTGGGCGCCATGGCCGTTGAGGTGGAGCATGGAGGTAATCAAACTTTTCAGGCTTGCTTGGGCGTGTATGCCTGGACCACCAGGAGTAGCAGGAATTGACTTGGTAGTATGTGCGTGAACCCCCTTGGGATAAGAGTGCCCTTGCTGAGACTCCCATTGCTGCATAAATTCATTTGAACCCACCTCCTATCTGCAACCTAGAGGCTCCTGGATGTCGAGACTGCTGACATTATCCTGCAAATGCTCTGAGGGCTTCTGGTTATGTGGCAATCCTCCACCCTTCCTTTTCTGCTGTGAGAAAAGAGGAAGTGAAACCACTTAACTCCTTTGATGTTAGTTAATCAGAGCCCATCCCCATAACCTAACCTGCGCATCCCTGGACATTAAGGGCAATTTAGCATGGTCAATTCACCTAACCCTTACATCTTTGGACCGGAGGATACCGGAGCATCCAGAGGAAACCCACGTAGACATGGGGAGAATGTGAAAACTACACACTGACAGTGACCCAAGGCCTGAATTGAACCTGGGTCCCTGGTGCTGTGAGGCAGCAGTGCTATCCACTGAGCCACTGTGCCCAGTAATTAATTGAATTTTAATTCCCCAAGCTGCCACATTGGAATTTGACCCTGACCCTGTGTCCAGGGGATTGCTCAAGGCCTCTGCATGACTAGTCCAGTGGCATTACCACTATACCATTGCCTCCCTTGAGATGCATTCAAGCATGAAGGGAAAGGTAAATAAACATCCACCAAACAGCTGTGCTTGAACCATTAAACTTTCAATCGCAGACTAGTGAAAGGTATTGTTCTGTGAAATTGAATGGTGGTTTTGTTTCAAAGGCTGTCAGGGGATTTGAAGCTTCTTCAAGTGTTATGGTCTTTCGAGGAAGCCTCTGACATTTGTAACAGCTGCGGTTTTAAAAGCATTTGTCTGGGGAAGCACATGCTAGGAAAAGGAAAGTGTTCCTGCATTGATTCTTCACTGAGTTGTCTTGACTGCTCATCAGGCAGAGCAGTTCAGGGTGAGGAGGCTATCTTTGATTTTAAAAACACAGACCAGGAAGATGCTGTTCAATAGAGGGCTGCCTAAGCTCACCGTACTGAGGGTGAACTTCAAGTTGCCCAGGCTGGAAGGGGCAGACCAGACACGGGACCCCATACCTGTGGCGGAGGTGGTTTGTGGGTTCTGGGGTCAACCCCTTGCGCACAGCCTGAGCCCTGCCGACTACCAGACTCTGGGAAGACCCCTCTCTGCAGTCTGCCAGCAGTGAGGGACACATGACCTATGGCTTGACCCCCTTGACCCCCCCCCTTGGGGTCTACAATCCAGGCATGGGTTTCACAGCCAGGGCATAGATGACATGGTGGATCCATTCCAGAATCTAGTTGGGCACCCCACGTCCGAATTTGATTAAAACCGGACAGTGGAGGAATTGAGGTGGGTTCGGCTCACACCGCCGAGGATCCGGGTTCGATCCCGGCCCCAGGTCATGTCCGTGTGGAGTTAGCACATTCTCCCCGAGTCTGCATGGGTCTCACCCCCACAACCCAAAGATATGGCTGGGAGGTGGATTGGCCATGCCAAATTGCCCCTTAATTAGAATTTCTTTTTAGCAGAGATAGGTGTTTGTTATTATTTTTCAGAATTTCATGTATTGATACCGTTGTATATTTACTCTGAATTAATTGAGACACTTAAAGAGTTGGCATAATTACACATATTACTGTGGTCCTTCCTGAGAAACTCTGGTTCATTAATGATCTACCCCTGTTACAGTCGATTTTTCTCCTTTGAAAGGCTCGATAATTATTTCTGTAAACAAACTGTGACACTGACTGAAACTTGGGTGTTTTACTCTCTGGGTCAATGTAATCTTGAGGTAACATTGAACATTGATTGTGAAAATTTGCTTGCCACAATACACAAGATGGGGGAAAAGCTGGGCAGAGTTTGTGGGGAGGGTACGTGGGGGCAGTGGTGGGGACTAGCTGAGTTAGTCTTGTGGAGAGTTGCCATGGACACAAAAGGCTGAAGGGCCTCCCTCTGTGCTCTAACTGTTCTGTGATTCTATCATAGTGTCACACCATTTAATAATGTATACGCTTCTGTACCAGAGTTATTTGCAAAATAGATGGTTCACTGACCAAATCGAAACTGCCTCTCTGTATTAAAACGGATTACAGTCCATTGCTCTCGATTTGGTTGGTAAGCACGATGGGGGAAGAGTTTTAGTGCAGTGGGAATTCAGCTTAAATAATAAAGCAAAGGCTCATTCCTGCTCGATTCTGAAGCCTTCGGTGGGATTTTCGACCGTCCCCCGCCCATGGCGTGTTTTGCGGAAACAACCCGTCGTTGGCCAGCTGAGGGATCGCATGATTGTAAATAAATAAGGAATTAAAATACCTCAGACCTCACACTGCTAACATTGAATGAGTTTGACTCCATTGTGATATATGTTGTCAGGGACCAAGAAATCCCAGGTGAATGGTTATGTGATCAGCGGTGAGTGATGTGGAAACAGCTTAAATAATGTCAACCTTGCCTTCCAGGAACATATCTATAAACTGATGAAAAGTGACAGCTATGCTCGATTTCTGCGTTCAAATGCTTACCAGGAGCTCTTACAAGCCAAAAAGAAGGTATTTTCCTAGAATCTTGTGCCTACAGACATTTGGAAGCAATATTGTCATTACATCCCTTGATTTGCTGTCCAGTAAAGTTGATTTTTAGCTGACTGGCCCCGGGGCAGAAACTTTTTGGCTCTTCCTGCTGGTGGGAACTTCCGGAGTGCGTTCCCTGGAGTGGCGGAGGGTGCGGGGCGCGCAAAGCCCGTAGACATCTGCCAGATCGTCTCCACCACCGGAAAGTACGCCGGGCTGGGCCCAAACATCCAGTCCCTGTAACATAAATCGCTGTGTTAATGTGTTACTAAGGCCTAAAATCAGAGGTCTCATATTTGATCCCTCAATGAGGTATCTTAGCTGGAGCAGCTATTGGGCTGTCACAATTATCCAAAAATTCCCTTGGAAAAAGGAAAAAACAATCACTCCAAATTTAATGGGTGGGATTTTCCGCGCCAGTGGGCAGGATTTTCTGCACGGGATTTTCTGCGCCCCCTGGCATGTTTTGCAGCAGCGGAGGCAACGCGCCATTGGCCAGCGGTGGGATTTTTGGTTTTCTGTTGTTTCCACCCTCCACTGCCAGGGAACCTAAGGCAGGGTTCACCATTGGCAGGACTGGAAGATCCCACCGGCGGGAATGGCTGGAAAATCTTGCTACATAGCACTCAAACACTGTGGTACCCTTGGTGATCAAATTGCCTGCTGACATACATTGTCCAAGAATAAATATTTTTATCTCTTTCATGCTTTAAAAAAACATTCCAAAGGCTTACGCTAATGCCCTAGGGATATGGGTTCAAATCCCACTCTGGCAACTGGTGGAATTGAACTCCAATTGATAATATCTGGAATTTAAAGAAAGCTAGCCATCATTAATGTTGACCGTGAGTAGACAGTCAGAGACTTTTCCCCCGGGTGGAACACACCATTACAAGGGGACATAAGTTTAAGATAAATGGTGGAAGATATAGAGGGGATGTCAGAGGTAGGTTCTTTACCCAGAGAGTAGTGGGGGCATGGAATGCACTGCCTGTGGAAGTAGTTGAGCCGGAAAAGGTAGGGACCTTCAAGCGGCTATTGGATAGGTACATGGATTAGGGTAGAATAATGGAGTGTAGGTTAACTTCTTACGGGCAGCACGGTAGCATTGTGGATAGCGCAATTGCTTCACAGCTCCAGGGTCCAAGTTCGATTTCGACTTGGGTCGCTGTCTGTGTGGAGTCTGCACATCCTCCCCGTGACTGCGTGGGTTTCCTCCGGGTACTCCGGTTTCCTCCCACAGTCCAAAGATGTGCAGGTTGGGTGGATTGGCCATGAAGAATTGTCCAAAATTCTATGATTAACCTAGGACAAAAGTTCGGCGCAACACCGTGGGCCGAAGGGCCTGTTCTGTGCTGTATTTCTCTATCTATCTATCTATGAAGCTATTGTTAAAAACCCATCTGGTTCGCACATGTCCTCTGGGAAGGAAATCCGCCGTCCTTACCTGGTCTGGTCTACATGTGACTACAGATTCACATTAATGCAGTTGACTTTTAACTGCCCTCTGAAATGGCCGAGCAAGCTACTCAGTTCAAGGGCAATTAGGGATGAGCATCAAATGTTGGCTTTCCCAATGATACCCACATCTCATGGAAGGATAAGATAAAAACAAGTCTGTGTGAGAACATGAGGACCTGTGGAACTGCACCTCAGCAAGAGTTAGGGTTGAGGGACGTGAAACAAGAGGAAACAAGAGGTTAGGGGGGCAGCACGGTAGCATTGTGGATAGCACAATTGCTCCACAGCTCCAGGGTCCCAGGTTCGATTCCGGCTTGAGTCACTGTCTGTGCGGAGTCTGCACATCCTCCCCATGTGTGCGTGGGTTTCCTCCGGGTGCTCCGGTTTCCTCCCACAGTCCAAAGATGTGCAGGTTAGGTGGATTGGCCATGATAAATTGCCCTTAGTGTCCAAAATTGCCCTTAGTGTTGGGTGGGGTTACTGGGTTATGGGGATCGGGTGAAGGTGTTGACCTTGGGTAGGGTGTTCTTTCCAAGAGCCGGTGCAGACTCGATGGGCCGAATGGCCTCCTTCTGCACGGTAAATTCTATGAAAATAAAAAATTCATTGGAACAAGGTAGAATCTGGTGCATTGAGTCCTCCGTGGCCCAGGCTTGATCTGTGGCACTCACAGGGCACATCTTTAACTACTGTGGAAAAGGCTGGCTTGCTTTCAGGAATCGTCCTAGAGGAGCTGGATTGACCTTCACCACCAAGGCTCTGACGTGGCCTCAGTGGGGAGACGACCCCATAGGAGGCACATGGCCTGAGAGATCAGAAATGAAGCAAAAGAAAATGAGTGTTCAGGTAACAGGACTCTGTCTGCCTGCTCTCTAGAAGCAGTTTACTGCCATCTAGCAAGAAGAGCTGAACACTGAACTCTTGGGCCTGCAATGCAAAATATAACGGAAAAGCATTTAAATTTAACCCACAAGTAAGGCCATTAGGAATTATAAAGATCAGTCATTTTTACTGCTTTAATCCCTTATTTTGTGCCTGTGCTTTCATTCCCTTAGAGAGGGGATCCTTTTCCCGGGAACCAGACATCTAGCCCAAAATCCAATCGATATTTATTCATGGGTGAGAATTGAGAGCCAGCGATGTGAGACTATTCAACTGTGGGAGACATCACAGCTGATCGCAACGTCCACACATGCGCTTCTAACATTTGACTGGCTATTGATCAGGGAGAGAAACTTGTGCAGGTTAGGTGGACACACCATCCTAAATTGCTCCTTAGTGTCCAAAATATTACGTGGGGTTACAGGGATCGGGTGCAGCTGTGGGCTTAAGTAGGCCTCTTTTTCAAGGGTCGGTGTAGACTCAATGGGCCGAATGGCCTCCTTCTGCATTATAGTGATTCTATAATTCTTCTACAATTATGATTGATTGTAGACACTTTTTTATTGCTCTTTGGTATTTCTGTCATGCCAACAGGGTTTTAACGAGTGTAAGCCCCTCATTTGAGTCATCAATTTGGGTAACTGTATCTTAGGCTTAACGTCCCCCTTGCTGGTCTCTTTTGCATCACTTTGCTGTGCATTATTCTGGTTTTCCTGTTGTGATTCTTTCTGCTTTGTTTTCTCCACCTCCCCTCAAGCCTGAAAACGAGCAGGGTCGCAGGACCTCGCTGGAAAAATTCACTCGCAGTGTGGTAAGTTAACAGTTTCACGGTTCTGTTGACTCTAAGTGGGTACCCATGGGACGATAAACATCCTCTGAGCTGGGGAAGCTTAACGGCGTGTAAATAAGATGTAAATGGTATTCTTTGTAAGACAGGGGCTTGATCAATGGCTTAGATGCTCGACATTCCACTCGATGTGGAACTGGGCCAGTCACAACTGTAATTCCCATATCTTGTGTACACTGAATTAGGTCATTGCAGTCAAAGGTCTGCATTGCAAGGTGTCGGCAAATAGCGTGTTGTGAAATAACCTGGCAGCAGCACTCACTGTCTCAGCCCCACATGTGACCTGGTATGGAGGGCATTAGCTATGAGGAGAGGTTGAATAAACTTGGTTTGTTCTCAATGGAACGAAGGAGGTTGAGGGGCGACCTGATAGAGGTCTACAAAATTATGAGGGGCACAGACAGAGTGGATAGTCAGAGACTTTTTCCCAAGGTAGAGAGGTCAATTACTAGGGGGCATATGTTTAAGCTGCGAGGGCCAAGGTTTAGAGCAGATGAACGAGGTAAGTTTTTTACACAGAGGGTAGTGGGTGCCTGGAACTCGCTGCCGGAGGAGGTGGTGGAAGCAGGGGCGATAGTGACGTTTAAGGGGCATCTTGACAAATACACGAATAGGATGGGAATAGAGTGATACGGATCCTGGAAGTGTAGAAGATTTTAGTTTTGACGGGCAGCATGGTCGGCGCAGGCTTGGAGGGCCGAAGGGCCTGTTCCTGTGCTGTACTTTTCTTTGTTCTTTGGTCTTTGATAGCCACTTGGAAGACCATTCCTAGTAAACATGAACTCTTAGAAGTGTTAGCACTTTTTGGAGAAGATATAATAATAGGAACTGGAGTAGGTTATTCGGTCCTTCCAGTCTGCTCTGCTATTCCATGTGATCGTGGCTGAACTTCCAATTCAACTTCACCCATATTTCATTCCCCCATCCCCAGTCCCCAATAATCTATCAACCTCTGAGGTAAATGTACTAAACAACTGATCATCCACAACTTTCTGAGATAGAGGATACCAAAGATTCACAAACCCTTGAGTGAAGAAATTTCTCCTCATCTCCTTAGTCCGAAGTGGGCATCTCGCTTAATCCGAGACTATGGCCTTGTGTTCTAGATGCCCCCAACCAGGGGAAACATTTCTCCACATTTACTCTGATGAGTTTAATTCTCATCCTTCTAAACTCCAGGGAATAAAGGCTAGTCCACTCAATCTCTTGTTACAGAACATCCCAAAACCAGTCCAGTGAATCATGTTGCACTCCCTCTCGGGCATGCATGGCCTTCCTTGGGTAAGGAGATTACAGCTACACACAGCATTCCAGGTGTGGCCTCACCAGTGTCTTGTACAATTGTAGTAAGGCACATTTACTCTTGTATTTCAATCCCTTTGCTATAAAGGCGAACATGCTGATTTAATTTTTAATTTACAGTGCAGAAAGAGGCCATTTGGCCCATCGAGTCTGCACCGACCCTTGGAAAGAGCACCCTACTTAAGCCCACAACTCCACCCTGTCCCTGTAACCCCAGCAACACAACCTAACTTTTTGGAAACTAAGGGGCAATTTAGCATGGTTAATCCACCTAACCTGCAGATCTTTCGACTGTGGGAGGAAACCGAAGCACCCGGAGGAAACCTATGCAGACATGGGGAGAAAATGCAAACCCAACACAGACAGTCACCCAAGGTCAGAATTGAACCCGAGACCCTGGAGTTGTGAGGCAGCAGTGCTAACCACTGTGCCACCATGTTGTACGTACATGTTGCTGTATGGGCATGTTGGGCGGAATTTTCCAAAAGAAATGGCAAAACCTCAGGTTATGACTGAAAATCACTGTGTTTCTCTCCAGGGACACAGCCAGATTTTCTGACCAGATCTTCTGCCACTCTGTCAGAACTTTGCGCCATCACTCTGGCAAGGTGAGTCTAAGAGAGCCGGCAAGCCAGGCTGCACAGAGATCAAGGCGCCATCTTTAAAGGGTACCCTGGTCTGCAAGATTAATGAACTCCCTCCCACCCCACATCCATAGACCACTCCCCACAAGCATCAGGGCGACCCTGACCATGATTAAATCGCCATAGCGGGATTTGCGTCTGCAGCAAACTGAAAAATCAGACCTGTCAAGTTTCTCTGATCCAAGTACATGGACACCCAGGGAGCCTCAGGTTCAAACATTTCCGAGTTTCTCCCAATTCAAAAAATATTCTGCTTTTTTATTTTTCCTGCCGAAGTGGATTCACGCTTCACCACATTATATTCCCTCCACCAACGAAAGGAAATTAAAGAAAGGAAATTTTAAAAAACAATGACATAAACACATTAGTGGATGCCATTTTCGAATTGTTCTAAATTATATAATGTCCTCTTTAGCAGGTAACATGGAAGTACAGCCTCTTTAGAGTCAGTCTGGCTCCAAGGTAACTTGCTTTAAACTAACAGGTCCACAGTGCTGATGATTGGTCTCCCTAACTAATAGACCTGCAGAGATAGAAATACAAACATACGAATTAGGAGCAGGAGTAGGCCACTCGGCTCCTCAAACCTGCTCCACCATTCAAGAAGGTCATGGCTGATCTGATTGTCACCTCAACCCCACATTCCTGCCTACCCATGGTGACCTTTCACCCCATTATTAATCAAGAATCTAATTCTGCCGTAAAAATGTTCAAAGATTCTCCTTTCACAGCCTTTTGATGATTCATGCCCTCCTGAGAAAAATAAATCTCCTCATCTCTGTCCTAAATGAGCCATCGCTTATTTTCTTTGAGTGACCCTAGTTCTAGATTCTCCCACAAAAGGAAACATCTTCTCCACATCCACCCTGTGAGTACCTCTCAGTATCTTAAAGGTTTTGATCAAGTTGCCTCTTACTCTTCTCAACATTGGATACAAACACAACCTCTCCAACCTTTCCTCATAAGAAAACACACCCATTCCTGGTATTAGTCCAGTCAACATTCTCTGAACGGCTAACATATTTGCATCTTTATTAAATAAGGAGACCAATAGTGTATACAGTACTCCAGATGCGGTCTCACCATCGCCTTGTACAACTGAAGTATAACCTCCTTACTTCTGTAATCAATTCCCCTCACAATAAACAATTACATTCTATTAACTTTTCTAATTACAAGGATGGCCATGGAGTGAGTGGTTGCACATTTGGCAGCTCCTGTTCGAGGCAATTTTTTTCAGTCCTTTTCCCTGTTTGCTGGGCAGATGTTTAGTGGAAAAAGGTGTAGAGTTGGTAGAGGAAAATTAAACTCCACTAGTGGTGTTGTTGTCTAGATTCACGGACTAGAAGTGGGTCAAGAAGGAAGGAGGGGCGGCACGGTGGCACAGTGGTTAGCATTGCTGCCTACGGCGCTGAGGACCCGGGTTCGAATCCCGGCCCTGGGTCACTGTCCGTGAGGAGTTTGCACATTCTCCCCGTGTCTGCGTGGGTTTCACCCCCACAACCCAAAGATGTGCAGGATAGGTGGATTGGCTACGCTAAATTGCCCCTTAATTGGAAAAAATAATTGGGTACTCTAAATTTATTTTTTTTAAAAGAAGGAAGGAGATATTGGAGCAAGAATTTTTTTGTGCGCCACAGGTGAAGATGGCAGAGGGTAAAGGGACAGCCCTACCAACCCAAAGGTCAACAGAGCAGCTGGTGGACTTCCTGAATGAGAAGTTCAGCCAGCAGTGAAGGGAGGCTCATGAGGGCCTGGCGAAGGTGGTGGACCCGCTAAAAGTGGGGATCGACCACGTGGAGCTGAGACTAGAGACCCAAAGCCAGGCAGTCCAGAAAGTGGAGGAGGCAGTGGGGGAGCACGATGAGCAGCTTACCTTGTTGGTGGCCGCGATTGAGATGATGCGGGAGACCCAGAAGCGGCTGAAGGGAAAGTGGACAATCTGAAGAACATCTCCCGGAGACAAGGTTTAAGAATTGTTGGGATGCCAGAGGGCTTTGAGGGAGCGGACGCTGGCTCATATGTAGCCAAGAAGATGCTGGGGATGCTGATGGGGGAGGGGCCTTTGACCGGCCCCTGGAGCACAGTGTAGTGTGAGCAGGTAGTTAGTATAACAGAGGGGATGGGAGTGTTGTGTTGTTTAAGGGAGGGGAGGGGGGAGGGAGTCTGATGACAAGCGTGTGGCTGTTGTGGAGTAGCAAGAAGGGAGGTGGTGGCAGTGGACATCCAAGGGCGGGTCGGGTAGGTCACGTGACATGGGCCGGGGACTGGTCCAAGAAGGGATATGGTTGATCAGCAGGGGAGGGGAGCGCGGTTACCCCCCCCAACCAGGCTGGTCACATGGAACGTGAGAAGGCTGAATGGGCCAGTCAAACATTTGTGCCTGTTCGCGCATCTGAGGAGCTCAAGAGCGGACATGGCCGAGAAACGCACTTGAAGGTTGGGGAGCAGACTATGCTGAGGGAAGGGTGGGTCGGGCAAGTCTTTCATTCAAGATTAGATATAAAGACATGGGAGGTGGCGATGCTGATAAATAAGCGGGTGGCGTTTGAGGTGGGGAATATAGTAGCAGATTTGGGCGGTAGGTTCGTGATGGTGAGTGAGAAGCTGGAGGAAAAGCCAGTGGTCTTGGTGAATGTCCAAGCCCCAAACTGGGGCGATGTTGAGTTGAAGAGGCTGGAGAAGATACCGGACCTGGACTCACATTTGTTGATTATTGGGGGGGGGGATCTTTAACATGGTCATTGATCCAGGGTTGGACCGGTCGGGCCCGAGTTCGGGGAGGGTGTCGGCGGTGGCGAAGGAGCTGAAGGGGTTCATGGAGCGCACGGGGGGTAGTTAGACCCGTGGAGGTTTGGGAGACTGAGGGCGAAGGAATTTTCACGCTTCTCCCATGTGCACAGGGTGTACTCGCGGATTGATTACTTTGTGGTGGATAAGATGCTGCTGGCAGGGATGATCGACTCGGGGTATTCGCCGATTGTGGTCTCTGATCACGGACTTATAAGTCAACCGGGGGTGGGGAGGCAGCGCCCGCAGTGAAGGTTTGATGGGGGGTTGTTAGCGGACGTGGAGGTGTGTGAGCGGGTGAGGGCCACCATCCGGGGGTATGTTGAACTGAACGAAACGGGTGATGTTTCGGCCGCCATGCTATGGGAGGTGCTTAAAGCAGTGTTTAGTGGGGAGTTTATATCGATCCAGGCGCATATGGACAAGGTGGAATGAGCAGAGAGGGCAAGGCTGGTGGATGCGATTCTGCAGGTGGGTACGACGTACTCAGAGACTCCGGAGGCGGGATTGTTGAAAGAGAGGCAGAAGCTCTAAATGGAGCTTGTGTTGGTGTGTACGGGGAAGGCAGTGGGGCAGTTGCGGAGGGCCAGAGGAGCAATGTATGAGTACAGGGAGAAGGCGAGCAGGATGTTGGCTCACCAATTTAGGAAGCAGGAGGCGGCGAGGGAGATTGGAAGGGTGAACGAAGGGAGGGAAAGGGTGGTGCTGGATCCGGTGGGGGTGAATGGGGTTTTTGGGGAGTTTTGTAAGAGGCTCTACGAATCGGAGCCTCCGACTGAGGGGGTGGAGGGAATGCAGCGATTCCTAGATGGATTGGAGTTCCCCAAGGTGGAGGAAGACCTGGTGGAAGGGCTGGGGGCCCCCATTGGACTGGTGGAGGTGATGGAGGGAATGGAGGCGGTGCAGGCAAGGAAGGCCTTCTTGGGCCGAGAAGGGTTCCCTGTAGAATTTTGTAAGAAGTTTTCTGGGGATCTGGGGCCCTACTGGTAAAGGCAGGGAAAAGGGGCAGCTCCCCCCTACATTAGCGCAGGTATCCATATCCTTAATATTAAAGAAGAATAAAGACCCGGAGCTGTGTGAGTCCTTTCGCCTGATATCATTGTTAAATGTGGATGCAAAAACGCTGGCAAAGATCTTGGCCTCGCGGATTGAGGACTGTGTGCCGGGGGTGATAGGGAAAGACCAGACAGGGTTTGTAAAGGGGCAGCATCTGTCGGCGAATGTTAGGAGATTACTGAATGTGCGAATGGTTCCCCCGGAGGGACAGAACGTGGAGGTGGCAGTGGCAATTGGATGCAGAGAAGGCATTCGATCGGGTGGAATGGGAGTATTTGTGGAAAGTGCTGGGACAGTTGAGGTGCAGGCATGGGTTTGTGGACTGGGTCCGTTTGTTATATAGAGCCCCTGTAGCGAGGGTGCAGACAAATCGGGTGAGGTCGGAGTATTTTGGACTGCACCTTGGGACAAGGCAGGGGTGCCCACTCTCCCCGTTGCTCTCTGCCTTGGCAATAGAGCCACAGGCAATGGTGCATGGAGCTTCAAGAAGTTGGAGAAGGATAGTGCAAGGGGAGGCAGTGGAGAATGGGGTCTGGCTATATGCAAACAACCTGTTGCTTTATATCTCAGACCCATTGGGAGGCATGGGGGGAATTATAAATATTCTAGAGGAGTTTGGTAGGTTTTCCAAATATAAGTTAAACACGGGGAAGAGTGAGCTCCTCCCGATCGATGCCAGGTGGGGGCGGGTATTAGAGATTTGGCCATCCAGGTGGCACAGGGATGGGAACAAGACATAAATTGAATCGGCCGTCGGTCGTAGAACAGATGAGGGGGGATTTCAAGAGGTGGGATGTGCTCACGCTATCACTGGCGGGGCGGGTGCAGACAGTGAAAATGACGGTAATCCCGAGACTCTAATTTGTTTTTCAAAACCTTCCGGTTTTCATCCTAAAATCATTTTTCAGGAAGGTTAATGCTTTGATCTCAGTGTTTGTGTGTGCAGGGAAATCCCCACAGATCAACAAGGTGCTATTGGAACCGGGGGGGTGGGGGGGGGGGGGGGTGCTGGTGGTGGCTGTGGGCTGGTGGGATGGCCCTGCTGAATTTAATGAACTATTACTGGGCAGCGAATATAGCCATGTTTGGGTAGTGGGGGACGGGTCGCTGTGGGAGCGGGTGGAGGCGGCCTCTTGCACGGGCACGAGTTCAGGGGCATTGTTGGCAGCGCCTCTGCTATTCAAGCCGGCTAAACACTCCACGAGCCCGGTGGTGGTGGCGGCCCTGAGGGTATGGGGACATTTGAGGTGAAAGGTGTCTCGGTGAGGGCACCGGTTTGTGTTAATCATCGATTTGCACCGGAGGAGGTTAGATGTGGAGTTTCAGGGATGGCGACAGGCAGGGATTGAGCAATTTGGAGACCTGTTTGTGGCAGGGGGCAGCTTTTCGTGTTTCGAGGAACTGGAAGAGGACTATGAGCTGCCCAGTGGGAATGGTTTCCGGTACTTACAGGTTCGGGATTATGTGAGTAAGCAGGTGCCGTTCTTTCCCGAGTTGCCGCCCCCAGGGCTGCAGGACAAGGTGATAAGCAAAGCAGGAGTAAGTGAAGGTAAGATGTCCGAGATTTACAAGGAGGTAATGGACTGGGGTAGGAGCCCCATTAGGGAAAGTCAAACGAAAATGGGAGAAAGAACTGGGGGGCGAGGAACGGAGACTGGGTTATGGGAGGAGGCTCTGAGGAGGATGAATGCAGCTTTGTTGTGTGCAAGGCTTAGCCTTATTCAGTTTAAGGTGTTCACAGGGCACACATGACGGTAGCCAGGATGAGTAGGTCTTTGAGGGGGTGGAGGACAGGTGTGGGCGATGCGTGGGGAGGTCCGTGATCGATTTTCATATGTTTTGGGCATGCCCGAAACTGAAGGAGTTCTGACAGGGGTTTGCAGATGTCATGTCTGAGGTGCTGTGGGTGAAGGTGGCGATTTTTGGTGTGTTGGAAGACCCGGTCGTCCATGGGGCGAGAGAGGCCGATGCTTTGGCCTTTACCTCCCTGGTAGCCCGGAGATGGATTTTGCTGAAGTGCAGGGACTCTGCCTTTGGAACCGGTGGTTTGGAACCTGGCAGAGATCCAGAGACTGGAGAAAATTAAGTTTGCCTTGAGGGTCGGTTAATGGGTTTGTCTGGAGATGGAAACCATTCATCGACTTCTTCAAGGAAAATTGAGGTGTCGGGGGGGGGGGGGGGGGGGGGGGGGGGGGGGGGGGCGGGGGTGGATAATTGGTTTAAAATGGGGAAGGCACGTTGGATGGAGGGGTATGGCAAGGAGGTTGGTGTTTTTGGGTAGCTATTTATTTGTTATGAGGTTTCTGTTTGTTCTTACTCGTGTGTTGGTTTCTGTTTAATTGATATACAAATGCCGTAATAAAAGTATATATTTTTTAACTTTCCTAATTACTTGCAGTGCCTTTTGTGATTCATGCACTAGGACACCTAGCTCTCCCTGCAGCTCAGCAATCCCTCACCATTTAGATAAGAAGCTTCTTTTTTATTCTTCCTAATACCTGGGAACTGATGTTCTTCCCAGTTTGCTCCAGGTAACTTTGCAAGCTAATGCTGAAAGAGTGGGATGGTCCCAATAAGTGGAGAGATAGCTTCCTGCTGCAATGCTGTACAACATCAGTTGAATTGCAGTGGTATCCTAGTCCACTTTGGTCTAAGCCTTGACCCTCCCAAACTATACCTATGTTTTCTGGATTTGGATACGTGGGAAGAGTGTGCTTTCTCTGATCCAGATTTTTGTACCCAGCTTGGGTGCGCAGAGACGGGAGATTTCCCAGCTCAACAATTCCGACCTTTGAAAATGTATGCCAACAGCTCGGACTTTTGGCCGGAGGTGGGGCAAGGGTAAAATAGGAGTCGGGCCGACGACCTTGGAACGAATGCGGAGGCTGTCGGGTACGGCGGCAAGGTCGGTGCAACTCCTCGCCTGTCCGTCAGTGTATTTAAGCACAAGAAACACAAAAAATACCTCTCCAGCTTACACCTTCCCCACACACACACGGAGGCTCCCTGTACCCCATTCATGCCCGCATATGCTAAAATATGCCTGTAACCACCCTCATGGCCCCTCATACCCACTCTGCCAAATTAGTGCAAGTTAATGCCAACGCACACACCACCCTTTTCCCCAAGCCCTCATGCCATGCCCGGTATCCTTGGTCACTTGCAGGACATCTTTGATGTATTTGACACTTTCTGGACAGTGTTCACAGCTTTGACATTTGTTGAATGCTGAACAGTTCCTTGACAACTTGACAGTTCATTAACAGTTTCTTGACAGCTGGACAGTTCCATTGAGTATGTGCATAAAATGTGCAGAAGCATGTTTAATTCTAACAATTGAAATGTGTGTTTTAGCACTCCCAATGATGTCCTATCCAAAGGGATATCCTGCCTACCCATTGAATCACTGTGGAATTCTCCAGTCCACCAGCTGTATGTTCCTCGGCAGCGCGTCCTCAGAGTCCGCTGGTTTATCCATCCGGCCACCTGAGAATGGGATTTCCCACTGTGGCCACCTCACACCACCAGGAAAACAGTGAGCGTGGGTGCGCTACCAGCAGAAGGGAGAATCCCGCCGATGGAGAATCTCACTCCCAGTCTTTCAAATCAAGTTCTGTTTAAGAATCCAACCCAGCCTATTGGAAATGGGAAAAGATTTTAAACAAACATACAAGGAACGTCAGGTATGGACAAAATGAGATGTGTTTGTAGTCTTTTTTTAATTGACTCATGGAATGTGAGATTTTTGGTATAAACGGGCCTTTTTAGTCCATTCCTAATTGCCCTTGACAAGGTAACCATGAGTTATGTGCTCAAATGACTGCTATCCAAAGAATCTACTAAGTTCAGACTTCCATTACTTGGTCTGCATTGCACACTCCAGGATTCACAATGCTAGGGCCCAAAAATCAGAAAGGGGTGGGGGGGGCAACTGTTGATTTAAATAGGCAACTGCCTCCTCAATTACGCATGTGTAAACCTAGGTCCCACTCCAGCTCATTCCTGTGAAAATGGAAACACCGCATTCAGGGCGCATAATCACATTTATTACTAACAATCCCAAAGGGTGCCTTAGCTCTCCGAAGGTCCCTCTCCTGGGATCCTGTCCAAAGGGTTACATTACCTCTCCAGGAAATTCAGCCATTCATAGAACATAGAACACACAATGCAGAAGGAGGCCATTCGGCCCATCTAGTTTGCACCAATCCACTTAAGCCCTCACTCCCACCCTATCCACATAACCCAATAACCCCTCCTAACCTTTTTGGATGCTAAGGGCAATTTATCATGGCCAATCCACCTAACCTGCACGCCTTTGGACTGTGGGAGGAAACCGGAGCTTCCGGAGGAAACCCACGCAGACACAGGGAGAACGTGCAGACTCCACACAGACAGTGACCCAGCAGGGAATTGAACCTGGGACCCTGCCGCTGTGAAGCCACAGTGCTAGCCACATGTGCTACCGTGCTGCCCAAATTCCCAGGATTTTAACCATAATAATAATAACCTTTTATTGTCACAAGTATGGAGTAACTGTGAAAAGCCCGAGTCGCCACATTCCGGCGCCTGCTCGGGTAAGTTGGTACGGGAATTGAACCCGCGCTGCTGGCCTTATTCTGCATCACAAACCAGCTGTCTAGCCCACTGAGCTAAACCAGCCCTTAATGGACAGCGTCCCCACATGGTGAAAATCTGGGCCTCTGTGTCGAGATTGAAACTCAGCAGGTATTGAGAAATCTTAATATTGAGAAAAGCAAAGTATTGAGAATGCTGGAATAAAAACAGAAAACGCTGGAAATACTCAGCAGATCTGACAGCGCCTGTGGAGAGAGAGACAGAGTTAGTGCTACATGACTCTTTTTCAGAACAGAGGAAGAGTCCTGTTCAACTAAAAATATTGGCCAGGATTTTCCCAGCCCATCCTGCCAGCAGGATCTTCTGGGTGCCCTGAAGGCGATGCCCCGTGGAGGGTTCCCCCAGCGGCTCAGCCAGCGAACAACACAAATAGCCACTGGCTTTGTCAGGACTGGTAGAATGGTGGAGTTATCGCCCACTGTGGGTGGGTATTCGAAATGGCAGGCAGTGTAGCTGTATGGGGGCCTGATAGTAACAAAATTCACTCCTGATCCAAACTCAAAACCAAACTCAAAATTGGACTGAACTGGCATGAGGATCAATCAGATTAACTTGGATTAATGAGCTAGAATCTCATTCAAAGCTGAGATTTTTCTTATTGCACAAGTAATGGCAACTGGTGGACTTTTTAAAAAGGATGGCATGGTGGCACAGTGGTTAGCACTGCTACCTCACAGAACCAGGGACCTGGGTTCAATTCCGGCCTTGGGTGACTGTCTGGAGTTACCACATTCTCCCTGTGTCTGCGAGGGTTTCCTCCGGGTGCTCCAGATTCCTCCCACAGCCCAATAATGTGCAGGTTAGGTAGATTGGCCATGCTAAATTGCCCCTTAGTGCCCAAAGGTTAGGTGGGGTTACGGGAATAGGGTGGGAAATTGAGTCCAGGAAGCCAGCTCTTTCAGAGGGTTAGTGCAGGCTCGATGGGCCAAATATCCTCCTTCTGCACTGTAGAGATTCCATATAGCTCCGGTTCATTTCCCAGTGAAAATGAATGGGGTTCTGCTAAGGTTGTTGTTCTCAGCCAGGCTTGGCTTCAACACCCATAGGCTAAGAGGGAGAAAATGACCCAAAGTGCCCACTCCTCTGTTCTGTTGACCAGCAGCTTATGCTAGAGTTGTGTGTGTATGTAATACAACCAACAAGTGCTGCAAACACTCAGCAAGCCAGGCAACTTTGGTGGAGAGACACAGAGTTATTTCAGTCTGTGACCTTTCGTTAGAACTGAGAAAAGGTAGGGAATGATGTGTCGGGTATGCTGGGTCTGCGAGGACTGCGTTTACTGCAGCAGTGAGAGAGACAGGCTTCCAACACTTGAAGAAATGCAACTCGATTTTATTGAACTCTTAGCTATCATACATACTTTCACTGTGGGTTGACACTATGCTGAGTTGACTGGAGACCTGAGACTAACCTGACCAGACTCTCTTACTACCACATGGTGTATGTTCTAGTTGTTGCTCACGGGCTTTGACTGTCTCAGAGCTGGTTCCCAAGAGAGCGGGAAAACTAGTGCCCTCTGGCTTTAATAGTGGTCGTGTCCTGTCTGGTGATTGGCTGCTGTGTTCTGTGTGTTCATTGGTCATCCTGTGTGTCAATCACTGCCTGTCTGTGCACCATCATATACTTGTGTGTATATTATGACATCTCCCCCCCTTTTTTTCTACTTTAAAAAAAATGTGTATAGGTCAATAAATAGTGAGTGTGTGTGAGCCTGATTATATACAAAGTATGTGAACGTATTTACATGGGAAGGTGTTTAGTGCAGATAGAGGTCAGACAACAAATTCTGAAGAAACAATATGTACAGAAGTGTAAACGGATCACAATGTAATGCAACATTCAGTCTATAAATTCAGTCTCTGTGGCGGGTGACGAATTCTGGTTGACCGAACGAGCATTTGGCTCTGTTGAGTCAGAGGCCATGCTCATGGATCCTATGGAACACTCGTTTGAGGCGATCGATGTGCTCCTGAAGAGTTGTGGACCAGACAATGATGTCATCGATGTACACCCGCACCCCCTCGATGCCCTCCATCATTTGCTCCATTATTCGGTGGAACACCTGCGAGGCGGAGATGATGCCAAAGTGAATCCGGTTGGAACAGTAAAGACCAAACGGGGTGTTAAATGTGCACAGCTTTCAACTGGACACATCCAGCTGTATTTGCCAAAACCCCTTGGAGGCATCCAGCTTCGTGAAAAACTTGGCATGAGCCATTTCGCTGGTGAGCTCTTCTCGTTTAGGTATAGGGTAGTATTCCCTCATGATGTTACGGTTCAAATCTTTAGGGTCGATACAAATGCAAAGTTCCCCTCAGTTTTTTGACACAAACCATGGAGCTAACCCAGTCCGTGGGTTCCGTGACCTTTGAAATGACGCCCTGGTCCTGGAGGTCTTGCAGCTGCTGCTTGAGGCGGTCCTTAAGGGGCGCCCGCACCCGACGCAGTGCATGAACCATAGGTGTGGCATTCAGCTTCAGTTGTAGCTTGTATCGGTAAGGGAGTGTGCCCATACCTTCGAAGACGCTGTGGTATTGTGCTATGATGTCATCTAATTTGGTTTGGAAGTTGAAATCTGGCGAGGCCGTTGCCTCAGGGGGCAACATGGTGTGAACCTGCTGCACAAGATTCAAGATTTTGCAGGCCTGAGCACCGAGCAAGGAAGCTCTGTTGGATCCTACAATTTCAAAACTCAGGGTTGCTTTTGAAGAACGATGGGATACCGCAAGCTGGCATGAGCCACTGGCAGCAATGGCATTGCCATTGTAGTCGAGAAGCTGGCAGGCCAGTGGAAGAATGCTTGGCTTGACCCGGATGGTATCCAGGTAAGACTTTGAAATGAGGTTCGCTGAAGCGCCGGTGTCCAGCCTGAAGCGTATGCGAGCCTTGTTGACCGTAAGGGTGCACACCATTCGTCATCCGGATCAATGTTCACCACTGGGAGTTGTTTCACCTTTTTGGCTGAAAGCATCATATGCTTGGTGATGATGCCCACCCGGAATGGGGATGTGAGATCCTCGGTGTTGGGATCTGGAACCATGTCGGAGTCGGAGTCTGCAACGGGTTGCTGTACTGACCTGTGGCTGCGCTGTGGCTGGGATCACTGTGTGTTGGGCAGTTGAGCAGATCTGCACAGGGCTGCGTAGTGGCCAAGCTTGTCACACTGGAGACAGCATCGAGATTTCGTGGGACATTGTCTCTTTAAATGGGCAGAGCCACAGTTCTTGCACGTCATGGCGCCGACGTCAGGACGCTCCATGCGCCACCGCGCATGCGCGGTGCGGTCGAACGATGTGCGCACCTGCGCAGTTCGGTCGTCGGCCTCGCCGTCCCCTTGGTCGTTGCGTGCATGCGCAGGAGTCCGGGAAAAGCACGCGAAATGGCCGCCCCCATCCAGACTCGGGCCCTGGAGCTGTTTTACGGCCTGCACCCGCTCTGCATCATGGGGGCCTTGCCGCACCGTCTCTGCCGCCTTGATGTGGCAGTACCGGTTAGTAGCGTGCTCATGTAGGACGCAGGTCTCGATGGCAATGGTAAGAGTGAGCTGCTTAACTTTAAGGAGCTGCTGGTGAAGGGGATCGAAGTGGACCCCGAAAATGATCTGGTCGTGGATCATGGAGTCGGAAGTGGAGCCGTAGTTGCAAGACTGCGCGAGGATACGGAGATGGGTTAAGAAGGACTGAAAAGGTTCATCCTTACCCTGAAGCCTCTGCTGGAACACATAGCGTTCAAAGCTCTCGTTGACTTCGATGTCACAGTGGCTGTCGAACTTCAGCAGGACTGTTTTAAACTTTGTCTTGTCCTCGCCTTCAGCAAAGGTGAGGGAGTTAAAGATGTGGATAGTCTGGTCCCTGGCTGTAGAGAGGAAGAGAGCGATCTTCCTGGCATCCGATGCGGCTTCGAGGTCGGTGGCTTGAAGATACAGTTGGAACTTCTACTTGAAAATCTTCCAGTTGGCACCGAGGTTGCCGGCAATGCGGAGCTGCGGGGGAGGGCGGACGCTGTCCATGTTACCGGATGGCTGATCTCTGGTCAAGGCAGATTATCTCAAGGTAGGTCCGTCAAACTCGAGCATGACTCACTGGTACCATGATGTGTTGGGTAAGCTGGGTCTGCGAGGACTGCGTTTACTGCAGCAGTGAGAGAGACAGGCTTCCAACACTTGAAGAAGTGCAACTCGATTTTATTGAACTCTTAACTATCATACATACTTTAACTGTGGGTTGACACTATGCTGAGTTGACTGGAGACCTGAGGCTAACCTGACCAGACTATCTTACTACCACATAGTGGATGTTCTAGTTGTTGCTCACGGGCTCTGACTGTCTCAGAGGCCTGATCCCAAGAGAGCGGGAAAACTAGTGCCCTCTGGCTTTATACTGGTTGTGTCCTGTCTGGTGATTGGCTGCTGTGTTCTGTGTGTTCATTGGTCGTCCTGTGTCAATCACTGCCTGTCTGCACTCCATCATATACTTGTGTGTATATTATGACAGGGACGAGCAAGTAAAAGAGGGGAGATGGGAGGGAGGACAAAAGGGAAGGTCTGTGATAGGGTGGAAAGCAGGGGGAATTGAATGAGAAAAAGTTAGAGGATACAAAAGCTGAAGGGAGTGGGAAATAGCTAAAATAGAGAAACAACACATGTAAGGTGTGAATGGCTGAACTTACGAATGGAAAGTGAAGGAATAAAGAAAAAATGAGTCAGCAAGAAAATGCGAAAGAAAATGAGGGGCAGGTTCTGATCTAAACTTGTCGAACCCAGTGTTGAGTCCAGAAGACTGTAAAGTGCCAAGTTGGAAGATGGGATACTGTTCCTTGAGCTTGCATTAAGCTTCACTGGAAGACTATAGCAGGGCTTCTTCCATGTGAAAGAACAATTTACTTGTACTTAATTCAATTTAGCATACTTTACTCACTGCTCATGTTGTGATTCTCTCCTCTACATGAGGGAGATAAATCGCAGACAGAGTCACCACATTTTGCAACACCTCCGTTCAGTTCACAAGCATGACCCCGGTCTTCCTGTCGTTTGTCAATTCAGATCTTCACCTTGCTCCCACTCTGATCTTTCTGTCCTCGGTCTGCAATGCTCATTGTGCCATTGTTTCAAGGATGTTCATCGCAAGCTCGAAACACAGTGCTTCCTCCCTCAATTGGGCACTCTGCAGCCTTCTCGACTCCCGCCCACTCACTAGTGCAATTCTACCTTTCCTCAGTTCTCATGAAGTGATGCACTGGGAAGAGAATGGAGGCTGGGAACATGACTAGGTATGGGGAAGGAATTAATGAGGAAAATGGTTGAGAAAAAAATTCATGGACCGCAGGACTACGGTGAAGCCAGACAAAGTCTTCCTGCTTCCACAAGTGAAGAAAATATTTTGCAGGTTACTGGCCTCCACTGGTTAAGTTGCATGTAACCCTGGTTTCCCAGAATGCCTGACACTAGCTGCTTTCAGGGTACCCAATCTTGCAGTGGGCCTCAAACTGATGTTAGGCTCTTTGTTTGCATATGCTCAGGAATGAACACCTGCATTTACGAGATCTCTGCACATCAATACAACAGGCGGTTTACTGGCAACTCATAATGAGTGGGTGTTTATTCGAGCCTTAGGCACCCATGTCGCACCCAGAAAATGGGTGTAGAGCTGTTGGAGTCAATTTTTGCCAAACAAATTGAATTCTCCGCCTCCCCAGCTGCTTGTTCCTCAGCCGGATGCCATCGGTGGCAGTGGGATTCTTCGTTCTCACTGCCGCCCAATTAGATTTCCCAAAGTAGCCACCCCTGCCTGCAGGAAACCCGCAGGCGGAGAATTCACCCCAACATTTCGTTTTGGGTAAGGAGTAAAAATCTGATCCTCTTCCTGACCCGCGTCTGACCACTTCCGGCTTTAAATCAGACCAGAATGTAGATGTGTAGCGAACCGTAGGAGGTGGTTTAGAAATTTAAATATGATAATAAGGTTGAGAGCTTTATTGTCATTTAATTTTTCATCTTTAACTCTAGTCAGCTGGGTTTCCCAGGCATCGGGGAACCCGGCCCCTTCATCGAGGCGAGGACTCAGTTGAGGTAAGTGACTTTGTGCCTCACTCCTGGTAGAGTACCTTATGGGGAGGCGGTGGCATAGTGATATTGTCACTGGACTAGTAAACCAGAGATCCTGAGTAATGCTCTGGGGGTCCAGGTTCAAATCCTGCCACTGCAGATGGTGAAATTTGAATTCAATAAATATCTGGAATTAAATATCTAATGATGATCACAAAACCATTGTCGATTGTTGTAAAAACCTATCTGATTCACTAATGTCCTTTGGGGAAGGAAATCTGCTGTCCTTACCTAGTTTGGCCTACATGTGACTCCAGCAATGTGGTAGACTCTTAACTGCCCCCTCAAGGGCAATTAAGGATGGGAAATAAATAAGGTACAGCCAGTGATGCCTGAATGAATAAAGAAAAAAACCTTCCTGAGAAGACTTCACGACTAGGTTCTCCCTTACTGACCATCCCTCCTCCCCAAGATCTCCCACTCCCTTCTCCAGCTACCAAACCTCCGATCTCCTCCCAACCATGGGATCCACCTCCTTTCCCCTACCGCCAGGCCTCTGATTAACCCCCCACCCGCAAATTAAGTCCCCAGCCCATCCCCACCACTACCAGATCTCCAAACCTCCCTCCTAGACCCCCCAACTCCCCTCAGGCCACCCATTTCCCAACCATGCCACAGGTCCTGGACTTCCTGTTGTAAAGCTGCCATTTGGCACCCACTGGGACCCCAGGATCTGCTGCCCACTCAATTGGTCCTGTTTGGATGCCCCCCACCCCCAACAAAATCAATTCCCCATCCCACAGTAACCCTCTTTTGAGATCACACAGACTGACACCCCCCCCCCCCCCCCCCCCCCCCCCCCACCACCACCCCACCACCACATCGTCCGGGCGGCCGTCACTATCTGACTGGAAGATAATTCCCGAGATACCCGCTACCTTCTGACCCATGCACCCCTGCGAATTAGTTGAATAAAAATTGAGGCTGTATTTTCAGGCCCCGGTGTTCTATGATCGTGCCCACCAGTGGGAAAGCTGGCCCTTATGACACTGGACATATTCATTGCACAGTAAGGCTTGAGTTTCTGTTTTTAAATCTATCCATGGAGAAAAAGTGAGCGACACTTTCATGATTATATGTTCATCTCACAGGTTTATCCACTTTGATTGAATTTTGTGTATTGGTACCAATAACATTGGAATACTAGTTAAGTCAGTGTGCATTAATATTGTGGGGCAGAAGTTACACTCTCCCACTGACCAATTTGTAGGCGGGGAGTGGCTGTAAAATTCTTCAGATCTTTTTCCCACTGGGCTCCCACCTGTCACGACCTCTGTGCTATTGTACACTGGCACAGGCAAAACCGAGGCCAGTCTGCCCACCCTTGCCCCAATTCAGGTCCTAAAGTGACCGATTGTTGATCACTGGAGGACCATTTCCTACCCAGCCTGTATTTGCAGGCGGGAGGTGTTCAGGGGCAGGAGGGAAGCCAAAATCCTGTTCAGGCCTCCATTAGTTGCCTCCTTTTAACATCGGGCGCACCCTGGTCTTGCTTCTGCAGGTGCTCCTTCCCATCCCCACCCCTCTACGCCTACCACCACCAGAACTCAACTCCCCCACTCTGCCCCGCCCCACCTCTAGTCCCCCATGATCCCAGGACTTAGGCTCTGGGGCTGCTTGTAGTCCAAATCCAGTCCACTGCAGCTCCTGATTGGATTGACTGCAGGGCAGGCAGCATTGGCAGGGATGTGTTCACCGTTGACCCCTTGGACAGCAGGAAGGGAGCCTAGCCATCCTAAAAATCCTGGCCGTGGGATATCCAACCCCTCCGTTTATGTCCAGTATTTCCAATAGTGACTGGTTGGAAGCTCAAGGCTCATTCCTGTTCACATCTTTGTCCACATTGCTGTAATCTAGATTGAAATCCCCATGTGTGTGAATGTGCTGCTGTCTCATTAACTGAAGAGCAATGTGCTCTGCTGGAGTCCTGGCCAACATTCCTCCCTCAAGCAATATGATGCAGCCCACCCTTCATATCATTTGTTGCTTGTGCGATGCTGTGGTGCATGAAGTGGATGACTTACGCAATGTGACAGCATTTCAAAAGTAATTTATGGTGTGAAAAGCAGAGAGATGGGGTAAGTTTTGACAGAAATGCAATCCTTGCTTATTTCAGAGTTAAAACAAACTTCCTCAAGGCAATTCAAGATTCAATGATTGTGATTATAGTGCTGAAAACCTTTGAAATGAAGATGGTATGAAAATCGCTTGTGCCCACGTTGAGTACCTATGGCAACGCTGATGATATAAATGGTCAATAGGCGCATCCATTGGTAATAAATTACTCTTAGTATTTTTTGTTAAATGAATTCAAATTTGATTTTATGTTTTCCAGGGTAAGTCACTGACTGCTAAACGTCTTACTGGTCTCATGCAGTCCTCCTGACATTCACTAAGAGCTGCCTGCTGCAAAAAGAGAAGGGGCTTGTACCTGCACTCCTGGGAGTCACCATCTGAGGGAGCCACTGTGAAGGGTCGTACTGTACAATTAGACAAAAAGATCACCTTTGAACATTTTAACCTTTCCTCTGTGCAGAATGAATTTGAGTTACCGCAAATGTTGAAAAATCACAATATTTTCAAGAACAACGGAGGCATGGCGATCAGAAATTGAATTGCTGGCTGTCAGTGAAACGATAAAATAGTTTCTGATCATCTGAATCGAGGGATGCGGGGCTAGTGAAGCACTCATAAATTCATGGGTTCTCTCTATACCCAGTCGCTGTTAAATCAAGCAATACATGTTAGCAAGAGATTTACGAATTGCATGCTGGCCTATTTGTTTCGGTCATTTCCTTTATTGCTTCTCCTTCACAGCTGACAGTATCTCCAGCAGATACATTGCTGACTGCTTCACGTTTCAACCCCACTGTCTATCACAGATGTTGTTTCTTCCTCAGCCTTTAAGCATCTCATGGAAATGGAGTAGTTGGGAATTAACGCACCTTCTGTTGGCCAAAAGGGAGCGGCACTGACGGTAGTTGGGAGCTAAAAGGATCTTTTGTTCAACGTTGGCTGACTGTGAAGCAAGCTCTGAATGGGTGAGGGCAGGGGTGGGGAGAGAAGGCACGCAAAACCATTGCATGAATCAGCCCTCAGCCTCAGGATTAAATCATAGGAGCCATTTAAACATTGCATTGCAGGCACCAACTAGCCAGATTGTAGCCCTACCTCACATTGATACACCTTTTTGTTATAGTTACCCAGTATTATATTATAGACTACATAATTGCATTGCTACATCTTAGTGCTCTGATAATTATAAGTTGATGCTCCTTATTATATTTTCTAGATGTTTTCTAATTACAACAAAGATAGAATCCAGTATCTTGCCTGCCATCAGTATTAAGTCAAATGGCCTCTCGTTCTCTGGATTTGTTCTCTCTTTTTAAATATAGGAATCATATTAGCAGTCTGCCAGTCCTTTGGCACTATACTGTTTTCTAATGAATCTATTTCTTCCCCTAAATTCTTTTAATATGTGTGGATGCCTCCATCTAGATCTAGAGTTTTAACCTCTCAATTTTTAGCAATTATCTCCCCCCTTGCTTTCTTCAATACCTTTGTATCAGCGACAGAGTCACCATTCAATGTTTTGATCATTTCCCTGTCCTTATCTGTGAGTATACCTTTGTGGCTCTATCCCTAAACTGTATTTATCTTTGATTGTTTATGTCCCTGTCAAATGCTTTACTATTTATTTTTATGTTCCTTGATAATTTAACTTTTTAGTTCTCCTTTATGTTCTCTATTGGTTTATCTTATCAATTTATTTCCTTACGTCTTCATATTCCAATATGCCTTCCCTCCTTTATTGTCTATGAACTGGGAGTGCATCTTATTCTTCAGTTTCAATGTTACGCTGGTTTCTTTATTCATCCATGGCATTTCTTCATCAGACAGTTTGTCCTTGTTTCTCAGTGGAATATGTTACTCCTCAAAATTATTGATCATTTAAAATATTTCTCACTGCTGCTCTCTCTATTTGTTCATTTTCTTCCCCCAGTTTTTCCCAGCTCTTTGGAAGGGGACCTTTTCTACCCTGCGTTTAATATTTTACTTCAGGATTTGCCTTCGAGATTGGCATTAATTGGGAAGACAGAAGCCATCTTGGAAAAAATAAACAGCCAGTCTAGTATTATAGACTTCTCCCAATAAATAATAAACTGAGGGCCCAGATAGATGCTCAAGCGTTCAGTACATGACCTGGGCCAATACTCCAGCGCAGCAGTAAGGGTGAGCTTCATTGTTGTTAGTGCCCTTAATCTATTCTCATTAGTTCAAAACTAGCTTTTTTCCAATCTATTATTTTGGTCTTTGATTTACTTAGGTCTTTCTCAATCTTTATTTTAAACCCTACAATGCTATGATCACTATTGCCTAGGTGTGCCATTATGTTCACTGTTTTATATGCTCTGCTTCACTACTCATTATTAGGCTAATCAATGATTCCTCTCTTGATTGGCTTCTCACATACTGGGTAAAAAAGGAGTCCTGTACACACTGTAAAAACCTTCCTTACCTCTTGTTGCCAGTGAATGGTTTTAATTAAACAATGAATTAAATCAAATAAATTATGCTTTTATGTGATCGGAGAAGATTCACTGTTTTGATGCGTCAATCACCAAACTCAAAGGCAACAAAGGTAAAAATTTGTTTTTGGACCTGCAGTCACTACCAGTAGTTTGCTATAGTCAACAGGACTTCTGGCAAACACACTTAAGGTGATGCCAGCTCTTTGAAAGGGGACTTTTTGCACCCTGGGTTTGATATTTTACTTCAGGATTTGCCTTAGAGATTGGCAATAATTGGGAAGGTAGAAGCCATCTAGAAAAAAAAATAAACCGCGGTTCTAGCATTGTACACTTCTCCCAGTAAATAATAAACTGAGAGCCCACATATATGCCCAAGCTTTCAGCACATGGCCTGGGCTAATACTCAAGTCCGGCAGTAAGGGAGAGCTGCTTTGTTGTTAGTGCCCTTTTGGATTGAAACTGAAGCATCATCGCCAAATTTGAAGGAGAGAGTGAGTGCTCCTCACATCTGGCCCAACATTGGTCAAGCAGACCATACCACCAAAGTGATCATTACTGCATTTCCAGAAGTATTGGCTTTAGAAAAGAAATAATGCTACAAGACATCAATGCTGCTTTTTAAAGTTAGAAGCACATGCAGCATCTCCTAAAACAAGAGGAAACTAACTGCTTTAAGTCTCACTGACAGACCAGGACGTAAGTTGTGTCACTGGCTGTGTTCTTGAAAATTATATCGCAGAAAAATCTCCACATGTGGGTATAAGTAGAAAAACATGTAAAGACATATTATAAATTGAAGCATGTACATATTTACAACAAAACTGGACAAACAAATTGCATTCTTTGCTTCATCTTGCTTGTTGTGTCATTTAACGGGGGCAGGAGGCAGAGTTGTACAGTTCAATGCAGAATTAGCAATTCCAATTAAAATGATGTTAACAGTCTGACCTATGGTCACTGTCGCAGTTAAGTATGTTATAGAAGTAATCTGTAATTAGATTTTTTAGCACATTTTGTATCTATAGCACTCATTTTGCATTATAGCCACGAGAAGGACGCATGGGAGATGGTGTCATGTAGGGAACCCATCTCGATATACTGAAGCATGCCCTTTAAACTTGGCAACGAACCACAGGCATCATTGCAGCTAAAGGCAGGAACATTTCCATCACCAAAATATTTTTCACCAAATTTACACCAACTAAATTCTCATCGAAGAAAAGGGAAATGTTTTTAGTGGAGATATCTTTAGAAGATTTCAGGATCAGTAGCAATATTAATTATGAATGTACAAAGTGTTGTATATTTGGTCAAAAGTGGTAAGCTACATTGAGACAGATCCCCGAGATAACCATGTTCTTTGAAAAGGAATTAGACAATTTAATAGCAGAGAGTAACTCCAGGGAAGGCCCGATTAAACATGCTTTAGCAAAGGTGAGTCGGTGCTCCCATCAGTAGCTAATTTTATCCTCATGAAGCAATGTTCAACTCACGGAATCAAATGTCCCAATCGGTTCCCTACCCTCTGATAACTTGGCACAGGCTGCACACTTAGGAACATCGCTTACATGTCAAATTCTGGCTCATAATACTCATGTGAATTGCTTTGGGTTCTTTCTTTTTTCCATGTGAAAGGTGCTCTACAAATGCAATCCTTTGCTGTTGGAGTAACAGTCAAGGTGGTTTTGAGGATCTGTGGAGCCAGTGGCCACAGTGTGTCCGGGGGGGGGGGGGGGGGGGGGGGGGGGGGGGGGGGGGCGGTGAAACGATCAATAAGTGATATAGTGGCAAAGTACATTTGAACGCCATGGACAAGGCCAAGGAAGGGACCCTCAATCCCCACAGCCCCTTCACTCCAGTGAATTTCAGGCTGTTATAGAGACATGGAGATCAGGGTTTCCTACCAGATAGCAAGGTGCTAGGCTGCTATTGTTTACCCACCTTAGGCTCAGAATTACATTAGGTGAGGTCTTAAAGATGCTTAGCTTCCTGATGCCTCAGGGACCCAAAAGGGACTGAGAGAAAAATGGGATGATTTTATATAAAAGGATAAAATGATTGCAACTGCTAAACAGTGAGGTTGAGAAATATAACTCAACTCTAAAACCCATCCTGCAACGAGTTAAAATTGAGCCCAGCAGGTTTGAAGGCCATAGCTTCTTGTATTTTAAGACACTTTTCCTCTTGAGAAAGGAGAGTTGGACTCTTCACCAAAAGGCTGTGTCACTTGAAATTTTGAAGACTGGCATTGTTAGGTTTTTGTTAGGGTCATTGGAGCAAAGGCTATGACTCTGACCCTACGACGGCTAAATACAGTTGAGATCAGCTGTGGTAGAATAGGTGCATAAGGCCTGTACATGTCCCAATGAATGAAATCAGGAGGACCCTCAGAAGTGTGTCATGGTTTCCATAATAAACAAACCCAGAAAATAAAATAACTATCAGAAGGCATGGATGCCTTGTTCTAAGAGGGAACACCAGTCATGCTAATGGTGAGCATCTTATCCCTGAGGACAGACAAAAGTCCAACTGCGCCTTGCATTGAAGCCACGCTCTGTCTCTATTCCTGTATTTGGAAATACCGCAAGGCAATGTAGCATTTGTTCATGACATTTACCTCCCCAGTGGGCTTGTTACTCCATTTGAAAGCACAAAATTGCTAGCACAAAACTATGCATGTAAAATATGTACAGTAGTTCTTACCATTTTCTGGAAAAACAGTTTACTGCCAGATGGAAAAGCTGTAAAGGTTTGGCACTTCAAAGCTTTCTGATTGCCTGGCAATTTAGTGGAATGCACCAAAACCTGAGCAATTGCTGTATCACTCTGTGATGTTTTTATAAATAAACATGACTCAAAATGGCAAGATATGACGTGATTCACTCTTTGCTATTCTTGTCAAACCTATTGGAACAAGATGGGTCCCTCTGCAAATTTGGCTGAAGCTCCAGTTAGCTCAGGAGAGGAGCCAATGATCCTCCAGTCTGACCCATCAGCACCTAGATTACAGCCTCTCCCCATGTTGGCTGAATGGGTAAGTGTAGCACCCAGCATTGAACAGAGGCAGAGTGGCCCCAGGATTGACTCTACTGACTGAGTTCCTGTCAGCCCCGATAGTCATGGGGTCACCAAAATTGGCCATTGGCAACTCGAGCTAAGGAGAGTTACCTGATCACACTCCAGTGGAAGGAGGAAGAGTGTGAGAGGGTCAAAGAGGCAGCATTGAATTTGGCTGAGATGGTCCTTACAGTGAAACCTTGGGTGGGATTTACCAACCACCCCGCCACTTGTTATTCGGCAGCAGAGGCGGCCGCCAGCGGGATCTACCCACGCCGCAGTTGTCAATGGGATTTCCCAGTGACAGCACCTCTCGTCGCAGAGAAACCCGTGCACCAGCGCGGGACCGGAATTTCCCAGCTGGTAAATTCCACCCCTCAGCTCAAGTGTGTAGAATAGTCATGAGGTCTGCTAACCCCATTAGAATCATCGCCCTGCAAGAGTCACCACCTTCACGTGAAGGGGCTTTTGAAAGAACCTTTCAGCTTTTGCAGTACAGAAATTTGAGTTCAATTTTAAATGGTGGTTATTGTGCTCAGAGCTTCAGTTGAATAAAGTTTCAATAATAAATGGATGATCACTTGAACCATAGAATCTCTACAGTGCAGAAGGGGGCCATTCAGTCCATCAGGTCAGCACCAACCCTCTGAAATAGCACCCTACCTGGGCCACCCTATCTCCGTTATACCTTAACCCCACCTAACCTGCACATCTTTGGACAATAAGCGGCAATTTATCATGGCCAATCCACCTAACCTGCACATCTTTGGACTGTGGGAGGAAACTGGAGCACACGGAGGAAATTCACACAGACACAGAAAGAAAGTACAAACTTCACAGAGACTGTCACCTGAGGCCGGAATTAAACGCGGTCCCTGGCGCTGTGTGGCAACAGTGCTAAGCACTGTGCCACCATGCTACACTATTGAATAAAAACAAGATGCAGGGTAGGGAGGAACAGACAGGGGAATTACATTAAGTCACGGGGCGGGATTCTCCATCAGCCGACGCTGAAATCGGGAAACATGATTGGGCAGAGAACCGGTTCCAATGTCGAAGTCGCTTCAGGCGCTGATTTGACACAAAATCACAATTCTCTGTCACTCCAATAGCAGTGTCAGTGCCGTCCTGAACAAGTATAATAGACACCGTTTCCATACCATTAGCGGGCCAGGGCCTCAGCGATTCTCCGCCTCCAATGGAATGAATTCCCGACGGCGAGGTTCACTTGTGCTTTTAAAAATTGTGAAACTGCTGTTGTGGCTGCTGAGGGGCTACATAAAGTGTCCAACATCACCATTGTTTGCTCACAGTTGTACCGCTGGTCGGGGGGGCTTCTGCCATGGCGGGGGCAGTAGGGGGGGGGGGGGTGGCCAGGAGGTGGGCTGTGGGGTCGGGGTGGCAGGTATGGAACACCATTGCCACGGCCTGCAAGGCAGCCATGCAGCTGCGTACACCACTGACTTCCCACTGTGAACTTAGGGCCACAGGTTGTATGGATGTCCCCCACAGCATCCCCCTCGGTACCTCTGGCCCAAATCAACCCATCAGGGGGATGGGCACGCTCCAGCGCAACCATTGCCATTAGGTTGGCTGCGTTGTGTGTGTGGGGATGGTGTGTGTAGGGAGTGAAGTGTGTAAATGCGGCTGCAGTTTGTCATCCTCCTGAATGTCAATCTCGAATCTGGCATCCACCGCACTGTGGGGTAGTGAATTCTGGCACCGTTTCTCACTGGAATCAATTGTGCTGGCCCCTCAACAATCGCTGAATCGATCCAGGTGCGGTGCTAGCTTTGCTGTTGTGGAATCTACAAATTGTGCGCGGGCGTCAACACTTAGTCTCAGGAACTGAGAGTCAAGCCAGGATGTTCGTTCAGTGTCTGGTGCAGTCATATGGGCCAAATGGCCTCCTTCTGCACCATAACAATTCCGTGATTTGGCGGTACCATGGGTGCGATTCTCCGCTGCCCACGATGGGTCGGAGAATAGCGGGAGGGCCTTCCCGACATTTTTCCCGACCTCCCGCTATTCTCCCACCCCCCCGCACGGCCGCCCCACAACATGAATCGCTGCTCGCCGTTTTTTTATGGCGAACAGCGATTCTCCCCAGGCCGATGGGCCGAGTTCCCAGGCCTTTATGGCCGTTTTCACGAACACAAACACGCCTGCTCTCACCGTTCGTGAAAACGGCCGCAAAGTGCTGTTCCCGACAACCATGGCACCGATTGGCACGGCCGCACCACGGCCGTGCCAAGGGCGGCATGGGCCCGCGATCGGTGGGCACCGATCGTGGGCAGCGGGTCCGAAACCAGCGCACTCTTTGTTCCTCTGCCGCCCTGCAGGATCAGACCACGGGGCGGCTGAGGGGCATGACGGCCCGCGCATGCGTGGGTTTGACGCATATGCGTGATGACGTCATCTGCGCATGTGCGGGTTGGAGCCGTCCAATCCGCGCATGCGCGGTTGATGTCATCGTGCGCGTCAGCCACCGTGACCCTTGGCGCGCGGGCTTAGCGACGGTCGCTAAGCCTGCGATGCCATGCTTCGTGGGGCCGCGCTGCTAGCCCCAACCGGGGGGGGAGAATCGGGTCCCGGGAGGAGGCGCGGAGGCTGCCGTGAAACACGGCCAGTTTCACGGCAGCCTTTACGACTCTCCGCATTTGCGGAGAATCACGCCCGCCACATATTTCTGGAAGGACAGCGAGCTCCAAAACACATAATTGCAAAAAGTGATCCAAGTAAATGGTTCACTTCTGTCTTTCATTTTAGAAAGTTACAGGAGATCCACCAGTCCAAAACAAATCTACTTATCATTCAGTCTCATAAGTTCGTAAGATATAGGAGCACAATTAGGCCATTTGGCCTATCGAGTCTGCTCCATTATTCTATCATGGCTGATATGTTCTTTATCTGATACCTAGAATGTTACAGGCCAACAGCTGGATTGCAAAATCAGCCAGAGCATTGCCTCCCTAGAACATATGACCCAGGAGCGGGAGTAGGCAATTTAGCCTCCCGAAACTAACACCCTCAATGTGATCATTGATGATTCCCCTCCTGGCCTCAACTCCACGGTCCTGCCAGTTCTCCATAACCCTTCAACCCATTCCCACTTTGTGGTGAATGCATTCACCTAATGCATGTATGATACTGTAACCTATGACCTATGACCTGGAAGTGGTGATACGAGCTGCTTCCAGGTACTGTACTGTAACCCCAGTGGGCTCCGCCCTCACTGGGGCCATATATAGACTGGCCGCCTGTGGGCGGAATTCACCTGTACAATCGACTCTGGCTCGGCAAGTTCATGATTAATAAAGCTCTCTTTGCCTGTCGGTGAATTGAAGGTATATCACACTTAAAAATCTATCTAACTCCTCCTTAAATTTACTCACTGACGTACCATGAATTGGACTCGAGACATGATGAAAATCCAAACTGTGGCTTTAATCAGCTAGTTGTTAGCCCGGTGGTCGACTACAGAGAAAAGGCCAACCGCCGGGAACTCTGGGTACTTGCCTCTCGACCAATTGGTGAGCAGTCACATGACTAGTCCCAGCCAATCAGACGAGAGGCACATGACCAGCCAGAGCCAATGGGAAACCAATGCTCTGCACCAATGGCAGTGCTCACATTCATACCACCACATTCACCCTTTGTGGAGAAAGAAAGCGGGGGGGGGGGGGGGTGTGTGTAAGTGGAAGAGAGAGGGGGGAGGGGGGGGGTCTGAGGACTGGTGCTATGAGCAGCAAAAATCGAGAAAGGTGGGCTGCCCACTGGCTCGTGGCAAAAAAACAATACTACTACTACTGTACTAACTTAAGGTGCAACAGAATAACAACAAAGTCCAAAAAAAATGTCCCATGGTCGCATCAGACGGACACGATCAGCCTGTCAGGTGCCCGTGGTGTTCTGAAGGACCGTCGCAGTGGAGCCGGTGACGTCAGGCCGATGGCCGTCCTTGCCTCCGGGAGTGTCAGTCGTAGATGTGTCTCCGTACCCCGGGCCGGTGGTGGAGACGCTGTAATCAGGGAAGGGGGGGTATATGCGCTGGGTCGTGGGGGCGCAGGGGGCGCTGGGGGGAATTGGGGTTGGGGGGGTGTTGATGGACGAGGAGAGGGCCACACGCCAGCGGGTTCCAGGTCCCGAAGCGAGACCGTATCCTGCCGACCGTCGGGATACTGCACGTACGCATACTGCGGGTTAGCGTGGAGTAACTGGACTCGCTCAACCAACGGGTCGGACTTGTGCACCCGCACATGCTTCCGGAGCAAGATGGGCCCGGGAGTGGCCAGCCAGGTCGGGAGAGGGGATCCTGAGGACGACTTCCTAGGGAAAACAAGACGACGTTCATGAGGTGTTTGATTAGTGGTAGTACAGAGGAGAGACCTGATTGAATGCAGGGCGTCGGGGATGAGCTCTTGCCAACGGGGGATAGGGAGATCTCTGGACCGTAGGGTCAGCAGGATGGTCATCCAAATGGTGCCATTCTCCCGCTCAACCTGCCCGTTACCCCGGGGGTTATAACTGGTCGTCCTGCTAGAGGCTGTGCCCCTGCTGAGCAGGAATTGACGCAGTTCGTCACTCATAAAGGAGGACCCCCGGTCGCTGTGGATGTACGCGGGGTAACCGAGAAGATGGATAGGAGGGCCTTTATGACGGTTGTTGTGGTCATGTCGGGACAGGGAATGGCGAAAGGGAAGTGGGAGTATTCGTCGATAACACTCAAGAAATATGTGTTACGGTTGTTGGAGGGGAGGGGACCCTAGCAAATTTGGCTAGATCCTTTGGCTACAGACCTCGCATTCCTTGGCTCAACAGATTTTTCGCTCTAGCTAACACTATACCAAAGTGGACCTGCACCACAATCTGCAAATGTAAAACCTCACCATTCAACATACATCATAATATTGTCCATATTCACTATCTTCAGGGTTTGGAGACATGGGGCGGGATCCTCTGTCGGCCGACGCCGAAATTGGGAAACACAATTAGGCGGAGAATCGTTTCCGACTCTGAAATCATGGTGGGCGCTGGTTTCATGCTACAGCACAATTCTCCAACACCTCAACAGTAGTGTCAATGTGTTCCAGATCAAACATACAGTAAACACCATTGACGTATCATTAGTGGGCCCAATATTCACCAATATTCTCTGCCCTGGTGGGCCGAGTTCCCGATGGCGCGGTTCACTTGTGTTTTTAAAAATCGTGAAACCGCCGTCTTGGCCGATGAAGGAGAGAAAGGAGGTAAGGCACAGAGGCGCGACTGTGGGCTACCGGGCCAGACACTGGCTGGGCTGGCTGGGGTCATCAGGACACGGGCCGTGAGGCCAGGGTGATTCCCCCCACAGGACTGGGGCAATGTCCAGGCATGGATTGCCATTGCTGTGGCCTACAAGGCAGCCATCTTGCTGCACACCCAACTGGCCATACATCTTGGCCCCTGGTTCTACAGAGTCTCACTGGCCATATTGGTGCCCCCACCCCGCCGACCCTGCAAGCCAGCCCCCACCCTCCACCTCATCATCCCCACACCTCACCCTCTGCCATACCCCCCCCCCACCCAACCAGCCGCCACCCGCCAGCAGGGCATCAGGCAGCCCACCCAGAGCAAAGGCCACTGTAGCCCCTACAGGGGTATCGATCAGGGACCGCAAAGTGCAGCACCAGACGACGGTACCCCTGGCAGCAGGGATGGGTGCCAGACTCAGGTTCCGCATGGTGCCCGGCGCCAACAGGACCAGGGGTGCGGAGATGGGGACATGAAGGGGCAGGGTACGCAATGCCAACCGGGGTCACTGTGTAGCCCGCTGAACCTGGTTGGGCACGGGGGTACGCACCATGCTAACATGTCGGCTTTTCATCCCCTGCAGACAATGGCTATCGGAATTCAATCACCAATGGTGGCCTTCCTGCTGGTCGCCGCAGCCCTGGCGATGCCCTGCGGCTGTACGAGCGGGCTCTGCTCAAGGAGGAGGAGGAAGCTGCAGCAGAGGACCAGAAGAAAGCCGCCCAGGTTGGAGAGCCAGCCGCCCAACAGGCCCAAGAGGAGGAGGAGCTGCAAAGGAGGTGCTGCATGAGGCGTCGTGTGTACCGACGTCGCCTGTCACTTGAGGATCTGCCGGACCGGGCATGCCGTCAAAGACTCCAGCTGAGCAGGGGGGCAGTGGGCGGCACAATAGCACAGGGGTTAGCTCTGTTGCTTCACAGTGCCAGGATCCCAGGTTCGATTCCGGATTGAGTCACAGTCTGTGTGGAGTCTCCACATTCTCCCTGTGTCTGCGTGGTTTTCCTCTGGGTGCTCCGGTTTCCTCCCACAAGTCCCGAAAGACATGCTGTTAGGTAATTTGAATATTCTGAATTCTCCCTCTGTGTACCCGAATAGGTGCTGGAATGTGGCGACTAAGGGCTTTTCACAGTAACTTCATGGCAGTGTTAATGTAATAAAGATTATTAGATTATTATATCTGCCAGATGAAATGAATGAAAATCGCTTATTGTCACGAGTAGGCTTCAATGAAGTTACTGTGAAAAGCCCCGCACACCTGGCACCTGGGGGTGTGAGGGTGGGCACCCACTCCCGGTGGTTGTCAAGGTGACGGTCACCCTGAACTTTTATGCCACTGGCTCCTTCCAGGCACTGGGGACCTGTCCAGGATCTCACAAAGCTCGATGCACAGGTGCGTCTATACTGTCATGGAGGCCCTCTCTGTCCAGTCGGCACAATACACATGGACCGAGCCCACCAGGATGCCCAGGCAGAGGTGTTCGCCACCATTGAGGGGATGCCCCGGGTCCGGGGTGATTGACGGGATGCATGTCCCCCTACGACCACCTACAGATGACAGGCTGCTCTACACCAACCGAAAGGAGTACCACTTAATCAATGTGCAGCTGATATATGACCATCAGCTGTGCATCATTCATGTCTGCACCCGATACCCGAGCAGTGTTCATGACACCTTCATCCTGGCACACTCGACGATTCCTGTTTGAGACAGCCCCCCCCCCCCCCCCCCCCCCCCCCCCCCCGCCCCATGGGGTGTTGGCACCTGGGCGACAGGGGTTATCCACTGCGATCTTGGCTGATGGCACCTATCCCGAAGCCACAGACCAACATGGAGACCCACCACAAAGACACCCATGCAGCAACCAGGAGCGTGATCGAGCAGTGCTTGGGCCTCCTGAAGATGAAGTTCAGGTGCCTGGACCGCTCTGGAGGGACCCTCTAGTTTGATGCTGAGAGGGACGCCCGCATCGTGGCGGCCTGCTGCGTCCTCCACATCGCGCAGCAGAGGGACAATGTGCTGGAGGAGGAGGAGGAGGAAAGAGGATGCGGAGGGCAAGCGTGGGCATTACATGGGGCCCAGGCAGACACGGGAGGCTGCACGACATGTGGGCTAGGGCCAACGCACATGGGATGCTCTGATCGCCTCCAGGTTCACCGACTGGGGGGGGGGGGAACTGGCCAGGGATACGGACACCGCATCCCACCCACACATCAGCCCCCACCCACCCTCCATGTCTACAACCCCTTCTGTGATACATACCTGCCGCACTGCTGGGTGCGGGCCCTGGGTTGGCAGTAACACCGGTTCTGGTCCACGGGATGGAGGGTTATGACCACCCGCTCTGCGATGAGCTCTGCTGCTCCATATCGAATCACAAGGTCTGACTCCTGCCCGCAGTAACACTTTCCACTGTCCACCTGAGTGATCCCTGCATGCGAGCTGCCCATTCCATCACACAATCCCATTGAATCCCTGGGGTGACAGTGGTGAGAACAGTTGGGGGTGGGGGTAGAGGCGGCCCCAGCCATCCACAACGTCCACCCATTCCCCCCCCACAAACCCTGCCGAGTCCCCCTCTCTGGCCAACCCAGACCAGCCCACCCCTCACATACATCTGGCAGAGCACCGAGGTAGGATGTAACAGTGTTAACAGAGGTTAATGTGCACAAATATTTAGAGATACATGCCCTAGCCCCTATAACTAAACTGTGCTCTGCACCCGTGCTATCATAACTGGTGTCTAACTTTCTGGCCTTATAGGCCCTAGGCGCGTCCTCAGGCGAGTACATCGGGGTGGAGGCAGCCTACTGTGATTCCCACCCTGTGACCTGGGTCCCCGTTTGCGGCCGTCTTCTGGGGCGACCAGGCCTGGATGGGGCCAGCTGCTGCTTCGGTGTCCGAGGTGGCGTGGTGCTGCCCTGTTCTGTCCGCTGCCCATGTGATGCACCAGGGACAGGATGGGGGGATGGGGAGGGGAGCCCGAGGTGCTGCGCTGTTCCGGCAACTCCCCTGCGGGCGTCACTGGCTCGTGCCCCATCATATCCTCCTCCCTCGGGACGCCCGATGGCCCCTGGGCTATTCCATGGGCTGGGGGGCAAGCGGAGCTACCTCCTGAGGCTCTCCCGCCATCTGGCGCTGCCAGTCCTGGAGGCCCGCTCTGGTCTCGGCCAGGGTTTGCACGCTCGCGGCCATGGAGCACAAGGAATGGACCATCCCCGTCTGGGCTGCACCACATCACCCATTGACTGTGTCATCACCTGTGTCACATCAGCCAGTGACTGCGCCGTCTCCCTCTGTGACTAGGCCACCTCCCTCTGTGACTGCGCCACGTCGGCCAGCGCCTGGGCAGTGCTGCCGATGCTCTCAGCCATGGCCTGCTGTGATTGGGCCACGCTCATAAGCGCCGCTGCAATTTTCAGGTGGCTCTGGCACATGGCTGCCTTTGAGACGGCAACCCTGACCTGGGCCTTGGCTAGTCCTGCACAGAATGCCCCAGGCCTTGTACATTGTGTTCCATAGCCAAAACCCTCACTCCCAAGACCTCCACCGTGGACGCCACCTGTGCGGTGTTGGCCTGGATTGCAAGCATGGTTGGCACCACCTCCAGCTCCTGCATGTGGTTGTTCCCCTCCAACTACACCTTCAGGTACTGGATGCTCATCGGTATCCCCTCATGTAGTCCCTGGCTCTGCGACTGCTTCTCCACAATCAATGGGACTGTCCGTTCCAAAAACCTGAAACCCGCCTGGACTGCAGCTAGTTCCTGGGGTTGGCCCGCCCTTCGACCGTCCACTCCCTCAGGTGTTCCTACCTCCACCTGATGTACCGGAGCAGCTGTGTGGTGCATACCAGATAATGCCCCAGGAGCCTTTGCACTGAAGTGCCCAATCAAGGTGAGAGTCTCTGGGATGGTGGAGGGTGTTGGAGACAGCTGTGAGGGAACGTCAGTGTCCACAGAGCTCCAGTGTGTCCATCATCTCAGGTAGAGGGCTGCTGTCTGTGCTGGTTGGCACACGGGGTGGGGGGGGGAGTGGGGATGGTGGTGTGACGGTGAGGGTGGTGCTGAGGGTTTTTGTGAGGTTGGGGGTTGTGATGAGGGTGGGGGTGAGGGGAAGGGTGAGGGTGATGCGGGGGTGGTGTTTTGGACGGTGGTGGTTGACATACGTGGCATGGGGAACTTCAACTCAGTGGGGTCTCACTTCTTCACCCACGGCGAATTTCCACCTCAGCGAGCTCCCTTTCCTCTGGCCCGCCGACCACATCCACGGCCCTCTGCCCAGCCACGGTGAGGGGCCGCAGGTGCGACGATTCCCCTCCAGTTTTCTCCCCCTCCTGGCAGTTATGGTGGCCTTCTCCTGGGGGCGGGGTGGAGGGGGGCGTTGGGAACATTAGATGCACAGTGTTAGACAGTCCGACTCATGCAGCCCAGGGGGTGGGTAGCTGCTGGCCTCAGTGGCCAGGGCACCCGGCCATGACAGCCGGTATGGGTGTCAGCAAGTGATGCAGAGTGAGGGTTTGGCTGCCCTCTGCGTGGGGGGGGTGGTTACAGGTGTGTGGGATGGGGTTAGTGCTAGGGGCACAGTGGTGCCTACTCACCCTGGCTGCCCTGGGGAGGTTGGGCAATTTTTCCCTGCATTGCTGGCTGGTCTGGATGGTGTTGCTCGTGGCGCTGACCGCATCTGCCCAATGCGCCCAGGCACGATGAACAGTGATCGCTGGCAGCCTCCTTCCCCAGACTGGGGTACAGGGTCACCCGCCTCTCCTCCACCACATCAAGGATGGTCTCCAGCTCGGTGTCTGTGAATCTCGGGGCCGCTCTCCTCAATGCCATCTTATTGGCTGGTAGAGTGTGTGTGTGGGGAGTGAAGTGTGTATATGCGGCTGCTGCTTGTCAGCCTCCTTGAGTGTGATACAGATGCCCACTGCTTAAAGGAACCAGCCCCTGACCCCATACCGAGGTGGGGGTCTGCAGTGTCCGAGAGCTCTGTGACTCTCCTCAAAGTCAGTAACGTAGATTTTCAACCCACAATGCCCTCCACTTCCAGATCTTTAGCTTGAAAGAGCAGAAAAAGGGCCAAACAATGGCACCTCCCGCAGGGTAAGATCTGCCCAAATGGTAAAGGGACGAGGTCAGATTGGCAAACTATTGCCCATCTCTAGTTGCCCTTCAGAAGGTGGTGGTAAGTTGCCTTCTTGAAACGCTGCAGTCCTTGAGGTGTAGATACACCCAATGTGCTGTTAGGGAGGGAGTTCCAGGATGTTGTGACAGTGAGGAACGGCGATATATTTCAAGTCAGGGTGATGAGTGACTTGAAAGGAACCTCCAGATGGTGGGGTTCCCAGGTATCTGCTGCTCTTGCCTTCCAGGTGGTGGTGGTTGTGGGTTTGGAAGGTGTTGTCTAAGGAACCTTGGTGAGTTACTGCACTGCGATTTTTAGATGGTACACACGGCTGCCACTGTTCATTGGTGGTGGAGGGTTTGAATGTTTGTGGAAGGGGGAACAATCAAGTGGGCTGCTTTGTCCTGGATGGTGTTGAGCCTCTTGATTGTCATTGGAGCTGCACTCATCCAGGCAAGTGGAGAGTATTCCATTACACCCTTGACTTGCGCTTTGTAGATGGTGGACAGGCTTTGGGGGTTCAGGAAATGAGTTACTCGCCGTAGGATTCCTAGTAATGTTCCTGCCCTGGTACAGTATTAGTATGGTTAGTCCAGTTAAGTTTCTAATCAATGGGAACCCCCAGGATGTTGATTGTGTGGGACTCAGTGATGGTAATGCCATTGAATGTCAAGGGGCGGTGGTTAAATCCTCTCTTGTAGAAGATGGTCATTGCCTGACACTTGTGAGATGCAAATGTAACTTGCCACTTGTCAGCCAAGCCTGGATATTGTCCAGGTCTTGCTGCATTTGGACATGGACTGCTTCATTATCTGAGGAGTCATGAATGGTGCTGATCATTGTGCTGTCATCCGCAAACGTCCCCACTTCTGACCTTTTGATGGAAGAGGAGTCATTCATGAAACAGCTGAAGATGGTTGAGCCTAGGACATTACCCTGAGGAACTCCTGCAGTGATGTCCTGGAGTTGAGATGATTGACCTCCAACCACCATAACCAACTTCCTTTTGTGCCAGGTATAGAACATAGAACATAGAACAGTACAGCACAGAACAGGCCCTTCGGCCCTCAATGTTGTGCCGAGCCATGATCACCCTACTCAAACCCACGTGTCCACCCTATACCCGTAACCCAACAACCCCCCCCCCCCCTTAACCTTACTTTTATTAGGACACTACGGGCAATTTAGCATGGCCAATCCACCTAACCCGCACATCTTTGGACTGTGGGAGGAAACCGGAGCACCCGGAGGAAACCCACGCACACAGGGGGAGGATGTGCAGACTCCACACAGACAGTGACCCAGCTGGGAATCGAACCTGGGACCCTGGAGCTGTGAAGCATTTATGCTAACCACCATGCTACCCTGCTGCCCTAACCAGAAGAGAGTTTCCCTCTCCAGAAGAGAGTATGACTCCAACCAGAAGAGAGTTTCCCCCCTGATTCCCATTGACTCCAGTTTAGCTTGGGCTCCTTGATGCCATACTCGGTCAAATGCTGCCTTGATGTCAACGGCAGTCACTCTCACCTCATCTCTGGCATTCAGCTCATTTGTCCTTGTTTGAACCAAGGCTGTAAGGAAGTCAGGAGCTGGGTGGCCCTGGCGGAACCCAAACTGAGTGTCCATGAGCAGGTTATTGCTGAGTAAGTGCCGCTTTATAACACTGTTGATGATGGAGAGCAGACTGATAGGACGGTAATTGGCTGGGTTGGATTTATCCTGTTTCTTGTGTACAAGCCACACCGGGGCAATTTTCCACATAGCCGGGTAGATGCCAGTGTTGGAAAAGATCAAATTTGAGTTGAGGGTGTCGGCGGAGGCTTCGAGATGAGGTGGGTGTTGTTCATGACAATGTTTAAGAAACTGTTAATCGCGGGGGAGGGAGGTAAAAGAGGAGTGTGTTGCTGTGTATGTTACGGTTTCTTACACATGTTTGGAATAAAACACATTTTTTTTTAAATTAGGCAAGAAAAATGGACTGTATTACACTAGACCAGAGTTTCCCAAACCTTTCGAGGTGCATGACCCATAGTAACCGTGAGCAGGTTGTTGCTGAGTAAGGCAGCACGGTAGCATAGTGGTTAGCACAATCGCTTCACAGCTCCAGGGTCCCAGGTTTGATTCCGGCTTGGGTCACTATCTGTGCGGAGTCTGCACATCCTCCCCGTGTGTGCATGGGTTTCCTCCGGGTGCTCCGGTTTCCTCCCACAGTCCAAAGATGTGCAGGTTAGGTGGATTGGCCATGATAAATTGCCCTTAGTGTCCAAAATTGCCCTTAGTGTTGGGTGGGGTTTCTGGGTTATGGGGATAGGGTGGAGGTGTTAACCTTGGGTGGGGTGCTCTTTCCAAGAGCCGGTGCAGACTCGATGGGCCGAATGGCCTCCTTCTGCACTGTAGATTCTATGATTCTATGATCAACCTTCCAAGAGCATCGGAGTAACCCCAGCATTCTCATAATACTGGTGCCCTATTATTTGCCGCTAAAATATGAGAACACAGAAATCAAATGTAACAAGTCTTTTTTAGCTATATCTTTGCATACAGTAGGAATAAAGAAGAGGTACACCATCATAAATACATTAACCAGCTACATGGGCCTTTCACAATAACCCCTGGCTAAGCCTGGGGGTGAGAGTCTGGGGGTTGGGGTGGGGGAGGGTTGGGGGCATGGTTGGGGGGGGTCAAACTTCAGGAGCTAACCGCTCGGCTAACAGTCCCATCAGTCCAGGCAGCATCAGCCAGCAAGGCGTCAGTGCTCACTGGGGGACCCCAAGGTCTTGGACCCCCAGAGCAGGTAAGTCTTGGGCCAGGAGGGGATGTGTAGGTTAGGGAAAGGGGTAGTTCATAGAATCATAGAATTTACAGTGCATAAGGAGACCATTCGGCCCATCGAGTCTGCACCGGCTCTTGGAAAGAGCACCCTACCCAAGCCCACATCTCCACCCTGTCCCCATAACCCAGTAACCCCACCCGACACTAAGGGCAATTTTGGACACTTAGGGCAATTTAGCATGGCCAATCCACCTAACCTGCACATCTTTGGACTATGGGAGGAAACCGGAGCACCCGGAGGAAATATGCTACCCATGCTACTTCTCACCCTTGCGCACGCACGGGGAGAACGTGCAGACTCCGCACAGATGGTGACCCAAGCCGGGAACCGAACCTGGGACCCTGGAGCTGTGAAGCAATTGTGCTAACCACTATGCTACCGTGCTGCCCCTAAGTTGGGTGGGTTTAAGAGAGGAAATGGGTAGGAAGGCAAGGAGGGGTTAACCTTAGGGGGTGCCACCCAGCGATCGGCAAAAGGCTGCCCCTGAAGAGTGGCCACCTCCCTCTTTTCTTCCCATCCTTTAAGCACTTGAAGTACAAAAATAAGGCTGTCCGCTCCCTCAGTTCTACCCATGCAAAAAAATTTATGGTGTGGGTAGCATATTATCAGGGTCAATTCATTTGATAACAAGTCAAATTGAGTCGTTATGTTTCCCAGTGGGCTCCTGATTTTAGCCGTCACCAGTCTCCTGTATTATGGGGCTGAACTCGTGATAGGGCAAAGGGCAGTGGGTTGGATGCCCACCCGTTTTTATGTGCCCTTTTCCCATGGGAATCATATCCGCTGGTGGAACAGAAACTTCAGCCCTGACATGGTATATGAGTGGACTGCAGGTGGCAGTCTAGCATTAGGACCGAATGCTATGTTAACACAGATCATCGAGCCCCTGGGCTTGGCACAAGGCTAAAACAAATCTCCCTGTAACACATTGTTCAATGCACACAGCTCAATGTGTTACGATGTTCAGTACACACAGTTCAATGTGTTACAATGTTCAGTACAGACAGCTCTATGCGTAACACACTATTCTGAACACTCAGCTCTCCCTGTGTCACACATTATTCAGTGCACACAGCTCTCCCTGTGTAACACACTATTCAGTATGCATAGCTCTCACTGTGTTACACACTGTTCAGTACACACAGCTCACTGTGTATCAGACTGTTCCGTACACACAGCAACCTGTGTGACACACTGCTCAGTACACACAGTTCTCCCTGTATAACACATTGTTCAGTACACACAGCTCCCTGTGTAACACACTGTTCCGTACACACAGCTCCCTGTGTAACACACTATTCAGTATGCACAGCTCTCACTGTGTCACACACTGTTGAGTACACACAGCTGACTGTGTAACAGACTGTTCCGTACACACAGCTACCTGTGTGACACACTGCTCAGTACACACAGTTCTCCCTGTATAACACATTGTTCAGTACACACAGTTCTCCCTGTATAACACATTGTTCAGTACACACAGCTCCCTGTGTAACACACTGTTCCGTACACACAGCTCCCTGTGTAACACACTATTCAGTATGCACAGCTCTCACTGTGTCACACACTGTTGAGTACACACAGCTGACTGTGTGACACACTGTTCAGTACACACAGCTACCTGTGTGACACACTGTTCAGTACACACAGCTACCTGTGTGACACACTGTTCAGTATACACAGCTCTCACTGTATAACACACTGTTCAGTACACACAGCTACCTGTGTGACACACTGTTCCGTACACACAGCTACCTGTGTGACACACTGTTCAGTATACACAGCTCTCACTGTATAACACACTGTTCAGTACACACAGCTACCTGTGTGACACACTGTTCAGTATACACAGCTCTCACTGTATAACACACTGTTCAGTACACACAGCTACCTGTGTGACACACTGTTCCGTACACACAGCTACCTGTGTGACACACTGTTCAGTATACACAGCTCTCACTGTATAACAGTATAACACACTGTTCAGTACACACAGTTCTCCAGCAGTTATACATTTACGTATGCAAAACTCCATCTGTAACATAATGATTAACACACCCAACTGTCCGTGGCTCCTATGCTTTCCACCGTTGTTATTTTTGCACCTTCCAATGTGATTCTGTGGAGTGCATGCCTAATTGCTCAACTGACAATTGTATCCCCATCACTCTGTGTGTGGCGATTTGCCTTTGTGTCTTGGTCTATTTTCTCCTCTACTTCGAGCCGTATTTTCTGGTCACCATAGCAATGGCATAGCGTTTCTGAATCTGCAGTGGAATGCGTTGCCTCTCTAATCTCGCTGGTTGATTTTCCTGGGATAATGGTGCCCTGAACAAAGGAGATTTGCTAAATAGATTCCTTCCCCCACCCCAAAACAACTCGTGTCAACAACTCTGGTCATCCCACTGTGCCAGGGCTTTGGACATTTGCTAGGTTGAATCACTGATTACCGTGGCTCTTGGTTCATTTTCTAGGCCCATGAATGTAAGCCACAATCTAATTTTGTTGACCAGGTTAGTCCATGGCACATCAATGCATTGCCATCCCCCATGCCAACCCCATGCCAGCATTATCTTGCTTAATTCCTCAGCACAGCCCATTTTAGTTGGGAGCCAAAGCATTAATGTTCCTCCCACTCTTCCCCTTCAGATCCAACTATAAACCCCTTTTCTCTTTGTTGAATAAACCCCCTCCTGTTTGTCAGGAAAATAATTTCAATTCAGGAGAATGTTCCAGTGTTGAGACAGCCAGTGACAGGAGCGAACGATCCCAATCAGAGACGCCCTATAAAATCCTTTAATCACCTTAAACCCTTCAATTAGTCCAATTAGTCTATTCCTTAATCTTTTTTAGCAAGAGAAAACAAGCTCAGTCTGTGCAACCTGCCTTTGAGTTAACCCTTTAAGCCCTGGTACAATTCTAATGAATCTGCATCTCACCCTCTTCAAGGCTAAAGTATCCTTTGTGAAGTGCGTTGCCCAGAACTGGAAACAATGCTCTAAATGGGATCAAAACTACTGCAGAGTAAAAGCTGAAAGAGGTCAGAATGGAAGTGATGGAAGTTGAGTTAGATATATAGGGCTCTGGTCCGTGACCCTCCGAGGTCTCTACACTTCTCCAACTCTGGTCTTTCGTCCATTACCAATTCCCATCACTCCGCCACTAGAACTATGCCTTTGACTGTCTCTCATTGGGTGTCCCAGGCTCTAACCTCTGGCATTTCATCCCTATACATCTCCCCCACTCCAAGTGTCTCACTGCCTTTACGATGCTCTTTAAAATCTACCTCTTGTCGTGATTTGTACATCTGCACATACACCAGGGACTACAGACAGATGTAACAGCCACAGCATCACTAGAGGGCAGCATCAGAGACGGGTATAAAGGGTCCGACCCAAGGGAGGATCCGCCTCTTGGAGAAGCACAGGGCTAGTGAGCAGCAGCACACAGAGTCAGCTCAGCATAGGCAGTTTACCTTAGCTTCACTGGTCGTACCTCTTTTTTTTTTTATTTATTTTTTTTTTTTTTCACTGGTCGTACCTCTTGACTGTTTCACATCTCGTTGAGCTCTGGAAACAGAACGAACCCTGTGAATAAAGTATTTGTGTTAACTGGAAGTCTACAATCTTTATTCAGACTTAGAGGATAACATATGGTACCAAGAGTGATTTCAGCAAGATAGCTAGACACCAGCAAGCGAAGAGAACTTAAACCACACATTCGACCAAGGAAGGCCTCGCAGTATTTGGACCCTTCGGATACCAATCGGCACGATGGACCCAATCCAAGCTTCATGCCTGCTCAAGACCACTGGTAATATGCATTCCAATTGGAAACTTTTTATACAACAGTTAAATCTATATCTAGATGCTAAGGATCTGACCTCAACGTCTGATGCCAGGAAGATAGCCTTGCTCTTATCACTGGCAGGGCCGCAGGCATTAGAAATATATAATTCCTTTACCTACCTGGAAGGGGAGGACAAGGGCAAGCTGGAATTAATCATCAAAAAATTTGAAACCCACCGTCAATCTGAAGTCAATGAGATATTTGAAAGATTCAAGTTCACCAGGCGTTTGCAAAAACCGGGAGAATCTTTCAGCAGTTTTGTGACTGATTTAAAATTACTAGCTCAATCCTGCAACTTTGAAAACCTCCGTGACTCCCTCATTCGAGACCAGATAGTCAATGGCATATCTGATGAGGGACTCAGAAAATGTTTATTAAAACGAAAAGACCTAACCCTAGAAACGGCCATGCAAAGATGCTCTACTCATGAAAAAAGTAAAGAAGAATATGAGGCATTTACTGACCGGGACCAAGGCCTTCACCACGAGATCGAGCCTGTCAAAATGGTGGCCCAGGCTTCCAGAAGGCGCTCTCTAGTGGCAATCTCGCGCCCCCGTACCTGGATGCAGGCCACACGCATGCACAGTTCTCGCAAAGATTCGACATGGAAGAAAGGCCTACTGCGCATGCGCGAGCATGGAGGGACAGCGTCATGACGTGTCCCCGCTGCGGACACGCCCACTTAAAAGGGCAATGTCCAGCTTCTGGCAAACAATGTTTAAAGTGTGGCAAATACAACCACTTTTCCTCAAAGTGCAGAGCTGCACTGCAAATGAAGACCACAAGACAGAAACACATGAACTTCAATGTAAAAAGCATCGACTCAATGGAGCACAAAAAAAAATGATGAGTATTCCTCAGACGAGGACAACCTTGCTTGCGACAACTTGCTTGTCATGGACACGATCGAGACAATTGAGGAACCTTGCGCAACAATCGTCACGCCTCACCCGGTCAACAGCATTGATCCCAGCAGTGAGTGGACTGCGACTGTGCAAGTCAAGGACTTTCCAATAGTCTTCAAGCTTGACACTGGGGCCTCAGCTACCCTCCTCACTAGCAAGGATCTCCATTCGATTCCAGGAGACCATGAAATAATACCCGCTACATATCGGCTGAAGGATGACAACAGCAATCAGATCGCCTCAAAGGGATCGTGCCATCTCCGGGTGGACAACAAGACGATACACAAGCAGCCACGATTCGGGATTGTAGACAACAATAAATCATCACTGTTAGGTGCTCAGGATCCATCAAGCCTGGAAGCTAAAATCCACAGCATGCTACAAGATTACCCCAACGTATTTAAAGGCATGGGCACCCTACCCTGCCAATACAAAATCATGTTGAAAACACACACCAAACCCATAATTCAGCCGCCCAGGAGAGTTCCAACTCCACTGTGGGAGAAGTTGAAAGCAGAACTCGACAGACTGCAGTCACAAGGCGGAATATCGTGAGTCACGCAGCCGACTGACTGGGTCAGCTCTATTGTCTGTGTTAAGAAACCTGGAGATCTTCGCAGATGTATAGACCCGAAGGACCTGAACCAGAACATTCGCCGGGAACACAACCCCATCCCCAAGGGTGAAGAGATCACATCTGAGATGGCGAATTCCCGTATCTTCACCAAACTCGATGCCTCGCAGGGGTTTTGGCAGATATAGCTCGATGACTCAAACAGAGTACTGTGTACGCTCAACACGCCAGTTGGAAGTTTCTGCTTCAATCGCATGCCCTTCGGCATTATCACTGCGTCAGAGATTTTTCACAGGATAATGGAGCAAATGACCGAGGGCATCGAGGGTGTCAGAGTCTATGTGGATGACATCATCGTATGAAAAACACCTCTGTCGTCTGAAGAAGGTGTTTCAGAGGATTCATAAGTACCGTTTGAAACTGAACCAGGCAAAATGCACATTTGCGAAGGAGTCTGTAACCTTTTTGGGTGACACCATATCATCTCAGGGTGTCAGACCTGATGAGACGAAAATCGCTGCAATATGGACCATGAAGGCGTCACACGACAAGAAGGCGGAGCTACAATTTCTGGGCTTCGTCAATTTCTTCGGCAGGTTCATCCCAAACCTGTCCGCACGGACGGCAGCTTTACGCAATCTCCTACGAAAGACCACTGCGTTTGAGTGGACACAACGTCACCAGAATGAATGGGTGGATCTCAAACAGCAACTAACGAGGGCACCGAGCCTTGCTTTTTTTGATGCAGCCAAACCTACCAAGATCTCCACTGACGCCAGCCAGGGCGGGATTGGCGCCGTTATCCTCCAACAGGATGACCAGTCTGACTGGGTCCCGGTGGCATACGCGTCCAGGGCCATGGCAGCAACACGAACTCACAATGGCGCCGTGGACAAAAGTGGGCATTGACCTATTTCATGCCGCAGGGCGTGATTACGTCTTGATCATGGACTATTACTCAAACTATCCGGAGGTACTGAAACACCCTGATCTCATGTCTTCATCTGTCATCAAGGCGTGCCAGGAGACATTCTCGCGACATGGAATCCCGCGCGTGGTGATGTCAGATAATGGTCCCTGCTTCGCGAGCTGGGAATGGAAAGAGTTCTCAGACAGCTACAGCTTTCGGCATGTAACATCCAGTCCGCGCTACCCAGTCAAATGGGAAAGTAGAAAAAGGTGTCCACATCGTTAAATGACTCATTAGCAAGACAACAGATTCACGCTCAGACATCAACCTAGTGCTGTTATCCTACCGAGCAACCCCATTGAGCTCAGGACTGGCGCCATGCAGATGCTCTTCGGCAGAGACATCCGGACAACCCTACCGGCGATACAATTCCAAGACCCCAACAACGCTCTGGTCCTCGCCAAAATGCGGGTACTACGGTCCAAACAAAAACAATACTATGATCAACATGTGATCCCACTCAAGCCACTGACAATAGCCGACATCGTCAGAATCAAGGACATAGAAGGCGGATCAGGCAGGAGGCACCGTGGTCCTACATTGTCAAATCGTCAGCGGGAGTACCTTTTTTCCGTAACCGCCGGGATCTGTTAGTGATTTGACCTACAACCCCGATGTTTCCCACACTGGACTTGACCGAGTCCATTTGTCCACAGGACGTTCCTTGCCAGACAGTACTCTTGATGACATCAAACCATCATCCCTACCACCATTAAGACGCTCCAGCAGAAGCCGTAAGGCACCCTACCGGCTAGATTTGTAACGACACTTCAACACACACACAAGGCACATATGGACATTTCTCACGATGGACTTATAACACAGTTAATTGTTTCTGTATTACTTTTATCATTTTCACAGTGTGCAGATTTCCATGTTCTCACCATTTGTTACGTAGTGTTCTTGAGGCCAGACTAGAAAACATGTCAAATAAAAGGGGGGGATGTAGTGATCTGTACATCTGCACATACACCAGGGACTACAGCCACAGCATCACGAGAGGGCAGCATCAGAGACGGGTATAAAGGGTCTGACCCAAGGCAGGGTCAGCCTCTTGGAGAAGCACAGGGCTAGTGAGCAGCAGCAAACAGAGACAGCTCAGCATAGGCAGATTACTTCAGTTTTACCGGTGATACCTCTTGACTGTATGACCTCTAGTTGAGCTCTGGAAGCAGAACGAACCCTCCGAATAAAGTATTTGTGTTAACTGGAAGTCTACAATCTTTATTCAGACTTAGAGAATAACATACCTCTTTCAGCAAGCTTTTGGGTATTTCCTCTCATATTTGCTTACGTGGCTCTGTTTGTGCTGTGCAGTGTGCGAGGCCGAAGCTGGCACTTTGTGCTGTTAACTTAAAGACACTACGATGGGAGGAAGGAAAGGAAGGTTCTTGCACAGCTAAATCACAAAATCATCAAGGTGGGTATCACAGAATCACAGAATAATACAGTGCAGAAGAGGCCTTTCGGCCCATCAAGACTGCACCAACGTAAGCAAGACACTTGACTTACCTACCTAATCCCATTTGCCAGCACTTGGCCCATAGCCTTGAATGTTACAACATGCCAAGTAAGCATCCAGGTACTTTTTAAAGGACGTGAGGCAACCCGGCTATACCACCCTCCCAGGCAGTGCATTCCAGACTGTCACCATCCTCTGGTAAAATGGTTTTTCCTCAAATGTCCCCTAAACATCCTGCCCCTCACCTTGAACTTGTGTCTCCTCATGACTGACCCATTAGCTAAGGGGAACGACTGCTCACTATCCACCCTGGCAATGCTCTACAGAATTTTGAACATCACAATCAGCTCCTCCCCCCCCCCCCCCCCTCCCCAAGGCTTCTCTGCTCCAACCTATCCAACCTCTCTTCATAACTTAAAATGTTCCATACCAGGAAACCTCCTGGTGAATCTCCACTGCACCCCCTCCAGTACAATCACATAATTCCTATAATGTAGTAACCAGATTGTACACAGTACTCCACTCCAGTTGTGGCCTCACCAAAGTTATATACAACTCCAATATGACCTCCCTACTTTTGTAATCTATGCCTCGATTGATAAAGGCAAGTGTCCCATGTGGTGATTGTGTATCAGTGTAGATGCAATACAACTGAGCAAGCACTAGAGGGAGCACGGGAGAGCTATAAATACAGAGGGACAGGAAGTGAGGACACACTTCACAGAAGGGAGAACTGGGAGCAGGACAAGCAGGCAGCATTTGAGGTAGCTGTAAGTTAAGCTCTGAAGACAGAATGAATTCACAATAAATCATCTTCTCCCAACTTTGAGACTATGAGCTTTATTAAGACACAAGGAACAACACATGGTACCAAGAGTGGGGTCAGACGTTTACTACAAGACAACTCAGCTGCAGACACAGAAAGACCAAAATGGCAAGAAGACCTCCTACCGGGCATTGGACTTGGAAATACCTCGCTTATTCGATGATGTGGGTTGGAACCCCACCTCAGCTGGACCTAACCGGTAATGAAAGTAATGGCTGGAAAAGACTTAAACAAGTGTTCGCAATATATATCGTAGCTAATGATTTAGCAGCAGCCTCAGATGAAATGAAAATAGCACTGCTCATCGCAGGACATGAAGCTAGAAAAGTATATAATGGATTTAAATACTCAAAAGCTGAAGACAGCAACAACTTACAAATAATACTTAAAAAATTTGAAGAGTACTGTATGAAATTTGAACAGCACTGTATGCTCAGAGGCCAAACTGCACAGAGACTGAGTGATGAAAAACTCAAACAATCACTATCAAAACAAGAGGGTTCAGTCACGAAATCATGAGTGAAAAGTACAGATCAAAAGGAATAAATTTTTCACAGAGACAAAACGCTGAGGTCCAGTTCAGATCAAAAGGAAAAAGTAACATGAACTTTTCACATAGACAAAACGCTGAAATCCAGTTGAGATCAAAAGGAAGAAGTAACAAACGCAGAAATCCAGTACAGATCGAAAGGAAAAGGTAACTACTTACACTTTTCAGGAAAAAAACCGCTGAAATCCACGATAAAATGGCGTCGGAGCATATTTTACAGTCTCTGGGGCACAAAGAACGAAAATCTGCGTCTGCGCATGTACAGGAAACAGAAGCCACGCATGCGCAGTTACAATCACCCGTTTTGCGTTCTGCGCATGCGCAAGACACGCATGCGCAGTTTTAAAAAGTTCTTGTTGCTGATCGTTATGCGCATGCGCAGTCTCAAAACGTTTTGGTCGCGGATCGTTGCGCAGTGGACACAAAACCGCACAGTGAAGGAAGGCCAATTTGCGCATGTGCGATTGATTCCTACGCATGACGTCACGAGCGTCATGACGTCTGAGGATCCAGACCACGCCCAATTAAAAGGGCAATGCCCGAAAATTGAAAACAAGATAATTAAAGCTGTAAAACCAAATTTTCTTGCCTCAGAAGACAGCAAAATGCCTGAACTTAAACCAGCAGTTGAAAATAACTCTCACAACACCCTGGAAAAAGCAGTCTGCACTACCCAAAGTGAAGAGAACAAAAAAAAATCCGAAACAAAAAAAGATGATTTGTTTTTCGAACAAAACTACTCAGACATGGCTGAGCTATTCGGATATGCAAAAAATGATGAAGACAACGGATACCAAATCCGAAGCAAAAAAAGATGATTTGTTTTTCAAACAATACTACTCAGACATAGCTGAGTTATTCGGATATGCTGATCACAGCATCAGCGACACGGTCGCAAAGCTCAACACGAATCTACTTGTAGTAGATGAATCCAACACCATGATGCCATGACAGATTGTCGATACATTGGACGACAGCAATACTCAAGACAAAGACGACGCCACACAGAGAGCACAGAAAGACTCCACAGAGAGAGCAATGACAGGCTCCACAGTGAGAGTGATGAAAGACTCCAAAAGGGAAGCAAGCAAACACTCCCTGGCGAACACCATGCATGAACAAGACCATGAAGGTCAACCCGCCGTATCTGAGCAACCGTAAGCAGACTATGAAAGTCTACCAAGCTCACATAATCAAGAAGAAGACAATGTACATCTACCCACTGCATGCAAAAATAGGAACAAGGTGATCACACTCGACATACAGGATCATAGCGAGACTGACAGTTCTCAGCTTGTCTATACAGAGGCACAGAGTAGGGCCACCCAAAAGTCCAGTGAGACCACGCCAACAGAAACCATGCAGATTTTGACTCCAGAAGAGGAGCACCAAGAGTCCAGAGAGACCACATCAATAGAAACCATGAAGATTTTGACTCCAGAAGAGGAGCGCCAAGAGTCCAGAGAGAGCACGTCAATTGAAATCATGAAGATTTTGACTCCGGAAGAGGAACACCAAGGGCGCGATTCTCCGCCCCCCACGACGGGTTGGAGAATAGCGGGAGGGCCTTCCCGACATTTTTCCCAACCTCCCGCTATTCTCCCCCCCCCCCACGGCCGCCCCACGACACGAATCGCTGCTCGCCGTTTTTGTACGGCGAGCAGCGATTCTCCCCAATCCGATGGGCCGATTTCCCAGGCCTTTACGGCCGTTTTCACGAATTTAAACACACCTGCTATCACAGTTCGTGAAAACGGCCGCAAAGTGCCGTTCTGCACAACCATGCCACCGATTGGCACGGCCGCACCATGGCCGTGCCAAGGGTGGCATGGGCCCGCGATCGGTGGGCACCGATCGCGGGCAGCGGGTCCGATTCCCGCGCACTCTTTGTCCCCCCCGCCGCCCCGCAGGATCAGTCCACGGTGCGGCTGAGGGGCATGACGGACTGTGCATGCGCGGGTTTGACGCATATGCGCGATGACGTCATCCGCGCATGCGCGGGTTGGAGCCGTCCAACCCGCACATGTGCGGCTGACGTCATCGTGCGCGTCAGCCGCCGTGAGTCTTGGCGGCCGGGTTTAACGAACGTTCGCTAAGCCCACGCTGCCGTTCTTCCTGGGGCCGCGATGCTAGCCCCAACCAGGGGGGTGAATCGGGTCCCGGGAGGGGGCGCGGAGGCTGCCGTGAAACACGGCCGGTTTCACGGCAGCCTTTACGACTCTCCGCATTTGCGGAGAATCACGCCCCAAGAGTCCAGAGAGACCGCGTCAAATGAAATCGTGAAGAATTTGCCTCCAGAAGAGGAGCACCAAGAAAGCAAAGATGAGGAATCAAATCCACCACAAATGACTGATGTCACTAGCATCAATGCAACATCAGATCATCCTCACCATTCTCGAGACGAAACATTCAATGCAACAGATCCCACAAAGGACACTCGCACCAATAACTGTGACAATGACTCAAATTATCCACACGGGACACTCATTGAGCATAACAAGAAAAACAAAAGCCACAAGAAGCACAGCAGAAACGAGAACAACAACAGCAAGAACAAAAGCCACATGAAGCGTGATAAGGACAACAAAAATCGCAAGAAGCACTGCAGAAACAAGAACAACAACAGCACCAACAAAAACTACAAGCACAACGACAAAAACTACAAGAAGAGCAACAAAACCAACAAGAAGCATAACAAAGATAGCGACAACAACAAAGACAGAAACGACAAAAACAGCAACAAGAATGGCAACGAAAACAACAAAGACAGGAACGACAGAAACAACAGCAATGAAATAACGACTTGTACAAAATGGTACAACTCTGCACATGAAGGACAATGCCACAGCACACTGCAAAGCATTGACAAGACTACAAACATGCCATGGGATGACAATGAATCGCACAAACTCACATCTGCTCCAGAACAAGCAAGCACACCAGCTTTCAAGGCAGATGACATACTAAAGCGATACCACAAGCACAGAAAAAAGTCCATGTCAGTCAACATCAGTGGTTGGACCATGCAAACACCATGGGATGACGTATTGGTTACTTAAAATAACAAGAACACCGACAACATTCACAACGGAGTTGCAATATCAATATCACCACGTCAACAATAAAAAAAGAAAAAACTGAACAAATTCATCAAGTTTGGACTCATAAATGTTTTTATTAAGATTGGATTCATAAATATAAATTGGCTTTGTAAAATATGCAATAGCACCATCACTTGTATAGGTACACATATCGTAAGTAACTGCTTTGTACAATTTTCTTTAACGATGTACAGAAAATATGTAAAGAAAAAAGGGGGATGTGGTGATTGTGTATCAGTGTAGATGCAATACAACTGAGCAAGCACTAGAGGGAGCACGGGAGAGCTATAAATACAGAGGACAGGAAGTGAGGACACACTTCACAGAATGGAGAACTGGGAGCAGGACAAGCAGGCAGCATTTGAGGTAGCTGTAAGTTAAGCTCTGAAGACAGAACAAATTCACAATAAAGCATCTTCTCCAACTTTGAGACTACGAGCTTTATTAAGACACAAGGAACAACACATCCCATATGCCTTTTTCACCACCCTCTTAACCTGCCCATCTGTCTTCAGAGATCTATGGAAAAACACACCAAGGGTAAATGGCCACACAATCCATTTTAGTGCTTCTCACTAAGGGAATAAATATTGGCTGGCACTCCAGAGTAGAAAGCTCCCTCTCGTCCTTAAAATAGCATCCTGGAATCTTTTACACCCACCCAAGAGAGCCGATGAGGTCTCAGATTTAACGTCTCATCCAAAAGATGGCATCTCCCACAATGCAGCATTCCCGTGGTGGACATCTTCCCTCTCATGAGCAAATTAACCTCAGGTTTTCCCAACTCCTATCAGGTGCGGCAGAACCTCTTCAATCTGCCTCGGGAATCAAATATAATCTCTTCCCATGACATTCCTGGTTTACACATTCCCTGCAATCTTGTGGGATTCACTGAAGTATAAAAACGTCGGCAACTTTTTGAAAAGAGAGATCGTGGCCAGTCTACATATTTTGCTTCCCTGGCACCAGTCCTGTAAATTAGGCCCCTGAGGAAATATCTTTTGAGTTTTATAAATCAACAAGGCCGAATCGAGTTCAAATCATTGAAAGCTGCTCAGTGTTTCTGCCTCACTTCCATTTACCACCTCACGCACTGCACAAGTGAGTGATTCATGCTCAGTGGCAGTCAGTGTTGACTTGAATAGCTGCAACGAGCACTGGCTTGGGTGTCAGCCGTGGCGCAGTGGGTTAGCATTCTTGCCTACGAGTCAAAGGGCCATGGGTTCAAGCCTCCATACTGGAATCTGTGAGCACAAAATCCAGGTTTAGACTCGAGCAGTTCTGAGGCAGTATTGCGCAGTTTGGAGGTGTCATCTTCTATGCTAAATTTGGGGGTCCTCATCTACCTCTCAAGTAGACGTGAATTTCTCCTGGGCGGGCTTGGTTAGGAGTGCTAACATTGGTTAGCACTGCTGCCTCACAGTGCCAAGGACCAAGGTTCAATTCCGACCTCGGGCGACTGTGTAGAATTTGCACATTCTCCCTGTGTCTGCGTGGGTTCCCTCCAGATGCTCCGGTTTCCTCCCACATTCCAAAAATGTGCAGGTTAGGTGGACTGGCCATGCTAAATTGCCCCTTTGGGTCGGGTTGCAGGAATAGGGCAAGTGATTGGGCCTAGGTAGGGTGCTGTTTCAAAGGATCAGTGCAGACTCGATGGACTGAGTGGCATCCTTCTGCACTGTAGGGATTCTATGATTTATGAAATATTTGAAGGTGAGTGGGGGATTACTTGTTGTGTCCAGTCCAATATTTATCAGCTGAGCATTTGTGGGGGCTTGCTGCAAAAATTAGCTTCCACATTTCCAACCATTGCAACCATGCATACAATTCAAAATTAAATTAGTTGCCTGCAAGTGCTTTGCGACATGCTGAGGTGCTATATAAATGCAGTTTCTTTCCGTGTCAATGGTTAAGGTGGCAAGCGAGTTTTAACCGATCTTGCTTTGTGCCACTACGTGTGATGATTGAGAGCAGTGAACCCAGCAAAAGAGAAGTTGGACAGATACATAGGCTGGGTGTAGGTTGAGCCCCCTGGTCACCACACTTATAGATAGGTTGTGATTGCACTAGAGAAGGTGCAGAGGAGATTCACCAGGATGTTGCCTGGGCTGGAGTGTTTCAGCTATGAAGAGAGGCTGGTTGGGCTGGGGTTGTTTTCCTTCCAGCAGAGAAAGCTGAAGGGGAACCTGATTGAGGTGTGCACAATTATGAGGGACATAGGAGGGTAGATAGGAAGAAACTTTTTGTCTCAGTAGAGGAGTCAATAACCAGGGGGCAATGATTTAAGGGAAGGGGCAGGAGATTTAGAGGAGATTTGAGGAAAAAGCTTTTTCATCCGGATGGTGGGAATCTGGAACTCACTGCCTGAAAGGGTGGGAGAGGCGAGAACCCTCACATGTAAGAAGTAGTTAGATGAGTACTTGAAACATCATTCCAGATAAAGCTATCGGCCAAGTACTGGAAAATGGGATTAGAATAGATCGGTGCTTGTTGACCGGCGCAGACCCGATTGGCCAAAGGGCCAGTTTTTGTGCTGTAAATTTATGTCTCTATGATTATGACTGCACACATACCAGGAGGGTCTCAGGCTCCATATCACCACAAGGGCCAAGGTGGGGCCCATTGTTAATCTTTTATTTGCCTGGGCAGAGGGAGAGGATTGAAATTCAGGGAAGGTTGCTGCCTGTTACTGCAAATAGATGGCACCTGTTTAAGCGGACCACCAGGACGGCATGAGGGACGGTGGGATATAGACATGGGCCCCACCATCTGGATTCCACAGATGAAGAAATAGCCACTTGGGCGAGTCACCCAGCTCCTGATGAGGTATCCGGCCAAATGATAAAACATCGATTTGAGTACAAAGGTGAAGAGAAGTGGCAAATGTGAGTGGCCCCATATCACAAAACAATCACCAGGCTAAAAAGATTTTCATGGACTGGTTACACATTGACCTTCAGTCCCTCAAGGTTGAAAGATGACTTGGTTGATGTATTTACATTGGTTACAGGATTTTGATAGGTTAGATAAAGTAAAACTCTGGCTGGAAGATAAATAGCAAAGTGGCAAACATTAAAATTGTTGGACTTCCGGTTGCGGCTATGCGGAGCTAAGCCGCACGTTCGGCAGCTCCCGCTACTTAAGGACTTTTGGGCCGATTTGAGGGCCCCAAACGGTGCTGTTTCGACGAATCCCGGTGGGGGAAGGTGTCTAGAGGAGCATTCCCCATAATTTATGGTGCTCACCCGGAGTGGGGCAAAGGAAAAAGCTGCAGCAGCTCCCCAAGAAAAGCGGGGGAAGAAGGACAAAATGGCGACCGGCGGAACACCCGAGGACTGGTGGAAGTGGGCACAGGAGCAGCAAGCTGCTCTTCTGCGCTGTTTTGCGGAGCTGAAGGCTGAGCTGCTGGAATCCCTGAATGCGACTACCAACAAGCTGTTTGGGACCCAGGCGGCCATTCGGGAGTTGCAGCAGCAGGCCGCTGAGAGGGAGGAGGAGGCCGTGGTCCTCGTGGGGTAAGTGGAGTTGCACGAGGCACTTCACAAAAAGTGGCAAGACCGCTTGGAGGAGCTGGACATTCGCACGAGGTGAAATAATTTGAGGATCCTGGGCCTGGCGGAGGGGCTGGAGGGGTTGGATCTCCCGGCGTATGTGACCACGATGTTGAGCTCGTTGATGGGGGCGGGGTCCTTCCATTTGCCCCTGGAGCTTGAGGGAGCTCACAGAGTGCTGGCCAGGAGGCCTAAGGCAAATGAGGTGCGGTTCCATCGATTCAGCGACCGGGAGAGTGTGCTGCGCTGGGCCAAGATAGAGAGGAGCAGCAAGTGGGAGAATTCAGTAGTGAGAATCTACCAGGACTGGAGTGCGGAGGTGGTTAAGCGGCGGGCCGGGTTCAACCGGACTAAGGCGGTGCTGCATGCCAAGCAGGTCAGATTTGGAATGCTGCAGCCTGCGCGTCTGTGGGTGACATATAAGGACCGGCACCACTACTTTGAGTCCCCGGAGAAGGCGTGGGCCTTTGTACAGGCGGAGAAGCTGGACTCGAACTAGGGTCTGGGGACACACTATGGCCGTTGCTGTTTTCGCTGTTGCTGTTCTTTAACTTTGACATGTGTGTTTTTTATGCTGGTTTTCTTTTTGCTCTGTTTCCGGGTGGGTCTGTCTGTTGGGTATGGGTGTGGGGTACGTGGGGAATGTTGGGGGTTTGTATTTTATATGTTCTCTTCTGTACGGGGCTGGGGGTTGGGGTGAAACTGGATTTTGGGGAGCTGCGTCAGAAGGGTGGGGTGTGGCAGTGTGAAAGCGCGGGCTTTCCTCTGGTTTCCCGCGCCGCGGGGCAGAAGGGGGCGGAGCTGGCGGTGGGGCGTGGCCTCTACTGGTTTTCTTTCCCGTGCTGAAGCGGTGCCAAGGAGGTGTGGCAAGAGGGGGATGACCCTATGCCGGGAGGGGATGGGTTTTGGCGGGAGCTGCCGGGGTCAGCAGAAGTCAGCTGACTCACGGAAGTACCATGGAGGGTGCGTCGTGGCTAGGAGGGGTCCTAGCCTGGGGGGGGATACCGGGTTGCTGCTGGAATGGCCAGGAAGGAGCTGGTGTGGGCCGGTGGGGGGGGTAGAGGAGAGGTGTTATCGCCATGGGGAACGGGTCGGGCGGGACGAGCTGGCCTGGGGCGAGCAGTCGATAAGCTATGGCTAGCCGGCGGGGGAGGGGGGGCGGGTTGCCCTCTGATCCGGCTGATTACCTGGAACGTGAGGGGGCTGAATGGGCCGGTTAACAGAACTAGGGTATTTTCTCATCTGAAAGGGTTGAAGGCGGACGTCGCTATGCTCCAGGAGACCCACTTGAAGGTGGTGGACCAGGTTCGTCTGAGGAAGGGATGGGTGGGGCAGGTTTTTCACTCAGGATTGGACGCGAAGAACGGGGGGTGGCGATTCTGGTGGGGAAGAGGGTGGCGTTCGAGGCGGCTGAGGTGGTGTCGGACAAGGAGGGCAGATATATTATGGTGAAGGGTAGGCTTCAGGGAGAGAAGGTGGTGCTGGTTAATGTATATGCCCCGAATTGGGATGATGCTGGCTTCATGAGGCGCTTGTTGGACCGCATTCCGGACCTGGAGGCAGGGGGCCTGATCATGGGGGGAGACTTTAACACAGTGCTGGATCCCCCACTGGACCGGTCCAGTTCAAGGACGGGTAGGAGACCGGCGGCAGCCAAAGTACTGAGGGGATTCATGGACCAGATGGGAGGGGTGGATCCCTGGAAGTTTGGGAGACCGAGAGCGCGGGAGTATTCCTTTTTCTCTCATGTCCATAGGGTATACTCCCAAATAGATTTTTCGTCCTGAGCAGGGGATTGATCCCGAGGGTGCAGGATGCCGAGTATTCGGCCATAGCGATTTCAGACCATGCTCCGCACTGGGTTGATCTGGAGATGGGGGAGGCGCGGGACCAGCGCCCGCTCTGGCGCCTGGATGTGGGGATGCTGGCTGATGAGGAGGTGTGTAGGAGGGTCCGGAGAAGTATTGAGGGGTATCTTGATACTAATGACACGGGGGAGGTCCGGGTGGGGATGGTCTGGGAGGCTCTGAAAGCAGTGATCCGGGGGGAGCTGATCTCCATCCGGGCCCATAGGGAAAGGAGGGAGAGGAAGGAGAGGGAGAGACTGGTGGGGGAGCTCCTGGAGCTGGACAGGAGATACGCGGAGGCACCGGAGGAGGGGTTGCTGGGGGAACGGCGTAGCTTGCAGGCCAAGTTCGACTTATTGACCACCAGAAAGGCGGAGACACAGTGGAGGAGGGCGCAGGCGCGGTATATGAGTATGGGGAGAAAGCGAGCAGGATGTTGGCGCATCAGCTCCGTAGGCGAGATGCTGCTAGGGAAATTGGTGGAGTGACGGATGGGGGTGGGAATGTAGTGCAGAAGGGGACAGAAGTAAATGGGGTCTTTAGGGACTTCTACGAGGAACTGTACCGGTCGGAACCTCCGATGGGGAGAGGGGGGAATGGAGAGCTTCATGAACAGGCTATGTTTCCCAAGGGTTCAAGAGGAGCTGGTAGAGGGGCTGGGGGTGCCGATAGAGTTGGAGGAGCTAGTCAGGGGGATTGGACAAATGCAGTCAGGTAAGGCCGGATGGATTCCCGGTGGAATTTTATAAAAAGTATGCGGATCTGGTGGGCTCCCTGTTGGTGCGAGCCTTCAATGAGGCATGGGAGGGGGGGGCTTTGCCCCCGACGATGTCGCGGGCACTGATCTCTCTGATCCTGAAGCGGGATAAGGATCCCTTGCAGTGTGGATCATACAGGCCTATCTTGCTCCTCAATGTTGACGCCAAGTTGCTGGCGAAGATCCTGGCCACCAGGATAGAGGATTGTGTGCCAGGGGTGATACACGAAGATCAGACAGGATTTGTCAAGGGACGGCAGCTCAACACGAATGTGCGGAGACTGCTAAATGTTATCATGATGCCAGCAGTGGAGGGGGAGGCGGAGATAGTGGTGGCGTTGGATGCAGAGAAAGCGTTTGATAGAGTTGAGTGGGGGTACCTGTGGGAGGTGCTGGAGCGGTTCGGATTTGGGGAGGGATTCATCAAATGGGTGAGGCTGCTCTACGCGACTCAGATGGCGAGTGTAGTTACAAATGGAAGGAGATCGGAGTACTTTAGGCTCTACCATGGGACCAGGCAGGGGTGCCCCCTGTCCCCCTTGCTCTTTGCACTAGCGATTGAAACTCTGGCTATGGCGTTGAGGGAGTCAGGGAGATGGAGGGGTCTGGTGCGGGGTGGGGAGGAACATCGTGTATCGCTGTATGCGGACGACCTGCTGTTGTATGTGACGGACCCAGAAGGGGGAATGCTGGGGGTGATGGAGCTGTTAGCGGAATTTGGGGGCTTCTCGGGCTATAAGTTAAATTTAGGCAAGAGTGAGGTATTTGTAGTACACCCGGGTGATCAGGAGGAAGGAATTGGGAGGCTCCCGTTTAAGAGGGCAGTGAAGAGTTTCAGATATCTGGGGGTGCAGGTGGCCAGGAGTCGGGGGGCTCTCCATAAGCTTAATTTTACCAGGCTGGTGGAGCAGATGGAGGAGGAATTTAAAAGGTGGGACATGGTGCCGCTATCGTTGGCGGGTAGAGTGCAGTCCGTCAAAATGAAGGTTCTCCTGAGGTTCTTGTTCCTCTTCCAGTGTTTGCCCATCTTTATCCCTAGGGCCTTTTTCAGAAGGGTGACCAGCAGCATCATGAGCTTTTTTTGGGCGCATGGGACCCCGAGGGTGAAGAGGGTCTTCTTGGAACGGGGTAGAGATGGGGGGGGGCAGGCGCTACCCAATCTCTCGGGGTATTATTGGGCGGCCAACGTGTCGATGGTGCGCAAGTGGGTAATGGAGGGGGAGGGGGCAGCATGGAAACGGATGGAGAGGGCGTCCTGTGGAGATACAAGCCTGGGGGCCCTGGTAACGGCACCGTGGCCGCTCCCTCCTACGAGGTATACTACGAGTCCGGTGGTGGCGGCTACCCTCAAGATTTGGGGGCAGTGGAGGCGACATAGGGAAGAAGTGGGGGGCTCAATGGAGGCTCCGTTAAGGGGGAACCATAGGTTCGTCCCAGGGAACATTGATGGGGGATTTCAGGGTTGGCACAGAGCGGGCATCAGACAGCTGAGGGACCTGTTTATTGATGGGAGGTTTGTGAGCCTGGGGGAGTTGGAGGAGAAATTTGGGCTCCCCCCTGGGAAACATGTTCAGGTATCGGCAGGTAAAGGCATTTGCTAGGCGGCAGGTGGAGGGATTCCCTTCGCTTCCCGCGGGGGGGGGGGGGGGGGGTGAGTGACAGGGTGCTTTCGGGGGTCTGGGTCGGAGAGGGGAAGATATCTGATATCTACAAGGTTATGCAGGAGGTGGAGGAGGCGTCAGCAGAGGAGATGAAAGCTAAGTGGGAGGGGGAACTGGGGGAACAGATCGAAGACGGGACATGGACTGATGCCCTGGAGAGGGTTAATTCTTCCTCCTCGTGTGCGCGGCTTAGCCTCATCCAATTCAAGGTGCTGCACCGGGCCCACATGACTGGGACGAGGATGTGTAGGTTCTTTTGGTGTGAATACAGGTGTGTCAGGTGCTCGGGGAGTTCAGCGAACCATCCCCATATGTTCTGGGCATGCCCGGCACTGGAGGAGTTCTGGAAGGGGGTGGCGAGGACGGTGTCAAGGGTGGTGGGATCCAGGGTCAAGCCAGGATGGGGACTCGCGATTTTTGGGGTTGGGGTGGAGCCGGGAGTGCAGGAGGCGAAAGAGGTCGGTGTTCTGGCCTTTGCGTCCCTAGTAGCCCGGCGAAGGATTTTGCTACAATGGAAGGATGCGAAGCCCCCAAGCGTGGAGACCTGGATCAATGACATGGCGGATTTCATTAAGCTAGAGAAGGTCAAATTCGCCCTGAGAGGATCGGTACAAGGGTTCTTTAGGCGGTGGCAACCTTTCCTCGACTTTCTGGCTCAACGATAGGGTACTGGGACAGTAGCAGCAACAACCCGGTGGGGGGGGGGGGGGGGGGGGGGGAAGGGGGAGGAACGATGACTATGTTTGTTTATTTAATTTTAATTTATTTTAAGTTCTCTTGTTGGGGTTGGGGGGGGGGGGGAAATGATACATGCGTTGATACGGTCTGGGGGGGTGTTACAGTTGTTATGGGTTATTTTGTTGCATTTCATTGTTTGTTGTTATATTTTATATTTTCTGTAAAAAATTCCAATAAAAATTATTTAAAGAAAAATTGTTGTTGGGCCATTTAGGCATGATATCAGGGAAGCACCTAATTCATTCAAGTCAGTGAAACTTTGGAAGTCTCGCCCCAGAATAGCCAGTCGAGGCTCGAGAGCCAACTGAGAGCTTCAAATCCAAGACTGTTCAATTTTTGATGGTTATTCAGTAATATAAAAATAAACTTTATTAGTGTCACAAGTAGGCTTACATTAACACTGTAATGAAGTTACTGTGAAAAGCCCCTAGTCGAACATTGCGGCGCCTGTTCAGGTACACAGAGGGAGAATTCAGAATGTCCAAGGTATTGAAAGGCACGTCTTTTGTGGGAGGAAACGGAAGCATCTGGAGGAAACCCACGCAGACACGGGGAGAACGTGCAGACTCCGCACAGACAGTCACCCAAGCCAGAATAGAACCTGAGACACTGGGACTGTGAAAAAACAGTGGTAACCACTGTCCTACCGTGCCGCCCAGTACAGAGCCATGGCAGCTCGAGGAAATTAAGACATGGATCAGTCATGGCCCGATTGAATGAAGGGGCCAACTGGGGGGAGGGAGACAATGGTGTAGGGGTAATGTCTGCAGAGATAGGCTGAACTCCAGAGGCTCAGGTTTACACTCTGGGGGGGGGGGGGGGGGAGATGGGATCCAAAATCCAAATTGGCAGCAACTGGTGGAATTTAAGGTCAGTGAACAAAAATCTGGCGATGAATGCTCGCCTCGGCAATTGAGACCATGGGCAGGATTTCTCAGCTGTTCCCACCAGCAAGATGTTCTGGTCCTGCCAACGGTGATGCCCTGTACCCTCCCCACCACCACCACCACGGGTTTCCCAGCAGTGGACGGTGCAAACAGTGGAAATCCCCATTGAACGGAAAATCCTGCCACACCAAACTATCCTCGACTGTTGTAAAAACCCATCTTGTTCACTCATGTCCTTTCAGGGAACGAAATCCGTTGTCCTTCCCTGGTATGAACTACTTGTGACTCTGAATCCTCAGCAAACTACCTTTCGAGAAAGCCACTCAGTTCAAGGGCAAACAGGCACAGGCATCAAATGCCAGTGATGCCCATGTCCCATGAAAGAGTAAAAAAAAGACTTACTCTTACTCCAATCTTCCTGTGCTCAAGATGTCCAAGTGAAGTTGGTAGGTAGTGAAAATAAAATCTCCGCCATGAATATCTTGGCAGCTTAAGGGAAAGGCAGAACAGAGGAGATCTGAAGGAAGGGCTTTTAAATCCGATTGATGCTGCAACTGGACATAACTAACGTTTTTGCAGCTTTTGATCACGTCAATCTATGCCAGCTCGTCTCAATGGCCCAGTTATGTGCGCCTAGCTTCAGGGTTTTGTGGTATTTGCAAATGCTGCACGCACTCAGAGCTACCTCTGTTCCTTGGTGAGTTAAATAGTCAAATTTTACACTGCAAAAAACAGTAAGCAGGCCAAAACTTGAAGAGGAAATACTTCAGAAACACAACACAACCTCTTTTCTTATCCTGAAGTTAGTTTTGAAATGATTTCCGTCCACGATATCCAATTACTAATTTTATTTGTTCCTGTCCTCACTTCAGGCACTTAATGAAACATCCAGATACCTCTGCAGTTCCTGTTGAATATTTAAATCCTGCCACAAATAATTAGAATTCCGACAGCAACTTAGCTGAAAAATATTTTTCTACCGACTATGCAGTAGCGGTTGATTCAGTTACATTAAACAAATCAGGACTCAGAGAAGGAGGATTTGCACAAATATACCAGTAAAATATTGGAGAGTGAGTTACAGTCTGGAGGCTAATCGAGGGGTTCAGATGGTGTGTTGTAATAACCATCACAAGGTCCATGGGACACCCTAATCGATCTCCCCATAGCACTCATGGAATCCGAGCTTCCCCATTGGCAGGCGGAGGCCCGCACAACTGGGCAATGCAAAAACAGGCCCAGGCAAGGATCGGCATCCTGATATCCCAAAGGAACTGATTGTGTGTATGGCCATTTTCTATGTCTACAATAAACCCGTGTTTATTCATCTACAAGGGCCTCCTGGGTCTTCATATTTATATATGGAATAATGAATGCCTGGGAGTGAGCCACAGACTGGAATCTAATCGAGGGGTTCAGATGGTTTATATACAGAATGATGGATATCCGGGAGTGAGTTACAGACTGAAATCAAATTGAGGGGTTAAGATAGCTTATATATAGAATAATGGATATCTGAGTGTGAGTTACAGACTGGATTCTAATTGAGGGGTTCAGATGGTTTATATGTAGATTAGCCCCTTGATTAAGGGCAGCATGGTAGCACATGTGGATGGCACTGTGGCTTGACAGTGCCAGGGTCCCAGGTTCGATTCCCCGCTGGGTCACTGTCTGTGCGGAGTTTGCACGTTCTCCCCGTGTTTGCATGGGTTTCCTCCGGGTGCTCCGGTTTCCTCCCACAGTCCAAAAACGTGCAGGTTAGGTGTATTGGCCATGCTAAATTGCCCTTAGTTACCAAAAAGGTTAGGAGGGATTATTGGGTTCCGGGGATGGGGTGGAAGTGAGGGCTTAAGTGGGTCAGTGCAGACTTGATGGGCCAAATAGCCTCCTTCTGCACTGTATGTTCTATGTTCTAATAATGGATATCCGAGAGTGAGTTACAGACTGAAATCAAATTGAGGGGTTCAGATGGTTTATATATAGAATAATGGATACCCGGGAGTGAGTTACAGACCGGAATCTAATCGAGGGTTTCAGATGGTTTATATATAGAATAATGGATACCCGTGAGTGAGTTACAGACCGGAATCTAATCGAGGGGTTCAGATGGTTTATATGTAGAATAATGGATACCCGGGAGTGAGTTACAGACCGGAATCTAATCGAGGGGTTCAGATGGTTTATATATAGAATAATGGATACCCGGAAGTGAGTGACAGACCGGAATCTAATCGAGGGGTTCAGATGGTTTATATATAGAATAATGGATACCCGGGGGTGAGTTACAGACTGAAATCTAATCGAGGGGTTCTGATGGTTTATATGTAGAATAATGGATACCCAGGAGTGAGTTACAGATTGAAATCTAATCGAGGGGTTCAGATGGTTTATATATAGAATAATGGATACCCGGGAGCGAGTTACAGACTGGAATCTAATCGAGGGGTTCAGATGGTTTATATATAGAATAATGGATACCCGGGAGTGAGTTACAGACTAGAATCAAATCGAGGGGTTTATATTTATCCAGTACTGGATACCCAGGACTAACCTACGGCTGGAATCTAATCAGGTTTTCAATCAATATCTTGCGATGTAGATTAAGAAGAAAGCAGTTTATTCCAATTTTCGTATCAGTCACCTGTTTTAATGTTTTGTTTTTCTTAGTGTCACATTGTGCCTGATAATGTTGCTGTGAAACAACTTTTGATGTTTTAATGTGACAATGGTGCTATATAAATGCAGGCTGTTGTAATGTATAGACAGTTCTTGGATTTTTTCTTCTCTTATCCATTCTCAGGAATTGAGCATCGCTTGCAAAACCACGCATTATTATCCATTTTTAGTAACCTTGAGAAGGTGGTGATAGGCTCACTTCTTGAATCACTGTAGTCTGGACGCTGCACCTCCTGAGCTTTCATGGCTTCAGGTTAAACACGGGCAAGAAAACCTCCTGATGATTACCATGGTACGGTGGCAATGTGGTTAGCACTGTTGCTTCAAAGCGCCAGGGACCCGGTTCAATTCCGGCCTCGGATCACTGTCTGTGTGGAATTTGCGCGTTCTCCCCGTGCCTGTGTGGGTTTCCTCCGGGTGCTCCGATTTTCTCCCACAGTTCAAAGATGTGCAAGTTAGGTGGATTGGCCATGATAAATTGCCCTTAGTGTCCAAAAAGATGGGAAGGTTAGATGAAGGGGTGAATAGGATGGCCGGGGAGTGAGCTTGTGTGAAGTACTCTTTCAGAGGGTCAGTGCAGACATGATGGGCTGAATGGCCTCTTTCTTCTGTTCGGGATGTTATGATTCTATGATCAGTTGATGAATCAGTACTCTTCCATGTTGAACACCACATGAAGTAAGCATTGAGAGTGGCAAGGATGTCCATCACCATGAGTGGCTCGGTAGTACCACCACAGACCGAGCTGGCCGGGTCCTAAATAGCTGCTAGACTGGGACTGCAGCAGGTGGTGAGGGAACCAACAAGAGGGGAAAACATACTTGACCTCATCCTCACCAACATGTTTGCCACAGATCCATCTGTCCATGACAATAACGGTCGCAGTGACCAGTGCACAGTCTTTGTGGAGACAAAGTCCATTTTTCACATTGAGGATACCCTCCATCGTGTTGTGTGGCACTACCACCTTGCTAAATTGAATAGGCTTGGAACACATATAGCAACTCAAGACTGGGCATCCATGAGGCACTGTAGGCCATCACAGATGTCTGTTTACAGCCAATATGATTCACTCTGCCTGATATCAAAAAATGGCTGAAGGCACTGGATATTGAAAAGGTTATGGGCCCTGACAATATTCTGGCAATTGTACTGTAGACTTGAGCTCCAGAACTTGCCACACCCCTAGCCAAGCGGTTCCAGTACAGCTACAATGCTGGCATCTACCCGGCAATGTGGAAAATTGCTCAGGTGTGTCCGTGCACAAGAAACAAGACAAATTTAACTCAGCCAATTACTGCCCTATCAGTCTACACTCCACCGTCAAGCGGCACTTACTGAGCAATGGCCTGCTTACGGATGCTCAGTTCGGGTTCCGCCAGGTTCACTCAGCTCCTGAACTCATTACAGCCTTAGTACAAACATGGACAAATGAGCTGAATGCCAGAGGTGAAGTGAGAGTGACTGCCCTTGAAATAAAGGCAGAATTTGACTAAATATGGCATCAAGAAGCCCCAGCAAAACCAGAGTCAATGGGAATCAGGAGGAAAACTCTTCATTGGTTAGTCATACCTGGCACAAAAGGAAGGTGGTTGTTCTGACTGGAGGTCAATCATCTCCATTCCAGGATATAATTGCAGGAGTTCCTCAGGGGAGTGTCCTAGACCCAACCATCTTCAGATGCTTCATCAATAACCTCACTTCCATCATAAGGTCAGAAATAGGGATGTTTACTGATGACTGCACAATGTTTAGCACCATTCGTGACTCCTCAGATAATGAAGCAGTCCATGTCCAAATGCAGCAAGTCCTGGATAATATCCTGGCTTGGCTAACAAGTGGCAAGTTACATTTGCGCCACACAAGTGCCAGGCAATGACCACCTCCTACAAGAAAGGATCTAACCATCGCCCTTTCACATTCAATGGCATTATCATCGCTGAATCTCCCACAGTCAACAACCTGGGGATTACCAATGATCAGAAACTGAACTAGACTAGCCACATTCATACTGTAGACACTGGAGCAGATCAAAGGCTAGGGGTCCTACAACGTGTAACTCACCTCCTGACTCTCCAAAGACTAACTACCATCTCCAAGGCACATGTCAGGAGTCTAATGGAATACTCTCCACTTGCTTGGATTAGTGCAGCTCCAAAACACTCAAGAGGTTTTCCAGGACAAAGCAGCCCACTTGATTGCTACCCTTTCAACAAACATTCAAACCCTCCACCACTGATGAACAGTGACAGCCATGTGTACCATCTATGAGATGCACTGCAGGACCTCGCCAATGTTCCTTAGGCAGCACCCTCTAAACCCACGACCACTACCATCTAGAAGTCAAGAGCAGCAGATACCTGGGAACCCCACCACCTGAAGGTTCCCCTCCAAGTCACTCACCACCCTGACTTGGAAATATAGCGCCGCTCCCTCACTGTCGCTGGGTCAAAATCCTGGAATTCTCTCTCGAAGAGCACTTTGGGTGTACCTACACCTCAGGGACTCCAGCGGTTCAAGAAGGCAGTTCACCACCACCTTCTGATGGGCAACTAGAGATGGGCAATAAATGCTGGTCTAGTCAGCAATGACAACATCCCATGAATGAATTTTAAAAAAGTTACACTCATGTGCTAATAGGCAGTGGGTTCCAGAATTTTGACCCAGCAACATTGAAGGAGTGACATAGGGTTCAATTTTTTTTTTAGTTTAAAGATCCCTTCTGTTGTAATGTGCCTTTAAGGGATGTCAGCATAACATCACTAGAAGGGAAATGTGTCCTGTAAACTTGTCCTAGTTTCAGTTTTGCTTTTAGCAGAGTACGCACAAAAAGGTATAGCTTTAAGTCATTTTAATTTTGTATTACTGTGTTTGAAAGGGTTAATGACTTCAGTTTGGTTCAGATGCATGTATGCTAATGAAGGTTTACGACATGAAGGCAAACAGGCTTAAAGGAAAACTAGTTTGTTGCTTAGCAACCAGGGGCCACCCTGGAACAGAAAGGATCTTTGAGTTAGTTGTAAGCTGGATCCAGGAGAAGCTGGATAGGGCAAAGGAGCTGCTGAATTGAGACCTCTCTTCAAAACAAAAGCAAGTGAAAGAAACCAAAGACAAAAGTATGTCTCAGGAAGCCAGTTAAGTTAAAGGAACAAAGGAAAACAGGTTGAACAAGGTCCTGTTTGGTAAGTTAAAGAAAAGCAGAGAAAACGCTCTGAGTTGAAGAGATAGCTGCAAGAACAATATTTAAGGTGGCGGCCATGAACTGAGCGGTTACATGAAAGATGGTTCCCTCCTGGAAACTTCTCGTTGGTTTGTTTTAACCAGTCAAACGGGCACCAAAAACACGGAAAAGTGAAATAACTGAACCCCAACTATAAACCTCCCAATTGAGATGCCGACGAACCAGCAGCCAGGCAGCAAGGCCAGTAAAAGAAGAGAGTAAGACCCCGACCCCAGAACAGGGGGACCCGTGTGGCGACGCAGACCTGAACATGGCAGACCTAGCAGGGTCGCCAACGCCGACCCAGTCATCGAGGAGAAACTGATGGAATTTATCTCCACAAAGCTCGAAAGGCACAGAGAGGCAGCAAAAGAGGTGCTCATGTAGGCAATGAAGCCGGCAATAGAGGCCTCCCTGGCTCCCATAAAGGGAGCCATAGTCAGGGTGGAGTGGAGACTGGAGGAACAAGAAATGACGGTTCGAGACCTGGAGAAAGCAGCCACTGACCAGGACAAGGAGATGTTTCGCTCGAGACTGAGGTCACAAGGTTCATGGCAAACCAGAAGGTGCTAAAGGTGAAGGTGGATGACCAAGAGAACAGGCCCTGACGACAGAACCTTTGAAGTAAAAATGCTGTGAAGCAACAGTGGTAACCACTGTGCTACCATGCCATAGAGCAGCAAGCCCATGTTGTGTTTGGTCTTCGATGTCTTACAAAGGACTCCACCAAACACCTTGACTTGTCCAAACCAGGATCTTTATTGAATCACGCGTACTAAGATAGTGATCTGTGTCAGAGCAAGTTACCATGGAGTTTCTTTGTACTTCTCTGGAACTACACATAGCACGGCTGTTCACCTGTACTTCTTACCACCGTCTCCTACAACCATCTGGTGATGGTCGGATATGCCCCGCTAGTATTGGAGCACCTGGTCATCTGACTTCTGTCTTGAGACCACATGGTGTGTCTGCACCTCCACCTATTGGTTGGATCTCACACACCATCCATCTATGATATTGCTTACAGGCATATCACCACAGCCCAAGGGGACAGGGCACAAGGGGCATGGGAATGGGGGGGTGGGGGGGGGAATGGCAGAGCAGGGAAATGAAAGGGGAGAATGCATGGGCAGAGGGAATTGGGAGAAGACAGGCGAGGGAAGGGGAGGGGGGAAGGATAGATTGCTGGTTACACAGGCCACATATGGAGATGGTTGGAAAGAGGAAGGTGGCAGCGGCCATCGTGGACGGCACAAGAAAAAAGGTGAGCACGGGCATGCAGGGACATGTCGACGAGCTAAGTATGGCTGATCCAGGGGATGAACAGAAACCCTCCATTTAGATAATAACCTGGAATGTGAGTGGACTGAATGGACAAGTGAAAAGATCCAGAGCCTTTGCCCATCTAAAGTGCCTGCAGGCCAAGATAGTAGGAGATCCACTTAAGAGACAAGGACCAACTGAGGGTAAGGAAAGGCTGAGTGGGACAGTCATACCAGGTGTGCTTTGACACAAGGGTGAGGGGTGTGGCCACACTATTTAACAAAAGATAGCCTTTACAGCAAGACACACGGTGACCTTCAGGCTAGGCTTTACCATCTTTGGTTTGCCTCATCCTGTAGGGCTGTACATTGAGACCACCCACCCCCTCAGGTAATAACAGGGTATTTGTAGGCTATAGTTTTTACCATGTCTATCACAACTGATCACATTGTTACCATGGTTACAAGTGTACATTCTAATCACATTTCTTGCATGTTCAGTTCATGGATGTATTTTATTTATATCTGTTATTTTGGTAGATACAATTGAGTACTCGGATTATATGTTTGATATGTTAGTTTGTCATAAATGAGATTTCTCAAAATATATATATATATATATATATTTAAAAAACAGATATAAAATTATCTGAACGAGAAGCCAAACATCCGAGGTAAATCAAGGGATGAATTCTCCTCCTGCCCCGCTGCATGTTTCTCAGTGGCTCACTTTCATTGATAGTGGGATTCTCCGTTCCCGCCATTGGCCAATGGGTTTTCCCATTGTATGCATCCCACACCGCTGGGAAACTCACGGGCGGGATGTGCTGCCGTCAGATCGGAGAATCCAGCCAGCAGAGAATTCACCCCCAAAGGTTTTGTGACATCTTAATCCAGCCTGTGAAGCAGCGGTGTTCTATCGGTATGGATGGGTACCTGAGATATCGTGTTTAAGTTCAGACTTCCAGTAAGGCACTGTGACAAACGTTTGGTGGGGGGGGGGGGGGGGGGGGGGGGGGGGGGGGGCATTTGATAAGAGATCCACAGAAGTTCTATTTAATTGCATCTGTCATTTGGTTTCAGAGTGTGGCATGTCTGACCACATTTCATCTGTTGGTTTACATGGACTGGGCACTTACTGAGAATTTTAGAGTATAAGACATTTTGTCATTCATGTAATCCTTCTAAATCTGTGAATACCTATAACGGTATAGTGGGATAAAGGAGTAGTGTATAACAGTTAATATTTTCTTGCTTAATAAATGTTTTATTCTTTTGTTAAAAGCTAAATGTCCAGTCCTGCGAATCTGAGCCGGCTTCTTCGAGCCCGCACCAGGTCAGAGAATTGCTGGGGGGGGGGGGGATGCGCAAATCCCGCCGCGCCGCTCCGACGCCAGGCCGCAAATTCTCCAGCATCTTTGTGGGTAGAGCTTCAGGAAAGCCCCCAGCAACAGTCAGCCCAGGCACTATGACTGTTAAACGAATATGGTCAGAATGGCTGCAAACTTCCCCAATTTAAATTGGAAGGCAGCTGACCAATTATCCAAATTCAAAATATTTAAACAGTGCAGGTTTCTTGATTCAGGCTTGTCTGAACCAGACACGCAAGCCATGAAAATTCACCTAGCAATTAGGATTGATGATCTGCACAGACTGAACAAGTCAGAGTTAACAGAAGGATTCCTAAAAGATACACTGCGGGATTCTCCATCGGCGGGCTCCTCCGTTTCACTGGCAGCGTACCGACACCTGCGGGTTTCCCGACGGCGTGGGATGGCCACAATGGGAAACCCAAAACCCAAACGGAGAATCGCGCTCCCACCACACTGGAAAACGGGGCTGGCGTGAGAATCCCGCCCATAGATTGGTTCAGAATCTGCCTCTATATTCATTGACTGCAGTTCATGTCATTTTGACAACAACCAGAGAATCCAAAGACCTCTTCGTCAGAAGATGCAGAGAAAAAGGTACATATTATGATTGTTCAAATTTAGAGGTAGCAGATAGAATTCTTGAGTTGGTAATCGTATCCACTCTCAGGAATCTATTCCAGAGAGATTTTTTTAGCATTAAAGACTTGCATTAAAGATGGACGTTAGCACAAAATGATCCTCGCAGGTCAACAAAGCTAAGGACAACCCCAGTTTTTGACATACTTACTAGAAAACCAAAACCCAGCAAGGCATGTGGAAAGTGCGGACATCTGCATGAACCAAGGAATTGCCCAGTTTTCCGTCAGTTCTGCAAGGCATCTCACAGAAAAGGCAATTGGCAGCAGCAGTGCACTACAGCAAAGGCTAATGCAGCTAGGAAGAGTTGTGCAATGACCCAGTCGTACACAACGGGTAACTTCAAGCAACAAGAATGACCAACCAGTATCCTGTCAGAAACATATACATGAGGTGATTGACAAACCAGAAAATGACGATGATGCACATGGTGAGACGAAGGGCAGTGGAAACATGTTTCACACCACCAATCTTATGGCCAATACATGTACCATCACACCGCCCAAAGTGCTTGCCAAGATTCAAATTATCTGCCCAAAGAAAGTTACTAACTAGTTGTTCTTGGCCAAGATTGGCAGAGGGGCAGATACTACCTCTGCAAATTCTGAAAGACATGTTTCCAACATGGTGAAACTTACCTCTGTGAAACTTTGTGTCTACAACGATTCACTAATTCCATATACAGGATCCATAGTCCTGGAGTGAAAGTACAATCAATCCTCCTGAGTATCATAGATGTTTTACATCATGGAAACTAATGGTCAAGCAGGTTTACTGGCATGTTGCCTCACGACGCCATGGCCACAATCCCCCACGGCCTCACGGCGCTGAAGTCCCAGGTTCGATCCCAGCTCTGGGTCACTGTCCATGTGGAGTTGTCACATTCTCCCCGTGTTTGCCTGTGTTTCGCCCCAACAACCCAAAGATGTGCAGGGTAGGTGGATTGGCCACGCTAAATTGCCCCTTAATTGGAAACAAAATGAATTGGGTAATCTAAATTTATAATTTAAAAAAAGGTCTACTGGCTTGTCATGACCAGATACTAGTAATAATTCATCAAATCGGTGTACATTACAGGACAGATCAACTTTGGAAATGACCCCCATCATAGAATTCACAGAATTAACAGTGCAGAAGGAGACCATTCGGCCCATTGCGTGTTCACCAGGCCTCGGAAAGCACACCCTCCACTATATCCCTGTAACCCAGGGACCCCACTTAACCTTTTTGGTCACTAAGGGCAATTTAGCATGGCCAATACACCTAACCTGCACATCTTTGGACTGTGGGAGGAAACCGAAGCACCCAGAAGAAACCCACGCAGACACAAGGAGAGTGTGCAGACTCCACACAGACAGGAAACTAAACCGGGATTCGAACCTTGGACCCTGGAGCTGCGAAGCAACAGTGCTATCCACTGTGCTCCGTGCCGCCCTATAATCTAACATGCACATCCTGGACATTAAGGGCAATTTAACATGGTCAATCCACCTAACCCTCACATCTTTTGACTGTGTGAGGAAACCAGAGCACATGGAGGAAACCCACGTAGATATGGGGAGAAAGTGCAAACTCCACACAGACAGTGACCGAAGGCCTGAATTGACCCTGGGTCCGTGGCACTGTGAGGCAGTGCTAACCACTGAGCCATCGTGCCGCCCAGTAATTAATTGAATTTAAATTTCCCAAGCTACCACATTGGAACTTGAACCTGTGTCCAGGGGATTTCCCAAGGCCTCTACACAACTAGTCCAGTGACATTGCCACTGTACCACTGTCTCACTTCGGCTCATGACCTAACATCGAAAAATCCTGAATGGATTGACAAAATTGTCAGTTTCAGGGAAGTTGCAACATTATACTTGCAGGAGAATACAAGTCAGTCAATTGATCTACCACAGAAGTGCAGCATCCATACACAAGACAAATTGAAGATGAAAGTAGACAAAGTGGAGAAAGGCAGCATCATCAGAAGAGTGCAGGAACACAGATTGGTGCAGCATAATCATTTGTGTCATAAAGGGCGTATCACTGAGAATATACTTCGATCCACATTATTTTAAAACAGTCTTGAAAAGTTGTCCTTACAAATTAGAAGAGTTACATCTGAGATTTGCAGGTGCAAAATTCTTCTCAAAGCTTGATGCCAATCATAGTTACACTTTATCTCACGGATAAGTCCCAAGAGCGTACTACATTCTGAGCCACATTTCGACGGTACTGTTTTCAACGACTTCCTTTCGTGCAGTGAGCCAGGATCTCTTTCAAGCTCACACAGACCACATTTCATGCACTGTGCCAGAATGCATCTGCATAGCAGATGATATGGGTAGAATAAAGCAAGAACATGACCCTAACTTGCACTTATTGATGCAAGCAGCACATAGTAAAGGATTGGTGTTCAACCGTCTAAAAAGCAACATCAATGAGCAGATCACTTTCTTCAGTTCTATTTATTCCAGTGCTGGCATGTGTCTCGATCCACAAAATAAGCCATGTCAATTCAAGATAAGGATCATCTTTGAAGATGTCTAGGTCTCTTTAATTTTGTGAAGCTCAAGACTTTCTAACTTGGGAGTGGGTGGAGTTCTGCCATTGAACCATAGCTGACATGTGGGAAAGTTTACAAATTGTGCGATTACGGTCTGCATTCCCTGTAACAAATTTACCTTGACTCCATATTCAATGATTTGATACTTTAATGGTTCAAACAATATGGTTTACATTCACTCTGTATACTCCATTAAAATAAATCATTGACCTATATACCAGTAAAATTTAAAATTCAAATAAGAAATACATTGCTTATAAAAATATTCAAAAGTCTTTAATCTTTTATAAATGCTATGTTGTTTCTCCTGCTCTGAATGGACGATCTACTGAAGATACCACAGTCCATATCACATTGCCTGTTCAATTCATGATGTCCAGTGAAGTAGCCCATACAAGCACAGGGTGAATAATAGAATGGATGTTATTTCAGGACCTGTCGCAGCCTTTTAAACATCCCTCCCCATCTATTTTAATCAACCATGAACTTGAGGCAAAGTGAATGTCCTGCTCCCAGGAATACACCAACTCTGCTCAGAGTTCCATTGAAGAGGTTTGACATTGACTCTCCCCCATTTGCCATATCCCTTCACAGGAAGGTGGCTGACCCCCACATACGAGTAGCCAACAGAAACATGGCAAAAACCACCTCCCGCAATCCTCGCTAAACCTGCTGGGCCAACATGATGTTTATTACCTTCAATAAAGCTACCACAAGCCATTCTGGGGTGTTTAGCTTCTTTCTTTTTCTGCACATATTGACCCATTATTTAACAGAAGGACCCAGACGAGACAGATAAAGACTTTGAAGTAAAAATGCTGTAGCGATATGAAGGCCTTCACAGAAATTTCACAATTTGTAATTCTACTATAGTTTAGTTACAGTTTCTACTGTGAGGTTTTTTTTAACATAGAATTTACAGTGCAGAAGGAGGCCATTCGGCCCATCGAGTCTGCACCGGCTCTTGGAAAGAGCATCCTACCGAAGGTCAACACCTTCACCCTATCCCCATAACCCAGGGCAGCACGGTGGCCTAGTGGTTAGCACAACCGCCTCACGGCGCTGAGGTCCCAGGTTCGATCCCGGCTCTGGGTCACTGTCTGTGTGGAGTTTGCACATTCTCCCCATGTCTGCGTAGGTTTCGCCCCCACAACCCAAAAATGTGCAGAGTAGGTGGATTGGCCACGCTAAATTGCCCCTTAATTGGAAAAAATAATTGGGTAATCTAAATTTATAAAAAAAAAAAATTTTTAATTTTTTAAAAATAACCCAGTAACCCCACCCAACACTAAGGGCAATTTTGGACACTATGGGCAATTTACATGGCCAATCCACCTAACCTGCACATCTTTGGACTGTGGGAGGAAACCGGAGTACCCGGAGGAAACTCACGCACACACGGGGAGGATGTGCAGACTCCGCACAGACAGTGACCCAAGCCGGAATCGAACCTGGGACCCTGGAGCTGTGAAGCGATTGTTGAAGCGATGTAGAGGGCAAAGTTTCTATGAAAATTGTCCTGGTGCTTTGCTATAAATTAATGGAATTGCAGGAGCAAGAGCTGTTCAAGAGTTTCCTCAGGTCTTCATCTGAAGTTGAGTGGAAAATTTGGACAAACGCTTCATGGAAATCTGTGGTGATAATGCAGCATAACACAACTCAAAAGGAGTCCTTTCTGGGATGTCAACCCCCATTGGTCAAAGCAGAAACCAGCTAAAGGTGCTTCAACTTGTTTCCTTTCCTAATCATGGAGATGGTGGTGATGGAGAAGGAGGAGGAGACAGATAGAGGGAGGAGAGATAGGCATAATGAAAATAGTGTTATATATGGTTGACATAGAGATAACAGAGGCAACTAAAGTCAAAGGTACAAGGAGTAATGAGGAAATTGAGACAGATTATTGATGATTTGGCTGGAGCTGTTGAGATGAAGATGGAGATGAAGAGGTGGAAATTTTGATGGTATAAATTATGAGATTGGGATGATAGGATGAAAATGAAACTGTTGCAACAGAGGTGATGATGGTGAGAAAATGGCAGTGAGCTTCATAAAGAGGCAAGGATGGAGATAATGATGGAGTAAAGAGGACAGGGTGGGGCCAAGGATATGCTGAGATGGGCTTTATGATGGTAAGCAGATGGACAATGTGATGATAGGTCTTAGTTGCAATGATGGTATGAAGTTTGTGATGGGATGGAGTGATGAAGTGATGATAGGAAGTTGATGAGAGGTGATGAAAATGGAACGCATGATAGAGGTGATTAAGATGAAGATGGTGGAATATTGACATTGATGGTGATGGTAGGATTGTTGAAAAAATAATGATGGCAGAGAATAGATACACGATTTACATCTGACTTATACTGGATGGCCAGGGTTTTATCAGTTATGGGGAAATCACATGTTCAGCAGACACTGGAAAAGGTCAAGCTCTCTGGCCATACAGAACCCCAGAACCTGCCCCATTGCACCAGGTCATTTGATTATCATTGGTGGCGGCAGAAGAATAAAATTCATGTCACCCACACAAGTGTTATATTTTCACTTCCTGGCCTTTGAAAATCAATTGATTCAGCATTCCGGCTGATGAAATGATCGTTATGATGGTGATGAGATAGTATAATGACAATGAGATGACAATGATGGTGGAATGATAATGAGATGATAATGGAACGATAATGGTGGTGATGGGATGGTATAATGCGATGATAAAGATGGAGTGGTATAATGAGATGATAATGATAGAATATAATGAGATGATAATGATGGTGATGGGATGTTATAATGAAAATAAGATGACAATGACGATGGAATGATAATGAGATGATAATGGAATAATAATGATGGTGATGGGATGGTATAATGATAATGAGATGATAATGGTGCTGAAATGGCAATGAAATGATAATGAAATGATAAAGACGGTGTTGGGATTGTATAATGTGATGACAATGATGGGGTGGTATAATGAGATAATAATGATGAGGTGGTATAATGAGATGATAATGATGGGGCGGTATAATGAGATGATAATTATGGTGATTTGATGATATAATGATAATGAGATGACAATGATGGTGGAATGATAATGAGATGAACATGGAATAATAATGATGGTGATCGGGTGGTATCATGATAATGAGATGATAATGGCGATGAAATGGAAATGAGATGATAATTAAATGGTAAAGATGGTGTTGGGATAGTATAATGCGATTATAATGATAGGGTGGTATAATGAGATGATAATGATGGGGTGGTATAATGAGATGATAATGATGGGGTGGTATAATGAGATGATAATGATGGGGTGGTATAATGAGATGATAATGATGGGGTGGTATAATGAGATGATAATGATGGGGTGGTATAATGAGATGATAATGATGGGGTGGTATAATGAGATGATAATGATGGGGTGGTATAATGAGATGATAATGATGGGGTGGTATAATGAGATAATGATGGTGATGGGATGGTATAATGATAATGAGATGACAATGATGATGGAATGATAATGAGATGATAATGATGGTGATGGGATGGTATAATGATAATGAGATGACAATGATGATGGAATGATAATGAGATGATAATGATGGTGATGGTATGGTATAATGATAATGAGATGATAATGGTGATGCAATGGTAATGAGATGATAATTAAATGATAAAGATGGTGTTGGGATAATATAATGCGATGATAATGATAGGGTGGTATAATGAGATGATAATTATGGGATAATGAAATCAGATGATAATGATGGGCTGGTATAATGAGATGATAATGATGGGGTGGTATAATGAGATGACAATGATGATGGAATGATAATGAGATGATAATGGAATGATAATGATGGTGATGGGATGGTATAATAATGAGATGATAATGGTGATGAAATGGTAATGAGAAGATAATTAAATCATAAAGATGGTGTTGGAATAGTATAATGCGATGATAATGATTGGGTGGTATGATGAGATGATAATGATGGGATAATATAACGAGATGATAATGATGGGGTGGTATAATGAGATGATAATGATGGGATAATATAAGATGATAAAGATGGGGTGGCATAATGAGATGATAATGATGATGTGATGGTATGATGATAATGAGATGACGATGATGGCATAATAATGAGATGATAATAATGGTGATGGGATGGTATAATGATAATATGATAATGGTGATGAAATGGTAATGAGATGATAATTAAATGATAAAGATAGTGTTGGGATAGTATAATGCAATTATAATGATGGGATGGTATAATGAGATGATAATGATGGGATAGTATAATGAGATGATATTGATGGGGTGGTATAATGAGATGATAATGATGTGATAGTGTAATGAGAAGATAATGATAGTGATTGGATAGTATAATGATAATGAGATGACAATGATGATGGCATGGTAACAAGATGGTAATGAGATGATAATGATGGTTCTGGGATTGTATAATGACATGATACTGATGGTGATGGGATGGTATAATGATAATGAGATGGCAATGATGATGGAATGGTAATGTGATAATAATGAGATGATAATTATGGTGATGGATAGTATAATGAGATTATAATGATGGGATAGTGAGATGACAATGATGGTGATGGGATGGTATAATGATGATGAGATCACAATGATGATGGAATGTTAATGGGAATGTAACGATCATGTAGCTGAAATTTTGGAGATGAGGAGATTAAAGGAAGGTGATAGGGGTGAAGATAGCAACAGCAGAGATGGAGAAAAAATATCAGCCACTGTAGGACTATATGTGATGACAGAGATAATAAAGGTGAAGCACCCATCAACTCTGCAACTTTCTTAATGCACATAAAGTTCAAATGGAACTACTTGAGCAGTGCAATATGACAACTGGGTGATATTCCAAACAGTTCATCCAGACATGTAGATATGGCACACTTTCTGGTTAAAATCACTCACCATCCTGTGAATACATGCAAAACAATTACTGTATGGTACACTGGTGTAAGTGCAGGGGAGGGAAGGGAGGGACATTTAAAAGATGTCCAAAAGTTATCAAGTGTTTTTGCATAATAAATCCTAATAAGTATTTTATGAAAAGAATAATTATTATTCACTTAGTATCACAAGTGCTGTAGTTACCTGGTGATTTGACATCCGCCCCTATCTTCAGTGGGTATAAGGCAGGTTTACCTCTACGTGAGAATGTATTATTCACAAAACAGTCCTAAACCAAGCTAGTGAAACCAAGCTAACAAACACTGATGGTTCGAGTTTAGTCACATTTCCCCTCTAGACACTAAACCCATGTCCTTCTTAACAGCACTGATAGAAAGGGGAGGAGAGGATACACACATCAGGAACAAGGTCAAAAAATACTCTCCCAACATGCTTTGGCACCTATCACACTTCCTGTATGATAACTTAGCTGAGATACTTGAGATACCCAAAATGTGAAGTTCAGTGTGACCAATTCTGAGGAAAAATAACATTTTGACCAAGGGATGGAAATGGAGAGGCTGCACTGGGGAAGGGGGGGGGGGGGGGGGGGGGGTAGGGGTTGGCCATCAGGGCTAGGCTTTTAGGGGAAAGCCGGAGCAAAAGGCGGAGGGGGTGGGAGCCAGGTAACTGAGGCTGAGCTTAGAGGCAGGAAGGTGATGGCCTAGTGGTGGGGATGGGAGCCAGGGGACTGAGGCCAGGCTTGGAGGATGGATGGGGAGGCTAGTGCCCGGGGTTTGGGGAGGTTGTGAGGGGAGCCAGGGAACCAGGACTGGGCTTGGAGAACAGATGGGCAGGCCAGTGTGTGGGGCTGAGAGAGAGCAAAGAACTCAAAGGCCAAGCCAACCCAGAGTGGACTCGGAATCTCCCGGGAGCAGGGTGACTTACTACCTTTACACTGGCACAAAATCATATTTTTGAGTCAACTCAAATTATGTTTAAGTGAGAGCTAAATTTTTAGAATAATTTTCAGAAAAATTAGCTAAGTTAAATTCTACTTCTCGTCTTCTCTCCTTAGTCTGGCCAGTCCACCTCATTTTCTACCTCGTGGATAAGTGAGTGGGGCAACAGGAGAGCACAGTGTGCATGTGAGCAGATGCTCACTGCCCCATGCACAGAAATCAAAGATAGTCAGACAGTGGGAGGAACAGACTCAGCTGCAGTCTCCCAGTAGCTCTCCCAGCTTGGGTTTCCTCCGGGTGCTGCTGTTTCCTCCCGCACTCCAATGATGTGCAGGTTCGGTGGAAGGGCCATGCTAAATTGTCCCTTAGTGTCCCAATAGTTCAGGTTAGGTGGGGTACTGGGTTGTGGGGATAAGGCTGAGGAGTGGGCCTGGATACTGTGATCCTTTGGATGGTCAGTGCAGGCGCGATGGGCCGAATAGCCTCCTTCTGCACTGCAGGAATTCTGTGATTTATATGACGTAGACGGCAAAGGGTAGCAACCAATCAAGGACATGGTGCAAAGTTGAGAAATGGCAACACGACGCTGTAGAATGCGAGAAGGTTGGTCACCCTGGAGAAGTTATTTAGTTACCCGCCAAATCCCCTCCCACACATCACCTAATGGTGGATGGGTGGGTGAGGGAAAGGGCATGGAAACTCACTCAGAATTGCTGAACTTTGAACGTTACACCAATGGGTAATTGCACCCACTTTGAACATTGGCATTCCAAGTTAACAACAATTAAAGAGATGAGAGGATGGGGGTCTTTGTGAACAGTGAAGACCCTGCCCTTGCCCCACATGCAGCATGCTTAATATACAGTTGATTCTGCCACCCCTGACATATTACAGCTTCTCACTCCCTCCATCACCCAGCTCTTCAGCCTTGTTCCTCCGTGGGCTTCTCCCTTCCTTCGGACGAGGCAGTAGCACGTATGTTTGCAGCTGTGTAGCTTGATATTCTGATTTTTTTAAAAGCATTTTAACTCTATTGGTTACACACACACACTTTATCTTGGTTCTCTTGAAAGAAGATGAATGTTGTCTAGAAGTTGTATCGGGAGACGAAGATGGTGACCTTGGAAATGTGCTTTGTCAGGACCGTTTTTCCAGAGAGTTCTGTCATCTCCATCTCAACCTCCAAGGTGGCAGGACCTTGGATAGGGTGCGCTAGTACCAGCTCCCCCGTCTGCCTGTCTGAGCGCTGGATGGAGAAATGGTTCTGCCCGATGCCCCCCACGATGCTGAAGCGCATGGTGTCGCCTGTGAATCGGCTGCTCGTCATCCGGAACAAGGCCCTTGGGGTTCGTAGGTTGGAGGTTAAGGTTAGGTAATGAAAAGTAATGGAGTACGCAGCATTTGCGCATACCTTGTTTTCCATCGGACATGGGTTTCTCTCACATTTGCTGGGAAGGAAAGAGAAAATTGGAAGTGTTAGGAACAACAAAAGGTTACAATGCTTCAGGTGTGCACCCTCCATGCCTCCAGTAAGGGACTGGACTGCAAACAGTTTGGGAGAATAGAACTGCATCTTTCACATGTACTTTAAGGGACTATGGGACAACCTAGAATGGAACTGGGTTAATAACATAAAATCATAGAATTTCTCCAGTGCTTAAGGAGACCATTCAGCCCATTGCGTCTGCACCATCCCTCTGAAAGAACACTCCAGCTAGGCCCATTCCCCAGCCCCATCCCCACAACCCCACCTAACCTGCACATCTTTGGTCTGTGGGAGGAAACCGGAGCACCCAGAGGAAACCCACGCAGACATGGGGAGAATGTGCAAACTTCACACAGACAGTTACCCAAAGCCGGATTAAACCCGGGTCCATGGCGCTATGATGCAGCAATGCTAACCACAACTGCCACCATGCTGACCTTTCAGTGGGATAGAATGGGGAAGCTTGGAGGTCTTATTGCAAAGTAATATTACTGGTAGCTTCAGCTGAATATTGGTGACCACTATGGTATGTTAGTACCTTTGGTCAATGACTTAACATCAGCTCTGCATATTTAGGCTGCCAGTTCTAACATATAATGAATTATGAAAACCTGATTACATTGTGTTTCACATTGTACTGTACTCTTTAGAAAAACAGTAATGTTTGCATATTAATTTTGGATGGAGAAAGCTAATTGATTCGTCTCTGTCCCTTTAGTCAGCCCCACCCCACCCCATCGGCATATCCAGTTGGTTCTTGAGTGATCAAGGGTTTCTGCCTCCAGTACTGTCTCAGGGAACCATCACTCAATGGGCTTTTTTAAAAATTCATTTTTTTACAGAATGTGGGTTTCGTCAACTAGGCCAGAATTTGTTGTCCATCCCTAGATGGGCTAGATCTTGATTTATGCAAGAGTGAAAAATGCATAATGCCAGCCTGTTTTACATCTCTCTCCATCTCGATATCTATCAAATTAATTCTCAAGATATTGGGCTACTGTTTTGCTGCGACCTGTTTTACACCTCACACAATGCTGACCATTCAGTAAGGACAACAAATTCCTGATATCAGTCCCAAATTGACCTTTCTGGGGTTCAAATCTCAGTCCCTTTGTCCTGGTCTTGCAGTTGACTAGAAAGTATCAAGCATAGCTTTACTCATACTGTTTATTATTTATTTATAAGACCACCTCACCAACACCTCAGCATCCACCTTGCCAACCACTGAACACCTTAGCAAGTAATCTCTGCTCAACAAGCAAGGTAATTTATCAGATTACCCCTCTAAACAATGATATAGGCAACGTCAAATATGTGAATAGACAGTCTGCATCATCAGTGATGTAAGGTCACAGGACCACGGAGAATTCTGAGGAATGTTTCTGTGTGAGGGAGGGAAAAGACAGGAAATTATAGGCTGACAGCCTGACTTTGATCATTGGTAAGATTTTTAAATAATGCGTTATTGTCAAAGGGAGGTCATGTCTGACAAATCTGTTAGAGTTATTTGACGAGGTAACAAGGAAATTAGATAAAGGAGAACCAGTGGACATGATTTATTTAGATTTCCAGAAGGCCTTTGACAAGGTGGAACACAGGAGATTGTTGTTAAGAACCCATGGTGTTAAGGGTAAGATCCTGGCATGGATAGAGGATTGGCTGACTGGCAGAAGGCAGAGAGTGGGGATAAAGGGGTCTTTTTCAGAATGGCAGCCGGTGAATAGTGGTGTTCCTTAGCGGTCTGTGCTGGGATCATACCTTTTCACAATATATATTAATGATCTGGAAGAAGGAACTGTTGCTAAGTTTGCAGATGATACAAAGATCTATGGAGGGACAGGTTCTATTGAGGAAGCAAGGGGGCTGCAGAAAGACTTAGACAGGCTAGGAGAGTGGACAATGAAGTGGCAGATGAATTACAATGTGGAAAAGTGTGAAGTTATGCACTTTGGAAGGAAGAATTTAGGCATAGACTATTTTTTAAATAGGGAAATGCTTAGGAAATCAGAAACACAAATGGACTTGGGAGTCCTTGTTCACGATTCTGTTAAGTTAACGCGCAGGTTCAGTCGGCAGTTAGGAAGGCAAATGCAATGTTAGCATTCTTGTCAAAAGGGCTAGAATTCAAGACCAGGGACGTTCTTCTGAGGCTGTATAATGCTCTGGTCAGACCCCATTTGGAGTATGTGGGCAGTTTTGGGCCCTGTATCTAAGGAAAGATGTGCTGGCTTTGGAAAAGGTCCAGAGGAGGTTCACAAGAATGATCCCTGGAATGAAGAACATGTCGTATGAAGAACAGTTGAGGACTCTGGGTCTATACTCGTTGGCGTTTAGAAGGATAAGGGGGGATCTTATTGAAACTTACAGGATACTAGAGGCCTGGATAGAGTGGATGTGGAGAGGATGTTTCCACTTGTAGGAAAAACTAGAAGCAGAGGACACAATCTCAGACTAAGGGGACGATCCTTTAAAACAGAGATGAGGAGGAATTTCTTCAGCCACAGGGTGGTGAATCTGTGGAACTCTTTGCCGCAGAAGGCTGTGGAGGCCAAATCACTGAGTGTCTTTAAGACAGAGATAGATAGGTTCTTGATTAATAAGGGGATCAGAGGTTATGGGGAGAAGGCAGGAGAATGGGGATGAGAAAAATATCAGCCATGATTGAATGGCGGAGCAGACGCGATAGGCCGAATGGCCTAATTCTGCTTCTATATCTTATGGTCTTTTGGTTAAGCCTCGTGCAGAGCCTGGTCCTGTATATAGTTGGAAGGATGTTTAACAAATGATTAGATTTACCAAGAATCTATTGATCCTGACCAAAGACAACCTAAGCCGAGACCCACAACGATGCTTACAGATGGTTGCGGCGACAAAGTCAACAGGAAAAGCCCTGAGTAAAAATCCCAAGTCTGATGGCAGAATGGGGTGGTTGTGGGGGGGGGGGGGGGGTGAAGCCCAGCAACTGCAAAAGCAGCAAGCAAAACAACTGCGAGGGAAGCACGACATGGGAAAATCGGCAACAGAACCCGAAGAAAGGCTCGAGTGTGGAAAACCTTACCTTACCAGAGTTCTTCAAACATGTGGAAGGCCCAGATCAAGGTGAGAAATGGCAGAACTGGCACCATAGGTTTTCCAGATATAGAAGCGCTTCGGGCGGGACTAGCAGAGAAGGGTCGGTTCGCGCCTCTGCTGACTTCGGGCCATGGTGGAGGTGTGGCCCCAAGCTGCGAGTGAAGCCCTGGGTTCTTGTTCCCATGGGAACCTGAGAGGCCTGACTAAGCAGGAGGAGGAGGAGGACAGGACAGGCTGTGTCGGTGATAATGGTGCGGGGAATGAGCCGAAGGCACTGCTGTGGTGCACGGCGAGCTGTTACTCAGGTTATTTAACAGCTGGTGCCGGAGGGGGGATTTAACAATTGGAACATAGTTTAGGAGAAATGCTTACTCGAGTGGATGAATTCTGTGGGTTGTTGGACAGGATTTGAAATGATACGTCTCAGATAATGAATGAAAATATCCCTGAAATCTATGAAAAAGCAGATGTGCTAAAAGATTGATAAATTAGAGCCCTTCGTCAAAGTGATTGGACAGAATGCTTTTGTGCTAGATGCCCAAGTGACACAAGTTTAAGCTGAACTTGGAGCCTTTCCCAGCACATTTGGGAAAATCTTGCCCTCAGCCAGAACTATTGCATTCCTTCATAAATCATAAGAACATAAGAACACAAGAACTAGGAGCAGGAGTAGGCCAAAGAGAAGTAGCAAAACTTAAGCCTCCCACTCTCTTCAGGACAGAAGGTGACTTCCCTGTGCAGAACCTCCTGTTGAAAAGCCTGAATGGAAGGGTAAACATGTATTCTGTTATGGGGTCCCATACTTTATTGATCACAAACATTCTACCAGCAACGACACAGAGGCTAAATTAAATTCAAAAGACACAAAAAGCAGATGGGGAATGTGTTAAGATTCTGGAATAATGAATCAAAGAACGGCCAGAATACGTTCCAAGTAATTTCACCGTGAAGCGATACCTTGAGTAACAAAGACATCTCAGTCTGGTGGATGACTTGTTGACTTATGGTGAGAGATTGGTCATACCTAGAGTCCTCAGACTCATGATCCTTCAGAGAGTACACCAGAGACACCTGGCCATTAGGAGGCGCCAGAGCGAAACATTTGTTCTGGTGGCCAGGGATCACAACATCATTATCAGAAATGATGCAAACAGCATCAAATTAGGCAATCCATCACCAGGCCCAAAAAGAACCAGTGGTGATATTCTCATTTCAATCCAGACTGCAGGAACGCAGAAACATAGAAACCATCACGGTCCAGGAAAGAGGCCATCCAGCCCATTGTGCCTGCACCGGTCAAAAAGACAAAAAAGAAACTCGCCACTCATTTTAATTGCCTTGGTTTTAGGAATCAATCCTTTTACGCTCGAAGGGAAGACGCTCCTCAGAATTGTTGACTATATTGCTCTAGATGGAACCTGGTTACGCGTCGGCATAGTCCCACCTCAGAAGCTGTTGCAAAACACCTAAACTTTTTGCCCCTCCCAGCATTTCAGACCCAGTCACTTCACACAGTGGCTCACAATTTACAAACAAGTGTTTTAAGCAGTGCACAGAAGTTATTAGGTTGGTCCGCATGACTAGCTAACCCAGGTACCTATTAGCTATTGGAGAGGCTAAAATAGGAGGAAGGCTTTGTTGCTGAAAAATGACGATATCAAATTAGCACTGTTGAGCTACATTTCCACATCACTCCATGGGAAGACGACAGTGGATCCAAATCCCTGTTCTCCTGCACAATGCCGCAAAACAGTAGATATAGAGAGACTAGGGGAGGAGGGGACTATCGTCCAAATCAAACCAGAAACTAATAGGGTAATGTATATTGAATATAGTCAGACACTTGGGGGGAGATGTAGGATAATGTAAATAATATATTGAATGGAATCAGCAACTCGGGGGAGATGAAGGATTATGTAAATAATTTATTGAATAGAATCAGAGACTCAGGGGGGAGATGTAGGACAATGTAAATGATATATTGAATATAATCAGAGGCTCGGGGAGGTGTCGGATAATGTGAATCATATATTGAATAGAGTCAGAGACTTGGGAGAGATGTAGGATAATATATTGAATAGAGCCAGACAGTCTGTGGAGATGTATGATAATGTAAATAATATATTGAATATAGTCAGAAACTCGGCAGAGATGTCGGATAATGTGAATAATATATTGAATAGAGTTAGAGACCCGGGGGAGATATAGGATAATTAAATAAAATATTGAATACAGTTAGAGACTTGGGGGAGTTGTAGGATAATGTAAATAATTTATTGAATAAAATCAGAGACTTGGGGAGGGAAGTAATGTAAAAGGTTACGGTTAAATATGTCAATAGGCAGAGCATGACAAGCAGAGCAATATGAGGAATGATACTGTGGGAAGTTTTGTGCTGAGCCTTACCCGGCATATAGTTCAAAGTATGTTTAATAAAAGGTAAAGACTATGAAATTGTTGCTTCCAGTAGTCTCCATCGATCGTGACCAACTTAAGCTACAATCATGATGTTTCCTCTCAAATGCCAAGGTTTCGGTCTGAAGGTCCAATTGTCTTGTTTCCTGTATCTCAGCTAAAAGGGATCAATTAAGTGGCTCCTCGCTGCACTGCTCCTGTACTTAAATATTTTCTTGCGTCACGCTTTTCTCACTGAAACACAGTATTCAGATTGCTAGGCCCTTGTTATGCCCAATAGAGACTATTCAAGCAGCAGCACTTACAATTGTGATGTTTTTACGTAGCTCGCATTGAGACGAGACTTTGGACACTCTGGGCGCACACAGTGGAATCCACCATGTATATTAATGCAAATCTTCTCCCTGGTACAGTTGTGTTGATTGCTTGTACACTCATTAATATCTGTAGAAGCAAAGTTGTAATAATGAAATAGATGATGGGACAGGCATAATTAGGATAAAATAGGTAGTAACAAGATACATTAAGTATAATGGACAGACAACACTGAGGTGTGTCGACAATACAGATGGCTGGATGGGGTGATCAGGTATTCTTACCTTCACATGCCCGTGTATCCTCCAGTAGGTTGTATCCAGAGGGGCACGCACATTGATATGAACCTGGCGTGTTCACACAGGAATGTACACACAGACGAGCCAAGCGGCCTGTCTGAAACAGCTCGCACTCATCCACATCTGAAAGAGAGCCACACACAGATAGGTGACTATTTGGGAAACAAGTGGGTACACTCAGCAGGCTGATGTGCAACACCTTTGTTACATTTTAGGGGCGGTTTGTAACCAGAAGAACAAGAGTCACTGCTACAGAATAGTGGGATTGTTCAATCTGTCATGGGGCAACACCATGAAATGTGGACAGTATAGAGTTCTGAAAACAATTCATGGAATTTCTGGAAGGATGGAGAGAGATGGAGTTAAAGGGAGAGAGAGATGGGGAGAAAGAGAGGGAGAGAGATGGGGAGAAAGAGATGGGGAGAAAGAGAGAGAGAGAGATGGGTAGAAAGAGAGATGGGGAGAAAGAGAGAGATAAATGGTGAGAAAGTGACAGAGATGGAGAGAAGGAGAGAGAGATGGGCAGAAAGAGAGAGATAGATGGTATGAAAGCGACAGAGAGACGGAGAGGAGAGAGAGATGGGGAGAAAGAAAGGGAGAGATGGGGAGAAAGATGGAGAGATGGGGAGAAAGAGAGAGAAAGGGTGGAGAAAGAGAGAAAGAGACTCTGGGGCCAATGGAGAGAGAAAGAGAAAGAAAAGAGAGAATAAAGTGTGAGAGAGAAAAGAGAGACATAGAACAAATAAAGAGGGAGAACAGAGACAGCAAAGAGAGACAGAGTGAGACAGAGAATGTCAGAAAGTCTGTCAACTGCTTCTCATTCAAAGGATAGAAATCAGGAACTCTCGCCCCCAAAAGGTAGTGGGGGCTGAGTTGCTTGGAGTTTTCAAGAGAGAGATCAAAAGAATTTTATTAGGATATCAAGGAATATGGAGCAACGGTTTGTAAATAAAGTTAAGATATCGATCAGCCATGATCTAATTGTACAGTGGATTAGGCTCGATGGGCTGAATGGCCTAATCCAGTTCCACAGGAAGGTAGATGCAGAATCTTTTAATCAGGTTACATTTTTGAGCCTAAATTATCATTTATTTTTCCAAAGAATTGTGATATTCAGTAAAAATATTGCACAGTAGGCATCACTTTATCAATATGATTCAGGAGTAATCAATAGCCTGCACCTTACCAAATATCATAAGATATAGGACCAAGAGTCGGCCATCTGGCCCCTTGAGCTTGCTCCACCAGAGTGGAGAGCAGAATCGTACCAAGTCCCACTCACTCACTCACTCACTCACTCACTTCTCCCCTGTGCTCACTGACCTACACTGGATCCTGGTCTGATAATGCCTCAATTTAAAAATTCTCATTCTTCTTTTCAGATTCCTCCATGTCCTTGCCCCTCCCAATATCTGTAACCTCCTCCATCCTCATAGCCTTCAGAATCTCTGCAGTCCTCTAACGTTGGCCTCTTGAGTGTCCCCAACTTTCATCACTCCAAAATTGGTGATCAGGTCTTCAGCTCTGGAAACCCCTCTCACTCCGTTAAACCTCTCCCCCTCCTCTTAAGACTTATCTCATCAATGAAGCCGACCTATGCTAACATCTCCTTACCTGGCTTGGTGTCATATTATTTTTGATTAAGCAGCTTGGGTTGTTTTACCACATTGAAGATGCTATGTAAACACAGGGGCTGGGATTCTCCCCTACCCGGCGGGGCGGGGGGTCCCGGCATGTTGAAGTGGCGTGAACCACTCCGGCGTCGGGCTGCCCCAAAGATGTGGAAGTCTCCGCACCTTTAGGGGCCAAGCCCTCACATTGAGGGGCTAGGCCCGCGCCAGAGTGGTTACCGAGGCAGCACGGTGGCATAGTGGGTTAACCCTGCAGCCTCACGGCGCCGGGGTCCCAGGTTCGATCCCGGTTCTGGGTCACTGTCCGTGTGGAGTTTGCACAGTCTCCCCGTATTTGGGTTTCGCCCTCACAATCCAAAGGTGTGCAGGCTAGGTGGATTGGCCATGCTAAATTGCCCCTTAATTGGAAAATGAATTGGATACTCTAAATTTATTTTAAAAAAGAGTGGTTACCGTTCCGCCGGCTGGCATGAACGGCCTTTAGCGCCACGCCAGCCGGGGCCGAAAGGACTTCGCCGGTCGGCGTAAGTCCGCGCATGTGCCGGAGCGTCAGCGGCTGCTGGCGTCATCCCGGCACATGCGCAGGGGAGGGGAAAAAGAGTGCCCCCACGGCACAGGCCCGCCTGCCGATCGGTGGGCCCCGATCGCGGGCCAGGCCACCGTGGGGGCACCCCCCGGGTCACATCGCCCCGCCTCCCCCCCCAAGGACCCCAGCGCCCGCCCGCACTGCCAATCCCGCCGGTAAGAGAGGTGGTTTAATCCACGCCGGCGGGAGAGGCTTGTCAGCAGCTGGACTTCGGCCCATCGCGGGCCGGAGAATCGTGGACTTCGGCCCATCGCGGGCCGGAGAATCGCCACGGGGGGCCCGTTGAACGGCGCAGTGCGAGTCCCGCCCCCGCCGAATCTCAAGTGGCGAAGAATTCGGGACACGGCGGGGGCGGGATTGACGCTGGCCCCGGGCGATTCTCCGACCCGGCGGGGGGGTCGGAGAATCCCGTCCAGGTTGTCAACAATTCCCAGAGTGAACCGGATATTGGTGACCAGTTTGGAATCCGCACCAAGAGGCACTTCAATGTTGTGAAATGGTCTGAGTGAACAGCTTCAGCTGCAATGGATGGCACCTTACCTCGACACTGTCGAACATCGTCACCACTGAGATGGAAGCCTGACTCGCAGCTGCAATGCTGTGAGCCTTGAACGTCTGTGCACCGTGGCTGGCGGCTGAACGAGGGATCACTCTGCGATGTAGTCCACTCTATCGTCAGCAAGAGGAAATTTGTATTAGTAATGGCAAAGGGTACAAAGGCCTGGAATAGATGGCAAACCTTTATAGATCCCCTATTAGGCCTCAGCTGGAGTACCACGTTCTATTCTAGGCAGCACATTTTAAGAAGGGTGCCAAGGCCTTTGGAGAGGGTACAGAATAGATTTATCAGAATGGTATCAGGGAAGTCGGATTTAACATAAGTGGGGAGACTCGAGGAGGTAGGACTGATCTCAGAAGAGAGATGGTTAAAGAGAGATTTTAAAGAATTGTTTAGAATGATGAAGGGCTTTGACAGAGTAAACAGGAAGAAATTGTTTCCGTAGACTGGGGCATCAGTGACAGCGTGACCCAAATTTTAAATATCTCAGACCAGGGCAGAGATGCGAAGACATTTCATTAATAAACACAGTGCGTTATGATCTAGAATGTACTGTCTGAAAGGGTGGTGAAAAAAGATTCAAGAATGATTCTCAAAAGGGGATTGGATAAATACATGAAAAGGAACCATTTTCAAATCCATGGGCTATTGAGCTGAACTAAGCCATCAGGTTCATCTGGCGTTGATAGACAACCACACCCTTCTAAGTGGTGGCGTAGTGGTATTACCAATGAGTTAGTAACTCAGGAACTGAGGCTAATGCCCTGGCTACCTGGCTTCGATCCCACCAGGGCAGATGGTGAAATTCAAATAGAATAAAAATCTGGAATTAAAAGTCTAATGATGACCATGAAACCATTGCTGATTGTCATCAAAAGCCATCTGGTTCACTAATGTCTTTAGGGAAGGAAATCTGCCGCCCTTACCTGGTTGGTCTAACTGTGACTCCACTCTTTTAAAAAAAGCACGCTCTGTTCAAGGACAATTAGAGCTGGGTTACCAATGCTGGCCCAGCCAGCAACACCAGCGTCCCAGGAATGAATAGAAAAGTGCTTGAAATCTGAAATGGTGGGAGAGGCAGATGACCCGAACAAGAGGACACCAGCAAGTTATGTGGCATCCAGGGTACCCTCCTGACAAAGTGGACTTGTGGCCAACCACCTCAGGAAAGTTTGGCACTTTACCAAGCGTTATTCTATAGTTAGCAATAGAACCTATTTGTAAAAATACTGTTACTTACAGTAGAAGTGACTGGCCCAACATTGCATCCGGCCCTTGGCTACTAAATGGGCTGAATGGCCTCCTTTTGTGCTACAGATTCTCCGATATTGTAAGCAGAATGTCTGCAGGTGGGACTGAAGCAACGCAGTTTCAAGACCCCTCTCCCCAGCATACTCCTGGCAAACGTCCAAGCGATCGAAAACAAGCTGGATGAACTTATTGCTAGACTTACCTCTCAGAGGGAAGTAAGAGACTGCTATGTGCTCTGTTTCACAGAGACATGGCTCACCCCCGCCTCACCGGACTGTGCCATGCAACCTCTAGGTTTCTGAGTTCACCGGACGGACCGTGTCATCAGCCAAAGCAAAGGGTGGAGGGGTTTGCCTCCTCATCAACTCCACCTGGTGCTTGGATGTAGCGACCCTGGCGACCTACTGCTCCACAGACCAGGAATGCCTGACCGTGAAGTGCCGCCCATACTATCTTCCACGTGAATTCACTTCAGCCATTATCACATCGGTCTACATCCCATCCCAGGCAGAAGTGAGGAAGGCGGTGGATGAACTGTACACAGTTAGAAACAACTATGAAACAGAACACCTGGAGGCCTTGTTCATCATGGCCGGGGACTTCAACAAGGCCAACCTCAAAATTCCACCAGCCCATCTCCTGTCCCACCAGGGGCGACAACACTCTTGACCACTGCTACTCAAAAATCAAGGGCGCCTACCGTTCCATCCCCCGACCGCACTTTGGGAAATCAGACCATAAGACTGTGCTCCTTCTCCCGGCATACAAGCAGAAACTCAAGCGGGAGAATCCAGCTAAGAAGGTCGTGCAGTGCTGGCCCGAGGAAACAGAAGAGCTCCTACGTGACTGCTTAGAGACAGCGGACTGGTCCATATTTAAGAACTCAGCGACTAACTTAAATGAGAATGCCACCACCGTCACAGACTTCATCAGCAAATGTGTAGACTGGACGACTGCGTGCCAAAGAAAGCAGTACGTACATTCCCCAACTGGAAATCATGGCTCAATCGCGAGATTGACTCCCTACTGAAGGATAGGTCTGAGGCGTTCAAGTCAGATGACCCTTACCTATACAAGAAATCCAGGAATGACCTCTACAAAGCCATCTGAGATGCCAAGAGAGAATATCAAACTAAGCTAGAGTCACAGACAGACTCTCGGCGGTTGTGACAAGGACTAAACAACATAACGGGCTACAAAGCAAAGCCGAGCAGTATCTCCGGCAGCAGCGCACCCCTCCCTGCTGAAATCATTGATTTCAATGCTTGGTTCAAGCAGGAAACCAACAATCCGCTGTCGAGTGCCCCAGCAGACCATAACTCACCCATTCCCACCATCACAGCTTCCGAAGTCAGACCGGCCTTCCTGAAAGTGAACCCTCAGAAGGCGACGGGCCCGGACGGGATCCCTGGTCGTGCACTCAGAGCCTGAGTGGACCAGCTGGCAGAGGTGTTTGCGGATATCTTTAACCTGTCCCTACTCCACTCCGAGGTCCCCCCACCTGCTTCAAGAAGACAACATCATACTGGTGCCAAAGAAGAACCAGGCAACATGCCTCAATGACTACCGCCCGGTGGCCCTGACTTCAGTCGTAATGAAGTACTTCGAGAGGTTGGCCATGAAGCGCATCACTTCCACACTCCCAGAATGCCTTGATCCACTGCAATTCGCGTACCGCCGCAACCGATCCACAGCAGACGCCATTTTCCTGGCCCTACACTCATCCCTGGAGCATCTCGACAACAAGGACTCCTACATCAGACTCCTATTTATTCTCTACAGCATCGCCTTCAACACCATAATCCCAGCCAAGCTCATATCAAAGCTCCAAAACCTAGGACTTTTGGCTCCCCACTCTGCAAGTGGATCCTCGACTTTCTGACCCACAGACCACAATCAGTAAGAATAAGCAACAACACCTCCTCCACAATAGTCCTCAATACCGGTGCCCCGCAAGGCTGCGTACTTAGCCCCCTACTCTGCTTCCTGTACACACATGACTGCGTGGCAAAATTTGGTTCCAACTCCATCTCCAAGTTTGCTGACGATACGACCATAGTGGGCCGGATCTCGAATAACGACGAGTCAGAATACAGGAGGGAGATAGAGAACCTAGTGGAGTGGTGCAGCGACAACAATCTCTCCCTCAATGCCAGCAAAATTAAAGAGCTGGTCATTGCGTGCGGAAGCAAAGTACTGTACACACCGCTGTCAGCATCAACAGGGCCGAGGTGGAGATGGTTAGCAGTTTCAAATTCCTAGGGGTACACCTCACCAAAAATCTGTCCTGGTCCACACACGTTCACGCTACCACCAAGAAAGTACAACAGTGCCCATACTTCCTCAGGAAACTAAGGAAATTCGGCATGTCCACATTAACTCTTACCAACGTTTACAGATGCACCATAGAAAGTATCCTATCGGGCTGCATCACAGCCTGGTATGGCAATTGCTCGGCCCAGGACCACAAGAAACTTCAGAGAGTTGTGAACACAGCCCAGTCCATCACACAAACCTGCCTCCCATCCATTGACTCCATCTACACCTCCTGCTGCCTGGGGAAAGCGGGCAGCATAATCAAAGACCCTCCCACCCGGCTTACTCACTCTTCCAACTTCTTCCATCAGGCAGGAGATACAGAAGTCTGAGAACACGCACGAACAGACTCAAAAACAGCTTCTTCCCCACTGTCACCAGACTCCTAAATGACCCTCTTATTGACTGACCTCATTAACACTACACCCTGTATGCTTCATCCGATGCGGGTGCTTACGTTGTTACATTGTGTACCTTGTGTTGTCCTATTATGTATTTTCTTTTATGTATTTTCTTTTATTTCCTTTTCTTTTCATGTACTTAATGATCTGTTGAGCTGCTCGCAGAAAAATACTTTTCACTGGACCTCGGTACACGTGACAATAAACAAAATCATCCATCCATCCAGACACATAGTGCGGTATTTCTAAGTGCCACACACACATGCTTACACTTGCACGTAAAAGATCGGAAAGAACTAATAGCAAATAGCAAGAGAGGGAGTTAGAGGGACAGTTAGAAAGATGGGGAGAAAACCAAAAAGCCAATAAAAAAAGAAAAAGCCAGGAAGAAACAATGGACAACTCATCCAAAACCCACAGCCCCCACCACCTAGATTCAAGGACCCAGAAGGCCAAGGCCAAGTGCGTGAAAACACATCATGGATAAAGGTTTGGTTAGCTCTCAAAAAGCAGGTGTAGGGGTAATTGGCCATTTTCAGGTTGGCAAGCTGTAACCAATGGAGTGCCCCAGGAATCAGTGCTGGGGCCTCAGCTACTTAAAATCGTTATCAAGGACTCGGGTAAATGGACCAAATAGACGGTGACAAAATTTGCTGATGACACAAAGATAGATAGGAAAGTAAATTGTTAGGAGGCTGTAAAGAGTCTACAAAGGGATTTAAATAGATTCGGTGCGTGAGCAAATAATAGGCAGATTAAATATAACGTGGGAAAATGTGAACTTGTCCACTTTGGCAGGAAGAATAAAAAAGCAATATAAATATACAATATAAATAGAAAGAGGTTGTTCCCTCTGCAGCACAGAGGGATCTGGGTGTCTTGGTGCACAGAAACATAGAAAATAGAAGCAGGTGGGGGCCATTCGGCCTTTCGAGACTGCTCCGACATTGATTATGATCATGGCTGATCATCAAGTTCAATACCCTGAACCCACCTTCGTCCCATATCCCTTGAAACCTTCAGCCCAAAGAGCGATATCTAATTCCTTCTTGAAATTACACAACGTTTTGGCCTCAATTACTTTCTGTGGTAGTGAATTCCACAGATTCACCACGCTCCGGGTGCAGAACTTTCTCCTCACCTCAGTCCTAATGGTTACCCCTTATCCTCAAACTATGACCCCTGGACTCCCCCAACATTGGGAACATTCTTTCTGAATCTACCCTGTCTAATCCTGTTGGAATTTTGTAAGTTTCTATGAGATCCCTTTTCACTCTTCTAAACTCCAATGAATATAATCCAAACCAATTTAGTCTCTCCTCATATGACAGTCCCACCATCCCTGGAATCAGTCTGGTAAACCATTGCTGCACTCCCTCAATAGCAAGAACATCCTTCCTCAGATCAGGACACCAAAACTATCCACAATAATCCAGGTGTGGCTTCACCAATGCCCTATACAACTGCAGTAAAACACCTGTATTCCTATACTCAAATCCTCTCACTATGAAGGCCAACAAACCATGTGTCTTCTTTACTGCCTGCTGTACCTGCGCGTTTGCTTTCAGTGACTGATGCACGAGAACACCAAGGTCTCACTGAGTATCCACCTCTCTCAATTTACACCCATTCAAATAATAACCTGCCTTCTTCTCACTTTTGCTACTGAAGTCAATAACCTCACATTTATCCACATTATATTGCATCCATCATGCATGTGCCCACTCACTCAACCTGTCCAAATCCTGCTGAAGCATCTCTGCATCCTTCTCACAGCTCACCCTCCCACCCAACTTTGTATTATCAGCAAATTTGGAGATCATACATGAATCACTAGAAGTTAGTATGCAGGTACAGCAAATGATTAGGAAGACAATTGGAGTATTGTCATTTATTGCAAGGGGAATAGTATACCTAAATAGGGAAGTTTTGCTGTAAGTGTACAGAGCATTAGTGAGGCCTCATCTGGAGTACTGTTAATAGTTTTTGTCTGTTTTGGGCAGCACGGTAGCACAAGTGATTAGCACTGTGGCTTCACAGCGCCAGGGTCCCAGGTTTGATTCCCTGCTTGGGTCACTGTCTGCGCGGAATCTGCACGTTCTCCCCGTGGCTGCATGGGTTTCCTCCGGGTGCTCCAGTTTCTTCCCACAGTCCAAAGACGTGCAGGTTAGGTGGATTGGCCATGATAAACTACCCTTCGTGACCAAAAAAGCTTCGGATGGGTTATTGGGTTACGGGGATAGGGTGGAAGTGAGGGCTTAAGTGGGCCAGTGCAGACCCAATGGGCCGAATGGCTTCCTTCTGCACTGTATGTTCTATGTTCTGAGATTCCTGGAATGGGGAGACAATCTTATGAGTAAAGGTTGGACAGATTAGGTCTGTATCCATTGGAATTCACAAGAATGTGAGATGATCTTATTGAAACATACAAGATCCTGAGGGGGCTTGACAATGATGGGCGGGATTCTCCATCCGTTCACCTCAACGGGATTCACTGGTCCTGCTGCGGCGAATGGGAAATTTGGCTGAGCACCAAATTCACCGTCCGCAGTAGCAGCGGTAGTGGGGTGGAGTCGCAGCGGAGAATCCTGGCCGACGTTTCTCTTTGTGGGACAGACGAGAACTATGGGACACGGTTTTAAAATAAGGGATCTCCTGTTTGAGGCGGAGATAATGAGAATTATTTTCTTTCAGCGGGCCTGAGGAATTCTCCTCTCCAGAGAGCGGTCACTGAATACTTTTTCAGGCTGAGTTAGATTGATAAAGGGGTCAAAAGGTATAGGAGGAGATAGGAAAATGGATTGGAGCTCACAATCAGATCAGCCATGATCAGTGGAAGGGTCACTTCAACCTGGAACGTTAACTCTGTTTCTTGCCACAGATGCTGCCAGACCTGCTGGGTTTATCCAGATGTTCTGCTTTTATTGCAGGATTTTGGCATCTGCGGTATTTTTCTTTGATTGCAACCATGACTTAATCAGATAACAGAGCAGACTCGAGGGGCTGTATGGCCTACTCCTGCTCTTAATTTGTATGTTTGTACATACATAACACCACTACCTCCAAGTTACCATCCAGACTCAGACAAAAATCACAATTCCTTCACAGTTGCTCAGTCAGAAACTTTGGCTCAGCCTTGTAGAAGCAGCATTTCAACACAGAGTTTGGTGATCCAAGATAAAGGCTCACTTCACAAGGACAACCAGGAGTGGGCAAAATAAATCTCAGGTGGATGCCAAGTATCTCATCGCACTATTTGAAGATGAACAGGGCCATTCATCTGATGTCCTGACCAACATTCATCCCTCAGTTAGCAACACAAAAAACAGATGATCTAGTCACTATCACGTTGCTGAATTGTGGGAGTTAGTTATGTACAGGTCGTCACCTGTGTTCCCCATATCACAACAATAACTACACCTCACAAGTACTTCACTGACTGTAAAGTTCTTTGCGACATCCTGAGGTTGTGAAAGGCGCTTTTAAATGCTTTGTAAAGTTCTTTGTTTGTATACATTCAGGAATCCATGAGCCTGATTGTGCCATGTTCCAGTATATTGTTCACTCCTACTTCATTCACAATGTACAGGAGCTAATATTGATACAAAACTATAACTGAACCATCCAGAAGCAAAGTAATCTCTGGTGGGACTGTCAATGTAAAAGGCTTGACACGGCGACACACATAAGCCATTATTATTATTGGAATAACGGGCAGGATTCGCCCCTCCAGCCCCGCTGTGTGCTTTGTGGCAGTGGAAGGGCCACACCATTGGCTGACGATGGGATCTTCTGCAACCTCCGCTATCAGTGGGGCTAGCTGTTGTTCACACCCTCTGCCGCTGGGGAACCCAGGGAGGGGGAATCACCTTCAGCTGGACTGTTAGACCACATCGGGGGGAACGGACAGAAAATCCCACCCAACCCCTTTTATTTGCTGTGCACTATACATACACAGAAACTGACATAGCAACAAGAACCATTGGAATTACATTTTCAATGTTAAAAATTCAACAATAGCTCTCTCCCAATGTGTTAGAAGCAACTAGCTAAATTATAGGCTTGGTTGTATCCCAGGTGCCATGTCTAAGCATTTCTGATAGGATACGACACTGAATGTTAGGTATGCTCAGAGATAGGAAGTACTCTCTCTTCCATAATGAAGGTTTCAGTTTTAAAACCAGCTCTATAGAGACTTGAGAATATAACTTGGGCTGGTGATTCAGTCCTGTACTGAGGGAGTGCTGCACTGTCGGACATGTCATTTTTTGGATGAAACATTAAACCAAGACCCTGCTTGCCCTCTCAGGTGAACCCAAAAGGTCCCATGGCATTTTATTTGGAAACGAGGAGAGTTTTCCCTCCTGTCCTGGTCAATAGTTATCCCCCAAACAACAGATGGTCTAGTCATTATCTTATTGCTGTTTCTGGGATCTTGCTGTGCACAAATTAGCTGCCAGTTTTTCGACATTACAGTGACCATACTTCAAAAAGTACTTAATTGGTTGGAAAGTGCTTTGGGTGTCCCATAGCCATTAAAGTCGCTCTGACCTGTGTGCCTGTCTTTCTTTTTCCTGCTTTTTCTTTTTGCACAGGGTATCTCCAATCACTGAAAGAGCACAAGCTTCACAGAACTGGCCTGGTCACTGGGAGTCATGATTAAACGCCATGGCTGGTTGTCTCTCACATAATGTATGACAGATCAATGAGAGAACGAGATGACGGGGAGACTGGAAGCTATTTATCTCTCCGCTGTGCTATTCACTCACTGCGTTCCATCCTTTGTTGCTGTAACTAATCTCTGCCCCTGAGCAGCGAGCGTGTTCTATTTTTCTGAAGGAAACAGGGGTCCCATTGTCACTGGAGATACCTTAGGATCAAGTGATTGAGATAGTTAGCATTAGACGAGACTGGCATTCCCGAATAGAAATCAGCCTGGCAACGCTCCCTGATTCCCACAGACCATGCTGCGAAAAAGCAGCAAGAGCCAGCATTTCCTTATCCCAAACTTTACATCGTGTGCGAGACTTACAGCCTGGTTTAAGCCAGCTGAGTTGGACCATTTGTTTAAACTAAGAGTTAACGCTGAGTGCCAATAACTCGGAAGATAGTTCAACTCACTCGTCCTTCAGTTCTGCTCCATGTCATATTACAGTCCCCATCACTTACACCGTTTGCACTTGACAGGGCCAAACACCTGTACAGGCAAATAGTGCCAACTGTGTGCCATCACCATGGGTATCAATTACAAAGGCGGCACTAAAAGGTATTACATGCACCAGCTATTTATGGGAAGCTCAGTTCTTGGCCGATTTAAAAGCTCCACTGATTTCAGGCAAAACCAAGCTTTTAAGCAACTTTGATTAGCAGCTCATGAGTAACTCCAGGAGATGGATTCTCTTGTCTCCTCCAGGGAATTACATGGCTGCACGTGGAGGGAGGAGAAATGAAAGAAAGGAAGAAAAGATAGGAAGGAAGAAAGAGGGAGGAGGGAAATGTGTGGCGAAAAAGAGAGCAGGAGAGAGGAAAGAGAAAGATGAGAGAGAGAGGAGAGAGGGGGAGAAAGAGAGCGAAAAAGAAAGGGAGAGGAAATGGAGGAGTAGGAGAGAGAAAAACGAGAGAGAGAAAGAAAGAGAGAGAAAATGAGAGAGAGAGAATTCGAGAGAGAAAGAGAGTGTAAGAAAGACTAGAAAGCAAGAGAGACTTGGATTTAAACAGCATGTTTCACAATATCAGGGATTCCCAGCAGATAAAGTGCTTTTGAACGGATGTCACTCCTGTAATTTAGGAACATGGCCGCTAACTTTACACAGCACAATCCCACGAACATCAATGTGATAACAACTGAACAATCTGATTCGGCCAAGACACCTGGGAGAATGCCGCTCTTATTCAAAAAACTGCAATACGATCTATGAGAGTAAACTGGGCCATAGTTTAACATCTCAACCAAAAGATGGCACTGTCGACAGTGCAGCGTTCCCTCTGTACTGAATCAGAATGCCAGCTGTATTTTGAGCTCAAGTTTGTGAAAGTGTCTCTTTAAGATACTTCAGTCACTGTAAACGTTGTTGATAGATGACATGATCTTTCTCAGCCTACCAAATTCATATCTTTAAGCCTCACCCGCATCTCCAATATTCTTAGATCTAATAAACAGAAGTGTACAAAGAAAATGGGTGGGGGGGGGGGGGGTGTAGTGAACTAGTGGTATATTATATGTATTACGGCACTGCCTGTATATTAGAGGTACGATGGTAAATCCCTGCCTACTGGCTCCGCCCAGCAGGCGGCGTATAAATGTGTGTGCTCACCTGCGCTGCAGCCATTCTGGTTCCAGCTACAGGAGGCACAACATCTCGTTCAATAAAGCCTCGATTGTTCCACCATTCTCGTCTTGTGGTAATTGACGGTGCATCAATTTATTGAACGAGATTTTTTAAATGATGGATCTCTGCATCAAGCCTGATCGCCTGCAGCTGAGCCCTCAAGCAGCCAATGCCACATCCACCTTCGACCACTGGCTAGCCTGCTTCGAAGGCTACCTCGGAGCAGCCGCTGAAGAACCCTCGGACTCGCAGAAGCACCAATTCCTCTATTCACGGGTGAGCCCTGACATTTTTCCCCTCATCCAGGATGCGCCCACCTACTCCGAAGCGATGACGCTCCTGAATGGACATTATATTCCACCGGTGAATCAAGTATACGCCAGGCACCTCCTGGCCACGAGACAGCAACTCCCCGGGGAGACTCTGGACGATTTCTTGCATGCCCTGCACATACTAGATAGGAACTGTGTCTGCCGGGCAGTTTCGGCAGTCCAGCACACCAAACTTTTAATTAGAAACACTTACGTCACGGGCATGAAGTCTGCGTACGTCCAGCAGCGGCTACTGGAAGGGGGTAGGCTCGACCTTGCTAATTCGTTAGAAGTGGCCTCCCGTAACGTTCAGTCCTACACCCCAGGCCGCGCGGCACCCTCGTGGGCATTGTGGGCCCCAGCAGCTGCCGACTCCAGCTCACGCAAGCCAGCGCTGCACGGCAGCCAGCCAACTCTGGGGGGCCCACATGTCATTTTTGCGGACAAAACAAACACCCCAGACAGCGCTGCCGGCCACTGAGCGCAACCTGCAATGGGTGTGGGAAGAAAGGACACTTTGTTTCTGTTTGCCAGGCCTGGTCGGTCGTCGTTGTTTCCACACCCATTTCTACACCCCCACGTGCGACCCAGAGGCACCGCCATCTTCCCCTTCGCAAGCCACGTGAGGCCCGTGGGTGCCGCCATTTTCCTAACCGTAAGCCACGTGCGGCCTGTGGGCGCCGCCATCTTTGATGCCGCCTGCCATGTGTGCCCCGTGAGCGCCGCCATCTTCGGCGCCATTTTAGACCGCGCCTCAGGACCTCTGCTCGTCTGGCCGTTCATCACCTGCCGCTACCTCCGCCATTGCTGACTAGCCCGGGGCGATATCAATGGCCCCCGACTGGCGCGGCGGCGATCCCGCAGGCGCCCGAGAATTGGCGTCAGAGAATCAGCAGGCCGCCGTTGGAGCTGCATGACGTGATTCTCGCCGGGGGATCAGAGAATCCCAGCCCGGGAGTCTGTTACAGCAGCTAAAGCATTCTAGCTCAAGGATGTGGGAGATGGTCAGCCATTTGGACCCCAGGCTGAATTTACCAGTAGATTCTGCTGGGGAAGGTGGCAGAGTCTGCATGAGCTTTAATGACTTGTTAAATATCATTATTGCATCTTCAATGATTGATTCTAAGAGCATGGAGCCTTTACAATTCTAGCTGTCTCTGTGGCATTATCCCGCTGCCGTATGATGTCCCACCCTACAGTGCCAATTGTCAGAACTCACAAGTTATGTCTTCACACCGAGGTGCAAATCGTATTGCACTGTGAATGGAGCAGAAACAAAAAAAATCACCACTATTATTTTTATATGAACAAAGTCACAAGAGCTGACTATATTGGGGTGTCTTAAAGCAGGAATGAGAAAGTGGCCCTGATTGTAATGGCAAGGTTGGAAGTGAGCTAAGGTTTATGATTGGGAAACAAGCTTCCTACGCACCAATGATTGGCGTCCTTCATGATGGGCAGCCACTAACTGGCCATCTGATTGGACGTACAGAGAGGACAGGGGATTGAGCAAGCACATCCCTCATTTTCCATTCCGTCACCCTCACTCCTCTGAGAATCGGAACACACAGCCCACAGTAATATTCTGGAGCTGGGACAGTGGGAGAGAGAAGGAGCATCGAAGAGTAAGGAATAAACGACAGATTAACATTTCTAAAGCGCCTTTCACAAGCATAGGGCATTCCCAAGCACTTTACAGCCAATGAAGTACTTTAGAAATAGTCAGTATTGTTGAAAAAATACATTTTGTTGAAGCTTTTCATCTTTCACTCATCAGGGGTTTATCGTCCTCGTCGCGCCTGACTTGGTGACATGATAAGGCTTTTGAATCTCGCGAAAGGCCTCTCGTGAGATTTGCAATGGTTGAGACATCTCACGAGATTCATCCGAACGTTGCGAGGCGTTGCGATCTGGACCCCACTCTCCCTCTTCCTCTGGCACTGCCAGGCAGGCAGGGGCATTTCCAGGTGCGAGTGTGGCAGTTTTGGGGTACTCAGGTGCCACGATGGCATAGCCAAGGGTCGGGGCCTGAAGGGTTCATGCCCACGGAAAAAGGGATGAGGAGGTTAAAGAAGATTAGGGGAGGGGGGGCGGGGTGATGGGCAGCTATGAAGGGGCTTCAGCGGCCCCTTTAGCAGGGTGTCCTCACTTGGAGGAGGTTTGGAATAATGCCCATTTGAGAGGGGTGTGACATTGACCTTGGGTGGGGGTTTTGGTAACCCTTTTTTTTTTAATATAATTTTTATTGGAATTTTTTACAGAAAATATAAAACATGACAAACAATGAAATGCAACAAAATAACCCATAATAACTGTGACACCCCCAGACCGTATCGGCGCATGTATCACATCCCCCCCACCCCCCAACCCCAATGAACAACAAAAGAACTTAAAAATATATTAAAATTAAATAAACAAACATAGTCATTGTCGCCCGCCCCCTTTTCCCTCCCCTTTTCCCTCCCCCCCCCCCCCCCCCCCCCCCCCCCCGGGTTGCTGCTGCTACTGTCCCTGTACCCTACCGTTGAGCCAGAAAGTCGAGAAAAGGCTGCCACCGCCTAAAGAACCCTTGTACCGACCCTCTCAGGGCGAATTTGACCTTCTCTAGCTTAATGAAACCAGCCATGCCATTGATCCAGGTCTCCACGCTTGGGGGCCTCGCATCCTTCCATTGTAGCAAGATCCTTCGCCGGGCTACTAGGGACGCAAAGGCCAGCACACCGACCTCTTTCGCCTCCTGCACTCCCGGCTCCACCCCAACCCCAAAAATCGCGAGTCCCCATCCTGGCTTGACCCTGGATCCCACCACCCTCGACACCGTCCTCGCCACCCCCTTCCAGAACTCCTCCAGTGCCGGGCATGCCCAGAACATATGGGCATGGTTCGCTGGACTCCCCGAGCACCTGACACACCTGTCCTCACCCCCAAAGAACCTACTCATCCTCGTCCCAGTCATGTGGGCCCTATGCAGCACCTTGAATTGGATGAGGCTAAGCCGCGCACACGAGGAGGAAGAATTAACCCTCTCCAGAGCATCAGCCCATGTCCCGTCTTCGATCTGTTCCCCCAATTCCCCCTCCCGTTTTGGTAACCCTTAATCTCACTCAGAGGTCATTTCAAAATGGCAGCCGGATCTCTGAGGAACCGGTCTGGTCAGTGCGTTCAGCTCCCCAGTGGTGAAAAAAATGTTGAAGTGTGGTCTTGACCGGAGAGAATCTCCTCCAGGCTCAAAAAAATGAAAAAGGGCTCGATTTACCAGCCTTGTCCCGCCGGAATCAGGATGGGTCGTGGCTGGTAGCTCCCAGGAGTGGCCGCTCCCAGGATTGCCGATGATCCGTGCTGTTGTGAGATGTTGTGCTCTGGAACCTGTCCACAATGAGTGGGACCCAGACTTGCAGAGTTAAGTAGGCTTAACGCCTATTTTATAATTGTCTACTGGGGCGGAATTCTCCGACCCCCCGGGAATCGGCGGGAGCGGGAATCACGCCCCACCGGTCGGCGTGCCCCCCGCGGCAATTCTCCGGCCCACGATGGGCCGAAGTCCCGCCGCTGTCAGGCCTCTCCCACCGACGTGGTTTAAACCACCTCTGTGCCGGCGGGATTGGCGGCGCAAGCGGGCCCCCGGGGTCCTGGGAGGGAGTGCGGGGCAATTGGACCCCGGGGGGTGCCCCAACGGTGGCCTGGCCCACGATCGGGGCCCACCAATCGGCGGGCGGGCCAGTGCCATGGAGGCACTCTTTTTCATCCGCCGCCGCCACGGCCTCCACCATGGCGGAGGTGGACGAGACACCCCCTATCGCGCATGCGCCAGTGGTGACGTCAGCGGCCTCTGACACTCTGGCGCATGCGCGGACTAACGCCGGTCGGCGTAGCGCCAAAGGCCGTTGGAGCCAGTCGGCGGAGCGGGAGCCACTCCGGCACGGGCCTAGCCCCTAAAGGTGTGGATTTGGGGAGGCCCGATGCCAGAGTGGTTGGCGCCACTCCGCTACGCCGGGATCCCCCGCCCCGCCGGGTAGGGGAGAATTTCGCCCCTGATGTCAGACTGAACTGACACCCGGAATCTACCAGAAGCGCTGAGGAGACTCCAGCCTTGGTCCCAGGCGGAACACATTTGGAGGGTCTCCCAAGCAATCTGAGGTACCTGGGAGGTTGGAATCTGGGTCGGGTGGCACCCTGGCAATGCTGAAGCCACCCGGGCACCTTGACACTGCCAGCGTGCCAGGCTGGCAGTGCCAAGGTGCCCAATGTCATTTAACCCGCGCCGGGATTGGGCCCAGGGATGCCTCGAGGACCCGAACAGGTGAGTTGGAGCGTTGAGGTTCCAGGGGTCATTTCGGGGGGGGGTTAAGAAATTTAAGCGCCAGGGGGGGTTAAGAAATTTAAGCGCCATTCCTGGCGAGCAGAGCTGTTCAGAGTCAGAAATGTGATTGAGGCACAAACAAATGGAGTGCTGTGAGGTAGCAGGGTCATAGCGCCGGAAACGGCCCAGCTAATCCTACCCAGAACAGATTGAGTTTTAGTTTGATTGCGCCCAAAATGTGATTGAATAGCGGTGTTGATCTCACCCAAAAAGCCGGCGAGAAATATTCTGCCAAACTCGCCCAAAGTGACACTTAGAATTCTGCCCATGGCAATTGCAACACTACCAATGTCAGGGGAAACAAGGAGCACAATTCTCTGGGACGATTTCTCAGTGTGATAGCGAGCGGGAACTGCTGTGAGCTTCCCAGCACTCATCACTGGTGCAACATTAATTGGTCCACTTAACGAGGCCCTCCGATTTGCCGGCACCGGGCTCACCGACCCCCCGGTTATCAAGGTCGAGCAGCACTTCAACCGCACTTGCTCAGCCAACCCCAGCCAGCTCACAATATTGACACTGAGGAGACCGGCCCCAAGATTCAGGGATGCAGATCTGGCCAGGTTCCTAGACGCAGTGGGGGACAGGAGCGATATGTTGTTCCCTCGAGGGTCCCGTAGGGTCAGTCACAGGGCTTCCAGTGCTGCCTCACCGAGGTGGCAGTGGCTGTGAGCGCCGGGAGTGTGACCAGGAGGATTAATCTCCAGTGCAGGAAAAACAACCTACACCGTACAGCACAGGTGAGTCGACACTAATGACCCCGCCGAGACCTTTCCACCCGCACGCGAGCATCCACACCCCAACTCTCCATGTGACCCCCCCAACCCTCCCTCCACCCCACCTCTCCCTTCAACTCCCCATAACCATCCCTCCACAAATCCTTTTCCTTCAAGTCCCCCAAACTTCCTTCACCAGGGGACCTGTCAAACGTGAGTTATTACCTTACTGGCTGGTCCATCCCTCCCACTGTCCGCATGTCCATTCTCCCAGAGGTCCTCCAGCCGACGGTGCCGTCCCATCCAGGGCGGCCCCCTCTCCTGCTTCCCAGGAGACCACCTTTGAGGGGGAACTCTGAGGAAGACACGATCAAGGTATCACAGCTGTCATCCCCACCCTCCACCAGCGCAGATACACGCACCTCGGTGGGAAATGTTACTGGTCAGGCCTCTGGGGCACAATCTGGTGAGCACCACACTGCTGCTGATGTACATCAGGTGGAGGCAGGAACGCCCAGGCAAGACAGCAGTCAGAGGACTGCTGGATCCCAGGATCCAGCTGGGTTCCAGCCTCATGCTGAGCCTCTGGAAGTGGGTTACCCGGAGCTGATGGAGACGATAGGGAACGGTTAAGACATTCAGAGGGAAATGTCAGTGACACTGCAGCAGATCCATGAGCGAATGAAGGAGTCCCAGAAGCTATGGGTGCAGGATATGTCGCCGGCAATGTGTGGCATCAAGGCCAACACTGCTAGGGTGGCGACCGCAGTGGAGAGCATGGTGCATGATGTTGGCAGCATTAGTGAAGGTGTCCAAGGTGTTGGGCAGTCGGTGATGGCCGTGGCTGAGGATCTCGGCAGAATATCTGACTCGCTGGGGGATGTGACCCAGTACCAGGCCGACCTTAATGAGGTTCTGAAGGACATGTCCTGCTCTCAGATGGGAATGGCCGATGTCATAATATCCACTCATGTATATCATGAGATGCAGGCAGGCAGTGATTGACACACAGGATAACCAATGAACACACATGACACAGAACAACCAATTACCAGACAGGACACCACCATTATAAAGCCCACAGGGCATTAAGGCTCTTCCCGCTCATAGCACACGGCTAGGGAGATAGTCGTAGTGCACAGGCCAATGAACATCATCACCATGTGGTAGAGAGCTAGTCTGGTCAAGCCAGTAGGAGGTTATCAGTTAGGTTAATAGAGTGTCAACCCACAGCAGATTATGTACAGCAACCAACAGGTTCAATAAAACAGTGTTGGACCATCTCCTGTGTCGGAAGCCTGTTTCTCGTTTCACGGCATCCAGTTGCAGTCAATGTTAGACCAACACAGATAACACATCAGCCGAGACGCTGCGGAGTTTGTCCCAGTCACAGATGGGCAGTCACTGAGGAGCATTGCCAGGGGCGCCGACACCATGGTGCGGACCATGGGGAACCGCCAGGGTTGGCAGAGGCAGATGATGCAGGGGCAGCCGGGGCTCAAACCAGCTGCCCCTCTGTCCCAATGTGAAACCCACTGGCCACTGTCTGGGAGGAGGGGGCACTGAGTGCCAAACAGGACCCATCCCATGGGGTGGCGATGGTGGCAACCAGCTCCTCCGAGTTCCACCCCTCCGATGAGGCCGCATCTCGCAGCCAGCACCCGGAAAAGGGCAGCACGGCTGTCCATGTGCCGCCAACAAGTGAGCCGGGGCCCACTAGTCCCAGAGGACACCCTCCAGGGGCATCGAGGGCCATGGGGCGAGGTACGCAGCTGGCTAGCTCCACCTCAGGTGTGCATCCTGTGGACAGATTTAGACGTAGCAGTAGAGCTAGGAGGGCAAAGCACATCGAGAATCACTGAGGGCAATGGGGGAGGGAGAAGCGGGAGGGGTAAGAGATAGCTCGGGTTAGGGGGATGGGCTGGCACCATCTGCAGAGTGGGGAATTGTTATACACAATAAACACTCTTGTGCACAACGAGTATGATGCCTCTGTCACTTTCTTCCAGAATGCAGGCCGACCTCCAAACCCTTGACCCTTCTCTCCTCCGGCTGTGGAGAAATCTGCTGCCCGGGCATCCTGTTGAGCTTGGTCCATGTCAAAGTACTTTTTCGCCCGGGGAAACATTGCATCCGTTACCTGTCAGATGCACCTGTGGGCTGTGGCCTGCGAGATACCACACAGGTTCCCGCTGGAGCCTTGGAATGATCCCAAGGTGAAAGTTGCAATGACCTTGGTGGCCACTGGGAGCGAGTGTGCTCCTCCTCCAGGTGCCGCACTATCTCCTTGTTGAAGCGGAGCCTCCTGCGGCGCATGCTGTCCGTCATCTGTTCAAACAACCCTAGGCCATCACAGGCATCCCCATCTGGGTCCCTCCCTGGCCTAATGGGCAGCCAGGACCTCAGGGTATGGGGCAGGGTCCGGCATGTGGGCAGTCCCCTCGAGCATCTGCAGATGCTGCTGCTGCCGCCCTCTCTGGCATTGGCCACCCAGCCTAGCAGCAGCTTCTGTGTTCAAAGTCCCTGCCACAGCATTCAATATCTGTAAGGAATTGGGAGAAGGTGTTAGACTGACAAACAGCAGTGGCTCCCACCCCAGGACCCTCCAATCCCTCATTGATCCCCCCCTTCCCCCCCACCTGCAGCACCCTGCCCAAGCACAGAGTGAGCCCCTTCACTGGACCTGGACCCTGTACCCCAGACACCCGCACATAACGTCACCTGTACTTGGCATGGTCCCCTCCCCAAGACACTCACCCACCCTCCGGCCGTGGTCATGTCCCCGAAGCTGTATCCCATTCTGGGTATTTGGAGGTTGGCTGCTGCATGTGTGGTGTTGCCTCCCGCAGTGTTCAGGCACAGTGTCCGGGCATCGTGGTTTGATTGAGATGCGAGGCAATGGCTCCCACATGCTATTTGGCCCGTTCACCAAGAGAATCGGTTTGCGTTATGTGAAGTGCTCACAGCCACAATTGCCAATTCCCTATTAGCGATAGCCATCAGCTGCACAACCAGAGGCCTCGGCAGACGATGAGGTTTATGAGTGGTAGGTGGGGCAGATGGGCAGGCGGCCCACCCCTGCAGGGGGTCTACCCCCTCCCCCAAGCCAAGGATCCCCCTGGGCCCCCCGAGCACTGGGGCAGAAAGCCCAGCACCCCCCGGCTCTTTGCCTGTGAGCAAAGATGACTACTCACCTTCTCGGTTCCCCACAGAAGCCCTTCCGCCAGGTTCACATTTTTCAAAAGGGGTGCCAATCATCGCCAGCGTGACCACTTGCTGGGGAGGCCGATGAATGAGGGGAGGCCATTGGATATGGGGTGGAAATAGGGCGTAAATGGTGATAATTAGATTCTCGCCATGCTGAGGTGAGATCCCGATTTCACCTCGAGGAGCGGGCCGGTTGCATCACAAAGTGTTTGGCGCCTGGCGCGGTTCTTGTTTTTTGGCCCCTCCCGCTATTCACTGGCTTCATTTCACTCGAGCGTTAGCGCAACGAGACCCGCCCAATGACTTTATACTGTATAAGAGAGTGCTGATTGGTTGGCAAGCGTCTCTGAGTGGTAGAGGTGTTTCAATGAAATATGCCCCATTTGATGGTGACTGACAGTTACCTGCCAGGTTAATATGGAAACTAGATATATTAATACACAAGGCCCTGTTCTTTGTAGACAGAAAGAACATGTACACACATTGCGCCTGCTTCAGTGAAACAAAATAAGTGATCGCCATTCACTGGTTCATTCCACAGGGCAAGGCCTTGACCAATCAGAGTCAAGCTGGCTGGTTTAATATTTCAAACAATTCTTGGCAGTTACCTGTCAGTCACCATCCCCTGACATTGGCATTCTCGCGTTTGTCCTGATAAGTGCAAGACAAAAAGCTTTGACAAAATATTTTTTCTCAGCAATGCTTTAGAAATGTAGTTTCCCACTGTAATGTAGAAAATGCAGCAGCCAATTTGCACACTGCAAGCTTCCACAAAGGAACAATCTGTTAATGACCAGATCATCTGCTTCTACCGATGTTGGTTGAAGAATAAACGTTGGTGAAGAGAATTCCCCTGCTCTTCTTTTATGTCCAGGTGAGAGAAGAGCTGGGACGCCAGTTCAACTCTTCATCCAAAAGACGGCACCTCTAACGTGCAGCACTCCTTCAGTGCCGCACTGGGTTTACGGCCTGGAATCTGCGGTCAGCTCTTTGCCCACAAGTCCCTAGGATTGGGAATTGTGCTGGGGTTAAACAATCTTGCAAGACTTACGTGAGTTTAAGGCAAGGTGGCAGTTATAGCCAGCCCAGCCAGCACGGCAGAGACAGGCATATCGGTTTACATCATCCACGCAGATCCCACCATTGAAACAAGGATTACTGGCACACTCGTTTACATCTGAGGGAAGAGAGTGCAAGCAATGGGCAGCATTAGACTTGAAGCTGGCACTGTACTCTTGAACTGGTAAACAACAACTTGCATTTACGCAGTGTCCTGAATGTAGCAAAAAGACACAGAAAATTCACAGCTGAGAATTTTATACCGAGTCACATAAGTAGGTATAAGGACAGATGACGAGATCCATTTTAAGGATCATTTTAAAAGGAGGAGAGAGGTTTGTGGGAGAACTTTTCATCGTATCGGGGCCAGATAGTTAAAGGAACAATTTGCAATGGTGGAACAAAGGGAGAAAAAGGAGGTCGGATTTTGAAGAGTGCAGGAGGGTGGCAGACCTGGCGAGAATTACAGAGCCAGAGAGGCATGGTGGCCATGGAGGGACTTGAACATTAGCACGAGAATTGGAAATTCAGCTAACATAGGCGAGCAAGTACAGGAGGTCAAAAGAGAAAATGCTGGAAATCTCAGCAGGTCTAGCAGCATTTGTAGGGAGAGAAAAGAGCTAACATTGTGAGTTCAGATGATGCTTTGTCAAAGCTAAAAGACATAGAAAGTGAGAGATATTTATTCAGGAGGTCACAGGTAAACCAGACTGGGTGGATGTGCGGTTCACAAAATTAATTCACCACCGCAGCTGCTAAGAATAGGCCCAAGGTTTTCTCCAGTGCTTTGCTGGGGAACAGGACAGAGGTCATGTCACAATCTTGTGGAAACAATGGGGAAGGACAGCTATGCACCTCTGGATGGCCCAGAGGAGTAGGTGGACTACTTTGAGCAATAAAGATCGTGCAGACTCAACATGGCTTCAGGAAATAAGAGATGATAGTTCAGCCCAAGATATAGGCCAGGAATCAGCCAGGCCTGCTCTCTCTCCTTCCATTACACTCATTCGACGACACCCACACATTTAATGATGAAGTTATGGCGCTGGAGCAGAATGGGCTCTGAGAAAATTGCCAGCCACAATTTTGTGGTGAATGTGAGGTTTAACAGTGCCGAACAAGATAGTGGGCCAGCAGTAACTCCGGGAAAGAGTGGACATGGAGGGTGTCTGCTGCAACCCAGTCCTCGGAGCCTCAGCAATTAAAAATTAACTTTATGTCTGTAACGTCTTCAGAACCGCAGGATGCCCCAAAGAACTTTACAGCCAATGACATACTTTTAAAGTGCAGTAAACATGGCCACTGTAGTATAAGGAGAAGCAGCCGTGGGTTTTCACACAGCAAGATCCCATAAAACAGCACTGTAGCACTGACCAGATTATCTGGTTTAGCGATGCTGGTTGAAGGATAAATATTGAACAGTACGGAGGGGAAATTTCCCGACCCGATCTTCTTCAAATAGTGCCATTGGGATTTTCACATTTAAAAAATGACACTGCCAACAATGCTGCACTCCCTCAGTACAGCACCGGGAGTGTCTGCCTAGGTTCTGTGCTCAAGTTTCTGGATTGGGATTTGTGTTATCATTAGCACCGCGGGGTGGACTGGGACACTTCACTCTAAACTGGTACCATCACAGTCTCATATTTCCCCAATTGTGTATATGTGTATGTCTCAGTGTCAACTCCTGTACATATGCAGTGCAACGGAGGTTCAGTTCCCTCATGAATATTGGAGCACATGTTTCAGCTCCGCCAGGGTGGCAGAATGGCAATGTCACTAGATATTCCAGTCCTGCCGATGGCAACCCTCCCCAGCGGTGGCGGGTGCATGGCATACAAAAACCCATGGGCATCAGCGGGACTGGAAGATCCCACCTCCGGCCAATGGCTGTCTGCCTTCACCACTAGAAAATATGCCCTTGGGGGGGTGGAGGAGGGGGGAATTCCACCCATCGAGTTAGTCTCAGCAACTTAAACATGCAACTATCAATGATTGTTGTAAGACATAAAAACCCATCTGATCCACTAATGTCGTTCAGGGAAAGGAAATCTCCCATCCTTACCCCGTCTGGTCTAAGTGACTCCAGGCCCACAGCAATGCGGTCGATTACCAATCGGCTGAGCAAGGCACTCAGTTCATTATATGGGCAACAAATTCTGGTCTTGCCAGCGACGCCCACATCCCATGAAAGAATTTTGAAAAATAGTTTGACAATGTTATGAAGAGATGGTAGCTGTAATTAGAGGGATCCTGAAATGAGACACCATGCTAGGAGACAAGAGCTTACCAAAACATTGCATTCACAAAATAGTTCAAGAAGATCGAACAATTAAGCAGCTGCAGGTATAATTATGGAACTGCTCTCTGCTTGCAGGTCGGGAGAATAAGATGGGTTCCTTCAGTTCAATGAAGGCTTTCAAACTGGGCAGTGTTAAAATGAGGAACCCTGCAATTGCAAAGTAATTAATAAGAATATAATAATAATCGCTTATTGTCACGAGTAGGCTTCAATGAAGTTACTGTGAAAAGCCCCTAGTCACCACATTCCGCCGCCTGTTCGGGGAGGCCGGTGCGGGAATTGAACCCGCGCTGCTGGCATTGTTCTGCATTACAAGCCAGCTATTTAGCCCACTGTGCTAAACCAGCCCCAGTACAGCACGAGGAGGTTGTGGATTGGAGTAATGGAGGAAGAATTATGGAGAAAATTCCATTGCTGATGCAGCAGGAGTATCAGGAATGCCCCAGAAGTTAGTGCTTTAAACTTGCCGGATTATGCGAGGCTTCTGTCTGGCGGCATAATTATTTACTCTTCACCTCATTCAGTGCCAAGACACTTACTTTTACAGAAAGGCAGCTGTCCACTCCAACTCTTGTCTTTGAGGCACACCCGGCTGTTTGATCCCACCAATACAAACCCGGGATCGCAGGCAAAGTGCACCTCGTGGCCAACTAAATATCTGCTTCCAAATTTTTTCCCATTATTCGGGGCGTTGAGTTTGGGACACGTTTCTGTGGGAATAAAACATAGAAAGTGAGAAACTCAGAGGAGAGCCGAGTCCATGGGGTACAACAGTTAAGAGAAAAGTCATCGCTGGTCTAGGTCACGGCCTTAGAAGGAAAAAGGAAGGACTTGCATTTATATTAGGGGCAGCAGGGTAGCATGGTGGTTAGCATAAATGCTTCACAGCTCCAGGGTCCCAGGTTCGATTCCCGGCTGGGTCACTGTCTGTGTGGAGTCTGCACGTCCTCCCCGTGTGTGCGTGGGTTTCCTCCGGGTGCTCCGGTTTCCTCCCACAGTCCAAAGATGTGTGGGTTAGGTGGATTGGCCATGCTAAATTGCCCGTAGTGTCCTAATAAAAGTAAGGTTAGGGGGGGGTTGTTGGGTTACGGGTATAGGGTGGATACGTGGGTTTGAGTAGGGTGATCATGGCTCGGCACAACATTGAGGGCCGAAGGGCCTGTTCTGTGCTGTACTGTTCTATGTTCTATGTTCTATGTTCTATATACCAACTTTCGCAACCTCACCAAGACCCAAAGTGTTTCATGGTTAATTAAGTGTGTTGTTTTTTGTTCGATGGGAGAGGAGCGGGCTTGTGCAGTATGGTTCGATTGAAGTACTGATTTTACGTTGATGTTTGCATATTTTTGCCTTTTTTGTTTTTTTTTGTTGTTATCTGTAACTGTTTACAATGCCAAAAAATACCTCAATAAAATTATTTGGTTAAAAAAAAGTGTTGTTTTCTGTAACATACTCAGGCACTGGAGCGGGTCCAGCGGAGATTCACACGGATCATCCCAGGAATGGTAGGCCTAACATACGATGAACGTCTGAGGATCGTGGGATTATATTCATTGGAGTTTAGGAGGTTGAGGGGAGATCTAATAGAAACGTACAAGATAATGAATGGCTTGGATAGGATGGACGTAGGGAAGTTGTTTCCATTAGCAGGGGAGACTAGGACGCGGGGGCACAGCCATAGAATAAAAGGCTGTGAACAGAGATGAGGAGAAATTTCTTCAGCCAGAGAGTGGTAGGTCTGTGGAATTCATTGCCACAGAGGGCGGTGGAGGCCGGGACATTGAGTGTCTTTAAGACAGAAATTGATAAATTCTTGATTTCTCGAGGAATTAAGGGCTATGGGGAGAGAGCGGGTAAATGGAGTTGAAATCAACCATGATTGAATGGTGGAGTGGACTCGATGGGCCGAATGGCCTTACTTCCACTCCTATGTCTTATGGTCTTATGGTCTTATGGGCTGGTTTAGCACACTTGGCTAAATCGCTGCCTTTTAAAGCAGGCCAGCAGCACGGTTCGATTCCCGTACCAGCCTCCCCGAACAGGTGCCGGAATGTGGCGACTAGGGGCTTTTCACAGTAACTTCATTTGAAGCCTACTCGTGCCAATAAGCGATTTTCATTTCATTTCATTTCACTTCTGTGATGTAGGAATTGTGACAACCAATTTTCACACAGCTAGGTCCAAAAGAACATTGTGATAAATAATCAGCAATCTGTTTTATTGATGTTGGTTGAATAATAAACATTTGCCATAGCACTAGGAGAGCTCTCCTTCATATCACACCATGGAATATCTTATAGCCCACTGTCAAGCCTGTCAGAGCCTCGGTTCAACATCTCATTCAAAGGATGGCACCTCTGTCGGAGCAGCACTTCCTCAGTACTGCGCTGGAATGGAAGTATAGATGATGTGCTCAGGTCTCTGGAATAGGACTTAAATCCATACCCTTCAGACTCAGAGGCTGTCACTGAGACGGGGCTGACTCCTTCGCCAGGATAGCCTGGGAGCTAGGACCCAATGTCCAAACTCTTTATGTGATCTAATTGATGTGTTAACAATGATAGTAGAGTTGCCAACTTTCCATGATTGGTATGCTGTCCCCAGCAATTGAAGATCAATCTCCAGGGCACTGCTGTATGCCACCCTTGGAAAAAAAATAATCGGGCCTCAGAAAAGATTGCTCTTCCATCATTTTCTTTGAACATTTCTCTATACCAGATATAAAAATATTGAAAGGGGGGGGGGGGGTCAGGTGTTGGGGGGGGGGGGGGGGGGAGTGGGGGATAATCAAACATTATCCAATTGGGCAATGAGCCTTTTTGCTTTCTGATTGGTGTAGGAAGGTAGCGTGTCACAATGATGGATGTGCTGGCCGGCTAATGGCAAGAGAGTGGACAGATCTCATGGTGATGAAACCCCAGGAACACATGTCATCACAGGCGGAAAACCTAAATGTTAGAGGGATTTATAAGGGAGACAAAGAAAATCCTTCAGTGGCGAAACGTTAAAAAGTAGAGCTAAGCCATTCAGAGTTAAAATCAAAAAATACTTCTTCACACTAAAGTTTGTGGATATCTGGAGCTCTCTCCCCCCAAAATACTGCAGATGTCAGGAGTCAATAGAATTTTTCAAGTCTGAGATTGATAGGTACGCTTCTCAACAAAATACCGAAAACAATTTGGGATAAGGCGGGCAATTGGAGTTGGGTTGCGATCTAACAGAAAGGGGGTACAGGATCGGAGGGTCCAATTGGCCTTCTGAAGGAAACAGTTGCCACTTTTGAAGGGTCCAGCTCAAATTTTAAGATTATGCCCTCTTGTTCTAGAGAGTTCCTCTGCATCTAATCTATCCAATTCCTTTATCTTTCAAAAACGTTGATTAGATCACTCATTTACCTTTCTAATCTCAAGAGACTACAAGCCAAGCATGAATAATCCAGAAATCATGAGTTCGTGATGGACAGATGTTTGGCCTCTCGGAGAACCAGGGGATAAGGGGAACGGGTGGGGAAGTGGAATTAAAGGCCAAGATCATCTGGAATTAAACTGAATGTTGGAGCAGGCCCGACTGGTCATATAGTCTACTCCTACTTCTATTTCTTGCGCCCTTCAAATACCATTCTTGTCGGTTTGACGATTTTAATTCAGTTAATATAATCTGGAGATAAGAAATAATAGTAAAAATGTGGGTGGTGGCACAGTGGTTAGCACTACTGCCACACAGCACCAGGGATCTGGGTTTGATTTTGACCTTTGGCGACTGGGTAGAGTTTGCCTGTTCTCCCCATGTCTGTGTGCATCTCCTCCGGATGCTTCAGTTTCCTCCTGCAGTCCAAAGACGTGCAGGTTATGTGGATTGGCTACACTAAATTTTCCCTCAGTTTGCCTGTGTGTGAGTGTGACTATGCATGATGTGGTGTAATACCTCTCAGGCTATAAGCCCCTGGCAACAGGCTAGCGACCAGTTCCAGGAATAATTAGCAACACAATCAGACGAAAGTCTGACCCATGCACCATCAGAGTGCGGAAAGGTTGAGAGAGGGAAAATAGTAAAAGTGAACATGTAGATTTTGATTTGTCATAAAAATCTATGTGGTTCATCGGTGTCCTCTTGGAAACGAAAGTTGCCGGCCTTATCTGGTATGGCCTAAAATTGGATCCACTCCCACATCAACATGATTGACTCTTAATGGTCATATCAAATGGCCCAGAAAGCCATTCGATTGTCTCACAACACTTGGCAATTAGAAGGGGGCACTAAAGACCAGTGACAATCCAAAGAATGAATTAAAATAAAACGAGTTGGATCGAGCTGGTCTTTAGTTTGCCTCAGTATCTCCCTCACATTAATTCAGGGCCAGGCTGATCTACTGCACTAGTTTTGATTGCCTCAGCAAGCTGACAGAGAGGTATTTCCCAAGCTGCTCCTTTTTTTTTTAAAAAAAGAAACTGCTTCCCGGCCTTTTTGAGGAGATCACGTGGGTTGGAGATTGAATACATTGTGATACACAAGGAATTGCAATTGTGTGGGAAAGGCTGAACAGATCTAAGGTTAATTGTTCTCCTGGTCTGTCACTGTTTGCAAGTTTCTTAACCAACTGGAAAGGTTGGTCATCATTCTGGGTGAGATTTAAATTCAAATATCGGAGACAAAAGGCACAGGTCTAATTTGCTATGCCACTCATTTTCTCACATTCAAAGCTTTTTGAAAGTCATTTATTTGCATGCACGATTTAAGCAAATTCCCAATGCAAGAAAATCTGTGTTGAATTCTAATCAAGAATGTAATTTCCATCCACTTACACAGAAACATACATAGGGAATAGAAGCAGGAGGGGGCAATTTGGCCCTTCGAGCCTGCTCCTCCATTCATTATGATCATGGCTGATCATCAAGTTTGATACCCTGATCCCACCTTCCCCCCCCCCCCCCCCCCCCCCATATCCCTTGAACCCTTTAGCCCAAAGAGCTACATCTAATTCATTCTTGAAATTACACAACGTTTTGGCCTCAACTAATTTCTGTGGTAGTGAATTCCACAGATTCATCACTCTCTCTGGGTGAAGAACTTTCTCCTCACCTCAGTCCTAAAAGGTTTAATCCTTATCCTCAAACTATGACCCCTGGTTCTGGACTCCCCCAACATTGGGAACATTCTTTCTAAATCTACCTTGTCTAATCCTGTTAGAATTTTATGTTTCTATGAGATCCCCTCTTCTAAACGCCAATGAACATAATCCTAATTGGCTTTGTCTCCCCTCATTTGACAATCCTGCCACCCCAGAAATCAGTCTTTGCTGCACTCCATCCATAGCAAGGACGTACATCCTCAGATAAGGACACCAACACTGCAGACAATACTCCAGGTGTAGCCTCACCAATGCCCTATACAATTGCAGTAAAACACCTCTATTCCTATACTCAAATACTCTCACTATGAAGACCACCATATCATTTGCCTTCTTTACTGCCTGCTGTACTTGAACTCTTACTTTCAGCGTCTGATGCACAGACACTAAAGTCTCGCTGAGTATCCACCTCTCTCAATTTACACCCATTCAAATAATAATCTGCCTTCCACACATTTATCCACATTATACTATGCATATGCCCACTCACTCAGCCTGTCCAAATCTCACTGAAGCGTCTCTGCATCCTCCTCACAGTTCAGCCTCCCACCCAACTTTGCATCATCTGCAAATTTGGAAATACTCCATTTAGTTCCCTCGTCCAAATCATTAATATATAATGTGAAGAGTCAGGGTCCTAGTACAGATCCCTGTGGTACCCTACTAGTCACCTCCTGCCAATCAGAAAAAGACCCATTTATTTCAACTTTTTGCTTCCTGCCTGCTAAGCAGCTTTTTAACCATCGCAAGACACTACCTCCAATCCCATTTGCTTTAACTTTACATAGCAAGCTGCTATGTGAGACATTGTCGAAAGCCTTCTGGAAGTCTAAATAAACTGTATCCACCGGTTCTCCCTGGTCAACTCTACTAGTTACATCTTCAAAGAATTCTAGTAGATTTGTCAAGCATGATTTCTCTTTCCTAAATCCATGCTGACTTTGTCTGATTACACCACTACTTTCCAATTTAGCCATTCAGCTCTGTTATTACAAGCACCTTTTTAACATGCTGTCGATCTATCCAGTGGCTCTACTTGTTGATCCTATGGCTTCTGCAGTCCTCCTCACCTGGTGAAATGAAAAGTGCTTCCCATTGGCGAGTTGCGGGATACAAAGTACTGTCTCACAGGTGAATCAGTTGGTGATTGTTTATGCATTAATCGGGTTAGTTTCCTTAATCGATGATGATCAACTCATCTTGGCCGGAATTCTCTGGTTGTTGCAATTCACTTTTCCCGCCGGCAGCACACGGTGGCGTGGGCCGGCTTCAATGGAAACTCTCAATGACAAGTGGTAGGAAGACAGGATCCCACTGCCAGCAAAATGCATACCGCCTAGAACCACATGGTTGGGGAACCAGAGAATCTAGCCCACCCCCCCAATATCCAAATGGTTATACCATCGGAAATGATAAAAGGAGATTTGGAAATGTGACAGAAATACTGTCGTTGGACCATACGATTACGAGCAAAAGGTGATCTGAAGATGTTGGATTTGCTTCACAGATAGCCCCCTCAACCCCTGACAGCAAATGATGGGTTCACGTCTCACTGCAGTGACCCATTATAGAGGTGAGACTCTAAAGACAAGGACAAAGAAGGCCTTGTTAAACAAATACTTTGCATTTGTTTTCACAATGGAAGAAGACAACAAAGCATGAGCATAAAAATAAGTCAAGAAGGGGAATTTAGTGAATTTACAAGAAACAAACAGAAGATAGCAATGGAGAAAATAAAGGGACCCAAAGAACACTCACTTCCGAGACCTGATGCTTCCTGCTGCAGATTATCAACAAAAATGGTGGGGAAATTGCAGATGGGCCTGAGCCATTATTTTCCAAAGCCCAATATTATCAAGCGATTGGACTTTGGTTTGGAAATTTACCAATGCCATTTCATTACTTAAGAGGGAAACCAGCTAACTGCATACCATCAGTTTAACATCAATTGTGGGAAGTTACGAGAGTTAGTTATCAGAGCCAGAGTGGCAGAGCACTTGGACAGGCATAAACAGGTCAAAGCAAGTCAGCTTTGACAAAGAGTCATCCGCAATCGAAACGTTATGAGGGGGATAGACAAGGGCAGCACGGTGGCCTAGTGGTTAGCACAACCGCCTCACGGCGCTGAGGTCCCAGGTTCGAATCCGGCTCTGGGTCACTGTCCGTGTGGAGTTTTCACATTCTCCCCGTGTCTGCGTGGGTTTCGCCCCCACAACCCAAAAATGTGCAAAGTAGGTGGATTGGCCACGCTAAATTGCCCCTTAATTGGAAAAAATAATTGGGTAATCTAAATTTAAAAAAAAAAAAATTTAATAAAAAAACAAATGAGGGGGATAGACAGAGTGGATAGCCAGAGACTTTTTCCCAAGGTAGAAGAGCCGCTGATGCTCCTGCGCATGTGCGGACCCGCGCCGGCCGGCGGAGTCCCTTTGGCCCCGGCTGGAGCGGCGCCAAAGGCCTTCCACGCCAGCCGGCGGGGCACAAACCATTCCAGCGCCGGCCTAGCCCCTGAAGGTGTGGAGGATTCCGCACCTTTGGGGCGGCCCGAAGCCGGAGTGGTTCCCGCCACTCCACTGCGCCGTTTCTGCCCGCCCCCCCGATTCCCGGAAAATACCGCCCCTTAAGTCAGAACTGGAAAATGTTTGGGGTGAATTGTTTAAAAGCAGTCAGAATCATAGAATCATAGAATTTACAGTGCAGAAGGAGGCCATTTGGCCCATCGAGTCTGCACCGACCCTTGGAAAGAGCACCCTACCCACACCCACGACTCCCGCCTATCCCCGTAACCCAGCAACCCCACCTAACCGGATCCCGAGCCAAGGAGGACAGAGGGCATGAACATTAAAGAGAGATATCAATATCTAACGGAGCTGAAATTTATCACCAGAGGCGTTTTCACGTGTAATCTCCTTTCAAAATTTTGACAAGTGTTTTGGAAATTAATTCGCACAACATTCCCATCGCCGTGCTAGTGATCGCTTAAAAGTAATCAGTTAGATTAGTTAACCATAGTCTAGACTTCAAAAATCCAGACTGAATTACTTTGATAAAAGTAAATTACTGTGGATGGTGGAATCTGAAACAAAATTTTAAAATACTGGACAATCTCAGCAGGTCTGACAGCATCTGTGGAGAGAGAAAGGAGCTAACAAAACAAAGAACAAAGAAAAGTACAGCACAGGAACAGGCCCTTCGGCCCTCCAAGCCTGTGCCGGCCATGCTGCCCGTCTAAACTAAAATCTTCTACACTTCCTGGGTCCATATCCCTCTATTCCCATCCTATTCATGTATTTGTCAAGATGCCCCTTAAATGTCACTATCGTCCTTGCTTCCACCACCTCCTCCGCTAGCGAGTTCCAGGCACCCACTACCCTCTGTGTAAAAAAACTTGCCTCGTACATCTCCTCTAAACCTTGCCCCTCGCACCTTAAACCTATGCCCCCTAGTTATTGACCCCTCTACCCTGGGAAAAAGCCTCTGACCATCCACTCTGTCTATGCCCCTCATTATTTTGTAGACCTCTATCAGGTCGGCCCTCAACCTCCGGCATTCCAGTGAGAACAAACCGAGTTTATTCAACCACTCCTCGTAGCTAATGCTCTCCATACCAGACAACATCCCGGTAAATCTCTTCTGCACGCTCTCTAAAGCCTCAACATCCTTCTGGTAGTGTGGCGAACAGAATTGAACACGATACTCCAAGTGTGGCCTAACTAAGGTTCTATACAGCTGCAACATGACTTGCCAATTCTTATACTCAATGCCCCGGCCAATGAAGGCAAGCATGCCGTATGCCTTCTTGACTATCTTCTCCACCTGTGTTGCCCCCTTCAGTGACCTGTGGACCTGTACACCTAGATCTCTCTGACTGTCAATACTCTTGAGGGTTCTACCATTCACTGTATATTCCCTACCTGCATTAGACGTTCCAAAATGCATTACCTCACATTTGTCCGGATTAAACTCCATCTGCCATCTTTCCGCCCAAGTCCCAAACGATCTAAGTCCTGCTGTATCCTCTGACAGTCCTCATCGCTATCCACAATTCCACCAACCCTTGTGTCGTCCGCAAACTTACTCATCAGACCAGTTACATTTTCCTCAAAATCATTTATATATATTACAAACAGCAAAGGTCCCAGCACTGATGCCTGCAGAACACCACTAGTCACAGCCCTCCAATTAGAAAAGCACCCTTCCATTGCTACTCTCTGCCTTCTATGACCTAGTCAGTTCTGTATCCATTTTGCCAGCTCACCCCTGATCCCGTGTGACTTCACCTTTTGTACCAGTCTACCATGATGGACCTTGTCAAAGGCCTTACTGAAGTCTATATAGACAACATCCACTGCCCTACCTGTATCAATCATCTTTGTTACCTCTTTGAAAAACTCTATCAAGTTAGTGAGATGCGACCTCCCCTTCACAAAACCATGCTGCCTCTCGCTAATATGTCCATTTGCTTCCAAATGGGAGTAGATCCTGTCTCGAAGAATCCTCTCCACTAATTTCCCTACCACTGACGTAAGGCTCACCGGCCTGTAGTTCCCTGGATTATCCTTGTTACCCTTCTTAAACAAAGGAACAACATTGACTATTCTCCAGTCCTCCGGGACATCATCTGAAGACAGTGAGGATCCAAACATTTCTGTCAAGGCCTCAGCAATTTCCTCTCTAGCCTGCTTCAGTATTCTGGGGTAGATCCCATCAGGCCCTGGGGATTTAATATTTTTCAAGACGCCCAACACCTCGTCTTTTTGGATCTCAATGTGACCCACGCTATCTACACACCCTTCTCCAGACTCAACATCCACCAATTCCTTCCCTTTGGTGAATACTGATGCAAAATATTCATTTAGTACCTCGACCATTTCCTCTGGCTCCACACATAGATTCCCTTGCCTATCCTTCAGTGGGCCAACCCTTTCCCTGGGTACCCTCTTGCTTTTTATGTACATGTAGAAAGCCTTGGGATTTTCCTTAACCTATTTGCCAATGACTTTTCGTGACCCGTTCTAGCCCTCCTGACTCCTTGCTTAAGTTCCTTCCTGCTTTCCTTATATTCCACACAGGCTGTGTCTGTTCCCAGCCTCCTAGCCCTGGCAAATGCCTCCTTTTCCTTTTTGACGAGGCCTACAATATCTCTCGTTATCCAAGGTTCCCAAAATTTGCCGTATTTATCCTTCTTCCGCACAGGAACATGCAGGTCCTGAATTCCTTTCAACTGACATTTGAAAGCCTCCCACATGTCAGATGTTGATTTACCCTCAAACATCCGCCCCCAATCTAGGTTCTTCAGTTCCCGACTAATATTGTTAGAATTAGCCTTCCCCCAATTTAGCACATTCACCCTAGGACCACTCTTATCCTTGTCCACCAGCATTTAAAACTTACTGAATTGTGGTCACTGTTCCTGAAATGCTCCCCTACTGAAACTTCTACCTGGCCAAGCTCATTCCCCAATACCAGTCCAGTGCATACCCTTCCCTAGTTGGACTATCTACATCTTGTTTTAAGAAGCCCTCCTGGATGCTCCTTACAAACTCTGCCCCGTCTAAGCCCCTAGCACTAAGTGAGTCCCAGTCAATATTGGGGAAGTTGAAGTCTCCCCTCACAACAACCCTGTTCTTTTTACTCGTTTCCAAAATCTGTCTACCTATCTGCTTCTCTATCTCCCACTGGCTGTTGGGAGGCCTGTAGTAAACCCCCAACATTGTGACTGCACCCTTCTAATTTATGATCTCTGCCAATATAGCCTCGCTGCCCTCTGAGGTGTCCTCCCGTAGTACAGCTGTGATATTCTCCTTAACCAGTAGCGCAACTCCGCTACCCCTTTTACATCCCCATCTATCCCGCCTGAAACATCGAAATCCTGGAACGTTTAGCTGCCAATCCTGTCTTTCCCTCCCTGTCTGCTCTTCCTCAGAGCCATACTGGCCCTATTCCCTAGTTCTCCCTCAATGCTTTCACCTTCTGACCTATTGCTCCGGTACCCACCCCTCAGCCATACTAGTTTAAAGAATTTAAAAAAGACTTGGCTGAGTCTTGTAGATTAAAAGGTGATCGAATCAAAGTGTTTAGCTTGATGAAAGGAATTGATTTGGCAGTTAGGGAGAGTGGGTGACACTATGTTGTCTGGTGGGGAAGTTCATGACAAGTGATTAAACAAGTGGTTTAAGATTAAACCCAGCCAAGGTTGCATATTCTCCCGTGTTTGCATAGGCCTCACTCCCACAACCCAAGAAAAGGATGTGCAGCGTAGCTGCTTGGCCACGCTAAATTGCCCCTTAATTGGAAACATTAAAAAAAAGATTAAACCCAGCCTATTAACGGATGATGTTGGGGAACACTTCCTCATTCAAAAGGGTAGTTGGAATTAGGAACTTCCTCCTCAACAAAACTAATGAGGCTTTGTCAACAGAACTTTTTAAAACTGAGATTTTGGATAAGCAAGGGTATTAAGGATTACAAAATCAAGGGAAATGAGGAGTTAAAACACAGATCAACCATGATCTTACTGAATGGCAGAACAGACCTGAGGGACTAAATGGCCTCTTCCTATCCTCCTAACAGGGAGGGCCTGAGGCCTTGGGGAGGGATCTCCTCACTCTGTTGCCCGGTCATGTCTTGTGTGACTTACCGTTGTGCTTGGAAGCCTGTTTGCTCACTGTGTTCTGCAGGAGGCTGAGCTTCCTCTTCATCATGCGCATCCCTTGTGTGTACTGGGCTTCCTGACTGGAGAGCAGTTTCTGCATCTGCCGGATGGCACTTAATACCTGCTGCTTGCTGGGACAGCCCTGCAAGGTGAAAACATGGTATAGGCACAATACATCATTGCTGCCACATCCCTTTTGTACACAATTACATCAAGAAGAGACCCTTCCAAAGGAATTTTCTAGGCTTGCAAAGTGTGATGAACTTGCGATCACTGAACCACAGGAGAACCAAAATATTCAATTTCTGCCAGCATTGAACAATAAGCCAATTGTTTAAACGAGCCATCGTGAGGAGTCAGTTGGCATTTCTAGCAAATTGTCACTTAACTGACATGCTCATCTGTTAGGTGTCAGTCATGGCTTGGTTGGTAACACTTTTTGGAATCTGAAGGCTCAGGTTCCATACCAGAGACCTGAGCACAAAATATAGGCCGATACCCAATGTGGTCCTGAGGGGGCACTACACTGTCGGTGGTGTTACCTTTCAGATAAGGTATTAGACCGAGACGCCATCCATATTTCCTCTCAGAAGCCACAGCATTATTTGCAAGGGCAGGTGATCTCTCCTACAATGTTTTGACCAATATTTATCCCTCAACCAATATCACTAAAACACTGGTCATTATCACCTTGCCATGGTCATCACGCTGAAGTTTGTTAGTACTGTAAAATAGAACAAATTCCTATTCCTGTTCCATCAAACAGCACCAGCTCAGGAAACAATATGATTAGTTGTGGAAAAGAACTCCTTCCATTACATCGCAACAATTCATTCAAGCCCGGATTCTAACTCTCCCTATCATACCAGTACTGTAATGTACCATGTGCACTAGTGTACCAAAGAATACTTTCAATTCCCACAAAAACCTAACCTCATGGCTTTGCGGAATTAATGTCAATTTTGGCCAAATATATTTCTCCACTGTGACTGTCTTGCTCACGACATTGACCCTGCTCAAACTCTTCACATAGGGACCCTGCACAGGCAACAGACAATCCTTCTTCTGATGGGGAGAACCTGTCAAAAATACCCTGATTGAGGCAGCACGGTGGCGCAGTGGATTAGCACTGCTGCCTCACGGCGCCGAGGTCCCAGGTTCGATCCCGACTCTGGGTCACTGTCCGTGTGGAGTTTGCACATTCTCCCTGTGTTTGCGTGTGTTTCGCCCCCACAACCAAAAGATGTGCAGGCTAGGTGGATTGACCACGCTAAATTGCCCCTTAATTGGAAAAAATGAATTGGGTAATCTAAATTTTTTTTTTAAAAACAAAAAAAAACCCTGATTGATCTTTGGAGCCTAGACACACATATTTCCTACTAAAAATAAAATGAAAAGCTAAAGATTTTGCATATCCTTTGACTCACCATTAGCAATGTTAAAAGAATAACAATTTAAATATATGTATAAAATATATATACACAATGATAGCATAATGCGATATACATTCAAACAAATAGATACACCCACGCCAACTTTACTCATCTTTATTTAATTGAAGGCTTGATAATAATGCTTTTCACGAAGTTGAGAGACTAAAACTGTTTGAATGCAAGCCCATAATTATCATGGAATTAGACTGGAAAATTATACAGGTGAGAGTGGACTGGTTTACTTTGGGAATGAAACTGTTTGGCAATGACTAGTGGAGTTCTGCAGGGATCGGTGCTGGGACCCCAGCTAGTCACAATATATATTAATGATTTAGGTGAGGGTGTCAATGTAATATCTCCACATCTGCAGATGACTCAAAGCTGACTGGGAGGGTGAACTGTGAGGTGGATGCAGAGATGCTTCAGCGTGATTTTGATAAGCTGAGCGAGTGGGCAAATGCATGGCAGATGCAGTATAATGTGGATAAATGAAGTGAAAATCGCTTATTGTCACAAGTAGGTGTCAAATGAAGTTGCTGTGAAAAGCCCCTCGTCGCCACATTCCGGCGCCTGTTCGGGGAGGCTGGTACGGGAATTGAACCTTGTTGCTGGCCTGCCTTGGTCTGCTTTAAAAGCCAGTTCTTTAGCCCTGTGCTAAACCAGGATAAATGTGAGGTTATCCACTTTGGTAGCAAAAACAGGAAAGCAGATTATCATCTGAGTTGGTATAGATTGAGAGAGGGGACTGTGCAACAAGACCTGGGTGTCCTTGTTCACCAGTCGCTGAAGGTAAATATGCAGATGCAGCAGGCGGTAAAAAAGGCAAATGGCATGTTGGCTTTCATTGCAAGAGGATTCAAGTACAGGAGCAGAGATGCCTTCCTGCAATTATACAGGGCCTTGGTGAGCTCACACCTGGAATATTGTGGAAGTTTTGGTCTCCTTATTTGAGGAAGGGGCGGCATGGTAGCACTGGTTAGTACTGCCGCCTCACAGCGCTAGGAGCCCAGGTTCAATTCCAGCCCAAACTCCACTATGTAGAGTTTGCACGTTCTCCCCATGTCTGCACAGGTTTTCTCCAGTTTTCTCCCACAGTCCAAAGATGTGCAGGTTAAGTGGATTGGCCATGTTAAATTGCCCTTTAGTGTCCAGGGATGTGCAGGTTAAATGGGGTTACAGAGCTGCAGGGATAAGGTGGGAGCATGGTTATGGTGCTCTTTCAGTGGGTTGGTGCAGGCTCGTTGGGCCGAATGGTCTCCTTCTGCTCTGTCAGAGTTCCATGGTTCGAAGGATGTTCTTGATATGGAGGGAGCCTGATTTTTTCCTCAATATAGAGGGAGCGCAGCGAAGGTTTGCCAGACTATTTCCTGAGATCGCAGGACTGATGTCTGAGGAACGATTGAGTCGGTCAGGATTATATTCGCTGGATGTTAGAAGAATGAGTGGGGATCTCATCGAAACCTTGAAAATCCCAATAGGAATATACAGGATAGATGCAGAAGCAATGTTCCAGAACCAGGGGTCACAGTCTGAGGATACGGGGTAAAACACTTAGGATTGGGATGAGGAGCAATTACTTCACCCAGAGAGTGATCGACCGTTGGAATTTGCTACCACAGAAAGCAATTGAGGCCAAAACATTGTGGGTGTGAATCAGCGACCCCTTTGCGGCCGGCCTGAATCTGGGCGCAACTGGTGAATCAGGTGCGAACCCCAAATCGAGATCCATGCCAGGCATGAAAGCTTGCGGGAGTCACCCATCTGGCTCTGCGCAACGTGACCTGGTTCTCGCTCTCGCTGGGCGATATGCTGATTTGAATATTTAAATTAGCATGATTAGTCATTTAAATAATCGGATACTGGATTCACCCAGCACCCGGGACTCATTCGCCATGCCTGGGAGACCTCGCTAGGGTGCTGTTCAGTACTGGTCCACACAAACGCGGACCAGTCGTAGCGGCACCTGGAGGGGGCAGAATCTCTCAGACCATTTGAGACCCTTGGGTGATCATGAACAGGGAAGGGCTGCTGGACAAAATGGTGTCCTGATCCCTCTAAGAGCAGCATCGGCAAGACCAAAGAAACGGAAAAACGCTGTTGGATAGTGGAATGTTTCTCGGTGCTGCCAAACTCACCATTCAGCAGGCTAACCACAATCCGCTGAATCGCGCCCTGTATCTTTTCAAAGAGTTAAATGTAGCTCTTGGGGCTAAACGAATCAAAGGAAATGGGGGTAAAGTGAGAACAGGTTACTGATTGGATGGTCAGCCGCAATTATACTGAATGGTGGAGCAGGCTCGAAGGGTCAAATGGCCTCCTCCTGCTGCTTTTTGCTACGTTTCTGTGCTTCCAAACGGTCCCAGTTATTTCACAGAATTTACAGTGCAGAAGGAGGCCATTCAGCCCATCGAGTCTGCATTGGCTCTTGGAAAGAGCACCCTACCCAAGCCAACACCTCCACAATATCCCCATAACCCAGTAACCCCACCCAACACTAAGGGCAATTTTGGACACTAAGGGCAATTTATCATGGCCAATCCACCTAACCTGCACATCTTTGGACTGTGGGACGAAACCGGAGCACCCGGAGGAAACCCACGCACACACGGGGAGAACGTGCAGACTCTGCACAGACAGTGACCCAAGCCGGAATCGAACCTGGGACCCTGGCACTGTGAAGTAATTGTGCTATCCACAATGCTACCGTGCTGCCCTATCCAACTGCCCTATTATTTGTACCTGAATCAAAATACATTGTAAATTGTGTTTGACTGTACTCAAGGAGAACACACAGGGCTTCACAGATTACAAGCCCTGTTTCACTGTACAGTCCATCAATTCTGAAATAATCATAAGAGGTGTGCTTTAAATCATTGAGTGAAGCAGCAGGTTATTCATTCCAACGTTAATAGCTTCTCATTGTAAATGGCATGTGCACCAAAATAAGCAAAGTGGGATCTGTCTGACATATTTTCCTGTCATGGCAGACAGGTATAAATCCTCTGGTCACCCAGCCTGTACCACACAACTATGATATCCTATGCACCACTCTCCATCAAAACATGCCATCTTCTGGGAGCAACAAAACAACAAGGTCAAAATCAATGCAATTAGAACCACAGAATTCCTATAGTGCAGAAGGAGGCCATTCTGCCCATCGTATCTGCACCAACCCTCTGAAAGATGAAAGAGCACCCTGTCTAGGCCCATTCCCCCACCCTATTCCCCGTAACCCCACCTAACCTGCTCATCCCTGGACAATAAGGAGCAATTTGTGACAACAAAGATTATTATTATTATAATTTAGCATGGCCAATCCACCTAACCTGCTCATCTTTGGACTGTGGGAGGAAACTGGAGCACCCAGAGGAAACGCACGCAGACACGGGGAGAGTGTGCACATTCCACCATGCCGCACGCTTATGGAAGGTAAGTAAAATCTGAGTGGGTTTGAGAAAAATTTTTGAGGCGATGAAAACTATAGACCAGGAGACCAATTGCCAATTAATTACCAGGTACCTACCTACCTACCAGAGAGGTGTTCTCGCTCTAGCCTGCTTTCATCTGAAGGACAGTATCTCCGACAACAGCAACTCCCTTAATCCAGCCTTGGAACATCAGCCTGGATTATGTACTCAGGTCCTCGTCTGAGTGTACAAACCCTCCACCTTTTTTGAACTGCGCTAAGCTGCCATTATCCCGAATCCAAGACAGCACCAGGACTTGTGTAAGTTCAAACTCACCTCCTCCAACTCCCGGAGAAACAGCACAACTAAAATCACATGATCATAAAATTTGAACAAAATATTTACTGAGCAGACATTTGCCCAATTCATACAAATGTATAAAAATTTCACTAATAATAATCTTTACCAGCCTCCCCGAACAGGTGCCTGAATGTGGCGACGAGGGGCTTTTCACAGTAACTTCATTTGAAGCCTACTTGTGACAATGAGCGATTTTCATTTCATTATTATTGTCACAAGACGTTAACACTGCAATGAAGTTACTGTGAAAGGTCCCTCGTCACTACATTCCAGCACCTGTTCGGGTACACAGAGAGAATTCAGAATGTCCAATTTACCTCACAAGCACGTCTTTCTGGGACAAGGGGGCGGAAACCCGGAGGAAGCCCACGCAGACACGGGGAGAATGTGAAGACTCTGCACAGATAGTGACCCAACCAGGAATCAAACTTGGAACCCTGGCGCTGTGAGGCAACAGTGCTAACCACTGTCATACTGTGCCACCCCACATATAGTTATGTAGTATTGACTTCCAATTCTTGGCTTGCAAAGCCAAAGGAAGACATTTGGTGAAGGTCAGGCAATTCTCCAGTGATATACTGACTGACTTCCCGACTTGGGATGGTGGTCGGGCGGGGGGGGGGGGGGGGGGGGGGGGGGGGAGTGTGCAAGTAATACGTCCCCCAGCAAAATCCATCCCATGAACTGTGAACAAGTGCATCTGCAAAGACTGCTATGCTGGGCCCATCAAACAACTAGCGTTTGATCTCCTTCACTTCATGCCAACTTTCACACAAAAGATTCAACAGCTCGTAATTCCCTTGTTGTTATGTACAGGACGTTCCTTACAATGTCAGAGCAATCACATGGTAGAGCTACTGAGTTGTGTAATACATGACTGAGTGGTGTTTGAAGGGATTCCCAAATGATTCCATTCAGAAAACAGATTAAATGCAGGAATGGAATGCTCAGAACAAAAAGGTTGTTCAGCCGCCCTCGCTTTTGATCACATGCCTGGACCCTAAAACAAAAAACATAATTAGAGACGTTGAACACTCGGTTCCCTGACTCCCTCCCATTTGAAGAACCAATAACAGCCTGACGTAGCTTCACAATTATTGTCTAATTGTAACTGTGAAAACCCAATAGAGGACCACGGGAGGTCACTAATCGATCACCCATGGGGCTTTTAGATTTCGAGTTGCTGTGGTAGCAGACGGAAGCCTGCCCAGCTAGGGCTTGATATGGAGATGCCGGCGTTGGACTGGGGTGAGCACAGTAAGAAGTCTAACAACACCAGGTTAAAGTCCAACAGGTTTGTTTCAAACACTAGCTTTCGGAGCACTGCTCCTTCCTCAGGTGAATGGAGAGGTGTGTTCCAGAAACACATATATATAGACAAAGTCAAAGATGCCAGACAATGCTTAGAATACGAGCATTTGCAGGTAATTAAATCTTTACAGATCCAGAGATAGGGGTAACCCCAGGTTAAAAAGGTGTGAATTGTCTCAAGCCAGGACAGTTGGTAGGATTTTGCAAGCCCAGGCCAGATGGTGGGGGATGAATGTAATGCAACATGAATCCCAGGTCCCGGTTCAGGCCACACTCATGTGCGCGGAACTTAGATATAAGTTTCTGCTCAGCGATTCTACGTTATCGCGCGTCCTGAAGGCCGCCTTAGAGAACGCTTACCCGGAGATCAGAGGCTGAATGCCCTTGACTGCTGAAGTGTTCCCCAACTGGAAGGGAACATTCCTTCCTGGTGATTGTCGCGCGATGTCCGTTCATTCGTTGTCGCAGCGTCTGCATGGTCTCGCCAATGTACCACGCTTTGGGACATCCTTTCCTGTAGCATATGAGGGAGACAACATTGGCCGAGTCGCACAAGTATGTACCGCGTACCTGGTGGGTGGTGTTCTCACGTGTAATGGTGGTATCCATGTCGATGATCTGGCACGTCTTGCAGAGATTGCCATGGCAGGGTTGTGTGGTGTTGTGGTTTGTTTGAGGTTGCGCGATTGTTTGAAAGCAAGTAGTGGGGGTGTGGGGATGATCTTGGCAAGGTGTTTATCTTCATCGATGATGTGTTGAAGGCTGCGAAGACGATGTCGTAGTTTCTCTGCTCCGGGAAAGTACTGGACTTTCCCGGAGCGGAGAAACTACGGTATCTTCTTCGCAGCCTTCAACACATCATCGATGAAGATGAACATCTTGCCAAGATCATCCCCACAGTGAATCCCCAGTCAATACTGAAGCAAAGTATTCATTTAGGGCCTCCCCCATCTCTTCAGACTCTTGGCACAAGTGCCCTCCACTATCCCTGATCAGCCCTACTCTCACTCTGATCATCCTCTTATTTCTCACATAAGTGTAGAACGCCTTGGGGTTTTCCCTAATCCTTCCCGCCAGGGCTTTTTCATGCCCTCTTCTAGCTCTCCTCAGTCCATTTTTGAGTTCCTTCCTGGCTACCTTGTAACCCTCTAGAGTCGTGCCAGATCCTTGATTCCTCAACCTTACGTAAACTTCCATCTTCCTCTTGACTAGAAGCTCCACTTCTCTCGTCATCCAAGGCTCCTTCACCTTACCATTCCTTCCTCGTCTCAGTGGGACAAAAACTATCCAGCACTCGCAGCAAGTGCTCCTTAAACATACCCCACATTACTGTTGTGCATTTCCCCAAGAACAATTGTTCCCACTTTATGCTCCTCAGCTCCTGTCTAATAGCAGTATAATTTCCCCTCCCCCAATTAAATACCTTCCCATACTGTGTGTTCCTATCCCTCTCCATGACTATGGTAAAGGTCAAGGAATTATGGTCACTGTCACCGAAATGCTCTCCCACAGAGACATCTGACACCTTGCCGAGGACCAAGTCCAATATGGCCTTCCCCTTAGTTGGCCTATCTACATATTGAGTCAGGAATCCTTCCTGTACATACCTGACAAAATCTGCTCCATCCAAACCATTTGCACTAAGTACGTTCCAGTCAATATTAGGGAAGTTGAAGTCACCCATGACAACAACTCTGTTACTTCTGCACTTTTCCAAGATCTGCCGCCCAATCTGTTCCTCTATCTCTCTGCTGCTATTGGGGGGTCTATAGAAAACACCCAATAAAGTGACTGCTCCTTTCTTGTTTCTGACTTCCACCCATACTGACTCCGTAGACAAACCCTCCTCAACTATCTCCTTTTCTACAGTTTCGGTGCACTCCCTAATTAACAGTGCCACACCCCCTCCTCTTTTACCCCCTCCCTATTCTGAAAATATCTAAACCCCGGAACATCTAATAACCATTCCTGCCCCTGTGAAATCATTGTCTCCATAATGGCCACAACATCATAGTTCAAGTACTGATCCGTGCTCTAAGTTCATCTCCCTTATTCCTGACACTCCTTGCATTGAAACAGACACACTTTAACCCATTCCACTGAATGCAACTTTGCCCTATCAACTGTCTATCCTTCCTCACAGACTTGCTGCATACTATTTCTGTCTGTTCAACAGCTACCCTATCCTCTGATCCATAGCTCTGGTTCCCATCTCCCTGCCAAACTAGTTGAAACCCTCCTGAAGAGCTCTAGCAAACCTCCCACCCAGGATATTAGTGCCCCTCCAGTTCAGGTGCAATCCGTTCTTCATGTACAGGTCCCCCTTCACCAGAAGATATCCCAATGATCCACATATCTGAAGCCTTCTTTCCTGCACCAGCCCTGTAGCCACGTGTTCAGCTGCACTCGCTCTCTGTTCCTTGCCTCACCTGCACGTGGCACTGGTAGTGATAATGAGATCACTACTCTGCTTGCCCTGCTCTTCAGCTTCCAACCTAACTCCCTAAATTCACTTTTTAGGTCCTCATCCCTTTTCTTAGTTATGTCATTGGTGCTTATGTGCATCATGACTTCTGGCTGCTCACCCTCCCCCTTAAGAATCCTGTAGACTCGATCCGAGACATCCCTGGCCCTGGCACCTGGGAGGCAACATATCTTCCAGGAGTCTCGATCACAACCACAGAATCTCCTATCCATTCCTCTAACCATTGAGTCTCCTATCACTATTGCTTTTCTATTTTCCCCCCTTCCCTTCTGAGCCACGGAGCCAGGCTCAGTGCCAGAGACCTGGCTGCTAGGGCCTTCCCCCAGTAAGTTATCCCCCGAACAGCATCCAAAACCATGTTTTGAAGGAGAATGGCCACAAGGGATCCCTGCACTGTCTGCCCCTTTGGTTTCCTTCCCCTGACTGTAACCCAACTACTCTTGTCCTGTACCTTGGGTGTGGCTACCTCCCTGTAACTCTTCTCCATACCCCTTCTGCCTGCCGGATGATCTGAAGTTCATCCAGCTCCAGTTCCCTAACACGGTCACTGAGGAGCTGGAGTTGGCTGAACTTCCCACAGGTATAGTCAGCGGGACACCGGTGGTATCCCTCACCCCCACCCACATCCTACAGGAGGAGCATGCAACTGCCCTAGCCTCCATCCCCTCTTACCTTACAGAATACAGCTGCACTGTGGACCAACTGGACCTCCGCCCTCCGACTCTGCTCCCAGTCAGCTACACTCTCTGTAAACACCTAGCTCCCTTCTCGCTCTTTGAGGAAATGAAATGAAAGAGGGAGCCTTGCTCCCTCTTCACCTAACTCTCTCAGTCACCAAACTCTCACTATAGCACAAATTCAGCACTCCCTCAGTCACCAAACTCTCACTACATCACTCAAATGCACCCAAATACAGCACTCAGTGCAAACAAAGTCTCCACTGTAACCAGCTCAGATTTATACTGTGACTCTAGCCTCTGAAAAGTGGCTTAATCCAATTAACTAATTAACAAGCTCGAGCTGCAAGTAGCTACAAGTAGAACCTTTGTTTAAAGCTGATTGAAAATTCACCTTCTTCTAAACCAAACAGCAACTTTGAAGTGAATGTACCACAGTCAGACTTTCAGCTTGGACACAGAGCTGAAGCTGAATTGCGCCTGTGAGGAAGTTGCTTCCTGTGGTTTCTGCCACCTTCCCCAATCCCCAACCCTAACTGCCCCACCTTCTGTCCTCCCAGCCCTGTGCCTGTGGTGGGAGTGGGACCACCTGGGGCCTATTGCTGTAGGCACCCTCCCATGGTGAAGGCCCTGCTGCCTGCCCTCTGTCCTCCCGCCCCTCTGCCTGAGGTGGGAGTGGGACCATCCAGGGCTGCAGGTCTTGCCTTCTGTCCTCCTAGCCCTATGCCTGAGGTGGGAGTGGGATTACCTGGGACCTGGTGCTGTGCCCCCTACGGGGGTGAAGATCCTGCCCTCTGTCCTCCCAAACCTCTGCCTGAGGTAGGAGTGGGACCACAAGGCTAAGGACTTTATTTTGGGGGCTGTGAGGACCGGACAATCAGTTTTGGGCCCCCATAGGGCTGAAGAGCGTCGTCCGCACACCACATTTTTTACCACCTGTGGGACAGCCTGGGACATTGCATTAGGCCCCTCCAGCGCTGAAGAACGCTGCCCCACTGTTCTGCAGCACCTTCCCTTGTGACACCTGTGTTTAAGGTGCCACATCCCCACCTCCCCTATCCTTTCATTTTTATACATGGCCAGACCGTACCAGGGGTGGGCATGGCCAGCACCTCAGGGGCATCCTCCATTCTGCCGGGGGAAGGGCGGCCAAGAACCTATGCAGGGTCGGCAACCTCTCGACCTTCCGCTGCCTCCGGGGCCCCCACACCCTTCCGCCTACTAACGTGGCAGCTGGGGGTGAAATGTTATGCCCACCCCATCGAGGCGTGCACTCATGCGATTGCCGAGGTCGTCGGCCCCTCGGCCATCGTAGCCACCTTGAGGATGTACGGCAAGGCCGTGTTTTTCCTGCGAAAGGGGGCTCACGGTGAGTGGGACACACGTGGTGGTGGACCACCTGGAGGCCATCACCGAATGTGTCGTTCTTTCCAACGTCCCGCTCTACCTCCCCACCGAGCTCCTCCTCCCCCATCTCAATCTACTGGGGGAGGTCAGGTCCGGGGTGGCGCCGCTGATGCCCAGCCTTCGGGACCCCTCCCTCCGCCATGTATACTCGTTCCAGCATCAGGTTTCTAGCCACCTGACCCGGGAGGAGGTCACGGACGGGAGGTTTTGTGGTCTCCCACCAAGGGGAGGACCACAAAGTGCTTTGGTGGGCGGATGGCATGCGGTGCTATGCATGCAGAGGGCTGGGGCATATCTGCCATAACTGCCCAACCCTGACGGCCGCCACCAATACCACCTCCAGGGCGGCTACGGCTGGCACTGCCCCCCTCTCCTCCACCACCGTGCCTGGGGAGACCACTGCCGGGCTCCAGAGGGCAGCAGTGACACTGCAGACGGTCCCGAGGCGGGTGAAGATCAGCCCTCCTCACAATCCCAGGGGCCGGGCGACGTGGGGGAGGGGGATGCTGCCGAGGGCTCTCCGGCAATGGAGACCGTGCAGGGGGGCGATCCTGAACCACCCCCTCCCCACAAGCGCCATCTGTCCGAGCAGGAGGGGGGGGTGGATCTTGCTGCCCCCTCCCCGGGTGAGGGGGGGGTAGGTGTCTCCTGTTGGTTCCCATTCCCCCTAATCGCCAGTCCTATAAAAAAGAAAAACCAAGCCAGGGAGCCCAGGAGGCCCCTGAGGCATTCGAGCTGCTGTTGTCCCCCGAGCAGGGAGACCCGGGGCCGGGCGGAGACGAAGCCCCCGGGGGCCCGTCCCACCCAGTGCAGGTTTACTCCCCGGATGTCTCCGCTTTGTCATAGCCGGGGACCAGCAGCAGCCACCACTACTCCTACCTCTTGTATTCGTGGACGGAGGAGGACGGGGGAGGCTCCCCGCTCTCTGTACCTGGGCGGGCGTCACCAGGGAGCCCAGTTTTCATCCTGGAGATGTTTCCAGTGAGCTTCCCGGACCTCTCCGAGGTCCCAGCGTCGCCGGCGGGGGTTGGGCGGAGCCACCACTGTCTGCAAGCCCAGAATCGTGGGGGGAGCCTGCGAGGGACCCGCCTGAGAACGATCCTGGGGGTGGGATCGACATGGGCCTAGGGTTAGCAAGTGGGCCCATATTGTCCACCACACTCCATGTGGCGGGGGACTCGGGTGGTGACCGTTCGGAGGAGGAAGGCTGCTCGGTGGCGGGTGAGGAGGAGGATTTAGACGCTCTCTGCAGCGAGGCAGAGGACGGCCTCACACCCGGCACCGAGTCTCCCCTCAGGGGAACTCTGAACATTTTTGAGCAAGCATCACGGTCACCAGGACTGTGTGCGGCTGGCCCTTGACAGCTGGGGAAATCTGGGGCTGCTCCTTGAGTCTGCCCGCGCCTGTGCCATAGAGGCTCGGGAGTTCGATCAGGACCAGGAGGAACGCCGTCAAGCTGTTCTGTTCCTTGCAGGACTCCTGAGGGAGTGGAGGGGTTGTTGAACCTCTACTCCCTCTGAGCACTAAATAAAGATGTTGGTGAAGGATAAACATTACTACTGACATGGAGGTAACCATAGCCAGCCTCAACATCAGCGGCAGCAAGGACGCACATCGCCGTTTCCAGTGCTTCTCTGTTCTTCGGGACGGAACGTATGGGGTGTGCTTCCTGCAGGAAACCCACGCCATTCCGGGTAACGAAGCTCAGTGGATCCTGGAGTGACAAGGAGGAGTCTTCATGAGTCGCTTGGCCCCACGTTCGGGCGGGGTGGCTATCTTGTTGGCTCCACGTTTTCAGCCGGAGATCTTGGGGGTCAAGGAGCCAGTGCCAGGCCATCTGTTGCACTTAACGGTCCGCGGTGGGGATGAGATGCTTCACTTTGTGAATGTCTACCCTCCCCTGGTCGGGCTGCAGCAGGCGCCTTTCTACGAAAAAGTGTCCACTCTTCTGGCACTATCGGGGTGGGCGAGTGAATCGTCCTCGGAGGGGATTTTAATTTCACCCTCCAGGACAAGGACCGTCGTGGAATCCAGCACAGCTCGCCGGCGGTGGTGAAGTTGAGTGATCTGGTTAGATCCTTCGACTTGGTGGATGTCTGGCGGACTCTCCATCCCCTGAATTGCGGGTGTACACCTTTGTGCGCCCTCCGTTCAGAGCGTCCAGAGTCGACCGTCTTTACAATTCCAAGACGTACTTGCCTAGCATTCCGATGGCCTCTATGGAGCAGGTGCCATGCTCGGATTACCACCTGGTGTGGGCGGGGCTCGCCCCGTCCTGCGCTCAGACACGGTCCGCGTACTGGCACTTTAACAACCTGCTGCTGGAGGACGAGTGGTTCCTCGCCGTTTCTGGGCCAGCTGGAGAAGGAAGCGGGGTGGCTTCCTCTCCTTGAGGCTATGGTGGGACGTGGGCAAGACTCACGTCCGTGCCTTCTGTTAGGGGTACATGAAGGGGTCTACGGCGGGGCGGAACTCCACGATCGCCAAATTGGCTGAGGAAGTCTTCGATCTGGAGTCACGTCTTGCTCAGCCTGATGAGGACCCGGCCCTGGGGCGGGTGTACAGAGAGAAGAAGGGCGCGCTGCGGGACCTGCAACTTGCCGGGTCCCGCGGCGCGTACGTGAGGTTGCAGATCCGTCTCCTGATGGACATGGACCGCGTCTCCCCCTTCTTCTACTCGCTGGAAAGAGGACGCGGGGCCTGTCGGCAGATTTCTTCGCTGCTGGCCAATGACGGGTCCCTCGTCTCGGACCCGGAGGGGGTCAGGACCCTAATTAGCAACTTTTATTCCGACCTCTTCTCTCCGGATCCATCCAGCGAGGACGCTTGCAGAGTTCTGTGGGAGGACTTGCCACAGGTCGGCCCGGAGGGTGCCGGAAAGCTCGATCAAACCATCAACCTCCAAGAGCTGACCGGCGCCTTGGACATCTTGTCAAGGGGCAAATACCCAGGGCTGGATGGGCTGACCGTGGAGTTCTTCAGGGCATTCTGGGACGTCCTGGGGAGCGACTATGTGAGGGTCCTGGGGGAATGTATCGCGACCGGGAGATGCCCTTTCATGGCGCAGGCCGTCATTGCCCTGCTGCCCAAGAAGGGGGATCTCCGCCTCACTTAAAAACTGGCAACCGGTCTCCCTCCTCAGCAGGGACTACAAAATTTTTGCCAAGGCAATGTCGGGACAGAACAGCAGGTCGGTGCTGTGTGTGGCCAATGCTATCCAAGGCCTCAAAATGGTCGTGCTCGGCCCCGTGGGCACACTTGGACTCGAGACGGCGCGGTTGTGCAGTGGCATCCCGTCTGAGCGGACCCCTGCTCGGGACGGAATTCCACATTGGTCCCAAACCACGGAACACTGTACGGCCTGTTGCACACCTTCCACCTCCTTGTCCTCGCCCGCCGCCCGGACACGTCTTGGCATGCATCGTTGCCGTCCGGTAGCGGAGGTCCCCACTAGAGGTCCTTCTACGGAGGTGTCCTCCCCATAAAACTAGGGGACCTGGGGTGGACGGTGCTGCGCATGGCAATGCAGTGCAACCATCGTTTGAACCATTTCACAGCTTTGTCAGAGACCTGCCACTTTTGCAGCCTGGTGGAGACCGTGGAGCATGTGTATGATGTCTGTCCTAAGCTGCATTCCCTTTTTGGTTTCTTGACAACGTTGTTGTTGAGGTTTTCTTTGCATTCAGCCCCACGTCCTGATCTACGGACGTCCGGTGCAGAGAAGGGCGGGGAGGGCAAAGGACCTCCTCGTTAACCTGGGCCTGGCCAAACTTGCCATTTATAGGTCCAGGCAGCGGGCGACCGAGGGGGTCGTCCAGTCTGAATGTCTGCCCATCTTCCGTGGCCTCATTCACGGCCGGGCGTCTCTGGAGCTGGAGCATGCGGTGTTCACGGGCACACTCGAGGCCTTCCATGCTCGGTGGGCACTACAGGGGTTGGATTGCCTTATTGACCCCGATTTTCACTCTTTAATTTGATGGGTTTATGATAAGTTTTTGTTTCCTTTCTCGTTCTTTTTGGGCTGTGCTCCACTCGTTGTTTTGGGGCACTCGCCTCTTTTGTTTTATCCATCTGTTACTTTATGTTCTTTTGCTTGCTTGTCACACCCAGCATCACGCCAGTGTCAGTGGCGGATGCTGGCTTAACTCCTGCACATGTAGATAAACGTACAGCTCATCAATTCACAAAAAACACAAAAAAAAAACAAAAATAATAAAAAAGACAAAACACATAAACATAAATTTTTTTTCTTTTTAAAATTAGAGTTGTAAGACGATACAAAAAGTCTAAATCAAACAGCAACTTTTAAGTTAATTAACTAAATAAAAGACTGGACTTTAGATAAAAATGAACCCATAATATCCCTCAGTCACCAAACTCTCACTATAGCACTCAAATGCACCCAAATTCAGCACTCAGTGCAAAATAAAAGCTACTTCTGAACCCATCCTAGACCTTAAAAAAGCCATAGAACTGCATCATCCCTGGAGAACGCCGAGAAAGAAGCCCAGGAACTTCAAGGCTCACTGGACGGTAGCATGCTCGGTGTAAGGTGACTTCCATACAGGAAGACCAGTTTCCTAGTCGAGAGCACTCACAGACCCCACCCACTGCCTATTCACCACTTAGCCACGATACTCAAGAATATGGATGGATGGTTGAGAGATCCCAGAAATATTAGGGAAGCTTCCCCACAGGACCTCAGGGAACAGTTGAAAGACTGTTCTACCTGTGGCTAAAGGATATACCCAAGGCAAGGCTGCCGGAATCGACAGTATGAGTGCCACTTAGGCTGGAAGTCAAAGTCGCCTCAGGCCTAGGCCTTACAAATTCACCAGACTGAACAGGACCAAATGAAACAGTTGAACTGTATCCCCACCCCCAAGGTTTCCCCAATTAAAAATCAACCTACAGGTCAACAGTCACCCCCTTGAAATGGATGAGGAGTCAGGATTTGCCATTTCCATTATTGGAGAAAAGACTTTCAGGCACCTCTGTATGGGTCCCTGGGCCTACAAGAAACCAGGGCCCGGTTGGCCATGTATATGGGAGAACCTCTATGGCTTATGCGAACCACCATGACCCCAGTTACCCATGGGCAACAGCTGGTCCAACTCCCTCTGATAATCATACGTGGACCAGGGTCTGGTCTTTTGGGCAGAGACTGGCTGCTACGGATCCATTTGGACTGGCGGAAGATTTTCAAAATGGGAAATGCCGGTCTATACAAGGTCTTCGAAAAATACGTTGAGCTATTTCATGAAGGCCTCAGTAAAATTAGGGAGCAACAGCAAAAATCAATGTAGACACCGATGCCCTACTAAGTATTCCAGGGTACAACCAGTCCCCTATGCTTTGCTCACTAAGGTGGAGATCGAACTCGAGTGATTGGAGTCTTAGCATCATACGCCCAGTGCAATTTTTAGAATGGGCCATGGCAGTAGTCTCAGTCCTCGAGCCCGACAAGTCAGTCTGTCTTTGCGGGGACTATAAACTAACTGTTGACAGAGTCTCCCATCTAGATCTATACCCCCTTGCCATACATTGAGGTCCTCTATGCAAAACTGGCTAGAGACCACACTTTTACCAAGTTTGACATAAGCCATGCGTAATACCAGCTAAAGCTCGATACGGCACCCAGAAAATATGTAACTATCAATACAAATAAGGGCTTGCATGAATGCACCCACCTGCCTGCTGGAGTCTCGTCGGGGTGTGCCATTTCCCAGCTTGTAATGGAATTTGTCATTTGAGGGCTGCCTAAGATGGCAGTGTACCTAGATGATGTGGTAACCACAGGAGCCGCTGAAAAAGAACATCTGGCAAACCTGTAGGAATTCCTACAACGATTTTCCAACATGGGCCATCACTTCAAATGGGAAAAGTGCTTGTTCCAGATGGGCAAGGTAACATACCTTGGGTACCTTGTCGATAAAGATGACCTGCACCCTGTCCAGGACAAAGTGAAGGTCATAAAAATGGCACCGACCCCACGACATATGACCAAACTGAAGTTATTCTGAGGCCTTATAAATTATTATGGGGAATTCATTCCCAACTTGGCTACTTTCCTGGCTCCCTGCATGCACTGTTAAAGAAATACCAGAATCATAGAATTTACAGTGCAGAAGGAGGCCATTCGGCCCATCGAGACTGCACCAGCTCTTGGAAAGAGCACCCTACCCAAGGTCAACACCTCCACCCTACCCCATAACCCAGTAACCCCACCCAACACTAAGGGCAATTTTGGACACTAAGGGCAATTTAGCATGGCCAATCCACCTAACCTGCACATATATGGACTGTGGGAGGAAACCAGAGCACCCGGAGGAAACCCACGCACACACGGGGAGAACGTGCAGACTCCGCACAGACGGTGACCCAAGCCAGGAATCGAACCTGGGATCCTGGAGCTGTGAAGCAATTGTGCTGACCACTATGCTCCCGTGCTGCCCAAAACTGCACCGCATGATACTAAGTGGCGGAATTTGAGGACATCCCACCAAGGATGTGAAACCCTTCCTATCCAAACATTAAGAATTGAACGTGGAAGATGGTCAACGTCCAATCTTGACAGAGCTACACAATAGTCACCCAGGGTCTCTAAAATGAAGATGCTCACAAGGAGCTAGGTCTGATGGCCCGGGCTTGACACTGATATTGAGACTTGGTGAAACAATACCCTTTGTGTCAGGAGAACCAGAAGTCCCTATCTTCAGCCTTGCTGCACCTGTGGGAATGGCCAGGTAGACCTTGGATATGGGTAGATGTGAACTTCGCAGGGCTATTCATGGGATCAGTCTTCTTAATCTTGGTCAACGCCCATTCTAAATGGAATGGACATACACCAGGTGTCCTCCATGACATCCGACATGACCATAGAGAAACTCCGGATATCATTTTACATTCATGGAATGTCAGAGGTTCTCGTGTCAGACAATGGGACCCCCTTCACCAACAGAGAATTCCAGGCATTTGTGAAGTCCAACTGGATTAAACATATCCAAGCGGTGCCATACCACCCATCTCCAATGACCTGGAAACATGAGCGGTCCAAGCATTTAAAAACAGCATGAAGAAACAGACCGCTGGTTCTCCAGACATCAAATTGGCCTGGTTCCTCTTTGATTATAGGACCATAGCACACACTATAACGAGAGTTGTGCAACGGAGCTGTTCATGGGCCGTAGACTCCAGGCCAGGCTCAGATATTGCTTTCCAATCTAGGGGGAAAGATGGTGTCAAGACAAGAAGCCCAGAAAAGCAATTTTTGATACTTGAAGGCCCGACAGGACCTTCAAGACAGGAGACACAGTCTACGTACGTAATCTTGGAGACAGATCTCCTTGGATCCCAGGAATCATAGTGGAAAAGACTGGCCCCTTTTTGTGCAAGCTCAAAACTAAAGAGGAAACTGCAAGGAACCCTCAACGTCCTTTGCACTCACCTCCGGACAGAGGACTCAGTCTATGGGAAACCCAAGGGTCATTCCCTTCGAGGATGGAGACTCGGGATCAGAAATGGAGACTGAGGCAACTGACCCTCAGCCGGAGGACTGCATCATTGGTGGCCTTTTGAAGCTCTGCCAGGAAGCAACAATCCCCTATCTGCCTCGTCCCCATCTTTCCCCCAATCCGGGGCTCCACTGATGGTTGACCCAAGGTCATGAACCATGAACCATGAAGCAAAGGAGGCCTCGATGTCGTAGGAGTGTGTGTGTGGGGGGGGGGGGGGGGGGGGGGGGGGGGATAATCTGGCTTTAGTGGTGGATTGATCTCCCCATGGGGCTCATGGAGTTTGAGTTACCATGGAAGCAGGCAGAGACTAGTCCAGCTGGGACTCGTTAGTGAGCTCTTTAAAAGCTGCTCCCAGATCCGGACGGCTTTACTTTTTGAGTTAAAATAAACCTGTTTCACCTTCTTCTTCGTTTCTCCTGGATTACTACAGTAACAAATGACAGAGTGAATCATTTGATTTTCTGTACAAAATGGGGGCAGTGGTAAAGCTAAATATTTACATTGGAAGTTTGAGAAAGAGTCCTTTGTGGATTTTCTTGGTTGGCTTTAAGTACCCACCCTCTTTAGATTGCACAAGCACACAGACTACAAACAGACTGTATCAGACCTGGCTGTATTGGTACATGATGCAATCTCTCAACCTGTTTGAGATCTTACAGACAGCAAGGCTTCCATCTCCTTTCACAACCTCATGACGTCCCAAAACTTTTTCCGATCAACAGAATACTTTCAAAGGGTGGTTAAGGCTGCAATTCAGAAAACACATCAAACACACAGTGCACTGCAAGATCTCACGCACAGCAATATGGTAATGATCAGCTAACGGACAAGGTTCTCCGATCTGAGTTTGCCTCAACTCTGCTGACACTGAGAACGGAGAACTTGACGCTCAGCCAAGACTCCATTTACTGCAGCAGACCAGAGAATCCCACCGGCATGATTGGACTGAGAATCCCGGCCAACCTGTTCTTTTGTGATGTTGGCTGATGGATTAATGTTGGCCAGGACGCCGGGGAGATCTTACCGTCTCTTGTTCCACTAGTCCCACAGGATCTTTAATATCTACCTGGGATAGGAGGCAGTGCCTTGATTTAATATCTCATCCAAAAGACAGCACTTCCAGCCAGTCAGCATTCCCTCAGAACTACAATGGAGCATCAGCCTAGAATCAGAGGGTCGGTGCAGACTCAATGAGCTGAATGGCCTCTTTCTGCACTGTGGGGATTCTATGATTCTATTCCTTTGCCTGTAGACCGACCTCACCAGCACTCAGAGGTTTCCAATGTCATTCTACCAGTCTGGGTAAAATCCTGCTCACAATGAGCGCTAGTTCCTTGAGTGTGTTATTTTTAGTCCAACACTGTACTAAATTGCAATCTGCACGTCCCAGAATTGCTGCAAATGTGTTAATTGGCATTCTATATAATCACACAGAGATGTAATTAAACCCTGCTGTATCACTGCATGATCCTGCCAGTGTTGAACAAACATTGTATGCAAGAGATATAGCAATGTGTAGTCAGTGTAAAACTCTGAAAAGATAGGAAGACCTTTATGTTTATATCACTTCTTTCCCTACTGCTCCATCCTAAATGTTTTGCAGCCAATTTGCACTAATTGAAGTGCATTCTAAACTGTTGTATTGCGGGAAAGGTGGCTGACATTTGCACACCAAAAGTGAACACGAAATGTTGGCCTTGTCAGAAAAATCCTCAGTCCAAGAAAGATTTTGTTTTAAATAAGCTATTTATAATTAAGGAAAGTAAATGATGGGATGTGGTAGAGTGGTTTACAGGGTTTTACTCCACCCATCTCTGTACTTACCATCACCACAAATAGCTACAGACAGCAAGAGCAGTTCATTAGGTTTTTGAATGACGTTCAACAAATGCTTGGTCACTTTTACTGATATTTCAACAGTGCATTCAAATTCTCAAACCATCAGGGTGGGATTTGAACTCAGTTGAGCATTAGTCCCAGCAGGGAGAGTAGTGAACTCACATCATTCCGATAAACCATATGCAATTCATTCTGTTGTGGCCTGTGCGATTTTGACCCAGGAATTAACAGATGACCCAAAGTAGGGCTGAGTTCATAAGTGACTTTAAGGTAGTTTATTAAATCATAGAATTTACAGTGCAGAAGGAGGCCATTCGACCCATCGAGTTTGCACCGGCTCTTGGAAAGAGCACCCTACCTAAGCTCACACCTTCACCCTATCTCTGTAACCCCACCTAACCTTTTTTTGGACACTTAAGGGCAATTTAGCATGGCCAATCCACCAAAACTGCACATCTTTGGAGTTTAAATATGATGCACAAGTTGAATAGACAGAAAACATCACACCCGTGACAGGGGAGAACACTTATCAGGTCCCCAAGGATAAACATCAGTGGATCCGGGGGGGCAGCTGATCTCCTTAACAGGCGGTGGTCCCCTCCTCCTGTGAACAGTTTACTGATGCCAGTGTTGGACTGATGTAGCCACCTAAGATGGACACTGGGCTACCAAAATGGAGAACTGCTAAGACTGTAGGGAGAAAACAGTTTTAGCTAGGACAAGCAGTTTGCAAAAGGCTAATTAGCATTCTGCACGTATCGAAACCAGTTTATGGCCAGGTGCAAGATCTCAACCAAAGGTGTAAATAGCAAAACGCTTTGCATAGTAATGAGGCGATCCAGATCTGGGCCCACACAATAGCAACATTTGAGTTTGAATGGATACTTTGAGTGGACGCCCAGACAAAACGGTACCAGAAGTATCCATCACAAAAGACCCTAGAGACCGCCCCACCCATCGAGAAGAAACCCTCAGATTTGGGGATTTGTAAGATATCGATTGGGAAATGACCCAATCGATACATGGCAGGTAAAGGCCCGCCCCCGAAGAGGCACGGACATTGGGGGACCTATAAAGGTAGACCCCGCACATGGTTCTGTCTGTTTTTGTGCTCCGGCTGACTGGTTCTGACTCCGACTCCAGCCTCCAGATCCTGTCTTTCATCACCGGCCGTTGAGCACCAGCCATCGTTCAGTAAGTGCCAAACGACGCTCGCTACGTGACCCCGGCATTACCTATACTCTAGCCGACTATTAGAGAACAGAAGGTGCAGTCCGGAAAGGAACAAAGGCCTTGTCCCCTGACCTTGCTGGTTCCTACTTAGATAAGTATTTTGTCGTTTAATAGTAGAAATAAGTATTAGTCTTTAGCGTATGCATGCGTATTTATTATATTTGTATAATAAATATCAATCGTTTGAACTTACTAATCGGTGTATAGTTTTATTACTTTGAACCTGACCTTGAAATACTTGTGAGGTGTCTAAATACGGCACCTGGCGACTCCGAGCTGAAATTACATACACAGAGCTGTAGTAGTGTTAAGCACACGGCCTTTAAACGGAGGCGTGTTAATACACTCCAATAAACGCGTAATACACTCAAGTAAAACGTGCAACATTGAAGCCAGCATGGATCACTGCCAAAATCTCTTACCTGACCAAAATGATGTTTTCCTCTTCTCACAAGCCTGTTTCTTATTTTTGGATTTTTCCAATCCACCTACACTGCACATCATTCAGGTGTGGGGATGAGACCCACACAGACACGGGGAGAACATACAAACTCCACATGGACAGTGACCCGGGATCGAACCCAGGTCTTTAGCGCCATGAGGCAGCAATGCTAACCACTACGCCACCGTAAAAGCCCGTTTCTAACCTGTACTCAGACAGCTGATTTATGTGTGGGTCATGAGAAGCAACCTTGTCAGGATTATAAATGTCTTGATTCAGGCTTGGTGCTACAGACATGTCTTTGGCAATGATAGCAGGCCTGTCCTATGTTTGTCAGCCAACAGATTGCTAAGGAAGCTTTCTACAGAAGAGAGGGAGGGACCTATTTCTATAATATTCAATACATGTAATATTTCATAAGTCTATTGAAAGAGATTTCTTATAGGACGCATAGGACAATGCGTTTTACATTGGTCCAACATTTCTGCACACCATTGTCTTCAGATTTTGTACAGAATGTGCAGGAGGGTTTCATAGAATTATTTCATAGAATTTACAGTGTATAAGGAGGCCATTCGGCCCATCGCGTCTGCACCGGCTCTTGGAAAGAGCACCCTACCCAAGCCCACACCTCCACCCTATCCCCATAACCCAGTAACCCCATCTATCACTAAGAGCAATTTGGACCCTAAGGGCAATTTATCATGGCCAATCCACCTAACCCGCACATCTTTGGACTGTGGTAGGAAACTGGAGCACCCGGAGGAAACCCACGCACACACGGGGAGAACGTGCAGACTCCACACAGACAGTGAGCCAAGCCGGGAATCGAACCTGGGACTCTGAAGCTGTGAAGCATTTGTGCTAACCACTATGCTACCATGCTACCGTGTTTCCTGACACAACATGTGGATAGGCCGACAAGAGGTGGGGCCACATCGGAGTTGGTACTGGATAATGAACCGGGGCAAGTGTTAGATTTGTTTGTGGGCGAGCACTTTGGAGATAGTGACCACAATTCGGTGTCTTTCACTATTGCAATGGAGAGAGATAGGGCCATACGGCAGGCCAAGTTTATAATTGGGGGAGGAGTAATTATGAGGCGATTAGGCAAGAATTAGGGAGCATAAGATGGGAACAGAAGCTGTCAGGGAAAGGCACAAATGAAAAGTGCAGCTTGTTCAAGGAACAAATACTGCATGTCCTTGATAGGTATGTCCCTGTCAGGCAGGGAGGAAATGGCCGTGTGAGGGAACCATGGTTCACAAAGGAGGTTGAATGTCTTGTCAAGAGGAAAAAGGAAGCGTATGTAAGGATGAGAAAACAAGGTTCAGTTGGGTTGCTTGAGGGTTACAAGGTAGCAAGGAATGAGCTAAAAAAAAAAAGGGCTTTGGAGAGCTAGGAAGGGGCATGAGAAGTCCTTGGCGGGTTGGATCAAGGAAAACCCCAAGGCTTTTTACTCTTATGTGAGAAATAAAAGAATGACCAGGGAGAGGTTAGGGCCGGTGAAAGACAGCAGTGGGAACTTGTGCATGGAGTCAGACGAGATAGGAGAGGCATTGAATTAATACTTTTCTTCAGTGTTCACCAAGGAGAGGGGCCATGTTTCTGAGGATGAGAGTGTGAAACAGGTGGATAGGCTGGATGAGGTAGATGTTCTGAGGGAGGATGTATTAGCAATTTTGAAAAACCTTAGGGTCGACAAGTCCCTTGGGCCAGATGGGATATAGCCTAGGATTCTTTGGGAGGCAAAGGATGAGATTGCAGAGCCTTTGGCTTTCATCTTTGGGTCCCCACTGTCCATGGGGATAGTGCCAGAGGACTGGAGAGTGGCGAATGTTGTTCCTCTGTTCAAGAAAGGGAATAGGAATTACTCTGGTAATTATAGGCCAGTTAGTCTTACTTCAGTGGTCAAAAAGTTTTTTTTTATAAATTTAGATTACCCAATTATTTTTTCCAATTAAGGGGCAATTTAGTGTGGCCAATCCACCTACTCTGCACATTTTTGGGTTGTGGGGGCGAAACCCACGCAGACACGGGGAGAATGTGCAAACTCCACACGGACAGTGACCCAGAGCCGGGATCGAACCTGGGACCTCAGCGCCGTGAGGCAGCTGTGCTAACCACTAGGCCACCGTGCTGCCCAGTGGTCAGTAAGTTAATGGAAAAGGTCCTGAATGTAGGATTTATGACCATTTGGAACGATGCAGCTTAATCCGGGATAGTCAACAAGTATTTGTGAAGGGTAAGTCTTGCCTCACAAATTTGATTGAATTATTTGAGGACGTAACTAAGTGTGTAGAAGAAGGTAGAGCAGTTGATGTCATATAGATGGATTTTAGTAAGGCGTTTGATAAGGTTCCCCATGGTCTGCTCATGAAGAAAGTAAGGAGGTGTGGGATAGAGGGAAATTTGGCCAATTGGGTAAGTAACTGGCTATCACATAGAAGACAGAGGGTGGTGGTGAATGGAAAATTTTCAGACTGGACACCAGTTACCAGCGGTGTACCACAGGGATCAGTGCTGGGTCCTCTGCTATTTGTGATTTTTATCAATGACTTGGAGGAGGGGGCTGAAGGGTGGGTCAGTAAATTTGCTGATGACACCAAGATTGGTGGTGATGAGGTGGAGGGCTGTTGTAGGCTGCAAAGAGACATTGATATGATGCAGGGCTGGGCCAAAAAATGGCAGATGGAGTTTAACCCTGATAAGTGCGAGGTGATTCATTTTGGTAGGAAAAATTTGAATGTGGATTATACTGTCAACGGCAGGGTTCTGAGGAATGTGGAGGAACAGAGAGATCTTGGGATTCATGTCCACAGATCTCTGAAGGTTGCCATGGAGCCGTGAAGAAAGCCTATAGTGTGTTAGCGTTTATTAACAGGGGGCTTGAGTTTAAAAGCTGTGGGGTTATGCTGAAACTCTACATGACCCTGGTGAGACCACATTTGTAATATTGTGTGCGGTTCTGGTCATCTCACTATAGGAAGGATGTGGAAGCATTGGAAAGGTTGCAAAGGAGATTTACCAGGATGCTGCCTGGTTTGGAGGGTAGGTCTTATGCGGAATGGTTGAAGGAGCTAGGGCTTTTCTCTTTGGAGCGGAGGAGGATGAGAGGCTACTTAATAGAGGTTTATACGATGATGAGGGGGATAGATAGAGTGGATGTTCACAGACTATTTCTCGGGGTGGATGTAGCTGTTACAAGGAGGCATAACTATAAGGTTCAGGGTGGGAGATATAGGAGGGCTGTCCGAGGTAGGTTCTTTACACAGAGAGTGGTTAGGGTGTGGAATGGACTGCCTGCTGTGATAGTGGAGTCAGACACTTTAGGAACTTTCAAGCGGTTATTGGATAGGCACATGGAGCACACTGCAATGACAGGAAGTGGGATAGCTTGATCTTGGTTTTGGACAAAGCTCGGCACAACTCGAGGGCTGAAGGGTCTGTTCTGTGCTGTACTGTTCTATGTTTTTGAACTCACCTGCAATTCATCAACTCCTGGCTGTGTAAATAATGTGCCAAATTGCCAGAGCATACTTCAGTGAATCCCGTGTAGTGAATCAGTGAAATATAGAATTATGCAGTGCAGCAGGCCATAATCCCCAATCATGTCTGCACTGGCTCTTTGAAAGAATTAGCCAATTACCCCCATTAATCTGCATTAAAAAAATATATAATCTCCTGTCTGGTTCTTTTATCAATTATTTTAAGCCGGCCATTCTGGTTGCCAGTGGAAATAGCTTATCTGTTTATTCTATCAATATCCCTACATTCTGAACACCTTCTGACTCACCCCTCAGTCTTCTCTGCTCTAAGGAGAACAGCCCACATGTTATTGAAGTCACGCATCCCTGGTACCATTCTGATGAATCTAAATTGCTCAGAGATACAATTCCAAACTGTACTTGGCCAGAAAGAGACTTTCAGGAATTCTGCAATATGATGATGGGATGTGGGCCTAACCCTCACTTTCTGGAAGTCACTCTGACTTTGAGAAACAGTGTAAAACAGTGGCTAGTGAATCAGCAGCATCTTTTAGATCTCAACTGATTGTGTTTCCATTGAAGTGAATCGGGAGAGATGCAAAACAGGCTGCTGATTTGACATCGCCGCTTTTATACTATCGCACAACATCACTGCTGTCCCCAGCGAATGCCTGATTTCAACTGTGGAAAGAGTGAAGGGATAACTAGGCAGGCAGTCCTCGACTTTAGGACATTTGAGTTATGACGAACGACACTTAGAGCATTTATAAATTGACACGCCATTTCAACTTTACAACTTTGACTTTACGACTCCGCACCAGCACATTCATGCATGTGCATTGACATTCTGTGCCACTCATCTGTATGACTGGAACATCTGTAATAACTTCAACCTTTTCCATCTTCACCCCTGGTTTTCATTGCAGCTTTGATTCCTGTCATTCTTTTGGTCATTCAAGCTCACATGTTCCTCCGTGTCACTGGTTACACGAGAGTCTCTGACTGTTTCTTCCATTTCAGTCCAGACATTACAAGGTGTGTAGCTGGAAGACCTTAAAATGTCCTGTTATCGGGGCAGCATGGTGGCTCAGTGGTAGCATTGCTGCCTCACGGGGCCGAGGTCCCAGGTTCGATCCGGATCTGGACCACTGTCTGTGTGGAGTTTGGCACATTCGCCCCTTGTTTGCATGGGTTTCACCCCCACAACCCAAAATGTGCAGGGTAGATGAATGCCCCTTCATTGGGTACATTAAATTAAGAAAAAAAGAAAATTCCCTGTTATCTTTTCCCACGGTCTTTATTTCCAAAACATTCAAATTCTGAAGCAAGGCCAGTCAACAAATTCTAGTTTTTAAAAATTATTTTGTGCTAAGTGGCATGGTTAGGTCAACGTCTGTCACCCAATTCCTAATTGGACTTGAGAGGGTGGTGACAAGCCGCCTTCTTGAACCACTGAAGTCCGCCTGGTGCTGTTCGTACGTTTTTGGATTCTGATCCCACAACAGTGAAGGAACAGCAACACAGTTCCAAGACAAAATGGTGTGTGGCTTGGAGGGGAACTTGCAAGTGATGGTGTTCCCATGCATCAACTGACCTTGATTTTCTACGTGGTAGAGGGCGCAGGTATGGAAGGTCCTGTCAAAGTAGTCTTAGTGAGTTGCTGCAATGTATCTTGTATATAATGCGCACTGTTGCCATAGTGTGCTGGTGGCGGAGGGAGTGAATGTTTAAGTTGATGGACGGTGTTGGTCTTCTTGAATGTTGCTGGAGCTGCACCTATCCAGGCAAGTGAGGAGTCTTGCATCACATTCCTGAATTGTGTCTTGCAGATGGTGGACCGGTTTTAGGGAGCGAGGAGGTGAGTTACTCACCTTAGAATTCTCAACCTCTGACCTCCTCTTGTTGACACAGTATGTTTATGCCTGATCCAGTTTAGTTTTCGGTCAAAGATAACCCCCAGGATTTTGATAGTGGGGGATTCAGTGATGGCAATACCATTGAATGTCATGGGGAAATGGTTAGATTCTCCCTTGTGCGAGATGGTCATTACCAGGCATTTATGTGGCCGACTGTCATTTGCCACTATCAGCTCTTTCCTTCCTGATACTGGCTCCCTCAATTCAGGTACTAAATGTCTGAGATCGAGGGGAGCACCTCTGGACTGAGGAAAAAGCCCTGTGTGGGAAGCCATAGGTTAACAGTCACCAATCACCCCCCCCCCCCCCCCCCCCCCCCCCCCCATGCCTCCTACACTTACCACACATCACATCCCAAATCTCTCATATAAATGTATCCCCAAAATTGCATTCTATTCACAACTTGGCACTTTAAATTAATGTTCACAAGTAATTACTCTGCAGGGATTCAGATTGTACCATCAGATTTGATTATGCTTTATTTACCTTCACAAACCACCACAGAAATGCATAACTCCCACAGACACGCATACAGACTACACAACAGACATGGGTTCACAGGACACACGCACACATGCAGACACGCATGCAACACATAGACACACACACACAGATATATAGACAGGGACACAGTCACACACACACACAGACATAGACACCACAGTCACACACACAGTCACACACACACACAGATACACAGCCACACATACACACACACACATACACACATACAGACCGACACACATAGACAGAATACACACACACAGACACATAACAGACAGTCATACATTCACACAAATGGGACACACAGTTGTTAGCCTACGGTGCTGAGGACCCGGGTTCGAATCGTGGCCCTGGGTCATGTGATGAATATCATGTTCGCCGCAGAATTCGGTTTGAAATAAGGCAACAGAAATTAATACAACCAGTATTTTAATTCAAAGTGTAATAACACCACTTCAGCTAAAGGTCATCCAGAAGTCACCATTTGCTGGGAGAAACTCCTAGCTGACTCAAGGATCATTAATACATTCCAAACTAATATAGGATAAGGAAAACCTTGCTTTGACACACTGTAAATTCTTTAGATCACTCCCCTACACCTATAATTATTCAAACCATGAGGATAGGAAATTCTTCAGATAAATAATGCACAAATCCTTCCTTAACTATATAATTCTTGACATTTGGAATAATACCCTCAAAGAAGTGTCTATTTGACAATCTATATATCTAAGAAACATGGCAACACTGAAAAGAGACAGATCTCTATACGAGTCCCTCTTTGCCAATATATCTTAAGACACCTGACATTCTTGCAGACACTAAGATCATTAAAACATATATTGATGATAATACACCAAATTAGCCATTTGGCTATAGGCAATTGACCAACAATAAGTGATAAGATAACAGAAGCAGTCCATGACCAATTAGAAGATTTTATGTATAAAAAGAGGGGCATTTTGGCAGAGAGGTACCTTCTCACTCCCCTGCGGGAGTGTGGGTCAAAGCTCTGTTCTTCAAGTGTGCCTCGTCAAATAAAAACCATCATGGTTTTGTAGGTATGTTTCTGTTAAGCTTCTTAGAAATGTATCAGAAATTGATAGGAGATACTTTAGGATTTTCCATGTTTTAGATATCACATTCTCTTAAGAGAAGTTAATGTGTTAGCAGATAACATAGAACATAGAACATAGAACAGTACAGCACAGAACAGGCCCTTAGGCCCTCGATGTTGTGCCGAGCAATGATCACCCTACTCAAACCCACGTATCCACCCTATACCCGTAACCCAACAACCCCCCCCTTAACCTTACTTTTTAGGACACTACGGGCAATTTAGCATGGCCAATCCACCTAACCCGCACATCTTTGGACTGTGGGAGGAAACCGGAGCACCCGGAGGAAATCCACGCACACACGGGGAGGACGTGCAGACTCCACACAGACAGTGACCCAGCCGGGAATCGAACCTGGGACCCTGGAGCTGTGAAGCATTTATGCTAACCACCATGCTACCGTGCTGCCCTGACAAAGGACTGTTAATGGGTTTTATATTATTAACAGATAACAAAGGACTGTTAACGGGTTTTTATATTAACAGGGCTGGTTTAGCCCACTGGGCTAAATAGCTGGCTTTTAAAGCAGACCAAGGCAGGCCAGCAGCACGGTTCAATTCCCGTACCAGCCTCCCCGAACAGGCGCCGGAATGTGGCGACTCGAGGCTTTTCACAGTAACTTCATTTGAAGCCTACTTGTGACAATAAGCGATTTTCATTCATTTCATTTCATTTTTCATATTATTAACAGATAACTAAAGACTGTTAATCAATTTATATTTTTAACTCTGCAATTCTGTATGTATCTATTGGGAGTATTTTACAATAAAAATACTTTGATTAAAATTATACTGTGTAGACTTACTCTCAAAGTTTAAAATCCTAGACACTCATTTAGGAAGTCTTAAATGACTAGGACCCACGACGGCAGAGGTAACGATTTAGGTATGAGTGACGTATCTGAACTTTTCCCATAAAAAGTAACTGAGATCCTGTTTAACTGTCTGAGACCCGGAAAAGCATTCTCACTTCGTCAGATCTATTCTGAGTCTAAGCAGAGAAATGCATTTCCCTCTTTTGGTGGGTTAACCTAGAGCATAGGTTATTAATAAAGTATTATCAGGTCTGGAATAACCTAAATCCTTCACAGTCACTGTCCATGTGGAGTTTACACATTCTCCCCGTGTCTGCCTGGGTTTCACCCCCACAACCCAAAAAGATGTGCCGATTAGGTGGATTGGCCACGCTAAATTGCCCCTTAATTGGAACAAATTGGGTATTCTAAATTCAAAACGAAAAAAAAATACATTCACACAGATACAGCCTCAGAAAGACACACACTCATACATACAAATAGACTCACACACGTAGATACACACACAGACACGCATAGAGACAGACAAACATAGACAGACACGCACACACACAAACACACATCCACACAGAGACAGATACACAGACAGACACACATACACACACACATAGATACACGCACAGGTAGAGACAGACAAACATATTCAGACACATCCCCACAGAGACAGACACACATACACACAGAGACTGACAGACTCACAGATACATAGACTTACACACATACAGACAGACACACACACACACAGGGGAGGCAGTGGTACAGTGGTATTTTCACTGGACTAGTAAACCAGAGACGCAGAGTAACTCTCTGGGGACCCAGGTCCAAATCCCACCATTGCAGATTGTGAAATTTGATTTCAATTTTTTTTTAAATCTGAAATTAAAAGTCGAATGATGGCCATGAAACCATTGTTAATTGTCGTAAAGATCCATCTAGTTCACTGACGTCCTTTAGGGAAGGAAATCTGCCGCCCTTACCTGGTCTGGCCTACATGTGACTCCAGACCCACAGCAATGTGACTGACTCATAACTGCCCCCTCAAGGATAATTAAGGATGGACAATAAATGACAGCCAGCAATGCCCATGTCCCATGAAGGAATAAAAAAAACACAGACGGACATGCTGACACACAAAGTTGTTCATTTTCCAGAGATACATCAAACTGGGCTAGTCTGACTTATTAATCAAAAGGTAGAAGTCAAAAGTTGCCCAGCAATCTCTTCATGTGTCACACATGGCTCAGTTTCCAGCATGTAATCCCCACATTCATAAAGGTTGTGGGTTAAAGACTAAAGCACATAATGCCGGTTGACAGTTCAAAGCAGCACCCAGGGAGTCCTGCTCAGCTGGAGGTGTTGTGGATGAAACATTAAACCTGCCTTTCCTTTCAGGAAAGCACTATTCCAGAGAAGAGTCGGGAAATTCTCCCTGACATCCCAGCCAATCCCTCAACAACCAGCACTGGAACAGATTATCTGGGCACATTTCTCAGTGGTTTGTGGGACTTTGCTGTGGACACATTGATCGCTGTATCTTTCTGCACAGTACCTTCCCTTTTATAGTGTGCAGGTTCCAAAGAACTTTGAAACGTCCCGGGCTTGTGAAAGGCGCTAGAGAAATGCAAGTGCTTTCTGGGCTCTCACAGCCAGCTGCTGTGAGGCAAATTGCACATGTTTACCACAGCTTCTGACTGTTCTTAATCTTCAAGCCTTCTCCGTGTGCCAAAATAAATGATGCCTTCAACTCCACATAAACACACAACTCTTTAATTACTCGGCTGCGGCACAATGCTCTCGTTCTTGCTTTCTCGCCTGTTGCGGAATGCTGCCCTACCGAGAGATTTTTGGACAAACCCAGGCAGTGTGTGCACACGCATGTACCTTCCACCCACTCTGCTCAATTTGGGGACAGAGGGCACGCTTGTGTTGCCTGGTCCCAACTTCGAATGAAGTAGCCAGTGAGCTACTTCTGTCTAACTCTGCCGTGTGCATCCATTCAACCAGCAGCTCACTGCCAATGAACAAAGAGTCAAAAAAATAGAAGGCCGGAGGTGAGTGTGTGTGTGTGAGGAGGTTGTGCAGGGGCAGCCCAGCTCTTTTGTCCAGTTACAATCTCGGGTTAGGCACGGCCAGATGACACTGCTTTCGGGCTGCAGAGGGAATCTGGCCCACGAGTCAGTGTGCTCCATCCGGGTGTGCAGAGTTCACGGACACCATGTGAAAGTTCACCAATCCGCCGCCTGCAGGTGTGAGCATTGGCCAATGTGTCACCCAGCAATGAAATTGCCCACATCTGCATTACTCACACGTGTCTGATAAACAAGGGCGGCTGGAGGTTAAAACTGAGATTATTTTGGAATTTGAAAAGCCATCTGGTGGGCAACAAACCTGCTTTCGGATTAACGGGTTTATCAAATGCGCGGCTAAACTACCAGTTTAACTCACTCACCCAGATAAATCATCTAAATCAGGGACAGGTCGGCATGCCCAGAGGCTAGCCAAAAAGAGTTCTCGCACCGTTATATAAAGAGAAACACAAATCAATTCACTTCACCGCTGGTGACAGTCTGTCACATTAACTTGCAAATCATTAGCTACAATTGTCCTTTTCTCTCTGTCTCTCCTTGAGGAACCAGACAAGTGCACCCCCTGCTTCTAACCCTCCAGCTTTAAATCCCGGGAGACAAGATTAGCAGCAACCCCCCTCTTTTTTTAAGTAAATCTTCAATTTGAACATAAACAAGCTTTTTTCGCACAGTTATGGATAAAATACAGAGTATGTTATTCAAAAGACGACATTTGCGAGTAGCTGAAAGCTGCTTCTCTCAGGTACGAACCCCCTTACCTGATCTGCGCTGGAAACCAGTTCCAAAATGCACAGCATCACCCAGCCAGAAACTCCAAGAATCATCCTGAAACTGACACAAAAAGAGAATGACCCAGACAGTCTCGCCGCCAGCGACTTCCTCCCCCCCACCCCCCCCACCAACAGCCCAGTCTGTGTGGGATACGCCGACAAAAATAAAAACCTATCTCTCTTTGGGGTGTTTTTTTTCTGAAGGGGTAATGTTTCGTTGCCCCTTTAAATGTTCTTCTTCCCAAACCCCGGGTCGAAGTCCCGAGTTGATCTGGCCCGAGATATTTATCGTGTACGCGTGTTTGGAAATGCCAAGGATTAGATGCTGGGGGTTTGATTGACACTTGGAAGGGGCTTTGTGTGTGTTGATGTTGGGAGTGGGTGGGGTGTGATGCCAGAGGGAAGGAAGGAGTTGGGCTGGGAATAAGGGAAATCAGATTTTGGCCGTCATTTTAGTCATGGAATCTATGTTATGAAATGTGGGAATGGTGCCAAATCGCTACAGGAATTCCCACCTGAAGTTGAGTTTCCATCTATTTAGACTGTCGCCGTTTGATAGCTGCTCCCAGTAACTAAAATACTGCCATTCCTTCTCAAATATCTGAGCATTAACAAATATATATATATTTAAATCAACGGTATAAATGTTTCTGTTTTGGGCCATTCGCCAAGAGAACAAATCTTGTGGGGAAGTAAATACATATGTGATTTAAAACGAGTCACTGTACAAATCCACAATTTATATTGTACATACAAACATACATAGAAAATAGAAGCAGGAGGCCATTCGGCCCTTTGATCCTGCTCCACCATTCATTTATGATCATGGCTGATCATCCAGTTCAATATCCTGACCCCCCCCCCCCCCCCATCCCTTGGTCCTTGAGCCCCAAGAACTATATTCAATTCCTTCTTGAAATCGCACACTGTTTTGGCCTCAACTACTTTTTGTGGTAGTGAATTCCACAGATTCACCACTCTCTGGGTGAAGAAATTTCTCCTCACCTCAATTCTAAAAGGTTTACCCCTTATCCTCAAACTATCACCCCTAGTTCTGGACTCCCCCACCATTAGAATCATTCTTTCTTCATCTACCCTGTCTAATCCTGTTCGAATTTTATAAGTTTCTATGAGACCCCCTCTCATTCTTCTAAACTCCAATGAATATAACCCTAACCGACTTAATCTCTCCTCATATGACAGTCCCGCCATCCCAGGAATCAGCCTGGTAAACCTTTGCTGCACTCCCTTCATAGCAAGAACATCCTTCCTCAGATAAGGACACCAAAACGGCACACAATATTCAAGGTGTGGATTCACCAATGCCCTAGACAATTGCAGTAAAACATCCCTATTCCTATTCTCAAATCCTCTCACTATGGGGCAGCATGGAAGCACAGTGCGCACTGTTGCTTCACAGAGCCAAGGACCCGGGTTCGATTTCACTTGGGTCACTGTATGTGCGGACTCTGCACGTTCTCCCCATGTCTACGTGGATTTCCTCCGGGTGCTTCGGTTTCCTCCCACAAGTCCCGAAAGACGTGCTGTTAGGTAAATTGGATATTCTGAATTCTCCCTCAGTGTACCCGATCAGGTGCTGGAGTGTGGCGAGTGGGGGATTTTCACAGTAACTTTGTTGCAGTGTGAATAATAATATAATAATAATAATCGCTTATTGTCACAAGTAGGTTTCAATGAAGTTACTGTGAAAAGCCCCTAGTCGATTCCAGCACCTGTTCAGGGAGGCTAGTGTGAAAAATAGTAGTAATGAAAAATGAAAATCGCTTATTGTTACGAGTAGGCTTCAATGAAGTTACTGTGAAAAGCCCCTAGTCGCCACATTCCGGCGCCTGTCCGGGAAGGCTGGTACGGGAATTGAACGCACGCTGCTGGCCTTGTTCTGCATTACAAGGTGGCTGTTTAGCCCACTGTGCTAAACCAGATAGAAACCAGCTAAATAAATGGAAACTCAACTTCAGGTGAGAATATAAGCCTACCTGAGAGACTAATAAAGATTATTATTATGAAGGCCAACATACCATTTGCCTTCTTTACTGTCCGCTGTACCTGCACGCTTATTTTCAGCAACTGATGCACGAGGATGCCAAAGTCTCACCGAGTAGCAGGGGGAAATATTTAGATCCATGCAGGTTCGAGACTTTGCCAGAAAGGAGATACATAGCTTCCCAGTAGAGCCGGCTTCCACATTGCTGGAGGAGGTGCTGACGACAGGGGGACTGAAGAAGGGGGCAGTGTCAGCGGTTTACGTGGCTATTTTGGAGGAGGAGAAGGCTCTGCTAGAAGGGATCAAGGCAAAGTGGGAGGAAGAGTTGGGAAAGGGTGTGGAGGAGGGGTTCTGGTGTGAGGTGCTCCGGAGGGTGAACGCTTCCACTCGTGCGCGAGGTTGGGGCTGATACAGCTGAAGGTGGTGTATAGAGCGCACCTTACAAGGGTGAGGATGAGCCGGCTCTTTGAGGGGGTAGAAGATGTATATGAACGTTACGGGGCGGCCCTGCAAACCATGTTCATATGTTTTGGTCCTTTCCCAAGCTGGAGGATTACTGGAAGGAGGTGTTCAGGGTAATCTCTAAAGTGGTGCACATGAAACTGGACCGGGGCCCTTGGGAGGCCATATTCAGGGTGTCGGAACAGCCAGGGTTGGAAACGGGCACGGAGTCAGATGTTGTAGCCTTCCCCTCGTTGATCGCCCAAGGCGGATCCTGTTAGGATGGAGATTAACCTCTCCACCCTGTGCTCTGGCATGGCGGGGGGACCTGCTGGAATTCTTGACACTTGACAAGGTTAAGTTTGAACTGAGGGAAAGGATGGAGGGGTTCTACAATTCATGGGCATTATTCATTATGCACTTTCGAGAATTGGATCACATCGAACATTAGAGGCTTGGGGGCTGGAAGTGTTGGGAGGAAAGGGACAGTGCGTATTAATGGTGACTATGGGTGATTCCTGATTCCTTTTTGTCATTTGTTTATGTTGAAATGCGAGCCAATGTGGGGTTTGGTGAGAGGATGGGATCGTTGTTATTGATATGGGGATTGACATTACATTCGTTACTGATTATTGTTTATTGTTGGGTGTAAATTTGGGAGAAAATGTGAAAAAGGAGGAGAATAAAAAAATATTTTTTCAAAAAGTCTCGCTGAGTTTCCACCTCTCCCAATTGACACCCATTCAAATAATAACCTGCCTTCCTATTTTTGCTACTGAAGCCGATAACCTCACATTTATCCACATTATACTGCATCTGCCATGCATGTGCCCATTCACTCAGCCTGTCCAAATCATAGAATATAGAACATTACAGTGCAGTACAGGCCCTTCGGCCCTCGATGTTGCGCCGACCTGTGAAACCCCTCTAATGCCCATCTACACTATTCCCTTATCGTCAATATGCCTATCCAATGACCATTTTAATGTGTTTAGTGTTGGCGAGTCCACTACTGTTGCAGGCAGGGCATTCCACGCCTTTACTACTCTCTGAGTAAAGAACCTACCTCTTGACAGCTGTCCTATATCTATCTCCCCTCAAATTAAAGCTATGTTCCCTCGTGTTAGACATCACCATCCGAGGAAAAAGACTCTCACTGTCCTATCTAATCCTCTGATCATCTTGTATGCCTCAATTAAATCACCTCTTAACCTTCTTCTCTCTAACGAAAACAGCCTCAAGTCCCTCAGCCTTTCCTCATAAGATCTTCCCTCCATACCAGGCAACATCCTGGTAAATCTCCTCTGCACCCTTTCCAATTCTTCCACATCCTTCCTATGATGTGGCGACCAGAATTGCACGCAATACTCCAAATGCGGCCGCACCAGAGTTTTGTACAACTGCAACATGACCTCATGGCTCCGAAACTCAATTCCTCTACCAATAAAAGCTAACACACCGCATGCCTTCTTAACAACCCTCTCAAACTGGGTGGCAACTTTCAAGGATCTATGGACATGGACACCGAGATATCTCTGCTCATCCACACTACCAAGAATCTTATCATTAGCCCAGTACATTGTCTTCCTGTTATTCCTTCCAAAATGAATCTCCTCACACTTTTCTGCATTAAACTCCATTTGCCACCTGTCAGCCCAGCTCTGCAGCTTATCTATGTCCCTCTGTAACTTGTAACATCCTTCTGCACTGTCCACAACTCCATCGACTTTAGTGTCATCTGCAAACTTAATCACCCATCCTTCTACACCCTCCTCTAGGTCATTTATAAAAATGACAAACAGCAGTGGCCATAAAACAGATCCTTGTGGTACACCACTCGTAACTGAACTCCAGGCTGAACATTTCCAATCAACCACCACCCTCTGCCTTCTTACAGCTAGCCAATTTCTGATCCAAACTGCTAAATCACCCTGAATCCCATGCCCCCGTATTTTCTGCAATAGCCTACCGTGGGGAACCTTATCAAACGCTTTACTGAAATACATATACACCACATCAACTGCTTTACCCTCATCCATCTGTTTGGTCACCTTCTCAAAGAACTCAATAAGTTTTGTGAGGCACGACCTACCCTTCACAAAACCATGTTGACTATCTCTAATCAAATTATTCCTTTCCAGATGATTATACATCCTCTCTCTTATAAACCTTTCCAAGACTTTGCCCACAACAGAAGTAAGGCTCACTGGTCTATAGTTACTGGGGTTGTCTCTACTCCCCTTCTTGAACAAGGGGACAAATCCTGCTGAAGCATCACTGCATCCTCCTTACAGCTCACCCTCCCACCCAACTTTGTATTATCTTTGTATCAAATTTGGAGATAATACATCTAGTTCCGTCGTTCAAATCATTAATATATAATGTGAACAGTTGGGGTACAAGTATAGATCCTGCAGTACTCTACTAGTCACTGCCTGCCAATCCGAAAACGATCCATTTATTCCAACTTTTACTTCCTGTCTGCTAACCAGTTTTCTATCCATCTCAAGACACTACCCACAATCCCACACATGTTGTGCAAGACCTTGTCAAAATCCTTCTGAAAGACGCCCTCAAAGCCACCCTCTATCGACTGTAAGTGCCATTCATGACCCAATAGTTAGCACCCCTGAGTCAGAAGGCTGTGGGTTTAAGTCAGCAATCCAGAGGCTTGAGAACAAAATCTAGGCTAATATTCACAGTGTGATACTAAGGGACTGTTGGAGATCTATGCATTGATAGATGTATTAATCCAAGGCCCCATTTGTCCACTAAGGTGGTTGCAGAACTTTCCAGGACATTCTTGCTATGAAGAGCTGGGCGTTCTCCCTGCCCAATATCTATCCATCAACCAACATCGCCAAAACAGATAATCTGGTCATAATCATGTCACGCTTGAGAGGTCCTGTCTTGAAGATGTTGGCCCTTACACTTCCCACAAGTGCAACTGAATTCCAGAAGTGTTTGATTGGCTGTAAAGAACACTGGGACATCCTGAAGCCCTGGGAGATGCCACTGAAATGCAAATTTTTGGCCAAAAGTTTATGTTGCTGGTAGCCTCGTTCATTTTCCCCCATTAGCTGGAATTTGTCTGTTCGTTCATCAAGTGTTGTCAGTCTGTTGTCTGTGTAGAAGTCCCTAACTGTTAATGTCCCCCAGTCCTGTCTCCATCTTTTGGATGGCTCGAACCTGTGATTGTCGCAGATGGGGGCTTTATCGGGCATTTTGGTTAATCCAAAGTGCTGTCGTGGTTGATTCCATGACCGGAGATTGGCTACACCAATGGGCTTGGTGAGTGTTTGTTCAATGGGGATAGGAGCGTAGCTGTGGTCAGGGTCAGAGGGAGGCCCCGTGCAGGAGACCTCCTCCATTTGCACCCACTTGGCTTGTGGCTCCTTTATCCACCCCTTTCCCCTTTCTGCAGTTGCAGCCCAGTGGTAACATTGCAGGTTTGGGAGGGCTAGGCACCCATGGTTCTCCATCTCTGCAGTACCTTTTTGGGGATCCTAGGGTTCCTCCTCCAACCTTCCTCCCACACGCACAAACTCCATGATCGGTCTTTCTACTGAGTTGAAGAAGGCCTTGAGGATGCAGATGGATCTGAACAGGAAAAGGAACCTGGGCAACACATTCACCTTGATTGTCTGCACTCTCCCTACTAGGGAGAGTGGGAGTGTGTCCCACCTCTGCAGGTCCATTTTGACTTCCTCCACCAGACTGGTCAGGTTCCATTCGTGTCCAGCCATGGGCGATTTGGATCCCCAGTTAACAGAATTTGTGTCAGGCCTGTTTAAGCGCCAGTCCCTCCAACTCTGCCCCTCCCACCTGCGTGTTCACCGGGAACATCTCACTTTTGTTTAGCTTGAGTTTTTATCCCGAGAAAGTTCCAAACTCTTTCAGGCACACCACAATTCCCTCCATGCTGCTTCGTGAACCCGAGATGTAGAGGTCATCCACATAGAGAGCAACTCTGTGCTTTCTGTCTCCTCTCTGGATCCCCTTCCAATTTTTTGCTGCCCTGAGCGCGATTGCCAGTGGTTTGATCACTGGGGCGAACAGTAGCGAGGGTAGCGGGCATCCCTGCCTTGTGCCTCTGTGCAGCTGGAAGTACTTAGAACTGGTGATATTTGTCCGTATGCTTGCTGTGGGAGCTCTATGAGGTACTTCTGTTCGACTCTGTCGAAGGCCTTTTCAGCGACCAAGGAGATAGTCACCTCAGGAGTTCCCTTCCCGGATGGGGTCATGGTCACGTTCAGCAGGCCCCTGATGTTCAATGTTAGCTGTCTGCCCTTAACAAAGTCCGTTTCATCCTTCTGCTACCTCCACTCTTTTGGCTAGAATCTTGGCCAATATTTTCATGTCTACGTTTAGCTGCGAAATGAGTCTGTAGGACCCGCGTTCTGTTGAGCCTTTGTCTTTTTTGAGCATCTGCGAGATTTGGCTTGCGCTAGCGTAGGTGGCAGGGTGCCCCTCACCTGTGAGTCTTTGAACATCTCCCGCAGGCGCGGAGCCAGTGCCGTCACAAATCTTTTACAGAAGTCAGCTGGGAACCCCATCCTTCCTGGCGCCTTCCCCGCCTGTGTGGAGTTAATACTCTCAGTGACGTCTCCAGCTCCAGTTGGGCTTCCAGACCCCATTTTCTATCTTTCCCCACAACTGGCATGTCTAATCCATCGAGGAACTGTTTCATCCCCAAGTTCCCTGCTGGGGGCTCGGAGGTGCATAGCCCCGAGTAGAAGGTGTCAAATGCCCCTGACATTTTCCTCTGCTGTCTTTAATCTGGGCTATTTCCCTCGTGGCTGCCTGCATTCTCAGCAGGTGAGCCAACAGGATGCTGAGCTTGTCTCCGTGCTCATACAGGGTCCCCCATGCCTGGCGGAGTTGGTGAACTGCTTTCCTGGCGGAGAGCAGGTCAAAGTCTATTTGTAGTTTTTTTCCTCTTCGCCTGGAGCTCTACAATCAGGGCCTCGGGGTATCGCCGGTCTACCTACAAGAAGGAGTCGATTAGCTGTTGTCTGGCCACCCTCCCTTCCCTATCTCTTTGTGCCTTATAGGCAATGATTTCACCCCTGATCACAGCCTTCCATGCCTCCCAGAACGTGGAAGGTGAGACCTCCCCATTCTGGTTGTTGGTAGTGTACTCAACTATGGCCTGTGATATATTCTCACAGAAAGTCTGAATTGTTAGGAAGACCTTGTCCAACCTCCATGGTGGGCGTTGGGCACGGCCGTCTCCAACCTCACATCCACATGGATGGCACGGTAGCACAAGTGGATAGCACTGGGGTTTCACAGCTCCAGGGTCCCAGGTTTGATTCCCGGCTTGGGTCACTGTCTCTGTAGAGTCTGCACGTTCTCACCATGTCTTCGTGGGTTTCCTCCGGGTGCTCCGGTTTCCTCCCACAGACCATGGCCGGGATTTTGGAGAAGTGTTGACGCCGGCGTCAAAACCAGCGCGAACAACGCCGGCGTCAATGTGCAATTTGGCATGGTCAGTGCGGGTCTGCACATGTGCACGCTACAGTCGTCTCCATGCCGGCCCCTGGGCAATATGGCGGAGCCCTACGGTGGCCCGCCATGGAGGAACATAGCCCCACCCCCGGAATGAGCCCGCGCGCCGATCGGTTGCCCCTATCGCGGGCATGGCCACCCTGGAGTCGGCTCCTCCCGCGCCCCCCACCAGGATGGCCACCGCGGCCAGAACGCCGAGGTCCCGCTGGGTAGGACCATACACAATCGAAGCCGGCAGGGCTTGGCGAAACACGGCGGACACTCGGCCCGTCGAACGCAGAGAATCACCGGGGGGGGGGCTTTCAATGACACCAGACTGGCGCCATGGCAACTGTGCCGGTGCAATAGCCGCCGATTCTCCGGTCGCCAGAGAATCGCCGGTCCGGCGTCGGAAGGTGGGATTTGTGCGACACCCCCCCCCCCTCCCCCCCAGTGATTCTCCGACACGGCGCGGGATCAGTGAACCCCAGTCCAAAGATGTGCAGGTTAAGTGGATTGACCATGCCAAATTGCCCTTAGTGTCCAAAAAGGTTAGGTGGGGTTACTGGGTTACAGGATAGGGTGGAAGTGTGGGCTTAAGTATGGTTCTCTTTCCAAGGGCCGGTGCAGACTCGAAGGGCTGAACGGCCTCCTTCTGCACTGTAAATTCTATGATCTATGATAATGTGGAGCGTGATTGGAGATTACAATTGTGGAATATTACCCTCTTACTAGCCCTGGAAGCACGATTTTCCCGCTACAAAAAAGTCAATCCATGTATACACATTGTGTCCATGGGAGAAGGAGAACTCCTTCTCCCCGGCTGGCTGAACTGCCATGAGTCCACCGCCCCCATCTGCTCCATGAATGAATCAAGTTCTTTCGCCATGTTGGAGGTCTTTCCTGTTTTGGGGTTTGACCTGTCCGCCTGTGGGCATATGTTTATAGGCATTTATAGTTTGGTTTTGGGCCTTAGCTAGCCATCAAACCCCCATAACGAACCCGTAGCCCCCCCCCCCCCCCCCCCCCCGGCTACCTTCCCCCGATTCCCATCCATTTTACCCTGATTCTTGGCCACCCGACTATTCTTCCTCTTGTACGTTGGCCACAAACAGGTCCCGGAACAATTGCATGAATGGCTCCCACGTTCTGTGGAAGCCGTCGTCCGACCCTCGGATGGCGAATTTGATTTTCTCCATTTGGAGAGATTCCGAGAGGTCGGACAGCCAGTCTGCAGCTTTGGGTGGTGCTGCTGACCGCCAGCCAAACAGGATTCTACGGCGGGCGATCAGGGAGGCAAAGGCAGGGGCGTCCGCCCTCCTCCCCAGGAATAGATCTGGCTGGTCTGAAACCCCGAAGACCGCCACTATCGGGCATGGCTCCACCCTCACCCCCACCACTTTGGACAAAGCCTCGAAGAAGGCTGTCCAGTACTCCACAAGTCTGGGGCAAGACCAGAACATGTGGGCGTGGTTGGCCGGGCCTCTTTGGCACCCTCCACCTCTGGGAAGAACCTACTCATACGGTTTCTTGTTAAGTGGGCTCTATGTACCACTTTTAGTTGCGTCAGGCTGAGCCTTGTGCACGTGGAGGTGGAGTTGACCCTATGCAGTGCTTTGCTCCAGAGTCCCCACCCTATCTCCATCCCCAGGTCGTCCTCCCATTTCCTCCTTGTTGCGTCCAGTACGGTGCCGTCCCTTTCTACCAGTCGGTCATACATGTCGCTACAGTTCCCTTTCTCTAGGATACTTGCGTCCAGTAGGTCTTCCAGTAGTGTCTGTCGTGGCAGTTGTGGGTACGTCCTTGTCTCCTTTTGTAGGAAGTTTTTGAGCTGCAGGTACCGTAGCTCGTTCCCCCCAGCTAGCCGAAATGTCTCTGTCAGTTCGTCCAGTGTTGCGATCCTGTCGTCCGTGTATAGGTCCCTGACTGTCAGTGTCCCCCTGTCCTGCCTCCACCTTTTGAAGGTGGCGTCAGTCAGTGCTGGTGTGAACCTATGGTTGTTGCAGATGGGAGCCTTGTCCGACATTTTGGTCAGGCCAAATTGCTGCCGCAGTTGGTTCCAGGATTGGAGGGTGGCTGTCACCACTGGGCTGGTGGAGTGTTTTTTGGGTGGGGATGGGAGTGCTGCCGTGGCGAGGGCCCGGAGGGAGGTCCCCATGCAGGAGGCCTGCTCCGCACGCACCCACTCGGCTTCTGGCTCCTGGATCCATCCCCTTACTCGCTCGGCTGTTGCTGCCCAGTGGTAGAATTGTAGATTCGGGAGGGCTAGCCCCCCCCGGATTTTGTTTTTTGTAGGACCTTCTTTGGGATCCTAGCATTTTTACCCCCCCATACGAACGCCATGATAAGTTTGTCCAGCACTTTGAAAAAGGCCTTGGGGATGTAGATCGGAATGGATCTAAACAGGAAGAGGAACCTGGGCAGTACGTTCATTTTGATCGTCTGGACTCTTCCCGCGAGGGAGAGTGGGAGTGTGTTCCATCTTTGCAGGTCCTTTTTTACTTCCTCCGTCAGGCTGGTGAGGTTCCATTTGTGGATCCCTTTCAAGTCATGGGCTATTTGGATCCCCAGGTAGCGGTATTTGTGTCGGGCTTGTTTGAATGGCAGCCCCTTTAGTGCTGCCCCCCCCCCCCCCCCCCCCCCCCCTTTGCGGGTGTACTGGGAAGATCTCACTTTTGCTCATGTTGAGTTTGTAGCCCGAGAAGGCTCCAAACTCTTTCAGGAGCGCGATGATTCCGTCCATGCTGCTTTGTGGGTCCGAGATGTAGAGAAGCAGATCATCTGCATAGAGTGAGACTCTGTGCTCTCTGCCTCCCCTTTGGATCCCCCTCCAATTTTTTGCTGCCCTGAGCGCGATTGCTAGCGGTTCGATTGCTAGTGCGAACAGCAGCGGGGACAGTGGGCATCCTTGTCTGGTGCCCCTGTGCAGCTGGAAGTATTGGGAGTTGGTATTGTTGGTCCGTACACTCGCCATGGGAGCGTTGTATAGGAGCTTTACCCAAGCGGTGAACACTGTTCCAAGCCCGAACCGCTCCAGTACCTCTATGAGGTATTTCCATTCGACTCTGTCGAAGGCCTTTTCTGCGTCCAGAGAGACGATCACCTCTTGTGTTCTCTCCCCGGAGGGGGTCATTATCACGTTCAGCAGGCGCCTGATGTTCGAGGTAAGCTGTCTACCTTTGACGAAGCCCGTCTGGTCCTCTGTCACCACCTCAGGTACACAGTCTTCTAGCCTTTTGGCTAGGATTTTGGCCAGTATTTTGGCGTCTGTGTTCAGCAGAGATATGGGTCTGTATGACCCACATTCCGTTGGGTCTTTGTCTTTCTTAGGTATCAGCGAGATTGAGGCCTGTGCTAACGTGGGTGGCAACGTGCCCCCAGCTAGCGAGTCTGTGAACATCTCCCGCAGGTGCGGGGCCAGCGCTGTCGCGCATTTTTTGTAGAAGTCCGCCGGGAATCTGTCCGGTCCCGGCGCCTTCCCCGTCTGCATGGAGCTAATGCTGTCCATGATCTCTCCCAGTGCTAGAGGTGCTTCCAGGTCCCGTTTTCTGCCCTCTCCCACGACTGGTATTTCCAGTCCATCAAGAAACCGGTTCGTCCCAGCCTTCCCCGTTGGGGGCTCTGAGGTGTACAGCTCTTGGTAGAAGGCCTTGAAGGTTTTGTTAATCCTCTCTGGTTCAGTTTCCAACATGCCTCTGGTACCCCTGATTTGCGCAATTTCTCTGGTGGCTGCCTGCTTTCTCAGCTGGTGTGCCAACAGCAGGGCCGGCCCAAGGTACCGGCAACTCGGCCAGTCGCCCGGGGCGCCATGTGCTAGGGGGCGCCAGAGACTCGGGTCCCGCGCATGCGCAGTTGGGCCGGTGCCAACCAGCGAATGCGCGGTGGCCGCCCTCCCCCAGGGCGGCCCCCTCCGCCCCCCCCGCCCCCTCTGCCCCCCCCCGCTCCCGCCCCCCCGCCCCCACCTCCCCCCGCTCCCCGCCCACGCCCCCCCCCCGCTCCCGCCCCCTCCTCCCCCTCCGCCGTCCGCCCCCCCTCCGTCCGCCCCCCCCTCCGTCCATCCGCCCCCCTCCGTCTGCCCCCCCCGCCTCGGCCCCCCCCCCCCGCCTCGGCCCCCCCCCCTGCCTCGGCCCCCCCCCTGCCTCGGCCCCCCCCCCGCCTCGGACCCCCCCCCGCCTCGCCCCCCCCCGCCTCAGCCCCCCCCCTTCGCCTCGGCCCCCCCCGCCTTGGCCCCCCCCCCCGCCTCGCCCCCCCCGCCTCGGCCACCCCCCCGCCTCGGCACCCCCACCCCCGCCTCGGCCCCCCCCCGCCTCGGCCGCCCCCCCCCCCCCGCCTCGGCCCCCCCCCGCATCGGCCCCCCCACCCCCGCCTCGGCCCCCCCCCGCCTCGGCCCCCCCGCCTCGGCCCCCCCCCCGCCTCGGCCCCCCCCCCCCCCCCCGCCTCGGCCCCCCCCTCGGCCCTGCCCCCGCCTCGGCCCCGCCCCCCTGCCTCGGCCCCCGCCTCGGCCCCGCCCCCTCCCCGCCTCGGCCCCGCTCCCCCGCCTCGGCCCCGCCCCCCCGGCCCCGCTCCCGCCCCCGTCCCCCGCCCCCGCCCCCCGCCCCCGCCCCCCCGCAGGGCGCTGAAGTTCAGCTTGCCCGGGGCGCCAGCAACCCTAGGGCCGGTGCTGGCCAACAGGCGGCTGGCTTTGTCTCTGTGTTCGTACAGGGCCCCGCGTGCCTGGCGGAGTTGGTGCACTGCTTTCCTGGTGGAGAGCAGGTCAAAGTTCCTTTGTAGTTCTTTTCTCTCCGCCAGGAGCTCTACGGTCGGGGCCTCGGAGTATTTACGGTCTACCTCCAGTATGGAGTTGACCAGCTTCTGCCTAGCCACCCTTTCCTCCCTATCTCTTTGCGCTTTGAAGGCAATGATTTCCCCTCTTAGTACGGCCTTAAGCGCTTCCCAGAACGTGGAGAATGAGACCTCCCCGTTTTGGTTGTTCTCCGTGTACTCCGCTATGGCCCGCGCTATCCTTTCGCTGAAGGCCTTGTCAGCTAGTAAGGTACCGTCCAACCTCCATGTGGGGCGCTGGGCCCTTCCCGTCTCCAGCCGCACGTCCATGTAGTGTGGGGCGTGGTCTGATATCACAATTGCGGAGTATTCCACTTTGTCTATCCCTGGAAGCACCGTTTTCCCCACCCCAAAGAAGTCAATTCTGGTGTACACGTTGTGTACTGGGGAGAAGAAGGAGAATTCTTTCTCCCCCGGGTAGGCGAATCTCCAGGGGAGGCCCTGTGCACAGTTAAACCCCCCACCCATGATCCCATGATAAGTCGGTGTGTGTCAATGTCGGGGATTCCTGCCATGATCGTCTTTATACATTTAATGTCATCCCATTTGAGAGTGTACACAATCACCAGGACTACCGGTGCCCCATCCAGGACACCACTGATCATGATGTCTTGTCCCCCTGGGTCCGGAACCATCCTCGTCTTACCCATAGTCGGTCCTTCTCCCTCAGATGCGACTCTTGGATGAAGACTGTCGGCTTTCATACTTTTTAGGTGGCCGTAGACTCTGGATCTTTTCACTGGGCCATTAAATCCCCAGGCGTTCCAGGTGACTATCCTGATAGGGAGATTTTGTCCTCCCCACTTCCTGCAGAATCAACCATACTTAACTGGTGGACACGTCCCTGCACTCCCGGATTTCCCTTTGTTAGGGGACATTCAAAATTGCCACGGTCACCGTTCTCCCCATGAGGCTTGGATCGCTTCTGTGCGGAGTGTGCATGTTCGCCCCGTGTCTGCATGGGTTTACTCTGGGTGCTCCGGTTTCCTCCCACAAATTCTGAAAGACGTGCTTGTACATTGATCCAGTGGAATTCCTTTTTTTTAAAGAACGCTGCTGGCTGGTCTGAAGGAGCATTGGTGGCCACATGGGTCCAATTGCACCGTACACTTCAGCAAATCCACAATACCTCCAAAGCCGATAGACCTTAATTCCTGGCGACATGAGTCTGTTCAGTAACAGCCCTATGTTTTCTCCATGTATGGAATGATCAATCTGGACTGTACGCGGAACAATACTATTCACTGTACCTCGGTACACGTGACAATAAACAAATCCAATCCAATCCAAGATACAGATGAGAACTGAGAGAGTGAGATAAAAGAGGCAATATTATTTTTAAATATACAGCATTGATTTTATTTTGAAGGAATGAGATTCCACAATTCTAAAAGTACATTTTACAGGGCCAGATAGGGGGCTGGATTCTCCCATTTTGCAGCTATGCCCGGAGGAAGAATCTAGTCTTACAACCAAAAAGTCGGTGGCTTTACTCCGCCTGGTGAGACACTAGCAGCCGTGCCACATAAAGCCCCGGCTTTACCTGCAGATACGGACGTAAAATGGCCGGGTCCATTGCCGCGCATGCGCACGGCAGCCGCCTGCGGCAGCAGCGCCGTACAGTGTGGTGCCCACCCCGTGCGGACCCGGCCTGCCAGATAGTGCCCCCCTGTAGGCCCCCTCTCTCTCGCACACACCCTCTCGCTCTCTCACCCATATTCTCTTTCTCACACCCATATTCTCTCTCACACACACACATCCTGCCAGCAACTCTTCACCTCACCTACACTACACAGTCTCTTTCCCACCTCCCCCACACCCTTGGGCCCAACAGCCTCTCTCTCCCCCTTGGCCCCATACACTCTTTCCTTCCCCCCCCCCCCCCCCCCCCACCCCCAGGTCCTGCTGCTTCTCTCTCCTCCACCTGGGCCTCACAGCCTTTCCCTCCTCTCCGAGCCCCACAGCCTCTTTATCCTCTCCCTCGGCCCCACATCCTCCCATCCACCCTCTCCTCTACCTGGGTCCCAGTGCTTCTCTCTCCTCTGAGATTACTGTTGTAAAACCTTTGTCTGTTCTGTGTTTCCTTTTAATTCCTGTCCTGCTGACTGTTTTTAACCTACAGTCTTCTTGCTACCACTTTAAGCAAATCGAAGGGCAGCACGGTGGCCTAGTGGTTAGCATAACCGCCTCACGGCGCCGAGGTCCCAGGTTCGATCCCGACTCTGGGTCACTGTCTGTGTGGAGTTTGCACATTCTCCCCGTGTCTGCGTGGGTTTCGCCCCCACAACCCAAAAATGTGCAGAGTAGGTGGATTGGCCACGCTAAATTGCCCCTTAATTGGAAAAAATAATTGGGTAATCTAAATTTTAAAAAAAATAAAAAATAAAAAAAAAGCAAATCGAAACACCCCTGGTCTAATGAACCAGCCCGGGACTTCCCCTTAAGGCTCTGTGGTAGATCACATGATGTCAGTTGGATAGACTTGCCAAGCAACCACTCGGTAAATCTGGAATTAGGAGCCATCTCCTGTTGTTTCTTGTGATTGGTGGAGCCATTCACAACCTTCCAGAAGAAAGGCAGGTCATGTGAAGAGTTCCATCTTTTCTGAGTTCTGTGAGAAGACACAGGCAGAAATCATCTGGAAGACTGTCTCTTTCTCTGCCAGGTGATTTAAAAGGCTCCTAGCCAGACCTGTGAAGGCACTCTTATTTCGAAGACTGCAGGCAGCAGTTAGATCTGTGAAGGGAATGTATGGGGCGAAAGACTGCAAGCTGTTTCTCACCAAGCCTGTAATACTTTAATCCTCTGTCTGAATGGCTGGGAAAAGCCCAATCTGAGAGAACTCTTCATAAGACAGCCAGAATTTCTGCACAGAGAACAGATGAACAGAAAAGTCTGTAAAATTCTCAGGTATAAAACTTCAGTAATATCTCAGGGAGATGGAGGCTCCACCTGGTGGTCGAAGAACAGAATTGCACCAACCTGAATCCCCTGTGTAAGGCTCCATCTGGTGGCTGAGAACAGAATTGCACCGACCTGAATCTCTTGTATAAATCCATTCCCCAGAGGGTCACATTCAGAGAAGACCAGTGCCTACATAAGTCACAACTGCACAGCGAGGCTCTTCAGATCTCTCATACCTCTTAATCCCTGTTGTTGTTTAATCCTTCCTACCCCCTTTATCAAATTTCTGCCTTCTGTATTTCTGGGTGGAGAGTGGAACCGAGTTTTGGAATAGGTACACTAGTAGACCATAGTTCCATTATTTCATAGAATTCCTACAGCACAGAAGGAGGTAATTCGACCCATTTGCACCAACCCTCCGAAAGACCACCCTACCTGGGCCCAATTCCCTGCCCTATTCCTGCAACTCCACCCTGAGGGGCAATTTATCATGATCAATCCACCTAACCTGCACATCTTTGGAATGTGGGAGGAAACCAGAGCACCAGGAGGAAACCCACGCAGACACAGGGAGGACGTACAAACTCCACACAGTCACTCAAGGCTGGAATTGAACTCAGGTCCTCAGCTCCATGAGGCAGCAATGCTAACCATTGTGTGACCTCTTTTAATTTTGCTATAAACAGTTTGTTAATGTTTTACTTCTATATCTGGTGCCTGTAACTCATTGGAGCAGTCAAGGGTTAAAGATCTCAGGAAAACACACATATTATTGGTTAATTCACTTATCTTGGGATTCCGGGGTCTGTGGGGTGGGAATTGACCGCACAATCACCCAGAGTGTTGTATACCTCTCCATGGCCCCGTGGCTTCTCTCTCCTCTCCCTGGTTCTCTTCAGCCTCTCTCTCATCTCCTTGGGCTTCACAGCCTCTCTCTCTCCCTTCCCCCAGACACCTACAGCCTATCTCTCCCCTTGCCCCCTCCACCACCTGCATTCCAGGTGGTTGCAGTCTCATTCTCCCCTTGGGCCCCACAGCCCCTCTCACTCCCCAGCCTCCCTATCTGTCTCTCATTTTTCTCTGCACACTCACTGTCACTGTCACTAGTCAGCCTATCAGCAGCCAATGGGGCAAAAGACAGGCCTGTGATTGGAGGAGCCGCACCTTGCAGAATCTTCAACTTCACGTGCCTCTCTTACCTCCATTTTGAACGTTGGCTGAGAGGGCCACGATGCAGCCGCTTCGCAGGCTGCAACCAGCCTGTAGGCCATGGTTCGGACAAGCCTGTGCTAGAGTTTTACTTCATGACCTTCAGGGCTCAATGGCAGCTCCATTGCTCCTACTCTTGTCAGTGCATCAGAAGCTTGTCAGTTCAAGATCTACACCAGAGACCTGAAGACACAAACCTGGACCAACACTCCAGAGGAGTACTCTCCTGCTCAAGTAACTGAAGTGGGGTTGGAATATGTAGCCTTCTGAATCAAAGGCAAGAATCCTACCCACTGAACCAAGACTGCGGCCTAGAGTATGCTGCAGATTAGATAGATGGTATAGAGCCCACCATAGGTTGTTCCAAGTTTGCAAAAGGAGTGGGCTTGATAAGCCCATTGACGTTTTCTCTTTTGTGAATTTTTAGGATCAGATGGTCCTCTTAGCTTTCACTAAAAGTAAAATGTTTTGTACACTACAGGTTTAGGCTGGGCATACCCCTTTTTGTTGGTCCGCGGATTATATATGCAATAATACCACAGTTCTAAAATGTTCATAGTGAAAATGAACCTCTGGAAAAATACCTTGCAGCCCTAACATTAGGACCCTTTCATGAGTAACTTTCAATCTGCTGCGTAGCCAAAAATAAAACCAGGGTATTTTCCTTGAAAAAAAGCCCAGTTTATTTTCAGAGCCTCCGCAGCCCTGAATTTAAAGGTGCAGTCCACTTTAGCTCTGTGTAAACTCAAAATAGAGGTACAGCCCTTTTCAGTTTCATGCACAATTGGGGGAACTTTAGTTTAGTGCACATTAAATTTAAAGACAAAATTCTTTTACAATTTGTATACACAGAACTTAAAGGCAAGGTCAGTTTCAGTTTGAAGTCAACTGAATTTAAGGGCATGATCATCTTTAGGTTTCTGGAAATGAATTTAAAAATGGAGGGCAAATTTTCTCACCAGTTGCTGGACGTTATCAACACATCACAAGTGTCAATAAAAGTACATTTATCCAGGAAGATTTCTGTAATTCGGACATTCGATATTGTGACCAATCTGCTTGCACACAATCAGACCTTGCTTCCCAGAGGATCACCAAATGTAGGAATTCCTGACCCTATGCCCAGAGGCATTCCATATGGGAATACTCTTGGAAGCTATTATCATGGAGAAGGATAAACAGCCCCAGGATGGATGGAGGAATGGAGACTTCGACAGCAAGTATCGGCCCATGGCGCAGCGGTAGCTCTCTTTAGTCAAAGGATTGTTAATGGCGTCCAACTCCAGAGACTTGTGCACGTCATCCAGGCTGGCATTCCCAGTGCAGTGCTGAAAGGGTTTTGCTGTCAAATGTGCAGCCTTTCAGGTGAGATGTTAAGCAGATGCCCTTTTTAAAAATAAATTTAGAGTACCCAATTCATTTTTTCCAATTAAGGGGCAATTTAGCATGGTCAATCCACCCACCCTGCACATCTTTGGGTTGTACGTCTGAAACCCACGCAGACACAGGGAGCATGTGCAAACTCCAAATGGACAGTGACCCAGAGCTGGGATCGAACCTGGGACCTTTGTGCCGTGAGGCAGCAGAGCTAACCACTGTGCCATCGTGCTGCCCCATAGATGCCCTTTTGACCCTCTCTGGAGTGTCATTCACTAAGCAAAGGAGGGAACTAGAGCCTTTCTCATCGGTTGATTCACACCACCCAGAGAACACAGGCACAGGCTCCCTTTTACTTCCCAAGTGTAAACCAGCTGTAATACATACATAAGAATAATGCCCTAACCTTTCCCCAATAAATAACAACTGCTCTCACTTACAAGGGTGTATATTTCATTGTGACAGGACTGCAACATTAACAAAGAGGACATAAAAGATCCCATGGCCTGGTTGGAAGAAGTGAAAGGAAATTTTCCCCACTTTTCTGACCAAAGTTTATCCCTCATCTGCCATCGCAATCAGATCATTATCATATTGTTGTTGATGGAGCCTGTCTGTACTCCGATTGACTGTGATGGTTTCCGACTTCACGACAATGACTGTACTTTTAAGTGTCCAGATGTTGTGAAAGGTGCTTTATAGTTGCTAGTTCCATTTGATAATCACTGTTATGCTACTTGGGGTGGCACGGTAAGACAGTGGTTAGCACTGTTGCTTCACAGCTCCAGGGTCCCAGATTCGATTCCTGGCTTGGGTCACTCTCTGTGCGGAGTCTGCACGCTCTCCCCGTGTCTGCGTGGGTTTCCTCCGGGTGCTCTGGTTTCCTCCCACAAACCCCGAAAGACATGCTGTTAGGTAATTTGGACATTCTGAATTCTCCCTCGGTGTACCCGAACAAGCGCCGGAGTGTGGCGACTAGGGGCTTTTCACAGTAACATCATTGCAGTGTTAATGTAAACCTACTTGTGACAATAATAAAGCTTATTATTATTATTTAAAAGTGGAAATAGAATGGGCGTAGACAGTAGACATGGTAATTTCCTATTGCCACCTCACAGGAAGATACCCTGGGGCACACCCCCTCACTTATAGGGGTGTGAGGCTTTCTGTCATTTCCAATCTAGCTCAATCCCTGAGTTATTCAAAGTTCTCTTCTCCTGGGATATTTATCTCCCAGCTGTAGTCATACTGTGTTATTTATTTCCAATCTTCTATCATTCTAACAGGCACCACGGTAGCATAGTGGTTAGCACAATTGTTTCACAGCTCCAGGGTCCCAGGTTCAATTCCCGGCTTGGGTCACTGTCTGTGCGGAGTCTGCACGTTCTCCCCGTGTGTGCGTGGGTTTCCTCCAGGTGCTCCGCTTTCCTCCCACAGTCCAAAGATGTGCAGGTTAGGTGGATTGGCCATGCTAAATTGCCCCTTATTGTCCAAAATTGCCCTTAGTGTTTGGTGGGGTTACTGGGTTGCAGCGCCGGCCCCAGGGTTGCTGGCGCCCCGGGCAAGCTGAACTTCAGCGCCCTTCGGGGGGGGGGGGGGGGTGGGCGGAGGCGGGGGGGGGGGCAGGGCCGAAGCGGGGGGGGGCCGAAGCGGGGGGGGTGGTCGGAGGGGGGGGCGGCCGGGGGGGGGCCGCCCTGGGGGAGGGCGGCCACTGCGCATGCGCTGGTTGGCACCGGCCCAACTGCGCATGCGCGGGACCCGAGTCTCTGGCGCCCCCTAGCACATGGCGCCCCGGGCGACTGCCCGAGTTGCCGGTACCTTGGGCCGGCCCTGCTGGGTTGTGGGGATAGGGTGGAGGTGTGGGCTTGGGTAGGGTGCTCTTTCCAAGAGCCGGTGCAGACTCAATGGGCCGAATGGCCTCCTTCTGCACTGTAAATTCTACGATTCTATGATTATGGGGAATCAGCGGCCACTGTAGGTTTGAGAGGGTTAAACAGCATTCCCATTCTAGATTGCCATCCAGCATCACCACTGAAAATGCTCCTGGGTCAGTGTGAACCAAATATAAGATCAAACTGTAGCTAGCGAGTCATAACCATGAATAATGGCCGTTTGACTGTGGTACGAGCAGTGATTATTGCGACAAGGAGTCATCACCCCCAGGGTAAGAGGGAGAAAGAGACTCGCTCTCATCAGCCCCAAACAGGGACCTGAGGTTACAGTGTCTCCTTTTTGTTTCTACGTGCCTGCCTTTAGAGGCAATCTTCTACCTTGAGGCTTCATTCCCAACATTTGGAATTGTTCCTTGTATCCTATAAGGATTGTTCTGTATTTGGGAGGTGGTGCATATCTGCCTGGTAACTTCATGCCAGGATTCCTAGGCTCTCTGGAGCTCAATGTATTTTCTGTTCTCTGACAGTGCCTAGCCTCGCCAGTGGTTTCACCTTCACTCCAGCATGGTCAATCTATCAATCTCTCCCCACCGGATGAAAATTGGCAGCCTTCTCCTAAAGTACTGGCATCGTGTTTGCTACAAAGTTCCATGTGGTGATCCTGAATTCCTGTGGGTTGCAATTAAAATTATTCTTGACACATTGATTGACAGCACAGCGTAATTTATTGGACGCGATCAATCAAAACATAGAGCTGATTCAAGCTAGAGAAGATCAAATTCGCCCTGAGAGGGTCGGTACAAGGGTTCTTTAGGCGGTGGCAGCCTTTCCTCGACTTTCTGGCTCAACGATAGGGTACGGGTCCAGTACCAGCAGCAACCCGGGGGGGAGGGGGGGAAGGGGGAGGGAAAAGGTGTGTGGGGGGGGGGGGGGGGGGGGGCGGACGATGACTATGTTTGTTTATTTAATTTAAATTTAACATAGAACATAGAACATAGAACGATACAGCGCAGTACAGGCCCTTCGGCCCTCGATGTTGCACCGACATGGAAAAAAAAAACACTAAAGGCCATCTAACCTACACTATGCCCTTATCATCCATATGCTTATCCAATAAATTTTTTAATGCCCTCAATGTTGGCGAGTTCACTACTGTTGCAGGTAGGGCATTCCACGGCCTCACCACTCTTTGCGTAAAAAACCCACCTCTGACCTCTGTCCTATATCTATTACCCCTCAATTTAAGGCTATGTCCCCTCGTGCTAGCCACCTCCATCCGCGGGAGAAGGCTCTCGCTGTCCACCCTATCTAACCCTCTGATCATTTTGTATGCCTCTATTAAGTCACCTCTTAACCTTCTTCTCTCTAACGAAAACAACCTCAAGTCCATCAGCCTTTCCTCATAAGATTTTCCCTCCATACCAGGCAACATCCTGGTAAATCTCCTCTGCACCCGTTCCAAAGCTTCCACGTCCTTCCTATAATGAGGCGACCAGAACTGTACGCAATACTCCAAATGCGGCCATACCAGAGTTTGGTACAGCTGCATCATGACCTCATGGCTCCGGAACTCAATCCCTCTACCAATAAAGGCCAACACACCATAGGCCTTCTTCACAACCCTATCAACCTGGGTGGCAACTTTCAGGGATCTATGTACATGGACACCGAGATCCCTCTGCTCATCCACACTACCAAGAATTTTACCATTAGCCAAATATTCCGCATTCCTGTTATTCTTTCCAAAGTGAATCACCTCACACTTCTCCACATTAAACTCCATTTGCCACCTCTCAGCCCAGCTCTGCAGCTTATCTATGTCCCTCTGTAACCTGCAACATCCTTCCACACTGTCTACAACTCCACCGACTTTAGTGTCGTCTGCAAATTTACTCACCCATCCTTCTGCGCCCTCCTCTAGGTCATTTATAAAAATGACAAACAGCAACGGCCCCAGAACAGATCCTTGTGGTACGCCACTCGTAACTGAACTCCATTCTGAACATTTCCCATTTATTTTTAAGTTCTTCTGTTGTTCATTGGGGTTGGGGGGGTGGGGGATGGGATACATGCGTCGATACGGTCTGGGGGTGTTACAGTTTTTCTGTAAAAAATTCCAATAAAAATTATATTTAAAAAAAAATAGAGCTGATTCATTGGAACAATTATAATTTTGGGCACATTTGGCGGGCTGTTCTTTGATGGCCACGTTGGTGAAATCGCGCTCCATATTTAATGTCACCTAGTGCCAAAATTGAGCCCCCGTGTGAGTCTCACCATTATTGGCTGTCTTGCCGTCTGATTCGGCAGACTCGCGTATCATTGTCTCGCCGCTAGCAAGGGGGAACTGCATTTAAGCATTCCCTGACCACTCACTCCCAGTAAACACACAAGCATGGATATCTGAGGACCTGCTCCTCGCTTTGGAGATGCTCACCTAGACAGGCTACTCGGAGCGGATGTGAGACGGGGCACCCTGTTCCCCCGAGGGGGTCGGAGGCCCATCAGATGGGTCAGCAACGGTGTCTGGGAGGCAGTGGTAGTGGCTGTCAGTACAGGCTGAATGACCAGGAGGATTGCTGCCAATGTAGGAAGAAGACCAATGATCTGCACCGAGCTACTAAGGTAAGTTACTACATCTCTCCTGGCACCAGTTCTGCCTGCCACTCCTCAAATTCCCAAACCCACCCCCACTGGCTGACATCTTGCACCCTCCCCACACCGATAGAACATACAGTGCAGAAGGTGGCCATTCGGCCCATCGAGTCTGCACTGACCCACTTAAGCCCTCACTTCCACCCTATCCCCGTAACTCAATAACCCCTCCTAACCTTTTTGGTCACTAAAGGCAATTTAGCATGGCCAATCCACCTAACCCACATGTCTTTGGACTGTGGGAGGAAACCAGAGCACCTGGAGGAAACCCACGCACACACGGGGAGAACGTGCAGACTCTGCACAGACAGTGACCCAAGCCGGGAATCGAACCTGGGACCCTGGCACCGTGAAGCCACCTGTGCTACCGTACTGCCCTGTGCTACCGATCTTCATGTTTGTTCCTCAGAAACCCCTGGCAGCTACCTGCACAACCCCTTCATGTCCAGGTACGGTGCCCACACATGCCACCTGCCAAAGACCCCTATGGCACATCAAATGTGCAGCTCACAATTCCCTCTCTTTGTCCCTGCAGGAGAAGATAGCCCATAATAAATGGGAAAGGACCAAGATGGGGGGAGGGGGGGAATACCAGAGATCAGAATCCTCACCCCCTATGAGGAATGGGCCCTGGAAATCGTGGGGTTGACCGAGGAGAAAACAGTCACCTACAGTGAGGTTGGCCTGCACCGCAGAGGTGAGGATCCACTGCCCCTTCACCCAGATGATCTATCTCAAGTCAGTTGTTCATGCCAGACAAAATGATCCTTCCTTCTCATTGACCACCTGAACATTGTCTCGTAGGATCTTCATCTGATGAGGCCAGGCTATCTGGAGTTGTACGCCGCCCACCACCCAAGAGAACCCCAGGGACCTACAGACATTGCTAAGGAGGAGGAGGAGCTGGAGGCAAACCCAGGGCCTTCCACCATGGAGATGACGGCAGTCTCTAGTTCTCCTGAATCCTCCCTCCCCGGTCACCGACTCATAATAAGGGCAGCGAGCAGAACAGGGCAGCACGGCGATGCCAATGACACTGGTGATTCCCCGCCTCCAGGCCCTCCTGGAGACATTCACCAAGGGAATCAAAGACAACAGGGCACAGAAATCAGCAGGCTGCCTCCACCTCTAATGTGCATCCCAGGGACACACCTAGACGTAGCAACAGACCATGGACAATCAAGAAGATTGAAGATCACTGAGTGGGCCCTGGGGGCTTCACTATCTGGAGCGAGGGGGAATGTAAATGTCAATAGTTCACTATAAAAAGATGTCACTCCTGATACACGTAAAGCCTCTGCCACATTAATGTTCATAGCGCACCTGCCTGCCCACCCCCTGTTGCCCTCCCCTCCCTCAACCCCCGACGCCTGGGAACAGTGGTCCAAGATCAAACATCTCTGATGCAGACCCCATTCAGAGGATGGGTGTGAGCACGCCGTCAGCAGAAAGTCAGCAGTCAGACTTATCCAGAAACTGAGGAGCACCAGAGCTTTTCTCACAGCGAGTGATCATCATTCTCCTGCCTTGTGAGATGACCCACTGACAGTGTAGACACAAGCCCATCACCCTGGGGTGATGTTACACAGACCTTTAGAGGTTGGAACAGGGTGGTCGGGGATGGGATGGTGTGATGGAGAAGAGGGAGATGGGGAGAGGGGGATAGGGGGATTGGGGTACACGGAGATGGGGGGAGGGGGACTGGGAGAGGGGAAATTAGGGGTGATGGGGGAATTGGGGGAGGGGAAAGGGGAGGGGCATTGGTGGGGAGGATTAGGGGTGAAGGAGGGAAATGGGGGGAAAGGCTGAGCTCAGGATATAGCCTCGTCCTGTGTGAATCTGGTATGGATGAGGGCCTCCCTGGTTCTCCGGTCGTGCCGGACCTTTGCCACCACCTGTTGTCCATCCGGCACCTTACCGGGCTCATCCTCCAGCCCTTCCTGGTCCACTTCATCCTACTCAGATAGGGCTACTTGTCCCTCCTCCTCCTGTGACCCATGTTGTCTGCCATCTCATCAAAAGTCCAATGATGTCTGGTGCGTCCGAGGCACCATTTTAAACTGGATCAGACCAAGCCACGCACATGAAGACGTGGAGTTCACCCTGCAAAGGGCCGCACTCCACACCTCCTCATCCACTATAGGTCCCAACTCCCTCTCCCACTTCTCCTGTACTCCATCCGCCAAGTCTAAATCCTCAAACAGAATTTTCCCATAAACACCAGACGTGCTACCCTCCTCCCACCCCGCCAGCGAAAGGATCCTTTCCAACAGAGATGCCACAGGAAATGTGGGGAAGGCCACTGGTACAAAATTCCTTATCTGGAGGTACCTGAACGGGTTCGACCCCACAAACCCAAACTTTGCTTCCAATTCCTCCAAGCTGACAAACTGCCCCTCTACAAACAAATCCCTAAAGCTCTCAAGGCCCTTCCCTTCACGCACCCTGAACGTGGCGTCCAATCCCGATCGCCCAAATCAGTGATTAACACAGATAGGGGCCATCCTCGATATGGATCTAAGATTAAAATGCTGCCTGAATTATCTCCATCTTCTTAAAGTGAACACAAGGAGCGAGGAGTACCTTGCCGGAGAAAACAAAAGCAAGGCCATCACCAGTGCACCCAGACTAGATCCCTTATACAACCTAACCTTTACATGTCCCCATATGGAACCTGGGTCACTGCACTACCCCAGCACCTTCTCAGCAGTGGCTCAGCATTAATAGCAAAGCAAATTCAGCAATGCTTGGCCCCCTGATTGCCTATACCTTTGAAGAACTGCCCTCCAAATCCTTGAAGTCTTGTCCACCCATACAAAGGATGAAATCAACCTATTGACCTTCTCAAGAAAGATTTAGGAAGGAAGGGGGGAGGACAAACGGTCCTCCCCCCTTCCTGTACCGTCTGCTCCTGGTAGCGACGGGTTTTTTTTTTCACTGTCTCTGTCTGGATTTCTCTCCAGCTATCAGGCAGGGAATTTTGTAAGTGGGGAGTCTCTGGGGGGGTCTCTGTAATACTGGGGTCTCTAGTTGGAGTTTTGGCAGGGGTGGGGTGGGCAGGATTTGCATTGTGGGGGGGGAAGGGTGGCCCTCCAATTGACTTTGGGGGCAACTCCCTTAAAGAGTTACCCTCTTGGCCCACCGCGAGGTCCACTGCACCTCGGCCAAGCTGGGAAACAACTGCACCAATTCTCGCCCACCTGAATCCCAGCCCAGAGGTTCGGAGAATCGCGCCGGCTTGAATAATCTGACGGCCAGCCCGTTAATCGGGTGTAAGTGGGTCACATTGACCTATTTGCATCCTCCCGCTGGCGCGGAGCCCGAACCTCGATACGGCCACCAGTGGGGTGGCGACGTTTTGGGCTTGGTCCCGTTTTTTGGACGATGCTGGATTCTCCGTTGCATTGGGAAGTCCACGACCGGCGACGGGAGGAAATCCATCCCGTTACCATGGTTATGTGGGGCAGCATGGTAGCACAAGTGGATAGCACTGTGGCTTCACAGCACCAGGGTCCCAGGTTCGATTCCCCGCTGGGTCACTGTCTATGCGGAGTCTGCACGTTCTCCCCGTGTCTGCATTGGTTTCCTCCGGGTGCTCCGGTTTCCTCCCACAGTCCAAAGATGTGCAGGTTAGGTGGATTGGCCATGATAAATTGCCCTTAGTGTCCAAAATTGCCTTTAGTGTTGGGTGGGGTTACTGGGTTATGGGGATAGGGTGGAGGTGTGGGCTTGGGTAGGGTGCTCTTTCCAAGAACCAGTGCAGACTCGATGTTCAAAAAGGTTAGGAGGGATTAGAACATAGAACAGAACAGCACAGAACAGGCCCTTCGGCCCTCAATGTTGTGCCGAGCCATGATCACCCTACTCAAACCCACGTATCCACCCTATACCCATAACCCAACAACCCCCCCCCCCCTTAACCTTACTTTTATTAGGACACTACGGGCAATTTAGCATGGCCAATCCACCTAACCCGCACATCTTTGGACTGTGGGAGGAAACCGGAGCACCCGGAGGAAACCCACGCACACAGGGGGAGGAAGTGCAGACTCCACACAGACAGTGACCCAGCCGGGAATCGAACCTGGGACCCTGGAGCTGTGAAGCATTTATGCTAACCACCATGCTACCCTGCTGCCCCTTTTTTTTTTCTTTTTTTTTTCTTTTTATTTTTTTTTTCTTTTCCCAGACCCCCCCCCCAGAGGTGGTAGACTGTCCCTCAGGCTCTGATTGGATAGTGTGTCCCGGGTGCCGGATATCCTGTATCTCCCTAATTATTGGATTATTGGGTTACGGGGATAGGGTGGAAGTGAGGGCTTGGGTGGGTCGTGCAGACTCGATGGGCCAAATGGCCTCCTTCTGCACTGTATGTTCTATGTTCTATGTTCCTTCTGTGTAGCTAAATTACCCTGGACCTGAGCAGATATGTTTTTAACCTTTTGATTGCCACAGCCTTGGGTCACCCGTACACTATCCTCCTAACATGGAGGATTTATTTAACCGATCCACATATCTAATTGTCTAATTACTTTCTGTACTTATGTACCCCGAGAGGAAGATACTGCAGAAGGAACCTTGGTGAGCTGCTGTAGTGCACATTGTAGATGGTACACACGTCTGCCACTCTCAGTTGATCGTGGAGGGAATGAATGTTTAAAGTGGTGCATGGGGAGCTAATCAAATGGCCTGTTTTGTCCTGGATAATGTTAAGCTCCTTGAGTGTTGCTGGAGCTGCACTCATCCAAGCAAGTGGACAGATTCTATTACACTCCTGGAGTGGGTTCTCCGTTCCTGAGACTAAGTGTTGACACCAACCCAGAATTCGTAGACATGCACGACAACAAAACTGGCGCCGCACCTGGACCAATTCAGCAACCGTTAAGGGGCTAGCACCGGCACCACGTGGAGCGCAATTGATTCCAATGAGAAACGGTGCAAGATTTGCCGGTTTCATGATTGGCACTCGGGAGGCTGACAAGCTGTAGCCGCAGATACACACTTCACTCCCCACACACACCATCCCAGCCAACAAGACGCGCTGCCCCATGTTTTGTGCGAACAGAGACCCTCCTGGACACGGTGGAGGAGAGGCAGATGACCCTGCACCCCGGCCTGGGAAGGAGGCTGCCAGCTGCCACCATTTGCCGTGCCTTGGCGCAGGTGGCAGAGACAGTCAGCATCGTGGGTAACGTTACCCACGTTACTGCTAACCATAGCAGTGCAGAGGGCCCTGGATGTGGTTGATGGCCCAGAGGAAAAGGAGGTTGCTGAAGTGGACCTCGGCCACGGGCGAGGAAGTGAGACCCCGCTGAGTTGCGGTTCCCTGTGACAAGTGTGTCAACGCCCCCCCCAACACCACCCTCGCACCACCCACACTCTAACCCCCACATCACACTCACCCCCATACCACCCTCACCCCTACCCCCACCCTCACTCTCATCCTCACCCCCACACCACACACTACCCCCACCTGCCGGCGGTCTAATCATGTGTCTTGTGTCTTGCACGACCTGCTGGTGATGGGTGAGTCCTTCTGGTGTCCCCCATCCCCAGCCAGTGCCACAGCCGAAGCCCCTTCATGAGCCGAGCAGCGGTGAAGAGAGCAGCTCAGATGGCAGCGCTCCGTCTGAGGCTCAGGACACCCCGGAGCTCGAGTCCAATGTTGACATATATTTCCCATCACAGCTGTCTCCAACACTCTCCACCATCCCAGAGACACTCACCTCGATTGAAAACTTGAGTGACGAGGCTCCTGGAACACTCTCTGGTGCTCACCACAAACATGGTCTTGTACAGCAAGTGGAGGTAGGAACTCCCGAGGGGTCGGATGGTCAGAGGGCGGGCGGCCCCAGAGACGAGACGGATTTCAGTCTTCTGGAACGGACAGTCCCATCTATAGTGGAGATGCAGTCACAGAGCCAGGGTCTACAGAAGGGGTTGTCAGCGAGCATCCAGCGCCTGTAGGCGCAGTTGGAGGAGTCCAACCACGCACAGAAGCAGGAGGTGGCGCCGACCATACCTGCCACCCAGACCAACACCGCACAGGAGGAAATGGGGGCGACAGCTTTGGCAATGAATCAGCATTACCATGGCCTGGGGGATTCTGTGCAGGCGCTGGCCGAGGCCCAGGACAGGGTTCCTGCCTCACAGGCAGTCATGTGCCAGAGCCAATTCGGCATTGTAGCAACGTTCCTGAGCGTGGCCCAGTCACAGCTGACCATGGCTAGGGACGTCGGCAGCATTGCCCAGGCACTGGCCGACATGGTGCAGACATAGAGGGAAATGGCGCAGTCACAAGCTGATGTGACGCAGATCCAGAAGGTGATGACACAGTCAATGGGTGATGTGGTGCAGCCCAGCCGGAGATGGTCCACTCCCTGTGCTCCATGGCCGTGAGCACGCAGACCCAGGCCGAGACCGAGCGGGCCTCCAGGACTGGCAGAGGAGCCTCAGGAGATAGCTCTGCTCGCACCCCCATCCCATGGTGTAGCCCAGGGGCCATTGGACACCCCAAAGGAGAAGGAGGTGCCTGGGCCCATGCCGGTGACTCCCGTAATGGAGGTGCCAGAACACTGCAGCACCTCGGACTCCCCCCCCCCCCCCCCCCCCCCCCCCCCCCCCCGTCCTGTCCATGGTGCATCTGGTGAACAGTAAGTGGAACAGGGTGCACCATGACACCTGATCCACACGAGCAGCAGCCGGGCCCATTCAGGCCCGGTCTTCCCAGTAGACATCCGCCAACAGGGACTCTTGTCGCAGGGCAGGTTGCCTCCTCTCCCAATGTACCATCTGGGGAACCACCTAAACGTAGCGTTAGGGCCTGTAAGGCCAGAAAGTTAAGACACTAGTTAAGCTGGCACGGGTGCAGGGCACAGTTTAGTTACAGGGGCGAGGACACAAATCTGTAAATACTTTGTCACATTAAACACCTGTTCACACTGCTACAATCTGCATCTGCTCGGTCAGACGGGTGTGTGAGGGGTGGGCTGATCTGGGCTGGCCAGAGAACGGGTGCGGGTGGGACGAATGGGTGGACATTGTGGGTGGCTCACGCATCTCCCTCTTCCACCAACTCCGCCCCCAGCATCCCCAGGGATCCGATACGACCAAGTGATGGAACAACCACCTCGCACGCAGGGATCACCCAGGTGGACGGTGTAAAGTGCTGCCGTGGACAGGAGTCAGACGTTGTCAAATGGTGCAGAGCACCAGAGCTCATCGCAGAGCGGGTTATCATCTTCCTTCATCCCATGGACCAGACCTGCTGTTACTGCCAACCCAGGGCCTACACCCCGTAGTGTGGCAGGTATGTATTACAGAGGGGGTTGCAGGCGTGGGGTGGCCGGGGAGGAAGAGATGTTTGTGGAGGTGGGATGCAGTGATCGTGCCCCTGGCCGGTCCCACCCCTCTGGTTGATGAACCTGGAGGGGATCAGAGCGTCCCATGCGCGTTGGCCCTGGTGCACTCTTCGTGCGACCTCCCGTGCCTGCCTGGGCCCTATGTCCTGCCCATCCTCCCGCTCCCCCGCATCCTCCTCGCTGGGCGAAGACTGATGTTCATCCTTCTCCTCCAGCACATTGCCCCTCTGCTGCGTGATGTTGTGGAGGCCACAGCACGCCCCACAATGTGGTTGACCCTCTCAGCATCATACTGGAGAGTCCCTCCAGAGCAGTCCAGGCACCTGAACCACATCTTCAGGAGAACGAAGCACTGCTCGATCACGTCCCTGGTCGCTGTATGGCTGTCGTTGTAGCGGGTCTTGGCGTCGATCTGTGGACTCAAGATAGGCGACATCAGCCATGACCGTAGTGGATAAACCCTGTCGCCCAGGAGCCAACCCCTCAGCCGGGGTGGGGTGGGGGGGGGGGGGGGGGGGGGGGGGGGGGTGCCCCTTAAACATGGAAGGAATCGTCGAATGTGCCAGGACGAAGGAGTTGTGCACACGCCCAGGTATCAGGTGCAGATGTGAATGATGCACAGCTAATGGTCACATATCATCTGCACATTCATTGGGTATATCCCTTTCGGTTGGTGTAGAGTGGCCTGTTATCTGCAGGATGCTCATAGGGGGCCATGTATCCTGTCAATCACCCCCTGGACGCGGGGCATCCTGTCGATGGTGACGAACCCCGCTGCCCGGGCACCCTGATGGTCTTTGTCCACATTGAAATGGATGTACTGAACCGCCTGGGCATATAGGTCCTCCATGATGGCGCGGATGTACCTGTACATCGAGCTCTGTGAGATCCCAGACAGGTCCCCACTTGGCACCTGGAAGGACCCCATCGCATAAAAGTTCATGGTGACCGTCACATTAACGACCACTGGGAGCGGGTGTCCTCCCTCACACCCCCGCGGTTCCAGGTGTGCCATGATCTGGCAGATATGTCGCACTGTCTCCCTGCTTAGCCGGAGTCTTCGACGGTATGCCTGGTGTGGTAGGTCCTTGAATGAGAGGCGTTGCCAGTATACAAGAGGCCTCATGCGGCGCCTCCTTCGCACCACCTCCTCCTCGGCCTGTTGGGCAGCTCGCTCACGTCCTGGGTGGCTGCCTCCTGTCCCTCTGGTGCAGACTCCGCTGCTGCAGCTTCCTCCTCCTCCTCGAGCAGCTCCAGCCTGGTAGGCACTGCGGACTCTGCCCCCACACGTATCCCACAACCCCCCCCCATCCCAGCAACCCTGGCCCTATTATTGTCCACCACCTTGGGGGCCTCTGGCCATGGCGCCCGACGCTGATGCCAGGCGTACCATCAGCTGGCACTGCTCTTGCCATGAGTACGCGCCACAGCCCCTGACCGGAGTCCCCGTTGGGGCTACAGTGGGCATTGCCCTTGTATGGACCACCTGATGCCCGCCAGCAGGTGGGAGCTCCCATACAGCCAGTGTCACTCCAAAGAACCAGAGGCCAAGGTGTGTTGTCAGTGGAGTGCGCCGCAAGAAGGCTCCCTTACAATCCGCGGCAGTGGCGGTCCATGGGTGGACATCACCTGAGTCCTGTGGAGGGTCACTATGGAGGTTCCCCCGTCACTCCCTGATGGAACCATCAATTCACCAGACACGTGTTTCCGATGTGAATCTAGGCTTTAATCGACTTACTTCAGAGCCAGCCTGTTACCTGTCGATGAACTCGTAGTGACCCAGGCTGACTCTGGACACGGGTACTTATACAGCTGCACTAGGGGAGGAGTCGTGGGCGGAACCAAGGGTGGAGCCCAGTACAAGTTCCTAAGTGCTCCTAGTGCTACTCCCCCTAGTGGTAGGACAGCGCTACTGCGCTTACAACAACAATGTGAATTAACATATATATTAACATAAATTACATTCACCACACTCCCCAACCAGCCCGGCCAGTGTCCGACCCAGCAGTCCACAGTCGCGGCTCTCTATGTCTTACCTCCTCTGTCTCCCTCATCAGCCATGATTTTTAAAAGCACAAGTGAACCCCGCCATCGAGAATTCGGCCCATCGGAGGCAGAGAATCGCCGAGATCCCGTAGAATACCGGGTCAGGCCCGCTAATGGCATGCAAATGATGTTTACTGTACGTGTGTTCTGGAATGCATTAATCCTGCTGTCGAATTGACGGAGAATTGCGATTTGGCGTCAAATCGGTGCCCGCCGCGATTTTGCTGTCGGAACCTATTCTCGAGCCAATCGTATTTCGTGATTTCAGCATCAGCCAACAAAGAATCCCGCCCCTGATTTGTGCCTTGTAGGTGGTGGGCAGGCTTTGGAGATTCAGGAGATGAGCACTTTGCAGGGTCCCAGTCTCTGACCTGCTCTTGTAACCACAATACTTACACTTCTGGTCAAAGGCAACCCACAGTATGCTGATAGAGCGGTGTTCAAAAATGGCAATGCCATTGGGGAGGTAGCTATATTCTCTCTTGTTGGTGATGGTCATTACCTGGTACTTATGTGGTGAAAATGGTACTTACCATTTATCATCCCAAGCCAGAATAGTATCCAGATCTTTCTGAAGATGGACATGGACTACTTCAGTCTATGAGGAGTCCTGCATGGTCCTGAATACTCCAGCAGACTTTTACAACAATTTTACATGTTTGTGATCACTGTCAATGATACCAACTTTCTATTTGTAGGTTTTTATGAAAACTGAATGCAAGCTAAAATTTGAACCTCCATTCGTCCACTAGATGACCAGTCCAGCAATACAACCCCTAGCGTCACCTTTCATTTCAGTTGTAAGTGTATAATAGAAAACTTTTTTGAGTGCTGCTTGTTTTTACAAGAATTACGATGAATGAAACTTTGATGTTTGTGAAGACACAGGAGACAGGCTGAGACTTTAGGATTGACCAGATTGAGAGATGTGATAATTGCGTGGGCTGGTGAGTATGGAGGTCTCTTCAGTGAAGTTCACAACAGCCTAGGAGATGGAGTCTATTAAATGGCTGAGTTGAACCTCATTATCTCTTATCGGCAAGATGTTTGCCCCCAATATTAATGTGATGATATGATCTGCATACTCGTCTGCCATTGGGCCAGAACGTCGGCGTACCATTGGCCCTGGTCGGTCATGTGCCTCTCGACCGATTGGCCGAGAGGCTGAGTTAACCACGCCTCTATTAACGAGGTATAAATGCTCAAACGCCTGACGATCGTCCCTTTCCACTGTAGACGATCGCAGAGCTGTGTTCTAGTTAATTAAAGCCAGACTTTGGTAAATCACTCGCCTCGCGTGCAATCGATGGTACATCAATTTAATTAACTACGACTTTGAAGATGGAGTTCCACATCAAGCCCGAATGCCTCCGCATCAGCCCGCAAACTCCGAACTCTGCAGAACTTTTCCAACTCTGGCTGACTTGCCTCGAAGGGTTCCTAGCATCTACAACCACCCCCCCTCCACCGGGGCACAGAAGCTGCACGTCCTCCACTCCAGCGTGGGTATTGACGCTTACGCCATAATCAAAGAGGAAACGGATTTTGATGACGCTATACAAAAGCTAAAAGGACAATTCATCAAACCGATCAACAGGGTATTCGCTCGACATCTGCTGGCCACCAGAAAGCAGGTCCCCGGTGAGTCTCTAGACCAATACGCCCGGGCCCTCTATGCCCTGGGGAGAGGTTGCGCCTGTGTAGCGGTGTCCGCTACAGAGCACATGGAGCTACTCATCAGAGGCGCTTACGTGGCTGGGATGCTGTCTCCCATGATCCGCCAGCGGATGCTGGAAAGAGACGAACTCAGTTTAACGGAGACGCTGACTCTCTCCGCCTCCCTGGAGGTCGCAGATCAAAGCGCTTGCACCTATGACCCTGGCCAGGCCGCCTCCTGGCACGCTTCCCACCAGCTACCCACCGCTTCCGGCCTCCCTCAGGCTTGTGCCACGGGGCGCCCCGATAAATCCGCGGGGCCCCGCTGCTACTTTTGCGGGTACGCTAAACACCCTCGCTCGCGCTGCTCAGCCCGCTCCGCCCTCTGTAAGAGCTGCGGGAAGAAGGGCCACTACTCCACGGTCTGCCAGGCCAAAACGCTGGCTGCAGTGCTTCTGGAAGCAGCACAGCACTCTCCCCCCCTCCCCCAGGCCTCTGCAAACGGCCTGTGTTCCTCTCTCTCTCCTCCAGGGCCCCTCCAGCCGCTCCCGACTCGCGCCCCGCCGGCCAACAAGCGCACCTCCCCGGCCCCTCCAGGCCTCTGCCTGCCCGCCGCGCACGTTTCTCCCCCCGCCCCCGGGCCCCGGCGCCCGACCGGCCCGCCTCTCCGGGCCTTCCCGGTCCCTGCCTGCCCGCAGCACGACTCTGCCCCCCCCCCCGCCCCCGGCCCCCCGCACCCGGCCCGCGCGCCTTACCTCCTCCCGCAGCTGCTGCACCTAACCGGCGTCCTGGAGCCGGCCTGCGCGTCCCCACAGCTGATGCACCTAACCGGCGTCCTGGAGCCGGCCTGCGCATCCCCACAGCTGATGCATGTTACTCACCTCCTGGAGCCGGCCTGCGCGTCCCCACAGCTGCTACACCCGGCTCGCCTCCTGGAGCCGGCCTGCGCGTCTCACCTCATCAGCTCACAGCGCCGGCAACGCTAGCTCCGCCACCAGCGGCCACGAGGGCTTCCTGGGCGCCGCCATCTTGGGGTGCCGAACCCACGTGCGGGTCCTGGGCGCCGCCATCTTGGGGCCCCGACCCCACGTGCGGATACTGGGCGCCGCCATCTTGGGGAACAGACCTCACATGTGGATCCTGGCCACCGACTTCCAGATCTGCCACGCAAGGTCCCTCCAGCATCGAATCGGACAGCGACGACGGATTTTCTCCACGGCTCGCGGCCGTTCACCTCACATATGGATCCTGGCCACCGTCTTCCAGATCTGCCATGCAAGGTCCCTCCAGCATCGACTCGGACGGCGACGACGGATTTTCTCCACGGCTCACGGCCGTTCAACTCGACCAGTCTCATCCACGCACGCTCGCCAAAACGACTACGCTGATCCACCTCAACGGCCACGAGACGGACTGCCTGCTGGACTCCGGGAGCACGGAAAGCTTTGTTCACCCTGACACGGTAAGACGCTGCGTGCTCCCTGTCCATCCCGTAACACGCAAAATCGGTTTAGCCTCAGGTTCGCACTCCGTCCACATCACCGGGTGCTGCATCGCGGACCTCACGGTCCAAGGGAAGGTTTTTAAAAATTATAAATTCCTTGTCCTCCCTGACCTTTGCGCACCGGCACTCCTAGGACTGGACTTCCAGTGCAACCTGCAGAGCTTGACCTTTCAATTCGGCGGCCCTATACCACCCCTCACTGTCTGCAGCCTCGCGTCCCTCAAAGTGGACCCTCCCTCCCTGTTTGCTAACCTCACCCCCGATTGCAAACCCGTCGCCACACGGAGCAGACGGTACAGTGCTCAGGACCGGTCCTTCATCAGGTCCGAGGTCCAGAGGTTGCTGACGGAAGGGGTCATCGAGGCCAGCAACAGTCCCTGGCGAGCCCAAGTGCTGGTGGTCCGGACGGGGGAGAAAAACCGGATGGTCATCGATTACAGCCAAACCATCAATCGGTTTACGCAACTGGACGCGTATCCTCTTCCCTGTATTTCTACCATGGTAAACGAGATCGCGACATACAAGGTCTTCTCAACTGTGGACCTTAAGTCCGCTTACCACCAGCTCCCCATCCGCGCGAGTGACCGACTGTACACCGCGTTCGAGGCTGACGGGCGCCTCTACCACTTCCTTAGGGTTCCGTTTGGTGTCACAAATGGGGTCTCGGTCTTCCAACGGGAGATGGACCGAATGGTCGACAAGTACGGATTACAGGCTACCTTCCCGTACCTTGATAATGTCACCATCTGCGGCCACGACCAGCAGGACCATGACGCCAACCTCCAGAAATTCCTCCAAACCGCAAAACTCCTTAACCTCACGTACAATAAGGATAAATGCGTGTTCAGCACCGACCGCCTAGCCATCCTCGGCTACGTAGTGCGTAACGGAGTGATAGGCCCCGACCCCGAACGCATGCGCCCCCTGTTGGAACTCCCTCTCCCCAATACCCCCAAATCCCTCAAACGCTGCCTGGGGTTTTTCGCATACTACGCTCAATGGGTTCCCAACTACGTGGACAAGGCCCGTCCCCTCATGCAAACCACGACCTTCCCGCCGTCGACAGAGGCCTGCCAGGCCTTTAGCCGCATCAAAGCGGACATCGCAAAGGCCACGATGCGCGCCATCGACGAGGCCCTCCCCTTCCAGGTCGAGAGCGACACATCAGAAGTAGCTCTGGCGGCTACCCTGAACCAAGCGGGCAGACCCGTGGCCTTCTTCTCCAGAACTCTCCAGGCTTCCGAACTCCGCCACCCCTCTGTGGAAAAGGAAGCCCAGGCCATAGTCGAAGCCGTGCGACATTGGAGGCACTATTTGGCCGGCAGGAGGTTTACCCTCCTCACAGACCAACGGTCAGTAGCCTTCATGTTTGATAATGCACAAAGGGGCAAGATCAAAAATGACAAGATTTTACGGTGGCGGATCGAGTTGTCCACGTACAACTATGATATCTTGTATCGTCCTGGGAAGCTCAATGAGCCTCCTGATGCCCTGTCCCGCGGTACCTGCGCCAGCGCGCAGATAGACCGCCTCCGCTCCCTCCACGCAGACCTCTGCCATCCAGGGGTGACCCGCCTACACCACTTCATTAAGGCCCGCAACCTGCCCTACTCCATCGAGGAAGTCAGGTCAGTAACCCATGACTGCCACATCTGCGCCGAGTGCAAACCGCACTTCTACCGCCCCGAGCGCGCACACCTGATCAAAGCATCCCGCCCCTTCGAACGTCTTAGCATAGACTTCAAGGGGCCCCTTCCCTCTAACAACCGCAACATTTACTTCCTGGCGGTTATCGACGAACACTCCCGCTTCCCCTTCGCCATTCCCTGTCCCGACATGACCACATCGACCGTCATTAAGGCCCTACTCTCCATCTTCTCACTGTTCGGCTACCCCGCGTACATTCACAGCGATCGGGGGTCCTCATTTATGAGCGACGAGCTGCGTCAATTCCTGCTCGACAGGGGCATCGCCTCTAGCAGAACGACCAGCTATAACCCCCGGGGTAACGGACAGGTCGAGCGGGAGAATGGTACCATCTGGAAGACCATACTACTGGCCCTCCGGTCTAGAAATCTCCCTATTTCCCGATGGCAAGAGGTGCACCCCGATGCACTGCACTCTATCCGCTCACTCCTCTGTACTGCAACTAATCAGACACCTCATGAGCGTCTTCTTGTTTTCCCCAGGAAGTCGTCCTCCGGATCCCCTCTCCCGACGTGGCTGGTCACCCCCGGACCCATCTTGCTCTGGAAGCATGTGCGGGTGCACAAGTCCGATCCGTTGGTGGAGCATGTCCAGTTACTCCACGCTAACCCGCAGTATGCGTATGTGGAGTACCCCGACGGTCGGCAGGACACGGTCTCCCTCCGGGACCTGGCACCCGCCGGCGTGCGGCCCCCCCCCACCACAGACCCCCCTCCCCTTTTTCACCCCAGCACCCCACTCAGCTTCCCCATCCCTCATCCATGGCGTCTCCGCGGCCAGCTCAGGTGACGGAGACTACTCGAAGTCTATCGCTCCCGGACTCCAGGACATCAGCAGGACCATCAGCCGATCCGACGACAACTCCTCCACTACGGCGCTCGGCCAGGACGTCAAGGACCACCAAACGACTGATCGAATCCTTCTAGAGTTCTACAGCCCCATGGACTTTCTTTTGTAAATATTGTTATGTCTGGGCCAGTGGCAAGCCCTCAAATTTGATAAGGGTACGGAGAGATAATTATTCTCCCGACGGCTACTCATATCATCAGTTCTCCTCCCCTCCCCCACCCTGGGTCTCGTTCACACCCCCCCCACCCCCCGCCTTCCTTCTCCGTAAGGGGTGAATGTGATGATATGATCTGCATACTCGTCTGCCATTGGGCCAGAACGTCGGCGTACCATTGGCCCTGGTCGGTCATGTGCCTCTCGACCGATTGGCCGAGAGGCTGAGTTAACCACGCCTCTATTAACGAGGTATAAATGCTCAAACGCCTGACGATTGTCCCTTTCCACTGTAGACGATCGCAGAGCTGTGTTCTAGTTAATTAAAGCCAGACTTTAGTAAATCACTCGCCTCGCGTGCAATCGATGGTACATCAATTAACAAGCCTGATCCTATGTTGCAGAGAATATTGAAGAGCGACAATGACACATGATGTTCCTATGGAGCTGGAATGTCCACATTAATGATGCAAACCTAGTAACTCAGTTATTTATTGTGATGATATGATCTGCATACTCGTCTGCCATTGGGCCAGAACGTCGGCTTACCATTGGCCCTGGTCGGTCATGTGCCTCTCGACCGATTGGCCGAGAGGCTGAGTTAACCACGCCTCTATCAACGAGGTATAAATGCTCAGAAGCCTGACGATCGGCCTTTTCCACTGTAGACCAGAACTCTCCAGGCTTCCGAACTCCGCCACCCATCTGTGGAAAAGGAAGCCCAGGCCATAGTCGAAGCCGTGCGACATTGGAGGCACTATTTGGCCGGCAGGAGGTTTACCCTCCTCACAGACCAACGGTCAGTAGCCTTCATGTTTGATAATGCACAAAGGGGCAAGATCAAAATGACAAGATTTTACGGTGGCGGATCGAGTTGTCCACGTACAACTATGATATCTTGTATCGTCCTGGGAAGCTCAATGAGCCTCCTGATGCCCTGTCCCGCGGTACCTGCGCCAGCACGCAGATAGACCGCCTCCGCTCCCTCCACGCAGACCTCTGCCATCCAGGGGTGACCCGCCTACACCACTTCATTAAGGCCCGCAACCTGCCCTACTCTATCGAGGAAGTCAGGACAGTAACCCGTGACTGCCACATCTGCGCCGAGTGCAAACCGCACTTCTACCGCCCCGAGCGCGCACACCTGATCAAAGCATCCCGCCCCTTTGAACGTCTCAGCATTGACTTCAAGGGGCCCCTTCCCTCTAACAACCGCAACATTTACTTCCTGGCGGTTATCGACGAACACTCCCGCTTCCCCTTCGCCATTCCCTGTCCCGACATGACCACATCGACCGTCATTAAGGCCCTACTCTCCATCTTCTCACTGTTCGGCTACCCCGCGTACATTCACAGCGATCGGGGGTCCTCATTTATGAGCGACGAGCTGCGTCAATTCCTGCTTGACAGGGGCATCGCCTCTAGCAGGACGACCAGCTATAACCCCCGGGGTAACGGACAGGTCGAGCGGGAGAATGGTACCATCTGGAAGACCATACTACTAGCCCTCCGGTCTAGAAATCTCCCTATTTCCCGATGGCAAGAGGTGCTCCCCGATGCACTGCACTCTATCCGCTCACTCCTCTGTACTGCTACTAATCAGACACCTCATGAGCGTCTTCTTGTTTTCCCCAGGAAGTCGTCCTCTGGATCCCCTCTCCCGACGTGGCTGGTCACCCCCGGACCCATCTTGCTCCGGAAGCATGTGCGGGTGCACAAGTCCGATCCGTTGGTGGAGCATGTCCAGTTACTCCACGCTAACCCGCAGTATGCGTATGTGGAGTACCCCGACGGTCGGCAGGACACGGTCTCCCTCCGGGACCTGGCACCCGCCGGCGTGCAGCCCCCCCCCACCACAGACCCCCCCTCCCCTTTTTCACCCCAGCACCCCACTCAGCTTCCCCATCCCTCATCCATGGCGTCTCCACGGCCAGCTCAGGTGACGGAGACTACTCGAGGTCTATCGCTCCCGGACTCCAGGACATCAGCAGGACCATCAGCCGATCCGACGACTCCTCCTCCACTACGGCGCTCGGCCAGGACGTCAAGGACCACCAAACGACTGATCGAATCCATCTAGAGTTCTACGGTCCCATGGACTTCCTTTTGTAAATATTGTTATGTCTGGGCCAGTGGCAAGCCCCCAAATTCGACAAGGGTACGGAGAGAAAATTATTCTCCCGACGGCTACTCATATCATCAGTTCTTCCCCCCCCCCCCCACCCCGGGTCTCGTTCACACCCCCCCCCCCCCCGCCTTCCTTCTCCGTAAGGGGTGAATGTGATGATATGATCTGCATACTCGTCTGCCATTGGGCCAGAACGTCGGCTTACCATTGGCCCTGGTCGGTCATGTGCCTCTCGACCGATTGGCCGAGAGGCTGAGTTAACCACGCCTCTATCAACGAGGTATAAATGCTCAGAAGCCTGACGATCGGCCTTTTCCACTGTAGACGATCGCCAGGCTGTGTTCTAGTTAATTAAAGCCTGACATTGGTAAATCACTCGCCTCGCGTGCAATTGATGGTGCATCATTTATCTTGTTCGTTCTGTTTTAATTCTGAGAGACTGGAGTTATAGCATGGGCTGTTTATAACCTCACGAGTGGGCAAATCCTAAATCACAAACCCCTAGTATTGAAATATTTTTAAAACTGTCTTTAAGGCTCCAAGGCACGTCCCCGTGAAACCCGGAGAAACGTAACACTTAGACAACAAAAGTGGCACACTAGCCTCTTGCCAGCCATGATACCAACAAGGGTGTGAATTTCAAGAGATGCCCTCCCCTCTCAGTCCTCCGAGCAACGTTGTGCGGCCGGGGAGGACTCTGTCAAGATCCACATCATCTTTAATGCAGGCAGCTGCCCACAACGTCACTGGCTTTGGCATGGCAGACCTCTGTGTTTACACGTGTGTAGGATGTGAGCCCTCCCCTGTGGTGACATCATCAAACACAGCCAGTTCTAGACTGTGGGGGGGGGGGGGGGGGGGGTTTAGTGGCGTCCAACCAGAGCTTTTTACAGCAGGAGCAGAATGACAAGGTGCAGGGCTGAAGAACCAAACTGGGCTGGAAGGGGTTAAAAGTGGCGCCACTGATCTGTCCTTTTTCCTGAAAGGAGAGGACTTGGCTTCATTCCTGCATCATGTGACCTTTTGGATTCTATCAAAAGCCTCATTAACCCAGTTCCCATTGTAGATTTTCAGACATAAACCCTCGGCTTGTTGAGCCATGAGGTGCTGAGGTTGTGCTCATACCTGCTGGTTCCAGGCACAGTGTTGGCTAACTCCAGGGAAAGCAGTCAAGCGAAGAACAAGCCTTTAAGTGGGGTAAGGTGGGGGGGGGGCTCTTACTGATCTTGGTTCCAATTCCCCCTCACCCCCTCTTGTACACATTCATGAAACACAGGGACCTTTCTACTTTGTAGTTGTGACTGACTAATTCCTTTGATTCATGTGCAGTGGAAAAGATATAATAAACCAACCGGTGAATATGTCACTGGCCATTCAATGGGATTAGTGATCCAACTAGTGAGCAAGTCATGTTTGGTCATGGTGACTTGAGATGCCCAGTAATAATTCTTTCAGTCAGACAGGGATGTTGGAGACATACTTCTGTAAATAATAAAGGACTTGCTTTTATCTTATGTTTTTCATCCCCTCACGACATCCGTTTTACAGCCAAAGAAGTACTTTCTGAAGTGTAGTGACTGTTGTAAGGCATGAACTGCAGTAATTAATCTGCAAACAGCAATGTCCCACAAACAACAATGTGTTAAATGACTAGACAATGATTTAATGATGGTGATTTCTTCGACATAGCACCATGGATCATTTAAATCCCATTGAGAGAACAGACAGTTCTACGTTTTTTAATAATTCATTCATAGGATGTGGGCGTCACCAGGCCAGCATGTATTGCCCATCCCTGAGGGCATTTAAGAGTCAGCCAAATTGCTGTGGATCCGGTGTCACATATAGGCCAGACCAGGTAAGGACGACAGATTTCCTTCCCTGAAGGACATTAGTGAACCAGATGGGTTTTTGCGACAATCAACAATAGTTTCATGGTCGCATTTAGACTTTTTTAAAAATTCCAGATTTTCATTGAATTCAAATTTCACCATCTGCCATGGCGGGATTCGTAACTGGATCTCCAGAGCATGACTCTGGGTCTCTGGGTTACTAATCCAGTGGCATAACCTCCTTGCCCGGTGCCCCGATTAATAAAGCCCAGGGTATTATTTGATTTGTTAGCTGCTTTTCTGCCATCTACAGTGTCATAACTTTGGTGGATAGCCCAATGACATGATATGAAGAAGATCATTTATGCTGCTTATGTAGAGTGGCTGCCTTAGTTACTATCAGGAGAATTCTGTGGATATTCTACCTCCAGAAGCACAAATGTGCATAACCGAAAAGTCCCTCCTCGGCAGAAACGGACGTCGTGGGTGTGCCCACTAACACCTCGCTATTTTTCCCCTTCAGCTGAAAATTTGAGGTATTACCTGAAACAGCACTGAAAGCCCAAACAACAAACCTTTACAAATCGCTGATTGGACCTGGTGCATCATGTCTCAATTCATGCTTCAGGAAGCACATCAAGGCCCTGAAGAGAGTGCAGAGAAGCTTCAGGAGAACGGGACCAGCGACTTCAGCTTTGGAAGGCCCGGAGGAGTTGGGGCTGTTCTCCTCTGGGCAGAGAAGATTAGTGGAGATTCAACAGAGGTGCTCAAAATGATAAGCTTTTGATATAGTAAACACCATGAAACTGTTTCCACTGGCAGGAGGGTTTAGAAAAAGTTGGCAAAAGAGTCAGAAGGAAGCTGAGGAGAAGTCATTCTTTTTTGTAGTAAGCTGTTCTGATCTGGAATGCACTGACTGAAACGTTGGTAGAAGCATCGTAACATCCAAATAACTATTTGTAAAAGAGATATTTAGAAACATAGGGTAGGATTCTCCAGTCACTCAGCCACATGTTTCTCAGCAACGCGTCGCATGCAGGTGGCTGGATTCTATACTCCTGGTGCCTGTCAATGGGATTTCCCACTGGGAAACCCATGGATGGGGTGCAGTGCCGGCAGGAAAAGAGAATCCCAACAGCCGGCATGAGCCACCGAGGGTGATGATTGTGAGAATGCACCAACTCCAGGTGAAGGAGCACATCTTGAGGTGGATGAGGATGATGAGATTGTGGGCATGATTCAACTAATTGGGAACAAAGTCCCATAGCGAGCGCATTTAGCCGTATGTGTCCCTGCACTCGCAGCACCAGGAAACCCATGGCTATACAATGAGACTGGGATTGTATAAGGTGCCTCAGTGGGGAATGCATGGTCAAGGCCGCACATAGCCTAATTTTGTATCTTGGGGACCCCCCCTCACCAGAACTCCCCAGTGTAAAAAAACCGAGACTATGTGTGGCCTCGGTGTAGCAAGAGATCAGGACGCCATTATTAAATGGCATCGCAAAATCCGAGGCCCCCAAAGTGACCCCTAACCCCCCCCATCCAAACAAAGTATGGGAGTGCCCCCAGCACTCCGCCATGAAGGACACCCCGGTTTGACTGTCCACATACAAAAAATGCTAGCTTGACGCATTGGCAGTGCCAACCTGGCACTGCCCATTCCAGCTGGCAGTGTCACCTCGGCAGTGTCAGATTGGCACCCAGGTGGCACTGCCACGGTGTCAAGCTGGCCCTGGCAGGGTGCCCAAGTGGCAGTAGCAGTGACAGTATACCACCCTGTCTAAAGGGGTTGAACCTGGGGCCTCCAATCCCCTGGGAGACCCCCACAAGTGCTGTTCTGCCTGGTTCCAGGTCTCCAAGATGAGGGGGATGAATCCCAAAGCCTCAGCTACTTTAGGAATCTTCACATTAAAGTCAGATAGCTGTCTCGCTCTAATATGCAGATTTGCCATAAAGTGACCCTGCCCACAACGGGCAGGATGTATATCGCAATGCCTCGTGAGATCACGTTGGATCAAGCGAGGCATTACGAACTGGGTAGATCCCGGAAGCAAGGTCTCCCAGCTTTTATCGGCCGTGGCGAGCTGTTTTTTGGGTGCAGCATGGCCGTAGGATCGTGCCCTGTACTTGGGAGGGCCAGTGGATCCGGATACAACAAGACATTGGTGCTGACCTGACCAGGCTGAGAGCTGGTTTTAATCAGGCGAAAGCAGCACTCTTCTGAAATAAGGCTCAGTTTGGCATGCTGTACCCGGCCAAACTTTGGGTGACTTTTAAGGGGAAGGAGTATTATTTTACTTCGCCTGAAGAGGCACACGGCTTTAGTAAAGAGCATGGTTTGGAGGAGGGTTAATTGGAAAAATGTTTTCTGATGTTTGGGGTTTTTAAAAATGTGTGTTTAATGTTGAACAAGTTTTGTTCTATTTTCACACGTTTGCCTTGTTGGTATTTCACAGCGGCTGGGGGAGAGGGATGGGTCAGAATCCAGGGTGTCTCTCTTTCCTGCTGGGTGGGGGAGGGTCCAGGTGGGTCAGGGCCGGGACTCTTCTAAAGGCTGGAGGTGGGTTGCCTGTGCGGAGAAGGGGCAATTTGGGTGGTGTGGGCGAGGGCTTTTGTTTTGTTCGTCAGATGGGAGTTGCCACGCTAGCAAGCATGCTGGTGAAAGGAAGCAATGTGGGGGTGGGTGGGGGCTGCGACAGGTAGCTGAGGGAGTGCGGGGGCGCGGTGCTGTGGATTGATCGGGTTGGGAGGGTGGGGTTGGTGGGGGAAGGTGCTGGTGATGCAGGTGGGACTGATAGTTTATTGGGCAAAGGCAGGACAGAGGGGAGTGAGCGGCCATTTTGGGTGGGCTCAGACAAGAAAGGAAAGTGGGGACAGAGATGGTTTTGTGATGGATTGGAATGGTGGATTTAAATGGGGGGGGGGGGCGGTCAACAACCCCTGGTGAGGATAGTGACTTGAAATATGTGGGGGGCGATGAATCCCCATGGAGGATGGACTCAGCGCTACAGGCAGGTGAAAAGTTTTGTCGAAATATGGCTTCAGTTATTATGGAGAGCTTTAATCACAATGGGGAGATGTCGCCCTCAATGTTTTGGGAGGTGTTGACGGTGATGGTATGGGGGGAAGAGATTGGGTACAAGGTCCATAAGGATAAGGTGGAGAGGGCAGACAGGCAGCAATTTGTCGGTGTTATTTTGGAGCTGGATCGGTGGTATTCTGTCCCAACCAAGGAAGTCTTTGTGGAGCGGAAGAGGCTGCCAGGGGAATTCAACTTGTTAATGGCAGGGAAGGTAGTGGGCCAGCTTCGGAAAGCGACGGGGTCCTGTATGAGTATGGAGAGAAGGCCAGCCGCCTGCTCGTCTATCAACTGAGACAGCAAGCTGCCAAATGGAAGCTAGTTCAAGTGAGGGGGGAGGGGATGTGTTGGTGATGACTCCAGATTACATTAATAAAGCATTTGAGTGTATCTATAGGTGGTTGTATAGGTTTGAAACTCAGGGAGGAGGAGATTGAGATGGGCGATTTCTCAATGGGACGGTGTTCCCAGAGGTTGCGAGGGAGAAGGGCTGGGATTGGAGGCGCCGCTAGCGCTACAAGACATGATGGAGGCAATTGGGTCGATGCAATCAGGGAAGGTGCCGGGACCTGAAGGGTTCCTGGTTGACCTTAATAAACGGTTTGCGGCAGAATTGGTCCCAGGTCTCCTCGAGATGTTTTCCGACTCCTTGACATGAGCTGCTGGACATGCTGGCAAAGGTGTCGATTTCATTAATCCCCAAGAAGGATAAGGACCCAATAGAGTGTGGGCCGTAAAGGCCCATGTCCCCATTAAAGACTGATGTGCAGTTGCTGACTAAGGTGCAGCGAGGTGACTTGAGGTGTGTGTGCTGGAGGTGGTGTCGGAGGATCAGATAGCATTTGTGAAGGGGACTCAACTGTTGAGTAATATGGGATGTTTATTGAATGTGGTTACGGCGCTGTCTAAGGGCAGTGTGCTGGAGGTTGCTGAGGCTATGGATGTGGAGAAGGTATTTGATAGGGTAGAATTGATCTATTTATTTGAGATTTTGGGGAGGTTCGGGTTTGGGCCCACATTTATCTCATGTTATATGCGGCCCCACGGGTAGTGCTAGGACAAATTTGATCATCTCGGGTGATTTCCGACTGTACAGGGGTGTACGTGGCAGGGGTGCCCAATATCCCCACTTCTGTTCACATTGGCTGTTAAACCCTTGGTTATTGCTTCTGGGCATCAGGGGACTGGTCGGGTGTTATAATGGGAGGCAGTGAAATCAGAGTCTCATTATATGCAGATGACTTGTTGCTGTATATTTCAGATCCGTTGGATCGTCTCAAGAGGATTATGGGTATATTTGAGGAGTTCTGCGCTTTTTCAGGCAACAAATTGAATATAACCAAAAGTGAGGTGTTTTCTGTGACTATCCTAGGGAGAGGGGCAGATTTGAGTGCCCTACCATTTTAAGGTGGCTAGGAGTAGGTTCAGTTATTTGGGTATTCAGGTGGCTCATGACTGGGCCACGATGTATAAATAGAATCTGGCTGACTTGGTGGAGGGAGTGAAAGGCGATCTGAAGAGGTGGGTTGCCCTCCCACTTTCATTAGCTGGGTGAGTGCAGACAGTCAAGGTGAACGTCCTGCCGAGATTTCTGTTTATGTTTCAATCACTCCCGATATTCCTGTCAAAGGCATTCTTTGGTAAGGTGGACAGTTCAATCTCGGCTTTCATATGGGCTGGCAAGGTGCCGCAGATTCGGCAGGTGTTTTTACAAAGGAAGTGGTGGATTGCGGGGGTCTTGCGCTCCCAAATTTGCTATATTATTAGAGCAGCAAAGATGGAGAAGGTCCAGTAGTGGGGGGCGGAGGAAGGAGTGGAGTGGGTGCAGGAGGAGGAGGAGGCATTGTGTGTGGGGGTAAGTCTGAGGGCTCTGGTTATGGCCCTGCTTCCATTTGCCCCGGGGTGGTATACGGTGAGTCCGGTGGTGGCTTCATCCTGAAAGGTTTGGAACCAGATGAGGCAGAATTTTGGCATGGGGATAATGTTGGAGCTGACCTCAATCTGTGGGAATCACCGATTTTCCCCGGCAGCGATGGATGCGACACATAGGCGGTGGCACAGGGAAGGGGTGAAATGGGTGAGGGACCTGTTCGTGGAAGAAGGTTTGTGTGCTTGCGAGTGTTTCAGGAGAAATTAGAGCTACCGGGGGGTGGGGGGCATCAGATATATACAGTTATGAGATTTTGTGCAGTAGGAGGTGCCCTCGTTCCCTTGGTTGCCGGAGCACACTCTGTTGGGCAGGTTGTTATTGCCAGATGAGTTAGGGGACGGGAGGGTTGCGGACATCTAGGGATGGTTGGTGGGCACAGGGAAAGCGCCAATTGAGGACCTAAAGCAGAGGTTGGAGGAGGAACTGGCATGGAGTTGGGATGGGAGGTGTTGAGTGAGATTATGCAATGGCTGAATGCAACGTCGTCCTGTGCCAGGTGGTGCATAGGGCCCATATAACGAAGGCTTGGATGAGTGGGTTCTTTGCGGAGGTAGAAGATAGGTGTGAGAGATGTGGAGGGGGCCAGCAAATCATGTCCATGACTGGGGTTCTGGGGGCTCAATATTTGAAATATTATCAAAGTTTACTGGGCTAATGGTAAGATTCTTGGTAGTGTGGATGAGTAGAGAGATCTCGATCTCCATGTACATAGATCCCTGAAAGTTGCCACCCAAGTTGATAGGGTTGTTAAGAAGGCGTACTGTGTGTTAGCTTTTATTGGTAGAGGAATTGAGTTTCGGAGCCATGAGGTCATGTTGCAGTTGTACAAAATTCTGGTGCGGCCGCATTTGGAGTATTGCATGCAGTTCTGGTCGCAGCATTATAGGAAGGATGTGGAAGTATTGGAAAGGGTGCAGAGGAGATTTACCAGGGTGCTGCCTGGTATGGAGGGAAGATCTTATGAGGAAAGGCTGAGGGACTTAAGGCTGTTTTCGTTAGAGAGAAGAAGGTTAAGAAGTGACTTGATTGAGGCATACAAGATGATCAGAGGATTAGATAGGGTGGACAGTGAGAGCCTTTTTCCTGATGGCTAGCACGAGGGGACATAGCTTTAAATTGAGGGGAGATAGATATAGGACAGAAGTCAGAGGTAGGTTCTTTACTCAGAGAGTAGTAATGGCGTGGAATTCCCTGCCTGCAACAGTAGTGGACTATCCAACATTAAGGGCATTTAAATGGTCATTGGATGAACATGGATGATAAGGGAATAGTGTTGATGGGCTTTAGAGTGGTTTCACAGGTCGGCACAACCTCGAGGGCCGAAGGGCCTGTACTGCGCTGTAATGTTCTATGTTCTAGGTGGAGATGTTGTGGCACTGGATACAGTCCTCAGCCGCCAAGCAAGGTCCCAAAACGTTGTGAGGACATGTGCCCCATGCATTCAGGGACTCGGCCCATGGGGGGCGGAGCATCAGGGGAGGGCCTCAGGTGACGTCCAGAGGTCATCCATACTCCCCGAGTATGCTGTTTTTGAGGGAGCGGGGCATCGCAAAAACGGCATCACCCCGATTCCAGCGTAAATTTGGATTCTCCGGCCGATCGCCAAACCCGATTTTGGCGTCGGCGATCAGTGAAACCCGCCCCATTTTTAAAAACCTTGTCCAAATCACACTGAAACACCTCTGTATCTTCCTCACAGCTTACAGGGACTCGGACGTTCGGACAACACTTTCAAAGAGCATGATGGGCAAAATGGCCTCTTCCCGTTCTGTAACAAGCTGTGGTTCAAACTTTCTTTGAGATATGAGAAAATAATTTTTTTTGTTTTTGTTTGTTTTTATAAATTTAGAGTACTCAATTCATTGTTTCCAATTAAGGGGCAATTTAGCGTGGCCAATCCACCTACCCTGCACATCTTTGGGTTGTGGGGGTGAAACCCACGTAAACACGGGGAGAATGTACAAACTCCACACAGACAGTGACCCAGAGCCGGGATCGAACCTGGGACCTTGGCGCTGTGAGACAGCAGTGCTAAAAGTGCTGCCCCTGAGACAATAATTTAATATGCGTGTGTTAAGAGTTCTTGCTGTAATGTCAACAACCTACAGTCAGGTAGGGTTGCAGTGATGGACAGGTGCACCATGTCATTCCAAATCTCTCTGACAGCAATCACAAGAGGGATTACACTCTCTAATGAGAAGCTTTCACTGGGAAAGGGAGACCTGCAGAAATCCTAGATGTAAGTGAAACAAGCAAAATGGGATTAGGTTTCCAACCGTACACTTCACTATTCATGTACCAGGTGCTCCCTCAATCCTATCACGTAAAGCCAATACATGAACCCACTTATTTTAAAATAAAACGATGTAATAGAGAGAAGTTTGATATGACTGTGCCAACTACTTGTTCAATAATAGCTGCACAAAGTAATTCCCAAGCATCTGTGCGTCATTCTGTTTCTCTGTGTCTTCTGTGTGCTTTTTCTGTGTTCTCTCACTCAGCCTCTGTATGGTCGTAATATTCAAAATGGGTGCACCTGTGTGCCACTCTTTCTCCATGTCTGAACACAAACCTCTTGTTGACCCCCTCCACTGTCTTTGAATTGTCGTGCTGCTGGTCTGACATCCAGAAGTGGATGTGCAGACATGTCCTCCAACTAAATATTGGGAAGACCGAAGCCCATTGCTGTTGGGCGCTGCCTCAAAGCCTATTCCCTTGCCACTGACTCCATAACCCCTTTCCTGACTGCTGCATGAGGCGGAGCCCGACAGTTCACAACCGTGACACTTCCTTTAACCTCAAAGTGAGCTTCTCACCACAGCTTCTCTCTTCCAGCATGGCTGCCTCACATCGCCAGGATCGGGGTTTGATTCCGACCTCCGGAGACTGTGTGGAGTCTGCACGCTCTCCCCGTGTCTGTGTGGGTTCCTCTGGGTGCTCCGGTTTCCTCCCATAGTCTAAAGATGTGCAGGTTAGGTGGATTGGCCAAGCTAAATTGCCCCTTAGGGTCCAATGGTTAGGTGGGTTATGGGGTTGCAAGATTAGGGCGGAGGATTGGGTTTGGGTGGGATGCTCTCTCAGAGGATTGGTGCAGACAAGATCAGCCTCCTTCATTGTAGAGGTTCTATGATATATTCTCCATCACCACAACTGCCTATTTCTACCTCTGTAATATCAGCTGTCTGTGACCCTGTCTCAGCTCAAGTGCTGCTAAAACCCTCTAGACTTACCTCTAGACTTGCATATTCCAGTGCACTCCTGGCTGCCGTCTATTCTCCATAATTTCCAACTCACCCAAAGCTCTGCTGCCCGGATTCTAACTTTCACCAAACCATTGCTCACTGGCCTACTTTGGCTGCTGCTCCATCAATGGGTTCAGATCCTTCCATGGCACCACCCTGCCCTATATCTGTACCTTCCTCTAGCCCTACAATCCTCTGAACTCTCTGCAGTCCATTGATTCTAGCTTCTTGTGCATTCTTGATTTACTTCGCCCACCCCACACCCCACACCACTGGCAGCAGCTATGCCTTCAGCTGCCTTGGCCCTGAGCCCTTGAATTCCATCTCGCTTAACCTCTTTCATACTTTATGATATTTTTTAAAACCTCTTTGAACTTTTGATCATCTAGCCCAGTTTCTCCAAGTGCGGCTTGAGGTTAAATTTTGTCCGATGATAACTTTAGTGCATAGGAGGTTCTACAGTACCCTCTGCATTCATCGCTCAATGTGCTGGATGTTTAACATTGGAGAAAGGTTAGTTTTAAAGTTTCAGTACTTAACCCCCAAGTCCCTGTGTTTTGAAACATTGTGTTTAAATGATAAGCTGTCACATTTTTGACTGAAATAGCTTGAACCGTATTACTGCCTCTGCAATATTGGTCGGAATTCCCTGGCCATTGCAATGCTCTGGTCCGCCGGCAATGCACCGCCACCTGTGGGTTTCCCAGAGGTGTGGGGTGGCTACAATGGGAAATCCCATTGATCAGCGGTGGGAGTAGAGAATCTCACCACAAACAAATGGTGCGCTGCTGAGAAACACGCGACTTGAGGTACAGATCCCGCCCCTCATCTTTCCCATTTTAACCTAGGAAATGTCACTTTTAAGTGATAACGCCCAAGAGCCGTGACAGAGAAAAGAACCCTCACACCACCCCTGGCATTGGTCCAACTAATTACTTTCACAAAACCACACCCAGGCATGGCACGCACAGACAGACATATGTGAACACTCTCACACACTCATGTACACACACACACACACATGCATCAACATACCCATGGATGTTCACACAAACACACAGATACATGCAGACATATGTACATACAAACACATACCAACATCCATGCACATTTACGCACACATACACAGACACACACACAGAGACATACCCATGCACAAATGCACATACATATATACCCTGTGCCCTTTTCAGTTTTACTGTCTTCCCATAAAGGTTAAAACATGCAGGGATCAACTGTTCACTGACATGCTCAGATGTCAGTGCTACCAAGTGTCTAATATACAGTTACTTCAATAAATATACAGTTCCATTCAATGAAGTTCTTCAGCATAAAGCAAATTACTTTATCGAATGCATCCAATTTCTTGAAGGGAGGTTCTGTAATTCTTTTCATTAATATTTGGCAAATCTTCCAATTAATATCAGATATCACTAATAATTGGCTCCCCAAGTTTCTTTGCTCCATATTGGTGTCTGAACCTATAGCTGCTTCAGCGCTAAGTTCTAGAATTGCATTACTGCATCAACATCTCTCCCCTCTGTTAAATCACTTTTGAAGCATTTCCTCTTTGACCAAACTTTAGTCACCTCTCCTGATGTTCCCATATATGACACAGCACCAAATTATATTTGTTAACACTCCTGCAAAGAGCCTTGGGACATTTTATTATGTTAAAGGCGCTATGTAAATGAAGGTTCTGACTGCTGATGTTACCATGGTTGCATTATTGCACAGCCACCTTGCTATGTACTTAATTATCATGATTGGTCCTCGTAACCCGTGGGCAGCACGGTAGCATTGTGGTTAGCACAATTACTTCACAGCTCCAGGGCCCCAGGTTCGATTATCGGCTTGGGTCACTGTCTGTGCGGAGTTTGCACGTTCCCCCCGTGTGTGCGTGGGTTTCCTCCGGGTGCTCCGGTTTCCTCCCACAGTTGCCCTTAGTGTTGGGTGGGGTTACTGGGTAATGGGGATAGGGTGGAGGTGTGGGCTTGGGTCGGGTGCTCTTTCCAAGAGCCAGTACAGACTCAATGGGCCGAATGGCCTCCTTCTGCATTGTAAATTCTATGATTCTATGAACTCTCAGTTCCATTCCCAATCCAATAGTTATCCAGCTCCTATCGATGCACTATTAAATAGCTGCAGCAGAAATCTAGTCTGTTTATCGACGATCCAGTGTTTCCCCCCATTAAAACAGTGATTACAGTTCAAAATTACTTAATTGGCTGTAAATCACTATGGAGTGTCTTGAGGATGCGCAAGGCAATGTACAATGCTTTCTTTCTTTCTGTCGGGAAACAATTTGGTCCAGTCACAAGACCTTTTGAAGCTTATTAATTTTGTTTCTGTTCCTTTGCTTTAAGCTCAGTACAAATTAAGTCACGTACGTGTCCTTGAGTTATCCATTTCTCTTAGCCGTTTAAAATCTTGCACCATTTATTCTTTCAAGAATGTGGGTACAGTTCTGTGAGTCTCTCTGCATTACTTAGAGTCCTGTACCCAGAACTGACCCTTGAACCTACTACAAATTGTCGCAATGCCCTCATTTTGCAAATAATAATTTTGCCTTGTGTTCTTAGCCTGCTTATCATCTTGCTGTCCCACTCAGTGGTTAAATTGAATCCTATCTCAATTCCAGCATACAATTTACCAGATGGTATGATTGATAACTCCTGGGGCACCGTGATGGCACAGTGGTTATCCCTGCTGCCGCATGGTGCCGAGGTCCCAGGTTTGATCCCAGCTCTGGGTCACTGTCCATGTAGAGATTGCACATTCTCCCCGTCTTTGTGTGGGTTTCACCCGACAGTCCAAAGATGTGCAGGTTAGGTGGATTGGCCATGATAAATTGCCTTTAGTGTCCAAAATTGTGCTTTGTTTTGGATGGGGTTACTAGGTTATGGGGATAGGGTGGAGGTGCTGACCTTGGGTAGGGTGCTCTTTCCAAGAGCCGGTGCAGACTCGATGGGCCGAATGGCCTCCTTCTGCACTGTAAATTCTATGACTAAACCAAAAGATGTGCAGGGTAGGTGGATTGGCCACACTAAATTTCCCCTTAATTGGAAAAGATGAATTGGGTACTCTAAATTTTTTTTAAAAGATGATTGATAACTCCTAAGCTTACAGGCGGCACGATGGCGTAGTGGCTAGAACTGCTGCCTCACAGCGCCGAGGACCCAGGCTCGATCCCGGACCCCGGTCACTGTCTGTGTGGAGTTTGCACATTCTCCCAGTGTTTGCATGGGTCTCACCCGCACAACCCAAAAATGTGCAGGATAGGTGGATTGGCCATGCTAAATTGCCCCTTAATTGGAAAAAAGTTAAAAAGACTCCTCAGTTTACACTTTGAGCAGGGACTGGATGCAGAAGGATGCAGATTTCAGATTGCAACAGGAGCATTGAACAAAAACACTGTCATCAGCCCACTGGTAACTGAAATAGGGTGGGAGTGGTGAAGATACTGCAGTGCATTGTTACGATCTTGAAGACACTGGCAGAAAGAGTGGTGGGAGCAGATTCAATTGTATCTTTCAAGAGAAAATTGAATATTTACTTGAAAGGACACATTTTCACGAATGTGATTTATTGGCTAGCTCTTTCAAAGTTCCTGCACATGACCGATTGGCTGAATGACCTCCTTTTGTATTGTAAGGGTTTATGATTCATTGTTTCATGACAGATACCAAATCTCTTCCTATTACACCTTTGCTAATGGACAATCTCTTCATTTGGGTCAGGACGTAGAGGGTGGTGATGGAGTGTTGGACATTTGACGAAAGATTGGGGGCAGGATTCTCCGGTCAACCAGCGCATTTTCCGGCGTGTCGCGCCCCAGCAGGCAGCAGAACTATTAATATTAACATAGAACATAGAACATACAGTGCAGAAGGAGGCCATTCAGCCCATCGCGTCTGCACCGACCCACTTAAGACCTCACTTCCACCCTATCCCCATAATCCAATAACCCCTCCTAACCTTTTTTGGACTATAAGGGCAATTTATCATGGCCACGTCTTTGGACTGTGGGAGGAAACCGGAGCACCCGGAGGAAACCCACGCAGACACGGGGAGAACGTGCAGACTCTGCACAGACAGTGACCCAGCAGTATATCGAACCTGGGACCCTGGTGCTGTGAAGCCACAATGCTATCCACCAGTGCTTCCTATATCACGTGACAAAAGAATGAACTTGCATTTATAAAATGTCTTTCACAACCTCGGGACATCCCAGAGCACTTTACCGCCAATTCATTGCTTTATAAGTGCAGTTACTGTTCTTATGTGGGAAACACAGCAGTTAATTTGCACAAAGATGGCCCCACAAACAGCAATGTGACAATCATCTGTTTTAGTGACAAAAACAGAAAACGCTGGACAATCTCAGCAGGTCTGACAGCATCCATGGACAGAGAATGCCGAGTCTGGATGACTCTTTGTCAAAGCTCGGGAGAACTGGAAATGGGATGAGATTTATACTGTTGTGGAGAGGGAGGGAGGAGGGTGGGGGGGGGGGGTAGCATGTAGTAGAGGGACTGGACAGACAGCCAGTGATAGGTGGAGATTGACAAAGATACCATGGACAAAAAGACAAAGGGAATCTGAATGGTGATGATTGTGATGGTGATACATTCAGAGATCAGAATGTGCTAATGGCAGAACAGAAGGAAGCAGTGTGTCAAAGGACAACTTGGTACAGGGAACAGATCATAGATCATTGTGGTGAATGTATTTAATAATTGGTTTAATAGACTTAAGAAAACTACTATGGAATCAGCCCTCAAACCTGATCGACTAGAACTCGACCCGCAGGCTGCAGAGGCGAAGGAAATCTTTCTACACTGGCTTCGGTGTTTCAAGGCCTACCTGGCTGAATCAAGCACATCCGAGACTACAGAGGAGCAGAAACTCAGCCTACTGCACGCACGGGTGAGCCATCACATCTCTACGCAACTCAAAGGTGCCTACTCGTGCACCGAGGCCCTCGCTATGCTTGACTGATTATACGTGCGGCCTGTAAACAAGGTCTATGCGTGGCACATTTTCGCTACCCGCCGCCAGCGCCCCGCAGAGTCGCTAGAGGACTACCTCGCGATTTAAAAGCCCTTGCACGGGAATGTAACTTTCAGGCTGTAACTGCCTCCCAGCATATGGAACTCGCTGTCCGTGATGTGTACGTTGCAGGGGTCCGGTCTAACTACGTGCGCCAGCGTCTCCTCGAAAAAGGGGCCCAGAACTTGGAGGACACGGTAGCGCCAGCAACCTCAATGGAGGTCGCGTTTCAAAGTCTCAATTCATTCCCCGCAGACCAAGCGACCCCATTGTGGACCCCCAACCAGCGACTGCCCCAGGCCTGCGCCGCTCGGCCACCCACCCACTATGGACGCCAGCGTGCCATTTTTGTGGCCAGCCCCAACACCCATGACAGCACTGCCCGGCCCGCAACGTGACCTGCAGCAGCTGCAGTCGAAAAGGACATTATGCCAAAGTATGCCTGTCGAAATCAAAACCCTCTAACTCCCCCACAGTCCAGAACAATCGCTCCCCCAACTCGCAGGCCCGCAGACCCCACAATGTTGCAGCGTGTCTGCCGACTCCGCCCGACATGTGCGATTCATGGGGGCCGCCATCTTGGCAATCCACCCCACGCGGCCGGCCATGTGCGAGTCATGGGGGCCGCCATCTTGGGCGCCATCTTCCTCGCCGCCCACCACGTGCGATCCACGGGGGCAGCCATCTTGGACGCCAACTTCTTCATCGCCCGCCACGTACGATCAACGGGGCCGCCATCGTGGCCATCACCCGAAGTTCACCTCAACGACTACGACCTCTGCGGACAGTCATCACGGGGCCACTCAAGCACTGCTGATCGAGCCACCGACTACCCGCAACTCAACGCAGTCACGTTGGACCAGTCGCGTCTGAAGCACCTCAGGAGCTCGATGATGTCCGTTCAAGTCAACGGATGCAGGACACCGTGCCTCTTCGACTCCGGGAGCACCGAGAGCTTCGTACATCGTGACCTGGTAAGACACTGTTCGCTCCCTATCTTCCCTGCATGGCAAACTATCTCCCTCGCCTTGGGTTCACACTAGGTCTAAATACAAGGGCGCACCGTTGCGACCCTAACGATACAGGGCGCCAGCTACTCTAATTTCCAGCTGTACGTACTCCCCGATCTCTGCGCCCCACTCTTACTCGGGCTCGACTTTCAGTGTAACCTCAGGAGCCTCACACTCAGCTTCGGCGGACCCCTACCTCCTCTCACCATATGCAGCTTAGCGACTCTAAAAATCGACCCCCCTCCACTCTTCGCTAACCTAATGGCTAACTGTAAACCTGTAGCCACTCGCAGTAGGAGGTACAGCCTGCAGGACAGAGTATTCATTAGAGCCGAAGTCCAGCGGCTCCTACGTGAGGGAGTCATAGAGGCCAGTAACAGCCCCTGGAGAGCTCAGGAGGTGGTCGTCAAGACCGGGGAAAAGTTCCAGATGGTGGTTGATTACAGCCAAACCATTAACCGGTTCACGCACCTCGATGCATATCCCCTCCCCCGAATTGCAGACATGGTCAACCAGATCGGCCAGTACCGCATATTCTCCACGGTGGATCTGAAGTCTGCATACCACCAGCTCCCAATCTGTCCAGAGACCGCCACTACACGGCGTTCGAGGCAGATGGCTGCCTCTTCCATTTCCTCCTGGTTCCCTTTGGCGTCACGAATGGGGTCTCGGTGTTCCAACAAGCAATGGACTGAATGGTGGACCAGTACGGGCTGTGGGCCACGTTTCCGTACCTGGATAACGTCACCATCTGCGGCCATGACCAGCAGGACCACGATGCCAACCTCCACCGATTTCTCCAAACCGCCCAGAAACTCGATCTCACCTACAATAAGGAGAAATGCGTTTTCCGCACTACCAGACTAGCCATCCTCGTCTATGTCGTGGAAAACGGCGTCCTGGGCCCCGACCCGGACCGTATGCACCCCTTCTTACAACTCCCTCTCCCTCATTGTCCCAGGGCCCTCAAGAGGTGCCTGGGATTCTTCTCAAAGCCCGTCCACTATTTAAGACCACACTCTTCCCACTGTCAGCAGAGGCCCACCAGGCCTTCAACTGCATCAAGGAGGACATCGCCAAAGCCGCCATGTGGGCGGTGGATAAATCCGTCCCCTTTCAGGTGGAGAGCAACGCCTCAGAGGTCGCTCTCGCTGCCACTCTGAACCAGGCAGGTAGGCCAGAAGCTTTCTTCTCCCAAACCCTCTTCGCTTCGGAACTTCGACCCTCCTCAATCGAAAAAGAAGCTCAAGCCATTGTGGAAGCCGTACAGCACTGGAGGCACTACCTCGCAGGTAGGAGGTTTACCCTCATCACTGACCAGAGATTGGTTGCCTTCATGTTCGACAACTTGCAAAGGGGCAAAATAAAAAACGATAAAATCTTGAGGTGGAGGATCGAACTCTCCACCTATAATTATGACATCATATATCGACCGGGGAAGCTCAACGAGCCAGCACGCAAGACGACCGCTTAAAGGCTATCCACAACGACCTCTGCCACCCGGGGGTCACCCGGCTCGGCCACTACGTCAAAGCCCGAAATCTGGCTTTCTCCACCGAGGAGGTAAAAGCCAACACCAGGATTGCCCGATCTGCACGGAGTGCAAACCGCACTTCTATAGACCAGACAAGGCCCATCTGGTAAAAGTTTCCTGGCCCTTTGAACGCCTGAGCATCGATTTCAAAGGGCCACTCCCCTCGACCAATCGAAATGTGTACTTCCTCAACATCATTGACGAATTCTCCCGGTTCCCCTTTGCTATCCCGTGACCTCGCACACAGTCATCAAAGCCCTGTACAGTGTCTTCACCCTGTTCGGCTTCCCCAGCTACATACACAGCGACAGGGGTTCGTCCTTTATGAGCGACGAGCTGCTCAACAAGGGCATCGTCTCGAGCAGGACTATCAGTTATAACCCCAGGGGGAACGGGCAGGTGGAGAGGGAGAACGCGACGGTCTGGAAAACCGTCCTACTGACCCTACGGTCCAGGAAACTCCCGACCTCCCACTGGCAGGAGGTCCTCCCCGACGCGCTCCATGCAATTAGGTCCCTCCTGTGCACAGCCACCAACCAGACCCCTCACGAGCGATTATTTGTTTTCCCTAGGGGCACTACCACAGGGGCTTCGCTTCCATCTTGGTTGAGGACACCAGGCCCGGTTCTCCTCCGGAAGCACGTCTGGACACATAAAACAGACCCACTAGTAGAAAGGGTACTACTGCTACACTCAAACCCACACTACGCCTTTATTGAACACCCTGACGGCCATCAGGATACCGTTTTGCTCCGGGACTTGACACCTGCAGGATCCACCACTACCACCACCACCGCCAAGGTACCCCTCACACTACACTCCACCCGACCCCCCATGCCCTGCGCCCCCACACCTATAGGTTTCCTGCACCCCCCTTTGCCCGTCGCACCGGTCAGGAACGAAGCTCGGGCCGAACCATCCCCAGAGTCCACCCTCAGATCCACACCGCCCGTCACCACCCAGCTACCCAAAGAGGCTGCAACCCCGGTGCTCCGCCGATCCCAAAGGACGACTCGGCCACCGGACCAGCTCAACCTGTAGACCCGTCACCCCCTCTGGACTTGATTTTTGTTACAGGTGTTGAATGTGGTGAGTGTACATCATGTAATTCACACTGTAGTATTGCGTTCACACTGTATAGCATTGCGTCCTTGTGGGCTCTGTCTGTGAGCCATTGCGCGGCTCTGCCCACAGGGGGAGATAAGGAGCTTGTACAGGGCTCCACCCTCTGCTCCGCCCATGGCCCCTCACACTACCAGAAGTATAAAGTGCTGCAGCCTTGTGAGTCTGCCCTCAGTTCTTCTGGTCGCAGGCAGGCTCAGTTGTAAGTCTATTAAAACCATAGTTTACTTCCTAGCGTGTCTCAGGTAAATTGATGGTCACATCAATCATAGAATTTACAGTGCAGAAGGAGGCCATTCGGCCCATCGGGTCTGCACCGGCTCTTGGAAAGAGCACCCTACCAAAGCCAACACCTCCACCCTATCCCCATAACCCAGTAATCCCACCCAACACTAAGGGCAATTTAGCATGGCCAATCTACCTAACCTGCCTATCTTTGGACTGTAGGAGGAAACCGGAGCACCTGGAGGAAACCCACGCACACATGGGGAGAACGTGCAGATTCCGCACAGACAGTGACCCAACCCGGGATTTGAACCTGGGGACCTGGAGCTGTGAAGCAATTGTGCTAACCACTATGCTACCGTGCTGCCCTAGTGGGGTGGGGTGGGGGAGGTGGGGGGGGAGACGATGGTGAGGGGAAAACGGATCTATGGAAGAAAGGCAAATAAATTGATCGAAACAAAAAATGGGGTGACAGTGGAGGAGAGAATTCACAGTCTGATTTGCTTCAGATTCCAACTCCCCCAGGTCTTTCACATCCACTTGATCGAAGAGATGGGGCCCGGGTTTAACATCCGAAAAATATCTCTGAGACTGCAGCACAGCACTCCCTCAATGCAACACTGAGGTATCAGTCTGGATTGGGTGCTCAGGAGTTAGGAACTTTAAGCTACAGCCTTCTGACTCAACAGAGCTACATGGGAGCCACCTGTCCAAATGATATGAGCAACAGCAAACTCAGCACACATTGTGGAATATCACTGGTCAGATAACATTCTGTCTGTTCATTGTTGCCTCTTCTATTACAAAACTAGATTTCAATTCAGTTAGCTAACTTGCTGTTAATGCTATCCACCTCAATCTCCCTACTTTAAGATTTTAAAAATTAATTTTTGAGATATGGGCATCACTGGTTGGGCCAGCATTTAGCTTGTGGGCCATGTCAGAGGGCAGTTAAAAGTCAACCACATTGCTGTTGAAATTAGTGAATCACAAGTTTTTTTTCCAACAATTGTTTCATGGTCATCATTAAGTGGTTTGCACTGATGCCTCATGATGCTAGGGACCTGGCTTCGATTCTGGCCTTGGGTGGCTGGCTGTGTGGAGTTTGCAGGTTCTCCCCGTGTCTGCGTGGGTTTCCTCCGGGTGCTCCGGCTCCCTCCCACAGTCCAAAGCTGTGCAGGTTTGGTGGATTGGCCAAGATCAATGCACACGGGGTTACAGGCCGAGGTAGGGTGCTCTTTCGGAGGGTCGGTGCAGACTCGATGGGCTGAATGGCCTCCTTCTGCACTGTAGGGATTTTCTGGATCCAAATTTTTTAAAATTGAATTTGCACCATCGGCCATGGGTGGATTTAAATCATGATCTCCAGACCCAGGGTCTCTGAATTACTTTCCCAGTGACAATATTACTTTGCCACTGCCACCTTCGACTGGATAGATTCCCAAATAAATTGGGTTCCTACTGTGGGTCTCAGGGAGCACCAAATCCAGGCCACAATTGTTACTGAGTCAAAATTCCAGGACTCCTTACTGTATTCACGATACAATACTCCCGAGTGTGGAGGGAGCACCTCATTTTCTTTTTTTTATTAAATAATTTTTATTGGAATTTTTTACAGAAAATATGACAACAAACAATGAAATGCAACAAAATAACCCCATAATAACTGTAACACCCCCAAGACCGTATCAACGCATGTATCACATCCCCCCCACCCCCCCCCCAAACCCAGTGAACAACAAGAGAACTTAAAAATAAATTAAAATTAAATAAACATAGTCATCGTTCCCCCCCTCTCCCCCCTCCCCCCTCTTCCCCCCCTCTCTCCCCCCTCTCCCCTCTTCCCCCCCTCTCTCCCCCCTCTCCCCATCTCCCCCCCCCTTCCCCCCCGGGTTGCTGCTGCTGCTGTCCCAGTACCCTATCGTTGAGCCAGAAAGTCGAGGAAAGGTTGCCACCGCCTAAAGAACCCTTGTACCAATCCTCTCAGGGCGAATTTGACCTTCTCCAGCTTAATAAAACCCGCCATGTCATTGATCCAGGTCTCCACGCTTGGCGCCTCGCATCCTTCCATTGTAGCAAGATCCTCTGCCGGGCTACTAGGGACGCAAAGGCCAGCACACCGGCCTCTTTCGCCTCCTGCACTCCCGGCTCCACCCCAACCCCAAAAATCGCGAGTCCCCAGCCTGGCTTGACCCTGGATCCTACCACCCTCGACACCGTCCTCGCCACCCCAAGCACCTCATTTTCAACAACACCATGCACCTTGTATGGACAATATGTACTATTGTTAAATGTCTGGGCCAGTGGGAAGCCAAACCCTTTTTTTCCCCCTTCTCTGGCTACTACTCATACCATCGGTTCTCCCCCCCCCCCAGCACTCGTTGATACCCCCCCCCGCTTCTTTCTCCGCAAGGGATGAATGTGGTGGTATGATTAACATAGCTGTCTGCCATTGGTGCAGAACACCGGCTTACCATTGGCCCTGGTCATGTGCCTCTCGACCGATTGGTTGAGACCAGTCATGTGACAGCTCCCCGATTGGTCGAGAGGCTGAGTTAACCCCGCCTCCAGGGCGAGGTATAAATACCCAGCACGGCCTGCGGTCAGTCATTTACTGTAGTTGACCGCAGGGCTAACATCTAGCTTATTAAAGCCTACTTTTGTACAGCAACTCATCTCACGTTCAATTGATGGTTCATCACACCTGCAACACACAGACTGCAATGGTCTCCACCATCACCGTCTATGGCCCAATTAGGGATGGGCAATAAATGCTGCCTTGACGTGCACAGAACAGGCAGATCTCCATCACAACCTCATCTCAGACCACGTCTGGAGCACTGTCGTTTTGGTCACCTTATTTAAGGAAATATATTATTTCATTGGAGACGGTTCAGAGAAGGTTCACTAGGATGACCCCTGGTATGGAGGGATTATCTGATGAGCAAAGGTTAAATAGGTTGGGAGTTTAGTCTTTGAAGTTTAGAAGAATGAGAGGTGATCTCATTGAAACAGGCTGGGATTCTCTGTTCTTTTTTAAAATACATTTAGAGTACCCAAATCATTTTTTCCAATTAAGGGGAAATTTAGCGTGGCCAAGCCACCTAGCCTGCACATCTTTGGGTTGTGGAGGAGAACCCCACGCAAACACGGGGAGAATGTGCAAACTCCACACGGACGGTGAACCAGAATCGAACCTGGGACCTCGGCTGGGTGTGATTCCGGCGTGGAGGGACGGAGAATCCCGCCCATAGGATTCTTAAGGAGCTTGACAGGGTAGATACTGAGAGGATGTTTCCCCTCATGAGACGGGCTAGGATCAGAGGGCATAGTCTCAGAATAAAGGGGAGCCTATTTAAAACTGAGATGAGCAGGAATTTCCTCTCGGTACAGAAGGAGGTAATTTGGTCCATTGAATCCGCACCGAGCCTCTGAAAAAGCCCCCTACCTTGGCCCACTCCACCACCCTATCCCCGTGGTCCCATAACCCCACCTAAACAACACATCTGTGGACACTAAGGGGCAATTTAGCATGGCCAATCCACCTAACCTGCACATCTTTGGGTTGGCTGAGATAGATTCTTGAACAATAAGGGCATCAGGGGTTACAAGGAAAGGGCAGGAAAGTGGAGGTGAGGAATGCCCATCAGCCACAATCCTATTGAACGGCCGAGTAGGCTTGAGGGGCTGAATGGCCTACACCTGTTCCTATTTGGTATGGTCTTATGGCGCCTCACAATCGGATCTGCCACAAAAATTGGCAGAGCAACGATATGAGACAAACAAATGAGGTCGGTGGAATGTAAAACCACACCCTGAGGGACAGGAATCGAGATCTGTCACAGGGTCCCTGGCACCTTCCGACGATGAAATGACACTTTGCAAGTTCCATGCCTCTCAGTGAGCGGTGCGGTGCAGAGGACACGCAAGTGCTGGATGCAGTTGCTGAATGGTGCAGTGTGTGTAACTGCCCCCCGTGCAGCAGTCCCCGGCTGGTGGTGGTGAGTCGCATTCTCTGTTCCCTTGTCTGCTTGTTCTTTTTCCTCTCTCTGTCTCCCTCTCTGGTTCTCCAACCCCCTTTGCTGCAGTGGAAGGAGACACTGGTGAGCAGGCGGCAATAAGAAGACGCAGTCTCGGAAATTCAACACTGATCAACGGTTCAGATGAACGGGGCGGCTGTGCTACCGGTCCTGTTGGCCAGCTTGGCGTTGGCAGCTACGGCAGAAGCAGACACAGAGCCCGGGAAAGGGACCCTCCACTATGGTCTGAAAGGTAAAGGATTGCAAACTCTCTTAAGTCCCTGTGTATTGCCCAAGGGAGGGGGAGGGAGAGGGGGGGGGGGGCATTTAATTTAAACTCGCCGCAATTATTCTCTGAAAAGGTTGTAGCAAATTATAGAACTACTTTGCTTCCAATGAAAAAACTTCAGATGAAAGTTTGCAGGTGGCAAAAACTTTTATCATCTCCTTTATCAGCAGAATGACTTCAATCTTTATTGACCAACTTGTGCAGAATGTGACTAATTTTAGAAGCATATCTTGCAAAGGGGTCAAATTGTACCTCCAACTTACCAAAGATTTTTTTAAAAGTGTTGCTTGCAATGAATAAGTAAAATATTCCTGTTAGTGCCCAGTGTCAGAATTGGACCTTTGAGACACATTCAGTTGTTGCCATGGAGATCGTCAGGCCAGGCCCCCAGCATTTGCATTTTTACATTTTTATCACTTTCTCCTTGCAGAATTGACGCCCAAAGAAGGCTTTGCCATCCTGGCCCACCACAACCGACTCAGGAGCAAAGTTCAACCCCCTGCGGCGAACATGCAGAAAATGGTGAGTTACCTTATTGTTTTCGGGGTTGTGAGTGCGCAGTACCTGCAGCTTCTCAAACTCTCAGCTTAACCCTAACTTGGCATCAGAAGTTATTTGCTGGGTGCTCACGGCTGTGCCACCACTGAGCTTATCACAAGTCAGCACTGCGAGGGGGGGGGGGGTGGCTACAAGTACGAGGTCATGACATTGAGATACACAGGGGTCATAGAAGGCAGTCAGTGTGGTGAACAGGGGGTAACGGAGGACAGTCAGTGAGACACAGAGTAATAGAGGGCAGTTAGTGAGTTACAGAGTCTGAAAGAGGGCAGTCAATGAGATACGGTGTGTCTGGGACAGGCAGTGAGATATACACTGTATAAGGACAGGCAATGAGATATACAGTGTAGCAGATTCAGGCAGTGAGATATACAGTGTAACAGACAGGCAGTGAAATATACAGTAACAGACAGGCAGTGAAATATACAGTGTAACAGACAGGCAGTGAGATATACAGTGTAACAGACAGGCAGTGAAATATACAGTGTAACAGACAGGCAGTGAAATATACAGTGTAACAGACAGGCAGTGAGATACACAGTAACAGACAGGCAATGAGATATACAGTGTAACAGACAGGCAGTGAAATATACAGTGTAACAGACAGGCAGTGAAATATACAGTGTAACAGACAGGCAGTGAGATACACAGTAACAGACAGGCAATGAGATATACAGTGTAACAGACAGGCAGTGAAATATACAGTGTAACAGACAGGCAGTGAAATATACAGTGTAACAGACAGACAGTGAGATATACAGTGTAACAGGGACAGGCAATGGGATATGCAGTATAACGGGGACAGGCAGTGAGATATGCAGTGTAACAGAGACAGGCTCTGGGATATGCAGTATAATGGGGACAGGCAGTGAGATATACAGTGTAACAGAGACAGGCAGTGGGATATGCAGTATAACAGGGACAGGCAGTGAGATATATAGTGTAACAGAGAACAGTACAGCACAGAACAGGCCCTTCGGCCCTCAATGTTGTGCCGAGCCATGATCACCCTACTCAAACCCACGTATCCACCCTATACCCGTAACCCAACAACCCCCCCCTTAACCTTACTTTTATTAGGACACTACGGGCAATTTAGCATGACCAATCCACCTAACCCGCACATCTTTGGACTGTGGGAGGAAACCGGAGCACCCGGAGGAAACCCACGCACACAGTGGGAGGACGTGCAGACTCCACACAGACAGTGACCCAGCCGGGAATCGAACCTGGGACCCTGGAGCTGTGAAGCATTTATGCTAACCACCATGCTACCCTGCTGCCCAAACAGAGACAGAGACAGTAACAGAGACAGGCTATGGGATATGCAGTATAACGAGGGCAGGCAATGAGATATACAATGTTTCAGGGGCAGTCAATGAGTTATACAGTGTTTCAGGGGCAGGCAATGAGATAAGCAATGTAGCAAAGACAGGCAGTGAAGTATAGTGTAACAGAGACAGGCAGTGGGATATGCCGTATAACAGGGACAGGCAGTGAGATATACAGTGTAACAGAGACAGGCAGTGGGATATGCCGTATAACAGGGACAGGCAGTGAGATATACAGTGTAACAGAGACAGTCTATGGGATATGCAGTATAACGGGGACAGGCAGTGAGATATACAGTGTAACAGTGACAGGCCATGGGATATGCAGTATAACAGGGACAGGCAGTGAGATATACAGTGTAACAGAGACAGGCAGTGGGATATGCAGTATAACGGGGACAGGCAGTGAGATATACAGTGTAACAGGGACAGGCAGTGGGATATGCAGTATAACGGGGACAGGCAGTGAGATATACAGTGTAACAGAGACAGGCTATGGGAAATGCAGTATAGTGGGGACAGGCAGTGAGATATACAGTGTAACAGAGACAGGCTAAGGGATATGCAGTATAATGGGGACTGACTGGCAGTGAGATGTACAGTGTAACAGAGACAGGCAGTGGGGTATGCAGTATAATGGGGACTGGCAGTGAGATATACAGTGTAACAGAGACAGGCTATGGGATATGCAGTGTAACGTGGACAGGCAGTGAGATATACAGTGTAACAGAGACAGGCTATGGGATATGCAGTATAACGGGGACTGGCAGTGAAATATACAGTGTAACAGAGACAGGCTATGGGAAATGCAGTATAGTGGGGACAGGCAGTGAGATATACAGTGTAACAGAGACAGGCTAAGGGATATGCAGTATAATGGGGTCAGGCAGTGAGATATGCAGTGTAACAGAGACAGGCAATGGGATGTGCAGTATAACGGGGACAGGCAGTGAGATATACAGTGTAACATGGGCAGGCTATGGGATATGCAGTATAACAGGGACAGGCAGTGAGATATACAGTGTAACAGGGACAGGCTATGGGATATGCAGTATAGCGGGGACAGGCAGTGAGATATACAGTGTAACAGTGACAGGCTATGGGATATGCAGTGTAACGGGGACAGGCAGTGAGATATACAGTGTAACAGAGACAGGCTATGAGATATGCAGTATAACGAGGACAGGCAGTGAGATATACAGTGTAACAGGGACAGGCTATGGGATTATGCAGTGAGATATAATAATAATAATAATTACTTGTTGTCACAAGTACGCTTCAATGAAGTTACTGTGAAAAGCCACATTCCGGCGCCTGTTTCGGGAGGCCAGTACAGGAATTGAACCCGCGCTCCTGGCCCTGTTCTGCATTACAAGCCAGCTGTTTAGCCTACTGTGCTAAACCAGCCCCGATATCCAGTGTAACACAGACAGGCGGTGAGATATACAGTGTAACAGGGAGAAGCAGTGGGATATGCAGTGTAACGAGGACAGGCAGTGAGATATAGTGTACCACAGACAGGCAGTGAGATATACAGTGTAACAGGGAGAAGCAGTGGGATATGCAGTGTAACGAGGACAGGCAGTGAGATACAGTGCACTACAGACAGGCAGTGAGATATACAGTGTAACAGGGAGAAGCAGTGGGATATGCAGTGTAACGGGGACAGGCAGTGAGATATACAGTGTAACGGGGAGAAGCAGTGGGATATGCAGTGTAACAAGGACAGGCAGTGAGATACAGTGCACAACAGACAGGCAGTGAGATATACAGTGTAACAGGGAGAAGCAGTGGGATATGCAGTGTAACGGGGACAGGCAGTGAGATACAGTGTACCACAGACAGGCAGAGAGATATACAGTCTAATGGGACAGTGTATCCGGGACAGGCAGTGAGGTAATAATAATCTTTATTAGTGTCACATGTAGGCTTACATTAACACTGCAATGAAGATACTGTGAAAATCCACCAGTCACCACACTCTGGCCCTTGTTCGGGGACACTGAGGGAGAATTCAGGATATCCAATTCACCCAACAAGCAGTTGGTGACTGGTGAATTTTCACAGTATAGTATAACGGGGCAGACAGTGAGATACACATTGTAACAGGCTTAGACAGTGAGAAATGCAGAGTAAGAGAGACAGGCAGTGAGATACATGATGAGACCATCAATTCACGCGACACGTGGTTAGAAGTGAACAGTGGTTTTAATCGTCTTACAACAGAGCCTGCCTGTGACGAGATGAACTCCAGATGAACTGGCAGGCAGGCTCTCAGCATCAACCTTTATACTTTGGGTTAGGGGGAGGAGCCATGGGTGGAGCCATGGCGGAGCCAAGGGTGGAGCCCAATACAAACTCCTCATCTCCCCCTATGGGTCGAGCCACGCAACTACACGTGATCCAATACAATATACAGGCTCAACACATGTACAATAGTGTGGATTATTAGTATTTATAATTCACCACAATATACAGTGTAATGGAACAGCGTATCAGGACCGGCAGTGAGGTATACAGTATAACAAGGGAAGGCAGTGAGGTATACATTGTAACAGGCACAGGCAGTGAGATATGCAGTGTATCAAGATCAGGCAGTGTGATGAGCAGTGTGATGAACAGTGTATCGGGATAGACCGGGAGATACACAGTGTACCAGGGACAGGCAGAGGGAGGTGTATAATGTAAGAGGGACTGTCAGTGAATTTTATTGAGTGTAACAGGGTCAGAGTTGAATAGGAAGCACGGTCATTCTTCAGCCTCCTTAACGTTTGAGGCTTTGAATTGAATTTAATTAGCCACAGTAAAGATAATGAAGGGCAAAAATTCTGACTGTATCTTTCTATGGGATTGGACAGAGGTCGTGGCAGGAGTAATTTCTAATCATTGGTTCACATGCATGCCGTATAAGAGAGTGTGAATTTTATTCCTTCCATATATCAGTTGTCTGTAATTTGGGCGATGAAAGGATTGATGGATATCAGTTCTTGTGGCAGAAAAGACCCTTTAAATCAGAATAATTGATCTCTCTGAAATTTACCTCTGAAGCTCTTAATTTGACTGTAAGACTTTATACGTTACAGTGTTAGTGGTATCATTCTGTGGTGAGCGATCTGTTTGGTTGACCTTGCAGTAGTTACTTGAGGCTATGGTCATCACATAATCAGCTTCACCGCATGAGACAATAAACATGGGCCACAATTTACTGCCAACATAATTGTGAGACTAATGGGTATTTATGTGAAAATTGTAGGGCAACGTCAGACATGGGCACCTGTGCCATTCTACTTCTAGCTTCCTAGGAACCACATCACACTGTCTTGCTCCCCAATCAAATGGGGAGACTGCGTGAACACACGCTGCGGAGGCAGGCGGAGCTGTCACAGAAACTTGGACATTTTTTCAGGCATTCTTTTTAATGGTTTGATAATTACGACTAAAACAACCTCTGAAATGTAACTATTCCGTTCCTTCAACTTTTAATTGTAATTTCTTTAACACCTGCTTTCTGTCTCTTTCATCTCTCTCTCTCTCTCCCCTGTCTTTCTCTCTCTCTTTCTCTCTCTCAACAGGCGAGCACAGTGTGCATGAGCACAGATGTTCACTGCTCCATGCACAGAAATCAAAGATTGTCAGACAGTAGCAGGAACAAAATCAGCTGCAGTCTCCCAGTCACTCTCCCAGCTTGGGTTTCCTCCGGGTGCTCCTGTTTCCTCCCAATGATGTGCAAGTTAGGTGGATTGGCCGTGCTAAGTTGCCCTTAGTGTCCAAAGATGTACAGGTTAGGTGGGGTTATGGTGTTATGGGGATAGGGTATGGGAGTGGGCCTAGGTAGGGCGCTGTTACAGAGGGTCAGTGCAGATTTGATGGGCCAAAAGGCCTCCTTCTGCACTGTTGGAATTCTATGGTTCTATCAGTTGATGGGGCGATCATTCATTCAGGTGTAACTGGGTCTTCAACAGTGACCTGAGTATTAACAATTGGTGAACAACAGCTCTGGCCCGGAAAAAAATATTTAATATTAGTGGAGTGTTGCTAAATGTCTCAACTGATTAATCACAAGATTTATTTAACTAAATATGTTCAGAAATATGTTTTCCAAAAGAGCTTTTTTTCACCACATTTCAGCTTCTACTCGTTATCCCATGTCCCAACCTTTATTCTGCTCTGCGTAAAATTTGTAAAGAGTACTTTGATTTTAAGTGCTTTTCATTTCCTGGTTGGCAGTCTGTGGGAATTCTTTAAAGTGATTGGCTGCATGGGCAGCTCGATGACGTCATTGCGGAATCCCCATTAAAAAACACCACAATTAATTGCATTGCTAAATCTCTCAGCGAAGCTTTCATTAAAGTCAATTGCAAGCTGCCTTGCTTCACCCTTGACCACAGAACCCAAGTCTTAGCACAGGTACAGGGCTAAATCGCTGGCTTTGAAAGCAGACCAAGACAGGCCAGCAGTGCGGGTTCAATTTCCGTACCAGCCCTCCCGAACAGGTGCCGGAATGTGGCGACTAGGGGCTTTTCACAGTAATTTCATTGAAGCCTACTTATGACAATAAGTGATATTCATTTCATTCATTACAGTGCAAAATTTCATGGAAATTAAATGGTTTACGAGTGTCGCAAATTCTGGATGATTGGTAAATGGCATAACTCTTAGGAATATAGAAAGTCAGAGAGATCTGGGTGTGCATGTCCACAGATCTTTGAAGCTGGCAACACAAGTTAATCAAGAAAGCATATGGAATTCTTGCCTTCATTGGACGGGGCATCGAGTATAAAAACTGGCAAGTCATGCTACAGTTGTATAGAACCTTGATAAGGTCGCACTTGGAATATTGCGCACACTTCAGGTCGCCATACTATTAGGGTTATACGTGTTAGGGTTTACTAGGTTGTTGCCTGGTCTGGAGGATGTTAGCTATGTGGAGAGGCTGAATAGACTTGGACTGTTTTCATTAGAAAGACGGAAGTTGAGGGGTGACCTGATAGATGTCTACAAGATTATGAGGGGCATGGATAGAGTGGATGGGCAGGCTCTCTTTCCCAGGGTGGAGGGGTCAGTCACCAGGGGGCTTAGGTTTAAGGTCCGTGGGGCAAAGTTTAGAGGAGATTTGCGAGACAGGTTTATTACGCAGAGGATGGTGAGTGCCTGGAGAGCATTGCCAGGGGAGGTTGTGGAAGCAGATACATTAACGGCATTCAAAAGGCATCTTGACAAACACATGGATAGATTGGGTAAAGAGGGATACGGCACAAGGAAGTGCTGAGGGTTTCGGCAAAAGTTGGTATCATGGCCAGTGCGGGCTTGGAGGGCCGGTGCTCTATTGTTATTTGTTCTTTAACAGCTAATGTTAGCTGTTATGATTGAATCAGCTGTGGCTCAGTGTGGCACTCATTATTTTGTTGCAAAAACATACTTTATTCATAAAATACCTGAAAGAAACATTAGAAGACATATCAAATTGTCTCAACAGGAGGGTGCAATGATATTCACATTTTCCAGAGATCAAGATGCATCGGAGATGCTTCAGAACAGTAATGAGGACATTACAAACATTCAAATATTTCCTTTGCACAGAGTACAATGCTGTTCAAACTATGTACATCGGTCATGTCACACTCTGAGGTGCTTCAACACAATTATATTTACCATGTATAATCAGGATTGAGCTTGCAGTCAGATGGGTTTTACAAAGTTATCAGCCCCCCAGTCTACATTGGTTGAAAGGCCTTACATAGAGGCCTTTCTCCGGTGTGCCTTGGTGGTGGTTGCCTCAAGCTTGAGTGCGACCCTCAGCTTGCAGCCCTAGGCCCTGGAATGTGCACGTCTGCAACACTTGATCAATGACAATTCTTTGCACTGGAAGATCAACAAGTTTCGGGCAGACCAAAGTGCATCTTTTACCGAGTTTTTTTTAAAATTTAGAGTACCCAATTATTTTTTCCAATTAAGGGGCAATTTAGAGTGGCCAATCTACCTACCCTGCACATCTTTGGGTTGTGGGGGTGAAACCCACGCAGACACGGGGAGAATGTGCAAACTCCACACGGACAGTGACCCGGGGCCGGGATTCGAACCCAGGTCCTCAGCGCCGTAGGCAGCAATGCTAACCACTGTGCCACCGCGCTGCCCTTCTTTTACCGAGTTGACGATCCTCCAGCCGCAGTTGTCTCGAGCGTGTCCCTGGGAACAGCGCGTGGCCCTCAACATCCTGCACCATGGAGCTGCTTGGGACGAACTTTGAAAAATACCACTGCATCCCCCTACACACCGCCTTTGCGAAGGCACATTCCACAACAAGGTGTGTGAATGTCACTGTATGGTCCAGGTTGTTACTGAGGGTGCACTGTATGGTCCAGGTTGTTACTGAGGGTGCACTGTATGGTCCAGGTTGTTACTGAGGGTGCACTGTATGGTCCAGGTTGTTACTGAGGGTGCACTGTATGGTCCAGGTTGTTACTGAGGGTGCACTGTATGGTCCAGGTTGTTACTGAGGGTGCACTGTATGGTCCAGGTTGTTACTGAGGGTGCACTGTATGGTCCAGGTTGTTACTGAGGGTGCACTGTATGGTCCAGGTTGTTACTGAGGGTGCACTGTATGGTCCAGGTTGTTACTGAGGGTGCACTGTGTGGCTCTTTCAGATGAGAATTTGACAAGAGGCCTCAGCTGGATTTAAAATATTCAATACTTCTACTTTAAAGAAGAGCAGGAAATTCTTTCCGTATCCTGGCTGCTATACATCCCTCAACCAACATTAATTATTGGTCATTATCACCTATCTGTCTGTGGGACCTTGCTGTATGTGCACATTGACTGGTGCTTTCTCTTCCTTGCTACAGTGGCTACTTTTCAAATCCAAGTCACTAGCTGTAAAGTGCTTTAGGACGTCCTGAAGTTATGAAAAGCACTGTATAAATGGCACGCCTTTATTCTGATAGCCTGGATTCTGCTTGGGCCCAGATTTGATATTTCCCATTCCCACGAGCCCTGGATACTCCACTCCAGGTGCAGTGGCCTGACTAACTCCAAAATGACCAAGTTCTGTGGTCGCCGGGCAATTAATAAGTATGCTGGATTAAGGAAAGCGTTTTGACCTCAAATGGTGGGAGGGAGATTGGATGTGGGTGGGGGGTAGGGATTGAGTGGGGGAGGGAGGGAGGGATTCTAACTTTCTATCGATAAGGATGATTTTTTTTCAACATGCTGGCCCGTGTTTGGTGGGGGGGGGAAATCGCCATGGTAACCAGTGTTCTAAACCATGCAGACTTCAAATGAACAAACCCCCCAACTATAACTTAAACCATGGTTCAGGAAAATTTTCCTTCAAAGGAGAGAAATGGGGGATTAATCGGTCTAATATTCAGTAATATGATCTCCAAGAAGACCTGCCAATAAAGAGCTTTCAAATGATTGAAGACATTTGCTTCAGATCCTTTGGTGCTTGCTGCTCTGACGACCCAGTAACAACAACAAGAAAGCTCAGCTTTTCTCACCCCTCGAAAAATCCTTCTCCGAAAAAAATGTACAATGGGGGAAGGTATTCAGTATTGGGTCAGCAGCATTAGAGGGAAAAAAATCAGCCAGGCTAATGATATCCAGTCAAAGAGCACTAATCTCCCAAATCTGGCACTCCCTGCCGACGCTAGGAGATTGTGCCCTAGTTCCCACAAAGATATATTTTCAACGAAAGACTCAGTGAAAGGTGAACGGCAATAAACCATAATAAAGGCAGATGAAAATTGTAGGTCGGTACCCAGGCTTTGGTCACATATTTCCTTGTTGCTCAGAGTAGACTGTGATAATATACAGCCGAGCCTTACTGCTGAACGTATTAGACCAAAGACTGCCAACAGCAACAACAACTGCGTTCAAATAACAACATTAAAGCAGCAAAACATCCGGAGGCGTGTCACAGCAGCATTATACGTAAAAGAAAAATGAGACTTAGCCAAACAACGAGTTATTTGGACACGTGGCCAATTCGATTGTCTGAGAAAAAAGACATTTCTTAAAGAAGGCGGGAAAGGTAGTGAGGCAGAGACATTTTAGGAAGGAATCCCAGAGTTTAGGGTCTAGGCAGCTGAAGGCTCAGTTTATTTGACTGAGGGAGGCTACAGATATAAATAGAATGCATTAGTGGCACCAGGAAATTATTGGCTCCAATATTTCTTCAGAGCTGAGAAGAGAGCGGTGTGAGAGCAATTGGGTTTGCTTCACGTCCTACCACAATTAACAGCCAAATGGATGTTTTTTAAACAGTTTTAAATGCCCAGCAGCCAGTCAGGATCGTAGGCAGTCGGGTGGGAAATCAGCAAGATGTTGGGTAGTTTGGGATGCTGCTGTGGGGATTGAGGAGGAGGTGAGTGTTTGGGACACCGGGGGGGTAGAATATCACGGAGAGGAGTCACAAATCGCAGGGGTGGGGTTCATACACATGGGGGTAGGATATCATGAGGAGTGAGGCAATTTGTGGAGTGGCGCATCGTGGGACGGTCAATCATTAGGAGGGGTGTGAGATTACAGAATTTGGGACATCCGAAAGTGTTCAGAAAAACATTTTTTGAAATATTTTTATTGAGATTTTTGCGTTTTATACAGAATTGATAGAAATAGCTCATTTACATAGGAATAACCCCCCTTCACCACCCCCCCCCCCCCCCCCTTTCCCTGGAGTGGGTAGGTTTGGCCTGAGCCGGCTCCTAATCTGACCTGGGGCCCTCTGCCCCTGCCATGGGGCCCTATCTTTGCAGCCTTGTTCTTGGCCTACATTGTCTATCCCAGCAGGATTCTTCGGCGGGCAATTAGGGAAGCAAGGGCATTGGCTTCCCTCCCCATAAATAGTTCTGGCTGGTCTGATACCCCGAAGACTGCCACTTTCGGGCTTGGCTCCACCCTCACCCCCACAACCTTGGACATTGCCTCAAAGAAGGCTGTCCAAACCAGACCAGTCTGGGGCATACCCAGAACACGTGGGTGTGGTTGGCCGGATTTCCCTTGCACCATTCTTGTCCTCTATCTCTGGGACGAAACTGCTCGTTCGGGTTCTGTTTAAGTGGACTCTGTGGGGCTCTGTGTACCACTTTCACTTGCATGAGCCTTGCGCAAGTGTAGGTGAAATTGGCCCTGTTCAGTGCTTCGCTCCAGAATCCCCACCCTATTTCAGTCCTAAGTTCTTCCTCCTATGTTTCCCGTGCCTTGTCCAGCGGAGAGCATACCCTTCCTAGCAGTCATCCGTACCGGTCCCTGCAGTTCCCCCCTCCCAGGTTACCCACGCCCAGTAGTTCCTCTCACATTGTGTGTCTCAGTGTCCAGGGGTATGTTGTTGTCTCCTTGCGGAGAAAGTTCTTTACCTGTAGGTGTCGCAGTTCATTCCCATTGGGTAGTTGTAGTTTTTCTGTCAGTTCCTTGTACGTTGCTAGTCTATTCTCCGTATACAAGTCCCTAACTGTCAGCCCTTCCTGTCTCCACCTCTTAAAGGTGGCATCTGGCATGGCTTGCACGAACCTGTGGTTGCTGCAGGTGGGGGCCATGGCCCCCCATGCTTCCTTTTCTTTGTCGGACTTTTTTGGGGATCCTTGGGTTCTTCTCTCAGCTCCCCCCCCCCCCGTCAGACTGGTCAGATTCCATTTGTGCTCAGTGCTCAGTGACCCGTGCCCAGTCATGGGCAATCTGGATTCCCAGATAGCGGAATTTGTATTGGGCTTGTTTGAATGGCAGTCCTTCCAGCTCTGTCCCGCCCTCTTTCGGGTTCACCGGAAAGACTTCACTCTTACTTAGGTTGAGCTTGTAACACGAGAAGGCTTCAAACTCTCCCACGGGTTTCATGATCTCTTCCATGCCGCTTTGTGGGTCCGAGACGTAGAGGACTAGGTCATCTGCATAGAGCGAGACTCTAAGCTGGATTCTCCGATTCTGCAGCTATGTCCGCAGGGTCTGTCTGGTCTTACGACAAAAAAGTCGGCGCCACTCCCACACTAATCCTCCGCCTGGTGGGGGGCTAGCACCTGTGCAGCGTAAAGCTCCCGCACAATGGCTATGTCTGCATGCGCGTGGCAGCCACGCCATGCAACGGCACAGCCTGCCAAACACTGCCACCTGTAAACCCCTCGCCACTCCCAGAACACCTCCAACAGTGCCCCCCCTCACCCTCACTGAAGCCCCCCTGCCAGCGGAATGGCTCCCCCCCCCCCAACTGTGACGGCGCTGGACACAATCCGCAGCCACTACTACGAACGTTGTGAGGACACACGGCCGACGTCATCGGGGACTCGGCCCATCGGGGCGGGGCATCAGGGAGGGGCTCGGGTAACGTCCTGAGGCCATCCAGTACGCCGTTTTGAGGGGGCGGGGCATCGCAAACACGGCGCCGCCCCCGATTCCAGTATAAATGTGGATTCTCCGGCTGATCGCAGAAAGGTGGAGGGAGTGAATGTTTAAGGCAGTGGATGGGGTGCCAATCAAACAGGCTATTTTGGCCTGGATGATGTAGACCTCTTGAGTGTTTTCAGAGCTACATGCATCCAGGCAAATGGAGAGTACCCCGTCACACTCCTGCCTTGTGTCTTGTGGGTGGTGGACAGGCTTTGAGGAGTCAGGAGGTGAGTTATGAGCTGATCCTGTAGCCATGCTATTTGTATGACTTGCCTGGTTAATTTTCAACGGTGACCCTCGGATGTTGGTGCTGGAGGATTCAGTGATGGCAATGCCATTGAATGTCAAAGGAAGGTGGCTGATTCTGTTGTGTTGGAGACGGCCATAACCTGTCACTTGTGGGGTGGTTCAAGAAAGTGGCTCACCACCACATTCATCCCATGAAAGAATAGTGAAAAATAGACCTGGACATGATGGATAATAAAACCATGAGATTAGGAGCAGAATTAGGCCATTTGGCCTAAAGTATTAACAATACCCAAGTAAAAGGGCTCTGTCCTTTCTACTTTGCTTGGATTAGTCAACAGATTGAAGCGACCCTCAGAATACAACACCTTAAATCTTAAGCAATTTTATATCTAGCCTAAGGAACAGATTATAATGGGAGACAGGAGGTCATAGAGTCAAAGAGTTTACAGCACAAAAAGAAGCCTTTTGGCCCATCGTGTCTGTGTTGACTATCAAGCATCTATCTATTCTAATCCCATTTTCCAGCACTTGGTCCGTAACCGTGTGTTTCAAGTGTTCACCTAAATGCTTCTTAAATATTGTGAGGGTTCCTGCCTCCACCACCCTTTAGCGCAGTGAGCTCCAGACTCCCACCACCCTCTGGATGAAAACGTTTTTCCGCAAATCCCCTCCAAATCTCCTACCCCTTACCGTAAATCTATGCCCCTGGTTATTGACTCCTCCACGAAGGGGAAAGGTTCCTTCCTATCGTTTTCAAGCAGCATTTGGGGCTTCTACGGTTTCTCCGGATACCAATTAAGTCAGCGGCTGAAGTGTTTCCATCAACCTCTCCTGTCAGCCTGATTGACGATCCTTTCTTGGCAGTAGTCAATAACAGCCGGTCGTTTTGGGAAAACTGAGTCAAATGTTCACTGCAACTCAGGAAAGAGAGAGGGAGATGGCCAGTGTCATAGAGTCAGAGAGGTTTACAGGCCCTTCAGCCCAAATTATCCATGCCGCCCAGTTTTTAACCACTAAACTAGTCCCAATTGCCCGCATTTGGCTCATATCCTTCTATACCCAGCTTTCCCATTTAACTGTCCAAATGCAATTTTTTTTTTTAGAACAGTACAGCACAGAACAGGCCCTTCGGCCCTCGATGTTGTGCCGAGCAATGATCACCCTACTCAAACTCACGTATCCACCCTATACCCGTAACCCAACAACTCCCCCTTAACCTTACTTTTTAGGACACTACGGGCAATTTAGCCTGGCCAATCCACCTAACCTGCACATCTTTGGACTGTGGGAGGAAACCGGAGCACCCGGAGGAAACCCACGCACACACGGGGAGGACGTGCAAACTCCACACAGACAGTGACCCAGCCGGGAATCGAACCTGGGACCCTGGAGCTGTGAAGCATTGATGCTAACCACTATGCTACCGTGCTGCTTAAAATAAATTTATACATACCTCTACTACTGCATTTGGCAGCTCACTCCAGACACACTTTGCTCTGTGTGAAAAAATCCCCCATGGACCCTTTTGTATCTCTCCCCTCTTACCTAAAACCTATGCCGCCTTTTTTAGACTGCCCTACCTTTGGGAATCAAGGCCGGGTCGGCTCCTAGGAAATCTTTCCTGCACTCTTTCTAGTTTAATAATATCCTTTCTATAATAGCGTGACCAGAACTGTGGAGGTGTTCTACTTACCTGCCTGAAAAACGGGAGAGAGTAAACGGCGTATTGACTTTGAATGTAAACACCAACAAAGGGGCACTAGCTCGGCTGAAGATCTCACTCATGATTCCATGGGCGGCAATCCCACCTTCAAAGTTTGTGGGTTCAAGTCTTACTCCATAGTTGTAAGCATGTTGTTAAAACCTCCACCAGACCTATGGGGTTGGAGCAATCAACCTCCCTGTGAGTCTCACCGAATAGGAGCTCCCCCACCAGAGGGGGGGGCAGTTGTCTTCGCTGTGACGAACTTCCATCAACACATGTACGGCCGAGGTTTCTTGATTTATCTTTTTTTGCATAAATATAGAGTACCCAATTCCTTTTTTCCAATGAAGGGGTAATTTAGCATGGGCAATCCACCTACCATGCACATCTTTTGGGTTGTGAGGGCAAAACCCATGCAAACACGGGGAGAATGTGCAACTCCACGCGGACAGTGACCCAGAGCCGGGATCGAACCTGGGACCTCAGCGCCGTGAAGCTATAGTGCTGACGTTTCTTGATGATCAGGGACCACAAGCCACTGCTCAATCTTTTTAAGGAGCACATAGCGATTCCGCACATCGCATCTGCCAGGATACAACTTTCAGCCCTTCTTCTGGCCGCCTTCGAGTACTCATTTGAGCATCGTCCTGGCGCCCTGATTACAAATTCGGATGCATTGAGCCGACTTCCTTTGCTGACAAACCCTCCTTCTCCTCCCAGGACTGACGAGATAATGGCCATGCTCAACTTTGTGGATTTATCGGCTGTAATTGCATCCCAGATCCGCGAGTGGACTCAGATAGATCCTGTCCTTTTAAACGTTCGGCATATTGCCCTGCATGCAAGTCAGCATGGACACTTTCCAGGTGAGTTGCAGGCATTTTCGAAGAGGATATCTGAGTTTAGCATGGATGATGATGTCCTGCTGTGGGCTAAGCGTGTCATCACTCTGGAAAAGGGCCAGGACCTGATATTGAGAGACCTGCATAACGGACACCCCGAGGTGTCCAAAATGAAAATGTTAGTACGTAGCAATGCTTGGGTCTGGATGCTGACATAGTGAGACTGACCCAGCAGTGCGGCATATGCCAGGAGCGCTCCTTCACTCCTGGGAATGGCCAATGTGACTTCAGGCTCGATTGCATACCGATTTTGCCAGCCTGTTTCAAGGCTCGATATTCCTCCTCCTGATGGATGCTAACTGTCAGTGATTAATGGTCCATTAAATGTTGGTGACCACCTCCAGGGCAGCCATCGAAAAACTGCGCTTGTCCTTCAGTGCTTATGGCATCCCAGAAATGTCAGTTATTGATAATGGAACGTCCTTCACAAGTGAAGTGTTCTCAGGATTCATGAAAGCTATCGGAATGTGGTGCATCCTCACGCCCCCCTATCACCCGGCTTCGAACGGGCTGGTGCAAAGGACGGTGCAGACGTTCAAACGTGGAATGAAAAACAGTCCTCGGGGTCCATAGACAGGTAGCTGGCCAGGTTTCTGTTCTGCTACAGAACCACTCTGCACGCCTCGACCAGGGAGTTCCGGCTGAATTGCTGATGGGCCAGAGCCCTCTTAGTATGGTTTTCCCTGACATAGAGGCCGTAACAGCCTCCCCGAACAGGCGCCGGAATGTGGCGACTAGGGGCTTTTCACAGTAACTTCATTTGAAGCCTACTCATGACAATAAGCGATTTTCATTTCATTTCATTTTCATTTCAAGTACACTGTAGCCAGGAGCTGCAAGGACGTTTCCCTGTTTGTCAACGACTGCCCAGACTCTTTGCACCAGGTAACGCAGTCTATTTTAGCAGCTTTGCAGACGGTGCCCAATGGATCTCCAGAACTATCATCCCCCAGACAAGACCGATATCTTATCAAGTACAGGCGCAAGGTCACATCTTGACCACAAAGCAAAAGCACCTTGACCACATTCGGTCCAGATGACCAATTCTTCGTAAAGTTCCTCACGCGAGGAATGTTATTCTCAAGGCAAATCTTTTGCCTGAATAGGCCAGAGCATTGCTCCAAGGCGATCCTGACGCCACCATGAGAGAGGTCAATGATACTGATTCGGATATGGAAACACAGGAAGTGTGCCTAAGTAGAGGGCTCTTTCAGAGGGTCTGTGCAGACTCAATGGACTGACTGGCCTCCTTCTGCACTGTAGAGATTCTATGAGGGTTATCAGAGTCAGAAGTGAATTTACTTCTCCGGAAGAAATTGGGAACTTGTTGAGTTTTTCAACAATCTGGAATATATTTATGGTCATTTATTTTCCCTGTGCCAACTCTGCAAGTACCAGATTTAACAAATTCAAGGTCTCCGACAGAGAGCTACTGTGCAGCAGCCTCCTACACTGCATCCACCATGACGTTCATGTCGGAAGCGGCGTTCCCATTCCACTCCAGCACCGTGAATCACAAAAACATCACCAGGTACAAAGAAGGTCTGGCGTCCTCCTACTCTGCAGTTGTCAGAGGAATCTTCAGACTTTGGGTGGGGAGGGATGTTGTACCCCACACGAGACCTACAGGGTTAGAGCAATCAACCTCCCTGTGAGTCTCGCCAAATACAAGCTCCCCCACTAAAAGGCCGGTGAACCCAAAATCATCCACCGTACGCTCTGTATACAGTCAGGTATGGTACTGACAGTTCAGACCCAGTTGGGATCTGCTGTTTATTGTAAATACTCGTGTGTGTTGATACACCAAGTTTTCTTAAATCTATTCAGTCCAGACACGCAATCCAGGCCACATCTTCGATGCAGCACTGAGGGAGTGCTGCATTGTCAGAGTTGCAGTCTTTCGAGTGAGATGTTAAACTGATGCCCAGCTACACATTAAAGGTCACACCGCACCATTCAAAGAAGAGCAGGGGAGATTTCCCTGGTGACTTGGCCAAGTCGACCGACTTCATTGAAATTAATTATCTGGTCATTCACCTCATTACCTTTTGCTGAACTTGCTGTGTGCAAAAAAAGGCAGTAATTTTAATGCCTCAATTGATTTCTCACCCTTTATTACCCTGGGGGTCTTCTGAAATAGTTAATGAATTAAAAACCTTGGGCGGTTCTCCGGTCTCTGACGGCGAAATCGCATTCGCCGATTGAACGGAGAATCCACGTTGGTGCAGAAATCGGGGGGCGGCGGCGCTTTGGCGATGCTCCGCCCCCTCCAAAACAGCGTGCACGCCGTATGGACGGCCTCAGGACATTATCTGAAGCCCTCCCTCCGATGCTCCTCCCACGACCCGCCGAGTTCCAGAAGCCGTGGGTCCCACATTCTATTTTTTTCTGGGAATTGGGCATGACTGAATCCAATGCCGCCACAGTCGTGGTAGAGCCGATCCGCCGTGCACTGTGTGGTCACAGACCCGGCAATTATCCAGCCGTATCGGCAGCTAGAGCTGGGTGCGCTACACTGCGTGCCTGCTAGTGCCAATTTTTCGATCGTAAAACGCGACCGTTCCCACGCCGGCGTCGGGACATAGTCTCCAAATCGGAGAATCCAGCCGCTCAGCTATGTTCTAGGTACGGCGGTGATGACCTGAGTTTGATCCCAGCTCCGAGTCACTGTCTGTGTGGAGTTTGCACATTCTCCCCGTGTATGCGGGGGCTTCACCCCCAAAGATGTACAGGTAGGTAGATTGCCCACGCAAAATTGCACTTTAATTGGGAAAAAAAAATAATTGGATACTCTAAATAAACTCTGTTCCAGGACTTTGCTTTCTGACGTTATACAGTTATTCGCTGGAGATTATGCATGCTATAGCTGGGAACATGCATTTTGCTCAGGGCATTGTTCCAGTTCTCAAGTGTTACTGTTTGAAGTGCTTCACCCTGGCTGAGTTTACTAGGGCATGTGACCTTGAATTTTGTTTTATATACAGTGTTTTATTGTGTTGCTCGACCCAGCACTGCCAGGCATTGTTTGTGAATAAGGAGGGGGAGGGCTGACCTTATTAGGCAGAGACTGGAGGGCGGAGGGTACAGTAACAAGGGCTACTTGGTGAACGTGATTATCTAAGAAATTATATTTTGTTGAAGTTTTTTGTCTTCGGCTTGTTTTGGGGAAGTTGGAAAAACTGGCAGGGCCGGGCTTTATTGCCACCAGAGAGTGCAAGGTAAAGGAGAGGCCGTTCAGCCCCATGGGACTGCTCTACTACACACTTTGATTATATCCCTTGATGCACTTCCCCATTAAGTCCATTAAAATAAATCAGATGGGTGGCACAGTGGTTAACACTGTCTCACAGCGCCAGGGTCTTGGGTTCAATTCTGACCTTGGGTGACTGCATGGCGGTTTGTACGTTCTCCCCATGTCTGCCTGGGTTTCCTCCGGGTGCTCCGGTTCCCTCCCACCGTCCAAAGATGCGCACGTTAGGCGGAATGGACACATTAAAATTGCCCCTTAGTGTTCAACACTTTGGTGGGATTTCAGGGATAAGGCAGGGGAGTGGGCCCTGATAGAGTGCTCTTTCAGAGGGTCGGTGCGGAATCGATGGGCTGACTGGCTGCCTTCTGCACTGTAAAGATTGTTGTGTTATTCAACAGGAACTACGTACCATGTTGTGTTATGTACTCTGGGATAACACAGGCTGCAACTCGATGCAGCTTTGACTAAAAGATAATCCAGACTTTGAAGTAAGTTCCGTGTGATTTATTGAACCATTAGCACAGTTCTCTATGAGTTCGACTCTCCTGCTAATCTTGCTATAGTAACTCAGTCTAACTAACCAGTCTGCTCGAAGCCACGTGGTGGGTGTGATGCTTCTGGTCTGCTCCTGTCCTACTCTCTAAGTATCGCCTTTGGAAAGAGACAGAGCATGTGTACCCTGCCGTTATATATGGGTTGTGTAATGCCGCCTTGTGGTAGTGTCACCTCTGGGTGTCTTGACTGCCCATTGGTCGTATCCTATTCTATGTGTTCATTCGCTGTATGTCTGCATGTCATGACGTCTCTGGTGCTCCCTCTAGTGTTTACTTAGTCGTAGTGTATTTACATTAACCCCTTGTGTGTTTACAGTGATGCATATCACCACATCCCCCCTTTTTCATGTTACATGTTTTCTGTAGAGTGTTAAAGAAAAATTGAACAAAAACAGGTAAATAAGTGATAACATGTACAAGTTATGATGACTGTGATGATGATACAAGATCAAAAAATAGTTATGATGACATTGAGGATTATACAATACCAAAAAATAGTTATGAGTCCAAAGTTCATGATTTTACACAGTTGAGTGGCTTTCTTGTGCTGTTGTAGAAGTGTCGATGTTGATGTTGTCATTCCCTTGTGAACGCCGTCAGTGTCCTGGTGTTTACGTAACCAAGAAGTCATCAGGAGGTGTTCAAATGGTCAAATCACTTCATTGTCAGAGGTGGACCCTTTTTTTATGCTTGTGGTAGCAATTCTTGATGACATCTTTCCTGAAAGCTGGTCTGCTTGTCCGTCGTGTAGCAAACGTGAATTGGTAAGATGCATTGACATGCCATGGTATGTTTGTGCTCTCACCATTGTTCTGAGCTGAGCAGTAACATTGTCCTTCATGGACAGAGTTGTACTATGTCGTACCGGTTGTTGTTCTATTGTTGTTGTCATTGTTGTTGTTGACGTGCTTGTTGTGATTGTTGCGCTCAATGACCACACCGAGTGGAGAATTCGGATCCTTTACAAAGTTACTTGTGTCAGTGTCCTTTGTGGCATCTGCTGTTTCATTGAGCGTGCCGTCTATGATTCCTCGGCGCTCCCTATCTGGAGTCATGTCCGGTTCACATGAATCATCTTTGGCTTGTTGATGCTCCCCATCTGGAGCCCTTTCTGGTTCACCTGAATCACCTTTGGTTTCTTGATGCTCCCCGTCTGGAGTCATTTCAGGTTCTTGTGGAGAGGCTCAAGTAGATGATGTTTGAATTAACGTGGTGTCACTGGAGTCACTCGTAGCCTCACTTTGATTGTCGAGTGCCTCTGTACATGCTCGCTGAGATCTGTCAGTCTCGCTGAGATGTCGCACGTCTTGTATGGGAATTGTGAAGCCTTTGTCACTTATTGCACAGACAGTGGGTAGACCTTCAGTGTCTTCTTGTTGGTTAGATGAGCTGGGTAGACTGTCAGAGTCTTCTTCTGGTGGCTCAAATAATCTGGGTAGTCTGTCATAGTATTTTTGTTGTTCACGTGAGCGTGGTAGACTGTCATAGTCGTCTTGCTGTGCACTTGGGCGTGGCAGACTTGCATCGTCTGCTGCTGGTTGCTCAGATAAGGTTGCTAGACCTTCATGATGTTGTTCAGGCAAGGACTGTGCTCTGAGTCTTGCGTTGCTTCCATTGTGGAGTCTGTCAATGAGCTCGCTGTGGAGGCTTGTATCGCTCTCGCAGTGGAGTCTGGCATCGTTCCCTGTGTGGAGTCATGCAGTGGTCTCGCTGTGGAGTCTGTCATCACTTTCTGTGCGGAGTTGGGGACTCTTCGTGGTGCGTGGACCACTCTCTGTGTGGAGTTGGGGACTCTTCGTGGTGCGTGGATCACTGTCTGTGTGGAGTCGGGGACTCTTCGTGGTGTGTGGACCACTCTCTTGACGTCAGGCCGCTCTTTGTGGGCTTGTACCTCCCTCTGTCCCTTGGCTTCAGGCCGCAGCAGAATCCTGTACTCGGATCAGGATGTCGTCTATGCTGGGCTGAGGATCCGTAAATCCGAAGAACTCATCCATGACTGTGTCGGATGCTTCAATGTACAACACATCTCGTTGCGGTTCGGATTTGGTACTGAGATCGCCACATCCAATGATGAAATCATCGTCTGAGTCATAGTCTTCAAGGACTAAATCACCTCTTAGGGCGGTGCTAACTGCTTGTTGCAGGGTTCTGCGGCGGTTACTTTCAGCTACTGGTCAAAGTTCAGGCATTGTGCTGTCGTTCCAGGTGAAAGAATTGTGTTTTCTGGCTTTAACATTTTTTTCCACTATTTTTGGACATTTCCCCTTTAAGTGGGTGTGGTCCAGGGCCTCTGATGTCTTGACGTTTGTGACGTAGAGCATAGGAATGGATTGCGCATGCGCGGTTCGCTTTTCCTTTCGTAACCACGCATGCGCAGCACTGAGATTGCCATGGTACCTGAGCTGCTGAGGAACCGGAATCTCAATCATCTTGCCTGGGTCCTGTTGCTGGTAGTCACGGATCTTGCTGAGTTGAACTATATAGATTCAACAGGAACTACGTACCATGTTGTGTTATGTACTCTGGGATAACACTGGCTGCAACTCGATGCAGCTTTGACTTGACTGCCCATTGGTCGTGTCCTATTCTGTGTGTCCTTCAGCTGTATGTTGACATGTCATGGCATCTCTGGTGCTCCCTCTAGTGTTTAGTTAGTTGTAGTGTATTTACATTAACCCCTTGTGTATTTACAGTGATGCATATTACCAGAGATTCTATGATTTTATCAGGGCAATCAGAGTTAAAAGTGAATTTACTTCTCCAAAAGATATTGGAACTTGTTGGGTTTTACAACAATCTGGAATATTTTTAATGTCATTTTTTTCCCCCTGTGCCATCTCTTCAAGTACCAGATTTAACAAATTCAAAGTCACAATTCGCCATGGTGGGATTGGAACTCATGACCTTAGGGTTGTGAGCACAGTATCATAACTATTACATTGCTATTGTATTTCTGAAAAAAGACATTTTGTCAAAGCTTTTCGTCTTCAACTCATTAGGACAATCGCAAGAATAGGAATGTGAGGAGAAACAGCAACTTTATACTGTATGAGAAGAGAATGCAGAGCCGAGGGAGGAGGAACCGGGTAGGGACAGCTAGGGAGGGAGAGCTGAAGGAAGGAAGTAGAGTTTGGGATCTGCACAGTGTTGAGGGAAAGAGGTAGTTCTGAGGGCGGGAGGAACAACCAGTGGAATTGTCCTCAGTGACTGTGAATTGAAGCGTGACAAGTTGTGGGTGGAGGAAGTAGGGCTTGATTTTAATACAAAGAGGATTATAGAATGCAGATCGAAGTGTTTGGACTTGGGAGGAGAAAGAGCCACAACATTAACTTGGATGGATAGATTTGTTTATTATCACCTGTACCGAGGTACAATGAAAAGTATCTTTCTGCGAGCAGCTCAAACAGATCATATAGTACATAAAAAGAAAATAAAAGAGAAAGAAAATACATAATAGGGCAACACAAGGTCCACAATGTAAATACATAGACACCGGCACCGGGTGAAGCATACAGGGGTGTAGTGTTAATGAGGTCAGTCCATAAGAGGGTTGGTTAGGAGTTTGGTAACAGTGGGGAAGAAGCTGTTTTTGAATCTGTTTGTGCGTATTAGAACAGTACAGCACAGAACAGGCCCTTCGGCCCTCAATGTTGTGCCGAGCAATGATCACCCTACTCAAACCCACGTATCCACCCGATACCCGTAACCCAACAACTCCCCCCTTAACCTTACTTTTTAGGACACTACGGGCAATTTAGCATGGCCAATCCACCTAACCCGCACATCTTTGGACTGTGGGAGGAAACCGGAACACCCGGAGGAAATCCACGCACACACGGGGAGGACGTGCAGACTCCGCACAGACAGTGACCCAGCCGGGAATCGAACCTGGGACCCTGGAGCTGTGAAGCATTTATGCTAACCACCATGCTACCGTGCTCCCCTTTCTCCGTATTCCGTGCTCCCCATATTCTCAGGCTTTTGAAATTGGAAAAGTGAGTAAGCCGGGTGGGAGGGGTCTTTGATTATGCTGCCCACTTTCCCCAGGCACCGGGAGGTGTAGATGGAGTCCATGGATGGGAGGCGGGTTCGTGTGATGGACTGGGCTGTGTTCACGACTCTCTGAAGTTTCTTGCGGTCTTGGGCCGAGCAGTTGCCATACCAGGCTGTGATGCAGCCAGATAGGATGCTTTCTATGGTGCATCTGTAAAAGTTGGTAAGAGTCAGCCGCAAGTTATATTTTCTCATGGGACAGGTTGTACCAGTCTTGGAATTGGAGACTCTGAGACATCAGTTACAGGCTGAGCTACATCTCTTACTGAGTACATTTCACAAAGAAATATATGTAATTATCTTGTGTCTTTCACAAATTCAGGAGCTCCCAAATTGCTTTACAATTAATTAAGTGCTTTTGATGTGTCGTGACTATTATGCAATTAGATACACGGCAGGCAGTTTGAGCACAGCGAGATCCCACAAAGGGCAATGTGATAATGATCAAGTATAATATCAGCAGAACGATAAATATTGGCCAGGAGACCCGGGAATAATCCCCAGCCCTTTGAGCAGTTGTGGTGGGACCTTTTACCTGAGCGAACAGGTGGGGTCTCAGCTGATAGTGGAGAATTCCCTCAGCACGCCACGGGGCATGTAGGCCTGGATTAAATGTTGAAGGCTGCGGAGCCGGACCTGAACCAGGTGGTGAAAAGAGCTGTACACCCGACATCAAACCTTTGCTTGTGTCAGGAAACTCCTCACATCAGAGTTTCATTCTGACTTGTGTGGTTGTAGGGGAGCAGGAGCCCTGTGTTTGTACTGTACACTTACATCAGCTGCCCCTGTCACTAACTGCTTATAATATCCGCAGGATTCTATATTCTTGATCCTCACGGTCACAAGGAAGAATAATTCCTTGTAACATCAGAGGGCGATCTTTTTGTTGCTCTTCCTGCTCGGAATCTTTTCCCACTGATTGACATTTACTGGGAATATTTGTAATGATTTTTGCTAGCACGCCGTTTAATTGGAGAGCAAAGTGCAAAATTTATTTTCTGCTCTGTGCTTTGTGCTGTCCTTTCAGTCATTAGGGTAACTTAAGCCACAGACTCCTCGTGTATTTATAACCTGGCGGAATTGCCTCTGCTTCCGTCCTCAACCAGCTGTCGTCTCCTCTCATGTCATAAGATGTTGGCGGGAGGCATTACGGAATGGTGCCGCTGATCCATTCAGCCCTCTGCTAACCCACAGGAGCATGGCCCTCCAAGGGTTAAGAGCTTGAGGCTGTGTGATGGTCCTCGGTGCCCTGTTTTCTGTTGGCTCACGTCTTTCTTGAAACAGGTGGCTTCCTGGCCTGGCAACAAAAAGCAGTTCCATAGTTCAACACTATCCAAATAAACAACCAACATCTGTCTCTCCCCCAGCTGTCACCTTCCCACACTCCAACCGTGAGAACTCCTCCCGACAGCCCCACTCTTTGGCAGCCTGCGTTCTGGATCTGTGGGACCGAGCTGGCTCCACCGGAACTCCAGAGTACTACCCGTGTTGTCTGCCCACTCTGCCTTTGCTTCTCTCACCTCTCCTTGAGGCCGAAGGTCGTGTCTGAATCCCCACTTCACAGGCTTGAGCGCATATACTCCAGGCTGACACTCCTAGTGAGAGAGTGCTGCATTGTCAGAGTGTCGTCCTTCAGCCGTAACCTTAAACCAGGCCCCGTCTGCCCTCTCGAGTGGATTTAAAAGATCCTGTGGCACTGCACAAAGACGTTCTCCCCTGGTAACCTACTAATATTTATCCCTCAACCAAACGGAATAGCTGGCTACTATCACATTGTTGTTTGTGGGAGCTTGCTGTGCACAAATTGGCTGCTACCTTCCCCACCTGACAACAGTGTCAACAGTTTAACATTGACTGTAAAGTATTCTTGAAATGTTCAGAGATCATGAAAGACTCTGCATCAATGCAACTAACCTCCTTCTGAAAGAGCCATTTCTGCCTCCCAAGATAAAACAAGAGACTCTCTCAGGGGTCAGAGGTGGTTGCCGAGTGACATAGCCAGGATAGCAATGACCACATCTCATCAGGGAGCTTATCCCACCTGGCCAGTGCCTCCTATAAACAGAAAATGCTGGAAAACACACAGCATATCGAGCAGCATCCGGAAAAAGATTTAACAGTTTATAATCATACACATGGCCTGGGGGAAATGGGATTACTTACATAGAATTACATAGGATATGTGACCCAGCCAGTCTATTCCAGTGTTCATGTTCCACCCGAGTCCTTTCCCATCTGTTCTTATATAGGTTTACTAATGTAACTCTGTTTCCTTCTCCCTCGAATGGCTTTTCCAGTTTCCCTCAGATGCATCTACACCGTTCACTTCAACCACTCCCCGTGGTCACGAGTTGCACATTCTCACAACTCCTTCGGTAAATGGGTTTCTTCTGAATTCCCAATTGGATTTCTTGGTGACTCTCTTAAATTGATGGCCTCTGGTTATGGAGTTCCCCACGAGGAAACATTCTCTCTACTCGGTCAAAACCTTTTAGAATTTTAATGACAAAATTATGGGTGGCTGGCTGTCAAAGTTAGGAGGCTCTTGTCATCTGCAGCCCCTGAGAGCTGGAGGAATGTGCGTGGCGACTAAGGATGAAGCTGACTGCAAATTGCAGTCTTCACATGAATCAGGTGTGTCTCACCTGCCGCAGAGGGACGCTAGTTGCCTAATCAGATCCCTGACCCTCCCTTGACAAGGCAAGTATGCCAATTTAGTCAATATTGCAATGCATGAGCGTGCTACTGAATGGCGCCCAAGGGTTGACCCCTCGGGAGATGAGCCCCCTGGCATTGAACTCTGAGGCTTAAACCCATCTCCGTGATGGAGAAGTGCCACAGATGTTGCCCTCAATGCAAGGCGGTAGAGTAACAGCGCTTATCAGTCAGCCCGTTCAGGACATGGCAGGTGGCAGGGTATCGATCCCCCGTGAGTTTAGAACGTAGGTCGCTTGAATGCACTCAAGAGCTCTCAGTCCTCATCGCTCGCTTTGATGTTTCTTCCCTTCAGTTTTTAGTTCAAGAGGATCTTAGAGCCAGTGGGAGCTGGCAGTTCTTTTGATTGCTGTGAAGCAGCAGCAGCAACGTCAACGGCGGCTGCATGTGGGCTGGGGCAGTGCTGTGCAGAGGAGGGGGGAGGGGGGGGCAGAGCCCGCAGATTTACTGGGTGTTGGCCACACCTGGAGATGGCTCGGGGGAGACACTATTGGCCACAGGAGGAGAGTATCGTACCTCCAGATGTCAGAGGACCAGTGCCAGAGAAGACTGCATCTATCCTGAGAGACAACGGACAACCTGTGCCAGGTAATGCAGGATTGACACCACATGGATTGCGAGGTCACCCATTGCCTGTGGCCTTGAAAGTGACAGCTGCACTGAACCCTTTATGCCAGCGGTTCCTTTCAGGGCTGCCCGGTGACCTCTGCAGCATCTCCCCAGTCTGCGGCACGTAAGTGTGTAAGGGAGATGACGGATGTGCTACTTACGAGGGCGCACATATACATTAACTTTGACTGGTACCAGACGGACCTGGATGGCAGGGCCATAGGCTTTTCCCACATAGCTGGCCTGCTCCAGGTGCAGGGTGCCATGGACTGCACCCACATGGCCCTGCACTCCCCATGGTGGCATGGGGCACCCTGGGATTTCACTGCCTCAAAGTCCAGATTGTCTGTGACCATGTCATGTGCAGTATGCAGGTGTGTGCCCCTTTCCTGGGGAACGTCCATGACAGTTACACCTTGCGACACTCACAGATATTAGCTGTTTTTGACAGAGGCCAGTGACTGGGGGGATGGCTCCTCGGGGACACTCAGGAGGTGGCTGAAGATACCAGTGCAGAGGCCCAGACACCCGCTGAGACTCTATACAACAAGGCCCAAGCATTTACACGTGCATTGGTCAAGCAAGTGATTAGCCTGCTCAAGATGTGGTCCCAGTGCCTGGCCTGTCGAGGGCTGGTTGCTCTCCCTTGCAGCCCCCAGAGGGTGTCCCGCGTCATAGTGGTCTGCTGGGCTCTGCAGAACCTGGCACTGCAGTGGGGTGAGCTCCTGGATGAGAGGGATATGGAGGAGCTCCACATCTCCTCAGGCGAGGAGGAGGTCGATGAGAGCGGCGAGGAGCAACCCATGGAAGAGGCGGAGGAGGGACCTCAGGCGATGGCTAGCACCCAAATACTTCTCTGTTTGGGATTGAGCGGGACAAGGGTAGCAAGGCCTTTCCCCTTATGAAGCCTGACTGCTTTTCACTTGTGTCCTGCCAGCAGGAGGTCTTCATGTTCATCGCTCCTTTCATGGGCAGCAGGGCGTGAAAGTGATGTGGCCGGATGCTCCAGGAGAATGAAGATGACTTGCAGTGAGGACAGAGCGATACTCCTCTTCCCTCCTGTGACTGTCTGATGCCTACCTGACAGAGAGCTGAGTGTGACCAGTCACTGAACAGGGTGATCTGGGGGCACTGAGAGACAGAATGGCACATCGCAGCTGTTACTGCCTCCTTCAAGGTCAGGGGTCACAGAGTGTTTATCTACTGATGAGGTGGACAGACTCTTACAGGCTTTCGCCCATGGCATCCTCAATGCAGGCAGACATGAGAGGCCTGAGCATTTCTCTGTGGGTGGGGGGGGGAGGTGCGAGCCTGCACTGGGTGGGGTTGGTGGGGGGAGCCTGAGGGGGCTGTGTCAGGATCACTGCGTCGTCAATGTGGGAGGTGGGAGAAGCATTGCATTGCCACCCTCAGTGCCGAGGGAGGATGCGACGTCTTTGTGCAGGGGTTAGCAGAGCCTGCTGCAATGAGAGCGGGGTGGCACTTTATGGGTGATCAACGTGACTTTTAATACAAGTTTGTCATTACACTGGGGCCTTATCCCTACTCACACCTACATCCACCCATGCTCACTATGTGCCTCTAGCTATGTGTAGGTGTATCCCCAGGATCCACGGCTCAGGTTGAGGTGACTTGCTGACTTCCACACCCGGTTGCCTGAGGTGATCTTGACGGGCGATACCTGGCGGGCCTGGAGCTTGAGGCTTCAGGCCTGCATTCAGGCTGAAAGGGTGTTGTGGTGCTGCCCTCCTCGTGTGCAGGGCTTGAGGTTCTTGGGGAGGAGTGTGTCAGATCAGCTGGACATCCCCAGGATCTCCTGGGTGGGAGACCACAAGCTGCGTACCTGCCAATCCTCTTTCCTTTAAGTGCCCCTAAGCCCCTTGGGCTCCTCCATAGGGTAGAGGGGCAGCAGGAGCAAGATCTGGATGCCCCGCTGTCCTCTGAGGCTGACAGGCGTGGATTCCCACGGGTGCCTACACCGTGTAGTTGAAGCTCAGCACCATGGAGCTCATGCCTTCAGCCATGGAGGTCATGAGCTGATCCATGGAGCAGAGATCCCCTGCCATAGGCTGCACATCCTGCACCAAGGTTCTTCACTATGGACACCACCCTCACAGTGTTGTCCGCATTGCGTTGGAGGTACAGCACCATCTCCTCGGATAGAAGGCGATGGAACTCCTCCAGTCAGCTTTGCAGTCTGGGGATGCATTGTGCCATCCCTTCCTGATGCTCGTGCCTCTGCCTTTGTAGCTCCATCATCTCTGGGACAATTGAACCCCGGGGCACTCATCTGACCCAGGCCCACCAGAGTCCTGGCCTCCTGCATCCCTCCGAGTGCCGGATCCCTGGGATGTCCCTGCCTCTGCCTGCTGTGGGTCATCAGCTATGAGGTGCTCACCAGTGAGTGACCCAGAATCCTGCGCTGGTGGAGGGTGCGGGCGACAGCTGTGACATCTCTTTGATGCTGGACTCCAAGATGTTTCTCTCAGAGCTACACGGGCCGTGAGGATGGTCCGGGCTGGTCTGCTGATTGACCTGTAAGGAGGGGAGATGGCATTAGTGCACGGCTGGGGAACACCGTAGGAGAAACGTAACTCAAGTGAAGCATGCGTCAAGATGCAAAGACAAGACTTCTGCACTGACAACAGACTGACAACACTTGAGGAACTGTCAGAGAAGTTCCAACTGACAAGGGGGAACGAACTAAGATACATGCAGGTCAAAAATGTCTTACGAGGGAAACGAGGACATACCCACGACCACCGCAGAGATGATTTTTTTTTTTTTAAATTTAGATTAGCCAATTATTTTTTCCAATTAAGGGGCAATTTAGCGTGGCCAATCCACCTACTCTGCACATTTTTGGGTTGTGGGGGCGAAACCCACGCAGACACGGGGAGAATGTGCAAACTCCACACGGACAGTGACTCAGAGCCGGGATCGAACCTGGGACCTCAGCGCCGTGAGGCGGTTGTGCTAACCACTAGGCCACCGTGCTGCCCACCGCAGAGATGATGAGGGGGATAGATAGAGTGGACGTTCAGAGACTATTTCCTCGGGTGGATGTAGCTGTTACAAGGGGGCATAACTATAAAGTCCGGGTGGGAGATAGAGGAGGGATGTCCGAGATAAGTTCTTTACTCAGAGAGTGGTTAGGGTGTGGAATGGACTGCCTGCTGTGATAGTGGAGTCGGACACTTTTGGAACTTTCAAGCAGTTATTGGATAGGCACACGGAGCACACCAGAATGACAGGGAGTGGGATAGCCTGATCTTGTTTTCGGACAAAGCTCGGCACAACATCGAGGGCCGAAGGGCCCATTCTGTGCTATACCGTTCTATGCACAGCACGGTACATAGGGTACTATGGGCAGCACGGTAGCATTGTGGATGGCACAATTGCTTCACAGCTCCAGGGTCGCAGGTTCGATTCCGGCTTGGGACACTGCCTGTGCGGAGTCTGCACATCCTCCCCGTGTGTGTGTGGGTTTCCTCCGGGTGCTCCGGTTTCCTCCCACAGTCCAAAGATGTGCAGGTTAGGTGGATTGGCCATGATAAATTGCCCTTAGTGTCCAAAATTGCCCTTAGTGTTGGGTGGGGTTACTGGGTTATGGGGATAGGGTGGAGGTGTTGACCTTGGATAGGGTGCTCTTTCCAAGAGCTGGTGCAGACTCGATGGGCTGAATGGCCTCCTTCTGCACTGTAAATTCTATGATAATCTATGATGTTCTAACACACAGCTGGATGAGACAAGAAAAGAATGGGAGGAGGACTTGGGGTTTGAAATAGGGTGGGGACCTGGAGCGAAGCACTGCATAGTGCAAGGTTAAGCCTAATGCAGTTGAAAGTGGTACACAGAGCACACTTAACTAGAACCCGAATGAGCAGGTTCTTCCCAGAGGTGGAGGACAGATGCGAATGGTGCCAAGGAGGCCCGGCCAACCACATCCACGTGTTCTGGTCTTGCCCCAGACTTGTTGGGTTTTGGACAGCCTTCTTTGACACAATATCCAAGGTGGTGGGATGAGGGTAGAGCCTTGCCAAAGAATGGCAGTCTTCGGGATATCAGACAACCAGAGCGATTCATAGGGAGGAGGGCTGATGCCCTAGCCTTTGCCTTCCTAATCACCCGCAGGAGAATCCTGCTTGCATGGCGATCAGCATCACTACCCAAAAGCTGCGGACTGGCTGTCCGGCCTTTCGACATTTCTCCAAAATGAGAAAATTAAATTCGCCATCCGGGCGTCAGAAGAAAACTCCCACAAAACGTGGGGGCCATTCACTCAGCTGTTCCAAGACCTGTTTGTAGCCGATAGACAGTAAACCAGAGGGAACTGAAAGCCCCAACACAATAACATATGCCAATGAAAGGAGTAGTGGGTGGGGGGAGCCCAACCAAGATCAGCAAGTAAACAACAAAATACACGGCATCATGCCAATCACACAAGCAGAAAACAGGTGCTGAAGAGGAACGAGAGCATGCCAGACAACAAGAAGGAGAAGGGGGGTCGGGAAGAAATGCTCACTGGAGAGCGCAAAACAAGAAGCCGCAACCAAAGTAAATAGCTAAACACAACTGATGTACATATAATTCTTCTTTTTCTTTTTGTTCTTTAATGTTTTATTATTTTACAATGTTAGTCTATTATTTCACTCTGTTACCTTCCAATGTACGTTCACAACTGTCTGTCTTGTATAGCTTAAAAATCCTCAATAGAAACACTTTTTTAAAAAAATGCAAAGAAAAGCAGAATTGAGGCAAAATATTAAAAGGGAGAAATTATTTTGGTATTATAGGAATGCAAGAATTTGAGATGAGAACAAGGCCACGGTGCATCTAGTGTGCCCTCGAACATACTGGTTGTCACATGGTACAATGATAATGGCATTATTGATTTATTACTGCAATCAAATCTCAATCAATTAATCTACATGCATGACACGGTTACGGAAAGCTTTAGAACATGGGCGGAATTCTTTGGACCCCCGCTGGCACGTTTGAAGGTCGGGTTGACCCTCAGAATGTTGTGTGTGGCCTCCCCGCCCATCCACCCTGACCTGTTTGCCATATTACAGGGGATGGTGATGTAGTTAGATGGCCCACTCGCCTTTGGGCCTATGGAGGCCCTTAAGTGGCCAATTAATGACTACTTAAATGCCTCATTCTGCCCCTTAGGGAACCATGGATGACGGGTGGAATTTTGAGACTAGCTAAGATGAAAAAGGAAGCATACGTAAGATCGAGGCGACTCAAAACTGATGAAGCTTTGGAGGAATATCGGGAAAGTAGGATAAATCTGAAACGCGCAATAAAGAGGGCTAAAAGGGGTCATGAAATATCTTTGGCTAACAGAGTTAAGGAAAATCCCAAAGCCTTTTATTCGTATATAAGGAGCAAGAGGGTAACTAGAGAAAGGATTGGCCCACTCAAAGAGAAAAGAGGGAATTTATGCGTGGAGTCAGAGTTAATGAGTGAGCTTCTTAATGAGTACTTTGCATCGGTATTCACCAAGGAGAGGGACACGTTGGATGTTGAGGCTAGGGATGGATGTTTAAATACTCTAGGTCATGTCGGCATAAGGAAGGGGGAGGTTTTGGGTATTCTAAAAGGCATTAAGGTGGACAAGTCCCCAGGAATGGATGGGATCTATCCCAGGTTACTGAGGGAATTGAGGGATGAAATAGTTGGGGCCTTAACAGATATCTTTGCAGATCCTTGAGCACGGGTGAGGTCCTGGAGGACTGGAGAATTGCTAATGTTGTCCCTTTGTTTAAGAAGGGTAGCAGGGATAATCCAGGGAATTATAGACCTGTGTGCTTGATGTCAGTGGTAGGCAAACTGTTGGAGAAGATACTGAGGGATAGGATCTATTCACATTTGGAAGAAAATAGACTTATCAGTGATAGGCAGCATGGTTTTGTGCAGGGAAGGTCATGTCTTACAAACCTAATAGAATTCTTTGAGGAAGTGACAAAGTTAATTGATGAGTGAAGGGCTGTAGATGTCATATACATGGACATCAGTAAAGCATTTGCAAGTTTCCCATGGCAGGTTGATGGAAAAAGTGAAGTCGTATGGGGTTCAGGGTGTACGAGCTAGATGGATAAAGAACTGGCTGTGCAACAGGAGACAGAGAGTAGTGGTGGAAGGGAGTGTCTCAAAATGGAGAAAGGTGACTAGTGGTGTTCCACAGGGATCCGTGCTCGGACCACTGTTGTTTGTAATATACATAAATGATCTGGACGAAGGTATAAGTGGGCTGATGAGCAAGTTTGCAGATGATACTAAGATTGGTGGAGTTGCAGATAGTGAGGCGGACTGTCAGAGAATACAGCAAAATATAGATAGATTGGAGAGTTGGGCAGAGAAATGGCAGATGGAGTTCAATCCAGGCAAATGCGAGGTGATGCATTTTGGAAGATCTAACTCAAGAGCAGACTATATGGTCAATGGAAGAGTCCTGGGGAAAATTGATGTACAGAGAGATCTGGGAATTCAGGTCCATTGTACCCTGAAGGTGGCTGTGCAGGTCGATAGAGTGGTCAAGAAGGCATACAGCATGCTTGCCTTCATTGGACGGGGTATTGAGTACAAGAGTTGGCAGGTCATGTTACAGTTGTATCGGACTTTGGTTAGGCCACATTTGGAATACTGCGTGCAGTTCTGGTCGCCACATTACCAGAAGGATGTGGATGCTTTGGAGAGGGTGCAGAGGAGGTTCACCAGGATGTTGCCTGGTATGGAGGGTGCTAGCTATTAAGAAAGGTTGAGTAGATTAGGATTGTTTTCATTGGAAAGACGGAGGTTGAGGGGAGACCTGATTGAGGTCTACAAAATTATGAGAGGTATGGACAGGGTGGATAGCAACAAGCTTTTTCCAAGAGTGGAGGTGTCAATTACAAGAGGGTCACAATTTCAAGGTGAGAGGGGAAAAGTTTAAGGGAGATGTGCGTGGAAAGTTTTTTACGCAGAGGGTGGTGGGTGCCTGGAACGCTTTGCCAGCGGAGGTGGTAGAGGCGGGTACGATAGCATTATTTAAGATGCATCTGGACAGATATATGAACGGGTGGGGAACAGAGAGAAGTAGACCTTGGAAAATAGGCAACAGGTTTAGATAAAGGATCTGGATCGGTGCAGGCTGGGAGGGCCGAAGTGCCTGTTCCTGTGCTGTAATTTTCTTTGTTCTTTGTTCTTCTGCTATTTTACTCACTGCGCGGGGGAGGCCTATGCAGGCACATTGTCCAGCAACCTTTACGGGGAAAGCTAGTGTTTGGTTATGAACTGCTTCTATTATCTCCAAATGGCCTCCTTGACAAACAGACTTCCCCCTTGGACTACTCTGTTCCCTGTAACAACACTATCCACAACGCCCTATGCTGCTCTTGCTCATGTATTTGCTTTGTTTGGCCCCTTGTTCCACACTGTAACCAATCACTGTTTGTTAATGTACCATTTGTCAATGTACTTGTTGATTGTTCTCTTTGTCTACTATGTACGTACTGTGCATGTTCCCTCGGTCGTAGAAAAATACTATTCACTGTACTTTGGTACATGTGACAATAAATCAAATCATCAATCATCAAAGTCTTTGTAAAACGGCAGAATCTCGCTCAGTTAATGGACACAGCACAGCGACGGAGAGAGTAACTAGCAATGTTACACAACCGCACGCGATGCGAGCGTGTGGCACTTCACCCATCCCCCTTTCCCTTCCCCCGCCTGCTGTTTCCCACCACTCCCCTGCCCCACCACCAACCGATTCCCAACATGTGAAGGAGGAACCATACTGCATCTCAGCTTTCCTGAGGAAAAATTGAGTTGAAGTAGGATTTTTGGAGGATACTCCTGTTCTTAAGAGGTGCTGACTCACGCAAACACATTTAGAGAGGCCTTGACTAGACAAACATGGGCCCTCAGACACCAGTTAGCATGTATTTAATGAGCTGGGGTGGGTGCAGGGGAGGTTGGTTTGCCTGGGACACCTGGCTCCCAGCTGCCTTCAATCTTGAGACATTCCTCCAAGAGTTCATGGTCGCTCCAAAGCGCTTGACGGATCATTCAATTTGTAACGGCCAGGGTTTTGGAATTTTATCTAACATGAGGGTTTCCGATGCCAGGGGTCAACATGAAAACAAGTTGTGAGTTTACATATCCAGTGATCTGGTTGTTCTGTAACCACAGATATGTAGGAGAATGACTTGCTGGTGGCTCTGACCAATCAAATGATTTTTCTCATTCAAAGGCAAATGTTTACTTGGGATGCATGGGGAATCAAATCAAACTGACAGGATATTTGCTATCGTCAAGTCCGTGGCGCTTGTAGAATAGCACACAGACCGGATTGTGTTGCACATGGGATAACATAGGTGCTGAATATGTTTCCAGTGTGTTGTACACATATTGTACATGGAAAAACACATTGGGCGCAATTCTCCCCAAAAATTTCTAAGTTAATTTGTGGCGGGTTTTTCAGGGAGAACTCTATTGACATCGGGTGGGATTCTCCGGTTGCCGGGCGAACGCGACGGAGAATTCTGCCCAGAATTGTTTTCAACACTGGGGAGCTGAATTCAGAGATCGGGCTGCCATTTTCAAAAGGTGTCATGATCTCTACGTGAGTTTGTGGGTACCCCACGCCTATGGGAAATGTTATCCCCTCACACACACATGGACCCCCTAAGTGAGGACACACCACTATGGGCTCCCTAGGGTGTCCCCTCTTCAGGCCCCCCCAATCCCCATTACAGCACCCCTCCCTTCTAGGACCCGTCGCCATCACCCACCTAACCTCCCAGAGGCCCCTACTTACCTGTCCTGCACGCCCCCACCCATCAAACCCCCTTTCACCCTCATTTCATGGGCAAGGCCCCCCTGGGCCTTGGCAGTGCTACCCTGGCACTCGGGCACCCTTGCACCCAAGCAATGTTCCTGCTGGCTGGGCAGTGCCAAGGTGCCCACTGGAAGTGCCAAGGTGCCCACTGGAAGTGCCAAGGTGCCCGTGTTCCAGGGGGAGGGCCAGGGAGCCATCTTGCACTTACACTGATGATCCAGGGGTCTCCAGTGGCCCGGGAGACCCCCCTCCCCCCCCCCCCCCTTCCCCGGGTGCCATTCCACCTATCCAAGTTTGTGTGGACCAGCACTGATCGCCGCCCGGCTGCAACCTCCCTGGGGTGGCCAAAGAATTGAGGGATCCCTCTGGATCCCTCGCAGGAAGGTCGTAACTAGATTTATGACCTACTTCCGTCAGCATAATTCGGTCCCACCCATTTGGGGCGGGGTGTGCTGGGGGGGAGGCCAGATATGTTGTGGGCGTGTCCAAAGGTGAGGCGGGTTTGGAAGGGATGTGCAGATATAACGTTGAAGATTTTGGTAGCTCGGAGTCCGGAGGTGGCAATATTTGGAGTGTCGGAGGATCTGGGAGTGCAGGTGGGACAATAGGCCGGTGTATTGGTCTTTGCCTCCCTGATAGCCCGGAGATGGATTTTGTTGGGCTGGTGGGACTCGGAGCCACCGAGTGTAGGGGTGTGGGTGGGCGATTTGGCAGAGTTCCTGCACTTAGAGAAAATCAAGTTTGCAATCAGGGGCGCAGAGGAGGGATTCACATCGAGGTGGCAGCTGTTCATTATTCTTCAAGGAACAGCACGGTAGCATGGTGGTTAGCATAAAATGCTTCACAGCTCCAGGGTCCCAGGTTCGATTCCCGGCTGGGTCACTGTCTGTGCAGAGTCTGCACGTCCTCCCCGTGTGTGCGTGGGTTTCCTCCGGGTGCTCCGGTTTCCTCCCACAGTCCAAAGATGTGCGGGTTAGGTGGATTGGCCATGCAAAATTGCCCTTAGTGTCCTAAAAAATAAGGTTAATGGGGGGGCTGTTGGGTTACTGGTATAGGGTGGATACGTTGGCTTGAGTAGGGTGATCATTGCTCGGCACAACATCGAGGGCCGAAGGGCCTGTTCTGTGCTGTACTGTTCTAAGTTCTACTGTTCTAAGTTCTAAGAACATTGATCGTCAGCGAAGGGGGGAGGGGTTTATTTTTTCTGTTTGTGTTTGGTTGAATGGGGGGGGGGGGCAGGTGCCAGGATGGCAGCGAGTAGAGTGTGTGTGTGGGGGGGAGGGATTGTTGGACGGTGTGTAAGGACGCTTTGGCTGTTTGCTGTTGCCGTGGTTGTTTTTTGTGTTTTCCTTCTTTGTTATGTATATATTTGAAAATGCGTCCAATAAAATGTTTTTCAAAAAACAACTGAGATTCAGTCTTGCACAGGATGAAGACGGGTTTATCCTTCGCAGCGCCTCACTCCACACTCGGCTTGCATCTCCCCTCCCAATTCATCCTCCTGCTTGCGCCGGACCACCTCCACCCGAGCGTCCTCCCTCCCCATCAGCTCCCCATATCTATCTGACTCCTTGCCCGTGCCTATCTCATCCTTGGACAGAAGCTTGTCCTGTAGCCCTGGGGAGCGCAGCTGCAGGAATCCAACTCCTTCCTCAAGAAGTCCCTCACCTGCAGGTACTTGAACCCACTCCCCTTCGGCAGCAAGTACACCTCCAGCTCCTCCAATTCTGCAAACCTACCCCCCCCACAAACAGGGCCCGAAAATACTCTATCCACAACCGCCCTCACCACCAAAACCTCGCACTCAGCCCTACTGGAACAAACAATCGGCGCCCAGAGGAACATGCCTTCCATCCTACCATGCCGCCGACATTGGTTCCACACCCTCAATGCTGATACCACCATGGAGTACCTGGCCAGCGAGAATGGAAGAGGCACCAACAATAGTGCCCTCAGACTGGTCCCTCTACACAAAGCCTCCCCCCTCCGTCGCCACACTGACCTCTCCTCCACCGCCCACTTCCGAACCACAGCTATGTCCACCACCCAATAATAATTCTGCAGATTTGGCAATGCCAGGGCATCCTGCCCCCCACCCGCCTATCTATTTCCAGAAACACCCTCTTGGTCCAGGGAAACTTACCACCCACACAAACCCCAGTATCATCTTCTTCACCTCACTAAAAAAAGACTTGGGCACAGAAATCGGAGATTCTGAAACGCAAACAAAAAATTTGACAACACACTCATCTTTACTGTCTGGATCCTTCTAGCAAATGACAAACGCAACACATCCCCCCCTCCTGAAGTCCTTCTTCATTCCCTTCACCAGTTTGGCCAGTTTGACCTGTGCACTGTGTGCCACATGTATCCCAAGATACTGAAAGGTCGCCCCTACCAACCGAAACAGCAACGTCCTCAGACTCACCCCCCACCCACCCCTCTCTTTTCTCCATTTTGAGTTTATATCCAAAAAAAGACTGAACTCCCCCAAGATCCACATAATCCTGTCAAATCTTTTGACTCGCTGCTCCATCAAACCTCCCCCCCCCCCCCCCCCCCCCCCCCACTCTCAATGCTCTGCCACGCCTCAAAGCCCAAAGTGCAATTGCCAACAGTTCAATTGCTGGGGCAAACAGAAAAGGGGAGAGCGGACACTCCTGCCTTTACCCCGATGCAACCCAAAATACTCTGAATTGACACTATTGGTCTGCACATTCGCCTTAGGAGCTCTATACAACAATCTCACCCAGTCACCAAACCCCCGCCCAAACCCAAATTGTCGCAGCACCCCGAATAAGTGCGACCACTCCACATAGTCGAAAGCCTTCTCTGCATCCAAAGACACCTCACCTTCCGGTCCGTCGAAGGCATCATTATCACGTTCAATAACCTTCAAACATTGGCCGATTGCTGCCGCCCCTTCACGAAACCCATCTGACCCTCCCCTATCACCCCTGGCATACAATTCTCTGTCCGCACTGCCAACATCTTTGCCACTTGCTTCGCATCCATATTTAATAACGATATCGGGAGGTACAACCCATACTGCTCTGGGTTGCGTGAATCGCACCCAGCCCTGCGATTCTCCAACCCGGCCCCGGAGTCAGAGAATCCCACCCCCTGTTTACCTCTTCCGGCCCCATTACCAGTTTGACCCTCCCATCCCTCATCCACCCAATCTCCATCGCCGCTGTCTGCTTCCTCAACTGATGCGCAAGCATCCCGATCGCCTTTTCTCCATGCTCGTACACTCCCCTCTGGTCCTGTGCAGCTGTCCAACCACCTCCCCCGTCGACACTAGCCCAAACTCCACTTGGAGCTTCTGTCTCTCCTTCAGCAGCGCCTCCTCAGGCACCACCGAGTATCTCTGGTCCATTGCCAGAATGGCCTCCACCAGCCACAGCTTCTCCGCCTGCTCCGCCCTAATCAAAATAAACTCCCCACTAACCACTGCCTTCACCACCTCCCACAACGTAACGGCCGTGACCCCCCCCCCCGAATAGCCAACTCTATCTTCTCACAGACCTTCTCATTGGCCTATGACCCCATATCCAACCTGCACTGCAGCCTCTGGCAGCTCGCGCCCTCCACCCTCAAATCCAACCAGTGCGGCACGTGGTCAGACACCACGATCGCTGAATACTTGGTCCCAACCACCCCCGTCAGCAGTGCCTTTTCCAGGACAAAAAATATAGGGCGCGATTCTCCCAAAACGGGAGAAATCGTAAGGCTGGCGTCAAACCCGGGCGGGTTTGACGCCAGCCCCCCCCTTCCCGACCGGGAACCGATTCTGGTCCCCGGTCGAGGCTAGCAGCCCGACGCCGTAAACTCCGGCATCACGGGCTTAACGAATTTCGTTAAGCCCGCTTGCCGGAGTTAGCGCCGGCTGACGCGTCATATGACGTCAGCCGCGCATGCGCGGGTTGGAGTCTTCCAATCCGCGCATGCGCGGATGACGTCATCGCGTATTTGCGCGAAACCCGCGCATGCGCGGGCCGGGATGCCCCTCAGCCGCCCCGCGAATGGATACTGCGGGGCGGCGGAAGGAGAAATAGTGCGCGGGCATCGGGCCCGCTGCCCGCGATCGGTGCCCACCGATCGCGGGCCCATGGCACCCTTGGCACGGCCATGGTACTGCCGTGCCAATCGGTGCCATGGTTATAAAAAGCGAGTTGTTCCCGCCGTTTTTGCGAACGGCCAGACCAGGTGTTTGCCGTTCGTAAAAACAGCGTAAAGGGTTGGGACTTCGGCCCATCTAGCAGCTGTGAATCGCTGCCGGCCGTAAAAAAACGGTGGCAGCGATTCGTGTCGGGAGTTAGGCGGGGGGGGGGGGGGGGGGGGGAATAGCGGGAGGGCGGGAAAAATGTCGGGAAGGCCCTCCCGCTATTCTCCGACCCGTCGTGGGGGGCGGAGAATCGCGCCCATACTCCGGGAGTACCCCCTGTGGACATGCGAAAAGAGTGGAAATTCCTTCGCCCTCGGCCTCTCAAGCCGCAGCGGGTCTGCCACCCCCGTTCGCTCCATAAATCCCAGCAACGCCTTTACCATTGCTGACACCCTCGTAATCCTGGGGCACGGCCTGGGGCACGAGCTATCCAGCCTCGGACACCTTATTAATGATCAGCCAGTGGGTGTCCAGGCCCGGGATCTTTGCCAGGACTCGCCTCATAAACTCCACATCTGGGCAGCATGGTGGTGCTGTGGTTCGCACTGCTGCCTCACGGCACCAAGGTCCCAGGTTTGATCCCGGCTCTGGGTCACTGTCTGTGTAGAGTTTGCACATTATCCCCGTGTTTGCGTGGGTTTCGCCCCCACAATCCATGGCGGCACGGTGACACAGTGGTTACCACTGTTGCCTCACAGCTCCTGGCTCCCGGGTTCAATTCTGGCCTCAGGTGACTGTGTGGAGTTTGCACCTTCTCCGTGTCTGCATGGGTTTCCTCCGGGTGCTCCGGTTTCGTCTGACAGTCCAAAATGTGTAGGTTAGGTGGATTGGCCAAGCTAGTGTCCAAAATGTTCAGTGGGGTTACTGGGTTACAGGGGGTGGAGGCGTGGGCTTAAGCACCCTATTTAATGAAGTTGAATGAAATGAAATGAAAATCGCTTATTGTCACAAGTAGGCTTCAAATGAAGTTACTGTGAAAAGCCCCTAGTCGCCACATTCCGGTGCCTATTCGGAGAGGCTGGTACGGGAATTGAACTGTGCTACTGGCCTGCCTTGGTCTGCTTTAAAAGCCAGCGATTTAGCCCTGTGCTAAACCAGCCCCTGACCTCCTTCTGCACAGTAAATTCTATGATTCCATGTGCAGAGTAGGTAGATTGGCCATGCTAAATTGCCCCTTAATTAGGGTTATTGGAAAAAATGAATTGGACACTCTAAATTTAAAGTAAATAAATAAATTCCACATTGTTCCAATTTGGGACATAAATGTTCACCAGCATAACAGACGCCCCCCCTCCAGCCACCCGCACACCATCATAAATCTACCCCAGGGTCCGCCACTATGCTCCCCACCACAGAGCACACCCTCTTATTAATAAACACTGCCACTCCCTTGTCTTCATATCCGGCCTCGAATTAAACCCCTGTCCCACCCATCCCTTCCTCAGTCTCATCTGACACACTATCTTTAACGAGTCTCTTGCAAAAACACAAAGTCTGCCATCAGACTCCTCAAATGCACAAAAATACACGCCCTCTTAACCGGCCCATTTAATCCCCGAACATTCCATGAAATCAGCTGGGTTGGGGAGGGGGCCCGGCCTCCCCTCCCCTCCAGTCAACTTTCAGCAGCCCCCCCAGGTTCACGCCCTGTGCCCCCCTTTGGTCCTCCCCAAGATGTCTGCCGCTATCACCTCTGAAGCAACTGAGCCACACCAACTCTGTCCACAACAGCAATCCGCTGCTTACTCCCATCATCCCCAATAGAGAGCAAGAAAAAGAGAAAAAAGCCCCCCCCTCCCATCAACATGTATCCCTCACTTCCCATTAACTAGCTTATCCACTACCATGGTGACCCACCACTCAGGGCACCGCCCCTTCACTCAAATCCCCCCCCATCCCTCACACCTGCTCTTCCATTTCCCCCTTTTACCCAAAACCCCAATAACCCGCATAATATACAACATGATATAAGATTCAACCCAACCAAAAAACGCCAACACTCCCCCCACTGGTATCTCCTTAGTCCAAAGTTCGTACAAGTCCCCAAGTCTATAGTCATACAAAAACTTGCTCGCTTCCCCCGGCGTGTCCATTTAGAGCACCTGGCCCTGGTACGTGATCCACGTCCAAGCTGGGTACAACACCTCAAACTTCACTCCTTCCTTGAACAGGACCGCTTTGACCTTGTTAAACCCAGCCTGGAACTTTATCAGCTCTGCACCTAGGTCCTGGTAGATCCGAATCACATTCCACTGCAGAATTATCTCCTTGCCTAGATATCTGTGCAGTCGTACCACCATCACCCTTGCCTGCTCACCTGCCTTTGGCCTCCTCCTCAGTGACCTATGCGCTCGATCCTCCTTGTGGGGGGGGGGGGGGAGGGGGAGGGGGGAGTATTCCAAGCATGCTAGTTACACACTTCTTGGCCTGTGTTCCCTCAGTGCCTTCAGGCAACTCCACAATCCAGAAATTCTTCCTCTGCAACCGATTCTCCAAATCATCCACTTTCTCCCTCAGCTTCCTTTGGCCCTCCGCCACCAGCGTCATCTCTGACTCCAACGAGGCCAGATGGTCCACATGGTTGTGTGCCTCCAACCTTTGCTCTACTCTCTCAATAGCTGCACGAATTGGGTCAGCTGCCTTCGCCAAGTCTTCTGAGGTCTCCTACCTTTGCTGTTGGAACATGACTGTCAAAATCTCCATCAACTGTTCTGTTAGCAGGCAACGATGCCACAGAGCTCTCCGCCACCTTTACTTCTATGGCACTCCTTGAAGGCTCCTGGTCTGACTGTTGGCCATTTACAGTTGCAATCCTTGTTTGATAGGGCTGAGACATTCCCACCCAAAGGAGAACCTTTAGCTCTGTCTGCTCCTGTACTTTGTACCAGCAACACCCCTGTGAACGTGTAGCAAGGACCAAACAATTCCACCTCCAGCAGGAGCCACCAAATGTGCGACCACTCATTCCAAGCCACCACCAGAAGTCACGCTCACCATTATTACAGAGTAATTTGGACACCAGCTTGCATTCTCCCTAAATGTGCAGCTAAACTTGGAAATAAGGATATTGCTGTTTCCTCACAAGCTGCAGCACACCTGTATCTCACCGGTAGGCAGTCATACACATGAAAGATGTGAAATTATGGTACTTATCCATTGGTCATCCATTGAACATGGCAGAAAAGGTTCGCAGTGTGATAAAACACAATTATTTCCAAACTGTTTCTCTGACCCTGAAAATGTAATTTTGGAAGTATGGAGTCACATCCCTTTTGAATTAAATTATTATTGGACAGGGCAGCACGGTGGCACAGTGGTTAGCATTGCTGCCACACGGCACCAAGGTCCCAGGTTCGATCCCGGCTCGGTCACTGTCCGTGTGGAGTTTGCACATTCTCCCCGTGTTTACATGGGTTTCACCCCCACAACCCAAAGATGTGCAGGGTCGGTGGATTGGCCACACGAAATATTCCCTTAATTGGAAAAAATGAATTGGGTACTCTAAATTTATTATTTAAAAAAATTATTATTGGACATTTAAAAAGAATCAAAGTAAAAGTTATTATTATTTACTGTGTTTTTCCATCACATTTATCTCTCCCTCTCTTATTTTCATCTTACTTCCCTTCTCAACTTTGCTTTCTGTAAATAGGGTTTATATTAAATAAAACATTTATACTTTGTGGTCCAAACTCTTTGAGGTAATTTTCACCTGCAGAAATAGGTGAGTTGGGTCAGGTGAGATGTACATTTAAAAAATGTATTTTATTTAAAAGTGTTCAAGAATTCTAAAAGGGAGAGTGTCAACGTGGCCTCGAGGTTGAATGAATGGCAGGAGTAACGGTGAATGATTGATCGTCAGACTGGAGGAAGGTTTATATTGGAGCCCCTCGCTCCCCCCCACTCCCCCCCCCCCCCCCCCCCCCCCCACTCCCCCCAAAAAAGGGGTTAGCATTAGGACTCCTGCTTTTCCTGCTGCATTTGGGTGTGCACGCCATAATTTAAACATTTGCAAGAATTGGAAGTATTGTGAACTGCGAGGCAGATAGATAGAGACTTCAAAAATATAGACTGGGCTGGTGGAATGGAAACCATCGACAGATGAGATTTAATGGAGGGAAGTGTGAAGTGATACATTTGATAGGAAAAACAAGGAGAGGCAAAGGATCCAGTTCTAAAGGGGGAGGCGGTGGCATAGTGATATTTTCTCTGGACTAGTAATCCAGAGACCCAGGGTAATGCTCTGTGTCATAATATACATCTATGTATATAATGGAATGCAGACAGGCAGTGATTGACACACAGGATGACCAGTGAGCACACAGAACAGAGCAGCCAATCACCAGACAGGACACGACCACTATAAAACCAGAGGGCACCAGTTTTCCCGCTCTCTCGGGACCCAGCTTCTGAGACAGTCAGAGTTCGTGAGCATAGCCAGTGCAAACACCATGCGGTAGCTAGTCAGTCTGGTCAGGCTAGTACTAGGTCTCCAGTCAGTTCAGTATAGTGTCAACCCACAGTTGATCATGTATAATAGTTAGATGTTAAATAAAATCGTGTTGCATCTCATCAAGTGTTGGAAGTCTGTCTCTCGCTACACTGCATCAAACGCAGTCCACATAGACCCAGCCTGCCCAACACACCACTCTGGGACCCGGCAGATGGTGAAATTTTAATTGCATAAAAATCTGGAATGAAAAGCCAATGGTGACCATGAAACAATTATCGTAAAAACCCATTTGTTTAATTAATGCCCTTACTCAATGTTGTACTTACAGGAGAGAGTGCCAGGTGAGGTTCTACCTCGCATATATAATTGTAAAGTAAATCGGGGTGGGGTAATTTAGTGTGGAACCGTACTTACCTGGTCTGGCCACATTTGACTCCAGATCCACAGCAATGTGGTTGGCTCTTAAATTTCTTCTGAAAGAGAGACATTCAGCTCAGAGGGCAATAAGGTTTGGGCAACAATTAGCTGGCCTGCCCACATCCCATGAAAGAAAACAACGAGCCTGGGGGTATGTAGGATTTTGGTCCAGAAGTCACTGGGTTGTTCTGGAGGAGGGGGAATGCAGGGCTCTCTGTTACTGCCAGTCTCCACAACATACGTACTGTGGCAGTCATGGGTTTTCTGGCCCACATGGCTACAGTTCAAACAGCTCATCAGGGCAGACCATCTCTGCACTGAGTTCCTGGATGGCCCAGATTTCTAGTTAGACAGTGTGCCTTAATTTGCCACTGCCTTAGCTTCCACAGGTACTCTAGGAACATTACCATGGATCTGTTCCCAGACTGTAAAGATCGTGTGGGAAATGGGGGAGCAACTCATCTCAGGGCACTATCTTCATGCTATTACCACCCTGCATCTATGGCCTAATGGCTGGAGCCCTTTCAGAAAAAAAACTCTTGACTCTCGGGGAATCAAAATGATAGAATCACCCTTCCTTGTGTACCAGTTATCAAGATCAAGCTTCTCTGTGAATCCACTCGGGCTTTCAGTCGGGAGCAGTTTGACATTGCAGAACTTGGATGGCTCATGGAGAGTCCTCCTGTAGGTCAGCACCTGCTTTCCCGAACTGACCTTTGATCAAACCTTTTGTTTGCACTGGAGTGCTGAGCTTGTGGCATTTGAGTGCTGCAGTGAGAGTTTGGTGACTGAGGGAGTATAAGGGTTCATTTTTATTTAAAGTCTAGTATTTCTTTTATTTAGTTAATTAACTTAAAAGTTGCTGTTTGGTCTATAAGAAGGTGAATTTTGAATCAGCTTTAAACAAGGTTCTACTTGGACTTACTTGCAGCTGGAGCTTGTTAATTAGTTAATTGCATTAGGCCAGTTTTCAGAAGCTAGAGTCACAGTATAAATAGGAGCTAGTTACAGTGTAGACTTTGTTTGCACTGGAGTGCTGAGCTTGTGGCATTTGAGTGCTACAGTGAGATTTTGGTGACTGAGGGAGTTAGTTAGGTGAGGAGGGAGTAAGGTGCTCCTTACATTTCATTTCCTATATTTATCAAAGAGCGTGAAGGGAGCCAGGAGTTTAGAGTACAGCTGACTGGAAGTAGAGTCGGAGGGCGGAGGTCCAGTTGGTCCAAGGGGCAGCTAATTCTGTAAAGTAAGAGGGGATGGAGGCTAGGGCAGTTGCATGCTCCTCCTGTAGGATGTGGGTGGTGAGGGATACCACTGGTGTCCCCGCTGACTATACCTGCGGGAAGTGCACCCAACTCCAGCTCCTCAGAGACCGTGTTAAGGTACTGGAGCTGGATGAACTTCGGATCATCCGGGAGGCAGAGGGGGTCATAGAGAAGAGTTACAGGGAGGTAGCCACACCAAAGGTACTGGACAAGAGTAGCTGGGTTACAGTCAGGGGAAAGAAAACTAACAGGCAGACAGTGCAGGGATCCCTCGTGGCCGTTCCCCTTCAAAACAAGTATACCGTTTTGGATGCTGTTGGGGGGGATGACCTACCGGGGGAAGGCCCCAGCGGCCAGGTCTCTGGCACTGAGTCTGGCTCTGGGGATCAGAAGGGAAGGCGGGAGCATAGAAAAGCAATAGTAATAGGAGATTCAATGGTTAGGGGAATAGATAGGAGATTCTGTGTTCGCGAGCGAGACTCCCGAAAGTATGTTGCCTCCCGGGTGCCAGGGCCAGGGATGTCTCTGATCGTGTCTTCAGGATCCTGAAGGGGGAGGGTGAGCAGCCAGAAGTCGTGGTGCACATTGGTACCAACGATGTAGGTAGGAAAAAGGGTGTGGAGGTAATAAACAAGTTTAGGGAGTTAGGCTGGAAGTTAAAGACCAGGACAGACAGAGTTGTCATCTCTGGTTTGTTGCCGGTGCCACGTGATAGCGAGGCTAGGAATAGGGAGAGAGTGCAGTTGAACACGTGGCTGCAGGAATGGTGTAAGAGGGAGGGCTTCAGGTATTTGGATAATTGGAGCGCATTCTGGGGAAGGTGGGACCTGTACAAGCAGGACGGGTTGCATCTGAACCAGAGGGGCACCAATATCCTGGGGGGGAGGTTTTCTAGTACTCTTCGGGAGGGTTTAAACTAATTTGGCAGGGGAATGGGAACCGGATCTGTAGTCCAGCAACTAAGGTAGACGATAGTCAGGACGCCAAAGCACGTAGTGATGCAGCGGGGAAGGTAACAATGAGAAAGGAGAGTACTTGCAGGCAAGGAGATGGGTTGAAGTGTGTATACTTTAATGCAAGAAGCATCAGGAATAAGGTGGGTGAACTTAAGGCATGGATCTGTACTTGGGACTACGATGTGGTGGCCATCACGGAAACTTGGATAGAAGAGGGGCAGAAATGGTTGTTGGAGGTCCCTGGGTATAGATGTTTCAACAAGATTAGGGAGGATGGTAAAAGAGGTGGGGTGGGGGGGGGGGGGGTGGCATTGTTAATTAGAGATAGTATAACAGCTACAGAAAGGCAGTTCGAGGGGGATCTGCCTACTGAGGTAATATGGGTTGAAGTTAGAAATAGGAAAGGAGCAGTCACCTTGTTGGGAGTGTTCTATAGGCCCCCCAATAGCAGCAGAGATGTGGAGGAACAGATTGGGAAACAGATTTTGGAAAGGTGCAGAAGTCACAGGGTAGTAGTCATGGGCGACTTCAACTTCCCAAACATTGAGTGGAAACTCTTTAGATCAAATAGTTTGGATGGGGTAGTGTTTGTCCAGGAAGCTTTTCTAACACAGTATGTAGATTGTCCGACCAGCGGGGAGGCCATATTGGATTTAGTACTTGGTAATGAACCAGGGCAGGTGATAGATTTGTTAGTGGGGGAGCATTTTGGAGGTAGTGACCACAATTCTGTGACTTTCACTTTAGTAATGGAGAGGGATAGGTGCGAGCAACAGGGCAAGGTTTATAATTGGGGGAAGGGTAAATACAATGCTGTCAGACAAGAATTGAAGTGCAGAAGTTGGGAACATAGGCTGTCAGGGAAGGACACAAGTGAAATGTGGAACTTGTTCAAGGAACAGGTATTGCGTGTCTTTGATATGTATGTCCCTGTCAGGCAGGGAAGAGATGGTCGAGTGAGGGAACCATGGTTGACAAGAGAGGTTGAATGTCTTGTTAAGAGGAAGAAGGAGACTTATGTAAGGCTGAAGAAACAAGGTTCAGACAGGGCGCTGGAGGGATACAAGATAGCCAGGAGGGAACTGAAGAAAGGGATTAGGAGAGCTAAGAGAGGGCATGAAAAATCTTTGGCGGGTAGGATCAAGGAAAACCCCAAGGCCTTTTACACATATGTGAGAAATATGAGAATGACTAGAGCGAGGGTAGGTCCGATTAAGGACAGTAGCGGGAGATTGTGTATTGAGTCTGAAGAGATAGGAGAGGTCTTGAACAAGTATTTTTCTTCAGTATTTACAAACGAGAGGGGCCATATTGTTGGAGAGGACAGCGTGAAGCAGACTGATAAGCTTGAGGAGATACTTGTCAGGAAGGAAGATGTGTTGCGCGTTTTGAAAAACTTGAGGATAGACAAGTCCCCCGGGCCTGACGGGATATATCCAAGGATTCTATGGGAAGCAAGAAATGAAATTGCAGAGCCGTTGGCAATGATCTTTTCGTCCTCGCTGTCAACAGGGGTGGTACCAGAGGATTGGAGAGTGGCGAATGTCGTGCCCCTGTTCAAAAAAGGGAATAGGGATAACCCTGGGAATTACAGGCCAGTTAGTCTTACTTCGGTGGTAGGCAAAGTAATGGAAAGGGTACTGAGGGATAGGATTTCTGAGCATCTGGAAAGGCATTGCTTGATTAGGGATAGTCAGCACGGATTTGTGAGGGGTAGGCCTTGCCTTACAAGTCTTATTGAATTCTTTGAGGAGGTGACCAAGCATGTGGATGAAGGTAAAGCAGTGGATGTAGTGTACATGGATTTTAGTAAGGCATTTGATAAGGTTCCCCATGGTAGGCTTATGCAGAAAGTAAGGAGGCATGGGATAGTGGGAAATTTGGCCAGTTGGATAACAAACTGGCTAACCGATAGAAGACAGAGAATGGTGGTGGATGGCAAATATTCAGCCTGGAGCCCAGTTATCAGTGGCGTACCGCAGGGATCAGTTCTGGGTCCTCTGCTGTTTGTGATTTTCATTAACGACTTGGATGAGGGAGTTGAAGGGTGGGTCAGTAAATTTGCAGATGATACGAAGATTGGTGGAGTTGTGGATAGTGAGGAGGGCTGTTGTCGGCTTCAAAGAGACATAGATAGAATGCAGAGCTGGGCTGAGAAGTGGCAGATGGAGTTTAACCCTGACAAGTGTGAGGTTGTCCATTTTGGAAGGACAAATCTGAATGCGGAATACAGGGTTAATGGTAGGGTTCTTGGCAATGTGGAGGAGCAGATAGATCTTGGGGTCTATGTTCATAGTTCTTTGAAAGTTGCCACTCAAGTGGATAGAGCTGTGAAGAAGGCCTATAGTGTGCTAGCGTTCATTAGCAGAGGGATTGAATTTAAGAGTCGTGAGGTGATGATGCAGCTGTACAAAACCTTGGTCAGGCCACATTTGGAGTACTGTGTGCAGTTCTGGTCACCTCATTTTAGGAAGGATGTGGAAGCTTTGGAAAAGGTGCAAAGGAGATTTACCAGGATGTTGCCTGGAATGGAGAGTAGGTCATACGAGGAAAGGTTGAGGGAGCTAGGCCTTTTCTCATTAGAACGGAGAAGGATGAGGGGCGACTTGATAGAGGTTTATAAGATGATCAGGGGAATAGATAGAGTAGACAGTCAGAGACTTTTTCCCCGGGTGGAACACACCATTACAAGGGGACATAAATTTAAGATAAATGGTGGAAGATATAGAGGGGATGTCAGAGGTAGGTTCTTTACCCAGAGAGTAGTGGGGGCATGGAATGCACTGCCTGTGGTAGTAGTTGAGTCGGAAAAGTTAGGGACCTTCCAGCGGCTATTGGATAGGTACTTGGATTAGGGTAGAATAATGGAGTGTAGGTTAATTTAAGGGCAGCACGGTAGCATTGTGGATAGCACAATTGCTTCACAGCTCCAGGGTCCCAAGTTCGATTTCGACTTGGGTCACTGTCTGTGTGGAGTCTGCACATCCTCCCCGTGACTGCGTGGGTTTCCTCCGGGTACTCCGGTTTCCTCCCACAGTCCAAAGATGTGCAGGTTGGGTGGATTGGCCATGAAAAATTGTCCAAAATTCTATGATTAACATAGGACAAAAGTTCGGCGCAACATCGTGGGCCGAAGGGCCTGTTCTGTGCTGTATTTCTCTAAAAAAAAAGTCTCAGATTTTCTGTCTTAACCCAGGAAACTTGCAGCTAGGCGAACCTGTTTAAGTCCCCGCTTCTCTAATTGCAAATATGAGCATAAAAACAAACGAATTAGGAGCCATGCTCCGCCATTCAATAAGATCATGGTTAATCTGATTGCAACCTCAACTCCACTACCTCAAACAACCTTTGACTCCCCTATAAAATTATAGAATCCCTACAGTGCAGAAGGAGGCCATTCAGCCGATAGTCTGCACTGACTCTTTGAAAGGGCACCTTATTTAGGCCCACTCCCTTGCAACCCCGTAATCCCACCTAACCTTTGGACAGTCAGGGGCAATTTAACATGGCCAATCCATCTACCATGCATATCTTTGGACTGTGAGATGAAACTGGAGAACCCGGAGGAAACCCACACAGACATGGAGAGAAAGTGCAAACTCCACACAGGCAGCCACCCAAGGCCGGAAAGGAACCCAGGTCCTTGGTACTGTAAGGCAGCAGTGCTAACCACTGTGCCACGGTGCAGCCCCTTGATAGTCAAGAATCTATCTACCACTGCCTTAAAGTTATTCATTGACCCTGCCTCCACCACTCTCTGGAGAGAAGACTTTCAAAGACTTGTGAACCTTTGAGAGTAAAAAGAATTTCCTCATCTGCATCTTAAATCACAAACTGTGATCCCCTAGTTCTACCACAAGGGTGCATGCACCCTGTCAAGTTACCTCAGGAACTTATATATTTCAATAAGATCACCTTTAATTCTTCTAAACTCCTCATAAGATAATCCCCCCACCCCAGGTATCAGTTGAGTCAACCGTACGGCTGTACGGCTTCCAACGTATTTACATCCTTTCTTAAATAAGGAGACCAAAACTTTACACGGTTCTCCAGATATGGCCCTGTACAATTGTAGAAAAACATTCCTACTTTTATATCCCATTCCTCAATTTGTTGTGAGGAGGAGGGGCTCGAGATTCATATCCACTGTCAGCCCCGACCCTTCTTTCACGGCCTGGATGTCACCTGGGAAAGGGGTTTGTGCAATCTCTTGGTGGTGACCTCTGCTATCCCTAGTGGGCGAAGATGGTTTGCCACCTCTGGCTTCAGCCTCGGCTTGAATCTGAACTTCGGCCCTGACACAAACACTGACAGTTCCTCACCACATTGGGAAGGGGGTAACACTTTCAACTATATTGTCTCAGCCAGGGCTGGAGTTGACGGTATAAAAGCAAATTCCTGCAGATGCCGGAATTTGAAACAGATCAGAAAATACTGGGCAATCTCAGCAGGCCTGGCAGCATTGTGCCTGACCCATCTCCTGCCCTCTGTTCTTCCCCCTCCCAGAACCAGGATAGGGCCCCCTTGTCCTCAGTTTTCAGCCTGCCAGCCTTCGCATTCAAAGAATCATCCTTCGGCAGTTCTGCCAACTGCAGCATGATTCCACCACCAAACACATCTTCCCCTCACTCCCCCAATCAGTATTCCACAGGGACCGTTCCCTTAGGGATACCCTGGTCCACTCCTCCATCACCCCCAACACCTCACCTTCTTCCCACAGCACCTTCCCATGCAATCGCAGAAGGTGTAACACCCGCCCCTTTACCTCCTTCCCTGTTCACCCTCTCAGGCCCTAAACACACCTTTCAAGTGATGCAGCGCTTCATGTGTACCTCTTTCAATCTGGTCTATTGCATCTGCTGCTCCCAATGCGACCTACTCTACATTGGAGAGACTAAATGCAGACACCTCAGGTCCGTCCGTAAGCTGTTCCCAGACCTTCCCTTCGCTTGCCATTTCAACACACCGTCCTGCTCCCATGTCCACATGTCCGTCCTTGGCCTGCTGCAATGTTTTCATTGAATTTACAGTGCAGAAGGAGGCCATTCGGCCCATCGAGTCTGCACAGGCTCTTGGAAAGAGCACCCTACCCAAGGTCAATAGCTCCACCCTATCCCCATAACCCAGTAACCCCACCCAACACTAAGGGTAATTGTGGACACTAAGGGCTATTTATCATGGCCAATCTACCTAACCTGCACATCTTTGGATTGTGGGAGGAAACCGGAGTACCCGGAGGAAACCCACGTAAACACGGGGTCCGGGGAGGATGTGCAGACTCCGCACAGACAGTGACCCAAGCCGGAATCGAACCTGGGACCCTGGAGCTGTGAAGCAATTGTGCTACCCACAACGCTACCGTGCTGTCCTTGTGGAAGCCCACCTCATCGTCTGATTAGGCATGTTGCAGCCTTCCGGACTTAACATTGAGTTCAACAACTTCAGACTGTGACCTCTTTCCTTCACCTTCACCCCATTTTTATTTCTATCAGTTTATTTTCATTTCTTCCATTGATATGTTTTTCCCTCACCATTGTCTCCCCTCCCCCCACTCCACTAGGGCCATCTGTTCTGAATTATCCTTTGACACACTGCTTAACTCTGTTCTGCCATTAACACATTCTGATCTTTTAATGTGCCACTATCAGCACCCCTCTAAGTCATTATCACCACCATTTACATCCCCTTTGACAAATATATTGTGGACAAAACAAATCTCCACCAATCACTGGCCCTCTATCCGGCCCCAATGCTCCACGCCCACTACTACAGTATAAATCTCACCCCATTTCCAGTTCAATCCAAACTTAACATAGAGCCATCCAGATTCTAAACCGTTAGCTCCCTCTCACTTCACAGATGCTGTGATGTGGAGATGCGGTATTGGACTGGGGTGAGCACAACACCAGTTTCAAATACTAGGGGCGCGATTCTCCCAATGGGAGACTGAGTGCCGATGCCGGAGTGAAACCCGGAGTGTTTCACAACGGCGTCGGAGGCCGCTCCTCACACCCTATTCTCCAGCCCCCCTCCCCCCCCCCCCCCCCCCCCCCCCCCCCCCAGGTGGCTCGGAGTGGCGGTTCGTGAATCCCGAACGCCCGGCCTTGACGCTTGCGTGACGTCAGCCACACATGCGCAGGTTGGCCAGCTCCAACCCGCGCATGCGCGGTTGAAGTCTTCCCCTCCGCTGCCCCCGCTAGACATGGCGGCTTGATCTTGCAGGGCGGCAGAGGGAAAAGAGTGCGTCTCTTAGAGATGCCAGCCCGACGATCGGTGGACCGATCGCGGGCCAGTCACCTCATGAGCACGCCCGTGGTGCTCGATCCTCCCTCTGCCCCCCACAGGCCCCACACTTACCTGTTGCACGCTGTTCACGACGGCAGCGACCAGGTGTGGTTGACGCTGGCGTGAACTGGTCGGGTTCGTCAGGCCGCTCGGCCCATCCGGGCTGGAGAATTGCCGGTCGCCGTGATAAACGGCGAGCGGCGTCACGCAAAACGCGACATGCCATTTTGGGGGGGGTGGGAGAATCGCAGGGGGTGCTAGGGCAGCGTGTCGTGATTCGCCCGGCCCTCCCGCGATTCTCCCACCCGGCGTGGGGAGCGGAGAATCGCGCCCGAGCTTTCGGAGCAGTGCTCTTTCCTCAGGTGAATGAAGAGCTATGTTCCAGAAACATATATATAGACAAAGTCAAAGATGCCAGACAATGCTTCGGATGCGAGCATTTGCAGGTAATTAAATCTTTATAGATCCAGAGATAGGGGTAAACCCAGGTTAAAGAGTTGTGAATTGTCTCAAGCCAGGACAGTTGGTAGGATTTTGCAAACCCAGGCCAGATGGTGGGGGATGAATGTAATGCGACATGAATTCCAGGTCCCGGTTGAGGCCGCACTCCTGTATGCGGAACTAGGCTATAAGTTTCTGCTCAGCGATTCTACGTTGTCACGCGTCCTGAAGGCCTCCTTGGGGAACGCTTACCCGGAGATCAGAGGCTGAATGCCCTTGACTGCTGAAGTGTTCCCCAACTGGAAGGGAACATTCCTGCCTGGTGATTGTCGCGCGATGTCCGTTCATTCGTTGTCGCAGCGTCTGCATGGTCTCGCCAATGTACCACGATTCGGGACATCCTTTCTTGCAGCGTATGAGGTAGATAACATTGGCCGAGTTGCACGAGTATGTACTGCGTACCTGGTGGGTGATGTTCCCACGTGTAATGGTGGTATCCGTGTCGATGATCTGGCAAACAACCGCGCAACCTCAAATAAACCATTGTTTGCAGCAAACTACCCAACCTTCAGAACAGAGACCACAACACCCACAACCCTGCCAGGCTACTAGACTAGAAGGGCTTGAGGTTCATAAGGAGGAGGTGTTAGCGATTCTGGAAAGTGTTAAAATAGATAAGTCCCCTGGGCCGGAAAGGATTTATCCTATAATTTTCTGGGAAGCTAGGGAGGAGATTACTGAGCCTTTGGCTTTGATCTTTATGTCATCATTGTCTACAGGAATAGTGCCAGAAGACTGGAGGATAGCAAATGTTGTCCCCTTGTTCAAGATGTGGAGTAGAGACAACCCCGGTAACTATAGACCAGTGAGCCTTACTTCTGTTGTGGGAAAAGTATTAGAAAGGTTTATAAGAGATAGGATGTATAATCATCTGTAAAGGAATAATTTGATTAGAGATAGTCAACATGGTTTTGTGAAGGGTAGGTCGTGCCTCACAAACCTTATTGAGTTCTTTGAGAAGGTGACCAAACAGATGGATGAGGGTAAAGCAGTTGATGTGGTGTATATGGATTTCAGTAAAGCATTTGATAAGGTTCCACGGTAGGCTATTGCAGAAAATACGGAGGCATGGGATTCAGGGTGATTTAGCAGTTTGGATCAGAAATTGGCTAGCTGGAAGAAGACAAAGGGTGGTGGTTGATGGGAAATGTCCATCCTGGAGTTTAGTTACTAGTGGTGTACCACAAGGATCTGTTTTGGGGCCACTGCTGTTTGTCATTTTTATAAATGACCTGGAGGAGGGCGTAGAAGGATGGGTGAGTAAATTTGCAGATGACACTAAAGTCGGTGGAGTTGTGGACAGTGCGGAAGGATGTTACACATTACAGAGGGACATAGATAAGCTGCAGAGCTGGGCTGACAGGTGGCAAATGGAGTTTAATGCAGAAAAACGTGAGGTGATTCATTTTGGAAGGAATAACAGGAAGACAGAGTACTGGGCTAATGATAAGATTCTTGGTAGTGTGGATGGGCAGAGAGATCTCGGTGTCCATGTACATAGATCCCTGAAAGTTGCCACCCAGGTTGAGAGGATTGTTAAGAAGGCGTACGGTGTGTTAGCTTTTATTAGTAGAGGGATTGAGTTTCGGAGCCATGAGGTCATGTTGCAGTTGTCCAAAACTCTGATGCGGCCGCATTTGGAGTATTACGTGCAGTTCTGGTCGCCGCATTATAGAAAGGATGTGGAAGCATTGGAAAGGGTGCAGAGGAGATTTACCAGGATGTTGCCTGGTATGGAGGGAAGATCTTATGAGGAAAGGTTGAGGGACTTAAGGCTGTTTTCGTTCGGGAAAAGAAGGTTAAGAGGTGACTTAATTAAGGCATACAAGATGATCAGAGGATTAGATAGGGTGGACAGTGGGAGCCTTTTTCCTCGGATGGTGATGTCTGGCACGAGGGGACATAGCTTTAAATTGAGGGGAGATAGATATAGGGCAGATGTCAGAGGTAGGTTCTTTACTCAGAGAGTAGTAGGGGCGTGGAATGCCCTGCCTGCAACAGTAGTGGACTCGCCAACACTAAGGGCATTCAAATGGTCATTGGATAGACATATGGACGATAAGGGAATAGTGTAGATGGGCTTTAGAGGGGTTTCACAGGTCGGCGCATCATCGAGGGCCGAAGGGCCTGTACTGCGCTGTAATGTTCTATGTTCTATGGCAATCTCTGCAAGACGTGCCAGTCTGAGGGGTGGGGGCCAATGGTGAGGCCTCTGCCCTGAGAGGGGCAAAGTATCAGGGAGGGTTACAAAGACCACGGTACAGGTGTGTTTGTTTGGGTTTGAGCTCTGCTAATCCCCTGTTTCATCTGCAGTGGGGCAGCACTTCTGATGAGTGTAAACACCTGGTGGACAACTGATTGAGCCCAACCCCTTGCTGATACCATTGGGGTATAAGGGTTTCCAGAACGGCAGACTGGATGGGCTCCCACATGGCCAGAGAATCTGTTGTATTGATACTGGCTGAGGACAACAGGGCGAATTTCTCTGACCTTTGAAATAGTGCAGTGGGATGATCTGACAGGATTGGCCAGACAAATCTTTGTGTAGAAGATTTTAGTTTAGATGGGCAGCATGGTAGGCATGTGCTTGGAGGGCCGAAGGGCCTGTTCCTGTGCTGTACTTTTCTTTGTTCTTTAGTCCCCGTTTTTAACATCCCATCTGATAAATGGAAGCCATGAGCGTGGGGAAGTGCCGGTGTGACACTGTCTTATCCTCATCTGTTTTCCTCCTGCAGGAATGGAGTGAAAAACTTGTCCGACTGGCACAGCTGAGGGCCAGAGGCTGCCACAGGAAACACCAGAGCCAGTTGGCTCAGAGGGACGAGGAGGAGGAGATCGGCTGGAATTATCACTCCTCGCCCCACGGGACGATGTCCGTCTCTGAAATCATGGACCTGTGGTTCCGGGAGGCTCAGAACTACCACTACCACACGGGTCAGTGCAAATACAACGCCTCCTGCCACCATTATACTCAGGTTGGTGCCCACAAACTGAGAAACCACCTCCATTTACAGCAGAACACAAGATCGCCCATCCGTACTCCTCGGGCGCAATTCACCCACACAATTAAAGTGTGATTTTGGACGGGCAGGGTGTTTCGCACCGACCTTTTGGGTGAGATCATCCACACTTAGTCATTTTTTGGGCCTTGGGGGTTTCTTTCCAGTCTAACCCACACTTTGAAATGTTTTCAGCAATGGGAAGCTGAACTCGCTGGCGAGACCGGCTCCTCAGAGATCGGGGCGCCATTTTGAAAGGGTGCCCCAATCTCTGAGTGAGCCTGAGGGTTCCCCCCACAACCCGAGGGAAATGCCACCCCTCCCCTACAGATATGGGTATTACCCCCTCCCCCAGTGAGGACACCCCGCTATGGGGTCGCTGGGGGCCCTGCCCTTTACAGGCTCCTAACTCACTTTCGGTCCCGCCTTTTCAGGACCCCTCTTCACCCCCAACCTTTATGAGGTCCCTCATATGCCCCTTCACCCCCCCTACCCTTCATACCCCCTCATCTCCCACCCCTTTGTCCCCCCCACAGGCCCTGACCATTGGTAGTGCCAACCTGGCACCCAGGCACCCTGGCATTGCCAGCATAGCACCTGGGAAGTTTCCTTGGCACCCTGGCATTGCCAACATAGCACCTGGGAAGTTTCCTTGGCACCCTGGCATTGCCAGCATAGCACCTGGGAAGTTTCCTTGGCACCCTGGCAGTGCAAGGTTGGGACTGCCAGGATGTACAGGTGCCAGGGGGAATGCCAGGGTAATATCCTGCCTGTTCCCAACCACCCGGGGCGGGTGCCAACAGCCTCCGAGACCCCGCTGAGTTGCCATTATACCTGGTACTTGTGGAAAGCAGTGCTAATTGGCGCTCAGTTGAGAATATGCCGGTGCAGTCGGTGACTCCCGAGCATTGGGTAAATGAATGTCGGGATATTTAAATGACCCATTCATTTATCTGGGTCACACCCAGCGAGGGCATGAACCAGATTACGTTGGATGTAAAGGGTCAGGTGACTCGCGATCAGACCAGTGCCTGATATGATGCCCGATTTGGGCAATTCCTGGGATACACCCGTTGCGCCTGGCGAAGTGAATCGCGAGGCTCATCTGAAGTTAATTAGCGCATTTTTGAAAACTCTGCGTCCTTTCACACTGACTGGTACATGCAATGTCACCTAACTTTTTTTGTGCTGTTTGTGCTCTTATGTACCACTATATCCTGTTCTATGCTGTCCACTATCCTGTCCTATTTCCTTCATATATATACTCCATTCCAGATGGAACTGGAAACAATGTACATTTTAATATTTATTTACAGAGGTACACACGGTAAACATACACGTCCTAATGTAACAACCACAATTTTAATCTGTGTCTATTTTTAGGGGCTCAAGTGAATCCCCAGTTAATGCCCACCACCTGCGTACAAATAAGCACACTAGTACACAACTAACATCCTGCCCTGGACTCTTCTGCCTTGTTCCATTCTCTGCCCTGTGTTCTGAACTTTGTCCTGCCTCACGCTCTTTGCCCTGTGCCATGCCCTTTTGCTTGCCTCCAAAGGTAGCCCAATCCCATCCACAATGTGTTTTTTTAGAATCCCGCAAGTGAAAGAAAAGTTAAAGGAGGAGATGGAGTGAGCTCTGATGTCCTTGGATTTATTTTCCAGCTTGTCTGGGCTACCTCCAGTGAGATCGGATGTGGGAAACGCACTTGTTTTCAGAATGGAGAGTGGATCGATGTTGTCATCTGTGCCTATTCCCCAGGGTAAGACTCTATTCATGATGCGGTTGCCAAATCTAGTTTGGATGCATTCTGGGATTGTTGTTACATAATCTCCTCCCTCCAATGGCCCACCTGCCATTAGTCAGCTGGTATGTCCACCTTCACAATGCACCATCACTCCATGATTCGTTGGAAAGTGGAATGGATTCTTCATTACCCAATCAGCTTACTGTTTTCTGTCAGTCAACCATCCTTTTTCCACCCTCAATACTTTTATAACTAACAAACAAAAACTTCAAAGATTTTTTTAAAACTACAACCATTTGCAGTTTATTGCATCTGCTCTTCCTTTTTGTAGAATATCCAGTTTTGTCCGCCTATTAAAGTGGTTTTTAAAAAAGGTGAGATGCCAAATGTGTCAGCTGTGACCCAGTGGAAGAACTCTGACCTCTGACCCCTGCGAGAGGCAATCAAATCCCCGCTCCAAATACTGAACGCAAAACCAGGGTGATGTGTTAGGCAGGTTGGTTCGATGTGGACTGCACTTGATGCAGGGAAGTTAGAAACAGACATCTAACACTGGAGAAGATCCAACCCTGTTTTATTCAACTATAGAACTGCTATACATATTCAGCTGTGGATCGACACTATACTGAACTGACTGGAGACCTACTACTAGCCTGACCAGACTTACTAGCTACCGCATGATGTTTGCACTGGCTAGCTCATGGACTCTGACTGTCTCAGTAGCTGGGTCCCGAGAGAGCGGGAAACCTAGTGCCCTCTGGCTTAATAGTGGTAGTGTCCTGTCTGGTGATTGGCTGTACTGTGTTGTATGCTTGCTGGTCATCCTATGTGTCAATCACTGCCTGTCTGCATCTCATTATATACATGAGTGGATATTATGACACAGGGAAGGAAGAAAATGGAATCTCAGCACAAGTGCCGCCCCCCACCCCTAACCCCGCTCAGTGGTGTTACTGAGTTGGTGCATGTGTAACCATCCTTCCATTCTATACCAGATTATTATCCAATTGAATGAGTCAACCTACCTGGTAGGCGCATGTACCAGACCATAAGGACACAAAATCGGCTTCTGCCAAGAATTGTACTCCTCCCAGTTCATGCTTCTCAGAGAGCACTGAACTCAGGTACAACTCAGTGTGGGTAGCTCTGAGGTTCCACAGACTGAGGAGAATCATGATGATGCACGGACCTTTCACCTTTCACCTCTGGCGATAGGGAATCAGGTTGGTCCCAGACTGATGGGATGGCGTTCTCCCCTCACCAACAGTATTAACCCTGTTTGCCATAGCAACAGGAACAGGCCAAATGGAGCCTGTGTCACTGCCATGTAAAAGGACCAGGTGAAATATAAGCAGGAGCTGCTTTGCCAGTGCAGCTGAACGCATTGCCACTGTTTCCAGTTTAAGTTTAGCATTGCTCAGCATTGTACAACAGCCGGGGCTCCATCGGGTTGCGTCTTATGTGTCATTGTTTGGTTTCAGGGGAAACTGGGAAATCAATGGAAGAACAATCATTCCTTACAAGGAAGGGCCTTCATGTTCCTTCTGTACTTCCCGCATGTCAGGTTGTTTTAAATCCTGGGATCACCATGGTGGACTGTGTGGTGAGTAGCTGCAGGAGCGGAGTTTTCCTGTTATCATTACGAACCTGTCACTGCTACAGACTGTCAGGTTCAGTGTATCCTCATGGCTAATTGGGTGATATATTCAAAATTTAACATTGAAGCCAAAGTGTTCCAGATAGTTGGAGAAATTAGTGGAGATTGTTAAAAACTTTATGCTGATCGGGAAAAGAAGGTGGTTCACACAGGAGGGAAACTTGAACTCAGAAGGACCAGCAGTTCTGAGTTCGAACAGACCCCATTTTGGCTCCTTTAACCTGCTGTGTCGGAATCACAAATTGATGAAGTAGACATAAATGGTCTTGAAAGGCTGATCAGGTTTGTACAACTGTCATGATCTGAAGTTTTTAAATACCCCACTCTTTAAACTTGAAAAACAAAACACAGCCTGCAACTGTCAGTGAGATTTTTTACAAACCTATTTTTGGGCTGCTTTAATTAACAAGCATAAAGGAGAAATTAACACCTGGTTGTGCAGCTTCAATGTTGTAATTTCCCAAAGGATATCATTGTGTCATGAATACTTGGCTGAGTCTCAAAAGCAACAATTATCTCAGCAGGGTTGTTGCCCGTTCTACTGTTAGTGTGATTAACACGCCTCCATTTAAAGGACATGTGCTTAACACTGGTTTGGCTCTGTATCTGTATCTATGCTCAGGAGTCGCCAGGTGCCGTAACAGACACCGTCACAAGTTATCAAGGTCACGTTCAAAGCAATAAGTCTAAACACCGATCAGTAAGTCTAAACAATTAGTGTTTATTATAACAGATATAATAAATACTCATGCACACGCTAAAAGACTAATACTTATTTCTACTATTAAACGACTAAATACTTATCTAAGTAGGAACCAGCAAGGTCAGGGGACAAGGCCTTTGTTCCTTTCTGGTCTGCACCTTCTGTTCACTAATAGTCGGCAAGAGTATAAGCAATGCCTGGATCACGTAGCGATCGTTGTTTGGCACGTACTGAAAGATGGCTGATGCTCAACGGCCGGTGATGAAAGACAGGATCTGGAGGCTGGGGTCGGAGTCAGGATACAACAGATCTGGGCCGGAGTCTGGAAGCAACAGACCGAATCATGTGCTTGACCTTTTTATAGGTCCCCAGAGGTCCGTGTCCCTTGGGGCGGGCTCTTTCACCTGCTAGGTATCGATTGGGTCTTTCCCAATAGATATCATTCGAATTCCCCTATCCTGGAGTCGTTCCTCGATGGCGGGGGCGGTTCCTAGGTGTCATTGACCTGGGTTCTCTGGCGCCATTCTGGCTGGGTAGCTATAGAAAAGTATCCATTGATACTTAAACTGTTTCTATTGTATCTGGGACTGGACCGGTATCATCTCATTAATATGCAGATCGCTTTCCTATTTGCACCTTTGGCTGAGTCTCTGCACCTGCCTTGAAACCGGTTTTGTACGTGCAAAATGCTACTGCAAGCTGTGTGTCTTTACTATGGCTGTTTTTCCCTGCAGTCTTAGCAGTTCTCCATTTTGTAGACTGGTGTCCATCTTAGAGGGCTACAGGGTATTCTGAGCACCCAGCTTGATTAGGGCTGGAATTCTCCAGCTTTGGCAATTCACTTTTCCCGCGGTGGCGCACCCCTGCCCACCCATGGGTTTCCCGCCTGCGAGGGGTGGCTTCAATGGGAAATTCAAGCAAATAGCATGCCTCCGAAAGCACACAGCTGGGAGAACAGAGAATCCAGCCCAATATTTCAGTCTCTTTTGTCACTTCAGTTTTAATTGCAAGAGAAACCCAAAATACAAAGGATAGATGCCTCTTTCCTTAGCTGTCTTAAGCATCATCCATAACTCGAAGATAGCACTTAGATCCCTTGAGTCAGGCGCATGTGTGTTCAAGCCTTACCCAGGAAACTTGAGCAGGCGTCCACTCCCAGCTCAGCACTGAGGGAGTTCTGCTGTCGGAGGTGCTTAGATTGAGACGTCAAACAAAGGCCCTGCCCACTTATTCAAGTGGATGCAAAAGATCCCGTGACACCTTTTTGAAGAAGGGCGGGGTACCTTTCCCCAGCGTCCGGGCCAATATTTATCGCCACGCCAGTATCTCTAAAACTGTTGATTGTTCTGGTCATTCTGACGTTTCTGCTTGTGGGATCCTGCTCTCTGCTTTGTAAATTCAAGCCTTTCCTGTTTTTCTTTCAGAGGTCCCCAGGAACCCGTGTCGAATGAGCTGCAGTAACAGAGGCCAGCTGAACGTGAGCTCGTGTCGGTGTGAGTGTTTACCAGGATTTACTGGGAGATACTGCCAAGGTGTGTGCAAGGAAGTGTGACCCATTCACCCCCTTGGACTGTGGAGCTTCTGGCAGCTTTTGCACTGTTTTTGTAAGGGGAAGACTTGTGTTTATCGCAGTCGCGGGACATCGCAAAGCACAGGGCAACCAGTGAAGTACAGGATGTCATCAATTCTGTACAGGATGTCATCAATTCTGTAGAGTAGGGAGGTGCAGCACGGTGGCTCAGTGGTTAGCACCGCTGCCTCACGGCACTGAGGACCCGGTTCAATCCCGACCCCGGCTCACTGTCCTCATGGAGTTTGCACATTCTCCCCATGTCTGCGTGGGTCTCACCCCGACAACCCAAAGATGTGAAGGGTAGGTGGATTGGCCACGCTAAATTGCCCCTTAATTGGGGAAACAAAATCTATAGTGTAGGAAACACAGCAGTTTGCAAGGTTCCATAATCAGCCATGAGATTGTGACAACATCATCTGGTATTGATTGCGGGATAAGTATTGGCCAGGATATCTGGGGAAATTCCCTTATTCTTACTCAGATGCTCCTGTGCAAACTTTAATATCCACCTGACAGCTGTTCCCTTAGTTTAACAGAAGAATTGAAAAGGCAGCATCTCCATGTTGCAGGACCTACCCTGTGAATACCAGCCTAGATCGTGTTCTTTTTTCTCTCCGGTGTGGGAATTGAACCTATAATCTTTTGAGTCAGAGACAAGAGCACTACTCACTGAGCCATAATGGAGATGAGTAGTTCATTGATTGGGGTTTTGAACAATAAAGTTCAATGGGAAGGGGTTTGGTTTATTGGAATCCAAAAGACAATTGGGCTGGAATCTTCGGCCACGCCTGCCCATGGCCTAATGGGTACAGATTGGCCCATTGAGATGTCATGCATTGTCTCTCTTTTCTCTCCCAGTCAGGTGCAGTTTGCAGTGCATTCATGGAAGGTACAAAGAGGAAGAATGCTCCTGCATGTGTGATGTGGGATTTGGTGGTGCTCTCTGTGGGGGTGAGTGATAACAGATCACTTCTCGGCCTTCAGGCTGAGATCAAGCATCAGGTGAAGCCCAAGATGAGGTGTAATGCCTTTTCACTTTAGCTTGGATTTCACACGTCCCTTTTAAGGGGGCCATGAATTGGATTCAAATTAAATTTAAATTGTTTTTTTGAGTAAGCAAGGAGATAGATTAAGGGCTTTGCCCCATCCACTCTGTACATTGACTTTGTAACGCGGAGAAAAGAATAACATTTTTAAAAATGGCAACAGATTCATATTGAGGTCCAGGGTAATAGTTGCAGAGTGGCTCAAGAGTGACAAACACTGGTCAGCCTTCATAAATGGCTTCACCATAAGCATATCGCAACTCCTTAAACTCGGATTTGGGTTTGCAGTTAAGTTTAGAGGTTGGAATTAAGTTAATGTTCCGGGTTTAGGCTTAGGGTTAACAGTTAAGATTAGGCTTTGGGGTGCAGTTAGACGTGAAGGTTAGGAGTAAAGGGTAGACTTAGGGGTCAGTATTAGCATTTAAGGTTAGGTGCAGCATCTCTTGACAGGTCAAGGTTATCAACTGAGAGATCTTGAACCATGCCAATTCCGCCAGCATACGTTCATTACTAAGTCAGCAATGTCCGCAATGGTTCGCCATATTTATTAGATGAATGAGGGCTGTATATCCAAAGACTTTCTGTCTGGTGAACTGGCCACTGGGTCACAATATCTCCGCTACAAGAACAACAAGTGAGACACAAAGATAGTGGACATTAACACAGCTGGAGAATGACTTTTTGCAAGGTAATTGGAAGATATAAGGCAAATTAAAAGGCTCGCCTGGCCATGAAGAGGGCCCAGGGAAAACCAAAGCCAGCATATCCTGCACCTTCTCAGCCCATTTTCCTCATTTGCAGCAAGTGTGAGAGAGACTGTCAAACCAGAGCGGGGCTCCTGAAAAACACCTTTTAACACAGAGTGTCTTGAAGTCATAGAGATTTACAGCACAAAAAGAGGCCCTTTGGCCCATCAACCTATCTATTGTAATCCCAAATTCCAGCACTTGGTCTGTAGCCATGTATGCTATAGCGTTTCAAATGCTCATGTCAAATGTTGTGAGGGTTCCGGCCTCCAACATCCTTTCAGGCAGTGAGTTCCACTCTCTGTGTGAAAAAGCTTTTCCTCAGATTCTCTCTCAATCTCCTGCCCCTTACCTTAAATCTATGCCCTCTGATGATTGAAGCCTCTACTGAGGGGAAAAGCTCCTTCCTATCTGCCCTCTCTTTGTCCCTTATCATTTTGTACACCTCGATCAGGAGACGACGGACCTCCTCATTGGACCTGGTGTCATTGTTTAAAATGATAGGAATGTAGAAATTTCCGGAAGACAACCAGACCATGTTCGACAACGAAAGAGAAAATGCTGGAAAATCTCAGCAGGTCTGGCAGCATCTGTAGGGAGAGAAAAGAGCGAACGTTTCGAGTCCAATGACTCTTTGTCAAAGCTAACAGACAGAGAAAGTGGGAAATATTAATACTGTGGCATGAGAATGAACGAGGATTCATAGCCACAGAAACCCAGGGAAACTGGGCGCTAATGGCCACAGAAACCAAAGGGACAGAGTGCTAATGGCAGTACCCAGAGAGAACAAAAGATGTGAAAGGCCAAACAGCAGAGAAACTAACCTCAGAGGGTGAACTGTAGATTTGGGGGAAGGGAAAGGGGGAAGCAAAGAGGAGAAAGGGTAAGGAAAGGTGGATAAGATGGGGGGGGGGGGGGTTTAAATTTATAGTAAGAAAGCTTTTATCCAGACCAAGTTCTAACCTGTGGTCCATCTCCTTACCCAATGGTCACGCAACGCAATGACAATGGAGTTGTTGACTGATCATAGCAATCAATCCCTGCTAATCAATCTACAGTAGATTCAGTTAAGCGGTCAGGAAAACCCCAATGGTGGAAAGCTCTAAGGCCCATTGATCCAGTGGTCATTTTGTTCCTGATGGAAGATTGTAAAACAAATATTTGAGTCATCAGCAGAGAATGTTTAGAGATTAATTAAATAATTAGAGAAATTTGGAGCAAGATGAGAGTCAACAGTTAGGTTATCCCGATACAGCTTCCGCTGTTAATCATTGCCATCTCAGGTTCTAAATCTGCAATTAACAGCAGGGGTATCTTGGGATAAATGTCTGGGTAAGTTCCAGGCATCGAGTCAAGTCTCCAAGTTGGGGACATTCTCCGCTGGGCCTAAGCAGCGTAATTCTCCCCATTGCAAATTTAAGTGCCCAGAGTAAGTATCGCACACGTGCACAGGTCTGAACCTCCTCAGGGTCTCCATATTCGCCGCCGTTGCCGTTAGAGTATCCGGCTGGATGTACTGCCATTCTTCGGGAAGAAGCTGTATGTGCCTCTGATATGAGGATAAGTGCAGACATACTGGACCAAATGCTCAATGAAATGAGGAGCTTCCTGTAATCTGAGGTCAACGATCTAAATCTCTCTCCTATCCTAATTGCTGTTCTATTGTAGTATCAGAGAGTTGCCAGCAGAGGCCCCTAGAGAGTGATAGTGACACAGTGGGTGAGGGTGCGTGAGCACTGGGATTGAGCTGGACACACATACACCTACCCTATCACACTCTAATAGTCATCCTTATTTACTAATTATATTTTTAAATTATCGCTTCATTGCTTTAATACTTCAACCTTTAGTTTTGAAATTCTGTTTAATGTTGTGCCAAACCTTCCGAATTTGCTCATTGAAATGAGGACCCCCCTCCATGTGAAAAGGTTGAACAAGCCTGGTATAACCCACCCGGTAAAGTGCATGTGTGCAAAGAGAAGTTCCAATCATCATCATCGTTTTTAGTGATATTAAATAGTTTTCATACCTTGTTTTCTACTCTGCTGACTGATCTGTCTCTCAAACAATCTGAATTTGTAATTGATTGGTAAATGATTGGATGCTCGTTTTTAAATTTGGGGTATCATCGAATCATACAAGCAAACAGCTTCCATGGTGCCGAGGTCCCAGTTTCGATCCCAGCCCCGGGTCACTGTCCGTGTGGAGTTTGCACATTTTCTCCGTGTCTGTGTGGGTTTCGACCCCACGGCCCAAAGATGTGCAGAGTAGGTAGATTGGCCACGTTAAATTGCCCCTTAATTGGAAAACTGAATTGGGTACTCTAAATTTTTTGTTTTTTAAATAAAAATATTTGACAAGTTTCTTGGCCCTGTCCTGTGTGACGAATCACTCACCTCAGAAAACTCTATCGGAATCCAAGATGTCGGATCACACCATAGAATCAGACAGGAGAAAAAGTGGCTCTTCAGCCCAACGTGTCTCTACTAGCTGTTTGAAAGAACTATCCAAATTAGTCCTGCGCTTTGCCAGTTGCCCTGTGAATCTTTCCTTTTAATTCCTAATTCCTGCATGGCTTTTTCTTCCCAGAAAAGATGGAGTTTCCGTTTCACACTTGTGATATCCGGATTGACGGGGATTGCTTCATGGTCTCGCCGGAAGCAGACACATATTATGGAGCCAAGAACAAATGTCAGGTAACAGCAGAAGAAAACAGGCTCGCTGAACCTTAAAGTTTCTCTGAACCTACCCCTGCGGTGTGTCGAACGACACAGTGTAGAGGGACCCTAACTCTGTATTACCCAGTGCTGTCCATGCATTGGGAGTGTTTGATGGGGACAATGTAGTAGTTTTACTTCACATCTACTCTGTCCTGGGCCTGCCCTGGAAATGTTTGATGGATCTATTTTGTAGAGGGAAACATACTCTATATATGACCTGTGCTGTGCCACCCGCCCCAGTGTAGGGGGAGCTTTACTCTGTATTTAACCTGCAATGTACCTTGCCTGGGAGCGTTTAATGAGGAGAGTATAGAACAGTGTTTTTCAAACTTATTTTCCCGGACTCACATTTGCCAACCAGCTGACCTTTGGGACCCACGCCGGCTGACCATCGTGACACATGCCACGTTCGCTTACCTTCAATACAAATCTTACCACACCAGGTTAAAGTCCAACAGGTTTGTTTGGAGTCACTAGCTTTCCGAGCACAGCTCCTTCATCAGGAGACGCACCTGAGGAAGGAGCTGCGCTCCGAAAGCTAGTGACTCCAAACAAACCTGTTGGACTTTAACCTGGTGTGGTAAGACTTCTTACTGTGCCCACCCCAGTCCAACGCCGGCATCTCTACATCATCTTTAATACAAAAGGGGAGCTTGCTTAGTCCTCACAATCTCACTTGAATCAGGTTTAAAGGAGGAGAGGGCAATGTGCATATCAGACGCAGATTTTAGCCAGTTCCTTTGTGCCGTCTTCATTTTTATGAAAACAGCAAATTTAACCTCATGGTGAAAGGCAATAGCAACAAAATGTGTGATTTACTCAGCACTGGATACTCCTGGGAAATGCTGACAGCCTCATGGGCTTTTGGTGTGATTTTAATGTGGCATCACATGTCAGCTATAGCAGCGTAGTCTTAATTTGGAATCAGCTCTAAGTTAATAACTGACTCTGGGGTCTCAATATCAAAATTAATTTTTCACCCACCACTTCTCTTTCAAGATTTGAAACTTCTCTGTCATTTGCCAGTACCTCCTTGCATATAAAACACGTTTACATTGGCACAATTGACAAAACCAGACTTCAAGAAATCATCTTTATACTGCTTTGTTCCTGAGTTAAGTTTCTTCTTTCTAGACAGTTGATCAGAGGCCCTGGAGCTCTGTACAGAGCCTAACACTAGCTCTGCTCTGTCCTGCCCAGGACTCTCCTGTGCAACTCCCTCCAGAAGATTCTGTTGTGGGATCCGGCCCAATAGGTGCACTGTCTATGTGTGTTTCTGGCCTTCTCTTACTTTTCAAAAAACGATCCAGCTTCACAGTCCTCTTGCCAGAAGCTGGAAAATGGAAGCAACTCTGCTGCCTGATTTGGTGCCAACCCACGTACATGGAGGGAGCTTGACATCAGCTGTACCTACTGGACGCGTGACCTGTTCTCTGCTGCCACCTCTCACTAGAAGACTACACAAGCTAGTTTATTTTCATTCAAAATTTGGCAACAGCCGCCATTCTCAATATAAAATGCCAGAGTAACCATTGGGTGCTCCTCCCATGATCAGGACCACCGTGTGTACTGTGCGACAGATTGCTTTGCAACCATCCTGACACGCACCCGCAACCCACCCACAGGTCGGGACCACACTTGAAAAACCCGAGTATAGAGGAAGCTTTACTCTGCATCTAATCTTTGCTGTTCTGTCCTAGGAGTGTTTGATGGTGATAGTCAAGAGGGATCATTAATCTGTAGGTAACCTGTGCTGTTCCACACCTGGGAGTATTTGATGGGAACACTGGAAGGGAGCTTTATTCTGTATTTATCCCAGTGCTGTACCTTTCCTGGGAGTGTTTGATGGGAACATTGGAAGGGAGCTTTACTCTGTATTTATCCCAGTGCTGTACTTTTCCTGGGAGTGTTTGATGGGAACATTGGAAGGGAGCTTTACTCTGTATTTATCCCAGTGCTGTACCTTTCCTGGGAGTATTTGATGGGAATATTGGAAGGGAGCTTTACTCTGTATTTATCCCAGTGCTGTACCTTTCCTGGGAGTGTTTGATGGAGACAGTGTCGAGGGGAAGTTATTCTGGATCTAACCCCATGCTGTACCTGTCCTGGGAGTGTTTAATGGGACAGTGTAGAGGAAGAGTTATTCTGTATCTAACCCCATGCTGTACCTGTCCTGGGAGTGTTTGATTGGAAAGTGACGAGGGAGCTTTACTCTATCTAACCCTGTGCTGTACCTGCTCTGGGAGTGTTTTGTTGCCCTTTTTAATAAGTTTGCTCTATTTATGATATGATGTTATGTCCCAACAGCATCACCAATACTTTGTGTGTTTCTATTTCTCTTACTGAACCACAGGACTTTCCTGTGTATTGGTCAAATGACCACGCAACCAGTTAGTCAGTTCAAAAGATGATTTATTTACACACGAGGGTTACTTCGACATGCAAACACAATTTCTACTATCAGCTACAATAACCTATACATAACTTCAGGGTGACCGGCAGTGTGCAGATTGATAAGGCCTTTATCTTGATCTCATGTGGCTGGTTTGAAGAAGTGGCTCTGTCTCTGCTGGGCTCAGCCGTCAGGTAGCGATCGTTGGTCTTGAACTTGGCTGTCTGGTCGTTATGCTGCAGTTGGGCTGGCACAGGCCGGATCCAAAAGAGGCTGGCACAGGCCGGGTCCATGGCTGTGTCTCTTTTTATCCCTCTAGGGTTTCGTGCTCTTTGGGGCGGTCCTTAATCTTGAACCCAATAATTCGACAGGCTTTGATCACTGCCTTTGATTTTCGCCAAGAAAGGGACGGGTGCCTTGGTGGCTGGGCTGGTCCTTAGCGGTCATTGACCTTGGCGGTTGGGCTCTCTCAGTAAAGTGGGGTGGCTCCGATCAGTCTGTGTCTGTATCGGTTTCTTGAGTGCAGTCCTATTGTTCTGGGGAAATGGGCCATTAGAATGCAAACAAACGGGGGTTTCGATCAGGTCTAGCTATCTGGGTTGCAAATTCACACAAGCTCTGTATCTGTCTGAGTTCTGGGTTGGCCACAATTCCCATGGTTCTTTGCAGGTGGCCATCTCAGATGGCTACAGTTTGATGGGATAGTGTTCAGAGAGCTTTTTATCTAACCCTGTGCATTACCTGTCCTGAGAGTGTTTGATGGGGACAGTATCGAGGAGGAGTTACTCTCTATCCAACCCATTGCTAAACTTGCTCTGGGAGATATTTGATGAGGTAGGTTTGGAGCTGGTACCGATTCAGTTGGCTGGATACCTTCCAATGGCACTTTAATGACAATAATTATATTATTTTATGATTCTGTGAGATTTATTCCGTATTTAACCTGTTCTATATCAAGTAGGGTGCCTGACTGTAAAGTATGGCACAAATGTTAAACTGTCTCCTGCTAGTTGCAAGCTAAAATATGGTAAACATATAAATAAATCCATCCTTCTTCTCATTTTTTCTTAGGAGCGAGGTGGGATTTTAGCACAAGTTAAAAATCAAAAGGTGCAAGATATTATGGCTTTTTATCTCACTCAATTAGAGAATACGAATGAGGTTACTGACCCAGATTTTGAAACACGTAACTTCTGGATTGGTGAGTTTAATCAAATCACTTCCCATCCCCATTGATTACCTCTGCATCAGCTTCCTGGTATTCTCAGTTTGTTACATAAATTCCAGAGTGATGGAGCTGGTTTGATATCAGTGGAGATACAGTCAGTAACACAGGGTGCTGGGGGAGGGATTACTGAGTGACAGTGTGAGGGAGCTGGATTAACATCAATAGAGATACAGTCAGGAACACAGGGTGCTGGGGAGGGGTTACTGAGTGACAGTGTGAGGGAGCTGGATTAACATCAATAGAGATACAGTCAGTAACACAGGGTGCTGGGGGAGGGGTTACTGAGTGACAGTGTGAGGGAGCTGGATTAACATCAATAGAGATACAGTCAGTAACACAGGGTGCTGGGGGAGGGGTTACTGAGTGACAGTGTGAGGGAGCTGGATTAACATCATTAGAGATGTTGGAACCAACAATTCTATGGACACGTGCTTATAGGATTAGAATAGCGGTTTTAATATACTCACAATAGAGCCAGCCGGTTAGCCATTGAACTTTAGGTGAACTGGCCGGCTGACCATGTGGTACTGAGTTTTTATACAGCAGCTTCCGGGGGAGGAGTCCTGGGCAGAGCCAAGGGAGAAGGCCCATACAACTCGAGCATTCCCAGAGCTACTCCCTCTGGAGGACAGGTAGTGCAACTGCACTTACAATACAGACACATGTATACAGTAGTCCCCCGTTATACCGCGCTCCGCAATACCGTGGTTCGCGATATACGGCGGGGGGGCTTATGGACCCCAACTGTCAGCTTCCCTCTCCGGATTAAAGTGAGCCGGCCGCTGAAATTGACACTGCCGGCTGAAATTGACACTGCTGGCTGCTCCTCACTGAGATTCAGTGAGAGAGGAGCAGCTCACACAGCCTTGCCTTTGAAACTGACATGCAGCGCAGGGTGCAAGCGCGTCCGGCAGATGGGGTGCAGACAGCAAGACCTTGTAAGTTCCTGGTAAGTTTCTGTGGGTTGTTTTAATTAGATCCACGATGGGGGTTTTAAATTTATTTTAAAATCTATGCATGCGCTTCCCATTGTGAGTCTACGGGGGTCTGACCTGTCTGACGGGGAAGCGCATGCATAGATTTTTAAATACATTTAAAACCCCCATCGTGGACCTAATTAAAACAACCCGCAGAAACTTACCAGGAACTTACAAGGTCTTGTTGTCTGCACCCCACGCGCACGCGCTTGCACCCTGCGCTGCATGTCAGTTTCAAAGATAAGGCTGTGTGAGCCGCCCCCCGTAGACTCACAATGGGAAGCATATGCATAGATTTTAAAATAAATTTAAAACCCCCATCGTGGATATCCGCGGCTCGGATGCAACGCGGGTGGCTGTCTTGGACCCCAACACCCGCGTTATATAGGGGGACTACTGTATACAGATTATAGTCCGGTGTGAATCACATTCACCACAAGAGATAGTCAGTAACACAGGGTGCTGGGGGAGGGGTTACTGAGTGACAGTGTGAGGGAGCTGGATTAACATCAATAGAGATACAGTCAGTAACACAGGGTGCTGGGGGAGGGGGTTACTGTGTGACAGTGTCAGGGAGCTGGATTAACATCAATAGAGATACAGTCAGTAACACAGGGTGCTGGGGGAGGGGTTACTGAGTGACAGTGTGAGGGAGCTGGATTAACATCAATAGAGATACAGTCAGTAACACGGTGCTGGGGGAGGGGTTACTGAGTGACAGTGTGAGGGAGCTGGATTAACATCAATAGAGATACAGTCAGTAACACAGGGTGCTGGGGGAGGGGTTACTGAGTGACAGTGTGAGGGAGCTGGATTAACATCAATAGAGATACAGTCAGTAACACAGGGTGCTGGGGAGGGGTTACTGAGTGACAGTGTGAGGGAGCTGGATTAACATCAATAGAGATACAGTCAGTAACACAGGGTGCTGGGGGAGGGGTTACTGAGTGACAGTGTGAGGGAGCTGGATTAACATCAATAGAGATCCAGTCAGTAACACAGGGTGCTGCGGGAGGGGGTTACTGTGTGACAGTGTAAGGGAGCTGGATTAACATCAATAGAGATACAGTCAGTAACACAGGGTGCTGGGGGAGGGGTTACGGAGTGAAAGTGTGTGGGAGCTGGATTAACATCAATACAGTAGAGATACAGTCAGTAACACAGGGTGCTGGGGGAGGGATTACTGAGTGACAGTGTGACAATAGAGATAGTCAGTGGATAAAGACAAATCTGATTTATTTGCGTGAAGGTAATTGGCTCTTTTTACTGCTTTCAGGCTTGACATATAAAACATCGAGAGATTCGTTCCGTTGGGACTCTGGGGAACTTCCCACTTTTTCCAGTTTTGCGTTTGGGCAGCCGGATAATCAGGGGTAAGTGAGCGAGTCAACATCACACCATTAACTCAGGAATCTGCAATGAGGAGGTGTGATGGTGGAAGGACATAGCTTTGTGACATTGACAGAGAACATTAACACGCAGCGCAATAATACAGGCCAAGGGAAATATTCCCATATTCAGGTAGCAGTGAGAGTGACCCCTCCAGTATTAGTGGCACAGTGAACACTGCCGTATTTACAGCAATTGGATGGGACACCTACACAGTATAATTCCCCTATGGTTTATCACAATCCAGCTCACTGGACTGCCTTTTATTGCCAACAGGTTTGGAAACTGTGTTGAGCTGCAGCTTTCGAGTGCCTTTAATTGGAATGACCAACGATGCAAGACCCGCAACAGATACATCTGCCAGTTTAGTGAGTACCATCTCTTACTCGTGAAGTTGATCAGGTCCTGGTACAGTATGAAAGAGGGTACACTGAGAATTGGCTGCTGAGGGGCAATAATGAGCTGCCGAGAGACCAATGTTCTGAAACCATCACCCCCCCCCCCCCCCCCCCCCCCAAGCACCCAGTGCTCCCCAGCCTGCCCATCCTGGCATGTTTTGTGCGTTTGGGACCTAGTGCCCTCTGGTTGCTAAGCAACAGGCCACTTCAGTGACACAACAACATATTCTATTGGGATGCCATCATTTCTTCTCTCTGTTGTCAGTCTCTTACTGACTAAATGAAGGGGACTTTAAATGTTGTAATGTTAAGATAGCTAATGGACCTTCTGTTGCTGATGGAATCTGTCAACTGTTGTGGCACACTCTTGTCTATAAGCCTGTAGCTGAGCCTGCAGTATGTCCAGCAGCCAGTGAAAAGTGCCCTGAAAATATTAAACGCCCTAAAGTGTCTCAGTAATGTCAGCGGTGGACTTTATGGAATACCATATTCATTTACTTACCGAGATGGGATGCGAGCTGAATTTCAGCTATGGCTGAATGGGTAGCACTCTCCCCTCTCATTCGGAAGGTTGTGAGTTCAAGTCCTACTCCAGTGACTTGAACCCATAATCCAAGCTGATGCTCCCAGTGTCAATACCAAGGGAGTGCGACACTGTCGGAGCCAACCATCCAGATATTAAACTGAGGCTTGGCCTGCCCTCTTGGGTGTTTGTAAAATACCAAATGGCACCCACTCTACCTGAGACAGAAGCGGATATGGCCCGTATTTCGTGAATACAACCCGACTTGTATAATAATAATAATAATCGCTTATTGTCACATGTAGGTTTTGTTGAAGTTACTGTGAAAAGCCCTTAGTCGTTACATTCCAGAGCCTGTTTGGGGAGGCTGGTACAGGAATTGAACCCGCGCTGCTGGCATTGTTCTGCATTACAAGCCAGCTGTTTAGCCCACTGTGCTAAACCAGCCCCTATGAGGTGGAAGGAGAAGTAAATTTAAGAGGCAATAAATGTAATCAGGTTATCTCTTCTATTTCCAGGTGAGAAGCACGTTGCACAGTGGGCGTGACTGAGACGTCAATTATGTTTCCGTGGAGAGAGTTGAAACCAGCTTCGCTTTATAACTGAACTGAACTAACCACTGCAATAGTTTAGGATGTGGGACTGTCGGCACTGAATCACAGTGAAAAGAAGGTTCAGTTTCGTGGCCAATTGGCATTGATCCGGCCGCCCTGAATGTAGTAACGTAGTGTGCCCTGGGATTGAAACCCCTGTGTTATAACAGGGCCCCCTCATTCAGTACAAGGAACAAGAGAAAGAAGAATTATTCTCGAGCCTTTGGGGTTCAAAAGATCTCAGAAACAGATTTGGTTCAAAAGTTAACGTGTCTGTAATCTTGGCCTCCGTGCATGTAAAATAGAGCAGAGGTCACAATAGTGTTCACTCTCAGGAATACTTCACCACTGAATACTGTGCTAGAGGGTGAGTGTTCTGTTGTGATTAGCTCCTGGTCCATGTTGGGACAGTTGCCCAGAACCTTTCTCCTGAGGGAGTAGCGATAAAACAATAAATGTGCCACCTTGGCAGACAGATATATTGTAGTTAGGTCCCTTTCACACACTCTGGAATGTTAAGCCTGCCTCTGCTCATTACATTGTTTTGCTGAGTGCCTGTGTGTATGTGCGTGCCTGCATGCCTGTGTGTGTGGTTTTTGCATGTGTGTGTGCACACATGTATGTGTACATGTGTATGCGTGCACGTGTGCGCCTGCACATGTCTGTGTGCATGCACATGTATATGTGTGTGCGTGCGAGTATGGGTTATGTGCACTCGTGTGTGTGTGTGTGTGTGTGTGTGTGCATGCATGTGTGCACGCGCATGTGTGGGTGTAGATGTGTGTGTGTGCATATGTGTATGTGTGCATGTGTATGCATGCACGTGTATGTGTGTAGTGTGCGTGTATGTTTGTGTGTGCACATGTGTGTGTTTGAGTGCACATGCATGTGTGTGTGCGTGTGTGTATACTTCCCTGTCGTACTCCCCTCCTGGCTGCATTGTGAGCAGCACTGGTTTGCAGCCCTCACCACTTATATTTGGTGCTAGCACATTGGATGGTTTAAGAGGGCAGTACTACTACCACAGAACAAGATGTCAACAAGTCACTATGGAATAAGCAAGGCAAGCCTGTAAGCAGTGTAACCAGCTGTATATAAATGTGAAATAAAGACTTTAAAATGTTACCAAAATGGTTAGTTCAGAATTAAAAATGAGATAACTAACATTCGCACCACAACAGTCCGAGAAGTCTGCCAGAGAATTCGAACACCACAGTGTCATTCCCTCTTTTCCAAGGGCTTACCATTGTTAAGAACAGGAAAGACTGTCTCAGACCAAGAAACTCATCACATTTCCCTCAGTCAGTCCCAGACTACTTGGCTTCAACCCCAAGCCCATTGTCCTCTCTCTATCTCCAGAATTGTGCTTGACTGCCTCTTAAACCCATTTACAACATCTGATCAACATGAAAATGCTAAAGTTTGCTTCTGCCTGCCTCCTTTCTCCTTCCCACAGCTTTTGTCATTTTTCTTCCAAAACACAGTTAGGCTAACTAAAAGTACTACTGATGCGACCATCAATTCACGCAAAACAGAGAGTTGAAGTGAACAGTGGCTTTAATCGACTAGAACAGTGCCTGCCTGCGACTGTTCTGCTAGTGAGAGCCTACAGGGCTACTGCTCTTTATACCTCCCCTCAAGGGGGAGGAGCCAGGGGCAAAGCCCACACAGGCCCCAACAAGATACATTCCAGGTAATACCGTACAATGGTCCATAGATGGAGCCCACATGGGCAACAGGGTGATACAGTGACATACATGGCGAATGGTTAATGCAATACATTCACCACAATTAGCAAGTCCTAATTCTCTAGAGACCCATTATCCCTGTGCTCGCTGACCTTCATTTGCTCCCAGTCTGAATAAAGCAATATCTGTTCCTTGGTACTTCTATTCCTTGCTCATTGGCAGTAGTGCGGGTGGAATGAGATATTTTCCAGTGACAAATAATGTTCTGAACTGCATTGAAAAATTCCCACAATTGCTACATATTATTTTATTTATTTTAAAATGAGAGGCCTCTGACATTGCCCTCGACCTCCTGGTTCCTGGTTCATTTCCTGGATGTCAGCCTGAACGGGGCAAGGTCTTTGACTGTCGAAGGGTAACATAGAACATAGAATAGAACAGTACAGCACAGAACAGGCCCTTCGGCCCTCAATGTTGTGCCGAGCCATGATCACCCTACTCAAACCCACGTATCCACCCTATACCCGTAACCCAACAACCCTCCCATTAACATTACTTTTTTTAGGACACTACGGGCAATTTAGCATGGCCAATCCACCTAACCCGCACATCTTTGGACTGTGGGAGGAAACCGGAGCACCCGGAGGAAACCCACGCACACAGGGGGAGGACGTGCAGACTCCACACAGACAGTGACCCAGCCGGGAATCGAACCTGGGACCCTGGAGCTGTGAAGCATTTATGCTAACCACCATGCTACCCTGCTGCCCATCGCATGGAATTACACAGAAGTTGTAGTTTACACTGTAAATTACACAGAAACAAACCATTCGGCCCATCTGGTCCACCCTAGTACTTTTGCTTCACTCAACCCTCCATTCACCCTTCTTCATCTAAACTTATCTCCGAACCTCCCTATTGCTTTCTCTCTTGCTCTTGTGTCCTTACCTAGCTTTCTTTTCAATGCAGTTATGCCATTTGCTTGTATGACGTCTGGTAGCAGGTTCTGCAATCTAGCTCTGAATAAAGTAGCTTCTCCTGAATTCTCCAGTGGATTAATTAGCGACTATCTAATATTTATAACCTCTAATTTTAGTCTCCATGATGGATGAGTAGACTGACGATGGCACGATAGTAAAGGGTACCATTCAAGTGGGGGGGAATGAAAACGCACATGGTTGTAATGGGGCACAGTATAGTCCCGTGTTTCTCAAACATTTTTTCCGGGACCCACTTTTGCCAACTGGCTGATCTTTGGGGCCCATGCCAACCAATCTTCGTGACACACATTCGTTTATCTTTAATGCGAAAGGAGAGTCTGCTTAGTCCTCATAATCTCACTCCAATCAGGTTCCGAGCAGGAGACAGCAATGTGCATATCAGATGCAGACTTCAGCCAGTTCCTTTGTACCATCTTTCCTTTGTGGAGATGGAAAATCCAATCTCGCACATTTAGGTTGTCATAAAGGGCAATGACAACAACATGCTTGTTTTACTCAGCATTGGATACTCCTGGAAGATGCTGCTCCAGAATGCTACAGTCTCATGGGCTTTTGCCATGTTTTAATGTGGTATTACAGTTCAGGTGCAGCATGGGAGTCTTTTCATTTGGAGTCAACTGTAAGTTAATAACTGACTCTGGGGTCTCAACCTCAAAAGGAATGTTTCACTCACCACTTCTCTTTCAAAATCTGAAACTTTTCCTCTCATTTGCCAGCACTTCCCTGCATATAACACACATGGGCTATACATCTTTATTTGCATTGACACAATTGACAAAACCATAACTCAAGAAATCATCTTTATACTGCTTTGTTCCGAAGTTAAGTTTTTTCCTTGTAGGCCGATAACCAGAGGCCCTGGAGCTCTGTACAGAGCTAGCACTCGCATTGCTCTGTCCAACCCTGGACTCTCCTGTGCAGATCTCTCCAACAGATTCAGATGTGAGATTCTGGCCAGTAGATACACTGCCTAATTGTGTCTGACCGTCTCTTACTTATAAGAAAATGATTCATCTTCACAGTCCTCTTGCCTTGCTTGCCAGCAACTAGAAAATGGAAGTAGCTTCATGATTTGGCACCAAAAGCACATAAATACAGGGTGCTTGATGTCAAGTGTATGTGCAGGGCACATGACCTGAGCACTGCTGCCGCATCTGGCCAGAAGACTACACAGAGCCTCATTCCTTCTCAATTAAAAGGTGGCAGCGGCTGGCAATCTCAATAAAAATGTCAGTAGTGGCCATTCGGCGCTTCTCCCGCACTTTGAGCTCTGGTGCTCTGCATTGTTTGGCAGCGTCTGACTCCTGCCCACGATAGCACTTTCCACCGTTCACCTGGGTGACCTCTGCATTCCATTCCATTACACAATCCCATCGAACCTCTGAGGTGGCGGAGGTGGGGATGGTGGTGGGGCAGGGGATGAACTGGGACACCGGAGCGATGAGCGTTGGCTGAACTGTGGCCCCTCAGCCAAGCCGACCCACACCATCCATCCATTCCCCCCCCCCACACCCCGCTGCCCCTCTGCGGCCAGCTCGGAGCAGCCCACCCCTTACACCCATCTGACAGAGCACTGAGGCTGGTTACCACATTGTGCACAGATGTTTAGTGTTCAAGCATATATTCAAATTTGTGCCCTTGCCCCTATCACTAAACTGTGCCCTGCACCCATGACAACTTAACTGGTGTCTTTTTTTCTGGCCTTATCGGGTCTAACGCTATGTCTAGGTGGACCCCCAGTCCGTACATCAGGAGTGGAGGTGGCCTACTGTGATTCCCGCTCTTCGATCTGGATCCCCTTTGGCGGGCGTCTTCTGGGTGACTGTGCCTGGATGGGCCTGGCTGCTCTTTGGGTGTCCCAGGTGGCATGGTGCCACCCTGTTATGCCTGCTGCCCACCAGATGTGCCAGGGACAGGTGGGGTGGGGGTTGGGGTGCTGCTGTGTGCCGGCACCTCCCCTGCAAGAGTCACCGGCCCGGACCCCATCACAACCTCCCCTCTCAAGGTGTCTGATGGCCCCAGGGCTACTCCATGGGACAGGGATGCGAGCAAAGCTAACCCCTGAGGCTCCCTCGCCACCTGGCGCTGCCATTCCTGGAGGCCCCCTGCCTTGACCAGGGTCTGCATGCTCGCGGCCATGAAACACAGGGAGTGGACCACTTCTGCCTTGGACTGGGACACATCACGCTGTCACGTGCCACCATCTTCTTGGACTGGACCACTTCCCTCTGTATCTGCACCACATCGGCCAGTGCCGTGGCAATGCCGCTGATGCTCTCAGCCATGACTGGGCCATGCTCAAGAACGCCGCTGCACTGTCCAGGTGGCTCTGGCACATGGCTTCCTGTGAGAAGGCCTCTCCACCGCCTGCACAAAGAACCACGGACCTTGGGCATGCTGACCCATAGCGGAAACTCTTGCCCCAAGGCCACCTGTACGATGTTGGCCTGGGTGGCACGCATGTTCGTCACCACATCCTGCTGCTGCACGTGGTTGGACTTCTCCAACAACACCTGCAGGTACTGGGTGCTCACGGACAACCCCTCATGTAGTCCCTGGCTCCGTGACTGCATCTCCACGATCGATAGGAGTGTCTGTTCCAGAAGCCCAAACCCCATCTGGATGGCAGCTAGTCCCTGGGGCCGGCCCGCCCTCCGACCGTCCGCCCCCTCGGGAGTTCCTGCCTGCACCTGCTGTATCAGGCTATGTTTGTGATACGCACCAGAAAGTATCACAGGAGACTCTTCACTAAAGTGCCCAACCGAGGTGAATATCTCTGGGATGGTGGAGGGTGTTGGCGACAGCAGTGATGGGAAATCTGTGTCATCCTCGGACTTGAGCTCGCAGCACCGTCGCTGGTTCTGGCTGTGGCTGTGGCTGGGGGCGAGGAACACCAGAAGGGCCCGCCCTTCACCAGTAGGTCTTGCAAGACACAAGACAAGGCACATTAGACTACAGGCCGAGGGAGAGAGAAGGGAGGAGTGGGGGTGTCTGGGGGAAGGGGCATGTGATTGGAAGGGGGTGTAGGGGTAGTGCTGTGGGGGTGGTATGGAGGTGAGGGTGGTGTAGGGGGGTGGCACGTGTCACGGGAACCACAACCCAGAGGGTCTCACTTCCTCACCCAACAACGACCTCCACCCCGGTGACTGCCCTTTCCTCAGGCCTGCTGACCATGTCCAAGGCCCGCTGCTCTGCCAAGGTGAGGGGCCGCAGATCCGGTGGCCCTCTCCAGTTTTCTCTTACTCCCGGCGGTTATGGGCGACCTTTTCCTGGGGAACAGGGGTGTTGGGAAACAGAAAACGACAATGTTAGACAGTCTGACGCCTGCAGCCCAGGTATGGGTAGCTGGTGGCTTCAATAGCCAGGGCACCCAGCCATGGTGGCCGCTATGTGTGCCTGCATGTGGTGCACGGTGGGGGTTCGGCAACCCGACGACCCTGGCTGCCCTGAGGATGTCGTAATTTCTTCCGGTACTGCTGGCTGATCTTGACGGTGTAGCTGATGACGCTGACAGCCTCTGCCACCTGTGCCCAGGCACTGTGAATGGTGGTGGCTGACAGCTTCCTTACCGGGCGGGGTACAGGGTCGCTGTCTCTCCTCTACGGCACCTAACTCGGTCGTGAGCTTGGCGACTGTAAAATGGGTGTCACTCTCCTCACTGTCATCTTGTTGGCTGCGATGCTGTATGTGGGGATGCTGTGGTGTGTATATGCGGCTGCAGCTTGTTGGCTTCCTGTGTGTCAATTGTGAATGCGTTTATCCTGCATTGTTTCCCATTGGAATCGCTTGCGCTCCACGTGGCATTGGTGCTAGCTTCCTAACAGTCGTTGAATCGGTCCAGGTGCAGCACCAGCTTTGCTGTCGTAGAAGTCTGCGATTCCTGCCCCAACGTCAACACTGAGGGCTGGATTCTCCGATTCTGAGGCTATGTCCGGAGCATGTGTCTAGTATTACGATGGAAAGGTTGGTGCCGCCCCCCGTACTGATGCTCTGCCCTGCTGGGTCTAGCAGCCGCGCTACATAAACTCCCCCCGGCGTTCACTGCAGATACAGAGTTGCCGAGTCCGTGGCTGCGCATATGCACAGCGGCGACCTGCAGTGGTACAACATGGCACCGACTGCGTGTGGACCCGGCCTCTCAGAGAGAGCCCCCCTGTAACCTCCCTCGCCATCCCCGGACCAACCCCACCAGTTCCCCCAGCCCCCGCCAAAGCCCCCCCCGACCAGCGAAACGGCTCCTCCTCGACTGTGGCGGCGTTGGACACAGTCCACAGCCGCCATGCGAGGTTGACAAATCCTCAGACCACAAGTGATCCACGCTGTCGGGAAGTCGGCCCATCGGGGGCGGAGCATCGGGAGAGGGCCCCCAGGTAACGTCCGGAGGCTGTCCCAACAGCGTGCGGCGTACTCACTTATATCGCCATTTTGGAGCAGACGGAGCTTTCGAGAAACAGCACCGCCCCCAATTTCAGCACCAAAAGGGATTCTCCGGCCAATCGGCGAATGCGATTTCGGCGTCGGCAATCAGAGAATCCTGCCCTTAGTCTCAGGAAAGGAGAATTCCGCTGAAAATATTTTTATAACAGTGTGTAATTTGTAAATGTTGATGTTCAGGGAGATTTTGGTGTCCTTGTATAAGGACCTTAGAAAATTAACATGCGGCACAGCAAGCAATTCGGCAGCTAAATGGCATGTTGACTTTTATTGAAAGGGATTGGATTACAAGAATGAGGGAGTCTTGCTCCAATTGTATGGGGCTTTAGTGAGACTGTGGGCGGGATTCTCCCGCAATCAGCGGGGCGAGCCGCGGCGGCAGCAAAGAGTGGCGTGAACCACTCCGGCGTCGGGCCGCCTGGAAGGTGTGGAATCCTCCACATTTCTGGGTCTAGGCCGGCGCTGGAGTGGCTGGCGCCGTGCCAACCAGCGCTGAAGAGCCTCCACCAGCCGATGCGAGTTGGCGCATGCGCAGCACCGCTGGCGTGATTCCTGCGCATACGCAGGGGGTTTCTTTTCCGTGCCAGCCATCGCGGAGCCTTACACAGGCCAGCGCGAAGGGAAAGAGTGCCCCACGGCACAGGCCCGCCTGCAGATCGGTGGGCCTCGATCGTGGGCCAGGCCACATGTCGCCCCCGCCCCACCCCCCGGGTCCGGAACCCTCCGCGCCACCCCGAGGATTCCGCAAGCCGCCCTCAAAGCCAGGTCCCGCCGGTATGGACCTTGTCTAATCCATGCCGGCGGGACTGGCCGGAAAAGGGCGGCCCCTCGGCCCATCGGGGCCCTGAGAATCGCCGGGCGGGCCACTGCCAACGGCCCCCGACTGGCGCGATCCCCGCCCCCGCCTAAAAACCAGCGCCGGAGAATTTGGCAGCCATCGTCGGAGTGGGGGGGGATTGGAGAATCCCGCCCTATACTTGGATTACTGTGCGCAGTTCTGGTGCGGGATTCCCTGTACCCGCCAGAAATGTTTTCTGGAGCGCACAGCCCCCGCCGGCAGCGGGATGCTGCATCCCGGCAGCCGGCTAAGCGGTTTCCCATTGTGGCCACCCCATGCCATTGGGAAATTCACGAGAGTGAATGAGTGTGCTGCCGACGAAGCGGAGGATCCTGCCGACGGAGAATCCAGCCCCCTGGTCTTAGTACAGTGACGGAGAGTCCCGCACAATGGGTGGGATTTAGTGGGCCCATTTACCACGGACGCAAATCCCATTATGCTGCTAGATAAGGGCCTTAACGAGATTTACACCAATGAGACCTTAGTTTGAGATCTTCCCCTGCCCTCTCCATTGACAGGATCAGGTTCACACCCAGAAACGGCAGGAACCTGCTGATTTCCATAATTTTTTATATATTTACATATACTTACCGGGCTCGACGCTGTAACATCCGTCCACGCCCTTTCCCCCAGCAAATATAAGCCCTAACGGTTTAATCATTCCTCATACGTCAACCCTTTCCTCCTCAGAATGAATCTGGCGACTCTCTTCACTGCCTCCAATGCCACCACATCCTTCCTCAAATAAGAAAACCGAAATGGGACACAATACTCCAGATGTGGTCTCACCAACACCCTACATAAGGGCTGGTTTAGCACAGTGGACTAAACAGCTGGCTTGTAATGAAGCACAATGCCAGCAGCGCGGGTTCAATTCCCGTACCGGCCTCCCCGAACAGGGGTCGGAATGTGATGACTAGGCGCTTTTCACAGTCACACCATTGAAGCCTACTTGTGACATTAAGTGATTATTATTATTGGAACAACACTTCTCTACTTTTATTCTCTAGTCCTTTTGCAATAAACACTAACATCCCATTTGCCTTTTTTATTACATGCTGTACCTGCAGACCGACGTTCTGTGATTTATGAACAAAGACACCCAGATCCCTCTGCCCAGACACATTTTGAATCTGATTTCTATTTAGATAATAATTTGCCTTTCCATTTTTTTGGCCAAAATGGATAACCTCACACTTATCCACATTAAACTCCATCTGCCAAATTCTGGCCCTAGCCTATCTATATCCATCTGCAGAACCAGTGCTTGATAAAAACAAATCATATCTTCCTTGCTTTTATACTCTTGTGCCCCATTTATAAAGCCCAGGACCCGTTACGCTTTTTAAATCATTCTGCCCTGCCTCTTGACACTTTGGTTTCACTGTTCCTGAACTGACTTTAGAATCTCACCCTTTATTTTCTATTGCTCTGTTCATTCTTCTACCAAACAGTATCAATTTACGCTACCCTGTATTAAATTTTAAACAGCCACACATTCCACAAGCTTGTTTACCCTCTGAGGTTTATCACTATTCACCTCACCGTTCAAAAGACGTCCACGTTTGTGTCTTCAACAAATTGTGCCCTGTATACCCAAAAGTACTTCATTAACATATATCAATAAAAGCAGTGATCCGATTCTGACCCGTGGCCAATCACATGCCTTTCCTTAAGTCCGATAAGCAATCTTTCACCACCGCTCTCTACCTCCTGACACTCAGCCAACATTACACCCAGGCTGCAAATGCCCCCTTTATTCCATGGGCTTCATCTTTGCTGACAAGCCTGTTATGGCACACTTTGTCAGACGCCTTTTGGAAGTCCATTTGCACCGCATCAACCACATTCCCTGCATCAACCCTCTCTGTTGCCTTATTAGAAACAAAACAGCATTTGCTTTTAAAAATCCAGGTTTGCTTTCCTTAATTGATCCATGCTTGTTCATGGGACTGTTAATTTTATCTCGGCTTATTGTTTCTAAAAGTTTTCCGACCATCAAGGTTGAACTGACTAGCCTACATTTGTTGGTTTATCCTTACATCCTTTTTGAACAAGCAAGTAACATTTGCAATTCTCTAGTCTTCTGGCACCACCCCTTTGTCTAAGTGAATTGGATGATTATGGCCAATGTTTCCCTTATCCCCCTTAGTATCCTGATCTGGTCCTAGTGATTTATCAACTTTAAGTGTAGCCAGCCTATCTAGTACCATCTCTTTCCCATCTGGCCAATCCACCTACCCTGCACATCTTTGGGTTCTGGGGGCAAAACCCACGCAAATACGGGGAGAATGTGCAAACTCCACATGGACAGTGACCCAGAGCTGGGATCGAACATGGGACCTCGGCCCAATACTAACCACTGCGGCACTGTGCCGCCCCTCTTTGTCAATTCTTAACCCATCCATTAGCTCAACTGCCCCCCTCTTTCACTGTGACTTTGGCAACACCTTCTTGTTAAAAACAGATGCAAAGTATTCATTTAGTACCTCAGCTCTGGCCCCAAACACCACCCATAAATCCTCTTTCTGGTCCCTACTCTAGCTCACTCTTGCTCTCACTGTTCTTTTTACATATATGCCAAAGATGTCTTTTGGATTCCCTTTCATGTTAGCTGCCAGCCTCTTCTCATACGCTCTCTTTGTCTCCTATATTTCCTTTCACTTCTCCTCTGAACTTTCTACATTCAGTCTGATTCTCACTTGTGTTATCAACTTGACATCTGTTCCTTTTTCCGGCTTCATCTTATTCCCTTTCTCTTTTGTCATCCAGGGAGCTCTGATTTTGTCGTCCCTACCTTTCTCGGTTGTGTAAGTGTACCCCAACTGGACCTGAACCATTTCCTCTTTGAAGGTTGCCCAGAGATCCGTGATAGCTATCAGGCGGCAGTCCTTGATTCCAATTTACCTGGGATGTGCTGTTCACACCCCAAAGAAATTGACACAAATTTGTTTTTTTTTTACTTTGCCCTTTTCCACAGCTAACGTAAACCTTATACAAAGAACAAAGAACAAAGAAAATTACAGCACAGGAACAGGCACTTTGGCCCTCACAGCCTGCGCCGATCCAGATCCTTTATCTAAACCTGTTGTCTATTTTCCAAGGATCTACTTCCCTCTGTTCCCCGCCCGTTCAAATATCTGTCTTGATGCATTTTAAATGATGCTATCGTGCCCGCCTCTATCACCTCCGCTGGCAAAGCATTCCAGGCACCCACCACCCTCTGCGTAAAAACCTTTCCACGCACATCTCCCTTAAACTTTCCCCCTCTCACCTTGAAATCATGACCCCCTTGTAATTGACACCCCCACTCTTGGAAAAAGCTTGTTGCTATCCACCCTAACCATACCTCTCATAATTTTGTAGACCTCAATCAGGTCCCCCCTCAACCTCTGCCTGTCCAACGAAAACAATCCTAATCGACTCAACCTTTCTTCATAGCTAGCACCCTCCATACCAGGCAACATCCTGGTGAACCTCCTCTGCATCCTCTCTAAAGCATCCACATCCTTCTGGTAATGTGGTGACCAGAACTGCATGCAGTATTCCAAATGTGGCCTAACCAAAGTCCTATACAACTGTAACATGACCTGCCGACTCTTGTACTCAGTACCCCGTCCGATGAAGGCAAGCATGCTGTCAGCCTTCTTGACCACTCTATCAACCTGCGTTGCCACCTTCAGGGTACAATGGACCTGAACTCCCAGATCTCTCTGTACATCAATTTTCCCCAGGACTCTTCCATTGACCATATAGTCCGCTCTTGAATTAGATCTTCCAAAATGCATCACCTCGCATTTGCCTGAATTGAACTCCATCTGCCATTTCTCTGCCCAACTCTCCAATCTATCTATATTTTGCTGTATTCTCTGACAGTCCTCCTCGCTATCTGCAACTCCACAAATCTTAGTATCATCTGCAAACTTGCTAATCAGACCACCTATACCTTTGTCCAGATCATTTATGTATGTTACAAACAACAGTGGTCCGAGCACGGATCCCTGTGGAACACCACTAGTCACCTTTCTCCATTTTGAGACACTCCCTTCCACCACTACTCTTATGTCTCCTGTTGCCCAGCCAGTTCTTTATCCATCTAGCTAGTACACCCTGAACCCCATACGACTTCACTTTTTCCATCAACCTGCCATGGGAAACTTTATCAAACACCTTACTGAAGTCCATGTATATGACATCTACAGCCCCTCCCTCATCAATTAACTTTGTCACTTCCTCAAACAATTCTATTAGGTTTGTAAGACATGACCTTCCCTGCACAAAACCATGCTGCCTATCACTGATAAGTCTATTTTCTTCCAAATGTGAATAAATCCTATCCCTCAGTATCTTCTCCAACAGTTTGCCTACCACTGACGTCAAGCACACAGGTCTATAATTCCCTGGATTATCCCTGCTACCCTTCTTAAACAAAGGGACAACATTAGCAATTCTCCAGTCCTCCAGGACCTCACCCGTGCTCAAGGATCTGCAAAGATATCTGTTAAGGCCCCAGCTATTTCGTCCCTCAATTCCCTCAGTAACCTGGGATAGATCCCATCCATTCCTGGGGACTTGTCCACCTTAATGCCTTTTAGAATACCCAAAACTTCCCCCTTCCTTATGACGACTTGGCCTAGAGTATTTAAACATCCATCCCTAACCTCAACATCCGTCATATCCCTCTCCTTGGTGAATACCGATGCAAAGTACTCATTAAGATTCTCACCCATTTCCTCTGACTCCACGCATAAGTTCCCTCTTTTGTCTTTGAGTGGGCCAATCCTTTCTCTAGTTACCCTCTTGCTCCTTATATACGAATAAAAGGCTTTGGGATTTTCCTTAACTCTGTTAGCCAAAGATATTTCATGACCCCTTTTAGCCCTCTTTATTGCGCGTTTGAGATTCGTCCTACTTTCCCGATATTCCTCCAAAGCTTCATCAGTTTTGAGTCGCCTCGATCTTATGTATGCTTCCTTTTTCATTTTAGCTAGTCTCACAATTCCACCCGTCATCCATGGTTCCCTAATCTTGCCATTTCTATCCCTCATTTTCACAGGCACATGTCTGTCCTGCACTCTAATCAACCTTTCCTTAAAAGACATTTCAAATGTGGATTTACCCTTAAACAGCTGCTCCCAATCCACATTCCCTAGCTCCTGCCAAATTTTGTTATACTCGGCCTTTCCCCAATTTAGTACTCTTCCTTTAGGACCACTCTTGTCTTTGTCCATGAGTATTCTAAAACTTACGGAATTGTGATCGCTATTCCCAAAGTAATCACCGACTGAAACTTCAACCACCTGGTCGGGATCATTCCCCAATACCAGGTTTAGTATGGCCCCTTCCCGAGTTGGACTATTTACATACTGCTCTAAAAAAACTCTCCTGGATGCTCCTTACAAACTCTGCTCCATCTACGCCTCCAACACTACACGAGTCCCATTCAATGTTGGGGAAGTTAAAATCTCCCATCACAACCACCCTATTGCTCCTACATTTTTCTATAATCTGTCTCCATATTTGTACCTCTACTTCATGCTCGCTTTTGGGAGGCCTGTAGTAAAGTCCCAACAATGTTACTGCACCCTTCCTATTTCTTAGCTCTACCCATATTGCCTCAGAGCTCGAAACCTCCATCGTGCCCTCCTTGATCACAGCTGTGATATAATCTCTGACTAGTAATGCAACTCCTCCATCCCTTCTACCTCCCTCTCTATCCTTCCTGAAGCATCTATACTCTGGGATATTCAGTTGCCAGTCCTGCACTTCCCTCAACCAAGTCTCAGTAATACCAACAACATCAAATTCCCAGGTACTAATCCAAGCCCTAAATTAATCTGCCTTACCTGCTACACTTCTCGCATTAAAACAAATGCACCTCAGACCACCTGTCCCATTGCGTTTATCATCTCTTCCCTGTCTACTCTTCCCCTTCGTCACATTGAGTTTATTATTTAGTACCTTACTGGCTTTAGTTGCTGCCTCTTTACTGACCTCTAACTTCCTAATCTGGTTCCCATCGCCCTGCTACATTAGTTTAAAACCTCCCCAACAGTGTTAGCACAAGCACCCCTAGGACATTGGTTCCAGTCCTGCCCAGGTGTAGACCAGGTGTATACTATAATCATTGCTGCTAAATGTTCCTCCGCTGACACTTAACCCACTTGACCCACCTCCTTCCCCAGAACCGTTTTTGGCAATGCCTTTTTCAGCATTGGACTGGAATCATTCTGATCAGGAACATTCTCCTGAACACACCTCTCCCTCTCTATCCTTTACATAATTCCTACCCACTCAATAGGCAGGATTTTTCAGTCCTGCCCGCCACCAGGATCATCCCGCCGAGTGTCAATCGGATTTTGGCTGTCTTGCCAAATCTCCCGCAGCGGGTCCTACCATGAGTAGGCCAGAAAATCACAGACTATATTGGGATAACTAATTCCCCCATTACCGATGAGCCGATTTTGCACATTTCTATAATTTCCCTGCAAACTTGCTCCTCCATACCAATGTTTTTCAAACATTTTTTCCCGGGACCCACTTCTACAAGCTGGCCGACCTTCGGGACGCATGCTGGCCATCCTTTGCGACTGATGCCAGCCAACTTTCATGACGCACCATTTTTGCTTACCTTTAATGCGACAGGTGAGCCTATTTGGTGCTCACGATCTCACTTGCCTTGTCATTTAGTTACATTTCTGCTCAGGACTTCAGCTGGTGATTCAAGTTCTCGCTGCATCCTTTGAAAAAAATCAAGAGTTTTCCCTTGAACTTGCGAAGCTTAGTCTTCAAATGCCTTTGAAGTTTTGAGGATTTTAAACTCATTTGCCAGTACTTCGCTGCATATAACATACATTGGCTTTGCACCCTTGGCACAATTAACTCAAGGGATCATCTTTACATTGCTTTGTTCCCGATTTCAGTTTTCCTCTTTGTTTAAAACGATCCATTTTCAGTTCTTCACAGTCCCGTTGATTTGCTTGCTTGCTTGCAGGTAGAAAATGGAAGAATCTCTCCTTCGTGATTTCAAGCCAAAAGCACGCATGTACAGGGCACGTGACATCAGTGTATGTTCTGGGCACATGATCTGCTCTCTGCTGCCACGTTTGGCCGGGAGACTGCACTGTTCTTTTTTTAAATTTTTATTTTAAATTTAGAAAGCCCAATTCATTTTTTTCCAATTAAGGGGCAATTTTGCATGGCCAATCCACCTACCTTGCACATCTTTTGGGCTGTGGGGGCGAAACCCACGCAAGCACGGGGAGAACGTGCAAACTCCACACGGACAGTGACCCAGAGCCGGGATCGAACCTGCGACCTCAGCACCGTGAGGCCGCAGTGCTAACCGACTGCACTGTTCTATTCAAAAGCCGGTAGTGGCCTTCGTTGTCAATTTAAAAGCTGGTCGCAGCTTCTTCTGTGATCGGGAATACCACGACAGATTGCTCTGTGACCCACCTGTGGGTCGCGACCCACAGTTTGAAAAATCCTGCTCTACATCATCCCCAGTAGTTCATGGCCTATAGAATACACTTAATTGTGTAATGGTGCCTGTACTTAACTTTAACCAGATAGATTCTGTCCTTGACTCCCCTAGGACTGCTTAGTGAGGCAAGGGAGGAAATAGCAGGGGCACTGGCAATAATGATCAATTCCTCTTTGGCCACAGGAGATGTGCCAGAGGACTGGAGGATAGCCAATGTGGTACCAATATTCAAGAAGGGAGGAATGGATAAGCTAGTCAGTCTAATTTCAGTGGTGGGGAAACTATTGGAGGCAATTCTGAGAGTCAGAATTAATCTGCATTTGGAGAGTCAGGGATTAATCAAGAACAGTTAGCATGATTGTTAAGGGCAGGTCATGTCTGACCAACTTGATTGATTTTTTTCAAAGATGTGACCAGAAGGGTAGGTGAGAGAAATGCATTTGATGTAGTCTACTTGGATTTCAGCAAGGCTTTTGATAAGGTCCCACACGGGAGACTGATAGCAAAGGTCTCCATGGGATTTAAAAATATATAAATTTAGAGTACCCAATTCACTTTTTCCAGTTAAGGGGCAATCCACCGAACCTGCATCTTTGGGTTGTGAGAGCGAAACCCACACAAACACGGGGAGAATGTGCATACTCCATCGGACAGTGACTCAGAGCCGAGATCGAACCTGGGACCTCGGCACTGCAAGGCAGCAATGCTAACCACTGCGCCACCCATGTATCTATGGGATTTAAGGAAATCTGGCAAATTGGATCCAAAATTGGCTGAATGGCAGGAAGCAGAGGCTGATGACTATGGGGTGTTTTTCTGGCTGGAAGCCTGTGTCCAGTGGGGTCCCGCAGGGATCAGTGCTGGGGCCCTTGCTGGCTGTGGTTTATAGAAATTATTGAGATATGAATGTAGGGTTGATCAGTAAATTTGCGGATGAAAATTGATGGGGTGGTAAATAGTGAGGAGGATAGCATTCTATTACAGGAGGATATACACGGGCTGGTCTGATCAGTGGCAAATGGAATTCAATTTGGATAAGTGTGAGATGATGCACTTGGGTAGGACAAACAAAGCAAAGGTCCTGGGATGCACCGAGGATCTTAGGAATCTTGGTATGCATGTCCCTTAAGGTAGCAGAGCAGGTGGATACAGCGGTTAAGAACGCATATGGTATACTTGCTTTTATTAGCCGAGGCATAGAGATTAAGAGCAGGGAGGTTATGCTGGAACTGTATAAAATGTTAGTTAGGCCACAGCTAGAGTATTGTGTGCAGCTCTGGAATCCACATTATAGGAGGGATGTGAAAGCCCTGGAAAGGTTTGAGAGGAGATTTTCTAGGCTGGAGAGTGTCAGCTATGAAGAGAGACTGGATAGACTTGGATTGACAGGAAGAAACTTTTCACCTTGGTGGAGGAGTCAATGGCCAGGGGGCATATATTTAAGGTAAGGGGCAGGAGGTTTAGAGGGGATGTGAGGAACAACATTCTACCCGTAATATCCAGTGGGACCTTTGATTTATTAACTGGCAGCATTGGGAAAGGGAACAAACCTGTGGCAATTCTGTCATGTGAGAGTACCTTTAAGAAATGGACGTTTAAGCAATGTACCTTTAAGAAATGAAGCAGCTCATATTACTGAAGTGATGTCAGAGGGGGGAGCTGAGCTGAGCTGAGATCACTTCTGTTTTTAGTTTCAGTTTGAGAAAGCAGCTGAAAAGTGCCTGGCTGGTTTGCTGTGAGCTGTTTTGAAAGGAGAAAGCCAGTTTTGAGAAAAGAGCTTGGGTGTGCCTGTGTTTGCAGTAAGCTGGATCTGCCGGAAAGAATATCTCAGAATCATTTGGGTGATTTAAACTCATAATAGTAATGTCTTTAACCTGATGTGTTTCTGTTTAAAGGTGTTAAGTCTTTTGAGGTTTGAAGGAACATTTTCAGGGATTATTTAGTGTTGTATTATTTTAAGAAAGGGGTGTTAAGGGATCCAATGTTTATTTAAGAAGGTTAAGTTGAATTCATGGAATGAACATTGTTTTGTGTTTAAAAACCCACGTATCCATAATTGTAGTACCACGCCTGGAAAACAAGCCGTGTGCTTCAAAAGCAACAATACATAAAAGTGGGGGTTGGTTGAACGCCATGATACATTTTGGGGTTCAGAAAACACCGCTCCCATAACAATTCCTCGAGCTGACACATGCTCACTGCCTCATTATGCAATCTCCATTTCATTCAGTCGGCCTCTCAGACCTCCCTGTTTTGGAATTTTCTACATTCGTCCGTCATGTAGCTTTGGGTTTCACTCATCATTTACATAATGAACAATCACGCATTTCTCTCATGCCTTTCATTACCGTAGGACATCCCAAAGCGAATGAAGCATTTTTGACATGTAGTCACGGTTATAATGCGGGAGACACAGCAGCTAATTTACGTGGGAAGCACCCACCAACATTATTACTTTAATAACAACCAAGTAAGTTAATTTTTTAAGTTGTTGGATTGGGGGGATAAACATTGACTCCCGAAATATTGCCATGGGATCTTTCACCATCCATCTTTGAGTGGGTAGACCGGGCCTTCGTATAATAATTCACCCGAAAGATGGCACCTTTGACAGTGTAGCGCTCCCTCAATATTGCACTGGGAGCGGTGGCCTGGATTGTCTGTGCAAATCCCTGGGAGTAGGACGTGAGCTAGAGGCCCGCATTTGGAAAGGTGTAAAGCACCCAGAGGTTCAAAGCTGACTTGGGCTAAACAGCAGAGCAGAAATTACACTTACATGTCACATTTTATTAACATTTAAACAAAAAAAAATCCATAAATAACCACAGACATATCTGTCTCGCTGTCTGTTTTCTTTTTAAAAATCCGCGAGTTTGACCCACAGCCTGACAGCTATTTCAGTCCTGCGATTGGTCCCTTTTTTGACCAAAACAAGGGGAGGGCAATCCTTGCCTGACCACGTGCTCTGCTCAGCCTCTGCGACTCCGTTCCATTGGTAGTGGTACTCGGTGTCATTTCTTCTGCGAGACTGTCATTTTCCGAAGGCCCTTTATTCTGATGAGCAGCTCGTTAATAAAATCCTAGACCAGGATGGGGTAAACAAAGGGGAAAAAAGTTTTATTCTCAGAGCTTTCCTTGTCAGTGGGAAGTGCCAATGTTTCTACTGCAGCAAAGTAGTTGGAGGGAGGTGGACAAGAGGACACAGCAAATTGACAGGCATGAATAAATTAAACTTAATTCTCTGCTATGTAAAGTCAATCTCCTCTAAATATCTGCTGCCCAGACCCTAATTCATGGCACGCCCTTTTTTCTCCTTGCCTCCTGCACTCGCTGACCCTATGTTGACGCCCACAAACAACATCTTGATTTTAAAATTCTCACTTATTTTCTTATCCTTCCCCGGCTGTGCCCCTCCGATACTCCGCAAACTCCTCCATCCCCACAAATTATTGCAATGTCTGGATTGCTGCAATCCTGACCTCTTGACCAACCCTTCGCTCCACCATTGGCTCAGCCATGGAATTCCGTTCCTAAACTCCGCCTCTCTTTCATCTTTCAAGACCCTCTTTAAAGCCCATCTCATTGTCCAAGCTTTTAGATACAACTCTTAATGTCCCTTTTCTTTGGCACACTCTCAACCTTTGCCTGATGGGCCAGGATTTTCCTTTCCGCCATTCGAACATAGGCCTACAGCGATTTCAGACTCAAACTCTTAATTTTTTGCAAGCAGGGATTCTGGCCCTCACCCGGGAGGAAGTCCCATCTCAGAGAGCTGGCTCTTTAGTACCTGCAGTGCCAGAAGCTGCAGCGGACAGGACTGGGTCTGCAAGCAGTCCCCCGGAGTCTAGGAATAAAGTATATTTTGCTGGTCTCAGGGTGGAGAGGCCGGGGGCGGGGGGGGGGTTGCCCAAAGTTAAAGGGGAGCTGCTGACGGAAATAATGACTGGCTACTTCGGGTCTCAATTGGGGTAAGGGTGGACAGCCTGTCGGAGGCCGCACCCACCCCAGTGTAAAATTGCAGAGAGGTTGGGGTGGATGGGATCTGAACGGGAAGCCCACCCAAGGAATTTTATACTCAAACCCCCGCCACGTGCATACAAACGCAGCGGAGTGTAAAATCCTGCCCATTGTGTCCCTGAAAAGTACCTTGGCATGTTTTACCTCATTAAAGATGCCGTGTAAATGCAGGTTGTGGTTTATTATGATCATGTAAGTCTGAACACAGTGGGTACTCACCCAGAAAGTGGAAGGTGAAGAGACAGGTCAGATTTATAACTGTTTTAAACAGAGGCCGACAGGATACTATCGGGAAAGTGAAGATGGGTATTTGTGTTGTCAGATCTGTCAACATCTGTGATGACAGACAGAAACAGAGTTAGCATAGTCCAATATTCTATTGTGTTGTCAGATTTAGATTGATATTTGAGAGAGAAAGGCACAGAGACATGAGAGAGAGTGAGTGAAAGTGAGAGGAGGAATCCCCACCCACCCCTGCCACCCACCCGGAGGGCCATACTTTCTGGCGGCGGAGGTGGTCCACCATTGGCCGACAGCGGGATCAATATCTCCAGGAATTTGGATGCCCACACCTCCGCCGCCAGGGTGCCTACCATAGGCAGGGCCGAAAGATCCCAGTGGGAAGGGAGGGTGAACTTCCTGTAAGCATCACATTCTTTGGTCCTTGGCCGTTCTATATTTCTACAGCAGGTTTGTTATATTATATAATTTTATCTTACATTACGAATGGCCTCCTTCTGCACTGTTGGGATTCTATAGATTACGTTACACTTTTATACTATTGTTACGTTACATGTTTTGGCCTCACATCGATCCAAAGACGTGCACTGAAGTTAACAGAAAATGCTGGCAAGAGAAGTAAAAATAAAATTTCCAGTCCAATGTGACCCTGAAGAATATTGGACTGTGCTAACTCTGTTTCTGTCTGTCACCACAGATGTTGACAGACTTGCTGAGTTTTTCCAACATTTTCTGCTTTTGTTCTTGATATCCGCAGGGTTTTGCTTTTATATTAGTGTGCTGATATTCTTTGATCTTGGTAACCGTTCTATATTTCGGCAACAGGACTACTTACGTTATACATTTTAGCCTCACATTGATGCAAAAGTGTGCACTGAGGTTTCTTGGGTTGCCTATGTTTTGCATTTTAACGAGTGGCAACAGGTTGCCTCCAGGGGGCAACCTTGTGCCATTTTAGCTTCACACATTGCACCGCCTCCGATGGCATTGTTCTTGTACACAGCATTTACAGCACAGAACCAGACCATTTGGCTCAAGACAACCTCCCTCCCACCTTCCTTCACATCAGCATACCCTCCAGCTCCTTTTTCCCCTCATGTTTATTGAACTCCCCCTTAAAAGCATCCATGTCATTGGCCTCAATACATGTGTTATCCAGTGGAGCTCTGAGGAAAGAAGTTTCTCCTGAATGCCTTTTTAGACTTTTTTTTAGTGCCTCTCTGATGGCCCCGGTTTTGGACTCCCCACAAGTAGAATGATCGACCATATCGAACTCTTTCATAATCTTAAAGACTTCGATCCACAGCCTTTTCTAGAAAAGAAGAGACCATCCTGTTGTGTGGTTCCTATTAGTTTGAACCCTTCTGACATTATACCTTTTTTTCCATCTTCCCTGTTACCTCAATATTCTTTTTACGATATGAAGTCCAGAACTGTACCTGGTACCCCAAGTATGGTATAACCAAGGTCTCATACACACCCCTCGACTTTGATAATCTAATAATACTTTATCTGTTTCTTATAAAAGCTGTCATCTCCTGGATGCAGAGAAACGTGAAACCGGCAGTATAACTTCCCACCTTACTGCCAACCTAATAATGTTACCATCAGGATTGTTGGAGTCAAGCTGAATTGACATGGGTGAAATTATAGTGTTGGGAGGAGAATATCACTCCCAACCAGATGCAGGATACACAACAGTGGTCTCTTTAACTCTGTCCCAACAATAGGTAGCTCAGTAATTAGCCACTGTCCATGAAGGGCCACCACTGACCCCTCTCTCCCTTAGAAAGAGAAAGATAATTGATGATTTAGCTTGAGGGACACCACTCCACATCAAGTGTGGGGCAAGGTAAGGAGACAGGCCACCTTGAACTACCACAGCCCATACAGGCATTGAACCCATGCTGTTAACATTCTGCTCTGGACACTAGCCATCTAAGCTAATCAGTCCCGCAATGTTAACAATATGGGCTTAAAGAAATAAAGACTTGGATTTATTTAGCAACTTTCTCAGCCTTAGGGAATCCCGGAGAACCTTAACGATGGATTACATACATATGGACCGGGATTCTCCGATCCCGCGGCCAAGTTCTGAAGCCGGCATCAAAAGCGGTGCGAGCGACTTCAGCGTCAAAGGGCCTGCAGGCCCAGGCATTCACCCCTTCCTACGGGGCTAGTACGGCGCCGGAGTAGGGTCCGCAGATGCACGCCATGGCCGGCGCATGTCCGCGCATGCGCACCACGGCCGACGGGGGTCCGTGTGGGTTGCCATCTCCGTGCCGGCCCCCGGGCAATATGGCGGAACCCTACAGGGGCACGGCGCGGAGGAACGCAAGCCCCCCAAAGAATTAGCCCGCCCGCCGATCGGTAGGCCCCAATCGCGGGCCTGGCCACCGTGGATGCCCCCCACAGAGTCGGATTTGCCCCCCCCCCCCCCCCCACCAGGACGGCCCCCGCAGCCAGAACTCCGAGGTCCTGCCGGGTAGAACCATGCATAACCCATGCTGGCGGGACTCAGCCGAACTCGGCGGGCACTCGGCCCGTCGAGGCGCGGAGAATCTCTGCAGGGGCCGCTTTCAACAGGGCCCCGACCGGCTTGGCGGAGATCCCACAGGCACGATTGGCACTGATTCCCAGTCACCGGAGAATCAGCGGCTTGTTTTCGGAGCAGCGTGGCGCGATTCCCGTGGCCCCCCCGCCGATTCTCCGACCCCACGCGGGGTCAGAGAATTCCGGCCATGAAGTCTAGTCACTGTCATAATGTCGGGAATCCAGTAACCAATTTGCATACAACTTCCCACCAGCGGCAAAGAGATAAATGACCAGATTGTTTACTTTTGGTTGAGGGATAAATATTGGCGAGGACTCCCCAGGTCGTCACATGGTGCCTCGGAATACTTTGCCTACCTCATGGACAGACAAGAATTTGTCTTAATATTTGATCTTAAAGATGGCATCTGCAAAAATGTAACATTCTCTCAGTACTGCATCGGAACATGGGAAGTAGGAGAAGTAGGCAATTCAGCCCTTTGAGCCTGCTCTGCCATTCAATCAGATCATGGCTGATCTCTTCCTGGCCTCAAATCCACTTCCTTGCCTATTCCCTATATCTCTTTAACATGTTGGTTTTAAACCAGAAATATATCTCTCTCCTTCTTGAAACCATTTAATGATTCAGATTCCACCGCACTATGGGGCAGCGAGTTCCACAAACTCACCACCCTCGACGAGAATTAGTTCTTCCTCATCTCAGTTATAATTTTACTGCCTCTCAACAAATATCTGTGTCCTCCCGTTCCAGATTGCCCCAGAAGGGGAAACATTTGGTCTACATTTACTTAATCAATCCCTTTTAGCATCTTATATGCCTCAAACATATCCCCTCTCATCCTTCTAAACTCCCGCGGGTATAAACCCAAACGGTTTAATCTCTCATACGTCAACCCTTTCATCCCCGGAATCAATCTGGTTAACCTCCTCTGAACTGCCTCCAATACCACCACATCCTTCCTCAAATCAGGAGACCAAAACTGGACACAATACTCCAGATGTGGTCTCACCAACACCCTATACAATTGCAACAAGTCCTTTTGCAATAAACGCTAACATTTCATGTCTTTTAATTACATTACTGTATCTGCATACTGACTTTCTGTGATTCATGAACAAAGACAAACAGATCCCTTTGCCCAGATGCATTTTGAATCTGCTTTCCATTGAGATAATAATTTGCCTTTCTATTTTATCAGCCAAAATGGATAACCTCACACTTGTCTGCAGAAAACTCCATCTGCCAAATCTTGGCCCAATCTCCTAGCATATCTAGATCTGTCTGTAAAATCTGTATCTCCTCTTCACTGCCTGCTTTCCCAACTGTTTTAGTATCATCCGCCCCCCTCCAGTCCCAGAGGCACCAACTTCCCCCGCCCCCTCCAGACCCAGGCGCACTGACCTCCATCCCCCCTCCAGTCCCAGACGCACCGCCATCCACCCCGAGTCCCAGTCGCACCGACCTTCCCCACCCCAGTCACAGACGCACCGACGTACCCCCTATAGTCCCAGACGCACTGACCTCCCTCCACAGTCCCAGACGCATCGACCTACCCCCTCCAGTCCCAGACGCACTGACCTCCCCCCTCCAGTCCCAGACACACTGACCTCCCCCACCCTCCAGTCCCAGACGCACCAACCTCCCCCCCACTCCAGTCAAAGATGCATCAACGTCCCCCTCCCTCCAGTCCCAGACGCACCGACCTCGCCCCTCCAGTCCCAGACGCACTGACCTCCCCCACCCTCCAGTCCCAGATGCACCAACCGCCACCCTCCAGTCCAGATGCACTGACTGCCACGCTCCAGTCCCAGACGCACCGACCTCCTCCCTCCAGTCCCAAATGCATCGACCTCCCCCCTCTAGTCCCAGACGCACCGACCTTCCCCCCTCCAGTCCCAGACGCACCGACCTTCCCCCCTCCAGTCCCAGACACACCGACCTTTCCCCCTCTAGTCCCAGGCGCACCGACCTCCCCCCCCCCTCCAGTCCAAGATGCACCAACCTCCCCCCTCCAGTCCAAGATGCACCAACCTCCCCCCTCCAGTCCCAGACGCACGGACCTCCTCACCTCCAGTCCCAGATGCACCGACCTCCCCCCCCCCTCCAGTCCCAGATGCACCAACCTCCCCCCTCCAGTCCCAGACGCACCGACCTCCCCCCCCCCCCTCCAGTCCCAGGCACACCGACCTCCCCCCCCCTCCAGTCCCAGACGCACCGACCTCCTCCCCTCCCTCCAGATCCAGGCGCACCGACTTCCATTCCCCCTCCAGTCCCAGACGCACCGCCATCCAACCCCCCACCCCGAGTCCCAGTCGCACCGACCTTCCCCACCCCAGTCACAGACGCACCGACGTACCCCCTATAGTCCCAGACGCACCGACCTCCCCCCTCCAGTCCCAGACGCACCGACCTCCCCCCTCCAGTCCCAGACGCACTGACCTCCCCCCTCCAGTCCCAGACGCACCAACCTCCCCCCTCCAGTCCCAGACGCACCGACCTCCCCCCTCCAGTCCCAGACGCACCAACCTCCCCCACCCTCCAGTCCAGATGCATCAACGTCCCCCCTCCCTCCAGTCCCAGACGCACCGACCTCCCCCCCCACTCCAGTCCCAGATGCACCGACCCTCCCCCTCCAGTCCCAGACGCTCCGACCTCCCCCTCCAGTCCCAGACGCACCAATCTCCCCCACCCCCCAGTCCCAGACGCACCGACCACCCCCACCCTCCAGTCCCAGAAGCACTGACCTCCCCCCCCCTCCAGTCCAGATGCACTGACCGCCACCCTCCAGTCCCAGATGCACCAACCTCCTCCCTCCAGTCCCAGACGCACCAACCTCCCCCACCCCCCAGTCCCAGACGCACCGACCTCCCCCCCCTCCAGTCCCAGACGCACCGACCTCCCCCCTCCAGTCCAGATGCACTGACCGCCACCCTCCAGTCCCAGAAGCACTGACCTCCCCCCCCCCTCCAGTCCAGATGCACTGACCTCCCCCCCCCTCCAGTCCAGATGCACTGACCGCCACCCTCCAGTCCCAGATGCACCAACCTCCTCCCTCCAGTCCCAGACGCACCAACCTCCCCCACCCCCCAGTCCCAGACGCACCGACCTCCCCCCCCCCTCCAGTCCCAGACGCACCGACCTCCCCCCTCCAGTCCAGATGCACTGACCGCCATCCTCCAGTCCCAGAAGCACTGACCTCCCCCCCCCTCCAGTCCAGATGCACTGACCGCCACCCTCCAGTCCCAGATGCACCAACCTCCTCCCTCCAGTCCCAGACGCACCGACCTCCCTCTTCCAGTCCCAGACGCACCGACCTCCCCCCCCTCCAGTCCCAGACGCACCGACCTCCCCCCATCTCCAGTCCCAGACGCACCGACCTCCCTCTTCCAGTCCCAGACGCACCGACCTCCCTCTTCCAGTCCCAGACGCACCGACCTCCCCCCACCCCAGTCCCAGACACATCGACCTCCCCCCTCCCTCCAGTTCCAGACGCACCGACCTCCCCCTACCCTTCATCTCCCCCCACCCTTCACTTCCCACCCTTCCCCGCCCCTCCCCTCCTGCTCCAACCTCCCCAAGTCCCAGACACAGTGACTCCCACCCCCAGTCCCAGACACACTAAGTTCTAACCAGTCTGAGTACTGGCACTTAAACAACCTGCATGGGAGTCATGCAGTCCATTCTGGGTCTGATGGATTATATAGTTGAAGAGGGGGGGGGGTGGAGGAGGTGGGGCAGAATAAGAGGTCAGGGATAGGTCGGAGCTAAGGAACAGGAGTAGGCCAATCAGCCCCTTGACCTGTCCCGCCATTAAATTAGATCATGGTTGATCTGTGACCTAACTCCACATACCTGTCTTTGGACCACATCCATAATATCTGCTCAACAAAATTCTATCTATCTCAGATTTTAAATGAACAACTGTTCTAGCTTCAACTGCTGCTTGTGGGAGAGAGTTCCAAACCTCTACCGCCTTTTGAGTGAAGAGGTTCTTCCTAATTTCTCTCTTGTCTTTCCCTGTTAATATATTAATCCTTCGATCAGATTACCCCTGAAGCTCCTAAATTCGAGTGAAAACAGGCCTAATTTGTGTAATCTCGTAATTTAACCCCCGTAGTCCAGGTATCATTTTTGTAACCCTGTCACAGCACTCCAAGTGGGTCTAACCAAGATTTTGTATAGCTGCAGCATAACCCCTCTGTCCTTATACTCCAATCCTCTAGATATAAAGGCTAGCATTCCATTAGCCTTATTGATTATTTTCTGCACTTGTTCCTGGCATTTTAAGGATCTATGCACCTGAACCCCCAAATCTCTTTGGACATTCAGTGTACCTAATGTCTTTCCATTTAGAAAGTACCCAGTTCTATCCATTTTTCATCCAAAATGGACAACCTCACACTATTCTTTGACAAAGAGTCACCCAGACTCAAAACGTTAGCTCCTTTCTCTCTCCACAGATGCTGTCAGACCTGCTGAGATTGTCCAGTATTTTCTGTTTTTGTTTCAGATTCTAGCATCCGCAGTAATTTGCTTTAACCTCACACCTGGTTCCATTAAATTCCATCTGCCATAATTTTGCCCATTCACCTAGTCTGCCAATATCTCCTTGCAATTTTGTGTTATCATCTAAGCTTTCTCCAATACAATAAACTTTGTATCATCAGCAAATTTGGGTATATTTTCTATGCCATCATCCAAGTCATTAATGAATAGTGTGAATAATTGAGGCCCCAATACAGATCCCTGTGGCAAACCACTGGTCACATCCACTGTGGCACACCACTTGCCAATTAGAGTGGTTAACCATTATCCCACTCTCTCGTCACCTGCCACTCAACAAATATCTACAAAGATGTCATGGACAGAGAACAAAGAGAGAGTGTTAATGGTGGCATTAAGGGCTAAATAAGTCACCTCAGTCCCAGACACTCTGGACCACCCCCCCAGTTCCAGACACACTGGGCAGGATTCTCCGACCCCCCGCCTGGTCGGAGAATTGCCGGGGGTCAGTGTGAATCCCGCCCCTGCTGGCCGCCAAATTCTCCGGGCCTCCAAAAGTCGGCGAGGCATGAGTCGCGCCGCCCGCCCCGGAAAATGGCGGGGACCGGCACGACTCAATGGGCCCCGGGGCTGCCCGAAGTCTCCGGCCCGTGATGGGACGAAGTCCCGCTGGTTTTTTTGCCAGTCCCACCGGCGTGAATCAGACTAGGTCCCTTACCGGTGGGTCCTGGTGGCGTGGGCGGGCTCCGGGGTCCTGGGAGAGGGGGGGGGGGGGGGGGGGGCACGCAGGGCGATCTGGCCACGGGGGGGGTGCCCCCACGGTGGCCTGGCCCGCGATCGGCGGCCGAGCCTGTGCCGTGGGGGCACTCTATTCCTCCGTATCGGCCGTGTCAGACTCTGCGATGGCCGACGCGTAGGTGACCCCCGCCCTGCACAGGTGCGGGGATGATGTCAGCAGCCGCTGATGCACCCGCGCATGCGCGGACTCTCTCCGGCCAGCGGAGTCCCTTCGGCCCCGGCTGGCGTGGCGCCAAAGGCCTTCCACACCGGCCGGCGGGGGCGCAAACCACTCCGGCGCCGGCCTAGCCCCTGAAGGTGAGGAGGATTCCGCACCTTTGGGGCGGGCCGACGCCGGAGTGGTTCACGCCTCTCCGTCCCGCCGTGACCCCCCGCCCCGCCGGGTACGGGAGAATCCAACCCACTGAATCCACCCCCCCCCTCTCCCCTCTCACTCCCTCCCCTCCTCCACCCAGACACACTGATAATGTTCTGTAAGGAAGGAAATCTGTCACCCTTCCGCGGTCTGGTCAAAATGTGACTCTAGACCCACAGCGATGTGGTTGACTCGTAAATGCCTTCTGGAATGGCCGAGCACGCCACCCAGTTCAAGCGTAACTAGGGGTGGGCAATAAATGCTGGTCCAGCCTGTAACGCCCACAATTAATTTTTTAAAAAACACACTGAACCATCCAGTCAGTCAGTCTGAACCACACATGTCCCATTTTGCTGTTCCTATAAGTGAAGTCATTAAGAGGGAGAGAGAGGTCACTGAGTAGAAGGTTTCACTTACATCTGTAGGTTTACAGCATTCGTGTAGCATTTCCTGTGAGAAAATAAAACAAAATGGCCAGTTTAAAGCATTGACAAGAGTAAAGATAAATTAAAAAGATCAGTTCACATTCAGTGCCACTCATCTTTACTACAGCCCACTTTCTTTCTCACAGCTCAGCTGGGCCAAGCTGCCAAGAACCATTGCAATATCAAAATCAAATGCTTGTCAGTTCCCTTTGTGTGTGACACCAGCACGTTTTAACAGGAAATAAGAAACAGGGTAAATCCCAATATGGTGATGTGTCACCTGCTCTTTATCTTTGTATCATTAAGCAATAGTTCTGTTCGATGCAAATTAAATGAGCCCAAGTCTTAATTACAGAACTGTTAACGTTCACCTTATTGAGAAATAAAGCAGCTCATTAATTGGTGTCTCTTCAATTACTCTCAGGTTTGCGAAGAGAGAAATTTAAGACATGCACATTGTGTTCCAGCTCTCTCTCGTTGAGGGTGGTTCAATAATGGGCTGTGTGATTCAATTATTGTAAAATTAATATACCCCTCACTGGAGCAAGTAACACCGCTGAATCCTAGAAGGGAGTTGGGTGGATCCACATTTGGAACTGGGCCTTTAGCCAGAAGACTCTGGGCTAAATTTTCATCACAGAGCCAAGCAAACAAGGGCCAGGTTTGTTTTCAGGTCAGAAACCTGCCTCAAGTGGAGGAGGGTGGGGGAAAGCTGATTAAAGTTCCTTAATTGGCATTCCCTGTCCAGTGAAGGGTGATATGCAGGCTCTCGAAGCTGGAGGGCCAATCAGAGGTCCTCCAGCTTCAGAAGAGTACCCTTGTGCAGGAAAAAGTAATTTACTGGGAGGGTTCCTTGACAGGAAGGTGTCCTCTCAACCACCTTTAATTAAAAACACACTGAAAATGTAGCTTCGGCTACCACTGTGCGGATAGGGCTGAGCAATCCCTCTACAGATTTGTCAATGGCTATACCTCCGAGCCCAGGCTGGCTGTAGAGCCTGTAGGTCTGCTTGAAACACTGCCTGCCCCCCCCCCCCCCCCCCATCACCCACCCGACCTGCGCTCGTCGCCAGGCAGTTGATTGCCTGCACGTTCCCCCAATTACATCAGGAGATTCCAGTTGATGTTGTTAACTTCCCAGGCCCTGAATGTGCCCCTCTCAAAACTGAGGAGTGGTCTGGAGGCCGATATACAGGACAGTGTTGGTATTTTCGGGTCCCCCATCTACCTCACCCATCATCAGCCCCATATGGCCCCGGAAATTCAGCCCTTGATCTGTAATGTGGTCATGGTATCTCATCAATGGGATCACCGAGGAGGAGATTCACATGAATGGAATCGAAGACTCCTTAATGTGAGGCACATTAAGGAGCACAATCTCTTTATTGGGTTCTCGGTGCAGAAACTCCCTGCACAGAATGGATGAAACAGATGGGATGACAGAATTGGGTTGAAACTGGATTGTTATCAATTTTAAAACGGGCATCCAGCCGCAGCAGGTACCTGGAGTTTGGAACGCTGGTCTTCATCCGAGATGTCTAGCAGTTCATCAATGTCAATCTCCAGTTCTGGGATTTCTTCCTCCTTCAGGAATAAGTTAAGTATTAATGGAAAACCTGGGAACAGTCAACTGGAGACAATGTGAGGATTGGAATCCAGTCAAGCACTGGATTCCGCATGGGTTTGTGACACTCGTATTCTTGGGAGTGGGAATGTATTCTGTGCCACCAGATTTAGCCACACAATTCTAAACACCAAAATAGGCACTACCCGGCTGTGGGCAACCTGCAGAGCAGGGGGCCTTTTGGGGCCCACTCTGAGTGCGGTCCACAAGCTATTCTGTTGACCGTTGCCCACGTGTAGGGTTGCCACATTTCACTGATTTCCACCCGCGTAGTTTTTCCCTACTGGTTTGACACACATAAAGCAAGGGCCAGTGAAGTGAGGTGTGTGCTGATTGCCGTGCACTCCCACTGTCCAAAGTGTAAATATTTCTTTTGTTTTTACCATTTAAAGTTGATGATAATTCTATAAATATATAAATGATTAAACATTTTCAGTAACTTGTTATGAAATATTCCGCGTGTATTAAATGTATTTAATCTTATTCATGGGGTCATGGTTAGTGAACAACCCTGACTGAAATGAAGGCGGGTCACTCATGTGGGCCGATCACTGGCCCTAGGTTGTCAAATCATTCATCTGGACTGTTCCGTAGTGCCATGCTGCATTGGTATTAGTGCTGTGTAGAAACATGTTTGGCCTACCATCTGCCCATACATCCTAGATTTGCTCCATGATAGCTATGTGATCTGTGTGTAAAATAATTTAGGGATGGCAATAGTGCTGGCCTAGCCAGCGAGGCCCACATCCCGTAAATTAATTTAATGGGTTACTTTAGGATTACACAATGCACTGGGAAAATGCTTCCCTTTCTTGGAGAGCTCAACCGTTGGTAAACAGATCTTTGGTTTTTGTGGAGTGTGCACATTCTCCCCATGTCTGCGTGGGTCTCACCCCCACAAACCAAAGATGTGCAGGGTAGCCGAATTGGCCACACTAAATTGCTCCTCAATTGGAAAAAAAATTGGATACTATCATGAAAAACAAAATCTTTGGTTCACGTGGATTTTCTCCGGGTGCTCCGGTTTCCTCAGTCCAAAGATGTGCAGGTTAGGTGGATCAGCCATGCTAAATTGCCCCTTCCTGTCCAAAGATGTACAGATGAGCGGAGGCACGGGGATAGGGCGGGGGAGTGGGCCTAGAGAGAGTGCTCTTTCAGAGGGTCGATGCAAATTCGATGGGCAGAATGGCCTCCTTCTGCACTGCAGGAATTCTATGGTTCTATTAGGCAGCTCATGTGCTTGAGTCTGCAGCAATGTACTCTCGCCCCCCCTCCTGCCCACCACCCACAGGTACAAACACACAACACCAATTCCCATTGATCCTTGGAACCTTAGTTCAGGCCCCTGACTAGTTTCCAGGTCAAAGTCAACAACAGAAACAACCAACAACCCACAATTGTAAACAACTCCAAGTGGGTGCCCCTTGACCCCAATAACTTTGTGCTGTCATGTGCATCAGCAGCGATCTTGATGTGCACAGAGATTATGGAAGGCGAAATGTGCTTCCTTGATACTGAGCTCTCATTAAAACAGTTTTAAAAGACATATTATATTCCAAACTCATACAAGAGTTACAAAAAACACCTGCAAACCATAATAGTTACAGTAGTTTGTAACATGTTTCCTTTATACACCCCTACTCCCCTCCTCCCCTTTACCCTCCCCCCCCCACTCCCTTCCTCCTCTTTCCTCCCCCCCCCCCCCCCCCCGCCCTCCCTCCCCAACCCAGGACAATCAGATCCTTGAAAATAGATAGGGATGGACGCCACAGCGCATTAAACCCTTCCTCTGACACCCATGGGCCAAATTTGCCCTTTTCCAAGCTCAGAAATACATACAGGTTCCCACCCACACTGCCACCCCCGGCCTTGTTGCCGACCACAGTTCAGCAAAATCCTTTGCCGAACAATTAGGGAGGCGAAGGCCACAACATCAGCCCCTTCCCCTCCTGTAGTCCCGGCAACTCCGAAACCCCCCAAATCACCACCAAGGGGCATGGCAGTATTTCAAACCCCACCAACTCCAACATCTTGAACACCGCTTCAAAAAAACTCTCCAGTTTCACATCCCCCCCCCCCCCCCCCCAGAACATATGGGCGAGGTTTGCTAGCCCTGACGACACTTCTCACAAAGATCTTCTACCCCTGGGGAAAACCCCTGATCCAGGTCGGTGTCATGTGCACCCTTAAATGTCTCTATCTTCCCTTTACCCCACTAGTTCGAAGCTAGCATCTTTTTCAGTAGCTGGGGGAAAGCGGGCAGCTCCTTCCGCACATCGTCCTGCACTTGTAGGTACCTGAATTCACTCCCCTTTGGAATTTCTCCTGGAACCTCACGGTAGCATAGTGGTTAGCATCAATGCTTCACAGCTCCAGGGTCCCAGGTTCGGTTCCCGGCTGGGTCACTATCTGTGCGGAGTCTGCACGTCCTCCCCGTGTGTGCGTGGGTTTCCTCCGGGTGCTCCGGTTTCCTCCCACAGTCCAAAGATGTGCAGGTTAGGTGGATTGGCCATGCTAAATTGCCCGTAGTGTCCTAAAAAGTAAGGTTGAGTTGTTGGGTTACGGGTATAGGGTGGATACGTGAGTTTGAGTGGGGTGATCATTGCTCGGCACAACATCGAGGGCCGAAGGGCCTGTTCTGTGCTGTACTGTTCTAAATTCTAAATTCTAAAAAATCTGCAAACTGCTCCTCTAGAAATAGGTCTCTCACTCATCCTACTCCTGCCCTCTGCCATCTCTCAACCATCATGTCCATTCATCCGGGCACAACCCTACATTTCCTGCACGGCGGGGCTAGTACTGATACCTGCCCCAACTTGTGCTTCCGTAGCTGATTCCAGATCTTTATCAATGACACCACCACTGGGCTATTAGTGTATTTCCCTAGGGCAAACGGGAGAGGGGCCGTTACCATAACCCTTAAACTTGACCCTTTACAAGGGTTCTTCTCCACCCACACCCATTCGAACACCTCCCACCCCCCCCCCCCCCCCCCCCCGCCCCCCTGGAATTCTCCGCCACCCGGGAATCGGCGGGTCGGGAATCGCGCCGCGCCAGTCGGCGGGGCCCCTGCGGCGATTCTCCGGCCCGAAGTCCCGCCGCTGTCAGTCCTCTCCCACCGACGTGGGTTAAACCACCTCTGTGCCGGGGGGAGCAGGCGGCATGAGCGGGCCCCGGGGTCCGGGGGGGGGGGGGGGCGCACGGGGCGATCGTACCCCGGGGGTGCCCCCACGGTGGCCTGGCCCGCGATCGGGGCCCACCGATCGACCGGCGGGCCTGTGCCGTGGGGGCACTCTTTCCTTCCGCCACCGCCACGGCCTCCACCATGGCGGAGGCGGAAGAGACCCCCTCCACCACGCATGCGCCGGTGGTGACATCAGCGGCCGCTGATGCTCCGGCGCATGTGCGGACTCATGCCGACCGGCGAAGGCCTTTCGGCCGGCTCCAACGCCGGCCGGCGTGGCGCCAAAGGCCGTTGGCGGCAGTCGGCGGAAGGGGAGCCACTCCGGCGTGGGCCTAGCCCCTAAAGGTGCGGAGAATTCTACACCTTTGGGGAGGCCCGACGCCGGAGTGGTTGGCGCCACTCTGCTACGCCGAGATCCCGCCCCGCCGGGTAGGGGAGAATACCGCCCCTTATTCTTTCCCATATTCAATTTGTACCCTGAGAAGTTCCTGAATTTTCCAGCAAGTCCATAATTCTTCCCATATTCTCCAACAGGTCTGCCACAAATAGCAGTAGGTCATCAGCATACAACGACACCCTATGCTCCTTGCCCCACCTCACAAGCCCCGTCATTCCTCCAAAGTCCTGAGTACAATCGCCAAAGGCTCTATTGCCAGCGCAAACAATAATGGCAACAAAGGGCACCCCTGCCTTGTTCCCCTATGTAACCGGAAATAATTAGAATCCATCCCATTCATTCACACACTCACCATAGTGGATGCATAACGTAACCATACCCTTGCCACAAACCCAAACCTCCTCAGGGTCTCAAACAAATATCCCAGTCAACTCGAGCAAAGGCCTTCTCCGTTGACACCATCACGTCCAGCACCCTACTAACTGACGAGTTCATAACCACATTCAATAATTTCCTAATGTTACTGGACAGCTGCCGCCCCTTCACAAATCCCATCTGATCTTCCGATACCACCAATCGCTTGCCAGCAACTTGGCCAGAATCTTCACATCCGTATTTAGCAACAGCCATCAAGGCACCTCCCCCTTTATTGGATAAAATCGAAGGCAGTGATCGAAGCCTGTCGAATTATTGGGTCCAAAGCTAAGGACCGCCCCAAAGGGCGCAAAATCCCAGAGGGATAAAAAGAGACACAGCCATGTGTTCGGTCTCTCTTGGCCCCTGCCTACGCCTAAAACCAAGTGTAGCATTGCGACCAGAAGTCAAGTTCAAGACCAACGATCGCTACCAGACGGATGAGCCCAGCAGAAACGAAGCCACTTCTTCTACCCAGCCACGCAAGATCCGAACAACCGCCTTGTACATCTGCCCATCTGCAAAGAGTCGGTTGCCCTGAAGTTAAGTATAGGTTGTTGTAGTTGTTAGGTGTAGTTTAACTTGTAGTGTTTTATGTTGCATGTCGAAGTAATCCTTGTGTGTAAATAAACTAATTTTGAACTTGAACTGACTAACTGGTTGTGTGATCCTTTGATCAATATCCAGCAAAGCCCTGTGGTGGTATCATTTGATACCTGGCGACTCTGAAAAACAATATTATCATTAATAACTGGCATATCTAGTTAATTTGGCAACACTAAGGAGCAATTTAGCATGGCCAATCTACCTAATCTGCACATTTGGGCAGGTTTAGCTCAATGGGCTAAATAGCTGGCTTGTAATGCAGAAAAGGCAGCAGCGTGGGTTTCAATGACCGTACCAGCCTCCTAGAACAGGTGCCGGAATGTGGCGACTAGGGGCCTAGAACGTAGAATATTTCAGCGCAGTACAGGCCCTGTGGCCCTCGATGTTGCGCTGACCTGTGAAACCAATTTGAACCACGATTCCATTATCATCCATATGTTTATCCAATGACCATTTAAATGCCCTTAATATTGAATCCACTACTGTTGCAGGCAGGGCATTCTACGCCCTTACTACTCTCGGAGTAAAGAACCTACCTCTGACCTCTGTCCTATATCTATCTCCTCTCAATTTAAAGCTATGTCCCCTCGTGCTAGCCATCACCATCCGAAGAAAAAGGCTCTCACTGTCCACCCTATCTAATCCTCTGATCATCTTGTGCCTCTATTAAGTCCCCTCTTAACCTTCTTCACTCTAACAAAAACAGCCTCAGGTCCCTCAGCCTTTCCTCAGAAGATCTTCCCTCCATACCAGGCAACATCCTGGAAAATCTCCTCTGCACCCTTTCCAATGCTTCCACATCCTTCCTATAATGCGGTGACCAGAACTGCACGCAATACTCCAAATGCGGCCGCACCAGAGTTTTGTACAGCTGCAACATGACCTGATGGCCCCGAAACTCAATCCCTCTACCAATAAAAGCTAACACACCGTACGCCTTCTTAACTTCTTAACAACCTATCAACCTGGGTGATCTATTTACGTGACACCGAGATCTCTCTGCTCATCCACACTACCAAGAATCTTACCATTAGTCCAATACTCTGTGTTCCTGTTACTCCTTCCAAAATGAATCACCCCACACTTTTCTGTATTAAACTCCATTTGCCACCTCTCAGCTCAGCTCTGCAGCTTATCTATGTCCCTCTGTAACCTGCAACATCCTTCCGCACTATCCACAACTCCACCGACTTTAGTGTCATCTGCAAATTTACTCACCCATCCTTCTACGCCCTCCTCCAGGTCTATTTATAAAAATGACAAACAGCAGTGGCCCCAAAACAGATCCTTGTGGTACACCACTAGTAACTAAACTCCAGGCTGAACATTTCCCATCAACCACCGCCCTTTGTCTTCTTCCAGCTAGCCAATTTCTGATCCAACTGCTAAATCACCCTCAATCCCATGCCTCCGTATTTTCTGCAATAGCATACCGTGAGGAACCTTATCAAACGCTTTACTGAAATCCATATACATGACATCAACTGCTTTACCCTCGTCCACCTGTTTGGTCACCTTCTCAAAGAACTCAATAAGTTTTTGAGGCACGACCTGCCCTTCACAAAACAGTGATGACTATCCCTAATCAAATTATTCCTTTCCAGATGATTATAAATCCTATCTCTTATAATCCTTTCCAAGACTTTGTCTTGGACAGTAGTGGGATGTTGTCCACAACAGAAGTAAGGCTCACTGGTCTATAGTTACCGGGGTTGTCTCTACTCCCCTTCTTGAATAAGTGGACAACATTTGCTATCCTCCAGTCTTCTGGCACTATTGCTGGAGACAATGACGACATAAAGATCAAAGCCGAAGGCTTAGCAATCTCCTCCCGAGCTTCCCAGAGAATCCTAGGATAAATCCCATCTGGACCAGGGGACTTACCTATTTTCACACATTTCAGAATTGCTAACAACTCCTCCTTATGGACCTCAATCCCATCTAGTCTCGTAGCCTGTATATCAGTATTCTCCTCGACAGCATTGTCTTTTTCCTGTGTGAATACTGATTAGAAATATTCATTGAGCGCCTCTCCTATCTCGTCAGACTCCATGCACAACATCCCACTACTGTCATTGACTGACCCTACTGTTACCCTAGTCATTCTTTTATTCCTGACATACCGATAGAAAGTTTTAGGGTTTTCCTTGATCCTACCTGTCAAAGACTTCTCATGTCCCCTCCTGGCTCTTCTTAGCTCTCTCTTTAGGTCCTTCCTAGCTAACTTGTAACTCTAAAGCGCCCTAACTGAACCTTCACATCTCATCTTTACATAAGCATCCTTCTTCCTCTTGACAAGTGATTCAACTACTTTAGTAAACCACGGTTCCCTCGCTCGACCACTTCCTCCCTGCCTGACAGGTACATACTTATCAAGGACACTCGGTAGCTGTTCCTTGAACAAGCTCCACTTTTCAATTGTGCCCATCCCCTGCAGTTTCCTTCCCCATCCTATGCATCCTAAATCTTGCCTAATCGCATCATAATTGCCTTTCCCCCAGCTATAACTCTTGCCCTGCAGTATAAACCTATCCCTTTCCATTGCTGAAGTAAACATAACTGAATTGTGGTCACTATCACCAAAGTGCTCACCTACCTCCAAATCTAACACTTGCCTGGTTCATTACCCAGTACCAAATCCAATGTGGCTCGCCTCTCGTTGGCCTATCTACATACTATGCCAGGAAACCCTCCTGCACACATTGGACAAAAACTGACCCATCTAAAGTACTCGAACTATAGCGTTTCCAGTCAATATTTCGAAAGTTAAAGTCCCCCATAACAACCACTCTGTTACTGTCCAGAATCATCTTTGCAATCCTTTCCTCTACATCTCTGGAACTTTTTGGAGGCCTATAGAAAACTCCCAACAGGGTGACCTCTCCTTTCCTGTTTCTAACCGCAGCCCATACTACCTCAGGAGACGAGTCCTCATCAAATGTCCTTTCTGCCACCATAATACTGTCCTTGACTAACAATGCTACCCCTCCCCCTCTTTTACCACCTTCCCTAAGCTTACTGAAACATCTAAAGCCCTGCAACAACCATTCCTGTCCCTTCTCTATCCATGTCTCCGAAATGGCCACAACATCAAAGTCCCAGGTACCAACCCATGCTGCAAGTTCACCCACCTTATTCCGGATGCTCCTGGCGTTGAAGTAGACACACTTCAAACCACCTTCCTGCCTGCCAGTAGACTCCTGCAACCTTGAAACCTGACTCATGACCTCACTACTCTCAACCTCCTGTACACTGGAGCTACAATTCAGGTTCCCATCCCCCTGCTGAATTAGTTTAAACCCTCCCAAAGAGCATTGGCAAATTTCCCCCCCAGGATATTGGTACCCCTCTGGTTCCCATTTGTAGAGGTCCCACCTACCGCAGAATGAATCCCAATTCTCCAGGTATCTGAATCCCTCCCTCCTGCACCATCCCTGTAGCCACGTGTTCAACTGCTCTCTCTCCCTATTCCTCATCTCACTAGCACGTGGCATGGGTAACAACCCAGAAATAATAACTCTGTTTGTCCTAGATCTAAGTTCCCACCCTAGCTCCCCAAATACCTGCCTTACATCCCCATCCTTTTTCATACCTATTTCGTCGGTGCCTATGTGCCTATGTGGACCACGACTTGGGGCTGCTCCCCCTCCTCCTTAAGGATCCAGAAAACACGATCCGCAACATCACGGACCCTGGCACCTGGGAGGCAACATACCAACCGCGAGTCTCTCTCGTTGCCACAGAATATCCTATCTGTCCCCCAAACTATGGAGTTTCCAATGACTAATGCTCTACTCCTCTCCTTCCTTTCCTTCTGAGCAACAGGGACAGACTCTGTGCCAGAGACCTGTACCCCATGGCTTACCCCTGGTAAGTCTCTTCCCCTCCCCCCACCAGTATCCAAAGGGGTCTATATGTTACTAAGAGGAACGACTACAGGGGATCACAGTAACTTCATTGAAACCTACTTGTGATAATAAGCGATTATTATTATTATTATTATTATTATTGGACTGTGGGGGGAAACCGGAGCACCCACAAGAAGTCCACGCAGACACAGGGAGAACGTGCAAACTCCACAGAGACTGTGACCCAAGGCTGGAATCGAACTTGGTGCTATGAGGCAGCAGTGCTAACCACTGTGCCACCAACTTAGTTTTAATCCTTTGTTTGAAAAATATTAGGGACAGAACAGAGGCTATTTGACTGACGGTCAAGAATCATCCAGTCAGGCAAGGAGGGTCTGTTTGTTTCTCAGTCGGCCACAGGAAAGTGGGGCACCACGAGGATGGGCATGCTGGTTGACCAATCAGCTGAGGGGAGGGGCAGTTGGAGGTGGGGAGTCAGCTGACAAAACATCTCGGACAATCTTCACAAAAATATAAGAGAACAATAAAATAGGCGACTTTCCGGTTCTTTTCGCTTGACCTGACCACAACCGGCTTTTAACTGGTCATCAATATGTTTCCAGCAGTATAAATCAATGAACTGAACCTCTTTGTGATAATTAATATGGTCAGGGGAATGGACACAAGAAGCACTTTCCACAAAATAAGCAAGGGCCAAAATGCATTTAGATCATTATTGGCAGACTGTCGAGCTTCATGTATATTAGAAGTTGGTTAGAGAGATAGTAATGGATGTATCCTTGGAGATCACACAGCAGAGGAGGCAACACTGCAACGAGGAAGTAAGCAGTCAGCCTCAAGCCGCAAGAAATTACCAGAAATTATCGTGGTTCACTACCAAAAATAGCGCATTTCATAATTAAAAATAAGCAAAACATTCTCATCTCCATCATAACTTAAAACATAATGGGTGTAGGTGTGAGAAGTGTGCACAGTTAGAGTGCGAAAGGAGCTCCTAAACTGGACTAACTGTGACATCTTTGCACGACAGGGAAGAGATAGTCAGCCATATAGGAAGTCAAGTCAAGAGTGTTATTACACTAAAAGAATGTAGTGTCGCTTTTACCACAATGAATCAAATCACAATTACCCTACCAAGGAGTTGCCCAAGGAAGATCCTGTTCATTATCCGGAGGGTTAACTGTAGTAAAGCACCTTTTAATACAGAATAATAGATGGAATGGATGAGTTACAGACTGGAATCTAATCGAGGGGTTCAGATGGTTCATAAAAAGAATAATGGACACCCGGGAGTGAATTACAGACTGGAATCTAATCGAGGAATTCAGATGGTTTATATATAGAATAATGGATACCCGGGAGTATGTTACAGACTGGAATCTAATCGAGGGGTTCAGATGGTTTATATATAGAATAATGGACACCCAGGAGTGAATTACAGACTGGAATCTAATCGAGGAATTCAGATGGTTTATATATAGAATAATGGGCACCCAGGAGGGATATAGAAATTATACAGCAGAAACAGCAACTAAATTAGCAAACTGCATATTATTGGCTCAGTGGCCGTCCAAAGCACAACAGCTGTTTTGCAAGAGTAACCAAAATATAATTAACATTGGGCATCAAATCCAATATATGTCCCACCCATGGCTGTGATCAAATGAGTCACTTGATATTGTGCTGGGCCAGAAACATCACATGGTTCATATCTGGGCTATTGTAGATTATCCTCAGTACTGGAGGAGGAGAGATTTCTCCAGGACACAGCTGTAAACAAACACACACCTATACTACAGTATCAAACAAGTACAAACGCACACTATCAAGCACATGTCAAACACACGTGCATGCAGCAATAAACAGAAGCAGATGCTGTCAACATACACAGAGACAAGCCCACTCTCTCATGCCCTTACAAGCATACGTGTATTTGTCAGAGTTATGTATGAACTCAGAAGCACACATCGAGGGCACGATTTTCCAGAAAGATTTCCAAGTGTGGTAGCGAGCAAGAACTGCAACGAGGTTCCCGGCGCTCGACCCAGCGAGGCCGGCAAGACTATTCAACGTTAATTGGTCCACTTAACAAGGCCCTACAAGCTTCTCATCGCAAATGAAGGCTCCCCAGCTGATTCGCCGGGACAACGCTCGCCAGCCCCCGACTAACAAGGTCGAGCAGCACTTCACTTGCATAGCCAACCCCAGTCAGCTCGCAACAATGTTCGGGTTTTCGGGTTTCATACTTAGGGAAGCTCCTAGATGCGGTCGAGGTCAGGAGGGATGTCCTAAGGATCCTGGAGCAAGGCTGTCTGGGATGTGGTGGCAGTGGCCGTAAGCTCGGGGAGTGGGACCGACTGGCCTCCAGTGCCATAAGAAGGTCCGATTCCTGGCTGGGTCACTGTCTGTGCGGAGTCTGCACGTCCTCCCCGTGTGTGCGTGGGTTTCCTCCGGGTGCTCTGGTTTCCTCCCACAGTCCAAAGATGTGCGGGTTAGGTGGATTGGCCATGATAAATTGCCCGTAGTGTCCTAAAAAGTAAGGTTAAGGGGGGTGTTGTTGGGTTACGGGTATAGGGTGGATACATGGGTTTGAGTAGGGTGATCATGGCTCGGCACAACATCGAGGGCCGAAGGACCTGTTCTGTGCTGTACTGTTCTATGTTCTATGTTCTAAGGTCAACGACCTACACCGGGCAGCATGGGTGAGTTGACACTAACGCCCCCTGCCCCCTCCCCGCCGAGACCTTTCTGCCCCCACGCAAGCATCCACCCCAACAACTCACCAAGCAGCCCCCAATTCTCGCTTCAACCTTCTCCCCACTCCCAACCCATCCTTCACACACCCCCTCCCACCACTGTGAACCACCCATTAATGATGCCCTCGGTGTCTCTGCAAGGGAGGCTCTCGCACAATCACTGACTGGCAGAGAGGTGGCAGACTTATGGATCCTCACCACCTTTGAGGAATGGCACTGGATGTTACAGGGGTGGTCGAGGACAGAGCGGTCACCAACGCGGAGGATGGTGGAAGCCGCAGAGGTGAGGAACCACCGGGCTCCACCTGGAGGACCTCTCAAATGTGAGTTGTTATTGACTGGCCCATCCCTCCCACTGACCACATGTCCATTCTCCCACAGGTCCTCCAGCCGACGGCACCAGCCCATCCCAGGTGGCCCCCTCCTCAGCCTCCCAGGAGAACACCTTGGAGGAGAGCTTCGAGGAAGGCACGATCGATGTATTACAGTGTCATCCCCACCCTCTGCCAGCGCAGAGATATACACCTTGGTGGGAAACTTCAGTGGTCAGGCTTCTGGGGTATAATCTGGTGAGCACCACACAGCTGATGATGCACATCAGGTGGAGGCAGGAACCCCCAGGTGGGACAGCAGGCGGGGATTTGCTGGATCCCAGGACCCTGCTGGATCCCAGCCTGATGCTGAGCTTCTGATACAGGGTTACCCGGAGCTGTTAGGGTGCAGGCAGGACTATCAGAGGAAGATGTCAGCGACATTCCAGCTGGTCCATCGCGACTGGAGGAGTCCCAGAGGCTACAGGCACAGGAGATGTTGCCGGCAATGAGTGGCATTGAGGCCAATATTCTTCGGGTGGTGACCGCACTGGAGAGCCTGGTGCGTGACGTCGGCAGCAGAGTGAAGATGTCCATGGTGTGGCGCAGTCAGTGAGGGCCATGGCTGAGGGTCTCGGCAGAATGTCTGCCGCGCTGGAGATGTCACCCAGTACCAGGTTGACCTTGATGAGGTGATGAGGGGCATGCCCCATTCTCAGGTGGGCATTGCCGAGGCGTTGCAGAGCATGGCGCAATCATGAAGGAGCATCGCTGAGGGTGTTGACACCTTGGTGTAGACATTGGGGAGCCACCGGGCTGGCAAAGCCAGATGCTGCAGGGGCAGCCGGGGCTCAACCCAGCTGCTCCTCAGTACCAAGGTGAACATGGGGCCCTATAGACATCGAGCGAGGAGGGGGCACCGAGTGCCAACCCAAACTTGTCCCATGGAGTGGGGATGGTGGCCACCAACTCCCCTGAGTTCCATCCCTCTGATGAGGCCGTGTCTCAAGGTGAGCACATCCAACAGGGTGGCACGGCTGTGCATGCACCGTCGACAAGTGAGCCAGGACCCTTCGTCCCTGGAGGACACCCACCAGGGGCATCGAAGGCCAGAGGACGAGGTAAGCAGCTGGCTGCTTCCACCTCAGATGTGCATCCTAAATGTAGCAGTAGAGCTAAGAAGGCTAAACATATTGAGGATCATTGAGGGTACCAGGGGAGGGATAATTGTATGACACGTATAACACTTGAGCACAACCAGTATGACGCCTCTGTCATTTTCTTCCGCTCTGGGTACCAACCTCCAAACCCTTGGCCTATCTCTCCAGGCATTCCCCATACCACGTGCAGGTGATGGGTGTGAGTGAGCACTCAATGGGCAGACAGAGGTCAGACTACGGCATAGGTTAAGGAGCTCAGCTTTCTGTGGGTTATCACCCCCCTGTCCTCGGCAGTGACCCGCTGACAGTGCTGACACAATCCCAGCACCCGGAGTGATGCGGCACAGACCCTGGGAGGGTGGGTAAGGTAGCGATGACGGACCAAGCCATGTCCGATGTGAAGCGGGCGAGTATGAACGCCTCCCTAGCCGTCTGGGATTGACGGCCCCCTGCCACTGCCGTCAGTGCTGAAGCCTCCGGCTGGTCCTCCAGTTCCCTTGGCTCGGCCTTCCCTTGCTGGTCTGAAGCTGCCTCATCATCCTCGTCCTCCGCAGAGGTGGCCACATCTTCCTCAGCCCCAACCTCCACCTCGACGCCCCGCTGCTGTGCCAGGTTGTGGTGGACACAGCAATGCACCACCGGAGCGGTCGAGGCATCGGAACCGGCACTCGAGGAGTCCGCTGCACCGCTCAATCACAGCCAGAGTGGCCCATCCTGGGTCATCCTCGAAGAGGCAGAGGGTCCTCCACCTCTTGCCAAACACAGGGGCAGCAAGCCCAGCGCCCCTGAGCTCTTTGCCTGTGAGCAAAGATGGCTGCTTACCCCCAATACACCCCGCAGACGTCCTTCCGCCAGGCTCACGTTTTTCAAAAGGTGTACTAATTGACACCAGCATGATCACTTGCTAGGGAGGCCAATCAATCACAGGAGGCCGTTGGATATGGGGTTGCTCCCATTACTTGTATGGAAATTGGGCCACGCTACGGCAGGATTACGATGAAAATGGCCAATTTTGCGCAGGACTGCACTGCCTCGCTAGGAGTAAGGGAACTAGCTCAGAGGAAGGAAGAGACGAGGGCAGCAGAGTGCAGGAGAGGGTGAGCAGGTGACAGAGAAGGCATAGTGGAATGGGCACAGGAGGGGGGTCACCACACTAGCGGGGAAAGTTCGCGCCAGGAAACGTGAGAGAAATGGGGGATCGCGGCACATCTCCCAGCGGGGAGAGACCGCCAAGGCGGGGGGGGGGGGGGGGGGTTGACATTGGGCCCACAGGGGCACAAAGTGATATGGAAGAGAAGGGCTCTGGACTAGCTTCAGCGGGTCAGGTTCGGGAAGATGGAACAAGATGGCACCGCAAGCATCCACTTTGGAAGGTCCCTGAACAAAGGGAAACCCCGGCGTGCAGGGTCTCACACACATGGCGTACACACAGTTGGCAGCCTTATTGGGTGGCCTCTGGACAAAGAGGAACCCCGGAGCGCACCCACCAGCTAAATATTTCTCTTTATTAATTTCGAGTACCCAATTCATTTTTTCCAATTAAGGGGCAATTTAGCGTGTCCAATCCACCTACCCGCACATCTTTGGGTTGTGGGGGCAAAACCCACGCAGACACGGGGAGAATGTGCAAACTCCACACGGACAGTGACCCAGAGCCGGGATCGAACCTGGGACCTCGGCGCCGTGAGGCAACAGGGCTAACCCACTGTGCCACCATGCTGCCCCCCCACCAGGTAAGTATGATTGATCCTGCAGGAAGGGTGGGGGGGGGGCAGAAACCCCCACACCAGGATAGTCACCTGGAACACTAGGGGACTTAACACCCCAGTGAAAAGATCCAGAATCTTCGCCACTAAAAAGTCTGAAGGCCGATATAATCTTCCTCCAAAAGTCACACCGGAGGGAGAACAACCGACTGTGGGTCAAGAAGGGTTGGGTGGGACACACCTACCATTCCATGGACAGGATAAGGGCTGGGTGGGGGCGGGACAGGAAGGGGGGTAGCAATTTTAATAAACAGGAGATCAGTGTTCATGCGGATAAACGCGGTTACGGACCAAGTGGGGAGCGGTATGTCGTGGTTAGCGGTGTCTCGACAGAGCACCGGTAGTCCTGGTGAACGTGTGTGTGCCCAATTGGGATGGCACGGAATTTATAAAGAAGACCATGGCACAAATCCCCGACATAGATATGTTCATTGAGGCGGGGGGTCTTTGACCGTGTACAGGACCCACTGATGGACAGTGGGGAAAACAGAAGGCTTGACTAGGGAACTGGGAACTCTTATGGAGCAGATGGGGGCAGTGGACCCATGGCAGTTCATGCACCCAGGTGAGGAGTTTTCATTCTTTTCACCAGAACACAGGGTCCACACCCACATCGGCTTTTTTGTTTTGGGGAAAACGAAAAAGATGCTTCCAGAAATAGTCAGAGCGGAGTAATCCGCAATGGTAATCTCCGACCTCGCTCCACATTTCATGGTTGTGAGGTTAGAGACGGGTCGTGCCCAATGCCCGACGTGGAGGTCGGACATGACCTTTAGGGCAGCACAGTCGCATGGTGGATAGCACTGTGGCTTCATAGCACCAGGCTGTTCGTGCAGAGTCTGCACATTCTCTCCTTCTCTGGGTGGGTTTCCTCGGAGTACTCTGGTTTCTTCCCACAGCCCAAAGATGTGCAGGTTAGGTGCATTGGCCATGCTAAATTGCCCTTAGTGTCCAAAAGGGTTAGGAGGGGTTATTGGGTTAGGGGGATAGGGTGGAAGTGAGGGCTTAAATGGGTCGGTGCAGACTCAATGGGCCGAATGGCCTCCTTCTGCACTGTATGTTCTTTGTGCTTGCCCGACAAGGTCTTCTGCCAGAAAACATCACAGGCCTTGGTTATGAACAACTAGAATGGGGAAGGCTCACTGGGAGGCACTCAAAGTGTAATAAGGGGAGACATTATTGCCTACAAGGCTCGTAGAGACAGGGAAGCGAGAGCGGCTAGGCAACAACTAATCGAATCCATCTTGGAGGTCAACAGAAGACACTCCGATGCCCCGACGGTAGAACTTCTGGCGGAGAGGAAACGGCTAAACTGGACTTTAACCTGTTATCCAGCAGGAATGTAGTGTACCAACTCAGCCAGGCATGGGGGACCTTTTATGAGCACGGAGAGAAGGCTGGCCCCCTGCTGGCTCACCAGCTGAGAAAGCAAGCGTCCAGAAGGGAATTAGTCCAGGTAAAGACAGCAGAAGCGGACTGGTAGCCGAACCAAAAAAAGGTCAGTTAAGCATTTGAGGCCATTTACTGGGGCCTGCACACCTCTGAGCATTCCCGCCCCCCCCCCCCCCCCCTCCCTCCCCGACGGGAACGGGAACTCGGGGATGAAGCAGCTTCGACAGACTGGACATGCCAGTCGTGGGGACGATAGACAGAGGGAGTTGGAAGCACCAATAGGTCTGGGACAGTCATGGGGAGCATTAGTTCCAGATGGGGAAGGTGCCAGGACCCGATGGGTTCCCGGCAGACGTTTACGAAAAATTTGCACCGGCACATGCGGGAGATGTTTACAGATTCACCAGTGAGGGGCACCGTGCCTCCAACGCTAACACGAGTCACCACCCAAAAAAGATAAAGACCTAATGGAATGTGGGTCATACAGACCCATTTTGCTGCTCAATGTAGACACGAAAACACTCACAAAAGTCCTGATCAAGAGACAGGAGAACTGTGTTGCGGAGGTGGTCGCAGAGGACCAGGCAGGCTTTGTTAAGGGTAGACAGCTAACTGCGAATATGAGATGGCTGCTGAATGTGATATTGATCCCATCTGGGGAGAGAAAGCAGAGGTGATTGTCTCTCTGGATGCAGAGAAGGCCTTCGACAGAGTCGAGTGGAAGTACCTCATTGAGGGACAAGAGTGGTTTGGGCTGGGGACGGGCTTCACCTCATGAGTGCAACTCCTGTTCCACAGCCCCAAGGCGAGCGTTCGGACCAACACCACCAGCTCTTAATGCTTCCAGCTGCACAGAGGCACAAGGCAGGGATGCCCGCTGTCGCCGCTCCAGCTCGCCCTGGCAATCAAGCCACTGGTGATCGCCCTGACACGAGAGGCTGGAGGGGAATCCAAAGAGGAGGCAGACAGCGCAGAGTCTCACTCAATGCGGATGACCTGCTCCTCTATATCTCAGACCCACAGAACAGCGTGAAAGAAATCACGAAGGTCCTGGGAGAGTTCAGAGCCTTCTCGGGCTACAAACTCAATCTGGACAAAAACAAAGTTTTCCCGGTGAATCCGAGAGGGGGAGGGACAGAGGGGGAGGATTTACCCCAATTTGAGAGTAGCCCAAAACAAATTCTGCTACCTGGGAATCCAGATAGCCCACGACGGGACACAGATCCACAAGTGGAATCTGACCAGTCTGATGGAGGAAGTAGAAAAGGACCTACAGAGATGGGAAGCACTCCCGCTCTCCCTGGCAGAGACGGTGCAGACGATCAAGACGAATGTGCTGCCCATGTTCCTCACCCTGTTCAGGTCCACATCCCCAATGCCTTTTTTCAAGCAATAATCAAATGTTATGGTGTTTGTGTGGGAGGGGAAGATCCAAGAATCCCCAAAACAGTACCACAAAGGAGAAGAAGCATGGGAGGCCTGGCCCCCCCAAACTTGCAATATTACCACTGGGCAGCCACGGCCAAGAGTGTGAGGGGATGGGTGAGGATTGAGGAGTCCTCCTGTACAGGAACGACCCTCCGCGCCCTCGCCACGACAGCACTCCCATCCCCACCAGCAAAACCCTCAACCAGCCCAGTGGTAGTAGGAACACTAAGAACCTGGATCCAGGTGAGGCAGCACTTCAGTCTGACCGAGGTATCCAACACGGCCCCAATCTGCAGCCACCACAGGTTCCCGCCAACTATGCTAGATGCCACCTTTAAGAGGTGGAGACAGGACGGGGGGGGGGGGGGGGGGGACACTGACATTTAGGGACTTCTACACGGGGGACAGACTAGCGGCCTAGAGGAGCTGACGGAGAGATTGGAACTACCGAATGGACAAGAACTCCAACAGCTGCAAGTCACAAACATTCTTCACAAGGAGACGATGAGGTACCCAGGAACCCCGAGAGACACAACGTTGGAGCAGTTACTGGATGCTGACAGTCTGGGGAAGGGGAACTGCGTGGACATATACGGACAACTGTTAGAAAGGACACACTCCACACTGGACAAAATTAGAGACAAATGGGAGAAAGAGCTAGGTTCAGAACTAGGGTGGGGTCTCTGGAGCAAAGCACTGAGCAGAGCCAACTCCATCTCCTCCTGCGAGGCTAAGCCTAATACAGCTAAAAGTGGTGCACAGAGCGCACCTGAGCAGGTTCTTCCTGGAGGTGGAGGATAAATGTGAGCGGTGCCAGGGAGGCCCGGCCAACCACGCCCACCTGTTCTGGGCCTGCCCCAGACTTGTCAGGTTTCGGACAACCTTCTTCGAGGCAATGTCCAAGGTTGCTGGGGTGAGGGTGGAGCCGTGCCCGTGAGTGGCAACTTCGGGGCATCGGACCAGCCAGAACTACATATGGTGAAGGGATCCGACACCCTTGCTTTGCTTCCCTAATCGCCCGCCGAAGAATCCTGCTCGGCAGGCGATCAACAGCACCACCCACAGCTGCACACTGGCTGGCAGACCTATCGGAATTTCTCCGTCGAGAAGATTAAGTTCACCACCCGAGGGTCTGAAGATGGCTTTCACAAAGCGCGGGTGCCATTCATCAGCCTGTTCCAAGCCCTGTTGGAAGACAACAATTGATAGTGCGGGGTAGGGGGGAGGGGCGGAGGGCACATGGCAGCCACCGGGACCACAGAGAGCAGACTGACATGGGGGGGGGGGGGGGGGGGGGGGAACAGGCAGGGAGAGACCGGAGGAAACACCAGGGGGGAGGCCAGACAGTGACTGACATGGGCACCGGAGGGCCCAACACAAGGCCACACCCAAAAAAAACCTTCAAAAAGCAGGCAGGCAAGATGGGAAGAGTGGAAAAGGAGGGAGGATTGCGCCGAAAAGGAACAAATGTAAACTGTGTGGTGAATGTATAACATATAAATCCACACTGTATATCACTGTGTCCCTGTGGGCTCCATCTGTGAGCCGTTGTGCGGCTCTGCCCACAGGGGGAGATGAGGAGCATGTACAGGGCTCTGCCCTTGGCTCCGCCCCAGCTGGAAGTATAAAGTGCTGCGGTCTTGCGAGCCTGCCTTCAGTTCAGCTAGTCGCAGGCAGGCTCAGTTGTAAGTCGATTAAAGCCACAGTTTACTTCAACTCGTGTCTCTGAGTGAATTGATGGTCGCATCAAACTGTAACTGTCTCATCTATCTCTAACAAGTCTACAAATGTAAAACTTCAATAAAAATATATTTTTCAAAATACACGCATGCAAAAAAACTCACACTCACAAATGCACAGACACACATATGCACTCTCTAGTCGTCTCTCAATGGGGATCAAGTGTGTGAGCTCTGAGCTCAAACATATTCTCATCCAATGCACACATGCACTTCCTTGCGTCACAAGAGTGATCAGAATTGTGGATCTCACCTAACTCTTTTCTCTATCCTCTGTCACCACAAGATTAAGATCAATTATATTCGCCTTATTTCCGCCCCAGCCGAGATCAGCTATCTTTGCACTGATTCACACTCAAACCTGACTGAGGCTGTATCTAAGGAAAGAGGAAGGATGTGCTGGCTTTGGAAAGGGTCCAAAGGAGGTTCACAAGAATGATCCCTGGAATGAAGAGCTTGTTGTATGAGGAACGGTTGAGGACTCTGGGTCTGTACCCGTTGGAATTTAGAAGGATGAGGGGGGGATCTTATTGAAACTTACAGGATACTGTGAGGCCTAGATAGAGTGGACGTGGAGAGGATGTCTCCATTTGTAGGAAAAACCAGAACCAGAGGACACCATCTCAGACTAAAGGGACGATCTTTTAAAACAGAGATGAGGAGCAATTTCTTCAGCCAGAGGATGATGAATCTGTGGAACTCTTTGCTGCAGAAGGCTGTGGAGGCCAAATCACTGAGTGTCTTTAAGACAGATAGATAGGTTCTTGATTAATAAGGGGATCAGGAGTTATGGGATAAGACAGGAGAATGGGGGTGAGAAAATATCAGCCACGATTAAATGGCGAAACAGATTTGATGGGCCGAGTGGCCTAATTCTGCTTCCATGTCTTATGGCACGCCAATACATTTATCAGCTGAGGTTAAGAGATGAGGAGGGGTATATATTTTGAATGAAGAGAGTTCACTTGTTCCCCCCTCCACAAATATCCCTTGTTTCCTTGCTGTCCTTGAAGAGGGAATGACCTGCCCATCAGATTGCTGTGGTGAGGAAGGAGGGAGGCTATCAACCACCAATGCTATTCTTCACAGTAGACAAGAAAGCACAACTGGAGATGATAGCATAATGGTAATATCACTGGACTAGTAATCCAGATGTTTATGCTCAGAGGACACGGGTTCAAATCCCATGAGGCAGATGGTGGAATTTAAATTCAATTGATAAAACCTGGGCCAAAATCTCAAATGTAGTACTAGCTCACTGCCGTCCTTAGCTAGTCTGTCCTATATGTGAATGTGGTTGACTCTTAACTCCCTCCTCGCAAGCCACTCAGTTCTAGGTCCGGTAGGGATGGGCAACAGATGCTGACCCTGTCAGCAATGCCCACATCCCATCAAATTTTTAAAAATGTATCAGGTTATCATGCAGCTTGCATTCAGCATCCAAAACTATGTGAGGCTGTGGTCATGTTACTGGGCTAGCTAGCTGTGAAAACCCATCATAGTGGTTTGAGGGTTACTGAACGTGTAGCAGCTGAACTGTTCTAAAGACCTCACTCGTTCACAGTGCGGACTCTTAACTGCGCACTGAAGTGGCCTAGCATGCAGGTTGCTGAGTTATATCAAACCAACAGTCCCAGAAGGCCCACCATCAACTCCCTTCGGGCAACCAGGGAAATGTAATAAATACTGGACCTTGCCACATCCCAAGCAGGAGAAAAAAATGCGAGGCTTCCATTGTTAATGTTCTACTTATTGAGCTGATGTTATCAAGGCCCCGGAATGTTCCATGTCGTGTCAGCCACTGCTGGCATCATACGATGAGGAAAACTGAAGGTCACTGTGTTCGTCCAACAAAAAAAAACTCAATTCAATATCCATTCCACACAGAGTCCTTTCATTTACAATGTGAAGGAAAGCACCAACGGCGGAAAGCTTTGCAGAAGGAAGCTTTGTTCAAAGACATTTAACCCTCTCTCAGGTTTAATAGCAGAATCGAGTGTAAACACTGGATCCTAGTTTCAAGTGCCTATGCTGCGTCTCAACGTATTGCCTGGCTCACCCACTCATCTCTGAGTTAGCACGTTGCACATTTAAGTCACACTCCAGAGACTTGAGCCCATAATTCAAACTGACACCACCAGCGCTGCACTGCCTGAGGTGACGTCTTTCAGATTAGATGTTGAGCCAATAGTCTGCCCTCTTGCTAGATGTAAAGATCAAATGGAATTAATTTGATCAAGAGCACAGGGTTTCTTCCCAGCATATCGGCTAATATTGATCCCTTGGCACTGAAATAGATTGTCCCATAGCTGTTTGGAAAACTTCAGTGGATAAATTGACTGCCATAGTTCTTCCACTACAATAGTGACTTCATTAGAAAAAGTGCAAGCTTGGGCTGTGAGGTCTTTTGTGACGTCCTGGAGTTGTGTTCAAGTAATGGGGAAAATTGAGGCCTGGAAATGCAATCAACCACGTATTGCCAAAGGGAGCTGGAAAAGGCTCAGCTCTAGAATGAATGAAGTGGGAATCCAGGGGAGGAACAAAAACAGAGATTTGGAGCATACTCTTCAGCTGTGAGGCTGGTCAAGGTGCTTCATGGTGAAACACACTGATCTTCAGGCAGAGGAGCAGCACTCAGCTGAAATGATGGTGGACAATGGACAAAGCAAAGCGCTTGGAAGGAAAGTTTAACACAATGCAATATGTTAAACTCCTAGCACGTGGAACTAAAGAAGTTACTGTTGGGATCAAGGGAATAATGGGAAACAGAGTGAAGTGAAGTGCAATTTATGAAGTGCATTATATATATTGTTTTAGTATTTATAGGCACAGATGGAGGCCATTCGGCCCAGCAGTTTGAAAGAATTATTGGTTCCATTGCTCCCACTGTTTTTCCATAACTCTGCAAATGTTTCCTTCTCAAACATTCATTAAATTTTCTTTTCAAGTTACAATTGAATTTGCTTCCTCTATGTTTCAGGCAGATCACAACATATTGCTGTTTAAATTTTCTTTCCCTCATGTTGCCTCTGATTGTTTTACCAAACACAATCACGTCAATTCTTCACACCTCCTGGATATATTTAGTCTGTGTCCCCTGGTTACTCGCCCTATTGCCTGCAGAAACAGTTACTCCTTATTTATTCCCTCAGAACTACTCAATTTGAGCACTCGAGGGTAATCGAACTTGGGGAGGTGCGAATTTAGATGTGGCAGCCATTTTAAGCCTTGGATTCGTACACAGGGCAAGGGGGTGGGACGGGGCCGCCCCATTCACTTATCATCATCCTGAAATCAACCAAATCGAACCTCACGAGTATTTCGGCTCACCTCTGCCCCAGCGAAGGCAGTGATCCACACAAGATCACTTTACCAGGCGGAAGTACAGACTGGGTCATATAACTCTGTTAGCCCTCCCCTCAGTTTGTATCACACCAGGCACTCTCTATCCCTGGTTATGTCACAGAGAGGGAGTTAAACTGAGGGGTACATTTCTCCAGGGAAGGAGTTACGCTGAGGGCTGTATTCTTCCATTCACTTTCCTCACCTAGGTGCCCTAAGGCAGACTTTAGTCTGTGTCCACAGCCAGTAATTCCTGGAATACATCTCTAGTCTGTCACCAGAGGCTGATAGCATAGGGGCACAACTCCACATCAAGTGTGACTGACCAGGAGTCTCTCCCGTTCTTAGCACCAGCCATTGGCATGTTTGGAAGTATTTCCAGGTTGACATATTCAACCTTGAGTGACCACTCCGTGAACGTACCTTAATTGTCCATCAAGTCCTGGGGTGGAACTTGAACCCGGAGCTTCTGGTTCAGAGACAGGGATGCTACACACTGTATCACAAGACTTCCTGAGGGCTGTTTACAGGTGGTGTTACCATGAGGTGATGTTGAGTGGGGATTTAAAGGGGGTAGAAATGCCCTTGTTGGAAAGCCTTAATTGACATGTCAGAGATTAGCAATGAAGCTTTGCATAACGGGGGAGCTAAGTGAGGGAGTTCAGAAATGCGGCAAAGACTTACTGAAGGGGAGACCATGGCGAGCTCAAATGTAACACTGACAAATAAGTGTTAACCTTCACTGGCAAATTTCCAATGGGATTAATCTCTGACCCATCGCCTCCTCCAATTATCCTGGAATCACTGAAGACTAGCCGGTGGTAAATTTAACAGCACCCGAGGAATGCAACAAACACTCATGGAGGGAAATGCTTCACTGGTTAGACCGTTGCACCTTTGAGTGGAATAACCTCATGTGGAAGCATTCAGGAGCAGTGAGACCGAACAGTAACTGGAAACAACATGAGTGGGAATCCAGGACTAATGACTAACTTCTGTACCTTATCTTCCGCTGAGCAGGAAATAAATTCTACATTGGGGGATTTTTCTGATCTTTTGATGGACTTTGCTTCTCTCCTGGTAAAATAAGTGCTCACTCTTTGGGCCTCTTTCACTTGCCGTACCATGGCTGGCTGTGTCTCCAGCTGCTGAAGCCTCCCGTTTTACAGCTGCCTCCTTAAATCCCTGTCATCCCTCAACAGCTTCCATTAAACCTCCCACTATGGCCAGATTTTGGCCTACTCCCTTGTGCTTGGTGTCAAATTTTATTTGGTTATCCTCCCCTGAAGTGCATTGGGATGTTTTGCTACATTCAGGTGTTATATAAATGTACGTTGTTGTTGTTTTCTCAGCTGCCAAATCCCAGCACTGGTATTTCGCCCAATTCTTCATCTGTGGCCACCAGCAGCAAGCACAGCCAATTGCAGGGGAGTGTCACACTCAACCTTTGCCCACCTGTTCACACTTTACAGGAGGGATTCACCAGACAGCATCATGTGCAAGACTCTCAGTCTCTTTGTTTTTCACTCCGATGGCTTGGTGAAGGTGGGGGCTGGTGGGGAGCTGAAGCCAGTTAAAACGGTTGTTACCAGGTTATGGGGAAGATGGCTTGTTGCTGGGCAATGCCACTTTAATACCACAGCAAGCGTGTGCTGGAAATAGACACAAAAATAAAATCCAAGTCTGAATCACTGACAGTGAGCATCTTGATTTTTGGCAAGGATGTAATTCCTTTCCAAAATTCCTCACCACCTGCCTGTTCATTCTATTCCCTTTTGGTCGAAGGGATGTTTCTCCCCCTTGTTCCTAGTGGACTGTACCACTAAATGATGTCATATGCTGCCCTTTACCTAATGACATCATCCAGTGGACCAATTCATATGAAAAATGGGGTGCAATGTTTAGTGGCCATTGTTGCCTTGGATACTGCTGTGCCAGATGAGGACATCAGCTAACTCATTATGAGTTTGGGCAGCACAAGTGGCTAGCACTGTGACTTCACTGCGCCAGGATCCCAGGGTCGATTCCCCGCAGGGTCACTGTCTGTGCGGAGTTTGCACGTTCTCCCGCTGTGTGCGTGGGTTTCCTCCGGGTGCTCCGGTTTCCTCCCACAATCCAAAGACTTGCAGGTTAGGTGGATTGGGCATAATAAATTACCCTTAGTGACCAAAAAGGTTAGGAGGGGTTATTGGGTTACGGGGATAGGGTGGAAGTGAGGGCTTAAGTGGGTTGGTGCAGACTCGATGAGCTGAATGGCCTCCTTCTGCACTGTATGTTCCATGTTCTATGAAGTGGGAAGCATTGAGTTCAACAATTTTAGACTGAACTTTCGCCTACACCTCAATTCCATTTTTGTTTTTATTTCCTTGTTTTGTCCCAATACAACCTCTCCCTACCTTCACAGGACCATTTGTCACTTGTTTTTCATTTTTGCTTTCACAGAGCACTGACCTTTGTTCTCCTATTAACACGTTCTGCTATCTTATCTTTATGCCACTATTATAACTTTTTTAGTCCTTAACGCCACCATTAACACTCTTTGTTTTGTGTCCATGACATCATTGTCAGTCTCCATTAGTTACAACCAATTCCTGACCTTCTATTCTGCCCCACCTCCTGCACTCCCCTCTTCAACTATATAATCCATCAACTGCATCGCTCGCACACAGGTTGTTCAAGAGCCAGTACGCGGACCCATCTGAATGCAGCAAACTCCATCCCTCAAGAGTACAAAAAAGACCATTTCTCCCTCATCTGAGGAGAGTAAACGGCTGCCCTTCCCTCGGAGTACAGCAAACACCATCCCTCCAGCAGTGTGAGCAATCCCTCTCTCCCTCGGAGTAGAGCACACCGCATTCCATCAGGATTCCTCCAGATTCCTCAGAAATTCTGTCACTCCAAGTGGGTGGCATGGTAGCACAATGGTTGGCACTGTTGATTCACAGTGCCAGGGCCCCAGGTTCTATTCCCGACTTGGGCCATTGTCTGTGCAAAGTCTGCACATTCTCCCACTGTCTGTGTGGGCTTCCTCCGAGTCCTCTGGTTTCCTCCCAAAAGACGTGCTTGTTAGGTGAATTGGACATTCTGAATAAACGGGCCCCGGAGTGTGGCGACTAGGTGATTTTCACAGTAACTTCATTGCAGTGTTAATGTAAGCCTACTTGTGACACTAATAAAGATAAAGTTTGGCCTCTTGCATACCCCCTATTTTACATCTTCATCAAGGCTCAAACGCAACAACCTACATAGCACCGAAACATGGCAAAACGTACAGTGGCACTTCACAGCAGAATTATAAAACACTTGACCCTCAAGGGAGATATTGGAACATGTGACAACAAAGAGGTACGTTTCCAGGAACACCTTAGGAAGGTAGAGAGATTAGTGAGGGAATTTTAGAGAATTTGAATTGGCAGCAGTCACCAATGTACTAGAGACAGGAATCCCGAATCGGACTGGGACAATGAATGTTCCATCCATCCCCACCCAAAAGAAAAAGGCAGGAATTACTAGGACCCAAACAGTAACCAACATAAGGAAGTGATCAAGTGGAGTTGAAGTAAAAATTATTAGATTTGATTCTGGTCTTTTGAATTAACGTAAAACTATAAATCTGATTTGTATTGTGGTCTTACCCTGCACACCTTTCTTTCCCTTAGTCCTCTTTTATTGTATGAGTGCAAAAAAAAGGGCTGGTATTGTGAAAACCCTTCCCGCAATTTGTGCATGCGTAAAATAAACCAATCCTCTTATTTGATCTTATCTCATGTTTGCTGTGGGATTATTAATAGAGGATTGGATCACTCCAAACTGAAGGGTTGGGGAAAATATGCCACCACTTATAAAGATAAAAGTCATGGCCAGAATTCCCCACCTGAAAAATGAAAAATGAAAATGAAAATCGCTTATTGTCACGAGTAGGCTTCAAATGAAGTTACTGTGAAAAGCCCCTAGTCGCCACATTCCGGCGCCTGTTCGGAGAGGTTGTTACAGGAATCGAACCGTGCTGCTGGCCTGCTTTCAAAGCCAGCAATTTAGCGTTGTGCTAAACAGCACCTGTTCGCTAGCTGCGGAATTCTCTGTTCCCGCTGGCAGCGCACCCCCGCTCACGGGTTTTCCAGGAGTGTGGGGTGGTCTCAAAGGGAAGTCCCATTGACAAGCGGCAGGAGTAGAGAATCTTGCCGCCAGCGAATGCCGCGGCCAAATTCTCCGTCCTCACTAACAGCAGTAGTGGGGCGGACCTACAACGAAGAATCCAGCCCCATCAATCGAAAACATGGATGCGATTTACCAGCCTCGCCGCACCCGACTTGGTGCTGCGATGGGGCAACTGAATCTTGCGAGAGGCCTCTCACGAGATTCGCGACATCTCGCTACATTTAACTGAACCGCACGAGATGTCGTGATCTAGATCTCGTCTGCGGTTGGCGGCACCCGGGACCCAAGGCTATGTCTGGCACACCTCACCACAGCACCGTTTAGCACTCATTTTCACAAACGTGGACCAGGCAAACTGGCACCTGGAGGAGTCGCTCAGGCCAGTAGAGACCCCAGGGGATTGGGCATTGGCAGGGTGGTACCCTGCCATTCTAGCTGTCACTTGGGCACCTTGGCACTGCCAGTTTGGCACCCTGGCAGTGCCCCATCAGCCTGGCAAGTGGCACTGCCAGGCTGGTGGGGCACTGCCAGGGTGCCAGATTGGCAGTGCCAAGGTGCCCAGGTGCCAGATTGCCCATGCCAAGGATTGTGCCTGGGGGTGCCTTGCCCTTAAGAGGTGGGGTGAGGGGGGGGAAAGGGGGGGGGGCTCAAGGACGCAGAAGAAGGTCCAGAGGCCACAGTGGGGTCATTGATGGGGGCTCGAAAGATCAAGGCTGCCTTTATAAACGGCACACCGATCCACAAGTAGTCTTCCTGCACTGCCGTCAATCCAGGAAATGACTAAAGTACAGCCTCGACAGGGCATTCCTCGCCGAGGTGGAAAAAAACAGCAAAGTGCTGTTGATTGGCGGTGTCGTTCTTGGTGCTGCAGACGTCGAGAAACACCCTGCGAAACACGCCCGAAAGTGGAGTCTGAACCTTTTTGTTTAATCACGCCCCCGTTTTCTGTTCATGGACAGGTAATGAGAGGAGAAATCAGGTCACCTAACATTCATACAAACCTATGGATTCTCACTTCCTCAGACCCTGCTTCCCATTCTGTTCTAATCCCCCAGTTTCTTTGTCGTCATCGCATTTTTTTGGCAATGCAATCGTCTACACCTGCGTCTCTGCTAAATCTTTCTTTTTCCTCAACTGAGGATACCCCCAAGCATGGATGACAGGGCCCCCCACCATGCCTGTTCTAGTTCATCCCATCTCCTCTCTTCCAGAACCATAGTAGGGCTGTGCCTTCATTTTCCACCCCAGCAACTTCAGCATTCAATAGATCATCACCTGCCATTTCTGCCATCTCCAGCATAACACTACTGCCAATCACATCTCCCCCTGCCCTCACTGCTCAGCATTTGGATAGAACCATTCCCTCCCCAACACACAGGTTTACTCGGAAGAGAAAATGCTGGAAATTCTCAGCAAGTCTGGCAGCATCTGTAGGGAGAGAAAAGAGCTAACGTTTCGAGTCCGATGACTCTTTGTCAGAGCTTAGCTGCCAGACTTGCTGAGATTTTCCAGCATTTTCAATTTAGAATATTGTATTTGTTGTTCACATTATTGTTTCTATCCCATAGTCTGCTGAGTGCTTTGGGAGACGCCTCTGCTCAGTCCATAACTGACCCCAATCTTCCTGTTGCTATTCCTTTCCATTCTCCACCTTCCTCCCACTCTGACCTTTCTGTCCTTGGCCTGTGTTCCAATGAAGCTCAACACAATCTCAGGGAACAGCACCTCATCCTTCAACTCAACACTTAAATATCACCTCTCAACTCAGTCATAATATCCACTCATTAATATAATGAGATGCAGACAGGCAGTGATTGACACACAGGATGACCAATGAACACAGAACAACCAATCACCAGACAGGGCACCACCACTATAAAGCCCATGGGGCATTAAGACTCTCCCTCTCTCAGGACCCAGATACTGAGACAGTCAGAGTGTACAAGCTAGTGAGCACTATCACCATGCGGTAGCTAGTAAGTCTGGTCAAGCCAATAAGAGGTCATCAGTTAGATTAGTAGAGTGTGAACCCACAGCTGAACATGTACAGCAGTCCACTAGTTAAATAAAACAGTATTGGATCATCTCCTGTGTCAGACGTCTGTTTCTAGCTTCACTGCATCCAGTTGCAGTCAACGTCGAACCAACCTGCCTCACAGAACAAATTCGACACTGAGCTCAACAATTTTAGATTGTAACCTGAGACTCCATTTTGTTTTGCATCTTTTCATGCCCACTGGTTCAGTTTTTCTCATCACTATCTTTACTCATTCACTGTGCATTCTGACTGCTGCTACCCAGCCATTCGCACCACATCTAGTTACATCTTTTGTTTCCTTACTTAATCCATTCTCACTCCCGTTGGTTTTTGTACCGTGAAGTCATTTGCCATTTCATCTCTCCTGCACTCCACTCTATCACAGATCTTCCCTTCCTCTTGCTTAAGACCCATTCATTTCTATTCTTCTTTAGTTCTGATGGAAGTTTATCCACCAGAAATGTTGGGCAAAATTCTCCCAAAACGGGAGAAATCGTCAAACCGCCGTAAAACCCGGGCGGGTTTTACGGCATCGCGCCCCTTCCCGACGGGGGACCGATTCTGGTCCCCCGTCGGGGCTAGCAGCCCGACGTCGGAGGCTCCGACAAGTCGGGCTTAACGAAAATCGTTAAGCCCGCTTGTCGGACTTAGCGCCGGCTGACGCGTCATATGACGTCAGCCGCGCATGCGCAGGTGGGAAGACTCCACCCGCGCGTGCGCGGGTGACGTCATCGCGTTTTTGCGCGAAACCCGCGCATGCGCGGTCCGGGTTGCCCCTCAGCCGCCCCACGTATTGATACTGCGGGGCGGCGGAAGGACAAAGAGTGCGCGGGCATCGGGCCCGCTGCCCGCGATCGGTGCCCACCGATCGCGGGCCCATGGCACCCTTGGCACGGCCGTGGTACTGCCGTGCCAATCGGTGCCATGGTTATTTTTTTCCAGGTAGTCACGACGTTTTTACGAACGGCAGGACCAGGTGTGTTTGCCGTTCGTAAAAAGGTCGTAAAGGGCTGGGACTTCGGCCCTTCTAACAGCTGTGAATCGCTGCCGGCCGTAAAAAAACGGCGGCAGCGATTCGTGTCGGGATTTCGGCGGAGGGGTGGGAGAATAGCGGGAGGGCGTCAAAAAAGTCGGGAAGGCCCTCCCGCTATTCTCCCACCCGTCGTGGGGGGCGGAGAATTTCGCCCGTTAACTCTGTTTCTTTCTGTACAGATGCTGCCTGACCTGCGGAATATTTCCGGCAATTTCTGTTTTTTTAAATTTCAGATTTCCAACACAGGACTTTGGTCTTGCACTGGAATGCTGTTCCAAGTTATTTTAGCTCGCATACAAAACACTTTGTCCTCCTTCTCATTAAATATAAATGTCACCACATGGGCTGGTTTAGCACAGGGCTAAAGAGCTGGCTTTTAAAGCAGACCAAGGCAGGCCAGTAGCACAGTTCAATTCCCGTACCAGCCTCCCCGAACAGGCGCCGGAATGTGGCGACTAGGGGCTGTTTGGTCTGCTTAAAAGCCAGTGATTTAGCCCTGTGCTAAACAGCCCCAGCTTCGATCCCAGATTTGATCCCGGCTCTGGGTCACTGTCCGTGTGGAGTTTGCGCATTCTCCCCGTGTTTGCGTGGGTTTCGCTCCCACAACCCAAAGATGTGGAGGCTAGGTGGATTGGCCACGCTAAATTCCCCCTTAATTGGAAAAAATGAATTGGGTACTCTAAATTTATAAAAACAAAATGCTATATAAAATATATGATTTGTTCTTTGTTGTTTCTTGAATGCCCCCCAAACCCCGAAGAATGAAAGGCTAGTTCAGCTCTCCTATTCTTTTTTCCCCTTTCCCTAACTCAACTTCGTCAGCTCAGCTGCAGTCCTGTGTCCAATCTTCAGTCAGCTCGATGCCCAATCAGAACCCAAATGGATTAATTCCCGATCGGTGTTCAATCAGATTAATTCCCAATCTGCACCTGATTTGATACATTCCAGTGATTGAGCGCAATTCAGTGGACTTGAGTTAAAGTCCACTAAATGGCACCTTTAGTGATGTGTTTCATGGTGGCTGCAGCACCGAGGAACCCCCTGCTATTCAATGGCAATTTACCGTTTTTTGGATTCGGGGAGATTTCCTGCTGGCGAGTCCTTGATCAGGGGGCTATTTTAGAAGGCTGTCCCGATCTCTCTCTTCCCCCCCCCCCCCCCCCTCTACTTTTAGGTTCTCTGCCATGTTTGTGACCACCCTCTCCCCCCATCTCCCCAACTCCAGGGAGGACCCCGGGAGTCCCCCCTCCTACCCAACAAGGCCCCCCCCCTCCCCCCCCAGGCCCGATTCCTGGCAGTGCCAACCAATCACCTGGGCACACTAGCACTGCCATACTGGCACCCTGGAATTGCCTCTGCCACCCTTGCAGTGCCTGGGTGCCAGAGAGAGAGCCAGGTTGCCGCACTGCCCTATGCCCGACCAGCCGGCAGTCTCCAATGGCATGGGAGATCCACCCTCCAGGTGTTGTTACGCCCGGTCCACATTTGTGCGGACCAGTTCTAAACAGCGCCCTGGCGAGGTCTTGCATTCACAGCCATTGAATCCTGGGCACTGGGTAAATCCGGCAAACATATATTTAAATGAGCTGTACACCGGAGAGTGCGATCCAGACTGCGATTCTGTGGAATCTTGTGAGATGTTTTGAGCGCCGTGAATCTCGTGAGAGGTCTCTTGGGAGATTCGACGGCCTTGTCCTGACACCACGTCGGGCCCGATGAGACCGCTGAATCGTGTCCATTGTCTATTTGGATAAAAGCTTTGATCACTGCCCAATTGGATCCAATTCCCCGTCTGATTGACTCCATTTTTGATCAATGTCAGATTGGCTCCATTTTCGATCATAGACAGATTGGCTACATTCTCGATCAATGTCAGATTGACTCCATTCTCGATCAATGTCAGTTTGACTCCATTCTCGATCAATGTCAGATTGACTCCATTCTCGATCAATGTCAGTTTGACTCCATTATCGATCAATGTCAGATTGGCTCCATTCTCGATCAATGTCAGATTGACTCCATTCTCGATCAATGTCAGTTTGACTCCATTATCGATCAATGTCAGTTTGACTCCATTATCGATCATAGACAGATTGGCTACATTCTCGATCAATGTCAGATTGACTCCATTCTCGATCAATGTCAGTTTGACTCCATTCTCGATCAATGTCAGATTGACTCCATTCTCGATCAATGTCAGATTGACTCCATTCTCGATCAATGTCAGATTGACTCCATTCTCGATCAATGTCAGTTTGACTCCATTATCGATCAATGTCAGATTGGCTTCATTCTCGATCAATGTCAGATTGGCTCCATTCTCAATCAATGTCAGATTGGCTCCATTCTCAATCAATGTCAGATTGGCTCCATTCTCAATCAATGTCAGATTGGCTCCATTCTCGATCAATGTCATATTCCTCCATTCCCGATCAATGTCTGATTGGCTCCATTCTTGATCAATGTCAGATTGGCTCCATTCTCAATCAATGTCAGATTGGCTCCATTCTCAATCAATGTCAGATTGGCTCCATTCTCAATCAATGTCAGATTGGCTCCATTCTCGATCAATGTCAGATTGGCTCCATTCTCAATCAATGTCAGATTGGCTCCATTCTCAATCAATGTCAGATTGGCTCCATTCTCGATCAATGTCAGATTGGCTCAATTCTCAATCAATGTCAGATTGGCTCCATTCTCAATCAATGTCAGATTGGCTCCATTCTCGATCAATGTCTGATTGGCTCCATTCTTGATCAATGTCTGATTGGCTCCATTCTCGATCAATGTCTGATTGGTTCCATTCTCGAACAATGTCAGATTGGTTCCATTCTCGATCAATGTCTGATTGATTCCATTCTCGATCAATGTCAGATTAGCTCCATTCTCGATCAATGTCTGATTGATTCCATTCTCGATCAATGTCAGATTGGTTCCATTCTCGATCAATGTCAGATTAGCTCCATTCTCGATCAATGTCCGATTGATTCCATTCTCGATCAATGTCAGATTAGCTCCATTCTCGATCAATGTCTGATTGATTCCATTCTCGATCAATGTCAGATTAGCTCCATTCTCGATCAATGTCTGATTGGTTCCATTCTTGATCAACAACAGATTGGCTGCTTTATCGATCAATGACAGATCGGATTCATCCTGAATATCTGACTCGATCTGTTTCCACTCAGCCTCCACTTGGATCCATTTCAGATCATCATCCAACTGGATTGATTCATTCCTGGCCAGTGTCTGGTTAGATCCATTCTAATGTCAATGGCTGGTTGGACCCAATTCTGACCAGTTTTCACCATTGGGTCAACAGATCAGAGTCAAAACCATGGCTCAAAGAATGCATTTGACAAAATTCCGCATAAGAGATTATTGTGCAAAATTAAAGCAAAATTAAAGGATTGGGGGAAATATATTGAGGTGGTTAGAAAACTGATTGGCAGGGAGGAAACAAAGAGTAGGGATTAATGGGTCCTTTTCAAATTGGCAGGCAGTAACTAGTGTGGTACCGCAGGGATCGGTGCTGGGACCCCAGCTAATCACAATATATATTAATGATTTGGGTGAGGGAACAAAATATAACATCTCAAAGTTTGTTGATGATACCAAATTAGGTGGGTGGGTGAATTGTGACGAGGATGCAGGGATCCTACAGCAAGATCTGGACAGGTTGGGCGAGTGGGCAAATGAATGGCAGATGCAGTATAATTTGGAAAAGTGTGAGGTTATTCATTTTGGAAGCAAAAACAGGAAGGCAGATTACTACCTGAATGGTTGTAAATTGGGAGAGGGGAGTGTGCAGCGGGACCTGGGTGTCCTTGTGCACCATTCGCTGAAGGTAAGCATGCAGGTGCAGCAGGCGGTAAAGAAGGCTAATGGTATGTTGGCCTTCATTGCGAGAGGTTTCGAGTATAGAAGCAGGGATGTGTTGCTGCAATTGTGCAGGGCCTTGGTGAGGCCACACTTGGAGTATTGTGTGCAGTTTTGGTCTCCTTCTCTGAGGAAGGATGTTCTTGCTCTCGAGGGAGTGCAGCGAAGGTTTACCAGACTGATTCCAGGGATGTCGGGACTGTCATATGAGGAGAGATTGACGAGGTTGAGATTGTTCTCGCTGGAGTTCAGAGGGATGAGGGGGGATCTCAGAGACTTATAAAATTCTAACAGGACTAGACAGGGAAGATGTTACCATGATGGGTGTGTCCAGAACCAGGGGTCACAGCTTGAGAATTCAGGGTAAACCATTTCAAACGGAGATAAGGAGACATTTTTTACACAGAGTGGTGAACCTGTGGAGTTCATTTTCACAGGAAGTAGTTGATGCTAAAACTTTGAATATATTCAAGAGGCGGCTGGATGTAGCACTTGGGGAGAATGGGGTCAAAGGCTATGGGGAGAAAGCAGGATTAGGCTTTTGAGTTGGATGATCAGCCATGATCGTGATGAATGGCGGAGCAGGCTTGAAGGGCCAAAAGGCCTCCTACTGCTCCTATCTTCTATGTATCTATGTATCTAATGGTGTGGAAGGCAGGAGGTTTGATTCATGGGACACTGGCACCAATGCCCCAAAAGGGAGCTGTTCCATTCGACGGAGCCTCACTTAAAACGGGTTTGGCTCAGCATTCTAGCAACTCACAGATCCAGAGCTGCAGATAGGGTTTAACTAAAAATGGTGTTGGCAAGAGTTTTAAGTCCTTGGAAATTTATAAACCAAAAGAGAAAATGTGAGGCTACAGAACAGCTTGGCAGTTTGGGTAGAGATGATCAGAGTGTGACAGGAAGGGACAAAAGATTTAATGATAATAGATCATCGGCAAATAAGGTCAAATCAGCGGAAATGGTAATAAGTTAAAATTAAAGGCAGTGTATCTTAATGCACAAAACGTTCATAACAAAATATATAAATTATCAAAGCAATTTTTATCCAATTGCGATTACAGAACCATGGTACATGGTGATCAAAGTTAAGAACAAAATGTTCTCAGGTACTCGGCTTATTGAATGACAGACAAAAATATGGAAAAGAGGTGAAGTGGGAAGTGTGTGGGTCATTTTCTTGCTGGCTTTTTGTGCCTTAAATGAACGTAAATTTGTTGTAAACCATGTATTAATTATTTAAATGCTGACCATTTCCTGTCTACAATCATACCTTTTAATGTAGTTCGCCAATCTCTCACAGCCAACTTAATTCTCAAACTTTCCTTTGTTTAGACCTTACTTTCAGATTGTAATACATCACTTTCAGGGACAAGATACAAGAGGAACTTACAACAAAGGCAATGGAATAATTGTGGAAAACCTCAATCTTCGTATAGAATCATAAGATCATAGAATCCGACAGTGCAGGAGGTCATTCAGCCCATCGAGTCTGCACCGACCATCCGCAAGGGCACTCTACCTCAGTCCACTCCTCTGCCCACCCTGCCCTATCCCCGTAACCCCACCTAACCTATACATCCCTGGGTACTAAGGCACAACTTTAGCAAAGCCAATCCACATGCCTTGCACATCTTTGGACTGTGGGAGGAAACCGGAGCACCCGGAGGAAACCCACGCAGGCATGGGGAGAAAGTGCAAACTCCACACAGTCAGCCAAGGTCTGAATTGAATGAGGGTCCCTGGCACTGTGAGGCAGCAGTGCTTGGCACTGTGCCACCCTGCCGCCCTCAGGCTGGACAAATCAAATAGCCAAAAATAGTTTGGGAGACAAGTGGATGGAGTGCTTTCAATATAATTTCCTGGAACAATGCAACATAAAATAAACCAGGAAACAAGTTATTTTACATCTAGTTTTGCACAAGGAGACTGGTTTAATTAGTAATCTCACAGCAAAGGATCCTCTGGCAAAAGAGTGATTATATTATAGGTTCTCACATTGAGTTGATGGTGATATACATATTGAACTTAGAAGAAGCCTATCAAGAGAATATGAGGGGTGAGTTGCCTAAAATGGATTGGGAAGATGGTAGACACACAATAAGAATATTTCAAGAGATATTTAATATTTTTCAACTAATCTGAGAAACTAAAACCTCACAGGAAAATAAATAAATAAATCCATCCATGGCTACCTAGAGGGATTAGAATAGTGTTAAATTAAAAGAAGTTTATAATATTGCCAAGAAGAGATGGAAGATTGAGGACTAAAGATTTACAGACCGACAATGGATGACCAAAAATCAAAAACTGATTGTGAGGGAAAAAATAAAATATGAGCGAGTCAGAAATGTTTTAAAAAGCACAGATGGTAAATGCTTCTGACTTGTGTAAAAAGGAATTTTTAAAGAAATGAAATATGCGAGGAGGCTGATATTGGAAAAATTTATAATAGGGGATAAGGACAAAAGGCACAGATATTAAACAATTATTTTGTGAGTCTTCACAGTGGACGACACAAAGTGATATCAGAAATAATGGGGAACCAAGGGTCCCTTTTTAATAAAGGAGATTAAAGTAATTAATATCATTTTAAAAATTTGAGAAAATAATTAGGTTAAAACCCAAATATTTCCTGCACCAAGCATAGATAATGGGCGGGATTCTCTCACCCCGGGGCCCGGGCCAGAGAATCGGCGGGACAGGCGCGAACCATGCCACGCTGCCCCGATGCCGGTCGGCGCGGCGCGAGTCGAGGGCAGCTCTACGCGGCTCCCCCCAGCGATTCTACGCCCGGGGTGGGCCAAGCGGCCACGCAAAAAAGCCGAGTGCCGCCAGCGCCATCCACACCTGCTCTTACCTGCCGGGACCTCGGCATGGATGCATCCAGGGGCGGCTTGGTTTTGGGGGGGGGGGGGGGGGGGGGGGGGGGGGTCCTACCCCGGGGGGGCCTCCGCTGTGGCCTGGCCCGCGATCGGGGGCCTACAGATCGGCAGGATGGCCTCTCAAGCTGGGGGCCTCTTTTGTTCCGCGCCGGCCCCTGTAGCCCTACAGCATGTTGCGTCGGGGCTGGCGCGGAGAGGGGAGCCACCGCGCATGTGCGACAATCGCAGTGGTCCCACTGCGCATGAGCAGACCCGCGGCGCCCATCTGACGCCCGTTTCAGGAGCTGAAGCGGTATGGGACGCGTTCGTACCGTGCTAGCCCCCTGTAGGGGTAAGAATCGCTGCTCCTGAGGCTATGTTGACACTGTCGAGAAACGCGACGGCATTGCCGACGGTTTCAACACTTAGCCTCAGGATCAGAGAATCCCACCCAATGGATATGCTGGTTAGAAGTTTCCAAAATTTCTTACATTCTGGAACGGCCCTAATGAATTAGAAGCTAGGAAACGTAACATCGATATTCAGGAAAGGAGGGAAAGAAAAAACGGGGACCACTTGCAGGTTAGCCTAACATTAATCATCGGGAAAGTGCTGGAATTGATTAATATGGAGGCAATATCAGGGCACTTTTTTTAATAGTCATCTTTATTAGTGTCACAAGTAGGCTTACATTAACACTGCAATGAAGTTACTGTGAAAATCTTGTCGGCACACTACGGCACCTGTTCGGGTACACTGAGGGAGAATTCAGAATGCCCAATTCACCTAACAAGCACGTCTTTCGGCACTTGTGGGAGGAAACCCACGCAGACATGGGGAGAACCTGCAGACTCCGCACAGACAGTGACCCAAGCCGGGAATTGAACCCGTCTCCTTGGGGCTGTGGTGCAACAGTGCTAACCACTGTGCTACCGTACCACCCACTTAGAAAATAATAATATAGTTAGACAGAATGAACATAGTTTTATGGAAGGAAACGTTGATTAACAAATCTCTTTGATATTTTTGAGGACGTAACTCGCAGGGTGGATAAAGGAGAACCATTGGATGTGTTTTGTATTTAGGTTTTCAAAAGACACTCAATAAGGTGCCACAAAAAATTATGTTACACAAGATTTTAAAAATGTCTTTTAAATTTGAAGTGTCCAATTCATTTTTTTTCCAATTAAGGTGCAATTTAGCATGGCCAATCCACCCCTACCCTGCGCATCTTTGGGTTGTGGGGGTGAGACCCACGCAGACACGGAGAGAATGTGCAAACTTCACACGGACAGTGACCCGGGGTCGGGGGTTGAACCCGGGTCCTCAGCGCAGTGAGGCAGCAGTGCTAACCGCTGCACCACCGTGCTGCCATTTTGTTACCCAAGATAAGGGCTGATAGGGTTGGTGATAATATATTAGCATGGATAGAGGAATGGCTAAGAAGGCAGAAAATAGAGAATAGGAATATATAGGACATTTTCAAATTGACATGAAATGAGTGGAGTGCCACAGGGGTCGGTGCTGGGGTCTCAGCTATTTGTAATCTATTTCAGCGATTCAGATGGGAGGGACCATACCCAACGTGTACAAGTTTGCTTACAAGACAAAGTTAGATGGGAAGTTAATGAGGACACAAAAAAGGATGTAGATAGGATTGAGTGGACAAGAAGTTAAGGAATGGCGGGTATTATATGGGGAAGTATGAGGTTATTTGCTTCAGCAGGAGTAGAAAAACAGAATAGATTTTTTTTAAAGGGGGAGTATCTATTAAATGTTTGTGTTGAAAAAGATTTGGGTGTCCTTCTACCACAATTACAGAAAACTGGCACGTAAAGACAGTAAGCCATTTTGATGCCATATATTATGTTCAGTTTTATTACAGGATTGGAGCATAAGAAGTCTTCCTACAATTGTAAAGGGTGTGAGTGAGATTGCACCTGGAGTACTGTGCACAGTTTTGGCCTCTGTATGCAAGGAAGCATACACATGCCTTAGAACGGCAGTAATGAATTGATTCCTGCAATGTGGAGACTTTCCTACGAGGAGAGATTGTGCAGACTGGCCTTTATTTTCTACAGGTTGGATGAATGCAGCACAATCGCATTGTAACGGTTAAAAAAAATCTTTGGGATATTGACAGATTCTGAGAAGATTTCCCCTGGCTTGGATTCTCGAACACTGGGGCGCAGTCTCAGAATAAGGAACCATTTAGAGTTGCAATGAAGAGGAATTTCTTCAGTCAAAGGGTTGCGAATCTTTGGAATTCTCTACTGCAGAGAGTTGCGGACGCTGAGTCATTGAGTATCTTCAAGGTCGAGTACGATAAGATTTTTCAACGCCGGGAGAATCAAGGGATATGGAGAACGGGCAGGAAAGTGGAGCTGAGGTCGAACGTCAGCCATGATCTTATTGCATGGCAGAACTGCCTCACAGATTCATTTCTCTAATTCCTGCATCTTATCTTATGATCGGATCCTTTCCCCATCGCTGTTTGATTGAATCCATTCCTAATCAATGTCCAGCTGGATGCAATCCTGGCCCATTGGATCAAGTTCAATGTGATCCACTCCCATTACAGACCGGTGTCTGATGTTGTAACCAATTGCTCGGAAACTACTTCCAATTCCATTTACATTCAGTAATGAACTATGTCCATTGCAATGTTGTTTAATGCCTGACTACTCCTGGTTAATATTTGCCTGGATTCACATCTCCTCCTGTTTAGTGAGTTATTTCAAATTTTATTTCCCCACAATTTGAACCACCAATTACATGTTCACTCTCCATTATATCACATCTTATCAATAAGTAACTGTTAAATATGTTTTTTTTAAGAACAATGTCCAACTTCAAACTAACAATGAGACAAAGAATCCTTTTACAGATACCATTCGGCGCCGTGTTGCAGTCAACTGAATAGAATTGGGTAGAGTTCATGGAGTTATGGGGATACCTTTGCATTGCCCTAATGCTTGTGAGTGGCAACTTGCCAGACATGACCATGAACCTATTTTGGCAGATCAGCCACTCCCGCAGACCCCTACAAAATCTTAAAGGTCACACTACCATACTCCCACGATGGCATGCTCCCACATCCACATTCCATCATACCTACATGAACTCACATTCCTACATACACTCTCACACTCCCAAACCCCGATACACCCCCACAAACATACACTCTCCAACACATCCACAAACATACATCTCACACTCCCAAACCCCGATATATCCCAGAAACTCACATTCTCCCGTACATCCACACTCATATTCCCACACACGTCCACATTGCCACACATCCCCACATCTCACACTCCCAAAACCCCACATTCGCCCATACACCCACACACTCACACACGTCCACATTCCCAGACTCTACACACCCACCCTCAAACATAAACGCCACACTCCCAAACCCTAATACACCCCACAAACTCACTCTCCCACACATCCACACACACACTCATACACCCATTCACTCACCCTAGCCCTCACACAATCACACCCACAGCACATTGGCACAGTGGTTAGCACTGCTGCCTCACAGCACCAGGGACCCAGGTTTGATTCCAACCTTGGGTGACTGTGTGGAGTTTGCACATTCTCTCCTTGTCTGTGTGGATTTTCTCAGGGTGCTCGGGTTTCCTCCCATGGTTCAAAGATGTGCAGGTTAAGTGGATTGGCCATGATCAATGCTTGGGCGGGGTTACTGGAATGGGGTGGGGGTTACGGGAATGAAATGGGGGTTACGGGCCGAGGTGGAGTGCTCTTTCAGAGGCTGTCTGTGCAGACTCAATGGGTTGAATAGCCTCCTTCTGCACTGGAGGATTCTATGATTCTACACACTTACACGCTCACAGATCCACACTCATGCACCCACTCACTCACATACCCACACACATCTGCACACCCATTCACACACCCAGACTCTCATATTCCCACATTCTTCCTACACCCACATACCCAGAGATCCACAGACATATAAACACAGAGCTTTGACTGAGTTCTCTCATTCATCATCTGTATGAACCTTGTAATTAAACTGATTCAGCCATTTGGAAAAGACAGCAGATTCCATTCCAAAACAGCAGCGTCGTGTTACAGATGTTTTACTCATTCATCCAATTTGAGATTCTCAGATCTTCACACTGCTGTGATGAAGGCGTACTACAAATGGTTTGCATTGGCACATTTTAGACTAGGTCTTCACATAAGACAGTCCAGCTGCTGGAAGATGGCTGGAGAAGGTCGGTTTTATTCTCTGCAGCCCGCCAGGTGTTAACGATTATTTTTTTTTTAAACCGGCATAAGCTCTTTAGCAACAGGGCCAAACCCGAGTCAAGGTGAAGGATGAGCTCACCGACCCCTCACCTCACATCCGTACAACTGGTGAAGCTGGAAGTCAAGCCACTCCTCGATGTCCAGTCTCCTCTGCAGGTCCTTCCTGTCGTACCGGACTGTGAACTTGCCCAGTTTCCGCTGCGATTGAGGCTCCTCTTCTTTGTTTGGGGACTGAAAGTAAACACGGGACTGTGTGCTGGGCTCCGCCATCGTGGGACTGCCCTGGTCAAACACCTCGAGCGGTTTGAGCTGCAGCAACCCTGCCTGTGAGCTGGAGAGCGGAGTGCAGCCGTCACTCTCTACTCCCTCCCCCTTCCCTTCACTGGCAGATGGGAGACACCAGCACCACAACACACAGTCTGTCTGCCAGTCTGGACATACAATACCCTGAGGAGGAAACAACACAATGGCGCAGTCCCAGTCGTTCTAGCATGTTACATTCAGCGATTAGTGTGGCAATAAAATGATACAGATTAAAATAAACCAATCAACATTTCCATATGTGATGTAACCAATAAAGCAACACACATTTCACCACTTGGAATGGCAGCCCTATTCCTTAAGATTGTAAGGAATTCCATCCTTAAACCTTTAAATAATTTGTCTTTTGGGATTCTCTCTGACCAAGGTTTTCCTGATCGGCCCTCATACCCCACCTCTCCGAATTTTATTTCATAACACTTGGGGTGTTTTTCTGTGTTCGAGGTGCTACAATGCACACTCAAATTGCTGTTGTTTCATTCACAAATTTCTAGTTTATTGCAGAATCAAACCCGTACTCTGGACAAACAGGAATGAGTAACTCAATACCAAGCAATGTATAAAAACCTCAATCTTTATTGGGCAACCATTCGACAATGATTAAAAGAAAATGAAAGAAAAATAACTTTTTGAAAACAAATAAAAAACACAAATGTAAAAAGAAAGGAAGACAACTTTGCATACGTGCTATACATACATATCACAAAGGCATACTATATCACAAATAAATACTATAAAACTATGTGGCAAATACATACTTGCCATACTATATCACAAATACATACTATATCATAAATACATACTGAACATATATCCTATATCACAAATACATACTATAAAACTATGTGACAAATACATACTTGCCGCACTATATCACAAATACATACTGTACACACAATGGGCCAAATTCGTCCACCTCGCCCGCTACAAGATTGCCACGGGTGGGACGCGGAACATGCAACGGTCCATTGACCTCGGGCGGGAATTTCCGTTCGCCAGGCTGGCACGTTTGGCAGGGTGTTTCGCGACAACCACGTTGGCGATATCGCGGCCCATATTCAGTGGCAATTAGTGCCACAAATGAGCCGCATGATATTCCCGACATCACTGGGCGCCTCAGCATCGCACCACCAACAAGGGTGAGCTGCTTTTAAACACTCCCTCACCACTCACTCCCAGTCAGCACACAAACATGGCAACACGCAGCCTTGCTCCTCGCTTTGGGGGTGGCGACCGGGCCAAGCTTCTCTACGCTGTGGGTGAGATCTGGTCTACCCTGTTCCCCCGAGGGGGTCAGAGGACCATCAGCAGGGTCAGCAATGCTGCCTGGGAGGCAGTGGCAGTGGCTGTCGGTGTGGGCAGCATGACCAGGAAGACCACCGTCCAATGTGGAAGAAGAGCAACAACCTCCACTGAGCTGCACGGGTAAGTTACCACCTCTCTCCTGGCATCAGTTCCGCCTGCCACCCCTCAAGTTCCCAAACCCCCCAATCCATTGGCTGACACCTCGCACCCTCCCCACATCCGAACTTCGTGCTTGTTCCTCAGGACCCCCTGGTACCCACCAATGCAACTCTTTCTGTCCAGGTGCGGTGCCCACACATGCCACCTCCTATAGACACCCTGATTCATCAAGTGTGCAGCTTACAATGCCCTCTCCTAGTCCCTGCAGGAGAAGACAGCCCATAATAAGAGGGAAAGGACCAGACCGGGGTGAGAACGGGTTGGAGTCCCAGACATTCAAGTTCTCACCCATGATGAATAGGCCCTGGAAATCGTGGGGTTGTCCGAGGAAAGAGCAGTCATTGATATTGAGGTCGGCCTGCGCTGCTGAGGTGAGGATCCACTGCCCCTTCACCCAGGTGACCTGTCTCAAGTAGCTCATGTCAGACAAAATGGTCTTTTCCTCTCACTGACCACATGCCCACTGTGCCGCAAGATCTCCATCTGATGAGGCCGGGCCATCCGGAGTCGTTTCCCGCCCCCCCCCCCCCCCGGCCACCCAAGAGACCACCTCAGAGGAGACGTCCAAGGAGACCACTGTTGAGGCATCACAGCTATTAGCTGCACCTTCCACCAGCTCAGAGACACACACATTAGTGTGTGCAACATTAGTGCACAGGCTTGTGGGACACAATCTGGTGACCACCGTACAGTTCCTGATGCTCATCAGGTGGAGGCAGGAGCATCCAAGGGAAGCAGCAGTCAGACCATCTGGATCCCAGGACACAGCAAGGTCCCAGCCAGATGTCAAGCCTCTGGACAAGGTTTTCCAAGAGCTGATGCAGATGATAGGACTCAGCAACTACAAAGCCAATTGGAGGAGTCCCAAAGGCTGCAGGTCCGGAGATGATGCCAACACTGCTGCCTGGTGACCACAGTGGAAAACCTGGAGCACGATGTCCACATCTTCAGTGGTGGTGTCCAAGACATGGAAATGGGGGAGGGGAAATTGGAGATGAGGAGGAAAATGGGGAGGGGGAGGGGGGAGATGACAGACCCAGCCTCGTCCTGGAAGAATATGGAGATGAGAGGGCAACCCTGGTCCTCCCTGCATGTCCTTGCAAATCCTCCAGCTCCTCCTTGGGCTCATCCTCCAGTCCCTCCTGGACTGCTTCCTCCTTAGATGGGGCCACATGTCCCCAGCCTCGTCCTGCTCTCCTCCTCCAACATGTCCCCCAGCTGCTGTGCCAAATTGTGGTGGGCACAGCAAACCACCACAAAGCGGGAGACCCTCTGCGGGGTGTTGTCATGGGTACCATCAGACCGGTCCAGGCATCGGAACCACATTTTCAGCAGACTGATGCACTGTTCAGTGATAGCAATGCTGGCAATGTGGGCCTCATTGTCATGGGTCTCTGCCTCGGTCTCAGGCCTTCACACCAGCGTCATCAGCCATGACATCAGCAGGGACCCCTTGTCCCGCACGGGGCATGGTCCCCAAAGACACCGGAGATCTCCAAGTGCCCCAGGATGTAGCTGTCATGTACGCTCCCTTTCCTGTGGAACCCCTTCCTGTTAATATAGGGCACTTCCTGATGTCCTGATGCTTGCAGGGCGACATGTGTGCCAGCGATCGCCCTCTGGATCTGGGGCAGCAAATCCCCGGGCACATTAGTGGGCCTGGTCCAGCTGGAAGGTTGGATACCCGGGCATACAGGGCATCTGTCACCTCCCGGATGCACCTATGGGTGGAAGGTTGGGAAATGTCGCAGTTCCCCGCTCAACCTCTGGAATCACCTGATGGCATAAAGGTTGCGGGTTGCAGTCAGCTTCACGGGCACTGGGACTGGGTGTCCTCCTCCTCCACAGGGTGCCACGTCTGCAAGGACATAGTACAGGTGCCGCACTGTCTCTCTGTTGAGACGCAGTCTTCTGCGGCACATAGTGTCTCTCAGCTCATTGAATGTCCAACAACACCTGTACAGCTTGGGCCATCGTTGGTCTCCCCATCTGGGTCCCTCCCCAGTCTTCCGGGTGTGCGGCAGCCCCCTGCACATGTGGGGCAACCTCCATTCTGTGTTGTCGCTGCTGCTGCCATCGGTGTCTGCCCACCTCGACTTCTACAAATGGCGTGAGCGCAGCCTCCACGGGATCGACTCCAGCAATCATCATTTTATCTGGAAAGACTTGGAGAAGGAGAGAGATGGACAATCAGTGACGGTTCCATCCCGGGATCCTCAAATCCCCCAAGCCTCCCCCACCCTTAGGTGTCCCTCCTTCTCTCAGAGTGCTATCCAGCGAACCAGATGTGCTCTGCACACTCACCCCTGGCCACATTAGGAGTGCCTAGATCCCAGACCCTGGCTGGGAAGCATTAGGGAGACGGTGCTCAGCTTCCCTCCCCAATCCACACACACTTGCCCATTGGTCGTGAGAGGATTCTCAGTGCCCTTTCGTGTTTGATTATTGGCAGCTGGGTCTATTGTGCTGGTGCTCCTTGAGTTCAAGCCCACTGTTAAGGCATTAAGGTATGCTGGACATGCAGTGCCCTAATCATCCTTTGAGACATTGCACTTGTGCCCTCGAGGAGGCACTTGAGAGTTGAGAATATTTTGTTTATTAAATAACGAACAGTAACAAAGATTTGAAAATCAACTATGTAACATTCCACATATCACACTAACCATTAAACAACAAGGAAACATCTCCATTCCACATTGGACCAATATAAAGCTTTATCAGCTAATTTTCACACAAAATAACACACATGGGGTGGAATCCTCGGTTTCGCCAGCAGCGCACTCGCGCCCACGGATTTCCCGACGGCGTGGGGGTGGCCACATTGGGAAACCCCATTGGCTGGCTGCTGGGATGGAGAATCCCGCTGCCGGAGGGGCAGTGCCGCACCAGAAAACGGGTCTGGTGGGACAGAGAATCCTACCCATGGTATCACCCGCACAGGTTCCTCAACAGAATCCGCCGGGTAATATGTCAACATGTCCAAAACTTTGTCATCGAAATGATCTATCCATCAATGTGTGACTTGTTGCATGTATCAGTGCCATTCTCTGTCCAGGAGCCGCAGCTATGCAGGTTCTCTCACGCAGCCCAATCTCACCGGAACCAAACCCTGGCATCCACATAATTCCACAGGTGCTCAAAGTGCAGGTGAACATCCTTGACTTCCAGCGTGTTTAAACCATGGTGCTGTGTTCGTTACATGCAGCACTTACCACACCAGCAACAGAAACATAAGCAATCTGCATTGGGCAAGCACGGTGGCGCAGTGGGTAACACTGCTGCCTACGGCGCTGAGGACGCAGGTTCAATCCCGGCCCCGGGTCACTGTCTGTGTGGAGTTTTCATATTCTCCCCGTGTCTGCGTGGGTTTCGCCCCCACAAGATGTGCAGGTTAGGTGGATTGGCCACACTAAATTGCCCCTTTATTAGAAAAAAAATAATTGGGTATTCTAAATTTTTTTTTTTTTAAATAATCTGCAAAAGCATTTCTGAATGGCATTAGCAGGTGGCCCATTTGGAACAATGTCGCGCACCAGGTCCCGCAGCGTCTTCTTGCTTCAAACCCAATTCTGGACAATTCAAGCCTTCTGGACTCGTACGTCTCCCTGAGCCCAGTGTTCCAGGCCCCAGATAGTTCTTATTCTGGGTCCGACGGTGCAATCAGGAAAGGTGATTGGGCGGGGAATCAGTCATGAGGCCAATATCGTGGCCGCGCAGGGCGGCTGCCAAAATGCCATGCTCCGGGAGTGCCTCAACAACAGCGTCAATGCATTTTACTCTGCACGTACAGTAAACGCCGTCTGCATATCATTAGCGGGCCTGATCTGGTATTCTTCTGGGCCTCCTCAATGCTCCATCGCCACCGGAAGGAGTTACCAACGGCGTGTTTCACTTGTGGTTTCAAAAATGAGGAAACAGGCGCTGTGGCTGATGAGGGAGAGAGAGGAGGGAGGACATGCAGAGGTATAAACATAGGCCGCCAGTCCTGCCACTGGTAGGGCTGGCCATGGGGGAGACTCGGGGGTGCAGCGTGGAGGTGATGGGGGTGACCAGGGGATGGGCTGTGAGGCTGTGGTGATCCCCCACCGGACGGGGTGACCAGGCACGGATCACCATTGCCGCGTCCTGCAAGGCAGCCACCTTGCTGTGCATCCCACTGACTGCCCACCGTGGCCCGTGGTTGTGCAGAATGATACCGGCCATATGGCTGCCCCCACCCCACCACCCTTGCATTCCACCCATCACCCTCCACCCCACCAACCTTCGCCCCCCCCTCCCCCAAACCGGACGCCACACATCAGCACATGGCCCATCCAAGGGCAATGCCCACAGTAGCCCCGACATAGGCCGCAGAGTGAACCACTTTCATGGGTAGCACCTTACAGCAGGGATGGGCACCAGGGCCAGAGGCCCTCACAGTGCCGGGTACCAACGGGGCAGAGTGCAAGGGGGAAAGGACAGGTGTGGGTGTGAGTTTGGGAGAGGGAGGGGGGGACTTACGGGTGCAGAGTCTACAATGCAGACTGAAGCTACCATGGCGCCCGTTGTAACTGGTTGGGCACAGGGCTACGCACCATGCTATTATGTCTGACATTTGCCCCCTACAGACAATGGACTTCGGAATTCAACCAGGAATGCTGACCTCCATCCCAGTTGCCGCAGCCCTGGGGGATGCACTGCGGGTTTATGAGCTGGAGCTTCTCGAAGAGGACTCTGCAGCAGCAGAGCCTGCCCCAGAGGAACAGGAGGCAGCCGGTGAGGATGGGAGCCTGTTGCCCAACAGGCCGAGGAGGAAGAGGTGGAAAGGAGGCGCCGCATCAAGCCCCGTGTGTACGGGCAGCGCCTGCCAGTCAATGACCTGCCAGACCGGGCATGCTGTCGGCTGAACAGGCAGACAGTGCGACATATCTGCCAGATCATGGCACATCTGGCACCGCGGGGGTATGGGGGAAGACATCTGCTCCGGTGGCTGTACTATCAAGGTGACTGTAACCCTGAACTCCACAGGGTCCTTCCAAGCGCTGAATGGGGACCTGTCTGGAATCAGCTGAAGGCCTCGGGTACCCACCTCCCTGCATAGCTCCCGCCGTCCTGAGCCAGAAGGCCGGATGAGAAAGAGTGTCTGGGTTTCAAGGTAGGAAGCTGGGAGTGAAGTGGCAAACTGACTCTGAATGCTATGCAGTGGAAGATCAGACCCATCAATCCAATTCCCTTTGAAAGGCTCGATTGAACCTGCCTGCATAATGTATGTTTCCACCGTTTCCTATTGGAGAGTGCCCCCTGCTGGTGAAGGAAACTGCTCCTTTTGGTGGACAGCAACTCCTACTGATGCAGGAAGATCCTCCTATTGGTGAAAAGAGTGCCACCTATAGGTGTAGGGACCTCCTCCTATTGGTGATTAAAGTTCCTCCTGCAGTTGAAGAGAGTGTCTATTATTAGCGGAGGGCAACGTCCTCGATGTGGCACGGACGCAATCCAGAATGTACCATTCAGCGAAATTCAAGCTGCACAGAACCTCAGTGGGGAGTGCCACACATTGGCAAAGAGAGTGACTCTGGTTGGGGAGATCACCATATAGAACTGAACAACTTTTTATTATGTTAAAAATATATTTTATTCATAAAATAGCTGAAAGGTCATTACAAACATTTTAAAGTGGCCATCACATAAAATGCAGTAACAGTCATGTTTTCGACAGACATCAGTTTTTACTCTGAGGAGCTTCAATACAATCAAAAGAACATTGCAGACATTTCAAAACATCATTACCAATGGTGTGATGGTGTTTACGTTGTTCTACCTAGATCAAGATGCATTCTGAGGTGCTTCAACACAATTATGCTCTGTGTAATATTCACCATATACATTCAATGTGAATCGTACTGTGATGAATGATATCTGTATAGCTGTACCTTACCTTTAATGCAATGGCCCCTTTAAGACCGGGCTTGGAACCCTGGGGGACTCCGCCTCTGGCTCCGCCCCCAGGAGACTGTATATAAGGTTACGCTGAGTGGGCAGTGTGCTGTGAGGACACTTCTCAGCAGCTGTCTGGTTCTCTGGTAATTAAAGCCTTTAAATTACCAATCTTCTTTCCTGTGTCATAATTGAGGGTATCTCAATTTAATTACCAGACTACATCAAGATGGACAGTGGTCTAAAGCCGGAGAAGCTCAATCTAGCCGCTCGGTCGCCGGAGGCTGCTGAAATTTTTAAATACTGGCTCCGGTGCTTTGAGGCCTATCTGAATTCCTCAGAGACTGAAGTTGGCGGCCCTCGCAAGCTGAGCTTACTACATGCCCGGGTGGGCCACCGACCCTCCTCCGTGATCAAGAAAGCTACGACGTACGAAACTGCAGTCGAAATACTAAAGAAGTGCTTCGTAAAGCCAATAAACGAGGTACACGCCAGACATTTGCTGTTGACCTGCCGCCAGCGCTCCGGGGAAACGCTAGACGAATACTTGGAGAGACTCACTGCGCTCGCTAGGAACTGCAACCATAAAGAGGTGATGGCAGAAGTCCACATGAACTTACATATTCGTGATGCTTTCATGTCCGGTATCAGATCCATATACATCCGGCAGTGGCTCCTAGAAGATGGGGCAAAGGACCCCCAAGGCACGGTAATGCTCGCCTCCTTTTTGGAAGTGGCCCACCATAATCTCCGCACGTACCCCGCGGACCTTGCGAACCCTTCTCGATCCCCTCCAGACTCGGCCACACTACAGACCTGCGCTGCGCAGCGACCCGCCCACACCAAGGGCTCCCCATGCTATTTCTGTGGGCAAGGTCTACACCCACGTCAGCATTGCCCAGCCCGCTCCGCTATCTGCAACGACTGCGGAAAGAAGGGGCACTTCGCAAAGGTCTGCCTGGCTGGGTCCAAAGGCCAGAAACAAAAGTCTCATCGGGCCCTGAAATCGAACTCCCAGCCTCACGGGCCCCGCAACGCGGCCGCGCGCCGGCCGGACAGGCCTACTTCTGACGCGTCATCGACCTCGTGCGAGTCATGGGGGCGGGCATCTTGGCGGCGGCCATCTTACAATCCCGACATGTGCAACCGATGGCGGCGGCCATTTTGTGACTCCCGCAGCCATTTTGTGAGTCCAACTCAACCGAGGAGTCTGACTACCCGCAACAAGGAGCGATCACGCTCGATCAATCTCGGACGAAGCACCTGTGGAACTCAATGATGCAGGTTCAAATCAACGGTCACGACACCCCCTGCCTTTTTGACTCCGGGAGCACGGAGAGCTTTATTCATCTGGACACGGTAAGACGCTGCTCCTTGCGCACCCACCCTACCTCCCAAACTATCGCCCTCGCTTCGGGGTCCCATTCGGTCTAAATCACGGGGTATTGTGTCACACTATTCAAGGCACCGAATACACCTGTTTTAAACTTTACATCCTCCCTCACCTCTGCGCCCCCCTGCTGCTCGGTGTGGACTTTCAGTGCAGCCACCGAAGCCTGACACTGAAGTTTGGCGGACCCCTGCCCCCGCTCACGGTATGCAGCCTGGCAACACTCAAAGTTACACCATCGCCCTTCTTCGCGAACCTCACTCCCGACTGTAAGCCCGTCGCCACCAGGAGTCGGCGGTACAGTACCCAGGACATGACTTTCATCAAGTCTGAGGTTCAGCGGCTACTAAAAGAAGGGCTCATAGAGGCCAGCAACAGCCCTTGGAGGGCACAAGTATTGGTAGTCCGCTCCGGGGAAAAGCAACGAATGGTGGTGGACTATAGTCAGACCATAAACCACTTTGCGCAACTCGATGCGTACCCACTTCCCCGCATAGCAGAAATGGTGAACCAAATCACCCAATATCGGGTATTCTCCACTGTTGATCTAAAATCTGCCTATCATCAACTCCCTATCCGCTCAGAGGACCGCCCCTACATGGCTTTCGAAGCAGCCAGTCGGCTCTTTCACTTCCTCAGGGTCCCTTTTGGCGTCACAAACGGAGTCTCCACTTTCCAAAGTGCGATGGATCAAATGGTGGACCAGTACGGCTTACTGGCTACATACCCATACTTGGACAACGTCACCATCTGCGGACATGACCAGCAGGACCACGACGCAAACCTGAGGAAGTTCCTCCAGACCGCCCGGGCCCTCAATCTGACATACAACAAAGAGAAATGCGTGTTCCACACAACCTGGCTAGCCATCCTCGGCTACGTCGTGGAAAACGGGGTCTTAGGCCCCGACCCCGACCGCATGCGTCCCCTTAAGGAACTCCCCCCTCCCCAGTAGCCTCAAGGAACTCATACGGTGCCTGGGACTCTTTTCCTATTACGCCCAGTGGGTCCCCAGATATGCGGACAAAGCCCGGCCACTCATTAAAACCACAGTTTTTCCCCTGACGGCTGAGGCCCAGTCGGCCTTCAGCCATATCAAGGCCGATATCATCAAGGCCGCCATGCACGCGGTAGACGAAACCATACCCTTCCAGGTAGAAAGCGACACATCAGACGTCGGCCTGGCTGCTACCCTCAACCAGGAGGGCAGATCAGTAACGTTCTTCTCCCGAACCCTCACCGCCTCGGAAATTCGGCACTCTGCAGTCGAGAAGGAGGCACAAGCCATAGTGGAGGCCGTGCGGCACTGGAGGCACTACCTAGCCGGTAGGAGGTTCACCCTCGTCACCGACCAACGGTCGGTCGCCTTTATGTTCGATAACGCACAACGGGGCAAAATAAAGAAGGACAAAATACTGAGGTGGAGGATAGAGCTCTCCACCTATACATACGATATTACATATCGTCCAGGGAAGCTCAACAAGTCCCCAGACACCCTGTCCTGCAGCACGTGCACCAACGCGCAAAAAGAGCCATCCACGATGACCTCTGCCACCTGTGGTCACCCGGCATGCCCATTTCATCAAGTCCCGCAACCTACCTTACACCGAGGAGGTCAAGGCCATGACCAAGGCATGCCAGCTCTGCGTGGAGTGCAAACCGCACTTCTACCGACCAGATAGGGCCTGCCTGATAAAGGCCTCTGGCTCTTTGAGCAACTAAGCGTGGACTTCAAAGGGCCCCTCCCGTCCACCAACTGCAACATTTATTGCCTCATCGTTATCGATGAATTCTCCCGCTTCCCCTTCGCTGTCCCCTGTCCCGATATGACCTCGGCCTCCGTAATCAAGGCACTGCTCAGCATATTCACACTGTTTGGTTTCCCCGCTTATATCCACAGCGACCGGGGTACATCGTTCATGAGCGATGAGCTGCGTCGATATCTGCTCAGCAAGGGCATCGCCTCGAGCAGAACGATGAGCTATAACCTGCGGGGAAACAGGCAGATGGAGAGGGAGAACGTGACAGTTTGGAAGGCTGTCCTTCTAGCCCTACGGTCAAGGAGTCTCCCTATCGCCCGCTGGCAGTAGGTTCTACCCGATTCCCTACATTCCATTAGGTCGCTCCTCTGTATGGCCACGAACGAGACCCCTCACAATCGTTTGTTTGTCTTCCCCAGGACGTCCACCTCTGGGGTCTCGCTTCCACATTGGCTGACGACTCCGGGACCAGTTCTACTCCGGAGACACGTGAGGAGCCATAAAACGGATCCAATAGTCGAGAGGGTCCAATTGCTACACGCAAACCCTCAATACGCCTACGTCGAGCACCCCGACGGCAGGCAGGACACCGTCTCCCTGCGAGACCTGGCACCCACTGGCTCTCCCACCGATGCCCCCCCTTCTACCGACGCTCCCCTTCCCGCACCGGCTGTCGACCCCGACAGCGCCCCCCCCCCCCCATAGCACCCCCCTGCCCCCAGCCAGCGCCGGCACCAATCACTCTAGTCACCACGGATATCCCCCCCCCCCCCCCACCCGCTCCAACGTGGGCAAAGGCTCAGACAACCGTGATCCCGGCTATACCCCCATCGAGGACGACCGTATCCACGGCACCACCACCGGAGCTGAGACGGTCAACACGGACAATCAGACCACCCAAAAGACTGAACATGTAATTCCACTTCACCCCCGACGGACTATGCATTTTTTTTAAACAGGGGGTGAATGCGATGAATGATATCTGTACAGTTGTACCTTACCTTTAATGCGATGGCCCCTTTAGGACCGGGCGTTGGAACCCTGGGAGACCCTGCCTCTGGCTCCGCCCCCAGGAGATTGTATATAAGGTTACGTTTAGTGGGCAGTGTGCTGTGAGGACACTTCTCAGCAGCTGTCTGGTTCTCTGGTAATTAAAGCATTTGAATGACCAATTTTCTCTCCTGTGTCGTAATTGAGGGTATCTCACATACAGCCCGAGGGGGTTCTGTACAATCCCCGCCCCTAAGTTCGCTATAGCTGAAAGGTTTTAGACAGCGACCTGCCCCCATTGTGCCTCCACGGCAGCTGCCCCAAGCTTTAGTGCGTCCCTCAGCCTGTATTCCTGGGTTTTGGAATGTCTGCAGCACTCAGTCAGGAACAACTCTTTGCACTGAAGACCAACAAATTTCGAGCAGACCAAAGAACATCCTTTACTGAACCAATGACCCACCAGAAGCAGCTGATGTTTGTCTTGGTGTGTTTCCCTGGGAACAGCCCATAGAGCTGAGTCCTGCATCACGGAGCTGTTCGGGATAAACCCTGACAAAAACCACCTCCTCTCTCTCCAGACCTTCTTTGGAAAGACACATTCCACAAGGAGGTGGACAAAGGTCTCTTCCCCACCAGTCACCTCGAGGGCAATGTGCGGATGGGGTGAGATTCCGGGTGTGTAGGAAGGATCTGACGCTGAGGGCCTTCTCACCACCAGCCAAGCTGGGCCTTGGTGCTTGTTTGAAAGTTCTGGTGATGAGGCATTCTGCCAAATGACTTTGACAGTCTGCTCAGGGAGCCATCTGACAGGATCCACCATCTCCTTTTCCAGTAGGGCCTCTAGGATGTTATGTGCAAACCACTGACCAATGGACATGTGGATAAAGGTGTTTCTCTGTCTGCATTTTTCCATGAGGGACAGGTGGCAATACACAGTCCAACAACTCAGAGTGTCCCATGGCAGCGTGGCCAGATCCATCCTTCACAACACCGGGGACAGGTAGAATCTCAGTAAGTAGTAACACGGGGCAGCATGGCAACACAGTGGGTGGCACTGTTGCTTCACAGCACCAGGGACCTGGGTTTGATTCCCGGCTTGGGTCATTGTCTGTGCGGAGTCTGCATATTCTCCTGTGACTGCCTGGGTTTCCTCCGGGCGCTCCGGTATCCTCCCTAAGTCCCAAAAGACGTGCTTGTTAGGTGATTGGACATTCTGAATTCTCCCTTAGTGTACACAATTAGGCCCTGGAATGTGGCGAATAGGGGCTTTTCATAGTAACTTCATTGCAGTGTTAATGTAAGCCTACTTGTGACACTAATAAAGATTATTATTACATGGTGTTTGCGTGCCATGAATTTATGCACAGATTGAAGCAGCTACACACAAAGGTGGCCATCAAGATTAGAGCGAAGCTTTGCACTATTTTTCCCCTATTTACCTCTGAGGTTTGTACATCGCATCCCTTCAAATGTGGTCAATTTCTGACTCCCATATGATGCAGAAAATGGCTCAGGTGATCACCAAAGCATAGCAGTGAGGAATGGACCAGACCTGCACCATAATGAAATGAAAAAAAAATGAAATGAAATGAAATGAAAATCGCTTATTGTCACGAGTAGGCTTCAATGAAGTTACTGTGAATAGCCCCTAGTCGCCACATTCCGGCGCCTGTCCGGGGAGGCTGGTATGGGAGACATATACAGCAACGCTGAGGGTGCCTCACACCTGATAACCAGGACAGAACAACTTCTATTAGTTAAAAGAACTCCTCATATCCATAACAAGATGAAGAGATGAAGAGGGTGTTACTTAGTGGTGAAGAGAGCTAATCATTATTCGTGAAGAGATTGGTTCATATAAATAAAGAGAGCTCCTTCTATTGTTGAAAAGAGCAATTAGCATTGAGGAAGGGAACTCAACTCTCCCTATCGGTAGAGAGAAATCCTCCTGTTGCTAAATAGAATGCTTGCTATTAATAAGGAGTGCCTGAGACAATTGTGCCTCACATTCATAGTATCATAGAATCGTAGAATACCTACAGTGCGGAAGGAGGCCATTTGGCCCATCGAGTTGGCACCGACCCTTTGAAACAGACCCCCACCTAGGCCCAATCTCCCACCCTACCCCATAACTCCATCTAACCTTTTAGACACTAAGGGGCAATTTATCATGGCCAATCCACCTAATCTGCGCATCTTTGGACTGTGGGAGGAAACCGGAGCACCCGGAGGAAACCAATGCAGATTCAGGGAGAACATGCAGACTCGGTACAGACAAACACCTGAGGTTGGAATCGAACCCGGATCCCTGGCGCTGTGAGACAGCAGTGCTGACCACTGTGCCACTATAGCACCCATTGGTGACAAGCCTTCTATTGATGGAGGGCGCACATCCTTTCAATGGAGAGCATGTTCTGTTGATGAAGAGAGTATCTTTTATTAGTGAAGAGCCGCTTCTACTGGTGAAGAGATCTTGATTGCAAGAGGGCAAGAGGCTGCATCCCACTGGCGTAGGAAGCAATTACTACGGGGGAAGAGATCATTATTTTAGTGAAATTGGTTGAGAGGTAAATATTGACCAGGCACTAATGAGGGATATTCATCAATATAATGCATGGGAATTTTTGTTTACAATCGAAAGGATCTCAGAACCACAGAATTGTTGAATTCTTAGTGCAGAAGGGGGCATTGATTCATTGTGTCTGTGCCTGCTCCCTCGAATGAGCAAATCAGTGAGTGCCTCTCCTTCACCTTCTCCCTGAACATTCTTCCTTTTCTGATCTAATTCCGTCTCGATTGCCTCGGTTGAACCTGCCTCCAACACAGTCCTAGGCAGTGCATTCCAGATCCTAATCACTTGCTGCATGAATAGCCCTGTCACATCCCCTCTCCTCCTTCTGCAAGCAAAACAGTCCCAACTTCCGCAATCTATCTTCATTGCTGAAGTTGTTCATCCCTTCAACCGTTCGCATGCATATTTTCTGCTCACTCTCCAGTGTCTTCACATCTTTGCTAAATTGCGGCACCCAGAACTGGACACTGTCTGCTTTGTTAACTTCTCTCTCAACCCGTCCTGTCACTTTCAATGAGTTCTGCACATATACACCGAGGTCCATCACTCCTGCACCCCTTAAATAATTGTACCCTTTATTTTATATTGCCTCCATGATCTTCTGATCAAAATGCATCGATTTTGGTGGTACAGTGGCGCAGCAGTAAGCACTGCTGCCTCTCAGCGCCAGGGACAAGGGTTCAATTTCAACCTTGGGTGACTGTGTAGAGTTTGCACTTTCTCCCTGTGTCTGCGCGGATTTCCTCCGGGCATTCCGGTTTCCTCTCACAGTCCAAAGACGTGCCGGTTAGGTGGATTGGCCATGCTGAATTGCCCCTTGGTGTCCAACGGTTAGGTGAGGTTACGGGGTTACAGGGATAGGGCAGGAGAGTGGGCCTAGGTAGGGTGCTCTTTCAGGGGATAGGTGCAGGCTTGATGGGCCAAATGGCTTCCCTTTGCACTGCAGGCATTCAATGATTTCCAATTATCTGCATTGAATTTCATCTGCCACTTGTGCACCCCCTCCACCAAACTGTCCACATCCTTTTGAAGCTCTCTACACTGTCCTCCTCACAGTTGACAATCTCAGTTTATCATCACATCTGAAAGGCAACATTCTTTCATCAACATTGAAGCGTATCTGCCCAGATTTTATATTCAGGTTATTCAAGGAGATTTGAATCCACAGCTTTCTGACCCAAAGGCTGTGACGCAGAGGTCTGAACCGCAGCTGACACTTTGAACCACCTGGCATATCTGACCCAAGTCCAAAGCCCGTCGCATACAATGGATTCTCAAGCACTAGGAATGCTATGCCAGGAAGTGTATGCATGTGAAGGAGTTTAACCCTTGTTAAAATGGTGTTCCTTAAGTTGTTAGCAGTAGAATAATTTGATAAAGTAAAGTATTTGACAAATTCTTTAATATGATGCTGACCATTAAGCCATTGCCATTAGTTTGTAGGGTAGTTTCACACAGTTATCACTTTCCATTTGTTTCAACAGGAGTGGTGAGTTAGCATCAAGTGTCACCTTTGTCCCTCTCTAACCTCCTCCACCTCTCCATTTCACTCTATTTTAAGACATTCCTTAGAACCTCTTTGTGGCTGCCCACCTCATGCTATTTTACATTGTTCAAGATGCTCGAGAAGTCATTTCATTGTTAGTATAGTCCTCCCTCTGACCTCCTCATGCAATCGACATTCAATATTTATGCAGGCTGCACGCGGGACCCAAAAATAGGCAACGAGTTTGCAATGTGCTCGTCATAACTGTATTACATTGTGTTTGGACAGAGCAAAGCAAGACCAATTTCCACTACGGTTTATGCTGTATAATATTAATGAGACTATCAGGTTATCAGGGTGATGGCTAATTAAAATAACACTGCTTAAATTAAAGCCGCAAAATGCAATTCTATAGCGGCCACACATTCAGAAACAATCCATTAAATTCAAACCTGTTACGTTTACCTAAGACGACTGGTTTAACTTCAGCTGCAGTATTGTGGCCTGTGCGACAGTGAGGCCTTGGAAAGAGTACAAAGGAGGTTAACCAAGTTTGAGCCAGGGATGATGAACGCCTGATATGTGGAGAGAGCAGAGAAGCTGGGCTTTTTCTCCTCAGAGCAGAGGAACAAAGACGCAGGGCTAACAAAGGTGCTCAAATTTGGAGGTCTTTGATAGAACAGAGAGAGATAGATAGAAATTGTTTGAATCAGGGCGGCATCGTGATGCAGTGGTTAGCACTGCTGCCTACGGCACTGAGGACCCGGGTTCAATCCCGGCTCTGGGTCACTGTCCATGTGGAGTATGCACATTCGCCCCGCATCTGCGTCGGTCTCACCCCCACAAACCAAAGATATGCAGATTAGGTAGATTGGCCATACCAAATTGCCCCTTAAGTGGAAAAAAAATAACTGGGTGGTCAAAATTTATTTTGAAAAAAGAAATTGTTTGAACCGACGGAAATGTTGATAAACAGAGGATATGCAAAAGACCCAGAGAGGATATTTCTTTACGCAATGCATTGTCCTGATATGGCATGCACGACCTGAAAGGGCGGAGGAAGCAGTTCCAAGAGTAACTTCCGAAAGGGAATTGGATAAGCTCACGAGGAGAAAGAATGCAGGGAATGGACCTCATCTAATAGAGCTGGCATATAAGCACAATGGCCTCCTTCTATGCTGTACGATTCTATGAGAAGGGGAAGAAAATAAATGTTACCATCAATAAATCAAAGGAGGAAAAGGAAGAGTAGAGAAGAATTAACAAGGTATGCAGTTGTATCTTACATCTAGCTAATTCAGCACGGAATTAGAACATAAAACAGACAAGGTGCTAAAAAACATGAGGTAACTTTCTAGATCCTGATGGAACCTGGGTGGTATGGAAGCTGTTAAGATGGTTCACTTACTGCCCCTTTTCGGCCCAGTTACTTTCTTACTATTGGGGATCTGATATGACCCAGATTTTCTGGTCTTCAAATGGCCAGAGACTGGATGTAGCATGGAAAATACACTCCGGGACTCACCGGAAGTCCCAATACACTGAGCCTGTGGGAATAGTCAGAAGTCCTACAACACCAGTTATTATTGGGCGGCGAATATTGCAATGCTATATAAGTGGGCTGTGGAAGAGGTGCCGGTTTGGGGGCAGGTGGAGGCGGCGTCGTCTGGGGGAAACAGTTTGAAGGCTATGATGTTGGTGCCTTTACTATTCTTGCTGGCCAGGTACTCTGCGAGCCCAGTGATGGTGTTGGCCCTAAGGATGTGGGGGCAGCATTTGAGGCTGAAGGGTGCCTTAGTGTGGGCACCGATCTGCGACAACCATAGATTGTGGGGCTGGATGTCAGGTTTAGGGGGTGGCAGCTAGTGGGGAGTGGGGTTTGGGGTGCATGTTTGGGGAGTAGGGATGGAGGTGCTCTTCTTTGAGTTATTGAGGTGTTGGTTGGTAGTTGTTCTTGTTGTTATGCATAGTTTTGTTTCATGTATAAAATGTTAAAATGTTAAAAGCTGAATAAAAGTATTTTAAAAAAGACTCTCCAGTGAATGATCCTGAGCAGAGATAGCTGAGAACTCCCGAATCCACCTAGCCAGCTGTATCCTGAAGGCCGGTGAGGCCAGTTCTGGTACCATTGACACAGTACTTCCTATAGTTTCACTGGAATACAGTTTGTCTGGAGGGACTCAAAGGTCCCTGAACCAATTGACTCTTTGATGAACTCTCTTTTCCCTGGTGTCTTTTGCCATGTTTATGGAATCTGTATGTAGTTATTGTGTAAAATAAAGGAGGGATGGGCGGAGGGATGTGGTGGCGTGGTCACTTTAAGGGGTTGGTCTGCCAGACCATGTGACCGGCTCAGGGCCAGCCTCGCAGGAGCACTCGAACCCCAGCCAATAGAGAGTTTGCGCCGGGCCCTGGAAGTAGGGCTCAGGCAGTGTTGACGCCGGAGATGAAGAGACAAGACCCATCCTGTTGTGCCTGTATTATTGCCAGCCTTTGAGTTTTGTTAATAAACTCCTTTGTTACAACTGGATGCTACCAGAGTGTTTATCGAGCCACCAACTCGTATATTTGCTGCAACCACAAGGGGAGGGGGAGGAGTTCTGGCGCATTCATCAAAGCCAGTGTAGTCAGCAGCTGAATCCATTGAGCCATAACACCATGGGACATCCCACTCACTGAGGGGAGACACTTGATTTGCATAAGCCAGCCAAAATCCTCACCACCCATAGCAGCTAACGCACTGGGAATTAGATTGTTTCGTTCATCATGGTCTCGACTGCTGTTTGATGCTAATATTTCTGTACTTTAATTCCATCCGCACACCAAAATGTGTTATATATTTCAAAGAATCTGCAAAACAGAGTGACACCAAGATGGTCAGATCAGATCATGCTCATAACCTTAATACATCGAATGAAAATTAAAGGGTCAATGGTCTGATGAACTTTTTGCAACTACACACGTTTAACAAATCTCCGCAAATATTCACATTTGGCAAAATAGCAACTTTTTTCTCTCCTATAAATCAATTCCAGCACCTGGTTTATATTCTCTGTGTCTGATCTGTTGGGAACTTCAGCACAGTGGTTAAAATGGGAGGATATTTCTTGGGCATCCCACATATTGACACAATACTGCATTGTGCTAACGGTATTGCCTCGCTCCTGACTATTTATAGGGAACTCAGCTCATGTGAGGCAGATCCTAAAGTGTGATTTGTTTTTCAGAATGATGAGGAGACTCAGAGTCAATCCTAATCCTATGATATTACGGCAGCACAGTGGTTAGCACTATGTCTTCACAGTGCCGGGGTCCCAGGTTTGATTCCCGGTTTGGGTCACTGTGCAGTCTGCACGTTCTCCCCGTGTCTGCGTGGGTTTCCTCCGGGTGCTCTGGTTTCCTCCCACAAGTCCCGAAAGACGTGCTATTAGGTAATTTGGACATTCTGAATTCTTCCTCAGTGTACCCGAACAGGCGCCGGAATGTGGCGATTAGGGGGTTTTCACAGTAACCTCATTGCAGTGTTAATGTAAGCCTACTTGTGACAATCAAGATTATTACTATTATTGCAAAATCGGGATAACTGAATGCCATAATGAGACAGAATCCCACCTCACAGGAAGGCTGTGGACACAATCATAAAATGCCAAAAATAATTTGCAGTATTTGGGGGAAAGAGCAGAGATATGGAATCAACTGGATAGCTTCTTCTGAGATCTGACTCTGACACGATGGGTTGAATATGAATTGCCCAGTACGAGGGGTTCCCATTTTGAAAGGCCTTTTTCATCTGCTCTTGTTTTATTGATATCAGTTACAGCACAGAAGGCCTTTCAGCCCATGGTGCCTGTAATGTTCTTGCCGGATGGCCTGATTTATAGTATACTAACACTTGTAGCTAAAGCTATAAACGATTTATTAACATTAACTGTGGGCAAACCATGTACAGAACAATAGATGAATAACAGTCTGATCGTGCACAAGCTCTCTCTCCAGCTTCCGCCAGTCACTCTGAGGGAGCACCCGACTCTAACATTCACTTATATACTAATGAGACTCCAGGGCCGAGATTCTGCAATACGGTGGCTAAGTGTTGACGCCGGCGTAAACACCGTAGTGTTTCACGCCGGCGTCAACGGGCCTCCTGGCCCAGCAATTCCATGGCCCACAGGGGCAAGGCGCTAGAGTGCTCCACGCAGCATGGTGCCAATACGCAGCCCTGCACTGCTGGCCGCGGGTCCCCACATGCGCACGGCAGCTGCTTCCACGCTAGACTCATGCAACATGGCGGAGCCACATAGTGGGCCGGCACGTAAGAAGGTAGGCCGCCCCCCAGATCACGCTCGCCCGCCGATTAGTGGCCCCCGATCACGGGCCTGGCCATCATGGAGGCCCCCCCAGAGTCTGATCTGCCCACCCCTCCAACAGGACAGCCATCACGGCCACGGGTCCGAGCTCCCGCCGGGTGGAACCATGTTAGAACCACGCCAGCGGGAACTCGGCCGGTCAACCGCGGAGAATCACCGCGGGGCCTCTTTCAATGGCCCCTGACCGGCGGCACGCCAATCGCGCATGCGCGGCTGCCGCCGATTCTCCGGTCGCCGTCCGAGTTCAACTCTGATTTTCCAAGCCGGCGCGGGCTCGGAGAATCCCGGCCCTAATGTTCAGTTGGTGAATCACAACACAACCATGGTATCACCACATCCCCTTTCCTTTGAAGGAATAAATAGATACATTATCATAATTATATTTGTGCGTGATATCATTAGCCTGTGAGTCTAACAGTAGTATTTTTATTTCTTTAAAATTTTTCAAACTGGTTTAACAAATATATATATGTCTATATATTTATATGTATAAGAACAGCAAGCATAGTAGGTACAAATAGTCCAAATCTATAAATTGAGTCGATCAGATTTCTTCTGACTCTGGTTGATCTTCTCAAAGTTTGACCTTGCTGCTCAGAACTTGTAGATTCAATGTTCTCCACAACATTCTCATGCCCAGGAACTGCTGAACTACCTGACACTGCAGCTGACATTGATTCTGACGTGGATTTGTCATCCATCACATTATTGTGAAAGTCCTCTCTGGTTTCCAAGAGTGTGCGACAATAAGGTGCTACTTCTTCACGTACAATGGCTTTTCTTGACAAATTGCCTGGATCTTCTACTCTCACAATGTCATCACTACTCAGAGGTGGTAAAGTTCCAGAGACTCTATCATACAACTGCTTTTGTTTTGTTTTAATGTTTTGCATTTCCTGCAGTCCCATTACATTCTCTTCCTTCTTTGCCAAATACGGAAGTGTGGTACACAAGCTTCAATTCATGATCTGCTGGTGATCTACCATGTGACAATGGTAATGCTCTGTAACTCAGTAGTGCAAGATATGGATCAGATTGGCTGTCCATTGCTTTCTTAAACAATTAATTAACTATATGAACACCACAACAATCAGTGGGTTTCGCCTCCACAAGCCAAAGATGTTCAGGGTAGGTGGATTGGCCACTCTAAATTGCCCCTTAATTGGGAAAAGAAATTGGGTTCTCTGAATTTATTTTTAAAAAATTAAATAATCTTTCCCTCATAGGTGAAAAAGATCCATAGCTTCATTCTGCCATGGTGCTGTGGGTAAATCAGATATTTGCATGGGGTCTCTTGTTTGCTTTCAATGATGTGTCTGGCATGTGTCACAACAACCCTGTCAATATCCTGGTTTATACCTAGCCAGTAAACAGAGTCACAAGCTCTCCGTTTATCTTTCTAAATCCTGAGATGTTCTTTGTGTATCCTCTTTAGTACATCCTTGCGAAGGGACCCACTCCATTAATGATACTGTGTTCAGATCTTATATTGTAGAACTCCATACATTGACCTCTGGGCCAGTGTGAGTTGATGTTCCTCATCACCTCTTCAAGAGTTTGATTCTTTTTGGATCTCACGTAATTTCATATCTGATACTGGTAGTAGTGTGGAAATAAGATTGACATGCAGATCTACATCTTCAGCAACTTTAGTATTAATACTTTGTGTCGGCGCTCTTGATAATGCATCTTCGAAGAACAAATATTTTCTGGCATGTAGATGAGATTAAAGTCACAACGTTGTAACTTGATCATCAACCTCTGAAAACGTGGAGACATCTGATTAAGATTTGTTATGATGACGTTAACCAAAGGACGATGATCTGTCTCAACTGCAAAAGTTGGAAGTCCATAGACGTAGTTGTGTAATTTCTTCAAGCCTACAACTAAACCCAGGCATTTAAAAAAAAAATTTAAGTGTACCTCTGCTCTGTTGTCGTCATAGATCGTGATGCATATATGACTGGTTTCCAATCATCATGCTCGAGTTGCAGAAGAACTTCTCCCAGACTATCTTTGGACGCATCTGTTGACACTTTATTCTGTCTAGATGGGTCATAAAATGTGAGAACCTGACTGGGGTTAGTGAAGTCTTGAGCTTCTTCCAATAAATTTAGAGTACCCAATTCATTTTTTTCCAATTAAGGGGCAATTTAGCGTGTTCAATCCACCTACCCTGCACATCTTTGGGTTGTGGGGGTTGCAATGAACTCCAATTGGCTTTATTGGTTGACCAATTGGAGTATGAGCTCCCTCAATGATAGCTCATTGAGGGGGCCCATATAATCACCTGTGTAGGCTTTGTGAGTAGTCTTAAGTTGACTGGACTGCTAGCAGCACTGTTTGTAGCTGCTCCTGTAATATCGTTATTGTAAATAAATATTGGTGTGGTGACGGAACTCCTGCCTCCCATGGATTACTACAGTGGCGACGAGGTAAACTACGAATTTTGCGGAGACCAGCTGCCACACTCGGAGGGTAAGCCTTGCCATTTTTAAAATGCCGTTTTTTGGGAGGTTAGAGGCATTCGACCCGGCTATTGAGGACTGGTCCCAGTATGTGGAGAGAATGTGTTACTTCTTCCAGGCAAATGATATACTGACGGATGAAAGGAGATGGCTTATCCTGCTGTCGGCGTGCGGACCCTCCGCTTTCCCCATTATACTTAGTCTGACTTATCCCGATGCACCGGACACGAAAACTTTCCAAGAAGTAACGGAATTGGTGAAAGAGCACTACAACCCAAAACCACCCCTCATTTTGCGTAGGTACAGATTCTACACAGCGAAGCGGGAAGACAGGGAGTCAGTCACGAATTTCTTGACTCGCCTGAGAAGGCTGGCGGAAAAATGTGAGTTCGGCCCGACGCTAAATGAAATGCTTCGGGACCGGTTAGTGTGTGGTATAAACGACCTCACAATACAGAAACGCCTGTTGGCGGAAACGGAGCTAGACTGCAGGCAGGCGTTACAGCTCGCACTGTCCCTAGAAAAGGCAGCAAGTGGGGCGCAGGAACTACAGGGCACGCCAATGGAGGTAGATACCTATGAGAGGGACTACCACAACGGGTCCTGCTACCAGATAGCCGCTCTCAGGAAAAACCTGAGGAATAGAGGGAAAAAGGAAAACCCCAGAACTGCCCCCAAGTCTGCCAGGACTAACTGGAGACAGAGGGAAGTACCGACTGAGGCTCCCCCAACAGAGAAGGACCGTTTCTGGCACCAGACAGAGTGGGGTAACAACGACAGAAACCCTAGAAGGAGGTGGCAAAAGAGGAATAGCAGGTGGGGACGCAGGGAAGTACACAACCTAGACGCCCCATCCTCCTCCGAAGGGGAACAATTATATAATATTACAACGAAGAAAGCAGAACCCATTAGGATTACCCCAAGGGTGAACGGGCGGCCGACAATAATGGAAATAGACACGGGTGCGGCTGTATCAGTAATGGGAGTGGCAGCATTTAGAAAAATCAAAGATGGACTCCAGCCACTAACCCTAACAAAAACATCGACGAAACTTAAAACCTACACGGGGGAACCCCTGGAAGTTCTAGGCACGACTCATGTACCTGTGGAATATGAGAAACAATTGCTCAGATAGTAGAGGAAACGGACCGAGCTTAATTGGACGGAACTGGCTGAAAGACCTAAAATTAGATTGGATGAAAAGTTTCCAGAGTGGAAGCGGGCAGTTGAGTGGAGTACTCCAAAAATACCCGGAGGTCTTCCAGGAAGGTTTGGGGGAAATCATAGGTGCCAAAGCAACTTTGCACGTGGACCCAGAAGCCCTTCCGAAATTTTGTACGGCCAGGCCGGTACCTTTTGCATTAAGGAAGAAAGTAGATGACGAAATAGAAAGGTTACGGCACGACGGCATTATCAGACCAGTACAGTTCTCGGAATGGGTAGCGCCGGTGATACCAATTTTGAAGCCAGACGGCTCGATACGTCTCTGTGGAGATTTCAAACAGACAGTAAACAAATACGCACTGCTGGACAAATACCCAATCCCGAAAATAGACGACCTATATGCCAAATTGGCAGGTGGGCTTTTGTTCACGAAACTAGACATGAGCCACGCCTACCTGCAGTTAAAACTGGACAAGGGCTCCCAGAAGTTCGCTACGATCAACACCCTGAAGGGCCTTTTTCGTTATAATTAGCTACCTTTTGGAGTGTCATCAGCCTGCGCTATATTCCAGCGTACGATGGAAAATATTCTGCAGGGACTACCGCAGGTGGCGATTTATTTGGACGATGTCTTAATCACGGGTAGGACAAACAGGGAACACTTAAGGAACCTGGAGGAAGTGCTCAGGCATTTCGCAAAGGCAGGCGTACGGCTAAAAAGGGAAAAATGTGTTTTTCTGGCCCCACAAGTGACGTACCTGGGATATAAAGTAGACGAGTTAGGTTTACATCCATTAGAAGACAGAGTAAGGGCAATAAAAGAAGCCCCAGCTCCCACCACGGTCCAGGAGTTACGATCATTTCTAGGGTTGGTAACCTATTATGGAAAATTTATTGAAAATAGGGTGTCCATCCTAGAACCCCTCCACCAGCTACTAAAAAAGGGGCAAGAATGGAAATGGTCCACTGGCCAAAACCGAGCATTTAGGGACATTAAGGAACAGCTGTCATCCGAAAATGTCCTAGAGCATTATGACCCAAGGAAGGAGTTGGTGGTCACTTGTGATGCATTCCCCTACGGGGTAGGAGCCGTCTTAGCCCATAGAGGAAGGAATGGGGAAGAACGGCCAATAGCCTATGCTTCGAGGACCTTGGCGATGGCTGAGAGGAAGTACGCCCAAATCAAGAAGGAAGGACTGGCGGTGATATTCGCAGTAAAGAAATTTCACCAGTATCTGTACGGGCGGAAATTCATCATAGCGACGGACCATAAGCCGTTATTAGGGTTATTAAAAGAAGGCAAGTCAATACCCCTGATTGCATCAGCTAGAATCCAACGCTGGGCTTTGCTACTGGCGGCATATAGATACGTTCTGGAGCACAGACCGGGAACGCGAATAGCACGTGCAGATGCTTTGAGCAGACTTCCCCTCCCGGACACTCCGCCACAAATACCAAAAGTAGAGGAGACAGTAATGACTCTAAATTTTTTGGACACCCTACCAGTAGACGCACGCACAACATATTCGGTTGTGGATGCAAAAAGACCCAGTTTTAGCCAAGATGAAGCATTTACTGCTAACAGGGGAACTGGAAGACCAGTGGAGCCCCAGATGCACCCATACTGGAGCAGAAGGGACCAAATAACCGTAGAAGACGGTATCCTATTATGGGGAGTCCGGGTAATCGTCCCAGCTCAGGGCCGTCAGGCAATCTTAACTGAGTTACATCACGGACACCCAGGGGTGTCTAAAATGAAGATGCTAGCTCGAAGCTACGTTTGGTGGCCAGGTTTGGACACAGACATAGCAGCCTTGGTACGTCGGCGCCAGGAGTGCCAACAGGGGCAAAGAGTGCCACCAGCGGCGCCATTGCACCCGTGGGAATGGCCAGGCAGACCGTGGACCCGCCTGCATATTGACCACGCCGGCCCTTTCATGGGCTCAATGTTTTTGGTGATAGTGGAAGCCCACTCCAAATGGTTGGACGTCCACCGGGTAAACACGGCAAGCACAGCATCGACAATTGAAAAGCTCAGGGCTTCATTTGCAACACATGGACTGCCGGAGGTATTGGGTTTTTAAAAAAAAAAATTTTTATTGAAATTTTTACAAAATACAAAATATAAACATCTTAACTCTATTAACAAACAACCGTGGTAACACCCCATGAACAATACCCCCCCAGCTTCAAGAGCGACTTCAAACAAAAGGAAAGATCAAAAACAAAAAACAAAAAAAACCAAAAGAGCACCCAGACAACGAAAGGGAAAGAGATAGCACCCTCCACAAACCCATGTGCACAGTTCTCCCTCCCCCCAATCCTTACCCCCCCCCCCCCTTCCCCCCCCCCCCCCCACCCCCCCCCCCCCCCCCCCCCCCCCCCCCCTTCCCGGGTTGCTGCTGCTGTCGGCCCACTTCCCTACCGTTCTGCCAGGAAGTCCAGAAAAGGCTGCCACCGCCTGAAAAACCCTTGTACTGATCCCCTCAGGGCAAATTTCACCCTCTCCAATTTAATGAACCCCGCCATATCAGAGATCCAGGCCTCCACGCTTGGGGGCCTCGCATCCTTCCATTGGAGCAAGATCCTCCGCCGGGCTACTAGGGACGCAAAGGCCAGAACACCGGCCTCTATCGCCTCCTGCACTCCCGGCTCCACTGCAACCCCAAAAATTGCGAGTCCCCAGCCTGGCTCGACCCTGGATCCCACCACCCTCGACACCGTCCTTGCTACCGCCTTCCAAAACTCACCCAACGCTGGGCACGCCCAAAACATATAGCCGTGGTTCGCTGGACTCCCCGAGCACCGAGCACACCTGTCCTCTCCCCCGAAAAACCTGCTCATCCTCGACCCAGTCATGTGGGCCCTATGCAGCACCTTGAACTGTATGAGGCTAAGCCTCACACAGGAAGAGGAGGAATTCACTCTCTCCAGGGCATCCGCCCACGTCCCCTCCTCAATCTCCTCACCCAGCTCCTCTTCCCATTTACCCTTCAGTTCCTCCACCGAGGCCTCGTCTACCTCCTGCATTACCCGGTATATGTCCGAAATCCTCCCTCCTCCGACCCACACCCCCGAGAGCACCCTGTCCCGTACCCCACGTGGGGGCAACAAGGGGAACCCATCCATCTGCCGCCTGGCAAACGCCCTAACCTGCATGTACCGAAACATGTTCCCCGGGGGGAGCCCAAACTTCCCCTCTAACTCCCCCAAACTCGCAAACCTCCCCTCCACAAACAAGTCCCTCAACCTCCTAACCCCTGCCCTATGCCAGCCCAGAAATCCGCCATCAATGCTCCCTGGGATAAACCGATGGTTCCCCCATATCGGGGCCTCCATTGAGCCCCCCATTTCTCCCCTGTGCCGTCTCCATTGCCCCTAAATTTTGAGGGTAGCCGCCACCACCGGGCTCGTGGTATACCTCGTTGGAGGGAGCGGCAACGGCGCCGTTACTAGCGCCTCCAAGCTCGTGCCCACACAAGACGCCGCCTCCATCCTCTTCCATGCTGCCCCTTCCTCGTCCATTACCCATTTACGCACCATCGCTGTGTTGGCAGCCCAATAGTACCCACAGAGGTTGGGCAACGTCAGCCCCCCCTATCCCTGCCTCGTTCCAGGAACACTCTTCGAACCCTCGGAGTCCCATGCGCCCACACAAATCCCGTGATACTCCTGTTGACCCTCCTAAAAAAGGCCTTCGGGATAAGGATGGGGAGGCACTGGAACAGGAACAAAAACCTCCGGAGCACCGTCACCTTAACGGACTGCACCCTCCCCGCCAGTGACAGCGGTAACATATCCCACCTCTTAAACTCCTTCTCCATCTGCTCCACCAACCTTGTGAGGTTGAGCTTGTGCAGGGCCCCCCAACTCCCAGCCACTTGGACACCTAGGTACCTGAAGCTCTTCCCTGCTTGCTTCAGTGGGAGCCTACCAATCCCCTCCTCCTGATCCCCCGGATGCACCACAAACACCTCACTCTTGCCCAGGTTCAACTTATACCCCGAGAAACTCCCGAATTCCCTAAGAATCCTCATCACCTCCGGCATCCCCCCCACCGGGTCCGCCACATACAGCAACAGGTCGTCCGCGTACAGCGACACTCGATGCTCCTCCCCACCCCGCACCAGGCCCCTCCAGTTCCCTGACTCCCTCAATGCCATGGCCAGGGGCTCAATCGCCAACACGAAGAGCAAGGGGGACAGGGGGCACCCCTGTCTCGTCCCCGGTACAGCCGAAAGTACTCATACCTCCTCCTATTTGTGGCTACACTCGCCATCGGGGCCTCGTAGAGCAGCCTCACCCACCGGATAAACCCCTCCCCAAACCCAAACCTCTCCAACACCTCCCACAAATACTCCCACTCAACCCTATCGAAGGCCTTCTCCGCATCTAATGCCACCACTATCTCCGCCTCCCCTTCCACAGCCGGCATCATAATGACGTTGAGGAGCCTTCGTACGTTTGTGTTCAGCTGCCTTCCCTTCACAAACCCCGTCTGATCCTCATGAATGACCCCAGGCACACAATCCTCTATTCTAGTAGCCAGGATCTTTGCCAGCAGCTTAGCATCAGCGTTCAGCAGCGAAATCGGCCTATATGATCCACACTGCAGAGGGTCCTTATCCCGCTTCAGGATCAAGGAAATCAGCGCCCGTGACATAGTTGGGGGCAGAGCACCCCCCCCTCCCTTGCCTCGTTAAAGGTCCGGACCAACAGGGGGCCCAACAGGTCCAAATACTTTTAATAGAATTCCGCCGGAAACCCGTCCGGCCCCGGCGCCTTCCCCGACTGCATGCTCCCTATCCCTTTGACCACCTCCTCCAGCTCGATCGGCGCCCCCAGTCCCTCCACCTGCTCCTCTTCCACCCTCGGGAATCGCAGCTTGTCCAAGAAGCGCCCCATTCCACCCCCCTCCACCGGGGGTTCAGACCGGTACAGTTCCCCAGAGAAGTCCCTGAAGACCCCATTGACATCTACCCCCCTCCGCACCACCTTCCCAGCTCTATCCATCACTCTCCCAATCTCCCTGGCCGCGTCTCGCTTCCGGAGCTGGTGCGCCAGCATCCTGCTCGCCTTCTCCCTGTATTCATACACCGCCCCCTATGCTTTCCTCCACTGGGCTCCCGCCTTTCTGGTCGTCAGTAGGTCAAATCTGGCCTGAAGGCTACGCCTCTCCTCCAGCAATCCCTCCTCTGGGGCCTCCGTATATCTCCTATCCACCTGCACCATCTCCCCTATCAGTCTCTCCCTCTCCCTCTGCTCCCCCCTCTCCCTATGGGTTCGGATGGAGATCAATTCCCCCCTCATCACCGCCTTCAATGCCTCCCAGACCGTCCCCACTCGAACCTCCCTGTTATCATTGGCCTCAAGGTACCTCTCAATACACCCCCGAACCCTCCCGGCCACCTCCTCCTCTGCCAGCAGCCCCACCTCCATGCGCCAGAGCGGACGTTGGTCCCTCTCTTCCCCCAGCCCGAGGTCCATCCAGTGCGGCGCATGATCCAAAATGGCAATGGCGGAGTATTCCACATCCTCCACCCTTGACACTAGCCCCCTGCTCAGGACAAAAAAATCAATCCTTGAGTAGGCCTTATGTACATGGGGGAAAAACGAGTATTCCCTGGCCCTTGGCCTCGCAAACCTCCAGGGGTCCACCCCCCCCCCCCCCCCATCTGGTCCATAAATCCCCTCAGCACCTTAGCCGCCGCCGACCTCCTACCCGTCCGGGACTTGGATCGATCCAATGGGGGATCCAGTACTGTGTTAAAGTCTCCCCCCATGATCAGGCCCCCCGCCTCCAGGTCCGGAATGTGGCCCAACATACGCCATATAAACCCCGCATCGTCCCAATTTGGGGCATAGACATTCACCAACACCACCCGCTCCCCCTGCAGCTTGCCACTCACCATCACGTACCTCCCGCCACTGTCAGCCACTACCTTCAACGCCTCAAACGACACCTTCTTCCCCACCAGGATTGCCACCCCCTTACTCTTCTCATCCAGCCCTGAGTGGAACACTTGGCCCACACACCCCTTCCTCAGCCGCACCTGGTCCGCCACTTTCAGGTGCGTCTCCTGGAGCATGGCCACATCCGCCTTCAGTCCCTTCAGGTGCGCAAATACTCGGGCCCGTTTGACCGGCCCATTCAGCCCCCTCACATTCCAAGTTATCAGCCGGATCCGAGGGCTCCCTGCCCCCTTCCCCTGCCGATTAGCCATACCCCATCCCTTGCCCACCCCCGGCCAGCGTCCCACACTCTGCCAGTTTCCCACGGCGGCAACTCCCCCCCTCCAGCGCCCCCTGCGTCCTCCAGCTCCTTCCTGACCGTTTCAGCAGCAACCCGGTTCCCCCCCCCCCCCCCCCCCCACCCCCAGGCTAGGACCCCTCCTAGCCGCGCCCCCCCTCTACAGCACTCCCGTGAGCCAGCTAACTTCTGCTGACCCCGGCGACTCCCGCCCTACTTTCGGCTCCTCCCCACGTAGGACTACCCCTCCTCCATTGTGCCCGTCAACGAGTCCACCCTCCCCCCGCTCCTGCGCGGGAAAAGAAAACATGCCCCCACCCTCTCACAGCGCAGGAACCCCGCAGAAAGCCCGCGCTTTCGCCCTGCCGGGCCCCGTCTCCTCCAGGGCCACTCCCATTGTCAGTCCCCCCCACCAGCTCCCCGAACTCCCCGTTTACCCGACCCCTGCTTAAAAACCCATATAGAAAAAACCGTACGACATCACCCACCCACCCTAAAGCCACCCCACATCTTACACTAAACCAAGCAAATACAAATACAGTATTATACAGCATCCCCCATCCGGGGGACCCTCAGTTTGAGTCCAGTTTCTCGGCTTGCACAAAGGCCCACGCCTCCTCCGGGGACTCAAAATAATGGTGCCAATCCTTATAGGTGACCCACAGACGTGCCGGCTGCAACATTCCAAACTTCACCCTCCGTCTGTGGAGCACCGCCTTCGTCCGGTTAAACCCGGCCCTCCGCCTCGCCACCTCCGCACTCCAGTCCTGGAAGATCCGCACCTCCGTGTTCTCCCATTTGCTGCTCCGCTCCTTCTTGGCCCACCGGAGCACACACTCACGATCCACGAACCGGTGGAACTTCACCAACACCGCCCGCGGCGGCTCGTTCGGCTTGGGCCTCCTAGCCAGTATTCTGTGGGCCCCCTCCAAATCCAGGGGCCCCTGGAAGGTCCCAGCCCCCATCAGCTAGTTTAGCACCATCACCACATAGGACACTAGGTCCGACCCTTCCAGCCCCTCCGTGAGGCCCAGGATCCGCAAATTCTTCCTCCTCGACCGGTTGTCCAGCTCCTCGAACCGCTCCTGCCATCTTTTATGGAGCGCCTCGTGCATCTCCACCTTCCCCGCCACGGCCACGACCTCGTCCTCCCTTTCGGAGGCCTGCTGCTGCAGCTCCCGGATCGCAGCCCCCTGGGCTGTCTGGGTCTCCACCAGTTCCCTGTTGGTTACCTTCAGGGACTCCAACAGCTCCAACTTCAGCTCCTGGAAGCAACTCAGCAGAATCGCCTGCTGCTCCTGGGCCCACTTCCTCAGCTCCTCGAGGCCTTCGCCGGCCGCCATTTTATTTTTCTGCCCCCGATTTTTCCTAGGTGTTTTCGACGGTTTTCTCACTGCCCCACTCCTGGTCCGGACCATGGGACCGTTGGGGTCGACTCCTGGCCTCTTCCCCCGTTGGGATTCGCCGCCTCAGCTCCGTTGGGGGCCCTGAAAAGAGCCCCAAAGTCCGTTATTCGCGGGAGCCGCCGAATGTGCGGCTCAACTGCGCAACGCCGCCACCGGAAGTCCCGGAGGTATTGGTGTCGGACAACGGAACGGCATTCACAAGTGGGGAATTTGGAAAATTCCTGAAGGAAAACGGAGTCCGTCACATCAAAACGGCCCCTTCCCATCCAGCGGCCAACGGCCTGGCAGAGAGAGCGGTCCAGACACTTAAAGCGGGACTCAAGAAGCAGCCGGCAGCGTCAATGGACACAAAGCTCTCCCGCTGGCTGTTTGATTACAGGACCACACCGCATTCTACAACGGGCATACCGCCAGCTGAACTCTTAATGGGAAGGCGGCTGCGAACGAGGCTGAGTCTACTTTTCCCAAATTTAACGGGGAAGTGGAGAAACAACAGGAGGCCCAACGCAGGGGGCATGATAATAGTCGGCAGCAGAGGACATTTCCAGGTGGGGGCACCGGTTTGGGTCAAGAATTATGGGAATGGACCAACGTGGGTCAAAGGCATGGTAGAGTCCCAAACAGGACCCATATCCTATGAGGTTTCAATAGGAGGTAAGGTGCTGAAGAAACACCTAGACCAAATAAGGGCAGCGGAACCACACCTGGAGGCAGGCGAAGCAGGACCGCCTCAAGCTGGGATAGCCCAGACGGAAAGGATACCCACACCCCAGCCCCGAGCAATTTCTCCAGACCCCGTCATCCAGTCATCCGAGTCGGAGATGGACATACTCGACAAGGCCGCCGCGACATCTCTCCCCGAGGAGGAGGAAGAACAACTTCCAAGGAGGTCGTCAAGGAAAAGACGGTCACCTATAAGGTACACCCCGCCCACTTCGGAGAACGACCCGGCAGACAACACAGAGGTGACAGACCCAGACATGAGGAGCAGGAAGAAGCTCAGAGGAATGCCAGCTGGCAGGAATTCCTCGGACCTTGGGGGGAAGGGGTGTAATGAACTCCAATTGGCTTTATTGGGTGGCCAATTGGAGTATGAGCTCCCTCAATGATAGCTCATTGAGGGGGCCCATATAATCACCTGTGTAGGCTTTGTGAGCAGTCTTAAGTTGACTGGACTGCTAGCAGCACTGTTTGTAGCTGCTCCTGTAATATCGTTATTGTAAATAAATATTGGTGTGGTGACGGAACTCCTGCCTCCCGTGGATTACTACAGGGGTGAAAGCCACGCAAACACGGGGAGAATGTGCAAACTCCACACAGACAGTGATCTAGGGCCTAGATCGAACCTAGGACCTCAGCGACGTGAGGCACCAGTGTGCTTCTTCCACTCTTGTTCTTGTTGCTCAATCCAAGTGAAATCTGTTGTCTTGTGCAGGAGATCACATAGACTTGTTGTTTTTGCTAACAGGTTTAGAATTAATTTCCCTGTAAAAATTGATCATACCCACCACTTTTAAGATGGCTTTCTTGTCGTGTTGTTTTGACATGTTGAGAATTGCTTGGATTTTGTCCGTGTCAGGTTCAATGCCATGCGATGAGAACTTGTCACCTAGGAATATGACCTCAGTTACTCCATATTGGGACCTTTGCTTATTGATTTTGAGCCCATTTCTCCTGATGCTCATTAGAACTTTAAGCAAACTTGTATTATGCTCTTCTATGGTTGAACCCCAAACAATGATATCATTCACCTACACACATACACCTTCGATGCCTTCGATTATGTGCTCCATTGCACGGTGAAAAATTTCTGATGCCGAAATTATGGCAAACGGCATTCTCAGGAAGCAGTACTGTCCAAGTAGCATATTAAAAGTGCAGTATTCTGTACTTTGGTCTTCTAGCTTTAGTTGCCTGAAACCTTGAGATGCGTCAAGTTTGGTAAAGAATTGTGCATCAGTCATCTCAGATGTGATTTCCTCACGCGTATTTGGTAATGTTCTCTTTTGATATTCCTGTTATGATCTTTAGGATAAATGCATATGGGAATATCGGCATTCTTTTTCTTTACACAAACCATGGAGTCTACCCAATCGGTAGTATCTTCTATCTTTCTGATTACTTTTAATTTTGTCATTCTGTCTAGCTCCTTTTTGAGGCGATCCCGAAGAGGTGCAGGTACTCTTCTTGGTGCCTGTATTACAAGTTTTGCATCCTCTTTGTAGGTGAATGGTAGTGTACGAAAACCTGTGAACACATCGCTGAATTTACTGATAATGTTCTCAGAATCTCAGAGTGTTGATACAATCCCATGTGGATGTTTCTATACCAACTGCACTGGACCCAATTCTTCACAGGTCTGATCACCTAATAATTAATCCAAGCCCTCAGATACAATACAGAATGGGACAAAATAAACTGTGTTCTTCACCATCACACTCAGGTCACAAGCACCATAACATTTAATGCTTGGACCATCATAATCTCTCAGAGATATTTCATCATTTCTTCTAGTCGGCTGAATATTTAGATTTTTAAATCAGTCACGTTGATTAAACTGGCTTTGGCATTAGTGTCTAACGTCAATTGGACCACTGTACCGTTCACTTCAAGTGGTCGCAGCCATTTGTCCTAATCAGCCACATTTATTTTAAGTTTGCACTTTTTTAAGTGCTGGAGAATTTTTTGATGTCTCCCAAAATTTATTCTTCTCTGTTATTACTCCAACAAACAATGATGTTTCTGTAACTTCTATGATTCTATGATCACTGGAGACTGTGGGCTGGATTCTCCCCTACCCGGCGTGACGGAGGGTCCCGGCGTAGGGGAGTGGCGCCAAGCACTCAGGGGTCGAGCCTCCCCAAAGGTGGGGAATTCTCCCCACCTTTGGGGGCCAGCCCCGCGCCGGAGCGGTTGGCACCAGAAGACTGGCGCAAAAAACTGGCGCCCCGGCAGCGGGGCTGGCCGAAAGGCTTTCGCCGGTCGGCACGTGCGCCGGCAGTGACATCAGCGGCCAGCTTCCGCTGACGACACCACCGGCGCATGTGCGATGTGGGGTTCTCTTCCGCTTCCGCAATGGCGGAGATCGTGGCGGCCGCGGAAGGAGAAAGAGTGCACCCAGGGCACGGCCCCGGAGTCTGAGCGGGGGGCCCCGATCGCGGGCCAGGCCACCGTGGGGGCACCCCCGGGGTTCGATCGCCCCCCCGCCCCCCTCCCAGGACCCCAGGGCCTGCTCGCGCCGCTGATCCCGCCGTTACAAAGGTGGTTCAAACCTCGACGGCAGGAGAGGCCTCCCAGCGGCGGGACTTCGGCCCATCCGGGCCGGAGAATCGCCACAGGGGCCTCGCCGATCGGAGTGGCGAGATTCTCGCCACCGCCACTTCCCGGGTGGCGGAGAATCTCTGCCACGGCGGGGGCGGGATTTTCGGCGGCCCCAGGCAATTCTCCGACCCTGCTGGGGGTCGGAGAAATTCGCCCCGTGTTTTCCACTGTGCTGACTGATCTGGGGTTGAGCTCGGAATAACATTCTGAGCAAAGTGACTTTTTCCCTTTGCATCTGGAACAAAACTTGCCAAACGCTGGACTCGGCCTTAATTTGTGCCTTTGACCACATCTTTGTTGGTGTGCGAGGAGCTGCAGGAACTTCCCTGCCTTTTTTCAGAAGTTTCCCATTTGGGGAAAAAGGGCAGCAATCAGAGTGCTTTCCTCCAAGAAGACGCCGCCATGACTGAGAAACATTTTAGAATGCTAGCTCGTGAGCCTGACAAATCTTAACTGTTTGTACCAAGGACAGCTCCAATTCCCTCAGCAACCTTTCCCTCAGCTTATTTTCTTTTTAAAAAACTATTTTATTGAGGCATTTATATAAAATACAACAAACATAGAACAGTACAGCACAGAACAGGCCCTTCGGCCCTCAATGTTGTGCTGAGCCATGATCACCCTACTTGTCGAAAGCCTTCTGAAAATCTAAATAAACCACATCCACCGGTTCTCCCTGGTTAACTCTACTGGTTACATCATCAAAGAATTAGAACATAGAACATAGAACAGTACAGCATAGAACAGGCCCTTCGGCCCTCGATGTTGTGCCGAGCAATAATCACCCCTACTCAAACCCACGTATCCACCCTATACCCGTAACCCAACAACCCCCCCCTTAATCTTACTTTTATTAGGACACTACGGGCAATTTAGCACGGCCAATCCACCTAACCCGCACATCTTTGGACTGTGGGAGGAAACCGGAGCACCAGGAGGAAACCCACGCACACAGGGGGAGGACATGCAGACTCCACACAGACAGTGACCCAGCCGGGAATCGAACCTGGGACCCTGGAGCTGTGAAGCATTTATGCTAACCACCATGCTACCCTGCTGCACAAATCAAGCCAATAGGGCTGCAAATAACCAACTCAACAAAATACCCCACCAGCCCACCTCCCCATTGCCCAACTCCCCTGGTCCCCATTTTAAACCCCCTCCCCCCCAATCTCCACTGCTGGCATCATAACCTTTCTTGAAGAAGTTGATAAATGGCTGCCACCTCCGGGCAAACCCGTCCACCGAACCCCTCAAGGCGAACTTTATCTTTTTAACCTAGAAAACTCCGTCAGGTCACTCACCTACATCCCCGATTTCGGGGGCCCTGAGTCCCTCCATTCCAACAATATCTGTCTCCGGGCTACCAGGGAGGCAAAGGCCAAGACATCAGCCTCACTCACGCCCTGGACTCCCGGATCTTCTGACACACCAAAGATCGCCATCTCTGGACTCGGGACCACCTTCATCTTCAGGACCTCTGGCATAACGTCGGCAAACCCCTGCCAGAAACCCCCCTGCTTGGGACAGGCCCAAAACATGTGAACATGATTCGCTGGCCCACCTGCACACCACCCACACCCATCCTCCACTCCTTCAAAAAACCTGCTCATCCTAGCCACAGTCGTGTATGCCCTGTGGACCACCTTAAATTAAATAAGGCTAAGCCTAGCGCGCGCATGATGATGCATTAACTCTCCTCAGGGCATCCTCCCACAACCCAGCCTCCAACTCCCCACCCAGCTCTTCCTCTCACTTGCACTTCACTACCCCTATTGAGGTTCCTTCCCAGTTCATCAGTTCCTTGTAAATTACTGACAACTTCCCCTCCTCTACCCTTGTTCTTGACACCATCTTGTCCTGTAGCCCCTGGGGTGGCAGGTGAGGAAAGGACGGTACCTGCCTCCGAACAAAGTACCTCACCTGCAACTACCGGAACCCATTCCCGACGGGCAGCTCAAGTGCCTCCTCCAACACCTTGAGACTCGGAAAGCCTCCGTCTATGAACAAATCCCCAAACTGCTCAATCCCCAGCCAATGCTACTCGCGAAACCCCCTGACCCTTTCCCCCCTGGAACAAATCGGTGCCCAAACCGAGGCCCACCCCAGACCCAGATTCTGCCGCCACTGTCCCCACACCCTGAGGGCCGCCACCACCACTGGGCTTGTGGAGTACCTGTGCGGCAAGAATGGCAGAGGCGTCATTAACAGTGCCCCCAAACAACTTCCGGTGGTGACCATGGAATAAATGGTTGCACATTTGGTAGCTCCCGCTCGTGGCAGACCTGTTGGACCTTTCCCTCCAAATCACATTTGATTTGATAACAAGCCGTCCATCCTCCCAATGCAACGCCACTTCCGATTGTTGCTTATCTGCAACAATTAAAACATTATGTCATCTCATCATACTGTTATTTCGAAAATATAAATGAAACTGTATTTTGACACAGTTTAAAATGTTTCAGCTTGCATACGTTATGGAATGTGGTTCAGGCTGTTATCACAAGTGGCCAGAATTCAAAACAATAGGTCCTTTGATTATATCACCTTAAAACCCATGGGATTTTGCTGCTGCCCTTGAAAGAATGTGATGTTTTTATCAGTGGTTCTGTTTTTCCCAAACACATGTCTGAGTTTGGAAGTTGTATATTTCTTTCATTTTAAAACTGGGATTTAATATTTCTGTCTTAAACAGTCTTCTTACCTATATTAAGTGTATTTAAAAGTTCCTTGAACAAGCTCCACATATCCAGTGTGCCCAACCCTTGCAGCCTACTTCTCCAACCTACACATCCTAAGTCATGTCTAATGGCATCATAATTGCCCTTCCCCCAGCTATAACTCTTGCCCTGCGGGGTATACTTATCCCTTTCCATCACTAACGTAAAGGTCACCGAATTGTGGTCACTGTTTCCAAAGTGCTCACCTACCTCCAGATCTAACACCTGGCCTGGTTCATTACCCAAAACCAAATCCAATGTGGCCTCACCTCTTGTTGGCCTGTCAACATACTGTGCCAGGAAACCCTCCTGCACACATTGTACAAAGAACGACCCATCTAATGTACTCAAACTATATCTTTTCCAGTCAATATTTGGAAAGTTAAAGTCTCCCATAACAACTACCCTGTTACTTTCGCTCTTTTCCAGAATCATCTTCGCCATCCTTTCCTCTACATCCCTAGAACTATTAGGTGGCCTATAGAAAACTCCCAACAGGGTGACCTCTCCTTTCCTGTTTTTAACCTCAGCCCATACTACCTCGGAAGAAGAGTCCCCATCTAGCATCCTTTCCGCCACCGTAATACTGCCCTTGACTAGCAGCGCCACACCTCCCCCTCTTTTGCCCCCTTCTCTGAGCTTACTAAAACACCTAAACCCCGGAACCTGCAACAACCATTCCTGTCCCTGCTCTACCCATGTCTCTGAAATGGCCACAACATCGAAGTCCCAGGTACCAACCCATGCTGCCAGTTCCCCTACCTTATTTTGTATACTCCTGGCATTGAAGTAGACACACTTCAAAACACCTACCTGAACACTGGCACCCTCCTGCGAAGTCAAATCTGTGCTCCTGACCTCTATACTCTCAATCTCCCGTACCCCAAAACTACAATCCAGGTTCCCATGCCCCTGCTGAATTTATTAACACTATCTGTGGATAATCTATATACAAAACAAGAGCTGAGTAACAGATGATCATGCACAAGCAACCTCTCTCTCCAGTTCTCTCCGGCCAGTCTGAGGGGTCACCTGATTCTAACATTCACTTATATACTAATGAGACTCCTAGTAGTCAGTCGGTAAATTACAACACAACCATGATATCACCACAGTGTCCGTGCCGGCCCTTTGAGCCAGCCAATTAGTCCCAGAATCCTATTAATTGCTCATTTCCCTGCAAATTACTTTTTGTTTATGGAGCAAATATTTTGGTTGTCGTGTCGCTTGCTGCTATGATCACCGTAAACAACAACAAAGGTTTTTCAACCAAGGCTCCCATTAGGCAAGGCAGATGTTCAAGCATATCTTATATGATGCTAAAAGTCCGTCAAGTATTCAGTCACTGTTATGAATATGACATCACTGATTGTGATGTAATTACACCTATATAATGAACGCAGCGCTGCAAATAACCCAGACCTCTGGATGGTAAGGTATGTTTAATTTTTTCTCTCTGTCTCTCAGAACCCCCACCCCTACCCACATCACTCCCTCCTCCCACCTTCGAAATATAGATGTTCAGTCATTTCAAATTTAGTCATTCCATTCTTTCATTAATCCCACACCGTTGACTGTCATTTTACATGTCCAAATCAAAGATTCCAAGATGCCAACGATACAAAGGTTTGTACTGTTTTAATATTTAGCGGTGGAGAATTTGTTCCGTCTGACGAAGACCAGTGGCAGAAACCCGGAAGCCTGAGTTTTAATTGTCATTGTCCAATTGGACACTGCCAAAAAAGATGCCAACATACACAGCGCGGTGTGTACAAAGTCATGTGTAGCCCCATTGCCACAAGCCCCATTGTAAATATATAATATAATAATCTTTAGTGTCACAAGTAGGCTTACATTGCAATGAAGTTACTATGGGTTGCCCAGCAGCGGCGATAAGGACAAGCCATGAAAAACACCACCACCGCCAGAAAGCATGCCACGGGGTTGGGGGAAGGGCGAGCTTGTAGTTGCCGTGGTTACCGTGGACTGTCAATGAAGACAGATTTTTCAACCAAGGTTCCTTATTGGTGGAGCTGGGCACTTCTCATGTCCCCTCCTTGCTCGTCTCAGCTCTCTCTTTAGATCCTTCCTCGCTTCCTTGTAACTATCAAGCGCCCCAACTGAAACTTCACGCCGCATCTTCACATAGGCCTCCTTCTTCCTCTTAACAAGAGATTCCACTTCTTTGGTAAACCACGGTTCCCTCGCTCGACCCCTTCCTCCCTGCCTGACTGGTACGTACTTATCAAGAACATGCAATAGCTGTTCCTTGAACAAGCTCCACATATCCAGTGTGCCCAACCCTTGCAGCCTACTTCTCCAACCTACACATCCTAAGTCATGTCTAATGGCATCATAATTGCCCTTCCCCCAGCTATAACTCTTGCCCTGCGGGGTATACTTATCCCTTTCCATCACTAACGTAAAGGTCACCGAATTGTGGTCACTGTTTCCAAAGTGCTCACCTACCTCCAGATCTAACACCTGGCCTGGTTCATTACCCAAAACCAAATCCAATGTGGCCTCACCTCTTGTTGGCCTGTCAACATACTGTGCCAGGAAACCCTCCTGCACACATTGTACAAAGAACGACCCATCTAATGTACTCGAACTATATCTTTTCCAGTCAATATTTGGAAAGTTAAAGTCTCCCATAACAACTACCCTGTTACTTTCGCTCTTTTCCAGAATCATCTTCGCCATCCTTTCCTCTACATCCCTAGAACTATTAGGTGGCCTATAGAAAACTCCCAACAGGGTGACCTCTCCTTTCCTGTTTCTAACCTCAGCCCATACTACCTCGGAAGAAGAGTCCCCATCTAGCATCCTTTCCGCCACCGTAATACTGCCCTTGACTAGCAGCGCCACACCTCCCCCTCGTTTGCCCCCTTCTCTGAGCTTACTAAAACACCTAAACCCCGGAACCTGCAACAACCATTCCTGTCCCTGCTCTACCCATGTCTCTGAAATGGCCACAACATCGAAGTCCCAGGTACCAACCCATGCTGCCAGTTCCCCTACCTTATTTTGTATACTCCTGGCATTGAAGTAGACACACTTCAAAACACCTACCTGAACACTGGCACCCTCCTGCGAAGTCAAATCTGTGCTCCTGACCTCTATACTCTCAATCTCCCGTACCCCAAAACTACAATCCAGGTTCCCATGCCCCTGCTGAATTTATTAACACTATCTGTGGATAATCTATATACAAAACAAGAGCTGAGTAACAGATGATCATGCACAAGCAACCTCTCTCTCCAGTTCTCTCCGGCCAGTCTGAGGGGTCACCTGATTCTAACATTCACTTATATACTAATGAGACTCCTAGTAGTCAGTCGGTAAATTACAACACAACCATGATATCACCACAGTGTCCGTGCCGGCCCTTTGAGCCAGCCAATTAGTCCCAGAATCCTATTAATTGCTCATTTCCCTGCAAATTACTTTTTGTTTATGGAGCAAATATTTTGGTTGTCGTGTCGCTTGCTGCTATGATCACCGTAAACAACAACAAAGGTTTGTCAACCAAGGCTCCCATTAGGCAAGGCAGATGTTCAAGCATATCTTATATGATGCTAAAAGTCCGTCAAGTATTCAGTCACTGTTATGAATATGACATCACTGATTGTGATGTAATTACACCTATATAATGAACGCAGCGCTGCAAATAACCCAGACCTCTGGATGGTAAGGTATGTTTAATTTTTTCTCTCTGTCTCTCAGAACCCCCACCCCTACCCACATCACTCCCTCCTCCCACCTTCGAAATATAGATGTTCAGTCATTTCAAATTTAGTCATTCCATTCTTTCATTAATCCCACACCGTTGACTGTCATTTTACATGTCCAAATCAAAGATTCCAAGATGCCAACGATACAAAGGTTTGTACTGTTTTAATATTTAGCGGTGGAGAATTTGTTCCGTCTGACGAAGACCAGTGGCAGAAACCCGGAAGCCTGAGTTTTAATTGTCATTGTCCAATTGGACACTGCCAAAAAAGATGCCAACATACACAGCGCGGTGTGTACAAAGTCATGTGTAGCCCCATTGCCACAAGCCCCATTGTAAATATATAATATAATAATCTTTAGTGTCACAAGTAGGCTTACATTGCAATGAAGTTACTATGGGTTGCCCAGCAGCGGCGATAAGGACAAGCCATGAAAAACACCACCACCGCCAGAAAGCATGCCACGGGGTTGGGGGAAGGGCGAGCTTGTAGTTGCCGTGGTTACCGTGGACTGTCAATGAAGACAGATTTTTCAACCAAGGTTCCTTATTGGTGGAGCTGGGCACTTCTCATGTCCCCTCCTTGCTCGTCTCAGCACTCTCTTTAGATCCTTCCTCGCTTCCTTGTAACTATCAAGCGCCCCAACTGAAACTTCACGCCTCATCTTCACATAGGCCTCCTTCTTCCTCTTAACAAGAGATTCCACTTCTTTGGTAAACCACGGTTCCCTCGCTCGACCCCTTCCTCCCTGCCTGACTGGTACGTACTTATCAAGAACATGCAATAGCTGTTCCTTGAACAAGCTCCACATATCCAGTGTGCCCAACCCTTGCAGCCTACTTCTCCAACCTACACATCCTAAGTCATGTCTAATGGCATCATAATTGCCCTTCCCCCAGCTATAACTCTTGCCCTGCGGGGTATACTTATCCCTTTCCATCACTAACGTAAAGGTCACCGAATTGTGGTCACTGTTTCCAAAGTGCTCACCTACCTCCAGATCTAACACCTGGCCTGGTTCATTACCCAAAACCAAATCCAATGTGGCCTCACCTCTTGTTGGCCTGTCAACATACTGTGCCAGGAAACCCTCCTGCACACATTGTACAAAGAACGACCCATCTAATGTACTCGAACTATATCTTTTCCAGTCAATATTTGGAAAGTTAAAGTCTCCCATAACAACTACCCTGTTACTTTCGCTCTTTTCCAGAATCATCTTCGCCATCCTTTCCTCTACATCCCTAGAACTATTAGGTGGCCTATAGAAAACTCCCAACAGGGTGACCTCTCCTTTCCTGTTTCTAACCTCAGCCCATACTACCTCGGAAGAAGAGTCCCCATCTAGCATCCTTTCCGCCACCGTAATACTGCCCTTGACTAGCAGCGCCACACCTCCCCCTCGTTTGCCCCCTTCTCTGAGCTTACTAAAACACCTAAACCCCGGAACCTGCAACAACCATTCCTGTCCCTGCTCTACCCATGTTTCTGAAATGGCCACAACATCGAAGTCCCAGGTACCAACCCATGCTGCCAGTTCCCCTACCTTATTTGTATACTCCTGGCATTGAAGTAGACACACTTCAAAACACCTACCTGAACACTGGCACCCTCCTGCGAAGTCAAATCTGTGCTCCTGACCTCTATACTCTCAATCTCCTGTACCCCAAAACTACAATCCAGGTTCCCATGCCCCTGCTGAATTTATTAACACTATCTGTGGATAATCTATATACAAAACAAGAGCTGAGTAACAGATGATCATGCACAAGCAACCTCTCTCTCCAGTTCTCTCCAGCCAGTCTGAGGGGTCACCTGATTCTAACATTCACTTATATACTAATGAGACTCCTAGTAGTCAGTCGGTAAATTACAACACAACCATGATATCACCACAGTGTCCGTGCCGGCCCTTTGAGCCAGCCAATTAGTCCCAGAATCCTATTAATTGCTCATTTCCCTGCAAATTACTTTTTGTTTATGGAGCAAATATTTCCGTTGTCATGTCGCTTGCTGCCATGATCACCGTAAACAACAACAAAGGTTTTTCAACCAAGGCTCCCATTCGTCAAGGCAGATGTTCAAGCATATCTTATATGATGCTAAAAGTCCGTCAAGTATTCAGTCACTGTTATGAATATGACATCACTGATTGTGATGTAATTACACCTATATAATGAACGCAGCGCTGCAAATAACCCAGACCTCTGGATGGTAAGGTATGTTTAATTTTTTCTCTCTGTCTCTCAGAACCCCCACCCCTACCCACATCACTCCCTCCTCCCACCTTCGAAATATAGATGTTCAGTCATTTCAAATTTAGTCATTCCATTCTTTCATTAATCCCACACCGTTGACTGTCATTTTACATGTCCAAATCAAAGATTCCAAGATGCCAACGATACAAAGGTTTGTACTGTTTTAATATTTAGCGGTGGAGAATTTGTTCCGTCTGACGAAGACCAGTGGCAGAAACCCGGAAGCCTGAGTTTTAATTGTCATTGTCCAATTGGACGCTGCCAAAAAAGATGCCAACATACACAGCGCGGTGTGTACAAAGTCATGTGTAGCCCCATTGCCACAAGGCCCATTGTAAATATATAATATAATAATCTTTAGTGTCACAAGTAGGCTTACATTGCAATGAAGTTACTATGGGTTGCCCAGCAGCGGCGATAAGGACAAGCCATGAAAAACACCACCACCGCCAGAAAGCATGGCACGGGGTTGGGGGAAGGGCGAGCTTGTAGTTGCCGTGGTTACCGTGGACTGTCAATGAAGACAGATTTTTCAACCAAAGTTCCTTATTGGTGGAGCTGGGCATTATGACACAATTGCCTTATATAGTGCTAAGAAGATGATCAAATAAAGCAACCGTTGTTATGCATTTGACATCACTGCTTGTGATGCAGTTACACCTATTTATAGATATACAATGCATCGCTTGAAATACCAGATTTCTTGATGGTTTGGCTCGATTAACTTGCTTCCTCTCTCTCATTTTCTCTCCCTTAAACCCCCCATAGTATTTAAACATGCAGTCATTTCAACCTCAGGGATTCATTGTTTTATTGATCCAACCTCTGTTGATTGTTAATTTTTTAGCCTTATGAATAAAATATGCCAAACGTTTAGAATAACGTCATGGAGCCAATCAGTGGGATGCAAAAGTATTTTCATGTATAGATAGAATTTACAGTGCAGATGGAGGCCATTCGGCCCATCGAGTCTGCACCGGCTCCCGGAAAGAGCACCCTACCCAAGGTTAACACCTGCACCCTATCCCCATAATCCAGCAACCCCACCCAACACTAAGGGTTTATTTGCGACATAGTATATTTTCATAGCTGTGGACCTTCATAACGTTGTGCAAATTTGTTTTAGTTTTGCTCATCAATTGAAGAGGAAGTTGGGTTTTAATGACTATTTTCATTCATGTGCTTTTTATGGGAGTTGTTAGGTAGAGGGGGAACATACGACGTGGAGAAAATACAGTCCAGTGTACATTGTTATAAAATATGGTCTAAACTTCAATGTCCTGGAGCCATTTCTTAGTCCCAGAACTTCGGAGATGTTTTGTTTGGAGCCTATGTTTCCGTTGCCACACAATGTCACAATAGTATTGTTTGTTGTCTTGGTCGCCAACAACAAAGACGTTTCAACCCAGGTTTCTACTGGTCGCGCCCAGTGCTCAGAATATGTCACAATTGCATCTCTGAAGCGGACAATGACCAAATAAAGCAACCATCGCTGTGCATGTAATGTCACTGATTGTGATGCAGTTACACATGGTGAAGAGCAACCGCAATGCCAGAATTCTGGCGAGGAGCGAGGAGAGTGTATTATCGTTAGCTTGCTTTTTCCTCTCTCTCTTTCTTCACCCCCTTTTACTGCCCCCCCTCGCCTTTGATATGTACAGTCATGTCAACTCCAGTGATTCCTTTTTTTTATTGGTCCAACCTGTTGATTGATACTTTAGCACACCTGAAGAAAGGATACAATAAGATCTCTCTGAAACCAAGCCAAGCAGCAGATACAAAGCTAAGTATTCTTTTAAGGTTTAATTAAGACGTTTATCTTTTTACATAGGATATTGGAATTATATAGTACTGGTTCTCACACCAATGGTTAGCTTAAGAATATATTTATTTAGAATTTATAAATTATAGGTTTTATTAACTGGTTGTGGTAAGGTGATTGGCAAACAATAGACGAGTATAAGATATAGCCTAGCGTACATTGTCACACATGCAGGTGTACATTGACACAAATCGGCAAACATTGACACACCCGACATACATTGACACACACCCAGCACAACGTGGCACACTCGGTGACATTGACACACACCCAGGCATACGTTGACACACACCCGGCATACATTGACACACCCAACATACATTGACACACACCCAGTGACATTGACACACAGGGCCGGTGCTAGGAATTGCGGGCCCAATTAGAAAAGTGATGGCACACATTCTCCCCGTGTCTGCGTGGGTTTCGCCCCACAACCCAAAAATGTGCAGAATAGGTGGATTGGCCACACTAAATTGCCCCTTAATTGGAAAAAATAATTGGGTAATCTAAATTTTAAAAAAAAAAGAAAAGTGATGGCGGGGCCCCTACTCTACAAAAGTAAAAATTTATGTATGTTTATATTTCGTGTAGTATGCTCGTCTTTAGCCAAAAAAAAACATTAAATGCTTGATATACTAAAATTTCGAAACTTACTTACCCGGGCGGAAGGATTTGGCGGCGCAGGGCTGAAGGATTTGTCGACGGTAATGCGGTGCGTTCCCCAAAAGTAAAAACTACCCTATAGTTCCTCTTAGAATACAGAAAAGGCTTCAAACGGTAACTCTGTCGCCGCTGGCGTGGGGCCCCCTTGAGGTGCGGGGCCCAATTTGATGAAATTGGTCAAATAGGCTTAAAACCGGCCCTGTTGACACACACCCAGCACAACGTGGCACACTCGGTGGCATTGGCACATACCCAGGCACACGTTGACACACACCCGGCATCCATTGACACACCCAACATACATTGACACACACCCAGCACAACGTGGCACACTCGGTGACATTGGCACACACCCAGGCATACGTTGACACACGCCTGGCATACATTGACACACCCGACATACATTGACACACACCCAGCACAGCGTGGCACACTCGGTGACATTGGAACACACCCAGGCATACGTTGACACACGCCTGGCATACATTGACACACCCGACATACATTGACACACACCCAGTGACATTGACACACACCCAGCATAACGTGGCACACTCGGTGACATTGGCACACACCCAGGCGTACGTTGACACACACCCGGCATACATTGACACACGCCTGGCATACATTGACACACCCGGCATACATTGACACACCCGGCATACATTGACACACACCCGGCATACATTGACACACGCCTGGCATACATTGACACACCCGGCATACATTGACACACGCCTGGCATACATTGACACACCCGGCATACATTGACACACCCGGCATACATTGACACACACCCAGCAAAATGTGGCATACTCGGTGACATTGGAACACACCCAGGCATACGTTGACACACGCCTGGCATACATTGACACACCCGACATACATTGACACACACCCAGTGACATTGACACACACCCAGCATAACGTGGCACACTCGGTGACATTGGCACACACCCAGGCGTACGTTGACACACACCCGGCATACATTGACACACGCCTGGCATACATTGACACACCCGGCATACATTGACACACCCGGCATACATTGACACACACCCGGCATACATTGACACACGCCTGGCATACATTGACACACCCGGCATACATTGACACACCCGGCATACATTGACACACACCCGGCATACATTGACACACGCCTGGCATACATTGACACACCCGGCATACATTGACACATGCCTGGCATACATTGACACACCCGGCATACATTGACACACACCCAGTGACATTGACACCCAGCACAACGTGGTACACTCGGTGACATTGGCACACACCCAGGCATACGTTGACACACACCCGGCATACATTGACACACCCGACATACATTGACACACACCCAGCAAAATGTGGCATACTCGGTGACATTGGCACACACCCAGGCGTACGTTGACACACACCCGGCATACATTGACACACGCCTGGCATACATTGACACACCCGGCATACATTGACACACCCGGCATACATTGACACACGCCTGGCATACATTGACACACCCGGCATACATTGACACACCCGGCATACATTGACACACGCCTGGCATACATTGACACATCCGACATCATTGACACACACCCGACATACATTGACACACACCCAGCACAACGTGGCACACTCGGTGACATTGGCACACACCCAGGCGTACGTTGACACACACACGGCATACATTGATACACCCAACATCATTGACACACACCCAGCATACAATGACACACACCCAGGCATACTTTGACATACATCCAATGACATTAACACACAGCTGGCACAGCATGACACACCCAGTGACACCAGCACACACTAAACATACAGTGTGATACACCCAGTGACATTGGCACACACCCAGTGTACAGCGTGACACACCGTGACATTGGCACACACACCGGTGAACATTGACTCACACCCAGTGATGTTCACACAAACCCAGGCATACATGACACACACCAGGCGAAAAGTCTGACACACCCAGTGACATTGACACACACCCAGTAAACAATCTGACACACCGTGGCATTGTTACGTAAAACGCCAAGCATTGACCACAAACCACTGAACATTGACACATTGAAAGTGACAGTTGAGTGTGCTTATTAAGAGTGAATGTAGAGAGTGTGCATTGTGAGAGTGAATGTTGAGTATGCATTGTGAGAGTGAATGTTGAGAGTGCATTGTGAAGTGTGAATGTTGAAAGAGTGCATTGCGAGAGCTAATGATGAGAGTGTGTATTCCGAGAGTGAATGTTGATAGTGCATTCTGAGAGTGAATGTTGAGAGTGTGCATTGTGAGAGTGAATGTTGAGAGCATGCATTGTGAGAGTCAATGTTGAGAATGTGCATTGTGAAGAGTGAATGTTGAGGGTGCATTATGAAGAGTGAATGTTGTGAGTGTGCATTGTGAAGAGTGAATGTTGAAAGTGTGCATTGTGAAAGTGAATGTTGAGAGTGCATTATAAAGAGTGAATGTTGAGAGTGCATTATAAAGAGTGAATGTTGAGAGTGTGCATTGTGAGAGTGAATGTTGTGAGTGTGCATTGTGAGAGTGAATGTTGAGCGTGTGCATTGTGAGTGAATGTTGAGAGTGTGCATTGTGAGAGTGAATGTTGTGAGTGTGCATTGTGAGAGTGAATGTTGAGCGTGTGCATTGTGAGTGAATGTTGAGAGTATGCATTGTGAGAGTGAATGTTGAGAGTGTGCATTGTGAGAGTGAATGTTGAGCGTGTGCATTGTGAGAGTGAATATTGAGAGTGCATTATGAAGTGTGAATGTTGAGAGTGTGCATTGTGAGAGCGAAAGTTGAGAGAGTGCATTGTGAGAGTGAATGTTGAGAGTGCATTATGAAGACTGAATGTTGAGAGTGTGCATTGTGAGAGTGAATGTTGAGAGTGTGCATTGTGAGAGTGAATGTTGAGCGTGTGCATTGTGAGAGTGAATATTGAGAGTGCATTATGAAGTGTGAATGTTGAGAGTGTGCATTGTGAGAGCGAAAGTTGAGAGAGTGCATTGTGAGAGTGAATGTTGAGAGTGCATTATGAAGACTGAATGTTGAGAGTGTGCATTGTGAGAGTGAATGTTGAGAGTGTGCATTGTGAGAGTGAATGTTGAGAGTGCATTTTGAGAGTGCATTGTGAGTGAATGTTGAGAGTGCATTGTGAGTGTGAATGTTGAGAGTGCATTATGAAGACTGAATGTTGAGAGTGTGCATTGTGAGAGTGAATGTTGAGAGTGTGCATTGTGAGAGTGAATGTTGAGAGTGCATTTTGAGAGTGCATTGTGAGTGAATGTTGAGAGTGCATTGTGAGTGTGAATGTTGAGAGTGCATTGTGAGTGAATGTTGAGAGTGCATTATGAAGGCTGAATGTTGAGAGTGTGCATTGTGAGAGTGAATGTTGAGAGTGTGCATTGTGAGAGTGAATGTTGAGAGTGCATTTTGAGAGTGCATTGTGAGTGAATGTTGAGAGTGCATTGTGAGTGTGAATGTTGAAAGTGCATTGTGAGTGAATATTGAGAGTGCATTGTGAGTGTGCATTGTGAGTGAATGTTGAGAGTGCATTGAGAGTGAATGTTGAGAGTGCATTGTGAGTGAATGTTGAAAGTACATTGTGAGTGAATGCTGATAGTGCATTGAGAGTGAATGTTGAGAGTGCATTGTGAGTGAATGTTGAGAGTGCATTGTGAGGGTGAATGTTGATCGTGCATTATGAAGAGTGAATGTTGACAATGTGCATTGAGAGCGAATTTTTAGAATATGCATTGTGAGATTTAATGGGAGCTATAAGGGCCAGCCAAACACCGCATACACCTTACCGAAGGCCCCACCGGGTTAATTACCACGTGGGTGGGCCTCTCCTCGGGTTCAAGGACCCCGGGGCAGAAGTCCTGTTGCCCGATAGCTCCTGGCACCAAGTAGGCTGGCTGGCAGCTTCATTAAACTGTAATACAATTGGGGTGGGAAGACGGCATCTGCTGCCAGTGTGTGTCCCCCAACTGTGGCCTTGGATCATCACTTGATCCCAGACCACGGGTGAGTGACGGCGGGTGGGGTCGCTGGGCTGGGGTCACGGAGTGTCAGCATCAAGTGGGGAGAAGTGGGTGCTCTCTGAGAACACCCCACCTCCTTTCCTGATCCTGGGTTCCTTGATTTGAATGAGGAACCCCCCGGGAGCTCACAAGCAATCGCCCGTATGCGTTTGCTTGGTGTTCTCCTTGCTTAGTGAAAATCCCACCTCCTTCTGGATTCATACCAGCAGAGATTAAAGAATGAGGTCTTTAAGTGGACATTAATTGACCACTAAAGGGCCTCAATTGTTGGCGGGGTGGGAAGGCCATCCGCGGGCCTTCCCTCCACGCACTGTATTAGGATGGGGGAGGGGAGGTAGTGGGGCCCCATCCTTTCAACTAATTAAATACGCTCACAACACCAAACCTAACATGTCAGTAAATTCTATACAGAGTGCACTGTCCATGTGGAGTTTGCATATTCTCCCCTTGTCTGTGGGGGTCTCACCCCCATAACCCGATGTGCATACAGAGTGCGGTTGTTGTCAGTTTGAATACCATAAGCCACATGAGGGAGGCATGGCGTTTCAATGCAGCAACCAAGGAAAATCAACAGCAACAGCAGTGGCATTAAGCGCTCAAAGGAAACCACCAAGAAAGGAGGGAGAGAGAATGAACATTGTGAGTGTGAATGTTGTGGGTGTGAACATTGAGTGCGAATGCTGAGTGTGTACGTTTTGAGAGTGATGATTGTGAGAGTGAACATTTTGCGAGTGAATGTTGAGTGTATGTTTTGAGTGTGAATATTGTGAGAGTGAATGTTGAGCATATACATTTTGAGTGTGAATATATGATGCGAACATTGTGAAAGCGAATGTTGAATGAACATTGTGAGTGTGAATGTTCTGAGTTGTGAATGTTGTGAGTGTGAATGTTGTGAGTGTGAACATTGTGAGAGTGAACATTGAGAGCGAATGCAGTGTGTGCGTTTTGAGTGTAAATATTGCGAGAGTGAGTTGAGAGTGAATGTTGAGTGTGTTTTTGAGTCTAAATATTGTGAGAGTGACTGTCGTTGCATATACATTTTGAGTGTGAATATATGAGCGAGCATTGTGAAAGTGAATGTTGAGTGACCGTTGTGAGTGTGAATGGTGTGAATATGAACATTGTGAGAGTGAACATCGTGAGCCAATGCTGAGTGTGTACGTTTTGAGTGTGAATATTGTGAGAGTGAGTCTTGAGTGAATGTTGAGTGTGTATGTTTGAGTGCGAATATTGTGAGAGTGAATGTTGAGTGTGTATGTTTTGAGTGTGAATATTGTTAGAGTGAACATTGTGAGAGCAATGTTGAGTGAACATTGTGAGTGAATGTTTTGAATGTGAATATTGTAAATGTTGTAAGTTATAAACGTCTGAGTGTCATGTTGTAAGTGTGAACATTGTGAGAATGAAAGAGAATAAAAATTGGTAAGTGAAGATGGTGAGAGAACATTTCAGTGACAACATTAATTTGAACACTTCAGGTCAGAATAAATCTTCCTTTTTACTGGCATATTTTTCTCAAGTCATTCCTAATTCCCTTTAAAAGTAACGGCATGCACACGTTTTAAGTGCCATACATCATTGAGGCAACCCCATCCTTCTGAAATTGAACAGGCAGGGCAGCGGGAGTAGGCCTCCCTGCATTGGCACCCCAGCCTTGTGTCACATGGGGACCCCCCCAAGTGCTACCATCGAGCCTGTTTGCCTGACACTCATTTGGAACAAGCTGCTGCTGTGTGCTTTGGTGAGATCTAGGACCAATGCCATCCTAGACATGGTTGGCATTGAACGTTCCTGCCCTTAGGGTTGCCCACACCAGCAAGCCTTGTGGTAAGGTTCTGCCTGTGGGCTACAGAGGCAACAGGGTTTCAGGCATCCTCGGACAGGGAGCAGCAGGCCAGCAGTCAGAAAGGGCCTACCGTCCGTCCACCCTGGCATCTTATTTTCATTGCTGGAATACCAGGCACAAGGTTTCACCCAAAGATAACCTGGTGTAGCTGCAATGAAAATTTAGAAGGATAGGAAGATGGGGAGGGTGCTTAGCTGAAGCGTGACATCACTCCATCCTTGTCTTGTGTGTGTGGGGGGTGGGGTGGGGGGGGGTAGGAGTTGGATTTTGCGCCCCTTGACCCCTGCAGTGTAAGCGTCATGCCAGCTGGACTGAGAGACAGGGTAATATTGGATTTAGTACTTGGTAATGAACCAGGGCAGGTGATAGATTTGTTAGTGGGGGAGCATTTTGGAGGTAGTGACCACAATTCTGTGACTTTCACTTTAGTTATGGAGAGGGATAGGTGCGTGCAACAGGGCAAGGTTTACAATTGGGGGAAGGGTAAATACAATGCTGTCAGACAAGAATTGAAGTGTAGAAGTTGGGAACATAGGCTGTCAGGGAAGAGCACAAGTGAAATGTGGAACTTGTTCAAGGAACAGGTACTGCGTGTCTTTGATATGTATGTCCCTGTCAGGCAGGGAAGAGATGGTCGAGTGAGGGAACCATGGTTGACAAGAGAGGTTGAATGTCTTGTTAAGAGGAAGAAGGAGACTTAGGCAAGGCTGAAGAAACAAGGCTCAGACATGGCGCTGGAGGGATACAAGATAGCCAGGAGGGAACTGAAGAAAGGGATTAGGAGAGCTAAGAGAGGGCATGAAAAATCTTTGGCAGGTAGGATCAAGGAAAACCCCAAGGCCTTTTACACATATGTGAGAAATATGAGAATGACTAGAGCGAGGGTAGGTCCGATCAAGGACAGTAGCGGGAGATTGTGTATTGAGTCTGAAGAGATAGGAGAGGCCTGAACGAGTACTTTTCTTCAGTATTTACAAACGAGAGGGGCGACAATCTTGTTGGAGAGGACAGTGTGAAACAGACTGAATAACTCGAGGAGATACTTGTCAGGAAGGAAGATCTGTTGCGCGTTTTGAAAAACTTGAGGACAGACAAGTCCCCCGGGCCTGACGGGATATATCCAAGGATTCAGTGGAAGCAGAAATGAAATTGCAGAGCCGTTGGGCAATGATCTTTTCGCCCTCGCTGTCAACAGGGGTTGTACCAGAGGATGGAGAGTGGCGAATGTCTGTGCACCTTGTTCAAAAAAGGGAATAGGGATAACCCTGGGAATTACAGGCCAGTTAGTCTTACTCTTGGGGTAGGCAAGTATGGAAAGAGTACTGAGGATAGGATTTCTGAGCATCTGGAAAGGAACTGCTTGATTAGGGGTAGTCAGCACGGATTTGTGAGGGGTAGGTCTTGCCTTACAAGTCTTATTGACTTCTTTGAGGAGGGTGACCAAGCATGTGGATGAAGGTAAAGCAGTGGATGTAATGTACATGGATTTTAGTAAGGCATTTGATAAGGTCCCCCATTGTAGGCTTGTGCAGAAAGTAAGGAGGCATGGGATAGTGGGAAATTTGGCCAGTTGGTATAACAAACTGGCTACTAACCGATAGAAGACAGAGAGTGGTGGTGGATGGCAAATATTCAACCTGGAGCCCAGTGATCAGTGGCGTACCGCAGGGATCAGTTCTGGGTCCTCTGCTGTTTGTGATTTTCATTAACGACTTGGATGAGGGAAGTTGAAGGGTGGGTCAGTAAATTTGCAGATGATACGAAGATTGGTGGAGTTGTGGATAGGAGGAGGGCTGTTGTCGGCTTCAAAGAGACATAGATAGAATGCAGAGCTGGGCTGAGACGTGGCAGATGGGAGTTAACCCTGACAAGTGTGAGGTTGTCCATTTTGGAAGGACAAATATGAATGCGGAATACAGGGTTAAACAGTCGGGTTCTTGGCAATGTGGAGGAGCAAAGAGATCTTGGGGTCTATGTTCATAGATCTTTGAAAGTTGCCACTCAAGTGGATAGAGCTGTGAAGAAGGCCTATGGTGTGCTAGGTTCCATTAGCAGAGGGATTGAATTTAAGAGCCGTGAGGTGATGATGCAGCTGTACCAAACCTTGGTCAGGCCACATTTGGAGTACTGTGTGCAGTTCTGGTTGCCTCATTTTAGGAAGGATGTGGAAGCTTTGGAAAAGGTGCAAAGGAGATTTACCAGGATGTTGCCTGGAACTGGAGAGTAGTTCATATGAGGAAAGGTTGAGGGTGCTAGGCCTTTTCTCATTAGAACGGAGAAGGATGAGGGGCGACTTGATAGAGGTTTATAAGATGATTAGGGGAATAGATAGAGTAGACAGTCAGAGACTTTTTCCCCGGGTAGAACACGCCATTACAAGAGGACATAAATTTAAGGTGAATGTGTGGAAGATATAGGGGGATGTCAGAAGAGATAGGAGAGGCCTTGAACGAGTACTTTTCTTCAGTATTTACAAACGAGAGGGGCCATATTGTTGGAGAGGACAGTGTGAAACAGACTGATAAACTCGAGGAGATACTTGTCAGGAAGGAAGATCTGTTGCGCGTTTGAAAAACTTGAGGACAGACAAGTCCCCCGGGCCTGACGGGATATATCCAAGGTAGAACAGGGTAGGTTCTTTACCCAGAGAGTAGTGGGGGCAAGGAATGCACTGCCTGTGGAAGTAGTTGAGTCGGAAACGTTAGGGACCCTTCAAGCGGCTATTGGATAGGTACATGGATTAGGGTAGAATAATGGAGTGTGGGTTAACTTCTTAAGGGCAGCACGGTAGCATTTGTGGATAGCACAATTGCTTCACAGCTCCAGGGTCCCAAGTTTGGCCCACTTAAAGAGTGCAAAAGAGGCAAGGTGCAACAGAGGGAGACCTTTTCCGATCACTTGTTCCGCCGTTCCCTGGTCAGGATGCCCGAACCCCACTGGCTCCGTACCCACAGATGGGATCCTGCCTTAGACTTGATCCGTGGGCATCTTAGGGTAGTTTGCTCATCCATGCCTGGGCTTGGCCTTGCTTTCATTGCTTCTGCCGGATAGCAACAGCATCACCAGTTCCCAGCGGGTGGCCAGGCGCAATGGCAGCATAAGAAGAGGTCTCTGCATGACTACATGGTTTGGGGTGCTCTTGGAGGGGCAGGCCCATCCCCCCTGGTCAATCTTAGCTTGACGAAGGAAGAATGTGGATGCCTCTAAACCTCAACAACACAAGCGTCACTTGTTGAGGGCCATTGCAGGCACAGATGGACACGACGGGTTCATTGGGGTGGCACGGTGGCACAGTCGTTAGCACTGCTGCGTCATGGCGCTGAGGACCTGGGTCCGATCCCAACCCTGGGTCCCTGTCCGTGTGGAGTTTGCACATTCTCCCCCGTTTCTGTGTGGGTCTCACCCCCCACAACCCAAAGATGTGCAGGGTAGGTGGGGATTGACCATGCTAAAACAAAAAAATGGGTACTCTAAATTTGTTTTTTTTAAAAGGACGGGTTTATTTACAGAATTGGATGATTAATTGCTGTTAGGGAATCATGTGTTAGTATATATTATGCAGTATGTAGTTGGATTAGACTGAGCGTAATTATATGGTTGTAAAGCACATCTTTTTGATCTGTTTCAGGTAAGACCGGCATGTTCCAAACAGCTGCAACACATAACCTCAGAATAGGGCCAGAGCTAGGAAGACCCCAAACCATGCAGTACAGAACATGTGTATCTAATTGTTGCGTAGCATTTTTTTATTCTTCAACTTTGCCTTTAATGCCATAAGAAATGAAGTCTAAAAAAATTAATCTCTGATCGTGTAAATAACATAATCATAACCCACGCATTCCCATCTTTAAATAGAATGTTGCCTAGGGACAGGATCCTGGCCAGTTTGGTTTTAATCCTCTTGGGTGGGGTTAAATCGCGGTTGACTCATAATGTACCCATGGGCAACCATGGTCTCCTGGAGCTTTGCTTGACTGCCCTTTGGGGGGGGTCGGGGAGGAATTTTCCAGAGATTTTCCTGCAATTGGCAGCAGGTTTTTGCTCTGTTTTTTTGCCTCCCCCAGGTGCCAGCATTATTTAATCGGGGGGGGTGGGGGGGGGGGGGGGGGGGGGGGGGGGGGGGGGGGACCAGGACTTTTCCACAGTCCGGTTTTCAGGAAGGTTGTGAAAGCTGCTTTTTTATACTTGACGCTTCTACAATGAGCCATTTTTGGGGAATGGCAAACGCTCATGTGTCAGATTTGGCTCTTGCTGCAATTTTAAGTGTCAAATATAAAAATCTCTTGGTAATAATAAGCTAAAATAACAATCTAAACTTGAATAAAATAATTAATTTAAATCAATCTGTGTTCTTATTTTCTTCAAGGTTGTGTTAATATACTCTGCATCTTCAGATAGTTCTCCACTTTATAGGCTGCCATCTTAAATGGCACAGGACACACACTTCCCTTGATTCCCTTGTCTGCAGAATCCCTTTAAGGGGATCTTACTGGATGGTTGAGCCGGAGGCTCAACGGGCCGAGTGGCCTACTCCTGCTCCTATTATTTTATTTGTTCTTTGCTTTATTTGAATTTAGTTTAATTGGTCGGCCGTCATCCTTTTGCGGACAAGAGTATCCATATCCAACCAAAGTGGCAAAATGTTGAGTATTGAGGGCACCCAGCCTCACGACATGTCATCACCACACCCCCCTCCCACACCCTCCCCTCTGCCCCCCCCCCCCCCCACCCACCCTCCCCCACCCCCGGACCAACCCACTCGAAAGCAATCAGGTCAGGAGTCTTATCTGAGGGCTTCACCCGCAAGAGATGTGGAAAATTGGGGACGATTTACCCCAGATAACTCATGTTGCACTCTGAGGGGGTAACCACGTTTGGTTTTAAGCCGGAAAATTGGCTATTCAAGTGCAAGACACGCACACGCAATCAACACACACACAGGAATTAAAGTATTCAAGAATCCCTCTGTCACTGGCGGGTCGGGTACAGTCGGTAAAATGAATGTGCTGCCGTAGTGACCTGCTTATTTTTCAATGCCTCCCGAATTTCCTGCCAAAGACATTTTTTACAGAGTTTGAAGGGATGATTACCTCGTGTCAAATAGGGAGGGAAGGTGGCCAGAGTGAGAAAGATGCTGCTACAGAGGGAAGGCAGGCAGGGGGTTTGGATTTTCTGAACCTGATGTATTATTACTGTGCGGAGAATGTGGAGAAGGTGTGGAGCTGGGTCAGAGGGGTTGATTCCCAATGGGTCAGAATGGAGAAGAGTTTGGGTAGGGGGTCGGGATTGACGGCGCTAGCAACAGCTCCGCTCCCAATGGCCCAGGGAGATAGTCATGGAGTCCAGTAGTAATGGCTTCATTGAAGAATTTGGTAGTCAGTTTCAACAGCACTTCGGGTTGGGGGCAGGGTCATGGGAAATGCCGATTCAGTGGGAACCACAGATTTGAGCAGGGAAGTGGGATGGAAATTTTGGAGACAGGAGGAGAAAGGAATTAGGACATTAAAAGACTTGTTTCTTGGGGGGTAATTTCATGGTATTGAAGGAGTTGGGGGCGAAGTATGGGCTGGAGCTGGGAGGAAATATGTAGATACATGCAAGTTCGAGACTTCGCCAGAAAGGAGGTACAGAGCTTCCCAGTAGAGCCAGCTTCCCCATTGCTGGAGGAGGTGCTGACGACCGTGGGACTGGAGCAGGGGTAGTATTTGCGGTTTTACGGGGCAATTTTGGAGGAGGAGAAGACGCCGCTAGAAAGGATCGAGGCAAAGTGGGAGGAAGAGTTGGAGAGGATCTGGAGGAGGGGTTCTGGTGTGAGGTGCTCCGGAGGGTGAACGACTCCACCTCGCATGCGAGGTTGGGGCTTACACAGCTGAAGGTGCTGTATAGAGCACACCTTACAAGAGTGACGATGAGCCGGCTCTTGAGAGGGTAGTAAGATTGTTGTGTGAACGTTCTGGTAGGGGGGTTGGGGCGGGGGGGGGGGGGGGGGGGGGGGGGGGGCACAGACCAGCTTCATATGTTGTGGTCCTGTCCAAAGCTGGAAGATCTACTGGAAGGTGGTTTTTATGGGTAATCTCTAAAGTGACGCATGTGAAACAGGACCGGGCCCTCGGGAGGGCCATATTCGGGGTCTCGGACCAGCCGGGGTTGGAAACAGCCGTGGAAGCAGATGTAGCCTTCGCCTCGTTTATCACCCGAAGGCAGATCCTGTTAGGATGGAGATCAATCTCTCCACCCTGTGCCTGGCGTGGCGGGGGGACCTGCTGGAATTCTTAATGCTTGAAAAGGTCAAATTTGAACTGAGGGGAAAGATGGAGGGATTCTACAATTCATGGGCGTTATTCATTAAGCACTTTCGAGAATTGTATTGCACCGAACATTAGGGGGGTTGGGGGAGAGGGACAGTATGTGTTAATGGTAACTATGGGTGATTCCTGATTCCTTTTTATCATTTGTTTATGTTAACATGCAGGCTAATGTTTGGGGGTTTGGTGCGAGGATGGGATCGTTGTTATTCATATGTTACTGTGAAAAGCCCGTAGTTGCCACACTCCGGTGCCTGCTCGGGTACACAGAGGAGAGAATTCAGAATGTCCAATTTCACCTAGCAAGCACATCTTTCAAGACTTGTGGGAGGAAACCGGAGCACCCGGGGTAACCCACACAGACACAGGGAGAATATGCAGACTCCACACAGATAGTGACCCAAGCCAGGAACAGTGCTAAAGAAGCATTTGTAACAAAGTAGACGAACTAATGGCACAGATCATCGTGAATGATTATGATGTGGTAGGCATCACAGAGACATGGCTGCAGGGGGTTCAGGACTGGCAGTTAAACATCCAAGGATATACAACCTATCGAAAAGACAGAGAGGTGGGCCGAGGGGGTGGGGTTGCCTTGTTAGTTAAGACCAAAATTAAATCTATGGCACTAAACGACATAGGGTCGGATGATGTGGAGTCTGTGTGGGTAGAATTGAGGAACCACAAAGGCAAAAAACCTAATGGGAGTTATGTACAGACCTCCTAACAGTGGTCAGGACTCAGGGGCGCAACATGTACCGGGAAATAGAAAAGGCATGTCAGAAAGGCAAGGTCACGGTGATCATGGGGGACTTCAATATGCAGGTGGATTGGGTAATAACGTAGCCAGTGGATCCAAAGAAAAGGAATTCATGGAATGCTTACAAGATGGCTTTTTGGAACACGCTTGTCATGGAGCCCACAAGGGAGCAGGCTATTCTGGACCTAGTGCTATGTAATGAACCAGACTTTATAAAAGATCTTAAAGTAAGGGAACACTTAGGAAGCAGCGATCATAATATGGTTGAGTTCAGTCTGCAGTTTGAAAGAGAGAAGGCAAAATCGGATGTAATGGTGTTACAGTTAAATAAAGATAATTACGAGGGCATGAGAGAGGAACTGGCGAAAATCGACTGGAAGCAGACCCTAGTGGGGAAGACAGTAGAGCAAAAATGGCAGGAGTTTGTATGCATAATTGAGGACACTGTACAGAGGTTCATCCCCAAGAAAAGAAAGATTATCCGGGGAGGGATTAGACAGCCATGGCTGACAAAGGAGGTCAGGAAATGTATCAAAGAAAAGAGAGATCCTATAAAGTGGCCAAAAGCACTGGGAAATCAGAAGATTGGGAAGGCTACAAAACAAACAGAGGTTAACAAAGAGACAAATAAGGAAGGAGAGGATCAAATATGAAGGCAGGCTAGCCAGTAATATAAGAAATGATAGTAAAAGTTTCTTTCAATACATAAGAAACAAACGACAGGCCAAAGTAGACATTGGGCCAATTCAAACTGATTCCGGAAGGCTAGTGATGGGAGACGAGGAAATGGCTGGAGAACTTAATAAGTACTTTGCGTCTGTCTTCACAGTGGAAGACATGAGTAATATCCCAAAAATTATAGAGGGTCAGGGGGCTGAGTTGAGTATGGTTGCCATTACAAAAGAGATGGTGCTAAAAAGCTAAAAGGTCTTAAAATTGACAAATCTCCTGGCCCCGATGGGCTACACCCTAGAGTTCTGAGGGAGGTGGCTGAAGAAATAGCGGAAGCGTTGGTTGAGATCTTTCAAAAATCACTGGAGTCAGGGAAAGTCCCGGACGATTGGAAGATCGCTGTTGTAACCCCCTTGTTCAAGAAAGGATCAAGACAAAAGATGGAAAATTATAGGCCAATTAGCCTAACCTCGGTTGTTGGTAAAATTCTAGAATCGATCGTTAAGGATGAGATTTCTAAATTCTTGGAAGAGCAGGGTCGGATTAGAACAAGTCAACATGGATTTAGTAAGGGGAGGTCGTGCCTGACGAACCTGTTAGAATTCTTTGAGGAGGTGACAAGTAGGTTAGACCAGGGAAACCCAGTGGATGTGGTCTATCTGGATTTCCAAAAGGCCTTTGATAAGGTGCCACACAGGAGGCTGCTGAGTAAGGTGAGGGCCCATGGTGTTCGAGGTGAGCTACTGGCATGGGTTGAGGATTGGCTGTCTGACAGAAGGCAGAGAGTTGGGATAAAAGGTTCTTTTTCGGAATGGCAGCCGGTGACCAGCGGTGTCCCACAGGGTTCAGTGTTGGGGCCGCAGCTGTTCACCATATATATTAATGATCTGGATGAAGGGACTGGGGGCATTCTAGCAAAGTTTGCCGATGATACGAAGTTAGGTGGTCAGGCAGGTAGTGCCGAGGAAGTGGGGAGGCTGCAGAAGGATCTAGACAGTTTGGGAGAGTGGTGCAGGAAATGGCTGATGCAATTCAATGTGAGAAATGTGAGGTCTTGCACTTTGGAAAAAAGAATCCAAGCATAGACTACTTTCTAAACGGTTGAGAAAATTCATAATGCCAAAGTACAAAGGGATCTGGGAGTGCTAGTCGAGGATTCCCTAAAGGTAAACATGCAGGTTGAATCTGTGATTAAGAAAGCGAATGCAATGTTGTCATTTATCTCAAGAGGATTGGAATATAAAAGCAGCGAAGTGCTACTGAGCCTTTATAAGGCTCTGGTTAGGCCCCATTTGGAGTACTGTGTCCAGTTTTGGGCCCCACATCTCAGGAAGGACATACTGGCACTGGAGCGTGTCCAGCGGAGATTCACACGGATGATCCCTGGAATGGCGGGTCTAACATATGATGAACGGCTGAGGATCCTGGGATTGTATTCATTGGAGTTTAGAAGGTTAAGGGGAGATCTAATAGAAACTTACAAGATAATACATGGCTTAGAAAGGGTGGACGCATAGAAACTGTTTCCGTTAGGCGAGGAGACGAGGACCCGTGGGCACAGCCTTAGAATTAGAGGGGGTAAATTCAGAACAGAAATGCGGAGACATTTCTTCAGCCAGAGAGTGGTGGGCCTGTGGAATTCATTGCCGTGAAGTGCAGTGGAGGCCGGGACGCTAAATGGCTTCAAGGCAGAGATAGATAAATTCTTGATGTCGCGAGGAATTAAGGACTATGGGGAGAATGCTGGCAGGTGGAGTTGAAATGCCCATCAGCCATGATTGAATGGCGGAGTGGACCCGATGGGCCGAATGGCCTTACTTCCACTCCTATGTCTTATGGTCTTATGGAAGCTGTTTCATTTTGATAGGTAACACATTAATAAACTGAGAATTGAACCCCGCTGATCCAGCAGTGCGCTACTTCCAGCACTGAATGGACTATGCAAAGCAAAGCATTGAAGCAAAACTTTACTACTCTTTTTAATTTCTCTTGCGACAAAATGTAACGGAAACATACATAGAAAATAGTAGCAGGAAGAGGCCATTCGGCCCTTCGAGCCTGCTCTGTCATTCATTATAATCATGGCGAATCATCAAGTTCAATGCTCGGATCCCACCTTGCCTCCATATCCCTCGAAACCTTTAGCCCCAAGAGCTAGATCTAATTCCTTCTTATGCACAACGTTTACACCTCAACTACATTTATGGTAGTGAATTCCACAGATTCATCACTCTTCGGTGAAGAAATGACTCCTCATCTCAGTCCTAAATGGTTTACCCCTCATCCTCAAACTATGACCCCTAATTCTGGACTCCCCCACCATCGGAAACAGTCTTTCTGTATCCACCCAGTCTAATCCTGTTAGAATTTTTAAAGTTTCTATGCGATTCCCCCTCACTCTTCTAAACACCAATGAATATAATCCTTTCTTCATATGACAGTCCTGCCATCCCAGGAGTAAGCCTGATAAACCTTCGCCGCACTCCCTCCACAGCAGGAACATCCTTCCTCAGATAAGGATACCAAAACTGCAAACAGTACTCCAGGTGTGGCCTCACCAAAATGTTATACAATTGTGGAAAGCGTCCCTATTCTTATACTCAAATCCTCTCCTTACAAAAGCCAACATGTCTTCTTTGCTGCCTGCTGCACCTGCCTGGTTTCAGCGGCTGATGCACAAGGACATCAAGGTCTCACTGTGTATCCACCTCTCTTAATTAACACCCATTCAAATAACAATCTATTTATCTACTATTACTAATTTCCTTCAGCTTTGCACTAAAACTTGTGTTTCTCAGAACCTCTGATGCATTATTCATGTCAACCTTTGTGAAGCCAGAAGCAAAATATGAAATGAAATGAAATGAAAATCACTTATTGTCACAAGTAGGCTTCAAATGAAGTTACTGTGAAAAGCCCCTAGTCGCCACATTCCGGCGCCTGTTCGGGAAGGCTGGTACGGGAATTGAACCGTGCTGCTGGCCTGCCTTGGTCTGCTTTCAAAGCCAGCGATTTAGCCGTGTGCTAAACCAGCCCAAGCCATTAGTTCGGCAGACATTTCTTTGTTCCCCGTTATGAACCCCCCCACTTCTGACTGTAAGGGGCCACATTCATTTTAATCAATCTTTTTCTCTTTAAAAACCTATAGAAATGTTACAGTCAGTTTTATGTTCCCCGCTAGTTTACTTTCAAATTGTACTTTCCCATTCTTAATCAATCTCTTAGTCTGCCTTTGCTGAAATTTTAAACTGCGATGAAGGAAGAGAGGTGTAGAAGGTGATGAGAGGCATGGATAGAGTGGCTAGCCAGAGACTTTTCCCCAGGGCGGAAATGGCTGTCATGAGGGGACAGAGTTTTAAGGGGATTGGAGAAAGGTATAGGGGAGATGTCAGAGGTAGGTTCTTCACCCAGAGAGTGGTGGGTGCTTGGAATGCACTGCCAGCAGAAGTGGTAGTCAGTCATTCGGAAAATTTAAGCGACACTTGGACAGGCACATGGACAGCAGTAAATTGAAGGGGTGTAGATTAGAATAAATGATCAGCGCAACATCGTGGGATGAAGGGCCTGTACTGTTCTATGTTCTATGTCTCCCAGGAGCCCCACCGCTGCCTCCAATGCCACTTCCCGGTCGCTGTGATCCGACATCACCCTCTCCATCTCCCAGGTCTGTGACCCCTCTACCGCCAAACATTCTCGACCCTTTCCATCGAGCTCATGAGAGGTGCTGCAGCCCTTCGAATGGCCTTCAATCGGTCCTCCTGCATCTCTTTTCTTTGTTGACACGGTTCGATTCCCGTATCAGCCTCCCCGGACAGGCGCCGGAATGTGGCGACTAGGGGCTTTTCACAGTAACTTCATTGAAGCCTACTCGTGACAATAAGCGAATTTCATTTCATGACAGAATTCTTCCCAGTTAAAAGCCATCAACTGCTTCATCTGGGGCTTTCCAACCTGTCCTGGCCCTTCCCCTCTGCCACCTTTCCAGTAACTACTGCACCCCAGGTCTCTTCCAGCTCCTTGGCCAGGTCTTTCACCTTCTTCTACCGGGTCTGGTAACTAGCAGACAACCACACCCGGGGGGTGGGGGGCTTCTCTTTTAACCTTCAACTGCACTTTCCCGTCGAAATTGGTTGATTGGACACTTCAATGTCTTTCACACCCACTATCCCCATGACCCTTTACATTATCATTAGAGGTCTTTTAATCTCCACCTTAACCATACTCAATGCCTGAGCTTACACAGCCCTCTGGGGTAGAAAGTTCCACAACCCTCTGCACAAAAATATTTCTCCTCATCTCGGTCCTAAGTGGCATTCCCTTAATTTTGAAATTGTGCCTCCTGGTTCTAGACTCCCTAACCAAGGGAAGCATTTTCTTTTTGAGTATTTTGTAGATTTCAGTCAGATCATCTCTCATTCTTCGAAACTCTCGGGAATACAGGCCTCGTTTGGCCAATCTCTCTTCATAAGACAGTCCTGCCATCTCCGGAACAAGTCTGGCGAATCTTTGTTTCACTCCCTCTATGGCAAGGCAAATATTCCATTGGCTTCCCCAAGAGCTTACTGCACCTACATGTTAGCCTTCAGTAACTTATAGACAAGTTCACACAGATCCCTTTGGATGTCTACACTTTCTCATTTCTTACCATTTAGGAAATACTCTGTTGATTGGCTGGTAGGGAATCTCTGTTAAATTTGAAAAAAACATTGAAAAAACGAATTAAAACGAATTAATTAACTAGGCAGAGGAGTAACTAAACCTGAGGGTGGAGATTAGTATTTAGCATTTAATTTTACAGTAGAAATCTAGCGCCAGGGACCATGGCCGGGATTGTCCAACAAGGACCCGGGTTCGATCCAAGCCTGGGTCAGAGTCCGTGTGGAGTTTGTACATTTTCCCCGTGTCTGAGCGGGTCTCACCCCCACAACCCAAAGATATGCAGGGTAGGTCGATTGGCCATGTTAAATTGCCCCTTAATTTAAAAAAAAAAATTGGGTACTCTAAATTTAAAAAAAAATAATAACTTGCCTACACGTGGTCCACGGATTATACATGTTCGCAAAAGAAACATGTGTCTCGGGAGTCTGAGAACCAACACAATCAAGCGGCACTTACTCTGCAAAGCCTGTTCACGGACGCTCAGTTTGGGTTCCGCCAGGGTCACTCAGCTCCTGACCTCATTACAGCCTTGGTTCAAATGTGGACAAAAGAGCTGAATGCCAGAGGTGAGGTGAGAGTGTCTGCCCTTGACATCAAGGCAGCAGTTGACCGAGTGTGGCATCAAGGTGCCAAAGTTCTTTAGGCAGCACCTTCCAAACCCACGACCACTACCATCTGGAAGGACAAGAGTAGCAGATACCTGGGAACCCCACCACCTGGAGGTTCTCCTCCAAGTCACTCACCACCTTGACTTGGAAATATAGCGCCGCTCCTTCACTGACTCTGTGTCAAAATCCTGGAACTCCCTCCCTAACAGCACAGTGGGTGTACCTACACCTGCAGGACTGCAGCGGTTCAAGAAGGCAACTCACCACCACCTTCTGAAGTTCAACCAACGTTGGCAATAAATGCTGGCCTACCCAGTGATGCACTATCAATTACGACGAGACGAGAGTAGAGTGTAATTGAGGCTTTATTAAGCAGAGACGTGTAGCCTCCTGCAGCTGCTGCCGAAATGGCTGCAGTTTGGAGAGCACACATGTTTATAATCTGTCTACTGGGTGGAGCCAGCAGGCAGGGATCTACCCCCGTACCTGTAGTGCAGGAGCCTTACCGCATTACATCTTGTATGTGATATATACAACAGTGGTGACTACCACATTTACCGCCTGTTAAAAAAGAGTCCAGTGGGGTGGTGGAAAAACTATTTACATGTATTTTAAGGTTAACATTTTGGGGAAAAGTTCACAAATTCAGCCGATCGGGTGCCTTGATCCTCCGTTGTGAGCGCCGCAGTCCCGGTGGCGATGCAGGTGTCGGCTCGGTCGCCGGTGACTCCGGGAGCGTGTAGACCGCATCTTCATCCCCGGGTGGGACCAAGGGGAGGGCGGATCGTCCTGGAGTAGGGACTGTGGTGAGGTGCGCTGGGGGAGGAAGAGTGGCGTCGGGGCAGGGGGCGGTGGAGAAAGTGCTGGTGCCAGGTCCCTGAGGGGGTCTGTGTCTTGGTGGCCGTCGGGGTATGCCACATAGGCGTTCTGCAGGTTTGCATTGAGTAGCCTCCATGTAACCTCTCAACCAACGTGTCCGTCATGTGGAGCCGCACGTGCTTGTGGAGGAGAACGGGTCCTGGAGCTGCCAGCCACGTTGGGAGCGTAACCCCAGAGGTGGACTTCCTGGAGAAGGCAAGGAGACATGGGGTGTGTCGTTAGTCGCAGTGCAAAGTAGCGATCGGATGGAGTGAAGGGCGTCGGGGAGGACCTCCTGCCAGCGGGAGGTGGGGAGATATTTGTACCATAGGGCCAGCTGGATGGCCTTCCAGACCGTCCCATTCTCCCGCTCCACCTGCCCGTTTCCTCGGGGGTTGTAACTGGTCGTCCTGCTCGAGGCAATGCCCTTGCTGAGCAGTTACTGACGCAACTCATCATTCATAAAGGAGGATCCCCGGTCGCTGTGGATGTAGGCGGGGAAACCGAACAGGGCGAAGATGGTGTTGAGGGTTTTGATGACTGTGGCAGGTGTCATATCGGGGCATGGAACGGCGAAGGGGAATCTGGTGTATTCGGCTACCACGTTAAGGAAGTATATGTTCCGGTCTGTGGAGGGGAGGGGCCCTTTGAAATCCGCGCTGCGGCATTCAAAGGGGCGGGAGGCCTTCACCAGGTGCACTCAGTCTGGCCGGTAGAAGTGCGGTTTACACTCCGCGCAGACCTGGCAGTCTCTGGTGATAGCCCTGACCTCCTCAATGGAGTAGGGCAGTCTTTATGAAGTTAAAGGACTGGGTGACCCCTGGGTGACAGAGAGCGTCGTGTAGGGCCCAGATTCGGTCCACTTGTGCGCTGGCACATGTATCTCAGGATAGGGCATCGCGGGGCTCGTTGAGCTTACCGGGGCGATACATTATCTCATAATTGTAGGTGGAGAGCTCGATCCTCCACCTCAAGATCTTATCATTTTTGATCTTGCCCCGCTGTGTGTTATTGAACATGAAGGCAACCGACCGTTGGTCGGTGAGGAGAGTGAATCTTCTGCCGGCCAGGTAATGCCTCCAATGCCGCACTGCTTCTACGATGGCTTGGGCCTCCTTCTCGATGGAGGAGTGCCGAATTTCGGAGGCTGGAGGGTGCATGAAAAGAATGCCATGGGCCTGCCTGCCTGGTTGAGGGTGGCGGCCAGAGCGACGTCTGATGCATCGCTCTCGACTTGAAAGGGAAGCGTCACGTCGACCGCGTGCACGGCGGCCTTGGCGATGTCGGCCTTGATACGGTTGAAGGCCTGGTGAGCCTCGGCCGTCAGGGGGAAAGCAGTGGAGTGAATGAGTAGGCGGGCCTTGTCCACACAGTTAGGGACACACTGGGTGTAGTACGAGAAGAACCCCAGGCATCGTTTGAGGGCCTTGGGGCAGTGGGGGAGGGGGAGTTCCATGAGGGGGCGCATGCGATCGGGGTCGGGCCCTAGAACTCCATTTTGCATCACATAGCCGAGGATGACTTAGCGGCTAGTGCTGAACACACACTTCGCCTTGTTGTACGTAAGGTTGAGGAGTTTGGCAGTGTGGAGGAATTTGGAAAGGTTAGCGCCATGGTCCTGCTGGTCGTGGCCGCAGATGGTGACGTTATCCAGGTACGGGAAGGTGGCCCGCAGTCCGTACCGTCAACCATTCGGTCCATCTCCCGTTGGAAGACCGAGACTCCGTTAGTAACGCCGAAGGGAACCCTAAGGAAGTGGTAAAGATGGCCGTCCGCTTCAAACGCAGTGTATGTGCGGTCCGCCTTGCGGATGGGGAGCTGGTGGAAGGCAGATTTCAGGTTCACTGTCGAGAAGACCCGGTACTGTGCAACCTGATTGACCATATCTGATATGCGTGGGAGTGGGTAGGCGTCAAGCTGCGTGCACCGATTGATTGTCTGACTGTAGTCAATGACTATCCTGTGTTTCTCCCCAGTCTTTACAACTACCATTTGAGCTCTCCAAGGGCTGTTGCTGGCCTCGATAATACCTTCCCATAGCAGCCACTGGACCTCAGACCTGATGAAGGTCCTGTCCTGGGCGCTGTACCGTCTGCTCCTGGTGGTGATGGGTTTGCAATCCGAGGTGAGGTTTGCAAACAGAGAAGGCTGGTCGACCTTAAGGGTCATGAGACCACATACAGTAAGGGGTGGTAGGGGCCCGCCGAATTCCAGGTTTAGACTTTGGAGGTTGCACTGGAAGTCCAGGCCGAGTAGCAAGGCAGCGCAGAGGTTGTGGAGGACGTAGAGCCGGAAGTCGTTGAACTCTACGCCCTGGATGGTGAGGGTGGGGTGCAGTACTCCGGATCTCCATGGAGTGGGGTCCGGAGGCCAGGGAGATTCTCTGGTTATTGGGGTGTACCGCGAAGGGAGCAGTGCCTTACCGTATCGGGGTGGATGAAGCTCTCTGTTCTCCCAGAGTCAAGAAGGCATGATGTCTTGTGCCCATCGACCTTTACCATTGTCAACACGGTTGCGAGGTTGTGTGGCTGGGACTGGTCGATCGTGATGGAGGCGAGAGACGGTTGGTGTTGGAAGGCTCCTGGCTGGTCGACGGCGGTTGCAGGCGATGAGCGGCCCGATGAGCAGGAGTCCTGAGGCGGGGAAGATTTGGCGGCACCCACGGGGCGCACGTGGCGGGCGGCGTTAAAGATGACGGTGCCCACGGGGCTTGATGGGGGGGACGTTGACGGTGCCCACGGGCCGCACGTGTCCTGAGGCAAACAGGATGGCGGCGCCCACAGGCTGCACGTGTTCTGAGGCAAGGAAGATGGCGACACCCACGGGTTGCACATGGGTGGTGCAGGAACAATGGGCCTGGTTACCACGGTGATCGAGCGAGCCTGGCACACAGCAGCGAAATGTTCTTTCTTCCCACAGGTCTTGCAGAGTGCACTCCGCGCCGGGCAGCGCTGTCGGGGGTGCTTTGTCTGTCCACAGAAGTAGCACTTGGGTCCCTCGGAGTTCGTTGGCTGCCGTGCGGCGCAGGCTTGGGGTTGGCTGGGGGCGGTCGCTGGTGGGCTCCACGATGGGGTGTTCACCAGTGGGGTCCACGATGTCCAGGAGGGGAATGCCGTGCGGTCGGGGGAGTACCCTTGTACATTGTGGGAGATGATCGTCAGTGAGATCGCGAATTTCTTGGTCGCCACAAGGTCGAGGGTAGCCCCTTCTAAGAGGTGCTGGCGGATGTACGCTGACCCTATGCCCGTAACGAAAGCGTCCCTGATTTGGAGTTCGGAATGTTCAATGGCCGAAACGGCCCGGCAATCGCAGTCCATCGCCAGGGCGTGCAGGGCACGCCAGAAATTTTCCACAGACTCACCGGGAAGTTGATGCCGCGTGGACAGGAGGTGTCTGGCGTAGAGTTTGTTGGTCTGCTGCGTGTAGTTCTCTTTCAGAAGCGCCATGGCCTCAGCGTAGGTAGACGCGTCCCAGATGAGGGAAAGATATCGGAGCTCAGCAGCGTATCCAGGATCTGGAGCTTCTGTGCCTCTGAGGGTGGTTCTGTCGCAGATCCGATGTTTGCTTCAAAGCAAGCTAGCCAATGTGCGAAGGCCGACTTGGCGTTGTTTGCTTGAGGGTGCAGCTGCAGGCGATCTGGTTTGATGCGGAGGTCCGTCGTTGTAAAATCTCCGCGTAATAAATTGATGCACTATCAATTACGACGAGACGAGAGTAGAGTGTAATCGAGGATTTATTAAGCAGAGATGTGGAGCCTCCCACAGCTGCTGCTGAAATGGCTGCAGCTCGGAGAGTCCACACATTTATACTCCGCCTACTGGGCGGAGTCAGCAGGCAGGGATCTACCCCCGTACCTGTAGTACAGGAGCCTTACGTAATACCCTCGTATGTGATATATACAAACAGTGGTGACTACCACACCCAGCGACACCCACGTCCCGGAAATTAATTTTTAAAAAGAAGAAATGTGTCACCAGGGCATAGCATCTGAGAGAGGGGTCAATGTTAAGGTATCGATGCAGCATCTGAACGGGGAAGGTCACTATCTGGGAGACACCCCAGCACCTGACCAGTGCATTCAGTGGAAGTACACGAGTGCAGATTAGATAAATTAGATCTTACCAGCCCTGGAGCGTTAAATCTGCAATAATCACCTTCAGAATTTGTCATCAAGATCAAATTATGATCATCATTAACTAACTCAAAAATTGTATGCAATATCCAAACTCTCAAAAAGGTGTTTCTGATTTGCACAGCACCCATTATATAGCACCTTTCACAACTTCAGAACATTTTGCAGTGAATAAAGTACAATTGGAATGTCGTAACAGTTGTAACAATGCAGTCAGTTTGTATGCAGCAAGGTCCCACAATAGTGGGATACATTAGTGACCAGATTATCTGTTCTTCGGTGTTGGGTCGAGGGATAAATGTTGGCCTCGGACATCAGGGGAACTCTTCTGCTCCTCTTCAGTAGTGGGCATAAAATACCCCATTATCACCAGAGATGGCAGTCTGGAGCCTTAGTTTAATGTCTCATCCGTCAGACGGAGCCGTCTCCCTCAGCACTGCACTGGAGTGTCAGCCTCGACTATGGGCTCAAGTATCTGGGTGGATCTGAACACACAACCTGCTGACTCAGAAAAAGAGTGCCACCACTAGAACACAGCTGAGCCCGACAAAAGACAAAGATGGACACTCATAGAATCATAGAATCACTAGGCCATTCAGCCCATCAAATCTGCACCAGCCCTCCGACAGAGCACCATACCTAGGCCCACACCCAATCCCATCCCCATAACCCCACTTAATCTTTTGGATACTAAGGAGCAGTACTGCCCCCGTGTGAACTGAAGGGCAATGTCCAGGATAGTCCATGTTATCTGCTTTCAGCATAACTGAATTGTCTTCGACATTCTGACCATTATAATGATTGAGAATCAATCACCTGGATGACGTGAGGCTCATGAAGTTTGATACCGATCCTTGTTCGGCTCTGGGGCCTTTTCCTGGGCATTCCCAAGCCACGGCCATGCAAAGGCAAGTTGTTTCTGCTTGATGATCTCGGAGGCAGATAATTTCCAGCCCTTCAAACCTATAACTGAATGGAGTGAGATTGTGTTACAAAAAAATAATAATCCTGAGCGTCATAATGATGGCTGGTTGATTGCCTCCAGGGACAGGTTAGCTGCAACCAGGCTGTTGGAGTCTTTCAATTATTCAGCATTCTTATATCAGCTTTCTGAGGAAGAACAAGAGCAACTTAACAAAAAACCCCAAATGAGTCGTCCATTAATCTGAATAGTCGATGTGCTTCAATGGCCAGCGAGGAATGAGCACCCATGGACGCAGCTGCTCCAGTGTTTAGTCAACATGCTGGCTCATATGGGCAATGGGGCAGGTGGCAAACAGGGCGCGGCACGTGGGGCAAACTCTGCTGGAGAGTTTCTATCCGATGCCTGCCCATTTCATACTTGTTGAAGGGGGAACCGATGTGGGGGTGGTCAAAATAGGTTGTATTGCGGACGTTGTTAACTGGGCTGGGCTTTGGGTGCTGCATGGACCTTTCTGCCAAATGCATGGGTTAGTAGTGTAGTAAACATTGCGCTGGAGCCAGTATAAATGGATAGGTATCTGAAGAAAGCAGGAATCGTGGAATTCACCTTCAATTCCAGATTTGCAGCAGATAAATCAAACTAGTCAGAAAGAAGGAAAGAAAGACCGGCATTTGTGACCTCAGAATGTGCCAAAGCACCTTACATCCAATGTAGGAACCTCAGCAGGCAAACTGCAGACAGCAAGCTCCCATAAGCAGCAGCCAAATATTCACAGAGAATTTACAGCGGGTTTCTTCTGATGTTTATGCTCATCGCGAGTCTACATCCATTTTATTTAATCAGATCCAATAAACCTATCCTTCTGTTCCTTTCTCCCTCGTGTACCGAATTAACTCCCCCCCCCCCCCCCCCCAGCATCTGATGTTAAGCAGCAGAATTCATGCGAACCGTTATGGGCCAGGGTTTAGAGAACCCCAAAGTGTATCATGGAGTTCACCTGACCCACAACCTTTAATAAATTGTGGTTATGGGGAGCACACGGGCCTACCTTATAGGTGTGATGCACCAGAGATCTACAGTACTTTTAAAACAATATTTATTTATGAAACCAGTTAACACTTTATAAACCCGCAATAAACATGTTAACAACTATCAACACCAATAAATCTCCCAAAGAATACAGTACTCTATAAGTAACTTTTAATCTTTCCTTGCAACATCCATAAGACAAAACAAAACCTTTTTACAGAAAGACATCAGGCTTAACTTCACTACAGAAACAGGTATTATTTTTAAATCACCAAAGGATCTGGAGGCAGTCTTTTGCTTGCAGAGAGAGAGACTAATACACCTTCTTACTGTGACTGCAGCTATCCGGCTCTCAAAACGAAACTAAAACACCCCTGTAGCAGACAGCCCAAAGCGAAAGTAAAAGCAGACAGACAGCCCAGCTCCACCCACACTCTGTCATCACTGATAAACACCCATTTCTTAAAGGTACATTCACTACAGCTATTTTATAAACACCCGTTTCTTAAAGGTACTCTCACATGACAGAACATACAAATTAGGAGGAGTGAGCCACTTGGCCCCTCAAGTATGCTCCACCATTCAATGAGGTAAACAATAAGGCTACTCTGATTATAACCTCAACTCCACATTCCTGCCTCACCCCGATAATCTTTCACCCCCTTGTTCACCAAGAATCTACCTACCCCTGTCATAAAAATATTCAAAGGCTGCTTCCACTGTCTTTGCAGGAAGAGAGTTCCAGAGATTTAGGACTCTCTGAGAGAAAATAATTCTCCTCATCTTTATCTTAAATGAGTGGCCCCTTATATATTTATATTAATTTAGAGCACCCAATTCTTTTATTCCAATAAGTGGCAATTTAGCGTGGCCAATCCAGCTGGCCTGCACATCTTTGGGTTGTGGGGGTGAGACCCACGCAGACACGGGGAGAATGTGCAAATTCCACACGGACAGTGACCCGAGGGATTGAAGTGGACCTACTCTGGACCCTGCACAGGATTGAATCAGGGTCCTCACGCCGTGAAGCTATAGCGCTAACCACTGCGCCACCATGCTGCCCCTCGTGACCCCTAATTTTTCAACAGTGACCCCTGATTCTAGATTCTCCCACAAGAGGAAACATCGGTCATGATCGAACAACCTCGTCGCGCCTGACTCGGTGACACGACGAGGCTGTTAAAACTCACGAGAGGCCTCTCACAAGATTTGCGATGCTCGGAACACTGTGCAAAATCTAACGGAATTCATGTTACAAGTCGTTGCGATCTGAATCTCGCCCTCACTGGGCGAGATCCAGATTAACATTTTTAAATGAAACATTAGATTATTTAAATGTGTCTGCGCCCTATTGTCCCAAGGCCCCAAAATGAACGGCTACGCCTGGGACATTTTGCCATGGTGCCGTTTAGCACTGCTCCACACAAACGTGGAGCAGGTTTAACAACACCTTGGGCCTCCCAGGCCATCGGAGACCTCCAGGTGTCGGGCTCTGGGCAGGGTGGTACCCTGGCATTCCTGAAGCCACCCAGATGGCACTGCCAGCCTGACACCTTGGCAGTGCCATCTGGGCACCCTCATGGTTCCACCCTGGAACTACCAGGGTGTCCGGATGACAATGACAGGCTGGAAGTACTAAGATGCCAGGGTGCCAGAGCCAAAGCAGCAGGGTGCCAGGTTGCCCGTGTCAGAGATCAGGCCCGTGGGTGTCCTGCCCTTAAGAGGTGGGGTGAAGGGGGCTCGAGGTCCCCCTAAGTGATATGTTGGAGGGTCGGGAGGCCATGGTGGGATGGCTAAGGGAGTCGAGAGATGGGGGCAGCATTTAAATATGGTGCCCCGAGCAGGTCAGACGCTTGTCAATGTAGGGACTTAGAAGCCTAATTTATAAAAAGGGCAGCACGGTAGCATTGTGGATAGCACAATCGCTTAACAGCTCCAGGATCCCAGGTTCGATTCCGGCTTGGGTCACTGTCTGTGCGGAGTCTGCACATCCTCCCCGTGTGTGCGTGGGTTTCCTCCGGGTGCTCCAGTTTCCTCCCACAGTCCAAAGATGTGCAGGTTAGGTGGATTTGCCATGCTAAATTGCCCTTAGTGTCCAAAATTGCCCTTAGTGTTGGGTGGGGTTACTGGGTTATGGGGATAGGGTGGAGGTGTTAACCTTGGGTAGGGTGCTCTTTCCAAGAGCCGGTGCAGACTCGATGGGCCGAATGGCTTCCTTCTGCACTGTAAATTCTATGATCTATGATCTATGATCTTGCTGCACTGGAGAGGCAAGTACAGCCTCAGTGGGGTGTTCCTCACCCAGACCAAAAAAAACCTCCCGTTGATAGCAGAATCCATCTCAGCATTCCAGGCTCTGCAACCCACCATTCATCCCATTAAACAATGCCTATCCACCCCACATCCACCCTGTCAGGACCCCTCAGTATTTAAAAGTTTTTAAAAAATGTATTTTATTCCAAACTCGATTTCCGATGACGGGGATATGCTGAGCATTCCCACATCCGGTGGCTCTCTTCCCACGAACTTGAAAAATCGGCACTTTCTGCCTGTAAAGTGCCTGGGGGGGGGTGATACAAATCATCCCCACATCACTAACCAAACAAAGGCAGAAGGAAGGATGCCAAATAACAGCCAGTCCAGAGGACGAGTGGAGGCAAGGAGTGGGAAGAGGCTGGAATCGGCCGAGCAAACCAGCGCACGAAGTGGCGAAACTCAGACTTCGCCAGAGCGAGAGGAATCGACCCGCCGCACGAGAAGCCCCCGCCCCCCTCACCAGGGGGTGGATGGAGGACGTTCCTCTCAAGAGAGTTGAGGGAACACCGAGAGGAGACAAAAGCAGACATACAAGATGTGGTAAAGGGAGCGGTGGCCGAAGTGCTGGCGAACATGCAGGTGTCCCTGGACAAAGCCAAAGAGCGACTGGAGGCTCAAGTGACAACGGTTAAAGATCTGCAGAGGGCTGCAATGGTCCAGAGCAGCCGGGTCACTAGCCTGCAAAAGGAGATGGCAAGGCTGGTTGTCATAATATCCACTCATGTATATAATGAAGTGCAGACAGGCAGTGATTGACACACAGGATGACCAGTAAGCACATAGCACAGTGCAGCCAATCACCAGACAGGACACTACCACTATAAAGCCAGAGGGCACTAGGTTTCCCGTACTCTGGGGACCCAGCCACTGAGACAGTCAGAGTCCACGAGCTAGCCAGTGCAAACACCATGCGGTAGCTAGTAAGTCTGGTCAGGCTAGTACCAGATCTCCAGTCAGTTCAGTATAGTGTCGACCCACAGCTGAATATGTATATTAGTTCTATCGTTGAATAAAACCATGTTGGATCTTCTCCAGTGTTAGAGGTCTGTTTCTAACTTCACTGCATCAAGTGCAGTCCACATCAAACCAACCGGCCTAACACATCACTGGTCACAACACAAGGCAACCTGAGAGACAGGTTGAGGACCAGGAGAACTGGTCGAGGCAACAGAACATACAGATCGTGGGCCTACCGGAGGGGATCGAAGTTAGGATCCCACAGACAATGTGGCCCAAATGCTGGGTAACCTGGTGGGAAGGAACAGCTTCCCCAACCCACCAGAAACCAACAGAGCGCACCAGTCACTCCGACCAAGGCCCAAAACCGAGGAACAGCCGAGGGCAATAATTGCTGAAATGCACCGGTATCAGGATCGGGAAAGAATCCTGCGTTGGGCCAAGCGCTCCAAAAACTGCAGCTGGGAAGGTCACAAGATCCCGATCGACCAGGACATTGGGGCTGACCTGGCCAAGCACCGGGCCGAATTTAACAAAGCGAAGACTGGGCTGTACAGAAACAGCACAAGATTCTGAATGTTGTATCCAGCCAAGCTCTGGGTCACATATCAAGGCAGGGAACACTTTTCACGGTCCCTGCAGACGCTGACAAGTTTGTCGCAGAGAGCGGACTGGAGAAGCGGCAGCAGGGGCAGCGATGAAGAGCCCGCAGAATGAGGCTCTTAGAACGCAATGTTTCAACAAAAAAAGTTTTCTCCCTTTTACAGTCTGTGCAGCCAACAGTAGACCATCACCACAGCAACCGCCTCGTTTTGGAGACGAGAGGGGTAAAAGAGGGAAGGATGAGCTGAGTACAGCCGAGCACAGGGGAAGGTGAGGGGAATGGCAGACAGGGAGCCCAGAGATCAGGCAACGGGAGGAAGTGCAGCAGCTCCTGGAGGGGGGTGCCACCACATTAGCGAGGTAGCCGGAACCGGGATTTGTGCAGGAGAGAGAGGCCATAGTGCATCCTCCGCAAGGGGGAAGGTGCCTTACTGGGGTGGGCGGGGAGGGGGGGAGTAGACAACTGGCACGGAGTGATAACTAGGGGAAGGAGCAGGGGGAAAAGGGAAGGAGGGATTTAGCTACAGGATGGGGGGAAGAAGACGGGGAGAGAAGATATAAAGGAGAGATAAGTGAAGAAAGATGGAGGGCATTAGACTGGCTACAACAGGCCACATGTGGTGTCTTGGAACAAAATGGCGCTGCAAGCAACCACTTTGGGGTGGTCCCTGAACCAAGGGAAATCCTGGAGTGCAGGACCAAGATCTCATGGGGAGAACAGTGACCATGGCCATCTTGGGCAGCCCCCTAACAAAGGGAAACCCCAGAGTGCAGGGGGGGCATCCATCAGGTAAGTATGGTTGATCCCGCAGGAACGAGGGGACCAGAAAACCCCAACAGGATAGTCACCTAAAACATCTGGGGACTTAAAGGCCCAGTGAAAAGATCCAGAGTCTTCGTTCACCTGAAAAGCATGAAAGCCGACATAGTCTTCCTCCAAGAAACACACCTGAGGGAGTGCTGCACTACCAATTACGACAAGACGAGAGTAGAATGTAATCGAGGCTTTATTACGCAGAGATGTGCAGCCTCCCGCAGCTTCTGCCAAAATGGCTGCAGCTCGGAGAGCCCACACATTTATACTCCGCCTACTGGGTGGAGCCAGCAGGCAAGGATCTACCCCCCTACCTGTACTATAGGAGCCTTACTGTATTACATCTCATATGTGATATATACAACAGTGGTGACTACCACATTCACCCCCTGTTAAAAAAGAGTCCAGCGGGGGGGTGGTGGAAGACTATTTACATGCATAGGTTAACATTTCACGAAACGTTTACAAATTCAGACGATCGGGAGCCTTGATCCTCCGTTGTGAGTGCCGCAGTCCCGGTGGCGATGCAGGCATCGGCTCGGTCGCCCGTGACTCCGGGAGCATATAGACCTCATCTTCATCCCCGGATGGGACCAAGGGGAGGACAGATCATCCTGGAGCGGGGGCTGTGGTGGGGTGCACTGGGGGGAGGGAGGGTGGCGCCAGGGCAGAGTGAGGTGGTGTGGGGACCCAGCTGGCGCCAGGTCCCTGAGGGAGACCGTGTCTTGGCGGCCGTCGGGGTGTGCTACGTAGGCGTGCTGCGGGTTCACGTGAAGTAGCTGTACCCTCTCAATCAACGGGTCCGCCTTGTGGAGCCGCACGTGCTTGCGGAGGAGAACGGGTCTTGGAGCTGCCAGCCACATTGGGAGCAAAAGCCCAGAGGTGGATTTCCTGGGGAATACAAAGAGATGTTCATGGGGGGTTTCATTAGTCACAGTGCAAAGGAGTAACCAAATGGAGTGATGAGCGTCAGGGAGGAGCTCTTGCCAGCGGGAGGTGGGGAGATTCTTGGACCGTAGGGCCAGCTGGATGGTCTTCCAGACCGTCCCATTCTCCCGCTCCACCTGCCCGTTTCCCCGGGGGTTGTAGCTGGTTGTCCTGCTCGAGACGATGCCCTTGCTGAGCAGGTACTGACGCAGCTCATCACTCATAAAGGAGGATCCCCGGTCACTGTGGATGTAGGTGGGGAAACCGAACAGGGCGAAGATGGTGTTGAGGGCTTTGATGATGGTGCAAGATGTCATATCGGGGCATGGAACGACGAAGTGAAATCTGGAGTATTCGTCGACCACGTTAAGGAAGTACGTGTTTCGGTCGGTGGAGGGGATGGGCCCTTTGAAATCCATGCTGAGGCGTTCGAAGGGGCGGGAGGCCTTCACTAGGTGTGCACGGTCTGGCCAGTAGAAGTGCGGTTTGCACTCCGCGCATACCTGGCAGTCTCTGGTGATAGCCCTGACCTCCTCAATGGAGTAGGGAGATTGCGGGCCTTTATGACGTGAAAAAACCGGATGACCCCTGGGCGACAGAGATTGTCGTGCAGGGTCCAGAGTCGGTCCAATTGTGCGCTGGCATATGTACCTCGGGATAAGGAATCGGGGGGCTCGTTGAGCTTACCGGGGCGATACAAAATCCCATAATTGTAGGTGGAGAGCTCGATCCTCCGCCTCAAGATTTTATCATTTTTGATCTTGCCCCGCTGTGTGTTGTTGAACATGAAGGCAACCGACCGTTGGTCAGTGAGAAGAGTGAATCTCCTGCCGGCCAGGTAATGCCTCCAATGTTGCACAACTTCTACGATGGCTTGGGCCTCCTTCTCGATGGAGGAGTGCCGAATATTGGAGGCATGGAGGGTGCATGAAAAGAATGCCACGGGCCTGTCTGCCTGGTTGAGGGTGGCATCCAGAGCGACGTCTGATGCATCGCTCTCGACTTGGAAGCGGAGCGTCTCGTCGACCGCGTGCATCGCGGCCTTGGCGATGTCGGCCTTGATGTGGTTGAAGGCCTGGTGAGCCTCGGCCGTCAGGGGGAAAGCAGTGGAGTGAATGAGTGGGCGGGCCTTGTCCGCATAGTTAGGGACCCACTGGGCGTAGTACGAGAAGAACCCCAGGCATCGTTTGAGGACCTTGGGGCAATGGGGAAGGGGGAGTTCCATGAGGGGGCGCATGCGATCGGGGTCGGGCCCCAGAACTCCATTTTGAACCACATAGCCGAGGATGGCTAAGCGGTTGGTGCTGAACACGCACTTCTCCTTGTTGTATGTTAGGTTGAGGAGTTTGGTGGTGTGGAGGAATTTGGAAAGGTTAGAACCGTGGTCCTGCAGGTCGTAGCCGCAGAGGGTGACATTATCCAGGTACGGGAAGGTGGCCCGTAGTCTGTACCGGTCAACCATTCGGTCCATCTCCCGTTGGAAGACCGAGACCCCGTTAGTGACGGCGAAGGGAACCTTAAGGAAGTGGTAAAGGTGGCTGTCCGCATCAAACGCGATGTATGGGCGGTCCACCTTGCGAATGGGGAGCTGGTGGTAGGCAGATTTCAGGACCACTGTCGAGAAGACCCTGTACTGTGTAATCTGATTGACCATATCAGATATGCGTGGGAGGGGGTACGCGTTGAGCTGCGTGTACCAATTGATGGTCTGACTGTGGTCAACGACCATCCTGTTTTTCTCCCCAGTTTTCACAACTACCACTTGAGCTCTCCAGGGGCCGTTGCTGGCCTCGATAATGCCTTCCCATAGCAGCCGCTGTACCTCAGTCCTGATGAAGGTCCTGTCCTGGGAACTGTACCATCTGCTCCTGGTGGCGACGGATTTGCAATCCGGGGTGAGGTTTGCAAACAGAGAAGGCGGGTCGACCTTAAGGGTCGTGAGACCACAGGCAGTAAGGGGTGGTAAGGGCCCGCCAAATTTCAGGATTAGACTCTGGAGGTTGCACTGGAAGTCCAGGCCGAGTAGCAAGGCAGCGCAGAGGTTGTGGAGGACGTAGAGCCGGAAGCCGCTGAACTCTACGCCCTGGATGGTGAGGGTGGTGCAATGCCCCCAGATCTCCACGTAGTGGGGTCCGGAGGCCAGGAAGATTTTCTGGTTAATGGGGTGTACCGCGAGGGAGCAGCGCCTTACCGTATTGGGATGAATGAAGCTCTCAGTGCTCCCGGAGTCCAGAAGGCATGATGTCTTGTGCCCATCACCCTTCACTGTCGTCGACGCAGTCACGAGGTTGTGTGGTCGGGACTGGTCGACCGCAATGGAGGCGAGACGCGGCTGGTGTTGGAAGGCCCCTGGCTGGTCGGCGGCGGTTGCAGGCGATGAGCGGTCCGATGAGGTGCCCGATGAGCAGGGGTCTTGAGGCGGGGAAGATGGCGGCGCCCATGGGGCGCACATGCCGGGCGGCGTTAAAGATGGCGGCACCCACGGGGCGCACGTGGTCTGAGGCGAGGAAGGTGGTGGCACCCATGGGCCGCACGTGGTCTGAGGCAAGGATGGCACGTGGGGGGTGCAGGGACAATGTGCCTGGTTACAGCGGCGATCGAGCGGGCCTGGCACACAGCAGCGAAATGTCCTTTCTTCCCGCAGGCCTTGCAGAGTGCACTCCGCGCTGGGCAGCGCTGCCGGGGGTGCTTTGTCTGTCCGCAGAAATAGCACTAGGGTGCCCCGGGTTTGGTTGGCTGCCGCGCGGCGCACGCTTGGGGTTCGCTGGGAGTGGTCGCTGGCAGGGTCCACGATGGGGTGTTCACTGGCGGGGTCCATGTCCAGAAGGGAGGCGCCGTGCGGTCGGGGGCATACGCCTGTACATTGCGGGAGGCGACTGTTAGTGAGATCGCTAGTTTCTTGGCCGTCGCAAGGTCGAGGGTAGCCCCTTCTAAGAGGCGCTGGCGGATGTACGCCGACTCTATGCCCGTAATGAAAGCGTCCCTGATTAGGAGTTCAGAATGTTCAACGGCCGAAACAGCCCGGCAATCGCAGTCCATCGCCAGGGCGTGCAGGGCACGCCAGAAATCTTCCACAGACTCACCGGGGAGTTGATGTCGCGTGGACAGGAGATTCCTGGTGTACATTTTGTTGGTCTGCTGAGTGTAGTTATCCTTCAGTAGCGCCATGGCCTCAGCATAGGTAGGCGTGCCCCGGATGAGGGGAAAGATATCAGAGCTCCGCCGCGGATACAGGATCTGGAGCTTCTGTGACTCTGAGGGTGGTTCTGCTGCAGATCCGATGTTTGCTTCAAAGCAGGCTAGCCAATGTGCGAAGGCCGACTTGGCGTTGTCTGCCTGAGGGTGCAGCTGCAGGCGATCTGGCTTGATGCGGAGATCCATCGTTGTAAAATCTCCGCGTAATAAATTGATGCACTATCAATTACAACGAGACGAGAGTAGAGAGTAATCGAGGCTTTATTACGCAGAGATCTGTAGCCTCCCGCAGCTGCTGCTGAAATGGCGGCACCTCGGAGAGCCCACACATTTATACTCCGCCTACTGGGCGGAGCCAACAGGCAGGGATCTACCCCCGTACCTGTAGTACAGGAGCCTTACCGTAATACACCTCATATGTGATATATATACAACAGTGGTGACTACCACAGGGAGAAGGACTGACTGAAGATAAGAAAGGTCTGCATGGGATAGACGTACCATTCCTGCTGCGTGATGAAGGTCAGGAGGGTAGCCATTTTGCTCAATAAGAGGACGATTTTCACGGAGATAAAGATGGTTATGAACACTGGGGGATGGTACGTCATGGTCAGTGGTGTCCTAGACGGGGCACCGTTAGTCCTCGTTAACGTCTGTGTTCCCAATTGGACTACAAGGAGTTTATAAAGAAAGCCAAGGCGGAAATCCCTGACATAGGCACACACCGACTGATCATGGGGGGAGACTTTACCTGTGTACAGGACCCATGGACAGACAGGTCGAATCCGAAAACAGGATAGACCTCCAATATGACCAAGGAACTCAGCCTATTCATGGAGCAGATGGGGGCGGTGGACCCATGGTGGTTCACCTACCCAGGGTTCCCCTGGATCCAACTTATAAAACCATTGGGTCACCAAACACTATGCCCTTATCCTCCTGTTCTCCCTTTTTGCTCTGTCTGTTCATTGCAGCCCCCTCCTCCACTCTGCTTCCATTTACTATCCCAATTGCATGCTGACTTCTACCTGGAAGCCCAAACAAAGAACCTCACTTCCACCACACATCTCACTCATCCTCCCATTCCTTTTACTCCAACTACTCCACTCATCAACCCCTTTACTCCCACCTTCTTACACACAAAGAATCCCACCATCCACCCCCCCCCCCCCACCCCCCCGCCCCACCTTAACCTTCCCAAAGGACTTTTTTTAGAAATTTGGAGTACCCAATTATTTTTTCAAATTAATGGGCAATCTAAATACCCTGCGCATATTTGGGTTGTGGGAACACGGAGACCAAAGGACCTTCTCAAGGTCTGGTGGGCCTGGTCCACATCCGGGGCCCTCTCGAAGAACTTCTCACCTACCAGCTTCCTGAACATCCTCGACACATAACTAGTGTCACTGGTTCCTTCCACTCTCTCTGACGGCCCCACAATAGGAAGGTTCTGCCGCCTTGACCGATTTTCCTGGTCATCGACTTACACCCACATCACCTTGCACATTTCCCCCAACATCGCCATCTTGGCCTCCAGTGAGACGATTTGGTCACTCTGGTCCGATACCGTCCTTTCCGCCTCCTTCATCATTAGCCTCTGCTCCTCCAGTGACATTGATTGTGGTGCAACGACAACAATCTCTCCCTCAATGCCAGCAAAACTAAAGAGCCGGTCATTGACTTCAGGAAGCAAAGTACTGTACACAGCCCTGTCAGCATCAACGGAGCCGAGGTGGAGATAGTTAACAGCTTCAAATTCCTAGGGGTGCACATCACCAAAAATCTGTCCTGGTCCACCCACATCGAAGCTACCACCAAGAAAGCACAACAGCGTCTATACTTCCTCAGGAAACTAAGGAAATTCGGCATGTCCACATTGACTCTTACCAACGTTTTCAAATGCACCATAGAAAGCATCCTATCTGACTGCATCACAGCCTGGTAAGGCAACTGCTTGGCCCAAGACCGCAAGAAACTACAGAGAGTCGTGAACACAGCCCAGTCCATCACACAAACCTGGCTTCCATCCATTGACTCCATCTACACCACCCGCTGCCTTGGGAAAGCGGGCAGCATAATCTTTTTTTTTTAAATAATTTTTATTGAAAAATTTTGAATTTATACAACAACAACGAACCATAATAAAATACCAAAAATAACAATAATTATAACAATCATAAACATTCGCCCCACCTCCATTAACAACACAGCATATTAACAACAACGCAAATTAACACAATATTAAGTTACATAATAGAAACTACAATAAGGACCACCCCCCCCCCCCCCCCCCCCTCCCCCAACTTCCCCGGGTTGCTGCTGCTATTGACCAAGATACCTATCTGTGAGCCAGGAAGTCCAGAAAAGGCTGCCATCGTTTATAGAACCCTTGTATTGGTCCTCTCAGGGCAAATTTGACCCTTTCCAATTTGATAAATCCTGCCATGTCACTGATCCAGGTCTCCACACTTGGGGGCCTCGCACCCTTCCACTGCAGCAAGATCCTTCGTCGGGCTACTAGGGACGCAAAGGCCAGGACACCGGCCTCTTTCGCCTCCTGCACTCCCGGCTTGTAGCCACCTAAGATGGACACTGGGCTACAAAATGGAGAACTGCTAAGGCTGCAGGGAGAAAACAGTCTTAGCAAGGACAAGCAGTTTGCAGAAGGCTAATTAGCATTCTGCACGTACAGAAACCAGTTTATGACCAGGTGCAGAATCTCAGCTAAAGGTGTAAATGGCAACAACGATTTACATAGTAATGAGGTGATCCAGATCCAGGCCCACACAATAGAAACATTTAGGTATGAATGGATACTTTTGAGTAGACGCCCAGACGAAACGGCACCATAAGTATCCATCACAAAGCACCATAGAGACCGCCCCACCCATCGAGAAGCGACCCTCAGATTGGGGGGTTTGGAAAATATCGATTGAGAGAAGACCCAATCGATATACAGCAGGTAGAGACCGCCCCGAAGAGGCACGGACTTTGGGGGGGACCTATAAAAATAGACCCCGCACATGGTCCGGTCTGTTGTTTGGCTCCGGCTCGGCTGTTGTTTGGCTCCAGCTCCGTTGTTGTCTTGGCTCCAGCTCTCCGCTGTTTTCATCGCTTTGCTGATACGTCGCATCCTGACTCCAGTTCCATCACCAGCCGTTGAGCCACCAGCCATCGAACTGTAAGTGTCACCACGACGATCGCTACGTGATCCAGACTTGCTAGACCCTGACGACCTTTAATACCTGAGAGTTGCAGACCAAGAACGGGACGAAGGCTTCGCTCCCTGACCTTGCCTGTTCCTGTTTAGATAAGTATTTTAGTCGTTTAGTTTAGAAGTAACTTAGTCTCTTTAGCGTATGCATGTGTATTTATTATATTTGTTATAATAAATATCAATCGTGTGAACTTACTAATCGGTGTACAGATTTATTACTTTGAACCTGACCTTGATGTACTTGTGAGGTGTCTAGATACGGCACCTGGCGACTCCTGAGCTGAATTACATACACAGAGCTGTAGTAGTGTTAAGCACACGGCCTTTAAACGGAGGCGTGTTAATACACTCCAATAAAACACGTAACATTCAAGTAAAACGTGCAACAGGCTCTACCGCAACTCCAAAAATCGCGAGTCCCCACCCTGGTTTGACCCTGGATCCAACCACCCTCGACACCGTCCCTGCCACCCCCTTCCAGAATTCTTCCAGTGCTGGGCATGCCCAGAACATATGGGCATGGTTCGCTGGACTCCCCGAACATCTGGTGCACCTGTCCTCACCCCCAAAGAACCTCCTCACCCTAGTCCCGGACATGTGGGCCCGGTGCAGCACCTTAAATTGGATGAGACTAAGCCTCGCACATGAGGAGGAAGAGTTGACTCTCTCCAAGGCATCCGCCCAAGTCCCATCCTCTATCTGCTCCCCGAGTTCCTCCTCCCATTTAGCCTTCAGCTCCTCCACTGACGACTCCTCCACCTCCTGCATTACCTTATAGATGTCAGACACCTTCCCCTCTCCGACCCACACCCCCGAAAGCACTCTGTCCATCATCCCCCGCGAGGGCAGCTCCTGTCGCCTAGCAAACGCCTTTACCTGTAAGTATCTGAACATGTTCCCTTGGGGAAGCCCAAATTTATCTTCCAGTTCCCCCAGGCCCGCAAACCTCCCGCCAATAAACAGGTCCCTCAATTTACTGATGCCCACCGTTTGCCACCCCCTAAATCCCCCATCCTTGCCCCCCGGGATGAACCGATGATTGCCACCCAGTGGAGCCTCCATCGAGCCCCCTGTTTCCCCCCATGCCGTCTCCACTGTCCCCAGATTCTTAGGGTCGCCGCCACCACCGGGCTCGTGGTAAACCTCTTAGGGGTGAGCGGCAACGGCGCCGTTACCATGGCACCCAGGCTCGTACCTCTACATGACGCCATCTCCATTCTTTTCCACGCCACCCCTCCCCCCTCCATCACCCATTTACGCACCATTGACACATTGGCCGCCCAATAGTACCCCAAAAGGTTGGGCAGCGCCAGCCCGCCTCTATCCCTCCCTCGCTCCGCGGGCAGCGTAATCAAAGACCCCTCCCATCCAGCTTACTCACTCTTCCAACGTCTTCCATCGAGCAGAAGATACAAAAGTCTGAGAGCACACACAAACAGATTCAAAAACAGCTTCTTCCCCGCTCTTACCAGACTCCTAAACGACCCTCTTATGGACAGACCTGATTAATACTACACTCCTGTATGCTTCACCCGATGCCGTTGTCTTTGTATTTACATTGTGCATCTTGTGATGCCCTATTATGTATTTTCTTTTTATTTTATTTTAGTTTCATGTACTAAATGATCTGTTTGAGCTGCTCGCAGAAAAATACTTCTCACTGTACCTCGGTACTTGTGACAATAAACAAATCCAAATGGCATTGAGTCGCCTCTCACTCTTCCAAATTCTCGCGGATACAAACGCAACCTCTCCAACTTTTCCTCATAAGACATAAGACAACCTGTCTAATCCTGGTGTTAGTCCAGTAAACCTTCTCCCAACTGCTTCCAATGCAGTTACATCTCTCCTTAAATAAGGAGACAAATCTGCACACAATAACCCAGATTTACACTTAAAAGAAGAAAACAGTACATCTTATCGCTGCCACAGTATCATAATTTAAACAGTCAGCTGTCAGACAAGTGGAGCTTGGGAACAGCAAACTCAATTTATGACAAGATCATCTGTATTTTATTTTATAAATTTAAAGTACCTAATTCATTTTTTTCCAATTAAGGGGCAATTTAGTGTGGCCAATCCACCTACCCTGCACATCGAAACCCATACAAACACGGAGGGAATGTGTAAAAACTCCACACAGAGCCAGGATTGAACTTGGGACGTCAGTGCCATGAGACAGCAGTGCTAACCACTGAGCTAACCACCGTGCTGTCTCAGATCATCTGTGTTAATGATGTTGGTTGAGGGAAAAATAGTGGCCAGGACAATGAAAGAATTCCCCTCCTGTTCAGAATAGTCCAACTGGATCATATATGTTCAGCTGAGGTGGAAAATGGAGCCAGGGTTTAGCAACCCTTCCAGAAGACCAGACTGCAGCACAGCATCGGATCGAAACCAGGAGTGCCAGGCTGGTTTACATGCTGCAGTGTGCAGAACTGCGAAAATCCCAAAGGAAAGCCTTGAGAATTTGGGACTGAGCACGAGTGATCCTGCAGCACCCTCTGCTGGAGGCTGGCTGGACTAATTCTGCAGCAGCAGACCTGGCTCACCCCACTGGAATATTAATAGCAACAATGTGCTTTTACACAACACTCCCTCAACCTGGCAAAACATCCCAAACGTTTTACTCTCGTACTAATGCACAGGAAGATTCACAGAGGAATGGGTAGAGGGGACGTGATCAGAGCAAGTACTGACTGAGCAAACTGCAACTCGTACACACCTCCAGTCAACAGCATACACAAGTTGAGTAGTTCCTTATTCAAAATTCTGAAATTTGAAAAGCTTCGACACTTTTCCAGTGTCGGTTGTTCCTAGCACTGTGTCCCGTTCCTGTGGCGGAACGCACATGCATGTGTGCATCCTTCCAATTGACAGCACGAGTTTGTTGCACCAAAAGAGTTGAACCCGGTACCTGATTCTCTGTCGGGAGGGAAGCCATGTACCCCCAACCCCGCCCCCATCCTCCCCAGACACAGCACCGACCGGTGACTCCGAGCAATGTCCGAGGGTCTTTGTGGCTTGGTATTCCAAAATTCGAAAAATTCCGGATTTCGAGGCACTCTCGGCCCCGATCATTTCATAATAATAATCTTTATTAGTGTCACAGGTAGGCTTACATTAACACCGCAATGAAGTTTCACCTAACAGCACGTCTTTCAGGACTTGTGGGAAGAAACCCACGCAGACACCCGGAGGACACTCAACCTGTAATGAGCACGTGAGCTTCTTTCATTCACAGCAACAACTTGCATTTGTGTGACACCTTAAAGGCAGGAGACCATCCCAAAGTGCTTCACCAGAACATAATCAGACGAGGGAGAGGTATTGGAGGGGTGAGAAAAAGCTTAATCAAAAAGGTAGCTAGATAGGCCAACATACTCTTAAGCTGACATTGTTAAAAGTGCAAAGGAGATGGACTGAAATGGTACCAGGTGGCAAGGCTAGAGAGGCTAGGACTGTTGGCCTTTGGGCAGAGAAGCTTATCTGTCTGCCAGTTTGTAACTAACTCCTACCAGGAGATGTGCCATCATGCCATATGCACACCCTATCGGTTATGACTTTCCATAACTAACCATGGGGCTTATACTGTGTGAGGCCCCAGACTCTTCACCGGTGATTGGCTAAGCATTGCAACAGTGTCCCTGATGTGTTACACACATAACCGCCTACCTCAGCCGTGGTCCAACTCCATTTTGGTGGGTTGTAAGCCAGGGTCTCCCATGAGTTGGTGGGCATGTTTGACCTCTTGAGGGATGCTTTGAGGACATCCATGAAGCATATGTGCTATTCTCCTGGGGGGTCTCTTGCCATGATTAAGTTTTGAGTGGAGGAATTGCTCCAGGAGTCAGGTTCAGGCATACAAACCACATGTCCCACCCAACGGAGCTAGTTTCCTTCGAATCCCCACAATGCAAAAGGAGGCCACTCGGCCCATCGTGTCTGCACCGACCCTCTGAAAGAGCCCCCTACCTAGGCCCACTCGCTCGCCCTGTAAACCTACCTAAGGTATCTTTTGGATGCTAAAGGGGCAATTTAGCATGGCCAATCCACCTAACCTGCACACCTTTGGACTGTGGAAGGAAACTGAGAGATGGGACCATGACTGAGGGGATGGCGACTGTGTTTTGTCTTTATCTTTCTTTTTCTCTGTTTCTCGTTTTGTATTTGATGGTTGAGGGGTGTATGGATTGTGTGGTTTTTGAACGGGGGAGTGTAGTTTACCTTTGTTTATTGTTGGTTACAAGTCTTTGGGTTGATGTCTTATTTTTCTGGGGGCACGGTTTTGCACCAGTTTTGTTTGTTCTTCTGGGTCTGGGTTATGGAAGAGGGGAAATGGGAGGAGGGGGTGTTGGGGGCTCGGGCAGGGGCCTCCGCACTAGCATGTGAAGGTTGGCTAGTGAACGGGAGTGTGGTGGGAGGAGGGGGCCGCTGTCGTTGGAACCTGGTCAAACAGGTTTCGATGGGCCTCGGGGAATGCGAAAGGTGGGGCGATGGGTCAATGGATCAATACTGCGAGAACTGTTAGCAAGACAAAGTGAAAGGGGGGAATTCTGGGACGGGGGTAGGGGACCGATGGTAACAAAAGGATGGCGCATTTCAGGTGTGAGGGGCAGGGCTCGAGGTTATGATGATGCCGGATAAGAGGGGTGGGGGGGTGAGAGACCCCAGTCAGAATAGTGACGTGTTATGTGAGAGGGTTAGGAGGGCCTGTGAAGAGATCGAGAGTTTTTACACATTTGAAGAGCTTAAAGGCCAACATGGTGATGCCACAAGAGACCCCGTACTGAGGGTGAAGGATCAGGTGAGGCTTAGGAAGGGTTGGGTGAGTCAGGTATTCCACTCAGGATTTGATATCAGGGCTTGCGAAGGTAGGGGGGGGGGGGGGGGGGGGGGGGGG